>NC_142201.1:68678780-71102530 GCF_049639895.1 Pseudopodoces humilis
TTTATACATTTTAGAGGACAAAGACATGACTGTTAATTTTGCACATAGTGTTATTCAAAGCAGAAGCTCTGTGTTAGGAATACAATAACCCAGGCAGGGCGCAGCAATCTCTGTTGTTGTTTTTTTAACAAAGAGACCTCAGGAAACATGGTGAGCGCAGCCAGCGAGCCGTGGCATGTGCAACGTGCCATGGAAGGGCTCTGCGTGTGGATGTGAGCCTGGGGGTTTCTGTAAGCACACAGGAGAGCACAAAGCATGGGCCACACATTGTGCTAGGTGCTGTACAAACAGAGGACACAACAGGTCTCCCTGCCTTCAGAGGAGAGCCCAAGGATGGGTACAGGCAGCTGGGACAGGAAAGGGACAAGTGGCATGAGACAGCAGTAGGGGAGGGATGGAGCCACCAGGATCAATGTGTTACATCAGTCAGGAAAACAGAGCTCTGAAGATGGAACTGGTACTGGTGGTGTATTTCTGTAAGCTGCTCACGGCTTGGGAGGAGCCAGCAAAAGCATAGAGGTACTGCTGGAAATGCAACCAGGGACAAAGGAGACCAGCACTTTAGGCAAGTCAAGGAGTGAGAACATCTAGCCTGCCTGGTGTGGCCAGTTTGCACTGTGAGCTTTGAAGGCCTGACACTTGGAGCAGCTCCTTGGCTTGCAAAGTGACAGGTGGTCCATGCAGGATGATGCATGGCCCCACTAATACACTGCACCAAACAGAAGATGCATTCCCAAAGGGAGAGTGCATATCCCAGGAAATCTTCAAAAGGGTCTGAGCTCAGCCATGGCACATACACGTGTCCAAATGGGATTATGGATGATGACACCAACCCATGGAACAACCTACAACTGGACCAACAATGCAGCACCACCCAGGTATAAAATGACCAAAGTTCATGAATTCACTGGTGAAGAGGGCTTGCCAGCCATTCTGAGTTATTCTGAACAAGTTGATACAACTGAAAAAATAAAAGGACATCTCCTTGGAGAAAATGTCTTGGGCCATGTCCTCATACAGAAAGGTATTTAAATACCAGCTGCTCCCTGCTTTATGCTCAAATCTTAGTGGAGCTGCTGCTGAAATGCAGTGGGTGAAGAAATCTCGGAGGTGGCAGCTGGAACACTGGGACTGCTGTCTTTAGTAGCACTTGGACAGGTAAGAGCTTGCTCATAAATGTGAAATTCTGTCATCCAGAATGTGCTTTAAAAGCATCTTTTCACTGGAAGGTGTCATTCTCCTCCCTGCAGGTGCACCAACTGTAGATTAAGAGAGGGATCTGACCAAGGGGGTCTTCAAATCTCAGTGGAAAAGTGTGACCTATCCACCTGAAAGTATGTGCCTGCAAACACCACCCTGCTTTCCAGATTGCTCAGATTATGGATGAGCAACACAAAAGCATTTTTTAGGATCAGCTGCTGACTTCAGTTCCACACACTTGTGATATTTTTGTGTGAACAGAGTTTCTGATTGGAGCAGCTCTCCCAGGGGATTGCTTTGCAACCCTCTGAGCAGCCTGAAGCCTGCAGCAGAGGGGACATAGAGCTCTTCAGCTCTCTCCTCAAGTGATCTGGGCTCTAGTGCCTATCTCAGCCCCATCAGTCTGATACTATATTTACTGAACATCCAGAACTTGTCAGATAAAGCACCGTACAATTCCTGCTTCAGGAAAAGAAATGGTTCAGCAAGGAATGAGAACTTTCCCACTGATGAGTTTGCAAAGAGCATAAGAGACTTGGCTAGACTTCAGAATCGGAGATGCCAGAGAAGATATTTTGTAGTTAGTAAATCACATGTTAGCATCTGGTTCCTGACTGCACTTAAATTATCCTCAGGAATGGGTTTAGATCAGTGGGGTAAATCCTTTCCACTCTTTTCTTTGGTCAGAGTTTGCTTGGTTCCTCATATTTCCCATGAGCTAATTCCAAGGATACCTTATAGTGGTTGATGAGCAACAGAGATGAATACTCAATTACCACTTTTGCATCCAGCTGAGAATGTTTCACCTCCACACCCTCTTTGCTGCCATTGCCTCTGATTTCCTTAACAGAGATCTAAGTGTGGCAGTATAAATGCAGTTTTTGCAGCTAAGGAACTTAGCTGAGTGAGCAACTGTTCACCAGGGGTTCCCCTGCCTCCCTCCTGGTACTGAGAATGCCTCCAACTGCACTGGGGCTGGTCTTTCTAGACTGCCTTAGTTGAGATGATTTCCAGGGCCCGATTCAGCCAGCTGCACCAAGATAAGTCCTGCAGCAGGAGATAACTCTTACCATTCAGTGCTTGCTCCTCTGCTCCAAGGCTGAAGAGGGAGTCTGCTCAAGCAGCTGCAGTACATCTTCTGTGCAGGTCCTGCAGCTGGTGGGATGATTCCCATCCCCATATTGATGCTGTAAAGTAAGGAGTTGCAAGTGAGTGGTTCAGACAGGTCTTTGAAGATCAACTCAAGTAACAAAAGATGAAACAGGACTTTGGGATATAACATCTCAAGTCCTCACAATATACAGCAGGGAAGGCCTCAGGCAATGTGAGACAGGTTTGGTGCATTGCCAAGGAGCTCATGCACTTCAAGTCATATGAAGGGTTATCCTTCTGTGCCCTGTGCTTTGAAACTGTGAGACTGAAGAACCAACAGAGACAGACAGCAAGCTGGTTTTTGTGTTGATCCCCGTGGATGGTACCAGTTTGGCTCAGGTGCCCCATGATCCTCCTTAAAGACAAGATCAGCAGTGATAAATAGTGCAAAAAGGGCAAACTCCTCTGTCTAATGCTCTGAGATCAGCTGGCAGTTACAAGTGGCCACACAGCTCTTCAAAAAAGAAGTTGGTTTTTGAGTATTTGGAGTAAAGAAATTTTAGTCTCAAACTTACAAAGCCACAGCCATCTAAAAAACTAATTAGTTTATTTTGTATGGTAGAACAGTGTTGCCTTGTTTGTTTTGTCTGGGAAAGCATTTTCTGTTTGCAGAGGTAGAAGAGGAGGTTTGGAGCCAAGCCTGGTGGCTCAGCTTGGATGAACAGTTCCCAGGGGTGTATTTTGGTAAATGAGGTGGCTCATCAGAGCCTGGAGTATTTCAGCCCTGAGTTATTGGGTTAGGAAAAAAAACTCTGTAACTTCTAAGTCATTAGTGTGATTCCTCTGCGGTGATAGAGAGCTTTCCTGCTACCCAGAGAAGGATGGCTGAGTCAAAACCAGGGAAATACTTCCTTGCTCTGCTTGGCAAGAAATCGTGTATTAAGTGGACAATACAAGGTGCTGACCAGAAGCCTAAGTTCTTGACCCTATAGACCCACACAGAGATACTGCTCACAGAAGAGCCCTACTGCCTTCTCCAGTATCCGTACTTCTGTGAGGGGGAGCAGTTCACCAGTTTAAAAGCACAATTTTCATCATCCCCAAATATAATCTCTGCATGTTGTAACTGCACTGGTGGGACAGCAGTTCTCCCCAGAGTACATGGTATATTCCAGCTGTGTTGACAGCATCTCCCAACTCAGATTGGTGTATGCTTGAATATCCTCAGTGACCTGAAGCTGTGTGTCGGAGTAGCTCATTGTTTCTTTTTAAAGTGATGAAGTGGTGTCCTGATACATGAGTCCATTTCTTGTATCTCTGACTCTCCAGAGGACCCAGGGGGTGATGAGCTTTGGACCACTGAGTTGCTTTAGCAATCCAAATAAAAACAAAGGTTGGGACCTCATTCGTATGAAGCGGATCCAGCTCCAGTTACCATGACACCATGACAATCAACTTGTTTACTGCTTCAAGGTACAGTCTAAACATTCTTGGCATGTCATTTGCATAGCAATATCCAGAATGCTTTGTGTCACTCTACTGTATTAGGGCTCTGCAAATGCATTGAAAGGTTTCTTTACATGTATGCTTAGCTAAAGAGAAAGAAAGGAAGAGAAAGGAGAAGAGAGCTTCACTTTTGGTAGCATGTTTCATACAAAGTGTAATCTAAACTGTGTGCAAAATTAAACATAAGAGCTGGATACATGACCCCCACATGTTCTGGGGACAAAGGGAGGGGGGTAATTATTCAAGAGAGGATGGAAAACAACTGAGCATACCCAGGACTCATTTTGGCAGAGTATTTAAGCGTGTGCTTTACTTTAAACAGGTGATTGACTGAAATGCAGGAGGGAAAAATAAAAAGACTCAGAGAAGTGAGAAAAGTTAGATTAGTAGAAGAGGAGGGAATAATGACAGAGAGCCAGCTTGGCTGTGTGAGCTGACAGCACTGCAGAAGGGCCAGGACGGGTGTGTTGGCTGGGAATAGCTGGTGGGTTAGAAGGGTGCATGGAGAGCTGTGCCAGGACACCGTGTACAGGCAAGCCTGTGTGGTGGTGAATGAGGGACCCAGGTATAAGCTGGAATGAACTGATGTGGTTCCTCTGCACTGAATGGAGCTCTGCCTGCTCGCCACTGCTGACAACCTGAGTGTTGGCTTCAACAGCTGTGCATGCAGGGCTGGGAGTAAAACAGAGCCCCAAAATGTCTCTGGAAGGATGGGGTCTGGGGAGAAGACAGGAACTGGGTCAAGAATTGTAATTGATGGCAGTGAATGGCCAAAAGCATGCAAAGCTGGAGCTGGAGTCAGCCAGGGAGATGGGAATCTTACCAGTTAATGCAGGCGGGAGTACGAAGGGGTGGTGGTTGTGGGGAGGCTGAAAGCCTGGGAGGTGGTGCAACAGCAGAACAGGCTTTTGATGTGCTGGAGCAGCTTGTATCTGGGTTCTGACAGATTAAGTCAGCTCTGCAAGAGGCCAGGGTAGGACTCAGACAGGTCAGATGCCATCAGAACCAATTCACTGCAGTCACAGGCATCTAGTTGAAAGGCATGAGGTTCAGCAGGTTTGACAATGGCAATACTCCAGCTGTCTTTTCTTCCCTCTGTGCCCGTAGCACATCTAGGCTCGGGACTGGTCACACTCAGAAGAGCATCTTCATGGCCAGGAGCTAAGGACAGGAGCTTCCCACATCATCATTTCATTTACCTTCTCCCTAGGACAGTGTGGTGTCCTTCCAAGTTCAGGCACTAAAGAAAGCTCAGAGTTGACATGGTAGCATCAAAGGTAAGTATCTCTTGTGGGTTCAGTGAATCTCTGCAACTCTGGTCAACTCAGAGATCAAAGCTGGTCTTCTCTAGAGGAAAGAATTAATGGAGAGGCATGTTAACATTTCTGTGTCGGCTATAATAAATGGTCTGCAATCCTGTACACTGTTCATAGATGAGACCATGGGAATAGACTCAGGAGACAACCCACATCAGATGTGGGCATCTTGCTCAGCAGGAAAGCCTTTACAGATCAGGCATGTCTGTGCTACCACCAGTAGAACACCAGTGAAGAGACATCTCTGGTCTGAAGGAGCCCTGTCTAGTGTGAAGGTCTGAATAAGACAGCTCCCAGGTATGTATTTGTGTCACTCCTCAGCTAACAGACCCTGCCTGATTCAGTCCATGTATTTCTATTGCACCACCTGGCTTGTGGAGGCCTTTTCGCCCAGAGTTACTGATCCCCATTAACTTCTTTTGGGTTTATATCACACCAAGTGCAAAATGGCTATGACTGTAAAGAAGACTTGAACAACATATGCACACATATTTCACTATTCTATACTTAATGTTTTACCATATTATGCTTAATCCTTCTGCTTTGCCTTGCACACTACAAGCCACCCAAACACCTGCACATGTTGCAGGTCTGTATGGATCATCTACTATTAATTGGTATTTAGCTGAGGGAGTTCTTAAAAAAAATAAGTAAAAGGGGTAATTCAAGGCACTGCAGACTTTTGTTGTCAACCCTGACCAGAATCAGTCAAGTACAAGCAGTTAGCCCTCCACACAGGATATTTAAATATTTTAAAATAAAACAAAATCCAGATGTATCTGCAGCCACAGCTACCATGTATTCTCTCCTGCAATCTGGCTGTATCTGTCTTCTCTGTTTATGCTTTCAGGTGTAAATTTGCTTTCAAGAGCCATTTGAAGTGTCTGGATGTGTGCCTAGTGCTATTTCAGATGTACGAGGGTACCTGATATCCTCATCAGACTGGCAGAAGGAACCTATCAGCTGCAGACCCCTCTGGAGCAGTGATTGAAGCCAATCCAGACCAGATACTCCCACCCAAGATCTAACATATTAGTACACATCTACTTTCAAGCATGGGAGCCACTGCCCATCCAGCTGCAAAGTGCATAAAATACTGTATTTGTAGTCTGTGCCTGATGCTAATGGCTTTCATAGTTGGAAACCTGAGGCTGAGGAAAAGAACAGACACAGATCTGGCAGGAGTTACTGCCTCCAAGGCACATTTTGGGTCCATGGTAACATTCTATTGACATTATTTTCTCCAATTTGGTCTATACAGACTGGTAGCAAATATGTGATAAAAATGTACTCTTTCTTTTTCATGTGTTCTTTGTTGGGAGCAAGCCTAACAGAAAATGTCAAGAAGGAAAGAGGAAATTAGAGAAGGTTGTAGCAGAATAAGAAAGGGGGTATAGCAAACTTCAGAATGAAGACTTTTTCCTGCTTATGATAATTTCTACTTCTTTTTTTAGTTAGCTAGTTAGTTTGGTTCTATTTATATATGCTAGATGTATATGGGTTATATAAAATGGAGTATATAGAGTAGTTCCAGAGCAGTCAGCTGTCCAGCACCAGGCAGCCACTCCTGTAGAGCTACAGCCACATTAAGCATCAGGCCCAGCCATTTGCTGTCATCATCAGTGTCAGTATCCTAGGAGATGTCCTGATCTTGCATAATTACATCCTGATAAATGACTACTTTGTGTTCATAGCAAAATCACTTTCAAAATTAATGTAATTGAGAGAGAGCTACTGTTGATGTACCTGCCTTCAAATCATTAGGAATATCATACAAAACTATTTTATTTAGGATCTTTTTTTAACACCCACCTATATTTTAAAGTAATCACATTCAGAGACCAAATTATATTGTCATTAGAGAATCAAATTTCAGAGCTGCCCTCAGGAACCTGAGGATTAAAAATGAATCCTTGTTATCTCAGTAAATTAACAGGTAAGGTTCATTCTAAATAAAAGAGTGGAAGAAAAACACCTAGTTACCTACAATGTAATGCTATTCCAAAGCAGCAAGTCCATTTTCCCCAAACACTATTCCAAAGCCATGGGGCCAGCTCAGAGCTGGCACTGTGTAAATACATTAACTGCAGATAAACCAAATTATGGAACTCCTGAGTTAATAATACTAGCTTTGTGGTTAAGAGCAACAACATTTAAAATACCAATGCATGTTTTCAACTGTATACCTATTTGATGCAGCCTTTATGTGGAACAAAATGTGGTTGAGAGATAAAAATAAAAATCACAGTAATGTAAAAGCCAAATAATGCAAGCTAATATTAAGTAGTAAGTAGTAAGTACACAGGTAATTAATGTTGAAAAGGCTCAGTTCTTCATTCCAAACCTTTGTTTTTTTTCCCCAGGTATCCATATCATGTTCACATTTTATGCCTGTGTAAAGAGAGTGGTTGCATACGTGATGGGATGAGGTGTAGGACACCAAAACTCAGCAATACCAGTGTGTGGAAAAGAGAGCCTGACATCATCTTTTGTCTTCCTTCCCCTTTTGCCCTGGGATACAGCCTTGATAGCATCCAAAGAGTGTCCTCTCTGCATGCTAGGGCAGAAGTAATTCAACTTTAAGACAGAAATACGATCAAAAAATTTTATGCTGAAAAATATTCAAACTCACTTTGTGTACTCCTAAGTAGGTATAAACCTACTTCCTGTTGGAATCAGGTGAGACTGGGCATTTTAGATGCTAAAATGTTTAAGTAACTTTCAAAAACCTGCTACCAAAATGGCTAGAGATAGAAAGTTGAAAATTGGCATGTTATGACATTCGCTTTAGCAGAGGTGCCCACGCTCTTCCCACAGCAAAATGACTTTAATTTGCCCAACCTCAGAGTCCTTGAAAATGACACTCTGAGCATTTGCTGTAATGATTTCTCACTAAATTAGAAAAATGCCCAACTAAGGAGGGATTATCTCTGCATGTGGATGTGGCATAATGACTGTCAAGTGCACTGAGAGCCCCACTGGGCTTTGCAAGGTACACAGGGTCTGCAGCAGAGGCCAGTGTGCATCGGAGAATATTAATACTGTCTTGTTGGGGCCATCCATTGTGATACTCCACTGCTGTTCAGACAAAATTATACCATATGAGGGAATTCTCTTTGCTACTTTACATATATGAGGTACATTTTAGAGCTGAGGATTAGTTCAAAATTGTCTGGCTGACAAACTCAGTCCATAAAGGATGCAGTCACCTGCGTGCCCACATTCTCTGTAATGTGTGCACTGACTGGGGCAGCATCACTACCAGATTCTTCCTTGCAGCCCACAGCCCCTGTGCCTGCAGTGAGGATGTGAGAAATCAAGTGAACTTGATTCTGCACACCCATCAAGTTTTCCAGCTGCTCCCTCGCATCCCACCAGCTCCAGTTCCTCAGGATAAAATGTGTTTGTCCACAAGGTACTGTTTTTCTGCCAGGCATGCTGCTGCCCAGGTTTCACGGTGAGCAAGGCGGTGCCACTGCCTCATCACCCCTATCACTGTGTTGAGAAACTCTCACCATCTGCCTCTGCTCAGCCTCAGAACAGGAGTGTGGGGAGGCACATTTTGTACATCTTGTACATCTTGTACATCTTGTACATTTTGTACAGCTTGTGCCATGGAGGAACAGTGCTGGTGGGAATGTGCTGGAAGACAGGGATGTTGAGAGCTTCAGCAGCACCACCACAATACCACTCCAACAGCAACACTCAAACACTCAGTGCTGGTGCTCCTTGCATCTCACTGCCAGACAACTGGCTCAATCCCATGCTGCTGAGCAGGCACAAAGAGCACATGCAGGCACCTCTACGGCTGCCGCTGACTTCAGTGCCAGTGCTCTGTAAGAGGGTGCCAGACCCCGTGCTAAACCTACGTTCGTCTGTTTCTGCCTCTATTTTGCAATGACTTTTCAAAACAAGTCTGGTAAACGTGAGCAGGATGAGATGTGAGTGCTGGAAAGTCTATGGGGCCCTGCTGTGCCAATTAGGGTCCTCTGAGGGGGTCTTTTCTTTTGAAACTGGTCCACTGGGGAAGGACGGGCACACAGGGAACATTAAGGGGGCAAGCACCAGGCAAGACTGACTGACTCTTGTATCAAGGCCAGATTTTAGTCTCAAACCTGCCAAATTCATCCCCAACAGTCAATGGAAAAAGAGCCAGGAAGATACTGCCCATGGGGTGTCCTAACTATGAGCTTGCCCTGCTATCCCACCTCAGCTGGGTAATGTGGGAAGCCAGCAGAAGAGGAAGCCAAGACAGACAGGTAAGAGGTCTAAGGATCCCAAGAGTCACTGAATGAAGGAAAGCTACCAAGGAGCCTCAATGTTTTGTCCATGTGCCTCAGCCTTGATAATGCAGCTACCAAGTGCCACCAAATCCTTGCAGCTTCCACACAGGGTAACACAAATCAGGCCAGTCACAGCAGGGTGAGAGTACTGCCTTGTGCCTGTCCTGCACTGTCCTGTCTAATGGTTCCCCCCCCCACCTCACATCAGCCTGAGCGTCCTGAGAGGTCCACAGGGTGCCGTGGGCTGCAGGGGCACACTTTCCACTCATCTGTGGGCTGGAGCTGCAGGAACTGGTAGATCTCCTAGACCCACACAAGTTGTCTTGCGAAGGCTGGAGTGTGACATGCTTGTTTTATGGACAGGATTTGGTGTTGTCCCAGCAGAGGCACTTTTACCTGCTCTGTGTTTACCCTTGCTCCCGTGCCCACGGATCTCAAACCCACAGCTCCCCTCACCAACTTCAGCCTACCTGTGGAGCAGCATTGACCTTCTGCACGGGGATTTCCCATGAAGGACGATATCTCTCTGGCTCTTCCCGGTGTATGTTTTGGACATGATGGGATGAAAATTGGATCCCATCCCGGCATGGGCAGGAGCCTATGGTAGCCTAAGGACCCCAGAAGGTTCCCCGGATTGCAGGGCACGAAACCTGCAGTGCCAGGCGGTGCAGTTCTGCAGCCTCTCGGGGAGAGTCGGGGCATCGTTTGCCGGTGCAGGGACGGCCTCTGCAGCCTCTGAAGATCGTCCCCGATCTCCCCGTGAGCCCGAACGGAGCGGGAGTCTCGGCACAGGTGGCTTTTCCCTGCGGGAGCGGAGCGGCGGCCGGAGCTCCGGGCTCTGGGGGTCCCGCACCCCAGGAGGTTGATGCCAGCCCGGCCCCGCGCCACCGCTTGTGGCACTCCCGGGGCTGCAGGACCCCTCGGCTGCTTCCGACGGGGCTTCAGGCCAGCCAGAGGGACGAGCCACCGAGGGTAAAAAACGGCAAAGCGCTGCCGGGAGCGGGGCTGCCAGAACCCGGTGGTCGTGATGGGGGAAGCCCCAGCAGGGCCGGTCCCGGCCCCGGCCCCAGCCCCGGAGGGTTAGCGGGAGGCTGGGACAGTCCTTCCTGCCGAGTGCCGCCGGCAGACAGGTGTTTGTACTGACCTACAGCAGTAGGCGGACTTGCGGCTGGGATGGCTATGAAAAGTGTTCAGCCCAGCCTCACCCCGGCCCGATCTCTACCTTCGCGGGGGAGGACCGAGAGAGCCCCCGGGACAGAGGGCGGGGGTCCCCTGCACCCCGTACCTTCAGCTCGACACGGAGAAAGGAAGACTCCCCGTCATCTGCGCTCGCCGGGGCGGGCAGGTCCCTGTGCCGAGCTGCGGCGGAGAGAGGGATAGAGAGCGACGGCGCTCCCAGCGCACGCCCGCGGACACCGAGTGTCTGCTTTCTACTCGAAGAGAAGGAAATACACCACCAACGAGCTTTTATTGTTAGCATAATCATTATTATCATTGCCATCATCGTTTTTCTGCACATAAATAAATAAATAAATATCTCCCACGGGGAGGGAGTGGGACGGAACGGTACAACCCCAGTTGTGCGCCCGGCAGCGACGAAGTCAAAACAAAACAATTTTGTAAAGGAAAAAAAAAAAAAAAAAAAAAAAGAAAAAAGAAAAAAAGGAAAATATAATAACCCAGCCTTCAACCCACCCCGTCCGTCAGCCCGCTTTTGGGCACCGCCAGGTTATCAGAGGGAGCCCGAGACAGCATCCCTCCAGGCGGGCGCACCGCCCGTCGCCGCGCAGCATCCGCGCACTCCGCGCCTGTCTCGGTGCGCGGGGAGGTCTGCGAGGAGCTTCCCGGGCTCGGGGCTGAGCCTGCGGGGAGACAAGTGAGGGAGCACTAGAGGGGGGACGCCTGGGGTCCTAGGGAGGAGTTTATTTACAGCAGAGTGCCGGGACACCGGTCCTCATGGGCCGGGGGTCTAGAAAGGCGAGAAAGTCCTTCGTAAATTACACAAATTATACAAAACAGTATAAAATCCTTCGGCTGCATGTCAGCACCGGGGCAGGCAGGACTCCCTCCCCTGCTTTCGCCACAGTTCGGAGTGGGAGTTCACAGTGCGGAGCCGGGGTGGGTGCGCGGGTGGTTAGGGGGTGACTGCGAGACCTCTGTCGTCCTTCCCCGAGGAGGACGGAGACATGCGCAAGTCCTCGTCGTCCTCCGAGCACTTAGTGGTGGAAAGGGACGAGCATTTGCAGCTGTGGCCGCCCCCCCCGCCCCGGTGGGAGCTACTTTTGCCTTCTTTCTTGTGCTTGACCCGTCGGTTCTGGAACCAGATCTTCACCTGCTTCTCGGAGAGGTTCAGGTAGGTGGCGATCTCGATTCGCCGCAGTCGGGAGAGGTACATGTTGGAGGCGAACTCCCTCTCCAGCTCCAGGAGCTGCGTGCTGGTGAATGCGGTGCGCATCCGCTTGCTACTGGGCAGCTGGCTGGACGTGCTGTCTGGGAATGAAGAGGAGCGCACCGTCAGGACCTGCCGGGCCCGCAACGCCGGGCACTCGCCAGTCCCGGCTGGGCCCTCCTCGCCACCCACCCTGCGGGGCCGCAGCCCTTCCGCGTCCCCGGGGGGCCTGGGACCCAGCAAGCGGCTGCCAGGCTGGAGTCCGAGCCCACGAGGGTACCGCGGCCGTCTCTCCCCGTACGCACAGCCTGGCTCGGAGGCTCGGCGGGCAGCAGGGGGCTTCCCCAGCTCATCGTCCGGGGCACCGACAGGGAAAGGTGCCGGGATACCCCCTCCAGCCTCCGTGCGCAGGGCAGGCACCCCCCGCTTCCCAGGTGCCTTGGGCAGGGTCCGCCGGGATCCCCATCACCTCCCCGCGGCTCCCACCGCCGTCCTGCCCGCATGCACCCCCCGCTCGCCGCCGCTGCCCGCCTTACCCACGGAGATGCAGTGGAACTGCCGGGGGTCGGGCAGTGGGTAGGCGCCCTGGTAGAGCGCCGGTGCGTGCCCGACGCTGACTGCGGAGACGGAGTGCTGCTGGCGGGCCAGGGGCGAGTGGCAGTACTGGGAGCCGAAGGGAGGGAAGGAAGCCTTGATGAGGGGGATAGCGGGCGGCGGCGGGTGCAGCTGGGAGGCGGTGACACAGAGCGGGCAGACGCAGAGCAGCCCGGCTTTGCGAGCGTGGCAGGCGCCGGCCGGCAGCCCGGGCAGCGGGTGCGAGGGGTGCACGGCGTAGGGGAAGAGCGGTGGCGGAGGGCTGCCCTCCCCCTTCTTCTCGCCCGCCTCCCGCAGCACCAGCGAGTCCACCAGGAAGGAGCGCGGCATTGCCCCGCGCAGCCCCCGCGCAGCGCCCCGCGCAGCGCCCGCCCGGCGCCGCTGGCCAGCCCGAGTGGTGCTGAACGGCGTCCGCCGCCCGCTTTAAATAGCGCCCGCGCCATGTGATGGCGGCGCCGGGCGCTCAATGGGCTTTCTGTGGCTCTTCTCTTGGCATTCACGCCGCACGCTCCCTCATTATTTCCCTTGTTAACTAAATGAACTGCATAATGTACTCTATTCTTGTCGACCCCACCCACGCCGTAGCAGGCGGCCTCTCCCCTCCTCTCTCTTTGGCGGGGTTATTTTCTCATTCTCTCGCGATTTAATATTCTTTTCTTTCTCTTTATCGCTCTCCTTCGCTTTCAGCCCAGCTTTCAGCCCGCTCCCACTTGTTTATTTTGCCGGCTGCAGCCGCGGTCTCCACCGGCTCCAGCTTCCCCTGCCAGACCCCCGGTGCCTTTCCCACCTGTGGCACCAGGTCGGCCCCCCGGTGCCTACGGCTTCTCTCTCTTCCCTCTCCTCCGGGATGTCTCGTCCCCACTGCCTCGTCCTCCGCCTTCCCCATCCCCGCGTCTTTGTTCCCAGCCTGGGTCCGGGACCTGCCACTTGCCGCTGTCGCCGCCGTCGGGCGAAACCCCAGGCCGCAGAGCCGTGCCAGCCGGTGCCCCACCGGCAAGGACATCCGGCCGGCCTCTGCGTGGCCGTGGGCGCCCGGGCACGGCTTGACGGGTGCGGAGAGCCACCAGCATCTCGGCTGCGCTGCTGCGGGTACAGAAAACCCGACATGCAGATACCGCTCCGTGCCGGCGGCACCCGCGGAGGGAGAAGAGGCGCTCGGTACATTCCGCGTGTCTGTACACCTGGTCCCCGTGCCCAGTCCCAGAGGAAACACCTGCCATCGCACCGCGGCACACACGTGCGGCGGCCCCGGCCTCGGCCACCGCCAAACCGCGCTAGCCCGACCCCACATCGCCGCGCACAAGAGCGCCGGGAAATCTCCGGGGCTGTGGGCACCACAGGGAAAAGGCTCATTTTTCCGAGATTCAACCTAAACACCGCGGCGGTGTCTGGGTGTCTCAGCACAGGGATCCGCTGAGTTCACAGCGGTGCCCAAAGCGAGCGCGCGTTGGTCGGAGCTGAAACGCGCACCGGCGCTGCCCCGTGCAGCGGCTCCCCGAGCCGCGCTCCTTGGAGCTCGCTGCTTTCGTAGGTGAATAAGAAATGCCAACAAATAAGAAAAAAATAAATTCGTGAGGATACGGATTCTACCCCGATTTTCCCGTTTACTATACGGGCAATAAAAAGACAAGCGCACCCGCCGATCCCTGTCAAAACGTGCGGAGATTGCTGCCTACAGTAACCTCCCCTCCTGGAAACCAAACGGACTTTTTTAAAAGGGGTGGGGGGAAAGAGGGAAAAGGAAGAAAAAGCCTTGAAAGCGGTGTACTCCGTGTCTCTGGGCTGTGCAGAGGTTGTTTTGCCTGTGGTCACGTTTCTTATAGTAATCCATGGGGGTTTTGCCGAGAGACTGCTGATGCCTGGGCCTAAAAATGTACTGATGTGCACAAATGAACGGCGAAAATCACAGAGCTAACAAAAACGAATGTTAATAAAAACTCAGTCCAGCAATGATATAGAAAGTATTCCCAAGTGTCCTTTCCCTGAAAGCGTTAATAGGGTTTGGACTCTTCTTTTCTATTTTTAAGGAAAAGGTATTTTAAAACATTTAAAATACCCGGAGCTGGGTCCCGGGAAGGGGCATTTTTCCCCGCTGGGAAGTGGCTCGCCACCGGGGGGTGGTGGATTCAGCCTTACTCCGAGGGATTCCCGCTGCCCAGGGGCTGAACCCCGGGGCTCCGAGCCGCAGGGAGGCAAAGGGTTAACAGCTTCTGAATGCACACCAAGCCCAAAGCTACTGGGAAAGAATATCCAAAAAAATAACCAGTTTTTTTTTCCAGCCGCTGGACCTTATTGAATGTCATTGAAGAAAGTTTTGAATGCCAGATAAAGAGAGGCGAATTAAAGTGTGTGACAGCAGAGGATAAGCAAACACAAAGAGAACTCTGTCACACTTTGGGCAAAATCCGTGGGCTTTTTACCAAGCCTCTTCGCTATGATTGAATTAAGTAATAGGAAAACATTTTCTTTCAGTTTAGAGCCATTAGACAAAAACTTCAAAGCGAATAACACTTTTTAATGTGCAGCTCGACAATGGAATCTGTTTTGTGCTGAAATGTTTAAATGGTTTGTTGTGCAACTGTGGGCTGAAATAACCTAGACTGCAGCAAAATAGCATCCTTCAGAACGTTTTATGAGCGCTTGAAACTAGCAAAGACCTTTAATCCCAGCGCTTTAAACTAGCTCCCCTCCCCGTCTTTTTGCGCCCCCCTCTTTTTTTGCTTATTGGGGTTTGATTTGTTTTGTTTTGTTTTGTTTTTTAATAGAGGGAATTCTCCTCGTATATTTGCTATCTCGAAACGACCGCCGCTGAACGAAAAGGGTTCCGAGAGAGGGGGAAAGAGATCCTCCGGCGGGGTAGGCGCTGCAGGCGGCTCGGGGGGCGCGGGGGGAGCCGCTCCCGGGGCTGCGGGCGGTCCCCGCCCGGAGCCGGCGCTGCTGAGGGGGCGGCCCCGGCCCCGCGGGGCTCCTGGCGGGACAGGCTCCCCGGCGGCAGCGGCAAGTGCTCCGGACGGAGAGAATCGCTCGGTGGTACCTGCTCCCCCCGCGCCCTGCAGCGCTGTCACACCCCCGGGGAACGGGATGGGGAGAGGGAAGGGTTAGGGTGAGCATCAGCCGGGGCACCCTTGGTGAGGGGAACGGCAGGGATCGCCGTGGGGGATGAAGGAGAGCGAGGGCAGCAGCGCCGGCACCGACTGAGCCGTGCCTTCCCCCCTGGGGCTGGGTGACTTACGGCACGGCTGCCTGCCAGGGGACAAGGTGTCACAGTGCCCCTGCCTGGGGGCGGCTGCGCCCACGTCGGCTGAAAAGAGCTCCCTCATCACTTTGAGGGACCAGCCATCATCGCCTTTGTGATGAGGCCCTCACTCTCCGCCGTGCTCGCCGTTTCCATCCATCTGAGGGTAGGAGGTGCCACGCACCATCAATCCCTAAGTAAGGCATGGAGAGGTGAGTTAGTTTGGGAGCTGCGGGGAGGTGAGGATGAAATGCCGCTGGAATGGGAAGGAATTGCTATTTCCAAGGAGACCACGTCGTTGGTAGCTGAGCAGGGCTGACGATTTGTGAGTGGCTGTAATATTCCCCAGCCTAGCCCAAGTAATTATTTTCTGATGGCAAATACCAAAATGTGAATCAAAGCCAATACTGAGCCACAAGGCACACACCATGTGAAGGATTGTCCAAAGAATGTGCTTACATTGGACAAGCACACCCAGGAGCAAGCCTGTGAGATAGCTGTGAATCCCTTCAGCTAACTTGATTACAGAATGATTCTGAGTTCGAGTAACCTGTAATAGTTTTTGGCTTATTTGGTTGACTTCTGGACTCCAGTGATTCATAATTCAAAGGGTTCCAGAAACATAAGCTATGTCTGTGTTTCATTTCAATTTTTACAAAATAAAGCCTAAACCACAGGGGGTTTTGTTGTGTGAGTTTTTCTTTATCTCTTGTCTGTTCAATCAACTCCTCTCAAATTTATAATTGTACAAATTTTGTAGCCTATCAGCAATAGTTTTAAAAGGGACTTTTTAAAAAGGAGAGACTATTTACAAGGACCAATATTGATAGCACAAAGGGGAATGGGTTTAAACTGGAAGTGGAGAGATTTAGATTATTTGTTAAGAAGAAATTCAGAGGGTATGTGAGACGCTGGAACAGGCTGTCCAGAGAAGTTGTGGATGTTGCATCCCTGGAAGTGGATGATCAGTGAAACTCAGGGCCAGACTGGAAGGGACCCTGAGAACCTACCCATGGTCAGGGGAGCTGGAATTAGATGATCTTTAAGGTCCCTTCAACTCTAAGTCATTCCATGTAGCTCTGACCTGCTCTGCCACATTTCCATGTGGTTCATCCAGTTTCATCTGTTTTCCATCACAAGCTATCAAGACAATAGCTTATCTTGCCAGTAAAACCTGTGCCACATGACCAAATCAAAGCTGCTTGTTTCTGTGACCTTTATTTTCACTTTCCACAGCAGATACCTAGTGTAGAGTTTTGCTTTTAGATCTTCTTCAGTCCCATTTGTTCCTAACAGGGTTGGTTTATAAGAGATTCTTGTGCTCATCTAAGAAGACAGTTTGTTGCTCTGTTTCTCCTCCTTTATTCGACCTTTCACTGAGGAGGCTGTTTCAAAGAAGTAGCTGGACATAAATAATAACAATAAAAGTGGGAATATGCAAAACCAAACAATTTAAAACAACCTTTTGCTTTCATAGTGAGACCACATGCCAAATTGCTGGTGACATGGTAGGACAGAAGTATTCAAAGGATGGAGAAGTGCTTGAGAGTGATGAGGACAAGGAATTGCAAAAGTACAGTTGGATATTAGTTCTTTAGATGTTGTTAAAATACAAAATTGTTAGAAATGCCATCCTTCAACCTCAGAATCCACCCTATTTCTCAGCCCTTTTTTATTGCCATCTTCTCCTTTCTCCAAACTTCTCACCTTTATGTATTTCAAGTCCTCTACAAAGTGAAAGTTTTAGAGCTTGTCAGACTGCTCTTTTCCAAGGGGAAAGTCCGTCATCTTGTTTGGTAAGAAACTGTATCGTATTAGTCGTTTATATGAAGCATTTGAACAATTTCCTGTAGCTGATGTACTTCTTTTCAGGTTTGAATCACATTAATGTGGATGGTATCATCAAACCGTATTGATCCGCAGCACTTGAGGCTGTGGGTACACTGGTTTCAGTGCTGGCTTCTTGTCCCCTTCTTGGCAGATTTGGAGGGTCTTGCAGTGGTGCTGAATGAGACATCTGGTAAGTGCATTCTCTGATGGAAGAGAGAGAACTAAATTCACTGGATTATTAGATTCACTGGCAAAGATCTTTGACTTCTAAGCCAAGTTCTACAGGAAGCCAACAGAAAAAAAGCAGATTTTTCCCTATTATTTTAAAGAGAATACCAGAGAGCTGAAGATACTAAAGCCAGTAAAGCCTACAAGCTCACAGGTAGAGTCCCTCAACACACAGAAGGCATTTCCAGTTGCAGAACTGTGTAGCTTGGTTCCTTCTTTGATACTGGCAAATACATGTTCCTCAAGTGTTTATCACACATGAACATGAAATGATTATCTTAAATGTTTGTTCAGCTTGTGTAAAGCAGACCTCACCAAGGTATGTTAATTCATTTAACTTGCCAGTCCTGGCAGCAGACTAAGAAAAGGAGCACTCTGAACTGACAAAATAATTTTCTTATTTTCATTACATTTTTGAGGACTTTAACACCCCTTTTGAACACAGTAGAGTATCCAGAACATATTAGGTTAGGTGTTTGTGTCTGCATGTCTGGACATGAACTGATATATATATATATATATATATATATATATATATATATATATATATATATATATATACACAGATATACTTTTTAATATATTTATATAAATTTATATATAAACATATCTAGTATGTATGATGGATGGCTACAGCCATACACAACTGCACTGTGGCAATTGTATGAGAAATAATTTCCTGGAAACTGAGCCATCTGTTGAACTCCTTATATTTGCATGCAAATCTTCTAGTTTTCAGCAGATTGTTTTTTAGAGAACCAAAACAACCACTGCTTAACAAAAATGACATCAGGGATATCCAAGCCAGTACTTGACAAACATATGTAATGGCACTGCTTTTTTTTTTTTTTTTTTTTTTTTGTATTTCAAATGCAAGTAAAGCCTGTGAATTTCTTTTTTCTGATTGTTTGTTTTGGTAAGCATAGTGACCTAACACTTCCAACATCCAAAGCTTGGATTTGTAGTTGTTATAGGCTGACCTGCATTAGTAACAGACCTTTGAAGTTTCCTGCTCAAAATGTGAATGTCACAAATCTGACTTCACGCCTTTTTTGCTGTTAGATCTTCATCTTCCACCTTTGGAGAGTGGTCTCAAAGACTCTCCTGTCCTATGCCCCTGTGTACCTGGTGTGTAGAATCACTGCTGAGCTACTGCTGGGGATGTGCATGAGCAAACAGGCTCAAGGTTTCTCTCCAAAGAGCTCAGTTTTTGTCTTATATTTTGGGAAGATAGCCTAAAGCTGAGTGCTTTGAGATGGAAAATATTATCCCAAAATATGGGCCTCATGCCAGTGAAGTGCAATGGGAAGGCAGCATACTCCAAAGTACAAGTTGTATTTCCTGGACTTCTGGAATCCCTCAGGCTTGTCAGACCCTTGAACTTCAACTCTTGCAGTTTGTGAGGAATACTTAATCATGAAAGAATAAATTCATGGCTGTATAAATGCTGATCATCAGCCATTCAAAATATTATTTCTCCCCTATAGGAAACAAAAGAAACTTAGCCAACTTTTTTTTTTTTTATGTAGTTGTACTGTGGCTACATAAACTCTACTCATTGTGTTACCTGCCACTGCACCTATTACAGACATACAGGGAATGCACTATTTTAAGAGGAGTCTACATAAGAGGTTTCCCTTTGTGGTCAGTGGGGGGAAACATGTACCTACACAGAAGGATTCATTTAACTTATAGCAGAAACCTTCAAAGTTAAAAAAAAATATAGATATCCCACCAGAAATGCTTACCAGGTGCTATAAAGGATCCCTAAATGCCTACCCCAAATGCATGTGCCCAGGTGAAGCCCACAGGTGCTCTGTCTCTGTACTGCTCTGCCTCAGCTGTTGCCTTCTCTCATGGATGCAGGCTGTGACTCTTTGGAGCATGAACTCTCCAGAAGCCATGGAGCTGCACAGTGTGAGCTGTGTGGAGCCTCTCTACTCCCACTTTTGAATCACTGAATCTAACAATGAATCATTGTTTTTCTGACACCTCTTGCAGCTTGTATAGACAAGGTCAGAGCCTTTTAACTCTACTTCTGTCCCAGAGTATGGAAACTAATTAGAACCCTGTGTGGGTTTGGTGTTCCTGTCCCAGGAGACCAGATCGATCCATTGGATTTTAGGCAGCCATTGCCCCTTTACCCTGTGTCTTCTAACTTTTCCCTCCAGTTTTTCAACTTCAGTCCTTCCTTGGATGCTGTTCTTACTTTTCCTTCTCTTCTCCAGAGTGTCTGTAATTTTTTCCATCACCATCTTCCCTTGTTGTCTCTCTTTTCTCCTCTTCAGCTAGATCAGTCTCTCAGTAAATGGAACAAGTCTTCTAATAGCTTTTCATCCAGTAGTGAGAGAGAAAAGTTTTGAATCAGAAGTTTTCCAATTATCTCCTCCAAAAGATAGAACTAGAAGGGTTGATAGAGTCTTTTCCAAATTTTTCACATTGCCCAGATGCAGGGCTAGAAAAAAAAACAAAACAAAAAAACAAAACCAAAAATAAACCAACAAAACCCCCACACAGATGAGGAGACTGTTGTCTTGGTCACAGGCACATAAAAAGAAGCAGTAGGTTAAGCTCACCATAAAGAACAGGCTGGGAAGAAAGGAATGTGGTAATCAGGAAAGAGGAGGAGATAAATTCAGAAATTTCAGTAGATGTCAGGAGACTAATTGTTCTCAGTGGTGAATAAATATTTAGATCCAATCTTCAGCACCAACTGAAAAAGCTCAGCAATTGCACAAATTGTCCATTCTTCTCAAGAGATTTTCACCAAACTTTCACTTGGTCTTTTTTGACAGATGAGATATTCTGTACCAAGATAAAACAGACTGAAGTGTACCTGCCATGATTTTCCATCTCACTTGTCCTATGGACACCCTCTGTCTCTTAATTCATCAAATCCCTTCCAGCAGTATAATAAACCTCACATCAGGGAAACTCCTTCTCCTTTCAAAAGGGAGGTTTTTTCCTATCACTGGTGGTCCCCAAAACTACATCTTCCTTTTTGGAACTGAGGCAGAGAATGAAGGCTCCTGTTTCTGTGTTGCTGCACGCATCAGCAAGGCTTCTCTGCTTCTTCACAGAGCAACATGACTTAGAGCAATGGTGAAAATCTCCCTTTGAAGGGAAAAAACCTTCAGGGGGCATTACAGTAGCGGTTGCATGTGATGGTCAAAAAGAGCATGAGAGTATGTGTGTGTTGTGCCTGTTTGTTCAGGACCTGTCTGTAGCTGAGATGTTCCTTGGAGACATGTTTGCAAATCTGTTAGATGCCAAAAATACTTTGCAGACATGACAAAAAATCCCTGCCCAGAAGTAAGCTGAATACCCAGTGAAGGGTGCTACTACAGAGTCAAAATCATGACAAGTGTTTTCCACTCTCTGAAAACTGAAGAAATAACAAAAATGCCAGTAAAGCCTTTAAAAAATGATTGTCCAAACCACAAACACAAGCACAAAGATGCAAGCCCAAGTCTGAAAATCACCATTGTGACCTCCATGAAGCCTACCAGCATGCAGAATTTGATTCAGCTGTTTGTTAGCTCAGGTTATTTGCTAGGGACCAAAACAGCACTGTAATGCTCATTCTACAGACCCCTGGTCACTCTAGCGTGAATCATTACAGGTCTTGTCACATCTCTGTCACAGCTTGGAGACTCTGTTTGAGGGTTAGAAAATAGTTTCTTGTATGTTTGGATCATATTTCATCTGGCTTGTTCAACCCAGGCAATGTGGGAAAAGCCGTACAAGTTCAATATTCCTTGTACATGTCCCTTTGGTGGCCCCTTCAGTTATGTTTGGAAGTGAGAAATGGGAGGAGGAGTTATCTCTGCTGCAGCTCCCATGAGATGGGAGGAAGGCTGCCAAGATGTGGAAGTGCACAAGGGGCTCTTGGAACTGGGAACTTGGAACCGGGGCTCTACTGCCTCCAGTTCCAACAAATATTATTTTTGCTGTTTAAAATTTTATGGTAAACATGAGGGAACAATCAAGAATTAAATAATAATATTTAAAATGTTATGGTAAAAATGAGGGAATAATCAAGAAAAATTTTCCCTTAGCTTTGGGAAAATGTCCCCTGCAGAGTCTAGCAGAATAGCTCAGGAGAGAGAAGCACATATTTCATTAGAGTTAGAAACTAACAAAGGATAACAACCAAAAAAACCCAGCCCATTCACTTAACATCTTTTTAAAATTACAAATTTAGAAAACATTGACATTTATGATGCATATCCCATTTACTTTTTATTTTTTGGATCAACATATCATACCTGCTCTGTCACTCTGCCCCCCTTCTGTTGTTTCACATCCTCTCCTGGGCAGCTGGGCATGGGGGATGGCTCCTGACATTTAACCACCTCTCAGCATCCTGACAGGACCAGTGCTGAGAGACTGTAGGCCCCCACACAAGTGAAAAAACTACTACATCTGTGCTTCCTTGCCTCAAATTAAACTTTATTTCTTAAGTATTATCACATCTTCAGGTTCCTGGTCAGATGTGTTTCAAAGTCAGTGGAAGAACTGCCATTGCTTCCAATGGCTTTTGAATACCTATGACCTTGCAATACTTTCCAGGGGTTTGTTGTTGTCCCCTCTTCTATGAATTTGTTTTGTGCTGTTCTCCACACCAGCTGAGTAAAAATATTCAGCAGTCTCTGATCCTCCTTCCACTTCATGGTGTATCTTCACAAACCTCCATTTCCCATTCTGACATCAGGGAGCATAGCCCAGCCACCCTCTTCACATCCCAGAAGTGCTAACAGCAGCCACAGAAGTTTCTGAGCTGTGCTCAAACTTTAGAGGGGCTTCAAGAGTAGATACATCCTGTGTGATTAAATCCCAGGCAGGAGCTAATGTCAGGCAATACATCTTGCTTATTTTTGTGTTTATGACAGTGTTTTTATAGGGAGCAATATTTCAATTATCTTGAAACAACCCCCTGGCCATCTCCTCATATCATAGTCAGATTTGATCAACAGAATGGTTTAGCTCTACGTGTGAGTAGGGTGCCTTCTGGAAAAGAACAAAAAGGGAAGCTTTGCCCAAGAGGGATATGAAGTGAGTCCAACCCATAAATGTGGCCATGAGGACCTGAACCACTTACTAGGCTCTGCAGAAGCAGCAAAGCAGAGGCACAGTGGATATCCAAATCACGTCCAGAAGATGGCCCCTTATCTGAAAACGAACTTAGAAGAAGGTGCTGCAGATGCTTCAGGCTGCACACCTGGCCCTGCTATGCTGCACTGCTGCTTGGGGAGGTGCAGCCCCAGAAGACGAAGGTCACCCATCCATGGGGACAAGCACATTCTCTCCATAGCCATGCCCCCCAAATTCACCTTGATGTGACTTTGTTTCTAAATTACTGAGTGGATGGAAAGCTGAGCTGCAATGGAAGCACAGTACATCTAAAATCTAAATACTGTTTATGCTATGCCTAAAAACTGTCTATGTTTTGACCACCTTATTAAAAAGATAACAAGGATCTGGATGTCTAAACCCATCTTTCTCTGCTAGGACATCACTGACAACCATGAATGTGACTTGCACAATGTTCATATCAGTCCTGGAACAGAGGAAGCCACAGTCAATGTATGGCCTGTCCCCATCTACCTGCACAGCTGTGTTTATCTCCTGGAAGGTCACTTTTATGAAGACTCACGTCCAAAAAAAGAGTGTAAAGCAGAGTACATGTAGCTCACTGCAACATGCTTTGGTTTCTCCGGGAGGACAATCGCCCTGCCCAATGCCAGCACAGCAGGCTAAGTCCCAAAGAGACAGTAATAAGATGCCTGAGTCATGTTTGTTAACTCCTCATGTCTTAGGGAAGTGTGTACCCAGAAGCAGGAAAGCACTAAAGAACAAGGGTGTTAGAGTCCAGAAACCCCACAGTCTCATTTTTACCTTATGCAGTGCAATACACTCACCTCACTACACAGACCTGATGAAAACAATGGTAATCTTTAACCTTTGGTAGCACTAGGAGTAGGACAAGGCTCTGAATTTACAGGTTTCACATTGGCTGATATTTTAGAGGCTTTTTTATTAGTATCATTAGAATAGAATAAATGTGTGAGAGATAAGGACATAAGTGCAATGCAAATTATTGATATAATTAATAAAAGGATAATTGTCTTTCTATGGCAGAAGATAAACCAGACACATACATATTCTTGAACTTCTTTTCTGCAAATGTCTCAAAGGTCCCTTTG
This sequence comes from Pseudopodoces humilis, assembly GCF_049639895.1. Lineage (NCBI taxonomy): Eukaryota > Metazoa > Chordata > Aves > Passeriformes > Paridae > Pseudopodoces > Pseudopodoces humilis. The sequence goes on from NC_142201.1 coordinate 68,702,660, forward strand.
TCCACTTTCTAGATTGCTCATAGAAATGCCTTTCTCAAGCAGTGATTATTCACGGTTTCACAATGGACATGGAGGTCACTATTGGAATCAAAAAAATTAAAACCTCCAAATTTTTCTTTTGCCATTAACTTCTAATATGGAACAAAAAAAGTCTTTATTTCCTTCAATAATAGATAAGGGTCAAAGGCTACACATTAAAATCCCCTCCATTAGGCACAGTCAATTGAATTTTGAAGATGGGTTTTTTATTCTGGAGTCTTGGTTGGGAACTAAATATAAGAAAAAGTCACATTTCCTGGAAAAAAAAAAACCTGAGGACAAAGGGACCTGCTGATGAGTGTTCACACGACTCCAGGCTATGGCAGCACTGTGGACCAGGTTGGACTCTCATCTCCGAGGAGGCAGTGATGGATGATGGCCCAGTGTGAAGGCTGAGCAGTGATAAATGAGGCAGCCACGCTGAGCACACTCAGGGTAGCACAGTAGTTTTACAACACTTCATAAAGCAGCACTGGCTGCTGCTTTGATGGACAAAACTCATGGAGACTGGAGAGGAAATATCAGCTGCCCGTGACAGGCCACTGGGAGGGTCTGGCTGGCAAGCGAATGCAAGGAAGAGTACCTCTGCTGGTGCTTCTGCTGGGAGAGCAAGAACAGCCATTCTGCAGGAAAAGACAGTTCATGCCTTTTCCCTGTGGATTGCCATCCACAGAGGGGCTGTAGGTCAAGATTGGTGAGCAGCACAGGGGACAAAGCCTCTGAGGTATTTTGAGCCTTGGTCTCAGACACATAGGTATGGTGGGACATTTGGAACCTTGCTCCTGGATTTTGGAAAGAGACAGATGCCAAAACTTAGTGGTAAAATTTCAAAGAGGTTAACAGAATTCATTATTTCATCAGTCTTTTGAGTGAACCGTCCTCATTGAAGATAGATGGCCTCAATCCTGTGAGAGAGGAGGATGGCCAGCTGATACATCTACAGTCGTAGGGGACCTGTCTCTGTGACCTGCAGCTCTGCAAGAGCTCCAGCCAACCTCATTTCCCTAGGACCCAAAACTCAGCCACACTCTGAGTCAGAGTCACACTCTGCCCCTGAGCAGTGACTGTTACCACACTGCAGCTTCATTACCCAAGGCTGAAAACTGTCCTGCATGTGCCTGGCTTTCCACATGTGAGCACCTGGTGTAAAGAACACGTGTGACTCAGTCGTGTCTGTGGACTCACTCTGGTGCATTTGAGGAGGAGAAGCAGCTGGAGAATGGACTGGGCAAGGGTCAGGCAGGAGTGGATGGCAGGGAGGAGTGCACTGAGCCAGCAGTGTTGCCTAGGCAGGATGGATGTGTGGTGGAGATGTGAGGACTGTGGCCTGGCACAGGAGATAGCCTGGGCACCTCAAGAGTCTGGATCAGAGAGTGGTTCTGTGAAGAAGCCTGTGACAGAAACATCACTGGCCTGTGAGAATGGCTGACAAGGGGCATGAAAGAGAAAAAATGCAGGGAAAATGGCTGAAATAGGAATTGTGGTGCTAAGAAGATAATGGACGGTCAGAAGGAGTCAGATGAGGGCAGAAGATTATTAACGTCATACCACAGAATGGAATTTCTGCTCCTTCATTGTTCCTAGGAACAGATAGATGGGTAAAGATGCCACAAACTCTGAGCTTGGCTTGATGTGCTGGGCTCTCATGCACATCCTGCAGAGCATTTTCTGTGCAAAGAAAGGGAGAAAGAAGCACTTCAGACCCATGAACTGCTAAATTGCAATTCAGTGCAAGTGTTGCCCTGAGGCTGCCAAAGCTGAATGCAGAGGAATAAGAAACCTGGATTCAGTCCCAGGCAGGGCATGTTTGGTCTGATGCAAACAAACATGTTTGTACTGATGTGGACCTCAAAACACAGCAGGAAACAAAACCAGTCCCCAAACACGAGAACATTAGCCCACATGATTCAGACCAAGCTGTAAGAGATGCCAGTGGGGCATTTACATTGGCAGCTTTGCAAAGCAATGGGACCTCAGAGCTACAGCTGCTGGCCACTGCCTGCACCCTGCTCTGCACCCATCCTGCTGCAGGCCTCTTGACCTGCTCCTCTGTTTAACTCTGCAGTGTCCCACATCGAGCTGGACATTTTCCCCCAGAATCCCCAAAGACTGGCTGTGAGGCTTTCCTTTATTTTTAACTTGTATTTGGAGAGACCTTATGGTCTTTTGTTGTATGGTGCCTTTTGATCTGTGCTGCTGTGATAAAGCCTGTACCTGCAAACTCCTTTCTTTGTGTTCTGGGGAGTTAGTTCGGTTTTCCTAACAAGACAAAAATCTTTGTAGGTTCAGGATCTTGTTCAGGTTCAGAATAAGGATAGACATCCCTTCTGCATCTCCTCTCAAGGATAAGCAATATAGACAGCTCCATATCTCAGAGAGTAATGTGATTGTGACAATAAATCTCAACTTTTCTTCTTTGTTTCTGGTGTTTTCTACCCAATAGCAGCCACCTTTTCAAATTGTCCTCTGCAATTTGGACAGCATGAAATATGGTGTTATGGCTTTTTCTTAGCCTACTTCATATAACTTAGAACTGTACAACAAGGACTGAGGAAAATTAGAAGTCAAGAGATACTCACTGCATCTGCCAAACATGGTAAATGATAACTGTTTTTTTTGCTGCTGTCCAATTTGCTGTGCTGATCTGGAAAAAAGAAACCCATGTGAGGACTATCTGTCATATTGCAGACTCCCTACACAGAACTGTTTTCCTGACTCTGTGTTCCCGAGTCTTCTCCCTGCCTCCTCCTTTTCCTGTGGTGCTTCCTTTCTGTTACCTTGGACACAAGGTGTGTATTTGTAGTTACTCTGTTTTTCAGCTGCAGGAAAAGTCCAATCTCCACATATCAGTCAGCCTCTGAATTAAGCTTACTTTCTTCTCCACTTCTCTGTCTTTACCCCTTTACTTTCTCTTCCCTGCTGAGGTCTAAAAATAAAAATTAAAAAAAAATTAAAAACAAAATGAAAAGTTATATTTGACTTTTGTTACACAAACCAAAAAAAATGACACACAGAAGAAAAAAGCACAACTCTTACTACTTTCACCTTCTCAAGTGATACAACCCCCAATTCCTATATTCTATTGAATGGCAATTGAATCTGAATGGAAACTCTTGAAGATAATTTTCTATTTTTTTATATAGACATCTTTGACAAAACCAAAATGTGTCCAAGGAAGACAACAAGCAAGAAAGATTTTCATTTAGAACTTGCAGTGGTTTATCCTGTTTTTATTATTCATTGGTATGGAATAATGGATATTACGAAATATTCCATTTTGATAAGGTCAAAACATAATGGTTTGACATTTTTATTCGTTATGATGTTACTGTAGCACACATGTTTTATCATCGCCTAACATTTTATTACAATGCTTTATCTTTATTAAAGTTAAATGAATTGTTAAATGAAAAAGTACTGAATTACCAAAGCAAAATCCTTTTGATCAAATTTTCCTAATGAAACACCAATGTTTAAACTCATCTACTCTCACCAAGGCCATGTGAACTGATGACATGCTCACTACAGCTTAAGGTTTGGGTTTTGATTTAATTATATTAATTCCTCATTAAATTTTGTTGAAATGGAATGTGCATTTAAAGCAAACAAGGGTGTTCATGAGGCCTTTTTCTCGGGTTTGACTGAATGTGTTTAAACTCCTGAGTTCAGGCAAGCCTTAGCTGTGCTCTGTCACTGATGAGGCTGAACTGATATGTAGAAAGGAGATGTTTCCATCTTGTAAAGATGAAACATGAGTGGCTGAAACACATCATTCTTCCACTGCTCTGCCATGTGTTCCTCTTCTTGGCTTTCAAGTAGAAGCCTGTATAGTAAAATCCTTGTTTACATGCCCCTAAACAAAGAGCCTGCTTGTACAACACAAGGATACATTTGGGTGGTTTTCATCTGTTCTGTAAACATTTACCTGGACCAACAGGAAAGCCAAGTATTGAGGTATTTGGTTGGGTGGTTCACATGGAGTGGTGGAATAGTGGCAACAATTAACTAGGCCAGACCATCAAAGAATAGAGTCAAAACTTTATGGAAAACAATAGAACATTTCTGGCTTCAGTAGGATTGTGAGAAAAGATCCAAAACATTTTGGGTTTTGTTGTTCATAATAGTTTGTGGCTCAGTGGGAAGACATCAATGTACTGTGAACTTTGAAAAATTAATTTTCCTGCCCAAGAATTGTGTATTACTTCTCAGATCAAGACAACATTTGTACAAGTCTGACTGTATGAAGCCAAGTGAACTCATTAGCTGGTGAGATGGAAAGTCTAGGGAGGAGCCATAAGCAAATTACTAATGAATCTCTTCTTCATGGGATTCAAACAGAGATCACTTTTCAATATTCTCTGTTCCATGTGGCTTTTGAATGGAGTAGAGATGATGGAAGATGTTTCCTTTTTTTCCCTCATAGCCTGTGATGCCAGCCTGACTTATGCACTGACTTCACCTTTTAGCCCTGCACAGGGTATCAATCATTTGATGAGACACTCAGGTCTGCAACCTCTTCTTCCAACTTCATCCACAGAGTTGATCTCTGATTGACTTTCCTACATTTGCTCACCTGTATCTGCCTTGGCACAGAAGAAGCAAAAAAAGCTGGCTATCATAACAAAAAAACCCCATATCCTCTCCTTTCCACAACAATCATACGGTATTTCATGAAAGACTTGGCAGTTGTCTAGTGAAAATTCCACTGTTTCCTTTTTAGTTCAGCTACCACAAACAGAAATTATTAAAACTGAGACTTTCACTCTAGAGGTGCATTAGTGTCAGGGCTGGACCCTCCCCAACTCCTGTTCATACTCTGGGAGCCCTGTAAGAGAGCTTTTAGTCTTTACTGTGCATTCCCTGTAGACTCAAATTGTAGACAGAGCACAAATATTTGGCTATTCCCTTTCAAAAACCCACAGTAGCTTCTATTCCTTTCCATGTCTCCTAGAAGCAATCCATCTACCTTAGTTACACCCTGGCCCTCAAATTTTACAGCAGAGGAGATGCACTGCCCACCAGAGCTGTCCACCCTGGAGCTTTAGCAGCAGTGCCTGGGCTCTGTGGCTGCTGTCCTTGAGCAGAGATGCTATTTATGTCACTAAAGGGGAAGGTGAAAGGATCATAGTCATCGCTGTGCTCATTTCCACCAGACTTTGGTTCCACTTCCTTTAATGTAGGGTTGTGACAAGACATGAAATACTGGGCAGATGGAAGGTGTATTTCTCTCTGTTGTCCAGCTGTGACTCTCAGAGCACTTTAAATTGCTGAAGATGTTGCCTTCATGAATCTTACATTCTTCTCCTTGCTGATGGATGTGAGGATATGTATAATACCCCATTGTCTGCCATCCTACATGATACAGGCACTTGCTCTCTACTGTACTTGGGCTGGTTTGTCTCCTTGTGTGTGAGTTTATTATACACACATACTGTCACCACCAGAATGAGACTTGTCTATACTCTGCATTTTTTTAACTGCAGAATTGTTAAAATGTTTGGGGCTCATTTCTTGTTTTTTTTTTTGGTTTTTTTTTTATTGGAACTTAAACTTGTGAATCTAGCATTTTTGGAGAAAGCTCAGATTGTTAAGGAATCAGCAGGACGCATCACCAAGCTACAATAGGTTCACTTTCATGTGGATGCTGTAGCAGGCAAGCCTTCATGGAAAAACTCTGAATGTGAATTTAGCTAGTTTTGGATAAAGACGCCTTTCAGCGTCAATAAACACCATGAATGCAGCCACGGTAGAGTTACAACTTAATGAGATGAGGGGAAGTGCACAGGGTCAGGCCTCATCTCCCGGCCTCTGTCATGCTAATCAGCTGGGCAGCCTGCAGCTGAAAAACTGCTGGAATTTTTATTTGCATTTCATTTAGTTGGAAGGAAATTGACCCAGATGGTCCACAAAGGCAATAGAAGGCTGGCAAGCAGTCTAGTGCTGCACACTTTTCCGAGGGGCTGCACTTGTCCGCCCGTCCCTCTTGGAGCCCAAAACATAAAAGATTAAAACAGCGTAAGGGAATTGATTTCATGATTTTTAGATAATTTCCCTAAGATTCCAGAAAAGACCTAAAAAACCTAATTTAATCAGCCAGGAGCTCAATAGTAATTAAAGGGAAGAAAAGCTGAGATAATGAAAGAGGTGGTGGGGATTTTTGCTGTTGCTGGTGGGAACCTTTCTTAATTAGAAAAAGTCTAAAATCTAAATGATGTTAATGACGACAAGCATGAACATTTATTGCAAGACACTGTATTCTTGGTCAGTTTACGTGATTGATTGCCAAATCTGATAAACTTCTTTAGAAAAAGGTAAAATAATTTGCTACGCATTTGTCCAAGCTGAGTATTTCCATGTGTTTGCCCAAATGAAGCATATTGGTGCCACTGTTATTCCTTTAGCCAAAGCTTGGATGTTTGCATGAGTGTTGTTTGATTCTACACCATCTGCTTGTGGTTTCACTTATTTTGCTTTGAAAGCTTAGTTAAAGCTCTGACAAAAGTAAGGCCTCTTCAGATTCCACCTAGTTTTTCACTGAATTTTTAGAGATTACAACGTTTCAGAGCAAGTGCAGCAACCTTACGGGCCTGATGGCATATCCACTAAATTGGAAGATATAAAGAATAACTGTAATCATATTATATAGAGCATTTCCTAAGAGCAAACCTTCAGAGAGAAATTGTCGCTACGCCCCAGGAGAGCATGAAGCTGGAAGAAATGGCTGGGGATCCTTTATTTTCTAGTGAAGTTACCACTGTAGCTGTGAAGGTTCTGCCCTTTACCTCCATCCTACCCTGGAAAGGAGCAACTGACCGGTCTTCCATTTCTACCAGCATTACTGCAGTCCAGGTGAAGCTTCTGTCTTTGCAGATGTCTAGGTGGCCTCAGTCCACAGTGCCTCTTGTCTGGACAGTCATTGGAAAGGAGTAAACAAGTCTTCCCAGTACAGGTCCTGGGCTACACCACCAAGGTGACCCAAACATAGCACCTGGTTCCTGCTATAGTCGAGACAGAGACCAGGTCTTTGTATTCCAGGGAATCAGTGACAGCCTCGAGATGTCTCAAGGACTGCTCCTTCCCATCGTTAAGACAGTCACACTTGATTTTATAGTTTACACAAAGAACTTGTCCTCAGTCCTCTATGCAAAGCAGATTGGGATAATTTCCATTTCCAGCACAATCAGCAGTCCCAAACTGCTCCTAATGTCCCTGTTAACATTTCAGTAGCTAAGAAACAATGGAAGAATGACAGAAGGTCATTAGCTCCTTTTCTTGATCTGGTAGTAGTCTCTCTAGTAATCTAGTGAAATTTATAGGACAAATATTTATAAGTGAGACAGGATTTATGTGGTTCTGAAGACCAAATTACCAAGATGAAACACCTTGAAATCTTACCTAAGAACCATAAGGCAGTATGCACAGCCACTGTCCACACTGAAGGTGGCTGAAAAAGCTTCAGGCACTGCAAGTCCTTAAATTACCTCTGAAGAGATCAGTACTTTCCATGTGGCTTCCAACACCCCAGCTTGCCCTCCACTGTAGAAGGGAAGGATGCTGACTTTTTGGAATGTCTCAGGGATTGAACACACTGCACAGGTGTTTACTTGCTTGGAAGAACAAACTGGTTAACACTTTTATTTGCACACATCCTCCTATCCACTTAGGAACCAGCGGTAATAGGACTTGATAGTAAATGTGGAGTATTCAGATGATGCACACTAAACCTTGAAGCACATGAGAAGCTTCTTAAAAATGTTTAAAACAGCTCTTCCCAGTGGGGGTAGCAGTGGCTTCGCCACAGGATGCTCCCCTGGAAGTAGCAGTAGGCTCAGCAACGTCACAAAGTGAAAGACCTAGGAAGATCAGGTCAGAAATTCAACATCACTTGGACAAACTTACTCACAGGTACTGTTGCTTTTGACTCCTCAGAAATCTTAGTGCAGATACAATCAAACTTTGCAATTGAATAGGGAGTCAGTGTTAGAACTGAATGGGGCAAGCCCTGGTGCACAAGCTACATTTTGACTGGTGCCTGAAATCCAGATGTAAAACCAAAATTGCCTTCTCTTCATATGGGCAAGGCAGAAGCAAAAATGTCTGAGACAAAGGCAGAGCTTTTAAATTGTAGCTGTGCCACTGCTGACCCAGAGCAGTCTCACCTGCAGTGGGTGTGACACGCTCACCACCAAGCTGCCCGTCTCACGTTTCAGTGTTGCATGAAACCAGCACTCGCTGTCTGGGGTAGCTGGGGTGTGCACATGCACTGAATTCACTGCCCCACAAACGAGGGCAGAGGCAGGCTGGGCCTCAGGAGCCACACTCATAAGCCCAGAAGGATGGCTACAGGGCACACCGTTGACTGAGCTTGCTCTTTGCCCCATCTTGCTCATGAAGCTCATGCTGAAGGTGCTTGGATGAGCAGAGTAGAAATGGGAGCTAAGATATGAAAAAAGAAGAAAAAAAAAACAAACCAAACAAACCAAACAAAACCATCCATGAAAGACAGTAATTTCTTTAGAAATAATTCATTATGGTTAAAGAGATTTGCTATCACCTTGGCACGTTTCAGCAGCTATCACTAAAAAGGGTTACCAGAACAGAAGCCATAGCTGCTGGAGAAAATGGAAAGATTCATTTCAATTAAGCTAAAATAAAACTAAAAGTTATCAGATAAACTAAATACAGTTCTGGATTGATGAGTCCAGTTGTCTCTCACTGCAAGACTCTGAACCCTGCTGGTTTCTAAGTATGTTTCAAGGTGTTTCAGTATCCTTACCACATTTTCCTTAAAGACTGCAAAAGAAAATTTGTTATTTATACTGGAATCCTGAGAAGGTCTCTGGCAAAAATTTCCCAAAAAACAGGGAATGTTTACTCAAATATCTAGCAAGGAGAGCTCCAGATTGAGCTGGGCTCTGATTCTCTCCCTCCCTGCTCAGAGGTGATTCATGCTGCTCACCTGTGAAGGTGCAGGCAAAATAGAGAGCCCAGTGAGGACAATAATAATAATGACGGTAAGTCCAGAAAGGTGACAGACAATGAAAAAACTGGAGTTGCTCTAGTGTATGTTGAGGACTTTCTGACAATGTTTTTCAAGTATCTCGAGACCTGCAGTAAAGGAACAGAATGCTCTTGCTGCCCACACAGGACAAGAAATAACATACTTAGGTGCAGTGCAGGGCTCCCACAAGACACTTGGAACACTCGCTAGCAGCATGAACAGCAAGGGGCTGGAGCTGTGCTGGAGAGGTGCGTGCTGTCCAAACAGCTTGCAGAATACTACATCTAACAGGTGAGGGTGACCGTACTAAAAGGCTCCTTGAAAACCCCTCCAGCCTTATTTTTGTAACCTTTCAGAGTGAATTAACTTTGATGACTTCAGCTCTCTGGGTATCTTTGGTTTCATTCTGTAGACTCTCCTTACACCCTATGTAAGGGTGTCTGTGAGGATTCATCCCTCTATAAAAACAGTGTCAAGTATGGGTCTCTATTATGTGGGTAGAGCTCAGTTAAACACATTAGGTCTGCAAATTTTTGTCCCAAGTCTGAATTTGATTTTTGTGAACTCAATAGAAAAGGTGTTACAGAACTGATAAAGGGAAATAATGGCAAAAAAACGGAATTATTTTAACAGAAGAAAAATCACACTAAACAGCTCTGCAGTTTAACTTAAAATTCAACAGAAAGTTAATTCGTTAGTAAAGTCACTCAAGCTTGACTAATAATATCCTGAGCCAGGAAATCTAGTGATTTAAAGTAAACTCTTAGCTGCATGCATAACTTGATGCATATGATGCCAGCTGCAAAAATTGCCATTTCAAACCTCGCTCTGGGTTGGCACAATGGGAACAAATAGCTCTCAGCTGCAGGTGAAGCCTACCAGACCTTTCTCCTCAATCTTTGTATAGTGTCAGTTCTTCTTAAAAAACAGCCATTAAATTATCGCCATTGTCTTGGGGGAATGGTGATTGATGCCTCTTCTTTTATGCTAACTGAGCTTGTCTCTCTGCTCTAAATGGCCTTGTCTTCGGCACGGATGTTGGTAGCACATCATTAGGTTTTGGAATGCTCGCTGGAAGCTCGGCAAACAGGGATGTCAGACACACAACTCTCAACTCTTCAATGCAGAAAGCCACGGACTCCCACCTGTTGGGGGGTTTAGCAGGGAGTGCCCTTCCCCCCGTGAATGTTAAGGTGACAAGGTACAACACCAGGGATTTGCGCTCCTGTTGTGTCCATTGGGTGTCATCCCAGCTGCCACAGGTGGCCTGGCAGGATGAGCACGGCAGAGTGGGAGCTACGGGAACTCCCAGGATGGCAGTGGGGACAAACCCAACCATTTCAGGTGTTTATGCTGGCATTCAGGTGCTGTTGCTTTGCACTGAAAGCGTGAGCTCCTCCCAGGTGTGTTGGTCCACTGCAGAGGACGGCCTGTGCTTGTACACAGCTTGTGAAAGTGCAGCCATGTACCTTCAGAGAAGGACTGAACAGGGAAGAGAGAACAAGGAGAAAGTGAGAGCTCTAAAGGTCTGTAAGGACAAAAAGCCTGATCTGCTAAGCCCCTAGCAAACAGATCCTGCTGGCTGTCCCTGTGACCCTGGGTGCTTTGTGCCGTGCTGGATTCCCTGGGAAGCACGGAGAGGTTCCAGAGGTGACCCTCACGTTCCTGCAGGCAGAGCAGGTCAGCTGCCATGGTCAGGAGCAACCTCCCTGCTGCACCTCTGTGCTGGCCTGTGCTGGGACTGGGATGGAGCTGGGAATCAGACCTGACAGCACTGCACTTTGGGATGAAGGGAGTTTTCAGTCTGAGCTATGATTGCAGCTCAAGTAAGTTGTTTCACTGTGTCTTCCTACAGAGCAAGAGTAACTGGGGGATACCCATCAAGTGACTTCTGAGAGCAAATTTCTGTGGGGCTGTGGGATGTCTTGACAAGGAGATTAGGTGGGCAGGGAGGACAAAGGTGGGAGTGTTTGAAGATACTTTTATTGTGTGAAAAATCTTTCTTCTAAAACTATAAGTCTTGCAATAAAAGGGCCAGGATTTACATCTCTCTGGTCCCCCATACAGCATCACCCTTCACTTCACTGGTTCCCCCATTTTCCTCCCTTGCCGATTTTGATTGCAAGTTCTTCAAGCAGGGAAAGCTTCTTGCAACATATCTGAATCAGCATCACATGCTTCTAAAATAGACTGCTGACTGCAGTTTATCAGAATAAAATGAGGCTTAAATGGTTTATTTTTTCCTTTCTGCTCCTCAAACAGCCGTAGTTCGAACTAGCTGAAATCTTCACAGTTCATAGGCTCCAAACGTCCAAGTAAAGACAGCAAGCATTAAAATAAATAGGACACATCAAAATTGTTACTTAAATGGATGAAAAAACTTGACCTATCAATTACACATCCTACCTGGGGAGTGTGTGAGGCTTACCCATGTTTCTGTTCTTCAGAGATGTGTGGCCTGAGCTCAGGGGATGTTTCCTGGGCTCATATTTTTAAGCAGCCTGACTCAGGACTATGTGTGCTGCAGCCACCAGAGCATCCAATAGATGTCACACGGACAAAATTTCTCCCACCGTGAACCTTGTTTGAACCAAAGCTGCCCAGAGGACTAGTGAGACTAGGACTACTACTAGTGAGATTACTATGGTGTTCAAGGTATAAAACAACCATCTATATAGTGCATAATGTAGTTTCCATTTATCTCATTTAGTATTCTTTCTCATTTTCTTTTTTGGAAGAAGAGAGATTGAAAACTTTATTTCTCTCATGCTTTGACTATTGGATGCAGCTCAGCTCTCTCCATCACAAGAAGGATGTAGTAAAGTCAGAAAACATAAAAAGGCAGTGAAAATGACTCTGGGGTGAAGCAGCCAGTTCATGTGGGGACACTAAAGAGTCTCCTTAGTTTAGAGGTGAGAGGGCTGAGGGCTTATGTACAAAGTTCATAACTCTGTACGTAACCCCAGAAACATGACTGGTAAGGCAAACTTGGAACTGCTGTTCAGTAAATCCCTTCATGCAAGTGCCAGAGAGTGCTGAGGGAAACTTGGGGAGATGGGTTTAAAACAGAGATCAGTGCATGGCTGGTAGCAAATACCTGGAAATCGCGTCCATGGGAGGCTGCAAAGCTGAATAGAATCAGCAGGTTCCCAACAGGACTAGACACATCTGCACACAGCAGGCTCTTGAGCTGGGGTTCAGGATCTCTGCAGGTACCTCCCACTAACATCCCATCACCTCTGGGGCTGGGGGCTTCCACAGTGAGGTATAAAAGTCCTGTGCTCTCCCTCACAGCAGCTCCTACTGCCCACAACAGAGGAGGAGTAGACGGGCAGAGGACCCCTGCCCTGCCCCACTAGGGTGTGTTTCAAGCTCATCTTCTGCACTTTTCTTCCCCAAAGGATTCTTGCTCTCCCCAGAGCCCAAAGAAAGCTCTCACAGCAGAGGGACCACCTTGGACTGGCAGGAAAGGGGAGCATGCCATGGACTAGAAGGTTCTCACGTCTCTCAATGTGGTCCTGGAGCTACTTTTATTCTGCTCTGGTGGTCAGAAACAATACTCCTTTAATAGCAACACTGTTTCAGAGTGACCCTGTTTACAGCCAACTCCAAACAGCTTTTTGCAAATGTTTTCCCAAATACAAAATAATCAGTCTTCTTTGGTGGCATTCAACTCCTTCATCATCTCATTCCTTTCCAGAGATGTGAGGGCAATATGGTTTGTTAGGATGTTCATGGACACAGAGTCTGGCAAACATGTTCCTCCATGAAGAGTCACAGTAGGAGGGATCATCTGGTGAATCTTCAAAGCTCCAGGAATTGCCCAATTGGACATTAGAAAATAGTGTCTCTAAGTTACCAGTTATGACCCAGTCACAAAACATAAAAAAAAAAAAAAAAAAATCTTGGAAATGTGCAAAGCAATAGACAAGGGATCTGCAGACAATCCAGAGACTGCCCAGTGCTGAGCAGAACGCTATGGGGGAATAATTAAGGCAAACAAAATCTCTCTACAGATAATTTTGCAAACAAGAAAATGTTAAATAAACCAGCTCTGTTCAGGACTCTTCTAGATTTTGGAATCTTGATTTTGGACAAAATCAGAATAATGGAAAATAATGACTCAAAGGGCTGTTTTAGATTTGGTTTGGTGGGTTTTTTTCCTTACGTTTGCACTGCTTCTTTTGAATGAACACTATGCCCTTGGAAGATTTCTGTGAACTACAGAATTCAATCAACAACCATAGAAACCTTCCTTCATATCTCCATTTCTACACCTAGCCTTTCTGTAAGATGAAGTCCTGCCTTTAGCCAACACCAAAGACTTTCCATGTGTTGTTTCTGCTTCTTCCCTTCATCTTTGAGGTGATGAGATACATGAAATCATAATTCTGTGAACTTAGAAATAGAAGCAGAGTCTACACTTTTATAGACCTACATGAAGCAGATTTAACCTGCTCCTGGACTTTCTCTTGAACACTTAAACTCATCAGTGATCCCCATATGAGCTGCTGTGTTTACTGAGTCCATTCATTTTGTGGTTTAGAGCACTGAGCTCGCCCTGGTTCTGCATCAGATCAGAGCTGGATGCATTCTGCTGGAAGCTCCTGAAAAAGCATTTTAACTTCTTCAAAGCTCCTGAGAGCATTGCTTCTCCAAGGGGACCATGAAGAGCAAGCTGTGCTCAGAGGGAAAGAGGAAAAAGGGTGGGTGTTGGGATGAGTAGGAATCCAAACACAGCACAGGCTAACATCTCTCTGCTCATTCCTTTTGCTGTCTTCCCCCTCTTCTCATACTCAGTCCCCCATCTCCATAGGCACCCACCCCCTCAGCCTTTAAGGTGAGCAGGGACCCTCTCAGTTAGGATCTGTCATCCCCAGCCCATGGGCCTGGTGTCTGGTCTGTGAGAGCCCTGGAAAAATCAGGTTTCTCCACCAGGTTATCTTGGTTTATTCCAATTGGATTATGGAGACTTCTGCCCCATCATCACTGTTCCTCTGATCTGCTTTGTGTTCACAGGGATGAGCCTTCAGTCACATAACCTAATACCTCTAGGCAGCTGAATCTCACTCCTAACGCCAATCATGAAAACAATTTCTTTCTGGAAGGTTGTGCTGCCAAATACTCGGATCATGCATGATAACTTTTATTGACATTATAAAACCACAGATTTTCCTAAGGCAAGTTGTTTTTGAAGATCTGTGTGGCCTGCCATTTGACTAAAGTTTGTAGTTTGACTCATGTTTGTAATTTATTTTTATTTCACTCTACTCTTCCCATTGTAAATAAGCCATGAACCTCTGCCAGGCAACCAAGGTGACCAGTCCAATCCAGACTCACACAATGGCATCCCAGGGGAAAGACAGGGACCTTGGTATCTGCTCTCGACCCCTTCCCCACAGGGCAGGACCTGCCTCTCTGTCCAGTCTGGACCGCCCCTGCCAGTTTACACTCAGTGTCCCCCTTCTCAAGCCCACAACATCATCTGGGTCATCCACATGCAGGAACATCTCTGGGTCCTTCTTGCTAGAGCTGAGTGAAACCCCCAGGTTTCCAGTTTGATGTCTGAGTCCACGTTGAAGACTAAACTGAGACTTAAACATATGCTTATTCTGCTTATTCTCTAAAGGCCTTTGGTTTTATGTTGTGTTTGCAGGCAGATTAAACACTAGTTGTAAAACGTGATCTCCAAATGCAGAAGAAAGTTTATTTCCTGATACAGTAAAAGCTGATCACTTCCTTTTCCCCGACAGTGCAGTTGACCCTGAGCACGGCAAGAGTCTAATGTAAAGCAACAAATCCCATCCCCACCTGTCTGTGTGCTAAAGAGATTTAAATATTATTTATCTACCCCTGAACTTTGCTATGCCCTGTTGAACGGATGACTTGGGGCAAGAAAAAATGGCCAGTGGGACTGTCTGCAAGCTTCAACTTTTTTTGTCCTTGCCTGAGAGAGGGAAAGCTCTGATGAATTCCATCAAAGCTCTTGAAAAAACTGGACAAAACTGCCACTCCAGCTATAGCCCACACTTCAAATGGCCGTGAGATGGCCTTTTCTGTATGTTACATAGTTCAAGGAGGCAGTGAAGTGCTCAGTGGAAGATTTTGTATGGGAACTTTAACTTCCCATTCCATTTGACTTTTGGTCTTTAAAATACAGGTCAAATCAATGAATTTAATGAAGGCCGTGGAACACAAAGGCTTTGCCTTGCATTTTGACCTAGATAAAGGAGAGTCAGTCCAGGTCAAAAGGCTTTAGCAGCACTTTAAGTGGTTAGTACACAAATGTGACAGAGTGTTTAAACTCTAGGAGACTTGCAAGACCCAGTGACAAGCCGTTAAAAGTATTTGAAATAGCTGCTTGAATGAACTTTGATAAGGTACCGCTATTGTCTTCCATTGTCTCTTTCTTTTCATACCAAAACACCCCCAAAAGAACAAGAGTCAATGAATGTATAATGCAGTCCCACATTTACTGGATTTGGGGCTTCTTTTGGCCCTTTGGACTTTTTTTGTGAACGGTTTATGCCATTTTCATTCATTTCCTCACATTAAGCCTTTCTCAGAAGCCAGTGATTAATGTGACTTGTCAGTGAGAGCTTTTAAAGTGCAATGATACTTTCAGAAGCTATAACATGTCAATCGAATCTAAGATTAAGAACAAATTAAGAATAAATTTACTCTTAGGGAACCTTCCTGAGAGATGGAGCTACCGTAAGTGAAGGTGGTGGTGGCACTTTCCAGCTCCTACCTCACAGATCCAGACATCTGAGGCAGAGCTAGCTCAGAGCAGCAGACCTGTGTATTAAATTCTGGATTCATACCTTCCCCCTCACTGGGATTAAACAAGTCGGTGAGACCATCAGGCACTTAACACACATTCACACACTCTTATGCAGGCATTTAAACTATGTGTTTGAAATTACCTTGTTGGTAAAGGTAAGTTTCTATCATCAAAAATAAGTTTATTTTAATGGTGGAAAGTGTCCTGTCAGAAAGCTCAGGATCTGCCAGATAGCAAATCCCCATTTAAATATGTAATTATTCTTCATTACCAGAAAGCATTTGTCCAAGGAAAACTGGTAAAATATGTAACAGTTCATTATGCAGGACCAAATTTGTCTAGAAAGACCAAAATCCTAGTTAATTTGTGCAAGGCAGAAAGGTTCAGTTTTGTTTTGCTTTTCAATTTTGTTGTAAAAAGTCTGCTTCTTGAAAGCTTTCCAGGCCAGAGATCAGGTTCCCCCTTTATAATGGGAGCTATTAATGCCTGAAATGGGCCGCTCTAAAGAACCACATGTCCGTTTCACATGGTTTGATAGCTCCAAGATTTTGCTCACTGTGCTTTTGGGACTTTTCTCAGTATTCTCTATAGTGAGATTTTTATTGTATTTTACTCTTTTGTCTGGTTTTTGTGTTAGAAATTTTTCCCTTATTCATTGACCAGCAACTTTCTGTCACCCATCTTTGACTTTTCTTCTTACATCTGCATTAAAGCTGTCATTTACTTATGCTTTTTCCCCTCTCTCCATATTTGGCAGCAAAAGCCTTCATCAGCTTTTATCCCTTTTTGTTCACATTATGACATAACCTGCACAAAGTGGCACAGCTCCCCAATTCTTGTATATAAAATTTGCAACATTTTTTGAGACGGGTCAATGCCCATTTTTGGGATCCTTTTCTTTATCTGAGTACCGTGTTAAAACTTTTTGCAGATGTGAGCTATTCAGGAGCAGCCTGCGGCTGCATGCAGAGATGGGGAAAAGAAGAAAAGGCCTTCCTATTTTGTGATTGCCATAGTAACTCAAACATTGCCAGGGTGTTTGTCAGTTTGGTAGGGCACAGCCAGGGAATTTTATTTCCTGTGCAATCAAGCCCTCTACTGGAGATCATGGCTTGTATGACACAGGGTTACAGAGAGGACAGTGGGCTTGTTAGGCCTGGGATTAAGCATTTCACTTTAAAATAATACCCATTTGTATCCATTTTGTTCAACATAACAACAGCTGCTGGCCTTCGGATGACAGGCTTGCCTTTTTAACCAAAGTCTCGTATGACATTTATGAATGAGACAGACCCCATTCATTTTCACTTTGAATTCACACTGGTTATTTTTGGGGTTTTTTTGATTCTTTCTTTCTTTAACCATGTGGTCATAGTCAACACTGTGCCTGCAATTACATTTGTGGTTCATGAGAGGGCAAAATCTAGCCTTATTCAGGGTGTCAAATTGTCACTCTCATTTGGGGGGGAAACAGGTTAAAAAAGAAAGGAGAAAGAAGTGAAGAAAGCATTTTATGTGAGTATACTGGAAGCTTTTTAAACCAATGATAGAGACAGAGAAAGAAACGTTCAGGTGCAGGAGATTTTCTTCAGATCTGTACAGGAATTGCAGACTTCAGGCAGAAAAGGTTTCTGTCTCTTTTCTGGGTCAGCAGAAAGACTTGCTGCTCCAAGAACTTCCCGTGATTCCAGACTGTGACAGACACCCCTACTCCCTGCATACTGTGCTTTGCGTGCGCCTGCCCGTGCCGCTCTTTATCCACAGCTGCTGCCACTCCAAAGCATCCCAGCTTCCACCTGACCATGGCTTAACTGAGGGGCAACAGCTCCCCGACCTCGTCTCCTAGCCACCTTCTGCAATGGATCCCAAGAGGGGACTGGAGACAGATGCACCAGTGCAGACACGGAGAGGAAAACAGCAGCTTTTGGAGAGGCTCCTACAATGTCTTGATTTCAAAGGGAGTTCTATTTTCTGCTGCTTCATGGTCATGTTTTCTGCTGACCTCAGGGCTGCAGGGAAAGGACTGACACACCTGAGAAATTCTGATGCAGCTGAGAGACACCCTTTCTACCTCGCTCCTCCAAAAAAGCTTGTTGTATTGGTTCAAATTTGTAACCTGAAGCAAGTTAAAAAGTGAGGAGCTCATTGACCCCGGCAGTAAGTTTTCCACCCAGAGAATGCAGGGGAGCTCTGCAGCTGGAGGTCTCGTGGTCTTTGGTGTGTCTTCAACCTGGTCAACACAGGACATTCCCATTTCAGTCAGGCAGCAACAGCATTCCTACCTGGGCTAATGCAAAGGAGCAAGGCCAGGGTGAATCATGGCTGCCCTGAAGTCTTCAAGGAACTCAGGACATGGACACAAGTTTCTTGTTTCCACCAGCTCGTCTCCTGACTTACCTGCTCCTGCAGCAGGGCTTTGAGAGACTCACAAAATTATCTTGACACGTCTCTCCAACCTAGGGTTCTACATTCACTGCTGAATTCCAGCTCCATTTAAATATCAGCCAAAATACTTGTAATCTGGCACACTGGGAAAGCTATAAGGGAAGCCTCCCTTCTATAAAGCCAGAGGTGAAATTTGACTTTCCTTTTCCTTTACATAATCCCTAGAGGAGACAGTCACCCTGGCTCGTATTTACGATCTTCCCTGACCCAGGACAGCAGCAGGAAGCCGTTTGGTGCAGGTGACCTTCAGCAGAGCCTTACAGCTGCCTGCAGAAAAAGCAGGGTGGGGTGGGAGAAGAGCAAGCATTCTTGGTGACACCAGCAAGCTCTCACCAGATCCAGCCTGAGGGAGAAAAGCTACCTTATGCCACACCAGATCATTAAAAAAGCTCTTGCCCTCCTCCCCTCCTCCCTTCCCTCCCTCTTACTCTCCTCCCTTCCCACCCTGCCCTTTTCCCTCTCTCCCCAGTCCTTCCCTCCCCCATAGTGAGGTTCAAATTTTTCATTCCTGAATCATAAGAAAGGTTCCAAGCTAGGTAAGATCTCAAAGCTTCCTTCAGTGCTTGTGACGGAGGAAACAAAGAGGAAAACCACTTTGATGACTCCAGAGGGGCTAAAGTCTGACTCAGACAGATGAAGTACTTGCTTGAGCTAATGTAGAATGAATGACAAAGAAAATAATGTACATTAAGATGATGGATTGGCTGCTCCTCTTAAGCCTCTATTTTTCACAAACTACCTGCTTTCAGATCGAAAATTTTAAGATTAATATTCAGATATTCCCCTGAAGCAAACAGGACTGTAGCTCATTGCCACTTGTTTAAATATGCTGAAAAACCTGGATCCAGATCACTCAGTCCACAGTATCTTAGAAGCCTGAACCAGCACATGACCCATTAATCCATGGAAGATCTTCCTCAAGGCCAGCTTTCCTCTGCATCATCCTGCTCCACTTTCTGCACTGAGGTGGCAAAGCTAATGTGGGGACTCCTGAGGAGGCTGTCCAACATGTGCATCTCCCCTGATGTGCTACCACCTGTTGGGTGGGCCGGATGGGGCTGCAGTCCATGACTTGCCCTCTCAGTGCCCACAGCTGCACAGACCCATACTGTAACCACTTGTAACTAGTAACATCACACACAGTGAGGCAGGAACATTTGGAAATACCACCTCTTTGACTGGGAGTAAGATCTATCTATACTACAAGCCCAATTCTGCCCTGAGATCAATCCAGTGATCTCAAAAAGGCTCATGTGCATATCTTCCTTCCCAGAGGAAGATTTTCTTCATTAACACAAAGCTGTTTACATTCTGTACTCTTGTGGCCCATCTATTTTGCCAATAAATTAAATTTCCCATTTCATCTCTTTCTTCCTCCAAACCAAAGAAACAATCCCACTGGGAGAGCCACATTAGTAAAAAAAACCCAAACATTTATTTTACCATAGTTGATGATCATAGTATTCTTTAAGTATTTTCCCATTTCCACTACCAGGAATTTTTCTTGTCTCATTAGAGCAGGTAAAAATTATTAGGGAGTTGGCATGCTTTTATGGTGTACATGACCTATGACAGTGAAATCAGTCACACTGATAAGTGAGCAGACACAAGTAAGCAGTTGATCCAATAACAAACCATCATAACATGATGCCTGGAGATACTCATAATTCCTTGGACATATTCAGAAGTCTTCTGGGCATGGTCCTGGTCAATGAGCTTTAGGTTGCCCTGCTTGAGCAGGTGGTTTGGACCAGGTGACCTCCAGAGATGCTTTCCGACTGCAGCTCCTCTGAGATGTTAGGTTGAATGCTGAGTGTTATAATAATGCTAAAAACTCTTTATGATGTTGATAAACTAATCTAATGTAAACAGTCTTCAGAAAGGAAAGGTAATAAAAATCAGCAAAGGATATTGAACTTTAAGGATAAAAGAGTCTACAAAACGGCTTCACTTCAAACTTGCACCAGCATAAATTCGCAGTAACTCTGGTTTATGGATTTGCTCAGATGTAAGAAAAGAATCCAGACCAAGTCCCACAGTTCTGAAATAAGGTGTCTTAAAGGTAAGTTAAGCGCAGCAATGCACGGAAAACCATTATTATAGAAAACTTCACTTGGAAGCCATTTCACACCTTGCCTGCTTACATTGTTTGCAGAAGAATTTAACTGCTTCTCTTTTTTTTCCCAAAAGGCGCTTCATTTAGAAGTTTTACAAGTCCAAGCAACTCAAAATATTGTACCTGTAAGCAGCTGTTTCCATCACGGTCAGACCTCTAAACACAGCTCTGGTTTGGTGGGGGCATGGTCTTTCTTGCAAGCGAGTTGTGATTCACTGGGCAGAAGCTTTTCCCTTCTTACAGCACAGGAATTAGGATGGTAGAGGTATACATTTGCCTTTAGGTTAGAAATATTAAAATTCAGGGAGTGGTGACCTCTGAAATAGAGAGGTAATATGAATTTTATATGAATTCCCAAATTTTCTCTCCCAAATTTAGTTACATAAAATACCTACTCAATTCCAGAACTAAATGATAGGAAAAACTTACTGAAATAACACAACACACGGTGTGATCTGGTTCTAGGGTGCGCACTGACACGTCTCAGAGCTGTTTGCGAGGTACGCATATCTTCTTCACTACAGTTGCCACATTAAGATTGTTATGTAACAGCTAAAATACAGGGAAAATCAGTAGACTGCTACTGTAGCTCAGATATTTTGATATTTAGTAGAGCTTAGAAGCTACTTCCATGCTTTTATCCTTTGCAGAGAGAAGCTTGCCATGGGATTTAACTAAACCTCAGTACAATTCTTCACTTTGTTACTGCTTCACCAGGTACTTTAATGTGATATAAGCACAATGAAAGCTAAATAAAACCTGCAGCCAACTCGTCCTCAGCAAGGTACGCAGTGTACAGCTCGGTTGCTGCTGCTGATGGAAAAGGATGCACAGAGCAGATGCCTAATAGCACAGGAGATAGGAAAAGAGTCTGTGCGAGCCATGGCACGGCCGTAGTTGTCGCTGGCCCTGGAAGGGTTAAATTCTTTGTGGTGAGGTAGGACAAACTTCACTTAAACTCAATTCTGTGGCCAGTCCGATTGTTTTGACACCTGCACTATGTGAGGGATGGCATGGTCTCCTTTGTGGTGCATAATGACACATCTTCATTATTGTTCTAATACTCTGAAAAAAAAAAAAAAAAATCCCTAATCTTTCTGTGGTGCCAGTGACTGTAACAATGCCGGGACGTTTTATTTTCCTCCTTGCTCTCTCTTTCCCTTAACCCGCTATTGTTGCCATAGCCACGATGGTGCAGTACTGCTGGTTCGGGGAAGTTTCTGTACTGTACCGCCCTGAGCTTATTGTTTAAATCTGTATTATTCAACTGTTCTGAAGATTTACATTTTTAATGGCTCATTTATGTAATCCCATAAATAAAGTAGCAGAAAAGCATCCCACACAAATGAGTGAAT
Source organism: Pseudopodoces humilis (assembly GCF_049639895.1). NCBI lineage: Eukaryota > Metazoa > Chordata > Aves > Passeriformes > Paridae > Pseudopodoces > Pseudopodoces humilis. Next base: position 68,724,400 of record NC_142201.1, read on the forward strand.
TGGGGTTTGAAAAAAGCTGCTGAAGCAGGTCACTCAGGGTCTCAGCTGCGGGGCCTTGATTGGTATCAGCGATATAACCACTGTGGCAATGGACTTAAGACCACCCAGTCAGCCCCAAAATGGTGCATTACCAGGGAATAGCGGAATAGTGCTATAGTTCAATCTCCCCTATTTAACAGGGAGCAGAGTTCTGCTGCAAAAACCATTTCAGCCTCAGACTCATTTACCTTATAGCTTTGACAGCTGCACCTCTCCCGCCTTAAAGTTTAGATGATTAGCTTTTCCCTCCTTACAGCTGATGGCGATAGGTTTCTTTTCTTAGCCGGTATATTCCTGAAGGCTGATAAATTCCCTCTGAAGAGCCTGTGAATTCAAGCACCTGTCTGAAGAATTTGTTTTACTAACTGTGCACTGAGATGGAGACACATTCTAACAATTCTAAGCTTCTGCCCACTGCTCCCCTTGCTGGCTCCCTCCCCGCGCACAAATCCTTCATGAACTGTAAAACCTCTGAGCGCAGCACATCTATTTTATTAGTCGTGCTAATGAGAAGATGGGGAAGATGTTTTGTTTCCAGTCAGTTCTCACCCTTCAAAGTTGATTTTTGGTTGTTAACTCATAGAGCAGCCTCAGGGCTGCTGCGCATTTGGGGAATTCTGCCTCAGGGCATCCACCGCAGCTCCCGAAGCATCCTGCTCTCCAGGGCAGATACCAGCAGCATGTCTGACACCTCGCACCCTTACACTACTCGGCTGAGTCAGTAGGAGAAACCCGCCGAATCGCAGGCTTGTGACCCTGGCACAGCTTTGGCTGCACCACCCAGCCCCGCTGCAGAAGGTGCCAGGCTCAGCGCGGGCAGCCTGCCTGGGGCTGCCCTGATTAAGGTACTGCAGGCAGGCAGATGTGAGGCAGCATTCCTGGGGCTGAAGGATGAACCGATGTAACTGCAGAGAGCTGCTCCTCAGCACATGCCCTCATCACCGGGACAGCCTGGCCTTCAGAGGAGCTCAGGTCACAGCAAGACTGGATAGTCAGGGCAGGGGGACAAGCATCACAAATGGACCTGAGACTGGCACTTCTCATCACCCCAAGAGCTCTGCTGGGGATCCCAGTTGGCACAAGACATTTGGAGGACAGTTTGCTCTCCTATGCCCTCGAGGTGGACACCCCTGCAGCTGCAGCAGGGAAGCCTGGCAGAGGCACGAGCTGAGACCCTGCCACGGTGAGCACCTACCCCTAGGGCCTGCCAATGCCCACCTCCCAAATGGTACTGACAGGTAACAGTGGGCACCATCCTTCCTTTGGCAGCCAGGCCCGGTCCTCACCACGCTGCTCCCACATATTCCCTCCTCCAGGAGAGCTGTGGGAGCGCACGGCTGTGAAGACAATGCCATCCATCCTCCTGGCTCTTCCCAAGGCGTTCAGGACAGGTGCCAGTGAGGACAGATGATCCCCACACAGAGCAGGAGCTTGTATCCAGCACCCCATCTGCAATACCTGGTATGCTGTTAGAGACACACCAGCGCTTCCCTCCACACACACAACTATTTCAAACGCAAAGAAGAAGGCGTTTTCCCTAACTCCAAAGCAAAGCAGCTCTTCACAGAGAGAGAGCTCTCCACTTCCTGCGGGAAGCTCTGCTGGCAGACAAACTGCAGCAATCCACAGGCGAGGGGCAGACAGACAACAGCCCTTCCTCAGTTTACCTGCTGGATCTTGTTCTGCCCGGCTGCATGGAGCGGAGTCAAAGGAAGCTGCTCGGAGGCAGGGAGCAGGCAAAGAAACAAAGGCAGGGAGAATACCAGCCAGCCCAAAGGAACAGTGGGGAAGCTGGTAATTGGGCCATGTGTATTTGGCTTTCGCCAGACTAGCAGGTTTGTTTTTCCCAGGCTGGAGCCTAGACTGAAAGAGACACAAAATTATTAAAGAACTCAACGTAGAAAGGAGGAAAAAAAAAAGGAAAAAATGTTAGCAGCAACGGCTGGAGGTGAATCTCAAGTAATGGGAGTGCAGTGGGGGCTCACTGTTCCTTTCCAAGGGCATAGATGCCTGGGAAATTATTTTCAATGGGCAAAGAAAAATGAAGTTTGGATAAAATTCATTCCAGTTGACTTTTATTGCTAGTTTAACTCACTTCTTAGCTGGGAGCTTACTGGGCAGGATGCAGAAAGGTAGAGCTGTGCCTTCCTGGTTCCTTTCTTGTTGCAAGAAGTTTCCTGCAGAGATCCAAGTCTAAATGAGACTTGTTGATGAGGCAGATGCAGAGCCACCCTCAAGGATTCCCCCGCAGTGGGCTGATCCTCAGTCCTTTTACTAGGCAAACATTGCAAGGAGCTGTACATTTACCTGCAGGTCTCTAGCACTTCTGGCATGCAGGACGTGTGCAGGAGCTCAGCACAGCAGAACTTCCCTGACCCACACCAGCTGAGGGTTTACTCATTGTCACACTCAGAGCCACTTCCCAAGGAGCCTATGCTTTCTCACAGAGATTTATGTAACTAGACTGACTCAGGTGCTTGACATGAAGGAGGTCTTTCCAGTAGCCATGCTCCACACAGCATCTTGCTGGAGTCCTCAGGGAGGGAGGTGGAGAGCCAGGGAAAACTTCACCTGCCTCACCTTGGGACATCCCCCAACTTAGTAAATGGATACTAGGAGAGAAAGAAGGGGTAACACTCAAACTTCTCTAGACAAAACATATTCTGTTCTCCAGGGATATAGCAAGTGCCCTCTGTGCATGGAGGGGTTCATGGAGGCACTGACCATGCAGCACTGGCTGGAGGAGCAATGGCAGGTAGAGAAAACTGTATTTGAATATAATATACAGAATCAAGACAAGGTAACAGCTCATGTAGAGCCTTGGTTTTCCTTCATGTGTTATACTCCTTCCTCAATACTCTTACTATTTAACTTAAACAACAGTTCATTACCAGCAACTGTCAGTTGTTGCTAGTCCTGATGGATTAGCTGCTTGCTGGCATTTTTCTCTGAGAAATTTTAAATGACTAGCATTAGGCAAACTTTCATCCCACGAGCGGTGCTTTAAAAGACACAGGCAATTCTTTTCCAGGAGAAGCTGGAGAATTCAGAAGGCATAGTCTCAAGCAGAGCAGAACGCCCACTCAAGTTTCCCAAAACCAGACTTTGGTTGTAGTTACACAATTGATATTGAGATGAGTGGTCATATTGCTGCTGTAGCACTTTCTGCAGGCAAAATTTTTAAGGCTTTCTTTTAATCAGTGCTATGTGCTCTTTAACATCTACCCTTGATTATTTCCTATTGACAGTCACTAAGACAAAGTGTATATTAATGCAGACAGGATTTTCATTCATAGATGGTGAGCTACAACAGGATTATTTGCAAAGTGCAAAGATCACTCACATGAATAAAGATTTGGTGGATCAGTGACTCCACTGGTAAAATGACTAAAATCCTTCTTCAAACACAATCCAGATATGTTTTCTTGCTACTTATCCAAGCAAGTCCACTTTTGTTTGTTCCAGCTTAATTAACTGAAAGCACATAATTATTTGTGAGAGCTTTGACAGGACAGGAGAGGAAACACGCTTTTTGGTGATCAACTTGCAGCCACAAAAAAAACACCCCAAAAACCCAAACAAGTTCTGTGCAGGAAAAGCAACCCCCTCCTGCTACATTATTCCATTGATCTACAAACATTTACATCTCCTTTGTTAACTAGTTTTCTGCAGAAATTTCATGATCACTAAGGAACACTCTTTCAACTGCACCTCAAGAAACTCCTGGTTTAAAGTGATCCAGTCTAAAAAAAGAGGGTGTGTTTTTGACTTTAAGTCATGTTATACATGAAATCTGTCAGGCTTTTCTTGGACACTCATGATTCATTGTAAATAATTCAAAATGGATTTACAAAAGAGCAGAGGCTGTACAATGAATGTAAGAACTGCATGTTACTATCTCTCTGACAGCCAAAAGTAACAAAAGCATTTCATGAAGGCTACATAAAACGTTTTCTCCTCTTTCACATTGTTTTGTGATCTACATTCAGTACCAGATTGATGAAAGTGAAAAATTGGAGGATTTCTATCCAACATAATAATAAGGTCTAATGAGCAAATTTTCTGGCTATGGCAAGAGAATAATCTCACCTGAATAAACTTTATCCACATAATGTGCACTGAAACTAAACACAGACAACACTGGCAGCTCACAGATTAACAGGGAACACCTGTGAAGTACGGATGCAGCAACACTAAGGTAAGGTACATTCCCTTCCCATGCGAGTAACTAGGGAACCTGAGACCAAGAACATACTTTTTATTTACATATTTATTTAATGACAAGGCACTTTTACAACTAACAAGTGCACAGCAGTTAACACATTTGGAAAAGTCATGTACAAGTCTTAATTTTCAGGGTTAAATCCTATCTTTAAGTTGCTTTAAAAACATGATGCTGGGGCTGCACAATATGAACAACTGCAGACAAAATACAAAACCGGCTTTGTGCACTCAAGTTCTTATTAAAAAAGTAATCACTGTGCTCCCTTTCAAGTTTACCCATTCTGTGATTCTATAAAGAATTAAGAACAGTTAATGAGCAGGAGAGGATTTTGGTTTTACTAACTACACTTACAAAAGACAGCAATAAAAGATGGAATTAACCAATGCAAGATTAGTAATTCCTGTGTATTCTATAAGTTAGAAAAATGTGGAGTTACATCTGAACCTACCACCACCACTGATGAAAAGCTTTCCCCATTTATCAGTGCAGGCCATGTCAGATCCTTTAGCTGAGCATTTCCAGTACGCAAACATTATCAGCAATCCAGACTAATTTTGAGAGCATGCTCTAATCAGTTTCCCTGCCTGAAAATCTGGCATAAATTAATACAGCATCAACAACAACCCTCATCCCAAAGTGGTGTTTGAAGGCCTGAAGAGCTGAAAGCTCTCTGGACAGCATATATCAGCACAAGGCAGACCAGCAAGAATTCAGAAATTTTTTTTCTGTGGAACATCTCCAGTTCAAATCCTGAACAATGGTGAGATGAATTCTCTGCTTCAAAGTCACATCCATCCAGCACTGTCACTGCAGCAGAACTCAGTCTGTATTATAGCTGCTGTCCTTCCAAAAAGGATTATTAAGGAGTGCACAACAGTGCATATATGGACTATTGCATATAAGTAATATAAGGACTGCAAACACCATCTGTTTATTTAAACTGAAGACAATCCATATATTCTCCAAAGATACTACTTTTAACTGATCCCACTTAAATAATTGTAAGGTTTCTGAAAGGCTGAGAGTTCTATTTTAGTGCTGTGGGTCTTGCAGGGAAATAGAGAAGCTGTACGTAACTCCTCAGGGGAAACGTCAAAGTATCCCACCTGGTTGGATATGCTGACCCTGGCAGTCTCCAGAGGGCTCAGCGCCAGTATAACTACCTTCCCACTACTCAGAAGAGCAGCACCAAATCCAGCCAGAGCAGACCTCGACTTTGTCCCTCCCATGTGGCAGCTGACACAGCCCTCCGAGAGGCAGGTAAGTGCAGAGGCGAGGTGCTCACACGTCTATAGGTGGCACTCTTGCTCTGACTCAACACGGACGGGCCATGGAGCCCCGCTCCTCCCGTCCCTTAGAGCCCCTTAACGTCTCAGTTAAGACACCCATTAAAAGCATTCATTCCACAGGACACTTTCAATGAACGTTGTAGATTTTATTGTCAACACACTCAAAAACAAACCTATGTTGAAAACAATTATTTCTGAGAACAGTAAAATACAAAATATTTCACGCAGAAGTTTGTTAATGTAACACAAACAGAAGTGAGACGTAGAAGATGCCAATGCCTATCATTTGTGCTCACTGTGACAAGTTTAGGAACTGTACCACCACAGAATTGTCACATAGGCTTGGAAGTGAGCATTTGACAGTTTAAGCATCACCTCTGTATTTCTGGTATTACATATTTACTCGGAAACTTTCTAGCAGTAGACAGAAAACATGAAGATTTTGTCTTCAGGGTTTGTTTTGAAAGCACCGTGACAACAGACTGTTCCAACTACTTCCTTACAGAGGGAAGTCTAAACAGAGACAATTATTGCAGTTGCAGCTTTTTAGGGTTAATGTTTATTGTTATCTATGATAGGTTTGTGAATACACATTAACAAACAAAAACAGTATTTCCCAGAAGTCGCTCCTGGAAAGCAAAACCAGCATTGCCCATTTTAAATTTGTTCTTTTTACATTAAAGGAAGCAATTTCTTATATTCTATACAAAATGCATATCCTTGGTCAGGCGCTGACCAGCTTTCTCTTCTTCTAAATTCTAACCCAAATCAGCAAAACTTCTTTATTGGTTAGCAGCAAAGAAGTTCTGCAGACTTCACACAATAAATATAATTCTGCTTAATTTAAATTTATTTCCAAAAGAGTGACATGATTTATATTAGACAGTGACACACATATCACGCTCCATCACCAGGACCCTAAGCTTAGTCAGAAGGGGAGAAAGGAATGGAGTAAAGGGAATGTCTGTTCTAAAACAATTGAATGCTTTAGGCTGTACTTTGCTTTTCTCTTAAAGGGCCCAAAGAAAAGTTTCTAAAGCTACCTCAAGGTTACTTCTCACACAGGCAACTTGGTTCAAAACTCAAGTTTGAACATCAACTCTTCCTGAAAAACTGAGACACCCCCGCTTTCCTACACTTAATGACGTTCCTGACTTGTAACAACACATACTTGTCACTCATCTCTTGCTTGATCGCTTTTCATGTTTATCCTTTGTGTGCTGGTTCCTGCTCTGGTGCCTTGGAGGAGAGTAGCTGATTCTCCTTCTGGACTGAAAGCTGGGTGTATATGGGTGAATTCTGCGTTTCTTTGGTTTTTCTTCTTTCCTGCTTTTGTTTGGCTCAGACTCCTTATCATCTTCCTTTTGCTCACGCTCTTGGTCTTGTTCTTTTTGAGATGGCAACGTGTTTTTGATGGTATTAATAAGAAATCTTTTGTTTGTACCAGCAAGAGGACATTTCAACCTGTAAAGACATTTAAAAGTGATCAAAAGAGAAGGTAAAAACATCCCAAAACAAGTCTGAGATTTTAACTTCAGTGATTTTAAGACAGGTTTGTGATTTTGGCTTTCCTTGCATGCCACCTAGTGTAAACTCTCAGTACAGAAAAATAAGTTCCAGATCATCTCCATTCTCCTTTTCTTACTCTTTATGGGAAGAAAATTATTTTACTTCAACACAGTGAAAATCCACATGATTTTCACAAGGTAGCGTGTATAGGGAGAAGCAAAGGATGACAATATATTTTAGGTTGATGGTGCCTAATTTAGGTATTCAGAAATCAAACATTTAGTAATATATTCTAAGTCAAATCAGAATGGCTTACAGAGATCAAAGTCAACATTATCTAGTGAACTGCAATATTCAGAAAGAAAGATACACATGCAGGAAGAACCCAAGCAGCTGTAGCATAAACATGTGAGACATACCAATTTAAACTTATACTTAGCAACCACCAAAGTATTTTCTTTTTCTTAAACAGTAAATATACTTATCCAACTATTTTCCTTTTTTTCTTTTACTTTCTCCTCTCCCACCTTCAAAACTTTTGCACATAATTAATCAGCCAGTTTTAGGAAACGAGTATTGTAAATTTAATTTATCCTGTTGGTATCAGCTGTACTCCACTTACTCACAATTTATCATCTCTTAAAGAAAGGAGTAAGAAAAAACAAGTTTAAATATGTTCCTACAGAAAGAAGAAATCACTCTGAAGACTTTGTTTATAGTTGGAGTCACTGTGGTGTTTTTGAGACAAGTTATGGGACTGCTTTTAGAGACCACAGCCACTTACTGAATCAACCACAGAGTCATGGAATCCTAACACCACAATGTTAAGAACATCTATTCTACTTGAATATTTTGTTTAAGTGTAGAAACGATATCCTAACTACTCAAAAAAACCTTTGACACCTCTAAATCATCAGAACTATCAGAACAACAAGAAAGCTACAACAAAGATCACGTATGATTATTTAGCATACTTCATGACTTAACTGAACTTGGAATTTACCACGGTGTTTTGCTGCAGGTCTGCCTACTAAGCATTCCTGATAATTATTCTTGTCCTAAATCCTTCAAGAACTTAGGAGAGCAGTTTTAGAAGTATAAGCCATACTGTTTTATTTCCACAAGGTATTTTCTGATACACTTCTATTGAATTTTAGAATGTTCTAAACTTTCTTCATATAAATTTACACTATTTTTCTCAAATCCTGGTTTAAAATAAATCTTTAATCTACTATAACTCTTTCATAAATTAGAGAAGCTATTTATCCATTAACTGTGTTACTGAGTAAAAACATGAGGCTAATAAATGTCAGTAGAACAGGGTTTCTACTTCAAGCTACACCACCACGGTGCTGAACGAGTCATGGCACAGGTTACACTCAAGACATAACAGAAACCAGCCAATATTAAAGTCCTTTGTATGTCTTATGAGTGCATTAAACTATTGCACCTCAACATTTCCTACCAAGGAGGGCAGCCTTCTCTAGGCTGCATCCAGACAAAATATATTTCACACTTGTTCTTCCTCTTGCTTTTTCTTAAGAGCTAATGCACTGATTTAAGCACTAAGATACATAATGCTAGAATGAGACAGCCAATCTGCCCTAAATAAATCCATCTGGCTGAACCATTTCTTTTCAACATCTTGAGTGCTACCTCAGCTATACTAAGAATGAAATCTGATGAGAAATGCTGGACTTGAGAGTCAGCTACGAGATACCATTAGTTTACCATCATACTGTGATTAAAGTGAGCCACCAGGCTTTCATGGAGCAGCAGTAAGTCATGGTGCTGAAGAAAAACATCAGTTCTTAGTTTTACTGACTTCAGACTTCAACAAAGCAAATCCTGTCTTTAAATCTTAAAGCAAACAAGATGCATGGCATCTTGTGCTACATTATATGCATACACAGAGCACACATTTACATATAGCCATGGTATACATGGAACAGTGCAGATTAAAAGTGAACTGTATGAATCCACTGATACCTTTGAGAACACCTCTAATGGTGAGGAAATTGACATCTCCAAAGATCAGCCTTAGGTTTGCTGTAGGGTCTGATCCTGCAGTGCTCAATTCACAAACAAGTTTGCCCTCAGGTGAATTCTGAAGGGCTGGGACTCAATCTCAGCCTGGGCAGGGTGGAACACAATACTATTGTGATCAGCAAACAATGCCACAGAACTGATTTGAGAAGCTTTGCTTTAGAACAAACAAACCAGCCAACCAACCAGCAAAAACCAGACAAGTTAAAAGAACATTAAAGTTCAGAATTGAAATGTGCCCCAAACAGGGCTGCAGACATGTTTGAGGCAAGCACACAAGCTGCAGTCTAGAGCTGTCCTGTCTACCAGACTCCAGCTCTGTAGCAGAGCATTCACCCATTGTAAGGTTCACTTTTTACTCTGCGTGCTCCTAAAGTTAGACCAAGCTATTCTCACCAACAGAATCCTGCCTCCCCCCACAAATAAATCTCACATCCTCCAAAATCTCTCCACTATGCAATAACAAAGACAATGCAATGCATTGCATTTTGACAACTGCCTTTTCAGAAAAAAAAATTAAATCCATCACTGTGAACACAGGTCAAATATTAACCCTATTTTTGACCCTTTAAGTCAACTTCTGTGCAGTAACACAGAATTTCCAACCAGTGCCTGTCATCCAGTGCAGCAGTGCAGCTCAGCACAGAGATGTACTACACAAGTTCTTAAAAGTAAAAATATACTGACGCCATTTAAGACTCGAGAGCACAGTGCCATGTGCCAGTCTTGTCTCTGCTGAGTAACTGGACACACCAAATGGGATTGGCACAGTCAGCCTTATCATACAGAATAAAGCACATCTTTCCAGGAAAAAAGTTCACTGTTGATGAACTGACAAGCACATTCCTACCATTTCCAAACTGCCATAGAAAATATCATATTTCAATAGAAAACCAACTGGAAGGGTTGGGGGGAACCAGCTAGAGGTTGTTTTGCCAAACCAAGTAATCTATGCTGTTACTTTGTCACAGAGAACCTTACAAAAGAGGATGCTCAGAGGACACTGAAAGCTTTGAAATATTGTATTGGCATCCAGGTACAGCTGGGAGGACTTTGTAGGATCATAGAATCATCTGATTTGTAAGGGACCTTAAAGATGATCGAGTTCCAGCCCCTCAGACAATGACACCTTTCACTAGACCAGGTTGCTCAGAGCTCCATCCAACCTGGTCTTAAACACTTCCAGAGATGAGGCATCCAGAGCTTCGCTGGGCAATCTGTTCCACTGACGACTTAGGATGTGCCCTGATTACAAGATTTTAACATATTTACTATTCAGACTCTATCTGTACCCTGTCCCTGCTCCTCCCCCTCTCATATTCAAATGAAAGCTGAGGGGAATCACATTGCAGTGTTCCTGCACAGTCAGACAACTCCCATTCAAAGATGCAACACAGCACTTCACAGTTACAGTACCCTCATCATCATGATCATTTTGCATTCTGCTGCACTTCTAACAGATTTGGTATTGAACAGAAAGCTATCTATAGGAATGAAAGTAATTTTAGGATTGCTTTACAAAAAATAGAGTTAAAAATAATTTCATGCTTCCAATTTTTTTTTTTGTTGTAATTTCATCTGCTCTTACAATGCAGAGTTGAACAAACCATTCAAAAATATCCTGTTTCCCAGTTCTTACTTTACATAAGCTTTTCAAGTAAGATGAGAAGCCACATTTGATTTAGCTTTAGCTCATGTTATCAGCATCTTTGAAGATCAGACCTATACACTGGAAAAAACCACATCTAGAACATTTTTCACACAGTAACTTTTGTGGCATTTTAACTGCCTTTCTTAAAGTAGAACAACTGCTTAAAATGGGACCTAACTTCACTGCTATAAAGAAGCTTATGAATTATGTACATAGAACCAAGAGAAAAACTTCAGGGAAGCTGAACTTCTGGCTTTATTTTAACTAGGCAGAATGGAAACCGCCAAATATCCTATTTCATCTATGTCTAATAGCCTCTGATGAAACAAATTTATCTAACCATTTCAAATGCTCTTACACTATTTGTTCACAACTTCTCACTCTGGATCCAACTGATCCTTCAAATGTTAGCTTCCAGACAGCTGCTCCGATGACTTTCTCATCTCAGAAGCATCACAGCATCATCACTAGGATTCAGCAAGATTCTGCTCTGTTCTGATTAACATTTCCAGGATTAAGACACCTTCTTCAGAGTTCTTCCTTACCCTTCTCTCACACATTTCCTTATTTGTGATTAGCTGTACTAACGCCTGAGCCAGACACATTAGCAGCAGGATCTACATCATGTGTAAGGATTCAGGAGATTCAGGAGATTCAGGATAAGGATTCAGGAGACACCCCCCAACAAGAATCACCATGGCCACAGAGTACATACAAAAGGAACACTGCAGGAACTAGAAATACTACATTGCTGAATGAAATCTACAAATAAGAATATCCACCATTTCCTGGATAAATTTACCATGGATCTACATACTGCCTGAGCAGTCCTGAGAGTATGGAGCCCAGTGAGCAGAGAATCTTAAACAACTAAGAGATCATGCAGCCCTCTGGCAATACTGACAGTTGCTCCATGTCCAGAGAGTCTCAGATAATTTCCCTTCACACACGAACTCTTGGCCAATGCCACTGCCAACCTCCCTGCTGGTTACTTGTCCCAAACAGGGACAAGACTTTCCTCCACTAGCCTCTAAGGTTGCAGCACCTTCCCATGTCACCCCCATTAAACTTGTAAGACAACGTAAAACCAGAAAAATATTCCCAAACTGGAAGAAATACTAACAATACTGTCCTGTATTTCAAGGCTCAGTCTTTGTATGAGAGACTGGGCCGTAGGTTGATTGCTTTGTACATTTTTTCTGTACCTGTCAGGTAAGCTGGCTTGAATACTTGTATTTTAGGCTCCAGCAACAGCTGATATCCATCTTAAATGATGAGACAGCAAAAGGCTAGGCATGGGTGCTTGGGGAACTTTTTCAAACAGCGTTTGAGCTATGGCAAACTAATCACTCTGGACAATAACAGAGCAATGGCTTGAACCTGAAAGCAGTCCCAAAACAGTTCTGAGAGATTTTCTGGCCAAGGTTTTGCTGCCATCAACATCCACCAGGAGACACTAGTCCTTGGTAATGGTATGCACAATACAGTCACCCCACCCAGGAATGCCACTTCTCCATATACCTCCCTTTCACCAACTTCTGTCAAACGCCACTGATTCCAGAAATGTATTTCTCAGTATTCAACAGCTGCTCAAGAGCAACATAAACTGGAATCAGTGAAGTATGAGCAGCAGTAGCCTCTGCTTCTTCTTACCCAAAGACAGATAGCAGAACAAAACTTTTCTTCATAGGTTGAGCTGCTTCAACTTTCCAGTGCCAATGCAGGATTGATTGCCTTACGCTAGATGTCTCCAGGATTTGTGCATCTCTTCTCCAGGACTCCTCTGACAAAGGGCTAAGGAATCCCAGAAGTCCTCATGAAACACACCTGTAAGCATTTTGAGTTTGGCAAGGAAGGAAGGTTTTGTGTTTTACCTGTTAACACTGTGCTTTTAGACAAGTTGGTGATGACCTTGTCTTTGCTTCTATCAGTTATGATTTCCTCCATCTGGTCTACCAACAAACATTTTCATGAACTAACTTTTCTGCTCATTTCATTTGCTATCCACAGAGCTTGGAGGAGAAGTTACCTTCCTCTCAGTAGTTTACACCTAGCAAGGTTACAGGTCAGTCCTGGATGTAATCTCTCAAGCCCTTCAGGATCAGTTACACTTGACAGCATTTTGCTGGAGTGTGATACTCAACTGAGCATAGTCAAGTTTTCTTCCAAATACCTTTTCCATTATATCTCCCATGTATTTATGCAATACCTAGCTGTTGGGCCAGTTTAAAAGCACCAGAACAGGATAACAGGGCCAGTATATTTGAATAAAATACATTAAAGAGGTGACAGCAGTGGCAGCTTCCAGCTGCTATTCTGTCTGTTGTGCTGCAGAACTAGACAGCAAAGACTTTTGGAGAGTTTGCCTTTGGAAGGCTTTACACTTTCCTTACAGCCACACATGCCAGCCATACACTAGCTTATGCCAAACCCTACAGCAGTAGATTTGTCACAAATGGGATTGCTACCAGTCTCTCTAAAGATGAATTCAGTGAGGTAAAAATCCCTGGAGATGCATTACATACAAAGAAATCATCTCTAAGAGCATGATATCCCGAGCTGCAGAAGTACCTTGAAGAAGGTACTAGTGAGCCTATTCAGATATTCAGCAAAGCACTTCCTAGGCACCAGGTATGGGCCACTGATGGACACAAGGCACTGCAGAGATGGATCCTTTGTTTGACCCAGTACAGCTGTTCACATGTACCTCTGTAGTTGAAAGTACTTCAACAGCCTCAGCTCAGGATATCACCATGCCAACCCCTATGTCAACAGTCCTCCCTCTGCCTGAAGCCTTCTTGACAGTCCTCTTCTCCTACAATGGCCTGGCCAGACACCATTAACCTGTGACTGCTCTGAAGACCAGGTCATTCTTGCCTATCCCATTTCCCTGGCAGGCCTCAGGCACCAGGCTTTAGCAAACTGCATCCCGAGCCAATCATCACAGCCAGCTGAACAGAACCACTACCCTCTTACAAACACGGAATAAGAAGGAGCCACAATCAGGAGCAGATGCCCATACACTCTACTGCCAGGTATTCCAGACTGCACAAGTGGCAGCAAAGCTGTACAGGGATACCTGATTATGTCCCTGCAGAAATCTTTATTCCATATCTAGAATCAACTTGCAAATTCACAGTAACTCGATGCATATATCACTTCATGGTGCTAATTATGTGCACTGGGTTTCCTGGCCACATGGCTAGGCTGACAGGGTCAAAGCAGGGTGGATCAGTACAGCCATCAGTATAGCCACTCCAGGGGATTAAACCAATTAAGCTATTTTAACAGGTAAGTTATGACCTGCATCCCTAGAAGAAATACTGAGTAAAACATACAGAAAATCCCAAACCTGTTTGAAAACATAAAGGAGTAACTTTATTTTCAGCAAGACACTATTTTAATCTCTTCAGAGTTACTAAAACAAACAGACAACTGAGCTGAGAACTTCATGAACAGTGCAGGCTTATCTCTTGCTATTGTTGATGGAGGAAGCCAAACCTTATCTACAAGTGCGTTTAGTGCAGACAACTGGTGCACTACTTGTGTGAACATGCCTAAATTAAATAGCTTCTTATCAAAGCCATATACAATATTTTATGATGAATGACTCTCCTCTGCATGTTATTACTTCTCTGATTATAATTACATGCATTACATTCCATGACAATCTAGCTATAAAATCTGGAATTCTGCATTGAAGAATTAATGCTGGATTTCATTTAAGATTTAAATACTGTGATTTTTTTTCCCAGTTACTATACAAATTAGCTCCTGGGTTTTAGGGTTTTTTTAGTATTAAAAAGTAACCCTCTTCCAAAACTGGATTATACTTTTGAGCTCACTGAGTCTTTTTTTTGGCTACAATTTACACATGAATTATCTACTGAAGGATAGTTTGTTGTTTTTTTAATATAAGGCTTTAGGTTTCTTTATCAGGTTATGAATTTTTTTCACTTAAAACAGAGTCAAACCCAGTAACATGTAGCCAGTATGTAAGTACACACACAGTGAAGATAAACAGCATTTTAAAGATTCATGAGATTACAACCCAAACTTTGCAATTACATCTATCATAAGAACATATCCCAAATTTTCCAATTGCTATGTCTTCAACACATTCAGACAAGCAATTTCATGGAGACAGAATTTACCTGACCTTTTTTCTTATTTAGACTGGGATTTTTGCCAAAATTAGTATGTGGAAGAAAACAAATTATTTAAACATGAAACACATAGAATGGTAGAGACTTCTGTCACACATTAAAGATAAGATTGATTTTGGCATCAGCATTCATTTCCTCTTGGCATGACTTACCAACCCATAGCTCCCATTGTTTCAGCTCTGGTTCTCCCACGTTTTGCTTCTTTAAGTAACTCTTCTACAGCCTTCCTAAGTAAGAGAAAAAGAAAAAGGTCACTACTGGTGGAACACAAGAACTTGCCACTTTATGCACTTAGGCAAATAAAACAGATAGCTTTATACACTGTAGTGAATTAAGGAATAAAGAAGCTACCAAAATCACCTTGACTTTAAGATATTTCAAATTCCTATGCACCATGATCAAGAGAAACATTCTGAAATATTAAAACCAACTAAAGCTGTTGCAAATACAAAAACTCTAACACTGAATGAAGGACCAGGTTTGGGGCAATTCAAATCCTTTTTAAGCAAACTCCTGCCTGTGAGGACAAGTCGTGTATCCCGTCACACCACAGGCACTCATGGAAAAGGAGTAACTCCCAGGTAAGTCATCATCTGTCAGAGATACCTTCTCCAACATGCCAAGTACAGCGTCAGCAACCTCACCAGCTACTGCTGCCTTCCCAGCTAAGAGAATTGATGGGTGTGGGATGGCTATTTGCAAGAACACCAGAAAAAGGGTGCAAAACACAGGCTGTAACACTGAAATGTGAGAGATGTTGCATACACAGGTCTTCGTGAAATTACAGCAAAATTTGTTTTTTCTCCAGACCCGGAATTTTCGGTCTGAGCATCCTGAGCTAGGTTATAGCGATGATGGCAGGAACATGTGGCTTTTACAGAAGCTTTCCCTGAGCCTTCTAACAGCAATGTCAGACACAGGTGAGGAAAGAGGGAAAGAAAGTGTCTGACTTTTAATTACCAGTTACCAAACTTGGTGATTCTCTTTTTAAGAAACTTGACTAAAAGATTAAAAGTCTGTCATTATTATTGTAACAATTTATAATTGAAATATAAATTTAAGAATTAAAATACAAATTAAATATAAATTTAATAATTAAAATTTAAATATAAATTTATAATCTGTAACAATTTATAGTTGAAATAAGAAACCAAAAAATCTGAGCTACAGAGCACTAATAAAACACACATATAGGTATTTTAAACAGCTATGATTCAGTTTTAGGGAAAACATCATAATAAATTATAATGGTGACACCAATTCTATTAACTTAGGTAGGAATTACATGCCTTTAAGTAAGTATCTGAGACTTTCTTTTTTGTTATATCTAAGCTCAGACTGACTTGGTATCCACCTTAGTAGCCTTCTAGGTCCACACCTTCATTATCAAACATTGTTTCCTAATACTGGTCTTTCAACATTGCCCTTATTCACCACACCTTTACAAAGCCCTTTCAGCTTGCCCAGACAAATGAAACACAATGCCCAGATCCTCTCTGAAATAATGTTTCCACTCACTGAACTTATATCCTCTACACAAGCCAAAAGCTACTCAAACAAGTTTTTAAAATTTGCTTTTAGAGGCCTCACGGGACTCCACATTCCTTGCTCTCTTCATTTTTACAGCTTGGTTACAATACAAACAGTTCTGTGGCTGCCAGCTTCAGTTCTAAGGGCAGTAGCATGAGCAAAGGGAATGCAGAATGCAACTTTCACATGAGAACTATCCAAACTGGGGGACTGATATGAGGGAAAATTAGGAACAGGGGCACATTTAAGAACTCTTGTCATCATTCTGACATCTTTTATAGCAAGCACCACTTAAAACTTGCTGTGGCAATTATTTTTGGGCAATCAAGTTGCAGAGTTACAGTAACATGAAGGTACAAGCAGTGATATTTTTATCTTCAAGAGTATGGTACAAGACCTATTTACATTTCTGAGGGATTAGACTTTTTCCCTCTATATATTCCAAGGTTACAGGCAAAGCTCCCATTTCATCCATCTTAATAACCCGTATCACAAATGCATGTGCCAAAAATATAAAATAATGTTAAAAGCTCCTAGTCAGGCAAAATGAGAAGCATTTTCTATTCCTCACTCAGGGGAAGAGCTTCATCATTTTTTTCCAAAAGGTCAAATGAATAGACTTAAAAAATGAGTTATTGGTAATAAAGAGGTATGTCAGTTAAAGGCAATGAAAACACCATGTTATTACAGAGACCACCCATGATTTGTGATTACAGATGACTGTCAGGAGAAAACGTATGATGCTGCATCTGACAGCCGAGAGGCCAGGCAGTCACAGCTCCATGTCCAGGTCTAACCAGTAGCAAGGCTCAAAATCATCTCCTAGGAGGCAGATGCACACAACAGGCACTTACACTGCCGGTCACATCCATCACAGACAGACACATAGCATGCTCACACCAACAGCTTCATCCTGCTCTTCTTTCCAGTTGTGTGTGGGAGCCCCCAGAACTTCAGCCCAGCTGCACTATCAGTACAGACCATCACACAGGAGTGACTGGCACATCCTGGTCCCCCAATACCCAACCCCACTTCAGTCTTGCCTGTAGAGACACACAGGCACACATAAACATCTTGCCCCTGACCCTACAGTCTCACCAGCAGATGGCCAGGACTCCCTGGTGGCCCCAACAGCTCACTCCTCCTGGCTCTTGGAGATACAAGCTCACGCTCCAGCTCCCTCCTTATTCTCCCACTTGCCAGCTATTCCAGCTTGATCTTCACCAGCAGCCACATGGTCCCTCATACACCCTTACTTGCTCCAGTACTACAACACAGATAAACACATGGCCCCAACCCCATTTCAGGGGCTAACATTTGGTTTTACTCATCCTACAAAATGTCCCCAGCTGCCAGCACCCAAGCCTCCAGCCCAGGGTCCAAGCCCAGCTGCTGGCATCCAAACCTTCACATGCTCCAGTTGTGGGCACCAAGGACACATGGTTCCTCCAACCCACAGTCTGACTGTAGCTGCTAGCAGTGAGGCATACCCTCTCTCCCCTCAAACAGAGTCCTTCACCCAAGACAGAGTTAGAAAGGAATTTAACAGGAAGACAGGACAGACTGTGACGACTAGGCGCAGAGCGCAGCCAGATGACAGTACCAACCAGCAGCCTATACACACATGACCAGACCTTTTTATCCCCTCGTTCCTTAAGCCTACTTCCTGAGGCACTCTAGGTCCTGACAGCAAGCCACAAGCTCAGGAAAAACAATTAGCAATTTTAAAAATCAATTTTCTCAAGTAAGTTTAATGCTAACTATACAACTTATTTTTAACTCTGCATAGGACTAGAAATAGAAGTGAATGCTGGTATTCCAACTACAGTTGAATAATGAATATCAAGACCTTCAGTCAAATAAGTGGCTGAAGACACTGACAGTGTTACTTAAAATTAAATCTCATGAGCTGGTCCTATCTGCTCACCTTTACTAAGAAAGCTGATAAAAATGAAAGTCAGGAATAAAGCCTAGGCCACAACTACAAGAGCAAGAATGAAAAGAAACACAATACACCACAAGCTTCCTGACATTTGTTCAAAGGCAAAGACATTTCACATCAGGGATGTGAATACTCTCATTCTTTGCTGATCAGGTTTTGTACTTACTTAGGTATTCTACTTGTCAGTCTTGTGAGTGCTATTTGCAGTACATTTCTGTGTTGATATTCTCACCAGCCTGTGTAGTGAGTATACCACTCCATTCCAAACACCAATCCTAGCTGCAGACCACGTTTTTGGTTTTTTTGGGGTTTTTTTTTTGTTTTTTTTTTTTTGCCAAGAGTATGGAATACTGAATCCTGGCACTTGACTTTAACTGTTAAAATCAATAGTAAGAACCATCAGTTTTCTCCAAGGCACAAAGCTTGCTTGTTAAAAAGTGTAGTTGGGCTGCCTGTGCAGCAAAAATATTAGATTATTGATTTGTAACTCAACTACAGGCCTCTTGTTACAGAATTATAGCATTCTTTGTGATTCAGAGCAGGATCTCCTTAGGAAACACTTAATCCCAAGTAAATGATGCTCTAAACAAGCTTAGCAGGTACTTCTAATAAAGTATGATATCCAAGGTTGTGAAATATTTGTAGCTACTGAAAGACAGAATAGATTATGGAAGGATTTAGACACACAGTATAACAAAGCCACTTCCTCTGTATTCGAAGAGAAATTATGCATCTTCTGTGCTTCAAACAGACAGAACCACCAAGACAATACTTTAGGAAGCAGAATGGGAAGAAATTTTTAATTTTTTAGATAGGAATGAAATAATATATAGTATCTCAATGTATATTTAGTTGAAATAAACTAGGAAAAGCACTCGGGTGCTTGCAGAGGAAATAAACTGAACACTCCTACTAGCTGATTTGCAACATTTTCCACCTCCTTCTTGAGTCATAACTTCACAATACCATTAATTATATGTTAACATAATTTAGAATTTTCTTTAGAGTCACATGGAACCTCAAGGCTCAGAGTCCTCAGGGTCTTCACTGATGTACCAGCAAATTCACAGGGGAAAATAACAGTTCATACTTCTATCACAGGTTATTGGGTGAGACGGAGCTGATGTAGTTCAGTACAATGTATCAAATATTACTACTTTACACTTCTGTTACAGCTCTTAGAGTTTTAAAATCCACAGAATGCAACAGTCAGACAGGAACTTACAAGTTAGTACTCAGCTTTCTAGGCAAACTTCACATCATATTAAAGTGAGGAAAACATCAAAAGCAAGATCAAGTGAGAGTCAGACATGGTAAAACTGAAAAATAATATCAGGAAATGTGGCAGTAAGGATAAAATAAAAGAATCTAGATGAAGAGACTTCTCCTAAAATAGTAACAAAAATAGGGCGACTGACTTTACAGATCACTTTTTGGAATACTGGGACACAAAATTAAATTCTGACCTGAAAAAACATGCACAAAAATATTACACTTCTTTTTCCCTCATGATAAGTTAAATAAAAACCACATGTACAAAAACTGTAAGTTTTTATTCAAGACTTGTGCATTGCAAGACAAGTCTGAATTCAGAGACAGACTGCTCAAAATATTCCAAATAAACCCATTTTTAAACACTAAAAATTCACCTAAAGTAGTTAACACTGTGGCTACAGAACATAAATGCTTTTATTTGTATACTAAAGCCATACTATAAAACCCTTAAAATTATAACCCTAGACTACCTACCACTGCTACACTATTCACAGGAGAATATGATCAATAAGTTATTGAATATGAATCTGAGGCATAATGTCTGTATCACAAAGGATAAAGAAAGGTCTGTATTAGACTGGAAGGGCTCTGTACTCAAGACTGTATAGGGAAGCACTATTTAGAGCGAGTAATACCAAAGGACACCCTCTAAATGCACACAACATGAGCTGAATTCAGGGTGCTACTACCAAATTGAGCTGTTACCTTACTTAAGGTATGAAAAAGTAACTAATGATAGATGGATCCAGGACAGAAAGAGCTAATCATCAAGTGCACTAAACTGCAGTAATAATGTGTTTGGGGCTAACTAAACACACTCTGAGGTGAGTAGTGGCATGGATTGGTGACATCAGACAGGTAAACCTTACTGTGTACCCTTTGATAAGTGACACTGAGTTTCATCCTCATTGTCTACCACGCTGCCACGGAACAGGAATAGCAAATCCCAACGTGGACTGAACCTTTGAGGAAGAGTAAAACTTGGAGTGTAGTTCCTGGGAAGAAGAGCATCAGTCAGGAGATGACTGTGGAGTCACCGGCTATAGCTGGTGAGTTCAGCTATGCTCTGCAGTGCCCAGAGAACCCCAGGTCCCCAGCATGGCAACAGCAACCATGAAGCAGCATGCAAGAACGGTGGCATAGCTTCAACTTGCCATGAATGAAAAGGGTTAAAGTTTGGAATGGCACCAGTAAAAATAACATTCATGCATACACAGAAAGAAAGAAAGAAAGAAGCTTTAATTATTAAACTGATGATCTGAGAGCAGCAGTAGCTTAGCAAGAATTAAAAGCCTCTTAGAAAGCATTATGCTCTCTAGTCCTTCCACTGTCTCAGTGCTATTGCTTTTGCCACATTTCAAATACATGCCAGATATAAACAGAAAAAAAGTTATTTTCTATAAGCATGCCCAGATACAGTTTCTTAAAGGAGAAAACCATGAGAAGAACAGTTCAGAAAGCTTCTGGTCATTGCTTCACCGTAACAGTTTTTTTTTAAACAGCCACAGATAAAGTGAACAACCCAGAAACAAGCTTGCAAAAAAAAATTTAAAAAAATAATCCAATCCAACAAGTAGGACTATTTTGCAAAACATTTGTGATGTAAACACCAAAAGTCTATTCCTAAAACAAAGGTAAGAGGGGTGTACTTTGAGTATACAAATATAGAAATCAATGTTTTATTTGTCAGTGTTTGCTTGGGAGCACTGCAACTCAAAATGCGCAGCAAGACGAATCCACTGGTCCCAATGAAATGCCAAGTGGAAAACAATTTTATTTTTTTACAAAATAACTGCCAAGCATTTTGTATTTTTTTGATACAAGAACACAATCCTAACAACTGGTCAAAGGGCACATACCTAGCACTGAAAACTGAAATTCCTAACAACAGAAAGTGTTTTGGGATTTAAAAAATTTATTTCACCAAGCACGCGACTCATCAAATTGTAACTGATGAGGGGTGAACCTCTCAAGACCTTCTAATCTTGTTCCTAAGCGACATCAGCGCGCACCCAAAGTTCTGTGCGGAAGACAGAAGCAGTCCCAGGCCGCGCTCCCCTCGGGGCGCACCCTGACCGCACACCCACAGGAGGGGCTGTCTGGGGCCAGCGGGCAGAGCTCGGCGGAGCCCGGGGCCCGCTCAGCGCCGCGGAGCGCTCGGGCCGGGAGGAGCCGCCCCACGGCCGCCGCCGGCCCCAGCCCAGCGCTGCCCGGGCCTCGCGGCGCGGGAGGCGCTGCCGGGCCCTGAGCGGCGCAGCAGCCCCGCAGAGGCCGCTCGCTCTCGGGCAAGCTGCCCCCGCTGTCACTCGTCCCTCACCTCTCCAGCTCCGGGTCCTCCTCCATGGCTCCCCCACCGTCCCCCGCTACGGCTCCTCAGGCGCAGGCCGGCGCCATCACCCGCTGTCGGCCGGGCGGGGCGGGGCAGCGGGGCGGGCGCAGGGGACGGCGAGGACCCCGGCGGGAGGGGCCGGGGCGGTGCGAGCCGGGCCCCGCCACACCCCGCCGGCACCTGCAGCACCGGTGGTTGAGCTCCCAGCCAAAAGGAGAGCGGGGGCGGTGGGCTCCCTAAGCGGGCAGGGTCCCCGTGAACCTCCGACAGGGCGGGGGAAGCAGGCACGGGCGGTGACTGAGTGTGGGGGGGGTGGGAGCGCCTCTGGGGCTTTTAGTCACGGAGCCGCCGGGGGTTTGCTCCTCGAGCACGGCCGCAGGGCTCGGGCAGGCGGAGACAGGTCCGCGGGCAGTCCCAGGCAGGCAGCGCCCCACGCGGCCCCTCCTCCGCGCCAGCCCCGCCCGCGCTCCCCAGCGCTCCGGGCTCCGCACAGCCGATCAGGCGAGCGGCGGGGACACCTCGGCCCGGGGCTCCGCCGCGTCCCGCCCCGGCCCCGCTGCCATAGGCTGCGGTTCGCCCGGCCCCGCGCCCGGGGCCGCCGCCGGAGTGGCGGAGCGCCGCTGTCACTTGGGCCGCGCCGCTGCCCGCGGCGGGGGGTGGAGGCGGGAGCACCGGCCCGGCCCGGCCCGGCGAGACACGTTCTCCAAGTGCGGCTGCCCGGAGTTTGCTTCCCCTGAGGCGGGGCGGGCGCAGCCGGCGCGGCTGAGGAGGAGAGCGCGGCGCGGTGAGTAACTTCCCTGCCCCGCGCGGTGCCGGGCGGCTCAGCCTCCCTCAGGGGCAGCGGCGCCGGGGGTCCCCGCGGGGGCGGCGGGGCCGGGCTGAGCCGCTCTGCGCGGGCAACAAGTACGGGAGAGGGGCCGGGCCCCGGAGCGTCCGTGCGGGGCTGAGGTGGGAGCTTGGGAGCAGCGTCCCCGCCCTGGAACCCCCGGCTCGGCGGCGGGGCTGAGCTCGGCGGCGCCTGCTCCTGCAGGGCGTCTCTGCGAGGCTGAGCCGTGGGCTCGGGTGCTGGAGACCCCCTCGGAAAGCGCCTGGTTCTTGGTCCCCCGATACACCTATGCTGCTCTCGTGTGGCTTCATTAAAGAAGCTCCTTCCTGGAAAAGAGTCAGATTACTGCGTGCGGGGGAGGCAGAAGAACAGCTGCGAGCGAACCCCTGCTGCAGGAGCGGGTTTCAGGTTGTGTGTTTTACAGCTGCGCCAGAGGAACTCGGGGCTGGCTGCGAAATGCCGCTGGACTCCGTGTGGTTGGCAGCTATTTTCAAACGTTCACTCTAGCCCTCGGAGCTCTCACCCACACTCCCTGGTTTCCCCCTTCATTTGTTAGCTCTTCTTACTGAAAATGTGGTTCGAAAACTTTTCGTCTTCTATACTTTTAACAAGGCGTATTTTAAAATTATCATTGCTCTTGACGGAATCATGGTACTTAGTCAACTAACTGAGAAAACCGTTCCTGGAGCTCTGGTAGGAGTGAATCTGGTAGTCCCTGCTGACTTTTCTTGCCGTGTTCATAATGCACAGAGCTGATTGATTACGTCTCAGAAAAATCTATTAAGTACTTCTGAGCTTCCTTTAATTCCTTTTTTAATTACACGATATTAAGGGTTTGGTTTTTGTCTGTTGTGCAAAGTAAGAAATGTCTGGGAGGGATTAGCTTTGGACTACATTTGATAGTCTCTGGAAATAAATTTCCAGTCACAAATACTTTCGAACTTCTGTTCAAAATAGGACTGGTCTGAGCTGCACTCTCATTAAATAAGCACTTTGATTTACTGATTTTAATTTTTTATTCCTCTACCCACTTTTTCTGGCTTTGTAATGCTTTATTCTAAGCTGCAATCCAGCAGCAGATCAAGGAGGCTTAGGAAGAAACATCAGATGGTTTTGGTTAGTGTCCCTACCACTTGGAAAATAAACATGCTAGTACCATATGCTGCCCCGACTTTATTAAAACAAATTTCCTCAAAATGGAAACAAGTGTTTCCATATCAGTGTACTTGCTAGAACCATAAGACTTAAGAGGAGTCCTTTATAATTATTCTTGGTTTTGTTTTTTTTTTTCTAATTATCAGATCACTGAGTAAGAAATCCTCTCTCTTGAACACAGTGCAATAGAAAATTATTAACTCCAGAGTCAGCAGGCTGCAAGAACACTATTGTGCCCCAGTAGATTTTTTAAATAAAAAAAAAAGGTTGTAATATTATGTTTTAAAATGCTTGTACTGCTGCAATTCTAAAATCTGTGGATATTAAAAAAGTTCATAATTTTGCAATGTATTTTCAGTACTGGATTTCTGTTTTCACCCTTAACTTTGCTTGGTGACTTCAGCAAGAGGGAGCCCAGGGCCTTGGACTCATGTCTGAGATTTGCAAACGCGGGATCTTTTTGTAACACTGCACCTGAATTTTCTGTTATCAAAACAACAAAAAATTGTGGCAGTTTCGGGACAAAACTTTGACAGAGGAATGTAAGCCAGTGATGGGGTGGAAAAATACTGTTCTCCTGAGATAGGTTAAAAAGTGAGCTTACTAAAACCTGTCCTGCCAAAAATGGTGGCTTTGACATTGCAACATTTGGTATTTGTTTGTTGTGCACTCTCATGGAGGCACTGATCACCTCGGTGAAAGTTTCTTTTTTTTGTAAGCCTTTACCCATACTGAGTGGTCTCAATCTTGGTATATATTTATGAGCCCGTATTACTAAAAAAAACCCAGAAATTTGTTAAGTACTAGTTAAAACTGTATACTTGAAAATATGCCAATATCCCCTCTTCTTTCATCTCATTTTTCTTTACTTCTAAAAAATGTTAACATATTTGAAAGCAACTGGCAAGAAGTTATACCAACAATATCAAAGAGAAATGTGTAAAGACATGATGTGTACTAGACATTAAATTAATATAAATCATTGCCTTGCAATAGCAAAATGTTGCTTGTTTAAAGAGCTACTAGACATTAAGAACTGTAACAAATAAGAAAACAACATTCATTGGTTGTTAAAATTCTCCCTGGTGTACAAGGCACCAGAGGATGGTTGCCTGTTGATATGGCAGTGTCTCTGATATTTGAAAATTCTTCGTTGATTTGCTCTGCAGAAGCATTTTTAACGTGACACCACTGAATTCCATGCTGTTTAATTGCTTTATTAGGTCAGTGGAGCTTGTTCTTTAGAAATTGTAGTGCCTTTTGAAGATGAAAATGCTTTTAAATATTAGTATTAACTTATATAATTGATAGGTCAAAGTTTCTATGGAGCAATAAAAATTAGTGATATTGTGGAGTGTGCTTTTTGTGATTTTTTTTTTTTTTTTTTTGGTCCTAGTTCTATAGATGCTTGTGCTTGCATATGCTTAATTTAAACATCCAAGTATTCCTTTTGGAATTAGAGGGCCTGTTCTTAGGCTTAATGATAAACCTGCCTGTAAATGTTTTCAGGGTTGGGATTTATGTTCGCAAAATTCATGGGCTGAACCTGTCATGTGTTTTCCCACTGACTGCTCTGTATTCTGCATGAGATAGTGTAGGTGGCTGATAGGACTGGTCTGCACCTCAAGACGTGTAGGGATGCCCCCAGCTCCACTGTTGTGTTACAGGGGATATCAGTGCTGTACCCGAGCTGACTTCATCCTTGCAACGTGCTCTGCGATACTATGGGCTTGGCTTTTTATTTCTGAAGCACTTTGGTGGTACCAGAGATGTCAGTCCTTTATGTTCTCATAGATGGTTATTTCAACTGATGTCAGTTTAGCAAGTAATTTGCGGGCTGGAACAGGAGTGGAATCTCTTGCAGAGTCTCTCCTGCTGAGCTGTGTGTTGGGTGGTGAACACAAAAGCCAAAGTATGCAGCTGTTTGATATAAAGTCAGATAACTTGTGAACATACAAGATTTCAAACTGCTTTGCATTTTTTCCATTCAAATAGTGGGAACTATTTTTGGCTAGAAACTTGGGGTAGCATAGCTCAATATTTGCAGTCTTATTTTTGCTTCAAATAAACAAGTTGATATTGCTCTGGAGTTGTGGCATGTTGTTAAGAATGTCTAGAATTTTTGCTGTCATCACAATAAACCAGACCAAATAGGGTAGGAAAGTAATTGTTAGATTATAAATTAGTCAGATCAATGTTTCATGGAAGGTAATTTTTACCCAGGAATAGTTGCTTCCCTTTGGGATGGAGTGGTGTTGTATTTTGCCTGGCTGTTCTTCCTTCATTCCACAGAGAGGAATCACTGAGTCATCACAGAATGGTTTGGGTAGAAATGGACCTTACAGATCATCCTTTTTCAATCCCCCTGGGAAGAGACACCTGCCACTAGACCAGGTTGCTCAAAGCCTCATTTTGGAGTAGATGATCTTTGAATATTAACCAGTTTCTTTGGGCTCCTCTTCCCTCAAGGCCATTATGATCCCATGATGCTCAACTGAGCAGATCCCTGAAGAGGCCAGTCCGCTCTCTTGAAGCCCAGGGTACTGACCCTGCTATGCTCCCTGCTCGCTGCCCTAAGGTTCTCAAGCCCCACTATTCCAAGTGACTTTAGGAGGCTGCACCGTCACTGCAGCCAAGGCTCCCTCCTAGCTAGCTTCACATTTCGTACCAGACCTTCTTTGTTGGTGAGAACAAGTTTCAGCATAGCACCTCTTCTTGCTGGCACTTCTGTCACTTGGAAGAGGAAGTGTTTTTGTATTTCATTGGAGAGATTTGACACTTAACCACTGCTAGATGGGCCTTACAGAAGAACTGTTGTTCTACAAACAAGATGCAATTTGCTCAAGTAGCATATCCAATATATGAACTAATCTATTTTTGAAATGTTGTAAATGGTAGTAATAAGTCGTTCTAGATAATGAAACAGAAGTAACCGTGTCTTATTTATCCTTTTTCTAGCAATAGAGCACAATGGAAAGTGGTCCATATTAAAAGAGAACCCATATGTGCCAAAGGGACAAAGGGAGGCGCCCAGTAGTTGCAGAAAGGCAATCCAGGACTTTTGGATTGTGTTGCCTGGAGTGGTGTAGTGCTGTCAGATATTATTCTGCACTGTGGGGAAAAATGAGCTACATGCTTCCTGCTTCTGCTTTGTACATTCCTTGCAGTGGGAGTGATTTTGAAGTGTGATACAGGCTGTATTCCCCAGCTCCCAAGATCACACTACCACTGCGTGTTCCCATGACCTTCTCCAAAGAGGTTGCACAAGCCCAGTGTAAGATGTCAGGATGCCTGTGTTGTGCATTCCCAGGGGCTGGCTCTTTAGAAGACAATTGGGAGTAAGCACAGTTTATTATTGGGTTCCAGTCAGCGTTCTTAAATGCTGACACTTTTATCGACTCTTGCAGTTGTATGCATTGTGTAGATTTTTGTTATGTTCTTCACATGCAATTTTTGCTTGAATCTGAGCTCTCTGCCACAGACAACCTGTCACCCTGAAAACTCAGCTTCTGAGCTTGCTAACATAGTTTTCTAAAGACTTTCCCAGGACAGTAACTATAAACATAGATATGTGTACATTCTTTCTGTTACACGTCTTGTGATGGGCATCTCTCATGGCCAGTGCAGTGAGAAAGTGTTATCCTGACCATCCAATCCCTGGCCGTGGTCAGGAGCCTATAAATCCTGGGAGGAAAAATAAACTTTCTTCTTTCCACCGCACCTCAACCTGTGTCCGCGTGATCTATTCATCTTCACCGGTAACAACAACCCTCTCTTACTGCAGTGTCGTTGTCAAAAACTTTGGCCTTAAAAGACCAGAGAATACTGGTGATGGAGGATTTTAAGCTCTTACTTTCCTGTGGCTTTCTTTGTTCTTCACATTGGTGCTAATCCTTGTTTCAGAGCTCATACATAGGAAGAAGAAAGCTGGTGCAGCAGAGGTTTCTTGGCACAACAGAAGAAAATTGAAATTCAACCAAAGCTGATAGAGACTGCCTTGTGTACCAAAATTGATTTGCATAGAGTCATTTTCTGTGGTTGCTGTCTTCTTCTGGGACAAGCTGTCGTGTTCTGCCACAGGAATGTTATGTTTGCTTTGAAACGACCAACCCAGGACGCTTTTATTATGATACAAAGTAACATTTCAGAACTCACGTGTCCTGATTTTTCTGGCCATGGAGTTTTGGTTGGCATTCCTGAAGGAGGTCTTAATATTGAAAAACAAACAAAAAAAGCTTGGCTGATATCAGTGAGCCACCTTTGTTGGTGCATTTTACTTTGTCGTAAGTGAAAGTGCTTTTTATCTCCATACCTTGCAGTCCCCAGATGAAATAGGCTGTATTGTAATGGCAGTAGAATAGAGCCTCTGGTGGGGGTTTCTGTGGCTATGTTATCCAAATAATTCCTCTAATTGACCAGCAAACCAGAACACCAAGAAGAAAGCCCATAACCCTTACAAGCTAACCACGTTCTGACTTCAACACAGCTGGTTCTTCCGCTGCTATCTGTAACAGCTTATGCAGACCAGTACATTAGAAGTCCATCCTGCAGCCAAGTAGCCTCCATCTAGAGCAAGTCCCATTTCAAGGAGGATGCTGTAAATATTAATGTCTGGATGTGCCTCATGGATAGTGCACTGAATGTCTGTGATAGATTAAATACTTAAGTATGCATCTTACAAGTTGCACAAGTTGCCTCTATGTGTTTGGAGGTTAAAAGTTACAGAAAAATTCCAAACTAGTTCCTGCTATTGCCACTTCATGCAGAGGAGAATTCCTTATTGTTCCTTCCAAGTTCATGCATTCATTTACCAGTGGTACACACTTCTTTGACTTCTTGCCTCTTCTTACTGGATCTATTGCCCTTTGCACGTAATTTTCTCTTACATTGCTTTTTTTAAATAGAGTTGTTAAACACTTGTTTATAACCAGAATGAATTAACTGTAAGTGGAAGTTGATCGATGCATCACAAGACCACATAGATCCTGATGTGTTGTGTGAGTGTTCTGATGATGTTGAAGAGTTTCCTGTAAACCCTGTCCTGATGGAGCAGCTCTAAGAACCCTTGGCACAGTGTGTTTGTACCGCAGCTCTCAGCCAAACCCACACTGTGTCCTCCTGGGGGCTGCCCCAACTCTGAATTGAATTAACTTGCTTTTTTAAACTTGAAAAACTTTTTCAGTCAAGCTTCTTCCAGAGCAGGTTGATGAGGGTTTCCTTCTGTATGGCCTCTTTTTCCTGTTTCTTTTTTAATGTCTTGTTTGTTCTAGAGCAGTTTTCTCAGCCTTTTATTGTTATTGACAGAAGCTAATGAAGGCTCACCCGGTGAATTAATAAAATAGTTCTTTCCTGCCTTTACGTTAATTAAAAATTAGTACCAGTCAATTCTTGGATTATTTTTACAATTAGTCCATAGCTTAACTGTAATTTCTGCTTCAAATGAAGGTCTAAAATTCACAGGGTTCCCTGCCTAGTATTAAACCAATATTGAATGCCTTCAGATTTTAGGTGTGCTTCTTAACTATTTTAATTCCTTTTAGATGTTAAAGA
This sequence comes from Pseudopodoces humilis, assembly GCF_049639895.1. NCBI lineage: Eukaryota > Metazoa > Chordata > Aves > Passeriformes > Paridae > Pseudopodoces > Pseudopodoces humilis. The sequence goes on from NC_142201.1 coordinate 68,753,932, forward strand.
TAAATCTAGACTCATTCAGATTCAATATTCTAAAAATACAGATACGTTTGTGTACTTGTGGATCTGTCATGTATTTCATGTAAATGTCTTAAAACTGTGTGTAAGTTAGGTCTGTACGTACACGTAAGAGCTCCCTAAGAATTCAGTGACAGCTGCCAAATGTTCTTTTATTTGAAATAACTAGTAAAGAAGGTATCTTTCTACTTTGGCAAAGTAACTACTCTTCTTTCCTGTTATCAGGGGGTGGCTCAGCATGTCTGTTCAGCACTGATACTTTTATATTCTATAGCTGGAAGGGACACGAGCTGAATCGGGCTTGACCACGTGTGTAGCAGCAAATACACCTGTCATGGTGTATTTATACAGTGTAGGAATGACCCTGCATAAATAATCCTTAAGGTTTTAGTTGTGAAGTGGGGGTTTTTCCCACTTTGAAATCCATTTTGACTGTAGCTAACTTTCTATTGAATGTGGCTCTCCTGCTTTTTTGCAGGGAAAATAACTTTGCGGTGAAGCAGAAGTGAAGGTGATTCAGTGGTGGTAAAAAGGAGAATCAGCAGCACAGCTTGTCTGAGCACTTGACCTGAGCTGTCTTGCCGTGTAAGCAGAAAAAGAGAATCTGTGGGAAAATTAACACTAAAGTGAGTGGTAATACAAGATTTTGGGTTACTGGAGTGTGAAATGAAAACTGTTAACAGTCCTTTCTTCTGCAGTAAGGGATGTATGCCATTGACCAGAGAAACGCTGTAGAAGTGTAATGTTTTCCTAACGCATATTTTTAAAAGTTTAGAAAGCTGTGAAGCCAGGAAATGTTCCTAAGTGTTATGCTGTTATGAAGTCGAAGATACTTGACTAGGAATTTTTGGGTACAGCTTGACTTGTTGCCTTCTACAAACAATCAGATGTGAGTTTCACAACAGGTGAAGCCTTTAAGCCTCAAGTTCAGTGAAGGCAACTTCACACAGTAACGTCTGCATTGTGCTAAGATTTTTATATTTGCCTCAAATTGACAAAGAGGAGAGAGTTATGTTTTAGCTGATACTGACTTTGAGGATAAAGAAAATGGTTTGTTTTAAAGTGTTCCTATAGGTGAGTCTGTCTATGCCTAATAACCTGCTAAGCAGGTTAAGTTGATATGCAGGAGAGAAGGGACTTCACCACAATGCACACATGTGTGTTAGGAGCAATTGCTATGTATATATAATTTTTCAGGTGATGTATCGCATGTTGAGTCCTATTTTGGCATCCCTGTAGCTTGACAGTACAATTGAATCCACAGTAGGGACTCCATAGGGTCCTTTATGGGCGTGAGAGTCCTTTTGCCTGCTCCTAAGGAAGTCACTGAATTCAGCACAGTTATGATGATGTGGTTACAACAAGGCATGCCTGATGGGCTTTCTGTTCTAAGTCTCAACTCTGTACAAGTTGCTTGTACAGATCTGGTTAACATTCTGCTTGTGATTGAACTTTACATGTGTGTCTGTATATATAAAATTAATTTCTGTAAGGTGTAAAACAGTGTAAAAAGGGGAAAACAAACCCTGAACTTTGCTTTCTTTCTTTTTCTCCTTTCAGATCTTAGAAATCCTGCCAGATTTAGCTCTAACATTAAGTATTTTTATGGAAGAATGGAGTAGAAATACAGTAGTGAAAGAAATTATAGAAGTCTGATCCAGGATGTTTTTAACAATTTAACTACTGTTCAGTTTTGTAGGTTTTATTTTTTAGTTGTGAAGTAAATACTCTTCTGGTGCTGTCAGCATTTACAGCAGTGAGGAGCTTCAATAATGCACTGTTTAAACAGAAGAGCAGTACTGTTAATTGTCAACACTGATTATAGAAAGTGTCATGAGCAGTTTATGGGTTTCATTGTGAGGATTTTTCACATAAATCTCCACACCAAAGCTTCGGAACACAGTAAATGGGTGATGGAAATATAGGAACCTTTGTAAGGTAAAAGGAGTTATTTTCTTAATTTTCCAGCTGATGAGTAAACATGAAAGGAAAGACATCAAATTGCTTTTGTTATCATGATATATTTTTCGTAGTACACAGGTTGTTCTGTCCTTATTTAATATTAAACTTAGTTTTCTGGCATAAAATTGTCCTGCTTCTCAAATTTGAAATAAATTTGAAGCAATTAATAAATGGAATAATCAAGCAATCATTTAAACAGAATTAAAACTGCATGTAAATGTATTTAAGTATTCATCTATAAAATTGCATTTTAGTATCGTGATAAGTCTTTATTAGAAAAAGTGCTGTAATTTAACATGAATTGACAAGGATTAGGATTTAATAATGAATTAATTACTGTTTCCTGTTTGAGGGGGAAGATGTTTTCCCCAAAGATTTTGCTTTTAATACTACCATCTTTTTTCGCAGATGTTTTTGAATACATTCTGCATTGTTTTAAAACAACTCTAATCTTTAATGCGATTATCTGTAAATTTCCTTTGTTTACTGGGGGATTTTTTCAGATTATCAAATCATTTTATATACAAATCCTTCTTTCCTTGGTGCATACCATAGCACCCCATTGCACGCCCAAGGCAGTGCCCCAAATGAAACCAAGTGACATCAATTATTGATGATTACTCTGCCTTCTGGGAAGTGAAATCGAGTCTCCAGTCTCCATTCGAGGTTTGTTTCAAACACGAGGTAATGAGAGCAGGTGCAGGGAGACACTGGAGCGTGTGCATTGATTTGCAGTGTAAGCACAGGCAGGTGACTTATGAGTACACAGGATTGAGAAGAGAAAATGGGTACAGCCAGAGTTGTCATTGCTTCTGAAGATCTTGGGTGGTTGTGTTTTCGTGGTACCAACACACCGAGAGAAGCTTTTTTCTCATCATGGTGGCAATGTTTCATTACACTGGGACATGTGATAGCATTTAACAGGAGGGGAGAGTCCCTCTGTCCCAGTTCTCCAACCCACCTAAAAGGGCCTTGATTTGATTTGCTCTGACTCCATCAGGCTTCACAAGCTGAAACTGTACTCCCTATTTCTCATGCACCAATAACTGTCTTTCAGTAGGTTTTCCTAAGTGAAATCAAGCAACCTAACAGCGGAGGTATGCTTAAGCATCCCTTATGCCACTCCCTTTTTTGTCTGTCCTTTGTGTGGGTTAGGGGAACTAATTGGGTTGCAGGGGAAAAAAAGCTTCAGAACAGAAACCAGCAACTGGGTTACAACATAGATTCAGGAGAAGTGAGAGAAAATTGAAAGGCAGTGAATGAGCTAAAACATGGCATTTCTTAGTTTTGTAAGTTAGCTCCATGTATTTGTAGGCATTGCTACGTGTCATTTTTAAACATCGTCATTTTAATGGAACAATTGCAACAGCTACATCATTAGTAAAATCCTTGTTGCTTATGAGGTTTAGAAGGAGCTGGCAATACTGCCTGAGCTACAAGACAGCTTAGAGACAGCCGAAAACTTTATTATCCTTTTGGGGAAAATAAGTCTGCTTGGTTTTTTTTTTCTGGAAAACAAAATCATGAGTGAGGATTTGGGTCCAGCCAGATTTCCCACATTGCAACTTCTTTCCAATGCTGGCAGCTCCTTATGGGCCTGCCTGCCTGGGTTTCCCTGTTAAGCATTCACTCTTGCATGTTGTTTCAGTAAGCTGTTTTCAGGCTTTCAGAACAACAGATAAAAGAAGGGAAATACATGTTGTTTTCAAAACACAGTGTGGAATTTCTTGGGACAGAGCGAGCTGTGCAGAAACACAAGCATTTTTCATGTTTGAGGTTGTCAGAATCTGTTGCAGGGGAAAAGTTCAGATATGAATACAAGAGTCTGATGTTTCCCCATCAGGACTGTCCCTCCATTCTCTGGATTCAGGAGTTCCAATTCCAAATGTTAGGTGGGAGTAAGAAGTAAGTGGAAGAGGATGCATCCTCGAAGGACAAAGCAGTGCAGTGAGAGCTTCCCTTGTTGGCAAAACCCTGAGTAAGCAGGTGGGGCTGGCAGAATGCCCTGAAGGTTAATGCAGTCGGTCACCAAGCTGGCGGCGAAGGTGAAGCCCTCCCTTCTGCCCAGCTTCTCAAGAAAGGTGCTCTGAGCAGGCTTCTGGCTGCTGGCTCTCATTTCACCTTGGGTGCTGGGAGAATGAAATGGTAGCTAGGACCAAGACAATGCAAGGCTAAAAAAAGCCAACCAAAAAATCAATGTATATTGATGGCATTTAGAACCGTGTTGGTTTCTTTCTTTGGTGAGCTTCAAGCATCAGCAGGGCCAGTGTTTCCTTTCTTCTTTCCTTTCTTCCCCGAGTGGGCTCAGAGGCTGCTGTTGGCCCACCCAACTGCCCCAGCTGCCTGCTGTGCTTGCTGGGGTTTTATGATGTCTCTGAGGCTATTTCTGGATGACAGGACTATATTAGAGAAATACTGACAAATTTTTTTTAGTGCTAATGCAGGAGCTGTCTAGCTGAGCACAGACAGTGGTATTGTTAATTTTCCAGGCTGTTGCTATCTTATTCTCAGCCGTCCCTAGACATCCTCACCATTTTATGTTTCCTCTCTAATGGCATGAGCCAGGATGTCATAATATTCAAAATCAAATGTACCAGAAAATATAATAAATTAGAGTTGGGCTAGCAGAGTAATTGAAGAATAAACTGAATTTAAACCGAACAGGATTGTGTTATGGACTGATTGCTATTCACAAAATGCACCAGAGGAGTGTGATTTCATCTAGATTTACTATTGATGGCAGCATTTCCTAGATGGCTATTGGCAATAAAGAAATGAAAACGGTGTGAACTTTTGGGTTAGTACCAGAACATAATAATGCAGTAAAGGAAACGTATCATTCCCGTTACACTGCAAAGTGATTCTGGAAGAAAAAATTTCTTGTGTTTTATTTATTTATTTAAGATGTTTAGGTGTATTTAGAAACCCTTGAGTTTATAAAAAGGGAATGCAGGCCTTGGCATAGAAAGAACTGAATTTTCCCTCAACTCTTAATGTAATTCTTCTGTAAGAAACTACTTAGGAAATGTAGGAGTAGCGTGGGTTCCCCACAATTCAGAAATTTGATGTTAAGGACATTTGATGTCCATTTTACAGTTGTTTACCCAGACAGTTTTACAGCAGATAGTCTGCATATTTTTCTTTTAGTAGAATTCTCTATTTTTTATTTCATTAAAACCAGGTAGTGTGCATACGCAATACATTTTAAAAATAACCCTCCAGCTGTGATGTTAGTAGAGATATAGGGAGATGGCATAAGGTCTGAATTCGTGAGCTACAGGTTACCTGAGCTGAGCCCTGTGTTCTGTTCTCTTGAAATGTGAAATGAGATTGAGCTAGTGAAAGGCACCAGTGAAGGTTGCTCATACAACCAGAAGCCAAGGGAAAGCCTGTGGAAATGGAAGCAGTCAGCAGCAGGTACTTGCTAAAAGATAGTAAGTGTTGTCTGAGCTGCTGGGTTGAGGAATCTGCATGGGTTGTACGAGAGCAGGCCCTGTGCTGAGCAGGGCTGTTGATGTTAAGGTAGTCAAACTCCTGGTGTGCAGAGAAACTGAAAAACCATGCTGGACAATACTTTATTTTCTATTTATTCTTATTTTGAGAATGCAAAAGAAATTTTTTAAGGATGAAATTTTTGGAGGCAGTGATCCAAGCTCAAGGCAAGACTCTGCTGCTTTCAAAATTATGTGCTGTGGTGGAATACCAGCAAATGTAAGGGCTTTTCAGTGGTAGAAATCAAACAAGCATTTGGTGGCAGTAGGGACAGACAGAAAAAGAGCAATATTACTTCACCAAAAGAATTAATTTTGTAAGAATAAGCAATATGATTTGTTTAATTGAGCTGTTTTAGATTTAAAGGTTTAAGTTGTATTTAAGTGTGAAATAGTATTATTTTGATTATTCTTGTAAAATTTAAATAAGGTTCTCTACCACAAATGGTAATGAAATCCATTTGATTTTTAAACTAATACTACAGAATGGTAAAAGCAGCTCTTGTGAGTTAAATACTTGAGTATATACAGTAAGGTTTAGAATTATTAAACTAATTCAAAATGCTGTTAAATCCCTTGATTTAAATTACTTCACTGTGCTATGACCTGTTGGAATTAGAAATTAATCTAGAAGATGCAATTAATAGACTACTTATATCCCTCATGTAATACTTAAAATGAATTATTTTTCTGTGTGTATTTTGATCAGTTAGTAACTTATCTCCTTGCATCCTTCCCACATCCTATAGAAGTAGGCTGAGGGATCACCCTGGGAGGGAGGACAGCCCCCTGCTGCCTGTCTTTCTGGGCTGACTGGGGACATAGTGAGGGCCAGTTTTATAAACAAGCTGCTGACCACCTTGGTTCTCTCTTCAAACTTGTGTAGGAGAGAACTTGGGAGAATGCTGTTATAGAGGAAAAAACAATCTTCCTAACAGTAGGGGGGAAATAGGCAGCATTTAACCCACTTAAAAAGGAACAGGCAGTACAAGAATTCCTACAGGAAGGTTTTGAGGGAGGTAGCCTTCAAGATCTGGTATTTTTGCTTGCTGCAATGGGAAGTTATGGTATTTTGTGAAAAATTAAGAGCTCTTCTGTACTAGTGAGGACTCCCTGTTATTTTCCATCTGTCCTGCATCCCAGGTGACTTTTGGTGAATTACAAAACACTGTTTATCTTTGAGACTTTTCCCCAATGGAGCACAACACTTGTAACGAGTATTGTATGATTAAGGGTTTTTTCTAGCTGTGGTCAGTCTCTTTCCTAATGCTTCTTACCTCGCTCACTTAGTACATGGAATCTGTGTACTGTGGGTGGGCTCTTACTGCAGGTCAGACCAGTGGAGAAACTTTGAGTGCAGTTGTTAGGGAGAAATATGATGGGTAATTGGTAAATGGAGTTGTTTCAGAGGCTTGTGGAGCATGATTTTCTTTCAAAATATGTTTGTGGCATGGGAGAAGGTAACTATTTCTTATAAAGTTCATTTCAGTAGTAAACATTAGAAACAACTCAGTTTAAGCAGTCTGGAATTGTTTTGGAAGATGCAGGCAGTTGAATGATGTATGATAATTTAAGCAGTATATTTTCTATAATATATAGAAGCAGAAAATATAAACCATTTTCACAGGGTGAATGCATCCTAGAGACATGCAGCAGTTACCATGATGAACCACTGGAAAACACTGCTGTGCTCAGTCCTGTAGTAATGTGCCCTAAAGTCCTTTGAGGACCAAAGGAAGTAGTAACAAGGAACCCAAAGGTGATTTTGCTGAGGTGTGGGGCACAGGTGGTACCTGGGACCTGCCAGTTTCTGATGTGAATGCTTTCAGTTAACACATGAAAGCTGGAAGGACTTTGAAAGGAAAAATACTTAGAAAAAAATATTAGACTATGCTTTATGGTATTTATTCAAGAACTCCTCTTTCTTCATCTGATTGGTAAGTGATAGTGCACAAATGTAATGGGAGCTTTCATCATATACATCTGGTGGCATTGCTGATGGGCAGCCAATCCAGCTAGGTATGCCTGGTAACTGTTTGCTACAAACCGAGTAAATATAATAAACACCTAATGATGGGAAGCCCTCAGGAGCAGTCAACATGACCAGCTAATACCAGTAAGTAAAGATTTCAGTCTTGGATCCAGAATTACATAAATCTGTATTTAATGTGTACATATGAACTAATCCAGGTAGTTCCATTGTGCAGTGATGCTGTTGGGATCAGCATTTAGTGCTGCAATTTCTATTGAGGAATGCTTTTCCTGTATTAGGTGTGCAGGGAGACAATGTTAAGTCATTGATGTCATTGCATGGCAGCTGATAAGGGGGACAAATGGGACGAGATCTGAGACTGATGTACAACGCAGCCAAATCTGTGTACAAGCCAACCTGCTGCTGTGATGGTGTTGGATTGCTGAGGATCATTGTATGATATGTTGTTGAATCCTGTGAAGAAAGCCTTTTAAAAGTCTGGCAAGTCAGCTTTGCCATGGAGACTTTTATGCCTGAAGAATCTCTTCAGTCTGTTATTTTAAATTACGTATGCCCCAAAGCAAGTATAAATCAGAAAATCAGAAAATACCAGGAAGGGACCTCAAGGATCATCTGGTCCAACTTTTCTTGACAAAAGTACAGCCTAGACAAGATGGTGAAGCACCCTCTCCAGATAAATCTTGAAAATGTCCAGCATTTGGGGATCCACCATTTCCCTGGCAATGTTATTCCAATGGCTGATTGTTCTCATTGTGAAAAAATATTCCTTTTGCATCCAGTCAGAATCTTCACAGAAGTAGCTTGTACCCATTACCCCTCATATTTTCCATGTGTCTCCTTGTGAAATAGGAGTCTCCAGCCACCCTCTAAATACTGGAACATATTGATCAAGTCTCCCCTAAGCCTTTCCTCAAGGCTGAAGAGCCCCAGTTCTCTCAGCCTCTCCTCGTATGGCAGAATTTCCAGTCCTTTGATCATCTTTCCCCTCTCTGGGCCTTCTCCAGTTTCTCCACATCTCTTTTGAACACTTCTAGAGTGTCCATTAGATAGGGAGATGAACAGCTCATAAATTCAGATGTTGCTCTGTTTCATGTTCAGTCAAATAGACTTTGATGGTTGTAATGTAGTAGCACAAAGGCATTTTGAATTTTGTGAATGCAAAAAGGAATATTAATTCCAGCTTTATCCCTGAAAAGTTCAATGAAAAAGCCAGGGAAGAGCCTTTCACGTGTTTTGCTACATTCTTTTCCTACCTTGGTAAGAGCTGCTTCTCTTTAGCCTTTACAAAGGATGTGGTAGCTGAAAGGAAGCTTTTTTCATGTGAAAGAAAAGAAAGTGAGAAAATTAGTTTAGAAGAAATAGCAGAAATATTTCATGGGGCTTACAGAGGATCTCTTTGTACGAATATGGGAGAACTACAGATATGAGCTAAGTCCCTAAATGAGGCAATAGTTTGTTTGAAGTAGCATACCAGTAAAATTTGGGGTTTTTTCCATCTCAGCTCTTCCATATTTCTGAAGAGGGCATGGAAAAAGCCCATCAGAAAAGTTTACAAAGGTTAAAACCTTTATGATTGTCACTGACGTAGAGATTATTGGGTAAAGGCATTAAATAAGTGGAGTGTACAGTGGCTGTATCATGGGCAGTATGTTGTTCTGTTACACCTTACAAAGTTAAAATGTCGTGAGTTGAAAATGTGTTTCCTCATATTTATGCACAACATAGACCAGCACAATTGCTCAGCTAAATAAACAGGACATTTTCAATTATAAAGTGCCATTACCTTTGTGTGTTCTTGTCATTTATGAAATCAGTGGGTGGTTAATTAAATTGCTCCTTTGGACTCTCCTGAAGGCTGTGTATTAATTATATTTTAGTGGTGGTGTGCACATTTCTCAACTTCTTAATGAGGGTAAAAGTTGTTTACCTCTTCCTTTATAAATGCATTTTTTTTTAGGTTAGTATAATATGGGGTTTTGTGGTAGGTTTTTCCTTCTTTCCCATAAGTCTCATTATTCAGCTACTGTTTGCAATCATGTGGCATGCCTTAGTTTAAATGAAATCTTAAATGTTATATTTTGTATTGCAAAATAGTACTGAAGCTGCAGAGTCTATGAGTTAAACCCCACGTTGTTGTAGGGAACAGCTTCAACACTCAGGAGGCTTCCTTTAGCCACTCAGGTCTTTTGAAGACATAGCTTCTGAAGGCCGTTCTGGGGCTCACACCCAGAATTCTTGTTCAGCCCGTTGGCTGAGCAGGCAGATTTCAGCTGTCCTCCTCTGCTTTCCTCAGTAGAAGGAGCAGTGCTGATGCTTGTGAGTTCAGAGAGAGGGTTGGGTTGGGGAGCAGCTTTCGTGTGGCAGGGTGAGGGCTGTGCTTACACCCCCTTCCTTTGCTGCGTGGTGTTTCACCACGCCATTCCATACAGCTGAGATCCTCACGGTGAAAGTCGTGCTATTTTAGCAAATGCCATTTCCAGCTATGACTTTAATTAATGACACATGTGCTGAAGGAAGCCCATGTAGGTGTAGTACTGGTGTGCTCACAGAGGAATACAGTAGCTGGGATTGGTTTGTGTTGGTTCTTCAGCTGAAATGGGGCATTACAAGTAGATGTAAAATCTCAAAGAAAATACGGCTAGCCTAGCATAAATATTATTGACATTGTTGTTTTAATGCTGTTGGAAATGTCTCTAGCAGAGGTCAAAAGTTTTCTTAGTGCTATGTCTTCGAAATGCCATCACAGGTTTTATCTCATGGGAAGCAGCAGAATGGGCCTCACTTCTGACTGGACAATTTATTTAACTGGTCTGATGGTCTCACCAGGGTTGATGTCTCATGTAGGCCATGTAGCTCTTCCGTGAACCAGAACGACATCAGTCCTCTTCATTATGCTGTTTATCCAAGCCTGTTTGTTTAAAGCCATACCAAGCCAAGAAGAGGCAGGAAAAACAGTTTTGCTGCTTTTTCATGAGGATGATTTACTTTGCAGTCATGTTTTCACAAGTGGAGAGTATTATAAAGGCTACCCTGAAGTCTTCTGAAGCATCCACTGAGACCTCAAACAGAGCCCTTTGCTGCTGGAGAACACTCTTCTACTGCTCATTTATAATGGTATTTGTAGATTTAGGGGTTTTTTTCCTTCATGAAACTGAGTGAAGGAAGAGGACAGTTGTGCTGGTTTTGCATTAATTGACATTTGATGAGGAGGGAAGAAGCCACAATCCCTGGTTTAGGATTGAGCTTGAGGGATATGGTGGTTCATTTAGCTGGTCGTCGACTCCCCTGTGTGTAATTCGTATTATGTCCAGTATAAGGGAAAAATAATGCTAAAGTATTCAATTTGCAAGTGAAGTTACTAGACTTTATAAAAGCTGCTGTGGAAGATAGTTGTTTGTAGTTTGTGAGTCTGCAAATAAGCACGATTTTACAGTATTCAAAAAGCCGGAAACTTAGTTAATTTGAAAGAAAATAATAATTTTTTTTTCCCTTTCTTTTTTATTCAACAAAAGTAAAGCAATTTCAGGATGTAACGTGGACTTTCTGCATTGAAAACACCTCTAGTATTGTGATACTGAATTATAAAGCTATACAGAAATTGAGACTTTTTCAGAAAGCATGTGCAGTTTTGAGAACAGTTTCAATGTTTCACTTTAATTTTCTTCTTTAAAAAAACAAATTTCTTAAATAGAGGAGTGTAAGAAATAGAATATTACATAATCTGCTTTGTTGTTTTTCTGGCAAACATTGCATTGCTTTACATAATATTTATAGCATATAGCAGGACTCAAAATGTTCCTTCTGCGTTTTAAAGCCACCATCCTCAAGGAGCTACTGCAAGGATTCCTGCATGGGTCATCCCTGCACACCACCAGGATGTACTGTGATGTGCTATGTGGAGTAGGAATGTTTCATTATGCATTCAAGAGAAATTGCTGGTGACATTTTAGCCCACAGTTAATTTTAATGTTAAGTTTAGGTTTTGAAAAGGACACAGTGTAAGAGAGTGCCTGCAGATCTTTTACTCTGACTCCTGCTCCGGTTAGTATTGCTGAGACACAGCTGTTAGGGCTTCACTCATACTCGTGTGAGGTTAGGTGATTAATTTACTGCTTTAAGGAAATCAAACCCCAAGAGCTGCTTAGTGGCTTTAGGAGGAACTGGTCCTGTTTTAATTACCCATTGGTGAATTAATTTGTGTATACCAGCATGCCAACAACCTTTTTCCTTGGAATTCCCTGTTGTCATGTGATACCCCCTCCTCCAGGAGACCAACAGTATATTCTTATTTTCCTGTTGGGCAGGTGTTCTGTGTTGCCTTCTCGCCTCTGCTGGGATGGAAGGCTAAGAAATGTAGTCTAAAAAGGTGATGAAGGGAAGGTGCTGTCGTGATTCGTGTTGCAGGTTTTGTAACAGATCCTGGGTTCTGGCTGCCAAGGAATCATACCAGGGTGTTTCCAGGGCTCGGCTCAGCGTTTTAAGGATGCTTCTCTTCAGAGGCTGGGTGCCGAGTCCTTAACTGGTTAGACCCTGTGATGAGAATTACAAACAAGAAATGAGGGGGATGCTTTTGATTTAGCTTATTTCAAATGCATAAACTATTCATACATGAAGTGTAAAGTGAGTCGTTTTTTAAATTAGCTGTTTTGTGCTTTTTGTTTATTTTTTCTTTATTTCTCTTTCCTAGGCTTTTTCCTAAATTAAATGGTTCTCTGGTATGTTGTTTTGTTTTTTTTTCAGCAGACTGATGCTTTGCAAAATGTTCTGGTCAGGAATCTGGATTTCACTTGACTAAATACAAAGGCTCTTTCTGGTGATTTGTATGTACGTGTGTAAATTTTTAAAGATTAAAAAATTATAGCTTTGCGCAGTTGTAAAATTCAATTTTCAAAACACATTTCGTGAATTACATGAGATAATCTTACAGAGTATCTTTCTAGCCAAAATGTGAGAAGAAGTGAAACAAAATGAAACATTTATGCAAATACAAGCAGAGGTCTGTGTACCTTCTGCCTGAAATTAAACTAACGTCCTCCTTTCTCATGGCTATTTGTATTATTTATAATTGCATGAGATGTGTATCCAGAGGGTGGCTGGGAAATAAGCTTTTAAATGTGAAAGCTCTTTGGTCTCCTAGGATACGTATGTAGTAATAGTTGTACAGTTATCCATAACGTTTTCCAGTAGAAACCCTGTAAACTTCCAGGTAGCCTTTATTAACCACCTTGCAAAAAAAAGGTTGTTCATTTCACTGGGCACTGTGCAGAGCATGCACACTTTAAGTAACACAAGTCCTTTGCTTAAGACTTTTTTTTAAAACCAGGAAGGGATGATATGCTTCTGAAAAACAGAATGAGAAACTGGATATCATTCAGGCATTTTTTCCTTCTATTTTCTCTAAATCTGTCTGCCTTCAGGATTTGTTGGTGTAGGAATTTTGAAATAACTGCACTTGATGTTTCCAAGTAAAAATGTTTGTCCCGAAGAATAATTTTGCTGATTTTTCAGGATTTGAGGAGGGGAAGGAAGGGGAGGAAAGAAATGGGAGAGCAAGTGGGTTGTCAGGTCTGGCTGTCAGGAATTGTTTTTTTTAATTGAGATTGAAAGTTGGTGAGGTTGAGTGGTTTTGTTGGTGTGTTTTCTTACCCTAAGCATACTGTGTATCGATGTTAACAATAATTATTTTAGATAAGGTTTTATAGCTACTTCATTGCACTCCTTGATCCCCAGTTCTCCACTAGCTAGGAATCTCTAAGCCAAAGCACTTGATTGCATTTGCAAGCTTGAAGGGAGTCAGGAGGGCCAGTGGAAAACAGGGGTCTCCAGCAAGACAGAGCCTCAGCAGATCTGCTGTTCTCCAAATCCATCATCTAGGAAAAAAACATACCTTTTATTATATATGGGAAAGCTGCAGTGATTTATTTTCATGTAGTCGGTGGAAAAAAAAAGAGTCTTTGTAAACTCTGTTTTAGATTCCATTTAGTAATAAGGATTGGCTAAAGCTAAAGCAACACAATGTGCTTTAACAGCAAAGTATCAGTTCAGAATTTAACTTTATTGAAACTTAATATTCAGTTAAACTGGTCTGTGTCGGCAAGCACTAAATCTGAGTTCCTACGTTTCTAGTCCTGAAGTTTACAAAGGGAAATGTATGCAAATTACTCCCTTCAGCCAAAGTATGGTATATTATTGCAGTAGCTTTCCAGTGTAGCTTTAGTTCCATGAGCAGTTTTATCTTTTCCATCTTAAAATTCTTCAGCTGGGATGGCTTTTTCATGACTCCATCCCCACTGTATCTCTTATTTACAGTGTCAAGTTGCTTGGGATATTATCTGTTGTTTCTGTTTTCTCATCCCATATGACTGATATTAAGAGGTAGTGTTGCTTGGAGTTGAGTCTCCTGCTTTTACAGCAAGTTGTCTCCTTTGAATGAAACTCTCATCATGTTCTTGTCTGGACTCCTGGTTTTCAGATTGCACACAGAAAGGACAGGATACAGGCTTTTAATTACCCTGTTTGCCCTCCTCTTGGTTCATTAAATTGAAATTACTAGGTTTTTCACTCTGAAAATCAGTGAAAATCAAGACTGTTTTCTTACTGCAGTAGTAAACAGTTCTTTACTGATGTGTGAAAAGTTGGGTTTCTGACCTAAACGTCTGTGTCTAGGTGGAAACTGGTAACTGTAAAGCAGATTGTTTGGGGGTTTTTGTGTGGGTTCCCTCATACTTCCCTGTATTAGAAGCTTGATGCAGAAGGGATCCTTCTCAGGATACAGCACACTTGTTTTCTGGGTATTCCTTAGCTTTTTTAGTGACTGCCAAATGAAGATGACTTGTGGCATTGTCTGTTTGACTTGCTATCCCCTGTTCCTCGGAGTCACTGCACTAGTCTGAGCTTGATGGAAAGTTTGAGTTACTTCTTAAAAGATCTGGATTTTACAAGCAGGCAGTTTGCAGGTAAACTTCTGAGTAACTCCTTGAATCCTTGTTGCTGCTGATAGGAGCAAAAAAGCTTGGAAGTCTGCTATTTCCAAATAATCTGATGCATGAAGATGTCCTGGCCTTATGAACACAGCAGCTACTGCTGCTGCCACCTCTGTACAAAGGCTGGGCAGGTGTCTACAGCCCCTCTGGTCCTTTTGTTGCATTTCTGGCATCCTACAGTCTGTGCACAGCACTGCTCCCTTTTTGTGTGAAAGGAAATGCATTCTGTGGGGAATGTGCATCCTTATCTTGGAGACACCATTATATTTTGGGATCACTTGCACAGCTCCCAGTGGAGCAGGCGTGCTGTCTGGGGTGGTTTCTGGCTGTTAGACAGTGTAGCAATTAAAAAAAAAAAGTTTATAAAGTTTAAAAAAATTGTTTCATATAAGCATCTGGCATAAAACATGTGAAAGTGTTTAGTATGAGTTGGGAGTAAAAAAAAAATATGGAAATAAAAGGTGGTTTGAATTTTTTATGTCTGTGAACCTAGCCTAACTTGTTGAGAAGTGCTTGGTTTGGGAAAATGAGAATTGTGGTTAGGGAGTGCAAAGAAGATGGATACTCCAGAGGGTGAGTTGTCTGCCTCTTAAAGACCTTTTACCACAAGCACTGCTAATGAAGTAATATCCTTCAAAGCAAGACTGGTATTTTAAAAGCTAGCTCTTAAGGGTTGAATACATAGAATAAATGAGGAAGCAAAAATTGTATCATCCCCCACAGATGCAAAATTTCAGCCTGCTGAGAAGAGATTGGACAGGGAGGGGGAGGAGAAGGTTGGCTTCTTCCCTATGTAGCATGTTTTTGTCAGCCTCTGTTGCTGCATCCATTTTGACCATGGATACAGAAAAGTGGTGCCTGAAGTTAGGAGTCTGAACTGGTATGGCTCTTAGCACACAGCTCCTTTACTGCTGCCTTTCCCAAAACATGGTGAATCGGAATTCCTTGGTGATGTGAGTAAATGTCTTGTATATATTTTTCAAATTCACGGTTAACTATCTTAAGAACTGAAATGCATTTTTCTTTCATAATTGTGTGCCTTTGGTTTTTTTTAACAACTTGGGCTTTGTTTGCTTTATGAGTGTAGCAGTTGGGAATCCTGATGCCTCCTCACCTTAGCAAACTTCTGAGCTTCCCCCCTGTTTGCTTGTAGCCTTCTGTGAGGACTTTACTCTCTTTTATTGAGCAATTTTATTCTAGTTTACTTCTTGATTTGTAGTTCTATTAATGTATCTCTTCTGTATAATTTCTGCATGTTGCTACCAGTTTGATGTTTTACATAGATGCTGCCACTTACCTGTTTTTAGTGTCATTTTTTTTCTTTAGTTTGAACTTTTGCTACTTATTTAGATTGTAATTATTTTAAATTTTTGCCTTTTGTTAAGGAATGTTACCTTTTAAGGAGAACGAGACTGCCGAGGAAAGTGGACAGAAATGCTGTAACAGCAGTTCAGCTTTCCCTCTTCCACATTATTCATTCTGCAAGGGGGAGTTAGGAGATTGCTGTTTAATATTTAGCCCCCCTCACTCATGTGAAAATACATAGCAGGGCCTGTTGGCCTGCTGTGTGTGTGTGTGCTACTATGCAGCTTTGCTAACATTTCTCACTTGAATCTTAAAGAGCCGTTTTTCAACAGTGTTACCACTGAAGTAGTTTCTTTCTGAGGGCACTAACACGATTCAGAGGACTTGCTTAAAGCAGCCAAACTTTGCACCAGACTGGTGAAGAGCTGCGCCATAGAAACCTCCCATGTAATAGCTAGTGAAATTCTACTTTTTAACATACGTGTGTGTATGTCTGTATATATAATGTGCAATCAGCCAAGGTAATGGGGCATGTGAAATAAACAGCTGGCAAACATGGTTAGGGGATAGAGAAGTGTTTCGGAAAAAAATGTCTGGTTTTTTGATTTTTTTGTTCAGTAACTGTTGTCTGTACTTTTTCGTGGTGGCTGTGTAGTTACAAGGGCTGAGGTAGAGAATATATGAACCCTACAGCAGGACTAAAAACAAATGCAGTCTTTGCTTCCATATTTTTTGTCTGTCAAATATGTATAACCAGACTGGATTTTACATAGTCAACTCAATGTCCACTTCCTTTTCTGAATCCTGTCTGGAGGCCTCAGATCAAGCACTAGTCTACTGTGTATGTAAAGACCTGTTTACATACAAAGTATTTAAATGGGTTTTATTTAAGATAATATTTGTATATTTTAAGACTACAACTTCTAGATCTGACATGTTCTTGTTATGTAAATTTTGCTGATGTGTTTTCTTTTCAGTATCTGTACAGTTGTTGCAGTATGAGAGGTAGCTTAACTAGAAGGTCTCAGTGTAAAGCTTTTAATTTCTGAAAAACATCATACAAAATAATATGGGGGTATTTTGCGCAAGTCATGTTCTGCCTTTTTTGTGTGCCCAAAGCTGGGTCAGGCAGCTGGCTCTGAAAAGTACATTTTTACATGCATCAGAAGGAAAGTTCCTCCTGGAAATTAAGTGATGTACAGCAGCAAAGTGAAATGTCTTCAGCCAACTTAATAGGAAAAGGCATGGCCATCATCCTAAAGTGTTAAGAATCAAAGAACTTGCCTTTATTGTGGAGTTAATTCAAGTGATGGCTAGTGCATGGCATCCTAACATAATTCCCAGGCATGAGTAGAGACTGCTCAGGCATGACTACTTTCGGAATGAGTCACCTGCTTGCCAAGGGGTGGCCAGAGCCAGCCTAACTTTCCCTGATCCCTGGTTGTGCTGGGCTGCAGACCAATTGGGGCAGTTGGTGGGGAGTTGCATGTAATACCCCTGCTCATGGGCAAGTCGTAATTTGGCCTGCATGTAATTAGCCTGAGTTAAATACTCCTGATTATGGGCTCAAGAAGGGTCTTATTTTTCTCTTTTCTTTGAGAGTTCTGATGTGGTGATACTTGTTTTATTTCACTAGGGAGAAATAAGCAATCTCTAGGCAGGGCAGACTGGTTTAGGGGGTTGTCTTAGCTCAACAATTGATGTTCCTTAGCTGCTGGGGTTTGGCAGGTTGAGGCTGAAAATTGAAGCTGCAAGCTTCAGACCAAGTCTAGACCCTTCTCTGTGCTCTTTCTGCTGTACTTTCAAGCTTCTTCCTCTGGCCATGGGTTGTCATCGGTTCTTTGTGGGCCATAGGCACTCACTCCTGCAGAGGACTCTGCCTCCTTTCCTGCAGGAGGAGGACAGTGTGTGGCTTATCATGTACTTGAGCTGTCTCTTAACCATGTCCTCTTGGCTCTGTCTTGCACAGATCTTAGAAGAGCTTGTTTTCAGAGAGATTGGAGGTTTTTGTTAGCTTAGGAGGTAGTTTCATGTTTTTTTACACTAAGCTAAAAAACTGCTTAGTAACAGCATAGTTTACCTTTGAAAATAGCTTTCACCATCACTCAAGTTATGATTGATGGGGGAAACCAGCTGTAACAAGTTATGCAAGGTGGCATACGCCTGAAGGGAGAGATGGGATGGTGTTTCTCCCTGAAAATAGTTAAGTCCTACAATTTAACTATTCAGAAAGTTCTTTTATCCTTTCCACCCCTCCACCCCCAGCTTCTCTCTGTCATCAAAGCCGTTTCATGATTAATCCCAGTGCTCTCTCCCTGAATTTCCTCCATGCACATCCATAGGGATGGGGGCTGGTTATAAAGAAGCGCAGAAAAAGGGAGCATAGCTCTCTGATTCCTTTATTTTCTTTGAATCACTACTGCTCCTTAAAATTTGAATTAATCAAATGAAATTCTCTCTGTACATATCCAGGAATGAGCTACATTTAATCTAGTTAAGTGTATTCTGTTCATCCACAAAGTCCCCTTTTCAGGGCAAAGTGCGTAGGGGAGGGCTTTCCAGAAGGTTTAGCATCTTGATGGACAGCTTTCTGCTGCCTTCATCTCTCCCAGCAGAAAGGGTGGCACATATGGCAAGGGCTGGTGGACAGATTGCACGGCAGAAAATATCCATGGCGGATAAGCAAATGTTTTATTCTTTCTTGCTCTTCTCCTCTACTCCATCAGCAAGAAGAAAGCCTCACTAATTGTCTCCTTGTCATGGGTTTTTGACTGTTGGGGTACTTTTTTCACTTTCCACTGGATACAAAAGCCCACCTGTTACAGCAGTAATTAAATACTGCTTTCCTTATTCTTTTTGTGCTAGGAAAGAAATTTGTCATTGGGTCTCCTGGCAGGTAAGTCTGTGTTTCTTCACTGCTATTTAATTATGTTTCTTTCTATTTACTTTTTCACTGCTGCAAAAATCCAGAAATAAGTTAAGGAACTTTGAGGTTTCTTGCAGATTTTTTTAATATACTTAAGCCTAAAAGTTGCATACCTTCGTGATTGTTCAGAGTCCTAGGAGTATCTTGAACTCCCCAGGTGCTTGTCCTGTGTTTGGGGGTTCCTGCCGTAGGGTGATATCTGACACAAAGCAGGGTTAGCCCCCAGAAACAGTGACTTCACTTTATTTCCACTTAAGAGAAATTTTAATGTACCTACAGAAAATAGATCTTCTTGCAAATTGTAAGGGCAGCTCCCACCTCACTTATGAAACATGATGGCAGAGAAAGGCAAATACTTGAGTAACACTTTGATATGGTGGGCAGCAGTACCTGCAGAAGGGAGGGTGCAAGTTCAAGTTCTTTCGTGGGGTTTGTGCTTCCTGCAGACCAGGACATCTGACTGGGCATCCAAACCTGGGTGACTCTAATCTAGCTTGGTTTGTGTATCATATTTCCTCCTTTTTCAGAGTTACTCTTGTTAAGTACAACTGTGCAAAATTTAATCTGTAAATGTGTAGCTCTATCTTTGTTCATACTTGTCTCCTTTTCTTCTATTCTGAGATGATTTATCGGATGTAGCTCTGTATTTGCTGTAAAGAGTGGCTATTTCATTGCAGGGACCTCCGTACAGTCACAGTCCTTATCTTTCCTGTCTCATTTGAGACCAATTTGACTAAAGTAAAGCTATTTTAATCTCCTGGTCCCAAAATAGAAGCCATTCCATTTGTGCCATAGAAGATGGCTGCAAGCAGGATCTTTGCCTGTTTGAGCAAAACCTGCTGCCCATTTGTTTTATCTCTGGGCACTGAGTCCCTCTTTCCTCCTGTCATCCCCTGATGTCGAGCATCTCTGGCTTTGAGGTGGTGGTTTTGGGAGGTGGGCATCATCTGTCATCTCTGACATCGAAGGACGGTTAGTCTAGTGTTTCCCCATTCCAGACATCTCTTTGCTCTCTGGTGTTCTTGTTGCTCAGAGCCCCTCGAGCTCTGCAGGCAGCTGTGGGGCAGAGAGGGGAGCACAGGTGCTGTTCCTGCGGATGGTCCCCCTGCCTGGCGGCATCTCACACCCTGTGCAGCAGGGACCCTTAACGTTGCGATGGTAATTAAAGCCCATAGCCCCCAGTTGCCACGGAAACGCAGCACTCCACAAATACAAAACACGACTTACAGTCCCGTTAATTTTCCCAAATGCTCCTTATTTGTCAGATTTAAGCAGGGTTTCATGTTGCATCCTTGAAAAATGCTGGACTGTGAAAATACCTGGCAAGGGAGTGCGTGTGCACTTTTTTTTGAGGAATTGCATATAAAAACCCTCACCCCTGGGATGGGAAGGGAAAACCGTCACCTGTGACCTGTTGCCTTTGCAGGGATGATGCCACATCAACACTTGCTCTAGGGCTGACTCCTTGTCTGTGAGGGCATTCCTTTGATGGAACAAAAAGCCTAGCACACAGGCAAAAAAGAATCTCTGGAGAGGTGGTTTTACTGCAAGCCCAGCGTTGCCAGGTTGTGGTTCAGTGGAACAAAGTCACTATTCAGGCACAATATTATTCAGTTTGAATATAAAAATTCCAGTCATTCTGCTGAACCACTTAAAAATATGGAAGAGGTTGCTCATCAGCACAAAAAAATAAGTGTACTGGGTAATTGGCATGCAGTGACAGCGGAGCTGCAGCTTTAGCAGAAAGTGTCCCAGGCTAATTGCTGTGCCCTGTCCATCTCTTGTAGATTTTTGACTTGGAGATGCCAGGTGTCATGTTTTGACAAAACTTTCATTTGTTTGCATTTTCAAAAGAGGAGGAGTCTAACAGAATTATTGCCTTATCACCTTGGACAAGGATTGAATCGGGGTTTGGTGTTTCAAGGCAGTGTAGCCCTTGGATATCAGTATAATTAACATGGATATTGTAAAGTCAATACGTGTTGCTACTACTGCTTCACTTGTTTGCTATATGGCTTTAATATTAGAGATTGCATCTAATGAGCTAGGTCATGCTTACTGGGAGATGGGAAATAATACTTTTCCCCTATGGTGATGTTTGCTAGCTATTTATTCTCATTATGTTTTTTATTAATTTCTTCTGTCTTTTATTCTTTCACTTAAGCTAGGGTCTGCTTTGAGAGTAGTTGCAAGTCATCAGCCTGATGCTGTAATTCCTGTGAAGAATACTGGACTGGGAACTAAGAGCTAATGTTTAATTAATGTTATGATGTGGTTTTAAGCAATGGTTTTAACCACTGTCTAGTTTTTCTTTCCTGGGGCTTGTGTCAGTCCACTTCTGACTGCTCAGAGATACTGTTCACTGTGGCATTTGAATAAAGCAAGGGAATTTGGGAATTATGAGACCCTTCCTAGCTAGCTTAGGCAGTCAGGGACTATTGTCCATGGAGAACAAATTGTGGAAATCCTGTGACACTTTAAAATTAAGCCAACCTTTCCTGAAATCCAGGGTGACGACCGTGCTGTTGTTCAGAGTTATTGATTGGTGTGTGTTATGTATTGCCTCGCAAGGTCAAATCTGCCTGGCCGGGACAGGACTGCCTGAATTTAGGGTCACATGAAACCTTTGCCATAGCTCTTACAATTTTTTCCATATGCTCCCTTGCCACACTGGAGAGGGAGAAGGAAGAATTAAGGCATTGCTGTGATGCCAGCAGGCAGCAGAATTTTTGTATCTCTTCTCCCCTGGGATGAAGAGAAGAAGCAACCAATACCCAGTGGCCTTTAATCAAGGGGAAAATACAGGTGGACAGTTTTTCACTTGCAACTGGTTTAAGCTACACAGAAGAAAGTAATCATTGTTTCAATATTAGATAGATCTCGGTGCAAATACATCCCTCTGGTTAGAGAGTTTTTAGGTGCAGAACTGAGATTTGCATCCCAGCCATTTTGGGATACAGGGACAGTGGAGTTCTCCAAAAGAACAGGGGTGTCATTCATCTCAGGGTGTTCTTTTGACATTTGCTTTTGGTTGAGAAAATTGCATAGACAGTTGTAAGCAAAATAGAATATAGAAAATATTAAAGATAATTTTTAGGGAGATTAGTTGGTAATATGGATATTTTTCATTGTTGTTTACTACTGGGGTGTACTTTTTCTATAAAATTTTGAATGGTCGGTTAATAGGCTGTAAATCTCTAGGATCTTAATAAGATAACTTAGAAGTAGATTGAAGCAATCTCTGAGGGCATTAATTGCAAAATACATGTTTCCATTAACTTCAAACTGGAACTAGTGTTAATTATTTGTGACTTGTGTAAAGGCAACTACAGTTAAAAGGTTAACTTCTTGCTACAATTCCAGTTTGCTTGTGGTTTTCTTTTCTTTTTTTTTAATAGTGCCCGTTCACACAGAAGGAATAAACATTGTGAAATCTGATATAGGTATAAAGCCTGACATCTAATGCTTTTGTAAAAATGTGTTGAGCTTCTCCAGAGAATGTTTGTTCAATCAATAAATCAGAACTAGAAGAGACCTAAGGATAAGGCTGTCTTTCTCAGTCTAGAATCGCTCTTGCGCATACTTCACTTAAAGAACTAAAATAAAAATTTGCACAGTTGGATGTCCAGTCTTGCCCAGTTCCCAAGTGGATTGTAATTTAAAACTGAAAACAGGGCACCACCTGCACTATTTGACTGTTTTAATGAAGTCCTGGGAAAATTATTTTCTAGGGAATTATATGACTTGAATAACAGGCCTGGCTGGCTCTTTTACCCACTCCATATTTTTTGGAATTCTAGTTATTTTTCTTGTTTGCAGCTTTCCTGGGCTGTTATCATCCTGTGGAGCTGGTGATCTGCTTTGATAAGAGATACAGAAAATAATATAAGGGATACAGTAAGAGGGTTGAAGTAGGGTAGTATAAATGGCAGTGCTCTGTTATTGTGGATTTCAGGGATATAGTACTTTGCATCAGGGAAATTTAGACCTGACCTGTCATCCCAGCTGTTGCTCAGTCCACAAACTCTGTGTTTGTGAACTTTGTAAATAAATTGATATTTTGCACTGGGAACAGACGGTAAAATGTCTTGAAATCAATAACTGGCAGCCCCAGTATATGCTCAATAAAAATCCTGATGATTGTTTCCTTGGTCATAGAATGGGCTTGCCCCAAGTACAGTGCAGCAGTGTGAAAGTAAAGAAACCTTGATTTTTATTTAATTTTATTTTTTGGGGGGTGGTGGTAGTGTCTTTATTTATTTTTGTTGGTTTAGTGGGGTTTGGTTTTTTTTGATTTTTTTTTTTTGTGGTGGCAGTGAGATGTTTTTTTCTTTTGAATCTTCATTCTGTAATCTGCCTCTTTCTTCCACAGCTCTGCTGGCAGAGAGGTGGTAGAAGGGTGGTCATGTCAGCTGCAGAAGAGGTGTTGGGCTTAATTTATACGGCGTTTATTGATGGTTTAAGTTACCAAGGCAGCGGCAGCACCGAGGCAATGTCAGCTGCCGCCAGGAACAGCTTAGCCTGTCTCTGGCCCAGGATAGCACCTCTGCAGCAAAGCACAGCCCAGGACATTTGTCCCTGCACCAACAGCATTCAGACATTGGATGGGTCAGCCATAGGAGCAGGTGTGTCTGCTCACCTCCTGCAGTGGTGGGCAAGCTCTTGTGATCATAGTAAAGAGAGCCTGGCTCTGGGTATACCTTTCCCAAGAGAGAAGGCTTGTCATCATACTTTTTTACATGGCAGTGAATGGCTGATTCCTCAATAACTTCTCTGGTTTTACATGAAAGGAACTGGTTAAAACAGACAAAAGGATTAAATTACAGCCTCCTAAAAGAGAGGTGTGGATATCTTTGACTATAGCCAGTTATTGAAGTCAAAGTATCTCATGGGTATATTTACTGTATGACACTGACTCATGCTCTGTCACAGGCTGCCACGTGAGTTACACAGACTTCAAAGGATAGAAATGCTAGAAGCCTTCAAGGAGGTGAATTTGGGATGGTCACGCTCAGGAGTGAGTCCTAACTGGATCTCCATTACAGTAGTGCACAGAATGGTGTTGGGTTTTTCCATAGCCTCACTGACAGTCTTCAACATGCTCATGGTAGGAAGTGGAAGAGCAAGTTTCAATATTCACACTCCTCATGACCAGTGACAGGGCTCAAGGAAATAGCATGAAGCTGAGGCAGGGGAGGTTTAGGTTGGATATCAGGAAAAAGTTTCTTGCCCAGAGGATGGTTGGGCACTAGAATGGTATCCCCAGGGAAGTGGTCAGTGTACTAGCCTAACATAGTTCAGGAAGTGTTTGAACAATGCTCTCTGGCACATGGTGTGATGCTGGGGGTGTCCTGTGCAGGGCCAAGAGTTGGACTTGATGATCCTGATGGGTCCCTTCCAACTCAGAATGTTTTATGATTCTGCATATTAGACTCAGTCCTTTTTTGGGTTTTTGGTTGCTTGGAGAAGGAGAAAGAGTCCTGTTGTAGTCAGTAGTAGGAACAGATCTACAATTTGGGCAGCACATTTGTACAGTGGTTTTTGCTTCTGATTCTGTGTGTTACTTTGCTCTGCAGGGCCTGTTGGTGTTGCAGGTTCCACCAAGTACAATACAGCTCGTGCCATATATTCCTCCCCTGGTGCCTTGACTGACAAAGTAATTTGGTAAAGTCACAAATCAATGCTGTGTTTTTCTAGAACATTTATCTGGTTTATTTTGCATTACATAAAGACCAGCCATTAGATGTGTCTCATCCCTTCTGTGTTAATCCAGCAGCATGAATACAGAGCAAGAGAGCTGTGGTTTGAGCACGAGGGCCCTGTACACTGCTCTAGTCCTTATCTGCTCTCCAATCTTTGAGCTCTTACGTAATATGTTTAAGGCTGTTTTTTTGACTAATCTCTTTTGGGGTCTCATTTTGCGTTCTTAGGCTCCAGGAACAAAGAACTGCTATGCTCTTCTCTTGTGAAATCCTTTCCAGAAGGTGCACATTATCTACTACAAGACAGGGCAATGATGAGCATCAATTTCCACAGCAGAATAGAAGCCTGGATTACAAATTACTACTTAATCCTTTTTGCGTCAAAGGATATAATAATCCTTGTAAAATGTGCTCTGAGTCTTGTGCTTGGCTGTGTGAGGTTAAGGGGCAAAAATCAAAATAGCGAATCTCGTAAAAAGTAAGACATGGGGAAATGTATGTGTTCCACATGAATTTCAGAATATATGTTTAGAACTGCATTTCTCTGTATCTTCTATTGCTTTGCTAGAAAACAGTCTCTGTCATGAGTGTTGTTTGCTGAATTGCAATAAAGAATTTAGTAAGCATTGCTCTAATTTGATTTTTTTTCTCCGCCCACAAGTGAGAATGTTTACCAAAATTAACAAATATGGAGGTGTCTTAAGACTGTGAGGAAATTTGTTTTATTTTCTAAATCATCACGTTATGTGTGTCAAGCAGTGTGATTCTGTAAGGGAGATAAGGGTAAATAAGGTTGGGAGGGATAAGGATTTAGTGTTTGAAATTGCAGACTGATGGCTGCACAACTTCCTGCCCAAGCAGCTATTTTAATAGGGGCAAAGTTTAATAACATAAAAAGTTTAGAAAATAAATCTTGTGGTGACAGACCTAAAGTCCTTTCTTGTCACATTGAGTGTGCTGTTTGTTAGGTAAAAAGCAAAACAAGTAAGTTGTTTGAAACCAGTAGTTTCATATGAATAGTTTATTCCATATTTTTTCTACTGGCCTCTGTACTAAATCAGATGGGGCATATTGGATAGAATCTCTCCTTCTTACTGTGTAGCAATCCACAGAGAAAACCTAGATGTGTTGATATATCTGCAATATTACTAATGGAATGGGGTAAGCCGTTTGCTGTTATTTTCAATGCAGTGTATTTAGAACATTACTAATAACCTAATATTCTGTATAGTCAAAATCCTAAAAACAAGAGTAGGAACAGATTAAAATTGTTATCTCTCATTAAAGAACACATTTCATTATTTGATCATATAACCATTGTTCCACAATAGGGTATTTTGTGCCAGATGCTAATTGCATGCTTCTAGTGTGACAATACATAATGTGATGCCCTTGCTGTCACAGAATGGTCCTCTTGCAGGTGAAGACTGCACTGCACCAGCCCTCATGAAGCCATAAAATGTTTGTAAATGTTGTAAAAGGATTTGTATTTGTAGCTGTTTTGTTGTTCTTTTCTATGACAGACTTTCAGAAAACAGGAATATTCCCCTGATCTATCTTGCTGTTGTATTTTGGTAAACCCAGAAGTCAAATGTTTTGAAGAGAACTTCCATATTTCCTGCAAAATGTATAATTTCTATTTATTTGTTTCAGAAAATGACTGAAGAATACATATAAGTCACGCTGGAAGAAGTAGCTTTGCTGTGAGCATCCCCATCCTATGAGAAGGAAGAGGAGAAGGATCCGTCAGCCTTCTTAGGTGTAAAATGGGGACTACAGGTGATGACATGGCTGCAGTGGAGCAGAATGCCTCCTTGAACCCTCTGTGCTTTGAGTGTGGTCAGCAGCACTGGACAAGGGAGAACCATCTCTACAACTACCAGAACGAAGTGGATGATGACTTGGTCTGCCACATTTGCCTTCAGCCCTTGTTGCAGCCGTTGGACACTCCCTGTGGACACACTTTCTGCTACAAGTGCCTAAGGAACTTTCTGCAGGAGAAGGATTTCTGCCCACTGGATCGAAAAAGACTCCATTTTAAGCTCTGCAAAAAATCCAGTATCCTTGTTCATAAACTGTTAGACAAGCTCTTTGTTTTGTGCCCTTTCTCTTCTGTGTGTCAGGAAGTGATGCAGCGATGTGACCTGGCAGCACATCTTAAGAACAGGTGAGTGCTGCAGGTGCTTGCGTTGCATTTTCCCTAAAGACTTGTTTGTGTGAAGTTTGTGTACCAGTAGAAATTGTGGGCAGGAGAGGGGGAGAGAGTTGGTGGTGGCTTTTAAATTCACAGTAGAAATGGAAAGTCATTGGTCAGTCTGTAACTGTGCACAGGCAATGCACTGGATTACCCTTTTTTTGTACATCACACCAGAAAACAGCGGACACTGCTTGGTGATAGCCATAAGGAGAATGACACAGATCATTAGAGGTCTGAAGAAAATTATTTATCAAAAAAAAAAATAAAATACAGTGGCAGTTGATTACAGTAAGGGAAAAAAGGCTGAGGAAGTGGGAAAATTAAAGATGTGCAAACTCTGCAGAGAGGAGAGAACTGGTGCATTAGGAACAAAGAAGATCAAGTTCAGATTTTAGGGGAAAAAGCTTTATAATGGTGAGGCACCGGCATAGATTGGTTAGGTGGTAATTGTCTATTCCCCGTTTTCAGAAGGGTTTATGAACATGTTAAACTTTCATCAGGAATAGTTACATCAGAATTGATTCTGCTTTGAGGTAGGCAGATGGACACGGTATCTCTCAGGACTGGTGGGCCTTCTCTGCCTGCTCTCAGTCCAATCCAGGGACACTGGTGACCACCCAGACAGAAAGGTTCATTTGAGAGGTGCATGGACCTACTCCATGGACTTCTTTCAGAGTCTTGGTCTTTGTCCATTTGGAGCCTCTTGGAGACCATCTTCAGGTGGAGAGTGATGTTGCGGAGGAGCTGGGGAGCATGTGTGTGGTACAGGTGTGCCTGCTGGTAGGTGCTCTGCACAGAAGGGGAAAAGGGCAGATATCACCTGCCTGTCATTTGTTCACATTCATATTTCCATGTGCCCTCTTTTTCCACATGTTGTGAGGGCTTCTGGGGATTCAGAGTTTGGGAGGACCCTGGGAATGCAGAACATGCAGCAGCCCTGTGGACTGTGATGAACATGGAGCTACCTGAGTATTTTTGGTTGTTGTGGTATGGTGTCCGTGTCAGGGAGGTACAGGGACTAATTAGGAGCCTTTCTCTTTAGGTTTTTATCTTTTTTTTTTTTTTTAATTCTCCACATTGCTTCCATGTTAGATTAAGCACTTGCTTGTTTACTTGTGGCAAGTAATTTCTGATCTATATGATGACTTGGAGGTGGTGAAGAGGCCTAACTGTTTTATGATTTATAATCCTGATATTTAACTGATTTGATTTTAATGAAAGGCAAAATGCTAGCAAG
Source organism: Pseudopodoces humilis (assembly GCF_049639895.1). Lineage (NCBI taxonomy): Eukaryota > Metazoa > Chordata > Aves > Passeriformes > Paridae > Pseudopodoces > Pseudopodoces humilis. Next base: position 68,781,743 of record NC_142201.1, read on the forward strand.
ACTACTACTAAATCTTCTGCTTTCCCACTGTCATATCCCTCTCCTCTTCAGTCCTTTTTCCTTGGTTGACATTATTTTGAACATTAGGGCTGTTTACAACAGGGTCATGTAACTTATTTGTACAAAGAACACTGTGTATGCACTCTTTAAGTATACATGAAATATCCATTTACTTAATGCACAAGGTTATCATGGAATCCAAGTGAGTCACAGGCTTTTCCTGTTTGTTGGCTGGGAAAAAGCTTTCAGTTGCAGAAGGCTGCTCATTTTCAATTCCTTCTGTTGCCTCGGTTATCTTGGCTGATACACATTTTGAGTATACGGTGATTTACAGTTTTCAATTAAGTTTATTTGCAAACATCTGAACACCCATAAATTATCATTGCTGACATAAATGGTAGCAGCAACTGCATAGTTCGTATTTAATTCTATATGGATTAGTGAATCCAGTAAACTTCTACTACTGATCATTACATTTAGGAAGGAAATAGAAAATTAAGTATTATTGTAATTGTCACAATTGATTAATACAAACCAGTTTCAACAAGCCTTTACATGAGCTGGTTTCTGTTTCTAAAGAAAGCTGTATGGTTGGTTAATTTTCACTGTCTAAAAATCTTCACACTGAGGTTTTCCAGTGTTTTTTTATTGGCTTCATTTGAGTATAAAGACTGGAAGAAAATGTCATTGTATCCACCAGGTGCCTCAGAGTGTAAGGAGCATTACTGCAAGATGCTCCCACAAGGAGATGAGAGGCATCAGACGCAAACCTGATTACTTCACATTCGCTAATTGCACTCCATGATACCTCACTGCACACAGAAAATAGTCTTGATTTCTCAGACTCTTGAGTTTCATTACATTCACTTGCAAACTTGGTTTTTTAAAGTTAAATACAGTGCATGTAATACAGTTTAAAGGGAAGAACCATATGAGTCATGTTGACATGTTTTTCAGTCACTCAGTATAGAAAATTTGTTAATGTTTGGTAAAGTGTCAGTTTCATTCCCTGGAGTTCTTTTAAGGAAAGACTGGATATGGCTCTCAATGCCGTGGTCTAGTTGACATGGTGATGTTTGGTCATGGATTGGATTCTGTGGTCTCAAAGGTTTTTTCCAACCTAATTGATGCTGTGATTCTGTAATTTCTAAATACCAAAGGTACATTTATGAGAAGAAAATCTGAAAAAAAGTTAATGAGATTTTCTGTGTATGATTTTAATTGAGTTAATTCTTACAGCTTTTTCAGAAGTGAAAGAAGTCTATTGTACAAAAACATACTATGAAATTCTTACACTATATAATGAGGGGGTTGAGTAGTGTGTTTATTGCTTTGAGTTGGGTTTCAGCTTTCGTCTCCTGTATTTCCCTATGGCAGCTTAAGTTACCATTTTGGATGGAGACATTTTTCCAACTGGGTAACATTGTAGATAATTTTATGTCAAATTAAGTTTGGACCTTGTATAGGATTGCATTTTTTGGAATTGAAGAAACAGTTGAGCTATTGTCCACAGCATGCCTTATATATGGATTTAGAGTAACAAAATCCATGGGAAGACAAGTTGTAAAGGTACAGATTTTTGTCATTCAAAAACATGGCAGTCCCACTTATTTTGGCGTTTATGACAGCGCTGGTGAGCCCTGTTCTTCCCACTCTCTCCCATGTTAGCTGCAGGTACTGTCCCTGTCTGGCACTTTGGAGCACCAGAAGTGAAGAGGATCTATGGGATTTAATCCTGCTTTGAATAAGTGGATAGGCAACAGAGTCATAGTTTTTACATTCCCTATGGACTCTACCCATTGCTGGAAAGGTACACAATTGGTGGTTGTTCTCTTCTCTGAAGCCACTTGACTCCTTCTCACCTTAACAAAATCACTCTTGTTTTATTTTTCCTTAGTCTTCTCTGATTCCCAAACCTAGATAATTGCTGGTGCCTCATTTTCCCCACTTCCTTATTTTTTTGCTTTATTTTTTTCTCCTGTCAAAAGAGAAAAACTAAGACCCAGATATTCAACTTTCCAAAGCAGGACCAGGTTTTACTTTGAATTGCAGCTGTAAATCTTGCCAGAATTACTGCTTAAGGTCACTTTGCTTGCAAAGTTTTATGAGCAATAGCAAAGGCACTTGGTCTGCTTCTTTGCAGTCTTTGCTTAAACACAGCTCCTGCTTGGAAAATGATTTAGTGCAACTGCTTGGAGGTTATTTAGTGTGTTTGCTTTTATCAAACCACTAGACTGGGCAGAAGCTGATGGCGTAGGTTACAATGAATTCTTTCTTTTCAGTAGTCAGTGAGCAAATGTGCTTTTCAAGCTCCTACTGTTATTCCACAGAAATACTCTGTAAACTACATCTTAATTTTGTATGAAAGCTCTTTTTACCAGTGAAGAGGGATTGCTGATAGTGTTCCAAGAAGTCAGCTTTTAAATGAGAAATCCAGCAGACTTGGCTGTAAAAAAAATACAACAAAAACCCACCAAACAAAAAGACTAATTTTTCTTCTTTGTCTGATATGAATTAAGAGAAATTGAAGGTAAAAGCTATGCTTTGTCACCTTCCAGAAGTGAGCAGAAGCAGGTGCTGAAGAGGGTAGAGGAAGAAATTGAATATAAGCAGAAGCTAATTCTGCTTCTCTAGAATAACTGCCCTTCAGTCTTCCCATTAACATCACTTGGTTGCTTTAGCTGGGTAGTTTTACTATCATAGAATAGTTTGAGTTGGAATCATACTCGTGAGTGTCCTGATTCATGAAAGAAATTAAAGAATTTCTAAAAATTCTTAAAGCAGTCCTGCCTTTGTTCTTGCTCCTAGACAAGATACTCTCTGGCTTTGTATTTAGGTATGAAATACCATTTCTCAAAGTTTGAATTCAACCCTTATTTATACAAGTTGTTTTATGAGAGTGTTTTTATGAGTAAAGGAATCCAGTCTTCAAAGCTTGTTTTGATCATGAGGTGCCCATCTATGTACGTAACTTGTTACAAGGTTTAGACCAAAATGCTCTTTATCCCAGATACTTGGTATTAGTGAAAGTGTGCATCTCTAGAGATTTATTGGTGCTTAATTGTTACAATTGCTGTATGCTTTTGCTGTTTGTGAATAATACATTCTTACTGCCAACGAAAATCTTTTTTTGTTGCAAGTGGAAAGAAAAAAATCTCCACATAGCTGTGCTTGAATACCAAGACAGGGCTTTGCTGCTTGGTAGGTGGCTGTGTTTAAAGACCTAGGAACGGGACGTGAATTAATGTCTCCACTAGACTGCTACCTTCTTGGCGATGCAGTTGCACTGTACTGGACTGAAATTCAGAGTCTTTAACAATTACTGGTTAATTTGGGGAAGAATCTGTGGAGTTTTGCCCTTTTTTGCCTCATACAGTGCTGCATGAAAGGGATTCCACTGAACTGAGTAGGTGTACTCAGGACCCTGTTTACATTTCTTGTACTAGCTTTTGAAATGATAATTAAATATCATTGGCCAAAATAAACCTCAAATCTTATTTCTATTTTGTGTGATGACTTTCATCAGCTGCCAGGTAATGATGGGAGAATGTGCTCTGTGAAGGAGGGTGGAGGACCTGGCTGTGGTTTTGGAGGCTTTGACAGAAATAGGACACTTCCAGGGATGAGTTTTATGCTGTCCTGGTTTGACACAGCTTACAAAAACCCCAAAACTCTAAGGTGTGCTTTGCCACCTCAAGCAGGTCCTTTGGGCTCCGCAGGCCTTGTGAGATGGCTGAGTCTGAGTCAACAGCAGTACAGTGGTTTGTAGGAGGTATCTAAGAAAGTGTTTGGCTCACAGAAATAGTCCACTAAGGCTGGACTGTGCTGTCAGGCTCAGAGGGATTCAGAAGCGTGGTTCTCTGACAAGTGTTGGTTTTGAACTGTTTATGTACCTCTTTGCTGAGAAATCACCGGTTCTGTAGCACAGCAGTTCAGGGACAGCAAGGACATGCAGCTTGGTATGGTTTTGTCCTAAATTCTTGTGAATCAGTGTGGGAGAGCATGTCTGTCAGAGCTCCCAGCAGACAAAAGTTTTTCTCTGCAAAAGCATTTACCCCTTGCTGTGTTGCTGCAGAAGTGAGTGAGGTTGAAGATTGTTCCTTTTTTTTTTTTTCCCTGTTGCCAATGTTAAGATTTGAGGGAGCAATGAGGCTAACCCATCAAGTTAAAGTATGTTAAAAATACTGAGGGAAGTGACAGCATCTTTCCATTTCTTGGTCTCTTGGGACTGTTGTTTTGAGGTTTGCATTGTGAAATGGTCAATGATAGAAATTTCCTGCTGATTTTCACTTGTAATTGTGTCTCCAGCCACCACACAGATATATTGGCCAATCACTCCCACTATACCAGTGGTTTTTTTGTCTGGGCAAAGCCAAGAAATAGGGTTGTGTTCTATCGTTAAAATAAGAGAAACATTTTCACAAAGCAAAACCTTTCAAATCATTTTCTTTATTTCTGCTTACACTTTCTTAACTTGGAAGAACAAAATTACCAGCAGTTGTTTTGGGAAAAGCCCCAAGGAATTATTGCTGAAATGCATCATGTCATAATATGAACTGTCTCCAACATATGTTTTTATGCATCTTTTACAGAATATTTGGGTTACCTTTCTCTACTTTTTTAAACACAGAGAACACAAATCTCTGGGGAGGCCTTATAGCACCTTTCAGTACCTAAAAGGGATACAAGGGATCTGGAGAGGGATTTTTTGTAAGGGCATGTAGTGCTAGGTAGGTTAAGGGGAATGGCTTTAAACTGAAAAAGGGTAAATTTAGGTTAAATAATAGGATGAATTTCTGTATTGTGAGGGTGGAAGTATTTCTTAGAAAAGCTGCAGATGCCCCATCACTAAAAGTGTTCAAGGCCAGGCAGGATGGGGCTCTGAGAAGCCTGGTCTAGTAGATAGAAGATGCTTCCTGCCTGTGGCAGGGGGGGTTTAAACTAGATGATCTCTAAGATCCCTTCCAACCACAATGACTCTATCATTCTATGTATATAATTAAAAGAAAATAAAGGTATCTTCAGGTATGTGTGTATATATATATATATATAATGTTATGTATGTATAACATGTCTGGGGGTCACAGAAGCTTTAACAACATTTTTTGGATCTGAAAACTTTGTTAGCAGGTTATCTTCAAAATCCATGCTGAAATAATCTAACCATATAATTACTAAATCCCTTTTACGGAATGTCAGAACAGAATCATGATTCTCAAAACATTCTGCTTTAATAAGTTAGGATGTCATTAGGCTTCTGCTGTCTTTTGCTCTGTTAACACATTTCTTCTCTTGCAAGAATAAATAATTTCTTTTTTTGTTACGAAGATCTGCCAAGTTCCCAAACACTGAATCCTTTTAAGAATATGGTTCCTTTTTTTTGACTGCTACAGTATGAGCATTTTTAGGTGGTCAGCAGCTTCAGAAGCAGGAGCTTTAAGGGCATCAAATACTGTAAGAAGTGATTTATCAGACACTGGCAAAACTGTCACAGAGGCAGATGTGAGATTGATGTCCACATCTAATTACATGCATGAAAGTGCAAGATGATTTGATAAATGAAGGCTTTCTATAAATTTGCATCTGACAGCCCTTTTTTGCAATAAGCTATTGTAGGCTGTTAAATATAAGCAAAAAAAAAAAAAACCTGCATTAAGAGTAATGGAAACTTACAAAGCTAAGTTTGTAGTGAAAAGCATCAAATGCTGAAGGAGCATTGTTGCATAAGGGGAACAAAAATTACACCTGCCATGTGAAGTCAGAAGGAAAAAACAGGAGACAGGAGGGACATGAGAACACCTTCTATTGGCCCAAGAGACGATGATGAGCAGAGCTGTTACTTTTGCTAGACGTCTCATACAGACTGCTAGAGAAGCAGAATTTTCTTTCACTATTTTAACACTTAGATTGCAATATAGATAAAATTTTCATCTCTTTCCTCCTTTGAATGAGCCCAGGAAAACAGGATGCTTAGTTCTTTCGGCTTACTAAGGTGAAAGGTGATCACTTCAGTGAGTCTCCAGTTGTGTCTTGGAACAGGGCTTCTCTTACATGGATTTTTTTTTTATAATCCTGTTTAATTTTTCCAGAAGGTTATCTTCCAGAAACTGAAATGTACTAAATCCACCTTCTAGTGGAAGGTGTCCCTGTCCATGGCAGAAGGGTTGGAACTAGATGATAAACTTTAAGGCCCTTTCCAACCCAAACCATTCTGTAGTAACAGAGTAAGTCCACATTCAGAAGTTGTTACAGCACATTGAGTTCGAGGCCACAATACTACCTAGTAGAAGTTTTGTGAAGAAAGCAATATTGGGATTTTGTCCACTAAAACATATTTTGGCCTTAAAATTCAGTGTGTTTTATATTTTTTTATGCTGTGTTTAAAGCTGTGGCTTTGGTTTGACTGATTTAACTTGATGAAATATTTGAGTGTTTTGGGCTACAAACAGGGCTGCAGGCTTGAAGCATGATATCACTGTTGTCTTTACAGGTGTCCTGGAGCTTCTCATCGGAGAGTTGCTTTGGAGAGAAGGAAAACGAGCAAGCTACAAGCTGAAGCAGAGGGTGAGAGTGGTCTTGGCGGGCCAGAGCAGCCCGGCAGTTTATCTCCGGACGCTGATCAGGGAATAGTGCCAGCTGAGCCGAGCTTTACCTCGCCCGCCCTGCCCGCCTGGGCAGACGAGCCCGGCATCGACAATCCGCCTTTTGAGGAGAACACAGTAACAGACAGTATGTCATCACTTATCTTCTCAAGTCTCTTTTATCAGATGTGGAAACATTTGTGGTGTCAGAGCTTGTCTCTTACCAACTGTGAATGTGCATCTTCATCTTTGGCTCTTTTCCTTTGCAGTTTCTGGAGAAATATTAGTGGGTTTTGATTGTGTGTAAGTTTACAACTGAGATAAAGTCACAGGAAGGAAAGAAATATCTCAGAGTGTATGCCAGCTACTGTGGTGCTGTATCATCATTTATTGTGTCATGGTGCAGTAGTTCATGTTAATCTGTTAGTGGGACTGGCCTTACAAGTGAGATGGAAGGAGTGTAGTTCCTCTAAAATTCCGAAAGTTGTTTCCTAAGATGAGATTTGTTTTTCCCTCTTCACCATTTCTCCCCAGCTGGAGCAGCAGCCTTCTCACACAGAGTGCTGTCCTGCTCAAGCAAAAAAGCAGCTGAGGTACTCCTGCACCCATCTGCACCGAATGAGCAGTAACACCTTTAGCATCTGGGATTTTAGAGAGGAATTGCTGAGCCTTACCACAGAGGAAGATGGTCCCATCCCCTTTCTGCTCCTCTATATTTGCGATCCTTTAGCAATCTCCTTTTTCCTCTCCATGTTTGCTTCAGAAATGGGCTTCAGTTGACCAAGTAACTCAATAGCAGCTCCTCATGCAGTTGCAAGACAAAGAATTTGTAAAATACATTTTTATCATCATCACCAAGTGCAAAAAAAATATGAAATTTATTATAATGGATGGAATCCAAAGGGTTTAGAATATCCTGTTCCAATCCAAATTACCTCATTTCAGGAAGCATGGATGCTACTAAGTCTTCAGTTCCTTTCTAACAAGCTAGGGGTTTCAACAAGTAGTAGAACGGATCCATTTACACTGGTTTAGTTTTTTGTGAAATTGCTGCTTTGTGGCCTGTCTACATTATCTTTTGGTGATTTATTTTATTGGAAGTGAATGAGGTAGAAAATATATTAATTGTCTTTCTTTTTAAAAATAATTGGCAGCAAATCAACAGCCACCTACCTTGCCTGAAGGAGAGATCACTACTATTGAAATTCATCGGTCCAATCCTTATATTGAATTAGGAATTAGCATAGTGGGTGGCAATGAAACACCTTTGATCAACATTGTCATTCAAGAGGTTTATCGAGATGGGATCATTGCCAGAGATGGAAGACTTCTTGCTGGAGACCAAATACTTCAAGTATGGAACCTAATTACATATTCTGTCTGCTTGCTTTCTATTCACTCCTTGCAGAATTGTTGTTAAAATGAGATGGAAGATTTTCCTTGTCAGACTATGCTGTGTCAATGTTAGCTTTGCAATTATCAGTTGGAAAGCAAATTAATATTCAGAGCAGAGCCTGTTGTTCCAACACTTTTGGCTATCATGCTTTGTGTTGTTTGTCGGACCAGTCACTGGAATTAGCTCTCCTCCCTAGCATCTGTTGTCAACATTTAAAATACAAGTTTATTTTTCTGTTTTTAAATGTTGTGGGACTTGGTCCTTATTTCAACTTTATGCATGCATTCCAAAGGAGCCCAAGGTTATTTCTGGCTGGCAAGTTGGCGTAACTTATCCTATGTAAAAAGCAATTTGTGGATTGCAAGGCTGGTTTCATCTAAACTGTTATTTTAATCTGGCTTCACTGGTGCCTTCCAAAAGCTGAGGCAGTTGACCAGCATCTTTCAGTATGTATAAAAGACTCAATGATAGGTTTCAATGGAAGGATTTGAAGCAAGGTGCTCTAAGTATTTAAAGAAAAAAAAAATAAACAAAATGTAAGTTGGTTTTGACTGTGTATTTTTGTTTTGGTTTTAAGTAATTAGCCACAGGCAGTATAAAAAGATCAAATTCTATTAATTTTGAAATTTTAGCTTTTACATTATGGGAAGGGGTTGTTTATACAACACTTAAGAATGGCAGTAACTGAGTGCTACATAAACAGAACAGTCATCCAATTTCTATTTTTAATCATTCCACCTGAAACAAATACATTATTGTCAATTCAAAGTTACTTCAGTAAGAATGTTTGCTTTTGATCTGGCAGCCTAAGATCAGTACAAATGTAGTTGTAAGCCTTCTTCACTTCACTGTTTTGAAATCAAGCCAATAGAAGTAGCATAAATACAGTAGTTACCCTTGGAATAAAATTAGTTTGCACTTCAGAAAATAAAGTCCCTTTTGAGAAATGTGCCTTTTTCCTCTCTTGGAGTGTAAGCATAGTGGCTGGCCAAGAAAACAACCCAAGAGGTTTCCAAGATGTTGCCTTTTTAACAAGTAATTGCAGACACTGATTGAATGCTGCCTCATTTATTTTTATACTAAGGGCTCTACTGTTTGACAGAATAGGGAGCTTGAGTTCCAGTGAAGCTTTGGAAAATCCTGCTGTTTGGGCAGGTGTCAGTTACAGTTTCCAAAGCCATAAATGGCTGTGAATTGACTGTAAACAGGAATTTACTAGCTGCAGTGAGTCTTCCCTATCAACAGCCTGGCAGTGGGGCTGTCAGATGCTAAGTGGGTGTCCATGCGAGTCCTTCTCTCATGCCAAGGGAGAGGTACAGATGGTAAAACCTAAATTTTGGGGGGAGGTAGAATATCTTTATTTCTTTGAATTTACCTGTGCAGATGCTGAGCTGTTGTATTAAAATGATAAGGTTCAATCTCTGCCATCTATAATTAGGTGAACTTAGGTGCAGCTCAGCATGCAGACTTTGGTTGGATGTTTCTGAAAATGTCTTCCAGGGCTTTTATGAGCTGTAAAGGTCTAAAAGAAAGAACCAGAAAGGACTGTGAGATGAAACTCAGCATTTTCTTGCCCAGTCAAACAAGAAGTATTACCCTTTTAAGAGCTGTGGGAACAGCATTTAGTAGCAGCTACATAAAAGCTTGTGTTGTCTGCAAGGTACAGATAGGAGCCTAACATTTTCAAAGTGCTCTACAAATTGTCTCTTTTTTGTGCTGGACTGTGACTGTAATTCATGTGAAGCATGTCCTAATGAGAATCTCTTTCCCCAAGAAGTGCTAAGGCTGTTTTATTCTGAAATTTTAAACTGCCTTATAGAAAGAAGAATAACATTTTATTGCATATATTCTTCTGTGCCCCTTGAGTGCTCCCATACTTTATGTATTTACTTTAGCTAGCTATAGTTAAAAATAAAAATGGATTTAATTTAAGGGCTCTGATGGATAGGTCCTAGTGGTTTTTGTGGGAGGCAGCTCTAAATGTTATTTCTCCTAGCTGTGCCTCTTTTCCCTCCGCACAAGGTTACAGCCTGTCCCAGGGCAGTAGCAGAGCAGGACACCAGCATGGTTCTGTCTGAGCTCATGGTGCTGCCAGGAGCAGTGGCTTTGTGCTGGGTTTTGGGCTGGAGGTGTCTCAGGGAGTGTGCAGTCCTCCTTCACTATCGGAAGCCACCACAGCCAAATGGTTCAGCAGAGACTTCTGGGATCCCCTCAGTTCAGATGTGTGGTGTAAATGTGGCAGCTTTTGTACATGAATTATTTTGTATATTTTTTTCATTTTAATATTGCTGTTAGATGGTGAGAAGCTGCATGTTTGCTTAGGTTACAATGGGGAGTATTAAAAGGCTTAGGTAAGGCACATCAATCAGTATAGACCATTTGGTGTTAATTTCTATCTGCTGAAATCGTGGGGCAGAGATTTCTCCACCAAGGCCAAGGATGAGATTCTGATGTTAACTTTCGATGCTTTGTTACAAAACAAGGCAAACACAGCTTTTGTGCTGCATTTTTTCATACTCCTCTTTTCTGCCAAATTTCATTGTACACTCAGTTCTTATTTTTACAGTTGCAAGAAATGACTGAAGATTACTGATCTTTGTATCATATATATGGGCCATATAACAAGCAATTTTTAGTTCTAGGTAGAGAAAGTATAATCTGTTTTTAATTTACAACTGAATTTTGGGTGATACAGGTTATAAGTCTGAAACTCTGGCCTAGTTGAAATCTGTAGAAAATCTAAGTTCGTGCCAAGACTTGACAATTAGTACAACTACCTTTTTTCTACTGTATTAATGAACCAATTTCATTATTCTTGACTTGAGTTTTTTAATTTTTTCACATAATTAAAGTGCTGCATATTGTAAGACACAAGCTTGCTTCAGAGATTTGGATGCATTCTTTCTATAGCTATTATTTTGCAATTTCAAGTGATGCTGGGCTTGACCTTGAAAGCACATGCCATGTTCTTCTCCTGGAGAACAAACAATGTAGAGATCTAAGGAAGACAAGTATAGACCAAGAGGACAAAAACCTTGGCCTGTGATGGCAGAGGATGTTCATTTTTGGGGACATGTTGTCACCTTTGTGGGAAAACACGAAGTAGTGCCTAGGGGAAGCTTAGATTGGATATTAGGAAAAGATTCTTCACAAAAGGGTTGTTAAGCACTGGAACAGGCTGCCCAGGAAAGTGGTGGAGTCACCATCCCTGGAGCTGTTTAAAAGACGTGTAGATGTGGAACTTGGAGACATGGTTTAGTGGTGGAGTTGGCAGTGCTGGGTTAACACCTGTGCTTGATAATGTTGAGGATCTTTTCCAACCTGAAAATAGGTTTGTAGACTGAAAACCCAATGTGAATTTGCAAGAAAGAATGGAAGGACAAGAGAGGAAGCCTAGTAAGATCAGTTGCATAGGTTGCTCCAAGGCTGGTTTTGCAGCGAAGGAATTTACTTTGGAAAGGACTTAACTAAACATATGAAAACATCATTGTGACTTCTTTTGCTGTTGTTTCGCAGGTCAATAGCTTTGACATAAGCAACGTGTCCCACAACCACGCTCGAGCCGTGCTGTCGCAGCCGTGCTCGGTGCTGCACCTGACGGTGCTGCGGGAGCGGCGCTTCGGCAGCCGCACGCACAACCACACAGACACGCCGGGCTCCGGGCGGGAGGACAGCTTCCAGGTGACGCTGCACAAGCGTGACTCCAGCGAGCAGCTCGGCATCAAGCTGGTGCGCAGAACGGATGAGCCGGGGGTTTTTATTCTCGACCTCTTGGAAGGGGGTTTGGCTGCTCAGGACGGCAGGCTCTGCAGTAATGACCGCGTGCTGGCCATCAATGGACACGACTTGAAGCACGGCACACCGGAGCTTGCTGCTCAGGTTATACAGGTAATTTGCTTTCCCTACCTGAGCCCTTAGCTCAGCTTTATTTCTAGAGTCTGTTCCCAGACTGAACAGCTTGTGTGAGGCCGAAAAGCCTGTGTCAATGTAACTTACAGTGATTTATGTTCTGAAAATAATAGTGAAGAACAGGATCTGCTTTGGCACCTACCAGATGAACTTCACCTCCTCAGAAGTGAAAAATACATTAGTCTTCCCTGGAATGCAGCCTAAAGCTTAGAAGACGGCTCATGTGAGCAAGGAGAGTAGCCTATTGTAGCCTAATGCTTAGCAGCAAAGAGAAAAAAAGGATGATGATTATTATTTTATGTATGTATTGTATTTTAATCTTTCAGTAAACTCTATAGAAGTGGACTTTGATTTTTATTGATTTGCCTGTGCATGGAGTTGAGTTAAAACAAGGAAGTAATTTGTCAGATGTTAGAGTCAGCAGGTAGCAGCTGGGAAGTCAAATAGACGTTTTCCATGAGTTCTGCATGGTACAACTCATTTTCTGAGTGTTCAGAAAAGGGCTGTTTCCAGTGTCTGGTTATGTTTTGGACACGAATATTACCCAAAGCTTGTTGCAGTGTGGCATATGACCCTTCTATGCCCCCACAGGAAAACCTTTACTCCGTGCCTTTCTCCCAGCCCGTAAGGAAACAGATGTAGCACTTTGCTACTTCCTGCTGATGGGGTGTTGGTGAAAATGGCTCTGTTTTTAGGAAAGCTGGATTATACCATTAGTATGTTTCTGCAGTCTAGTGCAGTCATCTTTGCTTAAAGCACCACACAGAGAACTCTGATACAAATGAGTAGTGAATACTTGTTTCAGGAATAATTTTAAGAGTTCTTGCAGTGAAATTAAAATAGTCATCTTCGGAATTGTAATTTCAGTTTCCCAATCTTTGTATACAGTGGTTGGAATTTAGCATTCGGCAACTTTTACCTTTTGAGGTGTGGCTTTGCAGCAATAAAAAGAGTCGATGCTTTATTAACATCTGATAACTGGGTCTCCTAGTATTCCCCAAAATCCAGAATATGATGGTATGCTCATGTGTAACATCTTTCTTGCAAGTATCTTTGAGAAGTACCAGAGATGTTCAGAGCTTCTGGTCAAAAGCTGCAGATCTTGGAGCTATCACATAGGCATTTCTTCCATTTATTGCTTTGTGTTGCTGGAGTTCACAGAGGCTGCAAATGGAATGGGATGAATTTTAATGTTTCAAGCTTTGAAACACAAAGTGAAAAATGGTCCTTTTGACGAAGGATTTTTAGCTGATGTAAAGGTAACATCAGAGGTGAAGGGGGAATGTTAATTTCCTCTCCATTCTGGGCGTAATTGCAAAAAGAAGCAAGTAAGGGAGTGTGCAGTCTAAAAAGGAATTGGAAAACAAGGTCTGCTGTTGTCTTGTTTCACAGTCTTATGTTTTTCTCCCTTTCTAATAATCAATATCCTGTCAAACTTGATGACTTTTGATGACCTAATGTATTCAACAGGCAAGCGGGGAGAGAGTGAACTTGATCATCTCTAGACCCCTGAAGTCACAGACAGTCAGCATTATCCGAGACACCGGGACTCACAACAGCAACTCACACCAGCACCAGTCCCAGCAGCTGTTCCACAGCAGACCTAGCTCACATAAGGTTGGTGCTTCTTCTGAAAGAAAAAAACACTGGTTTACTTATGTGGTGGTGTGTGTAGCAAGGCGAAGCTGGAAGGAAGGATTATTTTTTTATTTTTAACTAATTAATAAAAAAGTGGTGATGACTTCTAGGTACTCAAGTCCTGCATAATGTCTGGAGTAGGAGCAAAAGATACACAACAAGTTTTCAGTATGTTTTTGGATTTGCTGACTACAGTGAAAGAAGCAAGTTCTGTGAGCTCATGCAGCTGTAGTTGTTAGACCTTGTCTAAGACAGTGGCTGGTACTCCTGCATGGAAGGGCTGTCATTCAAGACTGTTACAGTTTTTGTTGCTGTTGTGCTGGCTGCAGCCAGGAAAGAGGTGTGGTGCCCACCATCCAGCACATAAAGTCCATGTTGGAGGGATGTGTCATCTCCTTAGTGAGTCAGCAGTCCTGGCTGCAAGGCTGCTGAGTACTGCAGGATCTCCAGAAGGGAGAGGAAGGAAAAATGAAGGGACTTTCATGAAGCTAGTATCAAATTATTTGGAAGACCTGTAAAAATAGAGCTTGTGCTTGAGATGTTTTTCTAATTAGAAAAATACAAATCCTCACTCTTAAGAAGTTGACTTTGTGAAATAATTAGGTTGACCATGTCAACAAATCCACTTTTCCACCTGTCAACTCTATTTGCTTTACTATTTAGTATACTTCTGTTGGGATAACTTACATGCATTGATAGTGTTTTCTTTTAAAAGTGGGGATCATTTCAGAGAAGAACAAATGAGTCTCTAGGAAGGTTGTTTTCCTCCTGATGGGCAAAGGTGAGGCTCCTGAATACCATGGCCGTGGGTACTCGCCGCAGCACTGGGCCGTACCCGCACAATTAGTTTGTTGATGTCAGAGCTTGGAGCAAGTTTGCACATGCCAGCATGAGCTATGCTCTTACCACAGTTACAAAGCTGATCCAAAGTTTGATAAGTGGATTTCCCTCATGGATCAATGCTATGTGTGGGCTCTTTTAAAATTGGAAGTCCCATGTAACAGCAAGTGGACATTTCTAATGTTTTGTATCATTTATCTTTCTCTCATTAACATGTAGTTGGCTTTGAAGCTTTGTGGCTTAAAATATGTTTATATGATTGTGTGGCAGCAGCCAGTCCTGAAGCCTGAAGCCTTAGAAATTAATTGTCTTTATAAGCTATGGTGTGTTTACATATAGCTACTTCCATGATTAATGTGATTCCATGATTATGTGAGGAGGAGAGCCAGTCAGAAGAAGCACAAGGTATTGGAGGTCAATGAAGACAATGTTGTTATTTTCCAAGAGAAGGCAGGAGAATATATACACATATATACTTTGAAGAATATCTCAGGTTATTACTTTCATTATTTTGGATTCCTTGCAAGTATTCTGTCAATTTAAGATGCTATCACAGGTGTATGTGCAGTGGTTTGAATCTTTTACTTAATAGCCTGAGGGAAAGGCTTCAGCAAATAAAATTTACTTTGATTTAGATTTAGTTCTTTTTTTATTGGGCTGAACTAAATACAGGCTGAACTTCATCATTCGCTTGCTGGAAAATTTAATATAGGATCTCTTCTTGTTTCAAGCTTGAGTCTTCATTATAATCATTAGGGAGACTACCCAAGGTACCCATTACAAGCCATTAGCATCAATTGGCCTTAGTTTGTGCTCTGGGAGGTTCTACATACCAGCTGCAAAAGAGAACATGATGCATAAGGACTTTAAAGGGTCCCTTACTGTCATCATGAAAACATGTTTTCATGTCTTAGGAGCTTCTTTGTAGTTCTGAAGCATATGCTACTGACAAATGAAGTAATGCTGATGTTTGTGAAGACATCAAGAGATTTGTATCTGGTTTGTCTCCAGACTTTTGACCATATAGTTTTGTAGTGCAGTCCTAAAATTTAGCCTCTTCCAGTGTAAGATGTTAAGAAAAACTAGGGTAAGATTTCAAGATGGGCCTTTATAAGCTTTCTATCTATGTTTAAATATCCATACCCATAGGGTTTTTGTTGGTGATTTGGGGTTTTTTTTGAGGGAGCAGGGATCTGACCTAGAAGAAATCCAGCCAAAGCTGGCTTCTGCTACTTAGTCCTTTTAAACTGTTCCATTAAAGTGTCAAAGTGTGGCTTTGGGGTGTATTTAGTTGGTTTTGTTCTGGTTTTCGGTTTTGGGTTGCTTGTTTTTTTCCTTAGTTTTAACAATGTTACTTATCCTTATTAAACAGGATCTCTCCCAGTGTGTTACATGCCAAGAAAAGCACATTACTGTGAAAAAAGAGCCACATGAATCTCTGGGAATGACAGTGGCAGGAGGCAGAGGCAGCAAAAGTGGTGAACTGCCCATCTTTGTGACAAGTGTGCAGCCTCACGGGTGTTTGGCAAGAGACGGCAGGATTAAACGAGGTGGGGTTTGGCTTCCCTGGTGGCGTGGCTACCTCTGGTTGCTTTTTGATCACTGCATTCTCGAGTCAGAATGTCAAAAAGTCTTCTCACAGATGTAGGGAAAAGCTTATGGATGTTTTTCTTCATGATTTAATAATGGAAATACAGTATTTAGTGTTGCACTTTCACCTTTTATGGGAAGGGGATGTTTACAGCATGATAGCAGGGGAAATGGATAAGATCAGGAAATGTATGGTTAAATTCTTTAAAGCTGATGGTAATCCCCTGAGCTGATGGTCGCTGTGATGCAGACACATCCTGTTTTTGTGTTTTAGTGGGTTGTACCACATCTCTGTCCAAGGAATCTCTGCTCCCCAGTATAATATCTGAACAGTAGAGAAGCTCTGATGACAGGTCACAGCTCACCCACACAAAATTTTCCCCAAAAGCTACATCAGTGTTAACCCTGGTTCCCAAAAGCTTTCTTATCCTCTGGGACAGCAAGAGTTTGCTGGTCTTCAGGGGTGCTGCAACACCTGTCCTTGTTCCTTGGCTTTGTAAAAGGGAAAGAGGTGGTGGAGGTTAGGCTCAGCATAGGTGAAGGCAGTCCTGCATAATTGATAGCAAAGCATTTGATGATTAAAACATATTATGTCATATGTGAATCAGAGACTGCCTATGGGATCTCTGTGATTCACAGTTCACAGAATTACAGAATGTTTCAGGAAAGAAATTTAGGAAAAAACTTCACAGATTGTACATTTAAAAGAACAGTGTGGGAGCATCCTTCTATGCTGAGAAAGGGAGATTTACACCCACACACCAGCAGGTATGCTTTCTTTTTCTGTACTACTATGAAAAACATACTTGATAGAAGAATCACTATTGTACTTTCATTGTTTAACATTAAATAGCCACAGAAACTACTGGGAGGAAAAACCTTTTGAAAACTGAGTCTCATACCAAATGTGACCCAGGTGTTTGCACTGTTGCTCTGGTTTTTCTGGCTTTCATTGATGAGACATTGTGTGAAAAAGGAGTTTGCCACTGGATAGTTAATAACATTCTTGTTTTCATCCTGGGGCTTTTAAAAAACATAAAACTAAAATTGTGGAAATCTTTTTCTGTCTTTGACTCTTTCCAGATTATCTTTGTAGAGATGCTCCATTTCTTTCTTTGAATTAACTGAGTTTTGTGTGAAACTTCCCAGTAGTTCTTGAATTCCATTTTCTTCTCCCAAGTAACAAGTTAGTAAAATCAGATGCATTAAAACACTCTGTGGAACCTCACCTGTCTACAATAATTGGCTACTTTGAGGTGCCTGCATTGTTCCTGCCATCATTCTTCCTTCACTTTTAAAGCTAGGGTGAACCCAAGATCCACATCTGGAAACAGTTGTGTTATGGCATCTGCAGTAGCAGTTGCAGCCAAGCTGGTGAGGTACTTAAGTAATTTGTATTTCAGATTTTTCAGGGCAGTATACATAAGAGTCACGGTGTTTGGTGTGTTAATGTGGAAATAAATTACACTGATCCAACTTGATACAAGCTCAATACATTGAAGTTTCAAGCTGACAATATAAAGGCTTCAGAGCTATTAGTCTGTTAGTTCAGACTGTCTCAGGTCCAAAGACTCCAGTATGGAATGAAGCCCTGGCATGGGAGGTGCTGTGGGTGGGCAGGACTGTCAGACTGATGTGCTCTCCCTCGTTGTTTGGAACAGGTGATGTCCTGCTGAACATCAACGGCATTGATCTGACCAACCTGAGTCACAGCGAGGCCGTGGCCATGCTGAAGGCTAGTGCTGCCTCTTCAGTAGTTGCCCTGAAAGCCCTGGAAGTCCAGATTGTAGAAGAGCAGCCCCAGGTTAATGAAGAACAATTGAGTACCATCAGTGAAAATGAATACGATGCCAGCTGGTCACCGTCCTGGGTCATGTGGCTGGGACTTCCAAGGTACAGAATTAATCGATTAAGTACTTACTTAGCTGTTTTAAGCTAATTCCTTCAAGAGACATAAAGAAGCAGAGACCTCCTTAGTTGCAGCACATCTGCCCTTATTTCTGCCTGGCCATCTGAGCTGTATTCAGTTGGCAGTGTGGTTAGGAAGTGGGCTGTGAACAGGAGCAATGTTTCCTTAGGAAACTCGAAGATGAATAGACTGGATTTATCCCTTCACAAACCATAGTAACTACCCATGTGGAGTCTTCTGTTCAGGCACAATTCATCTTTTTTATTGCTTTATTGTACTGTAGCTTTCTATAGAATATCTAATACCAGAGCAATTGCCAATAAAACCACAAAGTATATATCCATCTGTCTCTTTGCTAATCTGCTACCTAAGTTCATGAGGCCAAATACTTAACTTCAGAATATTACATCAGATTCTGGCTATTCTGACAGACTCCTGACCTGTCCTGTGCCAAGACCGTAGCCGTGTAACTATAGGCTCGCATTGTTTTTTTTCAAGAATTTGCTACCATCTCTGCCAAGCACAAAAACTCTTAGAGGTTTGCAGCAAGCTCCCTCCCCTTAACTAATCTGCAATCTGCTTGACATCATTTGTACTCCTCACTCTCTTGAGGCCGCAGCTATAATCTCATTCTGGCATCACTTGTTATCAAGAAGAGCTCCAACTGCAGCTAGTAGAGTTGTTAACTTCAGTCAGGGCATGCAGGTTAATTCCTTTACCTCTGATGGATTTACCAGGTCTGTACTTCCAGTGTAAAACCACAACACAAACCAAACAGACTGGGAGCAGAAAGCAGCTGCAGATAAAACAACCATGCATTGGCCCTCCAGAGGTTTCACTTTTTGAGTTTAACTGCCAATTAATTCGTCTTCTGTTAAAGTATTAACAAGTAATCTCAATAAGTGGCTCCCAGTTTTGGTAAATACACTTCCTTTTCATCCTTTAGCAGCAATTTATTTCTCACCTAGTGGTTTATTTCTTTCATGCTACAGATGCCTCTGTATGGCTCCTAATACTACGTTATGCATTGTGCTTTAAAGCACTGTCAAACAACGGTAAAGAACTTGGCATCTTTTTCCTGAATAGCTAATTTCTATGTCTGTTTGTTTTTTAAATTACAATCATTGCCAACTTCACTCACAAGAATTAATTTTCACTAGGGCTGATAACATATAGCAGTAGAGTGTTATCTGAATTATTTACATTCTGTGTAATAAAATGGTTAGTCATTTATATTTTCATTACTGGTGATGAATCAGTACAGAGGTAATGAAGATTGTGCATGGATTTTTAATTTTTACTTAAAGTAGAAAAAGCTTAAACTAGCTGGGGTGGAAGACAAATGCTCTGCATTTTTGACTTGCAAACTGAACACATCAGGTATTGATTTTCCACCCACATTGTTGCCACCTGTGAAATCCCTAAAATGCAGTTCTACTACTGTCAGTTTGCAGAGTTAACTGTATTTAAGTAATTACTCTACCACTGCATTACTTTTGTTAAAACACTTTTCTGTCTCAAGATCATGGGGGATTTTTGGTAATTGGCTTGAATATTGCAAAATTACTCTGGGAACAGAGGTCTAATCACCATTCCTCCCCTTCTTTTCCACACTTAGCGCAGTGGTAATGATGAGATAGCAGCTGTTGTGCCTACTGTAAAACTGTACATGACCTTTTCTCTTGGTATCCTGTGCTTCCGTTCCACAGCTGCCTGCACAGCTGCCATGACGTGGTGCTGCGGCGGAGCAATTTAGGGAGCTGGGGCTTCAGCATCGTTGGTGGCTACGAGGAGAACCACACAAACCAGCCTTTCTTCATTAAAACCATTGTTCTTGGAACTCCTGCCTACTTTGATGGAAGATTAAAGTAAGCCAAAGTAACAATGGGAGAAATAATAATAATAGCAGTAACATCAACAGTTAATGAACCGCTTTAAAATAGTTATGTGCAACTAATTGCTTAAGGAAATATACTGTAGCATCTTGTGCTGCTGGCTCATGCAGCCCTGTAGTCCTTTGCCTCCCTGATGAGTGGCATGCAGACCAATAACAGGGTGTTCCTGCTGGGGAAGGGGCATCTCAGAGGTGATTCCATCTCCTGTACCCTTCCCCAGCTGTGCTGGTGATGTCACCTGCTGTCTCCCTGTTGAACTCCACTTCAGGCCAAGAGACAATGTGCACTGTATGTGTGTAGAACTAGCTAGTTTTTGTCTTCCTCTAGAATAGCTAAAAGTTAGAACTTCTGCAAAGTGGGAAAAACTGCTTTATGCTTTCACATAGCCTTCTAAAGCCACTGCTGGAAATTGATAGTGAAGATGGGTGCTGCTGCTTTAATAGAAGGGCAAGAAAGTAGATAATAAAGATTTCTGAAAAAGCTTGTTAGGGAACCAAGTCCCCATGGCATTACCTTGTCATTAGTAGGCAGGAAAGTCACTGATAAATGAAGGAAGTTCAGCAGAAGCCCCTGAGACGGTGGAGATGGAGCACTTGCCCCACAAGGAGAAGGCTTCAGGGGGAGCTAGCAGCCCCTTCCAGTACTTACCTGGACATTATTGAGGAAACAGAGCCAGGCTTTTCAGTGGTGCAGGGTGAAAGGATGAGTGACAACAGGCACAAATAGAACAAAAGAGCTTGTGACTGGTTGTGAGGAGAAACCATTTCCCTATGAGGATGGTCACACAGTAGTGTAAGTTGCATGGTCTCTGCCCTTGGAGGTTTCTGAGACTTCTGGGTAAAGCCCTGAGAGTCCTGGTCAGAGCTTACAACTGACCTTGCTTGCAGTAGAAGGTTGGGCTGTAGACCTCCTGAGGTCCCTTCTGACCTTAAAGATCATATGATTTTACTTGAATGTTACATTTGGATGCAGCCCCCAGGTTTAGTATCCAGATATACATACTAGCCTCACGTAGGATTAGTTCAGAACTAGGACTTAAAATATTCCCATTAAGGGTGCTCTTGTTCATAAACTTGATTTTTTGTGAAGGTGGCAGTCAAGAATATGCAACTTGAAGTTTAGTGGCATGATTTTTACATGCAGATTTTCATACAAAGTGACTTAAGAAAAGAATGTACTTATGCCTAGAGCCTTGACAGTAATTGATTTTTCAGTTCAGTGATTAAATAAATAAATGAAAAAATAACTTGGCTGAACACAAAATTACTTTTTTTTTTTTTTCAACTGTGGAACAGTTTGGATTAAATTAAAGATCTCAGTTCAACTCAAATTAAATAATTTCGGGTTGGGGACTTAACAACTAGAAGTCTTCACACAAATGGAAATTCAAGCATCATTCCTAAGAAGAGTGGAAGAATCATCATGGTCAAATTTACCTCCTTGTAACATATGGAAAATACACTCTTGTGTGATAATGTGACATAGTACTCTCTTTTCAAATGTACTGTTCCACTGAAAATACAGACTTAAAAATGGGCCACCAGCAAGGGAGAGCCCCTTAGAACCTGTACCTTGAGTTACTGTGGGGCAGGTCTCTTCTAAACCTGTTCTGTTTTGTTTAAATTATCTAAATGTTGGGCTGGAGAGGAAGGGAGTAAATAACTTCACAGTTCAGTAGTTCAGACAGTTTTCTGCTTACATGATCTGTCTGGTGTGTTTTTATAGAAGGCAAAATTGCTTCCTTGGAAAGGCTGTGGGAGTGAGATGTCATTCAGTGAATTGCAGCACTTTGGTTTGGGTGATGGGGTTCCTTGGTTCAGGCAGAGAAGGACTTTTGAGTGCACATTTTGCCTCCTCTGCTCTTCCCTAAGGAAAGCTTGGGAGAGCATCTTTTTGCCCCCACTTTGGTGACATCAATACTGGAGTGGATCAGTTTCAGGAAGAGTCCTGTTTGATCTCCAAGTCACATTTGACTACTTTGGGGAATGACACACACTCAAGTTGCAGAGTTGTCTAGAGAAAGAATATGCTCAATACACAATGAAATTAGGTGCGTTTTTGTAGTTTCCCTTAAGGTTTTAAAAACCAGAACTTAACCCTTCAAGGTAAATTTTCTCAGGGCCAGGAAATGGCACCCTCACAAATTTGTTACCAATTTCAAAATGCAGAGATGCTGCAATTGAACCATCTGCTGAGGGAGATTTCAAGCCAAATGGTTATATTTGATAAAATCGTAAGCCACTGAAAACAAGGTTCTTAGTTGGAATGTGGTTGGTTGGTAACCATAAGTATCTTTACTTACACCTCCCACAGTAAAAGCATGTTTGGTATAAATGTGTTATAATCCACACAAACAAACAGAAATGCTTCTGTCATGCACATGCTATCTCATCTTCTCTTGACTCCATTAGGTCTTTCCAAACGTCTCTTCTCATGTTTCTGTACAGGTCAGCTCTTAATGCAGAACTATCTTGATACTAGAATTGAAATAGAGTGATTTGAGAATTTCCCAGATGAGTTTTGGATTAATCCTAGAATACCTGGATGTTGGAAGGGACCTTTTTAAAAGTTATCTAGTCCAACGCTCTTACAATGAGCAGGGGCATCTTTCAGTAGTAGGACAGACTTCAAATTGAACTGCTTTGGGAATTTTAGCGACACTTTCCAGCCTGATGCAAACCTACCACGCCAGCAGTGACATGCTGTTTGTTGGTGTGTACTAATTACTGCAGAGCAGGACTCCTAATGTGTTCTTTTTTCTTCTTGTGTTTTTTAGGTGTGGTGATATGATTGTTGCTGTAAATGGACTATCCACTGTTGGAATGAGTCATTCTGCACTCGTTCCCATGCTGAAGGAGCAGAGGAACAAAGTGACTTTAACCGTGATTTGCTGGCCTGGAAGCCTCATATAGAGTTGTGAATCACTTCGGTTCAAGCAGCATCTTTCTCTAGATAGCTGGCACAAATCTCCTCTATCTTTTTTTCCTTATTGATACAGCTGGTTAAAAACAGGGCCAAAACTGCTGTATTTTCCTTTTTTACAGGCCTCTCAGACTTACTCTACCTGTTTTGCCATCCTGAAATAGCTATTTCTGTTTGCTATGTCTGTTGCTGACACAAATGCAAATATACTCAAGCTCACAGAGAAACCCCCACTCTAATATGGCTATCATTGAGCTTTTCCCCATTAGGCTTGTAGGGTCAGCAGAAGAACTTAGGGGTTCTTTGGGTTTCTCTGCAAAGTCCTCAAGTTGTATTGTGATATATAAATGTAACATTCGTGTGTCCACTCTTCCCGGCAAAGAGACCGTGTGTCAGTTCCAGAACGACACATCTGTCTGCTGCTATGAACCAAAACGTGTTTCCAAAGGTTACATCTCTTCATTTCGTAAACCTTTCCATTTTTGATTCCACATTTTGGACTGATTCAAGTATTCCATCTTTCTTATCAGAAATTGCTTGGTCCCCCAGATTTTTCTTGCAGAGCATCAATGTTCATAGAAAAGTAGGACAAAAGCCTGATACTAGTAGAATTTTTATAAAGTGCAATAATTGGACTCTTTGTTAGGAAACTTTAATATATTACAGAGTTTGTACCCTATAATGACAAGAAATATGGAAGTAATTCCCGTTGCAATGCTGGCAAGGATTCATGTGCCCAAGGTCGCCTTTGAGTGAATGGCTTGCAGTATTAGACTTTACTTTACAAATGAATGTTTTGCTATGTCAAAGAATTTTGATGAACATTTTTATGAAGATCATTTTTACTGTTTCTATTGTAGTTGTCAGCTCTCTTTATTCAAGTGTGGAAACAAAACTCTGACTTGTACTTTCTAAATGAGAGAATTATTTCCAGGGAAAAAAGTAAGCTATTAAGAAACCGTATGTTATGGTTTACAGGTGAGCAGACTAGAAGGAAAGCTCTTTGATTTCAAGTCCAACTGCAGAGTAAGCTGCAAAGTTCACTCTTACTGTCACCTCCTGACAAATGTGCAAATGCCTTGATATCAAATGCTGAAAAGATCGCTTTTGCATTTCAGGATTTTTTATTTTTTTTTTCCTTTAGAGAGCACCTGCTATTAAGTTGTCAGTAACACTGTTCGTCTTGGATTGTATTTAGTATTTTTACAAACCAACCTGTAACTTCTAGACTTTGCCTTTCCATGTGTACAGGCCACTAAGAACCCACTCGTTTAAGAAAAGACAGGTGGAGCACAGAAAGAAATGTGCTGACCTGGAGCTAACCCTGTGTGTTGTCAGTGTTCTCAATATTTGAAAAGAGCTTCATTTATAAACCAGGTTCCCAACCTGAACTGATTTTATGAATGACCTCTGTATTGTATTATTAATTACCAGAGAATGTATTTGAGAGTCACAGCATATTTCAATTGTGAAGCATGAACTTTGTTTTCAAACTTAGCTGGTATAATATCAGGGCATATTATCGCATGTCATTAATTCCAGTAGCTTTGTTTTCAAAAGAAATAAAGTTACTCTTTTGCAAAAAAAAAAAAAAAAAAGAAAAAAAGGTTAAAAATATCATATGAATGGTTTTATTCCTCTCTGTAATGTATATTATTGGTTTGATTTCATAATATTATAATACAAAAGATTGTCCTTTCCAGTATATTACTGTAGTGAAAATCCTTGTTTCTGAAGCAAACACCAAATTTATTTGATACTCTAACTGATTTAAGAACCAGTTTTCTCCCATCCCCAGATGGTGTTTAACTGTATGCTTTGCCCTTAATGCAGACTTTTTTGTGAAGTACATCTTAGTGCGTAGGCTTTAGGGAAGTTTTTGACATATGTACTAGATTTAGTGTTTTTTATTTTAAAAATCACACTTTTCATTCAAAATCCTGCAAAAAAATATTTTTAGATCTTTTTTCCCTTTTATATGTTAAGTGTAATAAAAGCATGGGTTAGTTTAAACTGTGCAGTTCTGTTTCTGTGTGCTGTAGCTTTTGATCAGAATATCTAAGCGATAAAACTTTTCGGAATAAATTCGCTTCCTGAATAATTTTTTACCCTTTCTCTTGTAGCAGCATAGTTGGGTTTGGTTTTCTGTGCCTTCTGTTTTAAATTATTTCAAGATTATTTTTTTTTTCCAAATATTGCTATCTAATTGTATGGTATTAATGAAGGATGAATGAAAATAAAAGTTCATTCTACACATTGTAATAACTCCAAAGTATCGTCTCACTCTTTGCAAAAGATATGGGGAGCTTGGTACAAACTCAGTTTAAAGATAATTTTTTTTCTCTTGTGATTTATCATAAATTACAATTAGTGAATGTTACCATAAGGGTCTGAGGGTATGCTCAGCCTGCCAGGGTGACCTACCAGCTGTTTAACCATTAATCCCAGCACTGAGAAGTCTTTCTAAAGTTGAGGTAAGATCTGTGCTTTATGGTGCTTTGCCACAAGTAGTGCTTCCTCTTTCCCCCTCCATGCCAGCTGGTACTGATCAGCTGGAGGATGTTTTCACAGCAGAGACTTGATGCAAGAAGTCACCCCAGGACAACAGTCTTGCTGGAAACATCAGTTTTACAACTGAAACTTGAGCCTCGTGGTTATCAGCTCCCATCTCCATCTCCTGCAGGCAAGGATGCTCTATCCTTAGATGTCTGCAATGCTAGAATGAATCTAAAAGCAATTTCTTAGTCATTTGCAGTAAAGGTGCCCAGACTTTGTACTGCTGCTCCTTGCAGTAGTTATGAATAGTTGAGTTCCTTTAAAATAGAACCATGCCTGTGTAGAGAAATGCAGAAGAAATCTGCCATGCCTGCCGGTAGATTATGAGGCCTTGTATTTCTTGTAAGGTAGGAGCCAGACCATCAGAGTTTTGATTTACAGACAGATGAAGGAGTTAATTGCTGCAGGGGGAGGTGCGCAGAGCTTTGTGTAAGGTGGTGAACTTGGTCATCTGCATGTTGGAGCTTCATGGGAGGAACACCTTTTCCAAACAACCCTAGGGATCTCTGGTTAAGAATGTAAAAGCGTTTATTCTGCGTCACAGCATGCCAGTAAAGTGAAATGTAGGAAGCTCGTTTGCCACGCTAAACTTTCTCTTTACAGTCATGAACAACCGAGGGGAAAATCAATGTCACAGAAGAATTAAAAATATATATTAAGAATATATTTCTAAATTCTATAATAGGTCTGGGGTGGATATGATTAAAATCTCTGATTCTGGTTCTCAGAATGTGACCCAGACAACATCAGAAGCAAGGCAAGTTCCTTTTTTAAAAGAAACTTGACCATTTACTTCTGAGCCAATTTCAATGGATCATAAATGTTTATTAACAAACTGAGGTAGGAGATTGTCAAGGGGTAGCTTTACTTTTAGGAGAGCTTTGAGAGCTAAGGAAGTTGAGGCTGTTGGTGGCTGATGGGAGTCCTTTCTCTTGACTAATTATCAAGCATTTCTAAGAATTGACAGCAGTTCTGACCATTAAAAAGTGAAGTCAACTTGTAAACACCCCTTTAAGATGTACAGTCAGAGGTCTCTTGCCCTCTTTGGTTTCCGGCTTCTGACAAGGTAACAAGGTCTGTCCTGGCCTCCTTCCCCCCCTCCAGGCCGGACGAGGCCGCAGGGAGGTGGGGGGGGAGGAGAAGCAGAGCCGGTCAGCCGGGCTTAGTTTTCAGTTTCTGCTGCTGGACTGAAACCTGACACCATGAACTCTTGCAGCTTTCTTAAAGCTTTTAATTCTTTTACTACCTGGATAAACGTACAGATTACTCTTTTTTCCTAGAAAGACAGAAAAAGAGAGACAATCAACATGAAGAAGACATAGAACCACCAAAAACAGTGAAGAAAAGAGTTAAGTTTTAAATAAGAAAGAGAGAATAAGGAGATGCTTTACAGCTGAAATATCTTTCTGTTAAAGCTATGGAGATAGACAATAGTAGTTTAAAAAAACTCCTTTAATTCATGACTAGAGTATTGGGAGGAATAGAGTGTTCAAAGTGTGGACTTTTGAGAAAAAGAGAGTAATTGTGATACTGTGAGTTGCTGGAAATGGGTAGAGTGAAGATTTTGAAGCCTTGGGGGGCAAAGAGAAAACTGTTTTCCAGGAAGGCTCACAGAGACAGAGGAAGAGGACTTCTGCCTTTGAATAACTCATCTTTAAAATGCCATCCCTAGACTCATGGCCCATACACACCTCAGAGTAATGTGAAATAGGAAGAGTGAACTCTGATGACAGATTTCCGGGCAGCTGGCATTAGAGAAATAGAAAACTATAACAAAAATAGTTTTCTCGTGAAAAACTCCATGGATTGGCAGAAAGACTTCTGTTTCTCTACAAAGACTGATGAAAAGACTGTAACAAGAATTGGGACTGTTTTTGACCATCAAAGTTCTAAAGTTTTTTGTCTCTATGTTATTATGTGTACAAAGAAATAGTCAAGTAGTGAGAGATAAAAGGGTTTTCTGGAAGTTTATTCTGGTGTTCTTATTCTTGTAGTTTGTTAATAAACTTTCTTTATTACTTTTAAGTTTTAAGCCTGTTTTGCTCTTGTTCTAATCCATATCTCACAACAAGAAATAAGTAATTTATTTAGTTACTGGTTTAAAACCACGACAGAGATCCTGATGGCTTAAAAGTTATGTGTATGCCAGGCAGGACAGCAGCAATGGCAAACACTGGATGAAGGCAATACATGCAACGTGGCCCAAGAAAAAAGGTGGCATACTGCCGAGGAAGGTCAGTGAACACCCTCTTCCCAGGTGTCTCAGGCAACTTCCAGGTGTCGGGGTGTGACATTGGTGGCTTGGTTCTGTTCCCCAGGACCGAGACTGACAACAGAGAGAGAGAGAGAGAGACTTGTTTTCTTGTGTTCGGGCTCAGTTGTTTATTCTTTTATCGTTATTACATATTTACAAAGAGCTATGTACACTAAGGAAGCAAGGTGCAAAATGGAGAATGAAGAATCTCTCCAAGGTCTATTATGTGTCTATTTGTCCAACAATCAAGTGCCAAGTAAATTATTTATTTTAGCCACCCAATGACCCAACACCTGTGTGCTGCACTGCCGATTTCTTTATCCAGTATCTCATTATTACCCAAAAACCCTTAGAATAAGAAAGAAGGAGAAAGGGACAACACCCTAAATCCTCCATGTTGTCTCTTATTCACTAATGTAGCTTAAACCCTAAACTCTAACTTTCTCACCCAGTGACTTAAGAAAACTCTAACTTACATTATTAGTTTAACTTAGCTTTAAAAGCTGTCTCCATGGTTTTAGGCTAAACTCAGCACTCTTGGGTGTCAGAACCAGGCACCACAGATAAGGGCCTATTTTCTGTGTCTCTGACCCCAACATCTAGGCGACCTTACTTATCTAAAAAGTGGTTCTTTGTAGACACATGAAGAGGGACATTGTCACACCTGAAATAAATCTGTCTCACTAGTGAAGAACAATTCTTAAATCACTTGCTGCTCAGAAGATGAGAAGGGTTTAGACTTTATACTTCTGGGACAATTCAAATAACATTATATGGATAGGAGAGCTTACTCTTCACTAAATGTTGATGTTGTCCTTCTGTTTGTTGGATGAGTCTCCTGACTATCAGCAGAGCAGTATGGATGCAACACCCATGTCAGTGATGCACTGCAGCTGATACAGTGATGATGGAATCCCGTCTGTATAGTCGCACAGGAAACTCAGAAATCAAATTGGCTCAAGAGTCTGGTTACAGGCAGCCTGCTCAGCATCAGCTGTGGCATCCACTGGGCCTGAAGCTGCTTAGAAGGAGAAGGAATGTGTTTGGGCTTGGGGGTTGTTTTTGTTGTTGAGCTATGCTGGTAAAGGCTGGCTGGGGAATTTCGTGGGTTGCAAGCACAGCCAAACCAACAGCATGCTCCCTAGTGGGGAAAGCCAAGTTTGTTTGCACAAGGAGGGGTGAGGGCCAAGTGCTCCCATCACAGGCTGGGGAGGAATCGGGCATGAAATAGCAGGGCAGAGCCTGTGGGGCTGCCCCTCTTTGTTCTCCCCTTTGTTCTCTCCTTGCTTAGCAACAGCAACCAGGTGTAGAGACCCTGTAGAGACCATGGCTCAGGTTTAGAGAGAAGAGGCAGTAGCTTTGAGGCCAATTTGTATCCCATAGCAGCCAGCCATGCTGGCAAATACCAGCTTCACCTACATGGGAGCTGGTGGTCCCCATGGTGACTCAGTTTTGGGGGATCTTGGAGAGAGGTGGTCTGCAGAACAACCACCCCCCACTTTTAAGATGCAGGTGCAGGGGTTGATACAGACATATCAGGAGCACTCGGTAACTCGGGTCTTGGAGCTATGCTTGCTAATCCTATGGATCCATCGCACACAGAATAACCTCTGCTGTGTAGGGGGCTCATCTGCAACTCTCTTTTAACCCCAAAGCACAGTGCATGGTGATGCAAAACCATCAGGCAGCAATACCCAAAATGCCTTTTTGCTGCCCATGAAAAGGCAGCTATTGAGCCTTAAGCAGCCTTGGGGCAAGCCTGGGCATCGGATTCCACAGGCCTTTCTCAGTGAACAGCTCCACTAAAGCCAAACAAGCTGGGCTTGCAGTTTGGACACAGCTTTGTAGGGTAAGGAATTAAGTACACAATTAAGGAATCCATTTGGTATTTTGTTTGATCTGGGACAAACCAAAGTGCTGGTTGCTTTGCTCCTAGGTTTTGATATAAAGTGATTGTGGAAAGCTACAGAAGAGAAGCCTTTTAATCAGATTAGAATAGATAAAGAGTATAACCCCTTGGTTATACAATTGAGCTTTCTAATCATATTAAACTTTAATACCAGCATCACTGCCATATTGGAACAACAATAGCAAAAAGCTGTAAGCATAAAATATTACAGATCCTTAAACATATTACAAAAATGTCATCCACTAAAGTTAAAAAATGTTATCGTGTTTGGAGAAATGTGCCAGCTGAAAAAAAACAAACAACACCCGCGAGGCTGAAGTCCTGTGTACATGTGCAGATTAAATGCAGCACAGCAGAGGCAAGGCTTGACCTTTTTGTTTCTTACATTTTTATTAATTAAATTGCTTCCCAAGCAGCTACTTCTGTCGTGGCTATTACCCACCTTAGCCCTCATCTACCAAGGTGCTAAGTACACTTAACTCTTTTTGCAATCAGTTAAAGTGTCCCTTGTTGTAGGATGCAGCGAGAGGTGGCTCCTCTTTACTGGTGAAACCCCTGGAAAGAAACATCTTCAGCTCTCTTGCCCCTCCACTGCTGCAGCCAGTGCTCAGCATCCAGCAGTGCTTAAAGCCAGAGAGGACTGAAGCCAAGAGCCAAAGGAAAGGGATGTTAATGCACTTCAAACGCCTGATTTAAGCGGGTTGATTTTCTGGCATCTCTGTGTTCCTACAGATCTGAATTTCCTCTGTGAGTCAGGTTTGTGAGTACAAAGGACCCTGCTTGGAGTCAGTGGTCTTGCACTGAACCTCTGCCCGTGGCTGCGAGTCCTGCCAGGACACCTCCGGGCTGCAGCCGCCTTGAATCGTAGCAGATGATTGTGGCTGTGCCTCCTTGGCTGTGCCAAGCGATAATTCAAAACTGAAGGTTTTCCTTTTGTCTTCCCTCCAGCTGGAGTTGCCTCTTCCCCCAGACGTGCCGGAGGTGCTGCGTGGTTTGTTTGGATTGAGCAGAGTCAAGGCACCAAAGACCTCAAATTTCAACCAGGCAGTCCCTTCTGGCTGTGGTGTGAGCGTGGCTGGCAGCTTGGCACGGGGTGATGGCTGAGAGGGCGCTCAGGACAGGCCAGGAGCCACCATGCCACTTCAGCCCTCATCCCATCCTGTGGAGCTGGTCAGGGATGCTGGGTCAGCTGTCCAGATGCAGCAGTTTTTTCCTGTTTTCACCCCAGGGTGAAAACCACATCAACCCATCTGTGGTTATCACCTTGGGGTGAAATTTTATTCAGCTGAATATTTTGCATCTCACAGAGTCTTTCTCACCCTCCAACTAAGTAGCACTTACCTTCAGATATTTCTTCCCAAACTTTCCACCATTTCTTCTGGCCCTTTTGAGTATTTCTGGACCACTGTCCCTCTGCAGCCCCTTCAACTGCTGCTTCCCTACAACTGCTGCTTCCTTTCTTCTTCCCTTGGCTGCTTCTCTACAACTGTCTCAAGTGCTGTTTTTTCCAAGGCATCTTCCAGCCCACTAATGCCTCCTCCAGGCTCCCAGGGTATCTCTGCACCATCCTCTGACACGTAGCACACAGGGAGGTGTAGAGGCTACTTTGGCCTGGGGGTTCAGGGTGGCACCAGGACAACTGTTGGATTTTCTGCTCCCCACCCAGGGGAAGACTGGGACCCATCACAGCTGGTTCTTGGAGAGATCCCCCACCTCTGGTGCCTACCCCAGCACCCCACGCACCGGTGGCCCCAGGCCTTTCTAGCAGCCTGGGAAGTTTGGCTCTTTGTGTTTCTTTGTCATTGGCGCCCTGTTAATTATGCACCTTATGAAGATATCTGATGCAATCATACCCTTCTAAAAATGCCTCGGATTAAAAGCTTTTCCTGGGTCTTTAGGTGATGGGCCTGCAATTACAGAAAATGAACTGCATTTTAGCTTTCCATTGAAATTAATAACAGTGCTTCTCCAGTTGACTCTGTGAGTAGTTAATGGAACAAACTGGATGCTCCACTACAATGAGGGTTTTAAAGCTATTTGAGAGAGATTCTGTGTTTCAAATAGGAAAATAATTCGCACGATGCAAAATCATTTTGTGTTTGCATCTTTGAGAAATAATGGCTCTGTGTAGCTTCGAGATGCAACTATTTACCAATAATTGTTTCAATGTGCTCTTCCATCCTTTGCTGCACTGGAAAAGAATGACCTGCAGAGAACTCTGGAAAAAGGAAAACAAGTCAAGGAATTAATGATGCAGAAAAGAGCTCCAGCCTGGGCTGAGCTCCATGAGGGGGTTTTACCACAAATCTTGAAAAACAGATTTGTGTGAGTTCGTGCAGGGTGGAACAACAAATATTCTGAGACTTGTTGAATTTCAGTTACTCCAACTCAGCTCAGTTAAACTCAGCCTCTGATAACTGGCAAATTTTGGAGTGCTGCTGGTGAGTTGCAGCCCATATCAGGGAAAGAGGAGGCAGCCCCTCTCCTGGTTAACCCGTCCCACAGGCAGGGGCAAAATAGCTCACACATCTTCTGCTGCATCAGCTTCCTTTCATAGATCCTTTCCCACAGAGTAGAAGTGCATTTAGTGCATCATTCTCCAGGGGAGTGGAAATGCAAGTGGTCCCTCTGTCCCCAGTGCTTTTTTCACATGAACTGGGTGGAGGATGGACCAGGATCCAGCTCTGCACCTCTCACGGTGAAACCAGTCCCACTGCTCCTCTGCCCTGGGGATACTGGGGGTTCAGAGCAGGTTCAGACCATTCTTCCCATGGAGCAGATGTACTGCAGAGCCACCCTATCTTTACAGACACTATTTCAGTGTCCCCAAATTTATCTCCCACCCATTGAACACCTTTTCGCCATGATACTGCAGCAGAAAAGGCACTGAGTGCCACAAGCAGCTCCCTGGGATTGACACCAGGGCTGGCTCCCTGATCCTGGGTCCTTTAGCAAGGCAAGAAGAGCTCTGAGTATTCCCTCCTCCTGCCCAAGCAGTCCTTCCCTTGGGCTCTCCTCCCAGGGTGTGGGCTGGGTCCTTGCTCCCACATGCTATATCCTGCCAGCAGCTGCTCATCTCTCAGTAGTGCCAGTTTTACTGCCTTTTCCCTGGATGATGGCATCACCTATGTAAGTTTTACTACCTTCCCTGACATCAAAAATAGTTCTGTTGTCAGGGAGAGACTCTCAGCTGTCCAAAGCAACCTGAACTGCAATCTAAAGAAACTGTATTTTGCATGGAGTTCCTTGAATGAAACATTCACTCTTTTTTGTCTGGTTTTTTTTCCCTCCAAATCTCTGCCAGAAATCCAGTGAGGCAATCAATCACAGAGGAATTATTTCCATCAGCGAAGTCTCCTGGGACTCACACAATCACAGGAAAATATTCCCTCTATCAGTGGCCATGTACACAAACCTGTAATTCACCTGCCTCTTCAGGTACTCTCGGGAAGGGTGAGAGGCACCAATTTCTAGCAACAACCTAAAATCTCTGGCCTGGGCCCAGAACCACTTGTAACAGCAGTTCTTGCACAAGAACAGGTTTTGGCAATCTCTTGCTTCCCAGCCAGGCTGGATGTGATCAAGAATGAGGTTTTGTAATTAACCAAAACCTCAGGACATGAGAGTGTAGGTATTTTTCTAGCATGTTTATAGGTAATATATTTTCATGGCCTATATATTACTTATTAGCCATATATTACAATTACCCCTAAAACTACCTAAAACTACCTATATAATATAGGTTACAAATTGTGGATAATTACCTAAAGGTTTGCAGCTTTTGGTGGCTTGGTGGGCACAACAGAACTTTGTTTGCTTGTTCTCCTTCCAGACTTGCAGCTCCTCAAGGCTCTGCTTCCTTACACAGCTGTAAATCAGCCTAAGCTAGGTTAAAAAAAAACACCCACACTCATCTTTTCTTTTTCTCCTTCTCTCCTAATTCACCTTTCCTTCCCTATTTGTACAGCCTACCTTTTCCAAAGGACCAAGACCTGGGAAGGTCTGACCCCACCACCCTGGACCAGAACTGCTGCTGTGAGTACAGCCAGGACAGGTGGTTCAACCCCAGCACAGGCTTTGAAGGCATCCAGCAGCAATGCTTCTGTCTACACTTAATTGATTTTACGTCTGTGTCTCATTATTTTTGTTGGCAAGGAAGGCACAAGGAGGGGTTTTTCATCAGCAGTGGAGTCAATCAAGAAGCACCACAGAAACATCTTTGGCAGCTGCTGCTGCTGCTGCAATCCTATCTTCCATGAGGCAGAGGAAATCTTGCCTAATCTAATGAAGCGTTTACTTTTAGAAAATCCTTTATTGCTATGATTGGTTAATTCTGTTGGCAAATAGATTAACTACACCCACGTCTTCATGTGTGTGTTACGGTCTCATGTGCCACAGGGCTACCCTGCACCTGGATTATCAGCAGGAGGTCTCTGTAATGTGCCTTAACTCGCGCTCTGCCAGCACGAGGAGCCACAGCTCCCCAGATATTGCTGGTGGTCATGGCTGGGGCACTCCAGTTCGTGTTCTTGGAGATACAATTACACAAATAAACTCCTCTGTGCAGAGCTCAGAGTAGACCAACCTTTACACACACGTGCTAAAGTCCTGGAAGAGGAGGTTTTAGTGGCAGTGCTGCCAGTGCCCTGCTCAGAGCCACTCTGAAGGCTGGCCTCACAGTCATGACACTGCCCAATGCTGGTGGCCTTGTGGTGGCCATTGGCTGCCCCAGGTTGGCAGGCTCTCCCTGGACACCAGCCACAGCTCCTTCTCAGGCACTCCAGGTAGTCAGAGTGAATGAGAGGTGAGGCTCAGGCTCATCCCTCGGTTATTTTCCAAATGAGCAGGCAGATGGACATCTTCCGTGGTTTATGGTGAATGCCTTGTCAGCCCTACCCTTCAGATGCTGCGTTGCTCTCCCCCTCGGCTCCCATTCGCAGGAGATGCTCACCTGAGCTTAAGAGAGTTTGACTACCAATCCTATGGGTTCTGATGCTGAAATGGGAAACCTATCTACTTTATCTCGGGATGGAAGGCTGAGCACAGAGATGCATCTTTGTGATGCAAATTTCCCCTTTGTTTAGCGTTATTTTTCGTTGTGGAACAGATAAAAGCTAAGCAGGGAGCAAGGAGCAAACCTGGCATGTTGTGACAGGCATTTGCAAACAACAGACAAAATGTGCCGATTCCAGCTTCAGCCAGGTGTGTCTGACTGTCACTCGGTGAGTCTTTGGAATCTTTGAGTAGCAGATATTTTAATTACAAATGCTCAGCCAAGTCAATACCTTTCTCAGAACAGAAGCAGTGACAGGAAAAAATTTTAAAAAAATAAAAAAAAAAGATTTTCTTAAAATTCAGCATGCACAGCAACATCTGCAAAATTTAAAAAAAAAGATAAGCGCATCTTAAAAAAAAATGGTAAATTAAAACTCATATAAACGAACCAGAAAGAGCAAAATACACCTATAGGGAGGCTGCAAGTAAGCTTCAGCCCAGACTTGGAAAGATACATAAGCCTTGGAAGTCTGGAAAAACTTGCCATTGTGTAATTATGCTGCACTCCCATACCTAGAAGTAAAACAGAGTTGTGCAATCTTTGGGCTACCCAGGACCTTCACAGAGTCATCTTCTCATGACGGAGAAGAATTGTAGCAGATGAACATCTCTCCCACCCACTGCCTGGGAGGGAGGCACAAGGATAGAGATGCTTTGCCCAGGCACAGGCATCTGTCATGTTGGTGCCCAATGTTTATACCAGGGAGCTTGTGGGCTTCTTTTCTCTTTAATGGACAGAAACTGGCCCTTTTAGGTGCTGTTCATCTCATCCTAGTGCAGCTGTCTAAAACAAATCAGATGACTCACACTGTGGGCACAGCTTTTCTTCTCCCCTCTCTTGAAAGGGAGCGAGGAGGAGCAGAGCAGCTTTTGCACAGCAGTATCTAAAGCTCACTGAGAGGAATCCTACCAAAGACAGCAGGAGTTTTCCAAGTGAGTCAGATGTAATGCCCCTGAGAAGGGCTGCTTTGAGAGCAGCCAGGAAAGCATGCCCTCTGATGAGGAGGTTAGCTGAGCCCTAAACCCTGATGAGGGGGGGCTCATCATCACACTGCCACAACCAAGCAACAGTGCTGGGATGTAGGCTTAGAGGGCAGACATTTACATCAGGAATAAGCAGTGGCTGATTTTAAACACAAAAATAACGCCTTGGTTTGACTATGGTGGTAATTCATGGTTTCTCAGGGCCACATGTTGCCTAAACTGAAGAAATATCAACTTGCACCTTGAAGATATTCAGAAGCTGGCTGGACATGGTCCTAGAGAACTGGCTTGAGGTGCTGGACTGAATGACCTCCAGAGTCACCTCAAACCTTCTGTGATCCTTTGAAATAAAGTAATTTCATTATGAAAAACAATACAGAAATTAAGAATGTTCTCAATCAGGATTTTCCTGAAAGACAACCGAGGTTTTCAAAAATAGTTCCATCACTCGGGAGCACTTTGTGTTTGGAATTTCATGAAAATACACATTTGTGGAAGCCTGCCAAGATCCATAGCTCACTGAGCACTTTCCAGCAGAAGGGATCATCCTCCTCCCACCTGGCAGGACAGGGGGTCATCACCTCCTGCCCAGCAGGGAGGCAGCACCAGGGCATTGCTCCCTCCCCAGGGCACTCCCTCCCCTCCTGGCCCACCCTGCTCCCTGCCACATGAAGGTGCCAAGCATCCCCCCACGGTCACCCCACGGCAGCCAGACTCCAGTCTCCCTCCTTCTGTCTGGATAGCAAATCCTCATCCCTTCCTCTTCTTCCATGGCTCTGCACCTGGAGGGGAAGAGGATTCTGATGTTGTTTAGAGACAAAGGTAAAAAAGGAAGAAAAGGAGCAGGAGGCAAAATTATTCTTCCCCGATGGAAAGCTCTCTTGTTTGTTCAGATCATTACCATATCAGCAAACCCACATAAAAGTACAGTTGATTTTAATACTTTCCCAAGACTAATTAGGTTTAAATTGGGTAGAAAATATTGTGCAAATAACTAGCCATGCATAAAATCCTCGGTGAAGTTTAATCAGGAGGAGGAGAAAACAGGGAAAATAGTTTTTATTAATGCATTTACACCATCTTAGAATTTCTCTGAATTGTGTTTTACCTTGGCTATAAAAATGAAAACATTTAAATTTCTTTAAAATTACATTTGACTTAATTACAGCCAATCCCTAATACCAGCAAACAACCCATTTTGCCTACTTTTCAGCATAAATAGCCACCAGCCTCATCATTTCATAAAGAGTTGTTTTCCTACATGATGTTCTCTATGTGCAGAATGTTAATAGCTACTATAGCTGAATATGAATAGGCTTTGTAGCTCCACTTGAAATATAGAAAAATGGCCCAGACATTAAAAAAGATAAAAGGGAAAAGGGCAGTAATGAATTTAGAGGAAAATGAACATTAATGGTACTAGCATTACCTCATGTTCCACATAACAAATTATTGGAAATCTGTCAAGCACACCAAATTATCTACTCATCTGCTGTTGTGGGGCCCTTTGGAGCCATCCAAAACCAGCAAAAGCAAGACAATTTAAGCTAATTTTACTATTTATAACAATAGAACAGACCATTAAGATAAATTAATGTCATTATCAAGTTTCTATGAAAATGACAAATACCGCTATTTCAAGCAGCTTTAGAAGCTGTTGACTATAATGAAATCTGCTGTACAGGTACTAAAAAGAAACACTCCAAGTAATTATTTTCTAGTAGCTTGTTTGTTTCCTTCACATTCATTTACTTTCACCACAATTAGTTCTGTACACAATATATGGTAACTAAACAGTCAACACTACGCAGCATTAGGACTAATTAGACAATTATGATGCAGTTTTCAGCCTTTTAGGTCCTAGAGAGAGCCAGGAGTAAACATTTTAGAGGCAAAAATAGCGGCACCGCATCGATGTGCGGGTTCGGAGTTTGAAGGAATACAAAGCAATGCGAGAAATAAAGCCAGGTGAAATGCTTTGCACAGAACAGCCTGAATTGAGATGGTTATTGAACGACCTAATTGCTGAGGCTCCAAGCACGAGGCTGGACATGGCCACCAGAAGCCAGCCGGAGTGCGGATGGTGGAGCAGGCCGGCTCCCAGGGAGGCTGTGGAGCTTGGGGTGAGGGCAATGCCGGGTCAGTGCTGGCAGCACAGGGCTTGGACCAAGGCAGCCAGCTGACCAACAGCCAGTGTGGCACCAGTTGTGGATGGTGGGTGGAAAAAATGCACTTCCTGGGAAGGTTTTCATGTATTCTTTCAAAACTTCCTTGATGCTGTGACTCTGAGTGTCCCATAGTTACCTCCCCATCCCTCCAAAGCTCTGGCACCACTGTGCTGGACAAACAATTCTGCAAAAAAAATTATTTTCTTACTGCCAGTCTTGACTTGCTGCTTCAGAGGATAAAGAAAACAGAAGCTCCTGGTGCCTCCTTCTCTACCACTCAGGATTTCCTGGACAAGGCTGGGAAGGATCCACATGTACTGCAAAGACAGCACAGATGCCACTTGGTGCATGAACACATTCCAGCCAAAGCATCCCTGTACAGCTGCATTAACCAAGCACAGTGGAGGTAGACATGGAGTGCAAGGTGGAGATGTCACGCTTTCCCTGGCCAGCCTTGAGTCTTTTTCCCCACCTCACTCACTCACACAGAGGGCAGAAATAGGATGAGGAAGCTTAGCATCCCTCTTTGAACTCCTTTTCACTTTCCCCATTTCTGTAGCTGCCAAGCTTTTATCTGCTCTGTGAGTGCCACTTCGTGCCAGCAACATAAGGAAATAATTTGCATATTTGCACATAATTTCCAGGGAACCATCTCCAACTTTGAAGCCCCTGTAGGGCTGGGTTGTGGGGCCAGGGCAAGTTGCAGGAATTGCTTCCCCAGTGCAATGCCCTGGGAACAAAGCTCTGTCTTCATCCCTGCTTGGGGACAAGCAAGTTGTGCCAGGAGCCTCCTTCTTGCTTCAAACACAGCAAGGGGCTGAGCTGGGCCCCCCCAGATTGCTGTGGTGCAAGCCACAGTCCTCGCTCTCAGCTCCCTGCTGCAAGGGGAATGCTGCACAGGGCAGACCACACCTGGGGACAAGCTGTGCCAGAGAACTCCCAAGAGCCTGAGGACAGGGTCCCCTGCTCCCAGGGCCACAATGTCATCTCCAGCCCAGGAACCAGCGAGGAAGGCACCAAAACCAGCTGCTGACAAGAAGACCCCTCCTTTCTCCTTTTCCTCCCGGCCTTTTCCTGTCCTGCATCTGGCAACACCACCATGACACCGAGACATCTTAGTTTGGGTGCTTATCAGTTCCGCGCTAATGATAATGAAAGGTAATTAGTCTACAAAAGCATTATCACAACATTCATTGTTACTTATGACATTTTACTAGTACTATCAGTCAGGGATTTTATGAAGCAGAGGTTTTCTTTTTCCTTAATTGAACGATTATGAGAGAATATCAAATGTGACAGTCCATTTAGGAATTTATTACAGAATTAAGAGCTGAAAGCCAGATTTGGTTTATATGACTGGTTTTGCACTGGATTTAACAGAAGCTGCACCTATCTGCAAATTTGACTCAATGTCCCTGTGATGGACTATGCATCCATCAATTTAGGGAAGGCTGAACCATCCACCCTGCTCAAAGCTGCTTCTGAAGGCTGGAGATGTTTAGTTTGTGTGGGCATGTAAGAGCAAAGGTCCTGGGAGCACCTGCACCAGGATATTTTCTAATGCTTTTTTTTTTTTTTACAGTAAGTGCTCAAGTAAGTGCCTTAAAAAAGTGCTTAAAACCTTCCTGAAGCTCTCCAAGGAGCAGCTGGAGCTCGGCAGCCATCACACAGCAGGGGCTCCGTGAGCTCAGTCACTTGGATGGATGCCCGAGACCTCGGGACCTTCACTTTGGTTTCTGTCTTGTTACAGTCTTTGGTCCCTGTGCTTTGTCCTGCATTTTTCATTACCTGGACAGATACTTGCATTGCTCCACCTCAGAAAGATGCTAAAAGGAATTAAAATTCGGCACCTGAAAGGGGTGATGACCTGGCT
Source organism: Pseudopodoces humilis (assembly GCF_049639895.1). NCBI lineage: Eukaryota > Metazoa > Chordata > Aves > Passeriformes > Paridae > Pseudopodoces > Pseudopodoces humilis. The sequence goes on from NC_142201.1 coordinate 68,821,222, forward strand.
GCTGGTCCCTCACCCGGCAGCTGTCAGCAGCACCAGGACACTCGGCAGCCGGGGGCAGGATGGGGTGGCTTCGACAGGAGACAGCAGGGACTGGCAGTTCCTCTGGGGACCAGGAGAGCAGCACCTTTCCAAGAGGCTCAGGAGCAGCTGGAAGGCATGGGACAGCCAAGCTGGACTTCTTAGTCTGCCAAGCCCTCCAAAGAAAAGGCTTTTGAAGCCTGGAATTAGATGCAGAGCAGTAGGGAAGGGAGCAGGACAGCAAGACTGTGTCCAAGCAGGGATGAGGAATTCAGGGAAAAAGCAAGAAACCATGTCCATTGTGTGCCTACATGGTCTCCGGTCTTGTGATCCAAAGGAGCTGAAAGGGGTATTTTAACTGTGCACATTGATCGCTGTATCCACTTCTCACCTCTGCAATTCTGGAAGCTGTTCAATATTTAAGAAGTTACAGTAAAAAAAAAAACCCAAACCATAAGCATTTCAAGACTTGGAGAGAACACTACTGTGAAAAACCCAAAGTGCTTACAAAGGATAGTGAGAGCTGACCTCGCTGCAATTTGTACGAACTTTTGTTCAGGGAGAAAATTGAGGTTGCGAAGGAACAGATAGAGAAGAGAAAGTCATAACAAAAACAGAGGAATGAAGCTGCAGCCACACAGATTCAGCCTGGAAGTGGAGGGCAAACCTCCACCAGCCAGGATGCTTAACCACTACCTCTCAGTGCCAAAGGCAATAGCTCTTGCCAGCTCAAGGCTGGATGCCTGTATTCCCACACAAGTGACCGGGCTCCAGACAGAGGTGAGCAAATGAAATGTAATAGCCTGTGATGGACAGGCAGTCTGCCCAAGCCATTTGAGGTTCTGTTCCGCCCTTAAACACTGCGGGTTTGTGAGAAGGATCTGCAGGCTGGAGAGCTGGGCCAGCAAGGAGCTCACCTGGGCACTCACTGAAAATAGACACCGGAAAGGACCGGGATGGAAATACCACAACAGTCGCACATTCGCCGATTTTTCCAGAATTTCAGCTCTGAAAATAAAATACACCCTGGGAAATTTCTGAGAAAGCAGGATTATTATTATTATTATTATTATTATTATTATTATTATTATTATTATTATTATTATTATTATTATTATTATTATTATTATTATTATTTTTGTGTGTGGTCCTCTGTGTGGAGGATTGTGGCAGAGGCAGGAAGGGAGAGATTTACCACACGCTTCAATTCCAACGCTCCTTGTTCCACTACAAACAGATGAAACCCCACCGACACTCATCTTTGCCTCCAATAAAGGCAGCTGGAGGTCAGCTCAGCTTTGGCAGCCGCGGATGCAGCTCCTGCCGTCGGTGCAGAGCAGCAGGCCCAGCCAAAAAGCGTCAGATGCCCGACAGGCGACCAGCCCCATGTCTCGCACCTCAGCTGCGCTGCCAGGTGCCTGGGGCTGCTCTCTCCTCCCGGAAGGCTGCTCAGCATCTCCTTTATGCAATAGTAATACAAATTAACACTTTTTCCACGGCAACAGACCCGAGTAGGGAAACGAATATTCTTCTCCGATCCTTCATCTCGCCTCTTGCCAAAAGTGCTTTTATCTGTGCATGTGTGTTAAGGAGAGGGACACAGAGAGACGATGGAAAAAGCTGCAGGAGCACTGGTGAGGATACAGAGGACAGAACAGAGCTTCTCCCCATTTCTCCATGCTTTAGCAGGAGATGCAGGACACCATGGCTGGCTTTTTCCTCCTGCCCCCGCCTTTGCTTGTGCAAAACCCAGAAAGTCCCAGTTCACCTGGCAAGTCTCTCTGCCATGACATACAGTACAGAAAATTATCAGCAGATTTCCTGTCCATCAAGCTGATGCTTTGCAATAGATCCAGACCGAATAACCCAGAAAACCATGTGGTCACTGGTTTATGTTGTTCTGGACTTTTCTGAATTTGCACTTAAACTTTCCCTCTACACCCCAGAAGCACAACCTGAGTAGTGACAAAGAAATCTCTTCCTCCCACTACCACAAGTATTTTTTTCTTTCCCCCTGCTTATAGATATACAAGCATGCCAAGATCAAGGGAAAGAGATGGTGGTCAAAGTCTGTAGGCAGCCTGGCACGAGCCACTCCAAGGCATGGGCTAGCACAGTAATTTAAGCAGCAATGCAGTAAAATCCAAAGTCACTGATGTGCACCTTACTGAAAATGGAAGCTTGTGAGCACAGAGACAATGCAGGAGTGTACTGGCAAACCAAAGAGCATCAAACCAATCCTGTCACATAGGTACGGTCAGGTGAGTATCATCAGAGCTCTCCACTTTAAGAAACAGATGGATTTTCAAGGACTTTTCCATTCAAAGAGCGCAGGCAGCAGGAACCTGGTGCAGAGCTGACAAGCAGCTCACTGCGGTGCTCAGCAACCTGCAGACATGATGCTAATAGCAGCTTATTACATCTTTCTCCAGGCTGGATGCAGACACTCAGCCTCTTTTGCAGGAAAATGATCCATAGTACAGGGTGTGCCAGGCTGTACTAAAGGAAAAACTCCAGTCTCCTTAATTGTCTTTAAGCATCTCTCCTTCTTCCAGGAGAAATTAACCACCGTTCCGTTCTGAAGACAGACAAAATTGTGTTCCCTACCATAAAACCAACAAAAGATTACAACTACTGAACACAGAACTACTTGCCCCCCCAGATGAATCAGTCACCTGGCAGTAATTGCTGTTCCTGCACTGATGGAGATTTTTAATCCCAGCAATTCTTCCTGCTCCCTCCAGAGAAGCCTCCTGAGAAGGCTGCTGAGCTGGGTCTCGAGGCTACAGCCCACATTTGCTGCCCCTGTGAGCAGGTGACCTTGGAGAGACTTTGCCATGGAGTGTATTTCATGCCCAGGGAGTGACAGTGGATTGCCTTTTCCTTCACTGCAGGCAGTGCCAGGCTCTCCAAGCCTCTCTCCAGTGCTCTGTTACCAGCAGGAGCTTCCGTGCCTTTGATGGCCACGCCATGCCTGGGATGTCCCAGCACTTCACCCGCACTAGATGCCACTGGGCTCTGCAGTCCTCAGAGCTGGGAATGCTCTCAGAAGGATCCACCCGGGTGTTCTTGGCCTGAAAGAGATTTGGGGGACTGCACAGTCTGTGTGACTTATAGCCAGCTTGGAACAAACTACTTTAAACTGAAAAATTATTTGGTCCAAGAGTTTGGGAGCAGTGTTGGGTGACATGGGGATTATATATGACTTCCTCCAGCAAGTTAAGGAAAGGAGCTGGCACAAAAGTTGTCTAGAGAAGCAGATTTCTGATGTACTTGCCTGTGGGGAGATGAGCAGCTCGTGCCACGCCTGAGGAGACCCTGACCTGCCTGCTTCAGGGCTGCAGGAGGGACCTGCAGTCCCAACCCCAGCAGAGCTCTGCTGGCACGCAGGGTACAGACACCTTGCCAAGACAGAGTGCTCAGGGGCACCCACAGGCTGTCAACTTCCACAGCTTATCTGTGTGTGTGCCTGAGCTCATGGGGAGGGCTGGGGCACCGACTGACCCTGCCCACAGTGAGGGGGGAAAGGCACACACACACACAGAAAGCTGACATGGAAACCTGCTAAGCAGCCTTGTCTTGTGTCTCGTGTCCTGGAAATGGCTTCTGCCTGAAGAGCAGAGGGAAAGGTGCTGGCATGGCCACATCAGTGTGCCACTGTGGTATTTGAACTAAGCACTCTATCACACAGCAGCTGTGGGACACAAGAACACGTGCACAAAGACTCTCAGGCATCAGGGGCAGCCACTGATGTGTCTGGGCTCCAGAGGAGGGATGGGGGCACACAGATACCCTGGAGGTATCACAAGTCCAAACATTCCTGATACCAGCGCTGCCTGGGGGATTCTGGCATCTCCATGTGAGACATGGTAGGACCTTGGAAACACGGGAAGCACAGAGTATGATTCCTGGGTTGTACACATTTGAAATGTATTTGTATTGTGTGCATTTCTAATTGCTACTAACAAGACAACCAATCCATACTTCCTCCCAAATCCATCTTCAGCCTTTGCTTCTGCTCCTGGTCTCCCCACCGATTGTGCCAGCGTAGTCATTTGTGAACACAGGGTGAACAGGACCACTGTACTCACTTGGATGACAAATAACCCACCTTTTTGCAGAGTCATTTTTCAGCTGTTTGGCTCAGCAGTCATGAAGCTGCTTGTGCCAGTACAGCACAGGTGGTAGCATGGTGGGTGGGCATGAAAGGGCAGGGAAAGGAGAGGAGAGCAGCGGCTGATGAGAACTGTCTCCGCATGAGGCTGCGGCTTTGTGGCAAGCAGCAACGCATCTCTGCCCCCTCATTCCTGCAGCACATTCCTTTGCCCACCTGGTACCCTGGTACCTCATGGATCTGGAGCAACAATTTTGCAGCCACACTGAGAATTGGGTCGGTGCTTTTTGCCTTACCTCTAAAAAAAAAACCCTGCAAAAAATATTTATTTTTAAACAGGATCAGCTTTTTAGTCACGATTCCCAGCACAGACGTAAGTTTCCCACTCAATTCAATGGGTGGTGTGACATAGCATGGGCTGGAACAAGGGAAATGCAATTTACAGCAGCTGCCGAGACTGCTTCATAGAGTAACACCATTGAGCACTCCAAGTCAGGACCAAAGTGGGACGTGTGGGTCCACAAAAGACTTCACAACAATAATCACAACATTCTTCAACACCCCCACACCCCTTTAAGCTTAGCAAGTGCAATCTGCTGAATGGCTAATGATGTAAGTCTTCTTAAAGGAGTCTGTGTTTCTTTTAAGATTGGTGTGATAAAAACAAAGGAAGCAGGAGATGTACATTGTCACACTTCGTGACAGGGCCTGAAGAGATAAACATGGAATATAAATATTTTTGTGTTATTGTGGTCCCTGAACTTTATCTCAAAAATCAAGCCCTGTAAATAATAAGGCTTAATAAATAAATTAAAATAATAAATAAGGCTTAACAAATAAATCTTGTCAGCTCCAAGATGGATCTGCTGCTGACCAGGGCTGAGCCCATCAGACACGGTAGTAATGCCTCTGTGATAAGATATTTAAGAAGGAAAAAGTTATTTTGCAGAAGCAATTGCAGCCAGAGAAGAGAGGAGTGAAAATATGTGAGAGAAACAGCTCTGCTGACACCAAGGTCAGTGAAGAAAGAGGAAGAGGAGGTGCTCCAGGTGCTGACACTGAGATTCCCCTGCAGCCTGTGGTGCAGACCATGGTGAGGCAGCTGTGCCCTTGCTGTCCACGGAGAATCGGAGAAGAGCTGATGCTCTTTCCTCAGTGGGCCTATCTGCTCACTGCTGTGCCCTTTCAGTTAAGAAATAAATCCTCCTCTCCACTACCAGGCGTACCAGAGTGATGAACTGCACCCTGGAGCCTCAGTCCCACCTGGGGAGCTCACCTCACTCTCCAGAACAGAACATTTTGCACAGCACCTTTGCCACTGGCCTGAAGGACACAAGCAAGTCATGATTAAATCATGAAATGGCAGCTTGCATTAAACATTAATTCACTTTCTTAGAGCCCATTAATAGCAGGCCACCTCTAATTGCAATAATTTGTGGTAATAAATGACAATATCAGATTTGACTGGGAGAAAGTTAATTTTCCATCTAAAATGAGGGACATGAAATAAATTATTATGCAGGTGCTGCTCAAAGATATGATTTGGGTTGCTCATGGGCACCATCCCAGGCTAGGCCAATGTTATCTTCGGTCAGGACAGCTACATGACAAATGAAACATTCCGAGTTGCAACTGCTGTGGATGCAGCCTATGGACCTTGCACTGGCTGCTGGAAAGTATGATTTAAAACATGGACCTTAGGGCTTTCTTCAACCAGAGTCTGAATCTCTGCAAGGACTGAGATTTTCTGGCTGCCTGGGAGAACATCCTGTCTCCATGGAGCATCTTTACATCCAAAAAGTTGCCTTAGATATTTCATTCCCCACTTGCTTTCATCTCACTTTGGGTACAACAAGGCCAGTAGGAGCTTTGCTTCACCCACCTTCATAGTACTTTTCCCTCTGGGCACAAGGAACATTGTGCTGTTACCTTTTTTTTTTTCCCTTCTTTTCTCCAAAAAGCTCCCACTCAGGTCCCTCATGAAGAATCTTACAGAAGTGGGGCTGTCACAAAAGATCCTCCTATGAGGATTAATGACTAATCTAAAGTGGTTAAAAGAAGTGAAACAAAAGGTGAAAAAGATGAGACAGTTTTTCACAGTGAAGGAGATAACCACTGGGGAGCTGTGCTGGCCAAGATTTTCATAAGTGATTTGGACAAGGGGTGAAAAGTGAGGTGACAAAGTTTGCTGATGATGCAAAATTGCCTGGGAGTAGCAATGACAACTGGGTATGAAGAGCTGCAGATGGATTTTATGCTGTGCCGTGACTTTGAGGATAAAACAGAAGATGAAATTCAGCGCTGAAAAACGCCAAGTAATGTGCATGAGGGGAAAAAAGTCCTAACTATGGATGCTCAGTGATGGGCTCTAAATTAGGTATTATCACCAGGGAAGAGATCTTTGAACAGCTCTCTGAAATAACAGCTCATTACTCAGTGGTGGTCAAGAAGGTAAATATGATGTCAGGTGTTATCAGGAAGCAAAGAGACAGCAAAACAGAAAACACCATTATGCCCTGGTATGGATGTACTCAGAGCCTGGATATTCTATCAGTTCTGTCTCACTACCCTAAAAGCATGTGCTAGAGCTGACAAATGATGAGATAAGGATATTAAAGCTATGGAATTACTTTTATGGAAAGTGACTACAAATATGAGGACACTGAAATTTACCAAAAAAATGAAGACTGATATTGATAAATTATTAATAAATTATAATACTAACATTGAGTAAACAAAATAGAATGGCTATTTGCTGCTTCTCAACAGATTTTGAAAGGAACAGAAAAATACTTAAAATTTGGCAATTGCCACCAGATATGAGATACATAAAGGCACAGATGTGTTGTAAAAGGGATAAAATACAAATAACACCAGAAAAAAATCAAACTCTATTAAAAAAAATATAAGAAGGAAATGCAATTTTTAGCTCAAGAAAACAGAAATGGACATTTTCACAAACAGGGATGGATATGTAAGTACAAACATGTACGTGAATGCACACAAACACAACTATTCCAAAGCCAAAAGGGTACACCAAAGGAAGAAACACCATGTACTCTGCCAGTACAACCTTCTGTAAGCATCCAACCTGAGCACTGTCAGGAGCCTCTCTCTCCCAAAACTCATCCCCGCGTCCCTCCTTTTTCTTTCAGGATCACTGTCACAGATGTCAAGCACTGTTCTCTGCCCTCAAGTCTCACTGGAACTGATTCTTCACATACAGCTGCTTCCTGGGACATTGGCAGCTGCCTTGAGCATTTAGGAAGAGAAGGTGCTTTTGTTTGTGACCATCTTTGTTCACAGAACAGCATCTGTGCATTAATAAGAAGGGCGTGGTAAAAAAGAAAAAAAAATCCACAATTTATTCATTTGCTGATTACTCCTGCCAGAAGGACACTAAATCACAAAATCCTGGATTCTGCTGTGATCTGACAGGTAAGAACATTGCTTTTCTGTCCTCATATGGAGATTTGGAATCTTGTATGACAAAATTAAGTCAATAAATACCATGTTTACAGAACAAAGAGCTAGCAAACACCAGAGCTTGGAACAAAAGAGCTAGAAAACACCAGGAGGAGGGTCCAAGTCTCCTTGGACCTGCAAGGGCAGGATTGATGCTTGCAAACAAATGTTTCAGTGTATGTCACACTCCCAGCTTCTGTTATAGCCAAAGTGAGCATCCTGTTGCTCTTTTCCTTTTATGACACAAAATAAACCTTGTGACTGGGAGGTGCAGGCTGGCAGGAATGTCAGACTGCTCTAATGACACTGCACATTCTTTCTTTCCTCATGATTCAATGGACAGGTCTGGAAAAGGTGAACATAAAAAAGGGCACCGCAGTTCCATGCTACAGAGAAATGAATAATGCATTGGAAAGCAAGTATAAGCATCATTTCTCTTCTAATCAGTATCTGGTGGTTTGACCTGGGCTGGATGCCAGGTGTCCACCAAAGCTGCTTTGTCATCACCCTTCTCAGCTGGGATGGGGAGAGAAAATATAACAAAAGACTTATGGGTCGAGATAAGGGCAGGGAGGGATCACTCACTGGTGACTATTACGGGCAAAACAGGCTCAGCTAGAGCGGGGTGGGGGGGAATAATTTATCACCAATCAAGTCAAAGTAGGATAATAAGAAATAAACACAAATCTTCAGACACCTTCCCCTGACCCCTCCCTTCTTCCTGGGCCTAACCTTATTCCTGATATTCTCTACCTTCCCCCCACAGGTGGCTCAGAGAGCTGGGGAATGGGGGCTGCAGTCAATTCATGTTGTCTCTGCCGCTGCTTCCTCCTCTGGGAGAGTGCTCCTGCAGCTCTTCCCCCACTCCAGAGTGGGATCCCTCCCACAGCAGACAGCTCTCCATGAACTCCTCCAATGTGAGTCCTTCCCACAGGCTGCAGTTCTTCACAAACAGCTCAGGCATGGGTCCTTCCACAGGGTGCAATCCTTCAGGAATTGCTCCAGCGTGGGTCCCCATGGGGTCACAGCTCCTGCCATCAAACCTGCTCCAGTGCAGACCTCCCACAGGTCACAGCCTTCCCTGGGGCACCCACCTGCTCTGCTGTGGGGCCTTCCATGGGCTGCAGGTGGGTCTCTGCTCCACAATAGTGTTCACCACAGGCTGCAGGGGAATCCTTTCCCTGGTGCCTGGAGCACCTTCTACCTTTCCTTCCTCACTGGCCTTGGTGCCTGCTGAGCAGTTCCTCCTCTCTGCTTGCTGTTTACTTCTGCCCAGCATCTTTTGTGTCTCTACTTAACTGTGTTGTCCCAGAGGCACTGCTGCCACCACGGATGGGTGTCAGGTCTGCTTGGAGCTGTCTGGCATTGGCTCTGATGGACATTGGAGAAGCTTCTGGCAGCTCCTCACAGACACTCCTGTGGGCCCCCACTACCAAAACCTCACCATGCAAATCCTACAGAGTATCATGAAGCACACTACAAATTAACCACTTTCCCCAGACACTTGGTGTATTAAGTAGCTCTAGGCCAGGCCCCTGTTAGGGTGGACCATGCCATCTGCATTTAGAAAATTGCCCATACATTTACTGAAGTGAAATTCACCCATAAATTAGTCCTGTCAGCGTTTTCCCTGGAAACTGTCATTAGCACATTGAGCTAATTACTACAACTAACAGCACTAGTGGGTGTGTGTATGTGCAGGGTGGGGAGGAGGAAAGGCTATTGTAACTAAATAATGGAAAGGATGCCTCATTCTTACATTTACATGAAAATCTAAATTCAGAATAACATTGGAATGAGATAAACCCGCCATTTTATTTACCTTCCATACTGGAATCTTTGCTGGAGGTAGAAAAAAATATTGAAAGCATGGCAGAAATCTTCTGAAGCTGATAAATCAGAAGGAACAAGATTCATCTAGTTATCCATTCATACATAACTCTGTGATGTTAAGTGTATTTTGACCTAAGAAAAGGAAGCTGGATTTGTGTAACACTACTGGGTTTGATACCACAGCAATGCTACCCAGGTCTTTTCTACAGATATCCTTGCTCAGGATGTTTTCCTACTTGCTTGTGTGAAGACCCTGGCTGGATAGGAGGACTTGAACGTACCACAGAGTTATCTTGATCTGCCCAGCTCCTCTTGAGAGGTGAGCCAGGGGGGAATGTGGCAAGCTCTTGGTGTGGCAGAACCAAACAGCAGCATTAACATGAACCTTTTTCATTGAAGTGTGCATTAAAAGATTTTCCTTGGGCATCCCACAGGTTAGGAGAGGCTGTGCAGTCAGGGAAATGTGGCTCAGTTGATGGACACCCTTTTTTGATGCCATGGCAGCTGTGTATCCCTATGATGAAGGTCACTGCATGAGCATCAAGTGAAACACAGTGAAAACTCCTCGGGGAGCCTGCTGGCTAACCCAACAAGGCAACAGGTGAGAGGGGAAATGGCACTATAGAGAAATGAAATTACTTTTAAAGACCTTGGGGTAAGAGGAGGCAAATACTAAATCCAGGAATCTTAACTTCTCATTGAGTCAATGTCATGGTTTTGTCTGGGACAGAGTTAGTTTTCTTAGCAGCTGGTACAGCCCCGTGTTTCAGATTCAGTGTGAGAATGATGTTGATAACGCAGTGATGTTCTGGTTGTTGCTAAGTAGTGCTTACCCTAAGTCAAGGACTTCTCAGTGTCACATGCTGTGCCAGTGAGGAGCTGCACAAGAAGCCGTGGAGAGCATGGCCAGGACAGCTGACCTGAACATGCCAAAGGTCTATTCCATACCATGGAGCATCATACTCAGTATATTAACTGGGGAGTGTTGGCTGGGAGCGGGGTTGGCTGCAGCTCAGGCACAGCCAGTGGGTGGTGAGCAATTGTGTTGTGCATCACTTGTGTTTCTTGGGGGTTTTCACCCTCTCTCCCTCTCCTTTCTATTATTAATTGAATTAGCATTATCATTATATTTTATTTTGTTTCATAATTATAATTTTTATTTTATTTTGTTCTTATCTCAGCCCACGAGTTCTATTTTCTTTTCTTTCCTCACTCCTCTCCCCATCCCTCAGGTGAAGAGTGTGTGTGCGTGTGTGTGTGTGTGTGTGGGAGGGGGAGAGGGTGTGTGTGAAGAGAGTGAGCAGGTGTGTGGTGCTTAGCTGCCAGCTGGGGTTAAATCACAGCAGCCACCTTGCCAGCACACACAGTTGCCCACCCTAAGCAAAATTTTTCCTTTTTCAGAAATTCACCTTACGCTGCACGTGGATACAAAGGAAAAAGAATTTTAGCTACTCCTCTCCATCACACTCTTGTGGTGTAATTGCAATTACAGCTGTAGCTGCCAGCATTGCCCCCAACCTTCCACATGAACAGCCCTCCACCTGCAAAATGGGAGCAGTTGGGAGGGGAATGGCAATAGTCAGATCATTCACAGCAAAATACAGATGGCAGATGGGCCCAAGACATGCACGGGGAGAATGCCACAGCAATACCCACACATGTGGACTATCCGGAGTCACATAACAAAAGAGGGAGGGATCTGAAAGCATTTGGTAAAAGTGAATGTTTAGAGACCCAAATTCAGAACTGATGCGTGTGCTGGGAACTATGTCAAGCTCCACAGGCCTGCATCCTCAAGAGAGAGGAATAACTGCTGGTCATGCTATCCATGGATTACACAAGAGTCAGGACTGAGGATCCTCTCTTCTCAAGACACTGCAGAACACAGCCCAGATTTGTAAGCAAGAGACTATATAAGGTCATTGTAAAGTATCATTCCACTCCAGTTAAACATCATTTGCTTTTACTAATTTCACTGTAGTACAATTCCTTGTAACTACAACTATCCAAAGCTCCAAGCAAAGATTTGTGCAGGTACATGCCAATGAGCCCCTCAGTAGTCCCAGCTCTTCAGCACTCTCCTGCATACATAACTTTTCTCAAGCCTTTTATGCCTTCAAAGTCAGTAGGACAGTCCCTATGCGTAAAGCAGTTCTAACACACAGAATCAGACCTTAAGTAATGCTTTGTTAACCCAAAAGCATTTTCTATTTAATAAAGACTAGCAAAAAGTTTCTTTTTCAATGAAAAATACTTTTCAATACAAAAATACTTTAAATGAAATCAGATTTCTGACCTCAAATTGATTACTTAATCCTCAAACTGGATTACTTAAGCTTGCTAGGATTTTCACTTGGACTCCCTTGCCTTCTAATACTGACAAATTTCAGCTGTATTCCTACAGCAACAAATTGATTCTCCTGTGGCTAAAATAATTGTATAAATAGGGTTGCTAATGTACTCCTTTCAGCTGATTAATATCAAGTCGTAGAGACAGTGAATTCAGCTTGTACTTGTGTAATAAGATCTATTAACTTCTGCCCCCAATCTCTATGTGAAGATACTCCAGAAGAGAAGTAACATGAAATAAGCACAAGGTGCAAAACAATTCTGGTGTTGAAAAATGAAAAGAAGAAAAAATTAAGGAAGAACTTAATCTGTGTCATTCATGCCAGATGGCTGCTTATTTAAGTAATCAAGTTAAGCAAGATGTATTTAGGACTATCTTGTTTAATTTGATTATTTAACTGAATAAACTGCCTTTAAGGCAGTGGGGCTCTGCACATACAATCAGGTCACATTCAACTCTGGTTCATATTTGCTGAATTTGATATGGTTAGTTCATAATTTCTCTATGTAGCCAAACTGTTTTGCTTACATGAGGAATGTTTTAGATGAGATGAGAATTACTCCAAGGCACCAACAGATATTATGTTAATGCCTAGCAGATTAATGCTCCAGCAAATTTGCATATAATGAACACAGATCATAACCCTTTGCTGAAGTGCACATCCCTATGTGCCTGCCCCAGGTAATGGGCCCTTTTCCTATCAACAGGGAGCTGAGAAGGGACGAGAAGAAGGTTCTTTAATTCCTCTTTTATGCATTCAACAAAACTACCACCATAACTGCAGAGGTATCGAGTAGTTACTGCTACAGAAGTGATTATGCAAATGACACTATGCAATTCCAGTGACTGAAGTAGGAATCCATCCTAGGACTCTACATTTGTTCAGTCTACAGCAGATATTTCCAACCCATATAGTCTTCAACAAAGACAAGTGCTTATATGGTCAATAAACAATGATGTTCTGCCCTTTTTCCTGGCAAACTTTATGAGCAGTTATTATCATGGGGTTATCCAAATTTTCCACTGAAACTGTTTTTATGAAAAACTTCAAGTTAAAACTGAACGGCTTTTTTTTTTTTTTTTTTACTGAAAGGACATGTCCTGTCTGTGGAATATTGTCCCCCTTCTGTCCCAGTGAACTCTGTCCCAAACAAAACACATTCCCATGGGGATATGCTATTCTGAATATTCAGCAAAACTTAGAGTTTGGATCCTTTGAGCTGAGTGGGTTGACTCACCACAGGGTGGTCAAACACTGGAGCAGGTTTCACCTGCTGGGAGGTGAAACACCACCTGGGAGGTGGCTGATGCCCCAAGCCCACCAGTGATCAAGAGGCATTTGGACAATGCCCCTGTAACATTCTTTAACATTTGGTCAGCCCTGAAGAGGTCAGGCAGGATTGGATGATTGCTGTAGGTCCCTTCCAACTTAAATTATTTCTATTTCTATTTCTATTTCTATTTCTATTTCTATTTCTATTTCTGTTTCTATTTCTATTTCTATTTCTATTTCTATTTCTATTTCTATCTTAATCTTTTCAGGGCTCAGCTTCACTACTGAGGCACAATTTACTGAAATTAGTAATTGGTTTACTTAATGAAATTTAGTTCAGCTAGAAAACCCAGCCTGCAGAGGGCAATGAAGGTATGAAGAGCCTCAGGGGAATTTCCATATCAAGTCATTCGGCTCTACACTTTGACAAAATCTGTTCCAGAGGAAAAGATCGGTAGCTTTGCCCACTGTACAAAAATATACTGACTGCCAACCAAAAGCTAATTGCTTAATTTCATTGACTACATCCAAATCTGGAAATTGTGTATGCTTTTTCTGTTTCTCCTGCAGTCAGTTTGTGAACGTGGGAATGTGGAAAACTAAGTTCACATACCTAGCCTGGAGCAATGAGAGATCACAAATTTTGATATGAAGCTGATAGAGTGAAAACTTGAACCTATCTTTTGCTCCTCTTGAGCAAAGCCTTTGGCTCCACTGAAATGCTACATCATATACTATATTTAATTTTATCAGAAATGCACCAAAGGATCTACGATCAATACAATTAAAACTAAATAAAATACAGTGGGACAGCCTCTATATATTTATTCAGACATTTGTTACATTTCCTCTATATAAATCACTTTGCTTGGCTCATGACTGGGTTTTTTTTGACATAATTGGAAGAAACTGTTTACCTTTTAGGGCATCAGTTAATTATACTTCAAGCTCACAAATTACAGTTGTTTTTCATTATCCACATATGGAACTGTAAAAGCAAAGCAAATGCTACTGTTATAACACAGCATTCCTCTCCAAAGTTTACAAAAGCAGGGTGAGCTAATGGAAAAAGAACCACTAAATAAAGCACCAACTGGCCCGGTTTCTAGGCTTGCTTTTAACTTTCTCCCTTTTTTGGCCATTTCAGAAAAGATACTGTGATTTGTCCCACTTTATTTTTAACCAGACATGAAATAGCTAACAAGAACCTTTATCTTTTTCAGAGACATGTTGAAACATGTTGGTTCAGGTTAATGAGCTTTGCATCTTAAAAAAATTATTCCAGTTCTGTTGCTCTACTTCCTTGTAAATAAGCAGACAAACAAGAAACTTCAATTTCTCTATGTATGCTCATGCCCATACTTGTTAGGGCCAGACACTAAATTTACACTACACCGAACACAGAGAAATGCTATATAGCTGCAGATTAATAAATTCAGATAGTGTTGTGGTCAATAATACTTACAGAACTTCTTATTAGCATATTTTGCAAAATGTTTTTCCTTCTACATATTTACACAGAATAAATGTATGTGAGCCTTTACAGCATGAATAAATGCTCAGTCCTTCCAACACCATCTACGTTTGATGGTTACTTGGTCTTAGCTGAATATGGAAATAATTTGTTTGATTTCTGAGTACAATTACATGTTCTGATGCAGAGCTAGTTTCTGAATTCCTTATAAAAACAATTACCTCCTGTTGTTCTTTAAAGAAAAAATTATGACTAATTTCCATGGCTCCATCATCCATGTTTAATTTATGTAAATAACTTATGGTCTGATACCATGCAAGCATCACTGGCATATGAATCCAAATAAATATATAAACTGACTGGAATGCAGAGTTGTCTCAGCACAACTAAAGTGCTTTAAAATTATTAACATATCTTCAATGTCCTATCCAAATACAGAATATTTTCTTATATTGAGGTGGACTGAGCTTGTAGGACTGTAATTGCTTCTAAATATATATATATATATATATATATATATACATAAGGGTCTCCACCCTTCATTGGAATGTTACAGGGTAGCATGTAGAATCACTCAGGTCATGCTGATTCCTGAACTGATTCACAGATAAGTAAGGGTTTTTTTTGTCACCCAAGTTGAGGTCATAGTCCAAAATTCTTAGTATACCATTGGAGCAGATGACTCCCCCGAGGTCCCATCCAACCCAAATTATTCTCCAATTCTGCACTTCTATCACAAAGTACTAAATTGTCTTTGACAGCCCTTTCTCCTGAAGGCAAAAACTTGTTCTTATAATCCTGTATGATGCCGAGGGAGGGCAGAAAAGAAAGGGGAAGGAGACTATCAAAGTTAACCATGAGGTAATGCGCTGTGGGATCTGGAACCATAACTGTACAAACTCTGGGATCAGACAATTTATGCAGGATGCTGAAAGCTGACACAGCTGTGAGAGGTTTGCTGTAGATGCTGCTTAAGAGCACACCTGATGTAAAATCAAAGGACTCTACGCTGTAGGAAAATGTGAAACACAAAACTCTGAATGATGAGTTTCCCTACAGATCTCATGGAAAAATCCAGCCTGAATTCTGGCTGGAACAGAAGGAGATGCAAGGGCAGATATGGATGATTGGTATGCATGCTTTGTTGCTGAAGGATGCAATTTTTTTTCCCCAAGAGCATATAGTAGGGTTTTTCACATGATGCTGACATCTTGGACCATGTAGAGCAGCATATACATAGAAAGTTGAACTTGAACATAGCAAATTTTGCTGAGATCACATTGCAGAGCCAGTTATCCTGGCACTGGACCCCATCCTTATGAGGATAAAATAGAGTAGATTTCAGAGGTACTTCGTAATTAATTCTGAAGGAGGCTTTGTCCCTAGTCTCAGGCACATGAACTGCACCTCCACAAAAGAGCAAAATTAAGGAAAGTCTATCAAAACGAGTAAGATATACAGCAGCATGCTGGTTTATAATTCACTTTGAAGAAAATTAGGCACTGTGAAGTACTGAAGTTACTGCTGCGATTTCAGGAACAAAAAATACGTTACCAATAATCAGGAAGTGTGGAATACTATAAATCATTATCTTCTGACAACCCAGGGATCAGGATTTATGTTTTCTCTTGTTCAAGATGTTACAGAAAAAGCAGGCAGTTGCGCAGTAGGCAGGAACACTCAGTCTTTTATTTTATTAAGGTTGCCAGTGAAATCCTGAGATAACAGGAGAATCCTAGTGACGTGCTCAGTGCAGGATTTCTTTATGGTTCGCTCAGACAATAGCAGTGCCTAACCTGAGAGCACAGCTGCACACGGTACAGATGAATAATTAGGGAAAGACACTGCAAGGAAAAGGGGAGAGAGATTCTAAGTGAGCAAAAAGATGAGAGGAGAAGCACAGGGATGAACAGACTTGTCCAAGGTCACAGGGCACATCAGCACTGCAGACAAAACTCACATCTCCTGACTCCCAATCCAAGAATCACCCAGACAACAGAAGCATAAGACAAAAGACGTAGCTGAACTTTAGGCTGTGTGAATCCAGGGCTCTCTGGGCTGCTCTAACTCTCCTTCTCTGCTGCTCCATCATTAAAAGCAGGCTATGATCACTGACTTGTAACAAACAAATAACCTTGCTTCCGTGTCTGCAGCCATCACCCTCACAACTTACTTCACAATTCTCCTCCCCAAGCTTCCACTCAGCCTGGACTGTTTGATGCCTGCTGCTTTTGTGAAGCTTTTGAAATTAATGCTTTAAAGCCTGTAAGAGCAGCTCAGAAGGAAAAAAAAACCAAAAAAGACAGTTTTACATTTTTAAAAAGATGCTCTTATTCTCCTCACAGCTGAGTTTTGGTGGCAGCTTGTGACCAGAATAGTAAGTGGGAGTTTTTGTTGTGTTTTTCCAGGCCAGTCTGTCTGGGCTGTGGAGATCCATACTTTTTCTCATTTGTTTTTCACTGCCTTTCAAAGTCACCTCCTCAGCAGAGGCTGCCCCTGTGTGGACCAAAGAGAGTGGGGTACACAGTGCTCAACTGCTTGAGCTGGATTGTGCCACATTCCCCATCTCTGGGGACAGAGAAGGCCCTGTATTTCTCCACTCCCTCTTCCCCTTCTCTAGTCCTTAGCCAGTCAAGAGTCTAAACACCTACCTGTACACCATACCAGTGCAAATGCTTCTATGATCTGCACAGCCTTTCTCTAGATGTGCTAGCTGTCTCTCAGGGAAGAATTAATTCTACAGCAACAAAAGGGTTCATACTAACTGAATCTGAACAGAACCTTCCCAGAAAAGTCAAAGTGATTATGTGCACCAAAAGGCATAATCCAACTCTTTGGAGAGCAAAACCAGCTCTTGGCTCTACATCTGGGAACCCACCACTAGCCTGAGTGAACAGCAAGTGCATTGGAAATTTCTAGCCCTCATCACACTGGTAACAATGACACCACAAATCAGATAGAATTTCTCCTGTGAGCAAATGAACACTGAAATAACTGATGCTTGAATTGTTGAGGTTTGTGTTGTCAGCTCCCAGTCTTCTTACTTCCTACAGACCTACAGTATCAAATACTAAGATTGTAGATACAAATCACCCCAGCACATCCCCTACAACTCCCAATTGCTATTAGAATGCTCAGGCTCCTTCTCCCATCTCAAAATCCCCCTTAGCCTAACATATCACCCATGCAGCCCCTGAGCAGCTGGTAAGGCAAAAGACACTGTGGACTGTAGCTGATTACGGCATCACAGAATTATAGAGTAGTTTGGGTTGGAAGGGACATTAAAGGTAATTTAGTTCCAACCCCTCTGTCAAAGGTAGTATGCTACCCACTAAATTGTGTTGCTCAGGGTCTCATACAACCTGGTCTTGAAGACTTCCAGGGATGGGGCATCCACAACTTCTCTGGAAAACCTGTGCCAGGGTCCCACTACCCTCTTGAGTAAAGAAATTCTTCCTAACATCTGCTCTAAATCTCTCCTCTTAGTTTAAAAACATTCCCTATGCCCTATGTCTATCTGCTGGTGTAAAAGGTTACTTTTCCTCTTTTTTAGAAGCCCTCTTTAAGTACTGATAGGCCACAGTCTGGTCTGATAACATCTCTGTGCTACCTGGGCAGCCCACACACGTACACAGCCTGGTCAGCTGGATGAACCCTTCTGCCAAAAAAAAGACACCAGTTTGAGGTGAGGTCAGAAACAAAAAAGGTCTCTCCACTGTTTTCACAAAATTTGTCAGGAATACATATAGTTATTATAAATGTACAATCTTTGAGGCTCCTACTTCTTTGCCAAACTGGGCTGAAGTGTCCAAGCAATTAAAACTGCTGAGAGAACTCGCAGAGAGACAGATGGATAGGGAGACAGGATGATAAAATAAGCTTTTTTTTCCCTTGAGGAAAACATGTTAAAGAGAAAAAAAAAACCTACCAAAATGCATTGTTTGTACTTATGAATTGTTATCAGACTTAATTAAATTTTGACTTCAGTTCTTTAGTTTCTACCAGGATAAAACAACAAAAAGTGTTGTATTAATTTTGATCTAAAAAATTGTTGTAAGATTATCTGTACAGAAATGTACAAAAGCGTGAAAAATGCTACTGAACCTTTTAAAAATATTTTTCTTCAATAATTTTCAGAAAGACTTAAACCTTCCTCATTTTGCATTCCAAGAATTTGACTGAGAACCTACCACTGCAGCTACACTAAGCGCATTTTCTACTTTCTGCTTCTTCACTAAATTGGGAGGAAAAAACAGAAAAAACCCAGCGTCGTACATTATAGACTAAAATATCTTGAAGGGAGATGATGAAGACTGTTGTTAACGGCATTTGACTTTGATCATCTTTAGAGGGTGATAAAAAAGAAAATAAGATTACCTTGGAAAAAAAGACGTATAAAATCAGGCAGATTGTAAGGCTCCTGATAAAACACTACTCTTGGCAAGCTACACTGGAGAAAAAAAAAAAAAGGCAGTTCCTCTGTCCATAATGTGTATTTTTTTTAACATTTACAAATTATTTTTGACTTAGCCACGCAGGGAGCCTACTTTCAACCCTCAATTTGAAAATCATGGAGGCTTTATAAAGTCTTCCACCTGCATCTCTTTTTTGCATCACAGTTCTTTATCCTCTAAAGGATGAAAACCCTGGCATATAAAAACTTTGTTAAGCTGTCACTATCAATAGAGTAAAAAAAAATAATGGTTGACAAAGAAGAAACAAATTGCATCTTCGAATAAGTTTCCTTCATGCTCTTGTTAAAAGCTATAACCTCTGATGTTAACTAAATTTAACCCATTCTGACCCTTGCAGTGGCCCTTAACCTCTTCTTTATTCTGCTTCCTGTGATTGCTGAAGAAAACTGGCCCAGTCATTGGAAAAGCGTTCTCTGTTGCACACAAAGCCCCAGCCTGGCTGCTAGTCTGTCAGGAGGGATAGAATAGACGGGGAGGTCAGCACCTGTGCTGAGAAGCAGGTGACAGGGAACTGCTTGGACCATTCTAGGGCAAGTTGTAATAGTTTCTACCCTTTAAATATCGCACTGTAGTTTTGGGTATTCAAGGCAGCGAAGTTCACAATTTCTTTGTGAATGCAGACTTTAAACAAATTAATCTATTGCTGTTCAACTGACTGTAAAATTAGTAGATTTACTGTTGCAAAAAAAAAAAAAAAAGAAAAAAAAAAGAAAAAAAAAAAGAGCTTTCACTTCCACTTTAATAAGGTCACGGATGTGTCCTAGGCTGCCAACAAAAGCAGCTTTTAAAATCTTCGCAGCTGAACCCAACAACTTGCAAAGGCTGTTGAACAATGTCTTCAATGTACAGTGGAAACTCCTCTCCCTACAGTCAAGATGTAAAACTAGACAGTTAAAAAACTTTCTATACTGTGAACTTTTAACTCTAATTGCATCTCGCCCCAGGGACCCACAGGCTTGCTTCTATGATTAACATTTTAACAAATTCAGTCAGCCTTGCTTTTCAGGGAGCAAAATTGGTTCTTTGCCTGGATTCAGTAATTCAGCCCAAGCAATTTAATGGCAGAGCATGCATCTTCAAAAGATTTGTTTTATTCCCACAACATGGGCAGGTCTCAGAAATCAAACAAAACTTTATCTGTTTCAACAATATTTGTATATTCTGCTCAGGGATCAATTAGCAGTGACCATTTACCACTCGCTACAACAAAATTTTGGGGTTTGCTTTAAATTTTTACAGTCTTTTGCTAGAACAAAAATAGAGAAGTTTGTGTAGGAAGCAGCTTTCAAAAGCTGTGGATGGAAAAGGAGTAAATGAGCTACCACAGATCCAGAAATCTGGACCTACTACACACCCAGAATTTCTGTGTCCTTTAAATACATGTTTACTCTGACGTGTTCTCTGCCATATGGCAATGCTCAGCTCAGCACAAGGGAGTTTTTCATCTGAGTTATGTGCAAAAGTCTTTCATAAACACTGACGGGAAAAGGAACACTAAGGAGTGTAAAGGGGAGGCTGCGGCCCCTCTCTGAACCAGGGGTCTGCAGAAACACACAGCCACGATTATAACCAGCAGGAAGGTGGAGGGGGGCCATGCCAGCTGCCAGCAGGACTGGGGAGTGGGGAGGAGTAAGAGACTCTCTCCAAGTCTTCCCCAAAGCTTCCCTGCTGAAATGCCCTGTGAAGGAGGGAATTTCACAGAAAAAACAGAAAAACAGAGGTGCACAGGGTAAGCAGCCCTCCAGATGCTCAGTACTTTTGTAAGCACAAGTGTGCAGGAGACTAATCACAGATTCAGTAATAAGGGTGAAAAACCTTGCTGTCCCACCCACTGCTCCTGCTCCATGCCCAAGGGTCCCAGGCATTGCTAAACCCAAAAAATATCAGTAATAAATTCCTGACGATCTTGTTTGGCCCTTGACATTTTTTTGACCAGATATTTGTAAGCACAATTCCAGTTCAGGAAGCAGCAAGATATTCACTGTGGACCTGTGGACCAAGGAAAGACCAGCCCTCCACCCAGAGCCAGCAGGGAAGAGCTCCTTGCAAGTGTAAGGCACTTCAGCAGCTTGCTTCCTGCTCCCACAAAATGAGTGATGAAGTCTGAATGACAGTAAACCATAGCCTCAGGTCTCCAGGTGAGCACACTGTCATCCAGCTAAGGGCATCCTCACTCTCTGCTGGGCATTCCAAACTGATCACTGTATCCAAAATGAATAACTCCAGAGATATTTTAAATGGGGACTATGTTGATGCTGGGTTGATTGCTAAACTAGATGATCTTGAAGGTCTCTTCCAACTTGGATGATTCTGTGATTCTTTGATTTTGAAACCAACCCCAAAACACAGAAGGACTAGAACCAGTTTCCAGCATCCTCAGGGAATACTGAAACCATCCCCCAAAGGTCAGTTGTTAATGTGGACGAAGTTTCTCAGTAGCATCTTGAGGTCCAAAATAATTACTAACATTAATAACATCCACACTAGCAGATGACTGCACTGCTCATGCACGAGGACCAGAAATCTCTCCATCCACCTATTCTTTGCCCTTCTCACATATTTGCATGTAAAATTATCTGGGGAATTCAATGGCTATGGTCTGGCACAAGGGCTAGCAGAACAGGCCTTAATACGGCACAAAAAATAACAAAGTGAAAACAACTTTGTAAGTAAATGTCAAAAAAAAAAAAAAAAGAAGAGAAAAAGAAGGCAGATGAAGATTTAGGAATTTAAAAGCAAATAAACGACTGAGTGTATTGTCAGGGGTGGGCAGAAGATGATGTGCATCAAGCAAAGTAAAAGGAAGAAAGTTATTATTAACTGCACTTATTATGATAGTGACTTTCAAATAATTAAGACTGCAATCTCGCAGTGGCAGGCACATATAAAAACATGGCCCCAGGACAATCACACTGAAAACAGACATGAGACAAAGAACAAGGAGAAAGAGTACAATGAACTCCCAGAAAGATGAAGTTAATTGAGGACAAACAGCATTAGAAGGCTGCACTATTTCTTGGCACACTATATTTAATTAGAAAGGCATGAAGTAAAACAAGCATCAGGTTTAAACTTAAAAAAATTATACAATGCGAAGAGAGGAGGAATGCGAGTTGTGTGCTCTGAAGTACCTTGCTTTCATGCAGGTAGTTTTTATCACAGTGAAGAGGATTATTAGCTTTATTGCTGCTACTAAAACTGCTGAAAATTATCTGTCTTGTGGGGATGGTTCTCAGAGTGGCAACAGTCGCTAACTGCAAGGGGGCTGCTGACAAGGTCTCTTCTAATGCATATTGCAGAGCTGATGATGAAAAAAATACCTCTCCAGGCCTCAGCTCTGCCAAAATTTCCCTTCATGCTTATTCAAATTCCACACTTGATTTCCAGACCATGAAAAGAGCAGTAAAAGGCTTTTTTGTCTCGCCTTTTCTTATTGTGGAATATTTCACTCTCCATGACTGGATACTGTAGAATTTCAATAATTTATGTTTCAATAGCATCAAACTGAGATCCAGCTTGCTTAGGCATTCTACTGATGTAAGTTACGGTAATCCCTGCTCCCAAAGAGCTTACAACTCTAAAGGCATAAAGCCTGAGTGAAATTTTAAAAAAGCACAAAAGAGCAGGATGGAAAAAATTCAGCTCTATTTGCATATAATAGGAGACGCTACAGTTGTCATTCAGGGTCTTAACACAGCTCACCATCTACTTGGCTAATTCTATTACTGGCATTTTTCCAAATTCATTACTGCCAGCGAGGGCTTTTAATGAGGATAAGGTGATATGAATGAACTTCAGACTGTTAACTGATTTAGTAAAGTTTTTTGGGCTTGCACACGATTACCACATGATGTTTTCTGGTACAATGCAGAGCATGAAGCAATGACAGACCATTTTTTACATGTATGTACCACAGTGACAAAACGAAAACAGCAAGCATATGAAATGAAACCATTCTAAGATCATAGTTAAGAACAGAAAGCTTTCAACTCAAAAACATAAAAGTCAGGTTTTTATTGCATTTCTTCTTCCTGGACAGAAGAGGGGGAGAGGGAAGAAGGGTCACTTAGTTGTGGTCTAAAGCATATAAGCTGAAAAGTTGCGATTGATTTTAGTCAAGAAGGACAGCAGCTTCCCATAGCTTCATTTTGTCCTAAATTCTGAACACAAGCACACTTTCAGTCTGAGTGTTGTTCCAGCTCCTGTCTCGATGTCTAAACACATCACTCGATAGGCAAGAACCCCGGGAAAAGGTCCTCAGCAAACTCCCTTGCTGTTCGGTGGCCGACTGCCTCAGCGTGTTCCTTACAGCTGCGGACACGACGCTCGCACACGAATTCCAGCTTCTCTTTCAAAGGCTTCTGTGTCCAGATTGGACGGAGGAGCTCGCAAACCCGAGGCAGAGCGTCTCCTACCAAAGAAGGTAAGAAATCCAAGCATCCGGGACGCTTTGGGACTGCCTCACGGCGCGGCAGAGCCGCACACTGAGGCTGCTGACCCGGGCAGCCTCAGCTGTGCCGAGCGCTGCCCGCACACACAGCCCGGCCCGCAGCCCCGCCGCGGGGACACGGACACCGGTGCTGCCGTGTCACACAGCAGCCGGCTCGGGGACACCAGCACGGGAGGGACACGGACCCGCTGGAGCCAGTCCGCAGGAGGGACACGAAGATGTTCTGAGGGCTGGAGCACCTCTCCTGTGGAGACAGGCTGAGAGAACGGGGGGGACACCTCACAGCAGCTTCCAGTGCCTAAAGGGGGCCTGTAAGAAACATGGGGACGGGCTTTCTGGCAGGGCCTGTAGTGACAGGACAAGGGGTTATGGTTTTAAACTAAAAGAGGGGAGATCTAGACTAGAGGTAAAGAAGAAGTTTTTACAGGGAAGGTCACAGGTTGCCCAGAGGGGTGGTTGGGTGGATGCCCCGTACCAGAAACATTCAAGGTCAGGACACACAGGGCTCAGAGCAACCTGACCGAGTTGAAGACGTTCCTGCTCTCCTGCTTATTGCAGAGGGATTAGAGTAGATGAGGATGAGCTTTAAAAATCCTTTCCAACCCAAACGCAGATTCTATGCCTCAACACACACCCACAAAGCACTCAGCACCCACATAATCCCACATATGGCACTGCTGCGATGGCCCCTGGGCACAGCGCGGACCCCGTCCCAGCTGCGGCCCTCACACCCAGGGCAGCGTGCCAAAGGCACACCGGGAGGCCGCAGAGCGAGGCAGGGGAACAGCAGCTCCCAGCACGGCGCACACAGACCCGGGCACGCCACGTGTGTCGGCCTGGCAATGCGGGAGCACACCGGCACACAGGGAGCGGCCACAGGGACACAGGGACCCCGCTCGCACCCACCACGCGCGCTCCCGCGGGCGCTCATGGGCACGCGCGGGGCGTGGGCGAGAGGCGGAGGCGAGCAAGGAGGAAGAGGAAGAGGAGGAGCAGGAGGAAAAGGAAGAGGGAGAGGCGGGGCGTCCCGCAACTTCCCGGCGGCTCGGGCCGGTCCCTCGGCTGCTTCGGCAGGCCGGCGCCGGCGGTTCGGCTCGGTTCGGCCCGGCCCGCAGGTAAGGGCGGATCCCAAGGAGTGCGGGTCACGCACACGGGCACGCGCAGTGACCTTCGCCACACGTACAGGCGGGAACGCGGACACGACACGGTCACACACCACGTACAGCCCTTTCTTCCCTGTTTGCGGGAGGAAGACCCACGGGAAGCAGGCCGTCTCCCACGGGATGCGGCCCCGCTCCCTCCCGTGACGGCCGCCCGGCACGGGAAGCGCGGCTGCTCCCGCGGTCCCCGGTGTGCCCGCTCCTTAGAGCTCCCGCCCGGCAGAATCAGCCGGCCTTGCCAGCGTAGAGGTGACCGAAAAGCACAACGCGAAACACACGTATCTGCCGTGTTAGGCGAAGAACAGCCCTTCCGTAAAAAAAGGGTTGTTTTCTTTCCTTTCTGAAAGGTAGCTTTCAGACAGCTAAGGGTAGATTTATTAGATTTAAATAGCATCAGGGAATGAAGGAGAATACCAACGACTTCATGTGTTTAGCAGAGTAACATTTCCTTAAAACAAGCTACTCTTCCGTTGCTGAGATACTGTTACTTAGTTTTATAAATCAGTAGGTCTCAAAGGCAAGCCAGGCTCCTCTGAAAGGAAGATAAATTTAATTATATCATTCAATAATGGAGCTATGATGCCCAGATTGTAGAACAAGTCTGCAGTGCATGATCCAGAGCTGGTTTATGAAACCATTTAAAAGAATATGGATGTTGTGGCTTTTGTGTGTCTGCACTGATGATGCACAAAGATACTTGGGTGTTGGCGGTGGGTGTTCAGTCACAGGGCTGTTGTCACAGCCAGACAAAAAGCTGTTTTCACAGGAGTCTGGACTGGGCAGAGGCAGAGCCCAGGGCAGGAAGGGCAGTAGCTCTACCAGCTGTTTTTTGGCTGCTGTGGAAATCCTGTTGCTTTTTTTCTGTGCCTTGTGGCTAGCTTCAGCTCTGGACTCAGCTGTAGCACACAGCTGTTATCAGGCTGCCCTGTTCATGAACTCATCTGGCTCCTTCTTCAAGTAGTTTGCATGGACATTGTCCCTACTGCTGAGGTATGAAGTCCATCCAAGGCTCCAGACTGTCCCCTTTTCAGACTAAGTTTATTCACAGGCAAGTAATTTTACTTGTTCCTGTGCCTACACTGCTTAGAATTATAAATAAAAGCTTTTTTGCTGATGGTTTATACCTTTCCCATGTATATGCATGGACATGGATGCATGTTTACACAATGTCATATGTGTGTGTGTGTGCATATGTGTGTATGTATGCATGTATTTATAGAGCAGAGTCACATTCCCTCCTGGGCAAAAGAGGTCTCACTCTTGCCAGCTCCTCTGATATGAAACGTGTTTGGTTTCCTGCACCATCCTTGGCTTTTCCTGTAATTGCTCCCTTTAAAACATAAAATAGGAAAACTGCAGAGAATACTCACAGTTTGCTCTTTATGTCCAAGGTTTTCTGCAGCTGTTAGAAAACGGACAATTTCTGAAGGTCTGAACAAAAAGCAAATAATGGTCAGCTGCACCAAAATTGCCAGGGGGATTTAATGAATCAAGAAAGAATGGGAAAAAAAAATCCAATGGAAGAAATGTCTCAAAGATGAGTTTCAGTAGTCTTCAAGCACAGGCATATTTTAAAACATGTTTGAAAGTTTATAGCTTTGTGAGTACTGTGTCAGGATAGATGCCTGTAACTATTTAGATTTAAATTTGAAAATGAGGAGAAAGTAACTAGAAGTGTTAGATTCTTTAAAGGGGAGTTCAGGCTCAGATTTTAAAATACTGAAGGGACCATCAACTCATACATTTTGCTCATTTGTCAGGTTTTCTCTCTGGGTTAAATCTTTGTTACTGTAAAATTACTTGATTGCTCAGTCCCTATAATAGCACCATGTATCACTTAAAAAAATTAGTTACAAACACTAGTTTACTGAACTGGAGTCAAGTCATTCTAATATAACCAGAAGAATCTGACTGATGGGGTAATTTGTTTTTTCTTCTTCCTTAGAATGTCTGCCTTGTGCACAATTAAACATTTATGTCAAGCAACAAGAAGTGAGAACAAATATACAAAAAGGTTCTTTGGTATTCTTCTGACACAGACAGCACAAAAGTGGCTCTTTTCTCCATTCTGGATAGTGGTACCTAACCCTAGGAAGTCAGCTGTGTTTGGGCTTACTCAACCATTTTGTACAGATGAAAAATCTCACGCACAACCAAAAAGGAAAGCAGCATTTGGAAGTGTTGGGCGAAGAATTCCCTATCGAATTTTGCACCTAATCAACCAGGATGGAGAGAGCTTAGGAAACATGCACCGAGCAGAGGCACTCAAACTTATGGATCAACACGGCCTGAAACTGGTTCTGCTTCGTGAGAATGTAGAACCTCCAGTTTATAGACTAATGACTGGGCAGCAGATTCACGAAGAACAGCTTAAACGTGCAGAGAAGAAAAAATCAAGTCCAAAGCCAGGTATGTGCACTGTAAACACTGCAACACTGAGGACTTTGAAAAATGCTGCATTAAAAGTGGTTTCAGCAGATTAAATCCTCTTACTTGTATTTGTGTAAATCCAAAGCAATGTCACAGCAGTCCACACTATTAAGGATTTGCAGTGGTGAAAATAAAATTTTGGATTAGTCCAGTCTTCCACACAGAAGCCTTCTATTGCCCTCTTAGGATTTGCTATTTTGGCATCTGCTGACTTCTTAAAAAAATATCTTTGAGGGAATATAACTAGGCTCAGGTTCCATGAAACTCACTGAATTTCTGTTCTTTTACTAAGGCATGGAGTGATGGGCAGTTTTACAAACTAAGGGCCAGATAACACCAATATAATTATATAGTTTGTCACCAGCAGTAATGAAGCACTCTCTTCCTCATTTGCTGCTAGGAAGACAAAGTCTGAAGTTCTTTCTTGTACAGAATAAGAGAATTTTTTTCAATATTTAACACTTTTCATTTTGTTTTTTTCTTCTTAAGACCACCTGCTCCAGCAGTTTAACAAGCTTAGTTTGGCAAAGAGGTTTTAGAAAAGGCTTGTGACCTTGTATCCTCTCATATCCTCAGGCTTATGAAGATAGCTGTGCTTTGGGTAGACTTCTGATTTTAGAGGACAGCATTATTGTGGTAGTGAGTTGCTCTGTCCAAGAAACCACAAAAATATTATTCAGATGGTAACTACTTTAGAGAAACTATAAGGAGGAAGAGACTGTAGATTGTTCAAATACATGACAAGGCATCATCGTACTTCCAGTTGAATATTGCACTGCACCGTTCAATAAAATGGGCTTGAGATAAAGAGCTATCTAACGTCAAAGCTTTTACCTTCAGCTGTCCTGAACACAGGAACACAGGAATTTGCACACTAAGTCTTTAATTCCACATCCAATGCCTACCTGTTTGTTAGACCTACATTGTGGATCATATGAACAAGACTGTAATTAAAAATACCTTAAGCCTTCTGACCCTGAAGAGATTTCCCTGTGTGCCTCAAACATGCACTCAGTCTCCCAGTTAGGGCAGTGTGAGAGTATCAAGCAGCCACTCTCTCGGGAGAGAGTGGTGCGTGCTGAGACAATGAGATCAGGGTGCTCTGAGAGCACAGTGTGGGAGGAGGGAGTCAAGCACATAAATCACCATAAGCTGATAAAAGAAAGCAACTAGTACAGGTTTGTCATATGTTAAGCAAACACAGTTTCAGTTCTGTTTTAAACAGGGGTGGTTCAGAAGGAGTTATCGTTTTCTTCAGCTATTGCCAAGAACGACTTAGAGACCAAGACTAAACAGATAGCGCAGTGGATTGAAAAGAAACACCACGTTAAAGTTACCATCCGACAAGCAAAAGGTAGCAGTACAGACATGGTAAGTGCACTTCTGAAAGTTGGACCATTCAGTTTCATTAAATAGCTGCAGCTGTATTGACCTTCCCTACTGGGTACTGCCAAGATTTTTAGTATCTCGGTGAAGATCTGGGTCCCACGCAAGTAATGGTTGCCTGCCCTAAGCTGCTTCTGTTCATTAGTGTAGAAGTAGTCCCAGAGAGACAATTCAAATACCATCCTTCCTTAAGAATCCAGCTGCAGTACTGGCTTGGACAGCAGAGTCTAAGCAATTCCTACTCCTATGCACCTTGTTAATGGGACCAATGAAATTTTCTTACCTGTGGCATTAGCCAGCTCAGCCACTCAAAACAGTGTGCTTTAAAAAAATGTTTGTATTTTAGCTGGATTATTTCACCAACAGTTCTTCTGGTGCTGCATTTATGCAACTTTGGCTAAAGTTAGTTGTCCATTCCTACATGAAAAACTACTGGAATGGTGTTCCAAGACTAGCAAAGTGAACATCACTAAAAATGTTAAGAAGCTGATGGCAACTTCGCAGTATAATTGCAGGGTCTTGCAATTATATCAGAGACTTAACTGTCATTCATAAAAATGGATTTTTTATAAATATTCTGTGAAAGACTTTTTTTTTTTCTCCTCCTTGTAATGTCTGTAGTGAATTAGGTGTTACTGACAATTGTCTCAAATAATTTTTGGGGAAAATTGTGATTTCATCCAAAAAGAACAAAACTTTCTCTAGAAAGTTAAATTCACTGGGAAGGGATAACAGGAAGAACTGATGAAGGGAGGGAACAGAACATTTCACGACAGTCCTGATTTACACTGTCCTTAAATTTAAAGGCTTAATAATGAGGTTAGTAATTTCTCGTGTTACATGAATGCACTGTTACCACTCAGTTCAATACTACCAGGTCCTGCTAATCTTAGAATACTACCCCTTAAGAGAAAAGCCTCATATAACAATATATCTGAATCTAGAGGGAAAGAAGGGTGGAGTCAGATTCAGACCACTCTCACAGACACCCTTAAAGAGCAAAACACCATGAGTTAGCAGTCCAGCCTAAATGTTAGGAAGTGGCTGAATCCTCCACTAGTGACTTGACTAAACCTGCTTATGAGTAAAGAACAGTTAAGAAAGGACAAGCTGAAGTGCTCAAACTAGGACTAGCAACTAGCTTGTTTCAGCTAATAGCTAAACTAAGCAGATCATGTTATTACAGAGTAGCTTGAAATATTTTTCTGCCTGTATTTGTGCATTCATTTAGTTCCATTTTTCTCCTTCTTTTTAGTTCACGGTTTTTGATCACATTTTGGAGACTGTGTCTGAGAAAGCCACTTATCTTTCCAAGCCAAAAGTTGCTAGAGAAGGAGTGAGTACCTGTGTTTTGAGGCACATGTCTGACAAAGAGTTGAAAGAACACCAGAAAATGGACATCAAGAAAAACAATACAGTAAAGGAAGATGAAAACAAAGATCTGAAGTCAAAGGAGTTACATCAGTGACTTTCTGAAGCGGTGTAAACAATATATATTTATTTTAAAATAATTTAAAAAATTAACTCTATTAGATAAAGTTATTTTTGAGCTTTGCATTGGTCATTCCATGAAGAACACTAACTTGGTTAACCTTTGCTACAGAGTCCGAATTTCAGCAGCTGGTATTCCATTTTCCATGAGCTTATCCACTGTCTTGCTTTCCATCAGAACCTCGTCCTTTCCTGGCTGCTTTTTAGGAGGAATATACCCACTGAGATGAGAGGCTAAGCTCCTCTTGGGACGAGAACGTCTTGCCTGGCAGAAATAGATCCAGAATTAGTAAACTTAACATACCTGTGGTGCACAGACTACTGCTGTGGTAGGGAAAAAAAGAAATCAATGTGCAAGCCAGGACTGCATTATCTAAAGGAGCTTCATAAATTAAGACTCTAACAAATTACCTAGATATTTGACCCGTTTTCCTCCTTGAAGTCACATTCTAAAACAGGTAATGTTTACCCTCCTCTGCAGTGACAGGGTAGGGGTGAGAAGATTTTTCCAAGAGTTTAACTTACTTTCAAGTTCAGCTTTCTCTTTTCAGGATCATGTACAACTGCATGCCTTGCTAGGCTCTGCTACAGTTACAAACAGCAGGGGGGGGAAAAAAAGGAGTTAAATTTGTAATTTCAGATTATGGGATTCAGATAAGAAGTTACAAAAACACATACCTTCATTGCAAACACTTTTCCACAGCCTGGATAATCACAAGAGAATGGTTTTTTCTCCTCATGAAAAGAAAGGATATGGCTTTGAAGGTTAAATAAAGTTGTGTAAGTTCTTCCACATCCTTCTCTGGGGCAGTGGCAGACTTCCCTCTCCACAGCATGTGTCTTTTGATGCTGCTTCAGGTAATCCTTCCGTTTAAAAGTTTTGTTACATTCACTGCAGACTACTGGCTCTAAGTGGGGGAAAGAAAGGCAGAGCATAAATAACAGTTTCTTACAGAAGCTCAGAATCGAACCCTAGGGGTCTATTAGAACAATGCTAAAATCAACATGAAATGCAAGGAACTTAGAGACTTCAGGAGGATAATGCAGTATGAATTATCCAGATCTGAAATCCTACATAAAACAATTTTTTGTTAACTGAATCACAAAGTTAAATCAGTATACTGAGCAGCATTTTCATCAAAGGTCTAGCTGGAGTGACAGCCACTTTACCTACCAATAAAGTTACTAGACAAGTTTGGGACACACTGACAAGTTGATGAAATGAGTACAACAAGCACTCCTCTTCAGATTAGCAGGTGGTTTCCTATTTGTATCATAAGTTTACAAAAGCACTTGGAATTTACCTGTATGACTGACTTTATTATGTTTCAGAAGCTCTGTCCAAGTTTTTCCGATATATGAGCAATTTTCCTTCTTGCATGCATAGCCTGTTAGACAGGACAGATGTTTACAATCACAAAGGGTCTGGCAAACACTCCAGTTTTACAAGGGGGAACTCCACCCCTAGCATTTGAAAATTAAAACCCAGTTATTCCTCCCATACTGCACAGGAATAGGATAAGAGACAACATTCAACACAAGTTAGAACAAGAGAAAATCCTACCAGTTTGAAGTAAGAAACCTTGTATCACTGACACCAATCCTCCAGAGAGGCTGTGGAAGCCCTAGCACTGGAACCATTCAACACCACTGGATGCAGCCCACAACAACCTGGTCTAACTGGCCCCACTTTGAGCAGGGAGCTGGAACAGATGACCTCCAGAGAGCCTTTCTGACCTAAATGATTTTGTGAAACTCTCTCCTTGCTTCAGTAAAGCTACTTCCTCCCAGCCATACACTTTCTCTCAAATAGATGAAAATAACTATAATATATATTATTTCTATATAAATATTTGTCTTGCATATTAAAAAGAAATATTGACCATACAGTAATATTCCAAAGTCCAATGAGATTCTACCATTCTATCAAGCAGGCAGGAACCACAGAAAGTCAACACTATTTAAATCCCAGGACTGGAATGCTCAAAATCTTATGAACAAGTCCTTGTCTTAAGAAAAGGGAACCACAGTATAAATCACAACCTTCTGGTTACTCTTCCTAGTCTATTTGGTTTGTTTGGTTTGGTTTTTTTTCTATCACTGGAAAGCTGGTTACCTGTCAGTGAAAGAATGGATAGGAGGGCAGCAGGATTAGCTCAACACACATGGCCACATCATGATGCTTTCACTTAAAAGCCTGTCACAGGTTCATTAATAACTAAAAATACACATGGTTCTGCCAAGGCTCCATAGGAAAATTTGTGGCAGAACTGGCAACTTATCCTAAGCTCTGGATATCTAGGCTAAGGCCTTAACCACCTCCAAAAGATGGATTATTTGCCAGGAAGCACCTCAGGAGAAGAAATAACTGAAGGAATCCTGAGCTCTGCACAGACTAACACAAACACCATAACTGAACACTGCAATGCCCTGCAGTTATATCCCACTACTATTAAAACAGGTGTTCTTGTCTTGTCTGGATCACTAGGCCCAGAACACTTTCATATCTGCCACACATCTGTGCATACTCTGCACTGGAAGCAGTCCTTTTTCCTTTGCTGAAACGTAACTTAAAAATAAAAAATAGTTTTACCTTCATGTATCTTCTCATGCCGCTTTAGTCGACTTGGAGTAGAGAAAGACTTTCCACATCCTTCTTTATTACATCTAAGTACAAAATAGCAGTGGTTTCATTTCTTTCACAGTATCTATGTATTTTTTGTTAAGAACAATTAAAATTAGCAAAATAATCCAAGTTTCCCTTTGCCTACAGATCTGTGTGTGTCCCCCCACCTTGTTAAAGGAAATTCCATAATAGTTTTTTAATAGACTTGGATGACTTTGAGAGTTAGAACTATAGTATGATTTCCATATATACAGCAAGAGTCAAGCCTTGTATCATCCCTACACAGCAGGCTCTTCAAACATAAAAGAAGGACAGAAAGTGGAAGGTTTAAGTGGCTTGTACAGAACCAGCAGAACACTGACATTTTTGTCTGTCATCCAACCAAAGTAGTGCATTTCACTTGAGTGGAATGAACACTCACACTAAGTGTGACCCACCTGTAAGAAATACAAGACTGAACTTTGAAGTAAAAGTGTTACCCAAATAGAGTTGCAATGCACAGCTTCCTAGATTAGTGTCAAAGTCTCTCCCCTTTTTCTAGGTACTACTCACATCAATGTCAGCCAAGTCATTGCTTCTTGTTGGGAAATAAAGGTAACTGCCTTTTTCATTATTGTGCAAGCTCTTATGCTTGTATTTCAAACTATGAACTAAAAACTGGGGAGTGGAGGGGAGTTGTGTTATTTTTTTATAAAACTGCTGGAATGCTGAAGTTACAGAGCACCAAGATTGCTGCTCAAAACAGACCAGTGAGCAAAGGACATACTTGAAGCCCTGACTACAAACAGATTTTTTTTTTTTACTGCCACATCAACGAAAAGGCTGAGAAAATGCACCTGTTTTCATCTACAGTGTTTAAGTGTTAAAGTTCAGTATAAAAATTATCCACATACTTGAAGGGAGGTTCATTGGTGTGGTGACACTGATGAACTTTAAGTTGTTGATGCTTCTTGAAAGACTCGTTACAGCCTTCAAAGTCACACTATTAAGGAAATTAAGTTATCATTAGAGGCCAAATAATGACAGTTCATGTGTTTGCTGAAATCCCAGTCATGGTATTTGAACTTACACAAGAACTACATAATGACAAGTCCAGATACACAAGAAGGAACTTGTTTGGCCTCCATTGTACAGTACAAAAGTAATTACTCACCACATACTGCTTTTGCTGATTTTGATGCTTGCGCTCAACATGCTTCTTCATGTTTGATTTTGTTCCAAATTTCTCATTGCATCCCTCAGCTGTGCACCTGCAAATGGACTGTATTTTTTATTACTGCTGTCAAACAGTGATTTTTCCCTAGGCAGATACAGAAATCATTGTACAAGAAGAACACACAGAAGAATTACTGAAAAGCCAGAGGCTCAGTTCATCTTTTAATAATGTATTTTTGGGGGAGATCTGCCCATTCCTTTAAACATATTAAAGTTACAGATCACTGCCAGATCACGGGGTTTGATCCCACCCTGTGTGCACACTGTTACGGCAATGCCCATGACACAAAAGCCCTATACCACCGCCTCGCTTTAACTTCCTTTCCTTACGAACAACCGCACTTAGCTGTAGAAGCAAAAACTCGGGCCTTACTCGAACGGCTTTTCCCCGGTGTGCGTGAGGAGGTGTCGGGCGCGGTGGAAATCCCTCGTGAACCCTTTGCCGCAGCCTTCATAATCGCAAACATAGGGCCTCTGAAAGAGAGGAGTTGTTCCAGGGGCAAACCCACCCCCTCGGGGGCTCGGCCGCCGCGGGGAGGCCGCCGCCAGCGTGATGTCCCGGCCGCGGACACAGCCCGCAGCCCCCGCCGCGCCGTGGCACCCCCGAGAAGGCGAAGCGGCCTGCCCGGTGCCCAGCGGGGTCCCAGCGCAGCGCCCACGGCTCGGTGACACAGAGCCGTCCCTCCCAGCCGGCGCGGCTCACCTCGCCCGTGTGGCGGCAGAGGTGGGCAGACAGCCGCCAGGCCTTGTTGAAGGCGGCGTCGCAGCCGGGGAAGGAGCAGATGTACGGGCGCACGGGGTCAGGGCTCGCGCCGCCGCCGTCCCCGCGCGCGTCAGCCATGCCGCAGGGCACGTGACCGAGCAGGCGGGCGGGGCGGCGGCGGCGCGTGCTCGGTGGGGCGGGGCTCGGGGCCTGAGGGGCTCGGGGGGAGCTGCGGGGCCCCAGCGCGGAACCGCCGGATATCCCGAGTTGGAAGGACCCACAAGCATCACCGAGTCCAGCTCCCGGCCCTAAAGAGCACCATCTGCAAGAGTCGCACCATGGGCCTGAGAGTGTTGTCTAAACACTTCTTGAACTCTGCCAGGCTGGTGCTGTGACCACTGCCCTGGGGAGCCTGGTCCAGTGCTCACAGAGAGAAGATCAGAGTTTGCCCCTTCCCCTCATGAGGAAGCTGCAGCCGCAATGAGCTCTCTCTGCGGTCTCCTCCAGCCTGAACAGACCAATGGCTGAACAGCAGCTCCTCATACGGCTTCTTCTCCAGACCCTTCACCGTCTTCATTGCCCTCCTTCGGATGCTCTTTAACAACTTAATATATGGCACCCAAAATTATACTGTGGCACCCAGAACTGCCCCCAGCACTCGAGGTGAGGCCGCCCCAGCCCAGAGCAGAGCAGGACAATCCCCTCCCTTGCCCGGCTGTGATGTTGTGCCTGATGCTCCCCAGGACATGCTTTGCCCTCCAGGCTGCCAGGGCACTGCTGCCTCATGTTCAAATTGCCATCCACCGGGAGCCCCTGATCCTGTTCCATGGCACTGCTTTCCAGCACCTCATTCCCCAGACAGTATGAACACCCGGGGTCACCCTGTCCCAGGTGCAGAATCCAGCACATGGCAGAGGAGATAAAGTCATGCAGAGATGCACATGTCTAATTCTGTGTCCCTTGCCACACATAATAACCCTCCTGAGGTTATAAGGACCTAGGGGCTCTGCTGTCTCCCTGAAAAGGGTTTCATGGCTTTTGCAGGTGCCAGGTCATGTCCTGGGCAAAGGCTCTCCGAGCAGGTTTGGTTTGGCTCCCTGCCTTTCCCGAGGATGAGTCTGCATAATGCTGATCAGCCTCTGATCCAGACCAGAGCAATTTCATGGATTCTGACATCAGCCTCTGCTGGATGCTGCTTAGCACCTGCCCCAAAATTTGGGTGTTTTCAGCCTGGGTTGTTTTGGATTCTATGGCAGATGGCCTGTCACCCCAGCCTGTGGTCCTACTGTATCCCCAGGCCACCTGAGGTCACAGCGAGAGGAAGAGGACATGAGGCTAAGCCGAGCTGAGGGTCTGTGATACCTTGCCCAGCACCTTCCTCGTACTGACTTAGAGCTGAGGGAGCTGGGGGTGTTTAGTCTGGGGGAAAGGAGGCTCAGGGAGGACCTTATAGCTCCCTGCAACTGCTTGAAAGAGGGTTGTAGCCAGGTAGGGATAGGTCTCTCTCTTCTCCCAGGTATCAAGTGAACAGACCAGAAGAAATGGCCTCAAGTTATGCCATGGGAGCTTAGATTGTGTATTAGGAAAAAAATCTTCAGCAAAGGGTTGTAAGGCATTGGAACAGGTTGTCCAGGGAAGTGGTTGAGTCACCATTACTCAAAGTATTTAAAGGATGTGCAGATGTGGCACTTGGGGACATGTTTTAGACGTGGACTTGGCAGTGCTGGATTACTGGTTGGACTTGATGATCTTAAAGGTCTTTACCAACCTAAGTGGTTCTATGAGCACATCATTGCTCTGTTTTGCTCTATTTGAGTTGTCACACAAACTTTATTTTAGGTGACATCCTCCATCTGCTGCAATCCTCCCCACAGAGTGAGCATGAGGAACAGGGTAAGAAAGCTGGAATATGATTGTGACAAGGGAACCATCCTGTGGGGAAAAAATTCCCAATCCTTCTTCCTTGCTTGTGTCCTCAGAGCTGTAAAGCCTGAGCAGATGGCAGTGCTTGGAGCAGGCTGGGGAACTGGGGAAAGAAAGACAGGAATGAGGGTCAGGAATCCAGTGTATGGGAACTGGAGGAGGGAAGGGACACATCAAGTGCCAAAGGATGGGGAACCTAAGGGCTGTGCACAGCACGTTGCAGGGAGGGAAGATGCTGGGCAGAGCAAGAGGAGTTCATATCGGCCAGAAGCAGATTCCCATGGCCCTGGGGGATGTATCTTATCTCACTCATCTGTAGCAGGATTAAGGGGAGGGCTGAGTCAGTCAAACCATCACAAAGCAATGGCAAGAAATCAACTTCTTTTCAGCAGGGCAGTCAGTCTGAAAAAAATCTCAGCTTCTAACAAATACTAACCAAAATACGTAAAAGAAAATGTTGCTGTGGTTTTGGTAGTTTGGGAGTTTTTTGGTATTGCAATAAAAAACAAACCAGAAAATTAAAAAAGAGGTTATAAATGTTTTTTTTTTTTGAGCACATTTTTTCCCCTTTCTTATGAAAACATGATATTGCCTCAGGCCCCTCTAGAACAGGTGAGGAAATAGCATGCAAGGCAGAAAACTTCGGAAATGTTGCAACTGGTTATACAGTGAACAAGTATTCTTCACATTGAGTTTTGCACTATGCAATGCCAGTTTGAGATTTCAGCAGAGTCCTCTGGGAATTCTAATCCAGTTTTGGAAATATATAAATAGTGGGTGAATCAAGGCCAGAGGGGTTCTCGTGCTGCATTTTTGATGTCTTCTGACTTGACTGTGAGAGGAAGGATTTTGTAGAGTCCTCTAGGAGAGCTAGAAAGAGAGTGGGTTGTCTTTCAGATTTGATGTTATAATTTTCCACTGTAGGAGGTGAAAGGTAAACCTGCTCAGAGGTAGACATATGCAATGGAGAAAAATTAAATCTGAAGAGAAACATTTCCAGAGCGAGGTCCAGACTACAGCTGATAAATTTTAATAACCTGTAAGCTGAAAGGGAGCAAAAACTCAGAAAAATGAGGCAGTTCATTCCCTCAAGATAAAAAAAAAAACACAGAACAACTTCACACACACGTAAAACCCCCACAGACTAGTAAATCCCTCAGATTCTGATTGAAATTATTTCTTTAATCTACCAGAATCTACTCAGAATTAAGTATCAATCAGGGAAAGACTTCACATATTGCTGTGAATACTCGTCCTTCTGAAGAACTGCGGAGTGAATGGGTCACATAAAATTTTCTACCAAAGACTGTTTCATTTTCCCATCCCAGCATTCTGCTATAAGTAGAGGTATTTACCCCATCTCCAGGGTAAGTTGCTTCTCTTTGTGCATCACAGTTAAGTCAAAAGATCTTATGTTTATGAACATTACACAGAAGTTATTTGAATGTCTATTAAAATGAAGATAAATATGTTTAAATGTGCTTCCAGAGTAGCTCTGTGATTGCAGAAATTATTCTCCTGCATGAGAAGCTTTGGAAACTGAAAGATTACTTTTTTCTCTAGACTTATTGCAATGTGAATATTGTTTGCTAGAGGCACCATATCTAGATGTCTCTTGGCATGGTCCAATAGCAGTGGGATGCAGAGAGACTGTGACTTAAGCATGACACTAACTACTATTTATGTGTTGTGAGCTGGTCCCAACAAGTTTTGTGACCCTGGCTACATTGGTGGTTCAACAATCCTGCAACAAGACCAGACACATGTCTAAAAAAATGAAAGGACTTTCTGTTTTCCAGAGTAAGGGGAGAAATTGTGATGAAGTTGACAAGAGTTGTCAGGAAACTTGCTGCAGTTTTTGGAGAAGTCCCTCAGTTATGCATGGTGAATTGTCACATGTAAGGTAGGACAGAAGTAAAACGCAGCAAAGAAGTAATTTTAGCTTTTTTCTATAGAGGTGAATCTACAAATGTGGATGGAAAAAGCAGGGGTTGGGAGAAGCATTCTGGTGAGTGGTTGCACTAAGAAGGATCAGCACAGGCACACTCCCTGTGTCTTCTGTTTCTTCTTCTTCTTTAATATTTTCTGCCAGTTTCCCCTGCTCCAGTCTACTTGCAAGGTTGTATGGACCCCAACTGTGTTTTCCTTCTCACAACAATCACTTTATTCTTTCCTTCATCAAGTGTGGGCTCACTCTTCCTTTTTTCCTAAATCACAAGCCTGCTGTACAGCTAAGGAAGAGTAGGATGGAGTACATGTGAATTATGCAACCTGGATGCCAGAGGTGAACTGCAGTCAGGATAATGTTTTCTTCATCTTTCTGTTTACTGAATTATAGCTGGCTTGTAATGGTGCCAGTGTCCTCAGAAGCCCTTTCTAGGGATTTCTGGGAACCACAAAAACATGTTAGGAAGAGGATGGAGTTAATCAGTTGGGCTTTCCTGCTGCTATATTCAGCCCAGCAAGCCGCTTCTGACAGATGTTTCTGCTTTTAGGCCGCAAGGGATGTTATTGACTGGCTTTCCCTGTGTTCAAGAAGCATGTAAAGCTATCAAAGACTTGATTTCCATAAGAGCATTTTCTTGTCAGGTGATGTTTTTCTATCTTGGGAACAGTGGATTTTAATGAATTTCTCAATAGACTGATTCCCTGAAGAGAAGAAACAGAAGAATCTACATTAGTTGATTTTTCCTTCTGTCTGTGGGAAGCATGGGATGTGAAGATGCATGGTAGAGCTGTGGGGAGCAGCAGACAGAGCCCTCTGCTGCCCATCAGCCCTCCCATCGACTATCCTGTTAAAATACATGTTAAAATTAAAATTTTCTGTATGCCATACAAAGAAAATTAGAGCCAAGTCCCAGTGTTCCTTACACAGTTTGAGGCCAGTCAGTTCATATTGCTACCTGGGTCCTGGATCTCTACCAGTATCTCATGACTTGCATGAAAAGAAGGGAAAAACCTGACTCCATGATCTGGTTCCCCAGGAGCTCTTTCTGTGTGGGATGGGGGAAAGGAAGACTTGGGCACAACCCCTCCATGGGCTGTGAGATAATGGAGGGTCCCTTCTCTGGGAAACAGCTCTTTTCACCCCATTCCTACATTCATCCTGGAGGATTTGCTTACCCGTACGTTCAGCTCACCCAGCCGTTGGACAGGATCAGACAAGACCAGATTAAAACAAAATGGCCCCAGCTCCCCTTTTCACCGTGGTAGTCCCTTGAAGTGAGTAGAGATACTCCTCAGCTCCCCAGTGCAACTCTGGGAAGGAGCTGCTGGAAGGACATTGTGCCAAGCAGTAAGGCAAAGGTCAGGATGCACAGGAAGTTCAGATGAACATAAGGAAGAACTTCTTTGCTGCGCAATGATTGCACACTGGAACAGATGGCCCAGAGAGGTTGTGGAGTCTCCTTCACTGAAGATACTCAAGAAGGGTCTGGATGCAATCCTGTGCCGTGTGCTCTGGGATGGCCCTGCTTGAGCAGGGAATTTGGTCCAGAGGACCCCCTGTGGTCACTTCCAGCCTGACCCATTCTATGAATCTGTGATTGAAGGGGTTGTACTGACTCAAGCACAGGCAATTTTCAGAAGGGACATAACACCCAGCATTATGTCTGTTTTCTGCAAATGGTGCCTTTCCTAATAAGCCACAACTATTTGTGCTCGCAGCACTGGCCTCTCGAGGCATCACATAACGTGGGTCAATAAGGGCCGCAGTTATCCTTCTGACCAAAACTGCAAGTGCAAAATTATGCCTGCAGCTATCTGAGGCCATAAAAGCAAGGCATCCTCTGAAGCTGACACTCAGTAGCTTAGTGAGCCCTTCTTCTCACAGCCAAGCCCCATGGGATGCTCCTCTGGCACGTGGCCTGTTCACTTGGACAAAGGAGAAACACAACCTTACCCCTCCTTTCCTGGCAGCAGTGGCTGGGAGGGTTGGTTGGTTTAGTGGACCATAACTATTGTTATAATTGCTGCTTCGTCAGACAGAATTATTAGTCTGTCAGTAATGTGTTAGACAGCAACACTTGTCTCAAATGCCTGTTAATTATCTAAATAAGCAAATTTGCTTCCTTTCCCACAGTGGTCACTCATGTCTTGTGTCATTTGTGCAGCTGAAGCTGTGATCCTTCAAATACCCCTGCAAACAGTTCTTATTACAAGGGTTGTGTCCTCAAAGCACAGAGGTTGCTGATATGAGCGAAGATGCTGGACTAACTCCTCAGGGCTTGATCCAAATCCTTTTGAAATCAGTAGAAAAATGCTCCCAGTCTTTCATGGCTTTGGATTATATCCTCAGATAGTAACTTTTTCCAGGGAGGAATTTTGCTTCAAACTTCACTTGAATACACTTGAGAGATCTAGCAGTTGATAAAATACTCAGCCTTGAGCCAATACAGCCAGTGAAAGCTCTGAACATATTTGGGTTTTTTTCAACATAATAGTATTTTTATTTTTTCTGGGGAAAGCAACAATCTGATCTGCTTGCTTGTCCAGAGTCAGACCTGCAGTAGCTTTTCAGTTACTTAGAGACATCCAAAACATGAAAATGTGGCTGTCAGTGTAAGGGTTTGGGGCAGCAGATGTCCACAGGGCTTTAGTGCATGTCCTCTGCCTACTGCACAGAGTTGTGTCCCCTCATTTGAATGCCAGCACTCTGCTCCAACAGGCAGAGCTGCCTGCCTGCTCTACCTCAGAGAATCCAAAATCCCAGAAGACTTTTGTACCAGCATCACAGGTCAAAAAAATGGGGTGGCTTCTCTGCAGCACTGTCCCCCTCTGCCTGCATCATCCCAGACCTTCCTCCAGGCTGCTGTGCATGGGCTGTGACGGTGTCCCTGTCCCTGAACAAGAGCATCTTCAGAAGGTAAATTTGTGCCTTGAAGCTGTAGGCCCCAGGAAGACAGAGCCCAGAAGCAGGTCCCAGAGGCTGAGTGTGGGACAGGATGGCAGTTGCTGACATGGGGACAGCAACCCTTGGGCAGGGGCCAGGTGACCCCAGGGGTGGCTGGTGATGCACAAGGAACTTGGAAAGCCTCATCCCACCAGTTTGCCTCATCTCAGGAGTGTCTAGGAGACAGCTCCACTTTGTCTCCCACCTAATAAAGGATTGAAGAAGTTCCTGTCCCTCCACCAGCCTGCACCTGAGTTAAATGCCCAGAAGCTTCTTAAATTCCTCCCTTTTTGGTTTAAATCTGCACAGCATAGCTGCTGGAGGAGCCTGAGATGAGGAAATCACAGAACTTCTCCACAAGTGTACCATTTCATACAAATCTCAAAGCAGGAGTTTTCTTGCAACAGCATTA
Organism: Pseudopodoces humilis; assembly: GCF_049639895.1. Lineage (NCBI taxonomy): Eukaryota > Metazoa > Chordata > Aves > Passeriformes > Paridae > Pseudopodoces > Pseudopodoces humilis. The sequence continues at coordinate 68,862,911 of NC_142201.1, forward strand.
GTTTTACTCAGGGAAGTTACCAAGGACATAATAAAAACGATCATCAAAGCCCAGGTGAATTTTTCCACCTCCCAGAGATTTCCCTTCCCAGATATGGCTGAGGACTCTGCAAGCACACAGCTGTAGGGCTGCAGATCTGGGACTGTTAAAAGAAAACCGTGTGCGTTTAGTCAAAGGAGATAGGGCCATCTAGTGACAAGAGAAACTTTTGTTCTTCATTCCTTTCATTCCGTCCTTCCTTTCACAAGCCCAGGAAAACCTGTTCTGGCCCCAGGACTGGCACGGCCGCCCCTCGGGCAGGGATATGCTTGGCTGAGCCTCACGCAAAGCTGGAGCTTTGCATGGTCCTCAGCAAATCTTTTGCGAGCAGAGATGGCAGCGCCAAGCAGAAAGGCTGCTTGGATCTCTGACAAGGTTTGGGTTTGGGAAGAGCCTGTGATGCCTCACAGGCCTTGCAGGGGGCCAGGAGCATGCAGAGCTTCACCCGGGATCAACAGTGAGAAATGGGGCTCTTGTGTTTGTTGTGAGATGGTTTCCCCTAGATTTGTTTTTTTAACTGCTGTAGGCAAGCAAGGGAAAATTCAGGACAGGGAAGATGTTTCTTAGGGGAAAAAAAAATTAATTTGTTTCAAAATATGCATTAATTTTATTTCTTAAAAATAATTAAGAGATTCTAGGAATTGTAGAAATTTTGTCCTTTTTAAGTAAGAAAGTACTTGTGCATGGCGTTCCCTCTGACCAAAACAAGTCTTCCATAATATCATTAACATACTGAAAAAATTTATTTCTTGCCGAAGGAAGCATTTTTTTTCTTCTTCTTCCACTTCTCTCTTTGTCTAGCACATTCCTCCTTTCCTCTGAAGAATTCACTCAACTCGTTATCAGTTTAGCTAATTACATTACTGCACTTCCCAGCAAATTAAGATCCAAAGCCTGACAGTTTACAGTAAACTCCACAAAGAAAGGGATAATGAGGTTACTTTGCAGATTTTGTTCCTTGGGTAATTTCCATACACTTGGTTTATAAAGTGGGAGATAAGGTAGCTGCCATAGCTTTTATGTTACCCTTCCCAAGCCCAGTCCAGGTCTCACAGCACTTCTGGGAAGGAAGGGGTTCTCCTGCTGGAGACACAGAGATGAGGCCATTTTTCCCATGGTGGAGAGAGAGACACCATATGCGTGCTGAAAGCAGAGCTAAAACAGGGATCATTTCTATGCCTTAGGCTGTATCCATGCTGCTCAGAGATGGACTCCTGAGCAAAGTGGTTGTGTTCCAACCACAAAGCCCTCAAGCCCAGGTCTTCTACTTATACCATGAGATTTCCCCATTAATAAATTACAGGGTTGGCACCTTGTGCTGGGAGCAGGAACTACACTTGAAATGGGTGAGGGGTACACGGTAGCCCATCAGAGTGGTGCTTTCATAGCATGAGGATGGAGATACCTGTGGGAGTGTGGCATGACACTGTCTGAACATGTGGGGCTGGGACCACCACACCAGGTCTGCACTGAACCAGCAGCAGACTAGCTCAGGGCAAGTAGGGACAGACTAAGAGGAGAAAGGATGAGCTCCGTTTTTGTGGGGAACTTCCAACTGCAATGTTTGGTTTGATTCAGAATGGAAAGAAACACAACATTGTCTGAACCACAAAACACCCCAAAGCAATCTGTTTGGGATCAATCTACTTCTTTGGATTATCCTCTGATTTCTGTTTTTCTTTTGAAAATATAAGCCAAAATTTTGCTTTTGTTGTTCCCACAGAAAGAGTTTTTTCTGTTAGATAACAGGTTTAGGACATTTTCTACTTAGCGGTTTGTTCATACCTGCAGTCCCAGACAGAAACTCAGCATTTAACATTCTGGTTATTTCATACATCCCTAATTAAGCTAAGGTGACATGAGTGGATGTAATAAGATACCAGAGTGAAGGGCATGGAAGGAGAACAAGGACAATGAAGTCATCAAAGACAGAAAAGTGCTTTTGTGTAGGCTTACAATTTAGACCAAGAATTCCCTATAATTGTTACCTCATTGTCCTCGATCTCTATCACACTTTGCTTTGATTGTTTTGTGTTGCTCTTCCCAGATCCTCTCAGCTGCCTTTGGCTATTTATGGGTGAAAAATTCACCCACATTTTGTGCTTATTCATAAATCTGCATACTGAAGTCTGGGGCAAGAGGCTGTGCTACATGTTCATCCAGGCCTTGGCATCCCCCAGTAGGGATTCCAGCCTTTCACTGGGCTGTTACAAACACAGAACAAGAGCCTCAGCAGTGCATGGTTCTCCTTCACCCTCTCATCTGAAGGTGTTACTTTGGTCATGGTTAATCAATTGTGAGCCTGGGAGTGACAAGCCAGTTCAGTCAAGTCACTTTAATCACTTTAGAGCCAGGTCCAAAGACTGTAGCTGTCCCACAGTGCTGGCTGTGACACTTAGTCAGGGTCAACATTAAATTCAAAAGCCTAATTCTGAATGTATTTAAACAGAAAGCTCTCTGTGAAGATGTAGTCCACCAGACCTCCCAGCCGCTGGAAGCTGGGCAAATATGCGCTGCGTTTTCTGGAAAGGATTTAAAACAGTTTTCTGTTGAAAAGTCTCCATATCTCCATCACAGTAAACAGAAAAATACAAACCTCTTCTTCACTCCGCATCAAGCTGGCAAAACCAGATACTTTTCACTATTCTACCTGATATCTATTAGTAAGTCTGTGACTACAACCATCTTGGATGATAAGTCACCACCCAGATTTACACATTAGGCTCTCTGGCTCTCTACTTTGGCCTCCATTTTTCCTGCCCACCTAAAAGATGTTGCTGTGCTCCATAGCAAGCAGCTGCCATGCCTCTGATGGGTGTCTTAAATACATCATCTGCCTCAGAGGAAACTGCCTTTCCTTGCTGTAGCAGATCTTGGGGAGTAGAAGGCTGAGTCATTCAGCTCATGCTCTTGAGAGAAGTCTTCTTACCTCATGAAGATAACTAGCTCTCTTTACAGATGTTAATTGTAATTAGGACATCTGGACCACATCATTTTCTCCTACATCTTTCCTGTTGCCCATGCTGCCTCTCAGTCCTGCCTTCTGTCTTTCCTTGTGCCATCCCTGGAAGTGTTCAAGGCCAAGTTGGATGGGACTTTGAATGACCTGATCTTGTGGATGGCAGGGAGGTTGGAACTGATGATTTTCAAGGCCTCTTCCGACCCAGGCCATTCTAAGGTTCTATGTTTCAATGAACCAAAACCACACACAACAGTGCTTCTTGGGTGCCCATCAGACCAAAGCTCCCTCCAGTGTCAAATGACAAACCCCTGCTGAGCCACGTGCTGCCCAGGAGGGGCAGGGAGGGATGGCATCAGGACAGGGAGAGATGCAATCAACTTAGGTATGGTTTGCAGGCAGGACAGATTGCATCAATTTGCTAATGATAAACAGGGGGGGTCAGTTGAATCATTGAGCATTCAGCCAGAGGCACTTTTACAGATTTGCCATACTCAGAAGGTGCCATGTCGTGTACATGTGCACAGTGATGTGTTGCGGTGAAAGTGCCTGTTGGTTGAGTTTTCCTGTTTTCTGTGCTTTGGTCCATTGGTTTGCCACCAGCTTGCAGCTCTATCTCCTATGTGAAACAGTCCTGCTAAATAGATGCCCTGTCCTTAATGAGAGGGATGAAACAGCAAGGTTTCCGAACCCAGCACAGACTTCCTTTTTCAAAAATTTTCTTAGCAGAATAATCCACTTTCGAGGAAGAAAATGATGATTCCTGGGATCTGAGTCGATGACCATGCCACTGAGCCCAGCAAAGCCATACCAGTACAAGCCAGTTCAAGCAGAAGAATCTCTACAGGCACCAACAATGGGCTCTACACTTATGCCCCCTCCCGCACGCAACTTCTGAAGCTTGTAGGTGATTTCACTGAGGTTTTATGACACTAACAAGGGGAAAAAACCTTGGGAACTAACATTGCTCAGCAAGACACAGCCTGCAGCATGTTTTTTATGGCCAAGAACTCTCAGCGTTCCTGGCTTCATTTCCTCAGCGCTCACAGCATTCCCCCTTTATGGCAGGGCTGTGCCCCACCCCAACATGCAAGGCCACATCCTGGGCTCAGGCAAATCACTGGGGCAGCAGAGAGCTGGGATTCAAAATCCTACATGAGTTAAAACAAGGCTAATCTGGGCAAAGTAACAACTGAGAGCTTGCTCTTACAGCCAGCATCAGCAAGGCACAGGCCCACTGCCTAGGCAGGGCACCAGTGACTTTGAGTGGCTGGCGGGAAGAGCTCCATCTGTCTGGGGCTGGACCATGGTCAAACACAGAGGGACACCATGGTCTCAGTTACTGAAGTGATGTGCTCCAGACCAGCTTGACTACCTCTGCCCAGTGCTGCCCTTTTTGGTACCCTCCTAGGAGCCATTGCAAAGGCACAATCAGCAGATGCATGAAAAGCTGCTGTCACTGATATCCCTAGTGTCAGGTTTCCTGGGCTGGCGGCCAGGGGTTTTCCTTATCATAGGTACTTTATAATACTTCTTACATCAAATGGAAGGAAAGAAAGAAATATGTTCTCAAATAAAGGGATTTGTTCTTAAAAAGTCAATAAAGCTGGTAGAGGATCTAATGACAGGGTCTGGCCTGTAAAGCATTGATGAGAATAGTTGGTCATGAAAATACAGCATTTTGGAGGATGAGGTAAGACCCTACAGTTCTGGAAATAATGTAAGATCCTTGGAAACCAGAAACACACATCAGAGCTTATTTTATCCCAAGGTAGTTGAACATTAACAAAGCTCACATTAAGAAGCACTGTGTTGCTGGTAGGAGGAGTCTGATGCTCTCTCCAGTGTGCCTTCTTTCCCTTCTACCCAGGCACCATTATTGTCTCACTTCAGCTCCATGGGGTAGGGGGACTCTTGTCTTCGCTACTCACATGGTTAGGTAAATCCCAGAGGATGGCCACTATCCATGTCAGAGGAAATCTGGATGGAGCATACCTGAAATCTCCTGAGAGATGATATTGCTGTGGCTGAGCTTGCTTTCCCTTGAGCAGGGATTTCTGTGAGTCATAACATTTTTTTGCTCCAGCCTTTACTGAACTTGGCTGTTCCCCAGTCATTTTAGTCCAGATTTTCTAGCAAGTGAGGTTTGGCTTTAGTAGACATGCTGTCTATCCCATGAGATTTTTACCTTGCTCATTCAGAGGCAAAGAAAGTACCATTTGTTTCATGAGCATATGAGACAAGCAGCAGCTTGTAGTTTCATTATTAATTATTTACCAGACAAAAAAATCTTCCCCATCTGGGAATGTTTTATTTTCCCAGGGTAATGAATGGACACCCACGACATGAGAATGCAGGAGAGACACTGGTATTGCCAGCTGTTAGACAAAGAGGTATCCATTGCTACAAAATCATTAGAAATTACTTCTCTGTGCAGGGAACCTGGTCATAACCCTTTTTGAGATGTTCCTGCACACTGCAGGAAATCAGTCTAGCAGGTACAGTAACCCTGTAATGCTGCCCCTACAGTGGCAGTTCATCTCTGAATTATAACAATCTGGACTCTATCTGGGCATTTGAAAATGAACCATCCACTCTCAACTTGAGCCTGTCCTGCTTGGGATTTAAGTTCATAGCTAACTTGGTAAGAGTGAGAGTCAATCCAGTGAAACCCTCGTTAGCTCTGTTATGCTGCAACCCCACATGCCAGCTGGAAATATTTGTGTTTGAGCACAAAAGCAAGTGCACAAGCTCCTCGATGATCTCATGCTGCTAATCTTTCCCATTTGTTCTGTTTGCATCAAGACAGGAGGACGTTGTCAGTCAGTGTCAGTCTCCATCCCTTGGATGACAGTGGGAGGAGGGTGGGTGCAGCTGGGATGAACTGCATTTCTCGGCAGGCATCCTGTTGCACAGCCACTTTATGTACAACATTTTTGGCATAAGACTTCTTGGAAAATGTCTTTGTTTCTGTCACAGGAGCACAGAGGAGCCAGAGTTGGTGGCTTCAGCGAGATCGTCCACTGCTGTAAATGGTCACAAGCTCATCTCACCACCTGAGATACAAATTTCCTCCTGTACACTCACCTTAGCTCTTGTCACCCTGCGGGAGCTCACATCAGAGAGTAAAACCAGCCAGCCTGAGGCAGAAGCATCATGTAACCAAGAATCCTCTGGCTGCTGTTAGGATAACATAGCAATTTGCCATCTTCCTTTTCCTCTCTTGCCTGTAATTATGCTTCAGTCACTGGTCAACTGTTCAACTGTTCTCTTCAGACCTGTAATCTGGCAACTTTTTTTCCTGTCACCTACAAGTACTTATTTGTTTTCACAGTTAGGAAGACTTAGGCTTCCTTTTCTGCTCTTTTGGGGAGACACAAACTGCAGCTGTCAACATAATACCAATAATGTGCCTCACTTAGAAAAAAAATCAATAGGTGGTGTAAGTGTTAACCATATGGGCATGACAGTAAACATGCTCTGAAAGCCCCAGGAAATGTTAATGAAAGCAGAGCTGCACCCTGGGGAAGGCAGCAGGGTGGCCATGACTCAGTGCAGACAGATATTCCACTTCATGTTGTACACGTAGTGATGCCCATCTCTGGTGTATTTAGCAAGATATAAAGTTGTAGTGTCCTGTATGGTCACCAAATTGTCTTCTGCAAGCAGCTATGTGTACTTGACTTAGGCACCTTTCTAGCAGTGTGGAAAGCATTTGTAAGGAACCATAAAAAGTCATTACATATGCAGAACAATTGAACCTCCTCAGCATCTGTGGTAGGAAACACATCTGTCTTCTGTCCCTTTCTTTCCTAAATGTCTCCCTGAATCAACTTTTATGGGAGGGTCGTAAATATCCCTTTCTACTCGAATCCAGGAGTTAACAATACCCCCTGTGACCATAAACACAAGATGTTTCATTGAGGAAAGAGGTGCACTCAAGTAAGCAGAGATCTTTGTGACAGTTGCTGCCAGTATGGTCCCCATGCACCGCTAATCACATTAGTGGGAGAGCACGGAGGTGGCCAGCAGACAGCAAAAGAAAGAAGGAGAGAAAAGCAAGACTAATCTTGTTAAAAGGGAAGCAAAGATAGACGCTACTTTTACACAGAAGCTTATAACGTCCCCATTTTCCCAGGGCTGGAATCACCTGGATGCTCTCTGAGCAGCACGGCTGCTGCTGCTGTTGTGGAAGCAAACAGACCCACATCTCTTGTGTTACCGAGGGCTGGTTTTTCTTACAGCTCTTTGCCTTCCATGGTCTCTTGGTTTCTGCACAGACAAACTTGAATCCTTCTTGAAGCAGAGGTTTACTTTCCTCCAGATGATTTTAAAAGCGGTACAACTGGTTTTAATCCTCTGCATGAGATCTTTTTCCACCAGAGGAAGACCACAATTTTCAACAGACAAAACAAATGCCTGATGTAAAACATTCATGTATTTTCTCATTCTCGTCTGGAGAGGCGATGCCAGATGTTTGAAGGTGCCTTCTTCCTGAATTAAATCTTTTGCTCTCTGGTTGCATGGGGGTGATGACAGATCCCAAATGTGTACTTTTCTTGCTTGAATAGGCACAAAATACCCACCAAACTGGGAACTAAGGATTAGGCAAGCAGTCACTAAATGGCCTCAGTCAGTGCCCCCAGTAAGGTTTCATCCTTTAGTCCTGGCACACAACCTTTCCATGCTGTGAGACATGATGCAGACGTTGTCTCAGGGCTGAGGTGCTCTCTGCCCACTCCCTCCTCTCACATGTGGTGGAGAAGGGCTGAGGGAAAGGGGTGTAGGAGGAGAGGTGCTCCTGACCAGAAACACTCACGGAAGCATAGGCACCAGAAGGTGCATTAACCCACACAAACATATCAGTGAGCAGGATGCTGTTACAATATGTTGAGGCTCTTCAGCCACCTGGGAGCCCAGAGCCCACAGCACCCAAGCCAGTGAGCTTCCGATCCTACAGAGCAAGACTAAGCTTTGGGGAAAGATTTTCATCTTTTGGGGAATCAGAGCCTGGAGAGGCAGCACCTGTCACAGGCATGTCAGGGTAACTCTTCAAGCCAGTGCTGGAGAGCTGATGGGTACAGCCTTTCTGAGTACTTCTCCAGCAAGACAGTCCCTTCTGCCACCACCCATGACTGTGTACCTAGCAGAATTGTGTTAGTGGATCCCCTTCCACAGAGTTTATTGTTAGAAGGGAAAACAGCACCTTGATATCTGAAAGGAGCCTTAACCCATTTTTTGCCCTGCCTGTTTATTCAATATCGTACTACAGAGCTGAGGGTGGATAAACAAAGTTCTTGTGTCAGTGGTTGTGATGTCTGCTGCTACAAGTGCTGGTGCCTTGCCAATTAATCAAATGGAGCAGGGGAAGGAGAACCTGACAGATGGGCAGGAGAAATCCTTGATGGAAAATCTGATTTGTTGGTGCATGGGGTGGCAGTGGCAGGAGGGAGCAAAAAATGAGGAGACAAGTGGAAATCTAGAGGCAAGGACAGCGATGCCCAGTCAGGTGGGGATCAGCCACTTATTGGCTTGATATTTCATCAAGTTCTTAAATATCAAATGTAGAACAGAGACCCTTTTGCCATTAAAGCAATGGTTTCAGTATGGATTAGTGGTGGCTAAATGAGCTGGGAAGTGGCTGTTGTCAGTGTCCCGGGACACTTGAGCTCCCCTTGCCATCAGAGCTGGGCCTTTCAGGAGAGGCAGAAGCACTGGTCAGAAGTGGAGCCCCTGGGGAAAGGAGAGATGGGCTTCAGGAAGAGGAGAGGCTGTGAAGGAAAAGCTTCAGGAATACTTTCAACAAGGTTTGGGAGAGGTGGTTGGACTGGGGACACAGTTCTGGTGAGCAGAGTCTGTGCAATGCAGAGACCCCTGCAATGAAGAGGAGCCCAGACAGACACATTTCTGAGCATCAGACAGTAGGACTTCTTGGTACCCAGTTAACTGAGGGGAACCTGAAATCCTTGCTCTTCCAAGAGATGGATGTTTTGTTTGTTTCCCAGTCCTAGGAGTGGATCAGTTACACCAGGACCCTCCAACTCTGCTTCTCCACTCTTCTTTCTGCTCCCTTCTCTCCCTGCAAGGACAGTGCTGCACCCCAAACTGGGTGGCATCAGGGGTACTTTCCCTAGCCCCTGCAGCCTCTCCTGCCTCACATGATCTTGGCATTGACATGGCTGGGGGAGAGCCTGGGACCCACACAGAACAGGGAGCCAGGAGCTGTGAGGGGAAGAAAAGGCAGCAAAGGGAATAAAGGAGATGAAGCTACAGATGCCAGGAAACAGAACAGAGAGGTGCCTGAAAGGAGGAGGAAAAACAGCTAGAAAGAGCCACTGGGAAGCTTGTTTGGGTACTGCAGAAAGTCAGCATTTATTCCTGTGCAAGCCTCTTGCAGGCTGCAGGGACATCCCTGGTGTGCAAGTACCCAAATGCGTTCAACTGCAAAGGGAATGGGCAGCTGAACCCGCACCCTACTCACCTCTTCTGTAGGGGCATGTCTGGATTACTATTACTATTACAATAATTATTACTGGTTGTAGTAGTAGTAGTAGTAATCTATTAATAATATTACTATTATTATTATTATTGTTGTCTCCTGATTTTCCCAGGAATCTGGACTTTTGTCTCATACAGGCAAGAAGATCATCTGTGGTTTGTCTTAAAGAAAGAAAACATCTTTTTTTTTTGTTTTGATGGTGTCTGTCCCTTAGTTACAATTCATTCATCCCCTTGGCTAAGAAAACATATTGATCCTTCCCCTGGGCTCTGACCCCTCCATGCCTTTCCTGTTTACAGAGTTATCTTTAGCATTCCTGCCTCCTCCTCACTGCTCAGGGGCAGCAAACATTTCAGGTAAAATTGATTCAGTGGATACAAGGAAAGATGTCATGAAGGAACCTGGGACATGAGGCCATTTGTGGTCTCTCTGCCATCACATAAGCCTGCTGTGGGTCAGTTCAGCATTAAATGGCTTCTGAGGTGGCTTCTCATAAAAAGCAGTACTGGGCGGCTCTCCCAGTGCAAACTGGAGTGTCAGTGCAATTACCATCATTGCTTTTGTGCAATGAACTGGACAAACTCTAATTCCACCTTTCTCCTGAGACACGCTTACAGGTTTTGAAGGCTAGACAAATAATGCAGACCACCCAGCCTGACCTGCTTTGCCCAGCTCAGAGCCTCTTGCCCTTAGTTTCAGCTTCAGCCCACTGGTTTTGTGCAAGTGCACAAGTTCCACTTTCAGAAGTGGAATAGGACTCTTCTCGTGTTTGTCAACACCTTCATCAGACCTGCCTCCAGCTATGCAAGGGCTACTCAAAACAAATGAACTCTTTTTGGGGATATGCTGTATCCTTTCCATCTTGTAACCATAGGTAGGGTACAAAAAGGGTATATTAAAGTAACTGTTTTCAGGTCCAGTCCCTCTCATTGTTCCCTGGTCCTGTAGACCATGTTCAGACAGTTGCAGATCGATACAAGCGCTACTGGAAACCCATCACTTCCGTCAGGGAAATGACTTCACCTTGGGCTACATTGTCAAGCTCCTATGTATGCACCCTGCTTGCTTTCCTGAAATGTCACATTTTCTCCTGCAAAGTGCCCTAAACTCAGCCACAGGGGTGAGGTTGTGGTGCATGACTTCCATCTCAAAGGAAGGGGAATGTTTAACCTTCAGGCATAGCCCTGCTTAGCATGGCAGTGCCCAGTTCCTCACATGACTCCTCTGCCTGCCTTTCCCCAAGGTGTGTGGGATAACTCCAGATGTGCTGCGGTCAGAGGAAGTGGTGGGGAGTGTGGGAGGGGGAAGGACCCACAGTGCACCCCACAAATCACAGGCAGTGGCCTCAATCCCTGTGCAAGCAAATGAACCTGCCAGAACAGTATAAACTTGTAAATTGACAAACACTAAGTAAAAAAACGATAAATATATAAACAATTACACGTATTCAAAAATCATGTTTCAGCCACTCTAGGTGATCGTAGCTTCAAGCACCATTTAGTGAGGACTCCATTCCCAGCAGCTGTGGACAGCTATTTACTCTCCAGGTCTCAGTCCTCAGAGGCACTTGAGCGGTGTGCAGCTGCCGCAGGTAGGCTGGCAGGAAAGCAGCTGACTGGGTTGAGGTCTGCTGGAGCAGCTCAAGGGCTGTTTACTTGCTGGTTGTTCTAGGCAAGCTCATCCAACTGACCTTCAAATCTCTAAAGAATAAAATTCATCTAATGAAGTCAGATGTATAAGATTTTTCCCTTCATCCTATGTGGATTTTTATATGCCTGCTTATATGTACTGGTTTTTTTTCTACTTTTGTTTGTATCAGAGGAAACCTGTTTTCTAAGGTGTTGCCCTGGTTGGGAAAGTCTGTAAAAGGTGGTTGGGATTTATCCCAGATAAAAGCCAAAGCAGCTTAAACAGTGTCTTGATGGGGCCAAGCTGAGTTGATACACCCCCCAGCCATATCCAGCTTTTGAGTACTTTTGGAGCCCTGGTAAGGAAAACTGCGGGAGCACCATTCCTGGGGGGTAGCAGGGACTGGAGGGTGATGTCCTAATTGACATGGGGACCCAAATATATAAGGGGGATATAAGTGATTGAGTATTATTTGATAAATATACCAAAATACCCCAGCTCAAAAACTTTATGGTCCCTAATAAAGTGATGTCCCTGATCCCTGACTACTTAGCAGAATTTGCTTGTCCACAGCTTCTCATGTGAACGTCATATGCAGACTGAAACAGGCTGCTACTTCTGGCCCCAGCAGGGCATATTCATCTAGTCAGTAGGACAAGGAATTGTCAGGTAATTCTTGACTAATTTAAATTCAAAAATAAAAAAGAAGCCAAAACAGAACCCAATGATCAACACAGAGACTGGGATGCCTGAGGGAAAAGGACCTCTATTGGTGTTTCTTATGCCATTCTCCAGCCTGCAGGCTATACTTTTCTTCCTAGTTCATGCTTTTCCAACACTTCTGAGATTTCTCTCTGCTTATTTGGTCTTTCTGGTTGTATTTGCACACACACCTCCATTAAAATAACAATTTCTACTTTGCATTTGCAATCAGATCTAATAAAAGTCCTCTGTTCTCATAGCTTGGTTCCCCAACAGCTTCTCAATGTATGTGTTTTCAGACTTTGTTCCTATTTTTTATCTCTCTTATGGTCAAACAGAGGCTTTAATGTATTAACCATGTGTTGAGAGGAGAAGGCAGCTGCCACATTGGCCAGCTTCAACAAGTCTCCGACAGGTGTCTCACAATGTGCTCCAAGTGTGCTGTTCCAGTCTGAAACACTGCTGACCTTTTTGAACAGCTCTGAAAGGTTTGGGGCTCACAGGAAAACAAATTGAGAAGGACTGGGTTCTTCTTTGAGGCTACTGTATTTACCCCTATCCTGCTGAAACCAGCTCTTCTGGGATGCCAGTGTGGGTCCACATGCTCTGCTCCATGGCCAGAGAGCGTGGTGTGCGGTGTGCAGGGCTTTGTTGGATCTCCCCTGAGCTTGGCTCTCTAGTCCAGAAGTCTGACCTTGCAGATGTCTGCTGAATTGACGGCTAAATTGTTTCAGTGACTGAATTGCAGAAAACGAAATAGAGCCCTTATAGCCAAATCCAGTGGGAGCTAGGGCAGTTTGGATCGACCAAAGGGCCAAAGATGGGCTGGACACCATAAGACATCATAGATGCAATGATGTGTTCCAGCTCAGAGAAAGTCAGTGGAGGAAAACAGCTTATGGTAAAGGTCTAACCTCTAGGCCCATGAGCACGATTGCCCTGCAATATGAAGGCTTCATTCTGTATTGCTACAACTAAAGAAACTTTTGGGAAAAAACTTCCAGGGCTTTAGGATGGGACCCAAACTCATAGTGTTTATTTTATTGCTGTCTTTGGGCCAATATTTACCAGTGTTTATTAGTGTTCGAAAGCAAATTAATTGCATAAAAGTCATGTTGTCTTTCAGACTCTAATGTGCTTGGGCAAGTCCATTATCTCTTTTGTGATCCCTGCATGCATAAAGCATCTGACACAGCACACAGAGAATGAAGCCATTGCATCTCAGAAGCAAAGCTTGCCATTGTCCTGACTCCTTGAACTGCCACATGCCTTCACTTCCAGAAAAGTGGTTTGGTGGTTCATGAGGGACACTCAGACCATGTCAGGAGGTCCTGTCTTCACCAGAAGTTAGGAGCCTAATTTCCAACCGAAGTGTAAATCCATGGGCTAACATTTACTAGCTAGTAAAAAACCTCTCTACAGCTTCCTGAAAGAAGATTCTAGCGAGGGGGTGTTGGTCCCTTTTCCACATAACAAGAGATAGGATAAGAGGAAATGGCCTCAAGTTGTGCCAGGGAAGATCTAGATTGAATATTAGGAAAAATTTCTACCCTTAAAGGGTTGTCAAGCACTGGAACAGGCTGCCCAGGGAAGTGGTGGAGTCACCATCTGTGGGGATATTTAAAAGCTGGGGAGATATGGCACTTAGGGATATGGTTTAGTGGTAGAGATGGCAGTGCTGGGTTGGAATAAATGATCTTAGAAGTCTTTTCCAATCTAAGTGATTATGTGATAGTCACTGCAGACTGACACCATTTCATTCACCTTTGAGATGACAATATTCAGGATCTACATTTTCCAAGCTCTTCTATGAAAGAAATCAGATTATTTCTGGCCGTAAACACCATACCTCTGTCTGGTTGTTAGCAGCCTGGTATTCCATTATCTAGCTCCCTTTCTTACAAAGCATCTTCCTAGACTTCTTTAGAGGATCACCTAAGCACTACTTTATTTCTCCTGTTACACAGGAAAACAAATAGACACAGTGCTGTTATTTAGAAAAGATAATTGTTTTTTCTCTTTAAACCAGCAGATCTGAGAATGATAGAAATTGTTATGTGGATGTGTCAGATTTTGGAAGGAGGGAGGTGATAAATGTTAATTTTCTTGATTTTTAATCTTAGTTCTGAAGAGTCAAACACCTCAGTCATGTCTTTGTCTATTTTTGGCACCAACCATAAATTTTTAGGCAGAAATTACTTTGGAAGTTTTAAAACTCTGTCAAGTGAGGTTGGACAAATTTATGCATGGCAACTGCAATTCTTTACCTACTGAAAACCCAGGAAAGTTTTTCCCACTTTCAGAAAGTTACATGGTAAGTATACCACACTTGTTTACTTGTTTACTGCTATGGATCAACAGATGAGCTTGAATATTGCCCTTGTGATGTTTCTGAAACATATTTTGATAGCTAATCACCCTCTATAAATGATGTCATAAAAACTCAAGAAAATCATAAAAAACAGTCATATTTCTGATACTTTTTGTCTTTACACTTACATGAAAAAAACTGCATTTTTCTGGTCATTAAAGTCCTTTACTGGGCTAAAATGATTCTGTGTTAACATTCAGAAGTCAGAACTACAATATTTTGCTTTACTAGGAAAAAATGTTTGGGTTTTTTTTTTTCTTTTCAAAAAAGATTAATTTCCTTTCCATTCTAGATGTGGATCCTATTCCTTTTTGAATTGAAACCTCGTGGTACACATTTTAAGTTTCTTGCAGCTATGCTGTAAGTTAATACCAATGCACAGCTTCCATACATTCTTTTGGATGCTGCCTACGTCCTTGTGAACAACAGGCTTTGAACTTCACCTGTTGCTGTTGCGCAGGATTTCTTGCATGAAGACCTCATCTTCCATTACTTTTATTCTTATTAATATAACTAACATTCTTATTAATATAATATTACCATCAATTATATTCATGTGTCATTTAGCCAGTTTCTGTACAGACACATAATAAGAGACGTGCCCTGCCCATGTGCATTAGATAACCAAGATTACTTGGCAAATATAATTCTCCTAAAGACCATGCAAACAGGTCATGTTTCCACATTGCACTTCCCTAGTTTGTCATTCTCCTTTTCTGGTTTCATTGGTTTATCTTAATACCTTTCTAGACTAATGTGACTGTCCTCACATTCTCCCAACTTTCTCCACCATTGACTATAATGATGAGCTGAGTTGCTGCATCAAAACAAATCCCATTCTGATAAGAAGCAATAGCATGTTAAGCAGGTTTCATGCTTCTTTCACAGACTGCTTGATTCAGCTGTTACAGCCTTAAACTATGATTGGATCCATTTCCCTGTCATGGTCATTTGGTTTTAATGTCTCTGTTGTGCTTGGTCTACATAGTCAGAATGCAGTGATAGAAACAACAGATAGAATCTCTCTTAAAGTTGAACTCATACTTCCTTGAAATAAGTACCAAGATGTGCAGCAAATTAGACTTCATCTAGTGGACTCTTACATCTCTTGCACAGAAGTGTATTAATTGGAAATGCACCAATTCTGAGTTTTCCAGCTGAGATAACCTTTCAGTACAGCAAGAGATGTCACACAACCTTTATGCAATCTCCCTGTGCTGCTTCAAAAACATCCTTTGACAGATTTAGATACGTGAACCAGAGTGAGTCCTTGCTAAAACACTCCAGCCCTGAGGGGGTCTCAGGTAAGTTTGAGCTGCAAGCTGCAAGCCTCTACAAGTAATTGACCTGTGTGGATAGCCAGGTGGATCCCCTGCAGATGTTAGTGGTGGTACTACACACTTGCCCACAGGGAACTGGATTGAAGTTTCTCAGCTTTCATCAGATAGCAAAAAATATCCCTCTTTATTGATCCCAAATGTTTTGAGCCATGACTGCCTGGTGAGAAATGACTCTGGATACCAGATCAAGCTCATTGAATAGGGGCAAAGTCACCACTGGTTTCCTCCTGGCACTGAATGATCAGTACAGACAGCCTTTGTTCTGTCCTCAGTACTTGTACTTTTGACTTCAGTCCAACTCTTAACACAGCAGCCCAACCCTTAGAATGGCATCACAGACCACAGCCCTTACCTGCAAACTGTCTCTATCCAGACCTGTCACGAGCACCATATCCTCATCTCTCAATGAATCCTGGTCAGAGAAGGTGTCTCAGATAGCCTTGGCCAGTTAAAAGTCAGATAGACTTGGCCAGTCCTGATTAATACTCTTGGACCTGGACATGACTGTGGAATTAGGTGAGGACCTGAATCACTAATGTAACAGCTTTGTGCCTGATTGCTTTCAAGGAGATAGGGATATGTCCCCAGATCAGGATAAGCTTGGAACAGCAGTTCAAGATATTGGCAATGAAGTAAAATACCATTCCTCAGACTCTTTTAGTGCATGCTTGATGTGTAAGAGTCTTTACTCATTCAATATCTGCCCAAATAACTGCAGATAGTATCAAGCCAGCTTGGAGGGTGGAGTTGCTGCAGGCACTTTACGGGAAGAGAACCATGTCTTGCCTTCATCCCCTCTGAAGTTTAAAGGCAGCTTCAGCCAGCCCTCCAGCTAAAAGGCAGTGGAGGATCTCCTGTGACAGGAAACTCAGAGCAAAGAAAACAGTGCTTTCTGGGAAGATTGCATGGGTACTGACAGTATGGAAGGGCAGACCTAGAATTGTAGACTCACAGGATATGCTGAGTCGGAAGGGCCTGAGTCCATCAGGACCATTGAGTCCAACTCCTGGCCTTGCACAAAACACCCCAAGAATCACACCATATGTCTGAGAATATTGTCCAAATGCTTCCTGAACTCTGTCAGGCTTGGTGCAGACCCTCCTGCATCTGCCTGAAAGCTGGATCTGTGCTTTAAGGTCTCCCTCAAGCAGTCATCTGCCAGGACACTTGCTTTTGCTCTCTGAGAAACCAACTAAATCAGTTGCATTAGGCATGAAATTGTGGATTCTGTAATAAACTTCATTCTTATTTTAGGCAATGCCTTGGCTGTGATGAAGGCTAAGTTTTTAAATACAATTTAAAGAAAAGATGCAACCTGGCCTGAGCATCTGGAAGATCTGGTTGGGGTCAGAGTAGCACAGATGTGTAAGTTTGTAGGTGTACCTGCCCCTGAGAGCAGAAACATTTGCTGTGGACTTCTTTAGGACTAGGAAGATGAGAGCCAGATCCCCAGCTGGCTACCTATATGCCAGATTTTGTAAGAAACAAGTTCCAACACATGCTCTGAATTTCAGTTTGGGATGCTCACGGTACATGATATGAAGCCCTGCTTGGTATTTCAGCTTTTGTCCACTTCAAAACTGAAATATTCTGTGTAAGAATTGAGTGGCAGCTTCAAAAATGATGGAAATCAGTGGCTGGATAATTTACTTGACAGCAAAGCTAGAGTAATTCTTCCCAGAGGTGTACAGAACAGCAGTCCTTGACCTTGGTGGAAGGGAGGAGAAGGCCTCTCTGGGAGCCCCAGTGTGTATCTCAGGACATGTCAGATGGTGAAAAGTCCCTGGTAGTTGTCTTTGCCTTATTCACTTTTCTTCCTCCCTACACACACATATCCATGAATTTTTTGTCTCTTCAGGAGCTGTAAGACAACACTTGTCTGGAGCCAGTGACACTCTCTGGTGACTCATCCCTTTCTCTTAGATCCAAATAATCACTACATTCCTCAAAGGTTATATCTCAGGCTGAAGCCCAAGCAGACATGGGACTGGATGGGACTGGAAAGGCAGTTGGAGAACCAGGAGCACAGGCTTCTGTGTGCACAGCAAGAACCATGGGAGCAATGAGGAGCCCAGCACACACTAATATGTCAGCATTCCCATACCTCCCATGGTCACAGTGACACTTCCACATGAAAAATCCATGCTCAAGTCAATTTCTCCTGGACACCAGAGATCTCTTTTGCCCAGAGCTTTGGCTCCACCTTGCAGCTCTGCAACAGAGGTCCACAACCCCTGGAAGTCACCAATTCCACAGCGTGTCACAGTTTTGGCTCAGCAGAGCCCAGGAGTCAAGGCTGCTTCACAGCCTGCTAGATAAGCTGGCAGCATCTTGCAGTCAGATCTGATGGACGTGTGCCCACACATCGTTGAAATGAGTGTATTTCTTGAATGTTCTGGCTCCTGCAGGTTGATGTCCAAGCCTGGAAGCCCTTGTCACAGCAGAGTTTGCAGCCTGCCCTGATTCCACCCTCCGTCCTGCTTTCTGGCATCAGGACAGCCCCTGCACAGCTCCCTGCCCCTCCACCATCACAGCACGCACCACTGCTTTAGTGTTTTCCACAGACCATGATTCCACCTGAGTGGCCATCAATGCTGTCATGCATGTGGGAGGCGTGTGGTACAGGTTTTGTGTTGAGTATTGACAGGAGGTGGTGACCTTTGTGTTTGTGCTGGTGGGGATACATAGTGAGTGTCAGCATTGTGTTATCAAAGAGCTTTCACTGCAGGAAGAATTAATAATGCCTGCTTCTTTCCTTCACACTTCTGCAGGACTCGGTCAACCCCAGTGCCGTGATTGATGGTGTGAGCAAAGCCTTGTTGGCGCCATCTCGAAGGCAGGTGCCTATTAAGAGAAGACAAGGATGAAGGTGTCTTGCAGGACTTACAACTCCCCTATCAGTGCTGGGCAGAGTGAGTGGCTTGTTCAGGGGGATGTATTTGCTGACAAAAGTCTGTGCAAACAAGGACCTTGCGAGAACATACAGGGAACAGCTGCGCTGTATGTGGGAAAGGTGAATGCAGTTTGCAGAGCAAACTTGCCCTAATTCAGGCAAATACTGTTACAAGCAATGTAGCTGAAAAGAAAACACGTTTACTGGGATGTTAACATGACTCATATCAAGTGCAGGGAAATGGGGAAAATGCCTGTGTCTGTGAAACTGCCACCTGAAGCAAATAATTCCTACTAGGAAAACCCATTGGCAAAAACATCTTGCCTTGACTGAACATTCTCAATACCCGGGGAGAAAATGTGTTTAGTATGTTGCAGGATTCAGCCTTCACAGGCCCCCTCCAAGCACCAGCTCACTGGTTCTTTGCAAAAATATTGTTGCTTTAGGTTTTGGGTGGGGGTTTGAGCTGCCCCCCAGTGTTGCACTGCAGAGGCAAGGGGTGCTGAAGACTTCCCTGCAATCAGCATCTTTCAGGGGGCTGGCACTGAGTATCCCCATGCTGAGCACCTCCAACCACCTTTCCACCAAAATTTCATCCCAGGTTTCTCCCTTCCTGTCTCCAGGAGTACTGTCACCACCCTCAGCACCTCAGAGGAAAAAGCTGCACATGCCTTCAGGAAAGCAGGAAAAGCTGCAAAATTTGGGGACAGAGCCCCACCTCGTGGAAAGAACCTCAGGCCCTGCTTACCAGAGGCTTTTGTGGGTTGGCTTGTGTGCCCCAGCATGACCTCGTGCCTCACATCCTGCCTGCTGCTACATTAATTAGTCTAATAAGAGGTTTTATCTCAGTGTCAGTCACAGTCACACTGCACACAGCACAGGAATGGAGTGGTGCCTGGGTCTTCCTCTCCCATAGCTCAAGATATTCTGTGCAGCTCACGTGAGTGATAATTATATTTGTGTTACTATTAAAAAGAAAAAAAAATATTTTATTCATTACAGCAGGTTTCAGATTCAGAGACAGTGGGAGACGTGGTTGAAGGCCAGACTGAGCATCTTCCATTGAAACAAAGAAATTAAATGGCCTTTTAAGTGGTCTGACCAAGCAACCATGGGAAGGCACCAGGCAGAGGAGCCCTGAGGATCAAGGGTTTGCCTACAGCTAGGTCAGCTGCCAGGAGAGCACTAGCTGGGGGAGCTTCTCAGCAAGCAAGGATGGTATGGCCCAGGAAAGGCTGCAAGTCAGCAACTCCTTGAACCCTGTATTTACTGGGTTTCAGGATATAGAAATGCCCCTCTATTTATTTTCCCACCTGAACTCAGGGAAGGTGGTCTCTACCCACCTTTTTCATACATAAAGTGGGATGGTAACAAGAGTTCATTTTCTTCCACCTTCTGGAGGCCCCCTGGAAAAGTCTTGTGGCACTGAAACAAAAGGTACCATGCTTTGAAATAATTATCCTGTGCCACCCACAAGAAACACAACCAGTCAGGAACTCCTGCACCCGTGCCAAGAGGTGCAGGATGGAAGCTACTCCATCAGATTAATTTGATTTCTGTTGACAGTTTTTTTGTTCCTGTCAGGAAAACAAAGTGAACTTGCCCCCTTCCAAGGATTCTGATTTGGGAAATGAAGTCTAGCTATGCCAGACAGGTCAGAAGAGTGATATTTATATTATTTTTTTTTTTTTGCCCAAGACCTGTTATTCTCTCTAGAAAAAATTGTATTTAGCTACCTGTTGTAGCCACCATGTTAACTGTGGCTGCTGCCATCAGTGTGTGTGATTAGGGATCCTAGAGGGATTATTTGTCCAGAGTCAGCAAGGTAAAACGTCTTCTTCTCATTTGGTTGACACACAAAAACTCCTAGAAACATCAGTGATGTTCTTTGATCCATTTGCCATAATTAGGGATGATCACATCTCTCACTGCTTGGCTAAATTAATACTTCTCTATCCTATGTTTCAGTGCCCAAATTACTGTAAACCTCAGGGGTGACTTAAAAAGCCCATGACTTGGCACACCAGAGCACGGAGCTCGTCAGACCACAAAAAGTCAGAGCCACTGGTATATCTGATATTGTTCTCAGTTCTCCAGTCTGGGCACTCCCACTGTTTTGCTCAGGAATCATTATTAGCTGGTAAGATGTGAGAGTTGGTTAGACAGCCATGTTCCCCACCAGCACCAGACACTGGTGTGAGGCAGGAGGTGCTCAGCCAAAGCAGTTGCCTTCTGCCAGAGCAAAGATGCAGCAGCAAAACCCACCCTGGGCTGTGCCCAAATCCCCTACTGATAAGCAGATCAGGGTGTAAGTTTGACTATTTCTTAACCTTTTGCGGTAAAAATGTGGGGTCTGTGCAGTGTCAGTATGTCTGGGATTAATGAGACTCTTGGGTACAGGGCTTGGGGAACATTGCAGGGTTTTGGTTTTAGATGTTTTACGGAAAGCCTGGACAAGCACCATTGGTCAGCTCAGTGCTAATTAATGATTAAGCTGGATAGCACCAAGCTGCTTTCAGTTGATTTTTAGAGGGGGAAAAAGCCAGCTGGGATCTTCATTTCCATGGCACGCAGGCGTAAAGAGGAGTGATAGGGGCTGGCAGTTTTGACCTGCCATGCTGGGGAACACAAGACCCTCAGCACACAGGACTGCCGGGGGGGACACTCTGTCAGGGACATCCCCAGCCCAGAAACGGTGATGGGAGGAGGAGATGAAGATGGTGCTGAAGATGAGGAGATGATGAAGACCAGCTCCCCAAGGTGCTGGCACTCTGTTTGGTGCAGGTGTTCCTGTGCCCAGCAGAGCTGACAGAAACACCTCCTCCCTTTAGGGCTCACCCCTTGCACAGATGCCAACAGTGGAGGCAGAAGTTTGTGTGCTCTCCCCATGTCCAGCATGGGTCACAGGAGTCTCCCCACTCAGGATGCCCATGATGGCCTCTGAATATCCCTGCACCGTCCATGGGCTGCATTTGAGGTAAACTTTCCTTTCAGGCCTCCTTGCCTGTCTTGGCTGCCGCCTGCGGTGGGAAGGTGGCTCTTTGGGGTGAGGGTTGCACGCTTGGTGCCTGGTGCATGGGTGACATCTACCGGCCGTACCTTCAGCTTCCTTCTGTGCTTTTACGACTCTAAAATACTCTTGCCAGCAAAACTGTCACTGTGTGCTGTTTTAACTGCTCGTATAATTGTGTCAAGGTCAAAGCCAATTCATTATTTTGATAACTGTGTGAAGGCTGTGTGTCACATGCCACGGACCTTCTGTGGGGTTTGACAAAAAGCTGAGACTTCAAATGAAGCAGTGCAAGGCTATAGGAAATCTTGAAACATGAATGGAGGCTATTCCCCTGTCATTTATACCCCTGCAATTAAGATAAAATTTTGGATCTGTTTCTTTCATTGAGAATTCACAACCAGTCCAGAGCACAACTAAAAATATGAAGTAACAGTAGTACAGTTTTCTTTACAGAAAATTGCTGCCACTTATTTGAGGATTTATTTGAGAATGGCAAAATAATGCTATTTTTCCTAATATTTTTTACCTTTTGGAGAGTAGAAGGTAAAATTAGGAAAAAGCATCTGCCTAGCTGTGATCTAAAATCAAAATAATAACTAATCCCACACAAATTTTAAAAAATTAAATACTCGTGTCATTTTTAAAATAAATGCTTCCAGGCTGGTGGCTTTTGTTGTGTTGGTATTGGAAGAAATATTATAGTCAAGGTTCAGATTATAACCCTTGCATCTATGCTCAACAAACTGCCCTGGCTGGATACAACTCACCAAGTGCCTGACTGTGGGCACAGCCAGAAAGCTAGAGCTGGAGCACTATTGCTCCGCATCCTGGTTCTTGCATGAGGCTGAACCTTGCAAATTCTTATCAATGCAGCCATAAAGAAAAAGCTGTAAATACACTACTCAAAGGGTCAAATTCAAAGGTGAATAGAAAGTAAACAACACCCATACTTTCAAATACTGTGATTTTTAAGCTTTTTATTATTTTGGCACCTGGCATATAATTTGTGAGTGTTTAGGTAAGGTGAGGCAGTGGTAGAGACTGTACAAGCAGTACCTTGGCATTCCCACAGTATAATAGCACCCACAGCCACTGCAATATCTGCAGTGCCATAAATGTTAATCCAGCTTGTCCTCTTTCCTCGTGTTATCTCTTCACACCTTTAGTCAGCTCCTAAAGCACAAGACCGGGATAGGAGCACCAGCAAGAATAATAAGCCCTGTTGAGAGAAGAGAAGCCTTGGTTGTTCTCAAGGATGGACATGAGCCAACAGGGCTTGTAGCCCAGAAGACACATCCTGGGCTGCGTCCAAAGCAGTGTGGCCAGCAGGAGGGGATTCTGTACTTCCACTCCACCTTTGTGGACACCCACTTGGGGTGTTGTGTCCATCTCTGGGGTCCAGCACAGGAAAGACATGGAGCTGTTGGAGTGAGTCCAGAGAAGGGCCACAAGAATGCAGAGAGGCCACAGACTTCACAGGAGCACCTCTTCTGTGAAGACAAGTTGAGAGAGTTGGGGTTGTTCAGCCTGCAGAAAAGGATCCAGGCAGACCTTACAGCACTTTCCAATACTTGAAGGGTGCTTATAAAAACAAGGGAGAGGAACTTTTTATATGGGCAGATGACAGAACAAGGGGCAATGGTTTTAAACTGAAAGAGGGCAGGTTTAGATTAGATATAAGGAAGAAATTCTTTACTGTGAGGGTGGTGAGGCATTGGAACAGTTGCCCAGAGAAGTTGTGGATGCCCCACTCCTGGAAGTGTCCAAGGCCAGGTTGAATGGAGTTCTGAGCAACCTGGTCTAGTGAATGGCATCCCTGCCCATGGCATCTGTGGGATGTTGGAGCTAGATGATCTTTAGCATGCTTTCCAATCCAAACCATTCTGTGATTCTCATTCTGTGATAGGAAACTGGTTCAGGCTGGGAGAAAGCAGCTTCAAGATCAGTCCTGAATATAAAAATCTCTTTTTCCCTGTTAGCCATTCCCAAAGGACAAGTGCTGAATTACTGTGAATTTCTTAACATCCCTTCCAGGGACTGTGAGTTTCCCTTTAGTACATCTGAGCAACTGGTCCAGTCTCCAAGGCCATCGGTTCTTCCCTTACAATCCCAATACTCCTGTGCACCGACTGAACATCTCTATGTACCATCCCGGGGTTCTGCTCTCTGCTTTGACCAGTTCCTGAAGAATCTGCTGCAACCTGAAAGCCCAGCCTTACATATGTGCTGTGTTGAACCCAGTTTTCTGAAAGCTGTTTGATAATTTCTCTGAGGGCATCCAATGGGGTGCTTTTCAGATACCTACAGAGACTAAACACTTTTTTTGCCCTGTGAAGTAAGGTGTCAGGTTTATTTGATATTACCTACCTTTTCTAGATCAATGTTCTTCCTATTTTTTTAATTCCTGTTTTATGTCCACTTCTTTATATTACATTATTCAGCCCTTCATGGGCATATGAATTAGTGGGCCCTTAAATTTTTCCTGTCTCCCATATTCCTTCTGAGTAACCTCATCGCAGTCTTTCTTGATTATGTATCTCTGCAGATCAATAGATATCACCTCTTGCTGTTAATAAATTGCCTTTATTACTTCATTTATATATTTTCTAATCTAAATCTCTCCTGATTAACTCCATTTGATCACTAAGAAAACTTCCCCAGGCTCCAATGCAGGGTGTTAGTTCATGCATTAGTCACTGTTTCCCCAGCAGTCAGCCCTAAAGATTGGAACAATATAAGAAAACACAGTACATTTCACGTGTGATGCAAATAACTAATATTATGTTTTGCTTTGTGAATTATAAAATGAACTCCTTCTGGAGCTACAAGAATGGAAATCATACAGAAAACTATTTGTTCAGATTGTCAACCATGTGGAAAGAGAGTGTTTAGCAGCTTTATTTTCTGATCTCCAATAATAGACTGGATGAAATTTTGTGCAGCTCATCTTGTGATGCTCTTTTGGATAAAATCTGTAAAGTAAGCTCCTATAAGGAAAGCTCCTGCATGTTAACATCCTGCACTTTTACTTTTTTAAGAATATGATTTAGCTCAGATGTCCTTTGGCATATTTGGAAAAATTCTCTCTTTTCCTATTAGATATTCTGCTCACCTACCCCCAGCTGACATCTTCCAACCCTTTAATGGTACCTCACAATTATTGCTTTTGAAGTCCTTTGGAATTTACAGCTGTATAAATGTCAGTGCTGTTCTGTAAAAATATCAGTTATGTGAAAATCTTGGAAACCTGCCCAGCTATGATACTGCCAGGAATTTGCATATAAGTGCAACGTGACTGGTTTGGATTCGAAGGAGACTAGGACAAGTTTTTTTGATTGATAGTTCTTAATAATCATGGTCTGAGTGTCGAAATAGAGTTTGCTGTGGTTTAGATTTATCCATTCTTGCAGAGGGAGAAACTGCTCTGCCAGCTTCTCAATAAACCACATTGTTTGGGATGCCACCAGGTGGTGCCAGCAAGTCAGGGAACCACGAGCAGGACGGACTCGGGGAAATTAGCCTAGATTGAGGATGAGACGGCTCCTGGGACCTCTTTCTGTTTGTAGTCGGGGACTTCAATCCCAGTCCCTTCCAGCTGCTCTTAAAATATTTTTCGTGTTCTTGTGCCACACTTCAGAAGCTTATTTTAAGATTCAGCTCAGGATGCTGAGGCATGCCCTCAAAAATATCCTTTTCATAAAAAGACAAGCACTTCTGTTGTTTTTCCTAGTTCCTAAGAACTGTTTAAAATCAAATGACATGGAAAATCTAGTGATCTCTATGTTTTAATCCTTCATGCCTCATTTATTTTGGATTAATACTTGACTGTGACTATTTTTGTTACTTAGTCATTGCAAAAATCAAAGCAAATTCCAGTGTTTCTTTTAAGAAATCAGTCATTCTACATTGTCTACCAGACTCTTTCTTCTGAGCTGATATTGCTCACATCCTGTTAAAATGTTGTCAGGATATTTCCCATCTTTGAGTCTGGATGTAAAATAAAGTTCTGCTGGAATTTAAACATCAAAACTCATATGGATGTGTGTGAGGAAGCCCAGAGGTCCATAGAGAGTGGAGCTGTAGTGTTGCTCTTGTCATGGGGTAGTAACAGGGCCAGGGAAATACCCTATAGCCACACCATTTCACACAAGCTGGTCAAAAGGATGGGCTACGTGGACTGTTTCTCAGGCTTTGCTCATACATGCGGAAGTGAAAAGAACATTGTAGTGGATCAAGAGAAGGGATGATCCCCTCTAATCACCCTTCATTATACCACGTCTACATACTGCACCCAGTTTTGCATTCCCGGGTACAGAAGAGATAATGATGGGGTTAATGGGGAGAACTCAGCAGAGGTCATTAAGACATATTCCTGGATGAGAGTTTGATGAATTACCTTTGAAGGGCTTTTCTCTCTCCTCTGATTCCAGAGGGAGACTAAATACCTAAAGTTAGGCTATATGAATCTCCTATGAGGTGAATTTCTGAAAGTTGTAGGAGAGTCTGGACCAGAAGGACTGAAAGCCTGAGTTTCTTGTGTATTTAACAGCTACTCTAACAACTGACTTGGACTTGTTTTTAAGCTTGTCCCTGTGAGTGTCTGGTTTGCCAGGCCTTTTTCATTGGTTTTCACCTGTGCAAATGTTAGCCTTAAGCCAAGCTTTCATCACAGGTTGCTCACTCAATGCATGTAAAACCTCTATATCTACACCACCATCCTTCAGGTGATCCAATCATCATTTCAACAGTAATTTTTGCACTGACCCAGGAAGAATAAGTCCATGTCGTCAGCTGGGTCAGCTTTTATGGGTAACAGACTCCATAGACCAGAAGCATCCTACGGACTTGTGTGTAGCCCTGAGAGGGAAATGGGTGTGATCAGCAATTCCTGCTCTGTGATCTGCATTTGAGTGTCTTGCCAATTGATACTGTGATGCTGAGGTAGCCATGGAAGTCAGTACCTCCTGCTTCCAGGGTTCAGCCCCCTAATTCACTCTCATTTTCAAAAGTGGAAGCTGAAGATGCTTGGCAGTGCAGGAAATTAGGCCTCTTGTGCAAGTCTGTAAATACAGCTATAGATGCCAAGATGAAGTAAAGAAGAAGAAAGAAGAAAAACAGATACAGCTGTCTCTTACATAGCTGCTGCATTATAGACTCCTGAAACTATTATTGCACACAGCTTTTGTTGGCCGCGATTTAAATGGTAACAGCTGTATCAGAAAAACATGTCTTAGTGTCTTCCTCACTGCATCTGCAGGCCACAGGAAGGGAGAATAAAAATTTTAAATATTATTTTTATGTCAAAGCCACAAAATACAGGGTGAAACTCTACCTTTCCTTAAAGAAGCAGGTATTCTTGGAAGGTCAAATTGTTAGAAAGCTGCTTGCATTATTTAGTCATCTCAAGATGATTTCAAAATTTTAAAATAATACAAAGAAATCATACATTTTTCTTTTATTCTTCTTAGTTTTCTATCCCTGCAAGAGCTCTGTGCCAACAGAACATACAGTCTCTGTGCATGCAGTCTCTTTCTGTAACAGTGACATTTAGGCACAGCTATTTAAGAACTCAGTGTAAGAGACTCTGCTACAGGTTGTATTTGATAACAACAGAGGTGCCGGGGAGTCTGTGACCTTTAGTGCAATAAAACAGCGGGATAACAAGGATCAAAACTTAAATCCTGAGGACCCACAACAAGCATGGCTGGTGCTGAGCCCTTGGATGAAAGGCATCTCTTGAGCTGTCTGTCATAGCTTGCTCAATATGTCACATTAGCATCTTTTCCACGCTGACCCCACTGAAATGTCACAGCCCATTTATTTCATCCCAAGCATCCAGTGCCAATGCTCGTGGCACAAGGTTGCATTAGCTCTGAAAGGTTTCCTGTGCATTGGCCTGAAGACAGAAGACAAATAGGGGTGCTCTGTGCTCCAGCTTGGTCAGTCAGATTGACCTTTCAAAGCAGCCTTACTTGGATTTATCCCAGGTTTTCAGCACCGTAATCTGGGGGAAGTTTTGTGCTTGTGTTGCAGACAAGCAGACTCTCCTTCAAGAGGGATGGCAGATGTGTGTGTGGGAAGAAACCTCAACTAGTCCCTGTAGGAGGAATAATAAAATCATAGAATCATTTACGTTGGAAAAGACCTCTCAGATCATCAAGTCTAAGCATTAATCCAGCACTGCCAGGTTCCCCACTAAACCATGCCCCTCAGTGACATCTACACATCTTTTAAATACCTCCAGGGCTGGCTACTCCACCACTTCCCTGGGCTGCCTGTTCTAATGCCTGACCATCCTTTCAGTAAAGAAATTCATCCTAAGGAAAAGAAGCTCCTTTCCATAGGGACAGAAGAGCAAGGAGGCTTGTAGCTATGTAGGGAGCGCTGTCACCCTCTCCACAGAGTGTAGGACTTCCTCAGATCTTGCCTCTAACATCAGCATTTGTTTTCATTCTTGCATGTGTCAGTGTTTATCAGACACAGGACCTCCCAGCACACTCACCTCCAGAGGCAATGAGAGAAGAGACATCTCAGAAGACAGATATGTGTCTGAACACACTCATCCTCACTGGTGGTCAATGCTACTGCATGACCATGGCATAAGAACCTACACAGAACAGAGTAAAACCTTTCCAACTCTTACAATAATGTCACTTTCTGGAGAAGAAAAAAATAGCAATTTTATACAGAAAGATTTAGAAGCAATTAATATGTACATGAACCAACAGCCAAATTATCCTTGTAAACCTCGGTCTACAGTTTTCAATACAGGGCAATAAAACCTGGGAAACAGGAGCTCAGTGTCCTTCAGCAAAAAACCAAACAAAACCTTCCTTCACTATTTCAGAAAGCTGAATAGCACTGCATAAATATATTTTCCTCCTTCAAAAGGCAGGTCACAGCAGCCTTAATTATCAGAGGGACAGAATGGAAACAACATAAAAATAAATCCTTTGAAAGTTTGCTCTCATTACCACATTTGGCATATTTAAGCATAAACACCATCTGTGTTTATCAAGAAACACAGCAATCGCTGCCGTCCGATCTCACAGTGACACCAGTGTTTATGGAGATTTACAGTAAGGGGCACATGCAAGGCTTCCACAGAAACTGAGCTCCCTTGAAATTATTTGCTCAGTTGCCAGATGCTCATGTAGATGGAGGCACTTTTGCCAAGAGAAGAATCATCACAGAAGAAAAGCAAAGCCTCAAATCTCTTATGGAAGCTTCTTCTGGCAACCTCAAGGAGGCAAATAGCAGCAAAAGTTACTCACAGCAAAGGATCAAGCCATAAAACCCACTTTGTGCTTTCAATGCTGTGACTGCCATGGTGGGAGGAGGAGCACCTGCAGCTCTGGGGTCAGCTCACTGCTCTGCCCCCATCATTGGCAGAATGAGGACCTGCTGTCCCTCTGCCTTTGCAGCAGGTTGGGAATGCCGGAGGGGACTCACGCAAGGGCTGGTAGGCTCTGCCCTCGCCCTGGCAGACCAGCTCCCAGGTAGGGAGAGTGTGGTTTGTGAGCTGACTGAGTGCTGTGTTCTTGCACCAGTGTCTCTCATCCAGCTTTGGTGCAACAAGAGATCCAGGGGGGGTTGTAGACAAACAGGTGCCAGTGGGAACAATTTCTCTACAGTTGCTGTGGTAGCTGGCTTTGCCAGCCAACTGTGCCCATGGGTCTGGACCCTGGGTTGTGTTTATTTGGGCTCTCCTTGATCCTACAGCATCCTTCTGTGCAGAAACAATAGCAGAGTGAAAAGACAAGTACAGGAGCAGAAACAAGACATGCCCTGCCTAAGGCCAGGATGCAATGTTGCCAAGGGGCAATGATGGCTTCATCACAACCTAGACACTGTTGTCTAGCTCAGCACAGGCATTTGGAATCCTCCCACCAGGACCAAAGTGTCCCATGGTTGTGGATCCAGGCAGCTGATCAGCAACAACCAGCAACACATCCTCTGTGAAAGTGAAGCCCTGAGCTATCTGAAACACATAGCCACAGGCAGCGCCAGGTCTGCCTTCACTGCAGGCTGTGGCACCAGTCTTTGGTTCTCCTTTGCTGACACACAAGATTCAGACAGACTGCTCATACTAAAATCCCAGTGTGCTTTAGCTTCACCATGCAAAAGAGCTGTGTGAATAAATGTCAACTATTTTTAGATTATAGAAGTAATTATGTGAATATATGGCAAGGTCTTTTACATTGAAAGATTAGAAGGAAAATACATGGACATCCAAAGTACATCACCTAAATCTGAACAGCCTGGAACAGCATCTGATCTCCATTGCTCTAGCATCATCTAGCATCATTTGCACAAAAGTTAGGACTGATACTAATATTCTGAGTGTAATTTGGCTCTTCCTTCTTGTAAAGGTGGCATTGAGTGGCCGGGTTTCAATAGAGATACATTTAATGATGCAAAGACAATCCAATTAAAATTAAAACAAATTAAAAATCCACAGTATTGATGTCAATTTTTTCAATTCCAGACGGATGGCTTTGTGAGAAGCAGAACTGTGAAAGTTAGCAAAAACTGTAGGCAGCAGTTTCACAGCCTAAACTCTCTCACCAGTATGTCCATAGTATTTAATCTGAATTTCTCTCTTCTTAATTTTCTCTCATTTACCCTGATTATATTGCCAGTGTTCTTCCCCAAGTTTTTTTTTCTCTCAACAGTGTTTACTCTCCTCAGATATTTACAGACTGCTTTTACATCTGCCCAAGCACTGTTAAAACACAAGAGAAACCTTATTCTGCTTTAGGATTTTACCTTATAAGTTGATCACTCTGATCTTCTCCTGAAATTGTGCCTTAGCTCTGGATTCTGTCATCCCACCAAGACAGTGGTCTCAGTGCCCACTCCCAGAAGCTGTCAAGGCAGCAATGAAGACCTGCAAGGTAAACACCCTGTCCCAGCCAGAGAAGCAATTTTCAACCTGTGCTTAACTCAAAGCACAGAAGAAATCCTACTTGCTTTACTGAGATTACACACGCCCTTAAAATAAAATCTTGCTCAGCTGCTGTGCTGGAGTGGGACCAGAGGGCTCTGTTCTACCGCTTTAGCCCTTTAAAAAGGTCTTTTCACCCATTTTTCCACGACAAAATACATGTGTGTGAATAGAGTTTAGGGGGTGGGTTTTTTGCAAGTATGTGATTTGCTGCGCACCGTCACTTCAGTATCTCTGGATGTGCTCTTGTACCTGTGCTTCTCCTCCCTAAACATTTGAGGGTTTTGTACCTTTCCTGAACAACTTCACGTTCCTCCAAACCAAGTCACATTCTTGTTATTCTTTGACTTAGAAAGAGCACTTGGGCAAGTGGAGGGATGAAGAGTTTTGGCGATGTGTTTGCCTTGAGAAAAAATTACTTATGGTGGGAATGTAGGTGGAGTGGTTTCCTGGTGGATTTCTGCTGGGTCACTGGATTATTTTGTGCCAGCTTCAAGACTTTTATCAGTGGCTATGGTAGTCCTAATGTACCTGTGTCGAAGAACTTCCCTGGCATCTGTGAAGACGTTGGTCCTTTTCTGCTTCCCCATGCAGACATTCCCAGCATCTCTTTCTCCTGTACACAGCCATTTGTTTTTTGTGAAAATAATGGGACACATTGGCTTATGTCAGTTTGATAGTGCAGGAACAAGGAGGAACACCTGCATGCATGCCTTTCTAAACCATGGTATAGCAAGAGCTTCATTTCTGTAGCAAGCTTGGCTAAAAGAAGACTTGCCTGAGGAAACAAGGAGTTATCCCAGATGAGTTATGGAGAGTTGTACCATGCTAATCACATTCTCATTCCTTTTAAGTGAGCAACTGACAAAATCAGGGAGATCTGCAATGCTGAGTGCCTTTAAAGACAGATCTTTACTTAGATGTCCAAGTATGGGCCTCAATCTGTAATGGCACTCCTACAGATCTTGTAGCTGAGGCTCTCCAGGTCCGACTGCACACTGCGCTGGTAAGGCAGATAGATGTTGGTGACTGCTTCAAATAGAACAAGCTTGAAGATGTGGCATCTGTTGTGTGAGGGGAAAAACAGGATCAGCATATTTAACCTCCAAGAGACCATGTGAGAGCAGTTGCAACATGCACCAGAGACTTTATCTGTGATTTTCAGACAGTGAAATGGCCACAAGCACAGCTCAGAGAGCTGGAAGATGTGTGGGGTAAGAGTGAAGGGCATCCAGCAGCCCTTCACTCTGAAGTCCTTTCACTCTGTGAAAAATGGCATGTGCCAATGGAGCTGCCATCCTGTCCCAGCCACAGAGGGCATGAGCAGCCATAGCTCTACCCATGGTGAGGGCACCCAGACCTGGCACTGCCAGCACTAGTGGAGCAATTAACTGGGTCCCTTGAAACACTCACACAGCAAGTCTCACCTCTGGGGTGATGATAGACATGGGCTCTTCTGTCTGTCAGGATTATTTTTTCATGAGTTGAGATCTCACAAATCTTGTGTTGTTGAGCCCAAGGAAATTTTCTTCTGGGATGCCTGGTTGCTCCTTTTGACTCTTCTTTTGACCTAGAACAGACTGTAGAGCAACCAAGTGTGAGGGGACTGCAGAGGGATGAACCCCACTGGCTGAAACTGTATGTGTGAAGTGAACATGCCCATGGCAGTGTGCATTTGCTTGGATAACCTGCCTACAGCTCAGGTGTAGAGCCACACAGTCCATGGCACTTGTATGTGCATAGAGTCTCCTGGGAGCTGAACTGTGCCTGGGTGTTTGCTGCACCAAAGGGTGGCTGCTGGGACCAAAAACCATGCTGGGGGTGTGCCAAGTATTCCACCAGAACAGCTGCAGGCCAGTGGTGAAGGTTCATGTCCTGTCCCTTCCTGGTTTAGCTGCATAGGTGTATCCAGAGACCAAAAAGAAGCCCAGGAGAAGACAATCTATACTAGTGAAAAGCAAGGTAAGGACAGTCTCTGGCAGAGGTAATGGTGTTAGAGCTGAGCCATAGCTGGAGTAACAAGCCAAGCCACCATACCACAGAGCTGAGTTGCCAAAAGAGGTGAGCCCTGACCTCTGCAGAGCCAGCAGGAGGTGTCAGGGTAGAAGGAACAGGCAGGCTAGAGGGGGAACAACCATGCACATCAGCCTGGATGGACCCACCATGCATCTGGGGACTGGATGGGCCATTTCTTTAACATTTCTCTTCTCCTCTGGCTCAGAGCCCAGACTCTCAAATCTGCTGTGAATCAAGCCGCCCTCTTTTGGCACTGCACATACCTTTCATATTTCTTTCCCTCAAGGAACTGCTTTGTGATGATTAATGAGTTATGAAGGTCACCTTTTGAGTCTTCAGCTCTTACAGAACTCCAAAGAAAACAAAATCCGGAAGAGTTCCAGCTAAAAGTGTCATGGCAAATGCATCCATTTTACTTTATTTATGATTATATTCACAATGGACTTATTAAGTACATTCTTTAAATAAACAGAACTTGAGACTGTTTGTGAAATGCTGGGGTTTTCTGCCTTAAGACATCTGCTGCCTATTTCTTAAGGACCATTTAGTTAACACTAGAGCACGTACAGATATGCATCAATTTCCTGGATATTGCTTAAGCATACTTCAAAAAATGTAGGAATCTGCACCTTTACCACCCAAGAAAACCTAAAATTAAAATGAATGAGGCTGGGCAGTCTCTAGCTGAGGGAAATTCAATAAGTCTATCCTGCACATGAACTATGTTGGTATGTGAGACTGGAAAGCTTGCTGGCAGGAGACAGGGAGGTTGAATGTAAGTCTGTATAACTCAGACTAATAATTCATGATGCTGCATAAAGCAACCTGGCTATTTGACACTGTGCTTTTTCTAATGATAGGCCTATTGAATAAACATCTGGAGTTGCATCTTCTTCCACAACAGATAATGCTCTGGCAGGAAACTTCCTTTTGAGAATCCATGCCATTATTTGGTTAATAATATTTATTCTTGAGGAATCTTCTTTTCGACACCGAGTATGAAGAGGCAGATGTTAGGAACATCTGCAAGATAAGATTTTCATGAGATGTGTTCCTTGACAAATATCTCCATGATTCTTGATGTCTCACCTCCTCTCTGTCACGTAAGAGTCCAACTGCACTCTGATATCCAGTGGTTAAATAGACCTTCTCCGGTCTGGCTACTTCTTGGTTTTCTTTTTCATAACCATCTTCTCCCTAATCAAAAGGAAGTAAAAAAATGAAGTCAGATTCAGCCTTCAAAGTCCAGCTGATGCAGAGTGCTCCACAGCATTTCTTGCCACTTCCTACCTTCCTTGCTCCTCAGCCCATCACAGCCTTGATGTTCCTCTGAGTAATGGCATGTCCTGGCCAAGTTTGCTTGAGCCACACTGAACTGACTTGAAGGAT
The DNA here is from genome assembly GCF_049639895.1 of Pseudopodoces humilis. Classification (NCBI taxonomy): domain Eukaryota; kingdom Metazoa; phylum Chordata; class Aves; order Passeriformes; family Paridae; genus Pseudopodoces; species Pseudopodoces humilis. The sequence goes on from NC_142201.1 coordinate 68,896,708, forward strand.
GCAGCTGAGATTGTTCAAAGCAGCTCCTCTGAACATTTGCTAAGCTGCTGTCACATGGGGTGTAGATATCCCATCCCATTAATTTGTAGTGCAGATTTCTGTTCTGTTCTAGATGAAAATGAAAGTCCAGCTACCAGTGCATGCTGTTAACATGGCTAAACTTCACGAGTACCTGCCTGTTACAGACAGTGTGTTGAAACTCATTGTCTGTGCCTGTTATGCTGTTTGTTGGTCTCTCCAGTAGATTAACAAGGACCATATAAGCTTGTGAGTTTTGGATGAAAGTTGCCCTAGACTACTACTTCCCTCTTCCAGAACTACCACACTTCATCAAAGACTAATCTTGCTCTAAAGCTATAATATTTTTTTCGCAAATAAGAAGAGGAAAAAAAGCACATGGAGTGTAATATGATGTGATGCATCATCTGGCTTGCAAGGGAGGCTTGAGAAACAGAGCAGGACTTTATAAGACCACAATGGAAAGAGCCTTTCTGGTCCTAAATGTGATCCCAGCAATAAGCAATCACCCCAGTCACAATTCTTTAAGACATGTGAAGCTAACTTCAGAGCTCACAGATCATCTTCATGGCAGATGGGTGAGTTGGTAGCCAGCCACTCCCATCTGTTCCCTTTGCTCAGCTCAGGACCTGTTCAGAGGACTGACTTTCCGAAGCCTTTGTGTAGCCCCCTTTCAACATGGCACTTGAAGGTTTTACAGAGCATGATATGTGTGCAAAGGCTAAATTGATAGCCAGATTCTTTTACATTTATCTGGGGATGTATAAAAACATTATTACAACCCGTTAAGGATCATCTTAATTATTTACAAATGCACAAATTCAAAGCACCCTAAGTCTAAATTGCCTCTTTTTACTTTGTGATTTTGATCTCAGGTCCATTGTTCCCTTGGTCTTAACCTGCTCTTAACCAATCAGCTGAGACACATCAGTCTTCTTCCTTGCCATTTCTAAAGAAAAATCTTTATGCCAAACTCTCTTATTCCTGCAGATGAAGGATTTGTCACTTTCTCAACTGGCTAGCCGCAAATGCAAGCTCACAACATCTGGTTTTACACTAGTGATTGACAGCACATATATTTATATGGAGACATCGTTAGTTAGGATATGATAAATATCCTAACCAACAATGTCTCCATAGCTGTCCTGTCAGCTTTCTCTGCCAAGATGGTGCACACTGTACAGCCTCACTGCTGCTGAGCTGCATCAGAGCGAAGGCACCTTGACCTCTGGTCATCACCCCAAACATTTCATGTCCTGGAACAGCTGTAGTGACTCGCGTATGTCTTGAAAGAGCACCAGTCTGGATCCTGCATTGTCTGGATTTGTTATCAGTGAAAATGCACTGATCCTGCTGGAGTTTCTTTTCTCTAGTTCTTGTATGGCTGAAAGGGAAGTAAAATCTGGGCATGACAGCATGCTTGGTTGTTAGTCTTAAATATGGTGTCTCTGGGCCTTGGAGCTTCTTGTGCTATTCAGGACAGCTACTAATTCTCCACCAAGACATCTGAGAGTGTTTTAATTTTAGGAAAAGAAGAGGGTCAGCCTCATGCAGGCAAGAATTAGCCATTCTTGTTCCCTTACTATGGAGGGCATTGAAGAAGGAAGAAAAAACCTGGCAGGAGCATTGTCTGCCTTGGCTTGCTGAGAGCAAAAGAACGGTGTGATCTAGAATATCTCACTTGGAGAAAGTCCTTCTGGTCAGAGCTTTAGCAAGAGAAGCAAGGATCCTTTCTCAGATCAATCTCATCTTAAACACACATTAGAGAAATCCTGCAGCAATTCTCATGTAAACTGCAGGCTATCAGGTAAGAGGGTTTGCTGGGTCATCCAGGAGTCATTAGAAGAGAGAAAACTTTCTTGCTTGAGGGACTTCAGCAGCCTCCCAGCATGAAGATTCATTTTTTTTTCTGGCAGCAGCAACTGCCAGCTGATATTATTTCTCTCTCACCTGTGAAGAGAAAATAATAGGCCTCTCTTGGGTTTATGTTTTTGATAGAAGTTGTGGTTAAGAACAGAAATGACACTGAGATGCCACAGTCTTGACATCTCAGCAAGCAATAGGTCTTTCAACTCTGCATACAGCAGCAGTGGGGTGGGCAATGCTTCCCTTCTCAGGCAGGGGAGGGCCCGTGGCCTCACTCCTTGCACTGGCTTTGCCAAAACAGCAGCTCTGTGTCATAAGTGTGTGCCACGGTACACAGAGTGCTGGGGATTTCTAAACTGGTGAAAAAGCACAACTGCTGACCTTGCCAAAAAAAGACCCTTACACAAATCTTCAAATGAAGACCAAATATAACCTCTTGATAATAAAATTTCACAGGAATTAATCACATTCATCTGGATTTGTGGGGTAGGAAGCTTTTGCTCTGTTCTGATTCAGTTAAATGATGATCTGTACCAGCTGCTGTAAACTGGGTGAGTTCACTTCTTTGATTCAGTTATGCCTACGCATTTTGGAGTCAGCATCCTTCTCCTGCATGAATCTATCTTCAGAATGTTTTGCCCTACCATGGGTCTGGGGGAGCTTGTCAGCTTGTCTGCTGGCAGCAGTGGGGCCATGCTGTCCCACAACCCACCACTTGTGTGGGTGCTGCCTCCCACCTGACCCATTGTGCATGGGTGAAGCACAGACACCCAGAGGCAAAAGCCAGTTTGCAGTGAAGTCCCCCTTAAACCTGGTCTTTGCTCTGATAGTTTCAAAACTCTGGGTAGTATTTCAGGTGCTGATGTGCTGCATCGCCTCCTCATGTGTTCGAGGTTGTCCCCCCATCTCCCTCTGCTGCTTACCTTGCCAGGAGATCTGCCATCTCCCACCAGGGCACCGAGCACCCTAAGGGAAGGGACTGTGCCTCTGCACCACCAGTGAGATGGGAGCTGTGTCAAGAGCTTCCAGTCAGGCTGCTGGGGCTTGTGTAGGCTCAGCTCATGCTCCTGTCTCTGCACTATCAGTATTGGGGCTGGGGAGTGGAGGTAGGGTGTCTCTGTGTTGGTCTTAGCCTCCATCAGCAGAACATCTCTTTTCAAGATTTCATTGTGTTCTGATTTTTCCTAGTCACTTAGCCCTGGTCTCAGTCCTCCTGCAGTCTGAAGGGCTAATGGATAGTAACCTCTTTCAAGAATGACATGTACTTTCCTGAGGCATCTTTCACCTTTGGAGATATTCCCTTTACGTAGAGATGACTCTTCCTTGCTTCTAAAGAGAGAACCCCTCAGTGGAAGGTCTGTAGTGATAGATATTGCAGAGCCTGCGTGTGGAGCAGACAGAACAGTCATAGACAGAGGTCATTTCAATTTTCCAGGTAGGCTCAACTATCCAGGCAGGACAATGAAGTTACTGCTCTCAAGGCCTGCCTATTTTAGGCCTTTATGCCTAGGTCTCTGTGACATGTACTAAGAGTAAATGTTGCACAAGCATTTCTACCAAACTCGCTGACAACATGGCAGCAGCTGGAAGGAGCAGTGGTGATTTCAACTGTGCTTTCCAGTTAGGAGCTGGGACATCGTCCATAAACCTTCAAGGAGAAGAAACGTAGCAATGAATAGATTTAGGTTCTGGCCTTCTTTTGTTCTTGATTTGAACAGCTCCTGTCCTAATTATAATCATTTGCCATGTGATTTTAAAGTGATTATGAATTGACTGTAATGCATGCAGATTACTGATCTCTCATGCACAAAATTAATTTACTCTGCCAGCAATTTCAGACACTGAACTTCAGTTGGTGACTCACAGCTTTGCGTAAATGATTCTACAGAAAACCAGTGAAATAGTAAACCTTCAATACACATTTTTCTTTAACAGAATCTTCATTATTACTCCTTATAAGGAAATGTTGCCAGTGAAAAAGAAAACACTCCCACGCAAACATGGGCAATTTAACTGGATACCTTTTATGAGGTAGGAGATTGTTTTATACCTGATGTATTTATTATGATTACACTTAATTACAGGGAAAAAAAATAAAAAAGAAAGAAGAAAAAAAAGAAAATCACATGGGCAGAAGTGCACTAGAGAAGCTGAGAGCAAAATCTTACCAGGTTCCTTGTCTCAGAGTCACTGGGTCATCTCTGCAGGTGCTGCATGCAAACTGCTACAGGTCTAGTAACAGTGGCTGGAGGATGCAGCCCAGGAGGAGAAGCTATAAAACACAGAGCAGTCCTTAAAAGATAGAGGCCCTTCCAAAACCACAGGCTGTTTATGAAACAGGCCAATTCAGTCAAATCAATGGACATTCCTGCTTTGCAATCAATAAAGTAGACTTAAGTCTGATGAAATAGTTGAAAACTGCAGGGAAATCACAGAAACTTAGAAAGATTTGGAGTGGAAGGGACCTTAAAAATTGCCTAGATGTCCTTCCCAAATCTTGGTACTGAATTATTCAAAACAATTGCAAACAAGACTGCCAGGGACACATCTCAAACCGTTACATACCCTAGAACAGTGGTTCTCCAATGTCAGGGAAGCAGTAGATCCACTACACATGCACAAAGGCCATTTGTCAGGAACTTATGGATGTTAAGAAGCTTGAGAAGCTAACCTGGGAACTCAGGAGATCTCTGCCCAAGGAAGCACCTAGCCATCTGAATAAATAGGGATTGATAGCTTGCCACAGGAACCTTACAGCTGGTGGAACTGTCAGGAGAGGGAACTGATACCAAAATCCTCAGTTCCAGTTAAAGTTATGCCAAGCAGCTCAGGCTGCAGAATTAAATCAGTCAATTCCTTGGCCTTTGTCATTGCCTGCCCAATACTCCCTTCAGAAGATTGTGATGATAAATTTACTACAGTTACATAAAATATCACATTCAATTGCTTGCTCATGAGCCACATTGTGACTCTTCTACTACAGAGACCATTACTTAGCAGGAAAAGAGTGTGCTAATTCACAGCATCATTTCTGGGAAGGTAACCCATGGCTGTCAACATCAAGATCAGCTCCACTGACCAGAATTCCTAATCCCCAGCTCTGAAGCAAGTGTGCCTCTGTCTATTCTACACAATACTTCTAAATGCCAAGCTTGTCCTTTTTTAACTTATTGATATCATCTTCAGCATCTGAGGCTTAATTCACATCAAGATAAAGTCCTGCTTGCCCCAGAGAGGGCCAAGCCAGGCCCACAGTGATGAAAGAGTGTTGGAGACCTGAGTGTTCAGCCCCTCACAAACGGGAGCTGTTAGCAAACAATGAATTAGTTCTCTTTTATCTTTTATAAAGATTTTGCAGCAGTGCACTCAGGGAGAGGAAATATAAGAGCCACTTGGAAAGGAACAACAGCACTACATAGTGAATGAAGGCTTTATCACACAGCGTCCAACAAAAGCAGGGTTCCATAGCTGTGGTGGAGGAGTAGCAGCTCGGCGGCACTGAAGCCCTACAGGTATATACCTTCAGGCAATTACATAAGCTGAGGTGTCACAGGATTCAGTGCAGGTAATTGAAGGGGACAATTAGGGAGACAAAGTGTAGGGCAACTCTTTGTTCCACAGATCTGCAAATACATCACATCATCAAATGGGTCAAAATATCCTGGGAGCTTCTTGTTTTTGTGTCCTGAGTGTGTGTACTCGCTGCCATGGGCAAGGGCTTGACCTTAAATATAGTCCAGGGTTCCTCACGCTCACCCCACCAATGTCCCCAGAATGAAGCAGAGGTATACAGCCCTCATTTATCTGGAAAAGAGAGGGAGGCAAGCGTGCAGTGTAGGTGTATTGCTGGGAAGCACCTGTGGAAGCACTGCTGGTCAAGAGGTGGTTGAGTATGATGCTGCTGGGGACAGCAATTATTGATTTTACGGAGTCAAATGGAATTTGGTGGGACTTGCCCACTAGACAGAAAGTCCTGGAGACTAGATCCAGGCATTACTGTACTTACACCACATTTATTTTATACCACATTTGTTGGTATCCATTCCAAAGGCACCTGTGGCCAATGTGACCATGACTTTACATTATCTTAACTCCCTCCATTTTCTGCCATCTTTCTCACAGCTCTAGCTCAGGAGGAGCTAAGAAGGACAGAAACCAAGCCAGAGAATATAGAAGTTCAGGAAATTAACACATCAAATATGTTTTCTGTCTCTCTGTCTATCTACCCATCCATTCATCCATTTATCTATCCATCCCTTCCTTCTCAGGTACAGTCTGCAGAGAAGGGCACGGTTGAATGGGGTCAATCAGGAGATGGGAGATGTGGTAATCTGGGATTTCCCTTGTCTTCTGACTTCTACCCTGGTGGAAGCTGAACCCCAGTAGTACTCTCACTCAAGCTCTTGACTCTACACTCCGCCCAGGCTGTCCAGTAAGAACTTGCTACCTTTGTCTAAGACACAGATGTCTGCTGGCTAGGGGCCACAACAGTTTATGTGAAAAACACATAAGTGGACCAAAGGTATACGAACAAGCAACCTTCAAAGGATACCTACTTTACTGAGTAGAAGAGAACCAGAGAGACAGCTCAAGTACTGAATCCCCCAAGCAGTTGTCCACACTCTGAGCTCATTCCCTGACTCCAATCTGGATGTCTTCAGCTATCTGTTTTCAAGAGAAATCTTGTACAAGAAGAACTAGCCCTGAGTGCTGTGAACACCCAGAGCAGCATGGCAGTGAGGCTGGGGTATGTCTCCAGCAGTATTTAGTCTCCAAAATAACTCATCTAGTCTCCACTATGTTTAGCAGTGTGGACAAAGCTGTGCAGAATCTGGATGGTCATTATATGGATAACTGATCTATCTTCAAGTCATGAGCATATCCTTAGACTTCCACAGCAAAAAAGGGAGTGAGAAGTAAGGAAGTAACAAAGTTGTTCATGATCCTGGAAATGAAATAGAGCTGAAAGTCCATAAAGGAATCAAGAAGTGAAAAGAAATATGAGGCTACCTGCATAAAAGCTTGAGAAGCGGTGACTCAGGTAAGTCCTAACTAGGAATAACCAGGTCTTCTGGGCTAGAAGCAAATGTATTGCTCTTTGGGGAGATATGTTCCAGCCTCTGACCCCTGAGAAGATTTTGATCAAGTCAAAGGCAACTTGAATTCACTCCTTCTCCATTGGAAACAAAAAATGACATGAGAATCTGATGGTGGCAACTTCTCTAAAATCACAGATTGGATCTTAACTAATAGTCATATAACAATTCCTTCAGAGATATTCAACAGCTGGTTGATTTGGTTGTGTTTCACTGCCCAAAATGTGAAAATGGAAATGGTAAAGCCTAATTCAAAATTTTCTTCTTTGATGTTCAGGCAACACCTTGAATGTGTCCCCCAGAAACTGGGAGTTAAAAGTATTTTGGGAAGTTCTCAGTACCCAACAGGTAGTGAGACCCAGAGGAGCATCTCATCTGCATGGAAAAGCCTTCCTCCTTCATGGCTGTTTAAGGTTTTTTTTCCTCTCCATTCTTTTAGTACCTTCCCTACAAACGAGAACATAGTGATGGTTTGCCCACCTCTTCAGGCTCCCTTGGATGAGTCAGAACCACTGTGCAATTTTGTGACTTAAAAAATAAAGAGGGAAGGGCAAAGCTCTATCTCTTGTTACTGTACTTAAAGCTGTAATTGTGTGTAAGTACTTGCAAATATCAAGGCCATCTTTGGAGACAATGATGTGTAATGGCTCTTTGTCCAGTGGAACATAATGGCTAAATCAATGTAAAGTGTCATGAATTTCTTTTTTCTGCTCTCCCTGGGGCTGTTCTTTCCAGTTACTATGTTCAGCTTTGATCTCTAGAAAAATCAATGAAGATTTAGTTGTTCTCAAAAAACCCCAAGCTAAAAATTTAAAGCATTTTCTGTCATCTTGGTGTGGAATATGTAATCCCTCTCCCCCTCAGGTACCCTTCAGAGCACGTGACTCAGCAAGCTTTTGTGAAATAAACAGTAGCATAAAAACAAATTTCTATTGAAGTGGGTTTTTTCCTTGAATCGCATTCTTAACTATAATCAGTGTTTTATTATTTGTGCTGTCATAAAAGAAACACTACCACTTTGCTGTTCCTGAAAAATAAAGGCAGTTTTCACTCCCAGCAAAATGAAATGAAGAAAAATTGGCTTCTGTACCCATGCTTTGACACTCTCCTTGTGTCAAACCCTGGTTTTCAGTTCACCTCTACACAATAGAGATGCTCATGATGCAGTTAGCCAATGGCTGCAAGAAGACAAGGCATACCTATCAGACTGTATGGGGGAACAATCTGAAAAAACACGAGCCAGCACACTAAGCAGAAACCAAAATATTTCTATGTTTATACAAAAATAAATATTTACAGAAGATATAGGAATGCATCTGCAATATAATCTTCATTTTAGCACTTAGATCTTCACAGTGGCTCTTGTTTCCAGTACAACTTTCCCTACTTTATAAAGTATCAGATACCACAACCAGTAAAATAATGCCTTAGCTCTCAAGCCCACCTGAGAAGCAGTGAAGTTTCATACTTCATATAATTCTACTCTTACTGCAGAAAAACCTACAGTTTTCAGGAATGATGCAACACCATCAGAACGTCTCTCCGTCAAGTGTGTCAGGGGTCTTGGGGGCGAAAGGCATGACACCCAGAAAAGTTTGACATCACAGTTCAGAGGCAGACTGCTCAATGAAGCACTGGGAACACTGAGCAATCCGGGGCAAACAAAGCAATTCACTACTGTTTCAGAAAGTGCTTGGTTCTGATTTTAGCAGCTCAAATACCAAAGCTGCCTGGATACTGGAAAGTCAACACATCTGCCTAGGAGCATCAGGGTTTCAACAGGTAGAATGTAAAAGCTGTAGGAAGTACCTTCAAGGCACCTCTTGGCCTGTTCCTCTGATTTATATATATATTTAGTGTTTATATATTCTTCCCATTGTTGTGTGGTTGTGTGGAAGGCTGGGAGTTTTGCTTTGCAAACAGAAGCAGACGGGAGTAAGTTCAACAGCCCAGCACAACCAGTTGCTTGCACTTCTTCTAAGTAAGGAAAGGAGCCAAGTCCTCCTGCAGCATGGGGGTGTATCAGCACACCAGCTGGGTTACTGCTGACACTGCCAAGCAAGCAGAATGCAGAAGCAGGCACAGCCATTCTGGTGCTGATCATGCCTTCTGTGCCCCAAGCACCCTCATCTCCCCCAGCAGTGAGCTGTGTTAGCACTGAGTTTACTTGGGTCTGGTAGGAAGAATGTGTAACCCCATTTTTGTGGGAGAAAGAAAACAAACCCAAGCTCTTTATCTGCAGCTGCTCAGCAAATGATGTCATCAAGACTCTGTTTCATTGCTTTAAGTTGAAAATATTTTTGTCAAGCATCTTCCCCAACTCTTATGTAAGAACAGACCGCACGGGGTGGGGAATGCCGGGAACTGACATACACATACATCTGTGGTCACTGGTGCTGTTGTCATAACTCTTGTGAGCAGAGGAGAGCAAAGGGGAGCTTGAGAACTGAAAAGGCTTCTTGTAATGCCACTCATCAAACATGATGTCCTTGCAGGCTGTTTGTGGGGAGCAGGTAAGCCAGGAAATGAAGATGGAGGGTATGGAGTGCTTGGCTCTGCAGGGAAGCAAAATGCCCCACAGTATTTTGTCCTGGCTTATCTCCTTCCCTCTCCCATCTGGTTTGTCATCTTCCATCTCCCATCTTCTCTGGCTCAGCCAAGCATCACCAGCCACACTACTCATCTGGCACTTTTCTTAAAAGCCACAAACTTGAGTTGAAGCTCAAGCCAGCTTCAACTTGACTGGTGTCTACAGAGTAATCTAAGGGACGTTAAACTGGCAAATTAGATTCTCTCCTCATCTGACCGGCAGAAATTTCTGGAGTGCAAACTGCAGAAACCCAGGCTTATCAGAGGTGGCTCTGAGGACAGGTCAAGCACATAGGAGTTTGAAACACGGTGTTTGAGATTGCCTAAAACAAATGCAGTTTCTGAAGGAAGAAATAAATTTTGGCCAGCACTCAAGACTGTACTGGGAAGTGTGTGGAGAAGAGCAAGAAGGTTTGAGCAAAACTGGTGCTTTCCAAGCCTTGGTGTCCTTAGCTGGGCAGGTGTGGAGGATGTCCCTGTGGATGCATGCAAAATGCTTCTTTTTTCCAGAAGGTTCCTGGAGGATGCCCTGGTGAGACCCCTTCCCTCTGAAAGAGCACAAGAGGTCCGTTAGCAGGGGATGACAGCACCTCCTTTCCAGCTGGCTGGACCATCCATCACCCATTCAGGCCACTGCAGCAGAGACAAATCCAATTACGTGCTAACCCAACAGCTCCTCCATTCATCTCCTTCTGGAGGGGAAGAGAACATCCACACCAACCTATGCAGCAAAAAACACCACCACCCCAACAGCTCAGATTTGGGATTGTTGGGAGGACAGGGTACCCTGCTCCACCTGGGCTGGAGAGGTGATGTTTGGTCTCTTGGCAAAAACAAGGGTAGGAAGGAGAGGCAACACACCAGCAAGGGGTGCAGGGACACGGATGGGGACAGGGAAAGGCAGGGAGTACAGGCTGTGTGGTCCTGCACCCCACAACAGAAGACCAGAGATTGTCCCCAGCAGGCCTGGAGCCAATGCCTCTGCTTGATCAGGAGCTCAGCAGAAAATCTTATTTACACAGAACTCAGCAGAGGTTTAACACCACATTATACAAACAAAACCAGTAGATGCTAACAAGATGAGACTATATATTTATTATATGCTGGAACACAGGAAAAAACAGTACTTACAAAAAAAACCTGTAACTTTCTCTTCTTTTGTGCTTCGCTTGAGCTGCCACATGCTGGTGTCTGTGGGGTTGGAGACAGACAGCAAGATCCCCACATTGGCCACCACACAGTCAAGGGTACTCCGTGCCACAGCAAAATCTCTTGCTAAGGTGCACTGAGGTTCCTGGGATCAGTGTTTACCTGTGCACAGAGGGAAATAAGACTTTTCTGAGCATTATAAATTTCTGGTGGAGATGGATCCTACCAGGCCTGAAGTAAGAGCTTCCTTGGTTGTTCACATGTCACTGATGCCTATAAGCACTTAGTGATCTCAGTTTAGGAGTTAGGACAATACCACCCTCTTTAGAGGCTTATTTCATTGAGTCAGGGCTAAGCAGTGCCAGTAGCTCCCCCTTTTTGGTGCAGTCTGCCCCAGGCAGCAGCTCCCAGCTAAGGCTTGTGCACACAAGGCTTCTGTTTCCTGCACTCTTCCTCTCTCAGCTGTCTCCTTTGGCTCTCCTAGCTGAGCACAAGCCCCATGCTGACTGATAGTAACAAGGGCCTGGTTTAAATTAGAGCTGTTCATGGTAACAACTTGCTCGAGACTCTGAGCACAGCTCCAGGAAGATTAAACAAAGTTGTCAGTCCTCAGTGAGCAACATTTCCAGCAAGTATAAGGGATGAATTAATCAAATTTGCCCAACCCTGGAGGAAGAGGGCAACAGGAGAGCCAGCAGATGATGTACAGTAACCAGCATTTCCTTTCCCAAAGCACATCAACCCCACTCTGGAGCTCTCAAGAGCTGCAGCTCCCAGGTTTCCATGACCCAATGACTTTGGCTGACACCACTTTCCTCAGCTCACTCCAATGGATCGCATGACCATTTTCTTAAAGTACTGAAGAGAAAAGCTGTAGAAGGGAGAAAAATCGCCACAAGCCACCCTTTCTCTTTCCTAATTCGGTCTCTACATTAGTAGATTGATTTAAAAATCATACCATTTAAAAGATAAGCGTTGGAGCTCAGGATGTTCTCTAATTTTCTGAACCTTTGGGTCATATTACATTATAGCCCATCACTTTTCTTTTAGTCTGTGAAGGTCAGAAATTTGCATTGAATGACGAGATTTGTCTCCAGGAGCCGAGGGTTTTAAAGTAAAAGTCACACCACAGGACTTGTGCTGTGAAAGCAAAAATTAAGAACATTAGAAATAATTTAGAAAAATTGGTAAGAAAAGTCTAGCCTGTCTTTGATTTCTGGTGAGGAAAGTGGCATTTTCTTGAGAGCAGCAGCAAAAACTACATGAATCTATCTTTATTTTTCAGACAGGAGAAACTGTCTGTAGTTGTCAGTAATAAAATCTTCTCTCAGACTACCTGCTTGTGGATAGATTATACAGAGTTTTCAGGAGAAGAAAAGGATCATAAGGATAGAAAAAATACAAGATATAAAAGTTTTCCAAGTCCCCATTTGCTTTGGGAAATATTTCATTAAGGCCTTTGATGCCACAAAGTGCCCTTAGGACTAAAATTGATAGTGACAAACTTCAAGAGGCATCCCGAGCTTCCCCATTTTAAATGTTGTTTAAATAATATAAAGTATTACAGCAGTTGTGTTGTACTTCTTGAATGCACATTATTATATGTACAATGCTTGCCCCCCAAAACAGACATCATCTTCTTTACCCCCGCCCTTTGAAGTGTGCAAAACACCATCCCAGAACTAGATCCCATCTTGCTTACAGTTTTGCAGCAAATTCTGAGTGTTCACTAGGAACTAAAACAGAGCAGTGAATATCCATGGGTTAATGTTTTTATAAACTGCTTTTGAAAAGCTGTGAAACATTGCACAAGCTCATCAAGGAATAGGCTGATTTCATTAGGTAATGCAGAAATTTGGGGGTGGTTTTGTTTTTATAACATCATGTTTTAGCTAGCTGGGGCAGAGATTTGTGACTTGGGATGTCTGTGAATGTCCTTAACTGTGGCTCCCATGGGCTAAACCTGACCTGCAGGAAGGCTGGGGAAGAGTGGATGTGATTGGATGTTTCTGGGTTTTTTTCTGGAAATGCACATGCTGAAGCGGAGAGCTTCAGCCCAGGTTTGACTGAAGTTTTTGGGGAAGACAAGGGTGGGCAGCACAGGCAGGAGCAACTCCTGCCCTTGCAGGGGTGGTAGCCCTTGGAGCCACCCCTGGGGAGCAAAGCTGCACCCTGAGCACCAGGGCTTTCCTCTCCAGGGAGTGCAAAGCCCTGCATTCCACATTTGATAGTGACTGATGAGGTGGTGCAATCTTTCCATGGCATGCTGCTGAGCTAGCAATGGAGAAAGTGTCCTGACCACAGGGCCACAGGACACAGCTGTGTTGCTTTTTGACGTGGGGAGGACAAAAGGGAGTTACCGCTGAGAGTGAAAATTATGACAATTATACCAGATTTCTGCTGGTATTTGCTGAGTGATTCTTTAAATTAAGTCATCTAAAATGCTCCCTGGCAATGTTCAAGCCACTGCTGATGGTCATGCTCGTGAGCATGGGCTCCCTGCTAGATGGGAGCTGCTCCAACAAAGGGAGGTTTCCAGTTCCATCTCACCCAGTAGTATTCCCAGTGCTGGTGGTGGGGAGTCATGTGTGGGGGAGACTTGTTCTGGTTTATATTTCCAGCTCCCTTTCAAGATCAGCCGTGCACATTCCCTGCATTTCTCTGGGTCCTCCAGGAAGAAGCTGATGGGTAGGTGGGCAGCCTTCAACCACGTTCTCCACGGAGATGGAGGATGTTATATCTCCAGATAACAGCCCCTTTCCCCAAAAAGCTTGCGTGCTCACAGACACCCACTAGCATGGCTCCATTGTTTTCCAAACCATGCAGAGATGGATCTGCTGACCATGAAGAAATGGAGCTCCTGATAGTGAAGGAATGAAGTGCATTTTTCTAGACCAGAAAATGGAAGGGTCATAGATAGCCCTTGAGGAGCTGGTCATGTGGAGAAAGGAGCTGAAATGGACAGAGACTCACGGCTGAACGAAGCATTGAAGAGGTGGTACATTGAAGAGATGACAAAAGAAGGGCTGAGCACAGTTTAGGAACTCATCCAGCTTTTCCAGACCCAGTGCAGGAGTACCTAACCCCACTGCCCTCCTCTTTCTTATGAAAAAAATTCTGAAGGGTGAGATTGTATGGGATTGATGTGCTCCTTTTCCAGACCAAACTGCCCAGACTCTTAGAAATTATCTTCAGATTTCAGCCCTAAATCCCTGTGTTGCATCTTACATTAATTACTTGCTGTCTTCTCTACAGCTGACATGAAGGAGACAAGACAAGCCCCACAGAGATAAAGCTGAACTGTCAAAATGCCTGAGGGCAGGTGTAGGAGACGCTTTCTGGGGATGGTCTGAGACACGGAAAAGACCTCTATAATCGAGTTAGGTGTTAGTAGTTTATTCCAGGGCGTGGGAGAGAGAGAGAGAGCCTGCTATGAGCCAGCAGATAGAGCTCAAAGCAGGCTCAGAGAGAACAATACAAAAGGGGGTAAAATATGAATACATGAGCTCAAGACTTAAGATTGCTAAGAAAGAGAGTAACAGAACAGAAGTGAGAGAGCAGGGGAAAAAGAAGAAGAGGCCGAGCTCTCCTATACAACCACTTATATAACCTATACCTTTGAATATTCTATTCCTTTACTAACCAATCTTTCTAAGTATACTAATACAATAACATTTGTGTGCAACCTATAGAAATCACAGTTTTTGCATATTTTTAGTTATCTCAGGGTCTTTCAGAGCTTTCCTTATAAGGCTGGGGAGAGGGGTCTCAGCTTGGTTTTATTGCAGTAAAGAATGTGTTCTGGCATACCAGCCCAGTTTCTTTGACTTATTCAAACCGTGCTTTCATTTGTATTTCTTCCTTAGCCTTTCTGGCTAAAGAGTCATATTTATAATTTCTTTCTAATTCTACCTTCCCAACAGGCAGGAGGGCTCCTCAGCACTAAGCCTGTGCTTCTCAGAAATTAGGTGAGATCTGAGCTGGTGCCATGGACCCAAACAGATGGGGGTTTGCAGTCTGGAGGTGGGATGCCAAGGAGGAACGATTGTGGCCTGACACTCTAAATCCAGATGAAGGCCTGGGAGATCAGAGAAGAGTAACAGTGGCCCAGGGAGTATGAAAACAACAGCTTATGAGCAAACCATCCCCTTGTGCAGCATTTTGTCTGAGCAAGTGTCTTCTCAATTAACTGACATGCAAAATAAGAGATTCTTCACAACTGGAAGAATGGGCAGGCAACCGAAAGGAACCTGTAAGCATTGATCATCCACTCTGGGGTGAAATCAGTAAGGACAAAGTTCTGCTGGAAATCAGACTGCATGGCACAAGAAGAAACGTGAAGGATGGATGCTACACGTGTCTTAGCAGCAAAAGAAAACGTGGAGAATTTGTGAGTCCATCAACAAATGTGTGAGCCAGCCCACTGACAAGATGATAAGCAAAAAGACCAAAGCATTTAATGCTTTTTTTTTTTTTGCATACATTTCATTGGCAAGGCTTACTCCCACGTCTTACACATCCAGCATGATTTGAGAAGAAGGGGAACAGCCAGTAAGAGGAGGAACAGATGAAGGTCTGCCCTGAGAAGCTGTAAGTATTGGGATTCAGGTGAGTGGGCGGGATTCACCTGAGGGTGCTGATGTGACCTCATGGCTGAAACCTGCAGTGATCAGAAACAGCTCTGACAGCTGGAAATTCTCCTGCAGCATTTTCATGCAAACATGAATTGGATGAACAAATTGTTAGATGGATTGAAAATTAGCTGGACCAAAAATTAGCTGGACCATTAGGTCAAAGAATAATAATCAATGTTGTGATGGGCCATCTGGCAGCCAGTAATGAACAGAGGACCCCAGGGAATGACACAGGAGTTGATATTGTTCAATATTTTCATCAGTCACCAGGCTGATGACACAGAGGGCACTTTCAGCACATTTACAGATGGTAATAGATTAGAAGTAATGACAGCCATCTCCATTTGGCAGAGCTGGCAGAGGCAGTCCAGAGGGACCTTGAGAAACCTGGGATGCGTGACAATAGAAATCCCATGGAGTTTAACGAGAGCAGTGCAAACCCATTGCTTTGGTGTGGGATGGCATCCTTCTGGCTACATAACAGCCCTGCAGGAAAGGACCTGGGCTTTGCTATGGGACTTCCACACAACTGGAGGGTAGCTATTGCTCCCTTTCTTCTCAGTGCTAGTAAATCTGCCCCAGAAGTGTTGTCCCTTTTAGGACCTGCAGTTCAGTAGTTCATTGAGAAACTGGAGAAACTCCACAGGATGGTCAGTGGCTTAGAGCACATGAGCCACAAAGAGATGCTGAGGGGCATGGATTTGGGCAGTCTGGCAAAGAGGTGGCTTAGGAGAAGTCTAAAATCGGCCTGAATCTGCACAAAGTGGAATGACAGAGATAATGGAGCCAAACTCTCTGCATTAGTGGCAAGCTATAGAAAACAAAATCCTGATCTTCACTAAGGTGAACAGGTTTGTATCTTCAGGGGACTAAAGGAGGGTCACTGAGTGGACTCCTGTGGTGGAATTCTGCCCGCCTACTCCAGCTGACACTGCCTATCTCTTCTGCAGGTGGCCCCAGCCAGCTCCCTCCAAGCACTGCCCTGGGAAGAGCTCGTTCCCGCACGCTGTGTCCCGAAAGAGAGCATGGATGGGGTGGAGCTAGCTCCTGCCCACACAGCCTTTAACAGGACACTATTGGGCATTGCACTCTAAAATGCCTCCGTGAGCCTCATGCAAGAAAACACGAAGTCTGTTTTGCATGCTAAAAATACCATTCTTACGGGCTCAAACACAGCTCTCAGATAATTTGGGGTATTTCAAACTGCAGCGGGAAAGAAGAAAAGGAAAAGAAAATATTGTTAAGGACCTGAGTATCCTAGAGGGTCCAGGAGAGTCCCAGGACTGAATATTATTTCATGCAGACCTTCCTAATCTAGGGGCAATTAGCTTTAAGCAGAGTGGGTATGGACCAGACCACTGGATGCTGGGACTGGGATTCAGTCTCCAGCTCTCTGAGCTGGAAGCATAGGCACAACCGTGGAGACTTTCAGGCAGTTGCCAGGAGAAACTTCCCCAGTGTCTAAGTTATGTTTGCCAGCTCAGCTCTCTACTGGGAGGATGCTGAAGATCAGGAAGGGCACAAGCAGTGGGAGGAGCCCATTGTGTTGCCTCCAGGTAAGCAAGAAGCTTTTATAATTACCAGTCCCCATTGTACAGCACACAGGCACGTGCCTGGGTGGTGTGGCTGGAAGCAGAACTGACACCTCCTTAACCTCTCCTTTGCTCTATCCACATGAGGGTGGACCCCTGAAACTCCCAGTTTCCTCCTGTGTTTTTCCTTCACTATGCAAGAGGACAGTGCAGCCAGCAAGACAGCTCACTGCCCAGGTTAAAACACCTCAGTTCTGCTTCATGTCTTTCTTATATTTTATCAGCTTTATATCTGAATGTCTCATTAACAAAAACAAACAGATTATAATGCCTTCTCAGCAAGCTTGATCAGAAATCCCTGAAACAATCAAAAGCCTGGGGAAACAATTCGTTGCATTTGATGCATCAGTTCTTAGAATTGTAGACATATTAGGCAATAGGTCTTTGTTCACTCACATTAAGCTAATTGAATGCATATTTATTGTGCACCGTTCTTCAGCATCCAGGCAAAATCAAAGAAGCCTGTTTCACTACTGAGATGGTAATTTTGCATAAGAAATATGGACAGATTTACATCAGACTATTAATGCTATTCCATTATTCAACACCAGAGCTAAAATTAGGAGTCACCTCAACAACCAGATGCATATTTTATCTTCAAGGTATGAGCCCAAATTAGCACAGACCTCTGCCTCCTGCCAATAACCCTTAATTCTAGACGGGCTCTTCTATAGCAGGATCATTGGCATGAGGGAGGCATGTGAGTCTCAGGCTAACTCTTATGTTTGCATCTTCCAGTTTAAATACTGAGGGTCACCAGGAGTCACACTCCATCTGCTTCCATTTGCTACATCCTGAAAAAAACATGAGCATCCAGATATGACATTTTGTAGACATTTTTTAATGGCAAATCACTTCCTGGTACCTGTTTGAAGGAAATGGAGCCCACCTGCACCTGACTGAGCTCACTGCAGGAACACCAGTGCTTTCCCAAGGCCTTCCTTAAAATAATACAGCACCTTTCCTCCTGCTGTGTGGCTGAGGGATGGCGAGCCCCTAGCACAGAGCAGGTGCTGTAGCTCATATGCACATTCTAATAACAGCCTTGTTGTGCAACAGCCAAAAAACAGCCCAATAGGAAGCTTTTTAATAGGCCATATGTGAGCAGCACTTGGGCAGATGTAAAAATTCCCTCTTGACTAACACTGTGTTTTATGTACCTTTAATCTGCAGGACATTCCCGCTTGAATGGGATACTGGGCACCTTGAAGAATGCAATAAACCCGAGCAGAATTCTCTGGTTTAGCCTCTATATGCTGTCTGAGTCATGAGGCATAAGAGAAAGGGAAAAAAAATCATAATTTTGATATAAAATCCTCAAATGATCCTCCTGTCAGTACTGATGGAGTGGTTACTTCATGTCTAAAGCTCAGGCCAGCTCTTCCCCAGCTCAGTTCAGAGGCTCAAAGATGCTGAAGAATGAAAAAATACTGTAAGTCTGGACTGTGAACTTATCTCCTCCTTTCTGGGAAGCACAGACCAAGGTGCCCCCACTCTGGGGGCATCATGCAGGGTGGTTTCTCCCTGTGGAGTAGCAAAATTATCTATCTTAGGCATATCCCCTTTCCATGGGCTGTAGTGCATGCTTTACTCAGAAGCTGCTGAGAAGTCTCAGCTGAGGTGAGAGGAGTCTCCCCAGCCACGGGCAGGACCCAGGGTGAGCTCCTGGGGCTGGGGGACAGCTGCCCTCATCGCTGGCCCTGGGCACACTGTGGGGACAGCCAGGCCTTTTCTTTCTCAGCATCTGAATACTACCAAGGAATTTTCAACCAAAGCAGCCTAATCACATCCATATTTATCGCCTGCTGTTTTGTTACAGGAAGGCAACACCTCTGTATCTGCTTCAGATCCTAAGGGGCTGCCAATATCATGCTGCTGTCGCTATGGTTTCTCCATGATCTCTGCACTCCTCGGGCTTCTGCCAAGTCTGTCTTCTAGGGTTAAAAGAGATATTTGGACTTCTAACACCAAAAGGAAATGGTAGCATTGGGAGGCCTGCCAGCTGAGCATGGTTCAGATCAAACCACTCTTAAAGCTCTTAAAGGCTCTGAGCCCCAAACAACAGGCACATTTCTTTGCCTGTTCAGGGATTTGTTTGCAGGAGTGGAAAGAAGTATCAGCTGCAGGACAGAGTCTGTAATTCACCTCACTGCCCCAGCTGGGGGAGAGTGTAGTCCCTTCTTCTCTGAGCTGCTCCCAGAAACAATATTTGTTGTTACTGGCTTACCGTCCCAAGGGATAAAATTACTATGAAATGTTTACAAGGACCATTTGAAACCTGAGAAGAGGATGTTTTTAGTAATGTGGAAAGAGCCAAATACCTTAGAAGAGAAATATTCCAGCTTTAAGAATTAATTACTGCTTCCCAGTAATGCACGCTGACAAATAACCTTGTGCAATTTCCCGGACAGATACATTTTAATGGAAATCTTGTGCACAGGTCAAGAGCAAAATATGGTTGCTGAAGCATGACCCCACAAGCTTGGGTATGTGGGTACCTCTGCCCAAACACTTGCCCAGCAAAGCCCAAGGGGCAGAGCATGGGGCTGAAACAGCCACCTCTACACAGCAGCTCACACCAGGAGGGTCTTGGATGAGGATTGCTCCTAGGGCTGGTTGTTTTCTGTCATACAGGAAAAACATGGGTAGCAAACACCAAGAACATTTTTCAAAACAGCAGCTATGACATCTATGAAGCTCTATAATCATTATGCAAAATTCACTACGTAGCTTTTCAGTTGTAAATCAAGTATCACAGGGCACTGAAATGAAAGCTCAATCTCTATATCCTAATTTTTCTTTTGGTAGTGCGGGAAGATAGTATATAGCTGATTATGCTCCACAGAATACACTTGCATAACAAGTCACAATATACATTTATTATTCTTTCAGTCAAAAGCATCAAACATTGAATGTAGTAAGAAAATTTCATGAACCAATTCCCTCAAAACCATTTTCAATAAAAAGTCTTTGCTTTCTCCCTCTTTTTAGATAGGTGAAATGAGGAGACTGGTGGAAGAGCAAGCCTGAGAATCAACAGGGAAATCTGAATTGTCATTAATTACCCCAGATGTGATCTGAGCTGCTGTTTTGTGAGCCATGCTACTCATAACAAGGTTTTCAGAGATGTTACTGAAGGTACCTCAGGGACACAAGTCTTTGGAGTGTTGCCTACAGTTTGGTGCAGTGACACAACAACAGCATCACTCTCAAAGATATTGCTTCTAGAAGGACATCAGACTTTGGATCCTCACTTCAGGAGAAACTGAAGAGATCCTGCTGCCGTACTGATGTGAATCACCAGTGGTCATGTGTCAAGAGCAACTGCCATAAAAAGTCACCTTTGCCTAAAGGACTTTATTCTGAATCTATTCAGACCTTCCATTCACCAAAAGCTAATGAAGTCCCACAGGAATAAAATTACTTTACAGGAGATCCATGCATGGCATGCGGATTAGTTTCCAGTCATCCATCCATCCATCCATCCATCCATCCATCCATCCATCCATCCATATCTCAATCACTTTTGCTCCCTGTCTGAAGCTTGAACCCAACTCTTGCCCATGGTGTGAATACAATCCTTGTTCACAGTCCGCCTTCCACAGTCCTTCAAACAAACCACAGGACATAGCATGAACCTGCAGCATGACCATTTCCTGTGCTGAGAGGCAAGCCCCCATCAACAGACAGTGAGGAAGCAGCTTGGGTCCAGGTGCTTGAGAGGGACAGAAAATAAAGGGGACATCCATAAAGCTTTTTAAAGAAAACATCCCTACCTCTGTCTAGGGATGTGCAGCTCCTGAGTTGAAGGTTATATAGAGCAGGTTAATGGCAGCTGCAATTTTAAAATTCATGAAGCCTTAAAGCATTACTGGATGATTTCAGAGCTTGAAGATAAGTAGACAAAATAGTCCAGCAGGGGGGAGATGCTGATGTAGTAGCAGCCATAATAGAGTGTGATGCCACACATATCCCTGCTTCTGAAACCCCACTCATCCATCTTGTCAGGCAAAATTGCTGTGATTCTGTTTCAGAGCGGAGGTGGTGGGAGGAAAGAGGCAGAGGCATATTTTCTTCTGATCGAGGAGAAAGGCCAGGCTATGCACTACTTACCCTCCTGAAGCCACCCTGCCCCCTCTGTGAAGGGCTTAGAGACTGGGGATGGCAAGTATTCAGTAGGGAAGGCATAAGTGACCATGGCCCAGGAGAAACAAGGCTTCAGAGCTGCTCTGCTAGTACTTGAGAGATGCTTTGCCCCCCTGCCCTGGTGTGCCCCTCTTTGCCCACTCGGGATTGAAGAAAATGCTGGGGTAAAATGTGCTGGGAGCCAGCAGGTTTTTCCTGTTGTTTACCTGTCAGCTCAGGGTTGAAAACTTCTGGGTGAGAGTAGATCTGTGCCAGCCAGGGGAAATTCAGACAAACACCATGAGTGCCTAATTTATGTACCTCTGCCCAAAAATGTTACCCAGAGTGGTCCAAAGCAGCTGCTGCCTTAAATTGGAGGCATATCAGAGCAGCACTCCTTCCCTGCCATCGGCATGCTCTAGTCATCCAGATTCCCCAATACATCCCTGAGGGGCTCATCCTGCTCCTGACACGTGGCTGAAGCAGCCCTACAGCATGAGAAGTGTGGGGTGGAGACAGGAGGTTCTGCACCTTGACCTGAGCACGGGTGCCTGTGTAGCACCTCTAGCTTTTTCCTGTGTGAGAGAGAGAGAGAGATGGGGAAAATTACTGTATTTATCCCCCTGCTCCTGCCCATCCCTGCCCCTTGATTTGCCACTAGTTCCTGCACAACCTCTCCCCCTGTTGTACCAGAGTGGGGACCCAAGCTCCTGCTTTGCCAGGGGCAGTGAGAGGCACCTAAGTCGGTGCCTAATGTGATTTTTCACCCAGCTGCTGAGGACTATGGTGAGATGCAGACTTGTCCAGCACACATTACCTGCCCCTTTATCATATTTTGTACCACGTGTGCGCTGAGTATCTTTAGCAACTTGCTTGGCAAAACTCCATACTGGATACGTGAGTAGGATATCATTTCCAAAGACAAAATCTGCAGGTTAAAAACCCAAAATTCCACCAGAGTGGGATTTTCTCTTGCAAACAATTTGGTATCCTGGTTTCAAGATGGTATGTTTCACAAATATCCCACATGCGACTCATCAATTCCTCTTCAAATTTCCCATGGACACATGGTCCATATGATGAGTTCAAGTCTGTCAGGGATGTGCTTGCTCTCAGGAACCCCATCATCCTACACCCCTCAAGCCCAGAGTCCTGGGCCTGGCAGAGCAACTCTCACAGTGAAGAAATATTTAACATGTGTTAAATATTTTATTATCATGTTTAAACCATACTTTGGTTTGTCCAGGCTGTCACTATGCTTTTTACACGAATTAGCTCCAAGAGTTTTGGACCCAGCTTCAGTCTGTTCCTGCAGCTCTGGGTATCAGCTCTCCTGTGCCCTCTGGTAGGGCAGCACAGGGCCTTCAGGGAGGACACATGCCTGGACTGAAGATGTGCACATAGCCCTGGGTGGGGAATGGTGCTGCTGGCATCCCACACCCTGCCCGGTGCTCACACAGGTCTCTGGTGCTTCTGCACAGAGAATCGTCTTTAACTTCCCTCAATTACCTCAATCACCCTTCCCTCAATAACCAACATCAGTAGGCAAAGAGCGAAGGTGGCCCAGGGAGCTTCAAGGCCCAGGGATCAGAAACAACAGGGACTGCCCACTAACTGCATGGCACAGCACCTACCTGCCTTTCCAAGCGCAAGGAAAGAAGGAAGTGGTCTTTTGACTTAATCTATGAGGTTTCACAAAATAAAACCTTACTGGACTTGCGCTTGAGCGAGGACAGCGAGTTTTCCCAGTATGGATTTATCCACTTCCACTTTCTACAAAGCATGGAATAGTTTTATTTCTCACATACATAATTCAGAGGCATCCTGGAAGTGCAAAACCTACATTCCATGCTCAGACATCCAACAAACAGTTAATAAAACCCATTCTAAGTACGGTTTAGAGTTTATATGAAGTAAGAGTAAAGTCTGACCTGTTTCCAATAGCTACGAAATTACTCTGGGGAAGATAAAGATGTGATTCCTTTCAAATGTAGCTATTTTCTGTCCAGGGAACCTACGCATCAGTCCTTCCTATCGCATGTTTCCAGAGAAAGCAACAGCCAACCCACACACTCCTCTGCTATGGATTGCTCAGCACTTTGTTCCACAGCAATCTGTGGGAGAAACTCAACCCTCCTATTAAATGCTTGGGGCTCAAATGATTAATTCTGTAGAACAGATCTCTAAGGCACATCAGAAATTGGAGCTCATTCCCAACAGCCTATCAGCATTCAGGCTATTACGGGTGCAAGCAAAACAACAGCTTTGAGGGAGGAAAGCAGTTCTATTATAACCAGAATTCTTACAGACACTTCCATATTTTCATATTTAATTGAGCTTTTTTTTGTTTCCTACAAAGTTTTCCACCATGGGCTTTCCAAGCATTGTATAGAGGCAGGTAATGATTTACATCATTAACACTCCCATTTTACAAACAGGAAATCGAGGTCCCCAGAGAAAATCATATGAGTAGCTTAATACAGAAAATCCCAGTCCCCCGAAAAAAGAAATTTAATCAAAGCCTTCTGGCAAAAGTCCCCTTTCCAACTACCTCTATTTAGTTGCTATGCAGCTTTTTTTTTTCCCAAAAATAACCCAACTAGTCAAATGAAAGAACAGCAAGGAAATTGCAAGCTTTGACACACTTACTTCTACACTGCTGGCATTAGTACAAAAATAAAGATTTTTATTAACTAGTTTACAAAAATAAACTCTATTGAGTCCCATGGGATCTCATCAGGAGGTTTACTTGACTTTGGAAGATAAAGCCTGCTTGAAACGTCTCTTTAGATCTTGCATGTTGGGAGATTTGGGCCGAGGGATGATGGATGACCGCCTCCTGTCCGTGCTGCCAGCATGCTGTAGTTTGCTGACCTCCTTGCAAAGATACTGGAAGACATCACACACACCTTGGGAGTCCTCACTGGTGGAGATTTCCAAGAACAGGCTGCCCAGTTCATTTGCTAGCTGTAGTCCCTCTTTTGCCTGTACTTGCCTGGCATGGAGGAGGTCTGCTTTGTTCCCCACAATAATGATGGGAGTCCTGGCATCGGGGTGCACCTTGCGTATGTGCTGGTAGAGAGGCTGGACTGACTGGTAGCTGCTGTAGTCTGTGATGGAATAGACCAGCAGGAAGCCCTCTGCCCACTTCACGCACCTGGACAGGGAGTCCAGCACCTGCACGCAGTCTTCCTGCACCTGCCATACAACAGAGAGCACAGATTCGGCATTGGGTCATGAAAGCATAAAGGCCGTATCACAGCATCATCAAACGGGTCCAAAGGGAAGCCTGAGCTCTGTCTCAGGAGACGAAGTCTAGGCATGCAAGAAATCTGGGCTCAAAAGCCAAGCCTTTGGGTAGCAGAGGAGAACTGATTGAGCCAAAATATCTCCGTACCTGGATGCATCCCGGCGTGTCTTGGATCTGTACGGCAACGTGGTCCCCGTCCAGATGGACCAGCCGGGAGTAGAGGTTGCCTGGGGAGCAGAGAGCCGTGAGCCGCCTGACGCGGGGCCCCGCCACGCCCTGTCCCACCGCCCCCCGCCTCACCTGTGTTGGGCTCGTAGTCGCCGATGAAGCGCTTGGTCAGGAACCGCACGATCATGGCTGAAACACAGAGCGCCGCGTTAGGCGGGACGGGCGGGCAGGGGAAGGGGGCCGGGGCCGGGCAGCCCCGCACTCACCGCTCTTGCCGACGCCGCGGGCACCCAGCACGGCCAGGCGGAGCTGGGCGCCGGGCGGCCCCGGGGGGCACTCGGCGATGGGCGCCAGCAGGAAGGGCTGGGACATGCTCGGCAGGCGCATGGGAGAGGCGGCTCCGCAGCCGGAGGGCTCGGCCGGCTCCGCTCGGCTCGGCCGGCAGCGCCCAGAGCGGGCGGCCCCGGTGGCTTTTAAAAGCCCCAGTGGCAGCACCGCCCGTGGCACCGCCCCGCCACCGCCACCGCTGCCCCGCCCCGGCCCGCCCCGGCCCGCTTCTGCTGCCACCGGTCCGGCCCCCCGGCGGCACCGCCCCGCGGCCCTCCAGCACGGCCGCGCCCCTGCAGCCCTCTCCGGACCTGCCCACCCCAGGTTGCACCCCTCGCCCTTTCTCCCACCCTCCCCGCTGCCAGGGCGTGGGGTGGCCCCGGCGTGCACAGGCAGCAGAGTCTTGGGGACAGCCTCGGCAGGCCATGCAAGCTGTGTCCCACGTTTGGGGCGAGCACCCTGCTGGGCATCCCCCCCGCCCGAGGCAGACGGGAAAATGCGCCACCCTCCTTGCAGATCGGGACTCCAGTCTTGAAAGAAAGGAAATTATTATTTTACCTCAGACTGTTTTGTTTCCCACACCTGAACACAACCCTCTACAGCTGGCGTTGAAAACCCAGCTTGTGAATTAAGCAACTGCCAGCCCTGAAACCTAAGTGGTCTTGATTGGGCTCTTTGGGTTTTTGAAGCAGAAAAGTTCTGGAGAATGGTGCTCCACCATGGGCTACCCATAAATGAGCCTCAGACCTGCAAGCAGCTGTGCAGATGTTTCAGTCTCCACAAACCATTGCCCTGTCTCTTGCTTCTGCTGTGTACTGCCTTGCAATTGTAAGTGCTTAAAAGAGAAAAAAACCTATTCAGAGGCTGCTTTAATTTTTTTCAAGGAGATAGCACATGCCAGCAGGACACAACATGGAAGAGGACAGTGGGTGGTACTCGAATGGACTGATCTCATGGCACAGAGGGATGGAGCCATCCTGAGAGCTGCTGGGCCCCAGATGCAGGCTGATGCTTAGACAGGCCAAGTGACCCTGGATGCTCACACACAGGCAGCTGAGTTAAGATAATACTAAGTAACATCACTTAAAGCAGTACCTGCAGAAAAGCACGGTGGAAGAAGCGCGGTTGATTGTTTGTGCTGCTCTAGTGCCTAAGAACCCCTATGGGTTTCTTTTAACTTCCAGGGCATCTTTCAACTTCCAAAACCTATTGCCCCTGAAGTTTCTGCTTTACTCCCCATGATGCCAGAAAGCTCTTTTCTTTTAAGAAACAAGATTTCTCTTGTATCACCAAAAACTCTTGGTTTCCAGAGGTTCCTGTTATTGTCATCTGCTCCTATTGTCAGGGGATTGCTTGTCTTTGACCTCACTCACAGTGCCGGCAGCAGCTATTTTTATACATTTCTTTACAAAACAGCTATCAGAGTACATTCAGTGTGCCTCTGAAAGAATGCTACTGAAACAAGTCCGTTCCGGGCAGATGATTCCCAGGCGCTGAGCTGTGAAAGCAATATTAAACAGCCGCCCTTCTCAAACCTTGAGAAGCTGCCTCTTTATGGGCACCTGTACAGCTCAAGCTGCCTTGCCTGCTGCTGGGAGCACCCCCAAAGGCACATGGGGGCGGTCAAGCAGAGAGATAACATTACCCAAGCCCAAGTAGGACGCCCTGTGGAGGAATTAATGTCCAGGGTGTGATGGACTATGTCTCCATCAACACCTACCCAGGTGCAACAGGAGCAGCTCAGTAAACTGAAGCAGTTGGGGCTCAGATTAGCTGTCCCCATTCTGCAGACTAAGCACCACTGGGATGTGTGGGCCTCAAAGCTATTCCAAAGGGCCTTTCTGTGCTCTGCAGGCACCACTTGGAAGTGCCAGGCTGTACTTTGTCACCCACCTCTGCAGATGGCCTACACCACTGTCCCTACAGCCCATCACTACCCCCTTTCCCACAGCAACACTGCCCAGTGCCAGGTACACCGTACTGCTGCCTGACACATCTCCCTGGTCCAAGCTCTGCAATGTTCAACAGCAGTACTTTTGGGGGGAGAGTAGGTGGCTTGCTCCTGTGACAGTGGCAGGGATGGCATCCTGAGAGCACTTGGAGCTTCTTTTTTTATTTTTCTGGGTTCCTAAGCTGTACGGGTGCTGCTGGCGGGAGCAATGTTCCCACCCCATACAGCCTCTGCACTGACAATGGTTCCTCCTCCCCCTTCCCAGTCCCTCCTGCCTTTCCACTGACCTTCCCTGCCTAACGCTGCCTACACAGTGCTCAGGAAACCTCAAATCCTGGTGCTGCCAATATGCTAAAAAAGATGAAGCCGACAGCTCAGAAGGCAGCTTCCTTGCTGCTTCTCTAGGAGACAACAGGAGATTTTGTCAGGGCTTTTGGCAGGGAACCAGCAGTAAAGGTTTGTGGCTGTAAAGGAGGGAGAACTGGTTACAGCTTATGGGTTTAGAGTGTAAAACCCCTTCCAGGGCAAGTCAAAACTGGTGACTCCAAACCCTGTAAGGAACATGCTTCATATGTTTCAGCCCAGGACTGGAGATGCCCAACAGGCAGTTCTTCAGCTTTTCCCAATTCACAGATCTCCCTCTTTCGTCAGGATTGTGCAAAAACAGGGCAGCCATACGGACAGGAAGCAAACTTCAGCAGCAGGTATCGAGGTCTGCTAAGTGTCTGGGCTGTGCTTCTGCAAGCTTCAGATGAGCATGAAAACCCCCACTGCACTGAGTGCAACAAACAAGCAGGTTACACCTTAGTTTATTTGTCCTGTTTCCAAACACTAAAAACAAAACCAAAAAAAGGTTATTTTCTTCCTGTACAAAGTCAGCTTCATTTTCAGTCATTTCTGGGAATCCTGACCAAGGAAAGACTTCCCTCTCTCTTCCCAGCCCACACAGGGCTTCCAAATATGCATTTATAACCAACTACTGTTGGCATAGTGACCTTAAAAACAGTTCTTCTAAATAAATTGGAAAGTGTTGCAATGTGGTGTCTCTGGAAGCACAGCTCTTAAACAAGACCACGGTAATGCTGTCCAGTCTTATTATTCCAAATAGTTGAAAGTAAGTTCAAAAGTTTAGAACTATGCCCCACTTATGATGTTAATCATTTCATCCTGCTGCTACAGCTAATCCTCTGTGATTTTGACAAATGAGTACAAACCAAACACAGAACCAAAATAGCTTAGACATGCATGCATGAGAAGCAAATTTAAAATGCCATCACCAAAGTTTGTATCCAATACCCTCCCCCTTAATTCCTGCAAAGCCTAGTGGAAAATGATGCTTATCTTGGAAGGCAAATAGCAATTTTAAATGGCTGTGGAAACTAACAAGCCAAAGAGGCTGATGAAGTACACAAATCCTGCTGCTCCAAGAAGAGCCCTTGACCATAAAAGCCAAGTGTGTAAGGTGGAACAGTGAGGGCTTCAGGACACAGTGGTGCACCCCATGTCCAACACCTCTGGTGTCAGAATACAGCACTACTGTCATGGAGCAGCCTGATAAAGGGGCAAGCTCCTCCAAGTCACTTCCAAAGTCATTCCAGCTAAACAGCCTGCTGCACCTTCTGAGATGGGAGCTTGGAGAACCTCAAACATAGCAATCTGCTCACTAGAACTTGAAAACTCCAGCATCTAAAGCCCATCACCCTTAAATACCAGCCCAAGCCAGACTCTGAATTCAAGGTCTGAAACCTACATTCCATGAGAACAGGAACACCCACAACTGCGTTAGGTAAAAAGCAAAACTCGTGTCTCTGCTCCTTACGCCCACACTTACAAGCTGCCCTGCAATTCACTGTTCAGTAACTTTCAACAGCCAACACCTACAGCTTGAGGACACTTGCTTCTCTAGTCACGTGGACTTTAGTTTTACATCATTTACAGAAGGTAGATGAGCAGTGCCTGACACGACACTTCAAGGTAAACTATTATTTACCTGTAACTACAAAACTAAGCCTGAGATTGTGTGATTTCAAGGCTAACCAAGCAGGTTCCCTTCAGCAGTCTCTAGCAAGCTTCACACTGCTTCAAGCAAAGCTCACTAAACCAGAACTGCCTAGTAAAGAGTCAGCTGAAGATCTTCCATTTAAGAATTGCACAGGTAGCACTGGGCTCTTTTGAGACATCAGTAAATCTGTGATGAGAGGAATTCACTGCAACATTCAACAGGCATACAATAAACATATAAAATGAAAGAGTTTAGCTATGCCAGCCAATTAAAATGTCAAAAATCAAAATACAAAGGCTGGCTGTTTTGGAATTAAACCCTTGTTTCTAAACTACTACTATTTTGTAAGAATGCTTATTGGCACAGGCATGCTGTAAACATTATTTCACAGGTTACAATGGTCGAAGACAAAATCTCACTATAGACATTTCCTTATTTTCAAAAATAGTTTAGACAATTCCTTGGTATTCATGAGGCCCCTTAGCCAAAACCTTGCGTCAATGAAATCTGAAGCCCCTTATTTCTTTTCCTACAAAAAGAAAAAATCCAGCCTTTTAAGTGAACTGGGCAGTTCTTGATACAAGTTCTTAGTTTTCTGGTGAAATATTCCATGTCCCCTCATAACAGCTTATGATCATTACTAAGCACTAGCAAATTTCAGTGTTCCTAGCATTTATCATCTATATAAATGACAAAACTCATCAGCAAAAGCTGCAGATGATTTAAATGACTAAGCATCATGGTAAATGCAAGCTAAATAAATAAACTTCAATAAAAGAAGGTTTCTAAATCATCTGTTCAAACAAAAAAAAAAACAAAACCAACTAAATGAATCAGCCACAATCACATACACTTGTCCAAAACCATCTCTTTATTTTTTAAACATAGATTATGCCATGAATTCATAAGGAATTGGCTCCAGCAGCTCTGGATCCTTGCCATTAGTTCTCACAAAGTGTGCTTCTCTTGGTGGAGCAGGCTGTAAACAGAAAAATAAAAAACGAAAACTCATAGCACTACAGCTCAAAAGCAACTTTCCAGAAAATAACATTCTGTCAACCATTTAGCACCTTATCATAGAAACATTACAGAAATTTTACCATTCCTAGTCTCATAAATTTGATTCAAGAAATAGCAGTAAGAAAATGATCTGCCAGAAAGCAAGCCTGGCTCTTGCTGCTGTCCTGCGTCCTAAAAGCCTATGCTTTACCCTCTGCAGCTGTCCAACCCAATGAACATGAAGTGATGTATCATGCAGTTCTAGAAGCAAGAGCCATTACCTCTCCTCTGAAGTCAGGTTATTAATTCTTTCCTTCAAGGGTTACAACAGAACCTGTTGCAACTAAAAATTCAACTAAACCAAAGACTCTACTGACCTTAAAAGCATCCAAAGCTGCTGCTGCAGACTTAGCAACAGCACAGAAAGCACCCAACCCTCTGTTCAGAGCTGCAACTACAATTTCCATCCGGCACAGAGCAGCTCTGCTCAGGCACCAAACATCCCAGACAGCCCAAATGCCAACACACTGCATGAGGCCACTACTCCAAGAACTAAGTTATCTCCTGCAGAAGGATTGTGACCTCAACAGAAACATTACCTGACGTTTCAGTTGAACCCAAATGCCTTTTTCTTTTGCTTCCTTTTTCTTCCTTTCATTTTCCTTCACACGCTGCAGAAAGCTGTCTCTGCTCTTGGAATGTTTAATATGCTCTATACGTACATTAATTCTCTTGGCCAGAATCTTGCCCCTAAGAAAGGGAGTCAGTTTTTAATCTTCACTTGAAAAATGTCACTTTAAATCAAGACTTACAGCCCTTACAGAAGTAACTCAGTAAGACTGAGGTCACATGTCATTTTTCTTTAAAGGGCAATACCTCAAAACACAGCTGCAGATACACATCAGATATAACTTACATATAACTAAAAGCTTATTATTATATAAAAACATATAACAATGTGCTCACAATTTCCAATTAAAATTGTGGAGAATAAGTAATTTTAGCCTCTCAGCATACAAACAAGTCATTTTATTATCGATGCACAGCAGTCCAGCTCCTGGAACCAAAAACACCTTTTTTTTTTTTACTAAACTGTAAAAAATTCAGCTGGATACAGCTACAGACTAGTATTTAAAAGGGCTTCAATACCAGCACGCTGGCTTAGAAGCCCTGCTAGGTAATGTGACTTTAGGTGCTGATAAGAAAAATAAAAACTGTTTCCTCTGACAGGATCCAAGTCAAATGAGCATCATTTGCCTGGGTTATAAAAAGGAAATACACTTTACCCACCTCGAATGACCAATCAAGACAAGAACTGTCTAACTGGCAAAGTGAAAGGAGGGTGCAATTACAGTTCAACTTCCTTAAATATTAAGTTTCAATACAAAGAATTTCATTACTTACTTAACCTGCTTGTTAACAATAATGCCCACAGCGTGCTGAGTAACATTGTACACCCTTCCAGTCTTGCCATGGTAACACTTGTGGGGCATGCCTTTTTGAACAGTACCCATACCCTATTAAGCAAAAAGAAAAGGAAAAAAAAAACGGGGGGGGGGTGAAAAGTAGCATATATGATTTTTATTTCAGAAGTAATTTAAAGTGTATCTTTCAAACTATTTAAGACTTACTTTAAAATATTCCCATTTTATCTCAAAGTTGGAATTTATAACCATGCACATTTTGCTATGTCAGTTCTGGTAGCTTTCAGCGTCGGTGAAATGATTTATCACTTTGCTTACAGAAACAGCAAGCAATCACAAGAGACATTCATCATCAAGCTCCAGTGCATGAGGAAGTGCTAATTCTGAACAACACATTCTTCAAGTCAAACAGCAAACTAGCAAATTAAACACCACCTTCTGTGTGACTGCAACAAGAATGTGGCATTCCAAATGAAACCAAAGGATTCAACCAAGTAGGAATCCTTGATGAAAGGCTTTCACATTCACTACAACTAGTTGTTAAAGTACAGTCAACTTTAAAAGACAAGTTCTAAAAAATACCAAGTGACGGGAAATGCTATTTCACTCCCCCCCGCCTTTATTAATACATGTGATGCATCCTTACTTTTATTTCTTGATTTCTAGTTTTAGTACAGCTTTACAGTCACGTAACTATGAACTGCCCCACCATAAATCATGGCTCATAACAGAACATCTACTGAAGTGACTGCTGTGGTTCCTATGAAAGTTGAGCCAGTAGCCAACTCAAACATTGGCTACAGCATATTTCATTCCCATTTTTCAGCTGAACACACTGTAAGAAAGCAAAGCCAAATTATAAGTATCTACAAAAACCCATATACACCAGCAAATGACACCGAAGTGCTACTATTGCTCTGGCAGCACTGTCATGCCAATACTGCTCCCCAAGTGAGAAGCAGGTGCCTGTCTTAACACACGTGACCCAAGCAACAAAAGAGTCCACCCCAAGGAACTGGAGACTGCACAGGACCACACTGCTTTAGTTTTTAGTTACACAGCACTGCAGAAAGTACCTTGATATCAACTATGTCACCCTTCTTGTAGATCCGCATATAGGTAGCCAGAGGGACAACACCTGTTAAGAGACAGAAATTTAGATATTTAGGAAGCCTGGTTTTTCATACATACATAAAAAAGAATGGGGGACACAGATCATGCACTTCATACAATTTACTTTTTTTTTAAAGCAGCAATTACACACTTCAAATTTTTAAAATACCCAGCTAACAAAAAATTAATTTGTGTTTCCAATACCGAAATTGAAGAGACATTACATTATTTAATATATCGATATAAATGCAACTGCTTATTGATCAGACAAAAAAAATCCTCTAAGTTTTAATTAACTGCTAAAATATTTTCCTCACCTTCAAACTAATTTTGAAGCACTGACAGAATTAGCACTGTGGCTACTGTCAAGCAGTCAGAATACCAATGCATTTGCAGTAAGATCTCAGAGCTCTGTGTACAGTTCTACAGTTTTTAGCCCAAGTTGTCAGAAATCCTTTGGCACAAGCCCTAGTTTCATAGTCCATCCCCAGGGACTCCAGCTGTCCATCAGGTCAGTAACTGGATGCAGTGTTGATACTGTAAGAGAAACTCACCATGCTTGCGGAACGGCCTCGAGAACATGTAACGCGTCCCCCTCCTCTTTCCCTTTGTGTTCGTCATTTTGGCTGATTACTGTAAAAATGAAGGCAAATTATTCAGAACTACTAGTTCGCTCGCCACAAAGGTGATGGAATTTTCATATATTTCAGATTAATGGAGTCTTTAAGCCTATTCAGAATGACACTACCTCAATTCAAGCAATGGTATTCACTTAGGCATCCAAGGAAATCAGAGCTCATAGGACCACAGGTTAACTCAGGTTAGAATGGATACCAGCAAGGTTTAACTCCTGCTTACAGCAAGGTCTACTATGAAATTAAACCAGGCTACTCAAGAGCTTTCTCCAGTCAGCTCTTGAAACCCTTCAAGGATCAAAGAATATTCAGCATTAGAAGGGACGCACAAGGACCACCAAAACCAACTCCTGGTTCTGTGCAGAACACCTGAAGAGTCACAGCATGTACCTGAGAGCACTGTTCAGAAGATTACTGAACTCTCTCAGGCTGGTGCTGAGAAAGCATTCTAGTGCCCAACCACTCTCTGGGTGAAGAACATTTCCCTGATACACACACTAAGCCTCCCCTGACACATCTCCATGCTACTTCCTTGGATCCTGTCTCTGGTCACGACAAAGATCAGTGCCTGCGCCTCCACTTCCACTCGTGCAGAAGCTGTGGCGATGAGGGTTCCCAAGAGACCTCAGCTGCTCCTTGCAGGACTTTCCCTCCAGACTCTACTGCACAGGCTCCCTAGGCAGCATGTTTGGAGGCTTTGCTATTCCCATTATCATTATTCCCCTTATATCCAGTGCATGCTTCTCCTTCTGACTTCAGCTAATTACTTCACGCTCCTTCCACATGCCCTTGCCAGGCACCAGGATACAGCCTCTCGACCGTGGCGCTGTCAGATGTCCCCCGATGGCACCTCTACCCCGTTCCCTAAGCTCTTCCTTACAAGGCATCCATGAGGCAGAAATTCCACATTTATCGGCCACTATTACACAAGGTTCACGTGCTCCGCAGGCCTACGCGGCCATCCCGGGGGTGTCTGCCCCGAGGAGCCACCCCTGTGCCGCCTCCCCCACCCCTGCATCCCGGCGGCGGCCGCGAGGTGACCGGGCCCGCCGCCACGTGCTGCACTTCCGTACCTGCAGCCGCCGCGGGCCTCGGCGGCCCTTTCCACCCTCAGCAACCTCCCTCCTGCCCGCCCCCCCGCAATCCGGCCGGCAAGGCCACCCGCAACCCGCGGCCTCCTCGCTCCCTCACTCCCCGCCCTGTGCAGGCCGTGGTGCTCCCATCAGGGCCGGCGGCCCCACGCCCGCCCCTGCCGGCAGCACGACCCCTCTGGCCGCGTCCCCGCTCCGTCTCCCCGTCCTCCCGTGTCCCCACGGCGTCCCCCCGGAGCGGCGGAGGGGCGCGGGCGCTCACCGTGCGTGCGCACAAAATGGCGGCCCGGCTCCAAAGGAAGGGGGCGGTGCCGCGCCCGCCCTTAACAGCGGGGCCTTGGCGGGGCTGCCCGTGCCGCGCCTGACGAGAAGGGCCCGTCGTGAGGGGCAGCGGGCGCCGGGATGCTGATCCCGAAATACAGCAGCGGCGAAAGTGTGACTCTTCGGCTGAAGCAGGAACAAACGCCGGGGGTGTCACGGCTGTGCACGTGTTTTCATGGCAACGGGCACAAAACGAGGCACAGGAAGTTCCAGCTGAACATGAGGAAGAAGTTGTTTCCCGGGCAGTGACCGCGCACTGGAACAGATTGCCCAGAGAGGTTGTGCAGCCTCCCTCACTGGACCTATTCAAGAAAGGTCTGGACGCAATCCTGTGCCGTGTGCTCTGGGATTTTGGTCCAGATGACCCCCAGTGGTCCCTTCCAGCCCGACGCATTCTGTGATTCTCTGAGATGGGGGTGGGAGAGGTTTGGCAGCGGGGATGGCGGGGAGCAAGGGACACAGAGAGCGAGGTGTCTGTCAGGGATCCCGAGGAGCGAGTCCTGCCGTGAGCAGCTGGCCCGCCTTCCATAAGGAGTCATAAGTTTGGAAATGGAAAACATAAGCACTCAGCAGGGTGTTTTACGACATGAAGGCAGTGCACCAATATTTAAATTCACGGCAGTGTGAGCCTGCTGTGTGTCAGTCACGGCTGCCCGGCCGGAGATCCCGGAATCCCGGGAATCAGAGAAGCGGGGTGGGAGAAGTATGCCAGCAACCAGAGGTGAAGAGGCTACGCAGGTTTGGGGTTTCTTAGTATTGTAATGAGGTTGCTTCGTATTATGATGCCACAATCTCCAATTTAAGTGGTAGAGATTTCCACCAGATAAATAAAGCCCGTATTGTCCACAAAGAGCCTTTACAGTGCCACAGGTTGCGTCGGCTGCGAGAAGGAAGCAAACGGTGAGCAGGTTCCCGAGCTGGCAGTGACTCATTGTGTTTGTGCATCTCCAGTATCGGAACAGACAGCAATCATCATGGGAAGCCGATTGCACTGAGTCAAGAGAGGGCCTCCTTCCCCCAAGCTAAACATGCAGGGACGGTTCAAAACTTGTCTCAGCGAGGAGTTGCCCTTCTGCAGAAATTTTTGTTTTGAATGATCGAAGCACTTATTTAATTTAGGGGAGGAATGATTACTTAAAGTGGGGTGTAAAAACATACACAGTTCTACTAATGTTGTCTTGCAAAACTCGAGCCCTTTCAGTCATCACTTTAAAGCAAGTTTAATATTTTTGTATTGCAAGTATGGATATGGAGGATTAAATACACTATCAGGTTTTGCTTGTAGAGCTACCTGGCAGGACGTGTTCTGACAGACAGGCCCTGTCTCCACATGAAACCCTTTGGAGTAAATTGTTACATTTAGAAAAATGTGTCTGTACTCCATCCCTTCACCATGAAAAATCTAGAATTTACAGCACTTGATATCAATGCAGAGAAAAATCCATATAATTTAATGTGCATTCAGCCCAGGTACCATGAAACTTTTCCAAGCATGAAGATCATTACAAGCCTGAACTTACCTCTTAGGTGAGAAAGTGCGTTGGCAACAGATTTCAGAGAGGATATCAAGCAAAGACAGGAAGCCAAATCCTAAAAGGCATTATTGGATAAAGGAAGCTAGGCATTTGCAGTGAGTGAGCTGAAGGTCTTAATCTTACCAGTGATTTACACAGAGGACAAATCTCCACATCGACCTGGAAGGAATAAGGAAGAAACACCACGTGTTGAAACCCATGTCCACATACAGAACACATACGGAAACAAGTATGGAAAGTGTCATTCATAAGGGAGCAGTAACTGGGAACTTATTTGAGCTCTGCTCTTTTTGTGGCCAAGTAACACATTCAGAATTTGCTACATATTTTTTCCTGGATAAATTGCATGGCAGGTTGATTCAAAATTTCTGTAATGTTTCTATTCATAAATTTACCTTGATTAGCACATTCCCAGAATCCTTCTTTAGCTCCACATTTCAAAGAAACAATCATGTTTCACAGTTTGTCTCTATTGAATCACTCCCTAGGGATGCTGAGTCTGATCCAGAACTCCATGCTATCCACCAACATTTGATACATGGTTTCCCAGAACTGAGACCTGATGAGCAGTTAAAGACTGCAAAGCCTTTGCATGTCGTACACAAGAAGATTTCTTAAAAATGGCTGTCTCCAGCAGAAAAAGGTGCACAATTTGTGGGGGGAGTTCTGGTGTGGAAACAAGCTAGCAGCCAAGCAGACGTGGGGGAGACCTGCAGCTCTACATTCCAGTCTGCATGTGCTCCCCTTACTGCCCTGCCTTCTCAAAAACCCAGCCTAAACTGCTTTTCCCTGATCAAACCACAAGTTGTAGTATCCATACTCCAATTTCTTCTAGGCTGTAGGCAAGCACCACATCTGGTTCTGCTCCAGAAACACCAGGTACTCAAGATAGGTGAACGCAGGTAGCAATGCACAGCTTAACGCAAAGATCCAAAACACCATGAAGGTCCCAGGCTGGTGCTCCACCCATTGATGTAGTCCAAAAATCTTTCTACATCATGGTAAACTGTTTCCCTCCCACTTTGCCTGGCTTAGAGGTAGAGCAAGACAGGGAAAACAGCTTCAGTGAGAGCCAATTCAAAAGTTGCTGGGAAAGGGAGCTTGAAAGGGAGGGCTCATTAGAAGTCAGAGGAGTGGAGAGCAGATAAACATCACTGTGTTATTCAGAGTGGAAAGAACCATGCCAAACCCCAACCATTTTCAGTCCCCAAGCTCCCACAGTCAGGATCCTGGTATCTTTTCTGGGAGAGCCCTATTTTGCTTCTGACATTTCTCTGCAGCATCTGTGTGGATGATGGCTCTCTGTAAAGAATAAATGTGCTGTGATGATTTTGCACATGGGGTTGCCAGGAATCCTTCACTGAAATTTTAATGCACAGTGGGATCTGGCTTGCTCCTACACTTAGCAGACCAAGTGATACACACAGAGATCTTGAGTGTGACATTCCATTTGTGTTGGGTTATTCAGCAGGTGTGTGGAAGGAATTTAAATTAATGAGAGTTTGTAAAGGGCTTTGAGGTGAAAAATGAAAAATATTCCCCTTCACTAGGGTGTAGGTTTCCTGTGTCTCACAAAATGCATTCATTACATGAAAAGAAAAAAAAGATAGCTGATTAGGACTGGAGTAAAGTTTTAACAGAAATAACTGAGAATA
This sequence comes from Pseudopodoces humilis, assembly GCF_049639895.1. NCBI lineage: Eukaryota > Metazoa > Chordata > Aves > Passeriformes > Paridae > Pseudopodoces > Pseudopodoces humilis. The sequence goes on from NC_142201.1 coordinate 68,934,248, forward strand.
GATGTTAAAGAGGATTAAAATCTGCAGTTCCTTTTGTAATAAGATTGCAAAACCAAGATCCTAAATTGAAAATCAAGATTGTGAAGTTGATTGGTTACCCCATCCAGAGAAGTGCAGCATCTATACTGTGATTTTAATCAGAAAGTTACCAACCAAAATAATCTGTGTCATCTCCTCAAGTGACCCAGTTAGTCCATTGTTCACTCTTTCCAAAAGGAGCGTGTTATATGGCATCTCAGAGTCATGCTTCTGTCCCCTTTTATGGTCTCTTCAGCTCCCCCGTGATTCTAGCCCTAACAACCAACCTTTTTATTTCTGTAGTTTGTTCATCTCTTTATCCACAAAACCCCTTCTGTAAATACAAACTTGAGCCTAGTTCCATGTGAGTTAAAAATCAATCAAATTAGTGTCTAATCAACAATTGGTCTAATCAACCAATCCCCTTCCAAAAAATGACAGTGCAGACAAACATCTTCAAAGGACTCTTTGTGGAATTGCAGAAGTGCCAGTGCAGGTGGCTGTATTGAGCTGCATTGCCGGTGAGGCATATCATGGGGAAAAGAATGGGAGAAACGACAGCCTGCCTTTGAGAGAAATGTAAAGGCAAAAACTCTATAGACCAAGAATTGTGACTGGGCTCAGCATGTCACACATGGGTGGAAGTTTTCATTACACTTATGGTACTTAAAAATTTGTTGCCAATTCAAAATGTTCCTTGATGCAGGTGGATTGACACCAGAGTGAAACAAGTGGCCTTTTTTCTATCATTATCGAGACTACACCATGAAATCTGAAATACTGAACAAGTTCTGTCATTCAGCTGCTTATTTGATTAACATGGTACTCTACCCATACAGAAATCATTAGGAGCTTCCAAGGAATCTGTTTTGTAACTGTGACCATCTTCTTACTAGTACCAAATAATATAAGACATTTATCAAACTTCAGATTTATCAGACTTCATTTCAAAAGCAATTAAGGTCCCTTTCTTTCCTTACTAACAGAGCAACTTCTCAATCAACTGGTTTTACTATTCAATGTATCCATTATTCAGTTATTCAACTGGTATAATCATTCAGTGTTTTCTCATACTTCCTGTGTTACCACATATTTGTCTCTCTGTAACCTGTCCTGGGTCCAAACCAGTTACCCAGGAACAAGCAACTCCTTATATTGTCACCATCAGCTTCAGTGTACATTTTTGTTTTGGCTAAAAGTGATTAGCCACTCCTACACTGATACAACTGATAATTACAGATAATTTTGCTCCTTTGTCATGGAGGAACTCAGCAGCTGCCAGTAGCAAATCTGCATAGTGTGGGGATTTTTGTGGGGATTTTTTTTCAATAATGTATGGAATATAAGTATAGAATTAATATTCTAATATAGTTATAAAATTCCAATCTTTCACAATCCAACCTTGAGCCCTTTGCTAGCCCTCTTGGGAGTCACTAACTACAGCTTAAGAATTGACTTAATGATTAATATGCTATTTTCTCTTCCTTTGTTTATGTCTGATTATGTCTTGATTCCAACTTCTAGTTGGAAGAACAATGCTTGCTCTTTTCCTGTAATTATTTGCACAGAATATCTCCTTTACACTTTCATTTTACCAGACTAAATACCCCATGTTCTCAAAGCCTCCGCACATTTAGTAGGCTCTATGCATTTGCTCCCATTCCCACACACCTCTCTTGATTATGAGTGTCCAGTTTATACAAAACTGTGCCTGTTAGCTTGCTTACTGTACACCCATTGCTTCTGAGATACTTTCTGCTGTTACTGAGGATGATCACAATCATCAACAAAATAAAAAGTTTAAAAAGGTCTGATGGATGTAACAGCACAAAGCAAAAATGTGGGTGGAATCATTGTCTAGTCTATAAATATAGCATTCTATTAGCAAATTGGATCTGAAGTATCCATTTGCATTTCTCATTAATTGTTCAGATCACAGCTACTAACATAATTGTTTTTAGTTACTGATGAAATGGCAAAGAACATTGCTGGCAGGAAAGGTCTATAAAAAATGTTGCTAGTTTCATTTCAGGTAAAGGAATGTTTTCTGTTTAGTGTTAGCTGAACTCCAGTAAGCATAAATTTAAATTTCTCTTCCAGAAGGAGAATTATGCCAGATTAAATTTGTTCTTCTGTAAGAATGCCTAAAGACAAAGTAGAATGTTTACTATTTTAATAATGCTACAAAATGCTCTTTTTAATAATGCATGAAGTAACCAGAATTATTGCAAACTCATTGTAACAATCTTTCAGTAAACATTATTGTCTTGACTCTAGATTTAAATATCTTCTGGATGCCAAAAGAAACTCCTATCCTGCTTGCACAGTATCTTCTTGAGAGAAAAGGAAGGATCACATCCAGAAACTACAGGGGTAAAAAGCACACTGTTATCTATCACTGTTATTAGTGCATTAGAGCACTTCCCATGTGTTTATAATTCCACTTATGTGTTCTTTCCTAGGTGCTTTAGCAGAGTTTGGATCTGTGGTCAGAAAATGTTGGCCTTCATGGAATGATTTGCTTTCTGCCTCCTATTCAAAGTGGGAAATGGTCTGTAGCTTCTGCAGTCTTACACATACCAGTATCTTAAATGATGAACCTGAGACAGAGCCTTTGACATCACAAGGTACAAATGCCTTAAAATAGTTGTATTTTTAAAAAGTACATGTACATTTATTTTCACCCTGTTTTGAACATTTTGAGTCCTGCCATCATTTTCCAGCTTTCTAGCTGATTGAGCCATAATCTTGTTATAATAAGGTGAATTTCTCAAGTAATCCTGATCACCTGATCCCAGGAACTGTGGTTGCAAGGGAGCTATCAAATATCACAAGGCTTGCAATAAAATAATGAGAGTTGGCTACACTCTGACAACTCCTGTCAATGAGACAACAATAGCTGCTCTGAACAAAAACTGCAGCCAGAAAAGAACAAATTAATGGTCAATCAAGGAGAAGTGAAACAGAGAATTAGCAAAGGATAAACTCGACCAAACTTTGACCAACCAAGAATAAACTAGACCAACTTTCCCATCTATGTAATTGGAATAATAGCACATATATATGGAGCAGGGTTATTGTTAAGGATCAATTAATTAATATTTGTGAAATGCTGTGGAGTCCTTCACGGAATATGCAAAATAGCAATGTGAACTAATCAGCATATGGGCTGCTCCAAGGTAGCTGCAACTTATCCAAGGGAGAGAGGCAAGTGAAGGGACAAAACAAGGAAAAATTCCCACAGGGAAAATGGCAGTAAGTGCTGCAGGGAGAGAGAAGGAAATGAAATTGCGAAATTGCAGGGGAAATGGAAGGAGGAAATGAGACCATACGGGACAAAGAAGTGATGCTTGGATTACTGCAGTATAAAGACACAGGGCACAAACTGTATGAAATGGAGTGTTATTAGTTCTGCTGCTCATGCAATAACTTGTAGTTTGTTGTTGGGTTTGGATTTTTTCTTTGTTTGTTTTTCTCCCTTTTTTGTTTGTTTGTTTGTTTGTGGGGTTTTATTTAGCTTTGTTTTTTAGAAAAAACTAAGTATAACCAGAAAAAAACAAGTGTAACCAGATGGGAGTATTTAACTGACCATCTGCAAGTACAGAGGGGAACTGTGGGTTCTCCAGAGTATCAATCTTGCAAGAGAAGAAATCAAAATCATTCTACTTCTGTACTGCTGACAAAGAGAGCATTGTTTGAGAACTGATTGCAACAAGGTCTTAAACAATAGCTTTAGATCAGCGGAAGCACAAAATATTGCTGTGACTGTTTCAATTAAAACAAAAATAATTCACCACCCGTTAGTGTCATGAAAGACACAGGCTAGGAATGGTAAATGCTCTTTAACAAATTTATTATCTGCACAAAACAGTTTTCAGTATTTTTTTCCTACCTCTTTTTGGATATTTTTTTCTATTGCATATCTATCTCCTTGCTGGTTTACATATTTCTCCTTAGCCTCCCTTGTATCTTGGTGCTGTAGGGAGCTGATTAGTGGGGGAAGACTGTAATGATACAAACTCTTCACCTGGAGGCTGCCTGTTGTCAGATGGTGCGTCACTGTTGTTATTCCATGACAGCTAATCTTTCTTTTGGGAAGCTGCTGCGCAGATCACAAAAATAAAACCTTGCTGACTGCAACGGGAAGTGTTGCTTGGTATGCTGGTAGAGAACACAGAGATTGAGGAAGCATCTTGTACTTCTTACCTCTAATAATGGATATTCCAAGTTAGTGTTAGACACTGTCACTGACTCCCAAAGTTCCAGACTAAGGAGAAACTGGAGTTACTGAAACAGTGGCATTTCGAGTGCCTGGATCAAGGATCAAAGCCATTATTTAAAAAAAAGTTTCCATTATTGAAAGCACTTCATTACAATATTACCCTCCCCCTTCTTTTTAAATATACTTGTGGCCCTATTTATTCAAAAGATTCTGTTCAGAACAGTGTAAAAAAGCACACAGTTACTATTTTTGTCTGTGTCCTTTTATATCAAGATAACTGAGACCCAATCTTTGCACACCTCTCTTGCAGTAACATCTTTCAAAAGAGTTACCATTTATTAATTGATCATATTCTACAAATTGTAACTTTATTTCCAGTTAGAAGTCCACATTCTTTTAGAAGTCTAAAGACTCAGTGATAACAGTTTAGAAATCTATTGTTATTTTCAACACAACTAAATTCTTACATTTTACAGTCCTTTGGAAATCTCTCTTAACTGATACATATTTTGTATTTGTAGAATTTTTTATTCAATTTAGTGGCATCATATTTTTTATTTTCCCTTTTAACTTTTCAGATGCTGGTTAACCTTTGTAGAGCAGATTAATTGTTTGCCAGCTATACATATATGGCAAGACGCCCAGTATCAGCTGAGCTGTGAAAATCAAAGTATCAAAATATCTACATGTGTGAACTCAGCAAGAAACAAATATTACCCTCCGCTTATAAAGAAAAAAAATAAAACAAACCAAACCCACCAAAACAACAAAAAACCAACAAAACTCAACACCTCTACTGAGGAAATCTTTGATCTTCTAAAATGAATGTAAGGGAAAAGTCACCATGAGCAAATTTTACCCTGTCAGAGAACTCTTGCCTAATCTATTTTCTTAACAGATTTGGTCTAAAAATGATCATGTCTCACATCTGTTTGTAAAATATTATGAGATTTATTGATAAAAATGCTAAGAAATAAAGTAATATTTATGTATAATTGTACATCATAATCTGTACAGTTTATATGCTTTTCTGTGCTAATACTTTGTTCATATATTGCTTATGATTACAACTAAGACAACTCATGCTTTTGAACCTATGAATAAAATGCATCACTTGTCTAACTACTTGCTCAGATCCTCCCATATCCAGGTAGTTTACCACCACCCCCGTAATGGCTGCCAGAGAGCATGTACAGCTGTTATGAAAATAGTTGTATTTTCTGAAAATGTACCTTCAGTGTAATTTACAAAAATAATTTACTAATACAGACATTTCACTATCTGTCAGTCAGTACAAGATGGTTTGATTACATTATTTTTGAAATACATTTCCTGTTGTCTGTTCAGTTCCCCAGAAGGATCCAATTTCAATTTTCATAATGTGTTAAGATTACAGTCCTGTATAATTTATACAGCACCAAGTTTTCTTGCAATTATGAGATATGAGATGGGGAAAATTTCCTTTATGTCTTACTCTCTACTGCCTTATAGCACAAATCCTGGAACATGCATTGTTCACAAAGTAAGATGCATTTCCATAGCAAGGCTGGTTAATCTGTCATGAGAATGGTGGATGACATTGGGATATGTGTCAATAAAAATACAGATGGTGAATTCAGATGGCTTTCTTACAAGGACAAAACCGCCTCCCCTCCACCCCCACTATTATGTCTGGACCCAAATTTAAGAATTTCCAGAACAAGTGGAGGTGTGCAGAATCATGGAACCATTTAGGCTGGAAAAAGACCCTTAAAATCAAATCCAAGTGTTTACCCGGCACCGCCAAATCTACACTAGCCCATGTCCCTAGCTGCCATATACACAAAACAACCTGCTCTGGCCTCAGAGCTGACTCTGCTGGGAGCAAAAGGTTGGACTGAAGACCTCCAGAGGTCCTGTCCTACCTGAATTATCCTGTTATAGTAGGACTGCAATCACTTGCAGTCTCTCTGAACACTAGTGTAACAACAGGTATGGTGTGTCTGCATGCAGGTAATGCATCAACAGTCTGACCAGCTGGTGGTTTGACTGGTTAGGGGAGGGTTAAATAGACTTGTGGGACCAATTCTGTCATCGAGCAATATTAATGAAAACCTGATATTCCCCAGATTCAGCGAAACCATCTATAGTCACGGATGATACAGGCACAAACACACCTGTACCATGCCTACTCTTGAGTTTCTGAAGCCAACCTACCCACACTCCCTAGAGTAAGCTGGTTGCTTTCCAAACCACAAGATTATGAAACAAGGAGAGGCACAGGTTAAGCAGCAGCAGTTTACCCTTGTTATATTTTCTTTTTGCTCCTCTGTGTCTCTGTACATTTGGAATGTAAGTTCTTCAGAAGATAGAATGGGGTTTCCTCTTAGTGTCTCACATATTGACTGAGGAGGCAAAATGCTGTGGCCTCTGACTCATATTCTTAGATGTTGTGGTCATACAAATGCTATGCAATAACCACAACTTTGTGCTCTGAGAGATTTTCAGGACAGATTTTCTATCTGTTAAACTGATGTACCTCTGTAAGAAAAGAATCCATTTTTTAGTGAAGCCCTTAGGAGATACTGTAGGTGCCATTTCTCTTGGCAGCATATTCCAACCATTATTGTCTTCCACTGTTAAAAAACATGTGCCATTTATAATTAAAATTTGTTTCATTTCAGTTTATAGATATTTTTCGTGTTATGCCTCTCACTGTGAAAGATTAAAGATCACTGTAGACACTTCCAGTCTTTTTTACAAGTCAAGCAGATTGTGCTCTTTAAGTCTCTCCATACAAAGAATTTTGTCCTGCCTGAAATAATTTCTCAGCACTCTTTTGACAACAAGGACACCAGAGGCTAGTGCAGTATTGTTACAAAAATCTGTTCAATGTCATATCTGAAGGGAAAATAATGTCTCTTCCTACTTGCCACATCCCTAGTCCCCTTGTTATGTAGGCAAGGATTCCCTTATTTGCTCATACCGTAGCATTAGACTGGCCCCTGGCCACTCTAAATTTCTTTCCAGTCACTGCTCTGGACAACTAAGCCCCTCATTCCTGCAGATGTGACCTGCTCACTGTACTTTTAAGTAACTCTGCTTGAGTTTATATTGAAATAGAATGTATCTGAAGGGGATGAATTTACCAAACAATGCAGATCTTGCGATAACCCCAGACTGAATTTAATTTCTCATTTAGCTACTCTCTCTATATTGACAGCATATCAATTTTGCTTTCTCAGTACTGAAAATGCTAATACCTCTATTTATTTTTCCCGTTGTTAGGACCCCAGCACTCTCCTGCTAGCTTTCCTCAGTAACTTTACCCTTCAGTGCTGCTGTTCATGGCATCCCATCTACTAGTTTCCTGAATAAACTCGCCTGATCCTCTAAATCCAGGGCTGATAATCTCCTCCTCTCCTTCCTCGGCCTGCACAGGATCATGTACTCCATTCCTCAGTCACTATAACCCAGGCTTTGATAAACAAGGGATCGATCACTACATCCCTAGTTCCTTCTTGGTAATGAATAGCAGATCCAGCTTCAAAACATTCCTGGGTGGGTCAGCCACAATCAAGAAGTTATCCTTGATGCCTTCCAGAAATCTCCTTGGTTGCTTGCATCCTAATGTGTTATACTTGCAGGAGATATCAGACAGGCTAAAATTATCCCCAAGTCCATGGTTTGTGATCAAGAAACTTCCTTATTTCTTATTAAAGTTTTCCTCAGCAGATTGGCTGGCCAGTTGGCAAAGATGCTCTGGTTGCCTTTGGTCAGGCAGCAATACAAGACATGACTGATGTCTTTTCTCAGACCAGGTCAGTTCCCATGCTGATCTATATGAATTACAGTCATTCTGTTTTCAAAACTCTGTTGCCTCAAGCATACACAAACACAGGCACAGTCCTGGTCTACCCACCCTTTCTTTCCTTAGCTCACCGAATATACTTAATTTTTGAATAATTCCACTTGCCCCAAAGGGCTTGATGATGACAATTACGGGATGATTTTCAATCTATTCATTTCCACATATTTTACTCTAGTTTAATGGTTGATTGTATAGAAAGTGCTTCTGTATTTCCCCTCATTCTATGTGGCGTGAGTTCAGTTTGCTTATAACACAGCAACTTAGTTTACACAGAAAAAAAACAGTCTCTCTGTATGTTACTAATTTAGCATTTTCCCAGCCGCTCTGCTTAGTCTCCAACCACGGTTACCCACACCTGCCAGATACAGGCCAGCACAGCCAGACATTCTCCACACTTTTTGAAATGTAATCCAATAATAACTGAAATAACTCCAAAATAACTGAATTTTTGCCTTGGAACTAGAGACAGAAAGAGCATTTCATGACGAGTATATTTCACCTTCTTTCTCTAATCTATGGGCAGGAAGAAACTTCTAGGCAATCTCTGACTTTCCAGCTGAGTGCCTTTCAAAATTTCCTGCGGTATTCTTTGGCCTGTACGGTTCCACTTGATGCCACATAATTGGTTCCAAACTGAATTATCTCCCAGATAACAGTATCAGCTTCTGCAACACTGCAATTGCTTTTTATGCTTTTCTGCTTCAGGGAAACACCACACTGCCTTATTTTTTTCAGGTCATGTTTTGAATTTTGGTCGACTCTGGATGATAGAGGAGTATCTGTCGTGGTGAGTCTGATTAATACTGCAAGGAATTGTTTTGGAGATGTTTCTGGCAGCAGATGTATTTCAGTAGATGAACTGCTGGATATCTGAAGGTTTGACACTTCTATCCTGCTAAATACCCATTCTTGCTTTCTTGCTCATAAATGGCCAATCCACTACTTTTGTTTCTATTCTTTCTCATTCCCCTGATGCTGTCCTCCCCCATGGTTTCTGTGGCAACAGTTTCAGAATGTAGTCATCCAAGAGGTGTTCATTTTCTCAGCTACTATACTTTTGAAATATACAATTCTAGATGACAGGTATCTTATAAAATAATTTTATGTGATATTTCAGGATATTTCAGGTTGCAGTAGAGTTCGTTTCTAATACTTTCTAAAGTAATATTTTTTATGTTTCAGCTGAAGGAGAATTTACTATTCCATTAACTTAGTTGTTAAAGAGCATTTACTTGTGAAGCTCATAGAAATCTTAATGATTTAATGTTATAGATATTAAAATACCTTTTTACAGTGAATAGATGTATTTATTAAGACCTTGTGTGCATTGACATTGTTCTTAATAATAATGCATCTTGATCTACTAGATTTTTCCTATGTATGAAAAAAGACAGGGTGGCAAATATCTTGGCTAGCTGTGTGCTTCTTTAGTGCAGGTACCAACATCTTGAACAAGTCATCCAGATTTCTTACAATCTGCAGACAAACAACATGGTTAAGCTCTTTCTCAAGTAGGTCCCTCAATTACCTGGTATGACTACTCTACACATCAGCTTTATTTTCCCAGATGTCTGAGGCCGGTGCACTGTGGTCCCTTCCAACCTGACCCATCCCGTGATTCTGTGGTCAGGTATTGGAATAGGCTGCCCAGGGAGGCGGTGGAGTCGCTGTCCCTGGAGGTGTTTTAAGAGGCGTTTCCATCCGGCGTTGGGTGATGTGGTTTAGGGGTCACAGTGCTGGGTGCACGGTTGGACTGAAGATCTGAGGGAGCTCTGCCATCCCTGACGATTCGATGACTCCCTACGAACTCTCGGGCCACCTGCGGACCCGCCGGTTCCCTCCGCGCTTCCCGCGGCGCCGGGCGGGGCGGGGCGGGGCGGGGGCCGGGCGCTGACCCGGCGGGAGGCGGGGCCGGGCCGGGCCGGGCGGGGCGGGATCGCTGGGAGCCGGTGGGCGCGGGCGGCGGCAGCGGGGCTGTGGGGCGGCGGTGGGAGCTGCGCGCCCGGCCGCGGGGGCCCCGCGCCGGCGGGGGCGGGGGCGGGGGGCTGCCCCCACCGCCTGCCTGCCCGCCTGCCTGCCTGCCTGCCCTTCCCCTCCTGCTCTTCCCCTCCTGCTCCCGCCCGGCCCGGCCCGGCTCCGCTCGGCTCGGCGCTGTGATTGGGCGGAAGATGGCGCTGGGCGGATGGAAATCCTAATGACAGTCTCCAAAATCGCCTCCATCTGTACCATGGTGAGCGAGGGGCCGGGGCTGTGCCGGCTCCCCGGGGGTGGGGACGCGGGCGGTGGCAGCAGTGCGGGGGGCGGGGGAGGCCGGGCGGGGGCGCGGGGCGGGAGCGGTGCCGTGGGTGGCGGTCGGGAGCGGAGCGGGGTTAATCGGCTTTGGGAGACTCAACCTGGATGCGGGCGCCGAGGGGGTTGGGCTGGGCGGGCGGCGGCGCGGGGTCCCGGCTCCGGATGGGGCTGGAGCGCAGGGGGGACCGGGCACAGCCTTCCCCAAAGTGTGCCCAAAGCGGGGAGAGCGCTCCGGGGCATCGCCTCCGGTCCGGGGCTGCCCATTGCAGCCGTGTGGTGGTTACGGTCGGTTTCTGGAAGCGCCCTCCTTCCTGCTGTCCCTCGGAGTGCTGCGCTCCTGAGCTGGGGCTGGAATCGCCGATCCGCGGGCGGGAGCTCCCCGGGTTACCCGGGGAAGTGCGGGCATCCCATCCCGTCCGTGTGATCTGACTGGTGTGCATCGATCCAGGTCCCCATAGGAGGCTTCTCCCTGTGATTGCATTCTCATTACTCTCTCTCGTGATGAATTAGAGCCATCAGCAGAGGCACGGATGTGATAAGGCTCTCTTGGGTTGTTTTAAAGAAGGGTAGGGAGCTCAGTAGATTCGCTGATGGACGAGTGATGAATTTAAGGAAGGAAATATCCCTTAGTCAGTAGAAGTTACTGCTTGTCATGGAAGAGATGTGCTGATGGTTCATAGTAGAAGTTCTCACATTTGTGCTCTCTTCCACCTATTACATGGCCATGTGAAAGTTCTTGTTACCAAATCTGTTTCCACGGGGGAAGGGAAGAAATGAATAAGGGGGAAGAACACACTCTGTCATCTACTCTTGTTAATTCGCTGAATTGCCGTTATAATGTCTCACAACATCAAACAGTGGGAAATGCTTACATTTCATATTATTAGAAACTGATTTATGGTTTTCATAAATCTTGCTGCAAAGAGGCTTTAATCTCTCAAACAGATGTTTCAGAGGTGGCCTGTGAGAATTCTGAGTGAATATCTGTAAGCCCATTGGATGGGATTGCTCAAGTGGTGTTTAGTCACTGGAATAATGGAGTTTTTTTGACATGGGAGATGACATCTTTTAGTTTGGAATTGGAAGAGTCTGACTTCTTAAATTTATCAGCTCTATATTTATCAGGTGTCATACTGACATCTCTATGTGGCCAGATTTGTAGGACATGTACCATGTGTTTCAGGAGTTTCCATTCTCTGAAGGTTGTTGAGGAATCAGTATGATTGTTGCCTGAGCTGGGGCAATCTTTTATTGCAATTGTAGCTGACATCTTTTCATCCCGAGTTGGCCGCTGGCCTTTGTGTCAACATAAATTCAGTGCTGGCCTCTTGATTTGGGTCAAGTGTGAGACCTCACTGCTCTGCTTCTGGACTGCATACAAACCATAGGTCTGGACTGGACAAGCAGATAGTTCAAGATTATTCTGTATGTGTGTTTATTAGACATGATGTTATGTCACTGAGATTTAGGTCAATCCTGAAACAACATTTTCAACTAAAAATCTTCTTATTACTAACTAAAGTGTCTGTATCCATAAAGCTGAAATTCTGATGGCAATTAAATATTATCTGTCCAATCACTGTCATGTGCGCTGAGGTGGATAAACTCCAGGCATGAGATTTTTGCTGCGCCGTTCTGATCCATGAGCTTTAATAGTACTGTGATATGGGACACCTAGCATAGGATACGAGCTGTAAAAGCTTTTCAGCAGTTAATATAAGACTGTTCTTAAAAGTATATCTCTAAAGATAGTGTGAAGGAGCACTTGCTGTCTAATGTGGTGTTGTTCAGATCCATGTGGTTGAGGTGAGGCAGATATTTTTAATTCTAACAAGAGTCAAATACTTATGTTTAAGCATATGTTTTACAAAATAGAAGAGGATTATAATTGCTGAGTAATAGTATTTTTTTTTTCCTGGCAACGTTTCTTCGTGTCAACCCACTTTGATAAAGTGCCAGAGAACTACCTAAGAATTCTTACAAGTTTTTCTTGCCTTTTCCCATGCGTCTTACAAGAACTCTCACACCGTTCTGTGTCTTCTTGTGATTATTTATTACCAATAATAGGCAGTTTTTGTCAAGAGACAGTTTGTGTCTATACAAACTTAGCATGCATGTATGCTTATAATCTGTAACAGAGCAGTCTAGAACTAGACTGAAGAAACTCTTCCATTGGAGTTCTGTGTTTCATGACTTCTGTTTTTCTAACCCAAATTCAAGTTTTGCTTCTGCTGATGCAGATATATATATATATTTATAATTTATGCATCTTACCCTTGATGTTCAAGACCCAAATATTATAAAGCAATGTATTATGTTCTACAGTATGGGCAGGTTGTGTGGGTACAGTGAAGAGTGATAACCAGTATGTTTAGTTTTTCTGTGGTACCTTTTGGGGATGATCTTCCAAGAGGACATCCTATCTGTGTTGGTTTGTATATGCTGCATTAGTTCATTGCTCTATACCCCAGTGTTCATACCAGTGTTAACAGAATTCCTTCTGCAGTAATGTGTTCTAGTGTCCTATCGCTTTTCAGCTTCCTTAAAATTCTTTGCTCTATATCACCATTCATGCTTCCTTGTGCTGTAGTAAGTCTTAATTACAAGGCTGAAGATTGTGGAAAAGCACTGAGAATACCTTTGCCCTTGACTGCTTTAGCCCCTGTTCTTGCTGCAAAATGGATGAGGTTAAAATTGTGTGGTCTACTTTTTAAAACTATTTTTTAAGTCTTTGCAGTAAAAGTGGAGCTTGGTCTTTACCCTCATCCTTGAGTAAAACTGTAATCAAAGTCTTACTTGGCTGAACTATTTGGGATTTTTATGCATAGCTGAGGAAGGATAAAGTAACCTAGGCTAACTGCAATGAAGTTAGCTGCTCTACTCGCAGATTGCATCTAGTATTTCTGACTTCTGCTTCTGTTGTCTAGAATCCAGGAAACCCTTGCCAGCAGTTAAAAGGCATCAAGTCTTTGAGTAGCTGAAGCAAAGAGAGGATGGAAATTACATTTGTAGCTTAAAAGCTATGAGAAGCTTCCAAGATGTCAGTCTCAGACATACACAAGGAAGTTGTAATGGTAGTAGTACTTGTCAGTGTTTCTTCTAGAAAGTGGTTGATGATGTTGGCACAACCTGAAAAAGTGTGGTGATATTTTAAAACAATATTTAATCTAAAAGCTGTAGCATTAGACATCAAAATCTTCATGTTTTGGGTGTTTGCCTATGTATTCCCTTCTCTGTCTGCTAGCTCATCATCTTGGATAAAGGGTCTGTCACTGAACATGTTCAGTGATTGTTTCAGCCCCCCAGCACTGACATCAAATACATAGTTTGTGGTTAGAAGTTGATTGGGTGATGTAACAGTGCGTTCTGCATGAAAACCTCTGCTTATCTTAGAGTCCAAATTTTTGTTTGGTTTTTGAAGGGATTAAGACATGTGGAATCATGCTGGGTGGCTGGCTATTGTCCTTTTTCTTCCTGCCTCCTCTTGAGGGGCACTGTCGCGAGCACCCTTTTCCCCATTTCAGTCACATTTCACAAGGGTGAAGATATTTCAGAGGTACTGGAGTTCAAACAAGCGTGTGTAGGAAAAGGCATCTTAGAGGGAACAGGCCCTGGAAGTGCCCAGCTGAGGGAAGGTTGAAGTGCACCTACCTTGAGTGTCATAGCAGAGAGTCTTTAAAAAAACTCCCAATTGCAGGAAAATTTTCTAGTTAACAATGAGAGAGGTGTACATTTGTGGGCTTTCTTACTGCTTCAGGAATTGTTTGTTTACAATAAAGTTTCAAACCTGATTGTGAAATCTGCACTTAATGTAAATCGATGTTTGCCAGAGTCTGCAGCCAGCCAGCAATGGCTATAATATACGCAATCCTGTTTCTTCTAATTGTTGTCTCCTCTGAAGCACAAATTATAATACTTAAACATTAATTGATGATCAGGTTAGAACATTCCACAGGAAAGTATACAAAGGACCTATGCTGGAAAAAATGAGAATTGAATTACAGCAAGGAAAGAAAAGTTACAGGAAAACCACTTCAAAATGAGGAGGTGATGGAAAAAAACCAGCAGAGAAGGAAAGGACTAAGGTAACCCAGAGGAAACAGCAGTGTTGTGGCGTTCCTTTATCCAGCTGTCTGACTTGCTCATGTAGCACAGTTGGCAAGAAGGAACATGTGCTGTGTCTCAGCCACTGCATTTCACTCTGGCACGATGACCTGAATCTGCCATGCTCCATGCACTGGAGTGTTGAGGCACTTGTTCTGTTGTGGCGGCTCTGTTGCAAGCGCAGGAGATTTTGGAGAAGTATTTGTTAGGCAGTTGGCGTAGGAGCTTAAACCACAGTGGGGAGGTTCTCTCATCTGTTGGAGTTCTTACCAGGAGACACTCTGGTGATAAACGTGACACTAAGATTCAAGCATTTGTCATCATCATCATTTTTCTAGCTGTAATATGCTGCAATATGGTAATAAAAGATGAATATTTATATTTGGTCTTTAGAATACTGGGTTTGTGGCACTGTTTAGTATACTAATTAATTTAGACAAATTTGTTTTAGATTTTCATCAAAATAGGAATTTGACTCTAACATAAAAGTTGTCAAATATGAAACACAGAAAAAATTCTCAAAGCTACGTAGTTGCAAAGCAGTATTTACAACAGCACAGGGAATTATTTAGTTGACATACTACTTATTTGGATGATTTTATTTATGTAAAGTGTTCCATTTTCTTTTTACCCTCACACATGCATATACTCATCTTGCACGTTCTAAGCACAAGGAAAGAATGAAGTACGAATTTGGACTCTAGTCTTGGCAGCAGAATTTTTAGCTGTGTCAGTGGGAACAACTGATCCCGTTACTAGACAACGTTTGAATATTTAGATCGGTCAGTTATGTAGTCTTTGTATTTACTTTTTCCTGAAGCAACTAATTTGCATTAAAACTTCGAGGAATGATTTCGTAAAAATGTGGCAAAAGGGGCTTTTCAAATTTCTTGAGGGGAAGAGGTGTATAAAAGCCCTCTATAAGGGGTAACTTTTGTTTTAGTAGCTTAGGAAGATCGCCAAAGTAAAATGTTTTTAACAAGTGGTTTATTTTAGTAAGATCTATCTGATCTTTCAGTTGAGGAAAAAAGGAATGTAGATCTTTTCTGTAGTGTAAAACCAGAAGGTTGTATTAACGTAAGTAGACCAGAATAAACATTTTTTCCATCTTCTATAAACTCTGAATTTTTTTTTTATGATTCCATGAAAATGGGAAGTTATAAAAGCAATATATTTGTTTTCTGAAACTGGAATTATGTAAGTAATAAAAGCACATGAAACACACCACAGGATGCAGTTTATCAGAAACAACAATTGAGCAAGTGTGTTTTCCCCACTTGCCCTGCATTTTGGGTAGTTAAGTGAGTCTAATTTTTCTGAAATATTTACTTGTCTATGACTTCAGTATTCAAAAGGAGACACCATCATACACTTGTCATATACAAGGAAATGTGACCACATCTAGTTGCTCTGAAGGAAAATACATTGTGAATGTTTGGTAGACATACCAAATGTGAAGAGAAATTAATTTTGTGCTTTGGTATAATTTTCCTTACCCAGGCAGAAGTGTTTTTACTTCATATTCAAAAAATCTTTTGTCTTAGCTGCACATGATGAGAGTATGCAGGACTGTGTCTTAGACTGATTAATAAAGTAACACTATTTGGAAGTATTTAAAAAGCATGAACTGAAACTATCCAAATATTTAATGTATTAATAACGCATGTTCTTTTGCAAAGAAATGAACAACAATGATTATTGAATCCCACTCATATTCCACTGCTATTTCCTGGCTAGAAACAGTACCAAAAGAATTGTGTTTCAGTTTTGGTTGCAATTGAAGCAACAAATATGAGCTGATTTAAGGTAGCTGTTCTCTTTGCTCTTAATCCTGATTCATATGAATATAGAGAAATTTGTGAATTCACATATTCTGATAAAACGTAACTGGAAGAGTAGAATTCTGCATTTCTTCTTTAACAGATAATTCCTTCAGTCACAGTGAATTAATTAGTGCATTGGGCTGTGAAATTCTGTATATCTTCACTAGTCACACAAACAAGGAGGAATTTTCTAATCAATAGCCAAAAAAAAAAAAAAAAAAAAAAAAAGGAAGTGAAAGCACTGGTAAGTGCTTCTGTACTGAGATTTATTTTTGCAAATTATAAATAATTCCTTTAATTTTACGCTTGTTGAGGGACATTGTTTTTCCTGGTTACTGAGTTTCCCTTTTTCCTCTAATGCCCTTCTTTCACTAGAAAGGGTAATAGTTCTGCACTGTGTGGTGGTATTGTTCATTTACCTATAGCTATGGTCATGTTTAAAAAATTTGCCTTCCATATACCTGTGCAACATGGTTTAGTTATTTGAGTCACCTTTAATCAGTGTTGTTCCTTGCTTCTTGAATGAGGTGGAGAGCATTGTAGAGAAGGATCTAGCATAGTGCGTGTGTGAAGGAAGAAATGGATCTTCAGGATGCTGGACAAATACAAGTTTTCAGACAAGAAGTTAGTTTTAAAGGTGAAATTCTGATTTTACTCAGGAAATTTATAGCTTAGTCAAACTAGAGGGTAAAGCTGTTAAACAACTGAAAAGATGACCCACCAAGCTACCGACTGATCTTTATTCTAGGACGGCATAGATCAAACCCCCCTATCCCAGACCAATAAGATGTGTAAGCTTCCAAGCACGTTAGGCTGGTTATGAATCAGGCCTTTGTAAGGGAAATTCTGCCTGCTGGGTTGGATGCTAATGACAAGGTAGGACACTTTAAAACTGCAATTGTTTGCCTGCTTCCTGACATGTTTTTAGACAGTATTTTTAATGTAGGGTGGCATCCCAATTTACCATGCTTTCGTTTGTGTTTTGGGAGCAGTCTTAGAGCGCACAAATTAGATGGCTTTTGGAGGAAACTACATCAGACAGCACAGCTCAGCTGTAGCTGGTGTTCAGTCACAAAACCAGCCTATAACTAATCTGACAAGAGTGCTCTGAAACCCAAGGTGTGTATGTCAGATCCTAAGCAACAATTTTACAGATTGGCTCCAGTTATCTGATCCCTGTGTCAGCTGTTGGTGTGTCTCAGAAGGACTAGTTCAACATGCAGCACCACAAGAGTGTGGCCTCCGAGGCTGTGAGAAAAGGCAATAGTAAATAGCATTTAATGATATTGTCCCAGCAAGTGAAAAACGGAACAAAAAAACGCATCTGCATTTGTCTGTGCTTCGTTTTTTTCCTCCCTTTTCCCTTGAAATGCATGGCATCAGTGTGCTTTTTGGTTTATTTTAGAAATTTGGGACAATTTATGTTTGTAAAATGTGCAAATCAGGAAAATAGAACTATCCACATTTCGAAGATAATACACCTTCCTATTCCACTGTATTTCCTGGGCTTTGATTCTACTAAACTGAAATAAACCCCTCATCTAGTTAGTGTTAAATGTGTTGATTTGTACAAAACTCAAGCTCTTTTAAAAATAAAAGTTGAGAAAATTAAGGGATTAACGTGGCAAACACAGATTCTTATCCTTATTATCTTCATTAAGGAATTAGCATTTAAGGCAAAATTTATAAATCAAATAGTGTAGCTTTTTTCTTTAGCTTGATGGAGAAGATAAAGCAATTAATTTTCAACTGATTTGAACATGATTAAGTAAAGGTTACAGGACTTATCATTTTGGAGGATGAAATCTGCAGTATTTGTTTTGCACCTAACTTTCATTAGGTTTGTGAAGATTTTTGTGTAATCATTGATAGTTCAATGCTGTTTCCAAGATAATTTTCAGTAACAAATAAAAAACAAATCTTGATTTCATATTGTGTTCTTGTAAACACACCTTAGTTGCTGAACTTTCCAGTTTGTAAGGCTGTATTTCATCAACTATGAGAAATGAGTGTTCTTTATGCCTGTACTGTTATCTCTGTGCTGGAAGGCAGTGCTTGGTTGTGTAGCTGCATAGCTTTTACACTGATACAAAGCAAAAAGTGGTAAATCCCAGTATTATTGCAGTATTATCATCTTCTTGGGCTTCTGCTGTGCCTCTGTTGCATCTCATTTTTGGATAATGACCGTGTGTGCTTTTCCTCAGAAGGACAAGGGAAATTGGAGGTGGGTGTGCTGGCCAAACTTAATGATGTTCCTTTCTGTCCCCTGTGTAATACCAAAGCCAGGCTGCAGTCTGGAGACTGAACTGTTCTATGTGTTATTGAGCACCCCAAAAAAGAGAGTTTTAGTTGGGGATTTCCCCTTGAGATCCCAGTTAAGTGGCAGAGCAATAAATTCTCTACACCACAGCGTACAGCACAGCCTGAAATTTCCCAAATCGTGTTCCCAAGTCCAGTAACTCCGACTTGGCTGATGAAAAGAGAGGCATTCCCACTTCTTCCTTTAACCTCTTCTGTCCTCATGTCCAAGAGATGATACAGTACCGTAATAGTTGGTGATGCTGCAGTGCTCCCCCCCTGCATCTGTATTTGCATAATAATAGGAGTCAGCTGGGACTCATAACGTGGACTGTAATCATGACTGGGAAACACTTTGAAGCAAGGCATAGTTAGGTTTTAAAATAGCTTTTATGGGTCAGTTGTGAACACGCATTTTAGTGTACTATTCCTGTGTTTCTGCTCTTTGCAACCAATACACTGGGCACAGTGTAAATGATTACTTTGGAGGGAGAGATAGCATCCTTTATGACAGACAAAAAGAGAGCTGTAAAGGGAAGTCTGAGTAGCTCAAGGGGTTTTATATTGGTGTAAAACATCCGTGCTGGATTGTACTAACATTCATAAACAACTGCATTTAAACGTAGATGATGCCATGCTTTGAAATAGTGTGAAAGTCTGAGCCTTGAATGAAGCATCTTTGAATAATCAGAAAACCACGACGATCTTGTAGTATCTCAGCATGCCTTTCTTATTGCCAAGTCAGATCTTTATTGTGCTGGAAAACTAAATACAGTATTCAGGTCTGTACAAACAGAAACATCAATGTTTATATCATAATATTTTCCGTTCAAAGATGGAATAAAGCAGCTACTCCACCCTAGCTTTGAAAAGAGAAAGAATTTCCTTAAACCTTCTCTTGAATTTATTTTTAAAGAAGTAGAGATTTTAACAATAGCATTAAAGGCCCCCACAGTTCCTTCTTTTTCCTAGTTTATTTGTAATACTCACCTTTCTGGAGCCTGTGGGTGCATTTAAATAAGGCTGCAAAACTAAATATTCAGAGTCACAGAGTGCATTAATCTTAAATGAGGGTTTATACCCCTTTCCCTCACCACTGTAATCTCCACTTGAGAGCACCTTCTAAAGTAATAAGCCCTGCAGCTAAATCCCCAGTAAAGGAGAGGCTTTATCAAACTGGGTAATTGGAGGGGATGTGACTGATGAAAGCAGCTGGGGCTATGCTGTGAATGGAGCAGAACTGTGATGTGTCCAGCGTGGAGTTTTCCTGTCTTTTGCCCTATTCTGGTTGAAGCTGCTCCCTCCTAATGGGCCTTTGAGCACATGCTTCCAGTTTCAGAACTGCTAAGGCAGTTTGCGTAAAGTTCTGTGGTCATTCCATGGCAGATGCCACATCATTGTTTCATTTTAATTGTATACATCTTGATACAGTTCTAATATTCATTCTGCTCCAGTACTCCCTGCCCGTAATTAATCTGTGCAATCCTATGTGCTGTTTTTAGTGCAGTCTGTGATTTTGATTTAATTTGTTCTAATATCCTATGTAATGGCTGTTTGCTATATCTTTGGCGTAAAGAATGAACTTGTTGGGATGGAGCTGCAACTGGTTTTAACGTACTTTGCCCTATTTTAGCTGCACTTAGACCTGCTGCAATATTCATGCTCATGTGTTTCTCATTGAGGATATATGTAGATAGATATATAGATAAAAGTTTCGTTGTGTGCAAAAAGTTGTATGCATTTCTATTTCCCTGAAAGCAATCAGTGTAAGAGCTCACCCAAAGCTAGGGTTTTTTTGTTCTCTGAATTTTCCAGCATACAAGTTTTTCTGTCTTTAAATAAAAAAGAAAGCAACAGTTTTCTTTGAAACCCAGTGTTTATTGCACCAGTTCAGTCAGCAGCCGCGGAGTAACCAAAGTAACTTTCTCTGACTTCTTTTTGAGGATCACACCCAACAGAGTTTTTGGGCAAAGGCTGCAGCATTTGTAATGCACACCTTTCTTTCTGTAATGCATTTTCTTTCAGTTTTACAAAGTTCAAGGTGTTTAACAAAGCACTTTGAACAACTTACATTTTCAGGGTAAGTAAAACAGACCAGTCTCTTTGCTTCCTATGAACAGTCTGCATCTCTTAACTTTTTCTGGAATGTGCTTTTACAGTATGAAAATTACACTTGTTAGAAGGAGCTTGTCAGTTGGCCTTGTATGACCTGCTTTGCATCCTGTATAAGTGCAAGTGTTATTAAAGTAATTCAACTCTGGAAATAATAAGGACAGAACATCAAAACAGTGTAATTGCATGAAAATACACGAGAGTTATATAACTTTGAGATGCTTTTGAACAGCACGTAAACAGACAGAAACAACTCTAAGGTAATTTTTAGTTGTAATCAGGTGTTTTGCAAGTATTTTTTTATGGATGGTTAGTTGGTTTTGGTTGTTTATCCTTGCTGAAAAACTTTTTTTTCCTCAGCTACTTTCACTGTTGCCATACTAATATTTTGCTGCTTTTGATTTTTTTTTCTAGGGCGCCAATGCCTCAGCTTTGGAGAAAGAGATTGGTCCGGAACAATTTCCAGTCAATGAGCACTATTTTGGTTTGGTTAATGTGAGTTTCAGACCGTAACGTACTGCTTTGAAAGGACAGGAATGGGTTGGTTAAACTACAAGACTGGGATGAGTAAATACTTAGAATTCTGAATGATGTAATCACTGAATATTTTTACTATTGAAATGTGTTTCAGTATTTAGTGTATCTGTTAAAATACGCTACTGAATTGTTGAAATGGGCTCCCTATTGAATACTTTAATTTAATTTTATTAGTTGTAGGGTAATTTTTACATCACTTTAATGTTATTAAAATGTGTATGTCTTAAAGATGGGTATTTCAAATATGTAGCTACTGGTTCATAATATGCCAATAAGGTAAAATAAATACATTAAAAGAACAAAAAACTCGTGAAAGATATGATCCTATGAAGTATTTATATCTGCTATTTATATTAAGATAAAAAATACAGCCCCAAGATCAAAGCAGAAAAAATATATTGGATTGTTTAAATCAATAATTCAGTGTTTTAAACTTTAATTTCTGATTATGTAAAATATATCTTGTTAGAAATTGCATTATACTGATGTGAAAAATTAAATTTTTCTCTTTATTTGGCTTCAGAAACGGCATAGTTAAAGCAGGTTGATTTAACAAGAGCTATTGTCTTGCTTTTCTTAATGAAACTGATAATTTAAATGTTGTCCTGTAACATGTCTCTACCTCCAGGTGCTTAGCATGGACCTGTTTTGAGAGTCTGCAATCTGAGCATGCACTGTGGAGTCAGTAAACACTGATGAACTGACTTCCATGCATCTCACAACATCACCACTTAAATTCAAGTGGTTTCTTTTCCTTTCTCACAAAAGCTGAAATAGCCTCCGAATGCCATGCTATTTCTCTTGGAAGAGGGAATACAAGAGTTTCACTGTTAATACCTGTAGTTCTGCAGCTGAGCTTAGGCTTTCCAGTTCTCCAGTGACAAATTTGGTTTTTGCAAATCCATTACTCCATTGACAGATAAACTGTTTCCTAATTTCTCGTCCAAGTCCAGAGAGGATTTAAGACTTAACAGTGAAATTATATTGTACACCTAATCTTGAAGTTTTATATAGTTTTGTACCCTTAAGAGAACGTTCGATAGAGGACAATCTTCCTTATATGTCATGAAGATAAACAAATTCTGGTTTTTGTACTCAATAGGGAGTAGAAATTTGAGGGGCTATCTGTCATTGCCCTCAACCATACACATAAGAGACAGGCAGCTACAATATATCAGAGTGCTTTTAATTTTCTGTCTACTACAGGAATTTTGCTTATTTTAGCTTCAAACAATAAAATTTTGTGGGCTAAAATTGTAACAAATAATAAAATGGGATCTCATTACATTTATGGCACACTGGTGCTGGTTTTCAGGTACAGTGGTTAGCTAAGGAAATTCAATCACGTTGATGCCTGAATGGTTTTCAGATGTGTTCTGCAGGTTGTGTTTACTAACACAGCACATATACACCATAAATGTGTAATAAACTTGCAGCATGTAAATCTGCCAGGAAAAGTGAAAGTAACAAACTGTGGCCAATGACTAGAAAGAATGATAGAGATAATGATAATGAAAAGAAATACTAGATAATTACATTATAAATTAGTACTATTAGACTGAGAAGCGATAGAAATCACAATTTTTTCCTTCATTGATTTCTCTATTTTTTTTGTAGCAATTGCAAGAAATGAAGCTCCTAGAGGCTCATTTACATTTACTGCTAAGTTTTTCTAATTTGTTTATTGATTTGTTTGTCCTAACTTTCTTCAGAGTAATGGGAAAAAGGGAAATAATGTGGTAGTCAGTAGCTTTCTTCTAACTGTGTGATAAGTGGCCATTTGAAGTGTCTGGAATACAGAAAAGCTTTTTAAATAAAGATGACAGTCCTGAAATAGAGGTCTGACAATTGATCCAGAGGTGGCATAAAAGAGGAGGAGGCAAAAGCACTGTCTTACCTCTTTTCCAGCTTTGTTATAGAATCTAGGGATTGTTCAGAGGATGTGCTGAAAGAGCAATTTGAGAGGTAAAAGACGACCTAAGAAAGGGCAGTTGTGGGAAACATATGGAAGACCAGATGGTTGATGGGAATGGAAAATTCAGCTAAGACTTGAAGGGACAATATCTTTCACTAAATCAGCAGGAAATATGTAGGATATGTGGTAAGATGAAAGCATTAGGAGTGTGATGTCCCATGCATATGGACAACCAGGAACATCAAATCTGCTGATCATTCTGCTTTCCCTCTTCAGTGCAGTAATGCAAACTGTTCAAATCTATGTGCTTCACATTTTATCCAGTGAAGATGAAATAAGACTTTTAATCTCAGCTGCTCTGGAAACTCTTCAGCAGTTCACCAGATCTCTAGAGGAGAAGGTTTGGTTATTCAGTCCAGGTGTTTTGGAGAAACCCTATTCACTGGAATGGCCCATTGCAACAACGAAAAGTTGTTTGAGCTGCCAGTGCATCAGAGCTGGGAGGAACCCCAGAGCTGCTCAAAGACAGTATTCCAAGCAGATCTAAGTTCTTGTAAATCTCTTTGTTGGATGGGGTTCAACAGCCACATTTCTTCCCAGTTGTATGTGCATCAGAAGAGTAAGCTATAGGACTATAAGTGTTCGTGGGTGTGCAGAGTTTTTGTTGCACAGTGATGTTTTTTCTGCCTACTGTCTCATTTTTCCACATAGGTTTGGGTGTTGTAACCTTGCTTTCAGGGGTGGGTGTGTGTGTAAAACATAGCGAATGCAGTATTTTTGTGAAAGGAAACAATCTGATTTCTCAGAATTTAGAGAAGAAAAACAGTATGAACTGATAAAAAGAAAAAATGTGGATTTTTATTTTTTTTTTTACATCTCTTAGTCATACACAGCATAAGATGGTTCCAACAAGGTCTTTCTTACATTTTCTACTGCTGTTCTGAGGCAGGCTGGACAAACATGAAGTTCCACGTTGCAGGGCTTTCACTCCCAGGTGTTGTGGCTCTGGGCAGTGCTGGCTGAGGTGGGGAGGAGGAAGGGGTCTCTTGGAAGCATGGGGAGACTGGAGCAAGGTGTTGGGTGCTTCTCTAAAGATGGGAACTGAAGTAATAATGGTGGGAAGACCAGCATTTGTTCGTTTATCAAACTGAGTATTTGCATAGTCTAGAAACCTCCAAACATTTCCCACTTGTTGTTTAGTACAGGTGCCATTTTAATTGTTTTAATGATTGGAAGCATTTATTTTAAAAAGATTTTGAGTTTTAAAGTAATAAAGACCGATGCTTTGGTGATAAAACAAATGTGAACTAATTAAATTTTCTTCAGGAGTTTGCTTTCAAACGGTCTTCTATTGCCTGCTGTGTTTCTGAATCTGGTTGGAGAAAGCCTTTTATGAACTTAATGTGGTTGCTTTTATTTCATACTCACAGGCATGTAGGTTAACATACATTCATATTAAATTAATCTAAATTTTGTTCAGTGTTCTGAGGTCTTCATATTTTGTTAGTCTCACTGCATGGTTGCCATTCTAATTAATTTATCATCAGACTGCTCCTTTTTAAAACTGGAATCTTATGAAAATTCTAATTTGCTTGCTTTTCATCTCTTGACACTTGCTGTAGAAATTTTAGCAGTTTTCCAATTTAATTAAATTTTAAGAACTTTCTTAACCCTTTCATGTAGTTCTCTTCTTATGGCTGTTTCTAATTACAAACTCAGAAATAGTTAGCTTACAATATTAAATGTTTTGACAGAAGCTACTGTGTGATTCCACCAACTTCCTTTAAGGTAAAAAGCCCCAGTTTTCCTCTTCCATTGACTTATTTGCAGATTTGGACCACAAAGAAGCTAATATAAGCATTTTCCTAGCTTAAATAAAGAGAAATAATGGATGTTAAATTCATCACTTTTTAATATTGATACCTTAATGACATCTTAATTTTTTTTTAAATATGTTTCTTACTTATTCTCTGAGTGTGTCTTGGTTATTTAGAAAGTAGCTCTTTGTAATTCATTAGTTTAAAATAAAGTAATTAATTTTTAAGTTTTGTAATTAAATTGCATTGTGCTCTTGTTTGTCTTAATTGGGAGAGAGCAAAAAGTAGTTACTTCCCTGTTACTCCTGAGATGTGAAAGCTTTTAGTTCTTTTTCTCTGTTGAATGAACCTGCTCTTAAAATATCTCTAAAGGCAGTCTTTGCTCTGTAAGTCTCCCCATCAAAATAATATTCTCAGAGTTTGCTATCTCTGTGTGCTGCTATCTCTGTGTAACACAAATCTGAATGTTATTTCCACGTTTTGCAGAATGTGTGTAGTAGGTGCATGCTTCAATTTGCACGTTGCATGACTGCAGCTGAAAGGTTGGATTACTGGCTGAGGGCCTCATGAAGATTTTTCCCACATTTTCAGTGTTGGATAATAGGTTTCACTGGAGGAGGGCAGCATAAAATTAGGGTGGCTGTATCCTCTGATGGCTCACAATGCCTTCACAGGTGTGGTGGGGATGTTTGCAGTGCTGGGGTGAGCTGGAGACGGTGTCAGTGACCTCAGGTGCCTAAAGGAGTCTGAGGAAGGGGGACGTCTGGAGTGTCCCACCTGGTGCGTCCTGGCACAAAGTGGGTTATGGATGCTTTTCTTGCTGATTCTGCTTTCCTCTTTCAGTCCAGTGGCTTATGTCCTTCAAAGTGTGCACATGATGCCTTAGGTTTTAGCTTTCATATTATCCCAGTTGTGTTCTCTTTTCCCTGCAGCATTGATTTCAAGCTACTAACTACCATAGCTCTGAATCCTAAGCAGGCCATGTCATATTGGCATTCAGGAGTTTCCTTGAACAAATCTTGTCACCCTGGAACGAGAACTGAAAATGTAGGAGCAGGTTAAAGTAGTTATTTCAGACTTCAATGACAGCTATTAAGATTTGGAGAATCTAATTCCTGAAGTGTGTGAGATGCTCTCCATTTTTCAGCTGAATTTCTTCACAGAACAAGGTCATGCTGTGCATGTTCATTGCTGTTCTGACTGATGTGCGGTAGACAGATATTTTTACCTGAGCATATTTTGGGAGTAGTGACACTGGGGGTATTTTTTGAACATTTTGACCCAAATAGATGTAAAATATTACCAATGAGTTAAATTTTAAGTGAGACAAAATTAAATAGTATTGTTCAAATTAACCTAGGTTTTTCATGCATTTACATACAGTGTACTTGGTAATCCTTTGTGCATCATCAATACATTTTTCTACCTTAAAGTCAGGAAGAAATGACTTGCAGAAAGTTGGCCCCTGCTTATGCACTGTCTTATACCTTGTAATTAATTTTACCTCTCTACAGTAATAGAATGCAAACTCACAGATCTCTCTCTTATTTTGTAGTTCGGGAATACGTGCTACTGCAATTCGGTTCTCCAGGCACTTTATTTTTGTCGACCATTTCGAGACAAAGTCTTAGCATACAAGAGCCAGCCGAGAAAAAAAGAGAATCTCCTTACATGCTTAGCTGATCTCTTCCACAGTATAGCCACCCAGAAGAAAAAAGTTGGAGTAATACCTCCCAAGAAATTCATAACAAGATTACGAAAAGAAAATGGTAATTTTTTTTTCTTGTGTAATAATTATACCAGTTATGATTTAATTCTGAAGTGGATGTAGTGGAATACCTATATATTTATGCTCTGTGAAGTACCTATACAGAAAGTGCACTTGGTGTTGTAGTATAAATAAGAGGTAGCCTCAGAACAAGGGTGTAACCCTGGAGCAGTTTTGAGAGAGAATCCTTGTCTCTCTTCATATAGAGCTAAAGTGTATTGTCATATTGTCACTGGCTGCTTATGAAATTGCTTGCTAGTTTTGTTTCTCCAGGAGTTTAATATTTGTAATCAAAATTCACTGTAAAACCTTTGTTCTTTGTTTTTAAAAAAAACATTTTTTGAATGGAGGAATCAGTCTTCCAAACTGAGTCTGTGGGAAGACTTGCTCTTAAGAACCTTGATCAAAGCCCCCCACTTTTTAAAACTGATTTTGAATTTATGCAATATGTAACTTGACCTACTTTTAAAACCACAAAGTAGTTTTGGAAAATTGTTTTTAAATGTCATCATTATCCTAATTTTCTAGAGATTTCTAGAGATTTTTCACATTTCTTGTTTCTTATCTGCAGGGCTAATTGGTCAGAATGTTTTAGAAGTTTTTTTGATGTTAAAGTATAAATGAAGCCTTGTAATCTGCCACTCAATTTGGATGTATTTTTATAAAAATTTTTATATTTTATATGTATTTTTCCATTGATGACCTTAAAGTTTAATTGTCTGGGAAGCAACTGCTGTCTTGAAGTCAGCTGGAGGTATACTGCTACATTTGCATAAAGTTCTTCTAATTGTAAAATGAACAATCTGTAGCTTTCACTTTGGTGTAGTTAATGCTTATTACTGACTGGGCACATAGTCTTGGCAGGCTTGTGATACTACACTGTGAAGAACCTCTGAAGTCTTTTACCTCAAGAGACTTGTAGCTCTTGCTCTGCCTTGATTTACTTGATTAAATAAAGACCTTGCAATTGGCTAGATTCAACTCCTTTGTCTCAAAAATAGTGGAGTAGTTAATTAAATAAACTACATGGTTCACACTCTTGCCTGACCTATTGAACTACTTAATTTCTCAAAATGACCTAGATTAGCACCAGGTTTCCCTACTTAGCTAATAACCCTGGACTTTTTTTTTCTTATTTGAAGTTTATTCCCAGATGCCATCTGGTGAATGGCTGTAAAGCTTCCCTGGACTCCCTGTATGCATTTCAAAACTTGAACTTCACTGAGTATCTTTTTCATTCATCTCTCCACTCCTGCACATTGAAGACCTGTCTCTTAGAATATTCTTGGACTGCCAGCAAAGTGAAGTAATTGCACATTAAAAGCCTTGTATGGTGTTAGCTGGGGATATAGAATAGGCAGGTAAATTTCCTCTAAGAAGTTCCTGGTCAGAGAGAAAAGAACTATTACTAAGTCTGTGTTACCCAAGACATTGACCTAAGCTTGGCAGAAATAGCATTGCCCCTGTAGGAGATCCAGTGGCATCTGGAGGCTGGGCAGAATGACCTCTACCAGTTCAGGTGGCACTCCACATACACCTGTGTTTAGGCCCTTGAATTTTGCCCTGGTTTTCTTGCAGTATGGTTCAATTTTCAGATAAATCCAATCAGCTGAGTGATTTCTGTCAGTGCAAGCTGACTTGCTGTCCCCTCTTCCCACCCACTATTTTTTTTGGCTTAGTTTATCAAGTAGGCATTTTTGGGTTGGTGTTGTATTGCCCTGAATGACTCAAGGTGTGAAACAAAGGAGTGGTTTTGAAATCTGACTCCCTTAAAAACCTTTCTGTAGTATAGCACTAACTGAGCCATTCATAAACCTGTTTTATCTCGCAGAACTTTTTGATAACTACATGCAGCAGGATGCACACGAGTTCCTAAACTATCTTTTAAATACAATCGCGGACATCTTGCAAGAGGAGAGAAAGCAAGAGAAGCAGAACGGGCACCTGCCTAACGGCAACGTGGACAGCGAAAACAACAGCCCGCCAGACCCCACCTGGGTGCACGAAATCTTTCAGGGAACATTAACTAATGAAACCAGATGTCTTACCTGTGAAACTGTGAGTTTTCATGTGCTTTGTAAACGAAAATTCTGCTGTGTTTCAGAGCTGCATGCTCTTTGTGTTTTTTCTTCGTTAGTGAAAACATTCCAGCAGCTGATGCATGAATTGTAGGAAGAGACATTTGATCAGTGTTAGGAAAATGCTCAGTTGGATTTTTTGTCAGTGCAATCATAATCACCTTCAAAATTTAGATCAGAAAATACTAAAGTGGTGTATTCTTAACCAAAATATAGTCTGTGATTTGAGGGTGTGAGGTTCTTCTCTAATTTAATGTCTTAATAACTCAATGTCATGCTTAGTGATACATCTCATAAACAAGTATTATGAATCAGTTTCCATGGATTCTTAGTTTTTAAATTTAAAGCCATTGTAATCAAGATACCAAGAAATTAAGATGGTTGGCTTTTGGCACGTTGATAGTAGATGGAGATTCTCAAAAAACATACCTTCATGTTCATGAAAAGTAATCCTTTTCTAAATGTCTGTCCACAGGAATTCTTCTAATGCTACACCCCAAGAAATGAACTCTGAGTATGCTATACTAAAATATTTTTTGAGAAGTTCTACAATAAGACAAAGAATGTATTTCATAAAAAATTAAAATTGGATTTTGCCAGCTTGAGATAGAGGAAAAGCAGCACAATTTAAAAATTACAGTAATTCTGTCATGATCTATTTCTTAGAAATTGTAAAAAAGCTAAATGACTTGGTTTTTGTATAACTCTTCATACCAATTTTCTTCAACTTAAATAGGTAATGCAGATATGTCAGCATGACGCTGGAAAGGAGGAATTAATCAAATCTGTATATTTCACATGTAATTTTCTCAGTCTTCTAGAAATACCCGACTCTTTTATTTCAAAGAATAGAACTTCATAATGTCATGTATAATGTAACTGCAGACTATGAGTAATTTAGGTGCTGAGTCCATGCTATCTTTTTTTGTTTTCTAGCAGATTTCCCCTCCCTAATAAGTATTTCTTTGCAACTATCAAGTGTTTCTCTTCTAGTTCTTCGGCTGTGGGATTTTTTTTGTTTTTTTTCTTGAAACATAAGTTTAGCCTAAGTCTTTTGACACAAATGGCATCATTACCTTTCCTCATGTGGCATTATGAATTACTGCTGTCAGGATTTTGATCTAGGTACCATCCTTAATGCAATTTTAAAACATTGATATGCTCTTTGCCAGCATATTTTATTAGCTATCAGATCTGTCACAATTTTGAGAATTCTAGTAACTCTGCTCAGGTTTGGGGTTTTTTTTTCTATTAACTGTAGCTAATAGTAATATTCAGCTATTGCTGAACAAGAAAATAATCAAAGTAATTTGGAAACTATTTTATCAGTTTCTTTTTAGTATATCAGCTTGTGTCTAAAACACAGTGACCTGAAAATGAACACTTAGAAACACATTTGAATACATTCAGTGGGAATTACGACTGTGAATAGTGTCTGATGTCCAAAAATTCTGAGTATATCTATGATTGTTTTGATGTTTGTTAGAAGCTTTTGGCATTTGGATTCTTTCTGTGTTCAGAAATACAAGTTAAAATATTAGGAGTACTTGGAAATACTTCATCTATAAGATTACAAGAAATAGGGGATGAATTACTGCTTCTTAATGACAAGATGATAGCCTTAGTATATTTTTAATTTAAATTGGAAATTTATTGCATATTTAAATATAAATCATAGCATATATCTTTGCTCAAAGTGGCAGTCATTTTCTTTTAATTGGACAAACCTCCTCAATGTTCCTAAAATGAGCAAAATTTTATTCTCATTTTAGTTGTCCTGGTTGTGGAAAAGAACATCTTTCCAGATGCACTCTTTCATTAGCCCATCTTAATGAAAAAAATTGAACTGGCTAAAGATGTACCCTCAGTTTAAGAATGGACTTTGGAGTATAAGGGACATAGATATGATTCTTTAACAAAGATTTATGTTGTGAATCAAGCCATTTTGTTAAATGAATATGTTACAAAAGTATTGTAGGTTGTCTTTACGTGTTTTTAATGTGATTTCTCTTTATAATGCTTTCACCCTCCCTTGGTAGAGGAAGAATGATGAAGTGAATGTAAATTTTATGGCTAATTTATAGAAATTAGCTAGAAGTGAATTGGTTTTACAGATTTCTCTCATAGTTTAAGGAAGAATAACAGTAAACCAGAAAGTATTGGAATTGGCTTAATTAAGATTAAATTTCAAACAGCTACATGTGGCCAGTACTTCTACAGAGAAATAGAGGAAATTATCAAAACCACCAAACCACCATATCAATTTCCGGATGATGGTCTTACTCTTGGCTCAAATGACTCTACAAGGCATAAAATTCTTTGGTTCAGTTCTGCTTTGGACTGAAAGAAGGCAATAAGGAAAATCCCAGTGTTCTCTCTCATGAGTACTGTAGAGCCTTTAGCTATATCCAATTTTCATTTCTCTTTTGTTTTTTTAAACCAAGATAAATCACACACTTTATTTCAGCTTCTTTTAAAAGTGCTTTCTGTTTTAGCACACATGGCAGCTGCAAGAGCTCTTTTGCCAGTGAGCAGACTCACATTGCCAGTGAAATTCCCAACTGTAAGCAATAAGGGATTCTGTGTCAGCCTTCTGAGCTCTGTGTTCTATGCAGCTTCAGTCATCAGAGTACAGCTGAGCTGTGTGGGTGCAGATTGTGTCCTTGACGTGAGAACAGCACACCAACACTGGAACATCCAGATTCCTCACTATTACTCAGATGTTCCTGTTAGTAGCACTCAGACAGCTTTTTGAACACATCAGGGCTCGATTCTGCAAGTGATGAGGTTTTCTGATTGTGCTCATCTTTTTTTCATTCTATAAATGATTGAAATACATGGTATTGCTGATTGTAATCTAAGAAGCCTAGTTATGTTTATTTGAAACAGAACCTTTACAAAAAGGGGGGAGAAGGCTTGTAAGACTCCAGAGTGGCTTTTAAATTATTTTTATTTTTAATTAAAACTGTATGAGTTCATGTTAGAAAAATCTGTTCAAATACTAAGGCTCAAAGAGTCTTAAAAATTAAGAATAACAGTTTATAAATCACCAGCATAAATGGAAAAAGATTCACTTGGCTCTTCTTGCAATAAAACCTTTAATGGTTCCTCTTGATAACTTGAGTGAGGTGTTCTAAGGCCATATTATCACAGAGAATGGAAATTGTCCTTTTGTGAACTTCTGTTTTCAGTACTGATCTCTTTTTAACCAAGTAGAACGCATCCCTTCCCTCCTCTCCATATCCTCTATGCCCTTACAGCTTCTGTGTGGGATAAAGCTGCTTGTGAAATCTGTATTGTTTCACGTAATTTTCTTTGATTAGACCAAAAGAGGAAGTATTATCTAATTGCATTTCTGAATAACACCAATCACATGACTCCCTAATTCCAGATGTCCTTGCTGAAGACGGCAGCAGCAGAGTATTTTCTAGAGCTGATTTTTTTTCTTAATCCCCAGTTACAATGATTTCCGCCAGAGTTCTTAGAGTTATAAATGGAGGTCTGATAATTCCAAGAGTGATTTGTGAGGGGATATTTTGAAGAATTGTCCACACAACTAAACCATAATACATCCCTGAGTGCAGGAAATGTGCAGCACAGTGAAGATGCAGGTGTCTTTTTTTTTCCCCACTTTAAACATTTTGGAAGTTTTCCATATGTGTTCTGTGCTCTCTCTAAAAGCATTAACATTACACTTGAGCATCTGAATATTGCAATAGAAGTTATGTGTACTGACATAACGGCATTTTTTGACATGCACATTTAACTCCTGGAAAGACCAGGAACAGAGCAGTGGGAGCCCAGTCCTCTCACAGGTATTAATAGAAGCTTTCAACTTAATTTCATGAGTGTTTGGATTTGCCCTGTGGTATTAATTCTCAAATATAGTTGTCTTGACCATCTGCTTTTTTTTCTTTTCCTCCATGTACACTGCCCTTAGGATCTGTGTGATTCTTATCTCTTATCAGAGATACAACTTTCCACTTCTTTTTTTTTTTTTTTTTATTCTGAGTTGGAAAGGGAAAATAAATCTCATATGTTTAAAAGATCGACTTATGTTATTTCCCCATAGCCATTTCACTTTCCCTGCATTCAGTCAAGAAACTGCAGCCAGGTATCTTTTTTGAAAGCATTTACTTCTGTGTCTAGGCAGAGGACATTCTCATGAGTGACACTGAGTATGTTTAGATACAGAGAGGACACACTAGCAGGCAATAGTTAAAGTTGCACATTAATGTTTTTTTAAAAACTTCAGTAACATAGTTGGCTTTCAGGGCAGCTGCGGATTTTTTCATCATTTGTCAGGATTTGTGGTGGGATTTATTTTCTGCTTCTAGAATGTTCTGTTTTACTTTCTTGTTACTCTTACATTTTTGTGAATTGGCTGCTGTTCCTTTAAGAGTATGAATCTAGCCAGGAAGAGGCTTCAAAATATTCATGCTGTTCATTAGGTACACTGTGACATGCAAATACATAACTCTCAGTTCAAGGGAGTCAGAGAAGAACAGAAGTGAGAGTACTAAGCAGAAGAATCACAGTGATTCTCTTCTTTTGAAAAATCTGAGGTGTAGAAGAAACTTGACATTAATATTGTTGATCTGAAATCACAGCATAATGACAGCTGGCATTATCTACAATCAGAGACTCACCCACACTTCACCCTTTCTGAAAAAAATCAGAAAATTCAGCAAATCTCTGAAATAGAAAGGCCACTTGAAAATATTTTTTAAAGGATGTTATAGGGTAAAAGATATATTCTGTCAATAGAAAGTGGTACTGAAAAACAGAGGTAAATTAGCATTATTTGTTTTAACTGTGTTCTGTTGGGTCTTCTTTTCATGCAGGTAAGCAGCAAAGATGAAGACTTCCTAGACCTTTCAGTTGATGTGGAGCAGAATACTTCAATCACTCACTGTTTAAGGTAGGCACAAAAATCTGAATTTTTTGTGGCTTGTCTTTACCTGTTACCCAGAAAGCAGGAAATAAAACTAAATACAGATTTAAGTGTATACATTTATATTGATACTGTACATTTATATGGATATTTCATGTAAAAAACTAGTATTTAAAGCTTTCTTTTTTTACTCAGGGGTTTCAGCAACACAGAAACTCTGTGCAGTGAATACAAGTATTACTGTGAAGAATGTCGCAGTAAGCAAGAGGCACATAAAAGGTACATCACAGTTAGGAAAGGAGAAAAGTAACCCATGCATTGAATGAAAATACTCTGGGATTTCTTTTGTGTGTGTGTGTCTGTGTCTGTGTGTCTGTGTATGGAGAGAACACCCTTTTCCCCTTAATTTTTCTACTCTTCCACTTAAAAGTAACTTGCCTTCATTCCCCTTGCTAGAATTCAATGTGTCTCTTTCCATGAGTAGTGGGAATCCATGTGAAGCATTTTGGGACTCCTTTGATCATTATTTATTTTACAAATGAGAAAATGAATAGTCTTAAGACCAAAAATAAGTTAAAAAGCCAAGTTAAAACAAACTGTCAGTGACTAATCAAATATAATTGGCAATGATGAAAAGTCATTGATTGCATGTGACTTTTTAAACTTACTTTTGTTTTGAAAATGAAATAATTTTTCCAGTTGCTGAAAGCATCAGTTTGATAGCACTTTTTGTAACTGGTGTTGTTAACTGAGTATCTGATTTCTTAAACATGTTTGATTAGTTGTGCTAAACTGCTTGGCAGTGCTCCTGAAAATCATCAGAAGCTCTGTGGAAGCCTGAAAATCATCATGTTTGTTTAAAAACAATTCTTGTCTGCCTAATAATTCCAGTCTTGTTTACACCTTTGAAAAACCTGTCAGTTTGTGTACTGTGTGGTTATTTATTATCTGAGAAAGTATTTGGCTGAAGGAGTGGGAACTCTGACGTGCTCTACTGGTTATACCACTGCTGCTGGTTATTTGCTTTACCATAGATCTCACACACAGCTTTTGAATATCTCGTCTGCCAAGTCTGCCTGCACACATTGCCTGAGCTTACTAATTGGTGTCTGGTAGAGGTTGTGAATCCAGGCCTGGCCTGTTTTCTGTTGCCTGAGCTCTTTTTCTGTGTGGGAGGCAATGTGATCCCTGACCAGTATAAACTGGGTTGACATAAACCTGTACTGTAGGCACTTGCGTATCGGCAAAACACAGCTTTGATTGTTTGTATTTTGGCTTTCACGTGGGGCATAAGTTCAGTTTCCCTACATATACACTATATTTTTCTTCCATCTCTATAAAACAGTTTATCTGTGATGGGGACTACTCAGCTACCAAATTTCTTCACCATTGAAAGAGCTTCTCTTACCAAACACAGTTACATTATAGGAAAAGGACTTAGTTTTGAAAAGAGAACAAAAATTATAGTCATAATATAATAAAAATGTAACTCTCCCTAAAAAAATAGCTCCTTCTGTCATCTTTCTGCCCTGCTCCAGCTGTTTTAATTTCCTACTTCCCTTGTGGGCAGGTGAGTTAGCAAGGAATTTGTCCACAGTCCCCCTATCTCTTGAAAAAGGGTTGTCTTTTACAGATTTCCTGACATTCTGAAGGTATGGTCTTAACAGACATGTCTGAAACCTGGCCTGTATTGCAGAGACTTTTGAACTGCCTTTTGGAGCTGAAAGTTTGAAGAATCAGCACTGTGCTGATCTAAGGCTGATCTTGGCTGTGCCAAGAAGCAGAGCGCTCTGGTTTGGTTGTTCTTTGAGGATGGGCAGATTTATTGCCCAAAGATTTGGAAGTCTGTGTTTGCTGCCTGGCCAGCTATGGTTGCCTGAGGAGGATTTGTAGGCACTGATGTGAGATCTCAATACCTCTTGCTAGGGAAAAGGGCTATTGAGCCCTCAGTAAAACTAGGTCACGTTCTGGCTTTGAGTTCCGTAAAACATTGCTGCAACATTTGTGCAAAATTATTGTGCCAGAGCACAGCCTTATCTTGTTTGGATAGCAGGAGGTAGGTGGATAACAGTGGGCTACATTTATGTCCCTTGGAAATTTTAAATGAATGGCTTGAAAATGAATGGCTAGGAAAACTTAGAATAACACCTAAGTGACAAAATGGTGTTACAAAGCTTATTTTAAAGAGCTTGTTTGACTTGACAGATTTACTGGGAAATTCAGCTGGAACAGGACCTCTAAAATATCTGTCTTGCAATACCTGCACTGGGTAGATCAAGTGGGATCTAGATTTTGCTTTTGGGAACTCCAGAAAGTTATAAGTAGATATACTTGAAAATTGAATTCTGTGCTATGTGATCTTTGTCTAAATCATCATGTGAGTTCATCACAACTTTTTTTATAAACTGTATCTTATTGTTTTAAATAAATACATTTTCGGTTCTCTCAGTTAAAAATCTCCCTTTAGTTTATCAACACAAAATACTTTTAAACAGATTATTATTTTGGTTCTTTTAGTCCTTGCAAAGGTTTTTAAAGATGTTAGTAAAACAGGTTTCTTGTTTGTTGATACGGACTGAATGTTTCAGATGGATATTGGAAATACTGTTGGTTTTTTGGGTTTGTTCTCTTTTTCAGGATGAAAGTAAAAAAGCTGCCTATGATTCTAGCTCTCCATTTGAAGAGATTTAAGTACATGGATCAGCTGCATCGATACACAAAACTCTCTTATAGAGTAGTTTTTCCTTTAGAGCTTCGTTTATTTAACACCTCAGGAGATGCCACCAATCCTGACAGAATGTATGACCTTGTTGCTGTGGTAGTTCATTGTGGAAGGTAATAACTCTGCTTTAAGCAAGGGATTTTTTTATAGTCATAACTGTGCTTAAAAGAGCAACACAAAGCATGCAGTATAATATAAATCAATAGCATTTAAAGACCTCTTAAAAGGAAAACTTTATTAGGAAAAAAAAAAAGTGTTGTGGGGAGAAATTACCAGTCCTGACAGAAATTATGGCCTTGTTGCTTTGACAGATCATTATGAAAAATTTCACATTTCAGGTCTTTATATGAACTTCACTATGTTTTAAAAAAGCCCAACACAAAATGCACAATATCATATAATAATATTTAAAAACAGTTCCTAAGGAAAAAAGGTTTCTTAGGAAGGAAAGCTTTATAGAAAGATTCATTTATAAAGCATTTCCTTTAGGGTGTGTTTTTTTTTTCTTAAGGCTTGAGCAACATTTTCTGAAATACATCCATATATTATGAGTTTTGTCGATTACTTTGTTTTGTTGCTTTCAAAATAGGACTGTTGAATTTATATTTGTTTTTGCTGTATTCAACAAATGTTTTTGTGACTTCAAGGCTTAAAACCAGGTTGTTCTATAAAGTGCTTATTGAGTAGGTAAAGCCCCAAAGTTGAAAATTGCAATTTGACATCTAGAATCACAGAATAATTTATGTTATGTCAAATACTAAGACTCAAAGCAGAGTAACTTTGACATTAGATTAGGTTGCACAGTTTTATAACTAGGAATCCTGATTTCACTTTCTCTTTGGGCAATTTGCTCTACTTATTTAGTGTTCTCACAGTGACTAAAGAGTAGAGTTAAGATAAATAGATCTCAAATTGGACAATTTTGGAAAATAAGCCTTTGTGTCATAGTTTTTTGGGACACTCTTGTTCTGGATTATAAGGGAAATGCTTTCTGGCCATTCTGACCATTTCTTCATTGAAGCTGCAGTCTTGGGAACTTCTCTGTTCTCAGAGCCTTGGGCAGGAGGTGGCCCCTGTTTTCATGATGTTGGTGATCTGGTGATAACAGACATCTCCCTCAGGGATGGCAACCTTCCCTCCCTGATCTGGGCACAAAAACATAGGAGTGCTGCTAGCCAGTTCAGGCAGGTCCAGAACTGCTTTCACTTAGTTATACACTTTCAGTTGTAAAGGGCAGCTGTTTCAGAAATTGTACTGTTTCCTTACTTGAAACCTGATGAGAAATAAGACACTCCAAAAGTTATGGTGGGTTGTTTTTTTTCTGGCACAGTTGTGGAGAAATTTCTTGTCTGCCATAACTGAGGAGGCTAAGCATTGTAACAGTTTTAATTAGGAGCCCTTCTCATTACTGAGCTTCTTGAGACTCCTAAGCTGCCAGCTTAATTCAGTTTCTGTTTACAGTGGATCAGATAAAGAGACTGCAGTTGAGCAGCAACTCTACAGGCTTTTTTCTTTCTGAAGATCAGAAATAGTTTGGGATCTGTTCTGTCTCTATGAAATATCAGAAGTGATTTCAGTTCTCTGTCTCAGATTTCATTTATATTTTCAGTGCCTGTGCTGCTCATTCTTTATTTGAAATTATAATCCTTTATTTAGCCTAATAAATAAGATTGTATTATAAGGATGATGTAAGTAGAGAGTAAAAAAAAAGGCAAGACACATTCAAACAGAAATTGTAGTGGAAGCCATTTTAGTTACTTTTAAATATTGTTTTTCTACAAGATGTACAATTAAAGGGAATGCATCATCACATATGTGTGTTATGGTTTATGTTCTTTCCTCATTTTATTTTACAGTGGCCCTAACAGAGGACATTATATTGCAATAGTGAAGAGTCATGATTTTTGGTTGCTTTTTGATGATGATATTGTTGAGGTAAGCCCAACCAGAGCACATGCACCCCCCTTGTGGATATGATAATTTAAAGTAAAGTGACTGTTGTACTGATGAAAAGAGGCTTCAACCCCAGTCTAAAAAGCAATAATTGTGTATGCAGAGCTGTGCACACTTTGAATTGCATTTAGGCTTTTATACTTAAAAGAACCTCCTTTGTTTATGATCACTGTCTTTCACCATTGTTTAAAACATACATAGCCCCTACCCTCTGTGCAGTTGATGGCTGAGGGGAAGCTGAAACATAACAACTTTAAGAATTATTTGGATTTTTTTATTTTATGTAATTATGTGAAAGTGAATTTGGTTTGACAGTAACTTCTAGAGTGGAACCTAATTTTATGTGTATATTACACAAGACATTCCTACTTCAATTTTTTGTGTTTTTACATGCAGAAAATTGATGCACAAGCTATTGAAGAATTCTACGGGTTGACATCAGACATCTCAAAGAACTCTGAGTCTGGTTACATCCTCTTCTATCAGTCTCGGGACTGAGGGGGAGCTGTAATGAAGAGAGATTTTTGTGTTTCACATCTTCTCTATCCTGGAATGGAGCAAGCACTGAAAAGAAGGAAAGCAGGGAGCTCTAGGGGCAATAGCACAGTTTGCACACAACTAAGTAAAGAGTTTGGGGTTCTTAAAACTTTTGTATCATTTTCATTTTATTTGCTCAGGTATGCTGACTGCACATCTCCACTGCATCCCATAAACAAAAAGAGATACCAGCCACTCTTGCAGGAGCTTTCCTTTGGGGAATACCATCTCTGTGGTCCTGGTTCAGAGCCCCTTGAAGCCTTCCATGGACTTCAGTGGCCTTTGAATCAGGTTCTCACTGCGCTGCCAGATCAGTGCAGTTAAGAGCGTTAGAAATCTGTATTTTATACAGACGTTGTGCATAAAAGTTAAGGATTCCCTGTGAAGTTATTTGGAAAGATTCAGGACTGGAGGGTTAACATGTGAGTAAGAAGTTATGTCTGGGCCCAACTCAATTGCCTTCTTGATGGAAGTGGTTTAACTGAAGGTGTAAACTGGTGTCAGGGAGGCAAGGATGCTTTGCTTCTCTGGAGAAGCTTACATTATTTATAATGTGTGAACGGGAACAATCAGTCAAGATTATGGCTTTTAATCTCCGTATGGGGAAAGATTTGGTTTGTAATAGTTTATTTTTATTTATAGATCATTGTAATTTAGGATCTTGTGTACTGTCCTTTATTCTAACAAGTATTGGAAATTTTATATATTCATTTCCATTTAAACTAATTATGTTTAAATATTCAAGGAGAGACAATAAAAATTACAAAACCGATGCCTACAATATTGGAAAAAAGTTCATAACACTGAAGAGAGATTTCCTACTGGAGGAACTGGTATCTAACTCAGGTACTTTGTTTAATTAAGTCAGAATCGATTCTTCCCATTAATGGGTGAAAAAAAGTGATCAAACTATTTTGTAAAAGACTTAAATCATAAGAAAATGTTGGTGCAGTGGTGGTTTACCGGTCTTTGAAGTTCTTTGATGATTTGTTAATGGTTCATCCTCTAGGCAAATTAGAGTGATTTGGATCGAAGGAAACAATTCTAAGACTATTATTTCCTCTCCTAAAACCAGGTCAACTTATGTTAAACATTAAATTAAGTCTGAGTAATAAGAAATAGGTTTGGAATTTCATGAGACTGAAGATACCACATTCCTGCAAAAGTAATAATATTTAAGTGCTGTATAGTGGAAATTTTTGAAACTAAGCAGTTTTACCTTGCTTTGGGTTTATGAAACAGCATTAAGAATTAAATCTTGACAAAACACCTGATCTGTAAGAAATGTGAATTGTTTGACCTTCTTAGGAGTATATTGTCTGACAGTAGCTGAATGTAATTTCTGGAAGGTCATTGGATGTGCATTCCAGATTATGGCAATCAGGTCTTGGATGTCCTTGTCACTCCCTTGTCAGCTAGTGATTTTTACATTACTGTAATTTTCTAAGGTTATTTTACTGATGCTGTTACAACTTTTAAAAAGAATGTCTCCTGTCTGCTGCTATAACTGCCTATTTACTTACCTGTATCTTTTAGCTCAGGAAATGACTTCACCTATTCACTCAGTTGAACAAATCTTTAACAGGGTCACTAAATAAATTGGGCTATTTAGCAACTGTCATACTATAATAAATCGCTTTTGTAAGATGCAGAGTTTCTAACACCTTGGTTTGGCTAAAATTCTTTTATAGAAGATTACGTATCGTGATTAAACTACCAGCATTGTAAAGTAAAGCCTAAATATTGTGGGAGGTGCAGAAAAATGTGATTGGATTTTTCTGAAAGGATTCAAATAATGTTAACATCTATTTTTGGCTTTTGAAAGAAGAAGGGTTAAAGGGGTAAATCAGTTGGATAATGGTGCATGTTAGAAGGATGAAGTCCTTTGCATACTAAAGATACAGTATTGCAAAAGAACAGTCGTATTACCTTTGCTAATTTGTTTGGTCTCTTTTTTCATTTTTTCTTATTTTTTTTCTTATTTTTTTCTTTTTATTTCTTTTGTTTAAATGTAGTTAAAAGCTGAGGCTAGTTGATAAATGTTTTATACCTTAAGAAAATTCAAAACATTTTTGTTGTTTCACTGGTTTTACTCCTGCTATGTATTTTTATAAGATACTGACTTTTATTTTGTATAGGAGTTTTGAGATAGTATTCCAAATTATATATTTCATTTTTCTTTTAGCGCAGCTGAAATAATTGTAAGTT
This sequence comes from Pseudopodoces humilis, assembly GCF_049639895.1. Classification (NCBI taxonomy): domain Eukaryota; kingdom Metazoa; phylum Chordata; class Aves; order Passeriformes; family Paridae; genus Pseudopodoces; species Pseudopodoces humilis. Next base: position 68,975,396 of record NC_142201.1, read on the forward strand.
CTTAATGAAACTGATGTCAGAAACTGCAGCTTAAAACAGAATTAAAAGAGACAGAAACATGAAATATAACTGATTGGTATGTAAAACATTATAGGATTTTTTTCTTGACTGTAATACATTGAGGAGTGTGGGAAAGTTGTCAGTTGTTGTAAATGGTGGAATTTATTTGCTGTGTAACTATGTAAATGTTAATTGGGATTGCAGTCCCTTATTTTGTATATTGGAGCAAAAAACTTCTATTAAATAAAGTTATGTTCTCTAAAGATATATACTGTATCCTTTGTGGAGCCTAGATGGACAGTCAGCTGCCTTTTGTACTTTATAATGTTTTCAGACAAAAAAAACCAACAAAACAACAATGTGGAACTTGCTGTATTGAGCTAACTGCCCTGGGCCCTGGGCAGAGAAGTGTGTTTAAATGCACTGCATTAAGTATCTTATTCCATGTGTTGTTAGGGAAATCATAGGGTGGCAGCCTTGTTTTGGGTGGTGTGCTTCTCTAGGAGTAGTTTTTGGTAAGTCTGTGGTCTCTGAGGCCGAAGAGAAGGAAGTTTTAAATACTGTTCTTCCTGGACTACTTCTCCCTTAAAAACAAATGTGTACCTTGCCACAAAATACGCGTCCAAGTCACCCAAGGGACTTCTTGGATTGCCGCCTTGTGGGAGGGAAAAGAGAAGGAAAGAAAAATGGAATTATTTACAGCATTAACATACGAGAGACTGACAGGGGACTGGAGTTCAGCATCAGAAATACAAGCTGTAGCTGGTTACAGTATCTGTGGGTGATCTGGGATCATTCTTCACTTGGAGTCCACTCTTCTTTTGTAATGGAGGTAAATAAACCTGAGGTTTCACAAACAGTTCAGACCCTGCCATATTGGTAGTTGTGATGACTGCATCGGTAGCCTTTCATTGCCTAGAAATGGTGACTTTTAAGGAATGGTTAAATCACGTTGTGTTTTTTCAAAATTCAGTCATAAATCAGATTGCATCTCCTTAGGTGACATTCAGGTGGTGGTAGCCACATAGAGATTTGAGGCCACTTCAGATCCCCCACCACAGTCTGTGACATCTGCATAGGGCTGGCAGATAAGATCCACAGATCTGTATCCTTCTGGAGCAACAGCTTGAAGCTGGGTAGGACGTCCTGGCTTGTTCCCTGTGTAACAGGGTGGTGGTCTGTTGGTTTGCACTTGTGGGTTTGGTTTTTTGTTTTCATTTTGTCATTGGTTTGGGGTTTTTAAAGTTCTCTGAGAGCAGTTTATTGAAATTGCATTCATAGATGAAACCACCTCTTTGGTTACCTTTATCTCTAAAAGAAGAAAATGTTTCAGTACATGTTAATCATCTGTGGGCTGCAGCATTACACTGACAGTACTTTTGACTTTTAGAAAAGTTTAAACAGTGCAGGTATTGATTGCTTCCAAAGAGTGGCTTTACCACTTTTCCCCCACATTTGTCCAAGGTGATCTTAAGTTTGTATGTCTTGGATGTTCAGGGGGTTTTTCCCTCTTAACAATGCAATATGCACTATGAATGGTTTTGGTCTTGTAAGGCTTCAAAGTCCTCCAACCTCTCACAGCATAATGTGAGATGTATAATACATTAGTCTCTTTACCTGTGAGCCTCCAAGTACTCAGTTATTACTGAATTAATATTCTACACAATCTGTATTCAAGGGTGGTTCACTTTGCAGCAGCTTTGCCACTGATTGATTGCTATAAATGAACTGTGCAAGTCAACTACCATGCAAACAAACAGCAGCTTCATCTCTTAAATACAGAGATCCCTGAAATCCATTGTTTCCAGTTTTAATGGTAGAGTGTGGTGAGGCAGTAATGAACTTTCTTTGGTCTTTGTTAAAATACATTCTTTGGGTAACTTCTATAAGAATGTGTTGGATGTATAAGGAAGACTGTAGATATTACCAGTTTTAAAATGAACTGAGTGGTATCTTTGAGTTTCCAATAAAAGTACAAATAAATTATATTCATTCTCTCTAGTGGCTTGTGATTGCTGCCTGCATAAGAAGGGATTGTAAGGGCTCAGAACAGAGCAAGGTACTTTGTACCCAGGTCTTTGTTATGGAGCCCATGTTGGCATCATTAGGGAACTCTAATTACAGAAGGATCATCAGTCGTGTCCTTGATTTGCATTCCGCAGGTTATATAATCCAGGAGAGAGAATGCACAGCAGGAATCTATCTGGAAATAGAACTAGCTTTATAATTTATTTACTGACACAACAGATATGAAGGCAGCATTCCCCCAAAAGACAAAATATTGTATTTAGAGCAGATTTCTGGTATTCAGAGAATTTAGGGGGTGCTCAAAACATCCTGCTGTTCTAGGATTTTTTATGCCTTTGTGTGTGTGTTCAATTTGCTGTTTCAATCTATTTGAAATTTCTGTCTCCGCACTGATTTTTAAGGTTGATATGATTGTATTAATGAGTGCTTCTCCAGAAAAAAATTATGCATATATGGAGTGTAATATTTTAGTGGTCTGATCTACAAAGATTTTCTGACTCTTCACTAGGATCCATTTGTGTATTTTCTGTAACTGATTTTAGGAAAAAAATAGTGTAGATCTCAAAACATTTTATTAGCATGTTGTATTATTAAGTGATTTAATACGTAGGGATGCCTCTGCTCTCGAGTTGATCGGCTGTATTCGAGTGTCATCCTAACACAACTTGATGTACATCAGCTGCTTTGAGGTGTGATTAAGTTGTTTCAACTCTGTTTCACTGAGTATTGCTTCACTGCAGTGGCTGCCGTGGTCAGCTCTAACAAGATGTGCTAACAAGGTTCAGCTTGAGTTGCCTGTTTCCGTGCTTGGACATTTATTTGGCTTTCTGGAGGCTCATTATCCTAATGTTATCTGTCTTCTCTGCATCTTGCATGTCAAGGAGGATTGCCGATACACAGCCTCAGACGGTGTTTGCAAATCACTGGGTTGTATGTCAGAGATGAGATATAAGGTATTTGCACTGGAAACACCTGATGGTTTCTGTATTCTAAATCGTCACATCTCTGTGGTGAAAGTACTCTTCAATATAAAAAAGAAAATTGGAATTATGGGATTGAACAAATGCGACCTTGATGTGCCCTCTTCCTCCTCTTTTTAAGGAGACTATGAAAGGCATGCAGTGTTTCTCCCAAAGAGGAGTCACTGTAATTGCTAAACCCAGTCTAAGAGGACCCAAATTTTGTAGAGCAGCCACCAAGAACCTTCAGTAAATATTGGGAGAAAAACTGCATTCATCAGGGCTGTACTTGCTGCATATGTAAGACTCTGAGACTCACCACTGCTCTTTATCCTTCCTTTGTTTTTTTCATAAAAGAGAGACAAACCATTTTAAATGTACAATTACAATATATACAGGCTATACATTCACTCTTTTTTGGGTTGGTTTGGGTTTTTTTTTCTGTTTGTTTTTTTTCTGGAGGATGGGGTGGGGTGTTTTTTGTCTATTTGCTTTTAATTCTGGTAACTTTTTCTGAATTGGGGAGTATTAAAGGGAGATATTAAAGAGTTGAGATCAAGAATTGTGTTCCACATATATATTACATCACCAATTGGCCTCTTTTTTTCCACATATTTTGCATGTGGAATACTTCATAATTCACCAAAGGAGAAAAGAGACAAAAATACTATAATTCCTAAGTTGTCTTTTGTCTTCATTATTGGATTGTGTGCAAGGTAATGTATATTTGTGGGGGTAAAGAAAAAAATTTGAAAAATAACTGGGCCATTTAAAAAAGGTAGAATGCATGATAATTTTGTGTTTCAGTGAGTAAAAGTTTTTGAAGAATGTGAAGCTGCTTTTGGACAAATTTGATAAAATAGAATAGCATACCAGAAGCTTGTTAATAAGGATTATAGTGAGATGAAAAAAAGCCCCACAGCCTTGAAATCTCTAGAAACAGTGACAGGCTGGCTGATGGGGCAGTCTGTAATACAGCAATTATCAGCCTGCACAGTGAGCCTGCATGTCCAAAGCCTGGCATCTCCTGGTGCTTTTGCTGTACATCAGATACATCTACACACTTCAGAAGACACAGCTGTGTGTTCAGCTGGAAACTTCTGCAAGGAACCTGCCTGGGGTAGTGGTGACAGCACAGCAGTATTTGTCTCTAAGTGCACAAATGCCAACTTCCATTTTGGAAACTGAGAAGGAATAATGTGAGAAAGCAGCTGCCAAGTGTCCGCCTCACAAAAAAAGATAAATCTCGGGTTTATGTGGGGATGCTGAGCCCTGATTAATCCAGTCCCACTTCAGTGTTTTCCATCAAGAAAACGTGCTTCAAACAGCTGCCACAAATCTCAGGTGATCTGGCACTTGTCCTGCTGTGTTCTAGTGTTGCAGCCACCTATGTGCAGTGTGATAAAAATTCCGTCTTATAAAACACCTTGCAAAATCAGTGGTAAGCCTGGATAGAGAGCTGCCTAAGCTGGTTGTCTGCTCTTCCTCTTGTGTGCAACAGGCATAGCAGCTTCAAGGGCTGTGAGCATATGCTCAGTGGTTTTCATAGTCAAGACATCTTGTTCTAACTTGCTCAGTTGGGTGGTTTTTAACTGCGGGGCATTTTAGCATCTGCTCGTGGCAATTATCTCATTAAACCATGATCTGACTCCAATTTCCATTCCTGGCTGGGCAGGCATAGAAAACGTTTCCTGATGTTTTGTGGCTGTTTACCCGACTACTAGGAGCAGAACTGTTGTTTTTTGTTTAGTTCCTTCAAGGTTTGGGTAAGATTGAAGGGGTCAGCATGCAGGAAGGTTACAAAAATCCAGGTAATCATTAAATTTAATAGGAGTTACCTATTTTAAATGTTTTTTTTTGATGAGGAAAACAGATCATGAAAAAAAAAGGCGTAATTCGTGTGGAAGCAAGGAGTGATGAATGTTTGTAGGCTTGAGTATCTGAGAGAACAGACCTTTCAAGTGTTCCCTAAGATCATATGGACCCTAAAAACCAACATCTCTCTTGGAGCATTATCTGATATGCTGATTCAGTGCAGATGCAGTTACCTTTTCTGGTCAAATGAAAAGCAATGAAGTATTTTTCCTATTCTGCAGACAAGGTCTACAGTAATTTTGGAGGCTTGAGGTGTTTTTCACTGAAAATTATTTTGATGCTTTGTGATTAATGATTTACTGGAATCATTCTTACAGATGATTAAGTTTGGTGAATTAAAGTTCTAAGTCTCCTTGTATCAAGGCTGTTTTCCCATTGTTGCTGTTATTTTTTAAATTATATTAAGGAAGGTGTGGAGATTAGAATTCAGCTGTCACATTAGCGTTCCATTTATTTGGCTGATTGCTCTGTTGTGGATGTCTAGATAATTATATGTAAATCACTGACTTCTTGCTAATGGCCAGCTTGAGGAGTTCTTTCCAGAAATCTGTCAGTTCTTGAATGTTTCTCCTAAAGTGTGAGGAGGAATTAAAATAACGTTTTGACATATTCATGCAAACGTAAGCTGAATGTGGACGTGCAAATGCTTGAAGTGTGGTGTCTAAACGTGGATGTTTTCAAACCTCTATTTTTATATGGGAAATCAGGCTACATATTTAAAAACAAAATGTAAGTGCCTGAAACTAATCGTTTCAATATGATTTAAAATCCTTCTCGTCTTCTGGATATTTTTTCAGTGTCAACAGTAGAAGTCTCCTGAAATGAAAAGGAGCTGCATAATCACAGTGTCTTTGGAAAGGTCATTACAGTGTGGATGCCTAATACAGAGTTGGAAGCTTAACTTTTTTTATACAGAGTTGGCAATTTTGGCCTGACTTATTAATAGAAATTTTCAGTAGTTTTACATAAGGTACAGAATCCATTTTGTGCCTGGTGTTGAAAAAAAAATTTGCATTATAAAATCCTTGTTTTCTTAAAATCACTGGAGCTAGTAATAGTAATGGTCAAAGTGTTAGGGGTATCCTAAGTTGGGCATATTTAAACATGTGTGAGCAAAGGCTTGTGTTTATTGGATGATTAGTACCATCCATACAAAAAGACTAACGTCAACAGTGAAGCTTTCACATGTTAGTGTGAAAAAGCAGTTAAATTTTAAAGAGGCTTTTGAAAGCAGTCTTTGCTCATGGCTTTGCTGTCCTCAGTAAATTGAACTAGTCTTTCTCCAGAACTTCAGTCTTGTTCAGATACCACTTGGGGCTTAGAGAAAACATTTGCAGTAAATTTGGATGCTTTTATAAATTCAAGTGGATAAGTTTCAGCCTAAAACTGAGTGAAGTATGCAGCCAAACATAGTTATAATTATTTCATTCACATGTCAGTAATAGGTGAATTAGCCCATACAGAATTTAAAATCTTCAGTACTGAATTAATAAGCCTTGGAAAATTGTGCTTTGTCTGTTTTCTTATACTGTTGACCTAAATTTTTTTTTTTTTTTGTTTTGATCATAGAGATATTTGAGAACAGCCTCCTCCTAGAATATGTTATAAACTAAATTACAAAGTTATGTAATATAGACATGCCATTCTGTGAAAATGTTTGGATATCTTTCATAAAATACTGGAATAAACATTGAAGATGATGATGATGATGATGATGATGATGTCTAATAAAGTGCAATTCCAAGCTACTGAATGGCCATCTGACTGGAGGGTTTGGATTTTTTGTTTTGTAAGTCATTCTTTGGGTGCTGGATGTATAGATGTGCTTACCCCTATGCCTCTGCTGTGCCCTGAGATTAAAACCTAAATCTGATGTTCCTGTTGCTGGATTGGGACTGGTAAACCAGGAGGAATAGTGGCCACTGCAGATAACAGAAATAGCCATTAGTGTTGCCCCACACTGCTGAAGAGCAAGGCAGACTGAAACATTGTGGTTGTGACTGAGATGAGCAGTGGTCCCTCCGGGATGCCCTGGGACCTGGGCTCCAGGACAGGCTCTGGCTGTTTTGTGGAAGGGCAAACATTACACTCTGCTGCAGAATTCATTCACATTAAACCAGTCCTGCCAAGGCAGTGCCATATTTGTGTACTAAATACTCAATGTCATCAGGAATTTTGCCGATGACTAATGCTGTATTAGGGATTTTTTTTTTTTTTGCTGTAGAGTGCTGTTGTGAGGAAAAGCAATTGCATTCATGTCAGTAATACATGCTTTTAAAAGCAGGGCTGCAAGAGCAGCTTTCTGAGAAAAGGGAATCTGGTTCTGTTGAAACTTGTTTCTCTTTCCACATCAAAATAAAATCCAGCAATTTGCTTGGGCAAACAATGGGACTGCAGGAGGAAGCGTAGAAGGAGTTCCAGCTTGTTGAGCATGCAGTGGGCCACCTACCAAGCAGCACTGGTCACAGCAAACTTAACACCACGGCATGCTGAGCCCTGTGCTAGCTTCCAGTAGGACACTGGCTCAGATCCACTGTGCTATTCCTGGTCCTGCTATTCCAGAGCACCAACAGAATGTGTCTCAACTTCCTCAAAGCCCATCCATCTCTCCCTGAGCTGATGGACTGGAGATCACCAAACCACCAAGGGCCAGGGTAAAATCCGCTACTGGGGTGTGGCCCTTTGTGAAGAGGGTCTGCTCCTGTTGTATCTGTGCACTTGTGTCTTCAGAGCTATAACTGGGTAGGGATTTTCCAGCAAAGAAAATTTTTTTAGAAATTGATGATTTGTGGAAACTAAAATGTTTTGTGGGAATGTCGTTCACCAGCTCTTGGTGAAACAGCTGCAGAGTGAAGACAGCCATCCATTCACTTGCCTGCCAGCTGATTGCATGGGTTTATGGGGAGTCCAGGTTTCAGGAGCACTACAGGGTAGTCATGAGGGTTTAAACAACATAAATATCTTGAATCTGCTGTGCTTATTTGAGCTCTCCACAAGACACAGTGGCTTCAGCTGAAACATTTGATAAGCCTGATAACATGCACACAGAGAGGCTGGATTGAGACTGCCTTGCTCCCTTTGTTAACTTTGCATGCTTGGCTCTGTAGCTTTCTGGATTTCACTGAAAGACAAAAGGGAGAAGCATAACTGGTTTATTGTACTGATAATTTATCAGTATCTAAAGAACTGAAAACTTTGGATATGTACAGGAAACTCATTTGAGCTAATGGAGTGAGAAATAGGATGGTTCGCTTCTGGAGATTTTGGTATTAAAAAATCATTTGAGATAGCAAAGGAGTTTCACAGAGACTTTCGAAGAAAATAGGTGATCTTGGAGGGATCTTCTGACTCCCCAGTCTGGAGGAGATTGTTTCCCACTTAACCCTCTTTTTTCATGTCCACCTATGGCAAGTTTTTTGAATTATCTTTCAATGCCATCCTCTTGTTTGCTTTTCACTGTGATGAATTAAAATTGGTTAGTGAAAGAGCAGGAGCTATTCCCTTCCCAAATGTGTGTTCAATCAGCATTTCTGGTCATGCCAGGTTGCTCAGGGCTTTGTCTCTTTTGGTCTTGAAAATGCCCAGGGCAGAGATGGTACAGCCTCTCTGGGCATCCTGGGTCACTGCTGGACTGTGCTTGCTGGGAAAACTTCTCCTTGCAAGTCTGAACTTCTCCCTCTTCAATTTATGACAATGATCAGTCATCCTCCTGCTGTGTACCACAGAGAATAGCCAGGCTTTCATCTTCTGTGTTTTAAAATCAAAGACCTATTATTATTATTTAATGTGACCCCTTGAGTATCACAGAGCTATAAATTTCATCCTGCTGCTCCTGGGGGACACCTCTAAGTGCTAAATGGCTCCTCATTTAAGGTGCCTCCTGCTGGCTTTCTTATGAGGCTACTTGCTGCAGCTCAGTACCTTTCTGTTCATCTGCCTTGGGAATTTTCATGTCACCTTGTATATGGTCAGTTTGAGCCAGCGATTTCTTCCCACCCTCATATGACTAACCTCTCCTTCCCTACATTTGCCCTCACTTCACTCTCCCTGACTCTCCAAATTTCCTTGTTTGTGTGTAAGTCTCGTTTTCCATATGATCTGCTCCCCACCTCTGAACTCTGCCTCTCAGGGCAGATGTCTGCACGCACACGATTCTGCTTTCTGTTCCTCCCTCTGCCTTCCTCAGCCTCAACTCCCAGCCTAACTCATCCCACCAGCTCCAGTCCTGCTCTCCTCTTACTCTCTCCCCTTTCTCTGGGGTAGGTCTGAGATTTGTCTTCTTTGTACTCAGACTGGAAGTTCTTGGTCTCTGCCTTCCCAGGCTCAGCAGCAGGATGTTTCTGCTGCAGATTCAAACCTAACCCCAACCAGAATTCAATTTGTGACTCATGAATTCTTCCTTTTGAGAGCTGTAGGTTCACAGGCTCCAGGTAGTCCACGTAACGTGGGGGTAACCTTGCCCAGAGTCTGGGCAATGCTGCTTGCCAGAGGGGACATGACCACTGCTCTGTTTTCAGTCTGGAAACGCCTGTGCAGTGCTTTTGTTGTACTACACACTTCAGTTCCAAGATCTCCTACCTGTCACAGGTCTGCTCCTCATCTCTATCTGCACTTTGGCTTGGACAGCCATGTCAGCCTCCTTTTCCTAGCAAAGTTACAATGCCTTTTTCTTCATCTCCATTTGTGAGTAACATGAGCTCTCTGCTTAAGATTTAGTAATTTGTAAACTAAAAGCATCGGAAAGATGACTTCACTTTATGATCTCCTTCTTAAGAAAAATTATCCTTGGAACACCTGTAAATTATCTGAGGTACTGTGTCTGCTGCTACTAATGTCCTATTATTTCCTCATTTTCTAATTTTAAATTTGCACTGCTCGTATCCATTTTTATCTCCCAGTGAGTTACTGTGTTATCCTGAAATTGTAGGGGGGGGTCAGGTTATTTCCACCAGTTTATACAGCTTAAGTCCAATGGGGCTGGGTGCCTATATGCTGGAAAAGGTAAACCACATCAATCATTAATTACTGTTTGCCACAGGATTCCTCACTCTCAGCTGCATGTAACGCGTTGCCATTTTAATTCCCTGCCCTCCACAGCAGACACATCGGGCTTTCCTGTGTTAATGCTCTGGTTAAGCCACGGTACTGGAGCTGGGGGCATGGGGGTGTCCCAGGGAGGCAGCAGTGGGGTGCAGTGCTCCAGCTCCAGCAGTGCCCTGCTGTGACCCCCAGCCTCAGGACAGGGCAGCTTGCCCAAACTGCGTCACCTTGAGATCCAGAAACTGCTGGGTAAGGCAAGAAGGAAACGCTGAGATAAAACTGACTTTGTTACAGCAGCTTTCCTGCCCTCAGCTGGCTTTCTGCTCCTGGATCTAACAGCAGGGCCAGAACTCCTCAGTTCTGCAATGACAAACCAAGCTTGCTGGGCTGCTTTCTGCCTAGCCAAGAACATGTGGCAGCCCGGGGAATTTCTGGTTTTCTGTTCACAAGTAATGAGTGGCTGCAGGACCGACCCCTGAAAAGTTGTGTTCTGTGCTTCTGATGGGGAGTAAGTTGTTAACCACCCATCCAAACAACAGTCTGGTTTGACACACTGCTTTTTGATGGAGAGAAATGCAGTTTTCCCAGGCACTTGCTGAGCAGAGGATGCTGCTGCTCCTGCCTTTGGTAGCAGCCACTTCTCCAGCTGCTGCTCCGGTGGCTCCCCCAGCGCAGCTACACCAAGCCCTTAAGGGGGTATGGCTCCCCAGCACCCACTTCCCTTTTCCTTGTCAATATACGAGCTCTTGTGCCCCCAGGGGAGGTGAACAGCTTGGCAGCAACACAAAAACGCTCAGACACAAACTCTGGGGGAAGTGTTTTATAAACATTGCACTATTTTTTTACAAAATGTAGTGGGGCTGTAATCAGGAGTAATGAGAGGAGGTGCAGTTCCAGCATGCTGCTAATTAGGCATTAAAAACCTGAGCACAGTTGTCAGCACCTCTGTCTCCACTGATAATTCAAAATGCGGTATTCCTCCCCTTCCAATTCCCCCCTGATGAATAAATAAAAAGACATTCAGCTACAATCACAAAAAGTTATGGCAAAACCTATTCACTTTAAGCTGTTACACATCCAAGGGTCTCTGGAAAAGTCAAGAGGGCTCATTTCAATTATTGAAACAAAAAAATATATTGCTATCTTTTTTATAAACAGTTGCAGAAAATCGCACTTGTTTCCTCACAGCCGATGGCAGTAATGCCACTTCGTCGCTTGGCTAAAATCCAGCCCCAGCCTGAGCCGTGTGCCTGCCACGGCTTGTTTGGGAAATCAGCTCCTGAGCTGTAATTTGTCCCTGCAGCTGGTGCCTGTGCAGTGTTACCGAAGGGATGTGCTAATTACCTTGTATTAATTCAAGGAGAGACAAGCAAACTGCACTTTCTAATTTGTAGGTGGGATGAAGATGTTGGACGTTGGTCCTATCTCTAACAAACAGCCTTTTGTGCACACATCCAAGCCATGATCATTCCAGTTTCTCCAGGAGAATGCTGTGGGAAACAGTGTCAAATGCTTTACTAAAGTCCAGGCAGAAAACATCCACAGCCTCGCCCCCATCTACTAAGTTTGTCACCTCGTCACAGAAAGAGGATCAGGTTGATTGAGCACAGCCTGCCTTTTACACACCCATGCTGGCTAGCTGGTCCCCTCATTGTCCTGCCCCTGCTGCATGATGTCACTCAACATGACCTTCTCCAGGACCTTTTCTGGCACCAAGGTCAGGCTGACAGGCCTGTAGTTCCCTGAATCCTTCTTCCAGCCCTTCTCATAGATGGGCATCACATTTTCTGACCTCCAGTCAACTGGAACATCCCCAGTGAGCCAGGACCGATGGTAAATCATAGAAGTGTAGAATGGATTGGGTTAGAAGGCACCATAAACATCATCTAGTTTTAACCTCCCTTCCATGGGTAGGGACACTCTCCACAATACCAGATTTCTTCAAGCTTTCTCCAGCCTGGTCTTGAACAATTTTGGGGATGGACAGACACAGCTCCCCATGTCATTTCTCCTGCCAGCAATGCCCTGGGGCAGAAGGACATTTCCCAGAGCTTTGAAGGCTGGGAAACCAGAGGTGAAGTTACTTCTTCACCTGACACTTATCACAGAAGTACTAATAAACTCCATCAGAGGCAGACAGCTGTCAGGAAGTGCTGAACCTGGGGGTCTGATGAGACCTTCAGAGAGGAGCAGGTTTGTACTCTCAGCCCCCAGAGGTGTGCTGCCCAGTGGGCTCCACAGGATCCTCTCCTCACCCTCCACACCCAGGGACTCCTCCTTGCTGCAAGGCCGATTTCCTCCTCTGAGAGACCATCCTGAGGAAAAGCTTTCCCCCAGTTTTGTGCCCTATCCACAGTGCTCTTTCTGCAGCAGCTTCTGAACCAATCCCATGCCAGACCCAGGAGTCTCAAAGGTCATCAAGTTTCTCCAAGCTTCACTCATGTTGTTGGACGGGTAAAGGAGAAGACCCAAATAATTAGTTCCACTAGTTGTCTCTTTAAAACTTCTCATAACAGGTTGTCTTGAGGTATTTTCACTCTTGAGGAGTGAAAACCATTTCTGAGAGCTGAAGATGGAAAACGAAGCTCCCTGCCAAGTGTCAGTGACGTTGCCCAAATTCCAGGGATGTCTCCTTCACATCACTACCCTCCCAAGCTTCTCAGAGAGCTCAGGTTTTTATAACTGCTCTGCTCCCATACCAAGGGGACTATGTATTTTTCTAGGCTGAATCTCTTTTTTTTTTCCATCTTAGCTTGCATTTTCTATTTTATATATGATTCTTCTTCCAATATCTCTGTCAAAACACACATCAGGGCTCATATTTCCTAACTATTTTTAGTCCTTCACTACATTTGAAGCTTCCTTTAGGGGCCCTCAAGGCTTGGCACAAGGAGGCTGGCCAGAGGTGGGGCAGGGTTAAGTACTGGCAGGATTTTTGAACTCCACAGGTGACAGGGAAATATAAACCCCAGTATCAGTGCTAGGGCCTTAGTTCTGGTCAATGGCCTTGCAGTGCTTACCTGGTGTGCAAAACTCTTAAGAAACACCCTAAAGGGCATATTCCTGGTATGAGCAAACAACCCAGGAGTTTGCCACTGGCTCGGTGCCCAAGCCCTCTGCCGTGGACAATGTCCTTGAAATTTAAATAAGATCCCTCTGCTGGGAGCAGCTCGCCCGCCCTAGGGCAGCCCTAAGGCTGTGCTGCCCTGCTCCAGCTCTGCACAAATCCAGGGCCGGCTCAGCTGAATCCACCGAGCTCGGCAGCCTTTGTATTTCTGTAGGTGCTAGTCTAAGCCCTTAAATAGCCCTTGCTGCTTTGAGGCTAGACACAGGTATTGAAGTCCCACAAATATTTCAGCTGTCATCAAAGGCAAGAGAGAACTTGAGTAGGCAGCGGCTTATTTTTAGAGCTGATGATAAACCCATGGGAAAGGCTTTGTGGTTGTGTTGTGAATATCCTTCCACTTAATAAGAATTATTCACCCACTCTGCCACAGTTTGCTTGTCTGGAGAAGGCAGTGACTTGGAGCTGCAGTCACAAATCCTCACTTTCCGTTTCTGAGGATCTCTCCTGGCATGGTCTGCTCCAGCCATCCTGGGGACAGAGCTTGCACCAGCCCCTCCAGTGTGTCTGACAAGGCCAGGGAAAGCCAGGTGGTCTGTCAGCCTGCTGTCATCAGCAGTGAGGAGGGGTACCTGGTGAGCAGAGAGCGGGGACTGGGGCTCTTCCCCTCTCCCCAAGCAGCTGAGGATTGATTGCATGCTGCTTGCTGTTAGCAAAACAGACCATCCCCCTCTTCTTTAACCCTGAAAGTTAATGTTCTTCTGGCAAGTGCATCTCTCCCTAGTAGAGAGGCACATTGGCATAATGATGGCTCAGGTCCACGGGGCTAACCAATGTCTTAGGTAATTTTTCAGATAGGTAGACCCTAAGATGATTCTCTTAGTAATACTAGAAAGGAAGTGGGAAGAGGCCTCTGGGCTGCCATGAGCAGTGGGTGTACGTGTAGCTGCAACGAGCAGTGATTGTATGGGTAGCACAGCAGCTGCCAGCCGTGTTTTCCCACGTTAGTCAGGGCCTCTCTGAGAATCAGGTTGCACTGAAAATGCTAAAGCCTGCTTGCAAGCAGTCCTAACAGTGATACTGAAATTTAACAGAGATACGTTTGATCTGGAATGAGATGAAAAGTCCCTGAGTTTGGATATGAAGAGAGCCTCCATCTCAAAAGTCCCTCTGCAGTATTTTGTGCTGACTTGCTCAATGCAGCTCCCTCTCAGGTGGCAAGACTCTGGTTTTTAGAGTTAGCTCCCTGCTACCATGTAGTGTATTTTATTCCAGTGGGGGATGAGGGATAGAAAGGGAGAGATGCTGGAAGTCTGCATTGCAAGTGCCTCAGTCACTTAGCAGACCTTTCAGTGAATCATTCTCACCTCACACGAAACAGTCTCATTTCAGGTACATAATGTGAGAGATGTAATTAAAGAATGAGAGACCTGATGGTGCAGCAGTGAGCCTCTGCAGGAGGGCAGGAGGTGGAGCTCAGTGCTGGGCAGCTGGGGACAGCCATGGGTGGATCTGTTTGGCATCTCCCCTGTGGCTCTGCAGAGCCCCAGCTGCCCAGGTGTCAGGAGCCAAGCTCTCACCTGGACAAGAATCCCCAGCAGACAGGGCAGTGCTAATGTGCCCTTCCGGAGGGTTAGCCAGAATTTCCCCAAAGACACAGCCAGATCCAGCCTGGGTCCTAAAACAGCACATTTATTTTAAGGCACAGACAAGTAAAAGATTCAGTAAGACCTACAGGTCTTTTTTTTTTTTTTTTTTTTTTTTCTGGAAATCCAAGTCTGTAGGAAGCAAAGATGTTACATTGCTACACTCACGCTGGGCTGTTTGATTTAGTAGGTCAGGTTGAGCACAAAGGTAATTTCTTTGGATTTAGTAGGTCAGGTTGAGCACAAATGTAATTTTGTCTGTCCCTCCTCTGCCTGCTGTCCTCAGATATAGGCCAACTTCCTTTAGATACAGTCTAATGGCAAAGATCTGATTTCCAAAGGCCCAGCCTAGCTGTGCCACCTGCTGCCTCTAGCAAAGTTCAGGAGCTCCTGGGGTGTGTGAAGAAGCAGAGCACCAGCACATCACACACACAGCCTTTTCCCTGCAGGTCTGCAGGAGCCTGGAGTCATTTGTGATGTGAGATCCCTACAGAGAAAAGGCTCATCCAGTTCAGTGACTGGTACAGGGCAGTCCTTTGTTCTCCTCCTCTCCTTGCTGTGCCATGATGAAGAGTATAAAGGGTGTGGGAGTGCTCATCCATGTGTGGCTGCTGGGAGTGGGAAGGGAAAGGAAGGGAAGGAGCAGCTGGCTCTGCTGGTGTGGGTGCTGTGAGAGGCAGTCATGGGCCTTTGGGGTTATTTCTGGTGGGATTGCAGAATAACCTGGAGAAACAACATGTGAGCACTAGGGCCTGTCTGCTCAGTCTTGCTGGGTTCCCTTAATCACCTCACCTGTGTGTTCTCAGGGCTGTTGGGAGCTTGGGGAGACCTTCTTCTTGGGAAAAAACTGCAACTGGCAAGAGGAAAGAGGAAAGAGGTGCATTAAAATGAGACCACACAGCTGGGCTATCCTTCTACATCCAGAGGAGCAGCAGAGCAGTGGGAAGGCAAGAAGTCTTTATGTTACCTCCCTGCAGCACCCTTCAGCAGCCCCTGCCTCCCTGGGGAATGACTTCAGTGGGACTGACTCAGAGAGCCAAGGGTTTGCTTCTTCAAAGAGCCAAACACAGAGGGTTTTTTGAAACCCGTTGATGTTGCCCACGAGAGGCTATGGGCAGCACAGTAAGAATGGGACAATAATTCTTGCTACACAGATTTGGATCAGGGTTGGAGATTTTACAGGGTGCCAGAGGGGTGAAAAAACATCCATGCCCTGATCTAGGAGGGTAGGAGCTCTGGCAAACCAGACAGAGCTCATGGACAGGACGAAGACTTTTGCTGCAAGACTCTTGCCAAGCAGCTGTGCTACTCCTGTCCCCCTGACTAGCAACATGCTTCTGTCTGCCTCCCTTTCACAGAATCACAGAATATTCTGAGTTGGAAGGCACCCACAAGGATCATCAAGTCCAAATGTAAAGTGAATGGCCCATACAGAGATCAAACTTACAGCCTTGGCATGCTCCAAACAACTGAGCTCATCTCAGGGCCTTTCCTCCCACCAGCTCCTATGGGGTCCTGACCTGCCTGTTGGGATTGCATTAGTTCAGCTAGAAATACAATAGCACTATTATTTATTTCAATTAACCTGTTTTCTGATTAGAGCAGTCAAGCCAGCAGTCACATGTAGAAAGTGTCTTCAACACATTTTTTCAGTGGCTAATGCTGCCAGCTGAGGTCCCACAGGAGCCTGGGATCCAAGTGCTGCCTGGGCTTGCTCCTTTCCTGATCCCGTCCACTGCAGATGCTTTCTGCACCCAGCCGGGTCAGCACGTCACTGCCACCAGCACGGAAGTAAAACCCTTTGCAGTAGTATCACTATCCTCTTTTGTGATCTGTAGTGTTCAGGATAGCACCCACGCAGCTCCTGGGCTGAAAATGCGAGTGAAAGCACATAGGATCACAGAGTGGGTTGGTTGAAAGCTCACTTAGTCCATGACAGGCTGCAGACAAGATATACCTCCCACTAGACTGAGTGGATCAAAGCCATATCCAGCCTGGCCGTGAACACTTCCAGGAATGGGGCATCCACAGCTTCTCTGAGCAACCTGAACCAGTGCTTCACCAACTGCACAGTACAGAATTTCTCCCTAATATCTAATTTAAACCTGCCCTCTCTCAGTTTAAAACCAATTCCCCTTGTCCTGTCACTACAGGCTGCTGTAAAACATTATGTCCCCCTCGCCATCTGCTGTGAGTGGTATGTGGGTATGGGGCTGCGGTCCCTCTTGTGCACACACCAAAATCTGTCCCTGTCTGCAGCTCAGGTGGAGAAGGACCAGGAGATGGTGGCTGGGAGTTGTGGCAGCTCCTGCCTGTACACCCCCGTGGGCACAGGATGGCTGCTGGGGTGTCAGGAATATGTCTTGTGCCTACAGACGTGGTGAGAACCTGCAATCTTGTTGCTTTTATCCTCAACAAATTCTATGTAGGTGGAACCAATTATATATAATGTACTTCAGCTTCCTAAATGCAAAGCATAGGAGGCTAAAATGTGCCCCAGACTGACGTCAGGAGTATTTCAAGTGTATAGCTGAAGGCAATATTCCTTTGATATCTGTCTATTAGTATCTGTTTTGCTGATGTCATGGGTAGCTTTTTCTTCCATTCATCTGTTTAGAGGGTTTTTTTAACTGTGTTTTAAGTAATGATTTTCTCTAGCAGAACAAAAGAGAGTTAGCTAAGACCGGGATGGGCGTGCATGTAGCTGTTGCAAGAATATGGTGCCATAGAAAATGCTCCCTTGAGCTTCCTGGGCTCAGGAGGAAGCTCAGAGTCACATCCTGTGGAGGTGCAAAGCACATCACGCACAAGCCAGTGGACTCCAAACTGTGCTTGTGTCTCTGAGCTCTTGGGGATTCAGGTGATGGCTTTATTTTCATAAGCATATCTATTCAACAAGAAATGGTTTCCCAGTAACTCTGGAAATCCGAGAGCTGGCTCAAAGCTGTGCAGGAAAACTCATTTCTGTTGCAGGCAGCAGGGAGGGGGCAGTGTGGGGGACATGCTGGGGCACATATTTGAGTATGGAGAATAGCCTTCAGGGGGAAAGGGCTGGGCTTTTCAGGAGATGTTGGTAGGGCTCTTCATCCCACACCACCTTCTACCTCATCTCCTTGGGGAAGGGAACACCTCCCATTAGGCTCTCCCAGGTCCTGGGAGCCAGAGCCACCCTTATGGCCGTGCTGCTGCCTCCCATTCCCCCACGTGGGGAAGGTAAGGGATGCACAAGGAGTCAGGGAATTCAGCCCCCACAGGTAAACAGACCTGAGAAGGGTGTGAGATGCAGAATTTCCGTAACTCCCAGGCCTTAGACAGACAGAAGGAGTCCCTGGGATTGCATGACTGGCTTTTGGAAGATGTACACTTCTCACTCACGTGGAAAATACTACTAATTCATACAAGGACAGAGATTTGTTTATGAGGGTCTGGGCTTATTTAGCACACTCAGTAACCAGCCATCTCCTTTTCGCCAGTCAAGGTTTTCCACCAGTTCAGGCAGGCCCCAGTACCTGTATTTTAACTGGTACTGATGTTTTCACTGCATGGGGAAAAAGATGGTGAAAAATAATGAGAAGGTTTATCTGTCTTCAGAAAAGGCCACATTTTCAGTAGCCACTGACAACCTTTACATTTAATCTGGTAACACTGTATTTGTTGTGGTGCTTCATGCTGTGGATTTGGTATAAACAGTAGCCTTACATAAGCTGCTGCTGCTTCTTCAGAAAACTCATATCAAGCAACTAATAAAGTGTAATTAGTAACCTGGGCCTTTAGTGATGTTATTTTAAACAGATTGTTCTCTATGGATGGTAATTGTCAATCTGTTCTCTGCATCATTTCCTTGAAAGCTCTAACAAGTACCTCTGCCCTCCAGATAAGGGCACTGCTCAGGGAGTTGGGAAATGAAGAGAGAACCTGAGCACAGAGGCAATTAGTTGAAAGTACATCTTGTCCCTTAAAAAGCCGGTCCTGTTAAAGAGCACTCAGCCCACCACACTCAGGCCTGAAAGAAAACACCCTGAGAGGTCATTTGGGAAAAACTGTTATGCAAAAACAACATGTACCAAATCCACTCAAGGTAAAGGACATTCAGGTTCCTGACAAAGTCAGCAGCCATCATCCTGAGGGCTGTCTGTGCCAACAGCTCTTGGCAGCTCCTGTTCCTCCTGTGCCTCTCAATCCTTTTCAGTATTCCACAGCCACCACGCACTGCCCTACTCACTGCCCATCTCGGATATTGAGGAAGCTGGAAGAAGTGCTGCCTGAGCCACTTTCATAGAATCATAAAGTCACAGTATGGTTTGGGTTAGAGGGGACCTTCAAAGAACATTTGGTTCCAATCCCCTTGACATGAGCAGAGACATCTGTCACTAATGAGATGGCTTAAAAGCCCACCCAACCTGGTCTGGAATATTTCCAATGATGGGACATCATTTGCCAGAGTCCTGGCTAACTGGGGATGTCACAGAGCCCTGGAGGTCAGCAAAAGTGACATCCATTTACAAGAAGGCCTGGAAGGAGGATACAGGGGACCACAGGCCTGTCAGCCTGACCTCAGTGCAGGGGAAGGTCACAGAGCAGATCATTTAGAAGGCTATCATGAGGCATGTGCAGGACAGCCAAGGAATCAGGCCCAGCAAGCTGAGGCTTGTGAAAGGCAGGTCCAGCTCTTCCAACCTGATCTCCTTCTGTGACAAGATGACAATTTCAGTGGATGAGGGAAAAGTTGCAGACAGGGATGATGTCTGTCTGATGTGCAGTAAAGCCTTTGAGACCATTTCCCAGAGCACAAACGTGTCTGGAGCACAAGCTCTGTGAGGAGCAGCTGAGGGAGCTGGGGGTGTTTAGGGTGGAGAAAAGGAGGCTCAGGGGGGACCTATCACTCTCTGGAACTGCCTGAAAGGAGGGTGCAGCCAGGTGGGGGTGAGGCTCCTCTCCCAGGAAACAAGCAATGGGACAAAAGGAAATGGCCTCAAGTTGGTCAGGGAGATTTAGACTAGACATTAGTAAAAATTTCTTCCCTTAAAGGGTAGTGAGGCATTGGAACAGGCTGCCCAGGGAAATGGTGGAGTCACCATCCCTGGAAGTATTTACAAGGCATTTAGAGGTGGCACTTAGGGACATGCTTTAGTAGTGGATTTGGCAGTGCTGGATTATTGTCTGGACTTGCTGATCTTAGAGGTCTTTCCCAACCTAAATGACAATATGATTCTGTTTCACCCCACCAGCACAGTTTTCCCCAGCTCTCGAGCATTTCCTGCCTCTGAATTCAGGCAATTCACCCTTTCTCCTGCCCAGTCCCCAGGGCTGTCCTCTAATCACTGCCTGCAGCCCTTCTCGGTGCTGGGATAGTTCACTCTTGCAGCAGCAGGAGTTGAGAGAGTCATGGATGGCTGGGGAGAAGCTGCTGGCTCAGAGACCAAGTCCAGCCCTTGGAATGGAGGCTGGGGCTGTGAGTGATGTTGGGGGGATGCTATGCTTCAGAAATGACTGAACATAACTGGCTCTGGAAATGAGGAGATAGAAGCAAGAGTAAACTGAGGCCTAGATGCTAGCCAAAGCCACAGAGGGTTCAAAAGTATCATGAAAACTCCAAACATCAGCCAGCACCCTTGGAGAATGCAAACATTTCTCCAGAAGCAGGTCCTCTGAAGCCACTAATGTTTGGCTGTTGTAGTTCCCTTTATTTCATGTTTGCAAGTGGAGCACAGCGATTCTGGCTCAGTCTGTTCCAAGTCCACCTGAATCTCATACCTATCCTGGAAAAGTCAGCACCGAGTTAAGACTGATCAATTTAGACAAAAAAAGAACCTCCTCAGTTGCAATAAATGTCCACACAGTGGGGAAAGTCCCTAAGCCCTACCTGAATGGACTATCCTGAGCTGGGGAGCATCTCTCCTCCATAAATGGGCAGGAGGGAGATAAGTAAACTGCAGTGATGCAGATGGAGCAGTGTCACTCTGCCCCGTCTCCTTGGTGAAGTCACCGCCTGCGCTGCATTTGCAGAAGTATCCAGACACAGGCTTGCCCCAGGTTTATTTTCTTTCTATTGTTTCTTTCTCAGTCATGCCCAGAAAATGCAGCTCATCTGGCTGATAAGAGGCTCCACAAAGCACATCATGTTTGGTGTTAAATGCAGGCACATCACTCCCTCGCTTCAGTCATCACTACACGTGAAAGCCAAAGCCGGCAGAGGATAAAGCAGTGATCAGCAAGGCAGCAGAAAGATCAGTGGAGCAAGGATGCTGTGGCAGGGACTGTGGCCTGAGAATCTGGTTAGTCAGAGGGAGATTCATGCTGGGGTGACTCAATTCGGGAAAATGTGCTTTTTTTGATGACTTAAAACATGGTTTAATTGTTAGGGGTTTTTTTTGTTTAAAAAATTGCTATTACTGATTTGCTGCTCATGGATATCAAGGAAAGGGAACATGATGGTACCAGCTTATCTAACAGACTTGTAGCTACCGCTTCAAAACATGCTCCAAGTGGTCCCACCTATATCTTAGGGTTTCATTTATGCCACTCCTGTGATTTTGGTGGCTTTACCATTCTGCCAAGTGGGCACCATTTGGAGTGTTGCCATGTGGGCAGCCTGCCTTGAGGTCCTCGTTAGTAGCAGGATTGTGGTGTTTCTGCTGCTTCTGAGAACTAAATTAGGTGGAAATGTTCTGCACATCACTGTTTAATACATGGCAGGACGTAACAGTAGATGTTCTGGTCTCAAAACACCACCACATGACATGAATGCTTTTGAAATGTATCAGCCTCTGCTTTGTCAGATCTCATGTGCTCCCCAGAGACTTCTCCAGATCCAGCTTCTCTGCAGATGCTTCACAGCAGCACTGGGCCTGCTGCACCCTGTGCACTGCCTGCCCTCCACACTTGCCATCTCTAGGGGAAAATGACCCATTGATTGCTCCACAGGGCAGTGTCAGAGCAGGACTTTCTCAGCAATAGTTTATTCCAGCTCCTGGGTGCCATGGACCAGAGGCCAGAAAGCCTCCAGGCCTCTGCTTTTGATATTTCTCCCGCTGGCACAGAGAAGCAAGAAGGGAAAGGAAGTATCTTTGTTCGAATGCCACACAGAAATAAGTTCATTCAAGGATAAAAGGTCTGGGGGGAGGAGGAGCAGGGCCTGAGGAGACAGACAGACTGGAGACAGCAGGGGCAGAAGGGGTCATGCTACCTTGGAGGGGATAAACAGATGAAGAACAGTCTGTAATCAGCACAGCACACTCCTTTCTTGAAACCTGGAACAGGAGCCAGCCCTGGCAGCTCTCCACATTCCTGTGCAACCAGCAACATCTCTGCCATCAGCAGTGGAGATGGCATGGGGTCAACAGTCGGGACACATGGGCACTGGCACGTGGGTGTCCCTGGGGGTCCTGAAGCAACTTGTTGGCCACAGATCCTTGCAGTCAGCTGCACATGCCCAAAGAAAGCTTGTGTGAGTCTCCTGGGCTTCAGCAGAGAGGAATTACTGCTCATACATGCTCTGGAAAGGGAAGGAAGAGAGAGAGGAAGGAGTGGGCTGTACGCACCGTTGTGCTACGAGACCTCTGCTATGACAAAGTAGACATTGCTTACAACACTGAGAGCACCTGGGAAATGCCACCACATATGCAACCTCCTCTCCATTCCTCAGAGAGATGGAACAGCCCTTTCTTGTTTCATTCCTCTTTTGAGCAACCCCATGCTATAATCAGCAAATCTGAGTAGCTCCAGGAGCAGAGTCCTACAGCACATCCCCTCCTGCTGCAGCTGCCAAACTCCTCGTCCTTCCTGTAAGTCATTCAAGCCATCAGCTTGGGTCTGCTTGTCCAGGAAGGCTCTCACCCAGGCACTCACTTCTCACATCTCTTCAAATTCCAATTCCTCAGTGCATAAATTTTAAGTCCACTTATTCTCAGGCTTTTCAAAGTTTTCATCATGGACTACTGCTAATGCTAATAGGCAAGTCTCCAAAGAAGTACCAACATACAGTCAGAGTAGGATTGTTTCCTTTGATTGCTCATTCTCCTATTGGCTACATTTGGAACACTGAATATTTTTTAGAGATATTGCTGTACGTCAGCTAGAGTTATTTCACCAGACTGAACTTAAACAGCAGCAGTCTATTGCCAATATTGAAAGTCCACAGTGACAGAGACCTATGAGCCTACTATTTTTTTGTTCTTGTTTTGCTTAAACATTAGCCCAAATCATCTCAAAGAAGACAAGAAATGTTTTTGAGAGCTTAAGCTCTATATCCGCTGAGCTTTCCAGAAGATGGATTAGATAGTGAATTTATATGCCATATAAAATGTAACTAAATAAAGCTATAAGAATGTTCACTAAGAATAATTCAGCACTGGCAGAAAGACCGATCATAACATCTGTGCACCTTCTCTTCAACCAGGTTTTACAGTTTTAAAGGAAAAGACTCACAGAAAAATGAAAAAATGAAAAATGGGTGCTCTCAATCACTCCCACTTGCAGTTGTGTTGGTCTAATTCTGTGCAGCCTAGACGGGGACCCGTGTTCCGGGGAGGAGAAGAGTATCTCAGCCCTTACAGACTATACCAGTGCCCCGGCACTTTGTTTTGCCTCAGAAGCATCACAGACCATAAAGTTTTTGGGTGGATAGTTTTCGGAAGAGGAGGTGTAAACTACCAGCCACAGCCACTCGCTTTGCTCCCATGCCTTAGGAAACCCCTCTTCAATAACTCCAGCTCTTGCCCTTTCTGCATCTTTCCCGTGCCCACCTTAGCCTTGGCCCCAGCCCATGATTTTAGGAAACATTGTTTGCCCTCCCCTTATGGTCATATTTTCGTAATTCCTTTTCCCCCCCCCCCCGTCTTCCTCACTCTTCTCCCTTTCGGCAAATTGTAACCACGATGTCCTGGACATCCCGGCCCTTCCACAGCACCTTGGCTGGTCTGGGTGTCCTAATTTAAGCAGAAGATGGCCACAGTCAACACCCATCCCCACCACCCAGCTGAGAAAACAGCTGGGGGTCCCCAAGAAGTCCTGTACGCCCTCTGTAGCAGCTGAGGCTTGGCATTATCCATGGATAAAGGCGACGCGGGAGCGCGCCTCTGGCGGGAGCGCGCCGTCCGCCCGGCCCCGGGCAGGGCTCGCTCGGTGTCGCAGCGCCACCAGGTGGGACAGGGCGGCTCCTGCCGCTGCCCGGAGCCACCTCCGGTCCCCCCGGCACCTCCCGGTCCCCCGGGCACCTCCCGGGAAGCGGAGCACGGCTGAACCCCGCCCGGATGGGCTTTGCAGGTGCCGTGGCTCAGCCCCGGCAGGGCAACCAAGCCCCGCACAGCTGCTGGCTCTGCCCTCCCCGGACGTGCAAAATCCGGCCCCCATCGCTGCCCAAGCGGCCGCACAATCCTACTCCCTCAAGCCTGAAAAGGGTTGGAAACCTTGAAAAACCTTGGAAAGCAGTGTCTGTGCTTACGGAACATGCACAATGATTCCTTCCGTGGAGGATTAGCGCGGAATTAGCGATAATGCACCCAAAAGGTGTTAACGAAGTTCCCACCATGGAAAAATTGTCTGAAGTCACATCCTGCACAATCCTGGAGAAGACTTTTTGGAGAGTAGTAAGATTTCCAGCCCCTCTGCTTCCCATCTTGCTGTCTGTATGCAGCACATTTGCACTGAGAGGCAAATTAAAGTCACCACTGGCTGAGCTGCTGCAGATCTGCTCCATTGTTTATATCAGGGACGCAGCCTATTGCACCTCACCGCCTCCCATTTCCATTGGAAACAGGCATGCGTTTTCCCTGAGGTGCTATAAAACTTCTGCTGCACATCCCATTGGAAATCAAGCCGATCAGATGGAGGGGAAAGCTCAGGACATGGGGGAGGCCTCACAAATTGTGCATTCTAACCTCGGCCTGTCACACCTGTACAGAGCCCCCATTTTTTCTCCCTGCAAAAGGGTAAGAACAAGGGAGCCCTTTTTGTCTGCAGTCTAGTGAGCTCCCAGGAAAAATAACTTTAGGCTACAGCTCTACAGGGGAGACCTAAATATTTTGTGAAGACCTGTGTTTGTGGGCTCTTCTTTAAGCAGCCTATGTGTGACCTGTGGGTGGGCAGTGAGTGCCACACCTCTGGCGTCAGCAGCCCCTGCCACTCTGCCTCCCCTGCCTGCTGCACACACAAATGTGCCACCGGAGAAGTTATGAGCTTTTTATTGTCACTTGTGGAGTGAGATATTGAGCCATCAAAGTGCTTATTCATTTCTGGTTATCTGATTGTCGTAATGTTTCTAAACTGCCAGTTGAAGGTAAGAGATAAACTCCAGCCAGCCTCAGACTGAGAGGCGCCTTTGACGTAGCCACGTTTTATTCACCTGGGGATGATATATTATTTATTGACTCACACAGGGTCACCTGGAAATACTTCATGCAGGGAATCGAAAGGGAAGAGTAAATACTAAAATCAAAGGCTGTCAGCACCTCCTTTTGCCAGTGGGATGGTTTTTCTTCTGCTTGTGTGGCCATGGTGGACACAGACTCATGGCTGGTGGCTCAGCTTCTTAGAGGGAAGGGAGACTCCTGTGCCCTCTGTCACTCCAAGAAGAACAAATGCAGCATGGAAAAAAACAGGCAGCTGTTTATATATTTCTCAAAGAATTATCTTTCCCTGTTTTCATAAACTATCTCTTTTTACACCAGCTTAGAGATGCCAAACTACTTGAAGGAATGAAATGCAGGGATCAGCTCAGGGATGGTGGGGAGATCCAACATTACTGCCAAAGGGGATCCAGCAGGAGAGAACTGTTGCTGTTCTGTAATTTCACAGGCTTACTCTCTAAAAACTAATCCAAATTCATCCCATGAAACAGTGTTTGCATTGTAAAATAAAATAAAAAAAAAAAAAAGGCTTTCCCATGGCTCAGGGGAGTGGTGTATGCACAGAGCATTCGGAGATAACAATTTTCTGAACAAATCTTTGGTGTTAGCCTTTCAGCACAATAATTTCAATGGGAGGCAGGAGAGACATCCATCTGCTAAAGGGAATATTTGCCTGTTCCATTCTGCATGCAGCTTTGCTGTTGCTATGGTCACATATTGTTATAATTGTCTTTTATTAAGGAGAATATCCCTTAAAAACGTTTCTACCCAATGCATCCTGCCAGCTCCCTGGTTCATGAATACATGTTTACCTGTTTAGCCTGCCCGATGATGCCATTTTTAAGGCCTCAGGGTATTTGGTTTCCAAGCACTGATAGAATTAATAGAGAAGTGCCCAGTATGACCATGATTTCCTGAAGTCAAAGTCAGGTAGAAAAAGGTGGGGTCATATATTTTAATGTCCCTTTATCGGGAAAAAAAAAAAAAAGTGTGAAGATTTTTGCTTTTTATCAATCAGAGATCAAGAATAATAGGCTGAAGTAGATTAATTAGTGTAATTTGTCTGCTTGGATAGAATGGCTTGTCTGTCTTCTGACAGAACTTTGTGTCACCTGTTTTTCAAGGGCTTGCAATTGACATATGTATGGATTCTACAATTTCCCTGGGGTCATCACTATGCTGGGGAAAAGTGTCTTATTTTCAAAAGTAAATTGCTCTGCAGCAAAGCCTCGCTGTGCACCAGGCTGGGTGTGAGCAGTAAGGCCAGGGCCCTCTGCACAGGAGCCACTGGAGTTTGTGATATCTCCGTCCCTGTCACTTGTTCCAGTGCCTCATCATCCTCGCAGTTAAGAATTTCTTCCTTGTATCTAGCCCGAATCTCCCTCTTTTAGTTTAAAACTGTTACCCCTTGTCCTATAAATGATGCCACGGAATGATATCTAATCAGAGCAGACACATGTTGGGCTTTTCTTCATGTACCCTCCAAGATGGGAAGTTAATTGTTGGTAACTGCTTATTTCCTTCTTTGGTTTGAGCACACAGAGAGGTTGAGCTGGCAATGTCCTCTCCATGTTGAGTGTAAAATGTTGGCTGAGTTCAGTCTGACCTGGCAGTGGGACAGAGCTTTCAAAGAAAATTGTATCTGTATAAATGTCATGAAAGTGGGTATGGCCAAACAGAGACAAGGACCCTTTTCAGCAACTTTTCTGAGCAAACATCTTTAGCTGAGCTTGAGGCTTGTCAGACACTGAGGAACCCACACAAGTGAGAGCTCTTGTGAACCCTCCAGACAAAAGCAGAGCTGGAGCCAGGCTTATTGCCACTGATGCTGGAGTCAGTCACAAGGCAGGTCTGCAGGCAAGCAGGCTGTGGGAGGCACAGTGCTGAGCACAGCTCCTGGAGCAGCTCCAAATCTGTCTCACGACCACTTTGCCTCCTTTGCTGGGTTAACCCCAGCTCAGTCAGGGTGAAAAGCAGCACACTGGTCCAGAGGAACAGAAAGCAGCAAGTGTCACCCTGCAGCAAGGCAATACTGCTGATGGCTCTGCTGGACAGCGCAGGCGTGCTGCTGGGTGCTCAGTACTGCAAACAATAGCAAATCCCAAGGGGATAAGCCCAGCTCCACAGCCATGTCTCGCTGCTCCTGAGATATGGTCTCCAAGTGAAGGAATGAGAACTGTTTTACAGGCCAGGCTGTCCCTTGTACTACCACCAAAGGGCTCTTATACCCCTTCAGATAGAAGGTCTGGTCTCTGTCCAGCTCAGCATGTCTGTGCCCACCACGGCCCAGTCAAAGCATTCAGCATTCCTGCTGAGGCACCCTGGCATGCTGGGGGACTGACTGCAGCCAGGGACCCCCTAAAGTGCATTACCATGGTAATCTCTGCTCTGGCCTCATCCTTCTTGGTCACCCAGCACACTTATGTCTCTCATCCTCCTGCCCAGTTCTCTGTGGTGTAGTCAGCCTCCCTGGTCCCCACTGAGCTGTAGCTGCTGTCACAAGCCCCTTTTTTAGCAGGAGCATCCGTTCCTGCCTTTGCTACACTGGTTTGCCACTGTTCGCTGTGCAGCTGCTCTGGGAGCTGTGCTGGTGCTGCTTGGGCACCACAGTGATTATACCTGATCACTTGTATTGAACAGTGAAACTGTGGAGCCAGGACCAGGGGCTAGGCTCAAGTGGCTTTAATAATTGGGAGTTTTGTGCTCAGAGACTGCAGTGAGGGTAAAATGCCAAAGTGTTGCTGACATTTTGGTGGTGGTGTTCGCTTGTTCGCTTTCAGGGAAAATGGGAAAGAAGGAAAGAGAAAAATGGGTGATCAAGTGGCAAGGATGAAATGGCATAGTCAGAAAGTCACCCTTTGTTTTCCTGAGGTGAGGAAGTGGAAGGGCAGGTTGATGGGGTTGCATTCCTCCTCCTAATCCTCACCATCCCTGAGTTCAAGGAGCACTGCCAGACCCTTGGCAGCATAGCAGCTCCAAGACTGCATCTCAGTCCCCTGTTCAATTGTGTGATTATTTGCAATTAGTTGTGTGTAAACCTAGCAGCTGGAGAATGATGGGAGTTACCTGATCCAGCTCTTGAGCAGTTCTCAAAGTACTTGGAAGAGCACTGCTAGTCACTGAACCAGGATGGCACAAGGATGACGGTGAGGTGCTAGGTGCAGCGGTACCAAGCCAGCCCAACACCCTGTCCCCAGCAGATGGCTGAAGAGAGGAGTCTATTTAGTCTTGTTGAAGTTGTGTTGATGCCCATCTCTGGCAGAGAAAACCAGCAAAAGTGGTTCAAGAGAAAACAGAAGCACCAAGCAAGTATATGGAGAAATTTCCAAAGTATCTGTTCTATTGCACAGTGATCTGTGGCTTAGAGACCCAAGACACCTCAGTGGATTTCACCTCCTTGAGGATGTCCAAAACATATGTGAACCCATGCATGTTTACCTTACATTCATGAAGTCCTCACGTAGGGAATATCACAGATCTAAATACTGTGCAACTCCATAAATTCTGCACTGTATAAAAATAAATCTCATTTTGTTTTTCTTGAAATTGCAGCCTGCTGGCTTTGTGTGAGTCACTCCCATGTCAGAAAAGGCTGATGGGCGGTTCCTGCACCTTCTTCCTGTTGTTTGTAATTTATAACCTCCCAGAGTAACTTCCTGTCTTTTGGGGGGCTCTCTACCTGTTTTTCTTCCACACACACAAGCCTTTCTGTACCTTTGTTCACCTTTGTCACCTTCCTCCATATCTTTCCAGCCATAAAGTAATATGCCTTGTCACCTGTCAATAGCACTGTGTAAATGCTAAGGCCAACATGTGCCAATCATTAAGCTCAAGAGAAATCTTTGGAGGCATATCCCACTGAGGTGGATTCAGAGCAAACAGACACAGTGGGGACCAGAGTGTGGAAGGTGGAAAATCTGTAGCACCAGAGACTGAGCAAATTGGCATACCTACAGGAGCACAACATTCTCAAATAGCTGATAACAAATGCAAAGTACTCTGTACTGAACACAGGACATGCCTGCAGAATCCCTGGAGGGACATGTCTGAAACATTGGAAGGGCTGGGCATATCCTTAGAGTAACAAACCACACTTTTTTTTGGGTCTCCCTTGAACCAAGCAATGGACACAGCTTGAGTCAAAGAGCTGAGCCACTCTGCAGTATGTGCAATGAAATGCAAAAGGTCTGTGCTGGCAAGTACAGGACAATGCAACACTTAAGTGTTGTCTTAAATTCACAGAGGGTCTGGGTTATACATGGAAAAGTCTCCAGATATGTGGGGTCTGGTGTCACTGTTCCTGTAATGTGGCAGCCTGGATCTGAACATCAGGTCCTCCTAGATTCTTAGCACAGTCCTTGGAAGAGCGATCATCTTCTTTAATATCCAACACTGAAACATACAGCTATAAAAACTGACACAAATCATAGCCCCTTTTTTCCCTCCTAGAGCTAGAGGTGACACCTGCTGCTTATGGGGGTTTTGCAGACCCCATGTGCTGGTGACACCAGAAGTAATGAACTACAGATAAAGCCCTCACAGCCCCTTTCTCTAATACTTTCCCTGGGTTTCCCTGCCCAGCTCTATGGCTAGCACACACCTTGAGGATGGAGAAGTGAGTTTAGTCTCCGCCTCAACATGTTTCAATCCACATCTCCATCTTGCCAGGAGAGGTCTGTATTGCCTGCTGTGCAGGTAGTCAGTGTACATAGAAAGGGAGAAGAATGCAAAATACAGTTCTAGGTCACCTGAGCATTTTAGAGGGGAAAGAGCTTGCTTTAGATGATACCTTTTCAGTCCTGAAATCACAAGCCAAACAAGATTAAAATGATAAAAAGCAGTTACTGTTTATTGAAGGGCCTTCAGGTGCACTTATGGCAGAATGCCCCCATGATATGGGGCTTTGGCACTTTTATAAATTTAGGAAATTATCATAATTGCCAAGAATCCCCAGTTAGAAGTACAGTTAATGAAGTAATTCCCCGCTTGGTTCGGCCCCCTGCTGAAGCTTCCCACCTTGCTTCTAGCCCCACACTGTCTGTGGCTAAAAACATGGGAAAGTGACATGGCCTTGGTTCACAGAAGAAAAAAGATTAGAATAGGATTTCAGGAATGTGTTTGTCTAACAAAATATTGGAGTTTGATTAAGAAACTATATAACTATATAATAATAGTCTTTAGAGAAACAAATATGTGAAAAATATATAAAAAGTGAAAATCTTCTGGCATCATAGGAGTGACTTTTCTGATCTGCTGCAGACATCTGCTCTAGGCACACCCCAGCTGTACTGCAGGTGAGACTGCTTCTCTTCTTGCATTGGCAGGAGGAACCCCAAGACCCCTGGGTCAGACATGGATCCTCGTCTCACAGGGCAAATGCTTCCCCAGAGCCCCAGTGGACTGACCTCAAGAAAGGCAGAGGAAAAGGTCACCATTATAGATGCCTGGTAGGAATCAGACAGGACAGGGACATGGTTTTTGGTCCTTGGGCCCCAGCCTCACTCCCTTCATATTCCCTCCTTGGTTGCTTCCTTCACCACCACACTGAGATCACCTAAACCCACAACTGTGTGGTTGTGTCTCTGTGTGATGAATATTGAGGCTTAGTGACAGAAGTGTAGGTACTGTTGCCTTGAAAATGTGTTGCTGAGAAGAGGCTGAAAAATGTGAAATACAGGCAGCAGAGGAAAACACAAGCAGTGCTGTGGAAGGAAGGAACAGGCTGTTACTCATGGCTCCCTAGCATCAGATACTGCAAGGTTTAAAACCTGGCTTTCAAGAAGATCCCAGAGCCGTTTTTAAGGGTATGAACATTTAAGCATTACATTAAATTAAAAAGTAAGCATTTACTCAAAACATTGCATTTTCAAATATGCAAGCTCTACATAGTTTAGTGAGCCACATAAACACTAGCTAATTAATCTAAGTTACATCATAAATCAAATTAAACAAGTTATCTCCTCAGAGATAAACCGGTCAGCAGAGTTAAAAAAAAAAAAAAAAAAAATCTGGTCCCTAGCAGAATGGTTATTTAATAGGGGAAACATTTACAATGTTTAATTTATTTCTCCAGAATAAAGAATTTTTCTGATATTCCTGCAACAGATGAGCACAGAATAAAAGGAAATTAATTTAGAAAGCATGTTTTTCCCTCCAGTGTTACACCAACATCAGCCCTTGTTTTCAGAAGCATTGTGTTTCATCAGCTGGTGTAAGCACCTGGAAAGCTGGAGTCCTAATTCCAGTGATTGCTCCTTCAGCTCTGGTCTTCCTCTTCCATATGCATACAAAAGAAGACTATAACAATGTGCATAAAATATTCTGGTGCTGAAATTGGGTCCAGCTGCTTTTCTGCTGCCCCCACTTGCTGTGCTTAAGCTATATGAAATGGTCTTTCCCAGAGCTGAATTCACCCAAGTCCACAATCATTGCCTAAGGACTGGGTATTTATTTTCCCTGCAGCCTTCCAGTCTCTCTCCTGAGCTCATGAATAAGAGCACAAACCAGAGCTGGCTGTGTTAACTGAAGGCCACAGCTCCCACTACCTTTGCAAACTCACACCTGGCCTCTGGCAGAACCTTACATAGCTGAATAAAGGTTTTGAGGATGTAGCCATATAAACTAATGTAAATACTACATAAAAAATTATCTCCATTGTGGAGGAGGAAGTAATGCAACTTTATGAGTGGGAAGGTCAAGGAGTGTTATCTGCTATTACCCATGAGTTCTGTGGTCTCCACATTGGTCCATTTGCTTTTCTATTGATACTGGCTTGGGATAGAGGAAACTCATGTTAAAATCAGATTGCCTGTCAAGATCCTGACAAAGGAAGGAAACAGCCTTGATTACAAGGGACCTGATCTGGCATTCCTCACAGAGCTCCCTGTCCCTTGGCAGGGCTTGCTGCCCTCTTACTGGCTGCTTCAGGTGCTTTAGGCTGGCAGCAGGTGTCTGCTGTAACTTGCAGACTGGCTGTTATCACCATGCTTGGAAAATTTCTACTGCAAAAAGTTTCTGAAGAGAGCTCATCATGAATAGCAGCAGTGTGCCTGCTGGGTCCTCTTGGTCCCCTCAACCGAAGTATGATGAGTGTCATTCTTTGTAAAAAACAGTTGTCCATCTAACAGTAGAACACATTTACATACCATTATAGATCCATTACATGAGTATATAGATACATGCAGACACACAAGAGATTGTGCACTGGGAGTAACCTGCTTACATAGTAAAGTTGGATTTCTTTTAAACACCTGTTTTCCAAAAGATTATGATAAGGTACTTCGTAAAACGTGGGAAAAATGCTACAATCTGTGAGTCTAAAAAATAACAAGTAGAAATTAAGAAGAAGGGGGAAATTTACACAGGATGCACAGATAATTTTAAAGTTATTTTGCTTTGGAAAGTAGGAACGTAACAGCACTGCTAAGTTGAAGGACATTCACTGGCATAGAACTGAACACTCATATTATGAGTATATTCTGCCTCTTCGGGTCAGTTTTGCAGATTTTTCTCTGAAAGAAAACTACATTTGTCTCCATTTTCAGATTTATGCCCATGAATCAGAGACTGGAATATGGTCTTCCATGTTTGTTCGTTACGGAGGTTACAGGAAAACTAAGCTTGTCCCTCATGATTGTTCTTGTTCTTGGTTTAAAATGCAGCAGCAGGGAATTCTCTGCTAGTGCAGAGACAATCAGGAATACTGGGCCACAGTAAGGATTGAGTGAACAGCCCACCAGGAGTGAGGCTGTGCCCCTGCAAAGGGTTTTCTGGGCTTAGGACAGATAAACTTTCTCATTGACGTAGGCTCATGTGTGCCTACACACACACAGAGCCAGCCAAAGCCTCAGGGACTTTTGCCACCACGCTGTTAATCATTATCCAAGCAGAGCTGTACTCTTTGAGATCTCTGACCTGTTTTGCAGCCCTGGAGGGGTTTATTGCAGCCAGCACAGCCTTGGCCGGTGTTTGGATTGCGTGCTGACAGCCAGCCAGCTGGCCCTGGTTCAGAGCTCCGCGATACGGAGCCTTGCACGGCCACACATTTGTACTTCTTGGGAAAAGGGAGCAACTCCTGCTTCCATCGGCCAAGGGGGAGTGGGCAGTCCGAGGGACACAGGGTGAGGAGGAAGCAGCCAGGTGAATTTACCTTGGGTGATAATGAGGTCACGGGTGTGGTATCTGCAAGAACATGGATTCAGGACTGAAAAGCAGTCAGGTTACTGGGGATGGTGCAAGGAGAGGCTCTGTCTTCAGTGAACTGTGCCAAACACATGAAATCTCAGCCCCAAATCTTATAAGATTCATGCACACAGAAAAGATTTCTTCCACAGGTCTTTAAGCCATTTTTAACTTTTTTTTCAGGTCTCTGGAATCTTTTCCTGAGTCTTTTATGACTTGCTGAAGCCTTGAACTTCTGCAAGAAATTCATTCAAGCTTGAATTAATTTAAGAATTTAAGTGTTGTTCTATTCATGCTCTCCTAAATTGTAGATAATTTAAAACAAAGAGGAATCAGAACCATTTTGTCAAACATGTTGATTAGCCAGTATCTTGCTGAATCCTGTGTGTCATTTCTGGTTGGTGACTCTCAGTGTAGGCATCTGCTTCCAATCCCATGAAAGTGTGACATTTAAAAAATCCATGAAGAAGTGGAATTAGGAAATTCAAACCCAGTAGACTTGGTACTGAAAATACACTACATACTCTTCAAAGATTCCTTCCAAACTAAACCAAACCATCCTACGGGTCTGTGAGTCTACAATAAATGCATGATCATGCAGTCACTTGGGGAAGTTTGCCATTGTTCCTGAGAGGGCATAAATGAACAAAATGTTTCCTTCTTTTCAGTACCAGAAGCTCATTAAAATCCCCTGCACCAATTCTAAGGAATGGCATCAGCCATGTTAAATGGGAGACAGATCAATGGAGTTTTTCTGGTTCAGGAGACTGAGCCCTTGCAGAAAAGTGTGCTGCAATCAGGATGGAATCCTTCTTTCTTCAAAACATGTGTATGACTTTCATGGGGCCAGGAAAAGACTGTACTGATTTTTTTTGCTATGTGTGGAAGACCAGTATAATTTTTAGCCTCCCCTGCTGACTTTCCAGTTCAAATCCCTCACTTTGCAGAAATGACAGTTCTGTGCAGGAGTTTGAAATTAATGGGATGAGGAAGGCTGCATACTATTGACAAAAGTCTTTCATCATTTGCAGCCAGCTCTCTGGATGCATATTCCCAAAATCCTTTGAAATTTTGGGGACCGAATTACTTTGGTTGCATATATTTGTAATCTTCAGTCTTACTCAGGAGTTTGCAGTGAGCAAATTTTACTCATCAGGGATAAAGATCATAAGTTCTATTCCATTTTGCCAACTACATCACGGGCAGTAATCTTTAAGGTATAAAATATATATGCTCAGCAAAGGGCTATTTTCGTGCAGTCAGTAAGGTATAAAGGCACTGTGAGCCCAGGAAAGAACAGTTTAGGAAAATTAGGAGTTGTTTAATGAATGCAAGAACAAAGCTTGCTTCAGGCAGCTCTCTGGTATGTGGCTTCTCTGGTGCCTAGGAAAAGCCAACATGTGTCTGGTGGGGACACAAAGGGTACAAAATCTTCCCCAGCTGTCCCTGGAGATGTCTTCAGCAATCTTGAAGAAAGAGCTTCTTGCTGAGTGGGACAAAGGTATTAGCATGCATCAAAGGTGTTGACCTCCATGCACTCTCTGTGGATTGTGTTTTTGGGATCTTCCTGAAGTCTAGAAGATTATTTATACTTTGCTGGACATCTGAGTGTGTAAGGGAAGCAGGTTCGCTCTTCCCTTGATACAGATCTGTGAGGAGGCAATGATGCAACTGATGACTTTTGTTAGCAGAGGGCGTAGTGCAGAAGAACACAAATGAGGAACATAGAAGTGTAAAAGTTAGAAAGGAGTAAAAGAAACAGAGGAAAGCATGAAGGTTAACTTTGGTAGCAGTTTTCTTAGAATGAGGATGTAGAGAAGAGCTGAAAAGAACAGAGAAATGAAGAACAGACAGGAGTCTTGAGTTCTCTGATTCATAGGACCCATATAAGCCCTTAGTCACAGAGCACTTTTATTTTCCAGAAGTCCCAAGTCATGGTGCAGCAGACACCTGTGCTGTGGCTGCACAGGCTCATGCAGGATGCCTCTCGTGCCTGGTGTAGGGTGCAGCCTCTGGACACCTCTGCAGACCCAGTAGTGTCAGCACCACCCTTTGTCTTGTGGTCAGAAGACAAGCTGCAGGTGTGTCCAGTCCAGGATTTGGACCTATTTAAATTGTTTTCCAAACATCCTGATCTTCATGCATGCATTGTCACTCAGGTACAGAGAATTTTTCGTGCAGGTAGTTTAATATGATGTTGTATTTCCACATCTTAATTTTCTTCCATGTGGAGGTCCCTGGTTGGAATTGTGTAGTTGGGAGCAGGAGTTTCCTGTCCTTCTCATTACTTTAGCTGATTCAAATCCTTTCAAAGAGCAAGCCCTGGAACAGCAATTCCATGACCTACAGTCACCTTCAGAGTGCTGAGGCTCACTAAAAGGCCACCCACGCAGGGTTTGGGCAGTAGCGTGCACAAAATGCCACCCCTGGTGTTGCATTTTCCATAAACTGCCACACAACAGAGTGTGTGCCTTGCCTGTCTTCCTCTGAGTGGTTTTACATGAAATGCAAGCACTTGAAACATCTTTATATTTCCACAGAATAACATAACCTGAAGCAGGAGCAGAGGAAGTTCACACAATTTAGAGGTACCAGAAAGTGACGGTTGTTGATCCATCAGCCCACTAATTGCATCTGACTGCAGCAAGTAGGGATTCTTCTGACCTGTGTTTGCTGGCAGTGAAGCGAGGAAAAGAACTGGGTTGCCTAAATGCCCTGGGGCACAGGCTACCCAATGCAATCAATTGCTTCACTCAGTCACCCTCACTGATGATGGGAAAACACGAAGTGCTCCCTGGTAGCCCTGGAACCTTTAGTCACAAGGCTGCCTGCAAAGAAATGCTCAGGATAACAAGCATTTTGTATTTTTGATATATTTCTAAAATGTAACTGCTATTTTATCACCTAATCAAGCTATATAGTAGTATTTTATTGCCAAATCTGAAATTTATTACAGCTGCTTTGTGGTTATACACCAATGTTGAATTAGTGCTTTATTACTATAAGCAACTGATAACACCTACCCAATTAAGGTATCTTTGTATCTATCTCTATATGGAACTGTTCTGACACCAAGTTCTTGTCAGTGCTGAACAATTATTATTAG
Source organism: Pseudopodoces humilis (assembly GCF_049639895.1). Taxonomy (NCBI): domain Eukaryota; kingdom Metazoa; phylum Chordata; class Aves; order Passeriformes; family Paridae; genus Pseudopodoces; species Pseudopodoces humilis. The sequence goes on from NC_142201.1 coordinate 69,011,641, forward strand.
TGACTGAAACAGGACTGAATTAACAGCTAGAGAAGTTGTAATTGCACCACTAAACTCCTAAGTAGTTTGATTAGTAAATACTACAGTAGTACCAATTAAACATAACAGCTGCTTATCTCATGGAGATTATAAAATAAATATATGGCTGTAAATATATCCTCTTATGGTACATTATAGTTTGCATGATTTAAAATACTTTAAAGAAATAATTAAGCTTTCTATGAAGTCATACACCAGAAAAAACAGTGGTCTGTATCTCAACATTGAGAATACATCATCACAAAAACCACAAGCAAGCAAAAGAAAAATGTAAGACAGGTGATTCATGAGGTATTATTTTGTGATTCTAAGTTCAAAGTAGCATTTCATGTTTTATTTTGTGTCTTTACTTTAAAAAATGAAACAAATAAAAAACCCCCAAAACAATCAAAAATGGCAGAATACGCATGAAACTTGTGGCCTCATGGCAGAAGGATTTGATCTTGCTGCTAACCAGGGCTCTAAGTTGCAAACATAGGCTGTATTTTGACATTGACCTTCCTGTGCTTCCAGAAAATCAAGGGTTTGAATCCTCTGTAAATAACAAGACTACAATACCAGCTCCTAGTCGCAGTTTCCTTTTCCAACTGCATCCCCTAGGCTAAAATTGTTCTAAAGAAAAGAAATATCCCAATGAGTGATCGAAAGGTCCCCGGTGTGGCACAGCTCCTTAACTTGTAGCTCAAGAAGATCATGGAGCTGCTGTGGACACTGTGCTGCTGAGAGGTGCTCCGTGCTGCTGAAGGAAGCAGAAATCACTGCACAGCATCGCAGCATGGCCCTATTCTCGAGTTTTGGGTGACTCAGGGGGATACTGGAGGCACCTCATTTTCTATTAGGGATTTAGTCTTCTGGGAAAAAAAATGTCAAGGAGCACAGAGAAGGTACAAGGCAGATCAATTTGATTTTCTTATAAAGGAAGTAAGGAAGAGGCAGAGACTGTGACATGAGTCATAGTTGCAGTAACTGGGGAAGGTGGGAACAGAATGTGGGTTTCATCATTTCAGTTGAAATTTTCTTCTATTTTTTCCTTCTTCAGTAATAATTTTATTCAGTTCCTCTCCTCCTCCTCAATTCTCCCTCCTCCCTCTGGACTGGCAAGTGGGAAAGGCAAATGATGAAGGCCAGTACTTGCCACTAAAATTCATCAGGCAGCAGGGCTGGTGAAAATTCTCTGTTCCCAGGATTTATGGCAGGGAGCAATCAGTGGTTTGTGTTTGCTATTTAAACAAAGGAGCTTTGGAGTTAGAGGGAAGGTCTTCCCCAAGAAGCTGCTGACTCCTGAAACCTGATGTCCTGTTCCTTATCAGGCCAGTTTATGACAGGTTTCATAAATGTTTTATGAGACCCTGATGACTGCATGGCTGAGCTGGGTGGTGGCAGCTGCCTCCAACTTTGTGCGTTATTGACAAAAGATCAAAGAACAGATTTACCACCCTGATAAGATCAGATGGATAAGAATCCTGAACTGACTTTTTCCCCGTTTCCTGCATGAATGAACACGTTGCAGGATTTATTAACAGAGCCTCAACCCTGAAGACCTTGTTTGGACAAAATTCCTGCCAATTTCTACACCCCCTTCCCCTAGGCTTAGTGGAAATTCCATGAAATGGGAAGTTTGAGACCCTTGTCTCACCAAAGGTGAGCTACCACTCTGTCTGAAAGCCCTTCTTCCAAGAGTCCCTGCATAGAGGGACCTTAAGGGGATCATTGGTCTTGATGGGGTCAGGTTGATGGGAACCATGATGCATTACCAATTTCCCAATTGTTTTAAAGCTCTGGTGCATAAGGCCTCCTGCCACATGTGGCAGAGCTCTGTCTCGCTTTCATCTGCAGTCCTCCAGGATGGGATCTGCTGACCACCAGCTGAGACCAGTGGACGCAGTGACTGGGAAGGTGGGCTGTGTGACAGAGGCCAGCCAAGCCTGTCACACACAAAGCATCTGAGTTTAGTGCATCTGAGTTTAGCACATCTGGCTCTCTAACAGCCAAGCCCCTGGCAAGGTCCTGGGGTTGGTCTTAGGATTTGAGGTAGTGCTTGTCCTACAAAAGATGTCTCTCCTTGGCTTGTTGGCCAGCACCTCCTGCACCAGGAGCACTGTCAGCCCAGCTGGCACTGTGGTCCCAGGACCTAAAGGCTGTAAGGTGAGAGGACCACTCAGCATGGCCAGAAGCACATTACACCTTGATTTAGGGTGTCAGACATGCTAGCAAGCTAAAGAAAGCAGATGATGAGGCAGGACTGCAGTGTGTTTCAAACAGATCTGCAGGTCCTAAGAGTTGACTGCTGTTACTATTTTTTGCTGTAAACTTTCTAGGTAATTGTCAAAAAAATGTATCTCTCTTTTCCAAGCCTGGGAAGAGAAATATTTTTAGTTTCTTGTCAGGGGATTATTTCATTATTAGTCAAAAATTTTTTGAGACAGCTAAAAATAAGATACTGTGGAAACACTGGGCTCAGTCATTCTGTTTTTTATTTTTTTGTGATTGGTGATTTTTTTAAATGCAAGATCAGAACAACTCTTTGTCTTTGAATGACACAGGGCATGCCTGTGCCATGAAGTTTGTTTTCCAGGAAGCCTGACTCCTGACTCAAAAAATGTTCAATAATAGGGCTTAGTGAGACTAAAATATGACAGAAATTGCCTTCAGAGCCACTTTGACCAGCAGAAGAGATAGGTCAAAGAATTGACTTGCCCACAACACTTAAATACAGGCAAGAGTACCAAATATAGAGAGGTGAAGTGGGATTGAAATTCTCATCACCAAGTGCTCAGAGCCAGAGCCTGCCTTAAACTGGATTCTTCACTGCCAGACACACCTGGCCTGAGAGAAACTGATATTCCTCTGTTTGGAGAGCAGGGAAAGACTATCTGAACTCACTAGGAAAGATTCAGATTTTCTCATTCTGCTGTGTCAGACAACAGTTGGCTCAACAAGGGATTCTCCCATGCTTGAAATATGCAATTTGCTGGGAGCTGCTGTCTGGTTTGAGTGTTACATTTTCTTCAGTCTCACTGAAAATCAAAGTCTAAAAAAAGTGCAAGTTTAAGCATTTTGCTTCTGTCTCTGATGCCAGAAGCTTACTTCCCTAGAGCTCTAAGGAAGATACTTATTTAAAAAGGTAGGGCTAATTGACCATTGAAATAGCTCATCAGTGGAGATGGCTGGGTCTACTCTACTGTTCATGGAAGTATAAGTAACTCCACAAAGTTATGGAGAGCAAAAATCAAGCCTAGGGACCTGAAGTACCTGAGGCACTTTGTTTTTTTAAAAAACACACATGGAAAATTAATATACATATAATCTGACATGTTTTTGCTGGACTTGGTAAGCACAAATACTCTGTTATACTACAGGTCCAGTAATACAACATCAAATAACATAATGTAGAGAAGCAGCTGCTTGTGGTGAAGAAAGGAGCTGAGAAAATTACAAAGGAGAAGAACACATTGTTTGAAACATTTCATGCTGCTCACAACGCTAGGCAATATTGATCTCTGCCATCAGGGCAGGAAGACAGGCAGCAGAGACAGCACAGAGGCAGCAGCACCGTCTTTTATAGCGAACACGGGCAGGTGGACACAGATCTTTATCTTCTTTGAATTTGTTTTCTAAACATTATCAACTCAGATTACCCTTCACAAATTTCACTCCAAAACTTCAGAGTAATTGGCTTTTACAATGCAGTAAAGAAAGATATTAACTGTTTTGAGGATTGACTAGACAACCATTCACATCACTCTTTTATCAATATTGCCATAATTTGACACTTCTGAATGGAGGAGGATTGTAAAGTGCCTTCAGACCCTGTAAAACATGTTAAATGGAGATTAGTCTTTCTGCTTAGTTCAAGTCTAGTAAAAGATAATTAAATTGACTGATGCAGCTGTAAATCTCACTTTTATCAAATCCTGGCTCTCTCTGTCCTTATGATTTTACAGCATCATTAATGTTGTTGTGACAATATCATTAATCTCCTCCTGCTGTTCAGAGAATGAAAGGCAACCAGCAAACACTATAAAAATCTGCTCTCTCCTCACTGGTGTTATCTTTTCTCTCTTCTTGGCTCTCACACAACTTAGACACATATTTCATTCATGAGGTGATTTCATAAGGTGTAAATTAATTGTAAATACACCATATAGTTTCTTTCACTGTGGTTTGTGTAAAATGGTTTTATTAGTTCTGGGGTTTTAGAGGATTTCATTTTGTCAAGCAAAGGGGATTAGAAATAATTCCTCAGTGTTCTTCAGAGTTTTGTTTTGGCCTTTTTTTTTTTTTTTGCGCAACTCTGTAACAACACAAAAGATCATCAGGCCTACAAGTGAAGGTACTCTGCTGTTTTGGAAACCCTGGGAATTCCAGCCAAAGTCATCAGTTTTTATTTTTCTTCAATTTATCAGACAGGGAAGATTGACTTTTTTCTGCTTCTGGCTTCCTAATGAGGACTGTGACTGAGCAGGGCATGGGAAGGAGGTGAGCAGCCTGTATGGGGAAGCTGTAGCATAACAAGAGCATGTAAGCCATTCCAGTGTAGTAACTTGGAGCTGTTCAGCCTGCAGTAGGCATTGCACATTCCCTCCCTGGTGCAGTGGCCGCTGGGGACATCACTCACCCCCTTCTTGCTCTGCCTGAACTAAGACACCTCTGCCCAAGGCACCTCTGCTTCTCACAGTTTCTATTCTGCCCACCACTGTGCCTCAGCATCTCCACACAAAATTATTCCATCTTTTTTTAATTTGTGTGCATCTCCTCTTTATTTAATTGTATATGAGCTGTACAGCTTGAATCATATGGCCTTTTAATTTCCAAACTACTTTTCCTTCCAGGGGAAGGACACTTGTTTTCCCAAGGTGTAACCATGGATGCTGGGTCATGCACCTTGAGTTGATCAGGGAACACAGAGTCCCCTTTCTTGGCATGAGGTGAACAAAATAATCCCACCTCAAACAGGAGGAGACTTTAGATAAGTGAAGTTCAGATAACCACACTGTCTATCTTCCCCAAGGTCAGCTGGCTCAGCAGGGCTTTATCCATATTGTTTTACCCAGGATATTTACATGCAACCCAGGATTAAATCCCTTTGAAGCCAAATTTCTACTTGGGCACTTCACTTCAGGTGGTGGATCTCACATGACTGAAACTTTGTGGCATCCTCCTGGAAAAAAAACCAGACAGCAACCCCCTAACAATCTGAATGCTGTCAGGCTCCTCCTAACAAAGGTCTCAGCAGGCTGCTTTCTCCAACTGTCTGAATTTTCCTGGTTAAGTCAAGGTTTAAGCTGTCCCTTAGGACTAACGTAAAACCAGAATCATGCTGCACTTGGCTCAAGTCAATGGAATGAATTGACTACTTTAGCTCACTGTTTATGGCAGGGAGAGTTTATGTAAAAAATATTTCAGAGTTCATAATCTGGCATTTAAGTTACAGGTAAGCCTAAATATAGTGCTTTAATCATCAGCAGCTATAATTTCACTCCAGTATTTCTTTAAACTCTTTGGTTTGAAAGTCCAAAAGATAAGAAGTACTTCTCAGTAAGGCAAATAGACAGAGAGCATGGAGTTCACCCAGAGACTCTTTCTCCAGCCTGGGCTGTGCTTATCTTTTCAGCTCTTAGATAACTGTGAGGAAAAAAATTCCACCTCAACTCTTTAAAACCCTTGAGGTGTACAAGGCTTTGCCCCTCTGCAAAAATCTAGGGCAACGCCAGCATCTCTCTTCTCTGTCAGCCCCATAGACAAGTAGCCATGGTGGTCCAGGGGTGAGCCCTAAGTTCTGCAAAGGGGAGGAAGTGATCAGGAGGGTACAATGGGTAGCAATGCTATGGGATAAAGGAGTGGTAGGAATAAAAGCATAGATTGGTTTGGGTATGATGTGTGTTAGGCCTAGCTATTCTTATAGAACACCAGATATAAAGAACTGGTGCAGCATCACTTTGAGTCCAGTTCTGGACACCAAAGCATAAAAAGAGGGCATCCAAAGGTGGGCAGTGAGGATGGTGGAGGGTCTGGAGGGGAAGCTGCATGAGGAGATGCTGAGATCACTTGGTCTGTTTAGCCTGAAGAAGAGGAGACTGAGGGGAGACCTCATTGCAGTCTGCAGCTTCCTTGTGAGAGGAAGAGAAGGGGCAGGTACCAATTTCTTCACTCTCATGGGTAGGACTTGAGAAAACCACCTGAAGATGAGTCAGGAGAGGTTCAGATTGGTTATTAGAAAAAGGTTCTTCACCCAGGGGGTGGTTGGGCACTGGACCAGGCTCCCCAGGGAAGTGATCACTGCACCAGCCTGACAGGGTTCAAGAAGCATTTAGACACTTCACTCAGGCACATGGTGTGGCTCTTGGCATTTCCTGTGTATAGCCAGGAGTTGGACTCAATGATTCTGATGGGTCTTATGGGTAGCATATAGTGAGTCCTATCCAGCAAAGAAATAATCAGAAAAGAGAAACCTATGCAAGCAAAACACAAGGATGACTGTGCAGGAGTTTGGTGTGGGCAGCTCACTACTTCCTGATGCCTGCCAGGGATTTTGGTCACACAGAGAGGTCCTGAGCTGTTTCCTTGGGCAGGAATGGAAAGGACATCATGTGGTGCAGGTCAGCAGGGCAGGAGAAGGGTTTTTCCAAGCTGTGGATAGCCTCTCACTGTTCAGAGCTGTCCCACAAAGCCTGGAGAAGCCCTCCAGAAGAGCACTGTGCCTGGCTTGTTCCAGGGCACCATGACCTAGAAAATTCTCTTGGGCAGGTCAGCAGGTGCAGGTGCTTAAAAGTCCAAGGGCAGAGTTTTGCCAAAGTTCACTCCTTTATGGCACACAAAGTTCTTCCACCACGTCCGGGTGGCTCCGCTGCACCCAAGTGCAAGGTCTGGGCTGTCCTAGCTCCAGGTGGAGCATGCAAAACACTTATTTTTCAAAACCTGCTATAAAACAAGCTCCCAGATGCATCTCTGGGTCTGTCAAATGGCACCATCAATGCTCAGAGTCACAGTCGTGCAGCAACTTGAGGGGATCCAAAATTTGTACCCAAACTAATGACACAGATTATCTGGAAACATAAATAGCAGAAGATACAGAGTGTTGTTACTCCTCAATAAAAGGTGCACATGATTTGATTCTAATTATATTTAGTCCAAGTTGCTTCCTAACGACTAGCATTTGAAAGAGATGTCAACAATTTTCACTTTCTTTAAATGAAGGGTGATAGGCTTTTATAGCAGAGTATAAAGATATCAACTAGGAAATCTGTGGCCATCAATGGCTTTAGTTTTCTCCCTTTATCTATGGTATAGCCCTAATTTGACACTTGCCTGTTGAGGAAGCTTGTAAAGCAGCTGCCGACCCTGTTAAATTTAGATTAGTCTTACAGCTCACTTAAAGCCAGTAAAGCGATAATTAAATCCACTCTTGAGCTGTAAACTCCAGAGTACCTGGAATTAACTCTATTCCTGCCACTGGCAATGTGGCTTCATTAGAATTGATACTGTCCTTTGCCACAGGGACCCTCCAAACATGGAAGGGAGAGGAATATCTTATTCACCACACTTCCCAGATCCAGTGGCCTCCTCTGGCCCATGCAGCCCTGTGAAACACTGCTTCGTTGCTGCCACAAGGTGCTTCTGAGCCTTGGTACAAGGCTGATATGACGATACCTATCTCTGAATTCAAACCAGAGGTTACAGTGTCGGTCAAAACCATTCCATTTATCAGAGAGATAAAGAGATAAATAGAGAGATGTCTGCTGTTGGGGCATCAGATAATAATTTTGTGTTATCCTTTCTTGGCTTCAACTTTGAAACAGCATTAGTCATTTGGGAACTGAAGCTCTCAGACTTTGGCTGAGGTTTCATTGTGTCCCTGCTGAGCTTTGCAGCCAGAGAGAGCCCAAATGCCCCATTGCTTTTGTCATCCATGAGCCAAATGTGCTACAGCCCCATGGGGACAGCAGAGGGTGGGCTCAGCCATGGATAAGAGGAGCTGGAAGAGAGTATTGCAGTCTGTCCTTCCCTCATAATGACCAGTTTCTTGGGTCATTTAATTCTGTCTCTGTATCCCTGGCATCCACACATGAATTAGGAAACACGGAGACACTCTTCTCTCAGCAGAACCTTACTATGTGTCACTTGGTTTGGAAGGATGCCTGCCACTTCTTGTTTCTTTGGTAGGGGAAGGGATCTAAAATACCCCAAAACTGCTTTCACATGTATCAATAGGAAATAATTGCACATCAAAAAAGTCATGTGGAGAACAGGTTTCAGGTTTGATCATTGTGACTCAGCAGAAAGCTTATGATGAAAAAAGATTTGAAGCACATTCAACGTACTTTGTTGTCTCAGTTCAAGTTTTGTCTGATTTTTTTTAATTTCAGAATTTTTCAGGCAAGCATTGGGTCATATTTTCTGAGAAGGTACTGCAGACACTCATCTGTCCTTAATCTTTCCCCTTCATCCACCACTAGCAGTATCTGCCAGAGCAGGAGGCAGGCAGAGTTTGGAGCTGAATCCAAATAACCATTTATTTTCTAAATTTATTGAGAAAGTGGCTGAGTAGTGCCCACCTTTGGTTTGATGCCAGCTTGGTGGGAATGTCCTGTGTTACATCCCTGTCCTGCCTGGATGTGAGAGGATGAGATAACTTTGTCCCAGAGTAGCTACATGGGAGGAGCAGTTCAATTTTCAATGAAACTCCCTAAATTTAGCAGCCTAACCTCTAGGCTCCCCTTAGGGGCAGTGCTATGGTCAGGGGAGCAGGAGACCCAAGACTACCTGGCTAATCCTAGGAATCTCTGGCTGAGCACAGCGGGCTGCACTGACAAGATCTCTGGTGATCTCTCGTGTGCTAAATGCTCACTGTGCAAATGGGTGTCTTGACCTTGGACCGAATTCTTTTATACAAAAGAAGGGTAAAATTCACACAAGTGACAGTCAACATAAAAACTTCTGGAGCCTGGTGCTTGTACGGAATGCTTTGCAAAGCAGCAGTCCCTGATGTGAGGCAGCAGGAGAGAGATGCGCTGTTTAGACAAGGGCCGTGACACTTGCAGCGTTATTTCTGGAAGGCTGTTTAGTCACTGCAGTTCAGGGTGGCACAGAAGAAGTGCAAGAGTTATCAAAGGAAACGCAGGGCAGGGAAGGAATCCAGCATCCAGCGCTGCCGGGAGCTGCTCCTGGCCGCGGGTCGGTGCTGCCACCCGCCGGGCTTCTGTATCCTTGAGTTATTTTCCCTTTGGGCTTCCACTCCCCTTCATTAGACGGGAGTTCAAGGAAGGACAAACCGTCCCTGCCTGGGGGCTTTATGTCCCTTGCTAAGGCAGTGGAAGCTGCCACCTCCCAGTCACCAGGATGGCATTTATCATTCCAATCTGCCCAAATGAAACCGGTGTTCCTTCTTGGGGGCCCCAGCTCAGGGGCTTAGTGGTGAAACCCTTTGTCCTTCCACTTCTGCCTATTTGCAGCCTCACAATTCCCAGCTTCTGTCTTCAACCCTCCTGGCACCTGTCTCATCTTCAGCTGGGATCACCAGAGAGAAAAGCAGAGAATGCAAAACATCCCAAACAGGGATATTTTAATGAGAGGTGGGAGCACAGGGAGACATGAGTGCTCTTTTAAAGTAACCAAGAGTTAGAGACTGTCCCATGCTATTTCAGGACAAAAAAAAATTTAATGCATCAGCCTTTCAAGAGTTACCAGTGCATCTCCCCTTAGCTACCTTCAAAAACACTTTTTAAATATTGAAAATCCCTCTGAACCTTCACTATGAAACTTTAACGGAGACATTCTCTGAGCCTGTTGAAAGGATTTCTCTGCAGCATATATTGGTTAATTTACTGAGCTTCTTTCTCCCCAGCATCTTTCTTCTCTCTCTCTCTCTCTCTCTCTCTCTCTCTCTCATACCAGTCCTGCTCTTTGTTTCATTTTTCATTTCTTCTTCACTTTTGAACTAGAATTAATCAAACTTTCTAACCATCTTTTTGGGCCCCCCCAATTTCATTTTAGTTTTTTGATTTTTTTATTTTCCACCCTTTTTCCCCTTTGGCTTCCACTTTAAATTGCCTCTTTTCTGTAATTTCAGATGAGTTCTTTTCCTTCTGCACCCTTCTAAGTTTCCATGTTTCCTCTGACAACAAAGTTCAGAAGCAATTGAATGTGTTAAAATGACCAGAACAACTCATTCTCTTCCAGAATGGGCTTCCAACTGGGCTCAGGAGAACACCTAGCTGCTTAGAAAATGTGACCAAACATAGGGTGAATATAGGTTAAGAAGAAAGTCTTCCAGAGGCTAATAGCCTCCCTGGATCCCTTTGAGTGACAGTCTTCACATCAGTGGTCAGACATCTCAACTGAATTTAGGGGAGTGCAATATGGCATCTGTTTCTGAGGGACTTGTCTGACACCTTTATAACTAAAGGCAAGAAAGAGGCACTCTGGGGTATAATTCACTGGACAGGATTTAAATACGTGTTTGGATGTCGGACCATCTTCTTTTGTTTTCTATCTAACCTATCTAACAGAGCCTTGGGCAATAACTGTTTAGGTTTTCTTGATGTGATCACTTACTTCTTGTGGCATTTTCTTCAAATACACAGACTATTCAGCACTTCTCTTGAGCTAGACATTAGGCATGAATGCAATATCCAGTTAGTTCTTGTACCAAACAGTTTCCCGTGTTGCTGGTGTGCTTGGAAAATAGCATATTATGGTGTGGTGCGTGCAAATCTTGTCACCAGACCATGCTGCAGCATGTGGACCTCAGGTGCCTTCAACAGTGCCCCATGTCCTACAGCACTGGAGCAGCTGGGAATGACCATCTTAGAAGGCAAGACTTCTGGTGATCAACTATCTTTTATTCTGAAAATGTAACCATAGAGAAAAGAAGAAGAAAGAACAACACAATCATGTAGCAATTCAACTCCAGTGTTGTCTGTGCTCCCCTTGAGGACAACTTCCAAGAAAAGTTTGTTAGTTCTGGTGAAATAAAGCAGCAATTACCTATTGCCTAAATTTTGCTTTTAAGAAACTCAGTTCCCAACCATCCTCACTGAAATTGTCCCCAAGGCCAGGGAGTGGGGTTGTGACACCTACACATCTGCTGGGTCACTCTGCCGCATCATGGGAAGCTGACCGGAGGAAGGCACCCAGATAAAGGTGGTTTGGTAGGTTTAGCAAAAACTGCACACTCAAGCAAAGCAAAAAGAGGAATTTGTTCACTTTATCCCTTCAGCAACTGATGTTTTTCCACCTCCTGGAAACCAGGACATCAGCACATGCAAAGGTTAGTTGAGGAGACAGATGCCATAACCATCAATGTCTCCCCTTTCTCCTCCTTCCCTTGAGCTGTTACTGCAGCAATTGTTGCTGTAAGGCAGGAAATAACCCTTTGTCCAGCCTGGGACAGTTGTCCTGGCTGTGCTCCCTCCCAGCTTCTTGCCAACCTCCAGCCTACTTGCTGGTGGGGCAGAGTGGGAAAAATAAAAGTGCAAAGTTGTATAGGTGCTGATCAGCAACAGCCAAAACACTGGTGTGTTATCAGCACTGTCCTAGACACAAATCCAAAACTCAGCACTGTCTGGGCTCCTGTGGAGTAGATGATCTTTCCCAGCCAAGCCCAGCACAGAGAGTCAGCTAGCTGGTTCAGCATGTAGGCCAGCATGACCTGCTCTCTGAGCTCCCATGACAGTTTGGGGTGTCTCTAGGGGCTCAGCTGGCATGTGGAGGCCCACCAGCCCTGCACTTACCATTCCCCAAGAGGAGAGATCTCTGTAAGTCCTGTCCTCTGACTGCCAGTCCCAAACCAGTGCCTTGGAAACCTCAGGAAGCAAAAGGATAGTGTCACCACGCACCTTCAGACACCTGCACTTCCTTTTGTGCTGATTCCCCTGCAGGGGCAGCTACACAAGGACCAAGGGATGGATCCTTCTGGATACTCAGTTCAGGGTGGTTCTGTCATCTTGAAGGCACCTAGCAGGAAGCAGCTGGAAGAGCACCCAGGAAAATTGCCTACGAGAGAGGTTCAACAAATTGCTCTTAGACCCCATCACATCTTTTAGGTCCTGTTCCCTGCCCATTGTATACTCATTTCTACATATCCCAAACTACTGTGTTTCATATATTGAGCTTTAATTTTTTTCTAGCATTTGCTATTATTTTACAAAAGATACATTGTATCATAGATCATTTTGCCTTCTCATTTGAACACTCCAATAATTTAACCTTCCACTTTGTCATTCAAAAAGTAATAATTCTGTTCAGCATCTCCACCATGCATAATTATCCATATATACAAAGTAGCACATCTTTGGGCTTTTATATCTGGCTGACAAATAAAGGTACTATCACCTCTCTGGCCAAATGCTTCACTTTCATATATCAACACAATCAAGTTCACTTCATTGATGCCAAACACATCTCTCAGACACATATTTCTCCTGACAGTGTTTCTACCAGGCTACAAAATGTTTCTACATGATCACAGCCTGGACATTTTTCTGATTGATAAAGATGTTGCAGAGTTGGGGTTTATTTGTTCCATCAGCTCTGAAAAGTCTTAGATTGGAAAACCAAATTTGTCGGAGCTGCTGTGAAGGCACAAAATAAATCCCTTGACTTCCTCAGCTAATAGAGCTCCTGATCTGAAACAGCTGCTTCTATTTCAGTCCTGAAGCCATTTCACAGTTTCAAAGAAGTGCACTGGGGCTGCCACATGGCTTCATTTCTCACTGACTCTTTGGAGCCAGCAGAACCAGCACAGATCATCTAAGGAGTAGGGGTGAATATTAATGAAATTGAGAAGTGAAATGAAGTAAGTAGAGAGCATTTGACCTGTTTCCAGTGGTCTGGACATTGAGGAAAAAAAAAATCAGGATTTCCTGTGATATTTGCTTCACTGTTAGAAAGACAGCGGGGAGGGGAGAGACTCTACCTAGAAGGAAAAAAATCTACTGTTGTATGAAAAAATTGATGCTCAATCCACAGAAACAATTCCTGAAGCACTGGGAATAGATGAATCTAAAATGCATGAAATGCCATCTGAAAACCTTTGATGGTGATTAAAAAATTTATACCTTGAGAAATAATTAGTAGCAAACTGGTATGTAATATCTTTATTCCGTTGGCTGGCCCATTTTATGATCCAAGCACTAACACTGTAAGGAATTTCTTCATGCGGACTAATTCCTTGTGTTCCCAAACATGCAATCAGGTACATGTAGGAAGAGCTTGGTGGAAATTCATGTCATTCCTCTAGGAGTTACTCCCCTGAATAACTGTGCAGGAGCTTCCTCCAGGGAAAATCAGCTCTTCTTAGTGTCACTGCTCCTGGAAAAGCCTGCTTAGATATTAAGGCTTTGCATATGTATGAATGCCTGTGCTATTTCTCCATCTCTTAATCACAGTACTAAACACTTGAGCAGACCTGGTTTGTGCTGGATCACCGTGTCTGGATTGTCTATAAGAATGACTTCATGGTATGGAAATGGGTCTGTAATAAGACATCTAGAAACATAGAGCTCGAAAATAGCAATTAAAACATAAATGAACAATCCAGAACCTTCCTCAAGGGATGTAAGGAAATTCCAGATGCCTTTCCCTGCAGCTCAGATTATCTCAAAGAATTTTGAAATGAAAATGCTAATAACAGTCAAGAAAGCTACCAACTGCAGAATATAAAATCGCTAATAATAACGTGAGCTCTGAGTTAAGTAACATTGTTAATAAGGCAAAAGCATCAGCAGGCATAATTTTTAAAAAAATCCCTTCATATTGAGAAAGACAGATAAACCATATGAGTTATGCAAATTTCTTTCTTAACCTGTTCCCCAGGGACACCAGTTTCTTCTGATTTCCTTGCAGTGATCATCTTCATTCTGTCTGCCTCAAGAACAGAGTCTCCAGATGATGACACTGCCCAGAAGATGGCTGGACAAGGCCATGTGTCTCCAGTGCTACATGCAAACTAACAGGCAAAAATGCCAGCTGCCTGGGACAAAGTGATGTTCTGCCTTGTGGGCATGAATCTTAGAATCAGAGATACATTTAGGTTGGAAAAGTCCTCTAAGATCATTGAGTCCAACCAATAACCCAGCACTGCCAAGTCCAGCACTAAACCATGTCCCAAAGTGCCACATCTCCATACTTTTTAAATACCTCCCAGGATGGTGACTTTCACAACTCCCCTGGACAGCCTGTTCCAATACCTAACAACTCTTTCAGGGCAGAAATCTTTCCTAATACCCAATCTAAACCTCCCCTGGTGTAACTTTAGGTTACTTTGTCTTGTTTTATTGCCAAGAGCACATGAAGAACACATGTGACTGAATGTGTTAACAGACAGGAAAATACTTGTCCTTAGCTTGAACATGAGCCAACTTCCCCCTGGACTTCTGCTGAGTCAGTTCCTGTGGTCTCTTGTGTACCTACATAGTGGTTAGTCTTATAGATCTATATATATATATATATATATATATCCCCAAAGATATAGTCTTTGGGGAATCACCACATTCATAAAAAGTCATGGCATTTTATGTGTATGAACATTTGTGCCAGAAGGACAGCTAAGGTTGAAATGTTCAAATGCTCAGAAGTTAAGAAATGCCAGAAGTCAGACTGCATGAAAATATGTCAGTCTGGCCCTAGGATAGTACAGCTGGATCAAAAGTGATCCTCTGTATTTGAAGGACTGGGTCTGATATGGTCCTGTTGTATTTCAGAGTTTTAAGGCATTTTAAAGGCCAAAGGAAATTTAAGAATTATTGAAGTGTATATTTTAATTTGAAAATGCATCATCTTCATATTCTATATTATGTCTTAAATAACAGATGAACTTGCCTCTAGCAAAAAAGCACTGAAGAGATGCAATGGATAGCTACTGCCCTTCTATTGAATCTTAAAAAAGCAATGTTTGGCTTTTTACAGGACTCAGTGTAACTGAAAAGTACATTCCCTCTGTATTCCAAGTACATAACCTCTGCGTTCTCTTATTTCCTATTTGTAGCTTCCTAACTTTTAGAAAGTAAACTTGAATAACTCCACCTCTTGCCACCCCATAAGCTGCTATTATTTTTATTTTTCCTATGTTTATGCCTTTCTGATAAAGTTTTTAACCACATCCAAATGGCCACTGAAGCAAGTGAACAAAGTTTTAAGTCAAAGCAAGTGTTTTCCTAACCACCCCCTGAATACCTGGTAAACCCCTTGTCTAGCACAAAAAAGTCCCAGTGCCCAGCCAGCCAAGAATTTGCAGCTTCTGAGTTTAGGAAGGAGGGAAAAAAGGGTTTATCTTTGCCATGAAATGCCTCCTTTCCTCCTGCTCAGCCAGTTGTGTTTTTACCACCACATTGCCCAGTCTTGCTTTGAGGTTTGGCGCCCATGGTGATGAGAAGTGCTGCCTGCTGCTCCCGCTGGAGCTCCTGCCTGGCAGCAGCTGTGCACAGAGTGGGAGTTGCAAGGCAGTGAGGAAACTGCTGCTGCTCAGGGAAGAAGCTGGGAACCCTTTTTAAGCCAGACATGTACATTCTCCTGTGCTTATCGGGAGATTTCAGAAACTAGTTATCTTTTTTTTTCCACCTGTGGCCATCAGCCATAGCCCAGGGCAGAAGCAGGAAATAGAATGTCATTTTTAAATAGTGATTGGTGTTTGAAAAGTCAAAGTAGGTGCTGTTTCCACAGGAGACATGTCTGTTTCTTGTATTTCATGTATAGAAATGAAGCACAAACTATCATTAAAAAAATGCAGCTTCTGCCAATTTTCATGGACTTAAAAAAAGCTGAGTCAAAATAGAGGGGGAAAAAAATCTCATGCTTTTTAATTCCCTGTTTTGTTTGTTTTCCTTTTTGCTTGTGAGAGCTATTGAACTCTTTCATGTGTGCTTCTAAAAAACTAAAATTGTAATGCTGCTCAGAATACTTTGTCAGCGTGTTATGTCTGGACAATCTGCATTGGACTGAACTCCAGGCATCAGAGAGGCTGCTTATCCTGGGGCTGATTGAACAGCTCCAAGAGTGATGGAGTGATTCCCACCATGTATTGTGGAAACAGATCTAGCTTGCCACATACAAATAATTCCTGATGCTAGAAACTTTATCTTCTCAAATCATCACCTGTAGCTCAAGAAAGTTACAGATCTTTTTCTGCTCCTGTGGTTTCACAGCAGCAGAGATGGATATTCCTTCCATCAAGGAATTTTTTTAACTGAAACAAGTTCAAGAACTGTTGAAGTTGAAATTGCTCTTCGTTTTCCTGTTATTTCATAAGAGCAAGTAACACCTTGAGATGGAAATGCCTCCCCATCTGCACCATCCCCCAGTTCATGCTGGGATGCTAATGAACCTTCTGATGAAAGTGTCCTGCCCATGGCAGGGGAGTTGGAACTAGATGACCTTAAGGTCCCTTTCAACTCAAAACATTCTGATTCCATGATTCTGTCGTAATGCACAACTCATTTTCCTTGAGTATCTCTAAATTTCTTGTATACTCTCCTATAGAAGTCCTTACCTTTAATATTTTAGTCTAAAGTGTCCTCCAAGGTCTTAGATTTTTCCTCCCTCATTCTGTGTGCACCTTTCAGACTGATATTGAAAGCTCTGCCACCAGGTTCACCCCCTTGTGTTTAAAATTACCCCATGAGGTAATTTTGCTTGTGCAGCTGGATGCTGCTTGCGGAACGGGAGCTCCCCTTTACTGCAATGCAGCTGGGGTGGAAGTTGTCTTGCTGGTCTTCAACCTCTGACAGTGGCTGAGTTGTCACCCTGGGCTTCCTTCAGAGGCAGTGAACTTTTTTTTCCCCTTCTGCTGGATGCTGTGCTCTAAAAGTGCCAGTTTCTTTCCATAACTATGAAGGGAGTCTCTTTCCAGCATGGAGAAATCACTGCTCTGCCACACATTGGGATCACCCACCACCAAGACACCTGGGGGAACCTACCTGCACACCCCAGCTCGACATTTGGTGCTGTCTTATCCTCATTTTCAAGAGTATCCCACCCTCCCTAATTTCCTCCAAGTCTATCTGTCTCCCCTGGCTATTCCCCTAAGGAGGGTGAGGTCCTGCAGCATGCAAAGCCAAAGGAGGATGCTGCAAAGGAACTTTAATGAGGCCACACAAATTAATTTCCAAGCAGGAGAAGCAAACTACAAACCAGAGCAAAACCAGCCAGGCTGCCAGCCCACCCTCTCCTGCCATGGCTCTGGAGTAAGTCTGGGTATGGAGGTCCTCTTCACTTTCCCACCATAAAGACCCAGTTCCCAGTGTAAGGCATGACTCCTTGTCTGGACAAATCAGGCTGATAAAGTTGGATACTTGTTTTTTCACAACCACTTATCTTCAAAACATGTGTGACTTTCATCCAGATTTTTAAACCTGGATCAGCAACTTTTAAAACATCCATGCTGTTTTTTTTTTTTTGGTACATTTGCAATCAGCTCTGGTTTGCATTATTTTGTCAGTATCACCATCATCATCCAAACTTCATTGTCCGTAGTTCTTATTGCTACATGGGCAGTAGCAACCTAACCTGCTCCCATGTGGTTTGCAGTCAGGAGGATGCCTTGTTCTGCCTAGGATCCATCTAGTTCCCACTGGAATTACGCAAAGCAAGTTAGACAGTCCCTCAGAAAATAGACTACTCTAGAGTTGGTAAGAATAGCTGCTAGAATACTACTGCAGGAACTCCTCTCCTGCAAGCATTTGGCTAGGACCAATCCACACCCCAGCCTTGTGGGGTTTGACTCTACTTTTTCATTTCTCCAGCAAATCCCATGTGGTTCTCAGTCCCCCTGTGTGTGTTCCTCACCTCACCTTACAAAAGGTCAAAAGGATTGAAACAACAACAATCCAGGTATTTATCTCCTGAGCATCCTTGATGCAAGCACACAGTCATGCGTCTGTTCTTCCCCCATTCCTCCTGAGGACCACACCGTGGTGGTCTGTAGGCAGTGGTCAAAGTGCTGGGCAGGATTGGTGCAAAACTTCCTTCAGTGGGGTTAACTCACAGTGCTCCTGGGAGATACAAGCACTGCACTGGGGAGGATGACAGCTGCAGAGGTCTGGGATCACACACACCCCACTCCCCCACCCACCCCCCCACCCACACGAACCTATGTTTTTTATTCTGTAATAATTCAGTCTGAATCAAAATCACAGCAGGTCCAGACCTGTTGTGTCTCAGACTGCAGCCAGAACTGAGAAAAACCATGCCAGGCAGTAATATAAGGGCTTTGCTATAAAGGACAAAGGTAAACAGAATGCAATATGAAAGCACATCAGGTTTTATTACAACGGGCTATTCACTAGACAGCTGGACTCGATGATACTTGTGGGTCCATTCCAACTCAGAATATTCTGTGATGAACAAAATAATAAGGCTTCTAAATGGAGATTGGCTTTTTTTCTAAACTGCCTTTTTTTCAGGCACTTCAAAGGCTCTGCCACTAGATGTAGCAAAAGCTCTCTTAAAAGTTGTCTCGGATACTCCGCTGTATTTCGTTTTAAAAGGGGGGTAAATGGACTAAAGCTCAACAAGTAATATAAGGATGACCTTAAATCAGGAACAAAAATGTCAAGAAGAAATAGCACTCATGAAAAGCAGCATCATGTAGGGCACAAAAGGTCTCTCCATTAGAAAACACAGATGTGAATGAGATTGGATTATCATGCTTGGAAAACTCTCTGCGCACCAAATTCTGCTCAGCCTTCTTTGGAGTAATCCTAAGTGTTTTATTAAATGTGCAAATGGGAGCTAGCAAAGGGGAGTTCAGCACCCACAGGAGTAGATAGCTGAAATGCCAGTGCAATTGGGAAGTGCAGGGTGTATTGCTCTTGTGTTTCTCTTCTTCCTCTTCAAACTGCACTGTACTTCAGAAGTAAGTATTTTTAGCTCCCAAAAATGCAAGGTCCAAATGTAATAAACCACAAATAACATAATGTGGTTTGTTTCACATACTTAGAGGGTTAAACTCTTACAGCTTAAATAGAACAGATTGGTATGGGGGAAAACCCCCTTAAATATCAAAAGTATTTTTTCTTGTGTTAAAAAATATGTTTAGGCATTTTCAGTGTCAAAAATAAGATATCTGGAAAAATAAAGCATCCTAAGTTAAGAGTACAATTAAGGAGACAGTTACATGAGGCTTTGCAACATCTGAATCCAACATTTCATCAAGCAGCTTATGATAGAATGAAGATGATTAAAAATAATTAAAAACAGCAACAAAAAAAGCAACAAAAAAAACAGTAAAAAAATCCCAAACAAAACATTTTTGCATAGTTGCCGAAGGAAGATGAGAACTGAACAGATCTTACCATGAAATTATAAACAAACTTAGGAATTTGGGCAGTTCCAAAAATTGTCTTTACCACACTGGTGCACAGTGGGTAGGTTTCCTTCAGTCCCGTGGGGATGTGCACATCTGAGCTGGTCACCCAAAGGTGCTTTCACAGGCACACAGGTGGTGGCTGATTCATCCTGTCCCAAAACCAATATCCACACTGAACTGACAAACCACATGCCAAAAGCGGCCATTTCTCCTCGCTGAGCCATGCAAAGAGCCTGGGCTGAGCAGTTCATCTGCAGGGTGGAAGAAGAAGAAAACAAAAGATGATCTTTGCACTTTACCTGCACATGTTGACCTGGTTCTACCCAAGGCTTGGTCAGCTCACCTTCATTTTTTTCTTATGCTAGATTTACTCAAAACTAACTGTATCTGTAGCTTAAAAGAGCTTGCTCTAATTTATGCACTCCAGTTTGGTGAAATTTCATTTGAAAGCAAATCATCTTAATTAAATGCATGACTCTGCAATCCCTGCTCACCTGGTGCCATGTAGGTCACAGTCAGGGAACAAGCTGCTTCTCTCCCTGCTTGTAAGATGGGTGGTTTTAAAGACAATCACACAAGAAAACATGAGGATAAAGTGTGACTGTTAGCCATGCTATCCCATGAGGAGAAAGCATCACCTGAGCCGAGGACTGACAGCGTATATCTCCAGTCCATCAAGATTTATTAACAGATGATAAAACAACATGGCAAATAAGGACTTTGAAGTAAAAGTAAATTTGTCAGCTAGATATAATTTTTTCCCTAAACTCAGAAATAGGGGAGTGCCTTGTTTCAGAGCACTCTTAAGGTCTGATTCTGCAGACTGAGAAAGAAAGAGAAAAAAGCAATTTTTTCTCTCTTAACATAACTGAAGTAGTGCACGTCCCTGCAGCAGAGGGTGTAAAAGGAGTTCTAAACCCAGCTCTCAAGGTCTCCCAGCAGGCAGCTAGCATGGATTCCATGGGGCTGGCCATCAGCTACAGTAGCCAAGAAACTATCTTCGGGAAGCATGCAGATTTTGTGTCATGACATACCCTGAGAAAGCAGACTAACCCAGGCTGGGCATAATCATTAGGAAACAGATGGCCATGGTGCAGAAAAGCAGCTCCTGTACTGATAGAACAAGGCACATCCGGCTCGTGCAAGAGAACAGAGGCTACAAGATTTACAAGGGAGGTCAGAGCAACCTGTGCTTGGGACCTGTCAGCCACGTTACACAGTCGCTCAAGGGGATCAGATGCACAAGTGTGTAATAGGGGTGATTTTCTTTGTGCCATTTTCACAATTGCTCTGATTTCTCACCAGTTTTAAGATGACCTCCACACAGGAAGCATGTTGTGCTTTCCAAGTGTCACAATGTGAACTCCAAAGAAAGTTCACAAGGTGTTCACAAGCTGTTATAAGCTACTTAATTTATTTAATTACTTAGATTAATCTTATTTAATTCCATAGAATAGAAAGCACTTTGTCTGCAGGATCTATCATGGAATATTACTGCTCATCATATCACATAACCCTGTAAATTAACCAAAATTTCCTTGCAGAAGCACAGCCTTTCAAAGAAGACCAATGACTGTGCATATGTACCTGTGAGGGAGAGGGCAGGCATTCAGCCACGGACCTTTCAAGTCTGGAAGCTGGAAAGGGAGCTCAGTGGTTTGACAAAGACACCTGGACTGGGATGTCTGGGGTGCAGGCACAGGATGCACCCTGGCCCTTGAGGCAGAAATGTGATGCAGGACCACAGCCCTTCCCTGGCAGCGTCTGGGTTGCCCTGTTGTTTATATGGTCAGGGTTTACAAACCTAATGCAACAACAAACAGTGCCTTATAGAGAAACAGCTCTAATGTCCAGCCACACTATTGCTTATTCTTCCCATGCTGTATTCCTAATTAAAATTTGGGGATATTCATGTTTTCCTGCTTCCTACAGAGTAAATTAGATTATGTCCTCAATAGGAGATAAAAGTAATTTCTTTGATGGCAATAAGAACTGTGTAAATACAAAAGCTAAAACTGACTTTATATATGTCAAATAATCCAGTAGAGCTCCTAGAAGCACACGTAATGAAAAGTCTGATTTTGTCAGGGTTTTATTTCCATACTAATGACACATCCCCATTCTTGCCACAAATGCAAGACCTTCAAAGCCTGTTAATCCATGCAAACAAATAGAAACAGAATGACTATGTGCATTATCAGAATGATGCCAACCCCTATGACCATTAGACCCTCATTAAGCAAGGAGCCCTTGCAGTAATGTGGAATAGGATATTGATGTTGCCAATAATACACCTCAGACTAGGTTGTCTGCATGAATTGCAAATGGGTAGCATTTTTAGCAGAGTTTTAACCAACTAGGGGCAATTTTACCTTACATGACTACCAGTGTCTCTGGTTCATCTTTCCTCCTGCAGCCACTCAGTGTTCAGGCTAGTGGGGTTATAAAGGACATTGTGGTGCGCAGATTTACTCCTGACCCAGCTGCCTGGATCTATTTCATGTTGATGTTGCTCACAAATTCATCTCTGCCACATGTGGAGTACCAGGCAGCTTTCAGGCTCTCTGTTCTGCAGAAGAATATGCATGGACTTATCACCCAGTTATTACTCTCGTTAAGGTTAATAGCCTATAAAGGTCCCCCACCTTCCATCGTGTCCATTAATCAACAGTGATACTTGCCCATTAAAAATCCAGAGGGAAAAGAGAGAAAGTCAGAAAGTAAAATGGCCTCTGGGACAATAAAACAGCACCAGTACCATCCCCAGAGTCCAGCAGTGATGCCCAACACACAGAAGTACTGACAGCACTGAGGACTCAGATTTAACAGTATTGTGCTTGATTAATTGCCTTGCAGAAATCTCATACCTACCTCTGTCCCCTCTCTGTGTCTTCCTCCAAGCTATTTTCTTATTCTGCCCTTTTCCTTCTGTGATTTCTGTGATATCCCTCTGCTCCTTGTCTTGCCCCACTTTGCTGTATTTTCCCCTTTCTCTTTTCCCCTGCTCCCTTCTCTTTCTGTAGCCTTTCTCTGCTTCCCTGCAGACTGTGCCCAGAGCAGGTCATTGTCTGTCCCAAAAGCTCACAGCTCAGACAAACCAGGACTGGAACCACCACTTCATACATCTCATTAGACTGGCAAATGGAGACTCACTAGCCTTGACAAGTGACCCACACTTTGACCACAGACTGTGACCAACAGGTCGTGCAAGGTTAACATGAGTGGGGTAAAGCCAATCTGCAAAGCAATTTTTCAAAATGTTAGCAATCATACAAGTTTGGTAACAAATATTTTTGCAAACATGCAAGTCATACTTCTTAGCAGTCATGAAAATATTTGCAGTTTCTTGGACTAGCAGAGGCTGGTGTGTGAAATCCTCCAGATGAGAGGTGGCCACAGGCGTATCTGACAGGTGGCCATGGCACAGCTTCCTAACCAGGCACTATACCTAAATCCTCTGATGCTGCTGAGGAGTGAATATATATATATGGTTATGTGGTACTGCAAAATGGGGTGAGGTGAGAAGATGCTGCTCAAATTAGTTGAGGTGCCAGGAGCAGAAATGTTGCATTAACATCATGCTCTGATACATCCTGCCTGAAGGAAAACATGACCAGAGGTAATATATTTGCTTCATCACTACTCTCTCAAGCTATTTCCTCAGACCAAAAATCAGAGTCCACAGGAATGTTATTCTTCAGGACACACAATCTATTCTGGTTGCTACCAAGGATTTGTATCCTGAAGGCTTTTAAGCCCTGCCTATGATATCATTCACTAACATTACCCTGCTCTAGCAGTCCCTCTGCATCCAAGACATGGCCATTAATTCAGGAAACTACTACTGAAAAATATCAGAACAGTCAAACCAAGAGAAAAATGTCCATTCAGCTGGTACATAGGAGATT
This sequence comes from Pseudopodoces humilis, assembly GCF_049639895.1. Taxonomy (NCBI): domain Eukaryota; kingdom Metazoa; phylum Chordata; class Aves; order Passeriformes; family Paridae; genus Pseudopodoces; species Pseudopodoces humilis. The sequence goes on from NC_142201.1 coordinate 69,034,891, forward strand.
ATGAAGTTTCTCCCCAAGGCTGGCCTTCACAATAATGTTAGAAGTGCTACATTTTGTTCACGTAAAATGTCATATGAACAGCTTGATGGAATCCCACGGAACATAAATAACTTATTCTAAATGAAGTATAGATGACCAGTTCTTAATGTAAAAATGCAGAAAATAAAGAAAAAGGTGCTTCCCCCCCTCTTTTTAATCTAAAGATGGATTTTCTCTACCAGATTCTCCAGATTAATGGAGGAAGGGGGGGAGGGAGGGGGAGGGACGGGACAGAAGAACAAAACAGCACCTTTGATTCATGTGTAGGATATATAGCAGCTATGAATCCTACTTCATTCCCTCGCATACCTATTTACTTCTCCTTTAAACCACAAGACCTAAAGGCAAATACAGGCAGTTCTTTCTATAATGTTAAGCAATGATGACAAACCATTGTCTAGAGACACTTGTAATCAATTTAAAGGTTAGCTTTTTAAAACCCACTAAGACCATTGAGTCTTTCCCGTCCAGATGGAGGATTTCACCCCCTGCAACAAAGATCTAATGTTACATTTTTCAGTATTGACTTTCTGTGCCAATGCAGCAGGGACATGAGATCTTAATCTTAGGGGTGACATTTTATCAGTCAGGAAACTATACAGTGAAATACTTTATCCATAACAACTTCATACTCTTAAGAATAAAGAGAAATATGCTCACTGCCCCACAGGAAGCATGTTCATCATGAGCTGAAGGGAAGCAGCGTGTAGAGCTTGAGGGTTGTCCATAGCCTGCCCATGAAGGAGGATGGGAAAGATGAGGAAAATGGCAGTCACACCACGCTTCTACACACACTCAGGCTGGGCTGTTCCACTCAGTCAGGGAACTAGTTTCCTCCACCTTATTCCCATTAAGCTGCATCATCTTAACAAGAGAAGCATCTGGACTCAGGATGAGAGATTCTTACAAGAACTTGGTCTCAAAACTGTACCTGCTCGTAAAGTTTCCAAATCATCTACAAACATCTGAATTGCTTCACCACACATGCTTGGGTGCTGGCCATGGGATTTCTCTGTGTGCCTGATGGGCACCAACAGGCATTACCAGTGGCTCTCTTCCCACTTCTCTTAGGATAAAAGCAGTCCCTGCTGGAGGTGCATGTTCCGTTTCACTGGTTTTAGGAATTCACTGGTGGGACCAGATTAGACTTAAGCAATGGACTTAGACTCTGTGTTGGGTGAGGTGACCTCCCCTGCAAATGCTTGCTTCTCTTAGGTGACTGTTCCCAGCAGAGTGCTTTGTTGCAGCCTTGCTGTCCTGCCTTGGTGGCCACAGGAGTAGGTCAGGCTGGGCAGCTTGGTGCCCAGGTTCTGTAGGAAACTTGTGCTTGCTCTTGTAGTCTCCCCATAAAATATGACTGCTGGAGATTTCTCCAGTGGTGTAAATCAGGACTGAGTATTCCACCAAAATCAAACTTTGATGGTCATGTAATTCCTTAGATGAATTTCAATTTCATTTAGCTGTATGCAACACACCTCTCTCTATCTCAGATAGGCTCACCAAGCTCCCTTTGTGCAGAGAAATGAAGAGAATGTGTGAAATCTTGCTTTTATGGGATTGATTTTCCCCCAAGCCAGACATCTGAGGATGATCAGGCAAGTTGTCTGCTTCTCCCTTCTGACTACAAAGGAAGCCTAAAGCTAAACTGAGGATATCTGCATATGACAGGGTATAAACTATATAATATGCATATGCAAAGTGTGTGTTATACTTGAGAAATTCATCATGATTTTCCTTAGTGAATAGTTCTTGATAAAATACATGAAAGCAGAAGTTGTGTCAAATCTAACCTTAAATTCTAGGCCTTCAGCTCATTTTACTTTAAAATGCATTTCTTAGTTTATTCATGGAAAAATAATGGCAGAACAAGTGATCTTAGCAAGTGATCACAGATTAGTGTCTGTGACTAATTGCAAACAATCACGACATGAAATTATATTTTCATGTCTTTAGTTGGAGAATTATTCCCTTGATTATGATATGGTAGCTGGTATGCTACCATACTGCCTGATTTAACAGAGAGAAGCCACTATTTTCTTTTGAGGTCATTAAAACATATATTCCTGTACTGATCCCACACCCTTCAAGGCAGTATCTTTTTTTTTTTGCAGCCTATTACAAGTTAAGAAGATTGAAGGTTGCAGTTGATGATCTTCTAGATCTCTTCCCTCTTAATAATTTAATAATACTGAATTCAAACTGTCTTAAGAAATCTCTCTCCCCAGACCAAAGAAAGTGGAAAATCTTGAATCTACCTTCTGTGAACAAGGTATTAGTCACAATTACTGAATATTACAGATAGTATAATAATGGCATGTCATACCTGGAAAATATTTCGTTGTCTATTTGTCCCATGTTATAATCCACCTAAAGCAATGGCTGCAGCTACAGAATGGTTGAAAAAGCAAAATGAACATGAAGCATCAGCTTGAGGCAGGGGCTGGTTCTGCCTGGCTGCTCCAGGTTATACCACTGCAGGAGGTTTAGCCTTGGGGTCAAGCTACAGCACAGGAGATCTTCGGACCTATGCTGAAGATGGCTAGGAAAAGTGGGCAAGATGGTATTATTTCAATGTCTGTCCTGAGAGAAATGGACTTCTCATCATGTGGGGCAGGCAGTATTACTATGGCACTGGTCATCTTGGGAATTGCCCCTGAGGGTGGCCAGCAGCAGCAGCAGCAGCCCTGAGCATATCTGTACATGGCAAAGTCTCACAGAAGGCTCGTGCCGGTCTCTGAAGAGATGTAGAACAGGCTTTCACCTCAGCTCCAGCTGGAGCTGCACCATCTCAAAACAACATCAGCAGCATCTTTTGCTGAGATTTATTTCCTAAACTAGGGGAGAAAGTGCTGGGCATCGCTGTGCTGTTTTTAAAATGGGAGATTAGAAATGTTTTCAGGTCCTAGCACACCCCTTGTTATAATTTGGCTCCTACCTGATCCACCACTCCCACCATGGTTTCCAGGGAAAAGATGGGGGCACAGAGGCAGGCCAGAGCTGTGGAGCACTTTTTTATGCTAGAAACAGCCAGAGGATTTGAGGAGTAGGAGGGTATTCCCAAAATCATGCAGAGCCAGGGACCTTTCAGTGCTGTACCAGATGAAGCATCTTTGCCTCTTGCACTGCTAAAGCAATGTCAAAAACAATGTTCAGGAGATGTGCCTTCTTCTGCAGCCAGGTGCATCTGCATCTCTGAAGGATGTGAAGAATGAACACAGAGACTGTGACTTCAAAGAGAAAAGCCCAGTAAACCTTTTCAGGCATACATCCCTCCTCAGCACACCAAAACATGACATTTTTCTTTGCTTGTCTGGTATTTTCCCACCCTTTTTTCATTTAAATTGTTGTGCTTTGCAGGATACATGTCCTTGGTCAGTTATGCCACATGTCTGCTGCTAAATGCATTAGGAGGCTCACTGTGTTTGCTCATGCCTCCAGCAAGGATAAAGAGCTAAAAAAATAAATATATTCTACTCAGCCTCTGACATGTCTGGACAGTAGATGTTCCACAGAAACAGCTATTTTCAGATTATAAATCAGATGTCCATAGCCTACTATTATAATCCCCTTGTTATTAATTTATTAGGTGCTATTAGTACACATTAGTGACACATTTTCATTACCAAGTACTGCTTGTAGGTAAGGACTTGTACTAATTATCTGCATTATCATTGTAATCTGCGCAGGCTTTGCAGGTGTATTGGACATTTTCAGCTCTTCCCCACACAGCAGAACCCAAAAAGCCAGTCATCCCTTGGATATCTGTTCTGTCACCTACAGCTTTCCAGACTGATAAACCTGGCTCTCCCTCAGTGCACCTATCCTCAGTGCACTCATTGGTATCACAACATCCTCAGTTCCTCACAAGAGTTAACAACCCAAAGCACATGTAGAAGGACTGAGAGGAGCAGAATATTCCTGACACAACCCTAGACCTGAAAGATATTCAGGGGAAGCTTAACATCACTTTGCTGATGATAGAACTCTCACACAAGAAACCAGAGACACCTGCTCTTCTGCAGACCAAGTCCACCACCCCATTCATTGTCCGGGGCTCAGCAGAAGTAACAACAGTGTGAAAGAGCTCCTATTATATCAGCTCACTCTTAGCTACAGATTTATTGCTTGCTTGTATGTCAAGGCTAAAGAGAAACAGCTGAAACAAGGCTTTGTGCAACTCAGTGCTACATCCTTATTTACATTAAGACATGCAAAAGGCTGTGGACAGAGCACTGCAAAGGAAAGGAAACACCACATCCTAACAGTGGCCCTGGGCACAAGGCAGTGCATAAACACTCTCAAAAGGTCAGGAGCCACTGGCAATATTTGCAGAGGGTCAGATTAAAAATCCAAATATTTCAGGAGCCGTTGATTTTTATTTTTTTTTAAACCAGTCAATTATTTAGAGATTTTCAGGAGAAGTCAGTAACCTGCCTTAGGCAGTGCACAGTACCTTGTGTTTTAGAAGCAGCCTGGGGCCAGTGCCCCATAGCTCTACATTTCACAGTGCCAGTAGCCCTGAGGACACAGAATAGAACTGGATGGGAGCTGCTTTCAGCACCCCAGCAAGGGAGTCCAGAGTGCCTGAGCCACATCCACCCATTTCACAACCTCCTCTCTGAAGAGCCACATCCAGCACAGCACCTGGTTTATCCTCCTGTTTATTTTATAGATGCTCTTTCCTGGCAATTATTCCCCCTTCCCATGCATCTCTGCAGAAAACTTTCTGCTCCTGCTAGGGCACCTCCTGGGTGTCCTGGGGGAAAGCAGAATGCTTCTAATGAACTTGATGCATAATTTCCTATCAGATTTATCCAGGAGTGGATCAGTCAATGTTTTAAAATGAGAGAGGAAATGCAGACTCCGATCTGGAGATAAGAGAGGCAACAAACCTGGAGCGCACACTTCAGCACCAAAGATTGGAAGGTCTCAGTGGCATCTGGCTCCAGAGAGCAAACATTTTTGTCACAGAATTAGCTTGTTACCTTTTTTTTAACCCATCAGTGCTCTGATTTCCCAGGTAACCCTGGGGAAGGCAGTGCATTAGAATTACTGCTAGAATGGAAATTATATTTTTCCCCCTTTGCTGCCCCTTTTACACCATAAGCCCTGTGGGTATGGTGAGGTGCCACAGCAGCTGCCGCAGGGACATTCTTCATCTCAAATTGCTCCTTTAAGCATTCATATAGCACAGCTTCCACAGAATCAGTATTTACCAACTAGATGCACAAGCAGTTTATTTTCCATGCATTAGTGTCATTGCAAGACAGTGATTTACTACCTCAGCAAGGAGATGCTTTCTCTGGGGAAGAAGCTCATTTAACCCTCCCCCAAGCCCTGCCAGATGCCTCTAGTCAGCATGGAGAGTGGTGGTCTTCAGCATCCTAACACCTGGGGGCTGTGCAGTGCCTGGCTGTGCTGTGCTGCAGCACAGGGAGTGCCAGCCCAGGGTACCCTGAGAGTTTAGCTTCCTGCACGTGAGCTGAATCTAAGTCAGATACAGAGGAGCTTTGAAACATTGCCTGCTTTTAAAAGGATCGGTTCAACAAAAGGGTCTCACCACTCTTGTGCACAGCACAAGCTGGGTGATACTCCTGATACTGTCAGCACATGGCATGCTGACCACTGCTTGTGTCACAAAACTGATGGTCCTTGATCTGAGGAATATTCAAGTAATGTATTCTTCATCGTGCTTTCCTGGGTGAGTTCAGGTTTTTGAGAGTGCGGAGGTCAGGGCAAGAGCTGTGACAGCGCCTTCACTCTCCCAGTAAATCCTTATGGTCTTGCTGATCAGGTAGCAGACAAGCTTGAGTTTATTTTTTTTTTCCATACAGTTATCATGTATAGTTTAGATTATTGGTATTTGGTTGCTTTTCCTTTTGAGGTGTGTTGGTCCTAGGGCTGCAAGATGCCTTCTCTTCTGAGAGGAATGAGAAGAGCAGGCTGGATTTGGATATGAATGGAAGGCATGAACTGTGAAAGTCTCCCCAGGTGGCAGATTCCCCTGCCCTAACTTTCATTTTCCCTTTTTTGCACATACAGAGGAAGAACATTACTTTTGTGGGTGGAGGGTGAGGGATACATCAGCATCTCACTTCTTTTCCTGTCAAACAGAGGAAAGAGCCACATTTTCTAAAGTGAAGAACATGGAAATGTTCTTAGTCTTCCCCTGAAAGGATCTAGGACAAGACATGAATCTATCCTCTAACCTACTGAGAAAAAATCTCCATCTGTTTTATCAAATTTAATGACTCATTCTTATAAGTCAATAGTGAAATAAAGCCTTTTCTTTTTCACAAGGCAGATTCTAAAGATACGCAATGCCAAGCCTGAAAATATCAGCAACCTAGAATATGAAATGAAGACAATTGGCAGCCCTGCATATAGCTAGCTGGCAACACATCCAAGATGTTTGCCTTCTAATAATAGAAAGCTGTAAGAGACATATGGAGAAATTGAGCTCTAACATTTTATTTCCTATGTATAAATACACTGAAGTCACAGATGCCTCTGCAGTCTCAATCTGCCAAGACCAAATGCAAGGAACAGACCCCAAAGACACCGAGAAATGTGGAATAGCAAGCTCCCCAGTTTGCTCCCTTACTGATAGCTAGGTATTTAAAAATCTCTACCAACCACTCTGAAACAACCTGACTGATCTATTAAAAAAGCCATATTTTCTTCACATTCTCTTTTCACATTAAGCCAGAGTGCTGGTGCCTGTAGTACTAAGGGAAGATATGTCTTGCCAGGAGCACATCTGATCACCTCCCAGAGTCATGAGAACACTGTCAGCTCTACTAGAAGCCTCTAAAAAAGGTACAAAACTTCATGAAAACAGCTGTTGTGTAGGTAAAATCTGTTTTTTACGTGTGCCTGGTGACACTTAGATTAGATCTTTGCCATGTTAACAGAAGCTTTGAGTTCTAAAGAACGAAAATGTAATTTTCTTGCATATCTTGTAAAAAGAAATTGTTAAAAATCATGGCGTTTACAGTCTCCAGCATTGCGAGCAACACTTTTACACACCAGACCAGCTGGTAACCTGTGAGTCTTATGAGATTATGCCTGTGATTGATACTCATAAAATCTGCAAGGGGAGTCTATAGGTCCCAGGAGAGCCATAGACTGTCAATAGCTTTTACAAGTTCTACTGTAGCAGAGGCCAAATTTGCAATTGCCAGGAGAGAAATATTTATGGGTCATGAACCTTCAGGCTGAGCCAGGAGAGCCTTCAGCTATTGTCAAGAGCATATATAAACCCTGTTTTTATGTTACTCTGTTGTCCAGACATGGGGAAATTGGTTTCGTGCCAGTACTGCCAATATCTGCTGAACTGCTTGTAATTTTTTTTTGTCATTTCTTTATGATGTATCAGGCAGAGTATGACAGATTTATTATTAAAATCATATGGGAGGCAAAATACTTTTGCCCACTTCTTCTAGGGTCATCAAAGTCTTGTAAAATCTTGAAAGCTCCATGAACAAGTGAGAAAAAGAGGGGACAAGGAAAGTGAAAGGTGATCAGGCTAAGTGAAAAGGTATTTCTTACCAAACTAATTTATTTTTTAATTTCTTTGAAATTTGTACTTGTAGAATGAAGAGAGAAGGTGGGCTCTCTCTTTTCACCTAAATATTTAGGATTGCATCTTTCCCATTGCTGGGAAGGTAAAATGACACCCAATATTCATTAGTTCACTATTCATTAGTTCCTTGCAATAAGCAAAGAAACAAAAAGCTTTGATACTCCCCATAATTTCAAGAACAGCAATTAAATAATTAAAAAGTGCTTTCTAAAATAAGACACAAAAACAGTCTTCCTACACAAGATTTTTAAAACACCCTGTTCCTCCTGTAAATCTTTCAGTAATTTATGAAACCTTTTGAGATCATTTGTATTATATTGCAATAAAAATGGAAGCTATTATGACAGCAGGTGTCATTTGGTGCAAAGGAACATGTATAATCAGTCATGAAACACCTTCCTACTGGAAGAAGTCAGTCCACAATTAAAGAGCAGGGCTAATCTCATCCCTGATTGTATTTATAAGACAGCAACCATCATGACAAGTAATGGCACAATTCAAGTAAATTTCCAGATGTACTTGAACAGATCTCCTTCAAATTGTAAGGATATATTTATTAATGACTGAATCGTACGGCAGCAAAGTAGCTGTCAGAAAAGCTTGGCTATTTTTTCTAGTGATATATGTTTCTCTAATGAAAGATATTACCTCTTGCTCCAAACTTCTGCATTTTTTAAACCATTCCTAGAGCCCATACTGGGTTTTTTTGTAGGGAAAAGCAAACATAATGCAAACCTTCTTGCAGTTAGTTCTTGTGAGACTTTTTTGCTGTTTTTCTCAGGCACTGTAATTTGGCATTCAGCATCTGCTGTGTCTGATAAAATGCCAGGATAAAAATCAAGTCTGCCTAGTCCAGAGCCCCAGCCTGACATGTATAAAACATTATCTTCCCTCCAGCAGCAACCTCTGCAGATCATTCCTTACCCCAGTGCCTGGGTCTTCAGCAAAGCCATCTGTTAATCCTGCAAAAAATGAGGATCCTGACACTGCTGCATGAGGGATTGGAGACTGAATGCAATTAAGTGCCAATGCCACAGTGTCCCTGTGCTTCAGCTGTTCCCACTGACAGAAAATACTAAAGAAAAAGCAGTGCAGCCCCATAAGGAAGGTGCTAGCATCACACAAATACCAAGGAGACACAAGAGGAAGTTACTCCCTTCAGTGTGCACAGGCAGGGGAGTTCTGCTGCCTCTGGTCTGCAGGTAGTCTGTGGGTCATACAGAAACATCAGCACAGTGAGAGAGAGAGGGGAGCAAGGGGCTCCCAGCACTTTTCTTTTCCTGGTCTTGCTGCTGACAAGGAGCCCTCCTGTGTTCTCCATCACAGAATCACAGAATAAGCTGAGCTGAAAGGAGTCCATAAGAAAAGGAGGCAGGTCATGAGAGAGGTGATGGAGAGATGGCACTAACAGGAAATGTGTATCTCCTGAAGGAGTTAAATACACTTTTTTCTATGCCTCTGGTGATCTATGTATAGCACATTTTCAATTCTATCCAATCTGCCAACAGAATTAGCACGATGGAATGTGAAACTCCCATTGTTGTTGTTGTTGTTAACATTATTATTTATTTTAAAGAGGGTTTATGCCAAATATCAGAACCCCCGCCCCCCCATCCTTGTCCTAGGAAGTGTTTTAAGGGCCATCTCCTCTTCCTGCCACCGTTTGGCTTATCCCTCAGTGATGGAGGTTTCCCATGTGCTCCTTCTCCTTGTCCTCAGCAGCTCAGGCAGGAGATGCTCTGGCTGCTTCCCTCCCTTTTCTGGAGCTGCTTTTCACAATGTCCATTGCAGCTCTCTCTGAGCAGACCTCTTGTGCAGGAAGAGAGGTTCCCTTGCAAGTGTCAGCACTGACTCTTATTTGCATTGAATCCACCTGAAAAACCCCTCACGCTTCACCCAACAAGAACAAGGTTGTTTTGAGAATTCCAGAAAACCCTCTCTTTGTAGGCATAATGTTATAAGGAAGCATGAGAGTGGTGACTATTTCAATCCAGCTTGTTCAGCTGCTGCTGACAGGGCTGACTCCACACACATAAATCCTGATTACGCCCCTCCATCATGTGGGACAGCACAGAGGGGGACACCATGGGAACAGCATCCAGACAGCCTCAAATTACATTAAAAACTGGCAATCCTGAAAAGACACACATAAGCAACCCACCCCTCTCTCCTGCCAAGGTCCTTTTAAATATATATGTATACTTGTATAGGTGTGTAATTTTTTGTGGCAGGAAAATAAAGTGTTTTCAAATTCCACATCCTCTCCTGTGGAAATGATTCCTTTTGCCTTCTTTTTTTTCAGTACTAGTAGCAAGAAAATACAGCCCACCTCATGAGCAGCAGCTGAACAAGGCAGGTCTTCTTTGCTTCAGACCTGTCACTCACACATAATTCAAGCTGCAAGTTTCCAAACCAGGAATAAAAAAATGCTGTTTCCACCCACCATATCAACCTGCTGTGAAGAAAATCACATGGAAAAAAATCACTTTAGATCTCTTAAGTATGTGGCCAACACCCAAGCTGCAAAAATAATCTGATTTTCCCTTATTCCAGGTGCCCCAACAGAAAAAAAAATGAACATGTGTCTGTATCAGTAATCATGAGTATTGGCAGACACAAAAACAAAAGGTAGAGCAGAAGTGAGAAGTCTCTTGCCTGAAGCAGGGACTGGCAACACAGTGGGCAGGAGCCAAGGAAATCCCTGGCAGAGAGCTGGAAGATGTGATTCTATAGCAGAGCCAACTTGGCATTGAAAACTAATATGCACTGAGTGAGTGCATCAGAAACAACCAGGAAAGATGGAGAACGGCCCAGGACTGAGGATGTGCCAAAGAGTGCCACTAGTCTGGGACAGAGGTGTCAAGGAGCAGAGTAATGGAGATGGCAGAGGTCTCTGCAGCTCTGGGAGGAGGTGGCTGCAGTCACATGCCCCACCAGGATATCATAAACCATTTATCACATGGAATTCTCTGTATAGTGACCCATCAAGGCTTATTATTGAGGCAGATGCTAGACCAATTCAGAAGAAGCTGAGAACTTCAACCTCTGCAGTATTCCCTGAGAAGATACAAATCCATAGTATATGTGAAACCATCATGACATTATAAACAAATCCAAATGTTGTTAAAGATAAATCCCCATATATAATCCCAAATTAGAACCTTGGTGTGAAGTTGAAAATCAGGTGCTTCTCAAATAGGGCTGGTAAACACAGCTTAGATGACAGCAACCAATGCTGGAGGGGGTGCTGGGCTTCAGCTTGCTGCCAAATGTTGCAGGGTAGCTGCTGAGTGAACATGGTCACTGGCTTCTCCCGTGACTAGTATAAGTAATGTGGCCAAAAAATGACCTTTCTAGGGTCACCTAGATGACCTAGTTATCTCAAAACATGCCAAGAAAAACACATGAAGTTGAAAAGACAGTGCTACAAACTTTCTTAATGGAAAATCCCCTATTTATCAGTGATGAAAATTAGATATCTGTGCAGGTACCTCTTGGCATTTACTGTAAAGTATTTTTTTTTTTCAGTAATGTGACAGATAAAATTGAAAAGCACAGGGACTGTTAATTCACTCCTTTTTTTCCCCAGCTAGGCTTTTCTGGGCTATTGCTCAACAGCGTAGTAATGAATGCAGTAAGTGTGTTTAATTTGACAGGTAATGTATAAATGAAAAAGTGCCACCCTCTCCAAACACACATATGACAATTTCCTAAACTGTGGAATAATTTAGGTTGGTGGGGCTTGTGGAGGTCCTCTGATCCACCTCCTACTCAAGCATGGACGCAAATGCTTCATCAGGTTTCTGACTTTGCATCCTGAGAGGGGAGAGAACTCAGTCATAACCCAAACCCTAGAGAGGTGAGGTTTAAAAAGGGTCAGTTCTCAGCATTTCCCCTGTTGTCTGACTTAGGCAAAGTCAATGCTTCCCAGTGCTCAGGCATTCCCAGAAAGTTTACAGGGTGGATGTTTCCTAAACTATTCAGAAAAAGGACTGAAATTTCCCAGTGAACTTTGGTGCAGTACATGGTGAAGGATAATAAAATGGAATAAGCAAATTGATGTTGATAAGCAGAAAGTAATGCACATAGGGAAAATTACAGACAGAGTGAAAAACTCTGAACTAGCTGTTCAGGAAAGGTCTTGGAGCAAGATAGTTTTTGAAAATGACAGCTCAGTGCTCAGGAGAGGTCAAATGTGAGGTTAGAAATGTAGCTGGGAAAGGCACAGGAAGGGACATTGTGCTGGCTGTCAGCATACCATGCATGGTACAGGTCTCTTCATTACTGAAATAGAGGGGAACTGAGAAAGAGACAAAAATAAGAGAGAAGGATGGCCAAAGGCTTCTGCACAAAGAGAAACTGAGCAGACCGGGACCCTTCAGCTGGGAGAAGACATTGCTGAGAAAGCAGATGAGAGAGCTCCTCAAGAACATGAAAGGTGTAGGGTTCTGATAGGAAATTATGTTCACTGCCTCACTGATACAGAAATTACAAAACACCTAGTAAGTTTACCAGGTGGCAGACTCAAAACAATGGGGAGAGGTTCCGTCATGCAATGCATGACAAGCTGTGGAGCTACTTGCTGTAGGACACTGCAGGCAGTGAGATTTTTCATAGCTCCAGGGAAGATCAAAACCAAAGAGACATTTTTTCAAGGATTAGTAAATACAAAGGCATCGCTCCTGGCTCAAGAAGTTAACACAGATTTGTCTTCCTGCTATCCACATCACCACACCTATGGTTTGGCCTGTGAATATTCCAATTACACAGTCATGGCTGTGCCTCAGAGCTGTAGGTTCCAAAGGAGAGAAGAGATGCCAGAGAAGATGACTTTCTGAGCCCAGCATCTGGTTCCACACTATCAGCTCTCTGACAGATAAGCAAAACTTCAGGCTGGCACGAAACTGGGTTGGTGCAAATTAACCCATTCGAGATTTCTGAAGAAGCAAAGTGCTTGGTGAGCACCTGACACCAAGATGACCTATTTTCAGTTTGAGCTAGGATCACTCATACAAGATTTACTGTATCCTTGAACCACAGACTCAGCTATGCTGGTCAAACCAGATCTGTGAAGTCACCTGGCTGAACAAAACACGTGTAAAGGCAAAAAAAATTCTTTATGTCAAAAGAAACAATTTTCTTAAAATGCATCATTTCATGGATCTTTCCAAGCCACAAAAGCAAAAAACAAAGCAACCAGCCCACCCACCCTGGAGAGCTGAAATTTCTCCAGGTGCAGGAGGCCCCTTACTGCCCTGCTGCCAAGGGATGAGTGATGAGGAACAGCCTCCTCCTTGCATTACAACTCCTTACTCTTTTCTGCACTGCTATATTTTCCACACTGCTTTCTAGCTCTTTAATGCCCCAGAACACATCTGCCAGTTTTGTTGCTCAAAAACAGCTAGAAAAAAAGCAAAAAAACTCCTTATATTGAACTGCCTGCTATTTGATTGAGAAATATAACACCCCGAGATGAGTTGCTGGCTCAATTGTCACTCAGGAAATGTGTGCTCTTGGTGCCAGACTGAGTGTGCATTTGAGTGTGCCTAGCACATTTGCACAGCTCTCTCAACACCTGGAGACTGATTTTTTTGCAGGTCCTCCAGCTTGCCTTCTGCATGTGGAACGGATGCCCCCCAACTTCCTGCTCCCTACATCCTGCAACACCAGAAAACCCAGTCTGAAACAGTTTAAATTCACATCTGTGTGGTTTGGTTTTCTTAATTATGTAATGGATGGGTTTGAGAGCACTGGTGCTGTGAATATGAAGCAAACCTTTGAGGCAGCCCCCACAGTTCGTGGCATAGCTGCTGTAACACCGTGTCAATCACTCCAGCTCTGAGCACAGAAGGCTGCAGTGGCACTGTTAGATTTCGAATAAAGATCATTCATAGGGGAACTGGGTAATTTCTCTTCATGGAGCTGTCTATTTCAGATGCCTGGAAGAGAAAATGGAACTAAATATCGTTCATTATGTTTAACTCATCTCATTTTTAAAAGAAGAAATTTGCTTTAAAATGGCTTTAAAGCTCTCCCCTCTGGAGTTCTGAGTATTTCAGTTGCCCGAGGCTGGGAGGGAAGCGTGCACTATTTACTTTCCTGCCCTCATTTTCAATTCCATTGCTAGATGGTGAAATGCAATCTAAAATGTCTCAATGTGAAGGCACTTCCATAGCTGTGAACATCTCTGTGCCACACACAGGTACAGCACAGATGAGCACAGACCATCCTGCCTCACCCAGGCAAGGTCCATAAAAGTTCTCTGCTGAGCCAAGACGATGCCTTATCTGCAAAGGCTTTTCCCCTAAGAATCTGGCTCCTGGCATAACATTAAGTGTTCAGGATTTTTCTGAAAGTTTACTATATATGCTGCATTTGTAATGACCTCCCCTGGGAATTGTGTCTGATATCAGATATATATCTCAAATACCTGGCTGTGCAATAATTTTGCGAAAATGTAATTAATTACACCTTCCAAGGCAGGGAACGTAAGCAGCTATTGAAAACTTTAATTTATATTAAATCAGTAAAGTTAGTTGCCTGTCCATAACAAATGAAAAAGAGATACATACTTTGGAAGATGGCCACAGGTCTCCAGTCAATATAAATTGAATATGCTTCTACATATTTCAGAGAAAAATTTTATTTCAGTACTTCATTGAGTATTCTAGGAATTCCTTGACAACATACCACTAAGAAATCAGGTTGACCACATATTCCTACAGAAGGCATGAGAAGGCCAAGTTCAATAGAGTCAAAAGGGTGCACATCACCACCCCATGGCAAAGGCACTATTTGCTTCTTGGATTTATAAAAAATAATGTAATATGAAAAAATAAACATTAAGTGTATTACATATTTCATTAGTAAGCAAGAATTACTATTATAATCTTTATAACCCAGCTATGTGCAGAGAAAAATACATACTGGTTTTTAATTCTCTACCGTTCCTCACAGTACTGAGAATTTTTACAGGAATAAGAACAAAACCTTGCTCACCTGAGTATGAACTAGAAGGTCAGGCCAAATATAAGTGTTGCAAGGTAGTGAATCTCCTGTCACTTTCACAAAAAAGTGTTATCTCTTATTTTGGGTGGTTGCAGGAGAACAGCCTTACACTCAGGAAATGAACTTGTCAAAACCTTTTTTGGCTTGGAAGTACCACAAGTCATGGCTTTTGACCAGATTTTTACTACCCCTTGGGTTTAGCTGAACTGAAAATATTCTTAGAAAAGGAGATCATCTGAATCTCTGCAATCACAGGCTCAAGCAAAGACAGAACATTCAGAGGGAGGCTGAACCAAGATGAGACAGCAGAGGACTTTGATTTGGGTTAAAATGCATTTAACTCAAATATTTGTCACCTTTGAGAAAAAATGTAATTGTTTTAGAATACAATTTCACTATTTGGGAAGGTGCACACACTCAGTACAAAACTGCATCATAGAACTTTTGTGACAATGGAACAGCGCTCATGGAAGCCATAAAAAAGGTGAGCTGGGATGCACCAGTGTTTTCAGTGGAACTTGGCTTCTCTGTGTCACTTGGATGCTCAAGCTGTGAAAGTCTGCCCTTAAATGAGCACACACAAAACAGAGCAGCCAAAGACCAGGAAATACTCTGGGACTTGAAATCTGCTTTCCATCCCTGGTGAAGTGTTTTGTCTGCCCTTTGTTTCAGTGCTTCCTTTGTGGAACATAAATCTTGTTCCTTCAACCAGCTAGTGAGTAAGCCCTAGATATATGCATCTCATCCAACAGGACACGGCACATCTCTGCATGTGTCCACCTCCTCTCAGGATGAAGCATTGTAAGAATTAAGTCCACGGAAGATCATGCTAATATGTAATTGAGTCACGGAGACAGATGAATCACACAAGCTGCACGCACAAAATGATCACTTTTCATCATGTGATTTTATAAAGGGGAGCTTGGTTGTAACAGAGTGAAAAAGTTATTCCTAATTCTGAATTGTTACCCCATTTCAGCCTATTGAAATTGCATGGGTGAAACCAGATGGGGGAAAGATTATCCAGCTGAAACCAAGTGTCTCCGTTATGCAATGAACTATCTCTGTTTATAGCACTGGTGTCCATAATTAATTAGAATCCACCAAGCTAGACCGTTTCAGTATTTCTAATTTTATCATTTGGCAGTTGATTTACTTCTGGTGATATTGTATTTATAGTAAAAAGAAACTATTGACTGGTCTCAAGATTTGCTAGATGGAGAAAGACTTGAAATATAGATGAGAAAAGGTGCACTGTATATGTATTTTTCAGCAGCTGAGAACACTGCAAGGAAGAGCACATGTGCAGCACAGGTAAATCTTCCCAGTCACCTGAAATTTCTGGTTATTCATTTAGAATAATGTCATTTATAATCAATGACACTCATAATCTCAGGAAGGCTTTGCATGTCATGAATGGTTAGTTGGGTTCTGTTTTGCACAGTACCTATCACATGGCTCCATTTACAGGTTTTTGAAGAAGAACTATTATGCCAATAGAAATAATAGTAATTGTTATCAGTGGCAGAAGGATGACACTGAGAGACTGGATAGCAGTGAAGCAAAAATTAGTTCATCCACCACAACAATCTCTCAGACACAAGACTGTTCCTAGAAGATTGTTTCATCATTCCTTCAGAATGAGTGGCTATCTATAAGTCCATTCACTATCCCCACTGCAGCAGTTTCTCCTGAGACTGCCAAAGATCAAAGTTGTGGTTGCAGAGTGCACAGATGGTGTTGGTACTTGACAAAGAGGGTTTGCTTATTGCCTGTTCAACGTTGTATGGAGAAGATGGGAAAGATGCAATCTAGCTAAGACTGGGCAGTACCCACTCCATCCCAGCTCACAATCCCAGTTCAGCCAAGCCTGACCCACACATCCCTCCCTGCCAGACGTGCAGAGCTCAGTCCCAGCACTGGGAACTGTGCACAGGAAGAAAACCTCTCAGTGGCTGGCCTGTAACTGGAATTCAGGCACAGAAAGGTTTTCAGGTCACCACTGTTCAACAATAATCTCAGGGACCTGACTCAGAGATCTAAATGGCAGGCTTTGAAGGACTACTTTTCTTCATGCCAGAAGCAATCCCCCATAGACAGTTTTCATGTAACCATCCTGTTCTGGAGGATAAAAGAATTTATCGGGATGATTTTCAAGCTGACCTAAGTTCCAGAGGACCATCTTTAACCTGTTTAATTTTGGAGCATAGATAAAGCCAAAATGCCCTGCTGTATTCTCACTTCCAAGAGCCATGGCCATGCAAAGGAAAAAAACAAAGCCTCTCTTTTTCAGTTCAACAGTTCTTTTATTACAATATATTTTAAATATACCTTTGAGCCAGCAGGTTTTCTAAGACTGTCACTTTTTTTTTTTCTTCTGCTTTTAGGCCTCGGATTCCTTTTCTGTAGAAGCTATTAGCTTTTCACTGAGAAATACAAGGGGGAATGTTTCAATGACAGCAAGATGCAGCACTAGGTGCAATGTTATATTCTGAGTAAATGATACCATTCAAAGGGCAAGCAGAGCATGAATAGCATTGATTTCCAGAAGAGCTATTTCAGTACTTAGCAAAGTTTGATAAGACTGCTCTCCTTCACTGCCTGAGCTGTTAAGAGGCTGTGTCCCACACCAGCAGGCAGCAATATGGTCTGAGCTAAATGTAACTCATCACCTCCTGTGGGGTTGTCAGCATTAAATTATGCCTGGGCTCACCACCGAAGCCTTGTGGAAAATTCAAGAGCATTCCACAGTACCACTGTGTGCTAAGGTAGGAGTGCCCAAACTGCACTTTGCACTCTAGAAGGGCTCACAAAGCCAGTTTGTATCATCAAAGCACTCAGTGATCTACCCCAAGGGTATCTGAAATCACCTGGCATCCAAAGGTAAAGGCCTGACTGATGGCTGAGAGCCCCCGAGGGTGAAGCTGTGCAGGAGGAGACCTTTTGGAGCCAGTCCAAGCCAATGGGATGCTCTTTCAAAACTTCAAAACCAAGAGCAGCAGCATCACTTCAGAGAACCATTAGTTTACCTAATGGGCTTCATCTACCTCAAGACAAGGTGAACAACAACTTTAGAGTGCTGCCTTCTTTGCTTTAAGTGGGATCTGGAGAACCAGCTCAAGTTCAATAGAAGTACATCCACAGGTCTAAATATGCAAAGCCATCTCCAAGCAAGGAGTTGCACTTTGCCCACCCATACAAATAGCTCTCATAAAACCAAAATGTTTGCAGCCAAAATCCATAAATTTATATAACTTTTCAGAGCTAGTTATATGAAATTGAAGTGAAAAAATTTTGCAGGTTATTTGAAAAGAGAAAATAACCTATTTTTTTCTCAAATAACCTATTTTGTTACTGGATAAGATCTATTTTTAACAAATTTTAAACAAATTTTAGAAGTACCAGATAATATCTTACTTTAGCTAAAATACCATGTTTTAAACTTACTTCTGGTTTTGAAAGTTTTTTGCAAATAACTTTCAGCTACTTTACAAGCATAAATGTGCTTGTAAAGCACATCAATACCATGTTGTCTTATTAGAATGCCCTTCAACCACCCGAATAATCCAATATTGGCAGCAGTTCAGACCACACATCTTGGCAGACATACAACCTGGCTATATATCCAAAGCTGTCACTGAGCACACTTTCTGTGGCATGCCAACCTTGAGTACCTTGAAAGTGTATGAGTATTTTAAGAAGGTTAAAATGCTGTTGTCAGTTTGTCAATTCTATAATTTCACCAATTACCGCAGCTTCAACAAATCCTTAGATGACACAGGTCTCCTGAAGCTGCTGCAAAATTAGAAAAGGGAGAGGGATGGATCAGCAGAGCCATTGAGGGAGTGAGAGTCCCCATGTCACCATGTCTGGAGCCTAGAGGCTTGTTTACTTCAGTTTTAGCCTGTTTACTGAACATTGAACTGGGAATCTTAATTGCTCCTGAGGAAATAAATAGATATTGTTGTACTTTTGAAGCTCCAAATTCTTTATGCAGTGGTGTGGAAACTGGCATTGTGGGCAGGAGAGGACTGTGATGGGATTAATCTTTTCAAAGATAAATTGGTTGTAAAATCTTGTTGTTCCTCCAGCTCTCCTTCTTCATGGCCCACCTTATCCCACCCACAGCCCACACTGTGGGAGCTATCAGGCCTTGGGCAGGTGTTTACAATCACAGAGGTTACCAAAGCAGCTCTGCCAACAGGGTCTGGCTCATGCCTCCCACCATTTCCAACCTATCACCCCTTCTTTCATGCTCTCTGACTGTTCCTCTCAGCTAACTCTCAGACATGCGCAAGGTCATTGCTCCTTGCAATGCAGGACCCCCCCTAGAGAAAACCTTTCCCTTACACATCACTCCTGCTAGTGTTCCACCTGCATCTTTACTGTCCTGCTCCTTGCCCAGCACTTCCCCTGCGTCACCCCTGGCTGTTCACCTCCTCCCTGCCTCTCTGAGAACTGGGCAGCCAGCAGAAGCAGCAGCAGGCCAGTAGAGTTAATGCTGTCCTGTCAAATCTCAAATCATCTACTTCCAATCCCAGCTGGTTCCTTCAAGGAGAAACAAAACAAAACAAAACAAAAACCTAGAACACAGAAGCATGAAAATGCCTTTGCAAAGTTTGAATGTTGATGTTTAGTTTCTTGACATGATGAATTTACCCAGAAAAACTGTATCTCGAGCATAGAGGAATCTGTTAAGAAAAAGGCACTGTAAGCAGCTGGCAGGCAGCAAGACATTGTGTCAATGACCATTACCCTGCTCAGGTAATATGCTTGTCAAAGACAATAGGACTGTTCTGCACACATAGGATGCAGAAGCAGCCACTGAGCAGGCAAATTCCAACTCATTTCACCAGCCATAAAATAAATCCTGAGTCCATCAATGCTTGTGTAGAAATGAAAGCTGTTTTATGACCAAAGCATAAGACGAAAGCCCTTCAAATGCCCACTTCAAAGTCTAAAGCTTTCTTAACACTTCTGACACTTTCAATCTCTTCAGCTTTTTGCTCTGAGTGCAGTTTTAGCAACAACAGGAACAAGGAAATAATACCACCAAATTGACTTAGCACCACGTGTGAATTCTTATTTACAAGCTACCGATAGCAGCATTTTTATCCCTGGCTCAGCTCTAGCAGCAGCGAGTCTGAAAGCAGCTGTACAGCTCAGGGCTGACAGCAAGAAGGGCACTGCCCCAGCCCAAGCCCTGCTCCTCTCTCACACCACTGAGGTGATCAGGTATTGCCATCAACGTGCCCCAGTGTCAGTGGGGGATCAGGGACCCACTATGCACCAGTATGACCTACTGCTGCCCGGGCCCCTTCTAATTCTGACCTTCTGATTTTCTCACCTCACATAAAAAGGGCTGCTCTTACTGACATTCCCACCGTTTTCCCTCTGCTCCACAGGGTGACAAAACATTCAATGGTGCCTGAAAGGAGAGCAGCCACTAATAAAGACAGAGCATGAGCCTGTGCCCAGGAGTCAAGGTATGCCCGTAGGGAGGAGTCAGAGGTCCTGGTTCCCACTCCCCAGAGCATATTGTTGTACCAAGAACAGGGGCAGGAGCTCTGGACTCATCTTTGCCTCTGTATTACTCATATCTCCAAGGCCTCTTTATCTATTGCATTCATACACAGCTGGTTATAAATATCATCACATGAAATAAAGTGGTTTGGGGCTTTTTATCTAGCTGATATTCCTCATGTTTTCCCACATTTCTTACGGCATATGGTAGGGGAAGAGATGCCACAAAATTCATCATCCTTTTCATGGATTTTCAGCAAAATATGCAGTGAGGCAATAATTAAGACATCAAATCTACATTTTGGCAAGGTTTTCAGTGGATTAATTTGAAATAACATACCAAGATAATGATATCCTAATGATTTTTTCCAGGTTATTATATAAATTACACCACTCTCTCCAGAATGATGGAGGATGCTATTTATTACTCCCTCTTCCATTTCCATCACTTGCTGTTGCCCCAAAACATTTAGAGCTGTTGTAATATCTCTTCCCAATGTACTAAAATACAATTTGCCTGTTGCTATTGCAAGACACCAAAGACCAGACAAAGTGATTGGGTTTTTTGTTTGAATTTAGGAAGGAAAGTTCCAGGAACATAATAAGTTATAAATAACATCCACTCTGGTGCATCTGACAATTCTAAACCATAAAAACAAAAAAAGAGTTATAACGTGTTCCGTCTAATTTAAGATCTTTCATCTAAAAGACTAAAGGCCTCAGATATGACAATATGCATGCACATAAAAAAAGTCAAACAAAAAAACCAAAAAACACCCCACCCAAAAACTCAGAAGAAATGAAAAGTATAATTTTCCTCATGTTTCTGTAGGAACAGAGAGTCTATTACATAACAGAGCTGAGATGACTCCAAAAAAGACTCTAAGCTGTAAAAAAAAAAATTGATAGTGCTTGCTACTCTGACCTGAAGATAAAGTCCTTCCTGGTCTTAAACCTCCTGACTGGATCCAGGGGGCTGTGTCTATCTCCATTTCAGCCCTGCCACATGATAGGATTTTTTAGCATAAGTATTTTGTTCATAATGTAAATTGGGCATGTAGTTCCATCTTACCCTAGGAAAGCTGTTCTCTATTTGATTAGACTAAGGAAACTTGGCAGTGTGACTAAGCTGAGACTCCCAAATACATTTCATTTTACTGTGAGAGTCATTATTAACATCCAGAAGTCCTGGACTAGCCCGTTAAAATTATTACAGCCCCTGCCCTGCGATATGCACATGAGACAAAAGAGGCAGGTATAGCTGGACAGAAGGAAAGAGCAGAGTGAAACAAGCCAGCACTGGGATTGTCCACAGGCCACTCTCTGTACAACCAGCACTGATTTATTTTAAATTTCCCAGCAGGGAAGATTTTACTCAGGAACCAGAATGCAAGCAGTGAGGGAACTTTGCCACTATTTATCTGGAGGTTCTCCACACACTTAGGGAGACATTCAGCAAGTAAACTTCCATAGGTAAGTTCACAAGTTCTCTTACACCTCTTAAGCCAGCAGAGAAAATGTAAAGTTATCTGCAGGAGTGATTTATCCAAGCTGTCAGACATTCATGGAACAAAATCAAACTCCAGTTTGGCAAGACCAAGGGATTTTTCAGAATTGTATTTATTCCAAGAAACCTGGAAGAAATCCAAGTAGGGTTGTTTTACTAAAAGAGAGAAAAAGACCTCATCTGACCTGCAAAATCTGAGTGCTGCTTGTGCATCATGAGTGCTAAAACTGAAATGGCCTGGAGATGCCATGCCAGAGAGAACTCAGTTTCAGCCCAGAATAGCCAAAACCATTGTGGTTGATGCAAAGGCCAAGTTCCAGCCCCGCTTGTTGCTGAATCAGGGAAGCAGTGACACCTCTACTTACCACATCCCAACAGAGTACCCTTGTCTTTACACCTCTCATCATCCTTAGTGAATGTATTCTGAAAAGTTTACAGCTTCATTTTGACACAAAATGAAAATGGATTTTTGGAACTGCATCTCTTCGTGGGATAGAGTCCTTGTTTTCCAGCCCAACTGAACTTCAAGCTTTAGTTTTCAGTGCCTAATGCAAATAATTTGAAACAGGAACGTGTAAAGGTCTGGATGCATTCTAAGCACTAGTACTACAAATCAGTCAGCATAAAACATATTTCAAACTCACTCCTGTTTCATGAATCCAAATTTCATAGTAAGTAAAGTAGAAATCTTCCTACAAATTCAAAAGCAAACCACTTTCCAATCTCCCTTCATCTGTTTAAATTAATGCTGACTGCCATAGAAAGCATACCCTTTAGAAATAACAGATGATTAAACAGCCTGCCTCACCTGTAAATAAGCATGGAATTTGGTGCGTTAGACATGTTATTTACTTTGCACCTACTAGTCTAGCTCAAGTCCTGTGACTATTTATCTACCAGAGAGCCTCCAGGTTTTTTTCATTTGAAATAAATGCCAAATGACAAATTGCTTTTGACTCCAGAGGTTTGGAGACCGAACTTCTGACACACATGTAAGCCTTTTGCTGGGGAGCCATCTGCAAGGCAAACACAAAACTCTAACATTATTATTCCAACCAACATGAAATACTGCAAAATACAAACTCAGCCTCCAGTTTGACTCCTACTAATATGTACACAATGTAAGACTCAAATAAAAATGTTCAGCTGTGGATATTTATGTCTTATTCTTAGCTCTGTTGTGTTTAGAGGCTTAGTACACCTTTGGTTGCTTCTCATCCTCCAAACAGACAATGCAGAAAGACCTTTCTGTGCCAATCACATACCAGCATCTGCAAGACAGAAAGAACATGGCAGAAGTACACAAAACGTAGGAGGAGGTATGCTGTGATTGCTGCATTTCAAACAGATGTTTAAAAAAAGTGAGAAGTTTTACTTCCTGCAGGATATGCTTTCTAGAACCATCAGATTTCTTATGTGTGGTAGTCTAACTTGCACCGTCATGTTTCCAGCCAAAACTGCAGCAAGGCACCAGTGGACTCCAGAAATCTCTCATGCTTCTGTTGTGTTTCTCCACCTATGGATACTGGGCAAATCATGCAGTTCTGTCACATTTAGTTCTGTCAGTTTTCTCTGAAGACATAGGAAAAATCTTACTGAATCTCCTCATTAGAAAAAAGCACTACCTGGCAAATCCAACATGCTTATGTTATTAATGGAAATTAAGGAGAAACTATGCCTGTCACTTGCCCTTCAGACACTAAAGTAAACATTCATTATTTTATCTCTGAGCATAACTTGGCAAATGGCATAAGCCCTGCTGGAAAAGGTGTACAGTAATGAAATAAACTAGTGCAAATGTGATCTGAGCAGTAAAAGTTAATTATAAAAGCAGTACATGATGGCCTTTAATAAACAATTACAATACTAACAGAAATAGTGGTTGCAACAGCTCTGCAGTCACTGACAACTATTTCTTAAGGCGCCACCATAAAACATTATTTATTAAAGATGTTGTAAAACAACAACTTTGGAAAAGCTAAATGTACGCTAAAATACAGAATCTGAATACAGAGATGAATCGAGAGAGGAAAGTCTGTGGTTTAGCAGCTGTGTTCTTTTCCTCTGATTTGGATTTAAATACTGTCCTGGAGGACAAGTCTTGAGACGCCACCAGTAAATGTGTGTCTGTTACAATTCAAGGAAGAAGTAGTGACATACACAATTTCACAGTGATTCAGGTACATTAATTATGATTTCAGGGAGGAGACACCAGGACTATGCACACCCTCCACCAGAAGTTTTACATCTAAGCTTTATTACTACCAAGCACTTCTATGAATCTTTTTGATTCTATTGGATTCAGGGCATCTTTTAGAAGATTTTCCAAAGAGAAATGCAAAGCTGTCAATGTGATCCTAGTAGGATTTTTTCCACTGCCACTTGGTTGATCTCTCCAAATTGACTCACAGCTGAAGGCACCACACAAATCTGAGGATTTGTTTGTCCAAAGCACTGGAATTTAGTGATTCCCATCACTAAATGGGATTATCCAAATGGCTCACAAATTAACATCTTTTGACAAATTGAACAATTTTAACCTGATATTACCCCCACAGTTTCACAGATTATACATATGAGGAATTACAGCACAAAGGGGCTAATGCTTAGATCCTGGGAAAAGGACACTAACAATAATTTACCATTATGTGCCATTGCACTGGGGGGCACCCACGGCAGCAGGGAACTACATAGAGCAAGGAATAGCAACCTAGTTCAAATCCTGCCCTTATTCTATGGCAGCAGAGACCTTCCATGGCAGCATCACCTTCAAGCTTCCCTGAAGGTGATGATGGATACACACTGAAGAGATATAGCAAG
The DNA here is from genome assembly GCF_049639895.1 of Pseudopodoces humilis. Classification (NCBI taxonomy): domain Eukaryota; kingdom Metazoa; phylum Chordata; class Aves; order Passeriformes; family Paridae; genus Pseudopodoces; species Pseudopodoces humilis. The sequence continues at coordinate 69,059,373 of NC_142201.1, forward strand.
AGATCTCAATAATAGTAAGCTGGATAGATGAGTAGCCTTTCAGGGAGCTGTAGAGAGCCGTGTTTTGCCAGATCCTGGTAACAAAGCAAGAATGGTGTAGGCATGTCATCTTGTGTGTCATTTGAAGGTGGTATTGTCATATTTCAGGAAGAGAAGAGAGATTTTTAAGGAGTTAAAGCAAGTTGCCCCTTGACCATGCAGCTAGACTCATGCCTTTAAACATGTACTTGGTATTGTCTTTAAAAAATTACCGCAAGACTTTAACATTGCAAATGGGATCACATTTTAGGACAAAAGGAACTGTTAGATGCTCAGATGTGTGTTACCTTGTTCATCACAAGTTCTGGGGTTCTTTTCCATGATTACCCCTGCAACTAGCCCAAAGTTTAATTTTGTTTTAAGGAAATATTAGGACCTGGACAAACTGTCAGGGACATCAGAACAGCCATGCATGGCAGAGCAATGGTCCATCCAGTCCTGTGCTCTTCCCCATTCTCTGTCTGGCCCGAACACAGGTGCCCAGGCCAGTGCATGACAACAGGGAAAGCTCCCATCAGCATCTGCTCTGGTTATGCTCCTGGCCCCCTTCAGGTTGTGGCTCTGGGACCTCCTGGACCGGGCTAAGCATAAATAAGCAAAATGATAAAGATCATCATCAAGTGAGCATCTAGGACTAAAAATATCCTTTATATTCCTCATTGTAAAGCATTAACTTCAGAAAAAGTCTGTGACCTTTTTTGCAACCTCTGCAAATTTTTATCATTCTTTTTTTGATGTATAAACTGGGTGCAGCCTTTGAGTACCAATCCTACCAATGCTAAGTACAGGGTTTAGCTCCCTTTTGACTCAGCAGTCTTTTAGCTAAGTATCTTATGAGCATTTTTTGCTGCAGCACCAAACTAGAATTTCATATGCAAGTACATGCTCACTGGGATCCTTAAGCTTTTTTCAGCATCACTGTTTTCCTGTGAAAAGCATGTTTGATTATACTTAAATACAACTTCGTGTAGCAAGGCAAACTTATCCAGCACTCCAGACTTCTCTGTAGATCCGCCCCCTTATCTCTACAGGTCTTTCTACAGTCTTTTTGTGAGTTGCAAGCTTTCTTCTGGCTTCAACTTCAGTACCAAAAATATTTAGTGCTGGTATTTGTATGGAGCCTTGAAGAGTCTCATGAGACACACTTTAATCTGGCAATGATTTCCTATGACAAGCTTCTAGACTTATGCAAATTCAAGACAATTTAAGGCTTTTTTAGGAATATTTCTCCAAAAATATATCTTATATGCTACTTATGTCTTGCTTCCTATGAACAATCCAGAGATGTGTGCTGGAGACTCTGGCTTTAAGTGTGGCTGTCACAAAACAAAAATGGACCTGTGTTTGATATGTATCAAAATAAAGTGAGCAGAAGTGTAAACAAGGTGGGAGTGAGAGCTTTTACACATGCAGTGAGTTACACATGCACATAATACACATACACATAATAGGTTACACATGCAACCTATTAACAGACATCAGAAGTTTGTGCCAGTATGAGGCAGGCACTCCCGGCCCCCCCGCCCCCACCCACCACAGGCTCTGCTCTGCAAGGACTCATTACAAATGTGAGCCAGAAGCAGTCGGGGCTCTGGAGACAAAGGATTGCCAACCTGAGACTATCAGGAATAGGAAAAGAGGGGAATGAGGATGATGGGATTGATTCGGGGTTCTGCTCTGTGGGCATGGGGTCAGAGGATGGAGCTTCATATCCAAGCGTTTATACGATGAGTGATGTGGGAAGCACTGCTTTGAAGATGTGGCACAGCAGGGATGGGACCTCCTAGTATGCAAAGCCAAAATCTTTTTCTCATAAATAATTACAAGTATTTCTCCTTTATTTTCTTTTTTTTTTTTTTAATAAATATGATCATTTTTAGCTTCCACCAATTAGCTGGATACTAATCTATTATATGTGTACATTCTTGATAATGTATAACCTTTGCAATCCAACTGTCGAGTGTCAGATACAAATGCCTCTCAAAATTTAAAGAAAATGCATGTGCTCTGCTTCTTTCATGTGCAACATTTATAATCTCAGCAAAAATGAAAGCAGATTTGCTTGACGAGATGTAGCATGAAACATTGAAATCCCCCTTTGCCCTGGCTTGCCAGCCAAATAAATCACAGGCCACTTCATTGAGCCCCTGTCTGAATACATAAACATGACAGGACAGCTTTGGGAACATCTAGTAAATCTCATTAAACACTTCCACTGATAGCATAATAAAATGCTAAGCATATTCTAGCTGCCACACTGCACTGAGAATCAGAGTGCCTCTCTCCTGCTTTTTGTAATTCTGAGCCTTGCTTCCATAAAAAGAAAGATACTATCATAGTTTTGTTTTAAAATACTGGCTCACCCTGCAAGGTTGTATATTTTCAAAACTCAGCTTTCCTCACTCTTGTTTTTGGGACACATAATTTGTTAACCTTGGATTGCTCTCCTGACAAGGTGAAAACTCATTAACCACCTCTGTATAATTTAAACACACAGCTTTGTTACTATGCTGGCATCAGCCCACAGGGACGGCTGGGTTCCTGTACCAATAGCTTGTTCTCATGGCAGGTATGTCCTCAATAGCTTTCTCTAGGACAGAAGATAATTACCTGCCCAGTAAAAGAATCACAGTACCAGAAAATCCACAAAAATGCTGTATGAACTTGTATAAGGCAAGATCACCTCATCCAAGACTGTCACAGAGCAGAAAAAAATAGTGCTGCTCTTGAGGTTCCCTTTTCATGTTATATGAACTGTCCCCATGGGAACGATTCCTCTCCCTGTCTCTCCCAGTACCTAACAGTACAGGAGAGAGAGGCACACACAAAAACTTTCAGCTCTCATGTCAAACACTTTTCTTTCCTCAGCAGTCATTTCAGTGGCAGACAGCTTTTCAAAAGTGATTGTTCTTAATAATAGCCCAGGAGAACAATTTTGATTCTGGGTATCCCTAATACTTTATATTACTGTCCCCTGTAACAGGCAAAGAAACACCAACATTGTTACAGGGACATCAGGGAAGCAACAGATGGATCCAAGTAGCAGGGGAATGCTCCCCCCCCCCACCCCTCCCCTGTTTGGAGCCACCTTCCTCAGCACCATGGCTACATCCAGCTGATCCCTAGTTACATTTGCTTAATGGAGGCTCCTTGTGGTTACCTTTCACCCCTCTGCCAGCCTCCCAAGTGTTGTTCAAAGCCTCATGGCACCAGGGATAAAGGCTCCTTTAGCAAGGATCACTGATTTACATTCACTTTACAGAACAGGCTTTTATGCGCACTCATTGCTCCAGTGACTGGGTGCATCCAGCACCGGCAGACTTCCAAAGTCACCAGAGACCCACCAGGCTTCAAAAGCTTGTGGCAGCAATATCTGACAGCAAAATCAGGACTGCATCATTTAATTTACGATAGTGTGGGAGATGGAGGGGAAGCAGCTTAGCATGGTAGGCACTCGGTGAAGGCATTAGCAAATGGAAGCCACTGGAACCCTTATGTCAGATTTTCCCCCATGCACTTATATCTAGGCTGAATGCTAAGCAGGATCTGTCTACTTTCCAATTTCAGTTTGAATTATGCCAAAATCTTTTGAGCTCAACCCAAGGAAGTCAAAGTGGCAGATATTCATTTCACTAAAGAAAAATAGTCTAGGAAGCTCTCTAGAGTGCAATAAAGGCCCACACACAGAGAGCCCTGAGATGTGGTTTAGCATTCACATTGCAAAGGGCTTCTGGCATTTGGCAAGCTTCCTATGTCTCAGGTGCCACCTAGAGCTGCTTGCTACCTACTCTGATGAAGATACAGTGACAGTCCAGGGGCAACAGCAAGAAAGCAAGAAGAGAAAAGAAAATTTAGTCTAGCATTTAAAGAGCTGAATTCACCAAATTTCTCTCAACATAATTAAAATAGCATGAGACAATTTTGAATGGATCAAATGAATTTTTTCATACAGTTCACCTTACCCCTCATATCCTCCTTTATCCCATTCTCATAATTTTCCACCACAGGACAACTGAGGCCTTGCAAGTCCTTGCCATTGCACCAGAACACTTCCTTGTTTTTCTTTCCTGATCCTTCATATCAGGACCTGACCACCTGCTTAAGGGCTGTCTAGATATAGACAAGGTTTGCAACACCTAGGAACATCAATTCTCACCATGTTTGCCTGTGTGTAAAGCTCTGGATGGGAATAAATCCATGGTTCTGGCCCACACCTGGAGCACTGCACCAGCCCCAAGGGCAGCACGGGAGCCAGCCAGTGGTCCATGCTGACAGGGAGATACCTGGGCCTGATTCAAACCTCTTCAAGTTAGTAGAGTTAGTTAGTGGCAACACTCCTATTGACCCCCATGGAGTCTGGATCAGTACTATGGTGGGACAATTACAGAGGTAATTGAAGTGGAAGACTCCAAGTGAATGATTGCCAAGGAGTGAGGAATTGATTAGCAAAAGGGAGAGATTATGGTAAGAGAGAAAAATTTTAGCAGAAGAAGCAACCAGTCAACAGTGGTGAAGTAGAATAAATAAAATTCCTACAGGACAATACACAGATAACTTCTCATTATTTCCTCTCTGTAACCCCTCCTTGCAAATCTCTTTTATTTACACAGAGTTTACACTGGCACCTATTTTTCCTCCAAATCTGGACTAATACAGTTCAGATCCATGCAGCAAGCACGTTTCATAGCATAGATGATACAAAGAAAAGTCCCTTTCTCAGTTCCCACCCAGCTCACATTTGTGTGGATCCTTCTCCCTCTTCAGGATAACAAAAAGCTGTCTCTGTAGCCACGGCAGCAACTTTTACCATGAAAACTGATTCTTAAGCTGTTTATTTGGCATTAATTTAGAAACTGCCCTTTTTTAGGAAGGTGACCAAACCTCTAGGCAGAAAGTACCAATGAGACCTTTTACAGCAAATCAGTGCATGGAAACTGCTGGTAGAACTACATGGAGGCTAGACCCAGAGATGTATTCACCAGATCCAGTTGTTGGCACTTAAAGGAGAAGGCTGGAAACCTATAGTACAAGGAGAAGTAAAGAAAACTCCAAAGGCATCCTAGACTGGGTTAAGCCCTCTCACAAGGTACCTGCCTCCTTCCTCACTGTGGAGGCCAAATTTTGCCTAATACAGACCTGTGTTTAGAGGAGACCTGGAAATGGATCTTGTGAAATGGACTGGCTGCTCAGGTAACACGAGACCGAGCAGATGAAACCACTGGGATCATTTTTCCTTTTAATCATCTAGTTTTGTGGCATTGGAAATAGTTGATGTGGGCACTTGCTCATGCAGGCAAACAGGGAAAACTTTGGAGGGCAGCAGGGTCAACCACATACTAGGCAGGTGCATCATGCATCAGGCAGGTTTGTCATGATGGGGAAAGGTCCCACAGGTCAGGACCACCCTCCACAGAGGCACCCAGGGCCAGAACTGCCCTGGGATGGCCAGGGCTGTGGAGAGCTGGAGACCTGCACTGCTGCTGCATGGCCAGGGCAGGGGCTGGGATAGGGCCCTGGCCCATGGGCAGGATGGGGGAGGTCCTGGAGGAGGTCAAGCAAGGCCAACAGAGCCTATTAGTGCCCTAAAGACCCTGGCAGCAGCTTGGCTGGAAATGTACAAGGACCCCAGCTTTATCAGATTTCATTAAAACTAATGGGATGAAATCATACCTATTCATAATGTGTCTTGCCCTCCTTTTCTAAAAATTTAAAAGTCTCTCACTGTAAGCAGAGCCTTGAGAACAGCTGCAAGAACGGCTTGTTATGAAGAACCTAACCTGCAGTGCTGTAGGCTACTGCAGTTACCTAAATCCTTACTACTGCTGTAAATTACTCTCATTTGTCAGTGTCCCCATCCTGTCCAACCCATGATATGTTGTTACCATTGTCTTTGGATTTGAATATTCCACAATGCCGTATTTGTTGCAGAAAGAATCTATTAAAAAAACAACATGAAATTTAGAGAAGACTTTTGATTACAGATAGCCTGTGTAATACTTCATCAGTCTTCACTAATTTATTCTTGCTCCCTTGTAATACGTGTGCAGACACTGTGTAAACAGGAGCTCTATCAGGACAAATGATGCAGTTTCATTCCTCAAGCACAGTAGACAGATTCTCACTCCATAAATTGTCCCATTTGTAAATTATCGTATAGGTTAATAGATTTTAGAGCCTGAAGGGACTTATGGCATAATCTAGCCTGCATTAACTCTTGTGAAACCACTGCATGTATTAGGTGTACAATTATATCCAGTAACTCCTAGCAAAAAAAGGAAATTATTATTCTTCAAACTTTGTGCAGTTGGGGATCTTTAAAGGGAAAACTATGAACGAGATAAATAATCTTTTGCCCTTAAAAATTACTTCTAAAAGGATATTTCCTTGGTACATAAATCATCAGTAGTTAAAGGCAGATTACATGTATAATAAATGATAGATGTTAGATGTTATCGAAGTGATTTCAGGCTTCACTCCACAAAGGCACTTAAGAGTGAGTAGTTTTAAACTTGTGAATTGCATTGTAGGTTTCCGTGGGATCACTTCTGGGCTTCCAACAGAGCCTGCATGTAAGAGCTTGCTAGAATAAGTCTTGCAGAAGCTGACTGAATACATCTATATAACAGCACCAGATGAGCTTCAGTGTGAACTAAAACTCCAGACTAATAGCTGCACTGCAGCAAAATGCCTTCAAGGCAGGTCTGGAAATGTTATGGTGTCTATATATCACACCCAGCTGATTTCAACTTGTCTGTGAACATGGTGATATCCCATTTAAAAAAAATAATCAACCCTGGTTCGTGACACTCAGGCTTGAAAATCTTGGGTTTTCCTATCAGTAATCACAAAATTATGCGCATTTCTGCAGCATATGACAAGAAATAGTTGGTGTCTGCGGTACATCCTGAGCAAAGACTGGCTTTTAAATGGTGACTGCAGCAGCTGTGGATGTTTGTTTAGCTGAAGCTACCTTCATTTACCCACCCTTCGAGAAAACAGCATTGTCACAACAGCTGTGTCGTGTCATAAACTCAACTTCAAAACAACAATAATTGGAATCCATAGGAAGCACCTGATTCTTTCAGGAAAACACAAAATTGTGTCAAAGCAAATCAAAGAAAAGTAAGTTGTGCAATAAGAAAGATGTCAAAGTAATATCAATATAGACAAATAAGAAGGTAAAAGATGAAATGCAAGAAACATTATTGCCAGCTTTTGGAAATACCTGCAGAGTATCCAGGTGACTGGAAAAAATTAACTGGGACACTGGGAAAAGAACAAATTAGCTCACTATCAAGTTAGATATGAGCTAGGAACCTAACTAAAACTAATAAGACTGGAAAATATGGCTCAAAGGTGAAACTGTGAACTTTGTAGAATCCATAAAACAGTGAGCTGATTTCAGGATATCTTCAGGTAGACCATTATCCAGTCTATATCTTAAAGAACATCCTTTATTTCCTTGATTTGTTCCACAGGTTTGTCCCCACCTCTGCTGCTAAAGATTCTTTTATTGTGAGGTCTGAATCAATTAATTAACCCGCTGAAGAGAACCAATAAGATTCTGATTAATCTTCCCCTCAGAGCAGAGCCTGAAAAAAAAACAAAACTACAGTACCCTGGCAGTACTAAGGATAAAGTTCCTCCAAAAACAGTGGAGTTATTTTGCTTTCCTCCTCTCCTAAGGTGGCAGTGAATGGGATACTTGCACTAAAAATTATGAAACAGACTTCTTAGTTAAGACTTTGTCTGTTAAGGTACTTCCCTAAGTCTTTGGTTTTGTGGTTGTAATGAAAAGAAATTATGTTCCAAAGCTCCAGAAAGGTTTGTTAGTGGCTACGAAGAAAATAAAGAGGTACCTTCTTGTTGCATACTGAGGAGCAAAAGGAATGCCTTCATTCAGTGAAACAGCCCCATGCCACCTGCACAAGTCACCAACACCCCACAAGCAGCAGCAGTGCACAGGGTGCTGCTGAAGGGTATCTTTGGTTTAGTGATATTCAAAGGGAATTCAATCTGTGTCCTTCGAGAGCAATTTTTGTTATGAACCAAAGCATGCTAAAGGGGCAATTGATGCTAATGCACACTCTTATTTTGCACTAAAATATCACTGGCACATTGCCTGTGGGCACCAGCCTGCTCTACTGGGTTCAGAAGCTGAGGAGCAAGTTAATGCTTCTGGCAGGATTTGAAAACAAGTTTACTAAGGCTCTTTGGGATTCCTAATGTAAGTTCAATACTCAGAGAGAAAGATCAGGCCTTAAGGTGTTTTATTATAGTGAACTGCTGTTGAGTTCTGAGTGCCAAGGTAGTCACAGAACAGTTCAGCAATATCTTTGAAACTAGAAAAATAAATCAGTCCCCTTCAAGTCTTGTACAGAGACTGAAAGTCTCATAAATTATCTGAGGTGAAAAATTTCAAAAAATTAGGATGGAGACAAGAGTTTGGGATTGAAGGGCATAGGCACACAAAAAATTAGGAAAACTGAGGAAACCACTGCAAGGGCTCACTTTCTCACTACAAAATTCAGCAGAACTCAGAGGACTGAAATCTTTGGCTGAAGGATAGAAATATTGTGAGTACCAGAGGTGCAAAAATCCATGAGTGACCTGCTTTGAACTTTGAATCCCAGAAAGGAAAATCAGCAATACAGAACAAAAACTTCTCTAGTAACAGTAGATCCTACAGTCTTCTTGGCCCACATCTATTTCCTGCTATACATTTCTCTTTTGGCACTGAAGCATGCCAACTCCCCCAAACAATTGTTCTCTGCAGGTACAGTCTAGACATAAACAGGGTTATAAATGTTTTGGGGTTTTGTCATTTGATTGCTTCTAAGAATGATTCTCCTGGCTTTTCAAAGACAAGTCCATGTCCAAACAGGTAGAGTAAAAAATACAGAGCAAGTTATACACAAAGCAGTATCCCATCAGTCCCCCTCATCTGCCTTGTCCTGCACAGGTTCCTGTACCAGGACCGATACCGCACGTGCTCCCCATGCAGCAGGATCGGACCAGAACATTTATGCTGTGGGTTTCTAGCTGCAGTTCTTTGAGATATGGTGTTTTCAGGACATGTTTTCAGATACAAACATCACTCTCCTACCATGGCTAACTTGAACGTACCTTAGCAACGTGACCAAAAATGAGGAGCCTCAGGTATACAGACAAGTTCCCAGGCAGTGACAAGTTGCTGTGTGTCAGCCACCCTGCAGTGGCTATCTGCACTGATGCTGTTAAATATCTGCAAGGAAAGACTTGTGGCTGTGATTTGCTTCTGCCACAGACTGTGTGCACAGTTGCAGCACATCAGCTGATAGGAGGTCATTTCTTTCCCACTTTCATCCTGCCTATGCTGCCTGTAGTATTTTGCTGGCTGATTTGACAGGCCCTGTGCAGACACAGGCTGTGGATGGCTGGAAGCTTATTTCTATAATTTACCACTTCGCTCCTGTTTGAAGGACAGCCTGGCAGTGTGTATAGTCAGACGTGGGTCTGGCAGGCACTGGTTGGCAGAGGGCCAAGGGAAGCACCCATGGAGCAGGAAGAAAACATTGGCTATGATTTAGTGGTTGTGCAGGGGTAGGAAAGAAGAGGACATAGAAAGAAAAATTATGCAGATGATTCTCAGATGAATGAGGACAACAAGGGTTCATAGAGGCCGGAAGGTAGTAGCTGATAGTGTGATTGTGGTTCTGAGGGCATTGTCTCAAAACCAAGGAAAAAGCTGTCATGTCAAGCAGGACCCTCAGCTCACTCCCTATGAAAGCATAAAGATGTTGGGAAGAGAGAGGGAAACAAAACCTGCTTGTTCTCTTTTTGTTTTCCTCTTTATCTCTGAAAAGCTGTAAGCTGGTACAGTACAATAAGAAATTTAGAAGCACACTGGAAAGAAATTTCAGCAAAGTGCCTTCTCTGAGAACAACCTGTGAATTAACTTCAAGACTGAAGTTCAAAAATATTTTACTGCTATACCTCTTTTTACACCAAAGGCTTCCTATAACTTCCTACAACTACTCAGCATTTCAAATCAGCTTATTTCAAAGCTTACAATATTACCCTGTTACAGTTCCCATTTGTGTCTAGCTAATGTTTGCAATAATAGGAAAAAAAATTGTTTCAGCAAGAAAACAGATACTGCAGATATTTGCTTTCATTGTAAAAATGATTGGGTCAAAGAACAACTTCCCCAGAGGGAAAAAAATAAAGAGATCCAAATAAAACCAGAGACATAAACAGAAACATGCATCACATCTTTATCCTGGCAACCAGCATGGGGGTTCAACAAATCTGCACCAAATGACATCCAGCTCAAGGTCCAACATTTTGCCTTTATTATTTAGCTTTTTTGATTAAAGTTCTGGAGTTTTTTCACTGACATGTTTTGATTGATTGGGACATGCCTTTCACAAATTAAAATGTCCTTTTTTCTTAAAAATGCTGGGTTTTGATGGCTGGCAGGTCACATGTATTCACAGAAAAACTGGTACTCTCTTCTTACTCAAGTTGACTACATAAAACAGCATAGATCAAACCAAACGAAGTCTCATGGGAACAATAGACAAGGAAACACACACACTCCAGAATTCACTGGATTATTTATAAAATATGATGACTTTAAATAGGTGGCTTCTGTAGAAGCTCATGAATCCTCTGTATACCTAAGATTAGTGTTGTTCCTTTTTTTTTTTTCATTTTATCTCCTGAGTTTCTTAGAATATAAGTTGGATAATTCTGCTTGTTTGCCTTCTCTCCCCAAACACCAACAAAATTTCTGGAATTGGCACTAGCACTCTGGATGCATAAAGAAGCAACTTTTCAAATTAAGCCATGCACAATTTAATTTCTCTTGGGGTCTTAATAACCACAATATCTTTCAAACATAAGGCACAAAGCTTCACTTAAAAAAAAAAAAAAAAGGCTTCAATTTGTATGTCTGCCTTATTTTCCTACTAAAGACAAGATCTCAAATTCTCAAAGCAACAAAGGTAGAGGCAGCTACTTAGTTATCTGAATTTGTTAATCAGCATTGTTTACTATTTATATCCCAGTAGCATTGTATTATACACAGTGCAGTATAGATGAAGACAATTCTCTGCACCACACAGCTTACAGAGATAACTCTAGCTAATAAGAAAAAGGAAGAGCAGGATGGTCTCAATCTCTGCCTCAGTTCATTACCTTCAAAAGAATGGCATTTGTGCTCAGAATTCTTGGTCACGTGTCTACCATGGAAAAAATGATAGTAAAACATTTAAGTAGCTAGACACTTTTACAGACTTCAATGGAGATACAATTTCAGCACTTCTAGCTTCACTGCTGTATGTGGAAAACAAAACACATTAGTTACAAATATGGGCTAAATGTTCGTGGGAATCCTAATGGCTGAAAAACAGAAGGAAAATAGGACAACCACAAATTATTACTAAATAAACAAGAAAGCACCTTATATTATGAAGGCTGTTCTCACAAACTTTAGATGTGCAGGTCATGGTTTCAAATATCTGAGACTGCAGAATTTGCCCTGCATTTTTTACTGCTGCCTGTGAGTAGAACAGCAGTCTCGTCATTAACATGTCTTTATGTTATTCTGCAATATGTCAAGAGCTGCATCCTTGAAATCTGTAGATTTGAAAATATGAATCAACAAAATTCTCACCTTTTTCTTTTACTATTAGAGAATGGCTAAACAAACTACAAATGTAATCCGAAAAAACAGACAATAAACACTCAACTGAACTAGTTGGTTTCTGGTTTACAGGCTGTTACATTCTGCTCCCACCAGCAGGAGGATCAGATATGGTATAGTTAAAAATCCTATTTGCAAAAATAATTCACAGTTCATTTATGGTAGGAACCGTTTGTTTCTTACCCCTCAGGAAATTTCACTTGGTTAAACAAAAGTGGAACAATTCTTCTGATATAGGGAAAGAATCTTACATTTTTTCATCACCTTTCTCATCACTTTTCTGTTTTTACTTTTGCTATGTACCACTCTGTCTTGTGGGCTGCTATTTAGTTAAGAGAAGAGAGATGTACTTTGCTCCAGAACACATCACTATGAGGAAAAGCCACATAAACGCTAACTGTGCGGAAGAGAGGACTGAAAAAAAGCAACTCAGAGTCAAGCTGTGTAATGAATCTGCATAGGAAATATATATGCAATTAATTAAACATTAAAAGAGAAAAGCTGCCAGCTGGGTCATCAAGTAACAATAAAAAACCAATAAAACAATAAAAAAAGATCCAAGAGCCCAACTCACCAACTTGCAAGTGAGGGCAGCTTCTCTGAGCAGCTAAACCAGAGATTACTTTCACTGCTACCCTAGCACATTTAAAGAATTTGCAGGATAAAATCTGCCCAAAAGCTTAATTCTCCCTCCTGTCAGAACTTTCTCAGATTCTGCCTTTCATATGTGAACTGGTCCTCCCTCACCAAGCCCCTGTGGCCTTAAATGACTCCAGACTGAGCTCTATTATGTATTCTAGCTGAGCATACCTAGTAAAGAGACACATGAGCCAAATTAATGATCAGGTTTATAAAAACCTGCTGCACTGTCATCTCCTCCCTTCTCTCACATACCACCTGTGCTCCAGCTCATCTGGTTTGGGGTGTTTTTTCCCCCATCCATCCGTTATACCTTCCACTGTCTTCACTGGTAAGCCCTGTGCTGCACTGTTGTATAGTAAGCAGCACAAAATTATACCTGCCAGCGCTGAGCTATTAATTAAGTTAGCAGTAGTAGGATAATAATAGGACCCTGGCTCAGTACAATTTTCACCTGAACCAGCTGAACACATTTAACTAAAGGAAACAAAGGCCACTATTCCAGCATTTTGTGTATTCACAATTTTTATTCATGGCACAATTAACCATTCTACCATTACAGACAGTGCTGGACAGTTTTATTTGAACAGCAGTCTGTCTTTTCTGCACTGAGCAGTAAAGCACTGACTTCTTGGTAGGGAGCAGCAGATAGGCTTGCTTTTGCTCTGTAGTGGAAACAGCTCCCTGCAATACTGTAATAAGCATGCTGTGACAACCAGTAATGACACCAGCCAGAAGACATCTGAAAAACACTGCAGTAATGCTGAAGTGAACTAAATATTTAACTCTGCAATTTATTTACAGAGAACCTAGTATTGAACCCAGGTCAGCTGCTTGCTGAAAGCAGGACCCTGTGCAGCTGCACCGGGCTGGACTGGGACAGTGACCACTTCAATGTGCAAAGAATTGTTTAGAAATATTGGAGGGTTTGGTTCCTTTTCTAGAAGGCAGAAGACCGTCCCTTGCATGCCACACATGTTGTACGTTTGCACAGGTATACATTAAAATATGTCTGCATAAAGTAACCTGGCTTTCTCCATCTCTCTCAGTCAAGAGAGATGGAGAATGTGTGTGCATCACACAGCCAAGGTGCCAAGGAAGGAAGTGGAGAATTTGTAACTCTCCCCTTTCACCTAAAAGAGCTTAAGCTATGCATATTTTATTTCTTTTATACTTCCATGCTACATTTGCAGGGAGGAATTTCTCCTTCCCTATGTCTGGACATCTTTGATTTGAGGAACTAACCATTTCTCTTAATGACCTTAATTCTAAAGCAATCTGACTGCTTGAAAAGGGGTTGAAAAAGGCTAACAAGGAAAACAGCAGCTTTCTAGAACTTGTGTCCATCCAGGCATTTCATTCAGCATTGGCTGTTTTCACAGCCAAGTAAATCCTAGTTAGCTACTCCCTTACCAGCTCAAGAATGTATCCTACAAAAGATGCATAATTAGGAAAATAACAAACTGCTACATTAAATCTCCGCATCCATGCACTCTGTACATACTCATCCAAGGCACTGAATCCCAACAACCGTAAAGTTAAAATACACTTATTGATTTCTGGCTTTGATGTCTAAAGCAGCACTTCATCAGGGACCTGTTCAAAATTATATAAACAGAGGGAATAAAACAAAGGGCCTCCAGACTCCAAGGACTGGCTGAATTCTCCCTTACAGCTATTTTGTGATCCATGTTTACAATTTTCATACAGAGCTACTGGCACTTTTTGAAGCTCAGTTTACATCTTGACAGCTCCAGCTGTCGGGTCAGTGCTACAGACCAAGAGCTGAAAGGGTCAGGGCCTTCTCTCAAGGTCTTGGTTGTCTCAAAAATCTGTAGCCAGTTATGCAAAAATAGAACGCTCCCTTCATGAAGTACAGACCATTTCCTCTTAATTAGTGAGGACATACAGACTTTTGATACTTTCTCATATATTCCATCCCATTTGTATCAGAGATTTCCATTACTTTTCGCATGGCTCTCACTTAAACTTTTCAGACTTCTTTCATTCCCATTGTAAAGACAGAAGAGCAGATTTCTCCATAGGAAAAGGCACGTGAAATAAAATGTGCTTTCTCCCTGAACCACACAACCTGCTCCATGGAGAAAGAGGCTAAATGCCTCTGCATTGCAAAAAGGTGCCTGATACAGATGAAAGCATGCAAAAGAGAAGTAACGTGCTCTACAAACTACTGGCACAGATGCAAGTATTACTCTGTGCAGGTATCCAAAACACAACACTAGAGTCAAATACTTATCTGCCTGCAGTTTTGCCAGAGTTACAACAGCAATGCTTTTGTCTCCTCTGCTTTCTTTAATTAGTGTCACATCCATTACTGAGCTGCAGCAAAACTGACATTTCAGGAAACAATGTCTGGCTCTTGCTAATCAGAAAGAGAGCTGTAAATCTTGCAAGGAGAGTGGTTTTAATTTGTGCCTATGGGATTTTGATATTGAAATACTGGCCTTAAATATCTGCTCCATGGGGAGCTACTGCTGCACATTAATTCTGAACTTACCAGCTGTTGAGCTGCAATAAGATAAAAAAAAAAAGCGATGAGTGACATAACACTAAGTGACATGGCACCAGAAATGCTGTAGCAAACACAGGAGTGCGCTCACCCGCAAAACACACCACACCAGTATTCACCCCCTACACACTGCCTATACTATCAACTTGGAGGAGGAACCAGCTTCAGACAGCCCAGCTTTACCAGAGATCCTACATCCACAAAGTTACATGGAGCAGCAACACAGCCCATCAAACCATCTGATTTGCCACTTCATGTGTTATTTTCTTTCTTAGGCTATAATGACTCATGCTGGGACGTTTCATTGAGTCATCTTCCATGCAGCCCATTACCTAAAAAAAAAATAAAATAAATCAGGTAAACTTAGGAAAGTTTTCTGAAGCGCCTCTCTCCAGCTTAACACACTTTTTGATTATGCTTCCTATCTTTTTTTGTGAGGTGACATGAGATCATCATGATTCATTCAAGCTGCCCATGTTTCATTGCATTCACTGCTGGAAATGGCACTCCAGAATACAGACGCCCTTCAGATTCCATAGTCAAAGGAAAAACTTCCACCCCATATTTAGAAAGTCTCAAATTCCCTCTTTGCTGTGGCCCTTCACAGTGGAACTTTTCTTTCCCAGGGATGGCTCTAAGATGGATTGCTGCTTATTTTTTAAGGTGCAATAAGGCAGTTTAAGGGTCTGTCTGTTCTTTAGAAGTCTTGGTAATATATATACCATTACATTTTTGCTTTTAAATAAACCTGTAAAAATATGTAAAAATTCAGATTTCCCACATGTTATATGCAAAATCTCTCTAATACCAAATGGTAGCAAAAATATATTTGGTAAATGCAAAACTACAAGGAAGTCTCAATTGGATGGAGTCAGAAGCTCTCCTTTTTGCATGAGATAAATATTTATATTCATATAAGTTTCTATTATGATTCATAAATACCTCAGAATTATTAGCATCCTTGTGGCAGCTTCCTGAGGAATGGTAAAGCTGCCATGTCTGCTTCAGAGAGGAGGAGCTGAAACACTGGAAGACTGAGGTTCACTAAAAGTTCATAGAACTTTTAGTTTCTTAATCTGAGTTATTAACCTGGGTTCCTCTCATCATGAAGCAAAGGAGAAGCAATCACTTTCAGAGTGACTGGTCCTTCCTAAACTAAGCTGTCTGAAATTACACTCAGACATTATCTAACCCTAAACAAGATACACAGAGAAACTGGAGGGCTAGAGGATACAAGATGCTTATTTTGTTCCTGTACACAGGAAAAGTTAACAAAGAAAGTATGCAGCAAAACATGATTTTGACCTCATATTTCTTAAAAGTCAAGCCCATATCTTAACTACTGAGTAACATTAAATAGTGGGCAAGACACTAAAATAAGCATTTGCTAAAAATCTTGATGGATTTGATGCAATAAGGAAATTACAAGATTAGTTTAATCTATCAATAATTCTATAATACAGCTATTACAGATGCAGACCAAAGTAGCTTGTTTGAAAATGCTTGATAGGTACAATGATGTATGAAAAAATAATTACATATGAGAATGGTAAATCTAGTGACATGGTTGAATACTACAAACAACTCAAAATTGCACGCAGTAAGTCATCAAACACATAGATAGATCCTAGTTGTTTTTTCTTTTGAATGCACTAGAACAGAAAATTAGGCAGTAAAGTCAAAAACCAGCCTGGATTTCTGGATTAAAATGTACCAACTAATCAACTAATAATGTGGATTTAAGGAACCATCTTTTTCATTTGTCAAACATAATTTTATTTGCTTTCCTTTACTCTTTTCCTATTTCCTTGAAATATTCTCCTGTCACAAATCTTTCCTGGAGCTTTCTTTTGGCATGAAATAGGTCAGCTTTCAAGTAACACAAGGGCAGGAGAAATGAGCTAGCATTCAAAGAGAAAGGACAGAATGAAGTCACAAGAGCATAGTTGAGTTTTAAGTGTTTTACAGTCATCTTATAAAATTCCCATCAGTTTGGCTAGTTACACTGTAGTTTTTCCCCAGGATTTCTTTTCCAGAGGAAATGAAGTGTGATACTGTGGGTTGTGTTCAAAGTCAACTGCTATCATTGATTTCAGTAGAGCTGTTCGGAGTGTAAAGCTAAGTGCAGAACTGTGGTCCATCTTGTAGAGCTAGATGAAAACAGGTGTTTATAACAGACAGAAAAAAGGTGGCCAAACCATAGGTTTATTCAGACTAGTATTAAATGTATTCCACATTTTGGAAACTGAGTCACAGCCAAGGTGTTTTGGGCTTTACATAGTGAGTGATTTAGTTCACTTTTACAATGATTTGACAGTAACCAAGGTAATAAATTATGAATTTCAGGCAACATTTTGGTTTCTGCTGGACTTGTTTTTGTATACTGTGGTACAGCTGAGAAACATATGACGGGTATTCCTTCTTTTTCTTAACCAAACCTGGTTGGTTTTCAACATTTGTATTTATTCTGAAATCAATTCAGATTGACTCACTTCTAATGAGCCCGCTCCCGCGTCCACAATTTTAAAGAGGAACCAAAGTGCTTTAAAATAAATGTATTCCAAACTTAGCTTACTCTGGTAACCAGAGTTTACATAGTGCACAGGCAAGGAAATGTCAAAGCACTGAAATAAAAGACCAAAGAAGTCAGTCTGTAGAACTGATACACAACTACACCACTGCAGCTACAGAATAAAATAAAAAAAAAAAAGGCATAGCAGAGTGTTCCTATGGTTTAGACAAGTGGTTCCAGGCAGCTTGTCAATACACTGCCTGTACAATCTCTTGCGCTTTTTTTACGTGATGGAAAGGCATACACGAGTATTTAGGTCAAATAAATAATACATATCTCATAAATAGTACAAACCAGTGGGTGTGTCCTCAGAGGTTTCACTTTAGTGGATGACATTTGTATCTTGAAAACGGATGCAGGTGTGTTTTAACCATTTGTATCAAGATGTGCTGGTTTGGGCTGGGATAGAGGTAATTTTCTTACCAGTAGCTGGTGCGGGGCTGTGTTTTGGATTTGTGCTGGAAACAGTAATAACATGGAGATGTTTTGGTTACTGCTGAGCAGGGCTTACAGAGTATCAAGGCCTTTTCTGCCTCTCACTCCACCCCACCAGCAAGTGGAGTTGGGCAGGGACACAGCCAGGACAGCTGACCCCAGCTGACCAAAGGGATATCCCAGACTGTGTGGTGCCATGCTCAGCATACAAAGTAGGGTGAAAGTTGGCTGGAGGCCACTGCTCAGGGACTGGCTGGGCACCGGTCATTGTTTTATATTTGCATCACTTGTCTTTCTAGGGTTTAAATAATGTCTTTTTTTTATTACCTTATTTTTCCTTAGAAGTTATAAATATTAGTATTATTATTTTCTTTTCTTTAAATTATTAAACCATTCTTATCTCAGTCCACTAATTTTCTCACTTCTATACTTCCAATTATTTTCCCCACCATCATTCTGGCAAGGGTGGGGAGTGAGGGACCAGCTGTGTGATGCTTAGTTGCCAGCTGGGGTTAAACAACAACACAAGAGTACTGGTGATTTTTATAATGTTCCTCTTTTTTTTTCTTTTTTTTTTAATATTCAGAAGGATGCACTTAGCAAAGCAAAGAAAAAAAACCCAAAAAACAAAAACAACAACCAAAACAAAACCAAAACAAAAAAACCCAAAAGAAAACCAAACCAAATAAAACCAAAAGGAAAATAAAAATCAAGGAAATGCATTCCAGGCATAAATGAAAATATACTAGGTCAGTTACTGATGGCTAGATTTCTTTTTCTTATAAATAGGGCTCTTACCTACTCTTGCCTAGCTACTGAGTAGTCCAGAATTTTCCTCTTTCACTTGCCACAGATCTGAATTCTGAAATAAAGACTAAAATTAACACTATAAGATGAATCACTTATAGAAGGATACACAAAAGCATAGCAAATTAGGAATCAAAATGCAGACAGAGAGGCAAACCCTCCAGCAGTCTGAGACCAACAACTGTGCATTCCAGCTTCTATTGTAATACATATTTATTTTTTTCTTTACATCATACCACACATTTTCTTATTCATAATCAACCAGCTACTGTCAGGGATGACCATGTGCTCTCTAACTCACTGCTTTGCTTAATAATGCACTTGCTATATCTTCTTGTCTCACTTACTACACTTGTCATGTTTCCAAGCACCCATTTCAAGCAGCTAATTACAGTCATAATTGGGGCACTTTCAGACCAGCATATATGCCTCGTGTTTGCCAGATGGTGGATCCAGATCTCCCTGTCCTGTGTGTACTCAGCAAACAGATATAACCACAGCCCAACATTTTGGAAACCTGTTTTAGATCAATGTTGCATCAGTATGCCACTGAGAACTGACTTGGCCTGCATCAATAGAAGTTAGTTCTGCCTAACCTATTTCATACCAAATTTCCCCAAGAGATGCTCTGATACTAAAAGACTTTAGACAAAATATTACAAATATTCTAACCCCCAAAAGGTGTAATTCACAGCAACTTGCCTATCAGAATTTTAAGAATGTTATGGCAATTAAGGGCAATAACCACTTCAAGGTCCTGTCACTGGATTCACCGCTCAGGATCTAACACGTCTGCAGCTCAGAGTTTCACAGCTTTTGTACTTGCAGCTTGTCCTGCTTGGCACACAAGTAATAATGTGACAACAGGCTAATCTGAAGCTGACAACAAATAGCCATAGAATTAATCAAAAACATCTAAGAAAAAGAAGAATTATTTAAGCTAGAATGGTTACAGCTCATGGCTTTGAGAGTTTCTGCCACAGGATGTTTACAGTTGCAAGGATGTAAGCACAGGTATATTTACTTTTTCCATACAATAGCCACCACACAGGATTTCAGAAACTTCTCATGTTACAATTGGTCAGCATTGTACTCCTTCATCTGTCTACCTAGCTACCTTCTGTCCTGTTTTGTGCACTACAAACCATCCTTGTGCCACAGAGCTTTAAGAAGAAAGATGGAAAGAAGAAATGTACCAGTCACTGCATCCATAAATGAGTATTGTTGTAGCTTCTGGTCAGGCCATTTCTGCAGTGTTTAATGGCACATACAGCACTTCTGGAAACAGCTGAAACCAGAAGGATTATAGCAGCCTTTGTGGCAAGATTGTTAAAAACAGAGCTAAACAAAATGATAAAGATAAAAAAAGCAAGGCTGGATTCTTCAGTGCTGGGAATCAGTTTGCTACAGTGTTAAGCTATGAGTATGGACTAATTTTACACAAAGGCACTGGAACATTACTTTAGATTCAGAAGTGGTGCTTTCCCCAGAGAAGGCTCCCAGGAGAGCCACTTCCAATGGTTTTTCTCCCACCCCCCTTTCCTCTCAACCCTGTGAAGAAGTGCTGTATTTTCCCTGCCAGAGAGAGAAAAATGAGAGAAAAATCATTCTACCAGGCTTGAAATCCCCAAATGCTTTTAGTGGTTGTAATTTCCCCAGTGAGCAATTTTTAGCAGAATGAGCAGATAAAATTACACTGCAAACCATCAGACTGAAGGATAGAATCTTGATCATAATCAGGCATCATTCTTGCAACCATTTCATCTCAGGAATTCCTTGCATATTCATCCCCCTTAAAGGCAAGGGGACAGAGGTCTCTGAATAGATGTTGTATTTAGGAGTTCCTCCCAGATTTTACTGCAATAGAAACAGTGGCTGTATTTACTGGGCCTGCATTTGTTGTTCCATCCAAGGCAGCCCAGTGTTCCCAGTGTACAGCAGCTGTACAGTTGCACTTGTTTGCACCATCGCTACACCAGCCCT
Source organism: Pseudopodoces humilis (assembly GCF_049639895.1). Lineage (NCBI taxonomy): Eukaryota > Metazoa > Chordata > Aves > Passeriformes > Paridae > Pseudopodoces > Pseudopodoces humilis. Next base: position 69,080,067 of record NC_142201.1, read on the forward strand.
GGGTTCCCTACCAGGACTGTGAGATTATTAAATATCAGTCAGGCACTGAACCCAAATGTGTACAGGTGACATCGAGCAGTTACAGATTTACAATCATGTAAATGAAATCATGATGAACCACCAGCTCTGCTCATCACACTTTCCCTCCTGGTCCTCAATCTGTCTTTCAAGTACCATTTTTTATTTCATACGACTGATATGAAAAATGATGGCTCTTATAAATCTTCACAGGTTCAGATACTTAATCACACACCTCCTGCATCTATGACCAGGGTAGCAGCCCTATAGACCTGGATTTATAAGGCCACATTTCAATTAAATTCAAATTTCAATCAGCTCTATGGTCACATATTTTACCATTTCTCTTTCCTTCACAGTCTCTAAATGTCAGATGTATAAAATATTTGACATTTAGGGAAATACCAGCATTATAACAAATATGACAATACACTAATTTCCAGACAATACATGCTAGTAAGCATGTAATTTTCAAGACTTCATTTCAACCCTAGTATACATATTTTAAAATCATCAATTTTAAAATTTAAATGAGAGCAATTGCTAGTATAAAAAAATATTAATTATCAGCATGATCACTGAACCAAAAATAAGACTGACTTATAATTAGCATGCCAGCATATAAACGCCACAGCAAGAACTGATACTGGTTACAAATAATTGATCTGTGAATAGATATGTTCTCTGTGAAATTCCAAAATTTGTAACTCAAAATCATTCTCATTACAGAAACTGGTCATCTTAGCTGAAAATACTTCTATGTATGAATGAGCCAAGAAAATCAATCATTGTTATGGCCACAGAAAGAACTTGTTCTGGGTCACTGTCCAGATACTAAAATATTAGAAGCCTGTGATCTAGTTTATAATTCATGATAGGCTATAGTTAGTCTTATAGATATTAAAAAACCCCTTTCTTCTCCTGAAACAAAAATTGCTCTAGAGACCTCTGCAGTTTTCAGAGTTTAAACACCAAGTCCAATTATTTTGTTGATATATGTCTGTAAATTACAAAATTTTTGAAGAAATTATTTATTAGTATTTGAGATGGGCATCCCAAAAGAAAAAAAAACTAGCTTTTAAAATTTCAGTATTGCTGTATTGTCCAAAAAGTACAGTAGTAACTTTATTCTATCACTATTTGCTTAACAGAAGAGTGAGAGTGAATGTAACATGCGTCAACAGAAAACACATGTTCTAATTTTTACCACACCTTTGCCTTGGAAAGGGAATTCTGAAAGCAATCAAAAAAAACCCCATGTGTTGATGTTTCATTATCTGTCACTGGGATCATGGTCTGCTGTCTAATGTCCTGCACCACCAGTTATAGTAATAATGGGGTTTTTGTTTTAATTTGGCCTGTATTAGCCAAATGGGAAGATGCCTAGACAGGTCGATAGCAAAAGCAGTCAGAGAAGCAGGAGGATTCTGAAGAGGCTATTTCTTTAGATACCACATAAATTAATTGAAAAATACAGAAAAGGCTCATTAAATACCTCTGTTTTACACAAAATAAGAACACTTTTAGAAATATGATACACAGAATGTAAAATGTAACAAGTATACCCAGCTACATACATGGTACAGATAACGCACACCACAAAGATCAAATAAAATTTGATCTTTAAAATCAGAAATCATTGAGATTCTCAACGTTTAGGACCATAGTGTATCTTTGAATCAACAAGTCTGACCTCTGTAAGACCTCATCTAATAATTCTCACATTAGAATTAATCAGTGAACAGCTTAAACAGTTACTTGAAGGGAGATAATGAGGTGGTGACAAAGATGTTTTACAGGACACACATGCTAAGTGTCAAGGAAAGTGATCAATAGGTAGCAGAGGAAGGGTCCCAGAAGCTCATTACAGGCAGTGAACACATCTCAAAACTAAATTTAACATTTCCTGAACAGGGCACTGGAAGAGAAAATGAGCTTCTCATATTTGAAGGTTGAGAGGCCACCATCAGTGTGGAAGGTTGTTAAGAGAGGATTAAATTGTTAAAAGCACTGCTCTAGGTAGGTGACCTCAGTAAGCAGCATTTTGGATGGATATCAGCTGGAGAAGGCTCAATTTGTTGAGCTTGGATAGAATCATGCTTCAGTGATGAGGGACTGGGCAAGGCTTTATCACCATGCAGGGGGTGGATAAAGGCAGTATCATAATCTAAAGGACATAGCTTGAGTCTGAATGCAAAGAGACAGGGCTGGGTTAGAGAAAAACCAATGAAAAATAAGTAGAGTGGTAACCACTGACCAAGGCAGGAAATAACTGGAAAAGTCAGGTAAAGAGGTGAGACTAATCATGCCAGTCTACAGAAGCTTCATAACATGACTAAATGTGTTCCCTTTTAATAAAGTGGGGTGAATAGCTTCTGCTCCAGAAGAATGCTTTCTTTCACTCATGCATTCCCTAAGGAATACACACACACACACACACACACACACGTATATTTCCTTCTTCTGAAGATGACTGGATGAAAAGAGCAATTTTTTACTTGTCTTTGTTGTGATGTCTTGATAGAAAACTTAAAAGCAGTTCTGCTACTGCTGCTCTATAGACATGGTCATATGTGGTTAATACATGAAATTTAAGAGGTCTGGCTAAGAAGTTTATGGTAACTAAAAGAATATTCTTTTTAAGTAAAAACTAACAGTGATGGTTTCCAGCTCCCCACTTTTCCACATCATTAACTATGATCATAGATAATTAAACTTCTATCTGACCTGTCCTAAGTTGCACTTGTGTTATTACACACTTGGAATCCCCAGATCTCTGACGCTAGTATTTACAAATAAGCAATTCAGAAAGGTGCTGTCATTCCAAGTGGAACTGCAAGCTTTTTCTTTCGATGGATTTTTCCCAGGAAAAAAAACAACCAAACTTTCAATTGACTATATGGATTGAAGTGAATCATCACTTCCATGGATGTGATAATTCTGTGAAAGACATGTTGGATCCCCAAAGAATTTCTGACACTTTCTGCTTTGGCACAGAAGAGGAAGTCAAACTCTTCCATTCACTGGATTTTGTCACCAACCAAGCTCACAGCTAAATCCCTCTCACTGAACATCCCATGTAATACTAAGCAATAATCAGACAGTAAAACTAATGTTTCTGCAAGAGGAGTGCATGTTGCTGGACAACTCCTCCATCCAACCTCCTAACATAGCTAACATTTCCCATGTCATGCACTGTAATGCATCTGACTTCAATAATTTTTTTAATGACATTTATGGGCTTGATAACATATCTTTAAGCATTATTACCACAATTTCCACCAAGGTGCAAGCATGAGCATTTAAATCATCATTTATATGTCTCAACAATATGGTCACTTACCCTTCAGAGAATTATCTGTTCTAACTGGACATACTTTTCAGAATACTCCCAGAAATATTCTCCATGCTTCTAAGAGCCACAATGCCCATTATCACCTTATAAAATACGCAGAAAAATCAACATGCCTCAAATAATTTTCCACTTTGGGATACTACTTTACTGGCCAACAGAGCAACCAAATACAGTTGCAAGTCAGCCTTTCTACTTAAGCATGGTCAATACAGGGGTTTGTCCTTTTCCCAGGACAACATACACATTTTAATATCTTTAATATGCTTGTCTCATTTTCTCTTCTCTGATGTCCTCTGCGGTCTTTTGAAGAACTCCAAGCACATTGTGGAACTCTAAAGAAGCTCAGTGCTTCTCACTCATTCATCTCATTCTTTATGCCCAACTAGTAAAAGAAGACTGTAATGAAAACAATTTTTGCCAATGTAACAAAAAACTAGCAAAAATCTGCTTATAAAAGTAAAAGTGCATCTTCTTCAGTTCCAGAATAACCCAACCGCGATAAATCACCACCATCCCCCTCAAAAAAAAAAAATTAATAAAAAAAATAAAGTTATTTAAAGTACCCATGAAAAGAATTAAAAGAAAAACGGTTTCTGTTGTGTTGTTGTGTTAAAGAAAGCAGGAAAGAGACATTAGCTACCAAGAAAAACATGAGATATATTTGCAGGGAAATATGCCCCCAAGACAGACAATTTTGAAGACCATGAATACTCAGTCATTTATCAGACATTGGCAAGGATCCCATCAGGCTAGGACAACTCCTCAGAGAGCCCAGACTACTGAGAACCCAGGGGAAAATGGTTTGTTTTCAAACATCTCATACCATCAGAGTACCAAGTTCTTCCACCTGAAGAGAACGAGCTGTGAGTTATAAGAAACTTCTCCTTGCTATAATGTCCTGCAAAAAGGAAAAAATGAAATTACTACTAATTTTGGGTAAGGTTTTTATTCTGGCACATGGCTGTATTGAATTTGTTTTTGATAAAGGTATCTTCCAAAAAGGTGTCGAGAGGAAATGGGACCATTACTTGCCCTGGATGTGCTGATCCAGAGCATAATTATCTTGGAATTAAAATCTTGAGCTTAATTTTGAATCTAAACTTCTCTTACTTCAGTTTCCAGACATTACACCATTTTCTGACAGACTCAAGACCCACTCAAAATCATGGTGAAAGTATGCTGTAATCCATGCATTTCTTGATCTTCTCTTAGACTAACTGAACAGAGAAATTTCTTCAGCTCTTCAGAATAGTTGTTGTGACTCTTTCCTGCATTCGCTCTCATTTCTCAGTACTTTTTAAAACACACTGGCCTGGACTGTATAAAGCTTTCAAATAGTGATCTCCTCAGTTCCCTGTCCAGAAGTAATAAGTATTTCCCTGTTTCTGTTCATGATTCTCTTTTTATCACAGCAGCCGTCTCTCACAGCTCTGCATAGGGAACTCACATACAGCCAGCTACTTTCCATGCACAATGCTATCCTGTACTTAGTACTATATAATGTAGGAATGACTAAATAATTTTATCTTAGAAATACAGTTATGTTTATATCTGTAGATATTAAAAAATAAATTTCCTGAACAAGCTGTGTGACTTAAGCTCCCCCCCCCCACCCCCCCGAATGTTCTGCTGTCTTCTTTGTTTAGCACAATGTCCACCTGTCTTTATAACACATCCATTCTTAGCCTGTTCTGTGGGTTATGGAATAACTGCAAGTCTGGCACAGGCTCTGTCAGAAGCTGGTGTTTTAAGGGGTTGTAAGAAAACAGGTATTAATCCCCTTCACAAGAATTTTAATGAAAATTGGCACTTCTGTTATAATGGCATATGATAAGACAAGCGCCTTCAAAAATCTATTGCATCTGTGGAGGAGCAAAATATGTCTTGCCATTGTAATAATATCTATGTGACAAGATTTATTTTCTATTAAATTGATATAAATTGGCAAGTATTCTTTTATGCTCCATTCTCTTTCTTTCCTTTGGAAATGGACAAAGACTGATTTAGAATAAACCCAAAATATTCTCTATATAACCCCTACTTTACTTATGCTCCTAATTGTTTCCAGCTTGCCTAACAATTCAGAAAAAAATAAGTGAAGACTTCAACACTTGATTCACCAATGGGAAGGAAAAAAAGAGAAAGTTAAAATAAAAAACAAAGGTGTAATGTGCTGTGCAGTGACCAGCCCATTTAACCAGAGTATGTGGTTCAAAGATTCTGAAAGATCAGTAATAACTGCACAGTTCTGTACATGGGAAGAATTTGGCTCATTACATGGTCTGAGTGTCTAAATGAAATTCATGTAACACTGAAGATTAAATCAATGTGAAGATGAAATATTCTGAAAGGAAATTCTAACAAAAGCCATTTTCTGCAATGTACAAGGGTTGCTGTCATATATTTAGGGTTTTCACACTTCTTCTGTACAGCAAACCATTGCTATCTGCAAGAGTTGTTACCAGAATACGACCTTTTTTATCCTTAATTTTATTTAAATTACTATAAGACTACATATGGGGGAAAAATAAAATACAAAGGAAAAATAATTCCAGGTAATGAGGACTCACACTTGACTAGGCACTCCTTCAGGGTGGTTTTGATTATATGGATGAAAGACTAGGAGTCAAAACACAAAGATTAAGAATAGAGAGAGGGTGCTTAGGATGGAATAAAAGAGGCATGGGACCCTGCTGGATTTCCTGAAGGGAAGCTTGCTAGATGGTAGGGACCCAGATGGAAAATATGTCAATGTGTTATTTCAGGGTAATTTTTCTATTTGCATGGGGCTGTTTTGTTTCTGTGGATAGCTCTATAATTTACTGGCTGGTAACTCAGGATGCATCCCAAAGCCTGATGCTCCACCTGTTCAGACCAGGAAGGCAATGGAGCAGATGACATTTTCCATCCCTCAACTGTATGAAGAGGCTCCCCATCGATGGCACATGGGGTCCTGGAAGCAGATTTGCCCCTTAGGGCATGGTTGGGGCATGACCCTGCAGAGGAGATTACCATGTATGGCCAGTCACAGATACCTGAAGGAAAGAAGGGCATGTCCCTGAACTCACCCAAACCTCCAGGACACAGCAGGTTACAGACTTCCTGAAGAGTGAGAAACTTCCGGACTATGACCAAGACAGATAACAGCACTAGACTCCACAGGTATATTACTCCTCACAAGCATATATATTCCTCAAGATATGCCATTATTATGCAAAGTCATGTTGTGTTACCTGAGCTGGGCCAGAGTATCTTTGTACGTCACCATGGCACTCACAGCGTCAGACACAGATCCTAAGATCCTGGGTCCAAAGCCAGCACAGCCCGACCTCTGCTTCCTGTTCCAGCACTAGGCTGTTCTGTGCTAGCTTGAGGGTCAGCAAACATCTCTATGTGCAGTCTCATGAGAGACAGAAATAAATAGCAAGGTAGTGGTACAAAAGTTCTTTAAAAGCTATGACCTATCACTAATTTTTTGCATCTGATAATCTTCATATTGCCAGAGATTTTAATAAACAGAGATTTTCCTCTAAATGGCAAGTGTTCTGTTTCACTGGGTGAAATCCATGCCAATGCCATTTTCCCTAATGACGACAGTCCACCATCTCAGGAAAAAGTGACAAACTGGCAATATAGGAGACAAGCATTAGCTTGTTTATAATGTCTTATAATAGGAAGGGAAATCATTCACAAATTAAATAAGTGAATAAACACAGCTCTCCAAAGTCCTAAATTAAAATACTCAATTGAAACACTTGCCATTGCCATTTGTGAAACAAATGTTAAAACATTTGAAGAAAAGCTTTTGCATTTTTATTGCAACTGTTCTAAATGGAAGAGTGACAGATGATGAAATACATCAAACATATTCAGATATGGATCACAGGAAAGTATTTGTCACACTGTCACGTAAGAAATCACTGGATAAAACTGGAAGACAATGATCAGCAGCAAGGTGATATCCATTTTTAATCCTTATTATAAAGCGGGAGGGGCACCAGAAATATGAATGAATCATCTTGAGTCATCCAGCAAAGTTTCACAAGGCTTAGCACAGTGACTGAGGTTGATCTGAATGAAGGATGGAACTACGCAGACTTGCTGAGACCATAACTCAACACGGGAGAAGGAAATCTTCCCTCCAGATTCCAATCATTCCCCAGGGCCTGATTTTCCAGAGGGGTAGAGGTATAAATGAGGACAAAGCATGTTTTCCTAAAATTTTCCAGGCTCCTTTGTAGACCAACTCATCCCACTATTTTGACATGCCCTGGAGGACCCACTTCTGTCCACTGACTGTACAGAGGACCTTGGGAAACTATGTTCTGTGCAGAAACCATCTATATCTGGCATTTAAAGCTGTTTGGTGTGGCTCCTCTGACCCAGTGGCCCATATCCGAGTTTAGTTCCAACTCACTCCAAGCCCCAATGGCCTGCCTGCACTACTCAGTATCTAACAGCTTTGTAAATATGCCCATGTGTCCCTAAATGTCACCATCCAAAGATGGCAGGCATCCCCATCCCCATATCCCAGCAGGCTCCCTGCACAGGGAGAAGCTACCTGCTCTAGACCTGACACTGGGCATCACTCTTTTAAATTTTTTATACCATATTTTTAATACCATATTTTCATTGTGGTTGTAGACCACGGACGCACAGAATGGTTGAGGGTCCAGGGTGTCTCTGGAATGGTGTGGTCCAGCCCCACTTCTCAAAGTAGGGTCAGTTACAAGGGGTCATTCCTATTGGAAAGGAGGTCGTAGCCAGGTGGGGGTCAGCCTCTTCTCCCAGGTGACAAGTGACAGGATGACAGAACATAGCCTTAATCTGTGCCAGGGAAGGTTGGACATCAGGAGGAATTTCTTCAGAGAAAGGGTGATTTAACATTGGAATGGGCTGCCCAGGAAGGTGGTGGAGTCACCATCCCTGGAGGTGCTTAAGGAAAGACTGGTTGTGGCACTCAGTGCCACGGTCTGGCTGACATGGTGGTGTTTGGTCATGTGTTGAACTCAATGATCTCAGAGGTTATTTCCAACCTAATTGATTCTATCATTCTTTGACTCATTTTCATGTGGTTGTAGACCGGAGGATCACAGAAAGGTTAGGCTCCAGGGTGCCTTTGTGGTATGGTCTGGTCCAATCCCACTTCTCAAAGCACTGCCAATTAGAACAGGTCATTCAGGACTACAGAATGACAGAACTGTAGAATGGTTTGGATCAGAAGGAACTTTTGAAGACCATCTAGTTTCAAATGCCCTGCCATGGGCAGGAATGTGCCACCCACTAGATCAGGTCACTCGGGACCCCACCCAGCCTGGCCTCGAACACTACCAGGGACGGCGATGTCATCAGCTTTCGAGTTACCTCCAGAGGCAGAGACACCACAACCTCTCTGGGCAAACCCGTGCCGCCAGCACTTGACCACCCCCACAAGACGAGGACAATTTTCATTTAAATAATTTCAGGAGGCTCTCGCTGCAAGGGCAAAGCCGGCCGGTCCCCGGAGATCAGCGGGAGTTCAGCGGGCCACCGGGGCCGCAGGGCCGTGCGCGGCGGTGCCTCGGGGGGCGGAGGAGCGGGGCGGGGGCGCCCGCCCCCTTTTCCCCCCTCACGGCCTCCCACGCGCGCACCTGCGCAGGCGCGCGGGCACGAGGCGCGCCCCCGCCCCCTCACGCCCTCACTCCTCGCTCGCACCCCGGCACACGCACACGCCCTGCGCGCGCGCGCGCGGGGGGCGCGCACCTGCGCTGCGCCCTCGGCCCCCCGCCCCGCGCGCGGCGCCGGCCCCGCTGGCGCCTGGAAGGGACCGCGGCGACCCCTCCGTGCCTCCTTCCTTCATCCATCCTTCCTCCGAGCCGCCGGGGGACAGCCCAGGTGATCCGCCGCTGGGGGTGCGTGGGGGATATGTGTGTTTGTGTGTGTGTGCGCGCGCGGTGTCCGCGTCGAGTTTGTAAGTTCTCGGAGGACATCGCCCTACTCTTCCCCCAGCCCGGGCGGGGTTTCCTCACTGGGGGTCGGTGAAAGATACTCCGCCTCCCCTCCTCCTTCCTCATCCTGTCCGCTCCCTCCGTGACCAATATAATCAATCCCGCGTTGGAATCGCGGCTGCAGGATAGCGGGGTTTACGCCGCCCCGCAGCCGGCCCCCACCCCAAATTGCGGCGCTTGGAGGGGGTTTAGGTGCTCTGTGGGTTGCGTCCCGTGCCCGCGCCTGCCTCCCCGTGCAGGTTACCCTAAGGATCACTCAGCCTCCGTGCATCGGTCCCTTGGAGGATAATCTCGGGCAGTTTTAAATATCCTCCCCCCTCCCCCGTTTTTGTTTTTATTTTCTATTGTCACATTTATGTAACAAGTGCCTGCCTGCACATCAGGCTGGTGTTGCTGTCTAGGGCGTTGCATGCTCCGGGGGGGGTGATGTGTGCAGTGCTGTGGCTGAACATTAAAAATAATGTCTTTCTGTTGAAGAAGACAGGGGTTAAAATGAATGAAGATCTGAAGGTTAATTTGAGCTGGCTGCCTCAGGATCATGTAGAAGCCAGCTCTACAGAGAATGCCTCAGCTGCAGGCTCCTCCCTGGTTCCTGCCGTAGACCCTGAGCCAGAGCTTTTGGTAAACCCCTGGGACATTGTCTTGTGTACTTCAGGGACCCTTATCTCCTGCGAAAATGCCATTGTGGTCCTGATCATTTTCCATAATCCCAGTCTTCGCGCCCCCATGTTCCTCCTGATAGGCAGCCTGGCACTGGCAGATCTCTTAGCAGGCATTGGATTGATCATCAATTTTGTTTTTGCCTACCTTCTGCAGTCAGAAGCTACGAAACTGGTTACGATTGGACTGATTGTTGCCTCTTTCTCAGCATCTGTTGGCAGCTTGCTGGCTATCACTGTTGATCGGTACCTCTCCCTGTATTATGCTCTGACTTACAATTCAGAGAGGACTGTTACTTTTACCTATGTCATGCTTATATTGCTCTGGGGAGCATCTATCTGTATTGGACTGCTGCCTGTAATGGGCTGGAACTGCCTCAGAGATGAATCCACCTGCAGTGTTATCAGACCACTCACTAAAAATAATGCAGCTGTCCTTTCGGTCTCTTTCTTGCTTATGTTTGCCCTCATGCTGCAGCTCTACATTCAGATCTGTAAAATTGTGATGCGCCATGCCCATCAGATTGCCTTGCAACACCATTTCCTGGCCACTTCCCACTATGTGACCACCCGAAAAGGAGTATCTACTTTGGCCATTATTTTGGGGACTTTTGCTGCTTGCTGGATGCCTTTTACGCTCTATTCTTTAATAGCAGATTACACCTATCCTTCTATATACACCTATGCCACTCTCCTGCCAGCTACCTACAATTCCATCATCAATCCTGTAATATATGCTTTTAGAAACCAGGAGATACAGAAAGCACTTTGGCTCGTCTGTTGTGGCTGTATTCCTTCTAACCTGTCTCAGAGGGCAAGATCACCCAGTGATGTCTGATTGGCAGCCACGAGGACGCTCCTTAACATGTTACTTTCCAGACATTCTGTATTTGGTTTAGATGCATTCATTAAATGGTGTGTGATGGGTTCACATAAAAACCACAGGATGGACCGACCTTTTGGTAAACAGAAAACCCCAGCGACCGAAATCAATCGAGTGGTTTAAGGAAGATTTCCAAAATCAAAATAATCAGTGTTCTTAACAGATTTTATAACGTTGCTCAGGGTCTTTTTGTCATGTTACCCAGACTTTGCCAAGTTTGCCATGATTTTACATTAAGTTTTCTAATTAAAATTAGATCAAAACAGCATACTTCTTTAAAATTGTTTATTGTTGATTTGGTTTAGTCACACTGCATGTTACAATCTGTTCTTAGGATATTTTTTCCTCTTTTATTTTTTTAAACAGAAATAAAAAATCCAACCAAGTCCTGTTACCCCATCTGTATATCATCAGAATAGTCTTCAAAATAATGGCCAATTGTACTGATTTATATGGAATTTATTGTAATAATCTCAGTGCAACAAATTTGCTCTAAGTGAGAAAGTAGTTGTGCAGCTTTCTATTTTACGTCTCAGCATGAATTAGGTTGACAATTTTTCAGTTTTTTTACCTGTTCTCTCATGTGTTCTGGCTGGATGTTAAAGCAAGAGATATGCGTTGCTTTCCTTTTCAAAAGTCAGACATACGTTTGCACTTGCCCATGGGACATTGGAACTATGCTGTTGATTTTAAAACTGATGGGGCTATCTTTGAAATTGATGAAACAATGTGGACTCTTTCAGCTATGCATTTGTAATAGACTGAAAACTAGGTTTCTCAGACAAGTTTATCTTTCCAGAAGAGTGTAAGGAATGTTTCATAAAACAACCTACAGATTGCTTGCAGCACATATTTAGCACCACATGAAATGGTTCCCCTATGTTGTTACCAAGTCAATACTATTTGTTTTCACTGTTCTCCTATGTAATTTTAAATACCAACATTTATAAATTCTCAAAGCATATCTACTTCATTATTATATGCAGCCAGAACTGCAAGATGAAACAGTCCTTTTCTGGCAGTTTCATTCTTTGCGCTGTACACGTCAGTTCACTTCATTACAGGACTTCATTATAGTTCTGGTCTAGAAAGCAGAGCTTCCTCTCATGAATGGTTAAATTTCAAACTGCTTCTGACCTTCCACTGAAGCCACATTAAAATGCACTAGAAATAGAGCATTGTTCTCTGATTTGAAGACTACCTGATTGTCAGAGTGAAAATCTTCCTGGCACTTGTCTTCATGAAACTTACGGTGTACCCTCATGTCAGCACATGGGAGTTTAGAGTACCGCTGCCATTAGTGTTGATGGGAGCTCAGAGTGTTCATGCCCTGGCATTAGCAGGAGGTTATGCTCCCTTGAATGTCAAAGTCAGCATATTGTATTGTTGCTTCAGTACCTTCCATTAAAAAAAAAAAAAAATCCAAAACTCAAGTGTAAAAATAGCAATATTACAGTTCAATGAAAATATATACCTGTGTAGTAGAGATAGTAGAGACAACTGCGCTGCTGGTCTGGATTTTTCCAAATGGAATCTGTCCTTTTCATGTGGACGTTTGGATGACTGTAGCTTTTTGTGGCAAAGTTTCTGTGATGTTAAGAATCATATGCTATACAGAAAGCTGAATCTCAAATGTGAGTTGTCTGTAAACAAGGCTCTGTAGAGATTTTTATGAGCAATAATTAATTTTAATTGCAATGCTGGGTTTAAATTCCATTGTTTATTTGGTTCAACCTTCATGATATTTGGTTCTTACTTGGTAATCTGATTTGTTTAATAATAATTGCATGGCATGGCCCAGTAGAGCTGTGAATTTGAAGCTCCCCTGGCTTCCCTGTGATTTACAGATGCTCAGCAAGTTAGACTATGACCTCTGCTCAGTGTAGGGTATTGGTGTTCTTTATCTACTTATGAATGATACTGAAACTCTAATCATTGAATTTTCTTAAAATTTTTTGTATAAGAAATACTCACTTCATAAAAATCCATGCTACACGTGTGCAGTTTGGCAAGTATGTAAACTATTGGGAAATAATGGCAGTAAAAGTCATGAGGTGAATGATGTAGAGAGGCTGAATAATGTAGGATGGCACTTTTAAAAGAAAAAAGAAGTTAAAGTCACACAAACTTTGTTCCCCCTGCTTATTCCACTATTTGTTCTTCTGTATCAAATTGCTAAAAGTATGATGAAGATGAGCAGCTACAACTGTGACCAAAATTCAGACCTGAGGGCAGCTGTTGTTTTCCTTATACAGACATATTCTCATCCTCTTGGATAACCTCACAGGCATTAGTGTTTTTCTCTAGGCAACACCTGTGTGGTAGGGAAGCCAGAGAAAAACAGCATAGAGGGAGATAATGTCATCCCCTCTTCTCATGCTGTTTCACCTCGTGTCCTTGTCATCTTCCTCACTCCACAGGCTGCTCAGTTCCACGGAGGCTCTCCAGTGTGCCGGGGGAGCCGACCTCTTCCTTGTGCCAGAGCAGAGAGATTTGTAATTGGAAGCTTCTCTCCTGAGGAGCAGAGCAAGTCAAATGGAAGAAAGAAGGATTAATTATAGCAATCCCACATAGCTGGCTCATAGGGATGTGATTTGCCCTTGTTTGAGTTGTGCATGGTTACCTTCCACCACAAACAGATGAGAAACATGATTCTGCCTCCAAAGATACTGCTGTGACCTCCAGTGAGGATTTTGCCTCTTCCAGAAGTATGTTCCAAAATTGAGGCTGTGCAGCATAGTCCAGAAAATCCTACTGAAAGTCAATGACATAGGTTTGCCTACAGCTGTCAGGGCAAGCTTTACCAGCACTGGGATGGCTGCTCCATAACACACCTCTGAACAAAATTTGGGAAATAGGGGCAGAGCTGTGGGTGCAAAGCTGCCTACCTCGCTCACTCAGAAGAATTGCTTGACAGCCAGCCACCCTTCAGACCCTGCAGAATTAAGGAACTCTCTGCTGTCCCCTCAGAATGACAGTGGAGGTCCCTGTTCTGTATGGTGAGGTGCCAGTATCCACCCAAGGTCCTGTTGAAACTGGCAGAAATCCAGCCAACTTGCAGTTTCTGATATTTTGTTGTCTCATCAAACAACAACAGTGCATAAGACATGGGGGGTTAGAGGCACCATTCTGTGTGCAGTGAAGTAGCTTTCATATCTCCATTGTAATGACAAAAGTTGGTTTTTTCTTTCCTAATATATAGTTTAGTTTAAAGAATTGAAGTTCATGTTTATTTATTAACACACTCGTCCCAAAGCCAGTAACAGGTTGTATCCTGATGGGAAAAATTTATTGTGGTCAGCTTTTTTCATACATTCATCGTCAAAGCTTAGGAGAGGATTTTTTTAATTGTCTTTTGTTTTAGCTTCTTTTTTTTCTTTTTTTTTAATCATTTCCCCCAATAGTAGTATTTCAGCAATAAAGAGAAACACGTTTTTAGCACAAGAGCAATAAAATCCTCCATGATGTGGATACTATAAACTGCTGAGTAAACTCGGAGCAATAGAGAGGAAGCAATATATACTTTAGACAAAAAAAAAATAACTTGCATAAGGACTTTCTGTAAGTCTTCCTTTGTTAAGCAGATCCTATCAGACCAATGTGAAACATTATTTCTGGTTGATTTGTTTTATAATCATTGAATTTCTGAATAGAATCACACAGCAATAACATTTTACCTTAATTCTTGGATCCTGAATTTGTGCTATTTGCTGGAAAAACTACTGCATTGGGGAGTTTTATTCTTTTCATTGTTTCATTTTAGTTGTACAGCATTCTGTTGATAAATTAGTAGTGTTCAGGATTTCTAGTTATAACTTAATCCCAAGAATACCCAAATTTGTCTTGCTCATCAGGGTGACTACAATAAACGGTGCTAGCCCTTTCTGAAGACAGCTTGAGTATGATACCAGGGAAGAAAACCCCTACCAATACCCAAGCTCTTTGGAAGCAAGCTCAAAGGACTGATATTGCTTCTGCATCTTCCTGCCATGGACACTCCGTGGCATAAGCAGTTGCATCCATTCTTTAGTGTTCAGGGATCAGCCTTGAGGCATCTTGGGGTCACTAAAACTCCTCCATGGACAGCAGCAAACCTTGGCATAGACCAGCGCTCATGCTGTCCCCAAAGAGCTATTATTGTCTTGCCTCGTTTTCTTAGGGATTTTTTAACTTTCAAAAATAAAATACACGTGGTTTTATTTCCCAAAGTCACCTGATGTGTGACTGGAAGTTGGGATAAAATAGCATTGCTACAAATCAAGCCCCTGAAGCATAACTACACACTCACTACTTTAAAAAAAAAAAAAAAAAAAAAAAGTAATTCTGTAACATTCAGAACAATGTTTTCAAAATGTTGGACCTGACTTTTATGAACAGAAAGTATATAGGGCCTGTTTTTTCTATGTACAATAAATAAATAAATAAGGCTTGGACAGGGTAGCTGCTATTTAAAAACCCACCAGCTACCCTGTCACTTTATCTGAGATACTGAATGGTTCTAGATTGGCTTAGTGGTAGTCCAGAGATGTTCCATGGAGAAAAAAATGAGATCTCTCAATCTCTGCTTATAGAGAACTAAAAGGAAGGAACTATAAGGGAGTGGTATCATTTATATCTCATGAATAAACAATAGGTCAGGAAAGATAAAGTAGGTGTATGTATCTCCCTCATCTGTCAGTAAAAGAGTGGTGGTACTCCCAATAAACTTGAAAAGTCTCCTGTCTGGAAATACTTTTTTGGTACAAGAGGAAATTACCCCTTAAAACTGGGTGCTGCTATCTTCAGATCAAGAATATGCATTTCCTTTTAATGGATCAGAAATCTGAATGAACTGCAAGGATATCTACTTTCATATTAAGTGGATGATGAAAGATGAGAGATGCAAGTCTTTATAGCTTGGTTAATCAGCCAGATTCAATCACTTGTGGCTTGAGCTTGGCCAGGAAGGATGCTTAAATAAATGCACACCCTGTGTAAGGAGGGTGTTTAGAGCTGCCCATTTGGAACCTTAGCCAAGGTACAGGGAGGGCCCCTGGGGCTGCCCCTATTCCGGGGTGTGGTGCAGCAATCCCGTGTCCTTGGGACTGGCAGTGTGGCTGCTCCTCTTGAGCAGAGAGCAGAGAGGAGGAGATATGGTCAGAAGTGAGGTCCACCTTCCTTGGAAAGGTTGCCCTATATTTTATTCAGGTTATTACTTGTCTTGTTAGCAGTCTTGCATGGCCCCACTTGAAATCAGAAGTAAATAAATTCAGAGTAGGACCACCAGAAGATTATTTTACAGTAAGTCATTATGTATTTCTGTTCCTTTTGGGGAGTAGCTGAGCCTGCAACTTTGTAGTAAATGTTTCATTGAAAACAGTATGCCTCTGCACTAAAAAAGTCCATGCTGTGGTTTATTCAAAAATTGTTGTGATCTTGTAAGCCCCACAAGAAGAAAGAGTTGCACATTTCACTGTTACACAAACTTCTTACAGAAGAGCAGGGTAAAACACAAACTTGTAGGTTAGACGAAACCGTGTTGCAGTCAATTAGTGTGTCACTGCTGTGATACAGACTAATTCAGTGCCCCATGGAAAGGATAGGGGGAGATTCTTCCAGTGGTGATTCTTTGCAAGTAATTGAGAGAGTAAAACTAATTTTAAAACAATGGTCAGTTACAGTTGCTGTCACAAACTCCTTCAATTGGCTTTTAAGGAAATTGTTCTCATCTCCCCAAACTTTTGTTTTGCACTTTACATATGCCAACACAATTTTTACATACTTGCTGACATGCCAGATATTTAATTGGAAAAGATTGTTGGAAATAGTGCCAGAAATATAAATTGGAAAAGACACTATATGTCTCCCACTCCCACATAGGGGGAAATGTGTTATGTCCCAGAACTAACGAACTAATTTAGTTATCTGATATGTCTAAGTAGCACAGAACTTCCTAAAAAGCATAGAGTTCTTATGGACATTCATTGCACATTTAGGGGCTTCCTTGAATTACAGGTGTAAAGTATTAGTATTTTAACTGATGGCCATAGCATTACAGGTTGGGTTATTTTTCTTTTTCTCCTTCACCTCCCCACAACCCCAGCCTCCAGCAGCAAGATATCTGCTATCCTTTTTTGTTTCAAGGCAAACATTGGTTTGCAGTTGGATTTAATGATCCTAAAGGTTTTTTCCACCTAAATTATATGATTCTAAGTACCCACCTCTCATAAGTACAGTGGAGCATTCCTAAGTAAAAGCTGATTTACAAAGTTTTTAATAGTTTGTTATAACCCTTTCAAACATATCAGCAGCCCCTTTTCATTGAACAACTTTAGTGAGTGTTTCCCATACACAGGAAACGTCTGATTCACCTGTGGGGAGGGAAAGCAAGTGTCCTGCTACTGTTTTCTTTACACTGGTAATATTCTTTTTCCTCTAACCACCAGATCCCAACCATATGATCTCCCACGATGCCTGAATACAGGCCTAGTCCCAGTTTCTCAAGGAAAAAACAAGCCAATACCAACTGCACATGCTGAAGACTGCATCCTACAGTAATTTACTTTAGAAAATGGAAGACCTTTTACTTTTAGGAAATAGATGCCATCAAAATCTATTTTTTTTTCCTTTTAAATATAAACTCAAAAGGAAATACCTATGAAATACGTATAATGACATACTAGTTATATTACATGCTGAAGAGAGAAACAGTTTCTTAGAGTATTTTAGTATGCCATTAACTTGATTAAGTATGATGAACTATCACTTTTAAATAGCATAATTACATACTTAAATATAATATATATACATACATAATTATTACAATTATTTAATTTAGTTTTTATGACATGCCATATATCATGCTCTATACCTTCACCATGGATGTGGTTAAAGTGTAACATCTTTGCTGGGCAGTTTCTTATGATCAAAGAAAAATATTGCCTGACTTGTATGAGTCTTGCAAACACTGAAAGATTCAGCAGTAATTGATATTTCAACAAACAAAGACAGGTGAGAGGTTTTGGAAGGGAAGCAAATTCTCATGTCTTTAATTTGGACAAATCCCATTGCCAGCTTTGATATTACAGGAATGTACTTGTCACAAGCATGAACCTATAAAGCAGTTATAACTTTTTCTCTACACTCTGTTCCCTTTTCTCTCTTGCCCTTTTTTTGTCTTCCATAGGTACTTTGGTAACAGGACTGCACAGATCATGATTCCATACAGTCGCAGGACACAGGTGGACATTTTGCACTGGCTGATGTTAATCTGGGGAATGTTAGAGTACCTAAAAAATTGTATGCATTCATTTTTAAAGAGCACACAAAACACATAATATGCTTCAGGGGTCTTCTGGGAAAAAGGCCTAGGACCTCTAAGATTTAAGGCCAAGGTATAGAGCTCTAATGCATTGATTAATTACAGTCACTGTAGATTTTTCCTCCTACTTCAGTGTTCATTAAGATTAAACCCACCCAAATAAGAAGGAATTTGGCTTCCCCTGCTTTCAGGGGAGAGATATCTTATAGTATGCAAGTAAAAGCAGCATGCCCTGGTCCTTCAAAAATTGAAATACCCACATCCAGAAAAGGACAAAAGGGTTGTGTTCCTATGGAGTGTGGTCAGTTGTGCCCCATCCATGGGTTTTGTGTTCTTGCCCTCTGACAATGTAGTCCCTCAATATCTGATCAACACTCAGTCTGCCTTGTGGCACCTCTGCCCCAGAGGGCTCAGGAGAAAGGAGCACAAAGGTGAGGCTTTTCTGCTGTGTTGGTCACAGGTCATAGCACGATGGGTTTGGCAGGGAGCTCTTCTCTCAGCACAGAGCTTTCTGAAAAGGTGATAGAAAATAGGGAGCCTTCTTCAATCACGTTCCAGCCATACTGGAGCTCTTACCTTTTATATCTCCCTCTTAGTGTAAACAGAGACTTTCCCTAGTTGGGGAGGAGGAGGTAAGTGGTTGCTGGGAGTTAGCACGCTCCAGCACACAGCTTTTTACACGGCAGCTATCCCAGAGCCAAACAGCTGAAGGTGCAGTAATCTGCTGCTGAACTCAGGCTGGTCCCTCTAGGACAAAAATGCACTTTTCCAGAATGCAGGAACAGTGTGTGTGATATGTGCCAAAAGTGTGGAATGAGTATTGCAGCTGAAGAGGCAGGTAAATTGCCTGGATTACACATACAGCAAACTAGTCAGGCAGTCTCTAGGGTTACTTGCATGTGCTCAAATATATTTTTTGTTGAAGCTGATAGCAGTCCCATATATGTATGGAGGAAGAGAAGAATATAGACTTTCCTGTTGGGCTTCAACCAGAGCCAACCAAAGGAAATGGGCATTCTTGGTTTTGTCATTGTTTCTGGAGAGAGACACATTATACTCTGTCCATTCTGATGTCTATAGCTTCTTACTCTTTGGGGCTAAAGCCCTCCTTTGTTTGGTCTGAGCTTTACCCTCACAGCCACAATCTACAAAAGTTGGTTGTAAATGTGTTTACAGATGGAATTTCGTAGGATAAGTGCTATAAGTATGCCTCTGAAATAAAACTATAAATTCTGTCTTTAACTTCAGACCGTGAAATCTGGAATACTTGGGCTAGTAGAACCACTTGTAATTTTCTAGACCCCCCACTTTTTTGTTGCCAAATGCAATTGAAAAAAAACCCCTGTAGCTTACCATGTTCAGGTCATCAAATCCTCAGAGAGAACTTTTCCTAGGAAACATTGTACATTTCAGTTAGACACCTGATACTGCTGACTGCAGTGTAGTTCCATGCTGAATTCTAAAAGCTTTCACAAAAGCATCTGCACGGAGGATAGTTCTCATGCTGTACATCTCACAGGAGCCAGGCGGATTGCATGGCGTGCTTTTCATATGAGAACCAGTTACTGGTTCCATACATAAAGGCTGTGGTTATTTCTTATACTAATTTAGGTTTTTGGTCTGGTTTTTTTTTTTTGTTTGTTTGTTGTTTGTTTTTTTTTTAATTCAACTGTGGTTGAAGTTTGAACCATAGCTTGCCAGCGTATGAAATGATTTTCAAAGGAAGTGAAACATCTTTGCCTCAGTTTCCCTTAGAGCTTTGAATTGCAACTACAGAGCTTCTTGTTGTATACAAGATAGTAATTTAATGCACTTTATTTAAAAAAGGCACAAATTATTTTCTTTATAAAATGTTACAATTGCACTATGCTGTAAGAATTGGTTACTAAATATGAACTGTACAGTTTTGTAGTCAACATTGTAAGTGCTTAGTCATAAATGATTGAAATAATTACATGTTTCAGTTAAATGTTAATTTTATATGTGGTGTATGTAGCCATAAATAAATTTTCCTTTTTAAAAAAAGAATGGCTCATTGTTTCATTTCATTGACTTCCCCATTCTGTTTCAAATAACAAAATTATTTCCTTTCTACAAATATAAGATTTAAGTGTGTTCCAGTGCAAAGAGATGACAGATGACACTGACTGAACCTGGGGGATTAAATTCAGATGTGCAAACTTAAGTTGAATTTCTGTAGATCCCCTACATCTCCTAGCACTGCAGAAGGAAATACCAGGCACTACAGACAAAAACTCTGAAAGAGGAGCTAGCAGGAGTTCTTGAATATAGAGTTGCAAGTGAAAGCCAGAGTAACCTTCCATGTTTACCTTTCTTATTCAAGTTAATTTATCTATACTGCACTCCCTTCTGACACATTGCCTTTTATTATCATTGTATACACTCAGTTTTGGGGAACAAAATGTAGTATGGATTATAGGAGGTTCTGAATTTGGTTCTTCTAAATGGATCTAAGTACTTAATATTTGTGCTAGCAGTCATTAACTGGGAGATGTAAAAGTTACTATGGAAGTAAGAAACTAGTGTTTCTGTGTTAACCTAGATTTTTTTTAGAAGTTTGGTCCTAATTCTTGAATTAAGTAACTGAAAAATCAGATGCATGATCACAGTTCTGTATTTCAAATTTGACTGTTTTAGACAGGCTAAAAGGAAATGGTGGACTGTCTCATTTTCCAAATTAAATTTTTTTACAAAATGTATATCTTAATTCCTCTGAATGGTTTTCTTGCACACTCATCTTATTCTCCAGGCATATAAATTAATGGAATGAGTTACATCTCTAACCGTAGGACTGACTGTAATGCACCATAGCCATTGAAATGGGGCAGTGACTGACAGATATCCAGGTAAATGATCAACAGTGAGGCTGCTTCCTTTATAATATGCATGTCAGATGGATCCTGGAGGAGATATTCTTAGAGATTTTTACTTCTACCAGATAAAGCTGTCCTCTCCACCTCTCACATCAGCTTTAGGCACCACCTGTTTTGTGTAGAGAAGAAGAAACTGGTATCATGGTGCAAGAGTAGAGACCCAGTTTGTTTCTCTGAGGTTAAACTAGGTAAACAACTGAGGTTGACTGCAGCCAAAAGGACTGCAGCACAGTGGGGACCAGGATGTCTTTGATAAAGGTAACAGAATTATGAATAGTGGGTATGCAACAGAACACTTATGTGGCCAGTAATAGATGGCCACTGTACTTACAAGGATAGAACAGCTGAAAGCTGTCAGGACATGAAATAATTTCCATGCTACAGTAAGCAAAACAAAGTTTCATTGTATGAAGCCCACAAGCAGAAATTGAAAATTGTAGTTTCAGTGTTCTTTAGGTCAATTATGCTTGACTGCATCGTTCCAGGTGTGCAAGCCTGTTCTTAGGTTCATTTAAGTGTCTGTAAGTCACATCAGAGATGAGCTGCTGAATTGGACAGACTTTTGGACACAGTGCAGCATATCTTACCCTCTTAGTAAATACTTATGAATTGCCCTAGGTATAACAGGATGTCAGAGTGTCTACTACCTCACCACTGTCCTATACCATGAATCTTTGATGTCCATGCAAAGCGTGAGGCTTGTGCAGTTAATGGAGATTTTACTTTCATTACTTTCTCATATAGGAGAAATCATCAATCTGGCATGTATAACAAAGATAACTCCATTTGCAGGTCTTTAAAAAATCCTCCATTTTAAAGTTCTTTTGAAATTATCTGTTATCGTATACATCCAAATATTTTTTTTCTCTAAAACTGATTTCAAAATTAGCAGCTCAAATCTAATTTTTCTTTTTAGTTTTTTTTTTTTTTTTAAATTGAAATGTCATCTTCATAATGAAAATGCTCCATGGGGTTGGTACTACTTTGCATTCCTCTAATGTGGATATGAGCTGAGCAACCCTACTGCTGTATAATACGTTACAACCAACACTTGGTTACTACATGCAGATCAGCTCTTACCTGAGCATATTTTGCTTGCAAATTTTATTGGGATTTTCTTTCATATCTGTAAAAAAAGCCTTTCATCCCTGTATCTTGCACTAATTGTAAAGCTGGTGGCCTTTCAATGCAGGCATTCTTCATCTGACAACAAAAGATATTTTAATGTAACCAGGACACTGCCTTCCCATCAGTGACCTAACAGAGTTGCTTTCACCTTCATTTTTATCATGATGTATAGCATTTAAATGGTGCTTGACAGAAAGCCTATATAAACACATTTTCTAAGATACATTGAGTTTGCCATCATCATCATTTTGAGCTGTCAAGCTCAAAACCACACAGTTTCCAGAATGAGGATCAACACATTCCAAATCATTCAGCTTACAAGGGGAATACAGAGGATATGGCAAACTAAAGTGGGAGAGAGCCCTTACAGCTTGAGTTTCAGGCATTAGACAGGTCTAAATGGGGGCAGAATGTTCCAAAATCTCAAACTAACCTCAGGATTTCCTTTACTCCACTGGTTATTCCTACTCTTTCACCTTTGCATGAGCAGTGATAAAGAGGGGGCTGATTCTCTCTCACATGGCATCAGTTACTGCAGTCTCCAGCTCCACTTTTGTTTTTTCCAAGAGCTGGAATTCCTCAGTGGTGCCACTGGTGATCCAGTGCCAGGACATACATGGAAATTACTGTTAACGTGGCAAACCATGAATCTGCAAGGGCATCAGGCTGGCGAAGGAAGCAATCGCAATTTGCCAGTTTAGCCCACCCAACCAAAAACCATTCCCTGACGTCCAAGCAGGTGAGATAGCCCCACTGCTTTCAGGGGGAAGCAAGGCCAAGCTCCCAGTCCACTGGCCCTGGCCCAGAGGCAGGGACTGTTGGAGTGGAAGGACTGATCCCTGCCCAGCCTGCAGACACTCCCTTGGCTCTATTAGTCTGCAGATAGGGTTGAGTTCCCTGCCTGGCAAGGTAGCATGTTACACTGAACCAGGGCCACACAGCTCATCTCTCCCTTGATGCTTTGGATCCTTCTGCAGCCTTGTTTCTTGCTCAGATGGGCTCCAGGATTTATTGTCAATGCTGGATTCCCAATCCCTTCACAGCTTTTTGTGGGAACTAATAAACAGATCTTGTTCTTGTTGTTTAATTAACCAGCCTATATTAGTGTCCCTGGAGCTCTCTGTGCAGAGGTTATTTTTGGTTTGAGTTTCTACCCTCTCCCAGGAAGATGTCACAGAAAAATGGTGTGGTTTCTTAATGTTCAGTCCATTTCATTCATCGTGCTTTTTCTGGAGAGTGTTTGTTTGCCTTCCACCCAGCCACAGCTTATGCACAGCCTTTACAAAAACACAGTAAACCTTGCCAATAAATGTGTCTGGTGTTAGATCTGCAAACTCTGCCATCCCAGGGTCGTTCAGGCTGGCTCCCGTTCAGCAGCTGCATGTCAGCTGTGGAATTGCACTCAGAAGCCGCCCCCTCCTTTCCCGGGAGCAGCAGCAGCGACCTGCCTTTGACAAAATCGGGTGTTTCTGCTGGCAGAAGGGGCGCCCAAGAGAGTGTTCCCTGGTGTACTGTTTGCTGTGGTCATCACATCCCTGGAGCCTGGGGAGAGTGGGAGTGAAGGACAGACAGCAACAGGCAGCATTCAGGGAGGCTGATTTCCTTCCCTTGTGATCCCAGGCTATGAGCAGGTGTAGGAACAGACATTTACCTGCTCAGGATATGTTTGCTGCTCAGCCATCCATGGTGCATCTTCCCTCTAAGATTCACCTGGCTAGCTGGGTGCTGCCAGACACCAGCCCTGTCCTGTGGACACACAGCGAGGCTGTGCTGTAGGAGTGTCTACACTGCAGACCTGCAACAGCTTGTTGGCTTCCAGCTCATATCAATTCCATATATTTCCTTGCCTTACCAAGGAATGTTGTATTCTTCTGCAGAGATGAGATAAAGCATTTCTCAGAGCTCGGTGGTTTCCCTTATTCTCTTCAGTGTTTTTCTGCTTCTCCTTGATTCTATTAGAAGCTGCTTTAGTGAGCAATTGTTGATCGCACACATCTGTCTCTAGAGATCTAAACAGCAGAATCTCCATAATTTCCACTGCTTCACAAAATGATACAGTGTTTCATTAAAGACAAGTTAAAAACAGAACAAAATACTGCTCTATGTCCCTTTCAATCACCTCACCTTCAGCAATCATTTTCAAAAAGACTGTTTCTTTCTCCTCTGCTTAGAAGTTATTTTTTACACTATTTAAATGACAGCTTAATCATATGATAAAAGGACTTCCCCGAGCACAGGTCTTCCCCTTGTGTCAAAATATCAGTGGATTCCATATTTAACATTAGACACAGCTGCATTGCAGCCGTAGGTGAAGTTTCCCCTGTGAATAGCTTGCATGATATTATATCGCTGTGGAGAGAGTTTCCTGTTGGAAAGCTGTTCAGAGACAAAAGTCAGCAGGGCTCCAGCCCCCCCAGTGGAAATCAGCAGCAAAAATCCTGAGCAGCACCTGTAAAGATGTCAGTGTTTGTGGAAAGTTAGGGCCATTATAGCATAATTCAGACCTTTTATGATAAAGTAGCAATATTGTTTGGAAAGATACAGAAGGCTTGATAAACGCCCATAAAGTGCTTCACAACAGATGGCAACTTGAGCACAGAGGTCATATCAAGCATGTGGCAAACACAAATATCTGCTGCTCTTCCTTCTTGCTTCCCTAAATGTTTGCTGTGAGAATGTGGCAGATAAGACTAGTGCTCTCTGTCACTGTGCATTTGTGGGATTAATGTCTAAAAGAAATTATTACAGTGAGTTTAACATTTACTTAAAAGTTCAGAACAATTTCCACTCCTGAGCTAGGCTACATCACATTACATCACCTGTGTGTCTCCCTCTCAGTAGCTTATATCATCTGGAAGAGTGCACCACCAAATAGCAGGTGTAAAGCTAAACATAGTATTGCCTTCTTTCAGGCTTAGGGTGTAAAATGGGCTGAATATGCAGAAGCAAATATGCAAAAGCAAATAGCAGTGTAAAAAAAGAGATGGCAATTTGAAAGGCTTCCAGTCATGGGGCAGGGGAGAGATAGGGATACTTCACAGATTCTGCAGAGCTTTGGACACTGTGCCTCCCCTTGCACGCTGCAGTCTCCAGTCTGAGCCAGGGAAAACCCAAGGGGAGAGGCAGCAACTGAGAGTTTCTGGGCAGTGCATCATATGAGGCCTAAGGTTTATTTGACCCATTAAAAGTTACTAAAATCATCTCTTCCAGGAGGGTTTTACCAGATGCTTTTCTTTCCTGGAGAAGCTGGAGCCCGAGAGGTATTTTGCAGCTAGCATCCATTGGTTCAACTGCAGCAGAGGTACAATTTCCTGCAGAAAGGTCACAGGCCATTTGCAGCTTTCCGAGTCAAAAGCAATCCTTAAAACTCCATCTAAAAACCAGCTGGCAGCAGTTGTCAAGCACTGTAATTGCCCCTGTGTTGTAGCAGCTGGCTGAGAACCAGAACTGGAAACAAAATCCTGCCCAGGAGAGATTACAGGTTTGTTACTGATGGTAAAAGCAGAGCAAATGTGTAAGTGGAAGAGCAGGATGTTGCTTTTGAGTGCACAGCACCATGGCTGGGATACGGTGTTCCAGAAATAAGTGGGGTAATGAGCTGGTGCCTGTGTTAGGTGAGAGCTCATCGCATTTACGTTGAACATTGTAAAGGAATTCAGGAAGCAATGCAAAAGCTTTTTGATTGCTCTGCTTTCCCTCTGTTTCAGCATCAGGAGAAGGAGAGGTCTGGGTGGCTGGTGAGGTATAGAGATGGTATTTCAGATCACTGTGAGACAAAAAGCTTGGAAGCCAGCAGGGCAGCTGAGAGGGACTCAGCTTGGACCAGCCTGAAAGAAAGGATTTTAATGTTGATGCCTGAGTTTTGATATAAAATCAAATTTAACAGATGAAATTACTAGAGAGGAAATGATGGGAAGCTCTGACCTTTACGTAAAACATACAGACATCTGTCCTTTAACCTACAAAGGTTTTATAATACCTTAATTGTCATCAAGATAACAGAGGTCAGACTGCTCAACAAATTGACATCATCTTGTGCTGCATTTGGGCGTTAAGGGGTTTGTTTTATAAACAGACACCCCTACAGGTTAAGTCTGGGGGAGCTTGGCTCATTCAGCCTGGATAAGATCTGGCTTCACAAGGACCCAGCAAAGCTTGTGGAGGTGTTACCAAGACAGCAGGTCCAGGATCTCCACATGGTGCATGCTGAGAGCCTACAGGTCCAAGTGAAACAGTGAGGAGGAGACTAGATATAAGGAGAAACTATTTCCCCATCAAGACAGCCAGACAGTGGCACAGGTTGGCCAATCTCTCTTGGAGGTTTTCAGGACTCTGCTGGATAAAACCTTGAGCAACCTGGTCTGACCCTGCTTTGAGACAGAGGTTGGACCAGAGACCTCCTGAGGTCCTGCCAACCTGAACTATCCTGTGGTTCTCATGGACAGTGAGACACAGCTGTGGGTGCCCATGTCATGATCTGGAAGGCTTAGACCTTGACAGAGAATTATCATAGAATCACAGAATGGTAAGGATTGGAATGGACCTTAAAGATGATCCAGTCCCAACACCCCTCCCATGGGCAGGGACAGCTCCCACTCAGCCAGGCTGCTCAAGGCCTTATTCAGCCTTGCCTCGAACACTGCCAGGACTGGGACATTGACAGCTTCTCTGGGCAGCCTGTTCCAGTGTCTCACCACCCTGACAGTGAAAAATGTCTCCCTAATATCTAACCTAGATTTTTGGTCTTTCAATTTGTACCTATTACTGCTTGTCTTATTTTTAGTTCATAACAAGGAGGTAGATAAAGATCAAGCCTTGGAAGATACTCCCTAGGAAATGGGGGATCCCCATCTTCTGACATGTAGATCAGCTGCTGGAATGGCTTGAGCCAAGCACAAACTACTGGATTTAGTAGAAGAATAAATGACTGACAAGTTAAAAGAGCCTATAAAATACTGGTGGTCTAGCTCAAGGATCTAGTGGACATTTCTGGTGTTAAACCATAGGAATCGATGACTGTGGTCACAACAGAGGCACTGGCACAGCCTCCACAAGTTACATATTGGATCTTCCTCCTATACCTCTTGGTATCTGCTGCCTTGAACAGTAACAAACAACTTTGATGTCTACCAAAGGGGAAGGGTAGAGGAAGAATGGGCCACCAGCCATTTTTTTTTTCCACTTTTTACACTATGCCCTTCATGATTTTAAGGATTTCCCCCATTATTCATAACACTGGGTGCTCATGGAAGGTAACACATTTTAAAATTTCAGACATTACAAAAAGATCTGCCTTGGGGCATGAACATTGGAAATAAAATGAATTAAAACTATACCAAGGTCTTCATTGGCCCACAGTGGGTTTATGTTATATCAGAGGCAATATTTAAAAAGGAAAAGTTAACACTTATGTGTCAGTCTACCAGATATCTATTTATCTAACAGATAAACCAGAACAGCAAAAAGATCAGAATTAAAGCATGAGGCAGCATTAGCATTTGGATTCTGAGTGGGAGAAATTTCCTAATACCGTTAAAAGCATGTTCTTTGTCAAACCAAACAGCTCACAGCCACTCAACTCCAGCCCAGGCTGTAGGCAGATTCCAAGTCTGCAGGGCCATATCATGTAGAAGAGTTAAAGCAGAACCTTGTGTCTGCAGGGTACCTGGCACAACATACCTTGGTCCTCACCTTAGAATCATAGATAACCTGTGCTTAATACAAATACAAAAATATGGCTAGCAATCACAATTATGAGTTCACCATGATTTATTTATCTACTTGAAATAATTTGAGGGTATCAGTCAAGTTGGTGGTGACTGTTCCATTATACCTTTGATGTTTGACTCTTATTCACAGACTGGAAAAGAATCAAGAGCACAAAAGCAACTTAAAGACATCCTGTCCTCCGTAGGACTGAGGTACAAAGAAAAGCTTGCACAATTTCTGGATGGAGTGAACCTTCCAGTCACCAGGACTACCAATGCTGAAGTCACAGGGAGGAAAAAAAAGGAGGAAAGAAAATCCTGCCTCCACCAGCATTACTAATCAAGTACTAATGGTTTTGACATGAACATTTTCTGTGGCAGCTGATGCATTTCTAAACTAATACATGTATTCCTTAATACTATTTTCTATATTACTATGTCTGGCATTATCTCTTTAGAAATAATACAGTTTTGCTACTATAACAGAATAAAATACTACACATCCACAGTTTATAGAAATTCCTGTTCCCTGCTCTGTCTTTACAATGGGCCAAACCACCTGAGTAAGTGAAGGAACAGCTTGTTTATCAGTGTCCCAGCCACTTGTGAAAACCCCTTGCTAGGAATCCTGGTCAAACTGCTTTCAGGCTTTTGTCCTATTGAAAAAATTCATTGAAATTCTTGAATCTGCAACAGGAACTTTTTCCTGACTTATATTGCATGCATGTTTAAGAAACATTCACCCTGAAAAATATCTGATGGAAATCTCCATATCAGCCATCTGGACCAATTACAATGGGCCCACCACCATCCTGCCCAGCCAAAATGTGCTCACCTGGCAGCTTTCATCTCTGTCAGCCAGAGACAGAAGAGTGTCCGCAGTTCATTTGCAGTTGGTCACTGAAAACCCCAAGTACTAACTCCTGAGTGACATTCAGGGAGCCCACCCTGAAACAGACCAGAAGGTACCCTAAAAAATCCTCAGCAATTCTGCCTTGGAGGGTGTGAGGCTGACAGGGAAAGTCAGCACTTAGCCTGGGGATAAGGGAGGGTGGGGGAAGGTTTGTCTTTAGGAGAATGTGGGTTATAAACTGTGCCAGGTTTCACCTTAAAAAGATTATTTCCTAACTTTTCATGTAAGGGGAAAAAAAACATATCCACACAGAACAGGATAAAAAAAATGTCCCTCCTTGCTATTGAAACCTGGGCTCTCTGACCTGGCTCTACTGACCACCAAAGGCCACCAAACCTCTTTGCTTTGGGTAGGAGGGAAGTTCTCAGGGAGGTGTAGAAAGTGAGACTTGGGGGACACTTGCTCACATCATTGCCTGAACACTTACGGAAATGAAGGTGTGTGGAGAATCTCTTCCACATGGAGTGTATTCCACAATGGAGACTAACAACAGCAAAATCATGAAGCTCCAGATGTACCAAAAATAACAGTATCATACACACATTTACACCCATCCATAAGGTAAAGCCTGTCCATCACCACTCGGCTCCCTGACAGGAGAAGGAACAGCTGAGGAGAGTTCCTGGGGGTACCTGCTTGGCACTAGTGTGTTCCCAAGTGGGGTCTGAGCAACAAAATGAAGTAGGGCTTATACAGCCCAGCAGAGCTGCCCACCAGCTGTGTGGGGTACCTGCACCCTACCTCTGATACAGTACAAAATTCTGCATGAGCCCCGCCAAGAAGCTGATCTGAGGTGCACCAGAGCACATTCTCACTTGAAAGACACAGAAACTGAAATAAAGGAAGAAGTTCTGTCTTTATGAGTACAACTCCCAGGACAACAGGGCTTTCCCTCAGCTCTATATAACCAATAAAAAGGAATTACAGAAAGCACATTACTAAAATTGTCTTAGGCCCATGCATATTCCTGCAAGCATTAGGAACGGATTAAAACCAGAGCAGCTAGTGACAGTGCTATCTCATCCAAAAGATTTGCCTACCAGAGGGATGAGCAGGACAAGCTGCAGTGTCACCTCCCTTTTTGTCCTGTTTTTTTTTTTCCCCCTGTCCCATTCTAGCAAGTATTCTCCCTTTCTGCCTCTTCTCTGCCTCCTGCCAAAGTAGTTCAGGAATTAGCAGGGGATGCTCTTTGGCCTCCTTGTCATTACATTTAATTAGAAGACACCCTCATTTGCTTTGCTTTTGCTCTCCTACCTGGCAGAGTAATTTGCATTTCACAGGCCATTCTTGAGTCTTGTTCTTCCTCTGCCTGAAGTGAGCAGCACAGAGGGTCACACTGAGTGGCTTAGCAGCAGCAGCTTAGCAGCTGTGGCACAGTCAGAGTTGACAGCTGAAAGGACACCTGGAAAGTCTACAGGACTGGTTAAAAATTAATGAAAAGGGAAAAATGCTGAACATGCAGTAGGCCTGGGCTGTCTGAGGTCAGTGAAGACACAGAGAGCATCACAACTAGGTGGCACACAGAGAACAAATCAAGCCCTAGGCACCTCTCCAACACAGAGTGGTAAGAAATTCATAGCAGTTGTATGATCTACCCCCATTGCCTGGAATATCTTGACAGCAATATAGTTCTAGAATTCCCATCTCCTCTTCAAATGGCACAGCAGTTCAGCTTCCAGGTCCCTTTGCTGTCAAGCTGTGCCAGTGTTGCTACCAAGAGCAGCAACTCATACCAGATCCAGTGCTGAGTCACATTTTTGGCTTCATAATAATATGATGCATAATTTGCATCAGCAGTATCATAACAAACCATCTGCTTTCAGAGACCAGATATCTTTGCAACCCCATGCCGTAGGTTAGTAATACAGCAATGGGTGCCCAGATGAAGATAATCACAAACACTTCCATAATGTATGAAGTAAATCCAGTCTTCCAGGGACAGTCACCTTCTCAGTGGATGCTGAGTGTTAAGAGCTTTTCAGATCTCTAATAGTACAGATTACATTGAACCATTTCAGATTGCTCTTAACTTCGCTTTTGTCCATGCCTATCCTTAAGCCATGCTTCTATGGCTGAAACTTCCAGCCTTCAATACCTACAACTAAAATTTTACACTTTTGATGTGTGTAAGCTTTTCCTCAGGTCCACTCTTAAACTGACCTGGAATTATTAAAAGTACTAGTGGGCCAGGAAAAATATGTATGTTGCTACATCACATCCTGAAAGAGAGTCGTTGCTGAGGAGGCAATCTAGGAACAGAATGATGAAAAGAATCCTGCCTGCTCTGTTTCTTGCCACCTGTTCCCATGAGGCTTTTTTAGTCTGGTTCACTTAAAGAAACAGCAGTCATCTGGCAGAGCTGAAATGCAAACACAAATCAAAATGCCAGCCCTGGAATTTGTTTTGGCTAGAGATCTACATAGATAGGAAAATATGATAATTGTACAACTCACAAACTCTAGGCATTTCAATAGAATTATGTAGAAGCCAAGTTAATCACCTTGAGAGAAATAATTCAGAATCTGCTCTCTTTCCTAGAAAACATCAATGTTTAATAAAATCTGCAGTATCTAAAGTTTTCTTCCATATTTTTTTGCCTAGATAGGGCATAACCAAAGAAATCAAATTAATTCCTCATGACAACACGAGAAATAAGGAATGCATAGTAGATACAGGCTTTAAATGCTGCAGTAGAGATGTAGTTTTACAGAAAACAAAATTGTCTGTCTGTAGATGGTTTTGCTGTACACACAAAAGCAGCTGCATTACAGAAGGCTGTTAATCAAATAGGCTCAGCGCTTTCATTTCAAATCCCCAAGAAATTCTGAGAAAACCTTAATCTAAAGAAGTCACAGTTTTGAGTAAATCACTTGGAAGTCATTATGTGTTCTCTGAAAAAGGTAATTTTTCAAGCTATTAAAACAGCCCATCTGAAAAGCCACCTATATTCCTCCCATTCCCACAATTTTGTCATCCTCTTCCCCCTACTTCACTTCTCTACTACCTGCTGGTTCTTCTTGCACCATTGTAAGCACAGAAAATTTAAGACAGACATAACTTGGTTGTGCAAAGCTGATTAAAACCAGAGGAGAAGAGGTGATGTAAAGAACCTGAATAAGTTAATCTTAGATTAATGGCTGTATTCATCACACAGAAGAGAAAGCATTTGCAGGGGGGAAAAAGGGGGTGAAAGAAAAATAGCACAACTTGGACAAGGTACGGAGAAACAGCCAGGGAGTGTCAATACGCCAGCACATCATGTTCACTGAGCTCTGCTACTGTGAATCACAGCACAAGGTTTTATGTACCAACCATGGGCACTCAGTCAATTTTAATTGTATTTCCTGTTGTGACATGCCTTTGGAAAGAGACATTGTTCTGACTGAAGTGTTTTCTTTCATTCTCACTTTTCCCATCTATTCAGAGTCAAAGCAAATTATAGAAAAATAGAGCCTTCAGAGCGGCTGAAGCAGATTGTTATATGGCTCCAGTTAGCTCAAAGGAAAGAATAAAAAAATATAAAGTGGCAGCAATGCCTTTCCAAGACACAGCAGAGATGGATGCTGGACTGGGAATCGCATCATTGCCTGTAGGAATGTACTGGCAATGGGTTCTTTGCAGAGAAGGCTGGGTTTAATCTGAATCCACTCTCTGCTTGGTATCGGTACAGCGTTAAATTGAGTACAGTTTGGTCCATAGCAAACCTCTCTGCTCATGGGTGGGCTTTGAACCAGGAAAAAGTCAAGGTTCCTGTTCAGATAATCTGGCTGCCCACCAACTACCCCTCAAATTCAGATCAGACTGCAGGGACCACCTTTTCTTTCTGTGTTTATACACCACCTGCATTGCAAGTTTCTGGCCATAACCTCAAACAGTAATAAAATGACAAAGACTGCAACACATTTCTCATTCTGAAAGAGCAAAAACCCCATCTGGAAAGTGCAGATATATCAAATTTATTAAGAGAGGATAAAACGATCTTTTTTATGTTATTAGTACTATTGACTTGTAATCTCTTGATGCAGTTTAGATATTATGGAATTTCAGACTTAATATTCTACCCAGAGGATGATATAAAAGCCATTATTGATTTCCACTCCCTATAAGCAGACTTCATATCTATGTAAATTAAAGCTTGTATAATACATTTCACTATATAGATTAGTTGTCATTCAAGTGTTGATCTATTCTCATACCAACAGGCAAATTCCAGGCAATAACATACCCAGTGAAAACTGGATAGGCCCTTGCCCACTAACACTCACATCTACAGGCACATCATCAAACACCATAGGGAAAATTTGGGATGTATTTTCTTGTGAGATGAGTGGTGTACACAGCAATGCTGCAAAAAGCACCACTCACCATCATTTTCACAGGGGAATAATTACCCCCTTTATATTCACCTGAGGAGGACAGGGGAGCATAGCAATATCTTCCACCTACCAACTACTCAAATCCTTCAAATATTTTGAGAACTTCCAGAAGAGGGAGAGTAAAGCAGCAGCATCAACATGGGAAGGTCTCCCTGACAGCACCCCAGCCAGCTTCTCCACTAACACATATGTGGGGAGCAGGGAAGGTGGGCACTGCCAGCAGCTCTCCCCGTACCACAGCAAGGTGTTTCCTATGTGCTCTTCCCTTAGTGGCCAGGAAGCATTTGTTGTCTCCTCCTCAGAGTGATAAAGACAGTGATCTCAATCATTTGGCAGGGGAAAGCTTAACCCTGCCATGAATGTCCTTGTCACACACTGCAGGGAAAAACCAAAAGTTACTGCAGGCATCAGGGGCCACATCAAGCCTGGAGCAGCTTGGTTTGACCCTGCTGCGAGCAGGATGCTGGACAAGAGAACTCCTGAGACATCCTCCTGCCTGAACTACCCCGTGAT
Source organism: Pseudopodoces humilis (assembly GCF_049639895.1). Classification (NCBI taxonomy): domain Eukaryota; kingdom Metazoa; phylum Chordata; class Aves; order Passeriformes; family Paridae; genus Pseudopodoces; species Pseudopodoces humilis. The sequence continues at coordinate 69,113,801 of NC_142201.1, forward strand.
CCTATGAAAGAGCTGTGGAAAGGCTTTCTGCTAAGACTGGCTTCCACCACACAAAGGAGCAGCACTAAGGAAACAGCATCAGCTCTTGTTGCTGAACATATTTCCCTTCCTGACAAAGAGATGGGTTTCAAATCACACCCCCCTTCCCCCGTCCAAACCTGTGCTTGCACATAACAGAATGTGGAAAAACTTAAGTCTGCCAAAACTTAACCCCACTCTGACCCTCCAGTCCTTTTCTAAAAGGCAGCCACAAAACTCTCATCTCCTTGAAAACAGCCTCACCAAAACCAACAAGGCCCTCAGATTACTTCTCATTAGGCTGCTGATGGGCTTTAGAAAACCTCACTGGGTGGTGAAATTCAAAGCACATCACCCAAGTAAGGCTGGAGAAGAACAATGAAGGTTTTCTAGTTTTGTATTAGGTGCAGCTCCAGCCATTGGAAGTCTGATGATGAAACTTGCTATGCAACTAACATCTTTTTTTAGTTATTTTTATTATCGTGTCACTCAGAAGCTGAACAGCACATCCACTTCTAGTCATACATCATCTTCCTTATAAAAAGAGAGGCTCGAGATTTTTAACTCAAGCACTGCATTTACAGCAACACAGTTATTAAGCATTGATAGGCATCATAGAGCTCAAGCACACAACTGAAAGCCATGGGCACAAAATGACACACAAGAGGTTCCCTCCTAACATCAGGAAATGCTCCTTTGTTGTGACCCTGAGTGGGCACTGGCACAGGTTACCCAGAGATGCTGTGGAGTTTCACTACTCAAAGATAATCAAAAGCCATCTGGACGTGATCCTGGGCAAACAGCTCTAGGTCATCCTGCTTGAGCAGGGGGCTGGACCACATGACCTCCACAGATTCCTTCTCACCTCAAGCCCCCTGTGATTCTGCGAATGAGAAGTTTAAAACATCCAACATTAAGCTGCTGCAATTCATATCCCTCTCCCAACTTCCTTGGAGGCCTCCTCTTGTGCAAAGTCACATCACCTCACAACCAGGGCAGGGGACTTGTGGGAACATTTACAGGTGGGAGCTCAGCCAAGGTGCAGTTAGCCCCTCAGCTCTCAGACCTTGTCACTCCAGTGCTTTTAGCTTCATGGCAGTTTTACATTTCAGAGCACTCTGATCCAACTCAAGGACTGAGACTCTGAGCCTCCAGCAGTCAGTACAGCTGCACATGCACAGAGATTTTGCTGTACATCCACTTTCACCACACTACCATTTCATAACAGAGAGGGACGTCTCTCTCCAACTCCAACTTCTTCATCTCCTCTCTGTCCTCATTCAGCTTCATTTTAATTAGAACAAGCTCTTATGATTGCCCCGTTTGTCCACTGGAGGTCAGTCTCTTGCTACAGAAAGACTGTCCCTCTTACCTGGTGGCTCTGCAGGGGGCAGAAAACTTACAGTAGCACCTCCTTTTCCTGTCACAGGATTTTAAGGCTTTGCGTACAAGATGAGGACAGAAGCCTGGTGCAGTCCATAATGGAAGGTTGCTCCTGGAATGTCCTTTCCCAATCAAAGTGACACAAAAAATTGCAGGAAGGAACAGTACTCAAATGTAGTGTTTTCCCAGCTATTGAGTAGGTTCGATCCAAAAGCTGCGAGTTCCCTCCTGCAGCTCTCCCACCACTGCTGCAGCAGCCAAGTGCCAGACTCTGTCTTGGGTACAAAAGCATCTCGTTGGGCAGGGCATCCGTAACTGATGAATGAGCATTTTGAAACATTTTCACGCTTTCTGCATTATCTGGCTTTGTGTGTAAATCAAATACTGAAGTGTAATTACCAGCCAATAGATTTTTACAGTCTAGTTAATCCTCCTTGGCTCGTGTGCCAGGATGAGCTCCAGAGAAGGCGGCTGTTTCGGCTGCTGCTCGGGCTGCGTAGGAGAGGTGCTGCACCACGCTGCTTGCAGCAACACCCGCTCACCAGCAAGGCTTCCTCAGCTACTGCCAACACTTTGCCAGACATTCAGCACAAAGACACGGGTGTTTGCCTCTCCCAGCCTGAGCAACAGATGATGTTGGAGGATGGCAGCAGCAGCGACCAGGAGCGAGGGAGTGTGGCAAGGAAGGGTGAACAGCCAAGAGAACGGGGCTGTTTGGCAGTCACACACGGAGCACAGGCACTGGAGTCCATACCAGTACTTCTGGCTTGGATCAGAAGCAAGTCAGCTCACTCCGTCTCTCCATGCTGTAATTCCCATGATGGAGCAGCATGTGGATTTGATTCCTGCCAGATGCAGGTAGGCACGAGACCTGCTCTCACTCCAACTCCAGGCATTTAGCTTGCATGAAGCAGAACTGAAGCCCAGCACCTGCCGTGGCCTGGTCTACAGGCTGGCTGCCTTTGAGCCCCACTTCTGTGTCACCTGGACATGATCTCACCAGCCAGCTGACATCAGGGCTGTCTAGGCTGCAGTTCCAGGCATTAAGATTGATGAGATGAGACAAGTCCCCATGCTGTGGGTCTCAAGACCTGGAACTTACAAATTCTACTTTATTTTCTCTAACTGCCATGCTAAGAAACCAGTGGTGCCTCCTGTATCTTCAGTTCTGTCCTGCCAAGATCACTGATGTTCTCAGAGGGAAATTCTGTTCTTTTCATCCCACTACCTCTCCATTTCATTCCATATATGCTTCCTGAGGCAACAAATTTTTCTGCATCCTTTCTGCAGCACTGATGCCCCTGTTAGCATTCAAGCAGTTGGGTGAGAAAAAATGGCTGCTGCCCAAACCCAGAGAAAGGCAATACCTGCAGCAGGCTGGTAATTACAGCAATTGTGCAAAGTTCACATCTGGAAGCCTTAAAACAGAACAGCACTTTGGAGGTGTGCTTTATCCACACATGCTTTTTATATATCCTGCCACCCAAGTATAGTATATTTCACTTTCTGAGCAGAACACATTACCAGTTCACTAGACTCCTTTAGCCATTTTTGTAGTCATGAATTTTAAAAAAGACCTATTTACTATTTAAAATGTCACCTTAAGTCTCTTTATCCTAATCAGGTATCAAGGCCGGCAGCGCTGCCAGTGCCATTTGTACCCTCATGTCTCATCTGATCAGTGAAGGAAATGAAAGCTGAAGCAGGCAGATGGCTGAATCGAAGAGAAAGGTCATTGCATACTGCAGCTGATAAGGTGAAGAGAATAAAATAGGGAAGGTGATCTTCAGGAAAAAGGTTAAAATGAAGCCTCACCATTTGGAGGCTTCTGTATGGAGATAAAACAGAGAAGTATCATCAATTTCACCAAAGCACTTTCTCCTACTGTTTAGAACAGACGAAAAATCCAGACCTTTCTCTTCTTCCTCATCTATGCCATAAAAAATCTTTATTTTCTACCTCCCATTTAAGAGACAGAAGAATGCCACAGATCTGTGCTGTTAGTCTCCCCATGTAAGTGAGGCAACCGTGCTTAAATGCTTTTACTTGGCTAAAACAGTAAATAAGCAGCAATGTTACACAATGAGACAACTCCCACATCTCCTCTCAAATATTTCTAGCTGTTAGCAGCTGCCTCACCATTTGGTGTATTTTAACTAGGTTTGAAAATCCCTAAAGTAAGGATTTATTATCTCTTTCAGCAAAGTACAAAGTAAATCCATCAAGCCATATAAATTATTCACATAAATTCTTGAAACCTAGCAAATAATACAGGGCAGGAGTGGTACCCCAAGAGAGGGATGGTGCATCCTTTACTTAAAAGCCTGTGGTAGACCTAAATTCAGTTTTCTAAACAGACCATGTCAACTTACAGAATAAAGATGGCTCTTAAAAAATTTTAAAAGCATGGGTCATCATGACAGTCAGTGGGGGTTTTGAAGAGAGTACAGGGGATGATCAAAAACAGGATACTCTTTCAGGTAAGCACTTGGCTGATGGCAGTCAGTTGGGTGCAAGGCAGCAACCTTGATTATCTTTCTTAAAACATTTGTGAAATTTCACATTGGTGCTTTGCATCACTTATGGCAAATCAGTGACTGGTACTGGGAGGAGCAGTGAGCCAGCAGGATCCAGGTATTTTAAGGTAAACCCCAAATGCCCCAAGGAACTGCAGACATTTATAACAAATCAAGATTGCATCACAGCACTGCACACCTTATACACCTTAACAGTCTCGACAGAGTCAGATTAAATATTCTGATGAGCCTATACAAAACTTCTTCATAGCAACAGTTTACCATCTGCTGTAAGCAAAACTTCTAAACCTTTGTTACAGCAAAATGTGCCATGCATACAAATTAGATAGACATAAATTTATGGGAAAACTTTAACAGCCATCCCTGAAAACATTACTTTGGTTGTCATTCTGAGAGTATGAAGCAAACAAAAATCCTTCTTCCTCAAAGACAGAAGTAATGATTGCAACATAATGGCAACTATAAGCAGTGTAACCAGCTGTGCGAAGCCAACCTAAGAAGAGTTTTAGGAAGCATACTAAATTTGGGAGGAAACACAAATAGAACAGAAAAACAAACCGCTGCAGGTATTGCTGAAAACACCCAAAAACCAGAACAGAGAAAATTAATACAAACAAATGTGAAAGAGTATCTCCGGTGAGGCAAAGGTGAGGGCTCACATGGTTGGGATAAGCAGCAACTTCAAAAAGGCTTAGCTTAGTGATGAAGTGTGACTCTATGGTAAATAATTCTACTACCATCACCCTCCTCCATGGAGAGGAAAAGCCCTGTGCCCTGAAGCAGCACCCCTTTTAACACCCACTGGTACCAGCATGCTCACAGAACAAGGACCCACCCAAGGGATCCCCATGGCCAACCAACCAAACCATAGGTCCTGCTGAAACAGGGAATATCCTTGGCTGGTAACATGCAAAACATCTGCTGAAAACCAGGAGGAGGAGACTCGCGAGAGGAGGAGGTAGAGGGACAGGCTGTGGGTGACAGCCCGTGCTGGGACGTGGAGTTCAGGAGAGCAAGGGCACTGCCACCACAGCTGGTGACGGCATCCAGTTTGTGAAGGGTGACAGGCAGTGGGCATGGGCCATTCAGAAAGTAGGAAGGTGACTGGCAAAGGACTAGAAAGTTAAACTCACTAGTGAAATCAAACATTAACAGCAGGATGACTCAGGAAAACTTGACTAAAAAATTTGTCAGCACTGGCAGATACCAAGAGAGCACCTGATTTCCAGCAACAGAAGAGCTAAGTTCTGCCACCCCCTTCAGTGTGGTTGGCAGGATTTCTGTTTAGAGTTGCTGCCCCAGGCAGAGAGGACACGCTGTCCAGTAGTAACTGGCATTAGGGTAACTCAAGCAGATTCCCAGGCCTCTCTTCCCTCCTCTACCCTACACTTGACTGGCAATGAGTGACTGCTGAACAGAGCAGTTTTCACGTGGTGTGACAGCACAGAGGATTGAAATGCCGAGTGACTCAGAAAGGCAACATGCTTAAAACAAGCTGCTGAGACATCTCAAAGCAGTTGCCCTCAGCTCTAATCTCCAAATCACTCTGCACATAACCCCCTGACAAGAGAAAAGCACAGAACTCCACCCTGCTCTGGCTAATCAGTTAAGAAGTTCTCTATCTGCAGCAGTAAGAATAATCTCCAAGAGACTACTATATTTAGCTAAGAATCTTAGGGGCAACTTGTCTTCTTATGTAGCTGAAAAGCCCAGCCCAGCACAAACCTGAAGGTGCATTCCACTTGTGGGAGTGCACTTCTATGTCACCCACAGATGAGAACACATTTCTCCAGAGAAACCTACGGAAACTTGACAGCACATGAAAAGAGATTCTTTGCCTGTTAGTAGAGAAAGCAAGATATGAAATTCCTCCTCCCTGTTTCGTACCTAAAGGACTTCTTTTTCTCAATGTTCTTGTTCTTTTCTTTTTAGCAAAAGATGGTCAGCTGGGAACCCACAGTCCTTCTGGAGTAGCCACACTTCCTTTAAAATCCAATGAAATTGGGAGGGGTGTTCAGTGATAACCTCAAGTCTCTCATGACTGTTCTGCGGCACACACCAGGGCCTGAGGGATTCTAGCAGGGATCATAATTTATTTTTGTTCCCTATATACCACCCTCAGCATTTTAGTGCCTGAATGCAGATCTGCCTCAATACGCTAAAAATCCTTGGACTTGAGTTCATGTATGCATGGACTCACTCTTACCAGAAACATTTGAGACTCAGAAGTAAAAATCCACACAGGGCAAGCACTTTTCCCCAAAGCATATTAGAGCAGGTTGAATTTCTGTTTGCTTTTTCAGAAAGAAAAAATGTATAATATCACCTTAAAGAAAATTCACTGTAGAAAGCCATCTCTGGATAAGCTGTTCTAATATTTATTTTAATTCCTGACTAGGAACTAATACCTCAGCTCAAAATTTAATTTGTACAACTTCAGCTTCCAGCCAGAAGATTCTGATGAAGTCTTCATTATTATCAGGCTTACACTCAGATCAGTTTACAGTGAGATTTTAAACATTTTTAGAAATGACATCTTTGATGTACCCTGAGGTATGTTTTTTCAAGGGGAAAAGAACCTCTTCATTATTAAAACAGTGCCCAGCACAGGAGAGAGAACATAGTTGAAAAATACATCAAGAACCAATTTCCCAAAGAGACATTTTCCTTCCTCCCAACTCCATCTGCCTACTGCAAATGAGCTCAATTTGGAGCTTGTTCTCAACACCATGCACCTACAATAAAACACCATGCACCCCCCTCTTACAATAAAGGTGTTTTTCTTCTCCATTCATCTTGGTAAGAGAAATCTCAAATACCCAAAAATCCAATTAATTTCAGTTCTGTGGAAATTCTTGAAAATTCAAAGGACAACCACAAATGCTGTAGAAGCAGCATGCTGAGTGACCATCAGTCCTAACTCCAACCAAGCTACAACAAGCAGTTATAAATGCTTTATTAAGAGAACCTTTGAACCAAAAAAAAAAATCAAGCTTGCATATTCAGCTTCTATGTAGAATTGGTGTCTAAGAATTGTGCTCTAAATTATTTGAATTAAGTTCAAATCAAGAAGTGGGAAATCTGAGAGAAGTAAGAACTGAGCATCAGAGGGACTACGGTTTTCAGCTGAACAGAATAAAGATTAATTTCTTTTCCCAAGAAACAATAGAGTCTAAGATGCATAAACAAATCTGTTTAGTTTACAATTAAGCTACTATATTACACAATTGGTTTATATAAGTTCTAAGTAGGATGAAAAGCCTCTCCTGGCTTTAATCTGATTACAATTAAAAGATTACATTTAAAGTACATGGGTTTGTATTTTACAGTATTGTGCTGAGTGTCAGTAACCTGCAAAGATGACTGCTTATTAAAAAAAGCGGGCAAGAACATTTGCTGATGTAATTGTATTTTCTGCCTTGTTCTTTCTGGAAGCAAAGCTGCCATTTAATGCATTTCACTGGGGAACAAAACCAAAACCCTAAAGCTATCTGTAGGGAAATTCATACCTGCTTAGACCAGCCAGGAACTTGGAGCTTGAATCAAGGCTGCAAAATAACCAAGTATGGATGTTAGCACAGGAGCAGCAGTACCTCAAGGGAATCTGGTTTTGCAGACTCCAACCTTGATCCCAGGAACACCATGCCCTGGGATTAGAGATTGCATTTGGAAGCCTTAAATTTTCACTTCTGTTATTGGTAAGTTAAAATAAAGATTAACAGCAAAATCTTACTAATCTAAGGACAGAAACACAGGCTCAAAAGTGAGATTTTATTCGTATTTGTTACTTATGCACAACCCGAAGTATGATAAAACTGATAAAAACAGCCTAGAATAGTGTTTACATCACTAATTTCAATTCACATTTCGTCCATAAAATACCAAAAGGAAAATGACAACATTGCAGGTTCAGAAAAACAGTTTGGCTACTATGACTGAAAAATTTACACTATCTTCACCGGTCACAACTGATTTCTTGTTTAATGCTTATTATTTAAAATAAGCACAAATTACAAAATGTCAGACACACCCAACTTCTGTGCTCATAAAATATATCTTCTGTCATATCAAATTTCAGTAGATTGGGAAGAATTTTCTGCTGAGATACTTCCTTTCAGCATGTATCAAAAGAACACTGAGAGTGCTCTCACCACTATGCAGTGATGTAACACTGAGGTCCCAGTTGCACGTCCAGCTACCTCTCCAAAGAATCATTTTGCAGGCCACTGTGCAAGCACAACATGATGGTCAGGACAAGCCATCTCCCACATAGTGATGAAAGCCACCATCAGGCTACAGCCTAAATTCTGTCCTCCCTGGTGGACACACAGACCTCAGACTCCAGGACACAAAACAAAGCACACTTCAGCTCTGCATTTTAAGGCAAACACAAAACCAGCTCCAACTGGGACGGAGATCAGCCAGTCCCAGCAGCTGCCCCTGGTTACCAAGAGCTGTGGTTGCTCACCACTATGCAGAGATTGGGCATACTTTGTGTGAAAAATTTTAACACCAGCCCTGAGGCAGCATGTTATCCCTCTATCATAAAGGCAGCCACCATGGATTGAAAAGTCTTATGAAGATTAAACAGCAATGCAGTAGCCAACAGTTTGCATGCAAACATCGTGTTAGACTGTTACATTCTCAGGACTAAAACTGTTAATGGTGCAAACACAGGTTAGATAATCACCTTCCATTTATCTCTTTATTTTACATACTTCTTTTAAGATCAGGAGGAACGAGGGGGAGCCTCACAGAACAAAGGAGTTTTACCAAATGTTAGACCTGGAATTACACAGACTTCTCTTACAAAGATTAAAACTGTAATCTGGTAAGGAAAGAACTCTTCCCCTGCTATGAATAAAATTTAAAAGCCTCATTAGGCAAAGCAGCAGCCTGACTCTTGGTCCAGAAAAGAAAAACAGAACAAACCATTTTAATACTGTACTGCTGATAAAAAAAAAAAAGGAAAACAAGGAAAACAGAGACAGTCAAAGCAGACTTTATGGCAACAACTATGCCTAGGAAAGGACCGAGGAAGTGAGTGTGTGTATATATATATGGCATAGTACCTCCACAGACATGAAAACTGCTTTAACTGCCCGTGTTTTACCCATGGGATGTACTGGGAAAGAAATACATTCAAAGTAAGAGTTTTGAGTCAATGTGCTACATGACTACACATGTATAAATCAACAACAACAGAACTTATTTACACACATGTTTATACCTACAGGAATAAAGACCAAGTTTAATACTTGTGAAATGTATCTGATTGCTAGATCCAGACAGTTCCAATCTTTAGTAACAGCAGTAGCATTTCTGCACTGCAATACCCACACGGTTTCCATCAGGTCTATCCTGCATCCAGTTGATCTTATGATCATAAGACTGAAAAGTTCTACAGGTATTTCCATTTTCATTTATAACACAGACATGCATCTGCTACCCAGCAGAGATCCCCTAACATGCTTCCCAACAAAGAGCCAGCAACTTAGAGCTGGTACTGTTATAGACATATCCTGTCTGCTCACCAAATGTTGGTTTTGGATCATGTGGGTTCATTCTTCAAAGTATACATTTCATCATCTGCTACATTTTTAAGATAAAAAGGAAGATAGTAGAAAATCAATTCTGTATGCATAAAAACTTAAGCCCAAAAGTGGTTAAAAATAGACTAAGGTGGGCATAATTAGTACCTAATAAAAAAGCTAAAAGTCAGTTTAACGGAACTCAACACTTCACTCAGCCATACAGTTAGCTGCCCTCAAAGACTAACAACCAGACCAATTCACAAATATCTAAGTTGTTTAAATAATTAAGAGTAAGATGTAAAGTCAAAAAAAATATATTTTATCCCTTCAAGAACGGGAAAGTAAAATAAAATGCTGGTTCTGTAACAGTGCAACAACTGCAGCATATTTTGCACGCAGCACAAGAGTTGCTACACTTAGTGGCACTTAAGTATTATGCAGTAAATACTGAAAGTAAGACAAGTTTCTGATCTGCATAAGCATAATCACATCATTATTACCAGAGTTGCTAAGCTACAGCATTCTGAATAATACCAATTCAATTTTAGCGCTTCCCTCACTAGCCTTAATACACGTCAACATCCTGCTTTACATCTTGCTAACAAAGCAACCACTGAAGCCAAGTATTTAATGTAGTTGCCAGTAGGCTTGGACCACGTTCAATCTGACCAGTCGTTCTCATCAAACTCGGAGTCGTCGTCGGAATCACTGTACTCCACGGCAATGCGCCTCGACAGGATGGTGGCCACGTCATTGCCAACGGGCTCGCGCTTTGCCTCCTGCTCACGCTGCTCCTGCACCTTCTTCAGCTGAATTCCTGCAGACACAATTACTCTCAGACAAAGCTTTCCAGGCAAGAGATTTCATATTTGGCACTGTTATTGGTGACTTTGTTGTATTCTTACAAAATACTAAGGAAGAAGGAGGGGAATAAAGAAAGCAAGCACTGAGGTAAGAGAGCCTCCTTGAGCAAGGAGGAGGGAAAGACAAAAAAGGCAGATGGGAAATAATTCTCAGGCACTGAATACTTCTGGACTTCTAAAACTGTCAACAATATGCTGAAGCTAAATATTCAAGACTGTACAGGTCATTTTGATCTGAAGATGAAAGTTTTCAAAACTGTATTTGTGAATACTATCAGACATACAGCTCCATATTGTAAGCCAGGTCAGGTAGAGCCGTAAGTCACTGGTTAAAAAAAATCAGTGGGCTGAAGCCTGGTGTTGGGTAATTCTTCTGAACAGAAGAAAAAAACAGAACAGAAGAAACACAAGTGCTGTGTTCATTAGATTATGTCTACACAAACACTAGAACACACTTGACAAATATGTGCATCTTTCAATGTTAGATCCAACCTTATGGCTGACAAATATCAGAACAGGGGTCTGGTACCTGTGGTTAATGAAATCCGCCCAGCTGGGAAAAGCAGCCATAAAGTCATTTCAGTGGAAAAGACTTTGCTCTCCCTGAAAAAAAGGAATACCTGAAACTCAGTGTGCACTTACCCATCCTGATGGCAGCCAGAAGATCGCTCCGAGCATCGCTCATTGGTGCCTGCTTCGCCTCCGAGGCCGGAGGAGCGTGCATGGGGGAGGAAGAGAGGGATGCACCTGCAGCAGGAGGGCCTGGAGGGGGAGGAGGTGGGCCAGGAGGAGGAGGAGCAGTGACAACAAGCCCACCAGAAGGAGGAGGATGAGTAGATGTGTATGTAGAGCCAGTCACCAGTCCAGAATGGGAAGGTGGCACAGGAAGCTGAAGGGGACTAACAAATGCGGTTTGTGCTGAAGGAATCATAGGGGGTGGAGGAGGAGGGGGAGGACCTGTAGGATTGTAATAATCCACCATCTGAGCTGGGAGCATCCTATATAAAACAGAACAAAAACATTTAATACATTCAAAGTGAGGACTCAGAAAATTATCTCCCCTTAAACTGCACTCATCCAACCTCAGGTAAAACAAAAATCAAAAGCAATTTGAACTGGTGACTTAAATATGCAAGTGAATATACATGTAAGAATTATCAAATATTCCTGATATACTGAGATTTAAGACAAATGCTGAAGCTAATGGCAATGTCCTTTCAGCACTCTACAAAGTGAGCTTTTCATCTTAATTCTCCTACCTAGTTAAGTATAAAGCTACATTTCTTATTAAACATCTACTCTGTGGGACTGTTAAGTTCAAAATCTTTGATGAAGAAGGGACCAAGAAAACTTCAGACTACACCCTTCAATTCCATAGAAGGTCAAGAGGTAATAGAGGACACAGACATGGAGGACAATGGCAAGTATGAAAAGAAAGATTTACCCCAAGGTAAATGTATCTCAAGTGCTTCTTCAGTTAAATTTATCAGTTTAAATACCATTTAATTAAATTGATACATTTGATTGATTCTTTAAATAGTAGGCACAGGGAAGAGCTCATATCCTTGTTAAAATGTCATTGAAAGAAATCTTAATCAGGAAAAGAATGAGAATTGGTAAGAGTTATGAAGTAGCTAAAGAACCAGATACAGGAGACAGGAGCTGAAGCCAGGTGAGTGATTACATTGAGTGACACATGCCAGTATATGACAACTGCAACACCCTGACAGTGGTCATGGACCTGAGGAATAAGCACAGTGATGTCTTACACAATGGAAGCAACAGAGAAAGGGCAGGCTGGAGCAGCCACTCCTAACTGAGTCATCTATAGCAGCCCGATAGCCATGAATCAGGCAAATGCTATCCCAGGAAGCATCAAGCAAGGATGACAAACCTTGGCTTGCATAGTAAAAAAACAACACAGGCAAGAATGACTACAACTTTCCTGGGGTTACAACTTGAAAGTTTAAGCTATTTGCACAAAGGAACAGACTCGTTAGAAAACAGATGTTTTCTAGCTACAGGAGAACCAGAACTCTGGAGCAAGCCTTCCTTCAGAATGCATTCAGGCAAAATATCTACACAGGCATTCGATAACATTCTGCCTTGAATTACAAAGTGGCATTCCTCCTGTGGTAGTATGGAATTTGTGTCTGAAGAGACCCCTTCCAATTCTGTCAAAAGCTTCTCTAAAAAGGATTTCAGACAAAGACTGCCAGATTAATCACGATCAACAATACTCTTTCTGCACACTTCCTGAAGTTTAAAATACTCTCCAAATTATTCTTTAACTACTTTCCACTTTAAAGGAAAATTATGTTGTCTTCAATATTGCAATTAGGCACCCTTACTATTTTACAATCATATTGACTTTACCAATACTTCCACTTCATTCAACACAAACTTGGTTATTTCTGCTTTCACTACTTCCTCACTTAAATTCAGTTCATACACAGAAATTATAGCCATTTTCTCATGGCCTCCCCAAGGAGGTAACTAATGTATTTGGGGTCTTTGATGCATTACACTTTAAGACGGTTATGAAAAACATGCATTCCTCTGGTTTTGCCAAGAATCCCCTAGAATAAATCAGATTTACCCATATTCTGCTGGTACCACAGGTACTGAGCTGTGCTGGCCATCTGAAGGCTGGGGTGGAGGTGGAGGGGGTTGCTGAGGTCTGTTTAAAGTGGCGTGTCTTACAGTGGTGGAGGGTGGTCTGTATTCATGCTCATGGCTTTGGGATGCTGCCATGTACTGTGGACCATCTCCTGCTCCATAGGAAGGCATTGCTATCTGCTGATGGAGGGAATGATTCGGAGTAGCAGGATAAGAATAATCTGTAACATCAGATGCATGGGACCTAAAATTAAAGTAAATTGATGCAGAAGAATAGATTATGTGAGTGTAACAGGGCATTATCTAAATAACTGACAAAAGAAGCTAAAAAGAGTACAATCAGCATTATTTTTTTTGCAAGAGGATTCTCCGATTTATCAAACACCACTCCCTTTTAAGTCCACAGAAAGCACAAGAATTTTAGTAGCCATATGGAAGCTTATGGTTTTTGTCAATTATTTTGACAGTCCATTGTTTGAAATTATAATACTTACCAGCCTGCCTCAAGTTAACAATGGCAGCAGAAAAAGAAAAGCAATACTACAAGCACTTGCAATTATGCAGAAGAACATATTTTACCAATGCAGACAAAACCAATTTCAAAAGTTAGAAAATTATTTTTGTTTGCACAATTAATTTTGCTGGAAAGGCTTAAAGAAACTGGGAAATATAAGTATTAGTTGAGCAGAGAGTTCATAAAGATACAAAGACTAGGATGCTCTGTCAAATAAGCCCAAGAGAGGGAGCAAAAGGATCTTTTCATCCCATTACTGTGAAGACTTGTTTTAGTAATGAACAATGGTGCAGCCTGGCTTTTAGTGAACACAGTGAACTGATGCACTTATATGTGAGCCTGGAAGCAAGGTAAGCAACAAAAAGCCAGGGCTTTGAGCAAAATGAAATAACAAACCCTTTGGGCATTTTGTCCTCTTTCATGCTTCCTGCCTGTTCCATTTTCTTTGCGTCACTCATGAACTCAATGCCCATTTTCCTTCTCTCCCACTCTTCTTTTCTTGTTCTTACTTTTCTCACATTAATTTGCTGGTTTCTGTTTGGATTCAGCTTGTGTTTCTCTCTCTAAAGCACAATAAGTATAATAAATACATTGTAAATTGCCACAGTCCAAACACTGGGATGTCAACATTTAATGCTCAAGTCTTAAAATTACCAAAAGAGACCCTTTTTTGTTTTTTCTTTGCTTTAGCAGTAATAAAAAAAACACAGTATAACCAAATACACTTCTTTGGGACCTGATTTACAAAATACTGCTCCTGCAGTAGCTGGCAGCATGAAAATATCTCTCAAACTGGTACATATTTCTAGATGTATGGGTTTTTTAATCGCTTAAGACTACTCCAAGGTGAAAAAATAGAAAGCCCTTTCTCCACCACAGTACCATTCTCAGAATTAACCCTTCATGGATAAAACATTTCAGGATTCAATCTCAGATATTTGATTCACTGAAATGTAAAATACTCCAACATTTATAAAATATAAAAAGCTTATGTAAGCACAAGATATCTGTCACACAAGCAACATCAAAATCCAACACAGATATGCATCCTACAATTTCTGCTTAAAAAAAAAATCCCACAGATTGCAAATACCACAGATATCTGCAGACAGCCAAATACATGTTGACATTGCTGGGAGATAAAAACATATCACTTCAATACAACAATTTTAACTCAGGAATTCTGGAAGCAAGGTGTTAAATCTGAAAAAAAAAGACTCAAAAAGTGTGAAACAACTCCTGATGAAAAAATCCACACCTTTTGCTAGATCAACCTATGCAAAGCGTTGCCAGGCTGCAGTGTTTCATTAAGACTAACAGGAGACAAAGGTCTGCATTAAAAACTGTAAAATAAAACCAACCAAACAACAGTTTTTAGACAGAGGGAGTCTGAATATATTATTAAAAGACCAATAGCAATATCAAATATGTTTCATTACTTTTCACAAAGACCACAACATTACAAAGTTCTGAGCAGATTTTTTTCTTCTAAATCAATCTCCACTGGACAGCAGACTAAAGGTATCAGTCCACACTCTTACAGTGGTTGCTGCCTCCTTGACCTAGCCATTCAACAATTTAAACACTTTTTTTCCAGTGGACTATGTTTATTTTTGTATTTATTGCTAGCATTTAATCACAACAGACATAGGAAATAAAATAAGTGGGAAAATCCTCTACTGAGACCAGCTTAGTGTAAAAACTAAGACTTCAATGCACATCAGGTAACTCCCACGAAGCTCAAAGGGAATCTCAGTCAATGAAGATGAATTCTTCTGCGTATCTCTAAGCAGAGTTTTTTGTTATTTCAAGCAATAACATCTCATCTGGTTATCTGGTTTTGTAGCTTGCTTTTTAGACTAATGTAACATCAAAAAGCTGAATTCTTCTCCCACCAAAGCATTCTTTGCAGGCAAAAGTATTCTCGACTGAGTAGATCACAGAAAAATTTAAAATTTATTAAGCTACCAGCAGAGCACCAAACAACAAACTAGACACTACAGAAGAACTACTGACATTATCTACTAGAGGCTTTGTAACTACTGCTACTGAAGATCAAATATAAAACATGCAGCAAACACTTCTTTCTCTGCAATACATAATATCATGATGATAAAATGCTCATGTGAAGCTGAGGAAGAAAAAAATCGTTACAGAATCTGTTACATCATTTATGGTCTAAAATAAACTTGAAAAGAATGTTTTAAACATGCATTGTATGCTTTGTCTAACTACTCCCATCCTGTAAAAACACCTAATTCTACTCAGTATTGCTGAACATACAACTGTGGTATAACAAACAGCTTTGCTGTAAACAGACCTAGTATCTGGGGACAGTGATCCCTCGGAAGATGCTCCATGGTACACACTTTGAGACAACCTGTTGTCAGGTCTAAGCTCTTTGTCATATGCCATCATATTCCACTCCTGGCGTCTGTTCCTGGCTTTTCTAACCTTTTTCACCTCACGGGTGGTGCCATCTATACGCTTTTGCTCCTAATGTCCAAACAAAAGAAATAAAGCATGCAAAGAGAGAGAAAAAAGGAAAGGAAGAAAGCTGGTTAAAATGCAGTTAGAGTGCATGAAAATAAGACCAGATTTACAGATGAAGCCAAGTCTTCTTAAAATTTCTCTGGACTGAAAATAAGAATATCTCCTTACACTATGAACCTCATTAGTAGCAGGACTTTTGATTTGCCTGTGTTCTGTAGGACGCTTGTGCTACTGTGATGACAATCTCCTGCTTTTCCTAATACAGAAATGTGACCAATTTTAAAAGCCAGAAAGCCAAAGTTCTTCCGACATCATGTCTTTTATTTAGACTATCCTGAAGCACTTGTAATTTTCATCTCCTGAAAATCAAACTTCTGAGAATGTTAAATAAGCTCAGGGTTATTCTGGTTATTCATTATGGTCACAATCAACAGGGCCTGGGGATGTATGGAGAAATTGGACACAATTTCTTATCCCATAGTCTATGTGAAATTACTTTTGTTTGTTTTAACTTCCTCTCCCTTCTTAGATCTAATTAACTACTGAAATTCCTCCTAGTTTCCCCTCATCATTGTTTCCCATTATCTGATATAAAAATGAATCACACTAATTCTCTCTGCAGCGAGTCAGTAATATTCAGGCCAGCAGTATATTACAGCTTGACAGACTTGGCTGCTTGTATCTTTCAATATAACATCAGGCTCAACCAATGTCAGTGTACCACATTTATCTTTACCTCACTGATAGCAAAATCTCCTAATACTGGGACCCAATGCTTTCACACCTTGGAAATGTTGTACTCACCTACTTCTGACTATTCAGTGTAAGTATAAAATCATACTAGTGCTTCAGCACAAAAAAATGAACAAGATTGCTCATTCAGACTGAGAAGGGTCAGCTGCTCCTTGTCTCAGTATTCATGACAGCACAGGGTTTTTTTTCAATCCGCTCTAGACACCTTAGAATACATGTTTTATCTATTAGTAGGTTGATATTAGCCTTTTGGCTGCTAGAAAAATAGTTCCTCAGGAAAGAACTAAATTGCTATTCTGAGAATGCAGCCAATGAATTGCATTGAGAGAAGAGCATAGTCAAATTCTGGTAGGCAAGCCTTCTAGTGGGGAATTTAGACCCACAAAGGTCTAATATATGGATATTATATGTAGATATAAAGGTATAATGAAAGGGATAACAGCTGGAAAGCCAGCTCAACAAGAAGTTCATCACAGATGAATACAGGTTTTTTAGTCCAATTGTCAAACAGCACAGAGTAAATAATTCTGAAATAATGTGTTTGGCACTACATAACTAACAGAAAACTATCAAATGGCTTACTTGCCCTTGTTTTGGCTCTCTTGCTCATTTATGCACATTTGCATGAGGAACATGCTGATCCTGCTAACATTTAGAGTGACAGAAAAGACTTCTTGAAGTTCAACACCCAAATGTTTTGACAACTCTTGCTCATTTCTACAGTAAACAGATTTTTGGTCTAATTTATGTTAAATAACAATGATCATCTTAATGGTTCTTAATCAGTTCTCCCAAAATATTTTTCCTCCACAAACATTTTAGAATCACACCCTTTTGATGTCCGATAGTCACTCACATCAAATTCTGCCAATCCACGATTTGGAGCAGAAAGGACACAGGTTCAGTCACGCTTTATTTTAAATATATAAAGTTTTGATAATTGCCATGGTTGAATATATGCTTGTTAAAAGCTTTTCATCTGTCTTTTTCAATTACTTGCTGCAAATGTTTTGTTTTTTTTTTAATTTTTGATTTTTTTTTAATTAATTTATTAAGATTTTGTTACCCAAGTCATGTTATATTTCAGAAGAAAGCCCTTTTCACTGGAAACACTTGGTCTTGTCTTCTTTCAGAACAACAATTTTGTCATCTAGGGGTCACAACTACATCTTTTTTTGCAAAATTCTAAATAAACTAAATATCCACCTTTTGACCAATATATGATGCTACTGGGAAGACAATCATTTTGATATCCTGTACAATTATGAGTGCATACATGACTGCTTTCAGTTACTGCGTATTATTTAAAGAGATCACTTGTTTTTTATGAAAAGGCAAATACATATGGATGTATAAACAACAAAAAATAAACACAGAGCTTAGCTGATTTTAATTGGATCAGATTTCATCTGGACAGGTTGTTCCAGACCAGCATCTGTAAGTATGCTAATGAATAAAAACACTTGAATCCTTTCTACTCAAGCAGTACTAAACCCTATTGGTAGTGATATTTTGATTAAATATTACATCACTACATCTCTCTAGAACATTAAATGTTTTCCAAAACAGTGGGGCAGCCCTACTACTAGCACCTGACAAAGCTACATATACCTCTAAGAGTGGTTTTAAGCTGTTCCAGTAGCAGTTTCATTCCTTTGACAATGCTGACAGCTCTAGCTTTACTACCCAGGGCAAAGATGACAGAGCTGTAGGGGAGCTGAAGCCTTTCTAGATAACTACAGCTGGAAATATTTCTCAAGCAATTAAAATAATATTAAGAGGAGTTACTTTTTTTCAATTGACTGTAATAGAAGCTGTGGCAGACAAGTGGGTGTTGTAGATTAAGACAGAAAACAGGTACATCATTCACGTTGGCAGGAAATTATTTCAGGAAACACAAAACATATTAGAGTCTTCAAACAGGGTTGAGTTAATTGTAAGTTTGATATTTGCATCAAGAATTAGCAAATGACATTTCAAGCATCTTAATAAAGAATTAAGAGCTAGTAACAAAAAGTAGCTTCAGCAAGTATTTGCAATACTTTCAAAAAACTGGAAGCACAAGTCTAAAGTATTTTCCTGACCACAAATGTATAAGATCCTATCGAAACACAAGTCAACAAGAATGATTTCTGAAATACAAGCTTTCCAAATTTGAAAGTTTTTACTTGCTTGAATAGCTTATTATTCTCAGATAAAAAGGCAGAACAATGAACAGCAAATCAGAAGAACTTTCCTTTGTTTCATCACAACTGCCCTACCTACAGTCATTTCATACAGTCAATTTAGAGAACTACTGATACAAACCAAGACAAAACTATACTGATCTCTCATATATATGAAACTATACTGATCTATAGAAAGTAAAAAAAAAATAGACTACACAGATTTTAAACTTAAAGAATTAAAATTTCAGTTTTCTTCAGAAAAAAGTTCACCTGAAAGAGCCAAATCAAAGGAAGCCTGTTAGATATTTTCAATTAAACTGTATAAAGAAACAAAAAGCATAATATTTGAGGCAAAAAGATTACACTCTTCACAAAACTCCCGCTGTAACAGCTCCAGCACTTAGGGCAAATTACCAAAATAATACTGGAAAACTGATGCACTGGTTCTGATACTCTGATACACATCTGATACTCTCAGATTTCACCAAGCACCTGAAAAATTGAGGCTGAAAAATTGAGGCTAGCTGCATTTGGTCAGCTGATGAGGAGGATGGCATTTGGATGTCTACCTTGTACTTTCCTAAACAATACACATTTATTTCACCTGCAGTTTCTCAACAACTACCAAGTTTTGTGCTTCTGTAGAGTACAAATTGAGTAAATAATTCTCATTTAACAGATTGAAAATTTAAGTTCAGCTATCAAATTGTTAATAAATGCTCTGGATTCATTCCTGGTTACTGCTACCATGAGGACAAGAATAAAAGAAAAATTACATTTGGTTCAGCAACCTGTGGAATAAAGTGTGCCTGGGAGACATCCCACCCAAACCATCCTGCTCTTTAAAGGACACAGATCATGAAATGCTTGAAAACCATCTTCTGGAAAGCTAAACCTCAGATTTCTACCCATCACAAAGTGAACTTTATCCATGCAAACTCAAGTCTATGCTGCTTTCTTCTTAGTTGGACTTGGCATACATTTAATCAAATCAAATAGCACTTCAGCTAGAATTTATCAAGGGGCATTTCTGTGATGCACGGCTATAATCCTACATGACTGGAATTGAGCGTACTTATGTTTGTAGACTGTAATAAGACAATTAAAATCTACAAAAAAATATACCATGGATGGAAATAAGCAAGATGTGTTGCCAAGTCTAAAAGTAACTTACACATATAACAGTTTTTTAGAAATTATTTTAAAGGAATAAAGAAATGTTCAAGTGATTTTAAAAATTCTTATGAAAGCATCTGTATTTTTTCCTTTAAAATAAGAATGGAAAAAATGGGAAATTAGAATGGAAAAAGCTGTAATTCCAATTCCTTTCCTCTCCCATTACGATGTCTTTTTCTAGAGCACAACAGGGCCATTTTTCTAGGTAGCAATTAGCAGATACTGGCACAGGATTCAAGAAAACATCTTGGAAGATAACCACTTGCCCTCTTAAAATACAGGATAAGCTATAAAAATGCACTAAATCCACAGCCACACAAAGAGCAACAATCTTTCCACTCACACAAACTAAGTATGACCTGGCAATTTTTATGCCTGGATAACTGCACATAAAATTGTAACGCACAAATGTGCTATTATATTTCTGCTTTTACCTTTTGTCTCCTCTTTTCTTTTCGCTTATCTTCAGTATCTTGTAACATTTTTTCTTTCCAAAGATCAAAAAAATAGGAAGGATCAGTATAGAACTTCAATCCATCTTTCTTATCATCCCTGGAAAACAACAGAAGAAAAACTAAAAATACATGAATTAGTACGTTTTAAATCCAAAAAACTTACCTTTTATGATCATCCAAGCCTCAAGCTGTTCAATAACAGCCCTTTTTAACTGGATCTCCATAAACAAATACCACCATTGTCTGCAGCAGCAGCAAAACCACCATACTTTAGTCATAAATACTTCCCATTTACCTTCCAACTAAAAATTCTTTATGTTAAAAAATAAAAATCAGATACACTGCAAATGCTGTACTATACCATTCTTAAAAAATAAATAAATCATTTATTGCAGACTGGGTTTTATCAATCTTGAAAAATCAAATCTCAATAATCAATATAGCTTTTCCCTTCTGATATAATTATTCTCTGCATACAATTGAGAAATCAAGGGCAAAGTACAAGAAGGTAAACAATTAGTACTTCCTTACCTATATGGTGAAAGAATATTCAGAGGTGGTGGTTTGTCACTTTGATTATAAATATCAGCCACCGGGTTCGGAATGCTGTTCTTTGAAACTACCTGCTGGTCTTGAACTGTTGAGCTCTTGAATGCTTTTTTCATGTTGATGTCCTGTAAGGATACTGTTAGAAACAGAAATACATTTACCACAGGTCTGAAACTACTGAAAGTCGATATACATCATCAATTTTTCACTAACTATTTCAAATATTTTCAGTAAGTTAACAAAAAGACAGGTTTTTCCTTAGTGGATAATCCTGATATTTAAGCACAAATGCATGTAAGAATTACTGTAATAAAACAGATTTAAGTCTCTCTTGATCCAGAACCTCATGTAAAATAATGGGACCACGGACTCTATCTTGGAAGATGATGCAAGAATGCTGTCACATGCATATGTCCAACCATTTTCCCTTTTTATAAGGTTTATCCTGGAGTTCTAACAGCAAAACAATTGGCTTCAAGACTGAAACACAAGGTCTGGTATTCCTCTGACACAGTATGTTTTATAATTACACATGGTATCCATACACATTCCACCCCATTCTAAGTATAATTAAATTACAGCTGCAACAACCTCCTGTGACAGTTCCACTTCTTTTCCTCTTTCAACTCCTAAGTCTCCTCAAATAATTGAATATTCCTTCCTCCTACGTTTTGCTCATGTCTCTACAGAGAGAAATACTTGCACTCTCCTACTTTGATTTTATCTTTTCACATACACAGCTCTGGGGAAACAACACCAGGCTTTTCATTCTTTCTTCTCAAATGAAAGATTTAAGTTGGTTTTAATTGTTCCTGTCACTTTTATCAGAGTTTTTTTCCCTCTTAATACAAGTTTTCATGAGATGCAGCAAGCATTGTTAAAGAAGATCCAGTTAAATACTACTCACAATTTAAAAGTGGCAGTAAACTCTTATCTTCCAACCCTAAGCACCCTGAAATACAGAGTTTAGACTGCAAGTGAAGAGGATGCTGAAGTCTACACTGGGCTGTCTACATGACACTGACCACTTCTGGATTTGAACCAAGTGATTTTTAGAAGAGTGGAAGCTGTAGGACTTGTGCAAACTACATGCACCTGCTTAGTCTCTTTATTCCTGTTGCCATTTCATAAAATACTTCTTAGCCATTCATCTAATTTATTGACTCCCAAGGACAAACTGAGAAATTTCACAAGGTAAATGAAGAGTAATAGCCAAAAATGTAGTATAATGATAACCTGAAAAAAGAAAAAGGGATGAAATTTTGCATGTTATTGTTTGTCATGATGGGCACCAAATCCCACTCAGACTTCTCTGCCCAGCTATTTTTATTATCTGTGCTGAGGCTTTGCTTCTCAATCCAAGAGCTACTTAGTTTCTGCCGTAACTTTTACAATAGAAAAAAATCAAAAATGGAATATTTAATGTCTAATAGTCATTCTCCCATTAACATCATCTGAAGTATCAAAACATCATTTCTGAAAGTACTTTCTGTTTAAACCTGCCTGCAAGTACAAGGTATTTCAGGCAGACTTTTCAGATGTGTATATCTGAATTGTTTCACTCTTGTTTGATGGAAGACATTCAAAAGAATAAAAAAAATCATTTTGCTGGAGATTTTTAGAAGAAGTTATTTATATATTTTTGAAAACTTAACCTCAATTATTTTAAAATGTTTCTTTTCAACTGTAGCATTTTATATATAAATTATTTTTATATACACTGTATTAGTTATAGCTAAGAATATAAGAAATCACTGATGCAATCAAATCTGAAGGGCTTTTTAGAACAACCTTGCAACTGACATTTTGCTTAAATGCCGAAGCTATCCAGAAACATACTATTTCTGACAGTACAATGAATTATTATAAAGACTTCAATGTCTAGAGTGAAACAGCTAATAAAATTTACTACTGACACTAAGATGACAGCAGTCTGTATATATAGCTTATTAATATGACGTATGATTAGCAATGCAAGAGTAACAACTGCTGTCAATTTAAAATAAACACTGATTAAATTCTCAGTCCATACATTAGTTTCCCCTCCCAAAAGATTGCTTTTAATTATTCTCCAAACTCGGAAAACTAGATGGGTGGTACTGCATAGCACTAATGAGACATTAATGAGGCATTAAAAAAAGGGGGGAGGGGGAAAGAAACAGCAGCAAAACCAAGATGACAGCTGCATTTCCAAAAGTACAGTATATTAATAGAATCTAGTTTGCTCATATTACTAATACAATATGCCTCAAAAAAAAAGCTGAATAGCGATCCCATAGGAGCTTATTTTATGTTCACATATAGCTCTTGACTCATAAGATAGCAAAATGCAGGTGCTTGTACCAAAAAATCAGAGTGGTTTGGTTTGGAGAGGACCTTAAAGACTATCTCATTCCAATCCCCCTACGATGGACAAGGACATCTTTCACTTAACCAGGTTTCTTTGGAGATAAGGCATCCACGGCTTCTCTGGGAAACTGATAGTCTAAACAGTTAATATGTTCCAAAACCACAAAACAACGACACGTAATAATTTCCAGACAGTAACCAGCTAAAAAAGGAAGGCTAAATATTACACTAGGCAGCATTACACTACTAAATATCAACAGTAAAATTTAATATTGGCAGTAATAATTGTCAATATAAATAAATAAACTACAAAACTCTGAATGGCAAGTAAAATATATAAACCATATAAATATTAAACATATCACAAGTAGCATTAACTACTACTGAGTCAATATTACACTACCATACTGATAAAATAAGCTTTCACATTTTAGTAAATGTCAGGAATCATCTAAACGGAAAGTATAGGCATTGGCTGGCTCAGACACGTAGCATGATGGCCAGAATGCACATTAACAGCTTTTAAAGCTAGACAGAGAAATGCTTCATCTACCCAAAAAAGTGCTTTCAGACAATATAATGATGTTACTGAAATCCTTTTTTTTTTTTTACTGTGTATTTATGAAGTGAATGACCAAGCTCGTAAGTGGGAAATATTTTTAAAGGAAATGCACTTTCTAGTGACTAGAACCCCGAAAAAAATTCACCTCGTTGATCCAAACACAGTGCCTTGTTTAGATACAGAGTATTATAAGATCTTTGATGATCACAAAACAGATTAACATATTAAGGTAGTTTGTGACCACCCTACCCTGGAATTAATAGGGACACCCAGTGTCTCAAACTTTTTCCAATATCCTGACTTACTTCCAGTAAAGTCTGTATTTTTCATTTATGATTTACTACACTCACAACCTCAAATTTTTCCTCATGAAAAAGGCAGCTTAACAGCTCCATTACTACAGGGGCTTCTTGACTCAAGAATACTTTTACTTGCTTGGCTAAAGTGATTATTCCCAGCTTGCCTTACTGAGACAACAAGATGAAATATCGTTACAGTATTGCTTTGAAAAGACAGAGGTTATTGTGCAATTAAATACTGTACTCTTGTAAACATCACTTCTGGCTCAATGCTTTCATGCAATTACCTACCTTCTTCCACTGTTGAATCCAGCTGGGTGACTTTGACAGCAAGGCGATCAATTCTGTCTTGGAGGGAATTTGCTCTGATGTAGAAGCTGTTGGCCTCATTAAACAATTCACCAAATATGTCTTCAGCATGTTTGCCTGTGTAAGAAAGAGAAGGAAATCCCTTTGCTAGTGGCTTACAAAACACAGGACAAATGGCTTCAATATCATGAATTATAATAAAACAGTAGCTGTAGGATCAGAGCAGCGCAGTTTGTCATTCAGCAAAATTTGGGGCAACAGATTTGTACAAAAATGTCTATACCATAAATTCCACCTGAAGTCTACTCTTCTGGACATCCTGGTTAGCAGTCTTCTTAAAAACACAGGGATACTTAAAAATTCTAATCCTTTTGTACCTGAACTAGTGCCAACTAACAGACGACTGAACATCAAAACCTGCCTCTGTGATGAAAAGGCCTAAAGTTACTGCAGTCCATAAAAGTACATTTTAAAATAAAAATCTTGCAATCCATAGTAACCAAGATTTGATTTTAAGCATAGCCACAGGGCAACATCAAAATTAAAGCAGTATAAAACATAAAAACAGGGATTCTTCTGCAAGGCAGCCCACTTACCTCTACAAATGCCAACTGCACATGTTGCTGTCCCTGGAGACATTTGAGAGAGATGCCACTAACCACATTTTGCCATGGACACATGGGATTTGCTGCACGACCTTTTCAGCCTCCCTTTCACCTGCTGGATGTTCTCAATCACTGTGAGAGTGGATAGTGCAGTCCAGATCCCCAGATCACTGAAGTAATTAGGTTGGAAAAGACCTCTGAGGTCATTGAGTCAAACCTGTGTTCAAGCACTTTCACGTCAACTAGACCTTGACACCAAGGGCAACATCCAGTCTTTCCTTAAACACCTCCAAGGGATGGTGACTCCACAATCTCCTGAGCAGCCAATTCCAATGTCTAACATTTCAGCAAAAAAAATTCATCCTCATGTCCAACCTAAACCTCTCCTGAAGCAGCTTAAGACTGTCCTCTCATCACTTCCTGCCTGGGAGAAGAGGCCAACCCCCACCTGCCTACACCCTCCTTCCAAGTGCTTACATTACACTTGTAGAGTGCAATAAGGCCCCCTCAATCCTCTTTTTCTCCAGGCACAAGACTCCCAACTCCCTCAGCTGCTCTTCACACTTGTGCTCCAGACTCTTAACCAGCTTTGTTGCCCTTCTCTGAATCCACTCCAGCACCTCAATGTCCTTCCTGAACTGAGGGGCCCAGAACTGCACACAGTACTCAAAGTGTAGCCTCACCAGTGCCCAATATAGATTTGCAGCCTCATGCCCTTCCCTGCAAGTGCTACAGTAGACAGAAGGTGCCACACAATAAACCAAATCCCTCCCTGATGCATAGATCATTGCTCATGGCCATTCCTCTCCCAGTCCTCCCACAGAACTAGGCATACTCATCCACACTTGGACTTTATGTCCCAGTCCACAACTCTCATCCACTCCAGATCAGTGGTTCCAGATCCCCAGTTTCATAGTTCGCCTGCCCGAGAAGTTCTCCTAGAAATTTCAGATTCCACCCAAACTCACTGCTCCCATTCACTGAACTGATGGTCCCTCCTACCCAGACACTGTTCTTTCATTTAAGATGTTTCCCTCTACAATTTCTTCAGCCAAACCCCCTCAAGAAATCCTTGCAAAAAGGAAAGTCCTGCCTCCTGCACTTAACCATGCTTTTTAAACAAAAACAAATTTTAAAACTCTGCTTCTGAATTAAACTCATCTTGCTACAACCTGTATCAAGAAGAGTCTGAAGAGCAGAAATGGAAGGGCAGGAACAAAGTCAAACTATCTAACAGTTGGAAGAATATGGAATATGCATAAACCACCTAAAAGACAGGGACTTCCAAAGCAGCCATTATTGACATTTTAAGTTGGGTCCAATAACCAACCTTAACACTCCGGAAAGAAAAGTAAAAATACAATGAAAATTTCAGTTAAGATTCCATCCTCTGGACATCTGCAGATAATAATTCAATGTAAAAAGGTGGCCACACTTAGGAAGTCAACAGGACAATATGGCCTTTTCTTGGTCACCAGCAGGAGATGGGGGGAAGAAGCAACAACTAGACTAAAACATTATCACAAAACACTGTTTGTGAATCACAAGAAAAAAAAAAGTGATTGCTGTTGAATGAAGGACTTTACCAGTACTAGTTTTCATTACTATGTGTAAGATTAGCCAATAACTAACCCACAATATTAAGATGACAGTGTACACAAGCTCTGCTTCACATATATGTATGGAAGGTGGGTAAGAAAGGTAGGCTATCTACCTGCTCCTAATCTCCTCACCTGCCAAAACAAGTCACACACAACCACAGAACAGCCTAAGTTCAAAATCATCTGGTTGAATTCCCTGCTGAAAGCACAATGAGACAGAGCAGATTCCCCAGGACTCTGACCAGCTAGGTTTTGAACACTTGCAAGGATGGAAGCTCCACAACTCCTCTAGGCTACCTGTGCAAGTGTTCAACTACCTTCACACTGAAAGTGCTCTCTAAGTGTTACCAGCAGCTAGCTGAAATTCACTTATAATCCCCCCTTGATTTAGCTGCTCCAAATGAAGATGTTACTCCAAGCTATGGAAAAAATAAGCCTTTCAATTCTTCAGCTAAATAAAGCAGTTATTACATTCTTCAGCCACCAGTATTCAGAGCTCAATCAATTTTAATAGATGTTAGTTCATGTTAATATATTGAAATCAGCCTGCTGAGAGAGGACTGCCACATCCTAGGATTAAACACATCACCCCTAGAGAAGTCAAAGAGATGGATGTTTGTCAGTTGTCTTTCAGAAGGCAAAGTGGGAGCATAGGGAGCATATTTTTTTTGTTTGATTTTTTTTCAACATTTGCCAGCCCAGAAC
Organism: Pseudopodoces humilis; assembly: GCF_049639895.1. Taxonomy (NCBI): domain Eukaryota; kingdom Metazoa; phylum Chordata; class Aves; order Passeriformes; family Paridae; genus Pseudopodoces; species Pseudopodoces humilis. The sequence continues at coordinate 69,141,293 of NC_142201.1, forward strand.
ACATGAAAGACAGATTGTCAATCTCCTGTCTGTGAAAACAGTGACATAGTAAAGCTGTATTGGACATGCTGGTGTGATTAACATGATGCAGTAATACTTCAAGTGTTTTCTATGTTGCCATTGTTTAAATCAGATCTTTAACAAAACAGAAACAAGTAGGAAAAAAGCCTGTATCTTTCAATTTAAGAACTGATTTTGGTACTGTAAGACAATAATTTAGAAAGAACAGGTGCTGCCCAACATGTGGCCAACCTATACATTAATTTAAAAATCCATCAAAGAAATTATGCATTCTTTCCTTCTAAGGTTCCCTCCAGCTACAGAAGATAGTGATTCCACCCACCCATTTGTAACTGGATTAACTGAAAACGTCAGGATCATACTTTACCCCTCCTCTTTTTTTAAAGATGCAAAAATGCCAGGCTGTTACTGACTAGTCTTGATTCCGAACTCCTTTCTCACAGTACCTCTAGCATGATACTTAATGGCAAAAAAGCAACCTTTCCAACCCAGTCTGGTTCAGCAATACTACAGAGGAGAGTGACACAGATGGGTGCAGTGTGCTCAAGCCTGCATGAAAAACCAGGAAGCAAGTTGATGGATGTTGCTCACTGCATGAATGAAAAAGTCTTCCAAGTCTCCACAGATGACACTTCCTTCATGGTACATGGAGGTAGGGGCTGAAAATGCTTCCTGTCCTGCCCGTCCAGTAAATTCTCTCCTCCCAAGGGGAGGTGAATCCCCTAGAGAAGATTCTGCCTTACATAAAAGTGCACAGTTACATACAGAATGCCACTCACTCTGCCTGTGCTCCGAGCCAGCTGGCTGGAAACAAACCCAAATCTGAAAACGCAATACAGAAAAAGCTCTCCTGAGAGCACATTTCCTTTGGATAGGAACTTGTCCATGTCTCCCAAAAAGAGCAGAGGCAGAATCAGGCCAAGTTTGTATGCAGCAGAACAGACCTGCCAGTTTTTAAAATCCACACTGAACTCACGGTGCAACACTAAAAAAACTGTTTTTTAGTGCAAGATAGACCTGAACTTGCTCACTCTATGCCTCTAGCTGTGAGGACACCAACCAGCTCTGATGCTGTCAGCAGGACATACTACTTCAGCTCCAGCACAGCATTTTTCTGTGATCATTTCTTTGCACCCAGTTGGCTCAAAAGACAGGCAAAGCAAATGCTGTCTGCAGAAAAAACCCTCTGCAAACATGACATATTTTGGACTGTGGATGAGAATGGTGGTACACTTCACTTGTTAAATACCAAGTATTCATCTGTTAAGACTAAGGACACATAATTTATTTGCATACATCTTTAACCTGATACTAACAGAACTTTAGGGGCTGTCTACAGAGACTTCAGATGACCCTGGAAATCCACTAAGGGAAAATTGTAGGATATGAATATAAGTAGTCAGTTCCTCAGCAACAATCATAATAGGATCTAAATACAGAGTATAACAGCCCCAAGACTAAATCTGGATAAATGAAAGCTGTACACATTCCTAGAAAGTCAGACAAGTAAAAAGTATATTATCCACACTTGGACAGTCACTGCACAATACCAAAATGAGGTCTTATCACGTCTCCTTCAGTAAATTAGAACATTAGCCATTCTTCTCACTTTTCTGAAACTTAAGGATGTTACTACTAAGCAGCTGTCTGAGACAACAGTAAATGAAATTCAATGACAATGTAAACACAAATTAAATAACATCAGACACTAAATCATCAGCTGCTGTTTAAGAAAGAGGATCACTTGCAAGCTTATCTGAAAATAATAACTCAATGCTTAGCTACAATCAAAATTCTACAAATTCTTAGGGCAATAATGATAAAACAGAAGTCTGTTTTGAATATGATCTTAAGTCCTCAACATTCCACCTTAAAAAACCCACAATATACCCTAACTTATATATAACTTATATACCCTAACATATCCAAAGCAGAAATAACAGTGATCAGAAATACAAAATGGTTCCTATTCAAAAAGATCACTTACAGATCAGGATGCTTCAACCTGGAAAAGATATCACCAGGAAAACAGGAAAAAAGACTTAATAAAATGAAAAATTACTATGAAAATGCACAAGATGAAAGCACCTTTCATTATTTTCCACCACACCAGAATGAGAAGGTATCAAAAGGAAGAAAGGTCAGCTTCCATTGTGGGGTGTTCTGCCATAGGTCATTGGTCAAGAAAAAGGCGTAATCTCTATTTCAACAGATCGAAGCAATACCACAGATGATAGCTTTACAAATGCTCATTACATAGGATGATTCAGATGGACCTCCAGCTCAGAAAAATCCCTAAATCACTGACTACTGCAAAGAGGAAATGCTGTGTTTCTTGTCCTCTTTCCCTATCATCATGAGCTGAACACCAGTGGGCCCCACAGTCTGAGCTCCATACAGACTCTCAGTTTTAAAACCACATCCATTTACAAAGTGAAGCAACTGATGAAGCAGTAATTTCTTTTCTAGGACCAGCGTTATCAGCACAAACAACAGCTGCTGATTGTTAAAGACTGTCTGAAAAACATCTCATGCCTTTCATCAAAAATATTGTTCATCTTGCTAACACTCCAGTCATGCTTCTAGAATTGCTAGTGGTGGTGTCACCTGACAGGTGTGGTGTGTAGACTATTCTGTACAGAGACGATGTTAGCCTGCCTCAACAGTAGCCTGCAGGCTTGCTCAGCAAATATCCTTTCAGTCTGCTTAATTTCATTCATATAAATTGAGCACATATATCTATATAAAAGAGAAGGCTTCAGAAATACTACCACAGTACAAAAAACTAAAATTTCAGTCAAATGTGTCATTCGATGCCAAGAGGCAGAAGAGTTTGCTGGCTCAATCCTGTGGAACTGAAAGGCTGGAACTCAAGTGTTGGTCTTGTTTGTTTCTTGCACTAATTTCTCTCACCTTAAAAAAAATATCTGGTTTTCTATGATCCAGTTTTTTGGTTGGGGCTTTTCTTGGTGGTGGTGGGTTTTTTTCCTGCTTGTTTTTTTGTTAATTTGTTTTTGGAGTGGAGTTTGGGGGTGGGTTGGGTTTTTAATAAACTTCAAAATAGGGAAGAACATAAAGGCAATTAAATTATTATTACAATACATAAGTGGTAACATCCCATACCATACTTCTGCTATTTAAAACAATCCATCTTAAAGCTTTTCATCTCTTCAGTTCTTCAGCATGAATCAAATACTTGCAGGAAGTTACAGATACTTACTTAAGCTGCTTAGCTGGCGTATGATAGCAGCAAGGGTGCTATTCGTTACACATTCCAGTTCACTTGTAATTCCCTCTGGCAGAGCTCCTCGGCAGAGATGCCGTGGTTCAATGTTCCTTTTCACCAAAGGCATGGCTCACAATCTGGAATTTACAAACAAATACGTATGACATTTACAGAAATGAAATTAAGAGCTCTGAATCAGTGTAGTAGATATTCAGGCTTTTTTTTCTCCAAAAAATACTTCACCTTTCTTCTTTTAAAGCCTTGCTTCAGCCTTCCCAGTGTAAGATACTGTACAATTCCTACTGGGGCACTGGAGCTGTGCATTCATGCCAGAATATGACAAGAGCACTGCAGAGCAGCAGAGAACACAGCCAATATAAGTAATGTAGGCTTTTTGTCTTAGATTTGGTGTAAGATTTACTGTACGCACAGACCTGTGCTGCAGTTCCAGAATCACTGGTCTTCAGTGCACATTTGCATTTATAAAAAACTGGCAGTCCCCACAGGAGCAGCAGGAAAGGTCGCTGTCTGGAGCAGGCTGGCATCCTGCCTTGGCAAGCTGGCCACCAACAGACTGACCAAGCACTACAGCCCCTGATGATGTCAGACACTGACCTACTCCAGCTCTGACAGTTTTCAGTAAAAATGATAAATTTATCTGATGTGTAAGGGCAAGTGCCTCTCAGAATTAGGCTGCATGCGGAAGATGGTTTTCCACAGGTGTATAGCATTCTGAATGGGGTATGGGCGTGCACTGAACAGCTTTTGGGAACATGCCAGATGCAGGAAGACATTTATCTGAGAAAACTAATGGTGTCAGAAGTGGTTTTCTTGGAAAAATGAAATAAATGAGGATAGTGTCTTGGTTCCAGCCCAGACCAAGGGGAGGGCCCAAGACATTGTGTTATTTGATACCATCTCACATCATTACCAGGGGCAGGGAAAAGGGATTCCTCTCTCATTTCCAAGAAGCAGTGCATTCCTCTACGGTCAGGAACAGCCTGTCTTCAGACAAGTCAGGCTCTGCAATGAGCATTTTTGCATATGAATCCTTCTCTCTTTAGGTATTTTTCTTATTAATATTGTTGCTGCTGCTGTTTGTTTTCTTATCTCAAGCTGTGATCTTTGCCTTTTGTGCACCCAGTTCTCTCTGGCCACCCAGAGGGGTGGGGGGCAGAAGAGGGGGAGAAGGGGAGCGAGCAAGTGACAGCATGGTTTGGAAAGTCTCGGGGAGGAGAATTGTGGAGTACCATTCCTAAACCCCGACAGATGGGGAAAACAAATACAACAAGAGATCTCAAAGCATCACAAAAGGGCACAATGGCACAGAAAACCCTGTCCTGCAGAGAGCAGCTTTGAGAGCAAGGATGCCCAAGTGAGATAGAATTCTCTCAAAAGGGAACCAATATAAACCAAAAACATCTAAAGCACTTTTCTTTAAGACAACATTAACACAATAGTCAACTTGATTAAATTTTTAACAAAAACAATTCAGTGTCCATGTACTACTCATGAATAATATTCTGTTTAAAACCATGTGGCATGGAAATTTTCTGGAACAAGAAGTTACATTATTAACAAGGACATAGTTCATTTGGGAAAGACTTAGCTGAAAATTTCTTTTTTACTGTACTAAAGCAGTTAAAGCAGACTTTCAATTTCTCTAATTAAAATCACATTAGTAAATTAAAAAATCCTTTTGCCTTTCAAATGTTGCACAGTAACTTTTGTAATGACTTCCACCTGAAGGTTTAAAATATTTTATTCTCAAGAACATCTCTAAAAGCTTAACAACCTGAATGAACAAAAAGCAAACTATTTAACCATGAGACTATTTCATAACAGGTCAGGAAGGAATAAGCTCATGACTTCTAAGAAGTAGTCTTGAATTATATGGCATGTCTTTCTTAATATGAGACAATTTGAATATGTCAGAATTTAAGGTTAGCTGAGTTTGCTAAATTTTACACAACACATCAGAGGTAACCAATTTCTGTATTTGATAAACCTTCCTGTTTGTGTTCTATGTTTTTGCATTCCTCTACAAACACATACGTTTCAAAATATTACTTCATATCCATTGCAGACACTTTTCTGAACTTGATCAAAAGTAAGTCAAAACTGGAAGTTGACTATTACTGAAGAGCAACATCTAGCACCAACACTCTGCAAAACAGGCTACTGCACTGGAGCTCCAGAAGAGAAGTCATTATGAGGAATTCTTTCACTGTAATGTAAACGTTACAGTGAAAATGCATTTCATATAAACATAATTTGGAAGAAATAAATTAAAAGGAGCACAAATGAGTACTAAATTAATTTTTTTTATGATAAGGCCACCAAAATAATGCCTGTTTTAACCATGGCCTTCTGTCTAGCATTCTCAGAGCTGACCCCTGCCCTTACCTTCTGCAGTTCACCCAGCGTCCTCACTAGCCCACACAACACACTAGGCCCAGTTGGAAGCTGGCTGCGCACCACCCAGCTAATTGTCTGCTACCTCTTGAAACACCTACCACACTGAGTACAATCACAATGCCTTCCACCAGGAGCTCTTATTTAAGTCCCTTCTCCATATAATGTTCTCTCTTGCCTGTAAAAGCTAATTTGAAGAAAATATACAACTGCAGTTTGAGCTTTTTGTTTTCTTGTCACTTCCCAAATAAATGGTCCAGTGTGTTCAAGAGCTACCAGGGGAGCGACAGACCAACACGAGAAATCCCGTTTCTCTAAGGAGCAGGCTAAAGCACACACCAGGGCTAAGGGTAGGGGAAAATAAACAACTTTCATATTTGAATGCATGATTTAAATTATTATGTAGCAACCTCATTTCAGTTTGAAGTTTAATTCCAAAAGATAAACTGAACACCAATGAGTAAATATATGCAACAAATTAAGCAATCCACTACCTGCTCCTGATCAGAGGAAAAGAATAAAAAGACCTCTGCAATTGCAGTAAGTTTCTTCTAGCTTAAAACCTTTACCTAACTGAATTAAACACTCACAGACCAATTCAGATATTAACCAATTACTAAGTAAAAAGCTTGTGTCCTTACTACTAAAGCATGACCACCTTTTTTTTTATCACACAACTCAGATGAACTTAATCCTTTTTAAAGAAAACGCATGAAAAGTGAGGCTAAATTAATTTCAAAATCTATGTAGCAAGAAGTTAGACAAGAAATCAAGACAGAACAGGCTTCTGAATTACAGGGTCTTCACAAGACACAACCACACTAATGGGAGTGTGTTACCAGGAACAGAAAACGAGAATTTGCAATGGCAATTCCACTGCCTTCCACATTCATCTCCCACCTGTTTTGAGTCACGCTCAGTCCCAGCTTCTCTCTAGACAAGATATTCACTGTGATGTCACCATATTAAATGTACTGGCATTTAGAAATCATATTCAATTTTGCAATACAGAGGTTTAATAACCTCCCTTCCCTTCCGCTGTGGTTTAACCCCAGCCAACAGCCAAGCCCCACACAGTTGCACTCTCTGTCCCCCACCATCTGGATCAGGGAGAAAATCAAAAGAGAAAAAGATAGAAAACTCATGGCTTGAGATAAAGACAGTTTAATAGGGAAAGCAAAAGCTGCGCACACAAGAAAAGCACACCGAGGAATTAATTCACTGATCCCCACGGGCAGGCAGGTGTTCAGCCATCTCCAGAAGAGCAGGGCTCCATCACACATAACGGTGGCTTGGGAAGTCGAAGTATTGCACCATCGCTCCAAACATCACCCCCCATACTTCTTCCTTCTTCTTCTCCTCATTTTATACACTGAGCATGATGTCACATGGTCTGGAATATTCCCCTGATCATTGTGGGTTGCCTGTCCCAGCTGTGCCTCCTCCCAAATCGCACAAGCATCCCCAGTACTCTCCTTGACAAGGCCATGGCTCTGTGTAAGCCCTGCTCAGCAATAACATCTCTAATTTATCAACCCTGAGTTGAGCACAAATCCAAAACACAGCTCCCTACCAGCCCCTGTGAAAAGGAAATAACTCTACCCCAGCCCAAAACAGAACACCTTCCATCCACAAATGGATGAAAAATCTAATGCATATAAATTACTATTTTTAAAAATTATGTCAGTGCAGTAGATTGGTCCCAATCCTATAATTGTAATTTTTTTACTCATTTTACCCCAGCTAAGTGCATAATGAAACCAAAGACTTATAATTTGGATAAAGGGGCTCATCTCCACTGTGAGGCCACCTATGCCTGAAGCTGCCTTTAAACCGCCAGCTGCATCTAACACAAGAGAAAAGAACCTAGCAAGATGCTATATTGCAAATATACAACTGGCTCAAGTGGAAATGTATGAGACATTAGTGTCCGACCAGGAAAATCAGAGGAATCAAAAGGGAAGAGAAGAAAAACCAAGAGGGTGAGATGTTGCTTCACTTCTCACTAAATTCATGTGTGCCTCACTGGACATGGATCAGATTCGACATCTCGCTGGACTGAACTCTGACTGCAGTACAAACGGACACTGCTCTCCAAACCCTCCAGGCAGAAGCAACTCGATTTCCACACACATTCTGAAAGCACAGCACATCAAAAGCTTGAATTAGCTTAGATCAACCCATTAACATTCAGATTTTGCACACTTCCTCAGTATTCTCACCTCCCTTTCTTTTCTTTCTCTCTCCTCCTCCTCCCATAAAACTTGCATAACAACTTCGTAACAACTCAGTTTTTGTCTTAAAATTAGAAGGCACTTATCCCAGCAGTCATTGCTGTAGAGGCAAGTGTGGTACAGAAAAACTTAAAGCATTTTTGCTTTTCTTTGCAAGCTTCCCCCGCAGCCACAGAAGTACCACTCCAGGTCAGCTCGCCTTCCCCTGGGCAGCTGCTAGACTGCATACAAGAAGTCTGACACCGCCTTGGCAAGTCAGATTCTTCAAAAATCATGTAAGAGCAGATGTACAGTAACAAACTTGAAATATGACAAACACCAAGTGCAATCTTTCCAAACAACAGCAGAGCACAGCTATTACAAGAGACAAGCTGGGTTTCTCAAATATTTGAGCTACTGGCAAAAACTCAAAGTACCAGCTGTTCCCCAAACCTGCCTTTTGTCCTTTCACATCCCCAAAATGGCACTGCAATTTACACGAGTGCTAAAAATATGTACCTAAATTTCATGGTTCTTAATTTTAAGTTCTTTACACATTCACTAATACCACAAAACAAATTCCAATTCATTGAACAGCCTCTCTACTTGTGAATGTTTACTTATTACATTTTCTCAAAGACACTGTTCAATCCCTTTTTTAAGCTCTTCAGAGATCTCTTATATTCTCTAGTAAAATATGACAAAGCTGAACATTTTACCATGAAAAAGAGCTTACTATACATCAACTTGAAATTCTCCCTGAATATAGTCTACTCTTTTCAGAGAGCTTTACAGCTTTCCATTGATGAATCTCACAGATCTCTATAAAAAGAGAGCATACCATAATTCTCCTTCTATGGAGAAGAAAAACGAGACAGACTGAATACACAGCTTGCCATGAGTAATGTACCAGATGGTATTCCATTCAGTATTAAGCACCAAAATTTGTATTACTACATATATATGAGCTCAGCAGAAGCCCAGAGAGTAACCAAATCCCTGCATCTCTTGACAGATACAAGAATGACATGGCGAGCTCAAACACCTCATGTATAAGCTCTGATAGGCACCCACCTAAATTTCAGTGTCTGAATCTAGAACTGCATTTCACCTCATCAGAAGCAGAGAAATATCACTGGTCTGCTCACATCAAGCCACACAATCAAGTTACACTACCTCCTGATCAGAGTCTCCATGTCTAGGGCATTTCAACATTCAAAACCTTTAAAGACAGTTATGTTTTCCGATATTTAATGTCCTAACAGTCAATTCAACACACAATTTCTATCTCTGAATGGCACCCAGTTTGGTAATACCACTCATTTTCCTGTTCAAGTTTGCAATCCTAGAGAGTCTGCCATCACACACCTTCAAGATTCATGCATGTGCTAAACTGGAATAGAAGGGAAAGCAGAAAGGTGAAAGACCCCAGGCAACAGCTTCGGAGATGCTCTCCCATCTCAATTTTTTTTCCCCCCCATTGGAGGTGCCATTATCACAAATCTCCATGTCCTCCAAAGGCTCTTCATCTTTCACAAGATGAAAGAAAAGGGCTACATGGAGAATAAACACTACTACCCCTCCTATCCTAATGGAAGGAAAGGAATAAATATTCCTTTAATGCATGCTCCTTCCTGGTTTTTTCCTTATCCTAAATGACTGAGAACCTGATGTTTGTGAACCTTTCCTACTAGTCATCTTTGAATGTCATTTACTGCCCGATCAGTAATGACAAGCTAAAAACAAATAAACCCTAACTGGCATATATTCTGGAAATAATTGAATTCAAGATGTATCTAATGTCATTCATCTGTACTTCTAAAAATTTTGTGGGCTTTTTTTTTTTTTTTAACTGGCTTAATTCTAACAAGAATCTGAATCCACATTTTTGTATACTGCAAAACAATACAGAATATTTAGCCATCAGTTATTGTCTCACAGTGCTCTCTAATACCCCAGAATTATTTTTTTATCAAAAGGTGTCCAAACACTTTTAATAATCTCTTCCAGTTATTCAAGTTCTATCACGCATGCAATTCCTCTCTCAGCCACATTACTATATAATAAGTATCAAAACAAAATATTGTTTTACTAAACCACAATCATGCTTGAAGTACCAAGTACTTTACTTTTATTAGAGCTAGCCCAATCTAAGAGACATTGTACTTTTTAGTTAATACACAGGGTTTTTTTCATGTTCTACATAATTTTTAATGCAACTCTCCTGATTTTGATGGGAGTTCAGTGATGCAAGGGCAGACTTTTGATACAAATATGCACGAAGTCTAATAGAATTCTATTTCCTAAGGATAACTAAAAATCAAGAATACTTCTTATCTACAACAAACCATATCTTTCAATAACACATGTAAAGTGAAACACCTAGAAAGTATCCTCCTCACAACAATTTAATATATAGCCAATTCTGTCACCATCATTTTCATAGATCTGCCTCCTGATTACCAAGTCTGCGTGAAAGGAATGACACTCAAGGCTGGAATGAAAGCAGGTTTTTTCCCCTCAGTATCAGACCACCACTTCCAATCTTCCTCTCGCATCATACCAATCTAAGTATTAGCAATGATGAAAAGGGCACCGAAATTCCTAAAGCTATTTTGTTTCTTTAATAGAGCTCTTTAATGTCTGTTGCAATGAGCTGTTTCTGAAGGTTCACCAACTTGGACGGTTATTTTCTTTTCTTTATTCGGCAGTGTTTTTGTCTGTGCTGAGATCTTCAGGGCAGATTTTATGGTCCAGTGATATTATGAAGGAAATCAAGACATTAAGCAATGACAAGAGAAAGGACAACAGGAGAAGGGATGGTAATTAGTTTTGCTTATCTGCAATCTAAAATTTTGTGGATGTGTATTTTCCTAGGCAACTCCTTCATATCTCAAAAAAAACATGTAAGAAGCAGAACAATACCTACCTCTGTTAATACAGTGGGCCTGCAACACAGAAGTTTGCAGAACCATTGAAAGCTGAATACATTAATTTAGGAATTTCCACTAATTGAAAAGTTGGGAGGGGAAAAAAGTGAACAGATCTTCACAGTAGTGAACATTTACAGGTATTTTAAATCTAGTTCTCAATATTTCAGATTAACTATAAACATGCATGAAGAAGAGGTCCTGAGGATTATTCAACCTAAAATTAAATAGCTATTCTTTCCTTGACACTACAGACTGTGATATAAAATATTTTTTGGAATATTAATTAAATTCTAAAATATTAATTTAAAGTATGATCAACAACTACGAATCCAGAAATTTACTTATTTTCTCTACAGCTTCCAGGTGAGTATTTTGGGGTCTTTTCCCCTTTGTTCTACAACCCCATGTTTGCATTACCTGTCCACTGTAGCTCAAGACAATCTTTGGGCACTTGCAATTCTTTGATGGTATCAAAGGTCTCATCAGTTTCTGCTTAAATACTTGTGTCTACAGTTCACTGCCAGTAAGAGTGCCCAAGTGAAAAAAGAAGAGTGGGGGACCACTTCAAAGTTATTGCATTAACTTTTTCCTCTCAATAGAACTATAACATTTCAAAGCCACAGTCCCAAGAATAATTTTCCCCATTCACAATGCTTTTCACAGCAGTTTCTAAGGAAATAAAAAGCTCATCATCGGGAAGTACAGACAAATTATGAAGTTTCATCTCCTGCTCCAAAATAAGGGATCACAAGCAATTGTGTCACCCAATTAAATGGTTTTATCATTGTTCAAGGAAGAAATAAAGGTATTTCTCACTCTCTGCTAATGAAGCCACTTAAGTGAAGGTCAACATTGGTTTATATCAATTTCCAAGTACGCAACTTTTCAAGCCCAACTGCAACATACCTATGGAATATAGAATGCATTTCCTGTATTAAGTTCTGACTGTTCAAATTAATGGACTCTGCCATTTACACTCACAGCATTTTTTCCACTGCCCAATATGCAAAAAATCTTTGCCAGTAAATTACATTGGATTTCTTTTTTTTTTTGTAATCCTGTCGCTTAAATATTTATACTTTTTAAACATGCCTGATCATTTTCATAAAAATATAGGAAAAGCATATACACAGTATATTTTCACGTTGAAATATACTTTTTTTTAAACACTAATATTTATTTAATTCCATCACCCCATTTTTTCACAGAATAAGCTCACCCCAGAGCATCTATGTATATCCCTTACCCAGTTTTACCCTCTCTTATTTTTCTCATGCTCATCTTTACTCTGAAAACAGATTTGAAAGCTGGTATCTTGGATTGTGTCACTTTCTTCTGATTATTTTCTCCCTTAGAACACTTATGGCTCTGCAGCAGTAGTTTCAGACCTCGAGCATCTCATTTTCTAATAGCCTTCCTGAAATGGATTTCAGATTTACAGTCCTTAAAATTCTCTTAATTGAAAGAAACAGAAAGCAATGCAAGAAATACACTGTGGTACCACTGAACTTGCGTGTTAAGTTTTGAAATCAAATTTCTCCTTCACTAACACATTTTAGTCTTCCTTGACACCCAGTGTTACTCATATCTATTCAGAAACAGATTTGCTTACCTGAAATCTAAAAGAAGTTCACAGAGTGCACAATACAATAGCGTGCTGTACTGAATCCAATCACTCTGCCAGCATCAGATCCACCCACCCTTTTCTACTCATTCTGTATCAGAATACAGATGATCCAGGGCACCTTCACACATGACTAGAGTCTCTCGCTTCTAAACTACAAGCTGTCCTTTCTCTAACCAAAATTTTGTTCATTAAGCCAAAACACTCATTACAATTTATCTCAAAAGATGTAAGGTAAAGGGTACTAAAGAAATCTGAGTAAACTGAAAGACATCCATATATGGTATACTTGTTGCTGTAAAAAAGAAAAATTTAGGGTAACAAAATAAAAGTTCATGAAAAGCATGAACTGAAAAACCCTGGAAAACATGTACAGAAGTTTTTTCACAAATAAGTAAATCTGAATCTGCTTTAACAGAATGCTATTACCTGACACTGTGCTTAATGGTAAAAGAAGGCCTGTCACATCAATACAGCTGAATGGGGAAAAAGTTGGTCTCTGCTTGTATGGGTCTAAGTCCAGCCTGACTACCATTAAATTTATTAATTGTTCTATATAAATCACATTTTCTCTTCTGCCTTCTTTCTGTAGCCACGTGAATGATCTTAGCACACAGGGAATCAGTCATGAGACCTCACATTGTTTCTTTCCGCTGAACAAACAGTGACCAGTTTAAAGTATCAACAAAAGATGCCGACACGTTAATCTTGTTCTTAGCGTGATGGCTGCTCATCCTGCTCCTAGTCCCTTCCAGATGGCTCGGTGTGAAAGGGATGGTGGGATGGGGAACAAGGAATATTCCATGCTGTTCTGAACATCTGTTCCACTGCATTCATACATTTAAAAAAACCAATAAAAACCTTACTGTCACTATCAATTTTACTATTTCAACCTAATACTGCTAGACTGACACCAAATACAGTGTAAATGTTATGCATGCATATGACAAAGGAAAAAATGTCTTTTCAAATCACGTACGAGCATTTGTTTTGTTTTTTGCTATCTTAAGAATGGACTTTTTTTGAATCACAAAGAACTTACGCTGCACTGAAAACACGGTTTTCTTTCATACAACCTTTCTGTATCATATCCCAAGAATTTATTATCATCCCTTCTCCTATTTAAGCAAATAGAATTTAACTGAGTCACCATTTGTTTCCCTTTGGTTTTATTATTTACCTTTACAGCAAAGATGCATACTACATATTTGTTGGAGCTTGTTTAAATTTCCTTTGTCCAGTCTGGCACATCACCTAAAAAATGCTTTGCTTTTGCATATAAAGAAGTAGTGGTAGCCTTTTTTTTTTTAAGCACAGTTGAAATAAATTAAAATATAAATACCTTACTACACTATCTACCTCTCAAGTGACATTTACCCTTTAAAAATACCACCTCTTTTTTGAAAACAAGCACCCAGCCAGAACTAGGAGAAACTCAGAACAGAAAGAGGAGGAAGCAATGCTTTGTCCTACAGCACAGGAAAGAATTAGATTGATCATCCCATCATCCCCCCCCCCCCCTTTTGTATCATCTTGACATGTGCGAGCCATACGGCTGCTGAATTATTCAGCTCTTTCTACTTGGAATACCCAATGATTACATGTATGAAAATTTAGAAGTACTGAAACACTGACTGGAAGAGCAGCAGATTGTAAAATCTAATTTGGTTTTGACCTTTAGTACCCTACATGGTAACATTCAGTGAGAAGTTTAAACCAGATGAAGTCAAAAGGAACAAAATCACAAAGCAGCAGAGAGCTAGTTAAAACACCAAGCTAATTAGGTCAGGAACAGCCCTCCACTAGTAGGTCGAAATGTTTCCAGATGTCATCTGGAAACAGGCTTGGATCTTAATCAGATGTGAGCAGTTTGTTATGCAGGCAGAGCCACACAGTTCTCACTTTCCACAGCAAAACTCAGCAGCCCAGACAGTTGAAAAAATGTCTACAGGCCACTATCTCAAAACCCAGATGTATTCCCATAGAATTCCTCACTGACTAGCTAAGACGAATTTAAACCTTAAAATTAAATCATGTCTCAAGTAACTTACTGTGTACTGCAACACTAGTAGATTCCCACCAGTTTAGTACCTGTTAATTTTTCTAGCACAGTAATACCGCAAAACAACAAATAACAATTAAAAAAAATAAATTAAAATATGTCTAAACCAAGAGAATTGCTATTTAATAAACACTGGTGCTAAATTAACAACCATACCAGAATATTTCCCACCTAAAGGGAATTTCTTTGTTCCCTACCCACCTATTGCAGTCCAAGAAGCATCATTACATACTCCTTCAGCTGACAATTAAAATAATAACACAGAGTGGCTTTCCATGTCCCAATTTACGATACACTACTGAGAAAATACTGTAAGTAGTTTCTTTCTGGAAGAAAAGAAACTGTAAGTATGATTCTTTCAATTGTCTCTTGAATGATGGCATTATTGCAGTGCTTACTTTAAGCCTGTTTTAGTTAGCTGATGCACATTCTTTTAAGAGTTTAGAGTGATATACAGATGCATTCTATCTGCACTACAGAAATGACAAAATTCTGTGACAAGAACCATTATCATATAATTTCATTACACTGCTTCAGACAATTTGATGCTGGAACAACTTGTAATAGAATATTAAAAGTCTGCAACTGTAAACAAGTCTTTTCTTAGTGTTCTAGACTACAATAATGTACAAATAACTCCTGCAGACCATTTAAAGTACATTTGTCCCAGTCCTCCTCCTTCACAAACAGCAAGGGTTATCAGAATCAAATGCCTTGATTATATAAAGAAAACCTAAGTTGCAGCTAGGCTTGCTGACTTACATTGATCTCATTTAGCAGAGCCTTACTGGATTTAAAGTGCTCGAAATAACTGTCTGGGTCACAGTCCATGTGATAAAGGCCACCTGGTGAGGCCTCAGGAGTCCTCCTGCAGGGACAGCATGCCATTCAGATCCTCCAATGACCTCAAGCTAAACCAAAAGCAAATTCAGTAATTTGTTTCTCAGAACTCCAATTAGCCTTACATCAGAAGGGAAAGTAAAAAAAGGGATCAAGTATTCAATTTTTTGTCAAATAATATCCATTTTATGGCAATACACAGTGTTCCCCATTTCCCATATCTAATATTCACCACAAAAAACCTTTTAAAAAAGGACTTGGGGTGGGGGGGGGGAAATCTGGTCATAAACTCTTTTACCCCCAGCAGTTGATCCAAAATGTCACATGAAGTGTTACGTTTTCACATAATTCAGTTAATCTAAAATTTCAAATGTCACAGGGAAGTGCCAAGTTTTCTTACAGTTCTTTCCCGTAAAAGAAACCCTCTGGACGTCATATATGCATATACACTCAAGTACACTTTGTGTACATTTATGTTTTATAGATACACACGCAACTTATACGCATTTATTATATATATGGCACACAGAGACGATGGAAGAGACCAATAATGTAGGTCAAACAGCAAAAGAAAAAGCACTTCAGATTAATGTTGAATTGCCATGATACATTCTCCACCTCTACTCTCAACAAACCTCCTCCCCCTTCCAGCTTTCACCAGGCAGGAAAGACTTTACCACTGGGAAACACCTGCAATGATGCTTTTTCAGGCTACCACACTATATATCACAATCCTTAAAATACTTTGCAGTCAAAGCAACTTCAATATCCATCTGAACAGCCACACAACAGCAGCAGAAATTTCCTGGTATGCGTCAGGAAACACACAGACAGCCCATGAAGATTTAAATGATTACAAAATAAAGCAACATCCCTGGAGTTCCTCAAGGTGAAGCTTTACACCCACACTACAAATTTTTCTGATTTTGACACTCCTACCAACACTTGACTTTACCTATATATCAGAAACCTGGAAAAGGCAACTAGTCTGTGTGAGGGGGGAACCAGATTTATTTTGGGTGCTTTCATGGGAAAACTGAACTAAATATTTTGTGTCTGGATCCAACAGCTGAGTCTAAGTGAATTGAAAATTCCTAACTATTTTTATCCTGAGCCAAGTGTGCCATCTGTTCCCATGAAGTCCATCTTCTGGTAGCTACCATACTACAGCATTATCACAAAGTGCCATGTGATCAGGGGCTGGTGTATAAGTCAAGAAAGATACTATGAGTGACAGAAATCAACAGTCAAGACAGTTGTAAAAATAAAATTAAAAAAACCCCAAACAATCAAAATCACAGAAAAACCAAATCACCACCCCTAAAAAATTGCCACAAAGCACAAGCAGCCTTATCAAGGACCCCCATTACTACAGTTCTTGTATTGTGATTATTTCACTCTGGTGCCTAAGGAAGGCTGAGCCCTGGTCAGAGACTTTCCCAGGGTGGGGATGTATTTTATATCTTTCCTACATGTTATCTGCCTGTGCACAGTAACCTGAGCACTAAAGATGCTATTTCCCTCTTCCAGGTAATCTTCCTCACTCTCTTCCACACAGCTAATATCTCCAAGTTAATCACAGAAACCATTCCTGTTTGATGCATGAGAAATAGGCAATGTGTAATTTTCCAGTTCACAAAATTAAATAGTAACAGTTCCAGATGACAGCAGAACAGCCAGTTATCAAAAGTACAGGAGCTCCCTGTACCCCAACAGCTGAATCAGAAGCCAGTAAAACGGGGTCCAGCAAAAATCAAGACAGATCATACTCCTTTTCCTGCCTTTACCAATATTGAAAAAACATTTTTTCAAAACTAATCTACATTGGCAGATATCCATTTGTACCTCTCAGCAGGAACAGAATACTAAGAGAAATGAAACTGCAGTAAAAAAAGTAAATCTAAACACACTTTGTATATTTGTTATTGATATGTAAGGAACACTGAGATTGTAAGCAGATACATCTCCCCTGATAAAAAATATCACATCTTCTCTTGGTGTGTCTTGTTAGGATCACAAATTCAGATGTCAAGGTTCTGCCCACCATTACCTTCTTAATAATTCAACATATGTTGGCCTCAGATTTTTCTTTTTCCTGCTGTTTTGAGGTTTTAGTAGCATTTTGGGTTGGAATTTTGTGGGTTTCTTTGGTTGTTTTTTGGGGAGGGGTTTGAGTTTTTTTTGTTGGGAGTTTTCCTGGGAGCAGGTTAAAGCTAAAATCAGTGTCAGGCAGTACTACAAGTAACATGTAGTTTACTTTGATAAAGGAACACTGGCATACAAAACCTCATTTTCAGCATTAAAGAGATTTCCTCATTACACATACAGTAACTCCCATTGTGAGACAAATAAGCTACTATAAAACCATAGTGAGTCTCAGACAGAATTCAGCAGTTAGTCCTCTGTAAAAATCCCCTTTCAACTCTTGAAGGCTGGAAAGAAACTTGTGTTCCATGAAATCTGGCATTGTATCAACACATCTCCATGGAGCTGGAAGGATAGAAGTGCTCCAGAAACCAGCTTCAAGGAAAAAAAGCATTCTTACCATGTACAAATAATCACTAAGAGGAGGCTTAAGCAACTACTTCTCCTAGCTAAAACTCATCAAATCACAGCTAATATTACTGGGGATGCAGAGGTTATCAGTGATAACACTAAATTTTTAAAATCTGCTTTATTCCTGTATTCTAAATCAGTCCATTAAAATACCCCTTGTGCAACCTTTTGTCTGTCTGTCTTCAAGACATATATGCATAAATATGTCTTGAAAATGTAAACTTAGCTTTATAAGGGACTATGAAATTTCAGAACTAAACAGCGACTATTTGAAAGCATCACACTGATTTATAGCTATGTCTGTAATTCTCTTTAAGTCAATGCCAAGTGTGGGTGAATGCTAAGTGTGAGCTGGGAGGAAAGTAGTCTTACACAGAATAATAAAAGCACAAACCATTAAAATACATGGAGTCCACAATAAAGAACAGCATGAGTTATCAGTTTTTTCACCTGTGAGCCTTTAGGGATGTTCAAAGACTTCAGAGGCTGCATTAGCAAGTACAACAGGAACATAAGCACCTTCGGAGCAGAATAGGTGCTGGTGATGATCCTGAGTCCATCTTGCATACACTTTTTTGTAGGGAAACAGAAATATGCATTCCAACTAGTGCTCTCCCAGTCTATGGACCATCAGATGCTGACACTGCCACATACACCCTAACAGACAATGTTTGAGTACTCATCTGAAAGAGTTCAGATACTTCACAGCTGGAGAATCTGCATCATAAATAAAATCCTGTATCCAAACCAAACCTACAGCACAATACATCCTACAATGTTGTTTCAGCATGCTTTAATTTGCTATATAAAGGCTGAAAAAGAGCAGTTTTATTTTGTTTTAATTTTGTCAGGACAAGATGGAAGAGAGGCAAATACAGGTTAAAAAGAAAAAGAATCATCTTAAGGCGGAAGATATGTTTCAGTATTTTTTAATTATGCTTCCCTCCAATACTTACAAGTGAAGGTTCCATGGATAAGGAAGGAATAAAAAAAAAATATGTACAGGAGTCAGCTTTCTTGATCCTCTCACTCCCTATAATGCACTTGGCCGCCCAATCCTTTGGAAACCTTTGGGAAAGATCTTGTGTTCCTTACTAACTGGCAGTCAAATACACAGCAACATCCTGGCAACAGAGCCAACTAAAACCCACTGAATGAGGAACAGACTGCCTAAACCTAGCAAGGCTGCAACTGCCAAGGAGCATCACCAAGACCATTACAGTAAGGTTACCCAATACCTGCACACCCTGACATTAAATTTACTCTCCAAATGTGAAAGAGGCAAGAAGCAGCATCTCAATTACATTGCTGAGAAGCACAAGAGCCACTTGTGTGCTGGTCAGCATCATCAAGGCCTGTAGAAGCATCAGAAATTGGATCTAGATCACATCAATACTTAGCAACAAATGTTTCAACCACAGCACCAGTTATGTTTCTTTCTCAGAAGCAAAACCCAGTCATTGCCTTAAGATCAGCTCCATTTAAAGTTGTGCTTTTCACGACAGCTGTAAGCCAACAGCTCCTTGATTTAATTAAATGGATTCCTTCTCCCATTCTTGTTTCAACATTTCTGCTGTTATAGCTGCTGCTCCTGGCTGAGCTGCTTCTCATGCTGGAATCAGATTGGAAGCCAGCAAAAATCTAATCCAGGGGAAAGAAGTCAAAGCAGTTTATGGAATTACTACCCTTATATCTGAGAGCATGGAAGTGCTAGTGAAAGCACTCGATCTGCTTCAACACAAAATTAAAAAAAAAAAACCAACCAAAAAACAAAGCAATTCAAGCTGAACTCCCATTTCACACTCAGTTACAGTGTTTAGTTGTGTAGGTGAACAGCAAGCTAAGTACAAGTGACTAGATAACAAGACCTGAAAGACTAGCAACTGCTTCCTAAAGAAATGGCACCAATACTGTCATCATATAAGAATTTTACTTCAGTCATAGAATATGCTGAGTTGGAAAGGGCCTGTGAGGATACTCCAATCCAGCTCCTGACCACACAAGGCAACCCAAAACTTAATCCAGGTCTTTAAGAGTGCTGTGCAAATGCTCCTTGAATTCTGACAGGTTTGGGGTCACGACCACTTTCCTGCGGAGCCTGTTCCAGTGCTTGACCACAACTCCCAGTGATCCATTTTTCCCTAACATCCAATCTAAACTTCCCTGATGCAGCTTGATGTCATTCCCTTGCATCTTGTCACTGAGCACCTGACACGTGCTGGATCAGCATCTCCCTTTCCACCCCCCTCACAAGGCAGTTGTAGAAAGCAGTAAGGTACCCTCTTCCCCAAGATTACACACAGTACCTTCAGCTGCTCCTCTAAAGTCATTCTTTCTAGTTCCAGTCCATCTCATTGGTAGGAACACAAACCAATGACACTAAAGAGCTCAGAACTCCTGCAGTTTTCGGGAACTTCCTGCTGACACATTTGCCAAAATCAGGTAGGCATCCCAGCAAACTCTAAGTAGGTCAACAAAAAATTTACTGAACAGAAAAAAAAACTATATCCCATGTGTGCATTACAAATTCTGATTATCTTTTTAGCTACATAAATAGTTTATGTCTGTATCCTTTCCATCTCTTTCTGAAAAATATGCTTTTAGTGAATGCTAACCTGGTATACATTGATTTCTGTGATTAGTTTACAAAATGAAACATGCAACACTCAAATATTTAAGACCAAATTTATTTTTAAAGAATGAAATATTAAATATGTACTTTTTAAATAAATACACAATACTCCGAAACAGGAGCATGAATAGCAACTCAAGACAAAAATTAGTTTCCTCTTCTCAGGAACAAGAAGTCACTTATCTGATGAAAGGTACCATCAGATCTCAAGAGGAGTAGTTGCCCATAGCTCCTGGTAAACTGTGAAGGTCCCTTTTTTCTTTTCCAAGAGACTAAGATAAAATCAAGGACAAACCATTAAAAAAATTAAGGAACCATTCTCTCTATGTTTTCAATCTAAAATTTAAATTTAATCCAAACTGATCTTGTAATGCATAGAGAACAGAACACTTCTTTACCTGTTTACCATGAATCACCAGTCATAAAATGTAAACAGGTAGACTGCATGTTGAACTGATCACATTCATACTTCCCAACTGAATCAATCAGCATTCCACAGCCAAATACCTGAAACCAGTCAAGTCTTATACTGATGAGAAGATGTCCTGCCCACATTTTACACCCACAGTCCAACCTTCTTCTCCTTTATAGGAGTCCTACTGCTAGTGCTTTATCTCCTCTTTCACATCCAGCACCACTGCTTTGTGCTTATTCACCACTCCAGTTGCCTACACAGCAACCAAGATTTGTGCCCTTCACATGTCCTACAGCTGCTTTGCTCTACTAACCTGCTCTCCACACCTCACTTCTGCAATGCCATGTCTCACTGTTTCTTTGGAAGCTGCCAGCTGGTCCAACAAGAGCTGGAGGCATTGGTAAGTAACAGGAGAGATATAAATTAATCCTTCCAATTACTCTTTCACCCCTGCGGTATTCCAATCCAGTGTTTGCCAACAAGCACTATCAGGTATGAAACTTTTTCTTACTTTTTTTTAATTATTGAAACTGTTTACTTTTCAGAGACAGATTTTAAAGACTGTTTCTTACTCTCAGAACAAAGAGTACAGCAACTAAAAGAATGAGACAGCGTAGTTGCTCCTTCCCCATTTCCTAACCCACTGCCCAGAGATATTCCAAACTCCCCTACCACTGGCAGTGTAAAGCATCCTGTTCAAAGACTGTGTTCTTATTTGAATATGAAAACTCTTCCAACACACCCCATAGCATGTCAACTATTTCCACAAACCTTCAGAAGTAAATGCTACTTCTCCCCAAACAACAAGGAAAATGCACCTAGCTTACTAAAAATGCTGACAGGTTACAGACCAGGCAGCCATCTGTAAAGACTCAGTGTTCTATTTCTTAAGGAGCCACTAATAACAAATTTTAAACTTTTTTAATGCATAGCTTAGGCTACCTTGTAGCTGCAACCAGATAATTTAAGGGCAGTCTGTTTTACCTTGAAGGCTCTTCTCAGTGGTGCCAAACAAGATGAGGCAATAGTCAGAAAGCGACGCACAGGAAGTTTCACCTGAACATGAGGAAGAATTTTGTTACTGTGCAGTGGCCACACACTGGAACAGGTTGCCCAGAGAGGTTGTGGAGTCTCCCTCACTGGACACATTCAAGAACTGTCTGTTCACAATCCTGTGCCATTTGTCTGGGATGGCCCTGCTTGAGTAGGGGGGTTGGATCAGATGACGCACTGTGGTCACTTCCAACCTGACCCATTCCATGAAATACGCAAACTGTACATAAAAAATGAGGAAGCTTTAATGTTAATGTTTGATTTACAAGTAAAAGTAGAATCACAGCAGCCTCCTGCAAACTTAAAGAAAGCAGGTTGAAATCAATTAGGGCACCTATTTCTAAAGAAAGAAAAACACAACTGACTTTTTTCACCCCTCCAGTTCCACAGTGGCTAGTAGTGAACTCTGCCATGAGTTTGTTTCAAAATATTTTGCATACTGGACCAAAACACTTTCCATATTCCCTATTATTAAATTGCCTTGAACAAAAAGATTTCCTAGATATTCATTCTTAACACTACTAGTAAGTAGATTTTGAACCTAAACATGTTTAAGTGAAAACAAGGGGAGGGGATTAAATCCTGTAATGTTAATGTTCAGGATGCTTTTGTTTTTCTTTACATAAACAACAGAAACAAAAAAGATACAGGATTCTTAAGTGAACCTGCTCTAAACCTGCAACTTGCTGTTGCTGTTATACTAGTGATAAAATCTCCCGTGAAACACAAGTATTAGTTTAAAACCCATTGAGCTGATGAGATCCCCCAATCCAAGAGGAACAGACTTCTTAACTACAGCTGTGACCAGCTGGCTGCTAAACAGAAAAAGGACTGCTATTGCCATCTCTGTGATGAGGCTCCAGCGGGCAATGCTGCAGTTGTTGGCACCCTTCCTGAGGTTGAGAACCACATCAAACCAAGCAAAACCCATTGTTTTTTGGAGACCAGCTTGTTTTTTATGGACTGACAGGATGACTGTAGGCACAAACACATTGACTCCAACTCTCAAAGGCTGTAATTTAAAGTTATCTTTGATTACATGGATCTTCCATACACCCCACCAAATTGTGTAACAAACCTATCAATACTTACATTGCTCTTAACTACACTTTAAAATAATCAATGTAATCTACATAGACTACAAGCACATATGGAAAAAATCAAGCCATTAGAGACTAATCTACACACAGTTCAAGAAGTAATTTAACTACATCAGTTAAATTTAGAAGCTGATTTATTTAATCATTGCACAGGCAATGAAGATTTAAACCTCATCTTCAAGCAGGTCCCTGTGCACTAGCTGCATAATTCAGAGGGAAGTTATTATGATGCCAATCACAGAAAAGTTCAGAGAAGAGGCCAATGACTGCATTTATTTGCAGAAATTAAAACTTCCCAGTCTCAGACAGTGATAACAAAGAATATTTCTATATGTGATGAGCGTGCTAAGGCAGACACCACTTTTAATACAGAAAGTGATTTGCTAACATCAAACCCATTTTGCCAGGCTGCAATTTAATTCAACTCCATGCAGTCAAGCCCAAAATATAAATAAGTGCATACTGAAGAGTTTAACCCCAGAGAGGCAAGAGCTAAGCCCAAATACTCAGCTTCTCCTAACATCAAGATCAGACGGAAAACAAGAAAAAGCTCATCAAAAATGCATGTAGCTCAAGATCAAAATCTGTGAACACTTCTATATGATGTTTTAAGTTAGTCTTTCCCAAAACCGGTTCCACATCATTTTGACTTGTCCTGGGGTGACTAGGACATGGCTTTACCATCTGTAATGCAAAATTCTGCAATACTTTCACCTTTCTCATTTTCCCACTTTCACCTTTTTCCACCCCCATGAGACCATTGGGAAAACACTGTCCTGCTCCACTGCTATGCAATTAGTGCTCTGCAGCTTTTCGCTGGTCAAGTAGTCCAAAAACCTCCCACTATTCTTCAGTGACTATTTCTCTCCTGCCCAACCTACTTTTCATACTCAATCTGCCCCATTCCAAAAAGCTTCTTTCTTTCAGGGGACTATTCTTAATGGTTTGTTTTAAACCAAACATTTAAGTTATTAAATAATTCTATAATTTAGCAGCTTCGAAGGTTAAAGGATACAGGTTACACAACTGAAGAGTCAGACAGTAAAGGCAAAAGCCTTGGCACATAAATTTGGTCTAACCATGACTAAAAATATCCAAGTTACTTTCCCAATAAAAGTATTTCTAAAGACTGGAAGAGTATTATCCACACAGCAATCACAAATATAATTTTAACATCTGTTTTCAAAATGTGTATAAAGTATTTTTATCTGCCAGACTAAATGTAAAGGTCTATTTCTTAGAATTGCTTTTATGTGATGACAAAATAATTCTTCTGGTAGCCTACTGAATTGACAGCTGGGGCTAGTAAGCATCAGAGGCTGTTTTCAAGCCCTGCATGTGGTATTTCATTCCTCACTACATGCCCTCTAACTTTCCTTGTGGAAGGCATTTTTGTACTGTAGTGTTGTAGGTTTGTAATGGATGTTTAGAAAAGCCAGTGAATGCTAGTCACAGAGGATGGATGGCATTTTAAGAAATCAGCAACTTTAACCAACATTTAATATACTGGTTTTATCAATCTGACAACTTTTTGGAGCATTTATGTTAGCAAAACACAGAAGGAAAGCCAGAGAAGCAAGACAAGGCACAACTATAATCCAAGTGACAAAATGAGTAACTTAATTTCAAATTCAAATGCCTTACTATGCATGCAGAACAGGTGAATTAAGTTTTTTATTATGACTTGTAAGTGAAATTTTCTTTAAATGGGTATTTAAAAAGAAAATATATTACATTTCTGTAGAAATCAACCATTATTTTAAGTACAAGTTTCTCATTTTATTGATAAGGTAGCTTACAAATTTTATGTCCAATGAGAATGTTTGTGATACGTGACTGATTATGACCAAAAATTAGAATTTGTTTACTAGAATTAGGTTTTAATTTAAAAAAAAAAAAACAAACCTTAAAGGTTGATATTTTCAAGTATGCTCAGCATTGTCTTTATACACTCATAAGTTGTATTAAATTCCAGACTAGTTACACACTTTACACTTCAATTAAACTCTATATGAGTTGGGCTTAAACTGTACAAAAACCAGAAAATGCTTGATAAAACTACACTCAATGAACAGCAAATATCTCAATATATTTTTTGTAGTTTTATTAATAAATATAACCAAAGTAAAATACTCCAAAACCAAGGTTCTTATTCCTGTAATAACTAATTTCTATAGCTTCCCATGAATAAAAGCAATGACGTTTCCATTCAGCACAAAATGCAACTGAAATGTAACAATGCTGTAACATTCAATGTTTCATTAAATAATAAGCAATATTCTAATCTAGTAGTCTAGTAGTGAAGCATATTTGCAGTCCTGGATATGCCCATTAGGTTTACCCTTGGGGTTTTTCTGGAGACTAGTGTCACTTTCCCTGACACACTTCCTCTGCTTTCGACACTTAGCAGAAGATCTTTTTTCCAAATTATTTCAGTATATAACCACTGATTTACCTTTCCATTTAATGGGTAATGCATGAGGGGTAAAGGGGGAAAGAGTGGGTTCTCTTTCACCTTTCTCCTTCAAAAGCTGTTACTTTAACCCTCCCACTCCTGTGTGGACTATATTGCTTCCTTATTCCTTCATTCCTCAAAACAGTTTCCTACTTGAAATTGTGAATGCACGTATTTTCCAGAATTATTCTTTTTCCTAACTTTAAGTGCAATCTCTTTCAGAACATATATGCTGAAAAGTATCTTGAGTATCATCAAGCATATCCTCAGAACCAAAACTGAAACAAGCCTAAGTGAATTTCAGCTAAGGGGAAAAGCGTGGCAAAGGATTATAGCCAAGGTTACAGACAGAGGCAGCTCTAGGACACAGGAGAACAGTATCCTAAACAACAGTCTCCTAAAGCACTGCTGCATACTTTACTGTTTCTCAGAGACCTTGCAGCAAGGCTGGCCATGGCTTCTGCCAAAGGAAGCACTGTAGTGTGCAATGCAGGAAGAAAACAGTCTCTCCCTACAAGAAGTAATACTTCTTTTAACCTCACCCTCTCAGAAGGAAGAACAAAAGATCTGCTCTTCAGCTTCTTCCCCTGCTCAAAAGCTTTCTCTCTCCCACTGCAGATGCCAACAAGATGCAGATCCTGTAAATACACATATGCATACACTTACCAGCTTTACTTATTGTAACAAAATTGTCTGAACTTTGCAGCAGTCCTTCACTAGCATCTCCGGGTGTGTCTCACCTCTTAGGTCACACAGTGAGGGAAATGCTACACTTCCAGGAATGCAACAGATAGTCCTCATCTAAAGGTCCCTGGAGTTGAGTGCGGCAGCTGAGACAGACTGGGGGCAGGGAAATATCTCCCCACACAGCTAGTTTAATATCAATAAATACAAATCTTTTATTATCCGTTGGACTTTGATGCAAACAAACAAACATTCAACCTCAGCAGATTTAGTTTAAATCTCTTAGACAATACATCAACAAAGTACAGATTATACAGGGTAAAAGTAATTAACAGATGCAAATTTATAAATCCAGTATCTCATGAACAACCATGAATAAAGTAAATTTATTTCCATTTCCTACATAATAAGATTAGTATTTAAATGCTACCAGTCTCCTGGGTGGGCAATGCTTATGATGTTTTTTTTTCAGGGCCTAATAAAGCACATCTTCAACATCACATAAATATAAACCTCCTTCTCCAGGCTACTTCAAGACCTTCTGGACAAGTTTCCAAAATTAATCACTGGTCTTCAGTTTGAGGGACTTATCACAGTCTTCAAAGCTATTTGTAGATTCACACAAATGCGAAGTAAGTAACAAGGAGTGTTTAGTAAGAGCTCTCTTGAACAGCTTACCATTTAAAAAGGAGTGCAGAATGTCCGTACTGCTTACGTGTTTGAGATGACAGCTGCTCTCTAACTTCCTGGTACACTCAGGTGGCTTTTTCTGCAAACAAAGACATTTTAAACTCAGTCTTTCAGTAAGAGAATAATTAAAACTATGCATTAAAAATGGGATTCAGTTCAGTGATCAGCTGAAAAAAAAAAAAACTTAGTAAAATATGCATGAGGAGAACCCAGAGAGTTTTAACTGTTTTGTGCTAAATATTTCATGATGCAGCTTAATTTTTTTCAAGGTAACAAAATAGCTTGTGTTATTTTATAATCAATTTTTAAATAGAAAGATCAGCAGAGAAAGTAACAGTTACCCACTTGAAGACTGCGGGGATGGAAAAATGAGGTAACGGCCTACAGTAATGCACAATAAAACAGCAGGCTTAAATCCCTCTGAGATTCTTCACAGCAAATTAAATATTACTGAACAGAAACCCACTAAAATGGACTAAAAAAAGCAATGAGAATCTCTTGCAAAAATTAAGTAGTGAGATGTTTCCATGAAACTATTACAGTTCCTAGCATCAAGAGAACATTGTGACTTACAGATTAGCATTTAGTCTTACACTAATTTTTTATAAATTAAGGTCTTTTTGCAATTAAAATATAAATGCCCTTTCTGCAAGAACTGTATAAAAATGATCTCTAAAACAGATCACTTGCTTAGAGGAGGCTGATACTATTACCATATTTTTAAAGGGTGCTATTACACATTTTCTTGCCTAAATATTTTAGACAATTAAAATTTACAAGAGGAAAAAACCTCCATCTCAAGGACACAATTATAAACCGAGATTTATAAGAAAGACAAAGCATCGATAAAAGCAAGAGACTGTTGAAGTCACCACACAGATTTCTCAAAGGCAAGACAGCAGTGTCCTGCTTGCTCACTGTTACCACCTGCATTGCTCACTTTCCTTCATCCTCACTCAGAATAGCACAGCTTTAAGGTGCCCAGACCTTGATTCCACTAAGCACTGGTGCAGTAACCACCCATTCCAAATAAAATGTTGTCCTCTAGTTAACTTGCTCACAAAAATCTCCCAGTTTGTCAGGGTGCTGGTCCTCACTTAGGCGTTTATGTGCTTAGAGAAAAAACTTTTAAAGAGACACATTATAAAGGCTCACATACATACAATTCATTCATGATCTCATTACCAGGACAGGTGTACTGTATGGGGAAAGTGCCTTCCAAACACAGCTTCCCAATCCCAGTTAAATTGTGTCAGACAGGATCCTATTAGCCCAAGTTAACATAAGATGGATGTGGACCTGCTGAAGGGACCCCAGGAGGGCCACAGTGATTATTAGGGGAGCTAGAGCATCTTGTCCTATGAAGACAGGATCCTGGAAGGCTCCAGGGAGACCTTACAGCAACTTCGAGTACCAAGAGGAGACCAACAAGAGAGCTGGAGACGGACTTTTCACAATGAAAAGACAAGGGGGAATGGTTTTAAATTGAAAGAGGTACGTTTAGGTTACATATTGGAAAGAAATTCTTCACTGTGAGGGTGTTGAGAATGGATTGCCCAGTGGAAGTGTTCAAGGCCAGCTTGGATGGGGCTTTGAGCAGCCTGGCCTAGTGGACAGTGTTCTGCCCATGGCAATGGCATTGGACCTAGATGTTCTGTAAGACTCCTTCCAGCCCAGGCCATTCTGTGATTCTGTGATTTCAACCAGCAGTGATTTAAGTATGCCTGTGGCTCAGGAAACAGTAAATCTGCTTTAGAGCAAATAGCACTACATTAAAAACACTACAGAACAGACATCATAGAGCACTTGCAGTACAAGGTGACTGAAACTTTATATAGATCTTAAACCCTCTAGTACTACCAGGGTGGCTGAGAATGTATTCACACACCACATTATCCTCAGCAGCAAAGGCACCTTATGAAGTGCTCAGTTCCCTACATGAGCTGCACGTTTTCATTCACATGCTGCAGTTTACCACTTCCATCATTCACATCTATGCACCATCTGCAGCGCTGCACCACAAACAGGATCCCTCAGTCCATCCTGTGATGAAAGAACTCCTCACTCAACAATATAAGATCTATACAGGGATGGAAAGCAAGCTGAGAATTACCACACCGTGAGGACAAATCTCAGCTTTCACAGTGAAATAAAATCAAATTAACTATCTTGACGTATATTTCAGTATAAATCCTTATCTGGTTAAATAAAAACATCA
This sequence comes from Pseudopodoces humilis, assembly GCF_049639895.1. Taxonomy (NCBI): domain Eukaryota; kingdom Metazoa; phylum Chordata; class Aves; order Passeriformes; family Paridae; genus Pseudopodoces; species Pseudopodoces humilis. Next base: position 69,170,430 of record NC_142201.1, read on the forward strand.
AGATGTGGTTAATGTCAAGCCGTTTTAGATCTTTTTTCTGTATTCAGATTTTTGAGATATACATATTTTTCTTAAGTGGAAGATTGAAAGAGGCCCAGAATAAGCCAACAAAATGTTGGACTCTCTTTGTGTTCTGCATTTAAGATACACAGTTATGATGAAAACACAAGATACAGAAAGGAAAATATGTTTTGGTACACCACTAACAGTCCAGCAAGACCTATCTACTGCCCAACTGTGAAAACACACACATTCCCTTTTGAATGGATTCTTTCTTTCCCATGAAATCCTCAAGAGGAAAAAAAAAAACCAAACTACAACAACAAAAGCCATTATGAAACGATTCCTACTCATTATCAAGTACATCACTGACTCCTCTGCCAAGTGCCCCATTTGACGCATTCACTGACTAAATTACATAAAGTACTACACAGTATCAACAGGATAAGAATTTAGACATGCAGAATGTGTAACAGTGACTTCTGGTAAGAAATTTAAATCCAGCTAAATTTTGTTTAAAATCAATGTTTTAAAGCTTTCTAAACAAAACTCCTAGAAATGAGGTTATTATAGGCAAGCAATTTGAAGAACAAGCTATATGGCACACAGAGGATTACTTCAGAAATCCACAGGAAAAAAACATAAAGGATTTAATGCAAGACATAACTTTTACACAGATTGAGGATTAAAAGTATCCAAATGGCAGGTCATCATGAAAATGGTGAAAAAAGGATTTTATTTTGAAGTCTGCTTTCTGGGATGTGGGGAGGGTTTTTAAAACATGTTTTCATATATGGAGACCCAAAGCTTACCGTTACAGTTTGAATTCAAGCAACTGCATTACCATACCTATGCATACACACAAGAAAGGAAGGTCTTTATAACTTCAGTACTGGTTTGCCTTGTTAAATTTGTGCATGTATTCAATCTTAAAAGCATGAAACTCAGTCTTAGAAACTACTGTAACACACATTTGGAAAACACAGACAGGTTCTGAAGTCTTCAAAGAGCAGAACCACACATCAATTAGTGGTTAGGTTCCCCTTGATCATAAGCACTCCTACAGTGGGATGGGGGCTTTTCTGTAAGAGACATACAATCAGTTACTTAAAATTATGGATGCGCTCTCAGTAGCACATCCTAAGCAGCTTTCATGAGATTGATCAAGACAACTCAGAAGTTCCTTATCTTTAAACTAGACTTGTTTCATATCCCAGTCTTAAATTCAGACACAGAACAGGAGCAGCATAAATACACGGCAACTCATGTTTTCCAGGTGGTCTTTAATTAAACATTCACTTGCTGTTGTCTAGTCTGAACTCTAAGTCTCCACAGCATTCAGAAGTGCAAAATTAGTTGGGATAAACACTGTACTTGGAGTGCAGAGAGCAATCTGCCCTTTGACAAGTCCTCAAGGGACAATTTCCCACTCTGCATCTTCTTGAGAGCCACTCTGACAGTCAGACTTAACCACAGCACCCAGTGTGTCCTTTGCCATCAATTCCTTCCAAAGAACAAACAAGTTCAAGCTCTTGGAGTTTTTCTTCATAGCACAGGCAGACAAAATAAAAACATCCAGCCTGTGTGGAGTACCTGGTGTCTTTTATTCCATTTCAGTTGCTGGATTACAGCACATATATTCACTATTTGATTGAGTACAGCAGTCCTTCAGTACTGGACAGAGGAAACCCATCTAAACAGCAGGCTTGCAAAATCCTAAACATCCTATGGAATTTATCTGAGGTAAAACACTTGATCTTCAGAGATTTTGCAATCCACAAAAGCCAGCCCATCAAGCCTACGTGCCAGCCAGTAACAGCAGTGGTTTGTCAAGACATTTCTTCGCTGGAAAGAAGCACGACCATCCCTTCATCTATCACCTCTTTGGTGTCTCAAAAAGAGGCTTGCCCAGCACTACGCTCTCTTCTTACAGTCAGCACTGACTTTTTACTGCAAATGAAGCCAAAGAAAGATTACACCACAAATTACTAGTACCAACCACAAGAGACAGGAAGTAGCTCTCTTATCTTTGATACAAAAATAAAGGGTTCTTCTACCACCAGGAAAGACAAAAAGCCAGTACCTCTGAGAACGAACAGATTTCAGGTGGGATATCAATACCAAAATATTTTCAAACACTTGAAAAGATTTGCTGGCAACATTCACCACCCCTAAATTCTTCACAGATAACAAACCTAAATCACAGCACAAGTCTTCTGTATTATGAGCCTGTTCCTTCTCCCAATACAGCCGTGCAATCTTCTCCAGAAAGTCAGAGTACACATCTTTACAAAGTAACAAAAAGAGCTCACTCCTAGCCTGTAGAGATGTCTCCGTAATGCTTCACAAAATGAATGCTGATGGCTTTACTTAAGTGGATCCCCATTCCCATGTAACAACACTAAAAATGGGTCATCCTCAGCAGACAGCATCTCTAAATTTCAGTTGTTACCCACCCAGCATTACATACCACGGTTTTTCAGTTACTAAAATTCAAGAATATGTTCCTTAAAATAGAAAAGCCCCTTAAATCCGACTTTCTGGAGCATTCAACCTCACTTCTTGTTGTTAGCAGACACTGCTAAAAATAATGAACATCTAGACAGATGCTTTGTGTAAGTACTCCAGACAGAAAACCTGTGGGTTCATTAAGGGGATTAGTCCAAGGCTAGGTACTATGACTTTCAAGTTAAATGCTTCATTAAAATACCTGAATTTGGTGACAAAATCAATCCAAAAATATTGTCAGGTCATTAACAGCTGACATTCAAATCAAATATCAGATCTCACCTTGTGCTGGACAAAACTTGAGATTTTCTTCACTCATACTTCTCCAGAACTAGTAGAGGGTCATGTAGAGGTTGCACCCTACAGTTTCATAATGTTAGAGAAAAGTGGCAGAGTAAAGGAAGTATCAATCAGCACAGGCCACAGAACCCCACTGAAAAGCATTAGCCAAAAATACCATATACACACACATATAACCACAAGTAAGACACCTCAAGACTGATAAATGAAATCTAGTAGGCTTCAGAATGTCCAGGGGAAAAAAAAGAAACTAAACAGAACTGATGTGGTTTTTAAAAAGGGGAAAAAATACCACACCAATAAAGAGATACAACAGCAAAGGAGGCAGCACCAAGGTCCTACTGAACGACTCAGCACTACCGTAGCTGACAGCCAGCTTCAATTCCATGGAATCAGAATTATGCAGATGGTCACAGCCTGGATCAAGCAAGCAGCTGCTCTCTCTAGCACACCTCATTCAGGGCCAAGACATATTTTTTACATCTCGACCTAGCTGAAAGCAACTACTCACATCACTCCACGGCTAATTCCCCCACAGCTTGTTGGTGAAAGAGAAATTAAAAAACCTAAGAGCACTCAGATTTAATGTTTAGAGAACAGAAGGCACATCCTTCACCCAAACAGACAGAATAATGCTTTGCATATAGAGGACTGTGTATATGGAAATAATTTCACCTTTCCTGTTATTGTGTCATGGGGCTTTGTAGAAGGATCTACACAGATTGGGACTATTGGAACTATCATTGGGCTATCATTTATAGCATGAAGTTTAACAAGTCCAAATGTTGGACTTTGCACCTGGGACGAAGTAATGCCAGACACAAGTAAAAACATGTGGAGAGGGATCTGGAGTACATGGAAGGCAGAAGCTCAATCTGAGTCAGCAGTGAGCTGTGGCAGACAGGAGGGCAAACCCCATCCCAGGATGCATCAAACAGCATCACCAGCCAGGCAAAAGTGGGGGCTGTCCTGCTGCATTCAGTGTTGGTGTGGCCTCAGCTCAAGGACTGTCTGCTGTTCCCAGCTGCACCAGTTGTGAAGGTGCTTGAATGCGTCCAGAGGGGTTCAACAAAGCTGGAGAAGGGGCTGGGAGGAAAAATCCTGTAATGAGTGGCTGAGGACTTGGGGTTTGTCTAGTTTGGAGGAACAGAGGCTGGGTAGTGACCTTATTGCTCTCCACAGCCTCCTGAGGAAGGTATGTGTAAAGGGAAGTATTGAGCTCTGCTCCTTGGGAATGCTCCACAGCTGCACCAGGGGAGGTTCAGGCTGGACAGTAAGAGGTGTTTCATCACCAAGGGAGGGTGTCACACACTCAAACAGGCTTCCTAGAGAGGTGGTTGATGCCTCAACCCTTGGCAGAGTTTAAGAGGTGTTTGAACAACATCCCTAACAACATGCTTTAACTTCTGGTCAGCCCTGAAGCAGTCAAGCAGCTGGACCGGATGAGGACTGTAAGTGCCTTCCAGCTGAAATATTCTGTTCTCATAAACAGCTCTCTCACATGCACATACTTAGGTATGCAAGTAGGTAACACTGCAGTTTTACTGCAATGTACCTACAGATACAGATCTCTATATACATAAAACCAGTATGTTTTATCACTAGAAAGGTACTTGTGAGAAGTGTGAGGTTTTCTCCCAGTTTTAAAGTCTCAAAAAGCATATAAATTGTTTTCAAACAGACATAGGTATCATACAGATTAATCATTAAAGAGCCACCATTTATAAAATTAAAACTCAATGCAATTAAACAGTTTAATGACTCCTTACAGCTGATCTATGGGGTTCAATCAAGGACATTATTATGTAAAGAAGTAAGGTGGGTGAGAAAGGAGGGACAGAAATTAAAGCATTTTAACAGGTGAAACTTATGTATTGAATTATTCCATTTTACATCCCAGCTGGAAAGCTGCTCCTGAAAGAGACTGACATACTTTAGCTACATGGTTCAGGTCTATCCCAACTTCTCTAGGGGCTTTTTCCCCTCCCTCCTACTGTTTTTAAAGGACCAGATACAACAGGACGTTTTGCTTGTTTCTTTTGGGTCTTTTTTGTTATAAACATTCTTATTTATAAGCCAGTTAAACTAAAGCAGTTTTGCATGGATCTGTGACCTCAAATCTCACTCAATGTAGAGGAGCTTAGCAGTTTAGGAAGATCAAACAAATCACCAGAAATCCAGAAGTAAAGTCCAGTTTTTCTTTTGAAAAGAAGGCTGAAGTGGCTTAAAACCATCATGACTGCTGTTACCATGGTATTTTTATGGTTTTAATTAAGACCTGTTTTCATACAAAGGAATTTTAAACTATTTTTTTTAACATGCGTAATGAAAAATATCAACTTCATTATCCTAATCACATAACCCACCCAGGTCATCAACTGCCTTACCATCAGATTCAACACCACACAGTGGATACTAACTAATGAGACTAGTTTTACCTGTTCCTACTACATATTCCCATAAATCCTGTCCTTCAGATTACTTCACTATGATATTCACAGCCATGTTTAGTATTTTCTGCTGAGGGGAAGGAAGAAGAGGCAGTCAGCTGCCACAAATGCAGAATCTTACAAACTCATTTCCACTAAGAGATTTAGAAGCAATGAAGATGTGATGTGACCACAAAGAAAACCTAAATTACTTAATAAACACAATATATACACAATATCAGTTTTCTCCATAATAAAGTGACTGCAGGTAAATTATCCTATTCTGGATTGATTTCTTGTCTGCATCCCTTCCTCAGTCTTCCAACAACCAGAAAATACCCATTTCAATTTTGCCTTCCTCTATTAGCATTTTGAAAACTATAAATAATTTAGATTTCCAATAATTAAGTACAGATTTACATCATGTAAAATGCAAAATATCTTGACTTTTGGGAAAAAAATAAACATTTAATGTGGCAACTGGTTGCGGAAAGACATGGGTTGCCAATAAACATGCAAGAACTTTCTTTAATTTGAAGAGCAGCTATTCTGTTTAACCCTATGTAGGCAGGAGTGGAGGCACAGCACGTGTCACAGGAAAGAAGACATGCCCGGTTGCAGGGCAATGCCATGTCTGCCCAGGCAGCAGCTGACAGCTCCAGAGCAATGTGCAGCTTACATTTGGAAATGGAAGCAACCAGACATTCTGGTTATTACTGACCACGTCATTCTGGGATGGGAAGAGAGAAAAGACAGCAGGAAGCCTGGCACAAGTTCAAATCCACCTCTTCCCACCTCCATATAAAAAAGCAGAAACCACACAATGCTTTGAAGAACAACAGCTTCACTTCCCAGAGAGCAGGGCCAGAGCTGTACAGCTGTGACACACGGCTTCCTCTTTCCCTCTTCATTTAACAGCTGTTTGGTGCTGGCAAGAGAGCAGTACAGGAATAAAGTACAACCAAACTGGGAGGCTCAATTAAAACTACTGATATGCAGTGCATTAAGCTTTAGTTCAAAGAGCACCAGCACATGCACTGCAGATGGGTGGAAGACTGCAATTAAAGCCACACCAGATGCAGAACTTGTTGCCTTTACTCTTCTACCACACCAGACCTCGGATTGAAATGCTCATGTAGCTCCTCAGACATGACCTCTGTGACCAGCATGTGCTGAGGAGGTGTAAGCACCACAATCATTTGAGCCAGCCATTCATGTTATGAAACCTCTGCCAAATTCCGCATCAAGCGCAATGAACTAAAACAGATAATTCAAGAAGATGTAAAACCTTCTTTTGTTTGGAGGTTTTTGCTGATGTTTGGGGTTTGTTGTTTTGGTATTTTTTTCAAAGGCTCCTTTATGAAGTACCACTTTATCATCTGATCTCAAATGACACTGTGTTTCCTTCTGTGCAGATGTACACTGGCTTTGTTGTTGTAGAAAACCTTGCTGCAGATTACCATGGGAATCACACTTTTTTTTAGAGGTGAGTGCCCCCAACACTTTCAAGATCCTATGTTTTCACAACTACCTCATTTTCAAGCATAACAACATGATAGAAATATTTTGCCCTTGAGAAAGGCATTTATTTAGGAGTGGCCTCTTACCAAGTTAAGATATAAATAAGTCTGTTCTGCAACAAAACCACTACTTATGAGCCAGCTGTTCCATAGGTCATGTTCTCTCATATCCAGAATCACCAAAAGTTTCAAGCCTACAAAAAAAATACTGCTTAAGGTTCCCACTTTGGCCAAGTTTATTCTTCTTTTAATACCCAGTAAGAATCTGATTCCAATCAAGTCCTATATGCTTTGAACAAGAAAAGAGGATGAATACTTCATTATACACCTGCAGAAATGAGCAAAAAAAAAGTATGGAATGCATATTTTTGAGAACCCTACTAATATAATGCAAATCACCTAATCCGCCGTGGAATTCAATTATTTCTACAGTCTTATCTTCCTACAGTTATATTTATTTTAGTGTTTTCTTCAAAGTGGATTTAGAAGCCTCAAAAATACACTTCTGACAAAAGAATACTTGTCCTTCCAGCTTCATATTTCAGATAAGCTTTTGTTTGAAAGTTTCCTCCATAATTCAGTTCTAAAATATCAGGTTAAACATCTTAAATAGAATATAGCAACCCCCAGTAACCCTTAATTAAATTCACTAGTTTTATTCCTCTAGATTCAACACCCATACTTCTCACTCTCACAGTTCAATCTCCCTGATGTTTCCCACCCAATGCTAAAGCACGTAATTTTTCACCTTTCTTAGCCTATCCGTACAACTGAATGAACCTAGACAAACTTCTTTGAGTAACCCGGACTGCTCTATGCTGTGTTTATTGTTCTGTGATGAGCCATGAAGAAAGTTAACTTTGACCAACACATCAAAGCTGTTCACTATTTAGGCTATCACCCCTTAAGTTCACAAAACCTAATTCAGTGTACTTTCTAAAGCTCCATATTCAAAAGCATTAACAGCAGTAATTCCACCAAGATGAATAATAGCGGGGATACTCAAACTACATATTTGGAGTTAGGGTATTAAACACCACCATTACCAAAAGTAGAAAATGAGGCTATATTTTTTATATCTGAACCTCAACATTGAAGTTTGCTTTAAAAAAACTTGATTATTACAGGCTGCCTATGTGCCTCTCTAACTTCCTCAGCTCATTTGGCTGAGAAAAACACTTGCCAAGCTTGGATTAGCATTTAGCAGCTTCGGGACTAACTGCGCTTGTTGTTTCAACCTTGACAACCAACTGCATGGACACACTATTATATTTAAGCTTCCAGAAGCATTTAACATTTGATTCTGCTGAAAATACAGTTCTATTATATGTTTTGAAAATAAAATCACTTTTTCCTCTTTTGGAAATCCATGATGATGCCAAACATATGCTTGTTTTCCAAACAACAACTGTTTAAAAGAAAGAAAACTCTTTCTGATGTTCCTGCCAAAAACAACATTCTGTGGCTTAAAGAAATTTGATAGTAAGCAGTTCACTCAGCTAAGGGAAGAAGGATTTACATTTGGCAAGGATTTACACTTCAGGTCTTGCATCTACTTCCCTCCATTTTAAATTTCTTTGGGGATGCATGTGGCAACTGGGAAGGGTTTTTGTTGTGGTTAGTTGAGGTTTAGTTTGTTTACATCTCCAAGTATTTCACTTTCCAAAAATAAGGCATCTGTGGGTTTTACTAGAAATGACACAAAGCAGAAGTTCATCATGTTTTTCTTTTTTACAGGGAATACTAGGATATAGAAGAGAGTTTTGAAGGGAAGTAAAAGACCAGAAAAAAACGCATCAGCGAGAGTTTGCAGCAACGAGAAGTGGAACAGAAAATGTAAATGAGGAAGTGGCACACAAAACGTTAACAGCTTCATTTTAAAGCACAGAACAGGGAGGGAAGGCAAAAGATTTTGCTTCAGCAGCCTTTGTTACAGGCAGCAGTAATGCTACAGACCCAATAAAGGTGGTTATTTCACTGCTGCCCCAATAGTTTCAGATTAAGAGACAAAATAGCTAACAGAAACATGCAGATTGGACTGTATAGTACATAAGATTTATTTCTGTACATTTCAGAAAGCCAGGGGTTTAAGATGAGGATTCAATCTGCTACAATATTTGACTCTGTCCTTCATTAGTAACTCACAGAAATAGTAACTGGACCAATTTACTGAGCAATGTAAAATATTTAGTCCATTCCAAGCAGCTAAGAGAACAGAAGTTCTTAATTTTGTCCCAGCTGTGGAGTATTATGTGCCTCTCCCCAGTTTTTGCAAATAGAGTTCTAAATCCCATTGAACAGAGCCTTGCCATCACCCTCCAAGATACAGAAATTACCGAAGACTGCTAAACATGCTCCAGCATCATTCCAATTAGTCAGACAATGCTTCAGCCACCTGAGCAACTAAGCACGACACCAAGCTGCAGATCCACGCAAGCTTCAAGGCCTCCAGAATTGTTAGTACAGCAACCAGAACAACATTTCACAAAGCACACACCTCTTTCAGTAAGATGGCAAGTAGTCTAGAAAAAAGATCAGAATCCCAATGATGTTACAGTAGTATTTCAGATGCAGATATTCCAGGTTAAAAGGGTTAAGGTCTTATTAAGGTTAAAAACCACTTATTAGTCCACCAACATGGAAGCTTCTCTTGTCGTTTTCAGTGCAAATCCAATACGGAAATTCAGCAATTAGACATGTCTTCACAGCATGAACAGCTTGAGCTATTAGGTGTAGTTCCTTATATTCAGCGTGTGCTTGTGTGGAGCTACCCACTTGGAATCACAGGATACCTGAAATTTCAGCATAGTCCACAAGAGCATGAGCAGCGCTTGATGACAGAGGTAAATGTTATAATAGCTACACTTCATATGAGGGCTGAAAGATTATACCTTGGCACATTCTCAGGCATGCCTCTGGAAGGCATCACACCATGCCCAAGCTTTGCAACTCTTGCTAGGAACACACAGTGATTGCTACAGCGAACATGAACAAGACCTGTAGGATTGGAAGAGAAAGTTTTAAGAGAAGCAAGCTGGCTGAGCAGAAAGAGACAGGATCTCCTCTATCTAGGGAAAAAAAGAAGCTGCTGAAATGCTAGTTCCTGATTCCTTCTGCCAAAAGAAGGGTGGATAGAAAGCACGTGGCTTTCACAGCTGCTTGCCTAGCAATGCAAATACCTTTCTCCTACTATTCAGTTAAATAACCTGAAGCAACTTGTATCACTGTACCAAGACATCCTCTTTAAATATGACTTAAGATTTAACTGCAGCTCCAATCCAGCTCCAGAGGTGAGCAGAAACTTCAGTATTCCACGTGCAGAAAACATTGATACAATACAGCCTTCAAAGTCAGAATGAAATCAAAGGCTTCATTTGAAGTGATGTGTTCTTGTCCGTGTTTGCAGCTGTTTAAGCATTCAAAGCAGCAGCCAGGCTTCAAAAAGAAAAATACTACTTTCTCAGGAAATAACTCTGCGGTAAACCTGTGCTGATATAAGTTCCAGAGAATTTCAACATTCTATAGAGAACTCATCAGCAAAACCTAACTGCTGCAGAAAAACAAACTAAAAAGCCACATTGCCACTAAAGCCCCTCCTTCTAATTCACAAGTTCAAACTTCATTTATCCATTCACATGTAATGAGGCAGAAGAACTTCTCAAAGAAGTGCTTCCATAGGCTGTTTAAAGTTTCAAAATAAAACAAGCTTTTCATGCCTTGTCTTCTAGCACATTAGTCCCCATAGCTGCCTGTTGCTCTGTTAGGACAACGCCAAATCCATAGCAGATGAATGGTTCTCCTCAGCATCACTTCATACTGACCTTTTCAACTATGGGATTTCAAAACCAACATCAAGAAATCAATTCCAACACGCACTGGATACTATTAACCTGTTTTGATGTATTATGCATCATCCATTACATACACAAGCTCTCCAACTATTACTTGTTACAAGCAAAGTGGTTTGCCACTGTGAATATGCCCAAGAAACCTGGGATTCGTCAGCTGAAGTACTGAATAACACTCAGTTTTTCTGCCTCTAAAACATATTCTTGAAAATGTAAGAGTAAATCAGTTCAAGCATGCAAGTGGCATGAGTATAATGAATACTCAAAACCAAAATATTTAATACATCTGGCATACTATGCTTTACATTTAATAGAAACACACACTGTCCCCTATCACTGAATTTGGCTACCAATTCTCTGTTAGAATAAAGAGATTATATTTGCTAGATAGGAAGGGGCTCCAAGAATCTTCAAGGAGTTACTAAAATTCTGCTGAACTGAGAGGTCCTCAAAAAAAAAAAATCTTCATACAGTCTGGTTCATTTCTAGACCCAGAAAACATCATCAGTTCAATGGCAGAATATTTCAGTATGGGAAAGGAAAAACTAATTCATAACATGCTGAAATTCCAGACACCTAGAAATGCTTAACACAAATAAAAACCAGCAAATCCAACAAATATTTACCATACTTAGAAGCCTTCAAATGATTCTCCAGCTACCTCACCTGCCAAAAATAAAGAAACCAAAGATAAGGTGCAAGTTTGCAGCTTAAATCAGCATAAAGGCTGTCACTTTGATCTCCAGCTGTTTGTAAAAATTTCTTAATTTCTTCACAAAAATTTTGGTTCTTCTTGTGGCTGAAGAAATTACATCCATCAGTAGCTAAAAATATTTCAGTTATTTGAATTTTCAAGAGGGGTGAAAAACAACTGTGCTTTATCAGTAAAGAAAACCCAACACAACATTTCAACAGTTTTTAACAAAGGCTGGCTTAGATCTAAGTAATAGTTAAATGTGAAGGAAAACATTTTGTTAAAAATTTAACAAATAAGTCTGGTGTAATTTGAGGTTATTATCATTATTACCCCTAAAGGCAGACTAAGTTCTCAGGAGAGAATATAAGTGCTATGGCAGTTCTGCTACAGCGCTAAGGCTCAAGGTGCTTCAATTTAATTGTCGGTCCAAATACTGATTTTTCTTAGATTACAGGTATTCTGTATGTGAGCCTTACACACAGAGAAGTTAACAGTCACCCTCTACCTCCACCTTTTCTTTTAAGAGAATAAGCAGTGACAGCCTACATCTCATCATACTCCTTGTACAGGGAAGCTTCCGAATGCAAAGTACAGTTCTATCCTACACTGGAAGACGTGTGTAATCTGATCCTATCGATGATCTCCATACACTGAATGCCATTAAGATTAGAGAACTAAGAAATTAGCCTGGCAAAACCAATTGCTCCCCATCAGCACTGTACAATAATGTATTTCAGCTATTGAGATAAATAACAAAACTTAGTAGCATAACCCTCTGGGCACGCACAGCCTGGTCAGTGACTTACACCTGTAATGCAATTCATGTGATACACTGCCTGTAGCTCAGGATCCTATGCAAGCAAAAATAAAATAAAAACACAAGTAATGACCACAACTTGCCTAATAATTTTAGCTGGACCAGCTGGACATGAGCCAGGAAGTAATAACACATAATAACACATTCCATTTGAAGTGGAAAGTCCAAGAGGAGTTGTATTATACAACCTGTATTAGATTCCAGTGCAGTTACAAGATAACATTAAGTACACATCAGCTAAAGACAGGCCTGCAAGAGCAGATAGAAATTATCTGCAACAGTGTTTTTTGCTCTTTCCTCACACAAAGCAGCCAAGAGAACTCTGGAAGACAGTGCTCTGGGGCTGCTCAAAAGGACAAAGAGGACACACTAAGATGTGACTATTCATGCAGGAAGTTTAATCAAAAAACGAAGACTTGCAAAGGCATGAAAGCCAATTCACTGTCCAGGTGACATCAATACAGTGATGGAAACACTCAGCCACCATCAGCTCTTCTAGAATTCTTCACCAAAGCATCTGCTCTGGTTTGGTTAGCTTTTCAGAAACCCTGTCCTTCTCATCACTGTATAAGACACTTCAAAACACTCAATCATCTATCAGACGATGGCTTTTCCTTCTCTTTCCTCCATACAGCAATACTGACTGCAGACAGCATTATTCTTGTTTCAGAAAAGTAAATGGCATGTACCTTCTCACTGAAGAATAAAGTAAATAAACCTGAGCTAAAGTAGGCACACCGAAGAGTAGCTGATGTACAAGGAGTTTATATTGCGACTCCTAAAATCATGATCCCTTGAGGCATGTTTTACAGACAAGGCATATACTGAAAAACAAAACAGGTTTATGCTGTTATTAACCATGAAATGTCATATGTTATACCATATAAATCAAACATGAAGCCACAATAATGTACTCCTGCTATGAAAATACCTTTTTTAAGTACGAGCAATTCTATTTCTGACATGTAAAGTTATTTTTAATACTTCCATGGACAAATAGAAAGATTAACAAAGACTATTCAATTTCTGTAACTATTGACTGTAATCAAGACTATTGTTTCAGTATCTGATTAAAAAAATGTTTTCTATTTTCTCTTTATTTGAGGAAAATAGCCATGGAAAATGAGAAGAGGACTGGCTCAATTATACATTATTTCATGTACAACAAAACCTCTGTGTTCACTGCCTAATAACTCCATTCATACTGCCGCTAGCTATATAAACACAAAACTAATCTTCCAGCAAGGGACAGAAAAAGTTTGCTTTGCACAACTCATCCCCAGAATTCAGCTGGAAATAAATCAAGTTTCCACATCATTTTAAGGGAAACATAGTATGGTCCCAGTCTCAAATGAATAGCTGCAGATAAAACATCCTAATTCTTACTAAGAATGACTTGGGGCCTGTGGGCAGATAACTGTCCTTCCATCTTAGCATATTTTCTTCTGATGAGAACCAAAATGGCAAAAGACTGTAGGATAACAGCTAACAAAGTTCCACCGCTCAAACACAGGGTTTAATCTTCAACCCTTTAAGTTTGCAAGCACTGTAAGCAGTAACTTTCACAGATTTCCAGCCTGAGCACTACTCTAGCATAATGATTTTGTATCACATCAGCCTCCATATATTAAAGGCCACATAATTTTGCATCTGAACTACAGATCTCTGTAGTGTGGGACAGCATACTGGAGGATAAGAACTGCAGCCTTATTCCATTACTTCATTCCTCTCTTCAAGTACACTCACTATTAGTTTATGGAAAATACTGTATCAGCCCAAGTCAAAACAACAGTCTGTCTCCTCTAAATGTAGCAATTTTTTATTCCCTGTGTAAAGTTTTAAAAAGGCCAGTCTTGCATGATAGGCAAGACAAAATAACCTCCTCATCCCCAGATTAAAGGTTTCTCAAAGCTCCTGGCTGCTTTCATAATTTGCCCCCATTTTTTTCTTATGGGAATACTGAACCCTCATTCCCTGTAGTTTATAAAAGAGGTACAAAGGACTACAGCTTTTTCCTATTCCTGCACAAACAGCACATACACTACACCACTTGTGCTTTGAAGTGTTTTCTATCAATGAATCTCACAACTGTATCCAATAACCCATCACTCAAGCACTGGCCCCACTTCACAGATTACTGCTCAACCTGAAACTATCAGTCCTTCTCCTGTTATCTGCAGCGATTACTGAACTATATCAGAAAGAAGGAGCATAAACAAAGTATTTCTTAGCTGCTTTTAGGTCAGCGTTAGACATTGAGCAGTTGAGATAAATCCCTGTCTTCACACGCCTGCACTCACCCAGACTCCAGGCTTCTTCTCAGCGACACATTCACTTAAGAGCCAAGTAGAAAAAAACGATTAAGCCATTAAAAAACAGAAAAACAAAACAACAAAACAACCCCCTCCAAAACAAACAAACAAAAACCCAAACAAACAAAAAAAAAAACCACAAAAAAAAGCCACGTGCTGGGGCAGGGAAGGGTTTAAAAGTTCCCGAGCTGTCAAGCACTCCCAGCGCCCTTCAAAGCCAAAGACGATTATTTCTAAGTACTTGAGGAGCGCAGGACATTGGAAGCCCCGCCGGTGGCACGCCGCGGGGGCCGCTCTCGGGGGCCGAACACAAGCGGGGAACGAGCCCCAGGGCGGGCGGCTCCCGGGAATGGGCGCCGTGCTCTCGCTGCCCGGACGGAGCGCTCCGGGAACACTTCGGGGGCCCGTCCCCGACCCCGCGCACGGAGAGCTCCGGAGCCTCCCCCCGGCCGCGGCGAGGGGCCGAGGTCGGTGGGAGGACTCGGAACAAAGCTGAGGCGAGAGGGCCCGAGGACGGGCAGCTGAGCCCGGGCCAGCGGAGCACAGCCAGCACCTCCGGAGCGACCCACCGGCGCCCCCGCCGCGGCCGGGAGGAGAAAGGGGGCTCCCGCAGGGCAGCGGCGGGATTATCCCCGCAGGCTGGAGACCGCTAAAGAGCGGCTGCTTCCCCTCCGCGCTCCTCACAGGCGGGGAAAGGACCCTCTGGGCGCCGCCGCCCGCCTTGCCTCCCTGCACGATGGCCGCGGGGGGCTAGAGCAGTGCCCCGCACCCACCTGACACCGCGCTCCGTTCCATCCCGCTCCAGCCGCCGCCGTTCCAGCGCCCCAGCCGCCGCCGCCGCCTTCGCGGGCTAAGCCGCCGCCGCCCCGCCCACTCAGCCGCGGGCCCCGCCCCCTCTCCGCCCTTATGGCTCGTGCGCGAGGGGCGGGGCGGAGCCCGCCAATGGGGAGCAGGGCCCGGCGGCGCCGATCGCTGATCGACGTGGAGGATGGCCAATGAGAGCGCCGAGGGGGCGGGGACAGCTGTCAATCAGCGGCCCCTACCTGGGGCTGGAGAGCGGCCGGACGCGGGGGGTGGCGATTCTGTCTTTCCTCCATCCCTCGCTCCCTCCCTCATCCATACATCTCTCCCTTCATCCTCTCGTCTCTCTCCCGGCCGCCTCGACCCCTGACAGCTTCGGCCGCGGTCCCGCCTGGCACCGTGCGGCCGCCCAAGCGCCCAGGGTGTGGTGGCTGCCCTGGGGTTCCCATCCGGCCCCCCGAGACCCACGTGCCCCTCGGGAGCAGCCGCCCCTTCCCCGCCCGGCCCCGGCTGGGGGACAGCCGTGCCCGGTCCCTCGCAGTCCCCGGGGCCATCTGGCGCCTCCCCCGCGTGGCTCGCGGGCCCGGGGCCGTGACCCACCCACCGCCCCGGCCCCTCTGCTGCCCGCAACAGGCCTCTGCGGCGCTTCTGCCCTCATTCCGACTGCCACAGGCACACCCACCCCCCGCTGCCCTTTTCTTGCCCTTGCGACCCAATTCCTGCTGAATCCAGCTCCTGGGCATCCGGGCCCCCAAGAGATCCATGTTTATCCAGGCGGGCTCTCGCCCCGCTGGGCAGGTGCACAGCGAGGGCTGCGGCCGCCGAGCCAGCCCCAGCCAAGTGCCCCTTCCAGCTTTGCCCGGCCTCCCGTCCTCTGTGGTTACCCCTGCGGCGGGGGCTTCTGCTACACTCCGCAAAGCCTTTAGGAAAAAAAGTAGGTGGGAGTGTATCACGTGAATCAGATTTTGGAACGGCAGGGTGGGTAGAACAAGTGCTAAATGGATTTTAATGGCCCGGGCGGCTTCAATAACTAAAGGCAACCAACACAGGACACCCAAAACCAGCAAGCCCATGAAGATGAGGAGCAGCTGCTCTGCCCAGTTCAGCAGGCTGTCCAGATCGATAAAGTCTCTGCTTGGCCTTTGTATGGGACAGAGAGGTCAGGATCTTCCCCCGTGATCATGGCTCGGAATAATGCTCTACAGAAGAGGAGCAGGCAGGACCCACGGCGGTGAGGGGCAGCCGATGGAACCAGCTCAGTATCCTGCCCTCATCCGGGGAGGCTCAGGCCGGACCCCGAGGAGCCGTGGGGCAATGGTGGCTCGGGCTGTGGAAAGCTGAAGGGGGCCACTGTCTTCTGGAGTCATATTGAATAAATACCATTTAGTCAATAAAAACAATCACGGCTGAAAGTAGTGATATAAAGTAGTGAAAATAATTTTTAACACCATCTCCAGTCAATTTGCAACCAAAAGTTTACTGAACTCAAACCCGGTTGTACCACTTCAGTTACCCACATCTTGCCTTACTGCAAAGTTGTAGGCTCATAGGCACCTCTTTTCACAAAAAAAACCAAAAAAAAACCCAAACAAAAACAACAGAAAAAAAGCAAAACAACAGCAACAAAAAAAACACTATGTGAGGTTGCTATAATTTTCCGAAAAATTATTTGTATTTGAGGTACTCGTATAGGTCATGGTAAGAAGCAACAACTGAGAATTACTCCAGGTTACACAGCAAAAAGCAGCAAGCCAGCTTTGAACTGCGGTGACAGTTTTATGATCACTAGCAAAGTAAACAGAAAAGAAGTCTTTTAAGTAGCATAACCCTAAAAGAAGGAAGCTGCAGGCTTTTTACTCAGCATAAGGGCTTAGTGGGACAAAAATCCTAAGAGCAAAATAGTCTCAAGGTTTTCAGAAAAATTTGTTCCCCATCCAAAGAAAGAGTATTTTTCCTAAAACACTTGCAGCAAGTGGAAACTCTTCAAAGACTTTAAAATAAAACAGAGGGAAAATGACTTGCTATTGTTAAAACACAGCTGCATACATGCTTGTTCAGTGGTCCTTTTTTCATGCTGAAAATGGGATCTTGAGGTTTCAAAATACTAATTTCAAATAGACCTATCTCTACCAGTACTTTTTTCCTGCTCCATCAATACAGGTAAGTAGCCTGTGTGATGCAAGGTATTAATTAACATTTATTTCATTCCGGCTGCTTCCTAGTCTCCTGGATTACTTCTTAGCTTTCATTTTTCTCCTCTGTATTCATGACATTTTTAATGCCATTTCTAATAACATCTAGATCTTGTAAGAAAGGAACTCAGGCACAGCTTTATTACTGCTGTTTTGACCTTGCCTTTGAATCTGCAAATAAGGCAAATCTGCCAAACCATTTGTGTTGAACTGGTATTGAGTTTTCATTAAGAGAAAAAGAAAGGTAGTTACATTAAATGCAAGGAATAATTGAATCAGCATTTATATGAACCAATATTATTTTTAAGTTAAGCCATGCTTCAGAAAAGCCCTCTGAAGGCAGTAAATAGAGGTTTAGACTGGCACACCAAGAGATATCCAGGATTGATCTTCTATTAATTTCACTTGAAGGAAGAACCAGACTTCAGAGGATAATGAAAAGGGAGGGTTATTGGAGACTGAAACCAAGATGAGTTAGTGGAAGTGAGCATGACATTTTCTTAATGTCTGTTTATAATATTACTGGCTTAGATCAAATTTATATGGACCTCCTTTTCTTGAATAGTTTATTCTGCACACACACAAAAAGAAACAGCATAAGAAGAAACAATATTTTGAAAGCCTGCTATACAGCTTGTTGCTTCCTGCTGGAGAGCATATTTCATGATATGAAAACCTTTTTGTCTTTCAGGAAACACAAAATTGCTGAATAATGTTAAAATAAATAGTGTTGCGCAAATGATTTACAGCGCCGCCAATAATCATTACAG
This sequence comes from Pseudopodoces humilis, assembly GCF_049639895.1. NCBI lineage: Eukaryota > Metazoa > Chordata > Aves > Passeriformes > Paridae > Pseudopodoces > Pseudopodoces humilis. Next base: position 69,188,624 of record NC_142201.1, read on the forward strand.
CATCTCTGATTATTAATGGTACATTGATAGGCCCCTGCAGAGTTTCTTGCTGAATCAGCTTTTGAAATAAATTGGTTTCCCTCCATCTGCAGGCGCACCCCAGAGAAAGGGGAACCGTGTCTCGACTGAAGTAATTGATTTAGGATAGTCAGCAGATACAGACACTGCACAACCTGCGATGCTCTATGAATTACTACGTCTCTGTTAATGGAATTTATTTTCCTTTATCACTGGTTAGCCTTGATAAGGCTGTATATGTATTCCTCATGCTATTCATATTTTCAATGTTTTTGGTATTACCATATGACTCACAGTTTTCAGGAATACTTTCCTAAGACTCTTAATTTTATCTCGCGTTTTCTTTATTGTTTTCCTTCTACTATCCCTGGATTGCTGGAATACTGAAAGACTAGCAAAGAATATGAAACCAAGATGCAAGTAGATCCTCAAAGGAAACATTCACTGTAAGTTCAAAGAGTCACTGTGTAATCAATCTTGAGGAAAAAAAAATGCAGGGAAGCAAGAACAAAAGGAAGCCTAATAACTTTTCAAGACAGCTACTTTCATCAACTAAACAGGAGTTGTAATTCTTCCAATTAATAGTAAGGTCCATTAGCTGTAAGTCATAAAAACTAATTGCTATGCAAAGCACTCGTTTTTCTTTGCTGGCCCTGACATTTTGGGAGGGCAGTGTATCAGGATATCCTATGAAGCATAGACTGGTGATCTATAGCAGCAGTGGACAGACTCTCTTAATGGCTTTACAGCATTGCCAGTTGAACAAGCTCCCTTTATAAAAATAAACACAGGAAAGACACGATTCCAAGTTCCCTGAGAGATTAAAAAAATATATACAGAAAGTTGTAGTTACTAGTGCACTGTTGATTTAGTGTGGCACAGCTAGGACAAATGAGAAGAAAGTAAAAATTAGGAACCAGGGTGAATATCATAGGGAAGGGAAGGGAAGGGAAGGGAAGGGAAGGGAAGGGAAGGGAAGGGAAGGGAAGGGAAGGGAAGGGAAGGGAAGGGAAGGGAAGGGAAGGGAAGGGAAGGGAAGGGAAGGGAAGGGAAGGGAAGGAAGGAAGGGAAGGGAAGGGAAGGGAAGGGAAGGGAAGGGAAGGGAAGGAAGGGAAGGGAAGGGAAGGGAAGGGAAGGGAAGGGAAGGGAAGGGAAAGGGAAGGGAAGGGAAGGGAAGGGAAGGGAAGGGAAGGGAAGGGAAGGGAAGGGAAGGGAAGGGAAGGGAAGGGAAGGGAAGGGAAGGGAAGGGAAGGGAAGGGAAGGGAAGGGAAGGGCGCAAGGATAGTAGGGTTTCTGTAAACAGGACAGTGTAAAATATTTCAAACAGTACTGTAACAAACACTTTCCCATCAGCTAAAGATGAGCTATTTTTTTTTTCTCCTGACTAGATTCGCTATAGCTTTTTACAAACCCAGCAGTCCTTTCCTTTCTGTTCCTCTTTGTATTATGGCCACCAATCATAGCAGGGGTGTAATGCCAAGAGAGAAAAAAAACTCTTATATAGGTAAAAATAGGTTTTCTTAGAGAAAAATAAAAGGGTAGGGACTAACAACATGTTGTTCAGTGTCAAAGGATTTATGCAGTGTTCTGGGAAGTCCCTAGCTGCTTTCTCACTCTACTAAGCCCATAAACAGACATGGATATTGAAAGATTCATGATAACTATGTTGGATTGCTCCCAGCCTGATGTCCAATAGTTACTGGTAGCCTCACTCCATCTGATTTGTCTGTCTCTCTTGTCTCTCTCTCAAGAGTAAAGTTTACCAACAGAGATTGCAACCATCCATTTCCCACTGACTTTCAGCAAGAGGTTATCATCTAAGTCCCTTAGGGCCTCTTAGAGATCTCTCTTCTCGTTCATAGAAAAGAGTGAGTGCCTCAGTGTTGTACTCTATTACCATCTCTGACTTTGGGAAAGTCAAGGGGACAGAGTGAAGATAAGCTATCAGAACAAGAAGTGGCTTTGGCTTATATTTGAACCCCTGTGATTTGCCTTAGATATGAAAGTACTTTGAATGACACAAAACTGCAGAGTCAAACCTTGGAATGTCCCAGTGGCATCCCACTTCTTTATACAGACATTAGCTGCGGTCTAGTATGTGAGGTAAGGGGAGGGAGGAATAATGAAGGAGACAGCTGTGATGAAAGGATTAGTTATGTTAAATTATTTTTCTTTTTTCTATTCAATTATAAGAATCATAATGGGTGCCAATAAAAAAATATGCTCCTGGCATATCCTGGAACTGTTAGGAGGAATATTACATAGCAAACAAACGTGGGGAGTACAGTAAAAAATGAATAAAAATAGAAAAAATATAAAATCCATCCGTTTCAACCATATGTATCTCATGGGAATAAAGCTGTCATGGAAGCACCTTGATTACTGATTTCAGTGTCTATCTCACAAGTATCAGCTTCTTTTTATGCACAAACATTTAGATGGCAGGATCAAATGACCAAGTGTACAAGGATGCACAACAGTGAGTACAAAACGCTTCTGAACTTTCCCTAGCCTGTTGTACACAGCTTCCTTTTAGGAGTGCTGTGACAAGTGAACTGTTAAATCCTGTAATGTGACAGGGGGGTGACACAAGGCCAATGAGACTGTCTCCTTCCAGAAGGTTGACCAAGGAGTTAATTTTCCAGTTGAGATGCCACTCTCCTGACCCCAGCTTCTAGAGACAGTTGGATCACCAGTCAGATTCGCCCAGTGGACTTGGCATCTTGTATCCCACAGTGGAAGAAGCTGAGACATAAGGGATTAAGGTATGAAGATAGAGGTAAAAAGTTGGAGAACACCAGAAGAAAATTAAATGTATGAATCACAGAGGTGAGATGGAATTTTACCGATACCACCTTTCAAAGATGTGTGTAAATTAACTGCAAATAGAAAAGTTAACACTAGAATTAAATTGTGAGATTATTGATAAAGACATGGAAAATGGGGCCAAAGTGGCAGAAAGAGTTCTCTTAATCCACCTTCCTGTGCCAAGCCTGCATAAATGAGAGAGATATGGTTATGGACTGGTGTCTGCTTTATTATTTTAAGGTATTTAATCTAAAGCAGAGAATTTCACCATTTCATCAGGTATTCTTGCCTAGTTTCTATTAACTATTCTAAAAACTTTTTGCTAGTATCTAATGTAACTCTTCTGTGATGAAATTTTAGCACATTCTTTTCTCTTGATATCTGCAATGGATACAGAGAATGGATGACAACCTGTGATTATTTGAAAGCTTCTCACGTCTCTCCAGTCATTCACTCAATAAATTAAAGCCCCAGCTCTTTCTTTCTTGCCTCATTGGACATGTTTTCTAATTCTCTGGTCATTTTCCTTTCTTTCTTTTGAGCTGCCTCCACATTTGCTGAAGTTCACTGCCCAGAACTAGACACACAGCTCTCAATAGCAAAGTCTCATGTTTGAGACAGTTTGCTTCACTGTAATAGTATGACACTGTTGATACATATCCCACTTGTGAGTCACTGCAACCTCAACATCTTTTTCAGCAAAATTTCTGCCTGTCAGCTGTTTCCCATTCTGTGTTAATGCACTTGATTTTTCCAGATTAAGTGCAGACCTTGCATTCTCCTTTGAAGTAAGTTCATCCTACTTTCTTTGGCCAGCTGTCCCATTTGTCAGGATCACTTTGATTGCTACTCCACCAGCTTTGTGACATCTGAAAATGTGCTAAACATACTTTTTACTTCATCATCCAGGTCCCTGAAGTAAACACAAAACATTACCAAACTCAGGACACATCCCTGGAGAATCTGAAGCAACAGTTTTCCATTGTAGTAGTGAACCTTTGCTAACTATTACCTGGTCACTGCCTTCCAAACAATCTTCTCCAGCTTCTTAAAAAGAGATCTAGCAATGTTAAAAGCCTCTCTCTATACCAATGTTTTAAAGGGAGCTGAAGTTAAGAATTTCCTTAAAATTCATGAATATGTTAAATTTGATTACTTGTCTCTTGTTTCTGTTGTGGAATACTTAGTATTTGCATGAGAGACACAAAACCGTATTTCAGAATAGGCAGTGAGCTTTGGGAATTTTGGATACCAGGCAGGGGAAAGTTGGATTTTCACTCAAAGAAAGTTCTTAGATTTTGAGCATCAGTAAATAATTTGTGAGTGTTTGCTCACATGACTGAGGGTCCACATCACTGTGATTGATCTTGGAAATCACAATTTTATTTTTAATGAAGTTTTAGAATTCTGTGTTTATGAATTTCATTTTTGTTAAAGCTTATTCTTTATTGTCCTTAGCAACATAGCTTCGGCATGCAAATTCTCTAGCTTTTATTCTTTTTGGCTAGTGCTAATACACATTTTAGACTCAAAATCAAGGGAAATCATGCTCCTCCTCAAAGCACAATGCACATGTCATTATGCAAAGTTGAAGAGCAATCACCGTGATAGGTTTCCATCTTGCACATTATATCCTAAGCCTCCTGTTGTCTCCAATTAGACTTGTGTACCCATGAAGCATGAAGCACGAGTCCCTTCAGATATCAGTCATGAGCTCAGTCCTGCAAGGCTCCCTCGCCCTTGCGTTTTCGTAGGCCCTTCTGCCCGAGCTAGGCGGGACTTTCAAAGTTCCGCCTTTGTTTTCTGGGTCAGCACGCTCGTTTCTTTACAAGATGAAGAAAAGAGCATGAAGAGTATCATTTTCTGTGGGTCTTACGTCTGCCTGAAAGCTGCACGGATGCCTGCGGCCTTCAGGGGACATGCCTAGGCTCTCCTTTCTCATACACAATTCATATTGTATTCACACGTGCCCCAGTGCGCAATCAAATCTCATCCGAGCGCATGCAAACTGGGATAGGCAAGAGGCATTGGCTGCACTCTGAATGCTCGCTGTGTCAAAAGGAACAGGAGTCCTTACTCCCAATGGTAATTAAGCCTTGCTGGGAAATCAAGCGTATGTCATATAGAATAGGCTGCCTCTCCCGTTTTCTTTCACTCCCTCCCCCTCTCAACCCCATTTTGGGTAGGAAGGAATTTTAAAAAATAGAATGAGGAGGAGATTTTAAGTAATAATCTTAACAGCAGTTTTTCAGTTGTAGGGAAATGTGTTGTTTGGATAGCAGCATTACAAGAGGAATTTTTAACTGATACTGGAAGGAAATAACAGCAACCACAACAAGACAGAACAAAAACCTGTCAGAATAAAGAAATCCTGGTCAACCCACAGAAAGGGCTATTGGGAGGCTCTGTTGCAGCAAGAGAATAGCAGAGCCTTTATGCAATGTAGATGCTCAGGGAGGCGAGGCAGCAAGGAGAAATAGAGGCTATTTGCTCGTTCGGGTTTAGCTGGAATGGGAGATGGCTGTCTTTCCTATCATACATCAAATTGAGCTCCGGAACTCCGCAACAAAAACAGTTCGGTACAGATTGTCTGCAGCTATGTCTTTTTTATTCTCCTTTTTCAACCAGTGCTGCATGGGAAACCACATCTCACACATGCTCTCCCAGCTGAAAAAAAAAAAAAAAAAAAAAAAGTCAGTTTAGAAACAACTGTCATTACATAGCATATTTTCCTCATTATAAGGCACTCAAAGAACAAGAAAAAACCATCTGCTGTAACTTGGCTGCCCTTTCCATTTTAGGTTAATCCACATTTCTAGCTTTTTCATCCTCATTCCCAATTAAATCCTTCTCAAAAAAAAATTGATGGTTTTACAATTTATATTTAAACCTTCTTATTGAGTTCCAGTTCTTTTGTCAGAGTGTCAGACAGAATCATCATATCTTATAGAAAATAGTTCTGCCTAAACTTTGAACTGATCTTCCATTTTTAGGCAGATCTCTGGGGAAAAGGACTTAAGGTCCCATGGGATTAACAGTCCCAGCTTTGTGCTAGATGCTAAAGTATAATGGCATCATAGCATACCTTGAGTGTTATGTATTTCCTTGTACGGAGTTCTTGTGTAGAGCATTCTGTTCACTTCCATTTTACATTTCTAGGAGGTTGCTAGAAGAAGCTGTTGTACTGTGCTTTGTAGAATCAGAGAATTGCACCATGTCCTGTCTCTTGGGGAGGCGTTTGATTTTTGTTCTGCTTAGTTCTATCTATTGTGCCTTAATCTAATACAAAAGTATCTGTGTGGAGAGCAGAATGATGGGAAATGTTTGCCCTCGAGTTCTAATGCTGTCTCTCCTATTTCAGTCTTGTTAATGAACAGCAAAACAATACAACAAACCGACAAGTCTGAGCTTCTCTTTGATATCACAGCAGGCACATGGAATGGCTTCTCCCAGGCATACTGATCGCTTTTACCACATTTACACTGCTCTAATAAATGCTGCTTGGAGCCGCTCCAGGCAATTGTAATTAATTCTCAGTGGGATGCTCATAGTGGTCACCCCGGATCAGAAAGGTCAGGACTTTGTCTGTGCCTTTACAACATCAGTAAAAATTAAATACCCACTTTCCCAAAAGGTCATCACAAGCCATATACACAAAACGATCAATCTCAATCAGTTTCTCATTCCCTGCTGTTTCTCATTATTTCTGCAGATATCCTAAAAATTAAAAGTAAACACACAAACAAATCAAGGCAGAAGGCGTTTTCAGTGTTGATCTAATCCTCTCTCCTATGCAAGCAACTGATGAAGATACAACCAGGGAAAGTGAGAGAGCCCCCTGAGCGTGTGGAGAGACAATTCACCTATGGGGACTCTGGCTTTAATTAATCTCCCTGCCTTCTTAGGGTGGCTAAAAGAGGAAAATCCAGACTGGAAAACATCTGTTGCACCGCGGAGGCAGCAGCAATTCAAGGTAGAAGCCTAGGGAACCTGAGGGAAAAATGCTTCCCGTGCTGCCTGCGCGGGGCGAGGAGCGAGGGCTGGAGCCGCCGCTCAGCACCATGGACAGGGCGCAGCGGGAGGGACGGGGACACGGAGGGATGGCACGGAGGGACAGGCAGGGAGGGAGCGGGACAGGCAGGCCGGGAGAGGGGCTGCCCACCCCGTGGACCCCCGAGACTGCCGCCCCATCCCCGCGGGGCCGCCCGGCAGCCGGCCGGGAGGGGAGCCGGCTTGGGGAGATGGCTTTCTTTGCTGCGTGCCTTAATCGCCAGCGCTCTGCTGTATTTTCCGTAACTTGTCATGTCCTTTGAAAAGGGCAATGTGAAATTCGTTGTCAGTTCTCTTTCTGTTTCTTTTCTTTTCTTTTATTTTCTTTTTTTTTTCTTTTTTCTTTTTTTTTTTTTCCTGCAGTGTATCGCGGAACCTGGCAGTTTCACAAAGGAGGAGGAGACCCCAGTGCAAAGTACAAAAATAAGGAAGAGAAATAGAACCGAGTGCTCACTTCAGCCAAGAGAGCAGGCATCAGCCAAAATCATGCGCAAAATAAAACCAGTTCTGGACTGTTCTAACCACACAGCTACTAATAACCACGGCCTTCCTCAGGGAGAGAACATCAGTCAAATATTCCTCATTGACACTGGTGTAAATCCAGCTGCCTCTTCCAGTATAACTGTTTTCTCTTTGCAGTGCCAGAGAGCACAGATTTGACCTTGGTAATTTTATTAAAAATATATAAATTTTACAGAAAAAAAAATCTGCTTCTTCCTCTGTATTGTTTCTTTATCTGACAAATATTATTTTCTTCCACTGGTATGGTGGAAATCCTGAGCACATTATCACTTCTTTCAGAAGCCATGTAATTTTGCTTTCAAATGTCAAGTCCTGTTGTTCAGTATGGGAAGTGCCAGCTTCAGGGCCAAGGCAGCCAGGTTGGCTTAAACAACTGCAAGAAACAGTCTTCAAAGGCTATCAGACACTAGGTATCATTACACTGCTAATTTCCCTTGGGACACTCAAATCTCTGCTCATAGGCTCCTCACAATCCCTGCAAAGTCTTCGTCTTAGCCTCACTCTCTTTACATCAATCTCTGCCTCCCTCTCCTCCACTGTATTCTCACTTCAGCGCATCATCTCTCTCACTCTGTTTTTCTTTATAGTCATTGTGCACCACCATTAAACCAGCCAAGGAAGAGAGAATGTTCCAGCCTCAGTGCTCTACTTCCTTCAAAAAGCCAGGGAGCCAAATTAAGGGGGATACCATCACATCATATATGGTGTTTTCAGGGTCTCTCTCTTATATTTTACTCTCTTTGACTGCAAATCATTGGGCAGTCAAACTCTTTAACAGCAAAATCTCAGTTATCTTTGGCTACTGCTGAAGTACAAGTGAGAAGAAATTATCTGCCTTCAACTTGTACACAAGATAATTTCATTTTACATCAAATAGTGTAAGAGATGAAGGCAGATGATGGACTCTGGCTGGTGTTTATTATATGAAGTGCAACAACTCCTATGATGCAGCCCTCCTTTTCTGCTCTATCTCTCTATTGATTCCCATCACATAATTAAATTGTGAACTCTGAAAGGGAAAGCCATCTTTCATTTCAAGTACTGCTCAGCGTCTGGCCCAGCAGGGCTCTGAGCCCTTATTAGATCCCCGGCAAGGCTGCAATGCAAATAGTAAAGGGACTGCATCTGCCTGCTCACCAGCCCCAAGACTCCATGCTTGCCTAATGCAGGGGTCTTACATATCCAGTAACACAATAGTTGGAGTGACAGATCACTACAGTGCTATTGTGCCGGAAGTGTTGTTATGAGTATAAAGGATTGAGCCAGTTATTAATCATCTCAAAGCACTTTACACAGGCACAAACATAAATCACAGCACTCCATCCAGTTGGGTAATTACATTCTGCCACAATAAATTCTTTCTAAATTTTCTATCAATAGTAGTATTTTTCACTTACAGTCCTAAACTTTGTGCTTTGTTGCTTTATACCATTAAATAGCTGATGTATTTCTCTTCTGAGGTGATCAGTTGCTTTCTACAGAAATTCAAATGTCCACAGAACTGCTGTATGTTCTTTATGCAGCTGTCAGAGAACTCAAAAAAGCCATTTCTTCATATTAAATTATGTATAAATGCACAATATTTTTTCCTATAAAGAAAATGCATCAATGATGTTAAGCAACAGAGTTCTTCAAGCAGCCTTTTTAAATGCCAGAAGAGCAAACATGGATTTCTAAATGACATTTATTCCATTATGTCATCAAATCCAAAAGCATCCAGAAAAGAGAGAAAATACTCTAATCTTCTCCTAATGCACCTTTCAAAATTTCCACACAAGTTGAACAGTTCTGAATATAAAATGGCAACTTCATTTGCAACTGGCCATTTATTATTTAGTATACAGTCTATATAGCTGTGCATTCCTTTATAATACATGAAGGTAGCTTTCAATTAGCAAAGTAGGGAAGATTTGACCCTCTAGACAGCCATGCTGGAGGACTTTTGAAAAGCTTTGTGGAACTGAAGCCTTGTGATGCTATTCATAGCTACCACTGAGGATTTGTTCCTCAGAGAGAGCAGCTCCCCCTGAACACAGTAAGGTGTTTGCGTACAAATGCAAATGGCATACTGGAGCATTGCATGCTGGTGACAGTGCAGGTCGTTTCCTTTGTTAAAAAAATTAAATAAAAATCACTTTCCAGCTGCCTTACACAAATCCTGATGCACTCTTACAGCTTCCAAAGAGAAGATAAATGGACCATCTTTTCAAAACAATGTCTTCGAAATTATGTATTACACCTGATACCATCAGTTTTGCAGCTATCTTTGGAAGCTTCTCTGATTTAGCAGCAAACTAAAGAGATAAGCAAACACATACTAGGATCTACATCGTTGCTTGGAAACAATCAGTTTGGGAATGGCATAATCCTATTAGTCTGAGGAAGACCAAAATTTTAATAGACTTCATGCAATTCAGATGCAAACTCTTCCTCTCAAATCAAATTTTACTACACATATAACAGCTTTCCTCTTTTTTCCCCCCTCCCTAATAAAGGGCATAAAAAATGCCTCGTGGCATCACAACAATGAATAATGATGTGCTAAACCTTTATTGATTTGCTTGGCATTCTCATAGACTCCCCACTCCCAAAACATATGCACTGAATTACACACTCATGTTTGCAGTATTAAAAATGCATTACATTCAAAAGAGAAGATTGGAGAACTTAAAGGACTGCTGATGGAATATAGAGGTCCAGATTATTCAAGCTGAGCTTGGCACAAGAGCACATCTGGGTGCACAGGAGGGATGCTGACACCCACAGTTTCAGGCAACTCAATCAGTTGGCACATATCTGATTAGAGTCCTGCTATTGACAATGGAGAAACTCTGGGATCTCCTGTGACTGAGCCAGAGCAGGGGCTCACTTCCTGTCCTACTCCTTCTCTGCTGAGTATGGAAGAAGCCTCACTGCCTGAAAAGATCATTGAAGTTGAGCAGAGCCTCAGGCCTTCTCTGATGTATTTTTAGCTGTCTCAGGAGTCAAATCCACACCCTGGGGCTGCTGCAGCATGGCAAAGCCCTGTGCTCATGCTGTGGTGCCTGCGTGGAGGGTGCTGACTCTTTTCCTCAGCTCCAGGATGGGGATAGTTCTAGTGATGACTCATGAAGACAACTTTCTGAATTCTAAGTGATGTAGAGCATCAAGAAAGAAAGAGAGGTTGAAGTCTGTAGTCTTGCATAGCTACATTTCCAATTTCAGGAGTACCAAACTGGGCACCGAAATCCATCTTTATTCAGAGGAGCTCTCATTTACACGCCAAACTCTCTTCCGCTTCAGTGGAGCAGAAACTTGTATAAAGTGTACCATGCACACAATGCTTTCCCAGTGAAATTACTTTCTGCCTCATGGATTTGGCTGCTGGCTTCAACCCAGCCAAGAAGGGGAGTTATCTAACCTTACTGTGTCAGTGTGAAATTCACCTGTTGGCTATGGGCAGCTCCCTCTCAGCAGATACCATGATCAGAGCTGCTATGACAAGCCAGATTCGGTTCATACCTGCTTAACAGCCACACAAAGGATGGGAGCAGCCTTACCAACAGACCTGCTTTTCACCCCCAGACACCTCTCTCCAAGGCAGGGTTGAGAATTGCAGGGCAGGAATAATGCTGAGATACTACTGGCGTTGCCTGGACTGAACTCCATTGTTTCAGGCTGTCAAGCAAGCTTGCACTTTCGACATTAAAAGCGTGAATTGCAAAAGTACAAATGGGAGATAATTCTCAAAAGGCATTTTTATAGCCAGCAGAAAGCTTCATGCCAATTGCTTAAAAAAGCTTTGAAAGTTTTCCAAGACAGCACAACACAGTCACAGATCACTTCTACTGGTTTAGCTTCATAATTGCCTTCTCTTTCAATACATATTTTTGTCTTTAGCTGAGTTCTCTTACCCTGCTGCCCAAGTTCTCTCTCACTGCCAATATCCTTCAGGAAGGGATGAACAGAGCTTCCTTTCCCACCCCACAAACATGACCTGGCTGTGCTGCAGGTTTCCATGGGCAGAAGCACAAGGTGCACTTACCTAGCTGTGCCTAAAAATATTTCCAACATTCCCAGCATGAAGTATGAGGGAGAAAGTCCAGCTCTGAGGCACAGCACAGTTGACTGCCAACTCCTAAAACCTGGAGTGGGTCCCACAGCATTTGGCAATTTCTATTTGGCCAATACAACACTCACAAAGCTTAACCTATTCTGGCACCAAGAATTACATGACCAGCTGAGAAGAGGAAGTGTGTGTGTTTCAGCCAGTCTCTCCAAGTGCTGGGTTTTACTGAGACAGGTTTCTGCAAGTAACTTGAATAAAAGATCGTAACTCTTAGATCTGAGTGTTAGATCTGAGCTCTAACACTCCTTCTGGAGGTTCCCATAAACCCTTTTTTACCTGCATAACATCTGTCTTCAGCCAGTGCTGGAAGTCCAATGAATTTTTCTAACCTTCTTTGCTGCCATTTCTGCACATTGCAGAAGAGCTAGACTGACCTGACTAGCTAGTCTGTTCTGCTGTTGTCTAGACCTAGATTATCAGACTATCCTAGACTATTCTGCTGTTATCTAGACCTCCTGGGCACTTGTATTTCCACCTTGAGATCTCCAGTGCTGCTGGAGACTCCTACAGCTCTGTAGGTGCTGTCCTCATTCCTACATCCAAGCACTGAGAAAATTTTGAGCTAGCAGTTTCAGAAATCCAAAGTAATGGATAATAACCTTTTCTCACTTGTGTTCCTTAACTACTTTTTCTCTTATTAAGAAATCTGCCTTTTTTCTTGTCTTTTCTACACCTTCAGAGCTTTAGTGATTGGCCAATTTCTTATTTCTTGCTCTTTGGATTATTTATATACTGCATTTTTATCTTGGAAAGATTTCTTCCGTCTTCAGTGTCTAGCTGTCTAGCCACAAGGATCTTCCTTATTAATATGTTATTCTTAGCTGGTTGTTATTATATGTATTATGTATATATGTGGGATACAGCTGTTTGGGCAGCTGGCTGATCCTGATGGTCAGCTTTTGCTGGGAAGATATCAGCACAACATGATAGTGATGGTGTCAAAGTAGCTCAGCCCCCCCCTTTTTTTTTTTTCTTGAACTTTTCCTCATCAGTCTGAAAGAACTTTTCTAGTCTGGAGTTATAGCCCCTGCCTTCCAATTCCCACCCCATATATCCCCAGGCAGGAGGGGGGTCTTTCAACTCCAAATGTGATCTGAGCTGTTTTTACTTTGCTTGGCCCTGCAGGAAGCCTGGGGTTGGGATGGTTGTGGATGCTGTTCACATGGAAATGACTGGAGCCAGCACAGAACATTCTTTGGGGTATCAGGGGCCACCATGGGGAGCAGAGGCTGACATCAGCAAGGAGAGGTGGGTGAGCCAGTGGCATGGAGCCAGCCAGGTGAAAAGGGGAACAAGCCAGGGAGGTGAGCCCGGTAGCACCACAGCAATAATTGTGTGTCCAGTAAGACAGGAGGCAGCTGACTGTGGCAGAAGGCGAGTGTGCACGTGCTGAGGAGGGAAGAGCTTTCCCTGTTTGTCACAAAGCAGCAGTCAGGACTAAGGATGAGTCACAAGTGCTAAGCTTCACTGAGAGGATTAAACATTTCAAGCACCAGCACCCATAACCCTGTAACCACAGCACTAGCACTGCTCTTAATGGGCCCTTACCTGCAGTGCTGAGTTTCCAGGGTTTCGGGGCTAAGGTTCATTAGCTTTTTTTTGTCTGAACTTTCCTTAATCTGCCTAGAGCTCTCTTTTAAGCATGGTTAGTTGTTTCTGCTTTCTTTTTTTTTTCTTTCCCCTAATGACCAGGCAGCTATGCTTGATTAGTTTTCCTTTTGCTTGTTTTTGCAGGCTATAACCATAATGTTTACATTGACAGTAGCAACAAAGAGCTCTTCCATGCAGAATGAAGCCTTCGTGTCTAAACACAGTGAAGCAGTGTAGAGGAAGGTAGGATGATAAGAAAAAGGGCAGGGTCTGACATGGCAGAGCCCAGGCTGTAAACAGCTCACCAGTGGGCAGTTACAGAAACGGAGATCTGGCAGCTGCACAAAGCTCATTCCAGGGGTAGCAAACAGCAAAGAACAAGTATCTAATGTAAGATATGTTTGAAATGCAGAGCAGCAAATCAAGATGTGAACCAAATTAGCAAACTTAGAGAAATTATCCCAATTGGCTCCTGAGGGGAGGAGGAAGACACTGTCAAGCTGACAAGGTACACAGGGGTGCTGTTGCTCCCCATCCTCTTGGTATGAAGCCATCAATCTGAGCACCCAGAAGGGCAGTGGAAGGGGCTGCAAAACACTGGAAGAAGGACCAGACACTAGGAATGGATATAACAATTTTATATTGTTTTGTATTGTTGTTATTGAAACTTCTTCTATAGTAGTATTTTTTTGCTTTTATTTCCTTTCTTTTCTATATTAATTAGATATGGATTAGTAAGAAGTCTTTTTATCAGATTATTTAGATTTCAATTTTGCTGACAGCAGATTCTTACCCCTAGCCAGTGTGCTTCCTTTTTGTCCATAACAAGATTTTGAGCTTAACACGTTCAATAAATCCCCGATAGTTTGGGGACTAAGGGAATTTCTGATTTCTCTCTCTGTTAACAGCTACACACATCAGGCACCTGAAGGCACTAACATTCTCACCATTTTCCCAGAGCAATGTGAGTGAGAGTGTGTAAGAGACGGTCCGAAGATTCCCTCATCTGTCTCACAACTGTCTCAAGGACAGAGACTGAGACCCTGAATATCACAAGGGACTTGGTTTGGGGGTTTGGGCCTAGCTGAGATGGATGTTTGCTAAGTGATTGTTTGCAGGTGGTTGCACGGTACACTGCTCTCGTTCCTGCTGGTGAGCAGAGGCTTGTGCGTGGTACCCTGTGCAATGGGTTTTCCACGACACCTTGCCCTCGTTCCTGCTGGTGAGCAAAGACTTGCACGACATGGATCACTCTGTACCCTACACCTGCTCCCCGCGCAATGGAATTCATCACAATGATCATCAATCTCATCTGGTTTTGGCCCTGCGCCCCTCGCTTTGCAAAAGACTATAAAATTATACCCCAAACTTACCTTCCTTTGAGATCTCCCCAACGGACAGAAGACTCTGCGTCGTTGGACGGCTGAGTGGACTTCGATGTTGGTAGCTATAATCCCCTTACTCTCTTTTCCTTATGCTTTGCTTTCTCCTCTTTTCTCTCTATCGCATATTAGTGCTGATGAGCACTCAATAAAGTGTGTTTTGTTGTTTAAGTCCTTGGTTTGCTGATAATCTTTTGTACTCTAAGACCGACTAAAAGAACCACATCACGAATCCCACCTTGCGGATCGTGACAGAGTGGGAAAGAGATGCTCAGCATTTGCAGAGCATCCATTACAGTCACTCAGCTGTGGTAGCAGTTTCACTGAGGCCTTACATAACCTCCCTGCTGTAAAGGACTTCTAATTCCTGTAAGAAACCTTACTTTTTCCCATGGCTCTGCAGTGAATGCAGATAATTCCCATCAGCTCCTAACAGCTCTATGCTATGTGTTTTAATGTGCTTTCCTGAGTATGAGAGAACAAGGTCCTGAAAAGTGTGAGATCATCCCCAGCACCTTTGGTTTTGCACTGTAGCAAAGGGGCTGTAACGCTGTACTGAGATGGTTTTTAGCCAAGCACCACAGAGCAGAAGAAACCCCCAGCTGATATGGGACATGTAGGATCCATTATCCCTGTTTCTTGTGCACAGAGGCAGAGTCAGCTCTTAACTCTTCTGTGTTTATGGTCATTTTGCCTGAGGAGAGCAATTTAAAGCAG
The DNA here is from genome assembly GCF_049639895.1 of Pseudopodoces humilis. NCBI lineage: Eukaryota > Metazoa > Chordata > Aves > Passeriformes > Paridae > Pseudopodoces > Pseudopodoces humilis. The sequence continues at coordinate 69,203,819 of NC_142201.1, forward strand.
GTGCAGCATCACCAAGAAATGAGGACAGTGACCTGGAGTTTCAAAAGGATTTGAGCATCTAGATACAAGTACAGCCTTGCTGAAAATACCCCACCCTCCTTGGGACATTCCTCCCACCACTGCTGACTACTTGGAACAGTTTTTTTCCTGGTTATTTCAGCCCTTCCAACATTTGATGAAAAATTTCCAGATTTCTGATGGAATTGATGAATCTAGGAGGCGAAACACCAGCATTTCCTTCTATAAGCACTGAGATAATCCACTGAATTTCCAAAGCTGCTACCTGCAAATCTCACTCAATATCAGCAGCTCCAGTGGGAATTCAGTGCCTCTGAGAGTCCAACAAGGAACAAAACCACAGGCTAAAGACAAACTGCAGAGGATATTGGTGAAAGAAATTGAAGAATACTTTTCTGAGAGATGTGACATTCCCTGGAGAAAAGGCTGTTCAACCTGGCTGCTGTATAGATTTTTAGGTTGCTTCTGTGAGGAAAAAAAAAATTCTAATTATGAAAGTGTATAAAAAGAAGTTTTCATTGGCAGATTTTTACCTAAATCCTTTGTAGAAAAGTTTAATTAAAGAAGAATTTGAATGGGGAGAGAACAGTGCTTGGGCCAGGAGATCAATCCCTCATGCGTAGTGTATATGCCTTTACAATGTGCATGCATTTTCCTTGTGTTTCCCAACTTTCTTTCTGCCCTTTAATTTAAGGTTGCATGTTCTGATTGTAAATGTCACACAGCTGCAGAAAGGAAGTCGCAGACAGCCTGTAATTTACTGCCAAGCATCACTCTGAAGAAGTTTGCAATTTGTGATAATGGTATTGTTCCTTCAATTTTGTTCTTGTAGCTCATCCTTCATTACACACAACACTTTACAAAGCCTTCTGGTTTTAGTAGCATTAGCCCCTCAAGCAAGAGATTACAGTAAGAATATTTAAAATTTTATTACTGCAGCTTTTTTTTTTCAAGTCCCTAGTGGCAGTAAGTACGAGGTATGAGTGGGTGGTGCCAGGAAAAATCATCCTTGTTTGTGTCAGGCAACAAATAAACCCCACATGTATAATACAACTTGACATGATAAACCACCAGTGCAATTAGCCCTTAGATTAGTAATTTTATAATTCAGCTGTTCAGCAATGACTCAAACCTTTGTATGCCATCTTTCAAGATATAAATAGCTTTAGCAAGCAAAACAGACACCTGCAAATTATTGCTTCAAAATGCACTTTTACATTCCAGATATCTGATCTTTTTTCCTGATTAAACTGAAGATGATTTGAATTAAATGGATGGACTTTACCCAAAGCAGTCGGATGCTCAGATAGGATTGTGTGATCTGTGTCAGCCCTGGATGGACGGGGGAGGTGCAGCTTTGCCCCACAATAGGCCATTTCTCTAGTAAAGAATTTGCATTTTACTGCCTTCCCAGGCAAGAAGTGCATCATCTCTTACTTCTAAGGAGGGGTGTGGGTGTGCACAGAGAATCACTGCACAGCATCACACAGGCAGGAGTCAGAGAGATCTCCTGTTTCTTCAGGTTAAAGCTTTGGTTTGCTTCTACTTATGATAGTGGTCAAATCCACATCGGATTCAGCTTGGTGGAACCCAAATTTATTTTGATGTGTGGTATTGGTCTTGTTGAGTTTGCCCATCAATGACTCTCTCCAGACACATTAGTTGGTGTCACCAAGGGCCTGCCAAGGACAGGGGAGTGCTCAGCTCTGCTGCAGAACCATTATTCACAGACCACATGCAAGTGCCCAGGATCTGTGACCCTGCACTTTGGCTCACAGATTATTCCGCATTGTATCAGTACCCAATGCATCCTCTCAAGTTAAATAGCTAAGATTTTCCTCTTCTGTGTTCCAGTATGATTTTTTATTTTCCCCAACTGGGATATTCCTTTCTTCTAGAGAAATCATATCCAGTGCCTTTTAAAGGGACTTTAAAGAGTCTCTGGTTTACCTTGTTTATAAAACCACTTTATACTGAAGACCCACTGCCTTAATTCTCATGTCTTTTTTCTCACCTTGATACAATGAGAAAGAGGGAATCATGAGAGCAAGATCTTCATCTGCTTCATGGAAAACTGACCCAAAACATGGCCTGTGTTCAGCCAAGAAAGGTTTTTCAAACTCTGGCAATATATATAAAAAGAAAACAGAAATAGGAACATGAATCATCCACCTTTTCCATACCAGTCATTAGCTATAATTAATTGAACGCCAGGTCAATAACATTTTCTGATCTGATAATTTATTTGAGTGGAATGAACACAGACTAGGCAGACAAGTTGATATGGTGTTTGTGAATTTAGATTTATTTTTCAAGACCAAATTTTGTAAGGTTTTGTAAAGCTAATGTGTGCCTAATGAGGTTAAATACAGAGGTGATATAATTAGAAGTTAGTTCATAGTTAATCAATATTATAAAGATCTGCAAATGCTTTGGTGGATAGATCATCATATAATTTTAAATACAAGTAAGGTTGGTTGAGAGAAAGTAATATTTTCAAAGTGATTCTTTGTATGATTTTTTTTTTCAAAATGCATTGCTGTTTTTTTCTGACAAGATGAGAAATTCAGATGCAGAAAAAAGGAACTGCAAGACTGAGAGGGCTGAAAAAAATCTACAAAAAATGCTTCCTTTGCTTTCTGGAAATCTGTAGCCACTGCCAGTAATTTTTGTGTGATTCAGGAGTAAATCTAGCAGAAGCTTTACTCAGGCTCTAACTCATTGCAATAAAACAGAAGCAAAAAGTGTCCTCTGTGTCATTTCCTCCTCTTTTAGTATTAATATTTGCCTACTAAAGTAGTTTCTTAAGTACAGTATGCTTTCCTGTGCCTCTAGCATATCATAAAATAGAACTTTTACTTTGATTCCTATAGGAAGTGGTACCTGGGGTTTTTAGAGATTTGTGGCACACACAGCTGTGTAGGTATGAGGCATCTTTGGGCAGCAAGGTCTGTTTTGGCAGCCCTTACATTCTAGGTATCTCCCTAGTTAGAGAGACTTCCTCCCTGAGATTTCCTCAGTCAGCAAAGAGCTCCACAGCAGCAGAGAACCCCAGAAGACATCATGAAACCTACATGAACGACACATTCATTAAACACCAGGTGCAGAATATTTACTGTCTTTACTGTCATCTTTGAATGGCTGGCCACGTGCAGTTTGACCAGCAAGCTGTGACTTCCATCTCCCCTGCAAATGAACACGATTAGATGGGGTGATACTTCAGGCTGGCTGTCAACAGTGGAAACATTCCACTGACTATTCCCTAGAGGTGAAGAGAGGCTGGGAAAGATGCTGCTTCTGCTTGCTGAGGACAGTTTACCACCAGAACTCAGCATTAAGAGATACCAGCCCTAAGAATAGCCTTTTCCAAATATTCCGTGAGTCCTTAGGGACTTGATTGTGTCTCAGAGTGAAGGCTCCCTCACATCTCTCCTCTCCTTGTTAATGTGTCCGTGATACCTGCAGATTAGCATCTCACCCTCATCAGGTCCCTCTGAGCCCACCCCAAGAGTGAACACAGACACTGCTGGTAAGACAAAGCCCCATTTACCCACCAAGAGATAAGTTCAGGTTTCTGTTAGATGATTTGCCAGCAAAGCATAAATACAGTTTTAACCTCAGCCCTGTAAGACAGTGTGTCTGTTTGCTTAGGCTCTCTAACCTAAAAGATATCTCTGCTCTCAGAAGAAAGGGCTGAAGGCACCATCCCATCATCAAGGTGTCTACCTCTGCAAACCAGAAGCACAAACCTCTTCCCCAGTGTGGAGGTCATTTATAGACCTTAGGACAGGAGTCAGATGTTAAAAGGTAAATGCTGAGAAGGATATCTAGGAGTCAGACTAAGGACGACCTTAAATATCTGCGGAGCATCTTTTCCCTGGTCTGCAGATAATATAATATATGACATTGCTGTAACATACTATGTCCTGTAACTGATCACAGGAGGGAAAAAATGGTGAAACTCAAGTATTTTCCTGTCTACTTGCAGTCCAGATGCCCATTTAAATATTTCCTTTTTTCCATCCTTCTCCCTCCAGCAAATGTCACAATCAGCACAACAGAGTTTCTGAAGGCCTTGTTTTCCTCTGAAAGCATGAAGTAAACCAAATATCAATGGGTTGTGGCTAGAAAGTTCCATGAGGGAGGAGAATTAAGGCAGTTGAATAAATGTGGATCAGCTTTGGCTATCACCCCAGGGTGAAATCTCTAGGTCACTTTGGCTGAAAATGACAGCGTGAAATGGGTCAGACATTCAGGCCTTGGCTCCCCTTTTTCCAGGCCCTGAAGTCAGTCTTCCCAGACAAAGCAAGCAGGGAATGTTTTCCTGCTGACCCTGGAGTTAATGGGTTCTGGGGGGGCACAGGGGAGGGATGGAGGCTGCGGAAAGAAGGAGGGGGACAATCCATGCTCAGGGAGGACAGAGAGGGGGCAGAAAGGGAGCAGAGCATTGTTGCAGCAATGGTGAGCTCCTGCAGCACCATCCTACTGCACCCCAGTTCTCTGCACAGTCAACAGGAGGAATATTTGTGTTTGGAAAGGGCTGGGTTTAAGAGACACAATAAATTTCCTCACTGACACCTCCCTGGTAAATGTGTATAAATTCCCTTGGATAACATGCCACTTGGAGAATTACAGGCTGTGAGTGCTTGGGTAAGTTTTACTGCTTTAGTTTCAGTAGGCTGGCTAATGGCTGCGAAATTCCCTCCCAGCTCCTAGTTTGAGCACTATATCCACAATTTAAAAGCACTCACATGTTTACCCCCATGTTAGCTAAAGAAAGACGCTACATGGGCTGTATATTTTGTTATACTCCTTGATGGAGCTAGAGGGATATCAGAAAACTCACTTCAGCAGCAAAGCTATAACCTTAAGTGAAAAAATAAACAGAAAACATTCTCTGGAAAAAAAACAACAAAACAACAACAAATTCCCAAATTAAAAAAAAAAAATAACAAAACCCCAAAAAAAACCCCAACAAAACAAAAATCCAAAAACAAAACCACCAGAAAACCCAAAACACATGAGCCTTTTGCACCAGGAAGAATAAAGACCTAATTCTGCAAAGATTTTATCAGCAGTCACTGCAGCACCTATTGTTTCTATTCATAAGCTCCCTCCCGTATCTTTGTCTCTTTCACTACATCAGTTTCAGGCTACTGAGAAATTCCTTGGTTCCCAAATCAGGCTGAAGCCACTGTAACCCCTGGATGCACTTGAAAGCAGCCGATTCTGATTTGTTTTTTGCTCTATTATCTCACATTTCCTCCCTTGACCTCTCGAAGAGATACCATTCAAATGCTCTGAAAAGAAGCTCTGACTTGCTAGTTACATAAACTTTCAAACAAAAGGCTTGCATAATTAGATTGCCCAAATTTGTGCAGTAGCTGAAGCCTTATTAACAGAGAGCAACCCTAGAAAGATGGCTTTTTCCTAACCAAAGCAGATCTACAGTGCTCTGAGGCTGAAATGCTGAGAACACTTGGACAGTGCTTACTTACTGCAGTCTTGTAGATGACATAATGCTGTTAATTAATGGACTCCAGAGAGTCTCTTTTGTTTGTCTTTGTCTACAAGCTCATTTAAGTAAAAACGTTTCCATCACCGACTTGAACTCTCTTTTAGGGGCCAATTCTGCACTGCATTTGCAGATGAACAGCCAGCACATAAACAGAGTAAAATATCTGTATGGCAAAAAAGGGCCATGGGGACTTTTTCTCCATCCTGGAGAGCTCAGCTCATCTGGAAGGAGTCCAGTGGCCTTGCACAGGCACAGAGCGGTGCCTTTGGAGGGTTGAAGAGCATGTTTGATTCTGATCTTGCATCCCTGCAGACACACAGCTTCCATGTGTTCTGGGTGAAAGCTGTGGGAGCACAAAAGGCGGCGTTGAAAGCACAGCTGGGCCCAGCTGTGTGCAGGGACACAGAGCTGCTGGGGTGTGCAGCATGGTGGAGGAATATCTCAGTCTTCTACAAGGATCTACCTATGAGCAAGGTGCCTGCTCTGCCATTATAGTCAAGGCAGTTTCTGGCTTTTGGGAACAATTTTACTTTTCTTAAAGCAAGCATTAGCTTAGCTGTGTTGGATGCTTGGCAGTTGCAAAGGATTTGTCACACTGTTGTTCTGGTTTGGACCACAAGCGAGCTTTAGAAAAAGTGAATTTACTGAGCAGCTCCATGGAGTTTCTCATGGACCCTAAATACTCTTCCCAGGATCCTTCACTATAATTTAGGGCAGCTTCAGGCAATCAATTGTCAAATTTCAAAGCTTGACAAAGCAGCTGTTTCCCTCCCAGAAGGTGATACACTTTGTTCTTCCTGAGCAGCAGCCACAAAGTCTGATAGATGAAGTCTGACCAGGACATTAAAGGAGAACCTGGAAGGGTGGCAGTGGCAGATGAGGTGAGGATGGATTTAAGCCCTCATGAACTTCTTTGATCTCGAGTAAGTGCAGAGCTGACTGTTTCCTCATGGAGATGTGATGAATCCCAGAGTCACCAGAGCCTCAGTCTAGCTGATAGACTATTTAGCACCTCCCATCATTCCTTAACTGGGCCAAGGGCACAGCTGGGAAGGGGAATTCGATTTGAACACCATAGCTTGGTGAGGAAGTATTGATTTCTCTTTCTCTTTTATTTCTTGTCACCCAATCCTATTTTTTTCTTGGAAAAGAGATACTTCAATGGATAGTCCACTAGACGTTACAAGGAAAATATTTTCATGAAAAGAAAATTAATTCCTTTGGGCTCAAAACATCAATGGAAATTAATGTGGATCTAATAAGTTCAAAGGCACAGTTCATCTAATAAGTACAAAGGCAATGATGTTGAATTTTGCTTTGTTTTTTGTTTATTTTTTAAATCTGTGTGGGTATTGTGGAGGTCCTCCTTCTTCTTTGTCAGAGGTAGAGGAGATCTAAACGAGTGCTCTGCCTTCCTGCACCAAAGGCTCAATCACCGTCTTGTCCTCCATCAAAATGATTCAACTTCCTGAAAAAGGCAAAGCAGGGCCTGCTCAGAGCAGGCTCTACTGCCCCTTACCGCAGCCTGTTGCTCTGGGACAGTCCTTTACAGGGTTGGGAACAGTAGTTCCATCTTGGCCATGTGCCTGGAAAGCAATGTACTTCTGGGAGCAAAATCTGGCACTGCTCCCAAATAGCCCTAGCCATGTCCCACATTGTCCTGGCTCTTCAGTGAGCCCCTTGGACACATCCCTGTGGTTGCTGCTTTCATGTACACTGACTGCAGCACCTTAGCATGGGGAGCATCTCTTCATTTGATATTTGTATAGAATTTCACAGGATGATTTTTAGGGTAGCTTGGTTTTGGTTTTTTGGGTTTTGTTGTTGGTTGGGGTTTTTTGATTGCTTGTTTCGGAATTTGGGGGGTTTTTGGGGTTTTTTTTGGGTTTTGGGGTTTTTTCTTTCAGAAAGTATCCTAGAAAAAAATGCAAAAAGAAATACAAGAACAAAGCAGAAAATGATGTTAACACAAGCTCTTCAGAAAACCAATTGTCCTTTGGTAAAATGTCTAACATAAAGCAGTTCTGACCTAGGCAGGTGCTCACTACAGGAAGAGGGTGATCCTACCTTTTGGGAAACTTTCTGGTAGGCTGCTGTCTCAGCCACTTTCTCTAGCAGCAAACTAGAAATGGAGCTGCCTTGCTGCTTATGGCTTTTAGATCTAGAGAATAAGTGCTCACAACTCTGACTCCCTAGCCATACAGGGAAGGCAAGATATCTATGAGTTTTTCTTCATCCCCCTGAGCAAATCTGCTGCCAGCTACGGTGCAGAAATCTCCACTTTGTGCTTCGATGCGATGCCCTCTGAGATTTGGAGAGGGGATCCTTCCTTCTCCTGCTCGATGTTAAACTGGAGTGCTGCAACATTATCACTGCCTCATCTCTCACTGTCCAGGACCTGCTGCATGCTATAACCTATGGACACAAGTTTCTTGGGGTGGGAATGTGGGGGAGACCAAAGCTACCAGAGATCTGTTCCACTCTCTCCTCACAGTCCCACCCTCAAGGATTTCCCTGCTCCTATCCCTCCTGCTGAAGACCAGCCCACAGGTTTTACCCTGGCAAGAGACTTTCTTGCTTGGTACCTGCCCATTGACTTTCTCTGGCACCTCTTGAGTCCCTGCTGCCCCTCTGCCTCCCACGAAATCCTGGCAGCCCAAAACCTTTAGCTCAGCAAAGGTGCTGAGGGGATTCCACCCTAGCCTGTCATAGGAGGCTGCTCTCCTTCTCTCTGCCTTCTCCCTAATGCCTTGTGAGGCCATGCACATTCCATGGAGCCAAGCAGCCAGCAGCAACCTCAGGCAAGATATCTGTGGCTTGAAAACATTTGCTGGAAGCACCAGGGTACAGGAGGAGTAGAGGAGGCCGCCGTGTGTTGGATACTTCAGTCTGTCCTTGGGCCACCACAGACAGGAACTTCTGAGCTTGGCAAAGTTCAGGCCCTTTCCAGCTTCAAACAGTCTTGGCAAAAACAGTGTCTGCCACTCGGGAGATTGCTGTGGACTGGAAGAAAGAGGCAGTTAATGTAATTCTGCTCCTTAACCTCCTTTGACAAGGCTTGGAGAGTAGAAAGGGGAAAAAAAAAAAAGGTGTGAGGGGAAGAGGAGGAGGAGGTGGGAAATATCTCAGCACTTTAATGAAGACTGCAAAATGTCTCGCACCTTGTCCCTGAATTCAGATCTCTTCCAGAAACGAACACAGAGGAACATGGTGCTGTTTTCAAGGCAGCCAGGGTGACAATGCACGATACCTGCACTGGTACATATGTTTTGGTGGATCTGGGTTTTCCCTTCCCTTGTTGAAGTACAAAAAGCATGGTTCAAAATGTCTAAATTTGCACTTCAGACCTTGGGAAAAAAGCTCCTTCCCATAGAGAAGGAAGGCTGGTTTTGCAACAAAATTAATATTTTTCTTCTGTGGGGCTGTTTTTAAAACAGTTTTTTAAAACTGACTTTACAGAGAATAATATTTAAAACATTTTACTAGAAGACATTGCAGCTCTTTTTGTGTTGCAACACACTGGAATACCTGAAATTACCCTTCCTAGGTAATTTCATTATACCCTTCAGGTATAGCAGCCTTCCCAAGATCTATAGACAAACTCCTGGGATAAACCCATGGAAAGGACACCACGGTCCCAAGGTGAGGGATTCTGAGATGTCCTCTTCTTCTTCTCTCTGCCAGAACGCTGTGCCCACCTTTTCCACTGGCACCCACCGCTCAGGACAGGGCTACAGGTCCCTGAAAATCCACAGGGAATCATCTCCCTCTTATGGTGCCATCCCGTACTACACTTGGGTGCGCCTCTCCCAGCTCCCCGGGGTTTGCTGGAGCGGGCAGGAGACTCGGCAACAAAACCATAGCAAGAGTGATCCAACATGGGGATGGGCTGGAAGATGGAAGAGGGGATAACTGCTGGGGAGGAAAAAGAGGGCAGGAAGGAGATGGTGAGGTTAATCAGTATATGAGGGAAATAGGAGGAGGTGATCACCTGAGGCTGCTGGGGACTGGAAGCAGTGATGCAGAGCTCTCAGACAGTCCTCTCCACACAAAATCTAAAAATATCCCTTTTCCCCGGAGGCGGGCTGGCTGTGGCTGTGCTGGGGCACAGGTAAGGGAGTGGCACTGGTCTGTTTGCCCATCAGACAGGTGAGCACTCACCTGGCAGCATTCGGTGCTAAGAATGGAGACATCGCTGGCACCAGTCCACCCAAACTCTCACAAATTCCATATCTTTCTTGTTGGCAGAGCTGCTCTGCCTGGCAGAGCTTGCAAGGCTCTCTCTGGAATGGGGGCTGTGGCTGGGACCAGGGAGGGCAAGAGCCAGGGATGTGCCCGCAGTGCCAGCCCACAGCCCTGCCGTGATCACCAAGGCAGACCTTGCACATATCCGTCTGGTGCCCACGCAGGGAAGAAGAAGTCAACTTGCCAAAGCAATCCTTGTAGCTGCAGAGAATGTCAGGAAGGCTTGGTCAGCGCTGGCCTGCCGGGCAGTGCCAGTGCTGCCTGTCCTGGAAGCACAGCAGCTCTCCTGCAGCCCTGGGGGAAGCTGGCCTGTGCCCAGGCCTGCCCCAAAAGACTTGGCTGCCCGTGTGCTCTGAAGGTGCGAGCCCAGAGACTCCAGCACAGCAGTCCCAGAGCAGTCAGGCACAGAGGCTGATCCTGCTTTCCATCACCAATCTGATAAATGGTAGACATTCATAGAACAATTGCTGCTATGTCCATGCACCAGTCTTCAAAGTGGAATGCAAATATTTCTCTGTGTTCATGGTCAGAGGGGGTGACTGTGCTGTTTGCAGAGCTCAGGGCAACTGAGGAGAATTCACTTCATGAATATTCAGAAAGAAAAGCCAACACAGGTTAACAAGAATTTACTGAAACTGGTTACATTAATACAATTAAAACATACATTTTAATAACCAACATACAATTTAAAAACCAAGCTGTCCCATTTGCTCTTCACACTCTATGATTTCCCTAGACCTCTCCAGGAGGAGATTACTTTTACTTTAATTTTACTTTTTTTAATTACTTTTTACTTTAATTACTGATTACTTTTAAGCCAGACTATCTGTGTCCAGTTGACACAAGCAGCACTCAAAAATGTGGTCCGAGCATGGTGCTCAGCAGCAGCCCAGGGGCAGGTGCCACACACAAGTGCCAGATCCTTACAGTGTGGGACATTCCTTCCTCACAGCCCCTGAGGCACTGACCCTCCACAGAGCTCCCCTCTGCTTCCCACAGCTCAGCCACATCTCCCACAGCTCAGCTAATCTGACACTTATTAAATACACTTAACAGCCAGGTGCTCATCCTTTGAGATGGATCTGAGAGGTATCCAGGGGCTGCTGGCTGGGGCTGGATTTTACAGGCTGCTCCTGGGCCTAGTCCTTGTCTGCCTGTTTTGCCCCTGGATTAAACCATCCTGATGTACTGCAGCAGGAATTGAAGCGAAAAGCTGAACACAGTTGAACCTGAGTTTATGTTTAGGCTTTGCTCATCCCTTCACAATCCTGAAGAGCATCCAGGTCCCTAAGTGCTGTTCATTTTGTTGGGTACATTCTTAACAGTGTGAAGGCTCCTTGCTCAACAAATCAGCAATGAAGCTAATGAATCCCAAGGTTAATTCCAATTCACAGGAGGTCTTCTATTTACAAATCTTCCCACTTTTTTGCTATAAAGGAAAGCTGCAGCCCTCGTGTAATGGCATGAATTTACAGACTAGCAATAGAAAACTAGCTTCCAATTTCCCATTAACACAGGGAGTAGGTGGGAAATAACGCACCTCCAAACTGCCCAGGTACCTTCCCTCTAGTTCTGCCAGGAGACACCACACATGGGCAGTGCTGCTGCACCAGTCATGTTGCTCTCTAGGTGAAATCCCTGGACCCAGAGACCTGTTGATCCCCACAAAACCAAGGCAGAAAGGAGGAGATAGGAGTATGTCAATGGATCCTCATTTTCAAGGATTTCTCCAGGCTCCCTGCCCTTCACGTGGAGTTAGAACAGGACCTCTCATTAGCCTCTTGTCTGCTTTGGCTTAACAGGGCACATGTCTAATCACACGGAAATTATAGGGAAAAAAGGAAAAAAAAATCCAAATGTTTATTTGCTGCTAACAGTCTCCGAGTAATGCTACCTGCAGATAAAGTGGGTGAAAACAAAACACAGAATATGGAATTTAATGGATAGTCATGGTACAGAGAGCAGAGGTAGACACGTTCTACTGAAGGTGTAACTTAGCAAGGAAAGTTGAGGGGGGGAAGAAGAGCAAGAAGGATATCTACTGCTAGGGGAGATGGTGATGGAGAGGGAAGAAAAATATTCCTACAGAGATTTGTGAAAATCACCAAGTATTTTGTTCATAGCCGATGTCCTATTCATGCTCCTAGTGCACAGATGTATGGGAGGTCCCTGTCACACCTGGAGGGAATATTTGGATTATTAAGATTTCCTTGTGTGACCAACTCCTCCCAAGTGAGCTTTTAAGGCTGGGGGCTGCCAGTGGTAAGCTACCTCTCCCAGCACTGGCTGCCTCGGGCTGTGGCAGCATCCATGTGGCATCACTCCCAGCCACTGACTGGGTGACATTTCATTCTGTGTAAATTACAAGACAGTGAGCAGTTTGAAATTCATAGAGTCGTAACTGGGAAGGCCGAGGGGCCACTGCCATCAGCTGCCCAACCTCCTGTGTAACTGGCCATAAAACCGCAGCCGGGAGCTCCCACATCCAGCTCAGCAATTCGTGCCTGAGCAGGAGTGAATCTGTGAGAAAGACACTCTGACTTCATTAAAATCCCAATGTGTGTCATAAATCCTGGCTGAGAGCTCCTAAGGGCTAATTACTCTTGCAGAATTCATATCTTATTCTTGCTTTGGGTTTGCTTCTGCCCACGGGGTTCCTTTCCAGAGCTCCCTTCCAAAAACCAAACCTTGTATTTCCTTGTAATGGTGTTTGACAGCCTTGGAGACCAATGCTGTTTGTGGACTAGATTCACACATTGCCCTGAGCAAACAAGGGGCATGGGATCACCCACCCAAAGTATTCAGGACGTTCATCCAATATATTTTACACAAATGATTTGCTGAGCCCTCATCTATAAGAGCTCAGGAGGTGCTTGTGCCCCCAGTAAGGGCATACAAGGAGAGGATGAGCTGAGAGGACTGACCCAGAGCTGACTGAGGAGAAGATTGGTGGCAGTGCGACAAGCCTCACTGAGCACTGAGGACTGAAAGAAACCAAAATGAAAAAAGCACATTTTGGGAAGCACGGAGTGCTGATGAAGAAAAGGGGTTTGAAACAGAGGTGCCAGGTGGGGGGAGGTCTGTGCCTGGACTGAGGGCCAGGGAGCTGCTCTCGGGCACGGTGCTGGGAGCAGGCAGCTGGAGGAGGCAGCTGCCAGTCACCAAGGCACAGGAGAGCAGGGCAGGCCAGGGGAGCAGAGTTTCTCTGCGCTCACACCAGGCAGAACCTGACCTCCCATTCCCATGGCAACCCTAACCCGGCTGCGTCGCACGGAGGCAGATGAAGGCATTAATTTCCCAGCAAAGCCATCTCAGACCCTCGGCACGCGCAAGGCAACCGCCTTTGGGTTGCTGGGGGAACCGTAACTTTTTAATCACACTGCATTAAGGTTTTTATTACTCTGCATATTTATAAGGGTTGGTTTATTCAGATCCAGAGAGAGAGAGAGAGAGATCTGCTATTTTTACTGTGTCTTTCAGATTACCCCAGACTTTTCCTTGCATGGATGCGGGTGCAGGTGACCAGGGTGCCACTGTTGAGGGCAGATGGGATGCAAAATAGTTATGGTGTGTGCGAGCAACACAGCAAACAGAGATGCTAAACAGAGAACTGCAAAGTATGTGAAGGAGGGAGATCACTGAGGTGGTAGATCAGTGCCTAATATAATGCATCGTATTTCTGTGCCTTTGAAGTGAAAAGACAACTGGGCTAAATTTTAGCAGGGTGTTTTACATAAATGGAAGCTACAAACACATCAACAACTAAAAAGAATTACAACCAAAGGAAAACAAAAAAAAAAAAGCTCAATTAGCTACTTTATGGAAAGACTGAACAACAAATGCAACTCAGAAGAGTTTTTCTACTCTCCACGGCCTTTGCACATCTCTGTTATTCCCACTCCTGGCTTTGCTCAAAAACCTATTTGGAAATCTTTTAGAAAAACATCAGCATTAGTCTTTCTTTGAACTAGCTGGAAAAAATGACCTTTCCTAAACATTTGGAAAAGCACAAGAGTGACTGACCTAAAGAAACCCTTGGAGGTTGTCCTGGACTCAAGGCTCAGACAGACTTGTTTCCTCAGATGTAGCTTCAGTGCTTTAACATGTCCCTCCAAACCTTCACCCCATAGACTTGAGCATATTTAGGCTTCCTGCTGAGCCGCTTGGCCCATTGGACTGGCTGGAATGGGCAGTGTGGGATGCCAGGGCCAGGCACCTCCTTGGGCCGTGGCAAGGACCAAGAGAGGTGCTGTGAGGCTGCGTGCAGCTGACACAGGGTGAGTGGTTTGCCTGCCCCTGCCAAACCTTACAAACAGATGAGCTCATGCCAAGCAAAGTCTCTTCTGAAAGTGGTAGGAAAACCAAAAACTGTCAGCTTTGTGACATGTGCTTTGGAAAATCCCTTCTAGTGTTCCAGTCATCCCAAGCTCCATCCCAGACAAGCTGAGCAGCTGGCTGTGTCTCAGCCCAGGCTGCTGCTATCAGCCCCATATGTGGCAATGATGTGTCAGGATAGAAACAAGATCTGTAGATCATTTCCTGCACTGGTTGCTGGGTCTTTGAAGAGGACCTTGGGCACCAGAAACATCAGAGACTCTGCAGGGGGTAAGAGCTGGTTTGTTTATTCCAATGCAATAATTATTGGGAAGAGAAGTCAAAAACAGGAGCTAGTAGCATGTGTACTGCAGTGGATTGCACAGATTGGGGTGCTCCCACTGCTCATGTTTGTCCTTTCCTCCATCTGCTCTCCTTTCTGTATCTGCCAACTATTCTACAGCTCCCTAGGCCCTTCCCACTCCCATTAAGCAATGCCCGAGCTCTTGGTGGTACCTGCACCAAGAGCTGTGGTAGCAGCAGCCAGTGCCCCAGGGGTTCTGGCAGCTTTGCTCTCTCATCTCCTCCTCTAACCCAGCCAGCTCAGTGTCTCCTCTCATTCACCTTGCTGCAAGACTGATGATTTTCAAATTTTTGAAGATTTTGGGCTTTGACTGTCAGGCAACGACCAGGCAAATGCATCCCGTATCAAAAGGCTCCAGCTGTGCTGGGCAAGTGACCACACTGCAGGACTGAGGGGGCTGAGCAAAGCACATTTGCCAGGCTGCAACCACAGAGTGACCTTCATGTGGTGGCTCAGGGACAGCTGGCCCCACTGTGTGAGACTGCTCATTGTAGAGGAGCAGTCACCCTCGGTCAGACCAAATGTCCATCTGACCCCACAGCTTGTCCCTACCGGCCACAGATGCCATGGGAGGAGGGTGAGGACAGGGTGAACCAACTGTAGCACCTTCCCAGCCTCTTCTCTCCACCCATGGGGATCCAAGGGACCTCCTGGGCCAGAGTTAGTGTCTCTGTAGGCAACAGAGTTTAAATTATTTTCCTTTCATGACTTTTTCCTGCCACGTTTTGAAGCTGTGGCTGGCACTGACAGGCTCCCATGGCAGAGCCCCACTGTGTAATGACACGCGGTGTGAAAGAACCTCTCTGTTTGGAAGCTGCCGCCTCCTGCTTTTGCTCCACACCTCCAAGGTGTTGGCTGGGCAAAGGCAATGAACAGCCATGGCCTGTTGGCTGTCCCCGGGCCTCTTCTATCACCTTTTTGGCTGAAAACCACTCCCTTTTCCTTGCTATTGCAACTGCTCTACACCTTCAGCCAGGAACTGGGGCAGGCTGTTGCACGTGGCTCTGTGGCAGAGGCTGAGAGCCAGTTCCTAGCCCAGGCTGGCACCTGCAGCTGCACACAGCGAGCCACCAGTGCTGGGGGTCCACACAGCCCTGCTGGCCACAGCACCGGGCCAGGGACAACACTCACACCTCACCCCAAAGCCCTTTGTGCAGTCACTGTCAATGCTGTGACACTTTTATTTTTCAGTGCCCTTTTCTTCTCCATATAGCCAGTAACTTAGAAGCACACAAGATATTTTTAGACCTAACTTAGAAGTGCTTCAGGTCTGCAATTGGGTGACTCAGCTGCCAGTGCTATTTACTTCAGTTTTGCAATCAAACTGGGCAATTACAGCCCTGAACAGCTTTTAGAGACCGCATTTCCTTGTCATGCTGTCAGAGTTTGCACGCAGCGCTGTCTGTAAAGAGCTTTGCACACTTCATGTCTGAAGGCTTTCTAAAGCAGGTGGAGAATAAAGCCCTGGGCTGTCACACCTCATCCCTCTGTCTGCTTGTGAAACCACCTTCCTGTGCCCTTCGTAACACTGCCTCATTGCCAGAGGATCCGGCACGCTCTGCTGGGGATGCTCCCCAAGATGACAGCTCGCGAAGGATTGCTGCAGGATTTGGGTCACGGCCGGAGCGCAAGGTGGCATTTTCTCCCTAATGAAAGTCTCTCTCACAGCTTTTTCCTTTCAGAGGAAGAAATCTTTGCAGCTCACAGAGCCATTTGTACTGGTTTAATGATGCTCAAGACATTTATCCTGAGGGAGAGCTCTGCCTGAGCTCCCTGTTTACTTCAAACCTACTTATTTATAACAACCTTTCCTCCAGTTCTTGAATCCTTCACCTGCATGAACATCTCCTCTAGATCATCTTTATTGAATACAGTTAAGTGTAGCTCATGGGGTTATTGAATTACAGGCATGAACTTAGCAAAATGAGATAAATCACTCACATATTAGCCTCTCTCTATTAAACACATCTCACCCGGAGGCATTTTTCCATAAAACAGTAACTATATATCAAGCATTTGAATATTTGAAGCAGCTAAGGCGGGCTTCTCCCAGCAAGGCACACAATGGGAATGTAGCAGCCCTCTCTGAAGGATGTTTTACTGCCTAAAATATCAATTAGAAATAGCACCCCCTGCATGAGGCTTGATCAGAAAGAGCCTGAGAGCTGCATTTGCTCTGATTTGATCAGATCCTCTTCCATGCAATGTGGCACTAAGTGGAGACAAGCCCTGACATACACCTCTGCTCAACCCCTGGCCCCAGCAGGGTCAATGCCCTCCCCAATGGGCCCCTGCCAGGCACCAGCTCAAGAGGGGCATTTTGAGAGTGAGTGGAGCTTGATTTGGGCAGGAGCAGCACTAGGAAATGCTGATGCCATGTGGGAATGCAAAGAGGACTCGGCTGCAGGCTCAGTCCCTAGCACGAAGGGGAGAAGCAGGTCCTGGTACTGCCCAGCCCCAAACCAATTCACTGCCTGCCTGCCCTGCAGCTTGTCCCTCCAAAGTATCTCCAGAATATTGGTTTGCTTTTCTCTCTAGGTAGTTTCTGGCACACCTTTTAACTTCTCTTACCGTGGTCTCAGCTTTGGTATTTTCAGAGTCCAAGACATATTCACATATAACCTCTGCCCTGCTCTGTGGTTTGATGTGTCTCGGGTTTTGGGGGTGTTTTTTTCCTCTCCTTGTGTGACTTGGAAGCCTGAGGGGGGGTGTGTGACGGTTTATTTGTGAGATTCTGATCCCCAACTGCATCTGCTCCAAGCCATTGATGCTGTGAGATTTTCAGATCAAAAGACTGATTGAAATACCAACGGAAAAAAAATATATGCATATATACAATAATCTGCCCTGATACCTCACTGTGAAGATCAATAACCTCTCAGGACAGGCCATGTTCTGCATCATTGCTCCTTATGCACAGGATTTTGTTCTGAATAGCTCTTGGATATTAACATTTCATAAATAATTAGCATAATCAATATTTTAATTCCCAGCAGTTTTAAGAATTGCAAAAGGAATGTTAAAGATCAACAAAGGTGTACTTGGCATAGGTGTAACGTCATGGAGCATAACTACCCTGTTTAAATACTACTGTTTAAGGCGCTGCTCTTGAGGAAAGTCATTTTTACAATCCATTAGGTTTCCAGCCAGTGAAAATGGTTTTCAATGTGGAAAACCATTAACCCTTTTCTCTGGAAATCCATTTAATTCATTAACCCTTTTCTCTAGAAATCCCTTTAATTAACTGCAGATTCAGTATCAGTGATGACATCTCTATGTTCCTGTGTCCTCTGGGAAGGACACCGGGGCTTCTCTGCCCCATTTTGCAATGTTCTGTAAAAAGCCGCAGTGGAAACGAAAGCTGCACCACCCTTTCTGCTGCCTGTGGCCCTGCACCCTTCAGGACCCCCTCAAATGCACTGAACCCCAGGAGCAGCACTTGTGGCTGCAGCACACCTGGGCCGAGCACAGTGGGATCAGTTCTGCACGTGTGTACAATGAGCTGGAACCAAACCAGGGGCGACTCCCCTTTCATGGCCTTTTGCTCAAACTGCAGGTTTGGTCCTCCAAATCCAGATTCCAGTTTGGCTTTTCCTCATTCCTTTGAGCTATGTGCATGTTGCTGTTTTATGGACATCTGCATGGTGCAGCATAGGTTACTCCATTAAACCACAAACCTCTGGGATACCATTCCTTCTTGTTCCCAGTGAACAGGATTTCATACTTTTTATTGTCCATTAAAAAAAACCAAAAAAACCAACAGCTAGAAAAGTGTGACAGACAAGCTTTCATGATAATGTTTTATGTTGATCCATTTTTCCTGCCTTCTTTCCTGGTGGAAGCTAAAATCACTCTTAAAAGCCATCTCCCACTCTGCACTATTTTAACCAAAATGATCCATCTCCTGCAAACACGACCCAGCCTGTGGTTCATTAGAGCAGTGGTTTGGCACCTGTGTCACCAACTTGCCCCATGACTGTGCCTCACTGTTCACACACTTGGGATGCCGCACTCGTTGGTATTTCGTGGGCAAGGGCACAGCAATAAATCCTCAGGGGGCTGAAACTGGACTGCAGATCCCGGCAGACGCTTGAAGCACCATGAGGAACCAAGGCAGCTGCAGGACATGAGCTGGTCTCCTTCAGCCCATTAGATCTGCCTTCGAGCACCCACACGCTCTGCAACTTTTCAGTTGGACAAAAGGAGGATTTCCAGCAGACCGTCCCTTCTGACAGCAGATCCCCACAGCATCGCGAGACATCGATGCCCCGCTGAGCCCCAGGGCACCACAGCAGCCAGCCTGACCCACCAGCACCTCGCTGCCCACAGCCACCACCTTCCCTACTCCCCCCAGGCCTGCAGAGCATTGCCTGGGCCCCCTTCTCCTCCTCCTGAGCCACTGGAGAAGTGTGTGATTGCAAATGACAGCCTCACCTCTTCACCCATGGAGCGGGGGCTGGATGAGATCCGATCAAGCAGCTGCTCATCAGCCCCAGGCATGGTCTGCCCATCACTCAGGAGGCTGCTCTGTGTCTGAAGCCCCCGCAGGGCTCTCCCAGCAAGCCCTCCAAAGACACTGAGGGGATTTTCAAACCGGCTGGTTTTGTCTGGTGCCCAAGTACATTGTGCAGCTGTATTACATACCTGCATGGCTGGTGAGAGTGGAATCTATTTTAGGAGTTTATGCTGGGATTTCCTGGGCTGCGACATCACGCTCCTTTCACCTTTTTTTGATCTGAAAGCAAGGTGGGGCAGAGAGCCTGAAGCTTGTGCAGAGGACATCAGGAGTGCCTGAGTTGTGTATGAGCTGTCTGCACGGTTTTACTTTGAGCTGAGCACACCTCAAAGTAAAAACCCCCCTTTCACAGGGATCATTGCTGGCACACAAATGCAGGATTTATCCCCCAAAGAATCCTTCTCCAGAGTTTGCTGAGTACCTCCATATTCTGATCTACAGGAGCACATGGCTGAAGCTTGTGTGAAGAATGTGAAGAATGCCAAACAATATATCCTACTGTCTCCCTTGCTGAAGTAAGGGCACAAACTCACTACTAAGGTGGAGCTTGGCTAATGTAGGAACTTCACAGGTCCCTAAGCATACTTGAGAAACACTATAAACAGAAACGGAATTTTGATTTTAAAAGGTGATTGATAAGAGCAGCTCTTAGCACAGCTGGCCAGCCATGTGGGAAGGCCAGCCAAATATTGAAGGCAACCCTCCATAAACCATTGTAGGATTTTGGCACAGTAGGTCAGAGAAGGAATGAGCTCCCATGAAAGAGAGCTGCTCTTTACACCTCAGTGCAAGACAATATACCTCTGGGCCTTCTCACTGTAACCATGGGCATTCCATAAGCACCTGCTCAAGGGCTTTTCATCTTTGCCTCAGCACTCCCATAAGCACTGTGCCTACACAAATCCCTACCTCATCTCCCTCCCTCAGATAGCCGCTGCATTCCGTAGGCACCTAATGGGGTTTCAGGGAGGCAGCTGCTCTTCACACACTGTGGGTGACACATTGTACAAATTCAAAGCTCCCACAAACATTAAACAAAGGCTTGCTCCAAGGATATGGCAGCTTTCCCAAATCCCTGGCTGAGCAAACGGAAACACTTCCCAAAAGCGCATGCTATAGAGGCTGTCCTTGGTGGTTCTGTGGGCTCAGGGCTATGTGCCAAGATGTGCTGAGCAACTTAAAAAACAACTACTCCTGCACTAGCCCTTTCACCACCTCCCCTGGCTCAGGGCACTACCCAGTCCACCTACGTAGGATCAGAAATGTGAAGGGATAGTTAAACTCAGGGATAATTAAACTCCTTGAGAGCCAAGGAAAGGCACCCTAATCCCGGCAGGCTGAAAAGTACTTTTCAACATCTTGTGACATGGGAGCTTTCAGACCAGTGATGGAGCTCATCCAGATTCCCATCCTGGGCTGGGGCTGGCACGCAACACCCCAGGGCAATGGCTTCATTAGCATCAGTGCCAGTGTCCAGCTCTCCAGCACAGGATCCCTGCAAGTACAGACAGTCCTCTGGAGACAGCTCCTGCCATCACTGAAGCCAACCACCAAGATAAAGGCTGCCTGACTTCCTCGAGGAGAGGAACTTATCACAAGAGACCTGGTGGAAAAAGCAGCAGCCTTGCTTCCGTTTTGCTTTCAAAGGGTAAGCACCTTTTTCTCATTCTATCCTACAGCTGGAGTACAGCTTGTACATCCCATCATTCAGATGTCTGACAAATTATTTCACAGGGTGTTCTTTATCCATAGCTGTGACAAGCAAATTACATTGATTTAGGCTCATCTACCTTGGTCTCCAGGGACGCTGGATATTAAACTGTCTCAGAACTGGCAGCCTGAAGCAATGTCACCACTCAGCTAGCAGGAAGATGCTGGGATGGCTGCCCTACTCTACAAAAAGTCTGCTCTATCCAGGGGAGGAACTAAAATATGGTGTAGGGAGCCCCCCATGACTCATTTCTTCTGCAGAAATGAGGTTCATCTTCACCACGGCAACAATATTTACTCCAAATGGCAGGTCTGCAACTTCACCACTGGCTCCAAGAAATACTCTATGTCTTTCTTATACACAGAAAGTCCTCTGAGATCCTGCAGGCTCCACTACCTCACTTGTTGGCAGCCAAACTGCCTAACCATGCCCATAAAATCATCAGCAGGCACCACACATCCAAGGCAGAGATCACGGCTGGCCTTTCAGTGAAGCCAGAAGAGGGCTCGCCCAGCAGTGTCTTCAGAATGAAGGAATCATAGAATATCCTGAGTTGAAGGGACTCACAGGGATCATCAAAGCCCAACTCCTGGTTCCCTACAGGACAACCCCAAAAATTGTGATTTCACATGACTGAGAGCATTATCTAAGTGCTTGAACTCTGGCAGGCTTGGTGCCAGATTTCTCTGGGATTTTTCCCAGATTTCTCTGGGAAATCTGTTCCACTGCTCACCCACCCTCTGGGTGAAGAATCTTTTCCTAATAACCAGCTTAAACCTTCCCTAAAAAAAAAAAAATAGAATAGAAAGCTAAAGGAAAACCTGAACACCGGCCTACCCCTCAGCTGGGCATTGCTTGGGCACTGCCATGGGTAACTCAGTGAGTGCACTGAGTGTTTTCCTTTTTATATATATACACACACAGGAAAGAACAGGACAAAACCAGGCTTCTTTCTAGTTCTCCTTCTGGGAAGGTGGGACTGCTCCTCCTCCCAGCACTAATGCTGTAACCTTCTTCGAAAGGGATCAGTGCAGAAGTTGTTTATTTCTTCTTAAAGCAGCTGGGTCTTTATTTGGTATGATAAATGCAGAGCTGCCACCGGCCAGGCTTGCTGGGAGTGCCAAGGTTAAGGTGCAATAGCACATTTATCCTCACGATCAAGTCAAGCTTGCAGCCCATTTTCAACGTAAGCCTACTCTAGCAAAACAATTTGTCCTTTAATCACAGCAACAAAGACAGGCAGGCTCCCAGATTCCAGCTGTTTTAAATGCACTCAGATGGGTCCAGATACTTGTTGGTGAGCAAGGAAAAGCTTTGAAGTTCTTGAATCCAGTAACAAAAGCTGAGCCACGTGAGGAAAGAGGCACGGCTCGCACGCTGGCTGGTGCTGCGATCTCCTCACGGGAACTTGTAAATCTTCTATTAAACCCTTCTCAAAGGTGCTTTCTTCTCCTCCCCTCTCTGTAACCCTCACGTAAAAGCCCTATCAAGAGCATAACAACAGGATTAATGCATTTTCATAGAGTTCAGGAAAGTAATTTAGAGCCTTGCCCTCAGTACTTCTAAAGCCAGTATTAAAAAGCTTATTAGATGCAGAAGATCCCTCATAATTATCATGAATATGATGTGATTGACCTTACCTGCAATACAGAATCATAACCTGTCTTCAAGGTACCAGAGGTTATACCAAGCACGGAAAAACTTTTTTCTTTCCAAAGTCGTAGAGAAAAAACCTCAAGTACCTCCTAACAAATGATAACTAAGACATCAGTACAAGTCAAATATTAAGATTTGACTTCCCTGTAGGATGTGTTTGTTCATGTAATCTGCAATATATCTACTAAAAATGAGAATACAAGTGAATGAAATTGAAAGTAGTAGGCTATTCAAAACAAAATGCAGAATATAATTTAGTTTTATTATAATTATTTGATAAACTGCATCTTTATCTCAGAAACATTCTTAATGAGAAAATTAAATTCAAGCATAAACTAATGGCAAGAGCACCTTTTGTCAACTGGATGCATTTCCTTTTGCAAAAATGAAATTCAAGCAAGCCTGCTACTTTTCAACTGCAGACATCACAATATCGTGGTATCAAATAAAGTCTGCTTCTACATGAACAACATTATCTATTATGCATTAATATGAATATGCATCAATAGGAAACAAATTTGGGCCAACAGCACTTCAGCAAAAAAAAGTTACTCTTGGCAACATCTGAGTATCTGGGAACAGTTTGGACATACTGAATAGGTAAGCTTAAAGCCTATATATAAATTAAGAGTAAAAACTGAAAATGCTTCCATTTGAAAAGCAAACCAAGTAGTTTAAGGCACTCTCACCTATATATTAATTTGTTCCAGAAACCAAGGAAAGACAGATTTTGACCTTTTATGTCAAAATTAAGAGGGCATCATACATTTATGCATCAAAGCAGCATAAATTCTTCACTCAGATTTTCTTCTTTAGTTTTAAGCCTCCTGAATACCTGAACCTGTAGTCCATCCAGTCAGGTAGTTCTATCCTCACCTCAAACATGGTTTGCCTTTCAAGGCTGGCTAGCAATTTGGTTCTTGTTTTGCCCTGTACAGGCATCTCAGTACATTTGGATGAATCACACCAGTTGACATTCACACTATGTGAAGCACCTGCAGAAAAATATCCTGCGTGTATTGCATAAATTCATGTCAAAATCATGGTGTGGTACTACTTACCAAACTAATACTGAACTACAGAAACCTCAGAAGAACTATCCAGACAGGAATGCCTCTGGACTTTGTAGATGAAAAGGAGCTGCCTGATGTAGGGAATGTAGTTAGTAATAAATCCACTTTCAGAGTATCTCCAGCTGATCAGCTACATGTACAGACCAAGAGTAATGCCCTTTCCTTCTGCTGTTTAAAAGAAAAATTATCCTTCTCACCACTTAATGGAAGCCTGCCCTGCAAGACAAATTCCTGCTGGATGCCGTTTCTCAGGACACAACCTGATACAGATGGATGGGGGAGCAGGGGGTTTTCAATGATAAAAAGGAATACAGGCAAAGGTCATATGCAGATTTATGAAAAATAAATTTATTACATAACACCTTGTTTTAACAATGTTTGATTTTTTTTTTTACTCAGAATACTTGTGTCATTCATGTAAAATAGTTTGATACAGTACATTGTATGTAAGTTTTTCCTCATAAATTCTAAGGCTCTCCTAACACCTTGTTCCTCTGCAGTAGGAATGGCACCCCTAAACAACGTGCGAACATTAAAAAATAAAAATTAACTGAACAAAATTTAAAATCCACTACACCAAGCTGGTTCTCAAAAATCATGACAAAATATCTGAATGGATGCCGCACCTCTTTAGGAAATATCATTCATGCTTTTTTAATCCCAAAGCATGCTCACAAATCATTAACACCAACAGGAAAAAAATAAAACACTGTCTATGACAATCATTTTAGTTTGTTTGCTGAACCAAACATGTTTATATCAATGACAACATACTTATTTTACTATCAAATAGCAGCTTTAATACCAGTCAAGTCATAGATTTCAAAACAAAAACAAAAACTTATGTTGGAAATAAATCTTTGGGACGTTTGTAATTGCTGGGAAAAAATGCAAACGCTTTCGTGTTCTTAAAAAAATCTCATTGTAGCAATTGTGTCGGTCATAAAACATTGATCTAGGTGGAAAATGAACCAACCCACAAAAGTCACTAAAAATAAACATCTATCAAAACTGTCTGAGAGTTACGGTTAGTTTGCTTTTTTTGCCATGGTAACATATACTGTATGCTTCAAGTACCAGTTCAAAGATGTCGCGCACTATTGGTCAGATGAAGTTGTTACATCAAGAGAATTCACCACATACGACAACAAAAATGCTTGCCCCTAGCACATTTCACAGCTTCACCTGCTACAGACTGTCACTGAAAAAAATGCATCGGTCAGTCTGAACCATGTCAAGTAAACTACAGAAGTAGCATTATCCACAACACAAACCGTGCTAGCGCTTTCAAGTCTAACCCCCAAACCAGGTACGACGTGGGAGCCCCCGCTCGGCCCCGTGGCAGGGGGTGGGTCGTGGCGGTCGGACAGGTGGGAGGTGTGGTTGTACAGTACATTCTCTGGCCCAAGCCGGGCTCCTGGCACGCAGCTGCGCGGCCGGTCCTGCAGCATTAGCGACAGCGCATCGACGGCACCGGGTGCAGCTCAGTACCGGTGGGTCTGGTGCGAGTACTGCGGCGGCTGCTGGGAGGTAGCTGAGTATCCCATGCTGCTCTGTGGCTGCGATGTGCTTGGTCCGGGGTTGGGGTAGGCAGCATGGGGGTTGGAACGCTGCAGGGGGGGAAAGCACAGACACACAGCCCTTTGTAACATGGACAGCACAAGACAATTTCACCTACTGACCAACACACGTGGTCTCAAAGGAGCTGCACTTCCAGGCTTTGTTTCACTTATTCTGATTACAGCAGGTAACAGACATCAAGAACACCAGACTAGAAAGTGACAGCTGCCAGCCTTGTGCTATCCACACCCTAATAGCCTCCTGGGAATCTTCACCCATCACAGTCAAACCTCCAGCTAACCCTCCAGATAGCTACTGTGCACCTGCACATGACACTGGGCTACTGCCACTCACAGATGTGGTCTTCTCCACTTGCTCCTTTCTCCTACCAGGTAGGTAGGCTGGGGTGGAGGTCCAGGTGAGACATCTTACTGGTCATGAGCCACTCTGCCTTATTCTACAGATTTTCACACACAGAGGATATAGTTGCCACCCTTTTGTGTGACCTAGGAGTACAGGCTGGGAACACTGTGACTGGGCTTAGGTGTCATCTATCAGCAGCCTTAAAACACTTGGAGGAGAGTTTAAAGACAATAGCGACATGATCTTCAGTGGAACCATATTATTTCAGACAAAAATGTCCTTAGACTGTGGCTTGGGAGGTTCAGGTGGGACACTGGAGGAGGGACCACTCTAAGGGGCCAGTACAGCACTGGAAGAACCTGCCCATATAGTCTGTGAGGTCTCTCTTTCTATGAAGGTTTTTAAGACTCAGCTTAATATAGCCATGCTAACCTGAGTGAGACAGAACTAGCAACAGCTCTGCTCCAAGAGGGAGACTTGGCTAGATGGTCTCCAGAGGCCCCTTTCAACCAGCGTTCCCACAATTATTTGAGTGGAGCATTCATCATTGCAAAAAGGTCTCAGCAAACCAGCAACTGCCTACTTCAATTTTAACCTAAAAGTTATTATTTACTGATCATGTGTTATAAAGGAAAGAAGGACTGCCTATGAGATTTGCAATAGAAGTATCTGACCACTTGGTACCATATAACATTTCATTAAATTATCACAATTTCCGTACATTACTGTGCTGGTTTACTTTCACATTGAGGTTTACATGCCCTCACAAACTTTGCGGCATTTAGAAACTGTGTAGCTTCTGAATTCTTGATATCACAGGACTATTATGTTGATATCACACAGCTATTATGTTTTTTAGGAAAAGCTGCTTCTAGAAGAGGTCTGGAAACTCCTAAAAAGTAACTATTCCAGGACTAGAGTATTGCTACTGAGACCTGAATAGGAAAAAAACTGTGGTGAACTAACACCATGAGAAAGTAAAATATTAAGTCACAACATAAAACAAAAACCCCATTTTTTTTCTTGTACAGCATTTAGAACAGAAGCTACACCCAGGATGCTGAGGTGAAGGCAGAAATAAAAAAGGCATACTCGTTAACACACGCTCACAGGACTAAGCTAAGAACTCTAGAGAAAAGGAGGAGGAACAGCTGGACCAGCACTTAAAGTCAGTGGCAACAAACCAGCACTGCTGAACTGCACCATTAGCACAGTGACTAACTTTTTGACATTTGCCTTCAGCCTTGAGAGAAGGACTAAGTCACTCATCAACAGCAGGGTCACAGCTCTGGGTCACCCTCTCCATGTTACAAGTACAGGATGTACTTCAAAGAGCAAAAGTCTTGCACGCTGGTTTTGCCCACGTGTGGCTCCTGTATGTAGGAAACCATCACAAGTTTAACAATTTAAAACTTATTTCACTTGTAAAACACTTCCCACATCCTGACTTCTAAAACAGATCTTATTTTAAGACAGAGGCAATGAAAAAAGTTTCTTTCATGACACCCAGAGCAACAAATGGCTTTTGTTTAAGAATAAAAGTAAATATCCAATCCTTTCTAAATACCATTAAGCACCCAGAGGGTTATCACAAGCAGAAGCTCAGGGTAGTGGAATTGCTCCAGCCTGTTTCATCACATTGCCTTTGGGAGTGTCACATTGCAGATTTAAACAAGGAGGCAAGAAAGTCTGTGTGCCATGTGTCTAACTATTTTTATGCATGGCAGAAAAGGATATGAGGTCAATGTGCTCTGCAGAGAGTAATTTGACTTCTGAGTGAATGCAGAAACTGTCTTAGTGTGCCTTGCCCAGGAGATGGCAATCCTTCTTCACAAGCTTTATATGGGGAATTTGAGCAAATCAAGTGAAGAACAAAGGAACAGGTGTTTGGTTAAAACAGAGGGCTGTATTGTAATGTTTGTTTTCCCTCTCCTCAAGTTGCTGGATCAGAAGCAAAAAATGCGAGGAATTTTTTTCAGGGGGACCTGAAACCATCAGTTGGAAACTGTTAGCTGCTTTTGTTCTAGTGCTAAGAAGTCCAGGTCTCCACTCTTTGATTACCATGTTTTTCAGACACCTTAATCAGAAAAAAAAATCTACTGACTGCCTCTTTGCAAGAGTCGGAGGGAAAAGATGATGTTTTTTGAAAACCAGGTATTTTCCCTCCTAGAGGGACAGCAGAAAGATTGGTCAGGAGCAGACAACAGTAAGAGCTCCTTAGACAGAAAAGCAGCACTTACTATCTTAAGGGAAAAGAATTCTGAAATTATGTTTGTCAACAAGGGCTGCCCTCACCTGTAATCCCAGGATGGATATCTGTGAGTACAAAAATTTTGATGAGCACCAATTGAAAACAAGCCAATGCCAACTGGCTGAGCAATTTGAGTCCTCTAATTTGTCAGCCAGCAAACCTCAGCCCTGGCTCACAGAACTAGGAGCTGAAGTTTGTTCAAAATGCCACAATGTAGCAGGAAAATGAGGTGAAGGGCATGTAAATAGGGCATGTAAATGGAGCTCCCCGACACAGTAAAACCAACCTCCTTAGATGTGTGACTCCACCCGAGGGCAAGATTAAGAAAATTACAGCTGTATTTGCCTTCTGCCCTGTGTGCATGTTTTTAAGAAGTGGAAAAAAGAGCCAATTAAAAGGCCAAAACAGCAATTGACTGCAGCTTGCCAAATTGAAAGGGATGAAACTCCTGTAAAAGTGCCTGCGATGGACAATCCTACTAAAAGAAATATGACATTTATACTTAGAGGCAGCCCACCCTGCAGAACTATAGTTAAGGCTCACCACTGTCTCAAACAGCTCTAAAAATGTATATTGTTCAAGGACAATGACTTGCAAACTGATGTGTTATTGATGTCCTGGGATAAACTGAACAAAGGCACTTGGGGACTCATACTCATGTGAAGGGTCTCAATAAAGCTCTTGAAAATTATCTTACTTTACATTTTTGTAGTACTTTCAAGTTTTGGCCAATGCTGAGAGTACACAGATTTAGTTAAGGATGCAGGTAATGCCCCCAGGCAGCTTCTCAGGCTATGTGGTACTCTCAGGAACAAACACAAGACTTCAAAGGCCACTGGTGGTTCATGGAGAAGCCGTGAAAGGCAAGTTGGCAGCACCAGCTTTACTGACTCCATTTTTTAACTCTCCCTACGTTTTGCTACAGACCGTAAGCCCAGCTAAGTGAGTGTCCATTATCAGGGTCTCACATTTAGATATTAATCTTTAAATTAACTGAAAACATTGCCAGTAGTTTCCATCTTCCCCATCTTTTGATTGCATCCAAGACTGTCTGCCAAGCGGCCGCCTGTACTGTGTGTTCCATGTAAACCAGTATGCAATGGTTAGTTCCTGCAGGCTAACACTTCCAGCAGCATGCCTCCTCTTGAAACCACCTATTCCCCAGGCTTGCAAAAATCTCACTTTCTCTAACTGCTCCTGTGAATCATCTTAAGTCTTCCCTGCCCCTCTTCTGTAATTTCTTAGCTTGTATTAAGTAAAGGTTCTGTCCTTAACTCTCTTCTCCCCCAGTCTCCAGCAGCCACCTCATCCAAACCCAAAAACTCGGTTATCATTTGCTGGGATGATGAAGATATTCTTATACTCCAGGCTCTGATTTCTTAATGAATGAGCACAAGCTCGAATTTAGGAAGGCCAGAACACGTTTTTCTCTTTTCCTCAAGTGCTTTTTCCCATCGTGGCTCCTCATCTTCCTCACTCATTGACTGCCACCATCTCACCTGTCTTCAGATCTGTAATATTTGCCTTATTCAACCTGGGATCTCCGTTGCTTTTCAAAAGAGATTATGACAGCACCATGCCAAGTCTTTATTTGTCATCCAAAATACCATTTCTGCATCCATTAATCCAACTAAAACACTTGTTCAGCTTCTTATTTCACAGGGTTTTTTACTGCAATATCCTCTGCCTCCCACCATTACAGGCTTGTTCAAGCAAAAAATGTCATTTTTAGGTGATACAGAGCAAACCATAACAGGCTCCTGGTCCATAACCATTAGCATTTCCTCATATGAAGGTAATAATTAGTAACTCTAATAATGTCTGATCCTAATTTCCTTACTGCTACCCTAAAGAGCATCAGGATATCAACAAATCATCAACTAAATGAATCTGGAAAAAAAATAACAAAAAACAAAAGGTACCAAAAAGTAACAGTTAATACAGTGACATTTACAAAATTACTTTTTTAGTTTGAAGAAACACTGCTCTAAACATGAAAAGCAAATATGCAGTATGTGAATAAAACAAAATACCTGATAGTCTGAGGTCATAATAAGTCCACCTGAGGTAGTGGTAGGAGGAACAACTCTCACTTTTTTCAGTGGGGGTCCCTGTGTGTGACTGTTGTCTTGATTCCCTGGATGACCAGTTCCATTAGTATGGTTATTGCCCTGCTGCTGCTGCTGGTTCTTCTCAATTGTTTAAACACAAAGAAAAATTTCAACTCAAAAGCAGTACATGAAATAACATGAAATCAGGAAATAGTGTAAAAGCCAGTGAAACACGATGATACTGTTCTTCTAGTACTTACTTTGTCTCCTTTATCATCTGGTTCTTCTTCTGTTAAAAATTCTCGTTTTGGGTAAGGGATTTGACAACCTGCAAAAACACTGTCCCCCAAAAAAGTCTATTTATCACTGTATTAGAACAGAAGGGTTAGACCTATAAGATCCACACTTCACCCATGATAGCTGCAAGTTGCCTGAGCCATCATTTAATAACTGTAATTAAGAAAGAAGTTTTCCCTGTCTGACTATCACCATATGCTAAACTTTGTAAAAATATATTCACATTTGAATTTAATGTTCGTTTGGCTCTTACACAGTAACTTGAGCTCCCAATATTTTTTTTGTTGGCTAGAAAGGTACATTACCTGTTAGGTATCTGCAAGGGCACAAAGAGCTATGTCACTATAGTTATTGTATAATTCACAATCTCAGAACAAAGTAAAAATATTCCTGGAAACTTCATTGACTATTAACAAAACCACCTGGAAAAAGGGTTTTAAAGTAACTAGGAATTTCACCTGTCAATTCATATCTCACAGTCCACATGGATTTGCTACTGCTAGTGCAAGCTAATATTTACCTGCCCTTCATCAGTAGAATGTATTTATAATAAAGTCTCTGTACACCTGTTAGCAGTACTCATTGTGTATTCACTAAAATGTCAACCTAAATTTGAGAAAAAAGCCAAACACTATCCTAAAAGCAGTTTGTGCAACAGCCAATCATTCGCATGACTTTAAATCACAAAGACAGGTCAGGAGATGCTATAAATAATCCAGTAGGCTTTAGTGAAATAATTTAATTTTTAATTAATTCCTTATAAGTATACATATTTTATAAATTCTTCCCTACATAAGGGTAGAGAATCACAGACAGGATGTACTAATAGATTTCCTAAAAGGGTGTACAGTCATGCTCTCTGGCTAGTCTCTTGGAAGATGGGCTTAATTTTTAATGAGATCATTCATTGTCCATACATTTTCTCCCTTTTGTAAATCTGCCTGTACAAACAAAAAAGAGGAGTGTCTACAGAAAATGGATTTAAGTTGTTAAGGATGACAGCACAGAGACACAGAGTTGACTTTCCCCACCCAGTGAATTTACAGCAAAGGCTAAGACAAAAATGTAAACTAATTAGAGACTGTCATCTGGCATTCTGAGGCAGAGAACTGGACCTGCAGGCACTTAGCAGTTGTCTACCAAGATCTGTAGCATGCATAATCAACCTGTCAGTGAGTAACAAGATTAGTGCTGCAACTAATAGGATCAAAGTTCTATAAAGCAAGAGATTAATAAAAATGCTACTTAATTTTAAAAACCACAAATGGCATTTTAGTGGTTATAGCTCTCTTCAGTTGTTAGACAGTATTTAGCTCAATATTCAGAAACATACTTAGGGCAGAGAGAAAGCACAGTTCTAAAGCATCTCTGAATGCACTGATAGGTTAATAAACTGACCACTTACTCCGATGTGGGAAGAGGATCTTCCAAGAAGTAAGGATCCTGCATAGCCTGTTCTGAGGTAATTCTCTTTATTGGATCCATAGTGAGCAATTTCTGAAGCTGAAAAAACAAATCAGAAAAAACGAAAGAAAAAACACCTTTACATTACCAAAACCATTTATAGAAACTTCACTGTATTCTTGAAAGACAAGATGATACAAATGTGTCTGAACTCAAAAGACTAACCATAAATGGCATAACCACATTCTTCTCTCCCCTTAAAATAGTAGCTTCATTTCCTATTAAAGGACACTCAGTTCCAGTCACAAGTGATTTATCAAAACCATTCAAAAGGTTTCCAC
Organism: Pseudopodoces humilis; assembly: GCF_049639895.1. Classification (NCBI taxonomy): domain Eukaryota; kingdom Metazoa; phylum Chordata; class Aves; order Passeriformes; family Paridae; genus Pseudopodoces; species Pseudopodoces humilis. The sequence continues at coordinate 69,235,501 of NC_142201.1, forward strand.
AATGTACTAGCAACTTTAATCACAAAATAATTTTGGTTGGAAGGGCCCTTTTGAGGTCAGTTAGTCTAGCCCCCTGCCATGGGCAGGCTCAGAGCCCTGTCCAGCCCAACCTTCAACACTTCCAATCATGGGGCATGCAGAACTTTCTGCAACCTGTTCCAGTGTGTCATAACTCTTTGAATAAAGAATTTCTTCCTAATATCCAATCTAAATCTACCTTCTTTCATTATAAAGCCATTATCTCTTGTTCTATCAAAAAAATGTTCCTTTCCAGCTGCCTTGGAGACCTTCTTCCAAGTCTCCTGGGAGCATTCTCTTCTCCAGGCTGAACAAGCCCCGCTCTCTCAGCAGGGGAGAGGTGCTCCAGACCTCTCATCACCTTTACAGCCCTCCTCTGGAACAGCACCCCAGGCAAGGCCTTGTGAACTAGGAACACCAGACCACAGCTATTTTATTTAGCTCTAGTGCTGAGCTGCAGTGATGCATTCTTAAACTATGTGCTTCTTATTCAAAATTTAGTCTGGTGTACATGCATATACTTCTCTCCATCCACCCAAGCAGCTGTATGGAATATAGCTGTGCTGGACAAGGAACACGAGATAACCTTCAGACATCACACAGAAGAATTGTGAGTTTTCATGTTTCACCGATACAACACAGTGTCCAAGGTAAAACTGCACCATGACATATTGTCAAAGATAATGGTCTTTAAAACAAATACCTCACTTTGAATCTGCAGTGGGTTTTTTTAAAATTGTGGATCTAACAAGGAAATACATATGAAAATAATATTAATTCACATTTTCTAGTCATACTTTTTATAGGATTCATGCATTCACCTTTTTGAAAAGACCCAGTGTCATGATCTAAGTCTGGTCACCTCCTTTCACTAGCTATTATGTGAAAATTCATAACAGCAATGCAAATCACACTTCAAAAGCTGAGGTCAAGAAAGTACATTTCCATCCTCAGCCTTCAGTTTTGACAGCATGGTTAAGAACATGATAACTACGAAAGCCCACCATCAAACCAGTTTTGTTTTTCACATCATCCACAAGAACTCACAGTAAGTTATTTCAGCTCTGAGTCTACATGAAGTTTTTATAGAATATTATTTCTTTATCTATATATAGAATATAGATCTATTCTATAGAAATAATTCCATAGATCTATCTATAGAACAGATAAAAGATATATAGATATGTAGAGTATATATCTATTTATATAGAATATTACGTTGAACAAGCCAATTCTTACTCTCAAAAAGCATTGCGAAGAGCCAGAAAAGGAAAAGGCAAAACGTAACAGAACTGCCAACACACTGAAAAACACAAATAAAAAGCACTGCAAAATTCTGGCATCATTTCTGGTGATTTGATTCTAGAGATGTCCATCACATGCTGACAAGTCTTGGTCATGATCAGCCTTACAAAAAGATATCAAAATGACTGTGCAACCATTATCCATCCAGGGGATCAAAACTTTGGTTCTGCCTCCTTGTACAGATGACACACAGAAGTGAACCTTCCACATATTTGTACAAATATTTTCTATTTCAAAAACTGCTTGATGTAAAGATCACCTGGCTCAATGACACAACAAAAATGCACTAAGCTTCATACATCAACAATGAATGGGACAATCACTACAGTTCATGGACAAAAGTAATCACATGGAAGATCAAGAATCACTAAATTAAACAGAGACAGCAGCTGTTTACCACCCTCTAGGGCATAAGTAAGAAGGTAAAAAAAATCAGGAATGTGGAAGTGGAAAAACAGTAAGCTGCAAAAGCAGGCAGGAGCCAAAATTTTCTGAAGTCAACACATCTGCCTGTGAAAAGGGACCATGTACATGAATGTCTGTAAAGAGGAGAAAAAAAATCTGGTTCATTCTAGTTGGGAAATCAAAACCTTTTTTTTTTTTGGCACTGACAACAATCTCTGGATTTACATATTTTAAAACAGTAGATTATAAAGATCTTTCTAATATGTTCTGATGCACAGAGTGAAAGGAAAAGATACTTGTATCTTAATAGCTGTGAAAGAGTAAGATCTTGGAATACCTCTGGAAGAACTGGTACCAAGATTCTGGAGAGGTCCAAGGCATTCATCAGCAGTTGAGCTTAGCCTCAAACAAAAGTGGAAACCTAAGACACAAGTTCAGATTTTGGCAGCTCCTGAACAGTATTTTAAGACTTTATTCTGGAAAGTTCAGGTTTTTAGAATGGGATCTGGTGAACTGTTCTGACTGACAGAAGTTACCAAAAAATTGATAAAATTCTATTAGAGCTAATGAACTTCACAGTACTTCTCTCACATCCAGAGCTATGGGAGGTACAGAAGAACACAGCTACATCTACACTACTAAATGTTCTGCCTGCTTTTTAGCTTCCTTGACACTGACTGATAGCATCCAAATCGCACGAAGTTCCCTCTCTTGCCATCAGCTGTGTTGAGTGAAGGTGGGTGAGGTACTCCTTTAGGAATGTGTTCAGCCTGGGGTCCAAGTGCCAGCTCCCCTGATGATCCTGTTGTTCAGCACTAACAGATATAACCAAGGATGGAGGAGTGACCGTGGTCTGGTAAAGGACACCATTCCTTGATTCTGCATGTTAATGTAACCACTGCTTTTAGGTACAAACACGCTGAACATGTTCACACAGTTACAATCCCCTTGTGCTACAGCAGAGCAAAGAGAAAATGCAGCAGTAAATGTTTTAAACTATTTTCATATGACTATTTTGTGTCTAGTTTTGTTGCTCCACTGAAAACAACTTCTAATCTTCCAAGACAGAACACAGGAGAAATTTCAGATTGGTTTGGACATAGCATTCATAGCTTGTAAGAGAAACTAATTCATTCAGAGGAAGTCTTGTTATAGGCCTCTCTCGGAGAGGACTGGTTTCCTTGTTCATGTACACATTTCTAGTATTTCACCAACTTTTAACCTCAGAGAGCAGAGACACTTCACAGTAAATGATGCATAACAGTGCAACTACAATCACTACCTGATTCAGCTGGTTTTACTGCTGGGTTTAATCTGAACCTTAAATTTAAAACCTCTATTTTAGACTGATCTGCTTGGAAACCCTCACTCAAACCTGCTGAAGCAGTATGCCAAAGGAAGAATATTGCATCAGATCTGGTCTGACTGAAGGATAAATTCCAGAATTTATACAGAGGGAAGAGTACTGAACAGAAAAAAGACAGCTGCTTAAAAACCACTTGCGTCTGGTTATCCAGGAAGGTACAGCTTCCCGCAACTTGAGCAAAAGCTATGTGGCCCTCAGATGTCCAGGCCTCTCCACCATCTTCCCTTTTCTCCAATTTGTTCTTCTCACCTGCAAGATGAAAAATCTTCTCCTTTTCCTCCCTCATTCTCATCCACCTCCCTAATAGTTTATTTATTTTAGCATTTGAGCCGGAAAACATTTAATCTGAATAGGAAACATCAAGATAAGGAGGATGTCCATTCAGAGAGACTAGACACCTGCAAATTCCTTCTTCTCCATATCTAAATATATGTATACAGTTCCTTGTAGCAACCTGAATTTAAAGAACTTTAAAAAACAGACAAAAAAGCTCAGTAATTTCTGAAACAACAACACAAGCACTTCCAGGGCTGATCAAGTGCATAATTTTAACAGGAGTCTTCATAAAGGATGCTATACATTGTAGAGAAAATAATTATTGTAAGGGTTCTACGAAGTATTCAAAGAAAGCTACAACAGATTAGTGAAGAAGGAAGACAAACTAAAATTTTCCGAACTACATGTCAGAATCCTAAATTAATTTTCTTTTTAAGTCTGTAAGATCCAAACTTGTATCATATCATAGCTTGGTCTGGGTTGGAAGGTATCCTAATAACCATCTTGTTCCAACCACCCTGCAATGGGCTGGGGCACCTTCCAAGTCAGTCCCAGTCACATCCGACCTTAAAACACTTCCAGGGATGGGACATCCAGAACTTCTCTGTGCAAACTGTCCCAAGTGCCTCACTGCCCTCACAGTCAAGAACTTCTTCCTAACACACAATCCAGCTGGATTAAATGGATTTTAATGGATTAAATCCATTACCCCATGCCCTATCACTGCTTGCCCTTGCAAAAAGTCTCTACACATGCTCCCTTTACATATCAAAAGTCTGCTCTAAGGTCTCTTCAAAAGCTTAAAATGAATATGCAAAAAACCCAAAAATCAGGCATATAGGAATTCTTAAAAAGTAAAACTAAGCTATTGAAAGCATGCAAAGCAGCAAAATGGCTAAGAATTGTAGCAACACTGCAAATATAACAACAGGCTAAACATGACTTAACAAACACTGCAAAATTATCTGATACTGAATCTAATCCAGTGAATGATGCCCAGAATCGTTTCGTCAATGTGAGAAGATGAAGTGATTCTGCAATTTTCAGATTGCAGAGCATCAGTTATTCCTAACTTTATTTATGAAGTTAGTTACAGTGGACTTGACACCAGCTCAACTCTTACTTGAAATAAGTGTAACATATACAAGGGATTGGATTTTTTTATGTAACCAGGAACTTACCAAGTGGAATGCCTTACTATCTGGTTTAACTTTATGTTTTTCCATATATTTGATAAGGCTGCAGTTGGTATACCTAGAAAAGGAAACAAAAGTGGTATTTCTAATAGGCAAATCATTGATACTGCCAAGTTTTCTTTGTAGCCACAAAACATATTAATTAACAAGAGCAGCTCAGTCTCCCTGCAAATCCAATAAGCAGGGAAAAACCACAACTACCAACACCAGAGATTCTTAAAAATCAGGACTGAAGAAAGGCATGTTTCCCTCATGTTCTTACAAAAGCGTATCACAGTCACACAAAAAGCACAATTTTAACCCACATGCAGACAGCAAACTATCAACTGGATGTAAACTGCCTGGTAGCAATTTGACTACTATGCTGTTTGATTCAGTGTCTTTCTCATGACAGGGAAGATAGAGATAAATACTAAGCTCATCTGAATGCTCTCCTGCAACCTACAGCTTGCTGCAAGAACATTAATGTATTTATTCTTTTTTTGAAGAGAAGCTGAAAAAAATGGTTTTTAAATGGTTGCAATAGCATGGCAGCTGCAAGAAATGTATGTAACTGTACAGCCCCAAATGTCTCAGCATGGAAATCAGGCAACAGGGCAGCATTTCAACTACAGGTATTATCCTGTGGCAATGTGACAGCAAAGCTGAAGGTTATTTTCTTCTTTAGTCACTGTAAGCTACCCTAGGCACCAAACCTGACAATTATACCCACTGTTTGCTGGAAATGGTATAAGGTTACCAGACCCCTTTTCAACAGAACTCAACAGAATTCTGTTGAAAAGGGGTCTGGTAACCTTATACCACAAGAAATACAGAAACTCATTGCCAGTACCACTGATTTGGGACCAGCTGTGCTTTGCAAACTTCAGAGCTGCATGGGGTCTTACTGGCATCACCTGTTTCACACCTGCCACCTTTCCCTTCACAGCCTCTCTGGCTGCTCTTCTGATCCACCTCAACAGTCCAAGTTCATCACTATGAAACAACTTTCTTTTTCATAATCTAAGTCATAACAATTTCACAGTCCTTGCTTGGCATCTACATAGAAAATAACTTGAATTGCAAGAAATTTAGTGTAGGAAAGAGATATAAAATATGTTATAAATATTAAAAAATATCAAGAAAGTTCAACTCAGACTTACGTGTTTCTCCGAAAATCTTTCATTAGGGTTGAATGTTCTGGCATCTTTTTTATGTCTTCCCAATCTTTATCTGCAAAGCAGTATTAATTATTTTTTCCCTTTCTCTCTGAGTAAAACAAAGCATTTTCAAGTATCTCCACAGCCTCGATTTCTATTTTTTTCTGCTGCTCTAACCTTGCAGTTAGTCTTTGTACTCCATAGCTCCTATGCCTTCATCATCTCTTCACAATAAATCATACCAACACCTGAGAGGTTCCAGCTGTGTGCTGATTAACTCAAGAACTCAAAGAAAGGATGCCAGCTACTGTGCCCACAAAACAATGCTGAAGAAAAACACATCAGGCCTTGTGCTTGAACCCTTCAGGACTGTTATTTAATTTATTTAGACACAGCTGTGATCTCAGGACAGGAGTACACAGGACTCCAGTAAACCCTGTCTCTTTCTAAGGGATTCTCTGTTCTGACAGCACTTTTAGTTATAGGAAAACACCCAGAGGTACTTCTGCAAAGTAAGAAGTACTGTTAGCAAACAAAGTTAAGAAAAAGTCAGTTTTCACACTCAAATTAAAGAATAATTCATCTTAATGTAGACCAAGGCTGAAATGGATTTAAAATAAAAAAACTCACTACCAGCACTTAGCCTCAAATATGTTAAGCTCTAATTCCTGAAAAGGCTCTGTGGGCAACTAATTTGGTTCAATTCAAATCTTTCCTAAGTCTGACCATTACTGGAGAAGAGCAAGTTTAAAAGCACTAAATAGAGATAATTATGTAATTATTACTTAGTTAAACAAAATATTCTCCTCTTTCCTATCCCAGAGACACGAAAAACTGTTTCAGATCTGGCAAGTGTCAATTAAAAGGCAAAAAAATTGCTGTAATTGAATGAAAAGCATTTCTTGGTAAGAACCAAAGAACTCCAAAGGTCAGACACCGCCCATTAGGAAGGATTAATTAAACCAATCAGAAAACCAAAATGAGAGTATGATCTACCTATGTAAGCTATATAAAACCAATGTAAAACCCGAATGAACTAAGAAAAGTACAAAAGGGTAAAATTCTAGTTCAAAAGCAGAAGCGGACAGTATTGCTCAAAGAAGCAAAACTGAGGAGACAATATGCAAAGGCAACATTCACATGGATCTCATACAGCAGTACAGAAGCAATGAAGTACATACACACAAAGAAAAGTCAAAAGCAAAAGTAAGAGCATGTTTAGTAACAAAATTCTAGAACCACACAAACATATAGACCACAAAAGTCATGTGAAAGGAAGAGGCAAGTCCAGAAAAAAAAAAAAGAAAACATAATTAACAGTGGAGCAGAGAATACAAGCAGTGTGGAGAAAGGTAAACAAAAAGCAAAAATAAGGACCCTGTTACTCTGACTACTGTGGTCATGTGAACACTAGAAGACAAAGTATTAACTGAAGCAAGTCAGCCTGCATAAAAACAAGATATGATGAACACTGAGGGGGAAATGCAACAAGTGATATCCCCACTGTAATTTGTTTTGGTTCATATAACCGGTTCTTTCTTCTGGTTTAGAATAAAGTAATTTTTTCTATACCACCAGCTTTCCACCAAGGGGAAAAAAAAAAAAAAAATCAATACCCTCCATTACTTCCAAATGCTATGTTTAACTTGGCAGGAGTTAAAACAAATGAATAATATTCACTAAATATATATTTTTGCTTCGTTTTGTAAATCAGTCACCTTCCAAATCAATAATCAGTACCAAAGAAATGCAGAAATATTTCTTCTCATTTTTAATCATCCACTATTAAACACAATCTTTTAAAATAATACAGCATTGGTACATATATACACAAAGATAACCCTATCATTAATAAAAGGGAAAATATCTAATCTGACCATTGGATTTTAGATTTAGAACTCATGAAATAAAGATTGTGTTTGAACAGCTCTGTTGCTTTGATCAGCTGCCACCTTCATATGCAAAGAAAGTAATATGGATATCTTTCTTTGAACAGCGGTGATAAAAAAATACAGTATGTACCTGCAGGAAATCCCATTACATTGAATATTCTGTCCAGCTGGTCATGGTGATAAGGATTACTAGTTTTGATATCTTCTTGTCGACAATGGAATATTGGCTCTGATGTTAGCAGCTCTGCAAATATACACCCTATGGCCCAAATATCTTCAAAAAAGGAGAACAGAAATAAAAAAACAACAAATGAATCTTTCCAAAAGCATTTGGATGAGATAGAATGTTAGTGTTTAGCTTATCAGAGATAAGGTTCCTGTACTGAAAATTTCAAGTTTCCATTGTAGAAGTGCAATACTCCCTCAATGTTTTCTTTCAGCCTTGAATTCAGTAACTACACAGGAGCTGAGAGAGTATCACACAAGTTTTTCTGGGGTTTTTGAAGTGTAGCTACCACTTAACATTGAAAAAAAATTATTTGGTTAAGAATAAAAGTAAAGGAAACTATTGGGGTAACTGTCACAAAACACAAAGACAAGCCAGCCAGCACCTTGCCTGTCCAGTGCCACACTGTCCTGACCAAGAAATGTGCAAATGCTCATCAGCCAAGTTTAAGTAGTAAATGACCCCAAAAATACAAGCTGAAAAGTAGCAATATTGGTATAAACTGAATGCTATCTATAACACCTTGAAGAAGAGTAACAAGCAAATTGCTACAAGCCCATACACCTCACAACTTTTTAATAACATTGATTAAAAAAAACCACCCAAACCCCACAACCTTTCTTTTTTCATTGTTTTTTCCTATCTAATAATCAGATCGCCTGAATTTTCCCTACTGTTTTCTCAATTTTTTCCCAATATATACAAATGCAATTTTTAACTCAAAGTGGTGCTACACTGAACCTTAAATGAACAAGGTCATAAACAAGGACAAAAGCAAATAATGCAGACAGTATAACCCCATTACTCAGTGTTTTTACACAGTCATTTTTGATCTGCACTTGAAGAACTATGTACTAAAGGCTATGACTGCTTTCGTGACAGTTTCACACGCTGCAATCAGAAGAAATGGCAGTAAGGTGAGGGAACAAGAAAATACAACAAATGAAGAAGTTTAAAGGAACATATAAAATAACGTATCTGATCTAGAAAAGAAACACAGTATTAACAGAAAAGTAAACACGAATACATTTAAGGCATCAACATTAGAATTGCTGACAGAAACACAGATATGATCTTCAAAAAACCAAAACAAAACAAGAAAAAGAGACTGAGTTCTGAGGAAGACTTTCAGGTTACAGAAACAACAACACAGTATGCTGACATACAACCTCCATGTCTGTGCAAAGTGGAGTAGCTGCTAGGGAAGTTATTTCCTCCCAGAACTGGTTGCCAGCCTTTGACACATCTTTTAGACCAGGCAGTAAGAGAAAAACTTCCCAGTGCTTTTCCCTACAGCCTCTCTCCCTTCCATAGCAAAGCTGATCAATCCAGTGAAAGTGAATCTCCCTCCAGTTTGCTTCTGGGTTGTTCCCAGAACTGTTCTACAGCCCACAAAAGCTCCAGCCATCTGTCAAGTGCCTTTGAAAAACACAGAGAGGCTACAATGCAGCTTAATTTTATAGTTTAACTTGAGGGCAGCCACTATATTCTCCATTCTGTACATGTACAATCTAGGTAATAACTTCTGCAATAAAATTTATGCACTGTGCCTCACAGTCATCCTAATATGAATTCTACTAGCAGCTCAAAGATGTCTCCATATTTTTTTATAGCCTCTAACAGCATTTATGAAAGTCCTGTGTGAAAGCCACAAACTTAGATTGCATTGCAGGGCATTTGGAGCCAAAATCCAGCAATACATTTCATTTCTATATATAGCCTGAGACCCCAGTAAAGTAAACAACTTGTCAAACACTAATGTTTCTTCAGGAAACAAGTAATGTACCTTTAACTCCTTTGAACAATTTATCAAAGCTTTAATATTTGGGTACAGTTTACATAAACAACAAAATAGTACATTTTTGTCCAATTTACTTACCAATAGCTTTGGTATAATGCCTTGCTCCAAGAAGCAACTCTGGAGCTCGATACCAGAAGGTTACAACTACTGGATCCAAGTCTGCTAAAGGCTTCAGAGGTGAATTAAATAATCGGGCAAAGCCCATGTCAGCTGCAAAATTCAAAGAGAGATGCTTTAAAATTTGAGGGAAACTAACAATCTTTTTTTTTTTTTTTTTTAACAAACTGATTGAGTTTACTTGTTAGCACTATCATCACTCCTAAATAAAACACAAAGGTGGACTGTAGCAGATATGAACTCTCTGAGCAGATTTTCTCTCTGTAGAAGTTACTGGATGGCATCACCTATTAAGTATATCATTATAAATCATTACTAACGTGAGTCATTTACAAAAAGGAATTAACCATTGTTCTGAAGAAGTTCATCAACTCCTCAGAACACTGGTAAGTCCTGACTCATTTTACCTGATGTTCTCTGGTAAAATACTCCCATTATTACAGGATGTTTTTTCACATAGAAGCAATTTTTAAAGTGAGCAAAATGCAGATTCTGCAAAGGTTAGAATGATTTATAATACATACGTGCACATGACAAAAGCTCCCTCCTCATCAAGTTAGCTGTAGCAAGACTTCCTTCACACAAGAACAGAAACTAAGCCTACAGCATCTGCCTCCCTGCTGATTTGCTATCAAGATGCATTTCCAATAGCAATATACCAGTACTGAATACCATTCAGGCTATGATTTTAAAATTTTGGTTGTGGGCATTGTATCATTAAAAACTGCTTTTTTAAAACTGGTAGTATACAACTGCCTAGAAAGTAGTCTGAATGACTAAATGTAAGTCACACAGGAAAAAAGGGGCAGAAACTAAAATATGCAGCTTCTCCCATGAAATTGCTTTCCTGACCCACAAACCCCCAAATCCCAAGACAGAGTAACCCTATCATGTAGGGATATTCACATGCTGAGAAAGACTTGAATGAAATGGGATGAGTAGCCACCCTGATGGAAAAGGACCTACATGCTATAGCTCACTGAGGGAATACTGAATGTAAGTATGGGTCTGTAGCTTGACTACACAATGCTTAATTATTTTTTCATATGCATTCCTATTTATGATTGCTTTAATGCATTTAAAGAGAAACATTTTACAGTTTTCTACATTAAAATATCAATTACTTGAAATTGATCAAGTCACTAATAACTATGAATAAGGAAAATTATTGGCAGAAAGTGAATTTATGACCCAAAATGACACAAAAAGCCTATAAAAATTATTTTAAGTTAAATACCAGTTATGTATTTTTTAGAAAAATTAGTTACACTGGAGAAGTGGAAACCCTTGGTAGGTGTGTAACTTCTGCATTTTTTTACTGCTGTGGCAATCTTAAGAAAATACGAAAACAATATCTACATTTTGGTAACACACTTAGGAATCCAAGGTTCCCCTCCCTCTTTCCCTGCTGGGAATGGATGGCTCAGAGGACTGGTGGCCCATAAATACAGAATCTTTCACCTGTCCATTAACAGTGGCTGACTTAATTTAGTCATTTACTATGTTATTCTGAAATTAATTCAAAACTACAAATTAAGAAATACATGGGTGGTCTGTGTGCAATTACTAGTAAGTAGTTGTGTACAGCAAGTATCACCACCACTGTCCAAAGTGAGTCCAGAGGATGACCTACATTCTCTGTTTTGGAAGAAACCCTCCATGAAGAGTAAGGTAATATGAAGAAATTTTCCCTTCTGTTGTCCGTGCTGTAGCTGTTTTCTATGCAGACCTCAATCCCTACTGACAACCTTAAAGCTCAGATAGGCATTAAAAACTTTCAGAGTAGGATCTGCAGAAGCATTCAACACCCCGGCCCATCACTCCCTGGATTCCAAAGGACAAGGGAAGGCCTAGAGCAGCACTGAACGCTCCCAGAAAATCCTACCCTGAATCACTGTACTAGTGATTAACAGTATAGTTCAGATAAACAAAACAGTAAGAGAACAGAGCAACAATGAATAAGAGTAATCTCATAAAAGAAAGCCAAAGGGAAGTGAAAAAGATGAACTAGCTTTAAAAATCCCTTCCAAATGGGGCTGCATTACCGTAACAAATGTAAGCAGGTTGTGCATTAGTAGCCTGCTATTACAGCAGTGCCATGATAATGCACAGCCTGGTACAGTTGATTATTGTTAGACTACTGTTAATTTTTATTTATGTATTTAGTTTAAAACAACTGAACTTCTACAAATCATCCTCTCACTGCAAATAGTAACTCCCACCAGAAAATGTTACAACTGTGTGGAAGTATTGGGTCCTTTCTGACCTGATACATCCCAGGCTAAACATTCAGCATTAGCTATTAGCTCTCACTAAACATTTTTGATGGATTTCTGTGTTTTCTGTTCTTTTAAGATCCCTTGTGTTCATCACCAAGGGACATGACTACTCTTTCAAGAATATTTTGTAGGCTGAATGCCACCTTTGATTCCATTATAAGATTTAAAGTTTGCAGCAATGAGTAGTTCCCTATTTAGATTCTTATAAGCAGCAGCAAGATGTCATGGCATTAGAGGTAAATGGAGGAAATTTTAAAATCCCATTTCTTTCTCCTCCTTTCCTCCTAGCTAGCTGTCATCTTTAACCCCACATCAAAATCCCCCACCCCACACAAACACCCACTTAAGCAAAATATAATGACATTTTCCATTTTTTATTGATGAGGCTACAGCATTTCATTGTCAGAACTGGTACATGGGGCTAATATGATGAAGCCAGTCACTCAGAAAACAGCATTTAGGCAATGTGCCCAGGCACATACTGGTATTACAGTGACTACTTTAGGTGGTACAACTGCACCTTCAGAACATTCTAACTTAAATGCTACACTGGGACTTATCAAAGATATAAACATACCAATTTTTACTCTTCCTCGCTCAGGACCTTCACCCATAACTAAAATATTAGCAGGTTTCTGTGGAAAAAAAAATAAATATACAATACATATACCACGATAAACCTAAACATTAGTCTCTGAAAAGTTAATTAAGCTTTGTTTCGCCAGTTTTAAACCAATTTTGTTTTGATAAAAACGACAAGTTTCTCTGTCACAGTAACACTGTGCAAGGACCCAGACACAGGCTCTCCCTGACTGCATCTTCCTCACGTTTCTTCTCGGCGTTGCTGTGCTCCAGCACCACATTCCCTACTGACACCCTGGTGTCTGTCCTCAACACACACGAGCTGGCAGCCACCAAGCTGCTGGGATTTCTACCCAAATTGTCCTAGATCCTTTCAGTGGGAGGCAGTCCCACTGCTGCCCACCACCCCAACCACAGGGATGGGAAGGCAGCTCTACAGCAAGTTTTGCCCAAGGTTATTAGGCACATTTGCAGACACATTGTACATAAAAAATACACAAGTGAGATACAGATGAAACATTACCATATCACTTGATACTGGAGAATACACTCATCTAAATTCTTCCTATTTACAAGTGTTTACCAATTCACACAGCTGCAAAATTGGGAAGCACTGACTTTATGTTATTATTCTGTCTTTCCTGTGTTTGTTTTATTATGGAGGCAAGTTCAAGAACTGAGCTAGGGTTTGCTTGGTTAGAAACATGACAACTCACTTCATAATCCTCTATTTTCTGCTGTCCTGTGTCTCATAATCCATTCTCAGCATCTGTAGTCAGAGGATTTCTCAATTCCTAACACAGTTTATATAATGAAATCTGCAGTGCATATTTGGAGGGGAAAAATGTAAAGAAACAACTAAAGCTGATCTTGTATGCTAGACTTTTTCTCAAATGGAGTGATTTAGATACCAATTCATTCTGTAAATCCTGCACAAAACAGGGATTCCTAGTCAGTTGTGACCTGTAAGATTTTAATAAGGCTGAGTTACAGCTCTTGCTTTGCTCTTCCAGTTTAAATTGATCTGAGGATATGAGTACCTGAGCAAAACAGTTTAGACTACGTAAAAGTTAACATAATAAATCCCAGTATCTTCGTGTGATTTCCTAAACACATTCTATGATATTCTCAAGCCTTCCTGAATCTACCCAGCTCTAATGTAAATACATGAAAAGAGGTAAAAGACCACAATACAATATCAACATAGAAATAATTCCTATTGTGTAAAAAGATGGTACAAAAATTAGTACGCCAGCAAAAAATTTCCTTGAGAAATTAAATCAGTGTTGTTCATGAAAGGCTGCAAAATGGATTTCTGAAATCTACAATCCTTGGACAAAATATGTGAAAAGAATCTGAGGTGATACATTTCTGAGAACAGGTTAAGGATGGAAGACGTTATTAAAAATGTGATCAAAGAAGGTAAGATAGAGTCCATTATCTTTCCAACAGCAATAACAACAGATCCAGCTTGTGCTGTATTAGCTTTGTGATTTCAGAAGAATCGTTCCCCACACCACCACCCCCCCCCCTTTTTGCTTTTTTTCTTTTTTAATAAAGGCATACACTCCAGGTAAGTACTGCTCCAATGCTTAAAAATGCAGAATGTGGGCACACAGCTCTCAAAGCATTCCATTTAGATTGCTTCTACAAAAGTCCTAGAAATAAACAAGCAGCATACATCTTTAAATTCATAGTTAGTGCTGAACTTTATGGCAATTCAATCTGCTAGGTATATCATTTCACCGAAGAAATCTTTCTACTGCTACACTGTGACTCGAATAACAAATCCACATCTTTTACAAAACCTGCTTCAATATATTGTTATTGGATGTTAAGCTACATGTCTAATTATTATGTTGTCAATAGAGTTAATACATTACACAGGCACTAAAATTTTTCACATATATAATACATGGACATAATACATAAAGTACCATTTTCTCCCTGCAAATTCACAGATTGATAATACTCTACAAAAATGCTTTTAACATCCTTATGATATTTTCATCTTAAAATATTTTACTGCTTGGATTTTGGTAAGGACAAGAAGCCCTATTCACACAAAGACTGCATTACACCAGGTGACTAATCAGCACGGCACTGAGTAACAATTCCTGCACCAAAGATCTTCTACCCTAAGGTCAACGCAGGTAGAGATGAGATGGGAAAGCACAGTAAGACAGTACTAGTTAGCAAAATAAGTATCAACAGCTCGATTCACACTCAGACTTCAGAAGTTACAGAAGACATTTAACAATAGAGACAATTCAGAAATCTGTGTAGGAGTATTCTAAAGAAGCAAAATAAAAAGAACCCTCAGTTGGCCTGGAATATTCAGTTCACCTTTTTCTAAAGTCACAGGTACTTCACTGAAACAGCTCTGTTTGGAACAGAAGATTTTTCCTACTGACAAAAATATTTATATAGTCACATCACTGTAAAAATACACCACAGTTAAAAAAAAAAAAAAAGTTATAGGTCTTATTCTAGAAGCTTCCATTTCTAAAATCATTGTATGAATAGACTGGAAAAACATTTTTAGTTCAAAGAATTTTCCAAACAAGACCATTCAAATTAAATTCAATAGGGGCATATCTACCAGAAATCAGTATAGGGATAGTATTGGTATACCTAAATAATATGTATTTTGAACAATCTCTGAAAAACACTGAAGACCACTAACAAAAGTGAATACATATGTCAGGAACTTTTGTTAGTTGTCTTTTAATCAAGTCCACTATCTGGAGGACAAAAAACCCTGAACAACTCCCCAGATTTGTCTCTTTGGACAACTCATTACACATTAGAAATTTATTTGCTTAGAAAAATAAGCAGTCATTGGAAACAGAAGGGAGAAATTTGGATAAGCATTAGTTTATCAGTTTATTTCTAATTATCCAGAGAAAATTGAAGTTGAAACTGCTTATTCAAATCACTTGGGTCGAGCAAGTGAAGCAAAATCTTTCAGCAATTCTTATACTGTGTTCTGAAAACACTTTAAGGTAGCTATATTTTTTCTGTAACTACAAATTATCAACTTAAAGTCCCTAATTTTTGTACTAAGAAAGGCAGAATTACTTTTGCCATTCAGTAAAATAATTTGCAAATGCCAGACAAATGCAAATGAGAAACCTGTTATGATCCTAAACCAAATGTGAAGAGCCATGTAATGATGTACAGCTATTTCAGAGACCAGCCAAAGTGTCTGGCAATCCCGCAGAACTAAATTCAAGAAATACCACCCTTCTCCTCCCAAACCCACCTCAGCAGCAGGGGGAGAATTCATTCTCAACAAAGTATGACCTTGTGACTACGGCACAGCACTAAATCTTATCTTGTCCAATATTTGGCTTTGTAGGACTTCTTTTTATGATTCCTGGACAAATCCTAATCTTGTGCATTTAATCACTCTTACTCTTCTAAAGAGAATAAAGGTTCCCACTGATATATTTTTAGGTACTTCTAATTTAACAATTATTTGCTAAGTGCAAAAAGAAATCCTAAAAAGCAAGTGAATTTAAACCAAGGGAAGTAAAAACCCAAAGAGGTTCCTAGATCTGTGAAGAACTTGAGACAGTCACCTTCACCCATCTGCCTGATCTCACACAATACTGCTCTGTTCACTCCGATCCTGAAGTCTCTGGTAACGAACGCTGCACGACTGCCATGCAATCTTCTCTCTTCCACTCCACTGCTGTGTTTTTCCTTTCCTTCTAACACAACAGACAAGATCAGTCCCCTTGCCTCTTCTCTTCTTCATTAGCAGAAGGCACAGACAACCACTCCTTCGCTGCAAGAACTTCTTACACTTCCTGGGACAAACATCACTCTTCAATCCTATCACCCAAATAAAAAAAGCCCCCAAAACTCTCTCCTACTCTGTGTTTCCTCGCAGGCTACTTTTTTTCCTACATCAATGATCATTCTTGCTGATTTCCTCTAGCTGTTCTGCCTTGGCCTGTTACCGCTGATGATGAATAGATCACGCGGACACAGGTTGAGGTGTGGTGAAAGAAAGAACAGAGTTTATTTTTCCCGCCAGGATTTATAGGCTTCTTACCACGGCCAGGGATTGGATGGTCAGGATAACACTTTCTCACTGCACTGGCCATGAGAGATGCCCATCACAAGACGTGTAACAGAAAGAATGTACACATATCTATGTTTATAGTTACTGTCCTGGGAAAGTCCTTAGAAAACCATGTCAGCAAGCTCAGAAGCTGAGTTTTCAGAGCGACATTGGCCCACCCATTTCTTTGAACTCAAGTGTTCCAAATTACACACTGCTCCTGCTGAGGCTTCACTAATGCTAAATGCAGTGGGGGGATTGTTTCACATGCCTTGCACAGCATCTTCCACTTTGTATGATCCCAGTATGGTATCCTACTCACTGTGTAAGGCTATTGATTCATGTTACCAGCCATGAATTTTCTTCATATCTTTTAAGCAGGACTACTACTCTGAATGAACATTGTAGTCACATACTGCTCCTTAACATACACTAAAAATGTTTGTGTTCTTTCACAGAGGGGAAACTAGACTTCAGAACTTATCTGAATTGCTGTTTTGAAGGCAAAAATGCAAACAAAAAGAAAATTACATCAGCCTGTGACGAGATGTGACAAAAAAGAAAAAAACATTCCTGCTGCTCAAAGGAACTTATTTATTATTCCATTATTTATTTATTCCATGTTTGTAATACCAGATGTCTGGAAATCCTAGGACATTGCTCCTGGAAAAGTATTTTGGTGTTAGGCCATCCCTTCACTAAGCTTTACTCACCAAAGCAGTGGGGAAAGAACTGGGCATTTTTAGACAGCTTAGCCATTGCAATTTTTGGTACTTTTAGCATCAAACCAGGTCTGTGGGAACTATTTTTCCACATATGTTTTGCTACTCATCTGTTTCTGAAATAACCAGTTTTCAAAGATTGATTTTAAACATAGGTATCAGTGAGTAATCTAAATTCCTTTGTTTTACCTATTATGGTATTATAATGTGGATGCCACCTCCTCTCCAGCCACATTATTAACTTTTTACAACATTTCTATGTATACTAATGAACAGATGCATATTCTTTACATGTCCTTTTTAATGCACTGTTTAATAAGGTTTTACTATAATCCTAACCCACTTTCATTTCAATAATCCAACACTTCAGAGTTTGGCTCCTAAAACATTACTCAGAAGAGGATTCACAATGGTGGGGTGAGTCACACCAGTGATATTTGTTAACCACTGGTAATTGTGCATCATTACTGGCTGTGCCACCAGTTTACAGAACTGGCCATGCCATCCATTTCTACCCGTGAGAAACCATGAGAGTTTATAAGAATGTAATACTAGTTTTCAATTTAAAAAAAAAAAAAGAGCAGTCTAACTTTAAAAGAACAATACTAGGCAAAGGGCTTTTATCCCTAAATTATTTTGCTTTTTCAACTATGACTTCAATAATGATTCTGATTTATAGTAAACCACTTCTTTATATTTTAGATTCGAAGTATCATACTAAACAATACAGGAATTATAATCTATATTAAACAATATAGATTTAGAAACACAACTCTACAATCATACAAAACCATAACTGAACTTCTCCAGCTGTGTGTGAGGAAGTGCCTGTGACGCATGAAACACAAGTAAATTAAAAATGTCTCACTGAGAAGAAAAAAAATCAAAAAATTTTGAAAGACAACTGCAGGGGCTTAGCAAGTTGCAGACTGCTCAGAAGAGCACTTTTGTGGCACAGTGGTAGAAACTGTAATATACTGATGTGGTTTATCATTTCCCAGGTAGGTCGTCTGACAAGAAAAGCTGTGCAGCAAAACCTACTAGCCTTCAGTTTGGCTCGCAAAATCCACACCCCATCTCAAGGTGTATGATGCACAAAAGATTCAATGTTTATGCTTCTTCCAACACATCTCTAACAACCTACATCAAAATATTTCCTTATTATCAAGGTGGTATGCTCCCTTATTCCATTCTTAGGGACTGGAACTGTCTTTTTGGATCAGTTTATGGTTAGAGAAAATAATTTCATTCCAAAATAACTCCATTTTCTTTCCACTTCCAACAAAACTTACTACTTCAATACTAAACAGTACTCTAGCACAATAGCAGTGACAATATAGCCTTATTCAAATGATAATACCAGCATTTTTCTAAAGTTAATTGCTTTACATAAATTCAAAGACGTGCATTTTCTTTTACAACTGTTTTGGGCTTTAAAATATATTATAATCAAAAGACACCACAAACACTGGTGTAAACAATGGCTTCACAACATGTATTAAATCTAAACATTAAAATATTCATTCTGATTACAGAACACATGAATTGTAAAAAGCACTGGAAAATTAAGAAAGCCTATTTTAATGTAATACCTCCTGATCATTATCTTCTTATAAAGAACATCCCAGAGCTCTTTAATGTAAATAAACTGAGCATCTGAATAAAATTCTCTTTAAAACAAGGAGCTATAAAAATTATCAGTAACAGCTAAACAAAAACAAACCCCTAAATTATCCAAGCACACATGTCCAAAAATTTTAAAAGTACAGGAAGTATTTGGATAGGATAGAAAATAGAGGTATGCTGTATTTACGCCAAGGGGGCCTTCTGCTAGTTACCATCAACCATATTTTATCTCTGTTTCAGCCTGATGAAAGCTGTTAGTCTCACTACTATGTTTTTATGCTCTGAACACACTCCAAAAATTTTCCTTCACTGATGTCACTCAATTACTGCCAACTTGGGGAAATATAACTTATTAAAAGCTTGCACGCTGCTTAATATACAGACTTCTCTCCCTTTCACTGGAATTGAAGTCAAGCTGAATAGAAAAATTTAATTACTCTTTTCAGGCCAATTCTTTCACTCCTTAGAAATGTCAGCACAAGCGGCAGGGTGTGACTTTCTGTACTAAGACTCAAAGCAAGGAAAGGTGGATATCATAGGCAAAAATATTACTATAGCAGGAAAATCTACCATGTCAAGTATCATTAAGACATCATTCAAAAGTGTAGTAATAAACTTAATACATTAAAATGAACACTCCTAAAGAAATTTATTTCCTGTGGGTTTTTCTACAGCAGTGATTACCCTGTCCATAGGATAGGATGACTGGATGCTGTGGACACATTAGAGTGGGATCAAATGGAAGAAGAGAGCATGCACTGAAACTGGTTTTTAGGTACTATGTTATTCTATGTATTATTCTGTCTCCCTTCGAAATTCAAAGTTCTGCCTCACAAGTAAGGATTTAAAATGTGTAATAAAAACCCTGAGTACCATTTTTGCTCAGTAATTTTGTTGGAGCAGTTTCCACAGAGTAGTACTGTAATCTCATCCCAAAACTTTCACACAAAGGCAGAAAATTGCCTTATTTACTCTTTGGTATACATGCAGCTGTGTTAACCCTGGCCATTTTCTTTAAAAGCCCTATTTTGTTGGTGTTTTTCATTTAAATAATACTCTCGTTACTTCCATATCATTCTACTTGTATGGACTATAAACAACTCCTCCCTGTTCTGGATTAAGGAAAAATACCAAAGGTGAAAAGCCTATGTAATTTACTACTGTGCACTTTCCAGTGGTTGCATGGGCTTTACTTGTGTTCACCTGTTGGAGCACTTTTGTGCACAGAACAAATATAGTATTTCAAACTACATCACAAGTATCTCCTTTTGTGTCACTCATATTCACAGTAAGACAGATGAAATTGGGAGTTCACAAAGAACAAGCTTCGACGTGGGATAAGCATGTCCTATTCATAACATTACTTTAAAACCCTAAGATAAGAGTTACTCAAAGGACTATTTTCTTATCATCTTTTCCTTTAAATAATGAATCTAGATAATGCATACAGATTATGGCATTTTCTTGGTACAGCAGACTGCAGTGGAAACACTTATTACAGCTATTTCCTATATTTTGAACAATCCGTATTCTTACCTTCCACAGCATTTTTTGGTGTGCTAACTTTTCCACAACCTTAACAAGGTACTTAGCAGTAAGAAAATCCGACAAAACTAAAATTCAAACTTCATTTAGGTGTTTCTAAAATCATACCCTAGGGTTTTTACTAAATCCTACTGAAGGGTTTTTATTGACCAAACTTACTTTAAAGGTACATTTATAATCAAAGAGCTTCTGGTACTCCATACTTCTCTTAGGTCAGAACCACAAGTTATGCTGGTATTTTTTCCATCTGATAGCTCATCACCTTTATGGCAGGAATTAGATCTGAAGTTTCTAGCATGCCTTTCCTCTGCAAAACTCTTACCTCTGTATTTACACACACAGATACGAGAGTTCCTGCAGCCTGTTCGGTTTACTGACTGAGATTGCCTTCAAACAAAGATTACTTACGTTACTCTTTCCAGCACCAGAATCAGGTATCTGGCCATCTTGGAAAGCCAGCACATTAGAAAACAGGCTAGTAACAAAAGAACAAATTTATAGCTGCAGAAAAGAAAAAAAAAACTAATATAGTCTGCCCAGCAGCTGACATATTTTCATCCCCCAATATGTCATACATATGCAGATAGATGTAAGTAATCATCTTATATTCCTCAATATATTAATTAAATTACACCGTTCTATTTCAGTTATCAATTTACTCGAATTACCTGGAATTTTAAGAAGTTAAAATATTTCTTAGCTTGAAAAAAGCAAAAGAAGTATTTCAGCATTTGTCCCTGGTTCAATTATCAATATCTTTCTCCCAGAACATATGCCCTCCTCTATATGACATTTGCTTTCCATGACATTTGAAAGTAACGGTCTATTTTGATACATATCTTTTTACCAAATGTACCTGAAATTTGCCAACAGATACAAAGGTCACTTGAGGAAATTAAGAACCAGCATGCCCAGGTAAGCTTTGTTTACCTAAGCAACAACACAGTATCAACAGATGAACATTATTTTCTTTTTATGGTAAAACATGCAACACAACTTGCATTCTCTAAACTATTTTTTCCTAGAGACTGTAGAAGCCATGCTATCATTTTGCATATCTACAACTCTAAAGCACCACTTTGTTTCCAGACTAGAAATTAATATGCAATATGAAGACATGTATTTCTGGTGCTGTAACTAAATGTATATTCCACCAGACAAGGACAAACTTCCCAAAGGCACAGAAAAAGCCTGAATTGATTTCATACCCTGTAACGCAAAGCTGCAAATGGTTATAAAGATCTGTTCTGAAACATTCAATTTAGTCCTGAAGGGCTCCAGAGGAATGAGGGAAAAGATTCAAATTTGGAATACCCCTTTTGCAACAATTTTCACTGCCTGTTAACTGGTCCAAGACTGCTAGTTAAAATTATTCCACGTACAGTGATGTTGAAATGTCAGGGAAAAAATGGTCTGCTTCCATTGCTTCTTGTGTCTGACAGCTCTGCAGCAGATAAGGCAAAATTATCTCACTAAAAGATCAATAATCATGTAATGCAATTTCATGCCTACAAATCCTCATCTGTGTTGCATTTGTCTGTCCCTAACATATCTGGTAGCAGTTCAATAAGCAGTCTTACTATTCCAATTTATTTTCTGCACCTTGTATTTCTTACATGCAGAAGCGTACAATGATTTCAGAACACCGAATTCAGAACCTTTACCTGCTTAACTTACTTCCTCTAAGTAATAACAGTGTCCAAGTACTTGTGTCTAAGGTTGGTCATATTATTGGCTTGGTAAATTAGCAAAGTGCCACTCATAATAAATATATTGCTCCACCTTGACTTTCCCTTTAAACTTCGCACAAAGATTGTACTTTTTCTAGTTTCAAACCAAGATTCATTCATTAATAGAGAAAAAAAAAATGTAGTCAGTACTACTGCCAATTTTAAACATGAAGGTTGTGAGACTTGGGTTTTATCACTGCACAGGATTAATTATTTTGAAAATTATCTATGGAAAAGAAATACTGAGCTAAAAAGAGGAGAAACTAAATTTAGGTTCCACCAGACAAAACGTAAGTCAGTACCCCAGACATGCTGATACAGTCAGACCTTTTGGAAACACCTGCCAAAGATAATGAAAGGCTGCAAAAAATTATAGATAGGGTTGGACTTGACAATCGAGCAAATGGGGCTTTGAATAAAAGCAGTAGTCTAAGAGAGGTAGATTTGAAAAACCTGTACCTGGAATAGAGATTTCTGACCTTTCCTTGCACCCCTACTTTCACTAAATCAAGCATATAAAAGAGCTTTTCACTTGCAATCAGAAAATTATCCACCAAATGTTCCCCTATTCAGCACTCCATCTTTTTATAAATTGGAATCCAACAGCATTGTGTGATAAAAGATTATCAAATAACTTTTAGGACTGATTTAGCATTTTTGCTGAACAGCGGTTGCTTGAATAAAAATTTTCAGGTGTTATCTGTTGATCTCACATACTGCATAAATCTTGTGAGTCTGCATTATTCTTTCACCAACCTTACTTAAAACTTTTTAAATGGCCTTGCATTTTCTTGTAAGTCCTATGGTTAAAGATGATCAGCCTGTAAAAACCTATGAACAATTACATTCAGATTCAAAAATTGCTTGAAGGGACACAGCCTGTAAATTAAAACAAAATTTTTTCACTATCTTTAAAGGTTGATTTCCAAAATCACCAGGAAGGCTTGCAGTGAAGGCCCAAACACAACTGGAAGAACAGAGTGAATATTTTATTTTCATTTATATTTTCCATCTGATTTCAGTACTTAGCACCTTCAGCAAAGAATGAAAAATACAGGCCTAACAGCTCAAGGCTTGGGTATATCTTTTTAGAAAGATATTGCCATTACACAAATGTTTCATACCAAAGTCTGTAAAAACTGATGATCCAGTACAAGTGTATCTTTCATTTTTTGACCACACAGCTTCCAAAAAAGGTTTTAGGGAATACATCACCTTTTTGCTCAGGAAAAGAAAATGGCACCATGTCATACCTCTCATCATACTGTAGTCAAGATACATTGCAAAAATGTTCCAGTGCACTTCAAAGATTTGGTATTTCACTTTCTTCACACTGTTCGTTATTCCCTGGAAGCTATTTGATCTTTCATATTCATCTTACACCTGCTTCTACACAGCCCACCCCTTGCACCTGGTTTCTCTTCTCTTGATTTGTCATGAGCTGGAGTTTAGACTTTGAAAGAGCAGTAATTGAATTTTTCAAGACAAATCAAGTGGTGGAGATACAACACATTCACAGAATGGCTGAGGCTGGATGGCAACCTCTGGAAACTCAGGTTACTAATGATGATGTTCAACGGCACTAAACTCAGAACCAGCCCTTGGGACACTCCACCAGTGACTAGTGTCCAGCTTAACTTCGTGGCTCTTCAAGCCCTTCAACTTATCCAATTTTCAATGCCCTTCACTGTGCACTCCTGCTGTGTACTTCATTAGCTTGTCTACAAGGATGGCTGGGATGCTGGGCTGAAAGCCTTACTAAAGTAAGCAACATCCACTGCTGTTAGCCCCTCCATCGAGCTAGCCACTGAAGGCTTTCAGCTTGGCCAATCACAATCTCCCTTGCATAAAAATCCATGCTGACTACTCTCAATCACCTTGGTATCTTCCAGGTGTTAGAAAATGGCTTCCAGGAGGATGTGATCCATCACCTTCCCAGTGATCAAGGTGAGAGTGACTGGGAATGTAATTTCCCAGACTCTCCTTGAAGACTGGAGTGACATTTGCTTTCTTCCCCTCAGGAACTTCCCCAATGGCTATGACCTTTCAAAGAGAGTGGTCTCACAGTTATTTGCATATATGAATATGAAGCACATGATTTGATATATCTCTATAGGCTTCTCTATGGTGAAGTCAAAGATCTCTCACTACTTTTCCAACTAGAAGGCTGGTAGCACTGCAACAACATGCTCTATTTCTACCTTTAAATCTGCATTTCTACAAAACTGACAGATATTACTCAGGCAAAAGCTTAACCTAACAGGCTATTTTTTCAGGGGGTTTTGGGTTGCTTCTCTCTCTTTTTTATAATCACTGGCATGAGCACTAAATACTAAAATTTTGCAGTTTCTTTTGCTCAATCTACATTTTCATTACTTACTAGTTTGAAAGCATAATCTAATCCATTTATAAAGTCCTCAGAAAGGCAGGCAAGGGAATAGTCATTCTCCTTGTAAAAAGAAAAATTAAGAAACACTAGATAATATTATTTTAACTATGGAATATTTAGAACTATAGTAAAGTGCAACTCACAGGAAAGCATGTGATTAGAAGCACATGCAAGAAAATAAAGTTCTGCCGGACACACTGTTCTTTTGTGATCTCATGAAAGTACACACCTAATGAAAAACACCTTGGAAACAAAAATATTGGGAAATACAACAGCTGACAACCAGAAGAGTGATTTGTTTTGGATTACTGGGGGGTTTTTTTCTCCTCTGAAAGCAAATAATCAGCAAGTCATCATAATACCTTTTGGGAAATAATACCTTTTACTTGTTGATCTACCTAGAGTAGAAAATCACCCCATTTTTTAAAGCTACAAACTTATTTCTAGTAATGTGCACTATTATTACTTTTTTCTTTTCAAGGGTTTAGGTTTACTCTTGCAAATGACCACAGCTTTGGAAGCTTTATAGAAAGACAGAAGGGCATTCCTGTATTTCTGAAGTAATCCTTAAATATTGACAAGGAGACATCCTTGGATTCTGGAGTTCTAATGAGGAAAACTGTAAATTGCCAAGTTAAAAAGTTCCATATATTTAACTTTGCCTAAAGCACACATTACAGAGCCTGGAAAGTGACTAAGGTCCTGTCTACAGGAAAAGACTCTGGCAGTGGCATTTCCCCATTCATTGTTAAAAGAACATCTTTAATGTTCTCACTAATCCCAAACCTGGTAGCAGGTATCCTTGGGAAGAGTTCACATCTCAGAAAAGCTATGTACCAACTGCATTAAAGCCTGACTGCCTCAGAGCTTCTTAAAAGCCAGTGCTCGGCCCACAGCAGCCCTTGAGCTGAGCTACACATCACGAACGCCTTCCCCAGACTGCACTAGTGCCAATCTGCAAATGTCACAAACAGTGACACAATCCCAGGCTAAGTAGGACAGGGATGCTATTGACAAAAGCTAGGAGACTGGTAATTCCTTTGGCAAGAGATAGGAGAAGAATGGGAAGCAGAAGCCCAGCACTCTGCTCCCCATTTCCATACCTCACTTGCCAGGTGGCAGTTCATCTGCTCAACACCCACTCACACCACGCACAAAGGAAAAGGCCAGGAAATGTAGTCTGAAGATTTAGAAACAAAAATAATTTTATAATAGTGTCCCAACTGCAGTACTACAAGACATGTGAGATTTCCTCTAGGTTTTTTCATCGGGTTTTTTTTTGGTGTGGTGGTATGCTTTTAAGCACTGCTGCACTGTGGAAGTATTTTCAACAGCTCAGGTGCCAATTCCATCATTAATGTAAACTGCAGACTAATCTTACTGTCACTATACAGAACCTGCGGAGGGCTGCTCATCTCTTACCTGAGACTGGATCCTGACTGTGTAGACAGGACTAAAAAAAATTAAATAGAAAAAAAAAAAAATTACCAAAAAAATTAGAGATGCACTTTCAAAGGCTAAGAGGTGTGGCTTAAAGCTTATTGTACCATGCAAAAGGACCTCTATTTTGAGCCCGTTACTTGAAAAAACCTTCCAAGCATGCTGTCTTTTCCCTTGCTGTTGAGGTTGCATATTGATGAAGACATATCTATGGCCAATCTTCTGCTTATGCAGAAGTGTGGAATAAGAACTTTGAATAAAGGAAGAAGCACAATAGCTGCATATTATAAAGTGGAAAAAATACTCAAAAAATAAGTCAGCAAAATGCAGGATGTTTCAAACATGCTTGATAACTAAATTCAAAATATTATTAAAACTATAATTGATGCACTTTGTGGTAATTATATGAAGTGTTCTTATTTCCTTCCTGCTACAGTCAGAGCATGAATAAACAATCTGCTTTCAACTACTCTCAGCCATGAAATTTAAAGAAGCTGAAGAATATGCAAGTCAAATAAAGAAATTTTAAAAGGTCTAGCATATATTTGTTGAAAAATTTTACTGGTATGTTTCAAAGACTTATGGGAAAGCTAACTACTCAGGTACAGTAGTATTCAAGGCAGTATTCAAAGGTAAATACAATCAACGTGTCCCTGCTCTGATGGAAATGGTGAACTGGCTTTCATGTACCCAGTGAAAGAAAAATAGAGTCAAGTATTTAAGTTTCCGCAATGATTTGTACATATTTCCTTTGTAAAAGGAACACCATGACTACAGACCCCACAACAGACAATTGTCTTCCAACAGATTTTGCTGTTTCATACAGAATAGAGTCACTTTATACAAATCTTACATGAGTTCAGATTTCTTGATTTCAATCCTGTGAATACAAATATCAGCCTAAGTTTGTGTGCTTTTAATAGCTGCTACATTTTGCTGCCCAGCTTGCAGATGCTAGCAAGAAAAGAGTTGGTTTATGCCATATTTTGTTTCTGGTTAGAGAAGTCAAAATCTCAAAAAAACTACCTACCTAAAAAGCTAACGCAACTAAGACATCTTAAAAAAAAAACCACCAAAAAAAACCCAACAGAAAACCAATCCAAACCCAGAAAACTGCACTTAGATGGAAGGTAAAAGTAATATAGATAATTCATACCATTAAAAAATTCCTTATCCTCTGAGAGAATAACAGATTTTTTTTTGTCGAGTACTATACTCTTTAGCTTCCTACCAGCCCCAAGCACCATCACTCTTGTAAATACAGTATATGACATGCAAGCAAGCATGTTACTTAAGCAACTCTGTGGGTCTATCTAAATCCAGGAAAACATAAAACATCTAGAAACAACAGCAATACCTATCGTTTAAAGGCACAGTAGGAAAAAACATAGTAAATCTGTCCAGCCATCCAATCTGGAGTTAAAATTGATGATTTAACACTGGTATTCCTGAAGAATAATGTTACAAGTATCCTGAAATAGAAAATCACATCTAAGTATTAGTATCAGTTATGCTGCTTTGAATGTTAGTGAAGTCCCAATTCTCAAGCTTAACCAACTGGCCTCTTTCTTTCCAAGACTAAACACTAGGTAAAATCCCTCTGTTAATCAAGTTATTTCCAGCCCTGATAAAAGAAAGCAAGCATTGGCAAGTGCAGTTCTGTCTTTTGAAACATGTGCCCTCTGAATTCAGCTCAAACTGGACAGTTTCAAAACAACAAGTCCAAAAGGTTTCCATGGACAAGGTGGCACAGGCAGCCCCTGTACAGCTCTTACAGGATTCTCACCAACACAGCTTGACAAGGTTCCGGTGGGAAGACCTCTCAGTCTCTGCCTCAAGCTTTTGGTCTCTTCCTCAGATTATCCAAAGATAGCCAATTGTGATGGTGGATTTTCTGCTGGAAGGAAACTTCATGCTGGACTGAGACCACCAACTCATTTCACAGAAAATAAGATGGCAGTAGTTTTTTTGAAGTTGCCAACTGAAACTTGAGCTACAGCCCTAGATGTGAAAGGCTCTGTAATAAATTACCAATCTCCTGAGCCATCCAGTTAACAATATGCATGGTTTTCTTTTAAGCATTATTTCAAGTTCATAAATTATCTGAAACTGTAGAAAGTAAAATGTCAAAAAATTTAGATTCTTGATGACAAATCATTTGTTTCCTGTATGCCTCTTAAAAATACAATAAAGTTGTCTACGTAGTAACATCCACTATGTATTTCCATATTATATTTTGCTCCACTACTTCATGAGTCATGACAAAGCAACCAGAATCTTTTTCGTATTTCCCCCTCAGTGCTGAGCCTTTTGTTCCATTTCTAAAACCAGGAGCAAATGAAAACCATCCACACAATCATTGCAACAAAGCAAAGTTTCCTTGTATTTCAGTTCTGAAAATGCTGTTTATCAGAGATATACCTTTTTCCTTCAGTTTAAATGGACAAACTGGCATTCTGTAAAAGCATTTATCAAGCATGAAAATAGATGTCAAAAAAACTAGTCCTTGACCAAATTTCCAGGAAGGCTATTAAAGCTATTTCAAAGACAAAAAGTGACTCTGGAGGAGTAGTAAGGAAGCCAGACTTATTTCACCTAACACAGAATATCACTGGTAATACTGACTCATAGGAATGAAAGGTCAAACTAATGATACTTCTAATTACTGAAATTTCATTTGTGCATGAGAGTATCATATGTAATACTTAGAAACAAATTGAAAAGAAATAATGCTATCAAAGAGTAAGAGCTACAGACAAGTGGATCAGAGAAACTACCCAATTTGAAGACAACAGACAAAAAAAGACCAGTTAGCTGAGGGCATATTTTGAAGGCAAATATATAAGAATTGGTGAGACTCACCAGTTGAAAAGAATTTGCTGGTTAAAGACAGCAACCCAGATTAAAAATGTTTTCCTTGTGTTATAGCTTGGATAAACATTAATTTACTTGCAGAAATCATCTGAAGTTGGTGTGGCTATATTACTGGTAGATTATAAACATTAGGAGAAAAGAACAGCTTTCAAAAGTCACTTTCCTACATTAAACTGATCATTTCAGAAAAAAAATCTTTTTTTCAGCAGTTCTTACAGCCAGTCATTCTCCCCCATCTACACCAGAACGGTATTTAGTTATTTATCTTGCCTGCAGTGATACTACTAAAGGCATCCTCTGTACCTCCATGTGCCTTTTATTTAAATGAACCCATTTAAAATAGTTTATTTAGAAGATGAAAAAACAAAAACAGCCATCTGATACACTTGCTCTCATAAGCATATCAGATCGCAGCCAGCTTTTAAAATTCACTCTACTAATCAAGGCCATCTGACTGCAGTGTAAAAACATTTATTTATTAGTACATGCTCTTAGCACCAAGGTTTTTGTTTCCCAGTGGTTTTTCATTAAAAAAAAACAACCCTTGCCCTCAATCATCATCCCAGTGCTAAAACCCATTGCGGATCCACTTACCAAATCCCTGTGTAACACCCAGTTAGCATGCAGGTAGTGAATACCATCTAGGATCTGATATAACAGCGACTTCACCATTCCCCGAGGTAACTGAACTGGTTTCTTGTTTGCTTTAGAAGCCCTGTGAAACTTGATTATATGCTGCAAAGGGGAAAAAAAGAAATGAAAATAAAAGAAGTGCAATATTTACACAAAAAGACTGCCATCAACTCCTTACACAGACTTCTAAGGGTTTTTTCAACCTTTCATGATTTGTTTTCCAAACAAGAAACATGTGCCTTAAGTACTAAAAAATTAATACTGTACTAGGTAAAGTGATCACTGTCCCAAAGCAATCTCCCAAAAATTAAATCAGTTTTTGCTGTGGTTTAACCTCAGCAGGCAGCTAAGCCCTGCAGAGTATGAGGAATACAAAACCACTATGACCATCAAAGCACATTTCCTTGCAGATCACTGATCATTCAGGTTTTAGAGGCATTTTTGTTTGTGGAGTCTTTTTGTTAAGATAGGCTGATATCCTGTACATCAAATCACAGAAATACAATGTATTACCTCCTACATTATTTTACTTCTAAGTTTTCTCCTACAGTAATAATGACTGTAACATTCAAGACCTAATACCAAGCAGAAATTTTTGCAAACTGCATTAGGAATTTTCTGATTTAAATCAGAAGCCCAGATTTATTCCTTTTTTATTTACTATACCCTTATAGCACAGTAGTCTCAAAACAGAAGCTGTTGACAGAGCAAGTCTACAAATCTGTCCATCTGAAAGTCAGCCATCAAGTCAGAGACAGAAAAAGAACCTTTAGTAATTCTACGTTTAGACACAAGCAATGATGTCTGGCACAAAGGAGGAGTGCAAAAGGATGTGTTGTCATAGCACTTGAGTCCCAGGTGTCACTAAGTTCAACAGCAAGGTGTGCCATAGTCATGGTAACCATCATTTCCATGTTTGCCTCCTTCAAACACAGAGGCAATCTCTAGAACAAACTTATCGTATCACATTTTATTTCTGTAATGGCTTGCACTTGTGTGATCATCAAAACAGCCCAGATCTTGTCTACCAAAACCTGGCTCCAAACTTCTATCATGTGCTCTTCCTACTACATTTATGACCCTTCTATTCCGGGTGCAAATTAGCTAACCCAACTATCTAACACCCTTCGGGAAACTGCCTTTCCTCTCCTGCTGCAGCCCAGCTCCACACAGCCTGCCTTCCTTCGCTTCAGGCAGCAAGCCTTGCTTTCCTGTGCAGAACAGGCACATTTCTGCCCTGACAATGGTAAAACTGGAGATGGACAAAGAAGCATTGATGAAAAGGTGACAGTCCCTGTACTATAAGCCAAGCACCACATGCACAAGCATCCCTCAGCCTAAGCCACAAGTTTCACCTCCTCTCACCTCACACTTCCACCAACTCCAAAACAAATGTTATTTTCATACAGTGGACAGAGAGAAGTGAATCTTCAGAGACAGGCAGAAAGACAGATGGTTGTTCTAAACTTCTTTTGCTCCTGCTCTAATACACTCTGTATTATCTGGCCCTTTCCCAGCCTTACTTAAAACCTGCTGTGCTAAATACACGCAGTGCTGGAGCACTTGATCCATTGCTGGCTCTTTGGGGCACAGAGCCAACCCAGTCATCGCAACCAAGTCTCTCACATCCAGGTACAGTGAACAACCAGGAGCTGGTGCAGCGGGGAAATTCTGGAGTTCATGCAGGTGTATGCATGTAAGCATAAAGGTCAAAAATGAGAGTAATTCCTAAGTTACTTACATATAAACCAGTGTTTCATTAACAGAAAGATTTCTGTGATGATTTAGGTTTATGAAGCAATGAAGAAATGTATAAATACAAACAAGTACAGGTCATAGTAATAATACCGCTAACAAATATGAAGACTTGTAGCACATTTTGAAACAGAAAAAAACCCCTCAAACGTTCCGAGACTTCTGTAGCTTAGCATGTCATAAATATGGGGGAGTAGTGAAAAAAAGAGTGCTCTTATTTTTCCATCATATTAAAATAGAAACAAAACAAACCAACTGTACTCCATTTCCTCAAGATGTTGTTGCTGTTTATCAGCCTCCAGAATGTCAACATTTCAGCTGTTTGCTAACTTTTTTGTCTCTAATTTTATTTTGGTAACAAAACCTCAATACCAAGTATCAGAACTTCCAAGACAGGTAAGAAGCTGTAAGAAAATATCTTTCATTTAATTTAGTGCAAAGAAAACTGACACACTGGCTTTTAGGCAAATGCTACTGAATAATTCCAAACTATAAGGAACAGCATTTTCAGAAGAAATTAGTTTTACTTTGGTTTGTGCTAAGTGACATGCTGATGAAAAAACAACTCATGATTCATACTATGCCATCCTCACATGTACACATTCATAAAAATTTCCATCTCATTACAAATTGTTTCTGTGGCACCTTTTGATACAAATCTTAGCATCTTTTGAGGTTAAGATTTGTTGCATTGAAAGCAATGTTCCAAATGTATGTCAGCATTAATATGAGGCACACACACCTTTTTTCAGGGAAGTCCAGGCTGCACATTATTTTTCATGTTTTACCATGCTATTTTATTTTTTAAGTATTCTGAATGGATATTAAGCTTACAAATATTAAGTTAACAGAGGAATACAGTATGTATATTAAAACAAATTTACTTTGCCTCCAACAGGTTTATATTTTAAAGCCGTATCTTGCAATTAGGAATAAATAGCTTTCCTCCCAAATACACAGAATTTCTGCAGATGAGTTGAGAAAAATTTTTCCCACTGAAATGTATGAATTAAATGAACAGTGTAACTACTCTTATTTCAAGTATTCGTGGATGACAATCAATGCAACTAAAACTCTGAACTGTCCTGTTCAAAAAAATAAGTTAGTCATTTTTCAAAGGGGATCCACGTGCGTAATCAATGCATTTTCCTGCACCCTACTTTAGCTCTAATAGGGATTTATAGCTACATTTATTTAAGTAGACTTCTAGCTACTGAGAGCTGATTTCTGCAGATTTTTTGCCATTTTTTATCTTCTTAAAGAGATCACAAGTTAACTGTGTGGTATGTTTACTTAACATTTTCCATTTCTTTCCATTTAGTACTGAAAATGCTTCCAACATGGAGAAAGCAGCTATGCTGTATTTAAAAATTATGCGTCTCTCATTTGCTGCAACTAAAATTCTAAGCCTGGTACCTACAAACAATTCACCTTACCCAGAGGTCATGCTCAGCGTAGTCAAAGAGAAGCCACACTTTCCTGTCAGCATGAGAAAGGAACACTTTTTGCAGAGAAATGACATTTGGATGCTTGAGCTCCCGCAGCAACTGCAAAAGAAAAAGTCCGCAACAGTTATATCCATACATCCAGAGCTGGGATATTTAAAACACAAACAACAAAAGTTGAAATCTGCAAGCCATAGAACACCACTTTTTTTTTTCATGAAAGAACCAGTTTCAAACCAAAGCTGAAAGCAGGTCATAACCCCCTCAGGGCACTCACTTCCTATTCATTCTCTAAAAGCCCAACTCCATGTAAATCTCATTATTATCCAGGACCAAGATGACTCTGCAAACAGCCAGCTGTGGCATCTGCCCTTTTACATAGGCTGTAATCTTCAAGAGTCCCAGTTGGAGTACCCCATTTTCTCCTCACTCCCAGTTATCTGAAAATGCTTCATTTTGGTTGCAGTCATTTGAGACTGAATGGGATGGCTGATGTAGAGCTCGTCAATGCAGTCACTAAACCAAGATGTGTTTTGTAAGGTGCATTCTGCTCATCTACAAAGTCACCACTCTCCACAGAAGAAGGTCCAGCTTCTTGCCACAACACAGATCACACCAGATAGTACAATAAGCCACCCATAAAACAGCACCCAGTTCAAGAGAAAACTACTCTGTATGCACAAAGGCTGGTAAAAGGTAACCTGGTACGGAGCTCTTGAGCTGAGACAAATCAGGGTACTAACAGCAGAGACAGCCCTAGCAAAGGGACACAGCTGGAACATCTTTCAGCAGTAGTGAGCCATTAAACCAGTTCAGCTGCTTCACAAACTATAGTTCGAACCCCACCAAAAGGAAAGCATAGCTGAGATACAGCACAACAACTGAATGCAGACAGCATCAGTCTATTTGAGCTCTACTGGTCATGTTACAATCATACTGCACTCATTAAATTGGTAAGAAAGAAACAAAAGCTTTATCTAAGCAAACTGCAGTTAAATGTGACTACTCAAGAGTAGTCAAATTCCTAACAGTTCAGTGTGCCAAAAATGATGACATTTCTTTATTAAAAGGAATCGTTAGGGCTTTTTCTTTTTTAAAAAAATGCCAACGGAGAATGAAACTATTCTTTGAATACAGAATTTACCTCTGACACTCAACAAAAAATAGTTTTTTCCACTACATAACAGGAAATAAAAAAAAAATCCTTTTTATTTATACCTTTGTCATAAGTGCTAAAATTTTAGCTGCTACTGAGATAGTAAAATGGAAATATATTGTGTGTAACATATATGTGTTCTTGTTTCCTTCTTTCATTTGAGACAGACTTGCATTATGACTCACTGACCAGT
Source organism: Pseudopodoces humilis (assembly GCF_049639895.1). NCBI lineage: Eukaryota > Metazoa > Chordata > Aves > Passeriformes > Paridae > Pseudopodoces > Pseudopodoces humilis. The sequence continues at coordinate 69,269,683 of NC_142201.1, forward strand.
CTTCAGTGTAGCATTTGTTGGAATAAAGGACTGATAGCTCACAGAGATTTTACCTGAAGTATAAGATCAAACAGAGAGATAGTGTAGAGGAGACAAAGCAACAGTAGAAATCAATGCAGAAGGCTGTAGAGTTTCAGCATGGTAAAATTCTAAGATTTGTAAAAGCAATACATCAAGGCACTTAAAGGTGGGATCCACAAGAAGTATGGAATTCTTTAAATGCCTGTAATTCTTAGAGAGAATAAGATCAGTATGGGAAAAAACAAGAAATGCTTATTTGCACTTTTTAATCAATTACAGGTGGGGACTGCTCACAGTAACTTAACCCCAGCCAGAAGCTAAACCCCACAGAGCCACTTGCTCATCTCTCTCAGTCAGCCATGAATGGAAGAACAAAAATGCAAGGAATTTGTGAGGTAAGACAGCTTAGTAAATGAAAGAAAGAGGAATTAAACACCACATCCACAAAAAACAAACAACAGAAGCAATGCAAAGGCAATCATGTACAACCTCCCACAAGAGAACTGATGCCCAGCCAGCCTCCAAGCAAAGGCTACTCCTCCAAAGAAAGGAGGGGCAGGAATGGGAAACAGAGGAAGACTGAACACTGCAAGCAATAGCCAAAGCACTGCTGGCATACCAACAATGCTTTAGTCACAAATCCAACACACTCCACCATACAGGCTGATGTAGAGAAGATTAACTGCAAGCCAGACCAGCAAGCACAGCATCAAAGAATGGCAAATCATGTTGTAGGGTTTAAGAATACACTGTGCCAGTCCCTATAACAAAGGAATTTTTCTTTAATCAGCATCAATCCACATAATAAATTTATGCTAGAAATTTTAATTAACTGTATCAGAAGATTACATGATAGTTCAACAGCTAAGCATCCATACCAAAATATGGTATTTCCTGTGACCTAATGGACACGTTGTACCAGATACAACAAACTATTCCTTTTGAATATTTTGAAAATTTTGAAAGATGCAGATACTAGTTAGAGCTCCAAAAAAATAACGTAATGTTCTCTTTTGTCCTTTCTGATCGCATTTTAAGTGTCTCCTACTCCTTACTCCCAAGACAGCAGCTATCACCTACCTAAAAAAATCCAGCCTCTTCCCATGAAATGTGATTCAGCTTGGAGAACACACAGAAAACCTATCACCAAAACTGGACACAAATATGAGAAACTTTTAAGTAATGCAGCAGAAGGATTCCCTGTCTGTGTAGCAAGGCAACATAGAATTCTCCCTTGTTTGTTCTACAGTTGTCTTTGCAGACTTTGAGATTGACAGCATTCCTTGCTTTTTTCCTCACCACTCCACCTTGATCACTCCCCTTCCTGCCTTTTATTTTTCTTCTAAACATCCCAGCAATCCTCTCAAATACCCGAAAACCCCACTATCCTCCTAAAACTTTCATAGCAACCTGCCCTCCTTCTCATCAGTCAAGCTGACACTCTTCAAGAACACACCTGAGAAGTCCCTTTTGTAACCCATCACCACTGTGTTAGGAGTTCTGGCCTTTGTTACTGACACTGACAGCACCTGGTACTGTTTTGCATCTGCGTACTCAGTTTATCATTCTTGCTGGTTTCTGCTTTTGCCTTTTGTGCTAAATAGCTGTTAAATCCACATTTTTTTAATTTGCTAAAAAAACCTTACGGGTTCAGTCAAAGCCAGACAGCCACAAGCATCCCAGTGAAGAGGATGGCTATCATACACCAGCAAAACCATCAGAATAAGGAAATGATTGCTGCAGTGGTGGCAGATGATTCCTGAATCACTGTCTTGGAAAGACTGAAACGCTCACAGTGACAAATGCAAACAACTGTCTGAAGTATCTGAAAGAGCTCGTGCAGATGATGACACATCACATGGGCTGTAAAGAGCATTTCCAGCAACCTCAGATTCAACAAACCCAGCCTCTGTAGCCCATAAACCACATGTCTTTCCTACCAGATGACTTGACTTGTGCCCAGCAGCTGACAGAGTTGAAACAAAGTCAGTTCAGACAAAGCAGACTGCAAAAAACATGCTTTGACTATCAGTATGATGCCTGCTAATGATAAAAGCTATTTTTTGGCCTAATGACTTTGTTATCTAACTGCTTCTGTCTATCCTAGCTCAGTTCTGTAAAACACAAAGAGAAAGCAGACAAAAATTATGTGTTTGGCTCTCAGAAAATTGCCTTCCTTTTCATTTCCATATCACATTATGATTCAAATCTATTTCCTCAACCAGAAAGGTTTGTCTTATATTAGTTAGTCCGGGTACCCCCATATAAAGAAGGGAGACCCAACAGACCTTCAAAGAAATAGAAATCAGCAAATTACAAATATGCCAGTACATCTGTTTTAGAAGCCCATGTTTGTCCCTGGCTGGTCTTGCCCTTGTTTTCATACAGTTCAAGATCCAGCAAAGGAAACAGCACCCCTGTGTGCAGTCCTGAGCTCACACTAAGGTCCCTCCATCTCCCTCTTGAAATGAAGAAATGCTCATTTCACACAGCCATGGGGCAGCTGAGGGACAGTAAATCAAAGTGTCCCAAAGATGCATAAAACTGTAAATTGCTTCAGGAACAAGGAGAAAGTGAAGTAAAACAGGATGTTATTAAATAATCAGCAGCAGCAGTAAGGGAACCAGGAGAACTGCAGCATGACTAAGGCCAATCTTTTCTTGCACTAACAACAATTATCTTTCACATAAAATATGAGCTGAAGTCAGCACCGTTTTTTATGAACATAACCTGCTTTCCCTGGTGATATTCCCACATTTCACATAAAGCTCTCCACAACTACAACACTTCTTATGAGCCAAGACACAGCATTCTTCACATCGATGAGGAATTCTATCTCTGCTGCAAATGCCATTTCACCCCTGCTCTTGATACCTGCTAACATTTGTGGTGCACGGGGAATGTTAACCTGCAAAACGTAGCCTTGCAATACTACCATGCTTACTTCTATAATTCAAGTTGCACAGGGGAGGTTAAGATCCATTATCAGGAAAAATTATTTCACCAAAATGCTTGTCAAGGACTGGAACAGGAGGCCCAGGAAAGTGTTGTGTTGCCATGCCTGGAGGTATTTAAAAGACATGCAGGTGAGTTGCTACTGAGGGACATGGTTTAGTGCTGGAATTGGCAGTGCTGCATTAATGGTTGGACTTGACAATACAGGTCTTTCCAAACCTAAATGATCCCAAAATCCTATGATGGGCCACAACCGTTGAGCAATTTACCAGGTAACTTGGCCCAGACTGAGTTTCCCCTATGTTAGGGCATCAGCTGTTTTAGAAAAAGCAGCTTCTTGTTCTGACAGCCATCCTTTGAGCACCATGCAGCTCTTCTCCCAAACCCTAGGACAGTCAGAAATCTGGCTAAACAGAGAGCCACTGGCAGTATCAACCAAACACTCATTTAAACAAAAGTCACTATTGCATTACATGGCTAATTGTATGGTATAAATTCCAACTCTAATCATCATTTCATGCTTCAAAAAGGCTCACACCAGTTTCACCAAGGAATCCAAAAACAAACATCATATATTAATAGTCATGCCATGGCCTTGCAATGGAAAAATGGGTAAGCAGGGCCTCAGAACATAAAACAGACTGCAAATGATGCAGAATGGCAACTTTCAGACTGGAAGGAGAATGACAAATTTTACTCATCCTATAACAAGTAAAGAGCAAGAGGAATTATTGCTACAACAGGTGAGAATAGGCAGCAATAAGACATTACCGGAACCACTACGCATAATTCTGGCCCATTCAGGGAAGATTAATTCCAACTGCAACAGAGTAAAGAAAACCCAAGCCTACACCCAGAGGAAGGGAGAGCCTACTGCTCAAAGAAAACCAGCAAGCCAAGCCAAATTGCTTATAGCCAAAACAAAGCAGAGAAGAAAGACTACCTCTCTCTTTAAAATGAGAGCAGAAGAGCTCTTTTAACTAACTGACAATATTATGATAAGTACAAATGGGTACAAATTAGTCATGATTAATTTTAGCTTAAAGGCTGAATAATGTTCACAGACTCATTACTAGAATGAAACTCAAACTGCTTCAGAGATCTCTTTTCCTTACGAGTTTAACTCGTAGCTTGCTATATTTTTCTAAGTATCCATTGCTTGTCTGCAAGAGCAGGAGTAGAATATGATGACTCCAGACATGTCACCCAATTCTAAACCACAAACATTTGTTAAAAGTTTCCAATAGCTATTCTTTGTTTCCTATGAAACAGTGCTTTAAACTTGTTATATAAACTAACCCCCAAATTTTATTATGCAACTGCTCAAATCCCAAGCTGGCTTAGCTGCTATGCATCAGATTCAGGATCTGTTTGCTTCAATGTAAATACGATTTAGTTTTATATTCTCACGAGTCAGACATTCCACAGTACTAAAAAAGAACAGAATACCTGCTGAAAGTACAAGCTATTTTCCTTTCAGAACTGATCAAATAAAAGCTTACAAAGGCATTGTAACAAAAAGTTATAATACTGCTCACTCTTAAGAATTTATTATGAAGCTGACAACACATTTTTGGAGCTGCAGTTCTTCATACAAAGCAACAATTTCACTAAGTTGTATATTTTATTCTTTTGATTTTTTTTTAAGTCCTAAATGTGCAAAGAAGAAGCCTGACAACACAAAATGTCAAGAGGAAAAAAACACCATATTTCTTTTTACCTTCTGCAGTTTCTAAAATAAGTGAGTCTTATGTGATGTCACATGCAAGTTAATATTTATTAGCACCTTCTAATTCCAAACACATTTGAAGTTTTAAAAGAGGTGCTACTAAATGTGCTGTCAGAGTAAGGAGGTGGGTGAAGAACCCAGATGAGACAGACACTGGAATGTCAAGCTTGAACAAATTCTGCTGTTCACAGAAAACATTATGATTCCTAAGTATTCTAATTAGAACATTTAGTCAGCATCTTTGTCCCACTGTCACAGAACTAAAAACAGTGCTAAACTCCCTTTACACAAAATCTCTCAATACTGTCTTCAGATCAGTAATGTAGCTTGGTACTCAGTCACAACTGATATTTTACATACCATGTTAGTATTTAAACTAAAGCATTTGAGAATCATTAAACATGCCAAAAAGAGTCAAATCAAACATCTGTCTTCCTTGGTACTTTGTCACCTTTCACTACATAGAAAGATTGCCAAGAAACCATAACATGCCCTCTGACATGAGGAAGACACGCTCATCCAAGTAATTCCTGTGTTTGGTCTTTCTTGTGGGAAACTGCTTTCACTGTTGGTGTGGAAGGGACATGAGAGCCCCCATAACCTGAGGAACCTGCATCCAACTATTGTTCATTGGCACACAGCTGGTTCAGGATTTCTTCAGACAAGCTCACTTGGGGGAGTTATTTGCTCTTTACCAGGGGAAGAGGGTAAATCTTGGTGTCACCCAGTTTTGGCTTCTGCCTCATGGGGTCCCTCTGGCTGCTGCAGGCTGCAGAGATCACTGTCATCCTCAGACTGGCTTTGAAAGTGCCCTTACACACTTCTTCCATCCCTTCCACTGTCAGAGGGAGGAGAGACCTGATAATCACCAACTGTTGTCACCCAGGGCATGGAAGGCTCAGGGTGTGAGTAGGACCAATTATTCTCTAGAAGAGCCTCCTCCACCAAGGTCAACTCAGGCAAGGCCACTCAACAACAGCAGCTCCCTTCTTACTTTCCATGGGGACTGGGCCTGCTGCTGTGCCTCTGTCTCTACCTCTGCCACCCTCCACCAGCCCTGGTGAAAGCCATGGGGACAGTGCAGATACAGAGATGAGCAGGCCTGCTGCAGGGGCTCACCCTTTCACAGGAACTCTGCTAAGTAACAGCACATCCAAAGGATGGTTCAACTCTGTTTGCTCACTCCACAAAACTAGCAAAACTGATCTTTTGCCCTTTGCCGAAGATGAATGTCCTACAGTCACACTATCACTAGATCCAACACAGAGGACATCATCTTTTGTGATAACAGCCTGCACTTATTATAAGAGGAAACAAAATCCTAGGAATGCCTCCAAGGCAGACCTAAAGAGTGAAAACAACCAGAGAAGCCAGCTGCTTATTGTTCTGTAGTTTTCTGTTCCATCCCTGGCAGCCCCAAGGTTGTTTTAACTCACACAAGCTAGATATGGCCTTTAAAGGACACAACACAGACAGGAGACAGCCAGAGCACAGCACTGTCCATCCCAGATCTGCATTGTTACATTCACCATTTCCATCACTGAAAGCATCTGCTACGACATCCAGCACTTCCTCTTCAAAGTCAAGACAAAAATTAATGCTATTGAATATTTCTGTTGACCTAACCAGGCACCAATAAACAAATTACACGGAAAACTGGCGAAAAGAAAAAACAAAAACCCGAAACCCTCATAGCTCTCTCAATTAAACAAAACACAAAAATCCCAAACAAAACCTCAATCTCCTCACTAGCCAAAGGAAGCATATGCAAGCAAAATACTTGCAAACCTGCTAAAACTGAATGAAAAATGCTAATCAGCATAAAACATGTCAGCAAGTCACTTGGTTGCTTCAAAACCTAGGACTTCTGTATAGGAAACTGAGCCAAAATCCTGAAGCTCTATTTAAAGCCTGGTTAACTACTTCAGCTTTCTATAGCCTTGAAGAGTTCTCCTGCTTTGCAAACTGTGAAATAGCATTTGCTCCACTACTCCAGGTGGATAGACTTTAATGACTTTCTTCCACGTGATTAAATCAGAAGATGAGGAATCAATCATTTGGGCTTGTACATTCTGCATATTTTTATACAAATCTTCTCACCATTCTATCTCTCTGCTCTCCCATCTACCACAAATTCAACTCTTGGCATGCTGAACATGCAGTTTTTAGTGCCTGCCTAAATCCACAGAAGTGAAATTGCAGATCACAAGACAGATACCCAGCATAGCAGGCAGTGCACAAGATCTGCAGAGAACAAGATATGAGCAGCCAAACATTCAGTAAAGGTTCTGAAAGAGGCAGGATTCACAAAGGTTTACCATGGTGGATGAATGGGGCAAAGATATGGAAAAACAAAACTCTTCAACTAGCTTGATATGAAACATATTGATTCAATTAGCACAGTAACTGTTAACTCCACCAAGTAAACAAATGGTTGAAGAAAATCCAAGTTCAAATGATTGAAGAAAAAAACAAATCACTTCTTTAAACTAATCCCATAACTGCTTCAGAGGTCTGAAATCAGGTCTCTAACTCGGTTCAAACCCTCCCTTGTAACAGATGAATTTCAATAGTTACTCTATTTTTCTTATACTGCTCTCCAAATCAGGTGCCTGCATCAAACAGATGTCTTAGAAGAGTAAGTTATGGGCATTTTTAAAGATAAAAATTACTCAATACTCCAAAACTGAAGTTAGTCATCGTAAGACAAAAGCCATGGCAGAGCTGTATAAACAGTTTCACCGGGATTTATATCAAACTACATTCTTCCCAGATCATCACAGAGTAGAATATATACAGCTCATATGCAAACCAAATCATCCTAGTTCCTTTTAACACCTCTGTGCTCTTCAAATGCATTAATTTGGATAGTCCAGAACACTGTAACAACGTCTGGCAGCCTTGACTTTTTAAGTACAACAACGTATGATTTTATTAGTTATATGTACAGACAACAGGGTAAAACACTGCTGGTTAACTCAGTAGCATTTTCACATATATTACATATACTCATATCATCAATATAAATAGTATGATTATTATCATCAATTTGATTTACTTCCACAGGAGGTTCATTTTGCTCTTTTTACAATATTAATTGACAGAAGTGTGGGAAAAAAATCTACTTAAATCTATTTAGAATTAAAATAACCAACACCATTCCAGGGGAAAAAAATTCTCCTGTTGACTTCAAATAGCAACATCAAAAGAAGGGCAAAAACAAATTCAAACCCAGAAGTCCACGGTGAATTATTAATTCAACTGCAGGAAAATTCAACCACACTATTAGAAGTCACAAGCCTGGAAGCAGAAGCAAAGTCAACTACAGCTGAAGAAACACTGCTTCTTTCTCTTTGGTTTCTCTTTCTATCCCTATGTCTGCTTTTGGGCCCCACACCCCTCTTCACCCTGAATACCTGCCTCCTTGTTATCTTTGGTATTTGCACTGTGCTCCCTCCTTCCCTCACCAACCCTGTCTCACATGGGTGCTGAGCTGTACTGCTGTTCTTTTCCAAAGGCACTCGCTGCAGCAGCTCAGAGCATGAAGAAAGCACTCCTGCTGCTCGTTCCTTTTCCATTAATACTGGGGACCTTGCTGCCCAAGAGGAATGAGGCTAAATCCTTCCTGCCTGTCAGCCAAATTAATGATTCTCATAATGCAAAGAAATTGAGTTAGGGTCATACAGAGAGCAGAGAAACCTCCCTAACACCAGCCAAGGTTCTCCTGCCAAGTTTTTTCAAATCTTTTTAAGTAAATCACTGCAGAAAGACAACAACTTATCCCAAATCCCTCTGAAATGGTTGCTGACATTTCCTAAAAGCATTCAGCATACGTTACAGTATTTGGAAAACTTGTGCTCAAGTGATTGAAAGTAACAAATTTTAAGACCAGTTTTCTGTTCCTTTAGTTCAGAGTGGATGTCTACAATAGCGGTAGGCTAAGCTTCCACCATTGGTCAAAAGGATCATCTCCTAAAGAATATACTTTGTGCTTCTTTTTCACCTCAGTTCAAGGACTAATGTTTTTGATATCACTGAGCCAACTGGAACTTGACTAAGTGGAAATGTCTAGTATTCATTTCAGTCAATGAAAATGAAATTTAGGGTGAAGTTTTACACGCTTGAGGAATATGGACTGAAAATAAACTATTCCCTTCCCACACACACCCTTAAGTTATGTGCATTTCCTTTTAGTAAGCAATTTCATTTGAAACATTTAAATAATAACAAACCCAAGCAGCAATAAAACATAAGCACATATAACAGGTAAGCTTCATAATACCAGTTTTTCCACTGTTTCTTCACAAGCTTTTCACAAACTCTAACTAGACTGCATTATTCACCAGTTCCTAACAACATGAAATATACAAATATAAACCTGAAAAACTAAAGAAAATATTTGAATAGCATTCATGACTGTATTACAGCCTCCAAGGCAACAACAGTTAAAAGAGTTTCAGTTTAGTTTGAAATCTTCACTCAAATAGAAATTAAAATGCTTTAATCATTGTAAGCCAATAAGAACTAATTTCTTTAGAAAAAGAACTGAAGTACAATACTAAAAGACCAAATATGTAATTTAGGTCACTAACGCCAATCATGTTTTTAAACTGCTGCATTTAAATATAATCTGCCCTGAGGCAGGCAGTAAATTGTAACTTAAAAACACTGTCAATTTCAGACAGCAGACAAAACAGGTACATAAAATCTTCCATGACATTGTACTTACTTTATACCCCTATGATAAAAATATAGCACCCACAGCAGAAAAACACGATTGAGCAGACAAAACCCAGCATGTATACAAATTAATACTTTAAGTAAGTTTGTTTGCAAGTAAAAAACTGTTACTTACTGCTATTTCTCTGCATGCAGACATGGAAATTCCAGTACCTTCTATCTGTTTTAAAGCATAATCTTTATCATCTTTCCTGTAAAGAGAAAAAGAAGTTTGGTTTGGTTTTTTTTGGTTTTTTTTAACTGCACCGTGAATTCAAAGTGAGCACTTCGGTACCATTCAGAGATCAGTTTCTAATTAATACAAATTATGCCTCTTATTTTCTTTTCATTCTTTACTAGTTAAATGTCTGGATATCCAGCTAAACTGTAAGCTAACCAAAACTCCTTGATAAAGTTAAAATATAAGTCTGCTCTCATTAGATTGAGATTATTTAAAAACTTTCTTTTCTAAATGCAATTATTAACACTTCTTCCATTTCTTACTTATTAAAAATAAAACAAAGCAAACAATTAGCATATACTAGAAATAAGCCTAGCTAGGGCTTTATCTCACATAAACGTATTACTCTAGCACACAGTAAGTCTCACCCATATTTTAATGGATTCTTGAGCAGCCCAGAACTAATGTCACATTAAAACATATTTTCTTTCTCCTAGGTACCAAACTGCACCTTAAAATTTTGTTCCTACCAAGGTAATGAAACTACCAAGATTAATAAAAAAACTCCACCAGATGTTAGAGCATAATGTAGAATCCAGAAAGTGTCCTTATCCCTGACAAGGGAGCTAGAACTGGATGACCCTGAATGCCCCTTCCAATCCAAACCAGTTTTATGAGTCTACGAAAAGTTTGCTCAGCTTCAAACATACGTAAAACTTAAAAAAAATACCATGACCTCCCTGTACTTCAACCAGTATGTACCTTAGACTCACTCATTTTAAATGGAAGCCTATTAGCAACTCCAGCTAACAAAAGCAAAATCAGGAAGAGATACACTGCAGCAAAAGAAGATATGAACTCTTGCTCATTCTCAGGCTCAAAGACACAAAACTTTTAAGAGATGGAATGCTTGTCCTTCCCACTTGTGGGCAGGCATCCACAGTACTCCTGGGGAGCATGACACTTAACAGTATTCAATATTTGGAGCACATGTATAGCCTCAAACCTCTAGGTTACATAAGCCTTATTCATTTTAATGAATCCAGCTTTCACAGCTATGAAGAGCCACCCTAAAAAAAATGGAATTCAACCATTCTTAGGGCAAATAAAACTAAGCTGTAGTTAAGGATTGGGAACAAATGCACTTGTTTCTTCCAGCCCTCACCATTTGCAAAACTCTAAATTGCTTTATTTCTACCCAAACACACACTTTTCCCTATTCATCAACACCTAGGGAAGAGAGAAAAAAGTGAGAAATTAATGGACAAAATCTGAACACAGATAATGAGGAGAAAGAACAAACAGCAAGCAGACAAGAGATGATTTCAGTAAGGGGCCAATTACATGGATGCAGCAAGATAAAAGATAATAAAATATACAGCATTTGACACATAAAAAGGAAAAAAAGCATAGGGAAGGCAACGACAGAAGGCATTAAGACATTTCCATGTAATCAAACCCTAAAACTTGCCCAGCCTGGAAGAGAAAGAAACAATGCTGAGCACAAACTCTTATGTGACCAAAACAAGTTGTTATACAATCCCCCAGAGTACACACCTCTACACAACTTAGATGAAAACAAGTTGCATGAGCCCAAAACCAAGAAATCATTATGATGCTAGGCACATAACTGAACTGTGCAACTCATGATGTACAAAAATGACAGGGATCAAAAGCATAAACGGATTTAAGATCAAATTACACGACTTAATCCTTTGTTGATCTGTGGTAATTTGATTTTAAGATCAAATTAACACAAGCATGGTGGATAAGGAAATTATGGACCACTCCATGAGCAGCTTCTGAACATAACCCCAAGCTGCTTTACAGCACAGAGATTTCCAATCAATGCTGCTGATAGAAAAAGAGGGAAGTTTTCTCAGCTAAAAATTGTTTTACCCTCTATCTGCCTTAGCTAGCAATGGCTGGCTATTCAGCTGTTACTTAATAGAAATATGAAGCAGAACAAACTGGACTATAGGTTATTATCATTTCCCTATGTGCTCATCTACTTAGTTTTGAGGTGTTTGGAGGTATCTCTATTTCAAGAGAAGCATTACCACACAGCTGCTACTCTTACATGCACTACCACTGACACAACAGGGAGCAAAATGGGTCAGACTAAAGGTTCTTCTCATTGCCCTGTTGCTTATCTGCTTAGATTTCAAGGTATTTGAAGGACAAGTAAGTATTAACATGAGGTACTACCATAAATATGGTGATGTTACAAACACTTCTGGTAGCACTGTCTAAAATGAAGTCTGCCATATACTGAAGATAGTACAACTATTTTTAATTGGTCAAATTTCTGCCAAATTAAATCTGGACTAAAATTTTCCATACCAGATGGCAGACCTTCTCTGTAAATTTTTAGGAAAAACCCCTCAGCAGTTTCCTAGAACAAAACTGGAAGAACACTCAGCTATGTTAACTCTTCCACAATCAGGGCTTTAATGCTGAAATTCAACAGTGTGGCTTAAAGAACACAGCACTTGGTCTCCTCAAAACAATGGATGAAGACACTGAAATTAATCTTGTCATATTAAAGGCCATTTTAAGAGCTGAAATCCAGAGCTTCAAAGCCCAATCTTGCTCTGCCCTTACAGTGACCCAGGACTGTGGGTCCCTCACTTTGCTCTGTCCAGGTGCTGCATGTGAGAACCCAGGCCAAGTGGCCTCTGCTGGGTCCTCAGCCTACCCATGCAGTCTAGAAGAAATATAAGCATGGCAAAAAAGAAGGAAAATAAATTAAGGTTTGGGATAAAGCACATTTTTTAGCTGCATGCTACACTCTCCTGTAGAATTAAGAAAAAAATAACCAAATGCTTGTAAGACTTAAATTCTCTGAACTGTGCTGGCACAGTTGAGATACAAAGTAAAAAAACAATTCCTAACCCACTCCCAACATCTGTTGTATGCTGAGGCTGCTAAAACACTAGGGTTACCCCACTACACCACAAGTACCAGCTTTTCCATTTACAGGAGAAGGAATACACTGCTTTTACCTTTAAGCCAAGTGACCTTTTCATTGTAAAACCTAATGTAATTCTTTGGGAGCCAAAGGAATTGGGGGAATACTTTTTAAAGGGAGTGGTAAGAGTTTCTGGAGTGCCAAACACAATGACCAAGCTTATTTTACAAAACTTAAGAAAATATTTTGCTAATAGTCTGTTTAGAATCATAATGCAGCCCAAGGCTTCTCCATGATTTTGAACACGCAGCTTCCTTCTCTGAAGATAGAGATGTTTGACGATAAAGAGACATTCAAAGACAAAACAGAAAAAAAAAGTAGTAAGTAAAAAGAAAAAAAAAAAGGGAAAAAAGTCCTGTTTATAAACATCTACAGCCAACTGTGAGTAACCAAATGGGCCACTTAGCAGGCTGCATTTTAAGGGCACAGTAAGACTCAATTCAACTAAATTTCTTCCTTCTAACAGAGAGCTCATGTTGGGAAAATCTGTTCTCTTTCCCTGCTCCCTGGGATTAAACATTAAGTAACTTCAGCAGCTCCTCCACCTACCAGTAGGCTTAGAAAAGCTAGTCAATCTGCAAACTTATTTTCATACCAATTTATTCTTACTTTCTTACACTAAAGGAGGCTGGTATCTTCAATTCTGAGGTGCCCCCCAGTAGTAACATGTGGCATGAGAGCAGCAAGAGTAAGAAAATTCACTTTGTACACTGCTGCTGACAAGAGCAGTACTTAGTGTAGTCATGAGCAAACTACATAACCTTGTGGAAAACCCTCAGAGAGGCAACATTAACATCGGTGGTGCAAAAAAATGGTTACCCACAACACCACTTCCAGCAGATTTTAACGACAACAACGAAAAAAACCCCTACTAAATTATCATTAAAAAGTATAAAAGGCATTGCTCTTACAGCTTGAATAAACAAAACCAAAACAACTGCCGTCTTTAAGAGTTTCAAGATTTTATTATAATGCTGCTTCTAAACATCGTGGTTGTTTACGTTCTACTGAATTTGGAAATACAATGGCATCATAAGAAATATTCGGCCTCTATAGGAAAAAAAACCCTAAAAAAATCTGTACGTAAGTAAAAGAAAGCATGCCTATTACATAAAAGGTAGATTTAAAAAAAAAATAGTTATTTCATCTCACATACCAAAAATTTTGTATAAGTGTATTGACACACTACCCTTTATTCGGATCATCAGAACAGTTCAAAATTCATCTGAGTAATAAATATAGCAGAATAAAGCACCAAAGTCTTTAAATCAGTGATCATTGTAAATTTACATTACGGTTAAAAATCTCAAATTCAAAATCAACTGGTCACAACATAGGACTAGTTTTGTCTATAAAGAAGTACGTGTAAAATCTGACTGCAGTTGAACATTTGAGGGAAATAGGCACCGAAGTTTTCAACTACCAGAAGGAACTATAAATGCAGTATCTCTTCTACAGAAAATTCTAAGGAATCTCTTAACTGTTTATGCCTCTTATTCCCTAAAAAAATAAAAAGTTTATAATGAAAAATAAGCCTACTAATAAAACATCTGTAGGGTTGGTTTTTTTTTCATTTCTACATGTTAAATTATGAAAATCATACACAACAGCAAAGTATAACATTTAGGAGACTTGGCATTTTCATTTTGTGGCACCATTCCCCACCTCTTCTCCCAGGTAACAGCAGTGGTAATTTTTGGTTTTCTTTTAAATAAATTAAAATCACCCTAGTCATACAAGAGATCCAATGAAATCTACAGGAAGCAGTAATTCAGTTCTTGGGAAGCATATAAATGCACAAATGCAGTTTTTGAAACAGAAAGATTTAATACTTTCATATTAAATGCCCATGATATAATCACAGCAAACATTTAAATACAAACCATAAGAACATACAATTTTCTAGAAAGCACAGCAGGATGAAGACAGACCCAGTACCCATTCAAATAATGACTTGCAAGAATAGAATTACCTGTTTCCTCTTCCAACACTTTTGTGCCACCAAATAATCTTGCCAGAATAAGTTATTTATACCAGGAGTTCTATTTGTTCTGCATTTTGAACCTATTAACTACCAACCCAGTGTGTTGGAGTACCAAGGGGCAAAGGACATTTGAAGCTCAGGTTCTCAATGTGTTCTCAGTGCTTCGGTTTTCACATCACAGTACACTTTCACAACTACACATTCCCAGCACTAGGGGCACTGTCCTGGTGAAAGGAAGTAGAGGAAAACCAAATTAGGGATGATGGCAACAAATTGGACACACTTAAATCCACGTGACCAGGCGGGCTATATTCAAGGGTGCTTAACAGCGCTGGCAAATGTCACTGCAAAGCCACTCCGTCATCTGTAAAAGGTCACGGTGCACACTGGCAGATTCCTGATCATTGGAAAAGGGCAAATATCAGGACCCTCTTTGAGAAGGGCAAAAAGGTTCAGTGATATTATACGTCAACCAGCCTAATCTCAGTCTATGAAAAGGTTATGCAGCAAACCCTCCTTGGAAGCTATTTTCAGGCCCATAAAGGAAAATAAATGACTGGGAACAAGTAGCAAGGATTTTCCAAGGATAAGTTGTGTCTCATCAACCTGCGTGTCCCATACATTGAGAGGAACAGCTCTATAGACAGTGAAAAACACTGGATGTAACCCTGACCTTAGCAAAGTCTGTGATGTGATCCAATCACACATGCAAAGCCCAATTAGAGAGCCTGGACAGCAAGTAGCAAACTGCTGGGATAACCTTCAACAAGCACAAACTGCCTTCATAACTGAAGAATACAGTAAAATTTAAATTTACTGAGGGTTATTGTAACAACAGCTGAGAATGAGAAAAGTTTCAAGTTGTAAAAACATTTATGTATGGAACACAGCAGTTATCTCTGCATACATTTCAATGTACAATGCTGATATATATGCTGGTATAACCCTGTAGAATGAGATGCAACAGTTCTGTGAGGAGAGAGCATAACAGTCAAGTAACAAAATGATGTGCAGATCGGCAGAAAATAAATAGGGGGGGGAAAAGGATACAAGCTACTGGGTACAATAGCTGAGAAGTCACACTATAAGCACCTGACTTCTGAAAAACACATTTCGGTCAAAACTTCTGTCAAACTAACACTCACAGTCAGTCTCATAACTGACCCTGTACCTTCAGGTAAACCTAAAGTAAGGAACAAACTCTTATAAATAATTCTCTCAAAAATATCTGAGCTAACAGTGATGCAATGACAACCACTTCTTTAATTTCCTTTTTACAAAACCTGCTGGTTTTCATATATCAAAACGTTTTCCAATTATGTTGACAAAAAGAATTGAAAAATACCAAGAAGGTTTGCACAACGGCTTGCTCTGAGTCAATGAGTTGCTGCTGAACAAGCCCATTTTCATCCAGACACACACTCTGTCCTTTGCGCTAGAGCCCAGGCACTCATTTTCTGATGGAGATGAGCTTGTTCAGGGCTTGTTCTGACCTTATTCAGAAAGGTATTTCCAGATTTTTCTGTGGTACACTTTCTGCACCATTAGTACATTGAAGTGGTCTGCTGAGTGCTACAATGAACACCAGAATTATCTAAAAAAACCCAAACAAACAGACATAACGAAAGTATAGCAGTTTCTTTCCACATTTAAGATGAAGTCATATTATCTTCTAAGCAGTACTTTTTTTTTTTTTCCACATCAGCTGAATGCAGTACATCCACATTTGCCAGCTAAGTGCAGCACCCCCTGCAGAAGTAATTATGATCACTGGAAAAATTCACCACAGCTAAAGCCACGTATTTTTCAAAATATGGAAACAATATAAACTAAAATTATGTTCTTCTCTTACAGAGGTTTAAGAACTTGAAAGTTATTTTACTTTTATTAATGCTCTATGCATATTATGAATACAAATTTCCAAAGTTTGATTATTCTACAAGTACTTAATTTTACAAGAGCCACTCATGAGTTTTGTCTTATGAGCACATTTCAGTTAAACTGGCTAAAATAGGTTAGATGAAACCAAATTAGAACATAAACATTAGCTCAAATTACTACTTCTTCACTTGACAGAACTTTTAAAACATTTTGAAAAATGCAGTAGTTCTACAACATGCATTAAACCTACAGGAAATAGGTTAACATTATCTTCTCTATTGTAAACTGTGTGCTACACAACCAAAGCATGACTATTTTTAAAAGTTCAGATTTACTCAAGCCCAGAGTATTTAAATGTATTTACAACCAGCTTAAAGTTTATCCCATCATAAATTCTAGCTTGTTCCTTTCAAGGAAGAAATCTGCCAAAAATGAGATAAAATCCCAGATTTTGTCATGAAAGCCTCTTATGTATTAACATATGAGAAAGGATTATGAATAATACAACCCAGTCAGAAAATCTGTGAATCTGAACTATTTTTTTAAGCATTTCAGCTAAAAAGAGTCATTTACAACTCTTCTCTACAAAGCTAGCTGCAAAGAGAACATGAGAATAAAGGAACATCTCTTTCCAGGAACAAAAGGGAATAAAGTGCAGCTGGTACTAGTTAATCTGTAGAGGTACTAGTTAATCTGTAGATGATGTAGTTCATAAAGTAGTGAGACTTCTTACATATTTGTCCTTGCCACTAAAAGGAGCATCTTTCACCCATTCTAATACAGATGCCAGCATCAGGAGCTCTTTACAGTGTCACATACTCTCAAGAGATTTCAAAGGGGAGATTTCAGACTGCTTCCCTATTTCTACAGAAATGAATGTTATTTACTTCTACAACTTCAGATGTGAGATACACAAAAAAATATGAAGAAAAATGCATCGAAGCATGTTAAAAACAAAACAACAAACAAACAAAAAGTGATACACTGTCTAGAATCTGCTAGATCTGAATGGAGCCTCCAAACAGTACAGCACCCCTGCAAAACCTGCACACTGCAAAACTCAAAAATTGACAGAAACTTCATATTTCATTTCAACCTCCTGTTCTCTCTCTCTTTTTTTTCCAGAGATGAAACAAAAAAATGTATCTTAATGCTAGGCAGTGAATATCCGGCAAGTTTGTCGATAAGTTCTAGCTGAATTAAAAATTTAACTTAAGGTCTAGCATTTATATCTAGATCATACTAAAAATGTAAACATTGAACAATCTAGCAGAAGAAAAAAAATCAGATTTCTCTCTAAGGCAACATTTCAAATTTGCATGGTAAGGTTTGGGTTTTTTTCCCTTTTGAAGACATGTACATGATGCACAGGAAAAGCAGAGGCAAAAGACAGCATATGCAAAAGCAGGGGAAAAAAGACAGTTTGTGCTCTTCATTGCTGCTATTAGCCCCCTGCTGCCCCGCCCCCCATATAGCTTATCCTGAAAGAAAAGTAATGCTTCAGAATGACTGAGTCTTTCTTTAATACGCAATTTTTAGACACTGTGTGCTTTAAAAAAAGCAAAAAGAAAAATCTTTACAAAAGGATAGAAGCATATAAGGTACAGTTTTTCACTGAAGCTAGTTTCATGGACTTGGATCGAATTTTACAAGATGTCATGTGAAAATAAAAGCCCATATTACTCACCACAATGCTAACACAAAGAAATTAGTCCAGGGAAAATGCATTAATAGAACTGAATTTATTAAAGGTCTATCAAAGGCATCAATATTTGCTCCATTCCTAAAACACTTAGGAGAATATGGCAAGATTACTGGTCCAGAACAGCATCATTATTTTTATGAGATAGCAAGGCTCATGCTGAGAATACTTTCTACTTCAAAATAAATCCTCTGATAATCAGAGCTTTCAGTGGGTAAAGAAAAAGTAATTTCCAAAGCTGGAGGAAAAACCATCAACAGCAAGCCAATAAACACAAGCGCTTCTAAGACGGCTGATGTGGTGAACGGCAATTACTGATTCATTTTTTTCCTTTTATTCTTAGATTTTTTTTTTAATTAACAACTTTTGCCACAACATGTAGTTTGGCAGGAAGTTCAAAGGAAGTAAATTCAATGATGCCCTGTACATGTGGTTCTTCTGATCTAAGAATCTGCTGCTGTCAAAAGGAAAGTCTTCTCTCGACATCTCTGCCTTGCTGCTTCCAGACAAAAAAATCCCCACCCTTTAAGCCAGCTATCTGTGCCATACTCCAAGACATGATTTACCTCCTGCATTTTCCTACATTATCTACTTCTAAAAAAAAGTTTACTAATGTTGAGTAAGTTAACTAACATGAGTTAACTAATTCTGTCAGTTTACAGCAGGATACAGCGAGTATCAAAACTGGCACTAACAAAGTATGTGGTAAGAGCGAAAGACAGCAAAGGAAAGGGTAGAGGAGGGAGACAGAGATGGAGGAGAAAAAGCAAGATGCCACTCACTTCACACCCTGAAGTGTGGTGGTAAAACCACAGGAAGTATGGCTGTCTGTTGCACTGTATTAGGAATGGCAATAGTGATGACACACTCTCAAGCATAGCTGCAAAGCAGAATGTGTTTTATTCTTCCAGATCCTTTTTTACAGACAATTCCAAAAGGGTCCAAAGGGGTAAAACTTTCATTGGCCATCAAACCAACACATCATCATCACTGGACAGTTAGGAACAACATCCCTCATCTGCTTCTTGCAAGTAAACAAGGCGACAAATAACACCTGCAAAGGTTGTTTTCCTTTTCCAAGGACTGTTTGAGCTCCTCCTCACAATTTCTCAGGCCACACTTTCTCAGGCCTGCGTGAGAAAGTTATGTGGCTTAGTTTCACACAGACACTGTGCTACCTGCCTGATCTCTCACATTCAACATCCACAGCTGTCCATAATTCAAAAAACAGAAAAGAAGCAAAAAAGAACAACCCCAAAAAAGCCAATCTTGCCCCTAACCCTGCAATTAGCTCCAGCACAAAATTTCCACAGAGAGAACCCCTGGAATCTGATTATTTTTTCGTCTCTTAATACACAAAACTGTAATTTGACAGCTGGCCTAAAACCTAGGTTTTACACCCACATAATCATGAACAGCTATGAGATTAGCTGATGGGCAGCAGACCCCTGCTCCAGACTCAAAGCTCCATTGTGCTATACTAAAGGTCATGGCATTCTTACTAGTATTTTTACAGGAAAAAAAGTAAGTGCCTACATGAGTTATCTCTAAAGGAAAAGATAGCTGTAATTCATCTGCACTGTCCTTCTCTTCTCAGATTGCTCTTAAGGCACCTCAGTATTTTTACCACTTCAGAAACTAGAAGCTGCATAAAGACAGCACAGCATTTCAAAGCATCAACAACAAACTGGGCTAAAACACAGGTCTACACTCCAGAAAAACATCATTTCATTGAGTAAGTTCTATTTTTGGCCCATTTTTCTTCAGCAGTCAAATCTACGACATTATTTGGCTTACATGGAAGAAGCAATGTATTTGTTGCTTTAAAAGAAAACTTCTGTAAGTCTTTAAACTTTGCCCAACACTCACAAACTTACTCCTGCAGGAGCTGCAAGTCCACAGATTATATTTTCTTATTTATTTGCCCTTAACGCAATTCTCTTTCAGAAATGTATCCAGTCACTGAACAACTGTTTCTTGTCTTCTCAAGGACACTCAAGATTTAAGAGACTTTGCTTGTCCCTTGCTCTCGCAGACAGAATAGAGTCCTTGTCCATGGGAACGAGTGAAGTTTTCACACAGACACTGCTCCACATTCCTGAGTGTTGTTGGTTTTGTGATGAAGGAATTAGAAGCACCTACAATACTGAAAATAAGACTTACAGCAATAATGGCACAGTGCTTTGTGCTCCACTCCATTTCTAGTAAGTTCTGTGATTCTCTCAGCTTTTTAGCAATTGCTTGCATTGCTGGTGCTTTCATGAAAGTGCCACTATAAACTCCACAAAATTGTTTTCTTAAACAATAATAATCTTGTGTGTGTAAAGGAAGGACCATTTTCCCAAACAAATAGCTTCACATCAAGTACAATGTGTTATTGGAAGAATGTGATACTCAAGGTAAAGCCCTCGCAATCAGTCCTTGCCTTCATTATCCTAAGTAACACTCATCAGCAAAGCTTCTCCCCAGTTATTTATGACAAGTGATTTCCAAACAAAACTTCTGAGCAGCACAGATTCCTGAAAGGTACCACTAATGACCTCTCACCATTATTTCACATCTCTAACTTCTCCACCCAGAGAAGGACCATCTCTAAATTCAGCTGTAGTTTCTGGCAGGAAACTTAACAGAATGCATTTTGGAAATATAGTTAAGATTACATCAACTGCATTGTCTTTAGCCTCTATATTAACTCCACTGACAGATTTTAAGAGACTTATCAAGTGCTTTGTGTGAATGTGTTTTTTAAGACTACTTTCTCTTCATCTCAGCACCTTTCATGGTTCCACTGTGTCTGCTTTTGGTCTACCTTACCAATTAGTAGTTTCCACTTTTCCAGAAAGTCCTTTTAAAAACTGATGTCACCAATGCCCCTTTCCAGTCTTTCATAACTGAGACTATTTAAAGCAAAGGGTTATACTTCCTGGTTAGAAATTTGCTCCTTCCGATGTGCAAAGATATCTCACCTTGACAACTGACTGCTCTTCACTTCATGAAGACCTAAGTTTGAGACAGATCCCTCAATCATTGTCTTCCCTGCCCATCTTTTAAGTTCTTTCATAATGTCTACATTCACTTAGCTCCTATTTCTTTATTCATCCTTCACAGAAGACTAAATTTTTCAAAGAATATATCCTCACTCCCAAGGACTTCCTTTATTCTACTACTTCAGCATGTCATATTTTTTTAATTGATGGGTTTAGAGTAGCTACTCACCTTCTCCCACTGAGAGCCCAGCAAAGCTTCAAAAACTGTTCCCAGGCAGCTTGCAACATTTCACCATCTTGGCTCTCCCTTAGCTTTGAGAGGCCATCTCCTCCCATCACCAATCTCCTCCCATCACCACCCCTCATATTTTCTCTTTTAACTGAAGTGGTACTTCAAGCAGGTTTGGTTTTTTTTGAACCCTGTATAGATTCGGCATCTGCCAGGAGGAAAGAACAAACCATGTTTGGCACAGACAGCCGTCAGTAGTATCAGTTTGAATCTGCTCTTTCACCCTACTGTACACCAGGTCCCAAGTTGATTCCCCCTGCGTGCATGCCCTGACTACCTGTTTCACTACTTACTACATGCCAAGTTTTGTCTTGGCATTCCTCCCTGACCAAAAGCACCCACCTATACTAAATGAGGCTAACATTCATTGCTGTGTTCTCTGCTTTGTAGCCTCGCTGATCCATCATAGCACAGGCAAACAAGTCAGGAAGATGTAAATGCGGTCCTAATGATACTGTTTCCCCGCCCTCACATTCTACCCACAGAGCTTTCTGTGTTGCAACAGCTGGTCTTTTTTTAATGTCTTTTGGTATCTGACACTCATCTGGCAGAGTCACATAAGCTTCCAGTTGGGCTTTTACAAAATGGAACTAACGTAACAGTGAATGGCACTGTTAGCACATTTACTTGCTAGGGTTGTTTTGTTCAACCTTGATTAAACAGGATTGATGCTCACTCAAAAAGAAATGAGATATTTTGAAAGGCAGAAGTACAAAAAGTTAGATAAGATTCAAATTAAAGTCTGGGACAAATTTGCTACCTTGCTGTCTTCAAGTTCCCTCAGGTAAAGCTTGCTCCAGTTGCTTTGATTAAACTCCATACCTTGCATAGAAGTTCTGTGAGAAAACACAATTGATGAAACCTGACTTTCCAAGGCTTCATTGTGGGATTATCCAGTTATCTGAATACAAACTGCAATGGGAAGTACATCTGTAGTTAGGGCTCCCCACTCACAGGGTAAGGCTGTGCCTCTCATTGAAAACCTATCTTGGCCAGAAACACAAAGTAGAATCAAGAGTTTTGTGCAATTCAGGTCCTTTTGTCTTTCAAGTTCTCAGCTGCACTTATTTTTCACACAGACAGTAATGAATTGAGTCTTCATTTTTAGAGCAACTCTCAAGTGTCCTTTATTCAAATGTCAACATCTTGTATGCAAGGTGTTACAAGCACACAGCAGAGCTTTCCCAGAAAAACAGGCAGATTGTTTCAGTGACCTTTAGTTGTGTTCTTGCCTGTTCACAAAACGTGCATTTTTTTTCAATGATAATTTTAATTTTTGATGTTTAGGCTAGCATCTGCAGTTAAGAAAATCATTATGTTCTCTCGAACATTTTGTCCTTTAAAAAGTATCTGCAGCTTTAATCATACAGTTCTTTTCGTGCAAGTTCTAAACTGACTGCACAATATGCTTTGCCATACTACCACTTAACACTCAAGGCTGTTAAGACACTGTTGAATAGGAACTGTTTTCTGAACAGCAGTATCTTTTTGCTCGAGTATCACATAATTTTACAAGCACTCTTTGGCACCCAAATATTCCTATGACTAAGCCAGTCTTTCACTACAATCTGAAAAGAACACTTGCAAAAAAACACTGCAATAGGACAACATCAGTAGAATCCTCTATTAAAAAAAAAAAAAAAAGCAGAATATTAAATGGTCTATCCAGCACCTTTCCTATATAAGCTACTATGGACTTCATATGCTTCTGTATAAAATTCAATATATTTATTCATAAAATCATAGAACCATTTGGGTTGGAAGGGACCTTAAAGACCATCTAGTGAGTTCCAAATTCAAGCAGCTATCTTTCAAATGGGAAGCCCAAATACACAGAAGTTAGCAATTCATTCACAAGTAGCCTAACAAAAAATGGTAACTATGAATAAAGCTAGGGCTGTAATCCCACATGTGCTATTATGGGGCTTGACAAGGTCTCAGAAACCATTTGTTGAGCCTTGGAGGAGACAAGAGAGAACAGCAGGCTAGCCAGCCAGAACACAAAACCCTCCTGAATGGTTACCAGCCTGCACGTAGCAGTAACACGCAGCATTACTTGCCAAGCTCACAAAGAAAAGATGGGGGACGGTGGGGGGGAGAGGAGCATGAGAGGTACAGCACTGGTGGGATGAAGCCTGAAACCAAAACTTTATTCCCATCCACTCACACAACACACTTCTCTACTCTGAACTCTCTACTCACCTTCACAGTAGAAGGCTAACAAAAAAAAGCAAGCCTTTTATTAGCAGCAAAGTATCTTCATGCTCCTGCCTCACCTTCATTACTTTACTTGAAGAAACTTAGATACATTTTAGCTGTTTTGAACCTTAAAGAACAATTCCAAGACTTAAATTAAGAGATGAACTGAATATCCTCATCTACATAAAGTCGCAATCCAGAACTGAGTCTTTTATAGTATTACAAAAATGCCAGTTTTGCTAATCTTTTAAACAAACATAAAAGAAAGAGAGCCAGTTACACAGTGATTAAACAATCTTCATATTCTTACTCAGATTCAAAAAGGGAATTCTGAATGCTTCCCTTCTGCACAGGCCCTCTTGTTGTAGTTCAAATGTTTAAGATCTGGCAATTCCTCTTCCCCCAACGAATGCCCAGAAAACAAAATATTTTAATGTCAAATAATTTGAGCTGAACAAATCTAAGATTCTTCATGGCAGCAGACTGGCAGAAGACATGCAGAGTATTACCTCTGTCCAATCCAAACCTAACCCTAGGAGGCAACCCTAGCTTCAAGTATACCTCCAATCTCAACTTCAATTTAGACAGTGGATAATTCCACAATAAAGCAAACACCCTTGGGGAGAAGAACAAATAAATCAGGTTTCATAAATGCCATCACATTTCTACTGTGCAAGATAAAAGCTGCAACCAGAACTAGAACAGCCTATGTGAATTTAAGACAGCAAGGCTGCCAAGCCCATCATCAATCTTCCAGTATTTCAAAAGCAGCTAGAACCTCACGTATCTTAATTGAGGGACTCTGTACAGACACATAATTCTTTGGGGATTTAGCAGCTTTAGAAATACAGGTTATCAGTATGTGTAGCTAAAAAAAAATTGTATTTTTTTCTTATGGTTAAGAGATGTCCTGATAGTTTTGGAGAAGTACTTGAAGGCTGTATTTTCCACTGAACTATTATCACATGTAGAGACCGCAAACAGTTTTGCTTAAAATCAGCAAAAATATTATGAAATATATATGGACATTCATCTGCTACAGGTTATTCTTTTAGAATCTGCAAAGGCCAGTCAACAACTTGCAGAAGCATGAAAGGTGGTAAAACCTCACCACACTCATCCCTCAATGCAAGGGAGATGCTACCCTTATTTTTTTTTCTTTTCCTTTTTTCTTTTTGTTAAAAATCCTGAAAAAAAATCATCACATATGAGGAAACACTTTCTCAAAACCTCCTTTCAGCCTGCTGGCTGAAGAACTGCTACTGCACTGCCAGCTACCTGCCTGCTGACTATTTAACACTTGCTTATCCACCTGAACTTTTGTTTTCAAAATACTTTTCTTCAAATGCACAAAATTACAAAATTAGACCCTTCCTTAATTCTACCATTTTATTCCCGATTTCAGATGTGAAATGTAAGGGACTCCTTCTAGGCCAAGTCTAAGGGTTTTTCTGTAATTTCTGTTCAGATTCTAAAAACTCAGTACTGGAAACCAGAGCTGCAGTATTTGTCATCCTGGGCCAGGAGACCCCAGGACCCTGACTCACCTCTCCCACCTTACTCATCCTGAGACATAAACTCAATCCTACTCCACAGTGGTCACTGATCAGACCCAGCAAAGATGCAACTCCATTTTGCTTCCTGTCTTCAGACAATTTGTTAACACAACATTGTCACAGTCCACTAGCTGTACAAGAAGATCTTCTCCCATGCAGAGATACAACACCCAAGCTCTGAGCTCCTGAACCAGATAGAGCCTCCCTGCCACCTCCACCTCTTCTTTCACCTTCTCCCAAAGAGCAGTTTAGCTCCAGGTTCATCTCCTCTTCCTTCACAATGCATCTTTTCAGTGTACCAAAATAACACACATCTTAACCTAAATGAGCCTATCATAAATAGGGAGTTTTTTTATGTATGTAGAAGTCTACATACGTAACAAAGTCTACGTTCTACATTTTCTAGAAGGAAAATAACTATTTGGGAAACTTCAATTGTTCGTCTGTAACCAATGCCATTCAAAAAGTTTAAAAATTTTAATGAATTTTTTAATACTTCCCAAGAAGACACTACCAGACCATGCAATTATTTATGATCCTCACTTCACCCATCCCTAATCAGCAGTACTCTGAAACAGCAACAAATAATTATCACATTTTTGCTGCTTCCAAGGCAGCCATGAAAGGAAACCAGAGAAGTCTACCTATCACTCCTATTACAGGCTCTTGTAGAAAAATTCAGATATCACACTCCAAAATGAAAGGCTTGTCCTCTAGAATTAAAAGCAAGAGGCAATCTTTAAAAACAGGTTGTATAGCAAAAATATAGACATGACAAATATTTCATTGTAAGACAAAAAAACATCACACCAGGCAAATGGCATAGACCAAAGATAGCCCTCTTGGCCGGCACAGAACAAAGGGGATTCTGTGTGATGCACGAAGTGTCTGCTTTTGGGGCTGGAGCCCATGACTTCTGCTAAAAAAAAAGATACTGCTTGCCAGTTGTTAGGACCAACACTCATAACCTTGTTTTTCTATTCTCACTAAACAAATTTAATTAAAAGAAAATAAAAGGCAACTACACCCTTCTGGAACCAGAGCTGCACATGACAGTATTAACCACAGCAGAGGTGGGAAGCCACAGTCCACACCAGCAGCCTGTGCACTGCCTCACATCCTCAGTTCATCTAAACACAGCCACTCAGTCTCCACCTCACATAATCACAACTCCACAAGGATAAGGATCCGTAGTAGAAAGAATTCTGTTCCAAACAAAGCTGATAGGCAAACAAAAAAATAACTGAAACAAATCAGTATTTTGTTAGAACGTGCTGCTACCCAGACCTTTGCAATTCGTGCCCTGCTTTTCATTGTCCTGCTACTTGTCCATGGAATATTATTCTGCTGAAAGACAGAAGCACCTCCAAATTAACTGGCTACTCAGAATTATTTGCTTCTATGAGTATTTCAGGTGTAGCAGTAAATGGCTTGTTAGACAGTAAAGTTCAGATTTTTAGAACCAGCTGGATACAGTAGCACAACAATCACCTTTTAATCACAAAATTGACATATCTGTAATTTGAAGGTCTTGTAAAGCACATATTGGCACGTTGGTTGTTGCTGCACACTGTTGGGGTACAACCTTGCCATACACAAATCCAAGCCGCTCCACCCTCCATTAGGTTTCACCTGTAGTTTTCAAATTTCAGCCAGACTAATAGTCTTTTTGTAAGAATCAAGAAATTTTTCAGTTTCTGCTACAGTAGTCTGCAAATTACAGCTCTTCAGATTCTAATGGTAAAAAATGACATTGCCACTCCTGTGTTCTTGGTTATTTTTAACAACCAAAAAACACAAAGTGTTTGAAAATACTTTTAAAACAGAAAAAAAATAATCAAAGAATACCTAAGATCTAGAGTGAACATACTACCTCATCATCATTTGGTCAAAAGCAGTGTTCTCTGACAACATGCACATCCTGTATAACCAGCACCCTCAAAATCTATCCCTTATTCTCTAATGGGAAATTGCATGCAGCAGACCATGGCCCCGCTATTTACATATATTACTGTAATTTGTAAATCCAGAATCAAGCTGCATGTAGACCTTTGGTGCTTTCCTTTGTTGTTTTGAAACACTACTTTCATAGCCTCTTCTCTGAACTTGTCATAGGCTTTAGGTAGGAATGAAACACTAACTCACCTCTGCTGCAGGGTATGAAAATAACACATCTGTGACAAGATAACAAAGATCACACCAAATAAGGTCCAAAGGCCACAGCAGGACTCTCTCAACCACATGACCTTAAAAACCTATAAAGCCTGGAGCCATGTAGCTGGGTGAGAAGGGAAGGAAGAAGATGGAAGACAGTTGTAAGAGTGGTTGACCAGAAAAATGTAAGAGCACAAGGCTTTATGCAATATGGCATGCCTAACTCATTATGTAGATATAGTTTAATTAGGAACTTTGTAACTATTGTGGTGAAGGATCCAAAAGGTTCTCAGGGCAAATAGTTTATGAAGATAATACCACATATTACATACATAAATAAAGTTCATGGCATTTAGAAATTCCACACCACTGCAGACAGAGTCAGAAGCCAAGGGCTCACATGCCAGCTCTGCAGCTCTCACCACCTGCCTGCAACCTCCACCAACTGCTTCGGGTCAAAACAGTTGAAATCAACACACAAACATCCAGCCAATAACAACAACAAAAAAATCACCACTGAGAGAAGACAAGAGTTGTCTGGAAATTTATAACAAAAACTAATAGCATGATGTTCATTATATAACTCCTGTAAAGGCTCCACACAGAACTAATCAAGTTCAAGTCCAGCCCTGCTGTTTCCCTTCTCACCAAGTAAAATTTTGACTCATTACCTCTATTTGTGGCACTCCCAAACTCTTATGTACCTCTCACTAAATATCAGTTTGATACAGACCTTGACGAAGTGATTACTTATCTGATGTAACTCAATAAGTACACACCCACAAACACAGACAAACTGGAACTAATCTGCCAACCAATTAATGAAGGGCCAGAAAGAGGTTCAGTGTTAAAAAAAAAAGAAACAAAAAAACAACAACCACCCACCAAAAGTCAGAACTCCTTAAGTAAACAAAAGCAGGCTCTTCTGCATGCATTACAGAGCTTGGCCTGGTCTCTAAGTGAGGAGCTTAACTTTCACAGTAACAACAGTCAGAACATGTTACAACAGTCAGAAGTGACTGTCTTTGAAAACATTACAGAACAGACACTATGCCCTTATCTTTTCCCTTTGACAATAGGCTATGCAATTTATCTACACTGCATTAAAAGATTCTCTGTTTTCCAAAAACATTCCAGGCTGTCCATCTTCAAATGCTGTGAAACAAGAATAGCATAAGAATCTTGCACATTACCCAATCCATTCATTATTTTATCTAACTTAAAGTTCTGCTTTCTCTATTTTCCCAAGATAAACACTCCTCATCCATTCAGTTTCTCTTTATACAAGAGTTTCTGAGAGAGAATCAAAATTCTTGCAATATCCTTTTAATTGGTAGGTAGAAACTATGATGTGTCATATTAGAGATTACATAACCCAATAACTTACTGGAGATCTACTAGATTTCCAGCATTCTGCTTCTTTTACAACTCATATGGACTCTCAAGGGGAGGGAAAAAAAGTAGATTAGATTTGACTGCTTGAAGCACACAAGATGATTTTCATAATGCCAATTACAATGTGTCAGTAGGTTCAAATTAAACAATCTGTTCCCCCACCTACAGCAATACTTCCAACACAGAACTGTAAGAGCTGAAATTACAAAAACAAAAAAAAATCTAATTCCACTTGTGTTTGGGACCAGCATCAATTCTCACAGATCCTGATAACAACTAGGAGAGCACTAGTTTGCTTAGTGTCAGTTTCCCACCTTCAGTCTCTCCACTCAAGTCTCTTTCCAAGAGATTAGGAAAGCTTTTAATAAAGCACCAGGGGACATTTATAAAGTTCAAGACCCTAAATTACATAGTTTTTTTGCTGTTGTAATTAAAAAGTTAGATACTGCCAAACAAGGACATTCAATAGTTTCTTCTTCTCATCCAAACCACATCCGATAAACAGGAAAAATGATTGTTTGGAAACACTCCAAATTGCCACTGAAACAATCAGCCTCCCTCCACAGAACAGGCTTCCCTCCCACATTTCTGTCTGTAGCTGTATCATAAAAAGGGAGAGGAGAGCAAAGAAAGCAATGGAAGACAAATCCCAGTAAACCTGGGCACACGGATTTGACATGACCATGTGCTCAGCACAGGGTGCCAGTCCCAGGAGGGGCTGTACCTCCTGTGCTGCACAAAACTGGGCAGCCAGGCCTGCACAAGAGACCCCAGCATCCTGCCATCTCAGTCTGCCGGTGACTGGCCCTCGGCTCCTAGTGAGATGCAGAGAGAAAATGTAAAAAACAATAGATCTGCATGTCAGTACACCATACAAAAACTTCTGGCATATTTTCCAAGTCCAGCATAAGTCAAATAGGTAGGTTTAATAGTTGGGCTGAGGAGCGCTCCTGAGGGAGCACCCAAATGGCACACAAGGCAACATTTATGCAGGAAATAACTGACATTTTCCAGGGGGAAAAAAAAAATTAAACTATCTTAGAAACACTAGAGATGAGCAACAGTTCCTTTAGATAAAGACTGATGCTCAACATGCCATATGCCCCCCTCCCAGTGTATGCCATTAGAGTAAAATGCCTTCTTGTACACCTTTCTGCTATAAAAATAAACCCCATTAGAGTCAAATGCTTCTTTGTACACCTTTCTGCTATAAAAATAAGCTTCATCAATCCACAGACTTTGTCTAAGCAGGTTTTAGAGCCCATTGCAGGTACTGCACTGATGAAAAAGATGCCACCATTCAATAAAAAGCCAGGAAGATTCAACCACATAGAGAGACAAAGTTAAAATAAAAGAGATTAAAATAAAAACTTCAGGATACCATTTTGCTGCAGGCAGTGCACCAGACAGAGCTCAATTATGATGCCTGACATTGTCACTCAGCTGATTGGGTGTTCAGTTGGGTCAAGTCTGGCAGATAACAGGTGAGAAACCTCCATGGAGCTGTACCTGGTGATCCTCTGAGATGGACCAGAAGAGACCCCAAGCCTCACTCTGTGGCAAAGGGCACTGAAGGGCTGGACTGGCTTTTTTCTTGGAACAAGGCATGAAAGAAATACTTTCTTTACACCCCCATCTGTAACTACATACTACACATACTACAGGACATCTCTCCTTCATTAGGATTCTCACTCCACCAAGATTCCTGAAAGACTGTCCTCCAAAACACTCCTGTGTAGTTCCAATGATGCAATTAACTTCCTGGCACAAGGATACACAGCTGCTATCTAGTTTTCAATTGCCTTACTGCACCTCAGAGGCAGCTGTAAAACCTGTAAAGCAGTAAAACAAAATAAAACGAAACAAACAAAAAAAAAAAGAGGTGAAGACAACAGTTGTACTACAGACACTGCTCCTAGTATTCTTGAACTGGGTTTTATCACCAAGGGCCTTAGAAGATATATTTGCACAAATTGAATTACTAAAATTTAGTTCTTTTTTGTGATCTTCTATCTCTTAGTCCTCCATACTAGAAGACATCACTTAAGAAAAAGCTGAACCAATACTGTTAACAAAATATTTGCAGTCCTGCAGCCCACTCTTCAAAGTACTCTAAAAATTACCATGCATATCTTAGAAGATTTGAGCTATTTAAATTAAGAATTAGAATCATGTAACGAAGTTAAAGAACACTTGTAAGCTCAAAGGAAATATGAAAAAGAAGGTATGAGCTGATTAGATACTAGAAATAACTAAAAAAATTATTCATCCATCACTACTTACCATTTGGGGAATACTAAAACAATGCAAGAGTATTTTTTTTAATATATGCATATACTAATATATAAATACTAGACTCTTTTGCAGGCTCCCCACCACAAGACATAACATCCATCCATCTACTACCACAGCTCCAGGAACACTAAATGTTATTACTAGCTTCTTTGATTTAATCGATTCCCTCTGGTTAAAGGGATGTAAATGAAACCTTCAATCCTAATTCCACCCTTGTAATTTAAGATCACATATGTACAAATATATTATAAGCTAAAAAAAGTTTCTATGGGTGCTTCTATTTTACATATTTTAGTGACCATCCAAGAGCAATTCCACAGGATATTTAAAAGCAAAAGTTTTCAGAAATTTTAAAGGCAAATGGGAAGTATTACAGAAAGGGATGGGAAACAAGGCTCTAAATGAACAACAAACCAAAGGAAAAAGGAGAAAATACACATTGCTTTTTTCCCCCCAAACTTTAATCAAATACCATACCTCAATCTCCCCACGCACCAACAAGGGTGAAGATTTAAAAACATATACATCCTACTGTAAAACTACCTTTGAGCAACTATCCATTTTTAAAGCAAACAACTCCGGTTTTTTATTGAAATTTTTCAGAAGAGCACTACCACCAGCATTTTTAAACATTCTCTCCCAAACAACATCAAGCAGACTGATGATTTCACCAAAAATGCTTCAGCAGCATGACATGCTGAATTCCCTACGCGTTGCTGCAGTCCAACATGCTGAACAGCTGCAAAGTTGCCTGACATAAACATTAAAAATGTAGCCGTATCTTTCAGTACCTCGACTTGTTTTTTTTTTATTACAGATCCCTGCACGGGCACAGAAACCAGGGCTGGCTGTATCAGCAGCATTGGTACCTGTATATAAAGGAGACTTGAGGCAACAGCTTATCACACTTACAACTGTTTTTATTTTTTCCCTCTTGCCCTCCCAGAATAGAAAGAATTTGGGCAAGATAAGAATTTTTTGTATGAACAGTTGGAAGGATCCAAATATAAAAATAGTGCCAAAAAGTAGTTACCCGACTCCTACCATCAAACAAAATTCAGGCTGAAGTAACTGTGCTGCAATTCATATCAGCATGTTTAAGACACAGACGAGACAAGACAAGGTGCAACCATTTTCATTACAACTGTTCTCTAGGTAATAGCCAGAGCATTTCCTTCTAGAACCAAAAGCTTATGTAAACATAACCAGATCGTATTTTGGCCATGACTGACCACTGCCTGTTTTAAAAGTTTATTCATTCAATGTAAAAATAATAGCCAGACTTTAAAAATGCACCTATTTGCATGACAGCAGACGGAGCACCACTGCGGTGAGACTTTAAGAGAAAGACTAGATACAATTCAAAATTTAGGACCTGCTACAGGAACAACCCGTGCCTCTCCAGTTTCTCCTGCTCCCTACTTCCTATTGTTCCGCTGTTCAGCAAGTGATGCCATGTCACGGACTAGTGAAACCTAAATGACAGTTTCATTAGCTCTTTCTTTAAAATCTTTATGCCAAAAAATTCATTTACTCGGGTCTATACCAAGAACTGGTCATACACAAAAGGTTGTTTAAAGCATTCTAAAGCCCCAAAAGCACCAGCAGACTTTGGCTTCCGAAGCAGCCAGCAAGACGACCCAAAATGGTGACTACAAGTAATAAATCATATTAAAAAAAGCCATTGTTAAAAAAACACACCAAACAACAACAAAAAACCCGTTCTATGAAGCCGATGATCAGGCTGAACAGTGTAAGCGGCCACTGATTTACTCACAACGAGAATCCATTAAGGGAACGCTTTTCCTCGGGCAGAGAATGTTTCTCCAAGCTCACCCGCACGGAAGCACGGCTCCGGCACAGCGCTGAGGGGCTGGGGACGCTCGCAGCGACACCGGGGGGGAACCAGGCTCCGGCCGGCCGGGCTAACGCGGGGCTCGCCGGGCGGGGATCAGGCAGGGCCGGAGAAAGGGCGGCATTAACGAGGGGACGGGGGGGGGGCGGGGGGCGGCAGAGGAACCTGTGGGGCAGAAGGCGGCCGGGGGAAGGAGAGCGCGGGCGGGACGGGGGTCCCGCAGGAAGCCTCTCGCTCGCTCGCTCACTCACCCGTCCTTGCGCTTGGCTTTGTAGACGTGCCCGTAGGTGCCCCTGCCCACCTTGCAGCCCTCGTACTCGAAGAGGTCCTCCACTCGCTCGCGCTCCCCGGTCAGCTTCACCTTGAAGTCATAGTCCATCTTGGGCGCCCGCCGCGACCCGCCGCCGCCGCCGCCCCCGGCAGCCGCGCCCCGCCCCGCCGCACACACCGGGCGGCGGCAGCAGCAGCAGGAGGAGGAGGAGGAGGAGGAGGAGGAGAAGGAGAAGGAGGAGGAGGCCCCCGCGCCGCCCCGCGGAACATCCAGCGGCGGGGCTGCTCCCTTCGCGCCGAGCCCCAACCCCCGGCGCTCCTTCCCTCCTTTCGCTCCGCGCCAGCAGCGGCACCGCCGCCGGTCCCCGGGCGGGCTCTCGGGGCCGCGCCCGCGCGCGCTGCCGCAAACGGACGTCGCAAACCGCGGACACCTCCCCGGCCGCGGGCAGCGCACCACGTGGAAGGGGCCGTCCCGGCGTGCCTTGCGGGCGCAGCCGCACGCCGGGAGCTGTAGTACAGGCAGTGGAAGAGAGGGAGGCCAGGCCGCACTGCTTGCCGGGAGCTGTAGTTCCTGGGCAGGGCACGGGGGGCACGGGGCCCGCCATCAGCAGCCACTGTGACCAGCGCTCTGGCCCTTCCTGGGGTCTTGGCTACGGTGAATATTCCGGTCCCCGGCTCGATCCAGGCTGGCGAGGGCAGACGCAGTTGGTCCCTGCCGCTCTGAGCATCCCTTAGCATTGCTGTAATTAAGACAATTCCAGAACTGTGAACACGGTCAATATTGGAGAATCATAGAATATTTTGAGTTGGAAGGGATCCATTAGGTTCATTGAGTCCAACTCCTGGCCCTGCACAGGACCATCCCCAAGACTCACACCATGTGCCTGAGCACTGTCCAAATACTTCTTGAGCTCTGCCAGGCTGATGCTGTGACCACTTCCCTGAGGAACCCGGTCCAGCGCCCAACCACTCTTTAGGTAAAGAACCTTTTTCCAATATCCATTCCAAACCTCCCCTGACACAACTTTAGGCCATTTCCTCTGTCACTGGTCACCACAGAGGAAAAATTAGTGCCTGCTCCTCTTTATTCCTCCATGAGGAAGCTGCTGACTGCAATGAAGTCTCCCCTCAGTCTCCTCTGCTCCAGGCTGAACAGAACAGGTGACCTCAGCCACTCCATCACCATCTTGGTTGCCTTGCTTTGGACACTTTCTAATAGCTTCATGTCTTATATTGTGATGTCCCGGGCTGCTCACAGCACTCAAGACACAGATGCTGACAAACCCTCTCTGTGTGGTTGCTGAGATGAGTCAGGATGTAATACAAAAGCTGTTATGTTTAGCAAGGGCCTTGTATGTGACCAGTAACTGGGCATTTCCCGATTCCTCTCCTTGGCTGACAGAGCCAGGGTTACCCACCCAACACAAAGTCAGCTGGTAATTTTGTAGAAGAGGCAGCTTGGAACTAAACTAAAGCTACAGCAATCTTTCTGCTTACAGGCCAGCTTTTGGTATTTTTAATAGTCATGCACACATACTTCATGTTTCATGTCAAGAATGCAGCACATTGAGTAAATAAGTGGGCACTCAAATCCCTTAACTTAGAGACATCATAGAATGTGGGGGCTCCTGAAAGAAGAAACAACATATTGTGGAATGGTCTGAAATCATTTCCATTTTCAATTACAAATCTTAACTTTCATTTACACGTTAGCACTGATCCCTGAAAATTTGGGATAGGGCTGTGCCTGCTTCCCAAGCTGGCATCACTCAATCAGACTCATGTCAGAAGCCTGCAGTTGGACTTTCAATATGTTGCTATGAGGTTGTTAGGGATATTATGTATGTTGAATGAAGCAATTAGGCATGTGTTACAAAAAATAAGTGCAATTGAGAGAAGCAGCAAAATTACACTCTATTTGCCCAGTAACTCAAGTAAATGTTACAAGAACATTGCCCAGTATCTCACTACACCAAGCAGAAACAGGTCAGGGCAGCCCAGCAGAGACCAGTCTGGAAGATGCCATCCACCTCACAAAGTTCATCCATCTCAGCCCCATCTCTGCTTTCAGGGATGCTTGGCTTTGGGGACTTTCAGGGGTAGTAAGGGACCAAGCTTGCATGGCCAAACCCACCATGTACAGTACCTCTGGCCTGCTCACTACCCTCAGTCCTATCAGCAGGGGAGGTAGCAATAACCACACTTCTGTAGCTTTGTACTCTTCTTTGAGTTATTAATCATTTTTTTGTGGAGGCAAGAACATCCAAACTCCTCCACATGAATCCAATTACTGCATGGTAATTGATGGTTGGGATTAGTCCATCCAGAGCTGAAACATTGCAGGGTGCAGAAGACAAACAATATCTGCTTAGAAAGGAAAGACATCATGAAGGAAAACAAGAACAGACAATCCAGATTCATTTTCTGACAACCTGTGCTATGTTTCACATTTGCATAAAAGAATTGGGAAGAATTCCACACTTCGACAAATTCTGAGAAGTCAAAACGACAACTGAGATATCTTCTTTCCCAGACTGTTGGTCCTTTTGTAACAATATTTACAAGTTTGCTTGAATGTTTCTTTCCTTAATTGTACATACCATTTGAATTGTATGCCTTCCAGAATGAGTGTAGCTGCAAATCTGCCGCACCTTCTCTCTGTTTCCACTTCAGGTACTTGTATCGAAACCAATGTTCGATTTTGCCAATTCAGACCTATGGTCCCCAACTCAAGAAGGATTTGAAACAGAAAACACACTTTGTCTCTTTTTATTATGAGAAATAAATACTGACATTTCATGGTCAACTTTTAACTCTGTTTCATGGAAAGTTGCATATTTTGTGCTTTATTTTAAAAATCTGTCATGGTGTAATATAATTTCAAGGAAAAGTTTGATTTTGGGGTCCGCTCTTCAGAAGACAGACACAACCAGGGTCTGGTATTCTTGACTCTCAGGACTCCATCCCCACAGTGACCCTTTCAATTGATAGGATTTCTTATCTCTTACTGCCAGTTTTTCATTCCCTTCTCTCATGCTCTCTCAGGACTCAGTTTAAAAGTATATGCTTAACACATCCTGCTGAAGTTGGATTTTTGGAGCTTTCCTCTTTTTTTCCTCTAACATTCACGGTTTGCTTTATCATATCCTTCTGTTCCGAGTTTGTGTAATTTCTAATATGTCCAGAACACACACACTTTTAACATTTTTCTGTTTGGCATCATCTCACCTGTGAAGGATATCTGAGTTCTCTGCAGCAAAGCCACTGTTACCATGTTAGCGCTGATAAGGTGCAGTGGGTTGGAGGCAGTTATCAAAGCAAGCTGTGACCAGAGAGGACAGTAGTCAAGGAAGACTGACACCATTAAACACTTCTGAATGTATTTCAGGGAATTGTCTTTCAGGTGAAAGCCTGGACTGGGAACAGGCTGGATTGTGACAATAAGTAAATGCTCTCACTTGGGGTATGGGAGCATCAATATCGAAAGCAAAGCTGGTTTTGGGAGAGGTGTGTGTTTGCATACTTGTGGCCACAGTGTTGGTGCTGGAGTCAGAGTTTTTGAAGCAAAACAAATCTTACAACTGGGAAATGTACAACTATTTGCTCTTTGTTTTGCAGTCTTCAAAAATAGAATAAAAGTACAGAAAAGCAAACTTTATTATTTTTGCTTTCTCATCTTTCATTTTATGAGTAGATAACCTACAACACTCAATCACATCCCCATGCCATTAGAGTGTCTACTCATTCCACTTATTCATTTGCCAAGTGTGAACATACTTTTGCTTTTCAGAAAACTTTTAATGAAACTGTAGCTGCCTGCTTGAAGTTTCCCATATCCCCATGGAGACATTCTCTAGCGGTGTGAATGAGGGGTTCCCAGCTTGGTACTGACTGAAAAAGTGCAGTCCTGCTAAGTGCTATACATCTTCCATTTTTTGTTTAGTCCAGGGAAAGCTGAAGGCAAGACAATAATGTAGTGGCACTTTTTCCTTTTTGTATGTAAAGAAAAACTAACTGTCACACTTGCACAGTCTGAGTATTTTTCAGGAACCTTGCAGTTTTTACTCATCCTGCAGATGAGTGATCTGAATACCAGCAGCATTTAAAAACACAGTTTACTTAATGCAGGTAAGTGCTGAATCTACAAACAGTTCCCTATGTAAAGCAATGTGTTGGGCTTTGTTTTTTTGTTTTTTATTTTGCACTCAACTATATTCAACTATAAAATTGATCATCTTGATCTAACAAGTTACTTGCAAACATACATCAGTCCTTTGGATCCAGGTGCTGTATAGGAGAGTTGTGATTCCATTCAGAGAAACATCTGTTTCCCAGACTCAGGACCACCTACGGTAACAATCAGCCTATGTTATGCTCCTGACAGAGATTCAGTTGTCACCATCCCTGGAGGTACTTAAAAGACATGCAGATGTGGCACTTGGGGACATGGTTTAGCGGTGGATTTGGTGGTGCTGGGTTAATGGTTTGGACTGGATTTTAGAAGTCTTTTCCAAACTAAGTGATTCTCTGATTCTGTCTCTACAAACCTTGAAAATTCAGACTATGAACTCATGGTTACTGTTGTTGTTGAGAAGAGCCCTGTCTGAGGGGAAATAAACCCTGAAATATTACTTTATATTATTTCTTATAATCATAGAAATATTCACGTTGGAAGGGACCTCTGGACAATATCTTGTTCAGAGCAGGGCTACTCTTATATTCAGGTTGCTTGAGGGCTTTTCCACTCAAGCCTCTATGGAAGGATATTCCATAGCCTCTCTGGACCCGACTATCCAATTTTCTGTCCTTCTCTCAATACAAATGCCTGTCTTTCCAGTAAGTTCCTTGTCAGTACTGGCAGGCTGCCCATTATTCCAACTTGAAGAAGTCCTAGGGCCCACAGCCTCTCTCATGTGGCAAGTGCTCCAGCCCCATGACCACCTTAGTCCTCTCAATAGAACTCACTCCAATTCATCCAGAATTTTCCGTATGAGGATTGTTCTACTGGAGACCCCCAAACTGGACATAGTATTCCACATGCAGGCAAACAAGAACCATGTAAAGGGGAGTAATCACTTCCCAGTCATATCCTGATAATCAATTTTCTGTGTTCACAGGATCACATAATGGGTCAGGTTGGAAGGAACCACACTGGTCCAATCTCCAGGATTGTCCCAGGGGGCTGATCACTCCTAGATGGAGGACTGCATTTGTCCTCATTGAACTTCATGAACTTGCTGATGTCCCATTCCTCCAGCCTGTCCAGATTCCTCTCAAGCAAAGCAACTTCATGTCAGCACTTTGGTGTCACCTAGAGATGCTAAGATCCAGTTTAAAAAGACCGATTATAAGGTCCTGCTTTACTTATATTAAACAATAAAATATAACAGAATAGAGCTACTTTCTAAAGAACCTTAAAGATGGATCAAACTAAATCCAGGTTCTCAATCTATTACAAAATTTAGTAATTGCCTGAGGTTTGCTGCCCTCCACAGGCTATTTTTATTATAGTTGCAAAGAGCGTGTTTCACTGTGGACGGCATCGCCACAGTGCAACAATATTCTAAGAAAGGTCTACTCTTGACATTTTATATTAACCACACAACATAAAATGAACAAGTACTTTACTTAGTTATAGTGTACTGTTGTGAAACATCACTATGAACAGGACATGGACACCAAATTCTGTGTTGGTAACAGGTCAGTGGAAAATAAACAAATTCAGTGTAAGGTTCTGCTATGGAAATATGCAATTATTCACCCATCTAAATCATAACTTCCTTCTGGATGAACAGTCTGTATGTGGGCTTGATACCAGAGAAGATGTTGTGTTTGACTGTGGAACAATGATTAGTAAAAGTAGACTGTTAGAGGAAAAGATTTAAATAACGTAACCAGATGGACAGATGGTTTAGGTAGGTAGGTAGGTAGGTAGGTAGGTAGGTAGATAGATAGATAGATAGATAGATAGATAGATAGATAGATAGATAGATAGATAGATAGATAGATAGATAGATGGATGCTCTGGCTTTTATTATGAAAGTAAAATTGATCTTTAGGAAGGACATATTTTAATTGCTTCAGGCAAGGCGAATCATAATACAATACTATTTATACAATGGCAAGGCATATGAGAAAGAGAGGTTACCATTTTCTGAATGCAGAGGGCAGGGAGGAGTTCCTGATCTGGCCTCGGTGTTAAGAATTTGTCCCAACCATCAGTTTGTCTGATGGAAACCACCTAATGGCAGAACAGGAATGTAAACCACCACCAAACCTAAACTCTTTTCCTTTAAGCGGAAAAAAAAGAAATTATGGGTGTATTGTGAAAGTATCTTCATGGACAGCGGCCCTTAGCCCTTCCTAGCACCTCATTCATTACCGAGGGTGCTCCTTTGTAGCGGGACCAGTGGCACAGAAAATACCCAAACTCTGGTTTATTTCCGCAAGCCGGTTTGAACACAAGAGCAGCTCGGACGTGAGGATGAGGTAGCGCTTTTACACAGAAGCACCCTCCAGGCGGAATCCCCTCATTTTGCCTATTCAGAGAGTTTCTGCAGGATGTGTTGAGACAAACCCGTACAAGCACCTCGGGACAGCGAGTCCGGGGGTTCCCTCAGTGAGTCCGCAACTAGAACCGGCAACATTCTGTGGAGAGGTTCCGCACTTGCGTGGGAGAACTTCTAGCCAAGGCTCTACAAATGGAAATCGCCAAAATCGACGACACCGGGCAATTATTTTTTGAACGTTTTAGAAAAAAGTTCACTGGGAGATTCCCGCAGAAAGAAACGTAAACAAAAAGGAAAGAAAGGGAGGCAAAGTCGCGGAAGAAGGAGAAGCGTCCCATTTAAAACCACAGGAAGACTGGGAAGGAGGGAGCAGAGGGAAAAGTGCCTCTATAATCAATCTTACTCCTTACGTAAGTTATTACACAGTGCCAAACACGCGTGCGCATGAGGGGGCGGGGCTCGCGGTGGAGCCCTCCCTCGTGCACGGAACCTGCGCCGGCGGCGCCAGTAGCCGCCCGGACCGCAATCGGAGCTGGAGCCGCCACCCGGACCGCAATTGGAGCTGGAGCGCGCCCCGCTCGCACACCCAGGGTCCGCGTCCCCGCGGGGGCGGGTCCCGCTGCCGCGGGGGGGGACGGGGCGATGAGCGCGGCGCGGGGCTGAGCCGGGCGGCCCGCGCCGCCGCTGGCAGCAGGCAGGGACGGGCTCTGGGGTCTTGCCGGCTGCGCTCTCGGGAGGCTTCCCCCCACCGGGGCAGGCGGCGGCATGGGCGCCTCCCCAGTTTGCCGCAGCGGGTGACGCGGCCCGCCGCGGGCACGGGAGCCGTGGGCTCGGGCAGCGGCGGACAGCGTGGGTCCGGCCGCGGCGGTCGGTGTCGGGGCCGCGGCGGGCAGCTCGCGGGGAGAGCGGCGGGAGGGCACGGGCTGGCTGTCGCTGCTGCCATTGGCCGGCGGCCGCGGGCCGGCGGGGGCATTGGGCAGGAGCCACGTCAGTCACAGCGCTCCCGTCTCCCCGGCAACAGGCGGGGGGCGGGGCAGGACCGGGCCCGAGGGCTCGTGGAGCCCTGGCCTGCCCTGGGGGTGCCTGGCTCGACGCTGGCGTCTGCGGGCCCTGCTGCCGGCCTAGGCCTAGGCCTGGGGCGGGGGTGGACGGCCGCTCCCAGGCCTTCGGCTTGGGTCCCTCTGGGCGTCCCGGGGGCTGTGTTTTCATTACCTACTGACTCTCCCTTTTTCTCTCTTTCCCCCGGCTTCGTGCGCGGGGGTTTCTGGGTTTGGTTTGCGGGCTGTTTTTTGTTTTTTTTTTTATTATTTTTTGTTCCCGAAGTCGGTGAGATCATCCTGCCTGGAGGCTGCGGTGTGACAGAAATATTAAATAGCCCTCTGGCTCGGGGAGGTTTCCTCAGCTAAACTCCGTAGTCACCTTGCAATCAGGTGGTAGTCTTTCAGAAAATGAGTACCTAATTGACCCGGAGGTCATACTTGAGGAAAACAGGCTGAAACCTAAAAGCATAAGGTGTATATTAGAAAATAGTCATAAACCTTAAAGAATAGACCAGAGTAATTATGAATGAAAATCTAAAGGAGTGGGTCTTAGGTTGAAAATGCTAGAAAACATAAGGTGTTGGCATGCGACCCCTATCTCTTTGCAAAGGAAGAGTAATCTGAGTCATAACTGGATTTCGATTTCAGGTTTTTTTTGTATCTTAGTAGCTAATATCCTTCAACTTTTCAATACTCTGAAATATTCTAGTGTAATGTATCTAATTTCTGATTCAGTTAATAGCCTTCGATTTTCATAACGCTAAAGCATTTTAGGTGCCAAAGTACTTAGTTTTGATGGCATTTGATAAATAGGGATAGTAGTTGTCATCCATGGAGTTATGTTAAACAGATGGGACAACCGAGCACTTCACACTTCTTACGGTTTCTAAGTGAGTCATTTAAGGAGTGTGACTAATCCTACCATACAGTTGTCAACAAAAGAATGTTTTTTTTTCCTTAACTACCCACAAAATCAAAGAGATTTCCAGATTTTCTGTGGATAACTGAATACTAAAGAACCTCTCATTTGAACAACACTTTAAATTTAGATTGAGGGGGACTAC
The DNA here is from genome assembly GCF_049639895.1 of Pseudopodoces humilis. NCBI lineage: Eukaryota > Metazoa > Chordata > Aves > Passeriformes > Paridae > Pseudopodoces > Pseudopodoces humilis. The sequence goes on from NC_142201.1 coordinate 69,311,439, forward strand.
ATGTGATGGACTTCTTAAGAATATATATCGCATTTTCTTCTGTGCGGCAATGCCATGATTGTATTGGGAATTAAATCATGAAATATAATCATATAATGGGAAGTCGGTTGACTTAGAATGGTCATTGTCAGGCAAGCGGCCACATGTTGTTCTGAGGCATTTGTCTAAATAACAGCCTCACGTGAAATTGAATTCATTTTATCAATCCTCTTCCCCCCCCTCCCTGCTGCACCTGTGTCAAGTTTTAAGTCACCTGGGACAGAGGCACTTCAGTATTCAGTGCAGCCTGGATTGGGGATTTTCATGGTAATAGTCACGATGGGTGTTGCCAAGGTAATGATAGTGTTGGCTGGTGGGGTTGGGTGGGAACTGCTTTTGTTGTGAGGAAACCGGGGTAGTAAGAGGAAGAGCTGGATGAGAAATTTTTGATTAGAAATGTGGTATGAGAAGTGACCTGGTTTGAACATAGCCCCTGTGGGAAATCAGAGTCAGAAGTTATCTATAGTTTGTGAGGGTGAGCCAAGAGGACAACACTGATAGAAAAGAAAAAATATTATGGGAATGGAAAGTGTCTTGAAGGGAAGATACTCATTTAATTTCTTTTAAGCTGAACGAGTTAGAGCTAGGAGAGAGTATTTTGAATGCATCAAAAATTGGACACAGGAGGAAGATGGTTGATTTGGAAAAAGTGTATTTAGAAGTGCAGTTACCTGGGGCAGGGGCTGGTGGGGGGAAGTAACATGAGGTGTGGAAATATTGAAACCAAGGATACATCAGAATGGATCCCACGAAGAACATAAGAAAGGTATATCAAATGTATACCAGCTTCTGCTGTTGACATACATTTTCTGATTATTTTTGTAATTTCTGTTTGCACTGTTGATTAAAATTTGCCCTTTTTTTGATGTATTTCTAATAGTTAATTGGTTTGGTCTGTTTGTTGTCTCATCACCTGTCCTGTGATGACTAATTATTGATCAGGAGTGTGCTTAGAATGTTGTTTTCTGTGTTTTCCCCATAATCTAAACTGGAAGTGGATTTTATGTGTGTGTCAATTGACAAAAAGCAAACAAATAAAAGGGAAAGGCATTTATGCAAGCAGCATGGTGCAGTGTGGTTGGGGCTTTTTTAGCCTGATGATCTCTTTCGAGGAGTGATCTCTTTTGTCAGGTGTCTGCATCAGCAGGTGTTACAGGTGCCTGTTAAACAGGAAGCTCAGTTGAAAGGACACTTTATTGCCTTTCAAATAGAGAGTGGAAGAACAGGTTTCCTTTAGAAAATAGGAACGTTGAGGAGTGGTCTGAGTGCCGATTGGCTCGAATTGAGCCCTAACCAGAGGGAGATGATAATGACACGGGAATCAACGGAGATTATGCCTCTTTGACTCTGGAAGGTTATTCTTGCCTTCTAACAGTGTGGTCCCATTAGTTCAATATTTTGTAAGTGATGAAGAACTGTGGTAAAAGTACAGCCCATCCCTTTTACATCCATATTCTGCAGATGGATATCTCTTTGCTAGTTAATCCTTGGATTAGAAACTGCAAGGAAAATATACAAATAATGTAAGAATGTCAGAAGAGTCATTCCACCAAAAATAAATCTGTAGGCTGTATACTACGTGGGGGATATTACTAATGAAAATACTAATGTAGTCTTATGTTGGGGTTGTCACAAGTCTACACTGAATAATTGCAGTCCAATAATCAGAAAACCATGTTTTTAGCTATACTTCAGCTTTTAAAATACTCCCCACTGCTGTTGTATTTTACATGAGAGAAAGGATATAAATTTTATGTTAATTCCTTTAACTTTCTAGAATATCATTATTTAGCTAAAAAAAAAATAAGAATCTGTCATTGCATTTTTATTTTAAAGTTGCCATACCAACCAGTATGCCCTTTCAGTGAGGAAGGGGGCTTGAAACTATTTTTCAACAAGCTAGAAGTATTTATATATTTGAATAATAAGCTGCACTGTTGTCTTGGCAAATAACACGGAGCTTGGTTCTCCTTACTCATCTTTAGCTATTAATTAACTAATTTATTTGAAAATGCTGGGAACGTTTTACTGCAAACTAGGTAAATTCTTCCTGTAATTTCTGAGCAGTCTAATCTCTGGTTTTGTCCAGGACAGTTTGGCATTATCGTTATGGATCGCTTCCGACACCGTGCAGGAAACGGCAATGAGCAGGTGCCTTCACGAGAGCGCAGCCACGGCGAAGGCGAGAGACAGCGGCAGCTGGAGCGCCTCAGCAGGGAGGAGGCCTATTACCAGTTCATTAACGAGCTCAACGAGGAGGACTACAGGTTAATGAGGGACCGAAACCTGCTTGGCACTCCTGGTAAGATGTGCATACCTTCAGTAGAAGTGTAATGAAGTAACACTCCTGCTGTTAGGCACCACCTGTGGTACTGTGACTCAAGCAGCCTGACTTCTGTGGCTTTGTAGAAAGGGAAAAAACCTCCATATGGAACAAAAGTATACTTTACCTGTATACAAAGATGCTGCATTTGGGCGTCCAAACCAAAATAAGTAACATTTGGTACATTCAAGTATATCTGTCGATACGTGGCAATTTTGGGGATGTCTGAATTGTTACTGGAAGCTGAGAATACTCTTGACACATTCAGCTTCTATTTCTTCCACTCCACTACCTACTTTCACTGATATCTGCACTATAGTCTCACATTAGTGTTGTTTTCTTTCTGTTTTCGCCAGTTTTTTCTGTGTTCTGAAGATTTTCATTCTAGATAGAAAATATTACTTCTGCATGGCTGTATAGAGGCAGTAGTAGTGTCTTATCTAACAGTGTTATCAAAATGTAAATTCAGGAGAAATAACAGCAGAAGAGTTGCAGCAGCGTTTGGAGGGGGCTAAGGAGCGTCTGACATCACAGTCTGATCTGGATAACAGAGAAGGTGAAGGTAGAACTGTTGGAGGTAAACATTATTCATTCATATATGTAGACACATAGCATGTGGTGCATAGATAACAGTTCTATAAAGATATTTAAGAGAGATTCATTTCTCTTGCTTTTTTATTTTCAATGTGCCTCTAGGGATTGTTTAAAACTAAGCAAGATTTCCTAAGCATCCAAAACCAGACTTGAAATAGTTGATGTAAACTCGTTTATATTAATCACAAAGTACATGCTCCTTTTTCCCTCACTTTCCATTGTTTATAAATGTAATAGCACAAAAATTACGATTTTTTTTCAGTTCTTAGAGGTTTTATCATGTATTATAGCTGTTGGAAAAGAAGTTAATTGGAAAACAGTTAATCTCTCCATTTTTGGTTTGCCACTTTTGTTGTTTAATTTCCATTTGTTTTAGTCAAGTGAGGCTTGTGTTTTATGCACTGTCTTCAATTCCCCAGAAATATTGGCTTACTTATTTGGCCAATTCTAGTCAAATTTGTGGGAGGAATTGGCAGCTCAGAAATAAAGATACCAAAGTTCTTGGACTCTTCCTGGACACAGAGAGGTGATGGAGTAGGGAGAACTTAATCTGATCCCTTTTCAAGGGAGAAACTTCACTATGATCATGACAATTGGCCTGCTTTAGATGCATAGCTAGCCCTAACCACAACGCTTGTATCTGTACCTCTTTGTGTAGTTGGAGAAGATTTGAAAATGGAGCTGTGGGCATTGTAATTAGGAAAAGAATATATTTGCACAAAAGGAGAAAATCTGTTCAAAACACATCCCACCCAGACACATTGCTGTGTAAGCTGCTCTAGATGACCCTGCCTTGGCAGGGGAGTTGAACTAGATTATCTCCAGAGGTCCCTTCCAACCATAATGATTCTATGATCATTTATTGTATCACTTATAGGAAACAAATTTTTTAGATGTTTTCCAAAAGAAGACAAGACTTGTTATTCTTTTTCTTGCTGTATCAAAATGAGTTGTTCCCAAACTGGTAACTTCAGCAAGGGGCAGGTATTGGACAAATACAACTGTCTTTGGACCACTTGAATCAGAACACTGGCTCAGAAGATGCCATCTGGGCATATTAATTTCTCTCTGAGTCTCCTTGTGAGACAAAAATTCTAGGTTGAACTGGTAAGTTTTGCTGACATTTTTACATAGAGCATATTTTTATACATTAGCATAGCAAGTTATGTTATTGTATTGTGTCTGAAGTCAGAGCCCAGCAAGTGAAGGGGTTTTGGAGTGCATTGTAGTATGCAGATCGTGCAGTCATATGAAGGTTTGCAATTCTTTGTTTCTCTCAGATTCTGAAGTTCTCAGGGAAAACTCCAACGGTGACTCTTTGCTTGAATGGCTTAACACATTTCGTCGCACAGGAAATGCCACTCGCAGTGGACAGAGTGGGAACCAAACCTGGAGAGCTGTGAGTCGAACGAATCCAAACAGTGGGGAGTTTCGCTTTAGTCTTGAGATCAATATAAATCATGATAATAACAGTTCTGAAACTTCCGGCGAGGAGAATGTTGATATAGATGCTACCAGACTGTACGTAGAAAGAAGACGTCAGCTAGTTGCCAGTTCAGTAGCCCCACGGACGAGGAGCATGGCTGCAAGAGAGGCAAACAACGAAGCTGCAAGGACCAGGCTTTTAAGGCGTGCCATGGCATTAAGGTCAGAAATAGTCTCTCACGCAGTTTCAGAGAGGCTCAGGAGTAGAACAAGGGAGCTGACAGGCCAGACAAATAATACTACACGAAATAATTCTGTGGCTGCTGGTGAACCAAGAGAAATGCCAGAAAGAGGTAATTCTGCAAGAGTCAGAAGGGGTAGAGCTAGAGCTAATGTCCAGATGAATACAAACCAAAGACTAGAAATTTTGCGGCTGAGGTCTACCTTAAGTAGTCGAAGCCGCTCCCCGCTGCAAAGGCAAGGTGATGCTGCTCCTTCTGAGGAACGTGGTCAGGGGCAGGATAGAAATGCACAGCAAGTCAACAGAAGTAGGAGACAAACAGCTCAGGCTTCTCCACAGCCTACTGAAGAGCAAGCAAGAGAAAACACTCAGACTCCCCAGCTTTCCAGTGTAGCGCCATCCTTAGGAATAACTTTGGAAGAGGAAGAATCTAGTAGGCCAGTAGCTGCTGTCAGAAGGCACCCAACAATTACACTAGATCTTCAGGTGAGAAGAATTCGTCCTGGAGAAAACAGAGACCGGGACAGCATTGCCAGTAGAACTCGTTCTAGAGCAGGAATGTCAGAAAACACGGTTACCTTTGAAAGTGACAGTGGGGGATTTCGGCGCACGATATCCCGATCAGAACGCGCCGGTATTCGGACCTACATTAGCACTATACGGATACCTCTTCGTCGGATTTCAGAAACTGGGCTTGGGGAGCCTTCATCAGTGGCTCTTCGATCAATCCTTAGACAGATAATGACAGGCTTTGGAGAACTGAGTTCTTTAATGGAAACTGAATCTAATTCAGAAGTGCAAAGAGGCGGTCATCACTCAGCAGATGCACAGAATAACTCAAGTTCAGCAAACAGCAGTGATCCAAGTGGGATTTTGTCTAGAAATGGAAATGCAGTAGACAGCAGCAGGGAAAGAAATGGGCAGAGGGGTGGTAGTCAACGTTCTGGGCGCAATCGTGAGAGCCAAGATAGCAGGCAGTCTCAAGATGCAAACAGCCTGGTGGAGAATGGAACACTGCCCATCCTTCGACTTGCCCACTTCTTCCTGCTGAATGAAGATGATGATGATGATGATCGTTTGAGAGGTTTAACCAAAGAGCAGATTGACAATCTTTCTACACGGAACTATGGGGATGTTCACACTGAAAATGAATGGAGTAAAACATGCAGTGTTTGCATTAATGAATATGCAACAGGGAATAAACTAAGGCAGTTACCTTGTACACATGAGTTTCATATTCATTGTATTGACCGCTGGCTTTCTGAAAACTCCACTTGCCCAATTTGTCGGCAGCCAGTTCTGGGGTCTAATGCCACAGATAATGGCTAGACCTGTTTGTACCTGTTCAGCACTCAAGGATTTTCGCCTGCTCCGTTATAAGCCACATGAAATTCATTGACTTAGATATGGGTCCATTTGTGGGGGGCGTTTTGTTAAATTTCTTTAAAAATTATAGAAACTTCTCTAAATCTAACAATGTAAATACTATTTTTTCCAAGTGCAAGTCTAGGAGCACACATAGAACCAAATGATATTGGTAAAGTTTATATTTTTTTAGGTAATTTTGTTATGCTAAGCACTTTTGTAAATACAGAAATGCAATAGTTAATCAGTCCTGCTTAATGTATGTTTTTTAACATTGTAATGGACTCGCTTTATTTAGATTACAAATTGTTTCACACAGACCCACCACTGTGTTGAAAAATTAGTGGCTGAATAGCCATTTGTTAGCTTTTTGTTCTAAGAACAATTTCTTTTACAGAGAGTCTCTTGCTGGACATGTTTGCTAAAGATATTTAAGTTACTTGAAGTGCTCATTTTAATAGACTTTTTTTTTTTAAACATTGAAATATCCTTTCCAAAAACTTGCCAATTTGGTTCTACTTTAAAGATTCTATGGCAATTTTTGCATGTGGGTTTACACAGTTCTTAACGTTGACGAGTTCTTATTCAGAAGTGGATGAGTTAGTGGCATTATGAAATGTACATAATTAAATGCTGTCTTTGACAATCTTTGTCTTTTCAGTGCAGACGGCAATCAAATCTGGTAATTCCAAGAGGGTGTGTCTTACTTGCTCAAAGATTAAATGAGCACTAAGGAAGCATTTTTACTCTTCCAAATTTATCAATCAATATTCCTGGGGTTTTAACTGCCTTAGTTTAAAGAGGGGAAACATTTCCTTGGCCATTATATTGTCTATAATATGCATGTTTTGGGCATCCTACGCAGAAGAACAAAACAAAGACTTGAAATGCTTTTGTACAGAAATTTAAGGTACACATGTAGTGTTAGTCCTCTTGAAACATGCCTGAGGACCAAGTGGTAAAAGACACTAAAAAGGACAAAAAAAGCTTCCCTGAAAACCCCCAGTATCTGTATAACTAGATAATAAACTTTTATACCAATGATTTAAACTGAAATAAAGTTGCAAGTTAAATAATTGAGGCTTTGTGTGAATTACTGTTGAGCCATATCCTGTAGATTAATAAGAAAACTTGCTATTCTTCATGTTCAGTCTCAGTTTTCACTTTATTTTTCCCCACTTTCCCAGCTCTGTCCCTGGCCTGTTAGTTGTTACAGTACATGAAAACCCAGCACAGTGCTCCAGGGTTTTCTGGGAGAAGCTGGATGTTACGTTTGTCTTCCAAGCAACCTGCATCTCAATCCCTAGAGAAATGCAGAATTGTGCAGTAATCTGCTGTGTGTATATTCTGAGCAGTGGAAAGAGTAGTTGAAATGAACAAGTCCTACTGACTTTCTCTGCCTGTGGATAGTGGCCTTGACAAATATGCTTCTGTGCCAGGTGTGTCACTCATGACATCCTTTCAAGGGTAGCTGTAAAATCCCATGTGAGCTATTGGATGTCTACTTCAGTCCTGCAAGTTGAAAACTTGTTCCACAGAAGGGCTTCTTTTCATTCCTAAAAGCAGTTTTAAGAAATTCTGTTAGGAAATTATGATTTAAGGATATGATTAGGATCTCTTCTGATGTAATTTGCGTTAATTACCAAAAACGTTGACCCCCTCCCTTTGGTACTTCCTTAGCTGCAATAAAGGGTGAGGAGATTTAAATGTGATTATCAGAGCTAGCTTATTTTTTGACTTCTTTTTTTTTTTTTTTTTACTTCTGTTAGCTCCTGAGGCTGACAGTATATAAATATATACATCTTCTGTTGCTTCCTTGTTTCTTTATGACTTCCTTTTATATTTGGTATCTGCCTGATTGAAAAGTCACATACATAGAAACCTGCCTTTGGCTCACTATTGCCTTGCTGCTCAGGTTCTTCAAGGTCAAATTTAACTCTAATCCTTACAATTGCTATACTAATGCAGTAGAGATGAAGGGGGAGATTCCTCGTGCCTTCTTTCATTCAAGTAGGAATTTTGCTGTGTGTGAGAGCACAGTTGATTACATGGCTCAAGATGAGATCATCTGTGACAGGGTATGTTTAACTGAGCTGCTAAGGGGAATATCCCAAAGTACAGTGAGAGTTTTCTGTAGAAATTGTAGGCTGCGGGAAAAGAAACACTAAGCCTCCACTACTCTATTCCTACCCTGTCATGTGAGAGTTGTCAACTATTTCTCCTCCATTGGAAAAGCATGTAATTTGTTACTCAGCTCTTCCCAAGATACTGTGTTAATGGGACCAATTAAACCATAGTGATTCAGTTTTGTATTGGCTTCTGTTACCTCCATTTCTGCAATAAAACTGCAGTTCTCTGCCACCCCCACCCTCCAAACAATTTACCTCATCCCGTGGTGACATTAAAAAATGTAAATTTATATGGAAATAATATGGGCAGAATTTTTACTAATAAGTTTATTTAGAATGAAATATTAAATGGAGTTCAACTGCTAGCACTAATCCAGAGTCTATAGAAGGCCTTAATGTGGAAAATGACCTAGAGCACTGCCTTAAGCATGACTCCTGGAGGAATACAGAGAAATACCAGGTTGAATTAATAGGTTTTTCTACTTGTATGTGTGATGCTATTGGTGACTTTCTAGCTGATATTGTAGCCCTGTATGTCTCTCTAATAGTATCTTCTTTAATAATGTATCACATAGAAGTGGATTCCTGTGTTGCCACGTAACGCACAACAATTAGCAACATGTGCAAATTTATAAATAAATAAAATATAAAAGGAAACAGTAAATGACATCAGGTTATGTCCTGCCACTTCATGCTTTTGTCTTGATGGGAAATAACTATTCCACTTTTAAAATCAGATGCCACTTCCCCATGCACATGCTCCTGCTGAAGTAACCCGCTGCAGTTATCTGGTAACTACCAAGTGACTAATCAGAGCCAAACCAACCTGACCAGCAGGCCAACTAGGAATGATGTGGGGCAGGGCAGGACATCCCGCAACCGTGTGAGGATATGGTGGGCCATGTTGGTAATCGGTGTGCAAGGTGACGTGGGCAGGAGAAACTTCTTAACGGAAGAGAAATGCAGTGGACTCACCCCAGGTCTGTTCACACAAATAAAACAGGCCCTACAGGCCAGTATGGTGGGGCAGATACTTTTCTTTAAGAAAGCAGCATCTCCAGTGCCAATCTGAAGAAGACGTGGGGAAGAAGCAGGAGGAATCGTGTCTGTTTGCAGTTCAAAGGCTGTGATCTCATCAGGATCACAGAGACCCAGTGGGATAGCTCACACAGCTGGAGGGCTGCAACGGATGGATACAGGCTCTTTAGAAAGGACAACGATGGGGAGGAGCTGCCCTTTTCGGTGAGAGCAGCAGGAATGCATGAGCTCTGTCTCAGGATGGATGAGGAGCCAGCTGAGAGTCAGGTCACAAAGTTGCAGGCAGACCAGCATGGGCACTGTTGTAGCTGTGCCACAGACCACCTGTTCAGAAAAAGAGGCAGTTGTGATCTTCTTCAGACAAACAGTCCAGAAGATCTCTGGATTATTGTTTCACAAAAAATAGTACATATTCTTGCCAGTTTCCTTTCTTTCAATATCCACCCCAGAAAAGAGACACTGACGTTAATTTGATTGTAGGTTGTAGGATTTACCAGTTCCTGAGGAGGCTTTGAGACCCAACTCTCCTTTTGAATGCACTGACCATACATTAGTGTAGTCTGCAGGATTTCAAGGGAGAGAGGAGTCAAATGTCAGCTCAGGATTATTGTTATCTAGTCATATACCATGGTTATAACTGGAGCTGTGCATACCCAGCTGTGGTCAGAGCAGCATTCAGAACAAAAGACACGGCCATGCTGCCAGTGCAGCACTCAGAGATGAGTGTTTAAAATTAAAAATATAATTAGCTCTCCTGAGATCCTGTGCAGTTAATCTGGTTTCAGCCTGCTCGCAGAAAGCATCAACAACAGGCGAGCACTGCCCAGCACACTGCAGACTTTCTTCAGCCCGCTCATGTTTACAGTGGGAATGGGGTTAGCCCTCCTTTTGGACACACAATGTGCCTCACAGCAAAATTTCTTCCATTTCTTTTTTTTTCCCCTGGGCTTACCCTAAACTTTGACTAGTCTGAAAGAGACCTGGAGCAGGTTCACCAGATACTCAGTGCACATTGCTCCTTGGCATTCACACTTATTCCAGAAGGTGTTTATCCCAGCACTAAATTTATCTTTAGTGTAATGTAAATTGCCTGAAGTGCAAAAATGAAACATATACACACTAAAACAAAACAAATACATCTTTGATTTTCTTTTACAGGTTGAACAGCTAAAATGGGATATGTGGGATCACTTTGCCCCATTATTATAAAGCAGTCCTTTTGAAGACCGAACTTCAGGCATTTATAACCCACAATTTAGGTTCTTGTCCCGATTAAAGTAGGACAGATAAATGATATCGCTTGTACTTCCAAGAAAAGCACTTGAATTGTGTGTTGAACCTTTCCATCTCATCAGTAATGACTTCAACTTGGCCAGTTCCATTGTGATGTATTTCCTTGCACAGCATCTGATGTACCTTACAGAGCTTGTGAGCTATTTTTGCAGTTCACACACATTTGAGCTCCATTAATAATGGCTCACTCTTTACCTTCAGGCTTGCGTGCCCAGGAAAGCATATCATGTTGCTATTTTAATACAGAGGTCTTGCCCTTTTCTGACTGAGTAATGCATGAATAGAGCAGTTTGGCTGCTGGTACAATTTCTTTTGCTGTGTTCTTAAACACATTCTGCATACAGTTTATTCTGTTTGTTCAGTGTTATCAGAATATATATAAACACTGAAAGAGTAGGAATTGCTAGTATGTGTATGAGCATACACTGCAGTTAACCTGCATAATGTGTAGCAGTTAATTTGAATATATATAGTGAGAGTAAAGAATCATATTATTTCAGCAAAGGATTTCTAAAATTTAGCCCTCTCCCCCCTTCATTTTAAAGTATCTCCAAGTCTAATACTAATTTTTTTTCTTGTTACATGAATCTCAAACTATGATTCTCACCTCCCAGCTGATTTCAGTCACTCATGCATCCACTGTGCTCTGATGTGAATCAAGGTATAGCTCCTTTCTCTGTGATCTAGGCTGTGAGATGTGAGTGATACAATTTGAGGCATCCAAAACCTCAGCAAGTACCGTGACAAGATTCCTTCTCACTATGATGAAGGCAGAACAACTTGAATGAACCCGGACTATTTTGGACAGGAGCACACTGAGAGCAAGAGCCCGTGCAGTGCCCCAGGGCACAGGGCCCCCAGCAGCATTCCCATGTGCTGCCTGGACCAGCTGAATTCGGATTTCCTTCGGTTTCCAAGAGGAAATATCTCACAGCAGGAGAGGGCGCCAGACAACAAGGAGCAAGTGGTGGCTTGGCGGTGAGTCTGGGAGCACAGATCTGCCTCTGAAGGGGATGGGTACAGGCAATAGGGCACCATGTGACAACCCACCCTCAAGGGGAAGCGAGCACTTCAGCTTCGAAAATGCTCATCGGTCAAAAGGAGCGACAAAAGTCCGAGGGTCCACAAACAATCAGAGAGTTTTACTACCAAATTACACACTTGATGTGGAAATTGGTATGTTAGCCCCAGACCTGCCACACAGGCACATGGCACTGGGTTTTGGGTAAAGGGGTAGGGTGAAGGGAAAAGAAAAATTAGGCATATGGTAGTGGGTTTTGGATAAAGAGATAGGGTGGGAGGGAAAAGGGAAATTAAAGAGGTTAATTAAAAAGGGAAAGATTATTTTTTAAAAGGAAAAGAGAAAAAGAAAGGGGAAGAAAGAGGAAAAGAGAGATAAAAGGCATCATCAGCCCTTGTTCCAGCATTGATCCAGCTGATAAGAGGCCTATCCTTTTTCAGCATCAGTCCAGCTGATATGCAGTGATCCAGTTGAGCCAGTCCATCTGATGAGATGTCCGAGCTCTGGGGGCACCACCTGGGCTTGGGATTATTGACAAGTTTCTCCACCCCAAAGACACTTTTCTCACTTTCCATGTTAATTAATTATCATGCAACCTGTTCTTTTAGGCCTTTCTGGAAATGGCTCAGAGGGCTTCAGGAATCTTTGATGGTTGATTTGAAATAATGCTGAGGAAAGCCAGCTGCCAATCCCACGGACCATGTATACTTCCTGCCAATCAGTCCTGCACTCTGCTGTACTGTGCTGTGGTTCTTTCTCATGGAAAAGTGCTGCCCTGCCTCCACCTGGCACCCCTTCTCCAGCCAAAATGTGTTTTTTCTCACAGCATGCTAGTACCAGTCGTCCTTGATTATTACCAACAATTCTTGTCTGTTATTACAAACAGTCCTTGGCTGGCTCCACAGCTGTCCGGTCATCGGTATTTGAGACATACACATCCCTTATCTTTTGGGAACTGAGAGCTCAAAAGGATCCCCCTTTGGACCACTGTCCATGGGTTATAAGACAATGGGGTTTAGTCATAATTATTTTTCATACAGGCTGCAATTCAAGTCAGTAACTTTCAAAGAAAATTCATCAACAGAAATAGGATTCCACTTGGGTTGTTATTCAGGCAAGAAAAAATAAGTTTCCAAGGATGCTTGTTAAAAAACAAATGATAATTAGACAACACTCTTTGCTGGGAACAGACAATATTTCTGATAAGCTGGAGAGGGGCTTAGTCCAGGTGCAGCTTGTCGAGGCCGAGACCTCATGAGCATTTCTCATATGACAGAGCAGCCTGAGCAGGGAGGGGGGTATGACTAAAGTTAGCTTTTCTGGGACTCTGCACACCGTGAACCTGGGAGGCTAGGGGAGACGCTCAGCCGGGCCCCAGCTTCCCCGAAGAGGGAGGAAAAAACCCAGGACCAAGGAAAAACCCATTTCCCTTTGAGCTCCGCTGTGCCGGCGCTGCCCTGGAAGGGAGGGCAAGGCAGAAGCTCCTTGGACGTGCACCCGTGGTCTTTGTTTCTCCGGGTGTGGAGATACTAACGCGACCTTAAACCAATGCTAGCTTCGAAACAAAACGAATTAGCTCTGTTTGAAATAACGCCGAGGAAAGCCAAAAGCAGTGACTGCTGCTCGACTGCCGGCACCGCCGGGACGGAGGAGGCGGCGCCTGCGGGCGCGGCCGGGTCCCGGGAGCTCTCCGAGGTGCTGGAGCGGCTCCCGCTTGGGGATCCAGTTTGGGGAACGCGGCTCTCCCCAGGGCAGAGACACCGCCAGCCCGTCGGAGCACTGTTTCTCCAGATGGCCCGAGGGAAGCCACCGCAGCTCCCTCTGCCTCCTCCGCCCTGGGGAAATAGGGATGATGACACTGCCTCTCTGTAAGCTCCCTGCAGACGCGTGTCCAAGAAGCAGATTTCCAGCCTGCAGAAACGGCTCCCAGCAGAGGAAGAAACGTCAGGTAGCAGGACACGAGCTGGACCTGTTTCCTGAACAGCAGCAGGGCAGAGACCAGGTCCCTTTTATCCTAGTCTGCCAAAACACTGCAAATAAGCAGAGCTGTGAGTGCTGGTCTCCAGGGCATGCAATATCAGAATCACAGAACCATAGAATGCTTTGGGTTGGAAGGACCAAAATCCCTTGCCATGGGCAGGGATGCCTTCCACTTGACCAGGTTGCTCCTGGCCCTGAACACCTCCAGGAATGGGGCATCCACAACTTCTCTGGGAAACCTGTTTCAGTGCCGTTGCCCCTGTCTCTACATGCTCTTGTAAAAAGTCCCTCTCCATCTCTGTTATAATAAATGGTATTTCAATTAGTTTAATTTTTTAATTCTTCTTCTTATTATTTATTTTTTATTTTTACTTACTATATGTTGTATACAACACTGTTTTTTTCCGGTATCAAAGTATTTAAAGCAAAGTCCAAGTCACAGATAAACTCTATACTGAATTCCATTATTTCTAATCATACGGTGCCTTGGCCATAGCAGATGGTTCAAAATATATTTCAGAATATTTACACACAAGCTCCAGAATATGCTTTACCTTAACATTCTCTCAAGTGTGTCCATTCTCTCAGGTTTCTTTTCAGACTTTCTGAGAACATCTCCTTGGGACTAACATTTATTTTTCTGCATTTGTTTACAGCTGTACAAAGTGACTGCCACCAAATCAGTGTGGCAGTATTTTACACCTGCCTTGGATTCCCTTTGCACCAATATAATTGATTATAAAGCCAGAGAATATTGGACTCACATTAGCCAGAAACCTAGCTGTGGGACAGGGAAGTGAATCAAAATAATGAAAATGCACCTCATGCATTTTGAGAACTATTTACATCCTGGAAATCAATCTCATCTTAAACATTTCCTATGAAGATAGGCTGAGAGGGCTGTTCAGCCTGGAGAAGAGAAGGCTCCAGGGAGCCCTTAAAGCACCTTCCAGTACCTGAAGAGGGGGCTGACCAGAGAACTGGGGAGGGACTTGTTACAAGGGCATGGAGTGGCAGGGCAAGGGGGAATGATGTTAAGCTGACAGAGGACAGGTTTAGATTAGATATAAGGAAGAAATTATTTACTGTGATTCTGGTGAGGCACTGGAACAGGTTGGCCAGAGAAGCTGTGAATGCCCTATCCCTGGAAGTGTTCAAGGTCATGTTGGATGGGGTGTGGGCAGCCTGGTCTGGTGGAAGGTGTCTCTGCCCATGGCAGGGGGTTGGAATGAGATGATCTCTAAGGCCCCTTCCAACCCAAGCTGTTTTAAGATTCTATTATTTTTTTCATTAAACTTCAAATTTCTTCAGTATTATTCTTCTTTGCTTAAGAATACATTTTTTTCTTAATTACTAGCTAACTACAAACTTGGCTCCATATAAGCTAAGATCAAAACTATGGTCTACTCTACCATATGTCTTTCCTGTGCAAAGCATTTGTAGGGGGTTGTTCTACACAGAGCTTTCCATCAATTTCCAGCCTGATTAATTCTTTCTGTTGATGCCATTATAGTGGAATAAAAATTACTTGCTCCACTTTAGCTCACTGTCTTTTGAATATATCTTTAAAACCATACAAACTTGGAGTTATTCTGGAAAAGTAATAATGCTGATATTTGTTTCCTGAACTAACTTGCAGGTGTGAAGAACTTGTTATAATAAGTTCTTAGTCTTGAGTATACTAGAAAAAAATACATTATTTTTCACTATTTTCTTTATTTGGTTTCACTAGTGTCAGAAATAGAATGGGCTCTGTATTTTTAAGTTTTTCAGTAATTTTCAGGGAAACCACAGATCACCTCATGCTACAAAATGAGTACAAATTTCAGTTTCCAACATACCAATATGATTATTCTATTTACTGTAATTTTATTTACATATGTCATTATTCAAAAATCTGAAAAACCTGAATGGAACGTAAATAGTGAAGATGGCTACATTTCCAATTTTTTTTATCTTTTTTCCCCCATTTCACTTACAGGTAATAGTTTACCCTTTCTCTACCCCTCCCCCCCTCTCCCATGCTCCCACTGAATATGCAATTCATAGTATTTTTTTTTCCACCTTCAAGTTAAATTCGTGGGTTATGGTTAGCTGTAGAAGAGTGTTACTGTTGAGCCCCTTCTGCTCTATGAAGTGTAGGAGACTCCAGCTCCTTTAAGAGATTACGGGTGGGCCATGCATGCATTGACACATGTTCACATATTTAAGGTCACATCCTGTATCTGTCTATAGATAGCAGCATCTCTGAAAAGAAGATCCTTAAGTTATTTCATTTATTTTCTCAAGCTGAGTGATGCCAAGCACACTTTCTCTATCAGTCTAGAAACAGATCGTTTACCTTTTTTTTTTTTTAACCTTTTAAAAAATGTCATGATGAGTGACAGATACCTCCCCTGTAGCTCAGCATATTATCTGCATCATGTTCATTATGATCCTGTGCATGTAAACAAGGGCAAAGCACCATGGCACAAAGATTTGGTTTAAGACCAAGAGAGTCTATTATGTTGTTTTTCATCTTGTTGGTTTGTTTGTTTTGTTTTTTTTTTAAGACAAGCAGAGCTAGACAAGCAGAACTGGCACGCAATTACTCTCATCCTGTAGCCTAATATCACCACTGCTGGCAGGAGGCCACAGGCTTTGTCCTGACTTTGCAAGGCCTCAGGACTGAGCCTCATTTTGTTTGACCTTTTATTGACCTGTTTGTGGCTTTCTTTTACTTAGTTGCAATAGCAATATCTATAATGGGACGGTAGCTATTTCTAATTGTTTTACTTTTGTTTAACTTTGTATGGCGCCATTGTGGCTTTTATATGGAGAGTGACAAAAGTTCTACTGTGGAGAATGAGATGTTTATAACTAACATATTGATGTATAACATCATTTATAACTAATATAATGATGTATAACATCATTTATATCTAAGATAACGATGCATAACATATTAGCACGTAGAGGAATACAGGCCTTGTATGACAGCAGAGTCCCCTGAGAGTGGACTCACAGGACACTATAGAGGCATAGGATGATGAAAAAAGGAGCACAGCCTTGGCACTGGAGAACTTGGGGCTACAAAGAGCTCGTCACCAGTCAGCTAAAGCAGTGCAGATCTGGGAAGTGGACAAAGATAGCTGAGAGATTACACAAAGAACAAGAATGTACCCTACATAAATGGCATCACATACAATACAATTGGATGTAAAGTGGAGCAGTAGTCAAATGTATAAAGAGCAAGGTGTGAAGGCATTTTAAAAACCATACAAAAATAGCCTTATAGCAGTTCTTTGCTTTTCTCAGCAATGAATTTATTGGGAAGACACCAATGACCAGCTGCAGCCCCGACACCCACTGCTTTACAAAGGCCAGCACTGTTGACTATTGGTCTCAGAGGGAAGTGGAAGGGTAAGCATCACACCAAAAAAAAACCACAGACAGGGAGAGTGTGACTACAAAAAGTTGAAATAGTTTCTTATTTCTGTTCTTTTTCTTTCAGAAGTAGTAGTAGCATTCTTTCATTTTTTTCATTTTTTCTTTCGTTTTGATAATAATTAACTCTCACCTTTGATTAGACTGTTAATGTTTTCCACTACACCAATAAATTCTGAGTAATGTGTGTTTCTTTCCATTTTTTTTTTTTACAGAACCAGTCTCTGTGTATAATATTAGTAATTGGAGCAGAGGATGCATCTCTTTGAATTTTTGGAAATTTGGGCTTAAAAATCTCTCTAAGGTCCCAGACAGCATCTGGCACAGTCAAAAATAGAATAAAGATATCCTGTCTCCCAGTCTGGCACATTAACTACAGGACCATTCTTCCTGCCTTTGCTTTATTTATTACATTGAAATAATTATTATGCATACTGAGCTATTTGAAAGTACATTGCTATAAATACTAGAAAAGTGAGCACATTGTAATTTGAAAAATACCAACTCAATTTTTTTTTGGTACATCATTCAAACCATGGAGCCATTATGACAGACCCCAGGGAATAATACTGCCATGACTCATGGTCCGATAATACACAATTTAGTGCACATCAGCATGATGACAAAGACAGGCATTGCATAACAAAATTACAAAGGTGAGTCCTGCACAGCAGAATGAGCTGTTTCTTTCCTCAAAGCTCAGGGCTAACTCACAGCTTGTCAGCTGGTTACTAATGAACATGAGCTTTCAGAAACACAACTGCTCTGGACTGCACACTTAAGTTTTCCTGCAGGCCCCACTCTTAAGCCTGCTGGGCAGGACTCGGGTTCTTTCTCAGTTATCGAGATTATCCTGCACACTTGGTTTCCTTGGACAATTTTGCGGTCCACTTTCTCCCCTCAGTGTCCCACTAAACTGCAGTATATGATTATATCCACTTGTGATTTGAGACAGATTTTGCAGGCATGTTTCCTTTGAGGTCCTTACTCTGAGCAGAGGCAAAAATGTGTTTTGTTTCTTCCATGACCATGCCTGGTCATTAAATGCTCAGGAAGCGCTTTCCATGGAGATACAGCCCATGTCGAGGTGGGCAATTAAATCTCCTTGAGGCACTGAAGCAGTCAAGTGTAGGTGAGTGAGTAGCCCTTGCAGCTGCAAGGCAGATGGTTTTCAAGCTGGAGCACTCTTGAAGAACATTGATTGTGCAGAGGTGAAAGCAAGTGCAGTGCATGTGAAGGAACAAATGTGCTCAGCTGCTACATGGGCTCACAGGTAGGCAGTCCACAATACTTTAAGTGTACTGTAAACACAGGTCACCTGAGGGCTAATTTCTGATGAAAAAGTAAACATGAATCCAGGAGTTGCCATTCTTTTTTTGGTCTTTTTTTGGGAGCAATTTATTTGACTTTGAGCTGACAGCTTGAACCCAAAGAGAACTTCACTTTAACTTGTCTGATAGCTAACAATATATGTGAAGTGATTCCTTGTTCCCCAGGCAATTTTTTCTGGTACAAAGATACTGACCATAATAGAAAATAATTTGTGGAGAGGAGAAAGAACAAGCTAAGGGAGAAAATGATGTTATGAAGATAACCAGCTCCATGTCATGGTCTTAAAATGGGAAAGCCATGCAGGAATGCCAGCACTGGGTATTGTCCTTACTGGATGATTTAATTCACAAAAGCTCTTGGGCCACTTCTCCCAGAGTGACAAAATCCATGAGTAAAATCTTCTCACAGGCAAGAAATATCTGTCAGCAGCAGTCCTGTTGCATAGCACACATCTCCAGTGGGCTATGATGCATTCAGTGCAGTCACTGTCAAATGCCACCGTTCTGGATTACTTTGAGTTTAGGAAGTGCAAAGTGGTTTGTCGACAATATTTCTATTTCTAACATTTTGTGAAGTTGTAGCTAGAAAGTATCACTTTCTATACTATATGTGAGGACACCAAAGTACAGCAAGATTCAGAGGTTTAGTATTATTTATGATCTTTGAAGTAACACCCAAGTTACCCATCATGAGTGGTAGCCAACTCTGTAGGGTCAAGTGGTTTACATACAGTCTTAGGGCCACTTGTCACAGACCTTCAAGAAGACCTTCCCATTTCTTATGCAGTAGATCTTCCCAAAACTCAATATATCGTTGTCCTATGGTGATTCTGCCTCTTTTAAACCATTGTACCTCAAAGCTCATCTGGTAGAGAAAAGAACCCACTAAGATGTGGCAGACCAGGATCTGTAAAGATTCAGAGATGCTGCCTTACCTAATTTTTTTTTTTTCCTATTAAGTTACGCTCCTTCTTTGCCTGCCCTTAATAGGTAAGTTCTCATGGTTGCAAATGTTTTGCACAGAAAGGTGATGTGCTGTAAGTGCTACATTGATGAATATTTCCTCTGTTTCTTTTTTTATCCTTGATTTACCGGACATTTTGAGAAGGAGCTGCATCTTTTGTGATGAGGCTGGCAACATGCCACAGTGATGAAAGATGCCCTTGTAACCGGAACAAAGAAGCCCGGTTAGCGATCCTGATCCCAGCGGGGGCTTTCGTGGGATGCTTTACGCACCTAAAATGTCTAGTAAAATACTAGTTGCAGACAGAGACCTCAAAACCCCCCACCAAACCCAGGCCCTGTCTTCACGGCACCTTACGCGGTGGCTCACAGCGGGCTCACGGAGCCGTGAGCGGCTCCCCGGGAGGGCATCTCCGGGCCCGGCCAGGGCTGAGCGCCTCGCCCGCCCCCGCAGCCCGGGCGCGGCGGTGCCGGCGGCCGCAGCGCGGCGTCTGCGTGCGGGGGGGCCCATGGCCAGCGCGCCCCGGCCGGCCGCACCATGCCGAACAGGGCCGGCCTGGACACCGCGCTGAAGATGTCCCTGCGGCGGAAATCCTCCAAGATCCACTCCTCGGCCGGTGAGGAAAGGGCGAGGCGAGGCGGGCGGGAGCGGCGCGGGGAGGAGGCGCCGCGGCGGAGGAAGGCAGGCGCGGGGGAAGGGAAGGGAGGAAGGGAAGGGAGGAAGGGAAGGGAGGAAGGGAAGGGAGGAAGGGAAGGGAGGAAGGGAAGGGATGGCAGCGGCGCCTCCATGGCGCGGCCGGCCGGCCCTGCCGCCCCAGCTCCCCGCCGGCCGCGGCGCTCGGGGATCCCGCAGTGCCGCCCTCGGGGGCTCCCCTCAGCGAGGCGGTGCCGCGGGGCCCGGGCACAGCGCTGCCCGCCCGGGCCGGCCCCAAGGGCACCGCGCCCCCGCTGCAGAGCCCGGCCCGGCGCTGCCACCCGCGCTGCCGCACCTGCCAGGCATCCCGCCGCGACCCCGGGGCCCGGCACCCGCGGCGTGAGCGGCCCCGAGGGGCACGGCGTCCCCCGCCGTTCTCGCGGCTCTGATAGGTTTGACAGGAAAATTTCTTCTAGTCAGAGGGCAGTACCGCCGGTGCAGGGGAGACAGGGGTGCCCCCACCCCACCACGCCGGTCAGGGGCGTCTGTCCCGTGATCAAGAGCGAGGAGAGCATCAGGCACTGCAGTGAGCCTGCGGAGAGGTAAATCACGAGGTTTCTTAAGAGGTTTATTTAGGAAACTGTTTGCCAACTACTTCATAAACAAACAAACAAAAATATATGTACAGAAATGGAAGACTTTGAAGGTAGAATTCTGCTCCCAAAGGACTTAGGCTGACTTCTGTAGGACCAAGGTGCATTCCGATTTCAGCTGTGGTATGTTTTGCTTGGGCATAGATGAAGCGTCAGTGACATTGCTGGTGACTTACAGACACCCGTTCCTGTGTGAAATATTTAGGTGCCTAGTACAGTCTCTGTGGTGAGAAAAAGTGTAGTACAATGCTGCTTCAGCACTTTTTGTTTCAATGAGAAACGTGCGCATTTCCTGATCGGCTCTGCTTTGGGTTAAATCTCAGACCATCTTGGAAAGCATTTGCTTTTGGATGATGCCGTATTTGAAAATGTCCTTTATCCACTCATGGCTGTTCAGCTCATGGAACCAGGCTAGAGCCAGCTGAAAGGAGAAAGCCACCTTCCCTTTGGCTTCTCTGCACAACCTGGTCACTCTAGTAACAATTCCCTGTTTGGTCTCACTGCTTGGTAGCAAGGACAGATCTTCAGGGACTTCTGCATAGCTGCTGAAGTAAGTTGGATGCTGAGCAAAGAGGTGTGTAATGCCTGCTCAAAGGAAATGGTAAGGTTTCAGGGTAGGATTTAGCATATTACCAGCTTTACTTATCTTCAGCCTAAGCCATTCAGATGAAACAGTTGCAGTTAAGCAGATTCCACTTTTCAGTGTTTGGGGTTGTGTCCACTTCTGCAAGTCCGATCTGAAACCCTGTCCTGTGATAGGGAGGCTCCTTTCCCAGAGCTGCAGTTTGGCAGATCTTTTTGTGACTTAACATTTGGCATCCAAACCTGGGCACCCTTCAGATACTGGATTGGCACTTGGAGAATGTTTAGCTTCTGTGTGGCATACATAAGGAGTTGAAGCTTCTGCTTTTGTAAATCACAGAATCACACAAGATGGGTTGGAAGGGATCACAGAGAGTCCAACCTCCCTGCTCAACTGGGGTCCTCCTAGAGCACATTGCATAGGATTGTGTCCAGATGTTTCTTGAATATCTCCAGTGCTTGGTCATGGACAATCCACAATCATTCTTGTGGATCTAGGTGGTTAAGTTGTGCCTCAATTATGCCATTCCTCTTTAGTCAAGAAGAACACTACCTCTGTGATGGTCTAACAATGTCTTTTTATCTCAGATTTTCTAGTCTCCTGCACTTGGTAGTGTGACTTCCACGTGTGCTAAGGCAGAAAAAAGTGTAACTGGTATATTTGATAGAGTTTTAAACCTGTATAGATAGAGTTTTAACACCGGTATAAAGCACTTGCCAGAAAAGCAGATGATGTAAAAAGGAGAATTTAGAGATGGGAAGTCACCTTCTGCCACTCAGATGATCATTGCTCTTCTTTTTTATGCATTTGCTCATTCATCGATTTTTTTTTTTCCTTGTAAAAGTGAACCTCTTTATTGCTCTAATGTTGTACCAACCAAGATAAATTGATTTGATTTAAATTATTCTCAAAGTCTCTAGCTCCTTACTGTTGTAACCACAGACATCAAAGACTAACTTGTTCTTTTCCTTCCTGCCTCCTTAAAATTACTAAAAATAAAAAAATGTCAATATGACATTGGGTGATTATACAATGGCATTTTTATTTTTAGGGAAAAAATCGAATTTCAGTTTTATAATGGATTAAAAGTACAACTGATCTTGATAATACTTACTGTGGTATTTCAACTGCTCACTGATACACATCAGCAAGAAAAATATTTTTAGTGTCAAGATAGTAACAGAATCTTCTTTAAGGACATGAGGAGCTGAAATATAAACATCATTTAATGGTATGAAACAATACTCCTTTTATACGTTTTTCATCTACTTTTCCTGTGACATACTTGCTTATAGTTTATGCTGCGTTTTTGATCTTAAGAGTCTTACGCCTTTCTTTGTAAAGGATCTATCTCTTCCATTTTTCAGAGAAATGTCTATGCAAGAATTTTTTGGGGCTATTTTTGTGCTGTGATATAATTACCATGATTGCAAATGTTGGGAAGTGTCATACAGAGCAGTTAAAACTCTACACAGGCACTTGTACTTTCCTCAAAGCTTTTATCCTTGAGCAAAGATGGTTAAGCATTGGAACAGGCTCCTCAGGGAAGTGTTTGGGTCACCATGCCTGGAATTGTTCAAAAATGAGTAGATATGGCTCTTTGCTATAAGGTTTAGGGGGCATGGTGGTATTCAGTCAAAGGGTGGACCTGATGATCTCAGAGGTCTTTTCCAGCTGTAATGATTCTTTGATTTTATCTGTAGTCGTTTACAGGTTATACGTAATTCCTGTAGATACATATGAAATGCACAGGTTCCATAGGTGAAATACATCATCAGCTTTGCATGATGGCTGTTTCTGCTTCAAATAGGGTGTAATTTGGTTTTGTGAAGGACAGGTTCAGGTGGTGTAAGAAGCATGAAGGCTACAAAGCCTTAACATTGAAGCTCACTCTGGTCACCTCACGTGATGCCTACATCCTATTTTGCAGGAGGATCAGCAGTTGCCTTGGATGCATTTTTAAGCAAACAACCCCTATGAAGGGGTCAGCAAAGTGCTGAGCAAACAGATTCGTTAATTACTATTGTTAAAAGTGTTTAACTAAGAGTAAAAGCCCTGTTCTGCTGAGAGAAGTGTACCTGGCATGAGTAGTGACAGTGGGGACTGACCAGGGGGGTGTATTTCCTCAGCAAATGCTTTAACTGCCGTTAGCATCACCAAGAGTTACCGAAACATTGAGCAAGACGATTGCAGCCGTAGCCTTGGCACACAGAAATTCCGCTTTGTGATGCGAAACTTTTCCAGGTGAAGACTAAACTCCTACCAGTTTAGTG
The DNA here is from genome assembly GCF_049639895.1 of Pseudopodoces humilis. Taxonomy (NCBI): domain Eukaryota; kingdom Metazoa; phylum Chordata; class Aves; order Passeriformes; family Paridae; genus Pseudopodoces; species Pseudopodoces humilis. The sequence continues at coordinate 69,334,750 of NC_142201.1, forward strand.
GCAGAAGTTACTACTGAATAGACAGACTACTTCAGTCCGTGTTTGTTCATGCACACACTCAAACTGCGTGGTGGCAATTTGGTGTGTTACAGACCTCCCATTTCTTTTCATCCATGTTTAACTGGCACGCAGCGTTGTGTAATGTGCAGCTTATTCTGTCACATCAAAGGCCCGATCCTATTTATGTAAACACCAGTGACAATTATGCCTTTTGACAAAGCGCTCATCACAATAAACCCCATGCTTTACGTTACTATGTTTCTATAGTAGCACAAAGGGGAGCCTTCTCAAGCTGTGTGGGATCTCGCACGACTCTAAAGTGAGGTGGTGACAGTGACAGGGCTAACTGGAGGCCAGCCTGAACTTCTGCTGCCTTTGCTTAAAGCTTGTTTGGCTGTGAGAGTTTTCATTAGAATAGGAGGGAATTTAAAATACCCCTGCTTAGGACGGTGAATTAGAAAAAGGTGATTTATGCACAGTTACTGTGGAGCAACTTCATAAATAACCAAGGTCCTAAGAAGAGTGGCAGAAGAAACATTTTTTTTCCCCCTACTGTGATGGGGGAGGTGAGATTATTAATAAATCCATTAAAGATCAAACCACTCATAAGATAAGGAACACAGTTATTTAGGAGTTAATTGAGGACATAAGAGATTTAACTATCCTTCTGTTTCTAGGATCAAATTAAATGAATGTATTTAATAAAAGTTAAAAATTCCACTCTGCTGTATAGCTAATATATGAACTCTCTTATGTTATGCTACTTGAGTATTCATAACTCCATTGCAAACAGACACATTTATAGACACATGTCTATTTATAGAAACTGTTTTATTCCTTCTCTGTGCCACTCTCTCCACAGGACTTTTGTTTCAGATTTTAGTTCTCTAGCAATATCTGCTTTTAGTATACTTCCCTGTGCTGGGTGAGTCAGTGCTCTCATTTTCTGGGTAGACCTAAAAGCACTGCCCTACTAGTGTGATTTGGCAGAAATGCCACTGTAGTTCCATGAAGGATGAAAATATCTAACAGTAAAATGACTGCAAAGAAACCTGCTTCTCTGTTCAAGGTCCTAGAATATCACCAAGACGTTGGAACTGCTGGGTGTACTTCCTGAATGGAACGCACTGGGCACAGAAAGAATAGTCATTTAGCATTGCATTTCCATTGCCACAAGGTTTGAGTGCAGTCTTGATCTCTGCCAACTCTGTGGGTTTTTTTCTTTAACCTGGAAATCTATGGCTTGAAAAGTGAAGTTGCTCTAAAGCATTCCTTTTTCTTCTTATCATTAATCCTTCTTCCCTCCCCAAGAAGTTTCAAGCTGATAGCTCCCATTGACTCCAGATGGTATTTTGGATGATCATCTGAAAACTGATGTCAGCATCTAAAACTGATCACTCTCCAATTAGCAACTCACAAGGCATTTTTGTTGTAGTGAAGCCTTGCTGAAGGCCCTACGAACAACCAGCTCATCTGTTTCCCCAAGCACCTAGGTTAGCTTTATTACTACAACAGGGAAGACTTATTTTCCTGTCCCATGTTGTATTGTGACACATTTGAATTAAGCCTGTAGTAGTACAGATACTAGAATAGCTGTTACAGACAGTATCTGTAGAGACCGATTGCCAACATGTTCTTTTAAGGGATAGTTAATCACAAAGTCTTTCTTGTACATATACCTGATAGAGCAGAGCAATATACTAGATTTTGAAAAGGCAGTTGAGTATCTCTGCAGCGACATCTTTCTGCTTCTGGGACAGCTCTTAAGTGTGGCTTGCCACAAATACTTTCTTTTCAGTCTCTTATCTTTTCCAGTTAAGCTACTTAAGCCTTTTGGAGCAGTTCAGGGATGTAAGACATGGCATCTGAGAGCTTTAGATAACTGATTCCTAGCTGGTACACTCAAAGGGTAATTTGGAAAAGATCATTGACATGGTTGAAGATTGAGAAAAAAAACTCCAGGTTTTACAAAGCTTGGGGGTTTATTTTTATTGAAAAAAAAAACCCCTTAATTATCAATATTGAAAATACATTATTTTCAGTTATTCCAGTGTTTCTTAGGAAAGCTATCAGATTTTTGATTATCATTATTGCCGAATTTTTCATAATGAATCCTGCTCACTAGAAAAGTTTCTGGACAGTTTTTTTTCCAGCCCAAGGAGTGGATAGATGCCTGCCTGTTTCGAAGTTCCTGGCTGTCAGATCACTTGCTGAGTGGTACTTACATGACAGTAATTCTAGATTTTGGGACATTTTAAATGAGATTACTGGAAACTACAATGGAGCAAAAAGACCTGAAAACTGAAGATGCAAAGTTTTATATTTCAAGCCAAGGGGTGATAAAGCAAAGCTGATGTGATGCAGATTCTGGTGAGTGACCCAGTCCACCCACCTATTTGGACTCCTCACAGAGGTGACACAATCCCTGCAGTTACAATATCACATCCATGTACATGACATTCACAGGAGGTTCTCCCAACAGCTGCAGGTGCAGCTTGCAGTGAGTTCTAAAATCAGTTTAAATGAACATGAACATGAAGTGTCAGTAAATTAGCCTCAATACTCTCATGTTGTGATGAAGAATCACAACACATACCGTGGGTTTTAAATATATTTCTGCTGCTATTCCCCCTTTCACAGGGTACTTTTGTTAATTCTAGTTCTGATTAACATTTTGAAAACTCTTGCCTTGGGGTATTAGTGCAAAAAGCAGGTAAATGAGAACTTGTCCTCCACTTGACTAAAATGGAAGAGCTATGATTGTATCAGTTCATAATGGATCCAGTAAAATGTGTCAGTTTGTTTTAGCTAATGGTTTGGTTTGATGAATCTACCTTATTTTAGAGTGTTGGAAATCAGGATTAACACGAATTAAATTAGTGTTTAGGTTCTATAAAGGACAGAAGGCAGCCTAACATCTTATTTAAAATTGACTGCGAGGTCTTGATTTTTAATTTCTAATTACTCAAATGTAGATGACCAAACCCATTAATTTGATTTTATTAAATGAGCAGGTAGTTAGAAAAAGTGAAAGCAAAGGGTTTATCTCCTTATAATAACATCACCCTGATAAATTTTTCTATTTTGAACAGAAGGAGGGCTCAGGTCTTATCTCTTGTCAACCCAGCACTGTTCTGCCTATTTGTACAACACAGAGTAAAGGCATTCTAAGATCCTGTGCCTGTGAGATCTAGGAACATTCAACCCAGTGCTTATTCAAAGGATATATGAAACAAGTACCCCAGGGTTTTTTGTGCCTTTAAATACTCTAAGCATATGTTGCCTTGTTTAACAGATGCTGTTTATTTGTAAATGGGAGAAAGATGCTGAAAGAGCATGCGCAAAGTCAACGTCAGCCATCATAACTCTGAAACAGATACAGAGGTTACATCTGCATTTGTCATATCAGTTACACAGCTGGGAGTCAGGATTTAAGCTGGAAGCTTGAATCTGAAATCCAGATGACATTTAGTCAACATTTCTGCATCACTGGGAAAGCTCAGTGTAGTTACTGCTTCAGTGGTGCCATGGCTACTGTGTGGGAAATGGAAAACCAGAAAATTCTACAGACGCTGAAGGGTTCAATCTGCAGCCTTAGAAAGGGCTTGGGTTAATGTAATGATGAAGGTACACAGACATTGGGCAGAGAAATTATAAACTTAGGTTCCTATAGTTACAAGTAAGAATATGCCTAGAGTAAGTAAGAAATTATATTAAGTAAAATAGTTTGAAGTTTGAGCTGTAATAATGTTATTTATAAAATAGGTTAGAGATCTAGAAGCTGTAATAGAAGTGTGTGTATGGGTATGTGACCTGTCAGCTTAGTGGCTAAGAGACAGAGGCAGTGCAGCAAAATTAAGCAAAGGTGATAGTTTAGTAAGTAAAAACAAGTTTTGTGTCAACTGTCTATTAGACCAAAATGTTATATATTGCTGTGCAAAGAAGAAACCCGTGACTACCTTGAGCTATGGCTGACTTGTTGCTCCTCTAAATCTCACTCCTTCAGACTGACATCTTATCTGGCTACTTGAGCAATAAATCATCTCAAAGCATGGTGGTCCCATTCCTCCTTATTCATCTCGACACTACTGAAATACATTGCACTGAAATACATTGACATCAATCCTGGTGCCTTGTTTTGAAGCGAGACCCAGAGACAGGGGAATTAAGGTATGCAGGTGCTACCCAGGCTGGGAGGGCACCACTTCTACTTTACAGATTAACAATCAAATCTTTTTCCCAGATTTTCACTAATACAAATCTGCATCTGGAAGCCATCCTTGTGCCATTTACCTGACTGGTCATAGGGGAAAAAAGGAGCTTTCATAAGAGCCTAGCAGACAGACAGGTGGAGAGAGTGCTAGCCCTGCCCCAGCCAAATTTATCCTAATGCTGCACTGTCTGAAGAGGGGGCACCGTTCACTATCAGTTCTTAACTAAAATCCTGATCCTTGCGGAAGTTTTCCCACAATCTTCAGTAAAAAATAAAAAAGTTCATACTCTCTGTTTTTTATCAAAGTAATTTTATTTACAAATCTGAAATTTGCTTATCTCATTTTTGAAAAGTTTTTAAACCCTACTGGTCATCATCGGGGTAACAAAGCAGGGTGATCAGTCTTCAGAAAGAGAAAGGAGTGCCTAGAAAGATCTGAAATATCTCAGGAGAAAGAGTTCACTTCTTACAGAAAAAAAATTTTGGGGGTCTGGGTCCCAAATAAAGACACTGGGAAAGTGCAAGTATCAGTCAATGACCATGCAAATGTGCAAAGGAACTCATTACTTAAGAGTTATTTTGGACCCATTCCATCTTGTGACATTGTCCTGATTTCAGCTGGGACAGAGCAGTGAGCAGCTGCATGGTACTTACTTTCCAGCTGGGGTTAAACTTCGACAGATATTTTTTCAGGTCTTTCTATATAGTGCTGAGCACTTAAAATAGGAAGAATTAAGGATACATTTTCTGGAAAAGGTGAGCTTCCTCCTGTGAGTTGTAATGTATACTGTCACTAAAATTGTCCAGTAAACACTGTATAAACATAGCTCAAGATGAAACTTTCCCTAGTGCCTTCCAGGTAGCCCTTCTGTCATGGATCTCTTAGTTGGGACTGTGAACACGGTATCTTCCACACACAACATTGCTCCATTACCATTCACTCTCTTGTGACAGAGTCGGACATGTGCAAAATCCAAAATCCTACAGTAGACCCAAGAAGGCCTCTTTAGTTGCAGGATCTCCCCTGAAAACAAGAAGTTTGGTTTGTATCACAGTAGATGCACCTGCTTTAAATCTCTGGCCACTTCCATCCCTGACTCCATATTCTGTGCTATCTGCCTCAAGTGTTCTTAGCCAGGTTGGTTCTGGTAGGAATTCAAGTTAGATGCAAGGGACTGTGTCTGGCATGGCATAGGAGAGAGCAGTAAGTGCTCCCAGCCTGAACAGCTGGAGAGACTTCAGCAGTCCTAAACTTTCACCATCAAGAAGTACTGGGCTGCAAAGAAGATTCTGCAATCCTCAACATTGGATGGTTTTGTTGAAGTTTTGGCTTGCCAGCTAATTACCCAAACCATTTTCTTTGAGGGCTTTCTGCCAAAACCCCAAAGAGAGAGAAAATGGAAATAAAATAGCTGTAATAATAAATCTGATATGATCTTGTTGAGACAGTGCAATTTTGTGTTTGTGCTAAATAGCAGGGGACTTAAATAATTTAGTATTCCTTTCTGGTTCATTAGACAGCCAGATTCCCAGAGTGTGTGTACTTGCCATTCCTGCTAGAACACTGTTGTTTACAGAGACATTAAACTCTCTTATCAGTGTCATCTTCTATATAGAGAAATCCTGACAACCAAGGACAAGAGTTAATCTTAGATAGTCTTCCTACCAGAAACCTCCTCCCTTTTTTAAAATTAAAGTTCCTTCTTAAGACACCCAGCACTTTACAGGCACAAACATCTTGCTGAGTTTCTGCATCATTATTTTACAGGCTTCAAATCAAATCAGAACAGTTTTGCCCTCTGATGAGATGAAAAGTTTTATGTTTCTGTGTACCAGTTCACATCTTGCCAGGGCAGGTGGTACTATTGGAGTGTACATGGTCATTAATTTGAGACTCACCAACTGCAACCATATTTTTTATTAACTTCAGAGCTAGTACACAAACTAGCATTCAGTAATAAAATATTAGTATCCTGAGCAGAAGCCACAAAATTTACTGAGGTAGAGAAGGGCAGCAGTGATGTGGTAGCTTCTGTCTTTGTGAGGAGCTAAAGCTGTTTCACTGCAGTTTCAAGTATTTTGTCATGAGTGGCTCCAGAGCAAGGAAATAATTTTAGTTATCGACTTCAGAGGGCAAGATGAAGATTACAGGCAGTTACATAGTGTTTGTGTGGTGCTGGGAAACATGCAAAAGTATTTCTTTAGCCAGGTAAGTTTACAGCCGTTAGAGTTACATTTATTTTTTTCACAGTTGCCATCTGGCTTTGGTGGTGTCAGACCTCATGAAACTAAGTCCACCTGGATATTCTGGACAAAATAAACAGAACATGACTTTTTATTTAATCCCCTACTTTAGAAAGGTTCATTTTTGCAAGGTAATTTTATAAACTATATTTCTGTAGGTTTTTTGGCATTATTTTATACTGTCTAAATTGTTTATTAACAATGATTCCATATTGACATAAACAATTCTAATAAGAAAATTGATATATCCAATTCTGTAGACTAAAATTTGAGAAGAGTGATTAACAACTTGAAGAAGGGGGAAGGGAAGTTCTACATTAAGAAGATTGGCAGCGCTTCAACTAGAAGACTATGCTGTGACTGAGGCTATAGCCAAAAATAGAATTGGATTAACAGAAGAAAGGCAAGTAGATAAAACTAAGGTCAAAGCAGAAATAGATGCTTTAGAATTACCTCATGCAGCAAAAGATATGAAGAGATATTCAAGGAGTTTTCCTATTATATGCACCTATAATGGAAAAATCAATTCACAGTAAGAAGAACTGTGAAAGATGACTCAATAAGTTAATTAAGAAGAACTAAGTTTTAAAATAGGCAGAAAAAATGACGATAACATTTTCAGATTGTTTGTACAGGCTTTAACATGCATGCTATTACAAATAAATCAAAAATTAACCTGTAAAAGACAGCTGTTGTAATATCAACATTTACAAAAAGGAACAGTAAAAATAATTTGGCTAGACACTCTCATCGAGGTAGGGTAACATAGTGACAAGTCAAACTCAGTAGGTTGTGCTTTAACTCCTCCCCAGAAAAGGGGCTTAGCTAGGTAACAAGGTCTACCTGATGACATTGTTACAGCTCTGTTTAGACTAATGAGCCCCAGATCCATAATTTGTGGGCGAGAGAAGCTAATGCACACAGATAGGAAGACTTTAAAAGGGGAAAAAAATGTAGCAGGAGGTCATGTCTGTAGAGATTTTGGTAAGATAAGCTGTAGCATCTAGGAAATGTGTCCTTTCTTGTGGCTTTGAATTTCAGTCAGGTGAGTTGATTTCAAAGGAGGGAAGGTTGCACTTGTTGAACAGATTTATTTTTTATGTGTTCAACTCCAGTGCTCTGAGGTAGATACTGACTATCCTTTTCTTCAATTTTCTACATGGAAAAACTAAAGGCCTGTTTTCTTGATAGGAAGGTTTACTCAGAGCTAAGATAATGATCTACTAGTAAGCAAAACCTGTGTCGGCTTTTATTATACTGTTTTTGTTCCTTTATCTCTGGTTAGACATTGCTTGGTAAAAGTATTGCCAAAACCTAAACCTTGAGAGGAAATACTTAGAAATTTATCATTCTTTCCTGTAATTCTGTGTTCCTGTGTGATGTGAGCACTATGATTACGGCTCTCAACAACTGCATAGAAGGACTTCTGCTCATATGTGACCAAATAATTTCTGTAATAGTCTGTGGAGTCTGAAGAGAAATAAAGCATGCAGTCTTTCAGAAAAAAACTGCTATTTGAAATTTGTCCCCAGTAGTTATTTCAGAGAACTAAGTATTTGCTTTGATCATTTTTTTTTAAAAAAGGGAAGGGGTATATAAGTTATATTAGGGGTGTGAATGACTATTTCCCTTTCAAAAGTTGTCTCATCTTCCACAAAAAGACTTAGACAGTGGGTATAAAATCCAGGAATGGTTATAGGGTAGGACAGTCTGAAATTCTGTCCTGAAGAATGTAGCACAACTTTGAGCTCATCATCTGAAGTCTAGCTGATAAGCCTTTCCTAGGAATGAAACACCAGTACTTGCTGTACCTGAATGGATGCACTGTCACTGGAAATTGAGTCAGCCAGGTGGTGATATTCAGCTTTCAGCAGTGGTTGGTTGGTTTGGGCTTTTTTTTTCCCCTTCTCCTCCCTAGGGCTACTTTTTAATGAAAAACTCTTCCAGTACCAGCACATGAGTCATAATAAACATAAAACATAATTTCCTCTAAATTTGCAGCAGTCTATGCAATACTAGATAATTAAATATTGAAAAGGTCTGTGATTCTTGTCTTTGATCATTCAAGAAGCAATTGCATTAAAACTCTGCCTATTGCAGACAGGTACTGGAGTGTCTCAAAAGTGACAGATGGATACAGTAAAAATGTACTTAAAGTCTCAGAAACTATGCACTAGGTCCAGATGAATCCTAATCAAATAGAAAGCAAACATTTAATGTCTTGGCAATGACAAGCTTTGTGTGGACCCTAGCAGGAGACCTGTAAGGTTGCAGTCTCAGTGGGTCCAGTCAGCATAACTCTGCCTAAATCAAATTCACTGTCACCAGTCTGCAGCAGTTCAGGGTTTGATCTGTAGGATTACCAGAAAAATCTGTCAAAGCATCATAATATATATTCTAGAGATCAAGACACTTAGGCTATTATCTCTCTTTGGGGGTGGCAGGTGAGAGGAGAGAATATTTTTAAAATTCATCCAGTACAGATGCTGCAGGCAAGATAGGTGTTCTGAGAAGAACAACTGGCATAAAAAGGCTTACTAGGCTGGGATTTTTAAAATAAAAATACTTTATTGGGGAAAACATCTCCAGCTATGCTTATAGTATTGGACTTTAGCATAATAGTAGCAGGTGGATGCAGCATTAAAATAACTGGTAATTATATTTTTCATATAATGTGCTTTAAAGGGAAAAGGAAGAAACCACATGAGGTTTTAGCTTGATCTGCCTTATTCCCATCCTTGGTCTGGTCTTCTGGCTAAGGCTGTAGAGCAGAGATAAGACTGGCTGATACTGCAAACCTGTAAGCCTCTCTTATCTGTCAATAGTGCTCTCCTCCTGACAGGGACAGGCAGAGGCGTGTGATGGCAGCTCTTTTTCTTGTCCTTGGTTAAACATAGAACTGCTGTTGAATTTTCTGTTTTGTAGGTCTGTTTATATATCCATTACACTGAAAATAAACTTGTCCTACATGGAAGATTTTCATTAAGTTCACAAGTCTGTTCTGAGCTTAGTGCAGATATGTCTTTGTTAAGCTGCTCTAAACATAATTAGCTGTGTTCTGGCTTTGGTAGTCCTTGGTGATACAGATCAGTGTAATCAATATGAGAGGTTCTGCACTATATTCTTCATCTGGTGCTAAAGGCTGGGAGTAGAGTAACTACCCTTCTAGGTCCAAATATCAGAAACCTAAAATGCAGGTATCCATTCTTCCACCCTCTTTGCTGCAGCTCTTCTCTTGGACAGGTGGTAGTTTCAGTCTGGTATTCCAAGTCCTCTGGAAGCTGCCAGGTGATGGGGAGGGCTGCTAATTCTCACACCAGCATATTTACTCCTGTTTGAAGGTGCCTTAAACAGAAGAAAATGTCTGGTAGAGCCAGGAAATGAATCTGAGGAATATGGTGCCTCTCTGCATGCCCTGTGCTGTGATGGTGATAGAGGACAGCAGAGTCTCTCTGCCATGTATCTGTTATTCAGAGAGCTCTGAAAATAGTTACACTGAGGTTTATATTGACTTTCTGCTGGTAGCAGTCAGCTTCGTGATGTCCACTCTGTGCTGGGAATGGCACTTCTTGTTGCTCTCATGGAAGCAGTATGTTGAGTCTGTGTGGGCTATGCTCATAATTCTGGGATTCAGTGCAGTCTTCTACATGGTTATGAAGTGTTTCCTTCATCATGTGGGATTGCTGAACAGTCCTTGTTCTGAAGTAGGAGGGCTAAAATTTTCTTTCTGATTAACAAGACAGTATTAATTTTGTTCCTGCATTATGTCAGACTTCAATGTAGCTAGAAGATATTAAATTAGACAAATTACTAAAAGATAAATAAGGACACAATAGACTAATTTTATTAGTTACTACACTATGCAGTTACATGCTGTTTTCTGCAAGGCATTTGGATGCTGCATGAGACATCTGAAAGTATTTTTCAATTAGAGAGAATGAATTGGTTGCCAATTTCCTCTCTTGAATACTTCCATTAACAGTCCCACTAACAGTTGTAGTGAACCTTTAATGAATACAGTAAGCCACATAACCCATATGAGCCTGCATGATAGGTTCTGTAATGGTACCTTGCAGTCATATTTTCTAAGTACTTCGTCAACAACTTGATATGATTTTTATTAAAAAAAAAGTTGCCTCAGTGAAGAGAATGGACTTTAATTGAATTTACCCCCATTATCTTTTTCGTATCTGCTTTGTTCTGTGTTAAACACATTTGGAGAATGGCAAAAATAACAGAGTAGTAAGGATGTAGTTGATTAATAACATGCTGCTCTTAGTTTAACACTCAATCCTTTAGTATAAAGGATAAACTTTTAGTATAATGCTGGGGTACCCTCTTAGGCAGGCTCATTTTGGTGGCTTGTGCAAGCCCTTAGCAACACAGATGGGATCTGCTCCATGCCAGTTCAAAGGCGTGTCTGAGTGTCTAAGGTGAGTGCTTAGATGTGTATGCCTGTAAAGGCAGTTTCAGCTGTCTTGCATGGCATATAGGTGTGCTCAGGGTATGCCCACATGGTCATGTATTTAAATGTTTTCCTGAAGACTGGCACTCTGCTAAGATCCTCTAGAATATGGACTTTCTGGCTTTGAGTATGTTATGTTGCTGCTTTGGACAAATTTGGATTTAAAAGATGAGACTTTTGGGGGATTTATTAAGGGTGAGTTGGGAGTTGCCCTCAAGGGTGCTGAGGAAGCTCCATTGTTTCAAAGCTGGCTCCACTTTGCAGGGCCATTCTCTCACAATGCCATACCTCAGAACAGCATTCAGGATGTCTAAGCTGTCAGCAGCACTCATGAGGAAATGGTATTCATGGTGAGACATAGCTGGCTTGCTGCTAGCTGAGCCCTTCTCAGTGAAAACCTCCAGAAACCCTTCCTCCCCACCACCCAACCTTTCCCTTGTCTAACTGACAACCTAGAGATTAAACGTGGTGGTTAAAGCAGTCCCAGCTATACAATAGTCTTTTCATCAGTCTTTGTAGAGAGAGGCGTTCTCTCTTGTCTTTCCATGGAGAGTTCTCCACAAGAGAACAGTTTTCTCATGGCTTTTCATTCCCATGATGGCAGCCACCTGGAAAACTCAGCCATCATGTCCTCCTCCCATTTCATACCACTCAGAGGTGTGTTCATGGGCCATGAACTCAAGGGGTGTTATTTAAGGATGAGTTACTCAAAGGCAAAGGTTTTCTTCATCTGTTTCTGTGATCATCTCTGGGAACAGAGGTTTTTTCCTTTGCTCCCTGGGGGCCAAGGGTCTTTATCAACTCTCACTTCTCTCTGTTCCAGCATCTCATGGGATCACAACTACTCCACCATCTGCTCAGCTTCATCAATGGATACCTTTACTTAGATTTACAGTTTGAATAGTTCATTCCCCCCAAATACTCTTTCATGAATTAAAGGAGTTTTTCAGAACATTATTGTCCATCTCCATGGCCTTACCAGAAGAATATTTCAGCTTATTAAAGCATCTCCACATTCTCCTTCCATCTGAGGCTTGACTCTTTCTTTTATTGACTTTGATGGTTCATGCTGTCTCTTTACATGTTGATCACTCTCGCTTTCCTCTCTCTGGAAAGGGATTGAATCTGCAGGTCTCATCTGGGTAGTGAAAGGGTTTAAATCTGGCCCAAGCTGCGGCAGGAATTCATGGTGTCGGGTTTCAGGTGTCTCTCAGCCCAGCAGCCACAGGGAAGGAGCAGACAGTTCTCAGCCTGGAGCTCTCTGTGCGGGCCATGAGAGGATCGGCGAGTGTCAACAGCCGTCTGGGGTCCCCCTGGGAAGAGCTTCGGCCACCCTGCTGGAACGGGATCTAGAGGCTTCCTGGGAGAAGCCAGCGCCTCAGCACAGCCTGGCCAGGCCTGGGCCCGTGGTCCCGCAGGCTCCATCCCCCTCCCAGGAGCTGCTGGGCTCCAGCTCAGCCCTCTCCCCAGGCCGGACAGGCTGTGGGGAAACGAGGCCCAGCTGCACCAGAGCTCTGGGACCTTTCAAGGCCAGAAACAAATAGAGCCACAAGCTCCTGGGCTTAGGTTTAAAATTTACCTCACAGAGGTAATCTCACTTTTCAGTGGTCAAAAATATTGTCAATTCTCAGAACTGGCCAGCTGTTGGCCTGGTTTCAGGAAGAAACTCCCAGCAGCTTCTCTCAGAGCCCTCACTTCCGTGGGTGTTCCTCACTTTTTTTTTCTAAATGCCAATCCATCACAAGGGGGCAGCGTTGGTTGGGTTGGGAGTAGAGCTGCAGTCTGCTATGTTTTGTTCTTAAGTGTTAAGATATGCCCCAGTACTGTTATCAATCCATTTCTGATCAAGGCAAAATATTCATCCTTGTGTCTGCATAATAGAGAAGATGCTTTGAAGAATGCATCTTTTCCTTCTGCTGAGCTCTTCCACAATACCTCTGCACATGAGAACAAACCTGACTTCCTGAATAAATTGTTTTCCTGGTGCTCGTACATTTTAATAAAGCAGTGGGATTGTCTTTGTAATCTGATTGCTATTGGCTGAAGGAAGTTCAGCAGCTCTACTGCTCCTTCACCTCACTCCATTAAGGATAGGAGCAGCTCTGTCCATACATCTCATAGCTGTTGCAAGATGCTGCCTAGCAAGAAAATAGCTGGTCTAAGTTGCCTCTGACAAATTCAATTAATTATCTGCAGCCTAGTTCATTAACCAAGTCTGAACGGTGAACACTGTGCTGTTAGTATTGTAAGTGGTGCATTTCTGCATGCTGCCTTTCCTCTTCCTCCCCTGCTGCCTCTGGGTCAGCACTGAAGTTCTGAGGGTACCTGCTAATGCCCCCTGTGTGTTTAGAGCAGAGCTGCTGTGTAGATAATTCACAGGGCTTACAGGTTTCAGGCAAGTCTAGTTAGAGTGGTAAAGCTAAAGTTGAATGATGACAGAAAATCCACAGTATGGGATTGTCATCTGATGCAAATATGGATTTTGGTAGAGCTGTTCTACATCTCCCTGTGGCAGCTGAAGCCAGCTTTCCCCAAGTCTTGGTCAGACTGCTGATCTGAAATTGCCAGAACAGAGCTATCCGTACCCTATAGCCTGCTTGCCTGCTGTTGATTCCTTTGAGGTCTTTGTTGTTGGTTTTATTTTTAAACAGAGGATTTTGGTATGTAGTGAGGATGGCTATAAGGGACTTCCTATGGATCCAGTAATCATTAGAACATCTTTATGAGAGGAGTCTTGAGGCTGCATTAAACCTTGAGAACCTGCGGAGGAAAGGCCGTGCTTGGTCTCTGTGCTTGTAACTCAGTTACAAGCACAGCGATTCAGTGTGTAACCTCTAAATCTTTAATGTCTCAGTTAGACTTTGGCCAGACACCAGAAATTAGGCTGTAGGGCTTTGTTAGGCAATAATTGGTAAGTGATGCAGTTTGCTTTTGGATTAGTGCATGTGTAGCCTTTCATTTTAAAAGGCATTTTTGCACCGTGTTTCAGCTGGTAAATGAGTTGTGTCCTGGCCTGTTAGAAGGCAGCAGTGTCAGGAAGAAGTCAAGTGCTACTGCCATGGGGTATGAAGAATGCATTTTTTTGCTTCATCTGGTTGCTCCAAGAAGATATTGTTAAATATTTTTATTTTTCCCATTACAGCTATTTAGCATTCTTGCCTCTAGAAAGAAAAAAAATATAGCTAAATTAACTCTATAGCATTTTTAATGCGGATTTAATGTAAGTACAGATAAATGCAAGCAGCAGTAGTGGCTTCAGGCTACTCAGAGCAAACTAGTTATCTTAACATAGTGAATGTTTAGCTTTTGTTGGTATTTACTTGAGAGGCTATTAAGAGTAAAAGGATGAAAGAAAAATACCTGTTCTCTTTATTGACAGTATTAGACTGCTTGCAAGTACTTCATCTTCTTTATCGACATCAATCTTCTGGCTTTCTAAAGTAGAAGGCCTACTTAATGTGGAAGCAACTGCATTGGTAACAGTGAGACAAAGGCACTGATAACTGGATTGCAAGGACTATCTATTAATAGGCATGCTGCTTTAGTTTGATTTGGTGGCCCAAGTTAGTAAAGCACAAGCTAGGTTGCAGGGCATTAGTTCACAAAATAAATAGTGAAAATAGTTCACTGTTGTCATTCAGTATTGTCTTTAGATAATAGATGTCTAATAAGCATTGTCCCTATTTATTGAAAGGCAGGGTTTGTGTGCATTCTGTGAAGAGGTGATCCAGTAGGGATGAAGGTGAGTGAAAAGATGGTTATCTTGCTAGTAAAATTTATGACCTAATTTGCTCCTGGTGCAAACTTTTTTGTCCTTTTTTTTTTTTTTTTTTTTTTTAAAGAACTGCCTTCTATAAGTCCTGAATGTCTTCATGGAAGTCAGAGATAACTTCAGCTGACAGTGCTGCATTCTCACTATACTTGGCAGGGGTGGTCTGGCAGTCCAAGTACAAATGTGGCTTTGGAGGTGCAGTTGGCTTCTCTGTTTTGTCATACTCTGTGCTGGCAACATTGCAGGTGTGGGCATGTTTAGAGTGGGAATAGAGGTGATCGAGCATCTCCTACATTTCAGAACTGGAAGACCACTCTGGAGTTCTTTGAGATCAGAGACTCATCCTGTGATGTCTGTTAATGTTTGCCTCTGAATTTTTCTGGCCACTAGAACAGGAATATGAGTGATTTCTATCCTCTTTCATATTTTCTGTAAAGATAAAATTGATGGTTTTTACTTTGATTTTGATTGTGATTGCTCGATGAATAATTCTTTCTGGAAACAAAAGCACTTTGTACACATCAAGTACGCTTGCTGTAGGTAGTACTGACATAATCTAGAAAGAAATGTAGCTTTATGGAATGCTTGTTATCTCTTCCTTTTTATGCCAGGTATCTGAAAAAATGCATTTTTTAAAAGAAAATAGCTGCACTTGAGTATGTATAGATGGGACAATGTTTAGAGCTGAGCCGTAAGAAGCTTCCAAGGAGGCGTACTTATGTAGAGAGTGGTAGGCAAGCAGCTCAGTTGGTGGTAGCTGTGCATCATTCTTATTTTCAGAGTGTCCTTAATTTTATGGACATGTGCTTCTGTTTATCTGTGAATAGTAGTGCAAAATCACACTTCAGCAAGTTGTGGGGGCTTCAGGCCACCATACTCTTTCTGTTGTGGGACTTGGTGTGCTTCTTTGCTATGAGCCTTGAGATTGAGGCTTGAAGTCAAATTCTTGAAATGAAGTAATGTTTTAATATCTTCCTGGATTTCTGGTATGTCAACAACTTGGAGAACTAAGTTACACAAAGTAGAAAACTTCTCCAAGCTGCAATGTATTATTTTTTCTAGAAGTCTGAAACTTGCTGGCTGCAAGGACAAGGACTGGTGGCAGAGGAGACCCAGTGCCTTCAGTGTTAGTCAAAGGGATGCCTTGCAAAACAGAAGGTGGCATGACCTGGCTGTTTTTTCAGGCTTTTATTTGGCTCTGGAAAAGACAGAATTTCCTTTCTTCCCTTCACCTTTTAAAAGGAAGCATTTGAGGTAATGTTTTTAAGAGAAGGGGAGTATAGAACCGCCTCCTTTAGCAGGTTACTGAATTGCGATGAATCTCACATTTATTGATTTTAATATATATTTAAATAAACAGAATAGATATGTGAAAAGCTGCATCCTCTGTAGATCTTATGGCAGTATAGGCTTTGGTATGTCATGTCATTTGGAAGTCAAAATTGTTATGCTTTTCTCCGTTAAAATTCTAAAAACATGAATTGGCTGACTCATCACTAATCTCATCAGGATTAAGAGACCCGAATCTTGCACAACATAATAGTATAACAGAGTAAGAGACTGGATATTGATTTTTCTTGTTTGTACTCCATGCATTTGCATACAAGTGCTTACTATTTCCTGATTTAAAGCATCCAATCAGCAGCTTGCAGATGGTTTGGTAAAAATAAATTTAAAACTAAAAATTCTCTTACTAAATTATTTGAGGTTACATTATTGAATACTAAGTTATTTGAGGTCTCTGTAGATCTGAGCTGCTCTGAGAATTAATTCCCTTCCCAGTCTATGGTAGGGAACATGAATCTTTGATTGTACAAGCTAGGGAATTACATTTAAAAGAGAACCTACAGCTACTCTTTCATTATTAACAAATGCCTGTTAGAAGAATGGTCTTTCTGACCCCATAGTCAGTTCCATGCACACCTGTTATGTCTGCCATATGAAAGCATAAAACTGGTGCTCAGTGGAAGTGTTACTTCAGGACTCTTTTGAACAGGTGCTTTATAAAAATCTTAAAGGGATAAATCCTGGAGGTAGGCGAAAAGCAGGTTTCTGAACTTGACTGACAT
The DNA here is from genome assembly GCF_049639895.1 of Pseudopodoces humilis. Taxonomy (NCBI): domain Eukaryota; kingdom Metazoa; phylum Chordata; class Aves; order Passeriformes; family Paridae; genus Pseudopodoces; species Pseudopodoces humilis. The sequence continues at coordinate 69,351,513 of NC_142201.1, forward strand.
CCAGTTAAGGACAATGGAATGTTAACTGGTTATACCTTAACTTTTGACTGGAAAATACTCTCAAATGCAAGTGGCAGTAGCAGTTATTACCCTGCTTATTACCTGCATTTGAAAAGTTGGCTTCCTGACTGGGAAATCTGAGCTTGAACTAGTGGGGTTTGATACAATAGTGTCATTATCTTAAATCAGTTGATTCCACTGACAAACTGATGCTAAAAGAGCTGTTTTTCCAGGGTTTCAGCCACTCTGTTCTCTAACCAGCAGCCTCAGGCAGAAGGGATTAAATCCTGTAATTAAATGCTACCCCTACCAATTTGATCTGTTTTGAGTCGGCGTGCTGAAGATTTTTAACCTTTTAGAATGCTATGGAAGTTAAGCTAATAGTGGGTGGGATGGTGAGGTGTCATGAATGGAAAACTTGTCAGTTCATCCCAACAAAAATCCCATGAATTTTGGTGATACCAAATTTTGAAATTATTGAACACGAGCTTTCTAATGTAATGTTTAAACAAAATGTCATATTTGTTGTAAGATGCCGAGAATCCAAATTGTTACAAAGCAAATACAATTTATGTCTAAATATAACAGCAGAGAAGTACATTCCAGATTTGAGAAATCATTAGCTGCTACAAGACTTGAGTAATTGCTAATTAGTGTGGTTTGTGGCCAGTACTGATGAAGTCACCAGAGTAGGAAAAAATGCACTTAAGCCAGTTGTGGTATTTGGTTTCTTGCTTGTAATCCTTCTCATTGGCTTGCCAGGAACCTGGCCAATGTATTGACTCTCTTTCTACACTGAAGTACACAGAATGAAACGATATTTGCTTTATTGCAAGTTATTAATTGGGTGAAACTTGTTTTTTAACAGCTTGCAGCATTCTGAGCTCTTCTTGTGGCTGTGGGTGCTTTGCTGGCTTCCAGTGCTAGATACACACTCCTGGTTTGTGTGGAATGAAGGTGCTACAGGGGCTTAGCATATTGTGATCGTATATTTGAGGGTGTAGGCAGAGGAGAGGCTTGGAGTCTAAACTCTAATACTGTTAAGCAGTTTAAACTTCTCTACAGAGTAGTCTTTGAGATCGCATACTCCCTGCTGAAGGAAAAGCTCCTTTTCCTAGAACTCCCCACAGTTAATATGATGCTGAACTGTGTTAAAAATATATTTCTGGCCTTCAGAAGCATTTGCATTTCACCAATAAAGATCAAACCATAAAGGAGTAGAAAACTTTTTTTTAAAAGTTGACATTTTGATGCTTAGCCTGTGTCTTCAGATCTGTCTCTGAAGCCATCATCTCTAGGATATGTATGTTCAGCTTCTAGTCCTTAACTTTGCTAGCTTGATTAGTTGCTAAGAAAGAAACTTCAACTTAATCGTAACAAAACCATATTATATTGAAAGTAGACTGCTAAAGGGAATTTTTGGTGATTGGACAATATGCACTGAAAGATGTTTGTATAAAATTAGCTTGAACAATTCTGTTCAACTCTGATCTGTGCTCTTGCTAGGTATGTAGTGACTTGTCAGAACTTCAGAGATTAAGACCTAAACTTCGTCTTTAAACTGAAGAACTTCCACAGCAAGCCACTCAAAATCATTTATCCACTTCATTCCCCAGCAGTGTGTGTATACTGGGGAAGGGCCAGGACTAACTACTAGGGTAGGGTGTTGTCTAAATGAGCTCCTATTGTGTGGTCTCCAACAAACAGCCTCAGTTTTGCTCATAAGTGTTGTGACCAACACTAGTAGTAAATCAGACCACGGTTTCACTGCTGGGCCAGCATGTCTGAATATTCTGTCCCCTTGGGGATGTTTCAGCATGGGGAGATAGTGTCCTGTACTAGCCTTCACAAGAAATTTACATTGAGCAAGTAAGAAAAAATTGCTTTCAAGTTTTTTTAAAAAACAAAACAAATAAAAAACCCCAACCAAACAAGAAAAAAACAAACAAACAAAAAACCCCAGTGCTAACTGTGGCTATATACATATTTGCAGTTGGACTGAAGTTTTGCTCTGCATTTGTTTAACAAATATTTTCTCCTTTAGAGACTTGGAACTTTAGGAGGAAAGTAGATCTAGATTTGAAAATCTAGAATTTATGGAAGACTGATAGAAATTCCATATTTGATTTCAAAATATTTTATATTAAGGACAACTTCAAAGCTTTGAAAATTGTTTGATACTGTTCAAAAATTAGATCACTGGTCATTTACAATTCTGTACTCTTCTGTGAGGTTACATTTGAAATATAGAGTAACTGCAGTGACATCAGAGGATGGCAGCAATGCCTACTGTGTTTCATGTTTTGGTGCTGTCAGCTTTGAGCACAGCTGGATGAGTTAAGTCTGAACGCAGAAATAGTGGAAGCAGTACTGTTGGGGGCAGTGATGCCTGCTGCAGCAGGTGTGGACCACAAAGGAGCTGATGCAGGCTCTTGGAGAGGTGTAGGCTGCCTTTGTGACCAAAATCTGGGAGATGGAGAATGGGAAGGAAGCTTGTGTTCTGCCTGATTAGGGATGACCCTCCAAAAAATTGTTCTGGTCTGTACTCTAATGGTAAAAGAGGGGTTTTTCAGTATCTAGTGTATTCCACAAGGGTATGGACTGATTACTAAAGGACATTATTGGATTTGTGAGGTACAAAGGCCAGGAAAGGGTCAAAACTTCCATAAATTTTTGAGGCTAGATTTCTCGGAATCCGAAATGTTCAGGAACTGATTAAGTGGTCATGGTGAAATCTGAGGGCTCATTCAGTAATAAAATGCATAATGGGATGAAGAATAGCTCAGTGTTATGAATGGTATGTCTTGGTACCTGTCTGGGGTGCACTTGGATCTTGGAGGCAAGAATGCTGGAAACAAGTGGGAAAAGCCCAGTTCCTGCTGCATGAAGAAGTTCACCTGTGCTGCCCAAATGCTGTGCAGGTCTGACTCTTACCTTAACCAGCTGTACTTTTGTGCCTCGGCTACAAAACAGGAGACTCGTGCCGGGGAATGGATGTGTTGAGACTGGGTGAATGCTTGTGAGTTAGGTGGTTAGAAATTTCATTTTCATGTGCTTATGTTGGTAACTGTCTAAAGTAGTTGCTGTTTGCTGGTACTTCCTTAGTGAATCATCTCAGCTGGGCATTCCTGGCTTATCCCCTAGCATGTAGTTCTGATTGTGAGTGAAAAAAATGACAATCACAAGATGACTTTAAGAGCAGATACAGGTGTACATATAATAAACTGATCTGATATTTAGTCATTCTCTGTGGTTTTTAATAAGTTTGCTCAGGTCTGAACAGTTTCCCTGAGGAAGGAAAGGGTTAAGGAATTATCCATCTTTCTGTTCTGTTTGTAAGCTTCTGGTTTTAGTCTAGTCCTTTCATATGCACACTAGGTATACTAAATGAGCAAAAACCTGTTAGGGAAGTGTACACAAAAAAAGTAACTTATATTCAAGTCTGTTTTACTAGAATCAGTGTTGGACCCAAGATTACTTGTTTTTGGAAAGTTTTCCCTAAACTTTATGCAAATACATCTATTACATCAGAGATGAACCTTGTCTTCAGCATTAAAGCAAAAATAAAAGTGCTTTCATGATACTTCTGATCAGCAATATGTCAAGCTTCTAGCTCACTTTCAAGCAGTGTGTGGGGAGAGGAGCCTGCATTGCAGAACAATCAAGCTGTAATTGCAGGCAATCCTGAACACATGATGTGTTTACTCTAAAGGGTCAGGGATGAGGGAATACTTATGTATTTGAAGGACCAAAATCAAGCCTCAAACTACAAAACTCTGAACATTATGATGCCTAAAAAAAGCTTTTCTAATGTTTTGATGTCTGACTCATTTTTTGTCAATGCCTGGAGCTGCCAGCACTGAGTCAGTGATACTCAGCATTATGCATGGAAGGGATTTCCAATAATAAAAAGCAGTACTGATGCAAGGCAGCACACTTGATGGTAAATATGCCAACAGTACTGGCTTAAAATGCATCCTAATGGTTCTTGAGTATCCTGTATATGGCTTGTGCATGTTCTACTTGCTCCGAGAGAAGGTTGGAGAAATCTACACAAGCCATTGAAGGATGTAAAGAGATTTAGGAAGCTTTGAAATAAGGTAGATTCAGTGTGGCTATGATGGCTGGGATGAGGCCGTAGGGTGTAAGTAGGAGCCCAGGACAGTAAGCAGACCCTACCTGGCAGATTTTGGGCTTGGCTGTTCTAGTGCTGTTGCTATACTCTTCTCTAGCTGTGTTGGAGGTGCCTCTTCACTCTGCTGTCAGACCTCACCAGCCTGGAAAAGGTGAGATAAGAAGTTTGGGTTCAAAACAGGTCATTTATATGTCCCATTGTAGAGAACTGCTCATCTAGGCTAAGCTGGTGTAGTCAGCTGGTGAGCTTCTATTGTATTTTTAGTAAGGAAATTAAACTACAACTGTATGCAGAGGGCAGATACAACATTATCTGCTCATGGATGCATCTGTGTAGGGAATAGATAATGTTCTCAAACATTGTTCTCTGATGTTTTTCTTCATGCATTATGCAACATGCTTCCCTAATGAAAGCTGGATAAGAGCACCTAAAATTTTAGAGTTACCTTCCTCTCCTGAGGGAAAAGCACTTTCTTGTAGCTAGCAGTGTCTTTCATGGTTTCCTGTCATTATCTTGCTCATAAATATTTGATTATCTCTTGCCAGCCTTTGTTGTGCCAGTTGGCAGGTGGTGCATGCAGCTTCCTGTTGGTGGAAAGAGATGGTCTTGATGTACCTCTCATATCTGGAGCCTGCCTCTGCGCAGGCATAAACAGAACTAAACCCCACAGTTGATGGTGCCACCAACATTGGTGTGCTGGTAGCTTCAGGAGGGCTGAACTGGCCAAGGTGCTGCTGTTGGCAGTTAACAGCCACTGGAGGCTCTTCCCATCTCCCTACGCTAGTGTGGGCTGGCTTTCTCACAGTGCACAGCTGTCCTAGCATAACTGTACTCCCTTGACAAAAATGGAATATGTACCACCCCAGTGGGCCTCATGACTGCAGGGAAATCTTCTACAGATCCAGTGTTTTGCTGGGATGGTCACTCCTGGTACTGTTCAAAAAGCCAAGTCCTTGCTTCTTCCTGTGGCTCTCTTCTGAGGCTTAAAACAAGGTGCTGATGTTTTCTTTTCTATTCTCTATCCAGAAAGCGAGCAAGTGGTTTGGAGGAGGGTGATGGGAAGAAGGGAGACAGACTGCCAGGGAGGAAGTTGCTTAGAGAGCTGTTCATAGTTATGTACATGACCCACAGATAGGACTAATGGTCATGGTTATCCAAGATGTATCCAACGTAAGTAGATACGACTTTAAAGAGAGGCACATAATGGGTTTACGATGGGTGAAAAGAAAGTGAAAACTATGCTTTCTTTTCTTAAGGGAGAGGGGGTTTTATGGGCTGAAGTGATAGCTGAAATAATTTCTAACCTTTCCATTTGACAGCCAAAATACTTTGCTATTAACCTTGTTCAGAAGCAAAGAAAAATAAGTTAAAAATAACCCTTTATACTTGCAGAGGTGAGTGGGTCTCTTGACCTGTAACATCACAGGTAGCATCTCTGGTAGGAACAGAACATTTCTACTAGGATTTCACTGAGAAGTTTTGCTTTGAAAGCTGGTGGAGTTGGGGAGGAGGGGTCAGAGTCCAGGAACTGGACAGGTCATTGTTTCAGGTGCTGAAATCCAAGACGATGATGAATTTTCTTTTTTTTTCCCCTGGTTGAAATGTATTAGAATGTTTCAGTGAAAACCGCAGCTGTCTCTGTGCGTGGCTATACACAGGCACCTAGTGCACACTTGCCCTCTGTGGATCCGGTGCAGAGCAGTTTGCAAGTGCAAACATATATTTCACAGATTACCATGGGGATCACTTTAATCAGCTCTGAGACCTGCTAATGCTGTAGAGATCTTTGAAGGACTACTGCTGTTTTCATCTCCATGCAGCCAGTGCAAGAAGGAATGAACATGTCTCTGTGTCGCCGCTGGAGGAGATGCTTCTCTCTAGGTAACTGTACAATGGGCAGCTGCTTTTGTTGTGCATTAGACTGAACTGGGGGTGGACAGAATTAAGAACAACAGGTTTGGGAGTGATTTAGAGCAGAAGGTCACTCTGTGTGCAGTAAATCTTTGTAATCTACTGTTGGCTTGAAGCCAGTGTTATAGGCCTCTGGGCTTTTAGTAGAAGAAAACAGCTTTAAATCATGAGCATATAATGGAAACTCATTTATTTTTCTTGTTTAAATTGTTCTTTTAGAAATCAAGATCAGCTGTGCTTGCAGCTGATATGCTTAAAGCTGTTAATGAATTGTTATAGAACAGATGCATTACAGAAAGGAAAAAAGCACTTGGGTGTCAGAATGCTAACAGAATTATGATGTGCCAAAGATATTTTTAGCTCCAACCAATATTAATACAGGGAAACAAGCCTCAAAGGTGTGAGGCAAGAAGGCTGTAGCTGCTTTCTTCTCAGGATTAGCTGTGGCTGTCAGTTGTGCAAAGGAGATTTCTGATGTCTGTTTTTGAAATATTCCACTAATCACACAACAGATATGTTGTACTTGATAGTTATGTACATGGCCCACAGATGGGATTACTAGTCATGGTTATCTAAGGTGTATCTGACAAAAGTGCTAGAATTCCAGGATCTTCCTTGAGCAGTGGGATTATTCACAGGAGGGATTCTTATTCTTGTTTGAAGTATAAGAATCAAATTTAGCTGTAGCTTCTGCCACCTCATGTTCACTTTCTATAAACTGTTTAAACTGTCAAATCCCTGATCCAGTCTCATTATTTGCAGCTCCTGTAAGTAAGATGGGAGTAAAATTAGTGTTGTGCATTGTCAAATGCAATGGTTTGTGGTTTAATTTTTTTTCATTGTACTGAAAGATTTTTTTCTATAGCAGAAAATTCAAAAGAAGCTTAATTTAAGTTTTTATCTCAGAGGCTGAAAGTTCACATAGAACGAACACGATGTGTTTTCATGTGTTTGCCCAATGAACTTGCATTTGCACTGTTGCCTTGTGTATGAAAATTCTTATGTTAAATATGTAGCTCTAAATCCAGTGCCCTCTACACTGTCTCAAGTGCTGAAGATTTGTGAATTGTTTTCTAATATGTGCACATGTGTTTTGAACTTGACTGACAGTTGGTAGGCCATGCTATCCAGGAGTTAAAAATAATAGTAATTTGTGAAAAGACCAGTGAAGTGGTGACATGTGGCATTACCAATAGCAGAAACCTTGTTCCCCAGAGCATCAAAACCAAGTACTGTCAAAGAGAGAGCACTAGTGCCTGGTATATTGAGTTCTCACTGAACCAATGCCTCTGTTTCCTCCTTCAAAGCTGCCTTAACTGGTGTTTCTTGTGGGACTTGTTCATGTGCTGTTGGTTGGAAAAAATTGATGAGTTTTTTTTTTTTTTTTTGAATGCTTTCGTGTCTTTGTAATATCTGTGAAGCTGTTGGAAACCTGGAACATATGGAACTCAATTTCCAGGGTTGAAACTGAGTCTGAGAAGTGCAAATTGTCTAAATAGCTTTGAAAAAACCTATTTCACAGGAAGTGTTTGGATTTGAACTGAGTGACAGCTTGGGAGGCTCCTTGAGCTTACTGGAACTGCAGTATTTGTCTACTTAAAATTCTGGTGTTGAACAGCTGAACTCTGCTGAAGCTGAGTGTTCAACTTCATGTCAGGCTATTAGATCTAATTTATATGCTGCCTGAAATTTATTTTTTCAGGCATCAGATATGCCATTGGTTCTTATAAATCAGACACATGTTGTATATTCCATAAAACCCTTCTTGAAGTCTGAGTTCTGGTGACAAATTGCTAGTAAATACACAAATGGGTTTGGATAAGAGTGAAGCTTCTAGAAACACCATTTTTGTCGAATGCAATATGGGAACTCTAAAACTAACAACAAACCACTTGTTTGAACTGGTGTCAATTACTAGTCCCCCTAATATTTTTGTAATATTACTTTGGAAGCTGGAGAGGTGGGAAAAAGGAATTAACTTCTTTACTGACCAGTGATATGTGTTCATCCTTGGAGTTTAGCTGACATTTGCGGTTATGAAGCTTGAGGCAGCATAAGAATTGATCATGTGCAGTGTTATTAGTTCGGCATTATCAGCAGAAACTACTTGGTTTTGACATTGAGAAGGTAGAAAATTACTTGGGAGATGGAGAAGAGATATTTTAGGCCAGTATTCTTCTTGTGGTTTTACCAAGGCTGCATATGAGGATTGTTAGAGGGGATAGAAACATTAGGCCTTTATTTTGTCACTTCAAGAAACAAAAAGAAATGCACCAAGGAGACTTTAATTTAGGCTATAAGTAACCTAGGCATCTTTGCTTTCCCATACCTGAGTATTCTGACAATTTTTTTTTTTTTTTTTTTTTTTGCTTTGAATAATGTCTGTTGTTCATACAGAGGTAGGTGAATTTTATTGGGTGGATCTGCTTTTTATCCCTTCTCTGAGTAAGAGTTCTGTTCTGTCTCTAGAAATATGCAGTATTTGTGTCTGAGTGCATCTTAATCTTCTTTGTATACAGTTTCTGCTGAACTCCTGAGGCAGTGTAATTCTGGTTGCTGCTGTTTAGTTCTCTGAAGTCTCTAATGTTCTGCTAGGAATTTGTTTTGTTTGTTCGTGACAACATTTAGCTGCTTCATTCAAATGAATTTGGGCATATGCAAAAAAAATCCAGGCTCCAGCTGTCTCTGTGGTATGCAATTCCATTTACAATTTGAGGCTGCTCTTCAAGAGCAGCAGTATTTTCTGCCCTGAATTTCTTAGAGCTAAGAACTTTCAAGTTAGTAATTTAAGATTATTCAAAAAGACTTTTTTTTAGTGTTGTCAAATTTAGCTTCAATCTGGGATAAACACAAGGAAGTGACTAAACTTCATAAGGAACATACTATTCCTGTTTATTCTTAACATGAAACAGGGCCAAGCAAATGGAATTCTGGTTTTCCTAGTTTCTTTAACCTCAGTAGTTGCTTTTGCATCACCTGAAGCTACAAGAAGTCTTTCATAAATGCATGCAGTTTTGTGAAGTGAGAGCTACTGATGCTGTGTCTGTTAACACAATCATGTATGAGCTGCTGATCCACCTATACTGTGAGTATCTGTGCATTTATTCGAACACTGCAGTTCTTCTGTAGCTACATCCTACACGCAGATTGATCCTCCTTGGATTGACCAGCATATCCAAGCTTATCTTCTGGCTTAGCTGAGCTCCTATTTCATAGAAGCATTCTTTGCAGCAATCCTTGAAGCTCACTGTGAGATGTTAGAAGTCCATGAGCATTGTCCCAGCGGCTAACTTTCCTGTCTAACAATAACCTTCTTAGACTTGTTAATTTTGATAATCAACACACTGCATAGCTCTAAAGAGGAGGAGGGAAGTTACAGACCTGTGTCTGTTTACTTTCCTGTGCAATATCTGTTAGCTTGATTGATGACAACTTCCTCCTTGCATCTTGGAATCCAGAGAAAAATGTTCCTTTGGTCTTCTCTTGTGCTTCTGAAGCTCCATTTCCTTTTAATATCATTTTGGAGCTACTGTCTCCGGCTGACTTTGTTTATTGGTCTGTATCTTGCACAGAAAAAATATAATCCTATCTTCAAAACTGACTCACTGTAGTGCATAAAATTGCTGTTCTTGCTGTGCATCTCTAAAACATCTGCCACAAAGGTATGGATGTCTTTTTATGTTCTGACTTGAACAGGGGAGTTATCCAAGAGCTTTAACTCCCACTGTCCTAAGTTTGACTCACAGTAGAACTGTTCAGTAGCTATGTCAAGTTGCTTGAGCTGAACATGAGGTTTTTTTTTCACTATGTTTAGCTGTCAACATATACAAATTCAGGCTAACTTTTAAGAATAAAATCTTGTATGAAAAACTCTAATCTGTTTTTTTGCTCACTTACTATCTTTGCAGGTTTTCAGCATGCAACTACTTTAAAAAAAACAAAACAAAACAAAGCAAAAAAACCCCCCCAAACCATAGGAACTCCTAAGAAAATCTAAGCCAGCCATAAAGGCATTTGGAGGATGTACCTATGAGTTAAAATATCAGACCTGAGTTTACTTCCAGCTTTTCTGTTTCATATCATCTTTAGTCTGTAAGAAAAACAGTACCTTCCCTGGGACAGCGCATAATGCTGTGTCTTGCTGCACAAGCTGGTAAGTGGAGGGGCTTGAACTGACTGAGTAGTCACTTAGATATCTGCAATAGCATTTGAGTAAGTAACTGCACTGATTTGTTGTCCACTTGTAGTGTTGCATGGTAGCAACGTTAGTCTACACAATGGTAGCCCATTAGTGTACAAGACCTGTTGTAGGGCTCCTAATGCCTGGAATGATGGAGATGCACAGAGCTCTTTCTTCCAGCATGAGAAGCATTCCCCAGTCATAGTCTGAAGGTTGCTGTGCATGTGTTCTCGTGTATTGTGTATGTTGAAGCTAACAACCACCTTCTGTGACTAGAATTTGTCGCGGGCTCCTTGTTACCCTAGATGGAAGCACCCTATCAGATACTACTGGCTGAGAAGCTCAGTGCCAGTGAAGTCCCTGGTGAAAATGTACAGTACTTTTCTCCTTTTTCCTACTCAACTTTTGCATTTTTGTGGAAGCCCTACACTTATTAATGTCACGTACAAAGGATCATTTTTAGTAAAGAGAAGTTCTGGTTGGCCTCAAACTGCAAGGCACTCTCTTGGGAAAGCTGAAGAAAGCTTTTTAACTGCTGTATTAAAGTTGACAGGATTTGTTCATGTTTTCATGATCAAAGTTAATTGAGTACCACACATGTTAACTGTACCTACTGAAAGCTTGAAGTTCTTGAAAGATAAATATTACTAACATCCATGGTGCTGTTTACAGAACTGAAACAGCTTGCAGTAAAACACATCTAAAACCCCATCTACTAAATGTAACTTTTTAAAGGAAATAATAGCTTCATTTCTTGATGCAACTTGCTTTACTCCTAAGATTTAGGCTAAGTGTCATTTGGTCTGGAATACTGTGTCATATTTGTTTCTCCTTTAGCAAATGAAAGAGACACATCATTTCCAGTAACTTAAAGCAGAACAGTTCTTGCAGGCTTCTTGAGAGAACTGAGAAGTGTTTTGCAACTGTGTATTAATTTCAAGGCTGCTGCTATTATCAACTCTGGTATTTGCATGCAGATGATCTAAAGAACTCTTAATTTGCAGGACATGGATCTACAGGGAAGGAAGCATATTTAAAATTAATTTTGATAATAGAAGAGCTAGAAAATAAAAGCTCCACTGTGAAATCTGCCATATCTTCCTTTGTTCAGACATGAGTATGTTGGAATGTTTGCCTACAATGTTACACTGTTGAACACTGTGGCAATTTTCTAAATTCTTAAGAATTAAAACCATAACACTGTTCATCAGGGTTTTTTTCCCATGAACTGGTTATAACTCAAGGTCAAAATATCCCAGTCCTGTGGAACAAAGCTCTCTTGGAGGACCTGGTAGCTGAAGTTCATGCCCTGCGTCCCCTGTTGGCAGCATGCTGTGCTCTGCCTCTTTGAACTCCTATCTTATGCACTTCCAGATTAACTTTGAACTGCATTTCTGTTGAACAGTGAAAGCAGCTATGAAAATAGTGCAAGAAATAGCATATTTCAGGTAAAACAAACGCATTTAGTCACGCTTCAGAGTCATTGTTTGTATGTGAACTTGTTGACAATTCTGAAGTGCAGAACTCCTTACCTGGTGTCATCTTTGGTACTCAGTTTGTTATGGTAATCCTGTGAAAAAAGTGTTATCCCAAGAAAGTGAGCGTGTTACTGAATCCATGTTGCTTGTTGAGGGCCAAATTTGCATTTCAGTGCAAGGAAAAGTCCAAACTTGTCTGCCACCTCTCTAAATACAGCTCTTAGCTTCTCAGGTGTTTGCTTTGATAACTCCTTCTTTGAGGCTTAATTAATTAAACCAATTAAATTAAATTAATTAATTAACCAATCAAAAAAATGCCATGTTTTCATAAATGAGAAAGTTTGGAGGCTTTTGGTGAGGCTCTCTTTCACTCTGAGGAAACCTGTCTTTCATATGTCTCAATTTAAAACTGTCAGTACAGTTGGGAGCATTCATGGAACTTTGTATGGCTGCTAAAACTTTGACTTGTGACTGTCTAAGCTTAGAAGCACAGAGTGCTTGAGGTGAGGGGACCCCTGGAGATTGTAGCCAACTCTGTTCTCTAATAGGGGCAGCTTCTTTACCTCAGTGTACTTTAGCACTTTCTTGTACTAGATCCTAGTCCTGCAAACAGTGTGCAGAATCAGAAGTATGATTCTTGACTGTAAACACTCTTAACATTGCTTTAATTCTAAACGACATGACGCCTTTGGTGAACTTCTCCTGTACAAACCAGCTCTTTCTCATAGCTTGTAGTTCTGATGTTTCTGTGAGGGGCTTAACTGCTCTATAATCACTTGTTCTTAAAAATGGAACACATGTTGGAGCAATCAAGCACATCACCAAGCTAGAAGTAGTAACTAGCTCACTGATCTACTTAAGTGAAGAGTAACAAAATTTCGGCATGAGTTCTCTTGTGACTTCTGACAGTCGACGAGCATCCCAAGTGACTTGTCTTTCAAAACACTACAGAATTCACAATGCTTTATTTACTCAATCATGCAGAAGCTATGACTGTTACTGAGCAGATATTAAGGAGACAGATGCACATGGAAAAATGTCATCTTTGCAGGCCCAGTGATGTAAGAGTATTAAACCATAACTCATTGCTTTTTGAGTGATAATAAATGCCATGTGAATTTGTCAGGGCATCAAGTCTGGTTTCTCTTAATGATGAGAGAAAGCTATAAAATCTCTTTATTTTTGTCAAACTTTAATCACATCTTTTTTTTAGAAGAAACTTCATTAAATAGTGTGAAGTAAGAGCCTTGAAGAAATGAATGAGCTTTTTATAAGGGAGTTTATAACTCATGTCTGACTCATTGAACTTGTAAAGCACAGTGGGGAAACAGTATTAAACTCCTGCAGAAAGTGTCTCATGCCTCAGAATTGAAGCAAGGTGTGTTAGACAATGTTTAAATTCCACAAGGATCTAAGTAGTTGAGTTGCCATCCTTGAAGATGCTTAAGGAATGAGTAGTTTTGATGCTTTGGAACACGGTTTGGCAGAAGACTTGGCAGTGCTGGGTTCATGCTTGGACTAGAGGATCTTAAAGATCTTTTCTAACCTAAACAATTGTGTGATGCAGACTTAAGATCAATATGATTAGGACATTCAAAATCTGATGTAGCTAAAAACATGCTCAATGAAGAGGCTATGAGATACAGTGGTCTGTTATTAATACTACTAATTGTAGCATGAATAGTTTGGTGCAAAATAAATTGCATAGCAGAGTTGCAAGTCCTAGGGTCAAAAACAAGAAAGGTCCATGTCTTGTGGGAGAGAGTAACAAGTTGGTATGTCCCTAAGTGAAATCAATGGGTCTTAATCCTCTGGATATGAGGAAGTAAATGCTACTGTGAGTAAGAACTGCTAGACCTTCAGGTTCAAATTCCACAACTGTTGGAGGTGGTCAAGTCTGCTATGTTTATTCACAGCCTTTCTGAAACAAGACACAAGGGTGAAGTTACTTTTGAAGTGATGATCTGGTCTGCATGTGGTCAGATGTCCTTGTGGGGGGTACTTCTGAAGGCGGTGATGCCCGCCAGGAGGCCCTCAGAAGCTCAAGGCTCCTCAAATTTTTTGGAAATACAGGGAAAGAAGAGGATCTACATCCAATAGTAAAGGCTGCTGCTTGCAGGCTTTTGGATGTGATCTGCTTAATAACAGGGGAGGGAGGTGGAAGGCATTCCTGATGGGCAGGATTACCAGACAATCTTCAGAAATGAGCCTTATTCCAGTAAAAGTTGAAGCAGCTGCCTTGAGCCACTTTCAAAACCCAAAACTTTATTACAGCTGTTGCTACACACTTGTAAGTCTGCTTTGAAAATATTTCAGTGCATCTAAAGAATGAGACGAATTGCTGTTGAGGCACCTGTCTTGAAGAGAGCAGCCAAAAGGGTAGTACATTAATTAAACCTAAATCCCTCTGAACTTCATCAGCTGTATTGACTCAGTTAATCCTTAAAGTTGTGGGATAGCCTCATACTACTTTGCAGCAAGGAGAACTAGTCAGCAGGAAGATTCCAATCATCAGAGGATGTTATGAAAAAAACCCCAAATAAATAAGGTCTCTGGAAAAAAACAACATTTTTTACAGCATGTTTGTTCTAGAATAATTGCACTTCTTTTCTGGCACTTGATTAGGAAAACTGATGAAAGCTGCTTCCTTGCACTTAATGCTCTTAAGTGTATTGTTGTTTGATCTCCTTTGCAGTTACACAACATGAAATCAATGGGAAAGGACAACAAATATCCAGTAGTGCATTTAGTTCTGTTTTTCTGAAGGGGAAAATATCCATTCAGCAAGGCTGAGTGGTCTTCTCTGTCATGTCAAGCTTCTTCAGGCTGAGTAACTTAATATAGTATTATAATGGCATAGCCTTGCATAGTGTATAGTCTTCATATTTCACTTTCTGAATTTGTCTCTTTTCACAAAGTAAAAATGGTCAAGCTGGCATATTTTTGCTGTCTGCATTGGTATCAGCTGAAATGAATGAAAATCGATTAATTAGCCTCGAAGCTTGCAAGTAAGCCTAATGTCTCCAAAGTATGACTTCACAGCGTGCAACACTTGCCTTGGGCAAGAGGCGGTGCTGTTGAAAGCACATCAGTCTGTTAATTACATCGGCTTTATTGGCCCCGCAAAGGTTGTGTGCATGACCGTGGTGTACGAGAAATGGGTTGCGTTGCCCTCCAGTGGCTGACGCCTGGAGAATACCGAGTCTGTACAGAACCAAACCGTGGGAAGGTCTGGGATGAGCAGGATGTTAGTTTATAAGGGTGTTCTGTTAAACAGGACAGGTTTTCACACAGCACGAGTACTTAGGTGTTCGATATGCCAAGGCTGTAAAGGACTGAAAATTTTCCCTCTAACTTTAGTTAAGGAGGATGTAATTTCAGGGGCCTCCCCCATTCATTGCAGGAGTCCTTTCTAGCCACTGTCTGATCAGATGAGCTTGTTGCAGTATCATCGTAGCTTCATACAGAAATAGATTTGGCTTTACAGTAGTTTTACTGCTTTGCAGCTTAAATAACAATAAACAGGACAGTTTATTGCTTCTGTTAACCTTTGAATGAAGTTCTCAAATAACGTTAACACCTTTACTACATTCTTATGAAACAAGTTGTCATACTCTTGTCTAGAGCTGCCTGTGCTAGCTTGTAAATCATGGCTTATTTAGTAAACTGATAAATTCTTAGCTAGTATATTTACAGCTCAACTAAATTAAAGTATCTCCATGGCTCAAGAGGGAAGTGGAAAGCAGTAAATCTGTCTCCACAACTTCGGTAATGTTTTGAGGCTTGACAGAGGAAATAGCTAGCTCCTTTCCCTTATGTTTTTGCATTCTTTTAATGTAAAGGTAAACAATGTGTATAGAACTCAATTCACTCCAGACCAGTGGGAAATGAAAATTACTTTACGCTTCTGCCGCTTAAAGTCAAAGCTTTGAAGTTGCACGTGTAAAGCAAGACAGCCTTTTTTTTTACCAATTCAGTCTGAGCCTTAGCTTTAGGGACAGACTCCCCAGACGCCCGGCCGTAGCCCCCGTACGGTGTCTGGGGCGGAGGAAAGCGGCTGGGAGAGCTCTGGCGGGGATGCTGCGCCGCTCTCCGAGCGCGGCTTTGGGCTCGGCCGCTCGGGATGCGCTGCGCGGGCGGGCAGCGCCAAGGAACCGAGCGGACCCGGAGCCCCGCGGCGGTGCGGGGGATGCTGGTTGCCTGCCTCCCTCCCTCCCTCGGAGCCTAGGCGGCTGGAGGCGGGGATACGGGGGCGGGGGGGCCGCCCGGCGGTTCCCGGCGGGAGCGGCGCTGGCACAGGCGGGAGCGGGGGCGGCGCTCCCGGGGCGGGCCCGGCCCATCCCCGCGGGGCGGGGGGCTCGGGCCCCGCGCTGTCCCCGCCGCCAGCTGGCTGAGGCCGGCCCCGCCGCCCCCTCCCCGGACACGCATTATTTACAGCCGGCGCCGCGGTAAACAGCGGGCAGGGCGCGCTCGCAGCCGCCGCCCACCCGCGGCCCATTCCCCGCGGCGCGGCCCCGGGAGCTGCCGGCCCGGCTCCGCTGGGCGCGGCCCCTCGCTGACCGCCTGCCCTCCGCGCTCTCCTTGCAGGACCTGTCTGTTCCACCTCGGGCTATAAGAAGGCGGATGATGAGATGTCCGGAGCCACGTCCGCGGCGGATCTGGACGAGGCACCAGCCCGCACCATTTACTTGAACCAGCCCCAGCAGAGCAAGTTCCGCGACAACTGGGTCAGGTACGGAGCAGTCCCCGCTTCCCTCCTTGCAGGCGGCAGCCGCACACACGCCGCAGCCGTGGGCTGGGAGGGCTCGGGTCTCTCCCCCTTGACTCTCGACTCTGCCCACGCCGGGTTTTAACACAATGAGACGTGTGTCTGCCGAGGCGGGTGGTTTTGTTGTCTGCGGTGGGTACCCGGGTCTGGTCAGTGCACGGGCGAATCCAGCAGCTGTAAGTGATGAGCTGCTTCCCTCGGCAGTAGTGAGAGCAGGGAGCTGGTAGAGCTGCGTGGGCAAGATGCGCGAAAAGATATTCACTTCAGGAGGGCACTGAATTTTGGAATAACAGGACCTACCCAAGTATTTCTGGACGCAAAGGTTAACCCTTGAAATTTAGCGGGAGTTTTGAGTAGAATCCAGTAAACTCCATGAAGCGTCCCCTTAAAAAGTAGCATCCGCTTGAAAGAACAACTAGGCTAAGCACATAAAAAAATGTCTAGAATAGGAAGGCAGAAAAGAGAAAGTACATCTAACAGGACAAGAATGACTACAGAAAGTACAAGCTGGCATCCCTGTGTGTGAAAGGCTATGGCCTGCTTGTGTCTTTTAATTGAAGACCAGAGATAATTTTCTTTTCTGTTTGGAACTTTTAATGTAGGGTTTATGTGTTAATACATCTGTGGTATGATTAATGCTGTGTTGTTGCAGTTTGGAAACACGAATAACATGGACTGAAACATGGAGTACAAGGATGCATAACGTGAGCAAGTTGTGGTGCTGCTTGCCACACTTGCCTGGGGTTAGCTGGGTTGGCTGGATGAACAGATGGCTCCTGTCATGACTAAGGAGGAGCGTTGTTTAACGGGCTTCTGTTCGTTAATGCAGATGTTTGGGTTATTGTTCAAAGAACAGTTTACACAATGAGTACCTTTATGAAAAGAGAGAAGTTTTATATCCTGCTGAAGCAATGATTTCCATTATCTGGTTTATTGTGTGTATTACCAAGGGCAATTCTAAGAATATCCTCTGGAAGGGTGCTGGTGTTCTGGGCACCACAGCAATTTATTTATAGGTGATTTTCTCCTCAACTTTGACTTGTTACGTTCTTGTCTGGGAAAGTCTATAGTTTAGAAGCAGTTAAAATTACACATTTTCTCAGTATCTTTCTTATTCTATGTGGGTAGCAACAGTGGAGGTTTTCTTGCTTTATTTTTCCTTGACTAATTGAGGGATGAGCTTAACAGTTTCCTGTGCATAGACTATTTGTGCTTTCCCTGCTTTAAGAAGGAAAAGCAGGGAATAGAGGATTGGCAGAATCTGTAGTTTAGGTTTTCCAGAAGGAATTCTGTTCTCATCTGGCTAGATTTTACAGGAAAGTAGTGTGTGACTCTGCTACCAAGAACTTGTTCCTGACAGTGCTATTACCAAGGAACAGCTGTATCCAGTTTGCTGTCTGGAAGCCAACCCCTGATAGCTGTACAAGTTCCTCAATACCTCTTGGCAGGCAAATTTTGAGTCATAAGGAATATTGGTATGTGAAGGAGAGGACAAATTGCAGGTAGCGTAATAGCAAAGTAGAGGTACTTTCATTACCTGATTAGGAACTGTAGCTCCTTAGTGCCACTTGGAAATTAAGTTGACTTTATAATGATTTGCTGCTGCTTAGAAAGCAAGCTTTGATCTTTTGACTTTTAAAGGGTGATCGACATTGCCTGTGCTCTTTCCATCCTCTGGATTAGCTTTCTTCCCTCAGCCTGGTGGGACTGAAGGCAAAGGTGACTTGGGCTTGTAATGTCTGAGTAAGGAGTGTGCAGTGTGAGTGGTTGGTTATTTAGTTACTTAAGCATATTGGAGTTTCTCTTGAGGAGCTGCAGTTCTCTGTTGCCTTCGGACTTTCTTACTTAATCGTGTTCAGCTTCAGAAATTCATTCAGCACTGGATTTCTCTGTACTGATGGCTTTGCAGATGTTTTGTCTCCCTAGGAAGCCCCAGTGTACCATGGAACAAGGTCCTGGGTAAGCACATAAACACCTGTACTTAAGGGCTTGTGGAAAATTAAACTGAAAATAATAGACTAGCTTGTTGTAATTTGAGTGAGTTCTGACTGTCAGAACTTCTGGTAGTCATTGAGGAGTCTCTGAATAACAGTGGGAATTTGTGAACATTCATAGGAAGTTTTCTAAATTAATGGTAGTGTGAGAAGCTTTCTCAAAGCAAAGCAAAATAGAGCAGGACATGGAAGTGCAGAGCCTGGAGGAGGGTAGATTAGTGATAGGGCTTTTTGTGTAAGATATTCTAAACATCTTGAACAGCTTGTGGGTAGAGAAGCACTGGTAAAAGTGAGTTCCAATGTTTGTGGGAGCATAAAGACAAACTGATTTTGAATAAGTTAATAAAAAATGGATAATTCTCTTGATCCCACTTCTAGTGCTATTGCAAGGGTTAAGTGGATGGCAAGATGACACTAACACTTCCAGAAGTCTTGAGGCGTGAGACTGTAGAAAGAGGAATTGTTTCTTCTTTCGCCAGGCTCTCTGGCATAAATCAGACTATGAGGATGTGCAGAGAAATGACCAACTTCTTTCGTGTTCTTGGGACTTTGTAACAAACTATTTCAAAACATAGTGAGTGTTACAGGCTGGATTTAGCTTGGCCTTTGACATGTGCATGTATACAGCTGTCACTGTTGTTTATTGTACTGTAGCAGCAGTGATTACATCTGTAGAAACACCTCTTCTACCTGTCTTCAGTCCAGCTCTCTTCAGTTTGAAAAAATTCATGTATGTTTTACTTTTTGGACCTTTTAATAAAAGGTAAATTATGTTGTATCTTCAGCTGAAGCATTTTGGAAGCTTTGAAATATGTAAAAAATGAGTAAATGTTATTACTTTGTCCAACACAGCTGTGTTGCAGTATTAAATGCTTATTATTACGAAGCCAACTAGTACCTGTTTTGACATATCCAGCATACATAACTTAAACACTTGTCTGTTTAACCAGAGGATTTTTGTATTTTCAAGTCCAGTAAGAAATGAAACATTTATGTTGAGGAAGTTTCCATTCTCTCTACAGAGCTTTGTGCCACTTACTGTGACATTTGTGCTCTGGAGAAACCACTCTGCTTACTACTGAAGCCCTACTTCCTGGGAAGTGGCTGGGCATGCCTGCCACTGGGAAGTAGGGAGTAAGTTTTTTGTTGTCCTTTGCTTCTCTATGAGACCTTTGCTTTATTGAGCTGCCTTTGTCTCGACCCATGAGTTTTTTTTTCCATGATCTTTTCCTGCTGAGAAGAGGAATGATAAAGCGGATCAGGGAGTACCAAGTGTCTAGCCAATGCCAGCCCACAACAAGATGGGAAACAAGCTTCCTTATTGCCTTGGAAGACCAAAGGGATACAGGTGGGGTGTTGGTGGTAGGGGCTTGAATGCTATGTTAATACTTCTGAGATGACCAAAGTAATGGCATGAGCACTTCTCCAAATGTATCCGCGATGAAGACTGGATATTTTACTTGAAGTTAGAATGTTCTATAAATTTTGTTTTCCTGTAAATACGGTTCCTGGATGTTTCATAGTAATACCAGAATCTACTCTGACATCAATGGCTTGTTCTTAATGTATAATAGTACTGTAATAGGAATTTATTCCAGTGCATTTAGTAAAAATCACCGGTTAAGTCATTTGAGCCCCTCACTTGTTTTGTGTGTTAATGTTGATGCATAAAAATGTTGGACTTCTGGTTTATTAGTCCTGGAGGAACAAGTGTGCTGAGATAACTTCAAGGGCATTAGAAATGGTCTCCAAATTTTTGAAGACGGTGGAGTTGCTTTGTAAATGTTGCTCTAGATAATCTTCTATTCCATTCCAGGCCTGGTAATGCATCCTGGTGCAAATCTGACTTGCATCTGAGTCAGGACCCCAAGTTCAGTCTTCAGTTTGTGGCTTGAGTGGGAGGTTGGGCAGCGTAGCAGTTAGGAAGGGCAAAATTAAATTTGTTTGTTTTTAACGGATCTGGAATCTGAAAGTCTTGTTCAGAAGTTTCTTATCAAAACAGGCTTTGATGGGATTGGTCTCTTAAGAAAGTCCCGAAAGTTGCATTATAATATCCAGAAAATCCTCAGTTTGGAAACTTGTCTTCCATACAGGCAAAAATTAAATTGTTAGAAAAGATAATGAGCAAAATGTCTTCAGTGTTTACTTTTAAACTGTACAGGGTCTTAACTCAGGTAAACAGGTGAGAATCAATTTCTTGTCTCATAAGGTAGAAGCACTTTGCCTGGGGAATTTAGCCCTGAAGTCTGTAACAAGGTTTCTAGTGGAATCATAGGTCCTGCTGTTATTTGTGGTCCCAGACTGTCTCATCAGTGCTTGCATGATGCTTGCTGGTGACAAAACTGTAGACTCAATCTTTAGTCTTCCTTTTATTTCACGTGTGTGGCATTACATGAAGCCGAGTGCATTGCTTTGTTGGCTCGTGTGTAGGTATTGTAGAAGTCAGTGGTGATTTAGAGGCGTTATTGCATTTTGAATGTGTGGGGAGGTTCTCACTGGTGAAACAGGAATTACTGGTATCACTAACCAATTAATATTGACCCTTGTAACCCAAGTAGTGTTCTCTGTGATCTGTGGAAATGTGGATTGTAGTCTACTATGTGCAGGTGAATTTTTCTCCACTTGAATGGTACAGCCCAGCATTCACCTTGCACCAAAATGTATTCATGTTCTTTAGGTAAAAATGCCTTTGTTTCAGTTTATTCTTAGTAGAGTTCAGGAACTGGCCATTTGTTTTATTGTGTTTGTATTAGATTTGAAATACTCTTCTGTTGTCAAGTGAACAGATTGCTTGCCTGACAGCAGAACAGCATTTTGAAATTCTCCAAAGAAGGGGTGTATTATTATAATCTGGATGTTACAAATCTAATCATGTGTTAAACTAATCCTCTAACTCTCTTTGGTTTTAGATAGATAGTGTTTTCAAGTGAAGAAAAATACTTAGTGTAACATACTTTTTTAAATAAGCAGAAACTTGTTTCCTGCAGTGCAGCTGTTGCTGAAACTGCAATCTGCCACAATGAAAGAGGCTTGGGTACAGCTATAGAATTATTCTTTTAGCCATTAAAATTCACTTAAAGTGTTTGTTATTGTATGCCTGGTGTTATGTATAGAGATAAGAGTGTTTTTGAAGCTGCTGCTTCTTTGGTCTTGGGCTATTCCTAGGGTAAGAACCCCTGGACAGTTAAATTGTTGTATTTTGCCTAGATGAAATGTCTGGATGAAAAAAACCCCACAGATATGGGAGTTCTAGTGCCCCTTCACCTGCTGCATGCTGAGCTCTCTGGTATCCTGAAATTGTTCTGGTGGTTTGTGGCACAATGAATTTCATAAATCAGCAGTAGCAACACAGCAGGCGAATTAAACTGGGTCTCTTTTTTATCTTTTAGAACTCCCTGACTGCTAGTGGTCTGTAGAAAAAGGTAGAAGAGTGGAAATGATGTCAAGTGGACCTAAGTAGAGTTTAAGAAGTGTAATAACTGCATTCCACATAGTTCCTGTGGGTTGTGAAGATAATTGCATTTCTCTCAAGACTAAATAAATATTAATTTCTTCTGCCAGCTCCCTGCTTGTCACTGAAATAAACACTGCTTAGGTTGTGGTAACATTTAGAGTTAAAAATTTGCTTTAAAACTGAAGCTAGCACTCTGGCTTTTGGACAGCTTTTTAGACAGCTAGCTAGCTTATGTGACTTGTTTGATTTTTTTTTTTTCAGTCATCTTCATATCAATTCTGTGTGTTTTAGTGGAGGCTATTCTGTGTTTGCACAGTAACTAAATGTGGTACTAAACTTACTTTATTAGACAGTAGAATTTCTTGGTTAACTGTGCTGGTCAGCTGTTTTTATTTAGTTGTACTTGCCAGCAGGGCTACTGCAAAGCAAGGGTATATTGCTGTAGTGATGACCTCATGTGCATGCTAAAACAGTATCATGCCTTCAGAGCTTTTAGTATTATTTCTAAACAGTCTTTGTTTAAGGTATTTGTTACTGAAAAACAGCCAGGAATTTGTTCCCCTTTTTGTAGGGATTTCATGAATAGAGAACTCATAGAAGGACCTTTTTCTGTTTGCATGCTTTAGGAAAAGCCTCCAGGGTACTGGGTTTTGGAGCAAAAGTGCTCTTGCTTCTATTAAATGTGACACGTGGTCTGTTTTTCAGGTTAAACTGAGCATAAGCAGTTGTGGCAGTGCCTACTCTCTATTAAGACTGTGCTACTGTAGAGACTCTCCTAGAGGAAATAGTATTTGTTTTGGTAATTAACACCAATTATGTTAGTTGTTGCAGTCTTTTACTACTTATGTATGGCAGTCGGGCTGCTGATACTGGGGTGAGGTACTTCAGGTTAGAAGTTCTAAAAATTCCTGGCATGGTTAGGAGGTGATCCTAATGAGCTAGAAAGTAATGGGATTATTGTGCTTCGGTGGACAGGAGTTCATAGTGCCTTTTCATGTACTTTTGTTTTAGCAGTGGTCTGTGTAAGGATAGGAGCTGGATTGAAGCCCTTGAAGATAAGCTTGTTGATGATGCAGCTGAGAAGGAAGTGCAGGTAGTTCAGCCAGGCTGGGTTTGTCAGCCTGATCATCTTGCTCCTGAAATGGAGCTTGTGCTCAAGGGTAGGTAACACTACTTGTTCTCAAGCAGTGGTAACTACTGAGTATTGCACTTAGCCCCCTACCTGTTTATTAGGTGTTGGTGTAGGATACAACACTCAGTATGTGCATGACTAGAAAATAATGATGTAAGAATGATCTGAAGTGTCTGTGCTAATTGAGATTTTCCATTGTGCAAAACACTCCTCAACGTTAGTGGCTGGTTGTCTAGCTGACAGCTGTCTGCTTTTTTTTTTCTTTTCCTTACTTTATTTATATCAGAGACTTTGAATTTAACTTGAATGAACTGTTTCTCTGAAGAGTTTTGTTTTCTTATTGCAGCAGTCCCAAATCATTGTGGCCCCCATAAAGCAAGTTCTAATGGAACTTGACCTGCAGGGAAATTAGTGGGCTGTGTTAATATATCCTGACTCTTTTAGATTTGTATGAAACAAAAATTTTCCTCAAAATCATATGATTTGAGGAAAGAGGGCTCAGGGACTCCAAGATGTGATCAGTTCCACCTATAACAAACAAAGGGAAGAACAAATTTTCCAAGCAGTGGTGCTTTTAGTGGCTTCTGGTGGGAGCCCATACTATAAATGAAGAAATAAGGAATGTGGGGAAGTGGTGAGGTGCTTGAGATGAATACTATCCCACTGATAAGTTTTCTTCAGCTGGAACCTGCTAGAATTGTTTTCAGTCAAAGTTAAAATTGATTAATTCTAATGCATTTGAATATTCTCAATCAGTTTCATTGTCTGTGTGGATAATTTCAGACAACAGATTCATCTTCTACAGTTTTGCTGCAGCTTTGTTGGGAAATCTTTCAGGGTTTAATATTTCAGTAGCTAAGCAGAAGAATGTTCCTTAAACCATTTCCTCTTTTGACAATAGATGAACTTGTCTTTAAAGATAAATATCTTTAGTATTATTGATAACTGTAGCAGAGCACAGGGGAAGATGGAAACAAAACAGGTGTTTGGACTGTGGACAGTGGTTGTTTCAGAGCTAGGTGACAGATACGTGGCAACTCTTGTTCTTTTGTCTTGCTCTTTAAGCTTGGCAAGCTTTAAGCAATAATGTCTTGCAGTATTCAAGTTGTTGCACTGTTTACTATGCAAGAACAAGTCCTATGCCTTTCATGCCCCTCTCTTCTGCCTGGAGCCCAGGGACTGTCTTGGATATTTAACCACCACATACCCTTTCCTTGGCTGACAGAAGGGTGCAGCCATAAACAGAGCAGTGAAATCCTTCTTGGCTGGAGTCTTCCTCTGTAAGGACTGTAGTCTCAAGGATTCATCTGATGGAGCAAGGCCCTTCAATTCAATTTGGGGCTGCATTTGTTCATGCTCCCTGTTATAAAACCAGAAATGGATATTTAGGACCTAATTTTTCAGTCAACCAATAATGATTTCTTAGGCATATAAGTAAATTGCTTCTTTTAAGCCCTCATGAAGCATTTTTTGGGAACTTGTAAGCAGTTAATTTTTGTCTCTTTAGCAAGTCTCAAGAAAGTACACCATCTTCCCTGTGTGCAAGGAGGTAGCTGACCTTTCACTGTCATCTGCATGCAACTGCTGAGAACCTTGTTTGTGACACTTGAGTTTAGAACAACCTCCTCAGTATTCTACATGGCAGCAGCTTGTTGATGAGATGTTCCTATAAATGGGCGTTCTCTGTACTCAGCATAATAACTGAATGTTGTTTTTTCTGTTAATATCTCTTGAAATGCATAAAGCTAGCTGCTGTGCCTCCTGCTGCAATGGTGACTGCCTGGAGGTAGCTTGTCACACTACCTCTGTACTTGAGAGCTTTAGCAGAACCTCAGGTGCAGATGTCAGTCTCGCTGTTAAGTGTCGTGTGCCTGGCAGGACCTTAGCATGCAAACACCGTTCCACTGAAGGCAGTATTTGAGCTCTGCAGTTGAGCAGATCATCTTGGGTTTTCTGGGTTTTTTCTTTTCCTTCTCTGTTACTGGGCATCTGACCTTTTGTATGTGTTGATGGACACAAAGGCTGTTTGGTGAGAGAAAAATTCAAGTCTCTAACATTCAGTTTAATTACCCAGCCCTTTTGCTGTGATTCAGGTGTCTGTACCTGGATTTCTTAGTAACTGTTCCTGCAAATTGATATGTGTTAAAAGCACTGACATCAAGGGATACTCATTCTTCAGCTCTTATTTCAAGTATGTGAGCTGTGGCACGAGTAGGTTTGTGTGAATGCTGTCTAGGAAAGGACAGCTTGTTGTACATGGGACCCCATGTATCTCAAGGGGGTCTTGTTCACTTAATCACAGTTATCCTGAAGGGGAAGTTCATCTGAGAGTTGCCACTAAAAAGAAGGGGTGGAAGTGCTTTAGATGGCTGACTGGAGAAGTGCAGACTGTGTTCAGCTGCATATTGCCAGCACACATACATGTCTCAAGGAAGTAATTGCTCTGCCTCTATTACTGACAGCCTGTGCCCCATCAGTGATGAGTCAGTCAAGTAAAACCTGGCTTTATAAAATTTTTTTTTTGAAAACAGGGAAAAAGGCAACAATGGGAGCAGTTGTGCAAAAGTTACCTATCCATAAATAGAGGAACTTTATATACTTTATACTGGAGAACTGCTACTGAGTTTTTCAGTGCACTGTTTGCTACTTTTCATTTGACTGTTACTAAAGTTACTAGGTAATTCTTGGTACTTTAGTGATATGGTAATGAGTTAAAGGATGCTTTTGCAAATTATACAGTGATTGCTTTAAAAAAAAAAATCTCTACACTGCCCTGGAAACAGTGGGGCCAGAGCCGGCTGTAGTCAGGTGTATCCAAATTCATTTGTTTAACAGGGTTTGGTATTGTTCCTCCTGACTTGCACAGTGGTGTAACTTGGAAACATGACTTATGTGAATTCATTTGCAGGTGTAGAGGAGACATCTCTTCTAATGTTTGCACACCTGTTCAACATTTAAACTTGTATAGTTAAGCAAGATTTGCATAGTTAACAGCTGTTGCTTTAAGAGAAACCAGTTTGTTGTTTGTTTTCCCCCTTCTGCTTCCTTCCTCTACCTGCCTCAACCTGTTCTGTGAGCTGCAAACCTCATATTCTTGGAGTGGCTCTGATTTGGGGTGGTCAGAGAGGTAACCTGACAGTTATTTATTTTTAGTGACCAAAACTGTGCTACGAGTGAGCTGACTAAAGTTTCTACCTGTTCATCTGTAGATTTTAACTTTCCTGAGCTTTGATTATCCTGAAGTTGTAACACATCTATCTGTTGGGAGGGAGCACAAGAGTTTTTTAGTATTGTTTTTAAATAAGTATTGTATTTATCATTTTAAGAACTGTTCTTCAGAGCCAAATCAATTGAATGCTCCTGCCCAGCTTAGACTGCTAGTTAGGTTTTCGTAAGAAGTTTGCTTTTTGAATAATAACATGTATCTGCTTTTTATTCATACTTGTGGTTGGTGTTCCTGGCCTGTATGGTAACAGCTGACTGTGCCTGCCTCTAATTAGAGCTGTACCCATTTTCTGTGGGCATCTGTTAAGTTACTTAAGCAACAGAACACACGGGGTGACTTAGTATGTACAAGCCTCTTTCAAAAGAGCCTTATTGTGCTGGCATTAACATAATTGTTAGAGTAAGAATCATGTTTGAGCCAGCTAGCTGTGAAGTTGATAGGTGGTAGAATGGTGTTAGTAAATGTTTCAGCTTGGTTGCAGTCAAGTTCTTGTGTTCTTATAATCATAGCAATGTGATACCTAGAAGAATACTATTCTGATACAAGATCTGCTATTGCTTGATGTCTAATTAGTACTGCTTGGAGAGTTTGCTTCTGGGTCTAAACTGTGAACTTGATTAACCCATATTTTTAAGTCACAAGGTAATTCTGAGATGTGTTTAATTGTGTTCTGTGTTAAAGGATGGTTATTATGCATGAGACCAAGCAAATGTGGCTTAAAACAAAAAATACTTAGAGCTGGAAGGAATTAACAGCACTTGAAGGAAGTAACTTCATTTATATAAGAACTGGACTTGCTTTAAACCTGAATGTATGATTTCACTCATTTGGCTTAGTGGATATGAGCCATGATGAAGTCCAGCCACTTGGAATTTCGTAAAATATTATGTTGATTATATAAATACTTGATTCTGGTGAGCAGTAGTAGCAATAAAAAGGGATTTGTAGTTGCTTGAAGAGGAAATGAGGCAAGTTCCCAAGATAAGATGCATCTTCATTGGTTTTTAATTGGTCTTTTTTTTTTAACTTGCCCCTTTAGTTTATCCTTCTTTAGTGTTCAAAATGGAGCCTTTTATAATAAACTGTGCCTTGTTACATCTACTTACTGTTTGATTTTCAGACACAGGTTAGATGGCTTGGAGTTGGGGATGGTGCAGATAAGAAGGAAAAGGAGGTGGTTAAAGCGATAAGCTGGAAAATGCAGTTTTCTGGTGCATTTCTCTTGCCTCTCTTGTCCATGCAGAGGTAGGAGAACCCCACGGAACTCAGCTGCTTGTGGATCAAGGTAGTAAGAGTTTCATGCTTAGCAGCAGCCTGTTGTGAAAGGCAGATCTTGTAGCTAAAGCATTTGGTTATCCTAGTCCTTTATGATATCTGAACAGCAATGCTGTGCATTTCAGTTGATCTGGAAGGCTTTTTGCTGGGAGAGAGAGAACTAGATTTAATGGAGAGGTGGTCTTGGCACTGCTAGGAAACATCAGTAAAGCAGGAATTGGGAAACAATTTTTCTCTTTTTTTCTTGGAAGCCAATTATCATTATGTTCTCTGTTCCTTGGCAATATAAGACTTCTTCAGAAAAGAAACCAACCCAAACCAGAGCAAAGCACAAACAAAAAATAAACGTGAAATGAAACAGCACCTAATCAAAACAATGCCTCAAAATTCCTTAGTAATTGCTTGTTGGGCCTTTGCAAGGCATACTGAGCTGCAGGTGCTCAGTTGTTAGAACTCCAGCTCATGCTGATGACCAGTGGTTCCAGTAGGTGAAGGTTCTATGCTAATGGTTAAATGATCATGTCAGCTTTGACACTTTTTTCTGAAGTTGTGCTCATGCCCATTATGGATTTGATGTGAGGATGACAAGAAATTACATAGGTGATTAAGGCTGGTTAATGCAGTGTTTTTGTGTTAAGGCAGAAGAAATAGTAGTTATAATTCTGTTATGTATATGTTAGTTACAATATTTATATATATAGATAAAATAGGAAAAAAGCCAAAAAACATTAATTTGAAAAAGTGTGTATTTTTTGTAACTGAGCACAAGTTGTTCTGAAGTAGGAAATGAGGCGTTTTAAAAATGTGTTGCAAAATTTCTAATTTCTCTCATTCAACTCTGCCTCCCCCAACATTTAAATTCCATGTTTGATGAGAGGTAAGCCCCTGATCACGTGCTTGGAACTGAAATGAAAGCTTGTCTGTTCACAATGCTGAAGTTTGGATGGATGGTAAATTGTCTGATAGTTCATCCAGTAACGAAGGTACCAGTGATAGAAGTGGGCCTGACAGCCTGCTGGGTCTGTGTGATACCTCTTTTATTTGGTACAGCTCCTTATCATTACCAAAGCAATTACTTCCTCCATATTCTAAATACGTCTTTACTTTGTTATCTTTGAACTGCTCTCTAACACTGGCTTTTAGACTTTTTGGTCATGATCCCCCCACCTGATATTCTCATCAAGTACTAAGATGAAAATCTTCTACCCTGCAGCACAGCCAAGTACAGTGTGGTGACGTTTCTACCTCGATTCCTGTATGAGCAGATAAGAAAAGCTGCAAATGCATTCTTCCTCTTCATTGCCTTACTGCAGGTATTGTTTTATTGCTTTGCCTTGTTTATAAAATGGCAATGCAGTAAAAGTTATTTGTTGTTATGCTTTACTGCAAAGCAATTCTTAAACTTACTTTAATAGTAATATTAATGGGGTATGTAGTTGCTAATTGAAATTGGAAGACAATTTAGAGGCTTCTTTCAATGTTGTTTGTAAATTCGAGCCTCTTTTATTCGTATAAGTAAAAATAAGTAGTCATAAAACAGGGAGCTGTTGAACATTGTGAGAAAAGCATGTGTGACTTTTTTGTGAAACCTCTGCTTAATTAGTCCAGATTACCTCTGCTTCCATGTGAATTATATAATTTGTATAATTTTCTTGTAAAGAGAAGACATAGAATAAAAGGCATGTGCAACAACAGTATCTTCTAACTTTGTTACTGCTTGTTCAAACCTACCTAGACTGTGCCCACTGAATTTGGGTGTCTGTGAGGCACAAATCACACAGTAAATCAGAGAATGTTGCGTTCTCTCTTCTGAGAGCTTTGCATAAAATTCCAAATGTACTAGAAATCAATTTTAAATGCAGATATAAAATGGGTCTCTTTTCTCCCTGTTCACAGCAAATTCCAGATGTCTCTCCAACAGGAAGATATACCACCTTGGTGCCATTGCTATTTATTTTAACAGTTGCTGGCATCAAAGAAATCATAGAAGACTATGTGAGTATGATTGTGGGGAAGGCTGTGCTAAAGACCAAATGTCTCAAAAAAAAGCAATAAAATACCATAAAGCCATGCATCTCTAAAGTCCCTTGAGTGATTGCTCAACAGCAGCAAAATATCGTTTTGACTTTCAAAGCGCTTGACTAGAGTTTCTGTAATGCACTGAAATAAATATTTTCATTATAGTTGGTGAACAAGAAAACAGAAATCTGGACATTTGTTTCTCCCTCTTCAAACTTGCTTATTAATGCTTTTATTAGGAAGACATTGTAGAATCCTGACAAATATGTGACCTTTTTAGATAGTCTTGAAAATGGGGGTTAGGGGGGAGGCAAGCAACTTAAGGATGGTGAAAGACTGTTTTGGGGAAAATCTGCACTAACCTTCTTGTATACTTTAACATCAGAATGAGGTCTTTCTGCTTTGCAAAGTACTGATGGGTGAAGTAATTTGGATATCAGTCTAAACAACAGCATGTGGAATTTATAGTACATCTGCCATCTAAATATCATATTCTTTATTGTTCCTTTTGTTTTTCTTAAAAAAAACCCAGTTTTGGAGACTTTTTTTAAACTCTGATAAAGGTTTTAGCCTGACTTCTAAAATGGAGACTTTTGCTTTGAAGTTTATAATTATCCTCTTTATACTTTTTCACAAACCATTTGCATTGTGATGATCTGTGACTTTTAAAAAAAACAAAAAAACCCATAAAGGCAAGAAGGACCCAATGTATCATCTTGCAGTTTGTCGTATTTTTAGCTCTAATGGTTCTGGAATTTGTGATGAAGTGTAATGAGGTGTAATGAAATGTTTTGTTTCCTTACAGAAAAGGCATAAGGCAGACAGTGCAGTGAATAAAAAGAAAACAGTAGGTAAGACTAAACAGTCTGTAAGTATTTAAAATACAAATAGTACATGCTTACTTTTGAACAATTCTATTGCGTTAACTGTCATGATGGTGAGGATTGCATATCTTGTGCACTAGGTACTTAACAGTAATTTAGGATTTTACTTTGCTAAAGGCTTCAGACTGATGTTTGATGGTCTGACACTAAAGGTTTCAGATGGATGTTTGATGGTCTGACACTTAAGGGTGAGGCATTGGGAGTATTATTAGAATTTATAAGTTCATGTAATTTCAAAGTTACATGGTTCTCAGCTCCTCCAAGAAAAAACAAGCAATTTTTTCCCTACCAAACTCCTTTGTGACTATTCTAACACCAAACCCAACACCAGAACATCCAGAACTGAAAAAGCCAACAGCTCCCTGAAACGATAAAAGCTGCTGTCAGAATTTAAAGAATTCTGCTGTAAGAATTTAAAGTAATTTTTGTAAATGCCGCTGCCCTTTAAATATAATGAGTCTGGGGATCTTTTAGCTTTGCTTTCCTGAAGTGTCACTGAAAGAGAATTTAACACTGATATCCACTGAATGCCTATGTGTATCCCTAAGGTATGGACAGTACTTGTCATTGTATGCCTGAAGACACCACTGTCATTTTCTTCACCTTCCTCAACTGAGAACCTGTGCAGAAAATGAGAGGAGCTTGTCAATGGCCACTCTGTGATTGTCCTGTGCCATAGTCAAGGCAGCTCCATGTTCCCCTGTTGGACAGCTCCACTTCTGCTCCTCTGTACAAATGTGCAGGTGAAATGGGAACACAGGGACATGAGCTCCTAGCAGAGCCCCTTCCTCCCAAGGACAAATACCTGACTTGTCAAAATTCTAGAGGAGCACTTAAAGGAGCATGGGGGAGTGAGCAACCTGCTAGCTCCATGCTTCAGGTAGTCCTGCAAACATTATGCCTGTTTTTTTTCACTGGGTTTGGTGCTTGAAAGTTTGGGTCGATCATTAAGTTTGTATATTAATACACATCAAAAGGCATTGCTTTATCAGTTCTCCTATGTCTCTACGAGAGTCTGGGAAGATGTTTTGAGTGCAAGAACACTGTATTAGTCACAAGCAATTGGCAATTAAGTGGCTGTAGCACAACAGGTCTTGTTTATAGGTAATGTGAAAGATGGCCCTTTCAGAGGTCGCAGAGGCGGTTACAATTCATTTATAGGTAGAGAACGTGTGCCAGCAAACACTTCAAGGGACATTTGTCACAGTAATTGTGGAGAGACAACCTTAAAGAACACAAGGTGTTCTAATGGAGCGAAGTGGAACTTAGCACTTGAAAAATTGAGTTCAGATTTTATTTTTTACCTT
The DNA here is from genome assembly GCF_049639895.1 of Pseudopodoces humilis. Lineage (NCBI taxonomy): Eukaryota > Metazoa > Chordata > Aves > Passeriformes > Paridae > Pseudopodoces > Pseudopodoces humilis. Next base: position 69,383,276 of record NC_142201.1, read on the forward strand.
TGAATACTCTAAATAAATTTTCAGTCTGATACTTAAAACTGTGTCCTCCTACTTCTTAAGAGGGAGAGGCTAAAGAAGCTTATTCTTGAGACACATATTACCAGAATGAAAAGATAACTTTAGGTTCAGAGTGGGATTAAGATGAAATAAATTTAGGTTCTCTGTGTGCCTTTAGGTTGATCTTATAGCTGAGTGGTGTCTAATCAATGCATTCAGTGTGGAGAGCATTTGAGCTCACTGAGAAGCAGATGCCTGCTGTCTGCTTGGCTGTGTCCTGAACTCCACTGCCTGCAATGGCTGGCTGCTTACTGCACAGCAGTCATGTAGCCTTTGTATTTATCTTGTTCAGTTTTTTAGAGCAGTAGTGTATCTTCAAAGTGCCCTTCCTGTATTAAAATTTCCATAGAAAACATCAGTTTGCTTTGCAGAATGGCTTTGGCATGTAGGAATTAAATTCTCTTTGGAGCAAACTAAAATCGAAGTTCTGCCCCAGGTGAGTACTGAACATTTGCACTAGAAGCTGGAGTGTGTTTAGGCTCTGAGCCAGTGTTTTATGTTTTGGATGGCTTCACATGATGTCTGTGGTGATGGCATTAAATCTAGGGACCAGACTCCATATAATTCCAGGTGTATTCCCCTGAGCAGTGTATTGCACAGATATAGAGGGCTCAGTAATAACTATTTTGATATATTGATCTTCCTGTTGCCAAATAGTAGAATAAGTAATGAGCATTTAATATTGCATGGAATGAGCTCAAATGTTAGACAAGCATAGGGCTAGCAAACTCTGGAACATGACTGATGGGAGATGCCTGTCCTTCAGGAGCCTCACTTCAAATGGCCCTGCATGGCTGGATGTGAGTTGGCAGTATTAAGTCCTAGATCTATAACTGGGTTTTGGTCTTGGAAAGCCCTAGATAGAAGGTTTATATTGAAACTCTCTTTTTGAATTGAAGCAGTCTTTTTAGGTACTTGTCCTTTGTTACTTTAACCAAATACCTTTTGACAACGAATAATTCATCAATTTTAGCCTACTATAAATATTCTAGAGAATACGTGTCCTTTTCTGTCCTTTGGAGTACTCCTATAAAACTGGGTTAAGCAGAGTAGGAGGTGTGAAATTGCAACCCCAAGTTTTCTGAACTGTTTTATATCTAATGGAGGTTTTCACTTTAGACTGTGGGATTATGAATTTGAAAGGAAATAGTTCAGTAATAGAACAGTAAGAAAATAGCCTCAGTAATTTGCTTGGCTGTTTAATTTTACTCTCTAATTTAATTTCAGTGAGCATTGGAAGTGAAATTGTTTTCTGAAGTAAATTGCCTGCTAGACCAAGTCTGTAGCACTTGAAGCTGCAAAGTACCTTTGTGTGTGAGCATATAATTATGCCAATGACAAGTTTACTGAAATGTCTCCAAAACCTTCCAGTGGTATAGGGAGCTGTCTAAACCGTGGCACAGGAGATGCTGAGTTTTGCAACTCCTCTCTGGAGGTTTGAGTCAAGTCTGCAGGTATTTGGCTTTTCCTGTGAGATTCTGGAATTCAGGCCTTCTCCTGAGTTCTGAACTAAGCAGAGCTCAATTCAAGAGCAGTGTATATGAGGGGCAGAAGGGGTGTACCAAAACTGTTCTTCCCCTAAACTGCTGTACTTTTTGGGTGAAAGCTCAGCTGTTTTTAGACACATCACTGCCAGTACTTCTGTTGCTGCCCGCCCATTTTTTGTTAAATAGTTTAGGTCACTGCAGTCCATTCACTACAACTTTAAATATCAAGATTCAGTGCTTCAGTGTGTGTGGCCCAAGAAGAGGAATCAAGAGTTGGGTTTTTTCTGCTTGATCTGTTCTGACAAGAATTGCATTCCTGTTTGTGGAGTGGCCTGTCCTGGGTAGGATGGTCAAGGCTGTATTCAGCAGAATTTTCTTCTGACTATGGTATTATTTTCAAATATATGAAATGCATAGCGCTGGGGAGAAGATGGTTCGTATTTAAAGTAGAGGACTGACCTCTTCAACTTAGATCTGTTGCACGCTGCACTTTTTGAACACCTTTGAAAACTGGCTGCAGCTGCTTTCAATGAAGGTGAACTTGCTGTGCTCAGACCTGGACTGGACTTGGGTTACTGAGCTGTAATTGACATATTTGACCTTACTGGTTTTGGCTGGAGTAGTATTAAGTATAAGTAGAATCGCCTAGAGGAGGTATTTGTGTGGAAAGGCATGATGCAGGGTAAATGACTCATGAGTGTGTTAAGATGGCAGTGTAGAACTGGAGCCCTACAGAAACCAAGGTCTGTTTTAGTACCTTGTTTTCTTTTTCTCGATTCAATGTGAACTATAGCAGTAAGAATTCTCCTTCTGCCAAAGCTGATTGTTGCTTTTTGGTTTGAGCCTGCTTGGCAATTAAGACTCAGATTTATATGGGCCATGGGTAAAGGTAGTGAAGTTGGATGTGCCAGAGTCAAAATATTATGAATAAAATGCAAGGAAAAAGAAGTAAGTGAAAATTCTGTGGTAAGTCATACACAGAGTAAAGGTGTTTCCTGATACTGATTGGCAGTGGGCAGTAGTGCCTTTTGTTTATAGCAAGGTCATTTCCCAAACAAGAAACAATGCTGCCCATCTGCATGTTAGTATGACGATTGCCATGAAGAAATCAGGCCACCAACTGTTGTCTGGCAGGTGATAAAAATTCTATAAATATGAAGGGCAGATTTTTCCTCTTTCTTGGATCTACATGTCCATAGCTGTGAACAAAAGAAGTTCCAGCTTCTGAAAAATAAAATTGTGATTTTTGTGTTGGTTTCTATTGTGTTTGCTACTGCTGATAGAGTTTTGAAATTTGTCTGAATTATGTCTATTCTGTAATCTAACTTTAAGCTTTCTTTTCAGTTCTAAGAAATGGCATGTGGCAGAACATTATGTGGAAAGAGGTAAATAAAACCTGAGGATGGGAGGGAGGGAAAGGAAGTGTTCAAGAATTACTCTTTCCAGAATTAAGTAGGAGGCTTAAAATTAATGTATACTACATGAGAATTCTCTGTCACTTTAGGGTAGGGTGGTGGGAGGGATCCTTTCTGTTCCAGTAGTCAAAATTGCCCTGAGCAAGGCACCTGAGTACCCATTTTTAGATCCTGGTACTGTGTTACAGTTAAATGCTAATGAACTGTTGTGTTTTTGCTTGTGCAGTTAATAGGTAAACTGTAAACAGTATTTTGTTTTTAGTCTACCTAGAAGAGTAATTTTCACTGCAATGCTGTATGTCCCCTGCAAGTCTAACAGAGGCTTACTTTGCTGCCTGTGCTAAAAAGTCCCTGGGCTTTGAGACTAATTAGTAAGCTGCTTGCTCAAGTAAGAAACACAAGCCCTGCTGCTGCCCGAGGCACTTGGGACCTATGTTCTGTGAAGCCCTTGGCCAGGGTCTGGTGTGCTTTATTTCTAAGACCTGGAAGTTGCTGAAATGCCTTAGGATGTATCGATCTAGTTGTGGCTCTTAATGCCTTTTAAAGGATAAAATTAGCTCTCTTATCTAGTAATTGAGGAAGAAGTACACCCTTTTAAAACCTCTGAGGAATGAGATCAGTCTCAAGACACCTAAAAGCAGTCCTGCGGAAGTGTTAGGCTGTAGTAGAAGCTGAATATTGCCAGGGATTCTGATGGCTAACATTGGTTCCTGTTTATGCTGTTCCAAGTCCTATTTTTGTAGAAAGGACAGTGAATTGAAAGATTAAGGTTGAGTCTGGAATCTGGGTTTTTTATACCCTTAGGCACTTCTTGAATTGACCTGTGTCTGTAACTGCATGTTGTCCAGGCTTGCATTTATTGTTAAGGAGGAGTAACAGTTCTCTATTACCCACCTTGATCACTTTAAGGCGGACTTCTGACCTTTTTTTGGTTTTTTGGTTTTTTTTTTGTGCTGAAAGTGGTAGGGAATTTATTTTTAGTGGTATCTGAGTAAAACTAATGAATCTGCTTGTTCAAACGTACCATCTGTTTCCATTTTTATAAATTAATATCTTAAAAGTATTTTAAGCCCATTTCAGACTCTCAGTGATGCATTGGCATTTAAGCAGACTCAAGCTTATCGGGCAAACCTGGTTTACTGTTTCGAGAGTGCAACTTGACTCTTTTTAGAATGAAAGTCCCATGCATGTGTGACTAACTCAAGGTGCTGGAAAATCTTAGGCCTGTGTAGGAGGAGACAAAGTATTCCAGAATCCAGAATTCTGCATATCTCAGTCAGGGAAGGACAGGATTATATTATGAGTCCATAGAAATGATACTACTTGCTAGTGACTAGTACAAGCAGTGCACCTAAGGAGAATTAAGGGAAAATTATAATGATGATTGGGTAGGTAAATAATGTAGATAAGGAATAGATGAAAACTCTTGCTACTTAATGAAGGAAAAGTTCAAAGAAAAGTTTTTTACTAGGGAAAAAAGACTAAAGAAAACCCCTGAAATTGGATAATGGCAGAATTATAGAAAAAAGTAATTTTTATTAAATATAAGCCACAGAAGTTCACAATTTCTAATTGAGTACATCTATCTTTTTTCTCTGTACAATTGTTTACTTTGCATTCAGAAAAAGGAAGGCTTTGATATTTCCAAACTTGCAGTGAAAAGTACTGACTTTCAGAAACACTGTCTCTAGCTGTTCTGTGCATGATGCTGTTCTTCTGACTGGGTGAAAGAAAATAACAAACTAACATTCCAGACAAGCGAACTGTTTGTTTTTCTCTTCCATGCTACTGTACTCCTGACCACCACAGGTAGCTGTAGGCGATATTGTGAAGGTCACCAATGGGCAGCATCTTCCAGCAGACATGATCATAATATCTACCAGGTATCCTGAATGGGTGTGGAGGTGATGTGTCTGATGAACTGAGGTGCAGAGGACTTGAATCTCTGTATTTGCTATTAATAAAACCAGACATCAGATAGCACTAATTCTATTCCACATCTAAAATCAAATTTCAACGATGACAAAACATGGCTTTACTAGGCATTGATTTATGTATCACTGTAGATAGGCTCTTCTAAAACGAGGAGTTTTCAGACTTCACTTTATGGATTGCAGGTACATAATTCTCTGTATTGATGAGTTTGTTGGAAGACTGAAGGTCCTTAACATGAGCTTTGTGCAGTCAGTGGTTCTATGGCCTTCCAAGAATCCCTCCACTTAAATAAGGAAGCTTAAGTTTTCTTCCAATTAATTCCCCTGAGTATTCAGCAAATTTCCTGTGCTCCCCCAGGAAGATTTCTCTTTCAGTTAGTTAATCCAAAAGGCTAGCTTTGTTGGCATCAAACAACAAAAGAGCTTTTGAACTTCTTTTGTTCACTACTTCTCTTGGATATAGCACATGTATGGCCCATCTCTAGCATGGTAGCAACAGTTACCTGTTGAATCCTGCTTGGTTTAGTTTCAAATATGGGACAACATCCTGATGCCCCTCAGGACACACCTGTCCCTCCTGGCTGCCAGGAAACTGCTGACTCACGTTGAACTTGCCATCGACCAGGACCCCCAGGTCCTTTTTTGTGGGACTGCTCTCCCTCATCCCATTCTCCAGTTTGTACACACATCCAGGCTTGCCTCATCCCAGGTGGAGAATCCAGCACTTGTCTTTGTTAAATTTCATATGGTTGGTGGTTGCCCAGCCCTCTCATTTGTTGAGGTCTCATAGTTCCTAAAAGCTTTTGAGTGGTACTTGACTGCTGGTCTAGGTTCTAGATCATTTAGAACAAATTGAGGCTGAATCAAGACCACAGTTTGCTTAGACAGATGAGATTTAAACAAGAGACAACAGCGCAGCTCCTGTTCTTAAACATGCTTCTAATAGCCAAACCTTACGACACCTCCGTAATTCCCTGCTGGGTGTGTGCTTTTCAACACTGACTACAGATTGCTCTGGTCTCTAGGTTGCAGTTCTTACATGACTCAGCTTTTTAGAGAACTTGTTTCTCAAGCTCCTGCGTTTTCTGCTTCATCCTTCTTGTCTGTGCTGTTTCTGGGAGGTTTCATTTTTTTCTAAGCTATATGCAGAAGCTCAGTCTTTTTGAATTAGCACATGATGAAGGAAAGAGGTACCTTTGTTCCATGGTGTACAGTGCTGTGTTTTTTAAAACAAGCCCCAAACCCTAAATAAGTGTTTGTCAACTTAATATTCAGTTAGGCTGAACTTGGACATCAATAATTTTCTGTTTCAGCACTGAAGGATATTTTACTTAAGAACTTCTCTAATGTATTATACTAAAAACTCCTGACTTATTTCTTAACTGTGTGGGCCAGCTTTTTGTTCTACATTATTCTACTAATCTGCTGTCATTGATAACCACATAATAATTAGAGAATTTAACCCAAAGCATGTTGATTTGGGAGAAGCTTTGCTTGAAATAAATAGCAATTTCTGTGGCAGTTCTGCTTTATAAATGTTATTATTCCCATGATTCCTTTAAATGTCAATACTAAGTGTCCTCAGTTCACCAGAAAGCTCTGCATGTTCTGAAGGGGGGGGGGGGTGGGTGGGTTCTTTTGCTTGTATGTGTTGATTTTCTGTGTCTGAGGTGGTTGTCAGAGGTAAAATTGACAGTTGTTTTAACTTGACTCTCTTTTCCCGTACAGCAAAAAGGTGATATCAAATTTTACGTAAAGAATGAATTAATGTGAAGGAAAAATATTTTAATTCAAACACAACTTTGCATGGAAACACGTCGACATTTCTCATTTCCGCAGTTCATACAATTTCTGTGGAAATTAGAGGAATTGTATGGAAAAAGGTCTCCCTCCTGAGCTAACCACTTCAGTTGTAGTAGATAAGGTGTTTGACAGAAGTAAAACTGGAATCAAGCTGGACTCTAATCAGTCTTTCTTGGGTTCAGATTCAAATTGCATGTGTAGGAGGAGACAAAGAATAGACTCAACCTTTTTTTCTTTTCAAAGCAGTATTAATTGGAGAGAATAATCTAGCTTCTTACTGTGTTATAAATGTACCTGTCCATTTCTTATTTACTGTTGTCCTAAGGAGCCTTTATTACTGACTGTTCTGCTGATTGAATACATTTGCTGTTAGAGCAATTGGTTACTTGGGAAAAAACTAGCCATTTATCAAGAGTATGAGAAGTGTCATGTTGAAGAAGCACTTGCTTCAATCCAGATGGGAAACTGATATTCCTTAGCAGCCTGAGAAGACAGTTGTAAGAAAAAATACTTTTGGTGGTGCCATACAGAGGTTTTGAATCTTGAGTGATATGTCAGGAAGAGATCTGGTAAAAAAGTATCTTTCCTTATCACAGGTGCTACCTGTGTAGAGCTCCTCTGTTAGATGTAGATAAGAGCTTGACTAACAGAAAATTCAGTTCTAGGAGGAAGATTTTTTGTCCCTATTGGTAAGGGCAGAAACATATCTGGAAGCTGCAGGTTACAGCCCTCAATCCTAACAAACCTTCTTCTCGTGGCTGAAAAAAAAAGCTGTTTAGCAGTGACTTTGGATGTACTTCCCATAGGCCCTCAACTTTAAGGTGACCTTGCAGATGTGATTTAGTGTGTTCAGTTCACAGAAAGAATTCAATAGCAGAGAGCATTACCATCTTCATCCAAACATATTCCTTTTTTATGCTGTTCAATACTTGCTATTTCATCCATAACTCCTGCAATTGGAAGCAATTCAATGGATTGCAATTGAAAATAATCCACTTCAGGCATCTAATTTTATCAGTTTATCGCTTGGTAAATTCTTACTTATCTTTGATTTAGACTTGTCTTTTTCTGTAGTTTGTTGTATGACCATACCCAAAGACACCTCTGTTAAATATGTACTCTCAGCTTTCATGGTTGCATACCACCTGTATGGTTTTCTGTCTTCTGCAGTGCATTGAAGAAGTCTGTTGTGAGCTATATTAGTGCAAAAAGTGTACAAAAAACTACCAAGTTTTAATATTGAAAATCTTATGCTCCTTGCAGTGAACCACAAGCCATGTGCTATATTGAAACAGCTAATCTTGATGGGGAGACGAATCTTAAAATACGACAGGTAAAACAAACTAAATTTAATATTTTTTCTTTTTTCTTTTAGGTATTTAATATTATAGTTATGAAGCAGCATCTAGCTTGCATGGCAGCAGTACAAGTGCCTTTTTTTTGTTGTTCTTTTAAAAAGCATCTTTCTCCAAGTGGCTGTAATTTGCCTTTTCAATAGATACAAACCCAAGCAGTAATGCATCATGTGCAAGTGTAAGGAACTAACTTGAAGCAAGTATTTTAAGCCCACAGAGACAAATCAAACAGACCTTGGATGTATTCTGCTGAAGTCTAGTTAGTGGAATTTAAATGCTGTACATAAAAACAAAATCAGCTATGCTTGTGATGAGAGTTGCAGTTTCTTCTGTCACAAGTACTATTTTATGATCATTATGCAGAGGCAGAAGCTGAAAAGAATCTTTCTGTGTATAAGTTAATTTGTTATCTCTTTGTGGAAAGCAGAATAATTTATTTGGATCTTTCTAGTTTTGTGAGAGTAGTACTGTTGATTATAGTGTTTAGAAATAGTTAAGAATCTTTGGCTTCTTTCATTAAAAAAAAAGTATTTAGATTAGGATTTTGAAACAGATAATTTGTTTTCAAAAAACTACATTTGCTCCTCCTTTACTACATTTGTAGAAATGTGATTTACTGTTCCAGATCAGCCTAGTAAGTCAGATCTTGAGCTCTTGTAAGATTTTATTTGCTTCAGGACATGCTTAAAATACAAAAATATGGCCTTGCTCTGGCTTGCAGTGCTGCAGTCAAATTCTTGCAAAAGAAACACAAAATGGATTTCTCTTTTAATAGAAGGGCAGTGGGGTGCTGTGCATGTGCTCAGATTTAGAGTACCAACACTTTATGTTGCAGTTGCATGGCAGGCTGATCACTAACCTTGAGCAGCATCAGTGCATATTGGCTGCAGTGGCCCAAGAGACATTATACTTCAGAATGACCATATTTAGCAGCCACAACACATCAGTACAGCTGTACTTTGAGAAAAAAGCCAGGCCTGTTCATACTGCTTTTCTCTACTTCCTCCTGCACGTATCCAACTGTGTGTTTTGTCTTGGTTAAAGAGAGATCATGTAGGTAAATATCTCTGTAGAGAGTTTCAGTCGTGTTGGTAGGTTCATATGTGTCCATAATGAGACTTCCTTGCAGGAAAGAGTTATTGAATATCAAATTAAAAAAGAAAGCCCCAAAGCATAACAAAAACTGACACCAAGAAAGCAACAACAAAAATAAAAACCCACCAAAGCAAAACGGGACCCTGACTAACAAAAGTCCACAGATTTAATTACATTTTGGTTCGCAGATGTTAAAAGGAAGCACCATTTTCCTAGGTTGCCTTCTAATAAGAGTTTTTGACAAGAATCTCCTTTGAATTGTTCTGTGCAGGGTTTGTCTCAAACTGCTAGTCTCCAGTCCAGGGAAGAGTTGATGAAGGTGTCTGGAAGGATAGAATGTGAAGGACCCAACCGCCATCTCTATGACTTCACTGGAAACTTGCGCTTAGATGGTCAAAGGTATTGACAACAAAGCCATGAACTCATTTGGTTAGGAAAAATGTCTCCTCTTTTCTTTTAGTCTGTAACTCTGAGCACATGCATGTTTTTGGCATGTTTTTGCTGGGGAAGAGGTAGTAATCAATATTTATTAATCGCAGCATCTGCCAATATAAGATAACACAGTTCTTTCTTCTTATGAAGCCTTCTGCTTGTCATGGGAGTATTGATTTCTTTGTCATTAATGGTGGTATTTTATTAAAAGGTACATGTAAAGAGAAGAACACAAGGAAATGGTTGGGGTTTTTAGGGTGGTCTTGTTTCACAAGACACACAGAGGAAATGCAAATCTTTACCTTTCAACAAGAGCCAAAGGCTGCACCAAAGTCAGATTTGTAGAGAAAAGTGATCCCAGAACCTGGAGGCTTTGTCAGTGTGACTTTGATGTCTACAACTCTTCAAAGAAAAGTATGTAGTTTTTAGTACTCAAAACCATGGGTTATGAGAGGTTGGGAGGAACATACATGCTTTATTTGGCTGTACCATTTCCCTTCACCAAACATATATTCCTTGGGCAGTGCAGTGCTAGAGTAGCAGATGATCATTTGCATCCCACTTGGAAGTTGTGTGTTTAATACAGGGTTTCTCAAATGCTTGTTTAATGGTGCATGTGACATAGTGTGCTTGAAATGGATGGTCTCTCTGCAAGTTCAATGCTTCTCTGTCCTTGATGTGAGAGAAGCCAAGGTCAAGTGCAGAATAAGCTTATTTATGGCTGCCATGTAAGTTCTCAAGTTTTGGATAACTGTAGCAGCTTTGCCCTACTTTGCTTTAGCAGGAATTAGACTTACAGAGGTTTCAGTGCTTTCTTCAGTTGTGTGGACAATCTAAGCTCATTAGATTGCTATTACATTCTTCTCTTATGGTTTGGGGTTGTTTTTATTATTATCTGGGGAGTAAGGCTGGGAATAAAACTACCTTCCTTGAAGTGTTACCAAGAACTGAAAGATCCATGAACTTCTTCCTTTGCAGCCCAGTTCCTGTTGGTCCAGACCAGATCTTGCTGAGAGGTGCACAACTGAGAAACACTCAGTGGGTCTTGGGTATTGTTGTGTATACAGGACATGACACCAAACTCATGCAGGTAAAGGTTTTAAGGGGATTAAGGGTATGTTTTGATGGAAGTTGGTCATCTTTTCTGTGTTCTTGTCATTGACTTGATTTTTTGAAATGGTTTGACTCATAGTTGTTTAAGGCCTGGAGGCCTTGAGGAATACAGGGGTCTGTCTGTTGTACTCCAGTTTGCATGTGCACATGTGCAAACACACTGAAGTGAAGGCAGTTCAATATGTAAGGAGAACTAACTTTCCTCTTAATTTATCTGGTAGCTGGATGACATTTAAAACTGAGGCTTAACAGCTAAGGAAATAGTAACAATCATGGAGATAATTAGATTAAGACAACAGTCCTGTATTGCCTTAATGTCAGAGAGTGCCTGGAGAGACCAGCAGCATTTATATGTTGACCACTGCTGCTGACCATCAGTGGGATGGACAGCAGGTGCTCTAATGGGCTCTGAAAGTAAAGACCGGGTTTGCTTCTGCATTTTCCTCTTATAAAAACTATTGCTAGGTTCTTTCTCTTCTTTTTTTCCCTGCTGCTGTTCAGAATTCAACCAAAGCACCTCTGAAGAGATCAAATGTGGAGAAGGTGACCAACATGCAGATCCTGGTTTTGTTCTGTATTCTCCTGGTAATGGCCCTTGTGAGTTCTGTAGGTGCCTTATTATGGAACAGAACACACGGCGAAGTCGTCTGGTACCTTGGCTCCAACAGTGAGTATGCAGGCACTGAGCCAGCAATGTATCAGACTGTAGGGCCAGGCAGGCTCTTACCTTCACTGAATTAATGCATAAAATAAATAAAAACCCCAAAAACCCCACATCTTGCTAGTTTTTGATGACCTGATATTTTCTTTTTTTTGAGAATAGTCTGACATAAGTGAACTTCCCAGTGAGGCCTCTAAAGTTTAGATAAATATGACTGGACTAGCACCCAAGGAGCAGGGTGGAAACAGAAGAGAAGGGCAAGAGTTACTCTTGGATATCTGGTATTCACTTCTTTCATCTCTGTGGAGATATCATACACTGTTTTTTTTCTCAGAAGAGGTCATGTACTGCAGCCTTATGTGTGTCTGACTGTATTTGCAGGGTGGGGGAGTATTAATCTGATGCTGACTTCAGCTTTATGCTTATGTACAGATGCAAAGGATTTATCTTTATTTTTTTCAGTTAGAAATGCTGATCGGCTCTTCTAGAGAAAATTGAAATGTTAAATGTCACAATTCTTATTTATTGGGTAAAGTTTCTGTCCTTGGCTTCTGTTACTTTGTTGTGAGAAAACTGATCTCTTAGCATGGTTATTTGAAGGGTTTTATTTGATTTCATTCTTAGTCCTCAAATTTGTTAGTTCATTATTGAAGATGAACAATGCAATGCTCCCCAGTAGATTTTTGAGGAGGTTGCATTAGCTATAAAATGTGGTGCTAAAAGCATTTTGAGATGCAGATCTTAAAGCAGCTATCACAAACTGCAAATGGCTTGTCTGCTGATGATGCAAAACAGATGGCAAGTGTATCTTCTGCAGTTTAAGAATTGTAGTTGTGGTAGTAATGAAAAAGAATCACATAGGAAGAGCATGGAAATGCCCCATATTTGACTCTGGGCTTTGGTAGTTGCAATGTCTTCTTGTAGCAGTGTCAGCAACTTTCAGAATTTCTTGCCTGCTCCCCCCCTTGTTTTTCATGAGTAAGTTTAAATTTGTGCCTTCCAATGACGGAAGTAATACTGGAAAAGATGAATGGAATGAACTCTTGAACTTGCAATATAAAACAGGTGCAACTTGCAATAGACTAGGATGACATTACAGTCTGTATAGATGCCTTTTTGTAAATTTTATGCACAATTTCTATACCTTCCGTAGCTGCTGCACACAGGAAAGACACTTTTTCAGGTTAGGCAGGTAGATGTTAAATTTTGGTTAAATGTCTCACCTGTGTAAAAATTGTATTGGAAGATCTTCCAATATCGTGCATACTCCTGCTTTCTGTCAACTTATCAAAGATATGGAATTAGGGTGTACTCACACTTCCAGGTGCCTTTGTCCAAACTCTGATCTTTATTAGGATTCAGCAATTTTCTCTGGATTCTCTCACCTCCTAGTTTGCTCCCCTGACTTCTAATTAACTTCTGATGCTGAAAACCCTTAGTTGTGGACTCTGACCTCGTTGTGTTGGGTGTTCTGTGTGCTGAATGAAGAGCCTCTCTAAGTTTCTAGGGAAGTGGAGAGCATACAGATGTGGAGACTTTGATTGTAAAGAGAAGCTGTGGGCAGCACCTTGAATGGGAGCCTTCATCCTGTGTCTCTGCTGAGCCTTGGACATTGCTGCTGGCTGTCTATAAATGCTTCCCATTCCCTTCAGGACCAGTTGTAATGGCAGACTTATTTGGGCAAGTTGCCCAGTGTTGTCACCATTGATAACAGCTTCTTTGCTTAAGCAGGGTGCCTCAATTCATATACTAGGCAACTGTTCAGCAGTCAGCTTGTTCTCATCAATTTCTTTAGTAAGAGTAAATTCTCAATTCTGACAATGATGTCAGATTTTAGAACTAATTTTGGTGTTTATTTTTTTGTTTCCTAGCTCCCCTGAGGCAAGTAGGCGCTTCCTGGGAGATGATTATATTACTAGTGACATTGGGGGCTCTTAATTGGGCAGTTGACACACTAGATAAATGTTTAAATTGGGTTATAGTGGGGAATATTGTGCTTCTCACCATCTGTCTGACAAAAATTATTCAGAAAGTGTTCTGTTCTTTAAATATAGCCTCACCAACCTTGCCCTTCTTCACCTGGTATAAAATGCATTGGTTTTGTGGGTGTTTTTTCTATCTTCTGTTGAAATCAATATTAAAATGGCCCTTACACTAGGCATCAACACACTAGCTGATTATTTTAGCTTTGCTAAATCTGATTAGGTGAACTGCATAAAGATGATTGCCTCTGTACCACTCAGATATGTCTGCTAATGTTATGTGTCTTTTGATCCACAGAAATGCTGTCTGTCAACTTTGGATACAATCTGCTGACGTTTATAATCTTGTACAACAACCTTATTCCAATCAGCCTTCTGGTGACATTGGAAGTTGTCAAGTTTACTCAGGCTCTTTTTATAAATTGGGTAAGTAGCAAGAATGAATGTATCTCAGTTCTGGATGTTGACATTTAAAATAAAAACCCACTTAACATCTTAGCAAGATTTTCTAGTTACTTTTCTGATGCAACTTCTGGGAAAGGAAGGGAGAAACTCAGCATTTATTCTATACCAGTTCTGTGTTTCACAGGAAATGAAAAGATCTAGTCACAGGAAAGTCCTCTGTGCAAATGATGACTTGTATTTAAGGCTTTTAGGATGAGAAGGAAGTGTCAGCTCTTGGTTGAAGGAGGTCTCTCTGCTGACTCACACGTTCACTAATTATCTTTTGAAAACTCTTTGGTATCTTATAGCTTCTCTCAGACACAGCAGAGGGAAAGACTAGACTTGTTTGAAGGTGTGGGGTTTGTTTTTGATTTTTTTGGGGTGGGGGGTGGTTTTGTTTTTTGGTTTTTTTTTAACATACTGAGGTTGGCCTTAAGGTCACCTCTGAAATGGACCATAATGGTTTTGTAAGGAAATAAGCTGATGCTGCCTCACACAACCAAACAGTGATTCCTCTGTTCAGGGAACCTTTGACTTCAAAATGTCTTTCAAGTTCTGTAGTGATGGCTATTAAGCTGGACAAAACCAAGAGGAATACCTTTTGTTGGTATACATTAATCTCTGGATTTAGAGTAATGTAGTAGGTTCCTATAAAACACGTGTAAGTGAAGTTTAATATGTCTGTTCCCTGAGCTGCTTGTAATGTAGTAGAGATGCATATCAGAAGTTGCTTTGGTTTGTGCAGCTGTTTCTTTGTAGTAACAGAAGAAGTTTATTTCATGGAGACACTAAAATTCTGTCATAGATGTAGCTGGAGCAACTGATTGTTGTAACTGAACACCTATGTTTAGCATGGCTGATGCATGAACTTCCTTCTGCTCCACTAAGTTTGGGTTTTTTTCTGTTACACCTTTAGTTTATTAACGACCTGTAGTTGAATCTGTCTTTTCTCATGCCCATGTAGGATGGAGGTATACTTTGGAAAAGAGGCACACATATTCATCCTGGGATGATGTTTGTCTCAAGCATTCAGAATGCCTGGTGCTAGCATTAAGACAGTCAAGCCAAGTTGGAGCTGACTAAAAGAAGAACAGAGACTTTAATGTTTAATTTTCATAATGTAAGTCTTAATTTTGCTCTCATTTTAGGACACTGATATGTATTACCCTGAAACAGATACACCTGCAATGGCCAGAACCTCAAACCTTAATGAGGAACTTGGGCAGGTAAGATAGCATTTTCTTAAGTGTCATGAGTGTGATATATTCTCTCAAGAGTGAAGGTACAAGAGCAAGATGTACAAGATTTGGACAAGATGTATAAATCAGCTTTATTTTGTTGCTCTGTGGCTCAGGTTAATGGGATGTTTTTATTTTCTCTAGTCTGAGTCTTACAAGGAAATAATGAGATATCACAGGATTAAATGTAGTATCATATGGGCAGTTTTATGTTTGGGAATTGAAACCATTTCATATGGTGACTCTCAACTTTATTCTCAAAGGTATTGGAGAGATGCTCTGTGATTTTGGTTGTCTATACAGAACAGAATATACAGGGCTAAACTTGGCTGAAGAGCAGGCCAACAGCCTAGACTATTATTAGTTTTTGATGTTTCTGACTAATTCAGAGAAGATACAAATAAAAAAAAAATTATAGTTGTATTCCTAATTTAGATATTGTGCTCCTTCAGGCATTTTCATTTTCCTTTCAGATAAAGGTAACTGTATATTAAATTCTAGTTGCTGTAGGTTTGCTTATTCTGCAAATAACATTTCTTCAAATTGGAAGGGCTTCCCAAAACAAGCTTACTGGAAAATATGAGTTTGCTTTTGGAATTTTGTAGTACTATTGAGAAATGGTAGCTTTTTTCCTTGACCATCAAGGTTATACGTCTGTAACTGAACTACATAAACTTCATAACTGGCATGAGTTTAGTAATGGAGACGATAAATGTATACATACATTTATGTATTTAAAATACATAATAATGCCCTGCTCAGGAGGGGGGTATTATGCTTAATATGATTGGCATTTTTCTTATGAATGCTGAAATTTGATTTTTGTTTAAATCACTTTGATGTGAAGTTATCAACCTCCAAATTATGGTGCTATTTTTACCTGAAGTAAAGGATATGTAACATAATGTATGTTGGTGGTCCATATGTTATTTTCAGGAGTGGCTTACTAGTGACTGTGTAACTCGACTGATTTTTTTAATTCTTTAATTGAATTACATGTTTACAGGTGCCCTTGATATTTTTGTTTCATGGTGAAATTATTAATGACTTAAAATTCCTCAGAATTTGGGGTGCCCACTTTGAGTTCTGGCTTGCAAAGGCTCCCTTTCCAATGCTGTTTTCAGTAGCAGTGTAGTGCATAGCTAAAGGATTACCTTAACAAGTACTGTAGTGCACTGTCTTCAACAGAATGGCAATAATAGAGGAAAAACTGCTTCTAACTCTAGTCAAATTATTTTGGTCTTCAAGTTGTCTAACTCTTTCATGTTATCACCATCCCTTCCTACATGTTGCTGTACGAAAGTCTTACCTGGTACAGAGGTACAACTGTGGTATTAACTGGCTATTAGTTTTGGTCTTTTGTGACCACCTTTGAAGGTGGGAATTTTGAATCTGCTTATGCTCCAAGAGGTCATGTTGCTTTGATGGGGCTGCCTCCAAGTTCTACCATGAAGTCACTGTTTCCATAAAGGGATTGCTACTTTGGGCAGTGCTGACTGTGGCTGCGTGTTGTGTACTTCAGGACTGCTCATGACTGGACATCAGAAGAAACAGCTTTTGTTTGCCTGCAGAATACCAGTTGGACTTAATCTAGCATATTCTGTGTCTATAGATGGGGGAAAAAAAAATCCCCTAACATTACTGATGATTTTGGAAGCAAAAAATGTTTTCAGTGTGTAAAATTCCAGTGATCCTTCAACAATCCTAAGAGTCTTCATTTCCAGCCTCACTATTTGAGATTAGTGCAGTTGAAAGATTTGGTAAATGTCCAAATAGTACAACCAAGTATATCTCTAGTGACCACACTAGAGCCTTGGCAATAGATACCTACTGTTTGAGCCCTTCCACATTTAGAGATAAAGAATTAATGCAATTAAATAATTTGCCTGATTATTTTTCTGTGGATTTGGTAGACAAATCAAGCTGTAATAAGCCTGCATTGGCCAATATTGTGACATTTGAGCGATGTCTATGAGAATCTTCCTATTTTCTACTTTGAGTTTTATTACTATGCAAGTTGAAAATCAGACTTGTTTTTTCCCTTCCAGGTAAAATACCTGTTTTCTGATAAAACAGGTACTCTAACATGCAATATCATGAACTTTAAGAAATGCAGTATTGCTGGAGTGACATATGGGTAGGTATGACTTTTTAAAAACCTCTGCAGCTTAATGCATACTTACTACTGGTACAAAATTTTATACTGGAAAAGGATTAGAACATTCTGTTCTTCAATTTATATGCTAGCATATTTTGTGGTCTTAATTAATAGCTTTAATTTTCCTGTCCTGCAGCACAAATTATAAAAGTCAAACCTCGGAAGTACTTCACATGAAGTAAAGAAACTTGCTTCCTAACTTACCTGATTATTATTTAAACAAAACCAGAAGTTCTAAATAAGCTCTGGCCTCTCAAGAGGGAAGAAGTTGCAGCCCAAGGGTAGCAATTATCAGTTATATTTCTGTGACTTGAGAAGAATGAGCATTTTCTAAGAACAGAGTAGTTGTAGTTATAAAGCTTAATACTCCTTGCACAAGAGGGATACCTATTTACTGGTTTTATTCTGTTCTGTCAAAAGGATCCATTTGAGTCATCTAAGTCTTTGTATTTGCTTCATGTTAAATGGGTAGTCTTAAGATCTCAGTGCAAGTTAACCTTTGAATTTCATGTTAGTTAAATTAGATATCTCAAAAGGCAGAAAATTCGATTCAAATGTATGAACAGCTGAACCCATGGTTCCAGCATATGTTTTTGTGGGATGACTCATTGATCTTCGCCTTCTACCTCTTTTTTTTTTGGTTACTAAAGTGGAATAAATGTTCTTTTTTCCTTTTTCTACTCCTCAGTCACTTTCCTGAGTTGGAAAGAGAACGTTCATCAGAAGACTTCAGGTAAATACATTCCAAGATGTTTGTGTTCTGCATAGCGGAGTATATATAGAGTTTATATAGAGTACAGTCTATATAAAGACTGCTTTCCAATTTGGGACTGGAAGAAGCCCAAGGGAGGAATGTGTTTGAGAAGAATGGTCTTCCAATGGGAGCCTAATGCACAGCTGGTGGGTGGTGATGGATCTACTCTTCTGCCTAGAGATTTCAAATATGAAGGGGGTGAGGAATAGGGCTGGGGTGGCTGGGATGCTAATGCAGTGCTTATTTATAATTGCAGACAGTCAAGTTAAAAGCTAAAATTAACCTACTTTGCAGGAACCTTACCCCTAGCTAGAGACTGATTGTTGCTCTTTGCAATCACTAAAATCAGGCATGAAAAGGGACTTCTTTATTAAAATGCTATGTTTTAATAATTAAACTGGGAGAGAGCTTGATATGTAGGCCTATCATGCCCAGAAATTCCTGCTCCTTTTTATTGGGAACTTTAATGAGTAGAGATGATGGGTCTGTCCCATTCCACAGAAACGAGTGAAGACCCAGAGGTGTTAAACAGGTATCAGTGAAGCATGTTGAGATTATTGGGAAAGAGGGGAAGAGCCAGGGAGGGCTGACATGGATTTGAATGGCAAATATAGGGAAGAGGTGAATTCCCAGCCAAGAAACAGGTAAACACTGAATGCCGTTAGAAAAGCACTTAGTAATGAGCTAAGCTGGGCTTCTCCACTGGTCCAGCTCATTTTGATGATCATGTTTTAGGAAGGTGATAAAGCGATACGTTTCTTCTGCTGAGATGGAATTTCTGTGGATTCCTCCTTTCTTCCAATATATTGCTGTTTCTTTCATTGCTGTGTTTTCTTTCATTGTACCTTTGTTTTCTATTCAGTTCTGTGAAAGGTTTTTTCCTAGGTACTTACTTGGAGTACTCAGACTTAAAATCCCCCAGGGGTCAGCTTGAAGCAGAATGCTCTGTCTAGGGAGGGAACTTAGGGATATTGAACTTCCATCTATTTTATGAGCAAGCTGCCCTGAAATCCATTTATCTTAAATATGCTTAAAAACTGCTGTTGCTACATCTGTCCCAGGAGCTGCATTGACACTTGAATCGTCTGAAATACACTGTCAACCATAACCATTTTGGTTTTCTTGCTGGTGTTCATTTTCAGCACTTGCTGCATTACTCATATGATCTTTTCACAACGCTTTCAAGGACACTGAAGTCTTACTTGGATTTTTAAATTTGCTTCCCAAGAAAATAGATGAAGTACTAAGATTGGCAATGTTGCCACTTGTTTGAATATGCCTGTTTTGCTCTGCAGCCAGCTACCTCCTTCCACCAGTGAATCATGTGAATTTGATGACCCAAGACTGCTGCAAAACATTGAAAATGATCATGTAAGTCTGCTCTTTGAATATCACGCCTCTTAAATGCCCTATTCTAGGCTTGTCTGGAATTGAATGCTGAACAAATCTATTTGTGTGATTAAGTCTGCTCTGTGAGTGTGTCATGCAGGCACGGAGGGGATAAATTGGAATCAAAATAGCTCCCTCCAACGCCTTTCTGCCCACTTGTCTTACAATTGAATTAAAGAAGCAATGGCATTGATATGGATTCTAGCTACCTATAAGGCAGCTTCATATATTCTGTTGTGTATGGGAGACAGTGCTTTGTAACAAGTTATGATAGAAATTAAAATTCTTTCAAAGAAAAACTACTTGGAGTGTTGAATCATCTATACCATTTTTAACTGTAATCTGTAGGATTACAAGGTGATTCTGGAATGAGCCTTAAGTATTGCACGTGTTTGGAATTCTAGTTATGTAAAGGATGTAAGAGATGGGATTTAATTGCAAATTCAAGTTTGGCATGAGCCTTAATGATTAGTAGTCTTAGCCTAGCTGTTGAGTCCTTAAGGGACCTAGTCTTTACAGTGTCAGTTCATTGTTTATTTGGAAATCATGTGGCTGTGAAGTGTCTGACCGGACACCAGACAATCAATTCACTTGCCAAAAAGCATGACCCTTGTTCTCTGCAGGCTGTCTCACAATATGGGGTCTGAGCATTGGCAAGTGCAAACTCAAATCAGCTGATTGCTCTCCTTAGACATTGTGGCTTCTGTAACTGGGCTGGTTAAGTGTAGTATGAGTGTCTAAAATATAGTTGCAATATACAGTTTGTGTGGAGGAAAGCTTTGCTTTCCGTTCTGCTGTGCAGTACTTAAGAACTGCAGCATGGTGCGGGTGCCATAAGGGAATTATGATTACTTGGTGTGGCACTGTGTGTTCTGCAGGGTGATGGAGCCTAAAGGTGGCTCCTGTGCTCTAACCTCCAGCAAGGTGACCCTCTCAGGACAGTGCCCTGGTTTCCTATCTGGCTTTTGTAATCGTGTACACTGGAAGGATTTCCCACTGGACATGACTTGCAGCCAAGATTTGTGCATTGTCCTGTTCCTTTGTGTCCTGTTTGTTCATTTATGGCTACAGTTATGGCTTATGGCAGTTGCTGGCTCCAGGTATTCATTCTGGTTTAGGGGTAGACTGCAGATAAAATACCTTTGAGCTCTTTCTGGCTGCTGCTGTGTTAGGTATGCATCGAGAAAGATGCTTTGATATATTTTAATAGACTCAGTAGAAGGGATGTATCTCAAATGAGCTGTGAGATGGAATTTCTCACCTAGTCTTGAGATGGCCCCTTATTTTGGGGCTACCTAATTATTTGATCTTCCCTGGGTAGTTTCTGCCTTGGGGGGAATAGAAGAATTATATACTGTCATAGCAGGTGAATGAGGGATTTTGGTAGCTTCCTTAAGTGTTATTTAGTCTAGACAGCTCCGAAGTCTTCTACACTGAACCTTTTTGTATCCAGTTTCCTTTTTTGCTGTTCACTTAAGCAGACAAATACTGATGTCATTGTACAGCTGACTGTTGGGCTGAGCATACTGTGTGAGCTCAGCCCTCAGACAATCAGTGGGGAAACCACTGGCTAATGAGAAATACCTTCTGTAGGCTGAAGATAACTTTTCAGAGCCTGTCTGTACTGGAGCAGTGGGTGCCACCCTTTGGCAAGTGGTGATTTAGCACAGGGCTTGGGAATGCAAGGACTGCTTGTGACAGTTTGCTGAGCATGTTCAGGTCTATTTGTCAGGATATGGGTGAGAGGAGGGCTGGATTCCAGGGTAGTGGTAGAGGGAAGGGGTCTTTCTAGCTTTGCATTAGGTCAGCTGCTGAGATGCATAAACAGCTTCTTTCTATCTAAAAATCTATATTATTAAAATCTATATTATCTTAATTTTTACAGCTGATGGATAGCTGTGGATGCCATTTTCAGATGTCTGTCAATTTAGTGAACTGTGGTGAAAAACTGAAGTGTTCTAGCATAAGCAACCTAGTGAAGTTAGATGGTACTGTAGTCGGGCAACTGATTTCCTCTAAACATTTGCCCTTTTGCAGCTGAGTCTGTAAGTGTGATCTCTTACAAACTCTCACTAAGTGTTTCATTGCTCTGGCCTTGAAGATTTTAATTTTTTATTTATTTTTTTTTTTCAGTTCAGTCACAAGTGTTAGTTTAGAACTGTCTCAGTGCCAAGTAATTTTCTTTCCAGGTTGAAAATAAAAAATTATGTACTTGTACTCATGAGACTGTCTTCCATCTGCTAGGAAGATTTTTAGCATCCTGCATCACCTCTAAATTTCATAGCTCTTCTGGGCCATTGGTGTGTAAGGGCTGACTGATAGCCAAACCCACTTTTGAACAGCAGTTAAAGAATTATTGTCCTGTAGGAATTGTTCCAGGGGAAAATAACTTGTCTTGTAAACCTGTGGAGGTTTCTCTTGGCTGCTCCGGTATTTTAATGTGGAAGAAAGTATCTAGCTTTGTCTGCCTGTGCTTTTTCTTTGTGTCACCTTCTGTTGGATAAGCTGTGCAGCTGTACCAAGTGTACGAAGCTGTCTTGTTTCTATAGAGAACATGGCATAAATTCTAAGTCTAATAAGGAAAGATCTGTTTTTTCTAAGACTAGAAGGAATGTTTGGTGAATATGGTAGATGGTTTTTATCTTGGTGCTTGCTAGTTGCATATGTGCTGTGGATTAACTCAGCACAGAGATGCCAGCCTGATTGAATGTGGGGTTATGTTTTACACTGATGATAGGAGAGCAGGGAAGGAGGTCAAGGAGTGAAGGAATTAACAGACTTGGTTCTCATCTTAGACTCCTGTCTAAGAATCCTTCCAGGATTCTCTCTGAACTTCATCTGCGAATTTCGATTTGCATGTGAACTTTCTTCTGTGGCCCCCAAATTATCTCTTGTTTAAGAAGCAGCAAACATGGTATAGCTGCAGATGCCTGAATTGGTTCAGTGAGTACACATGATGAGTGCTTTAGCAGCTGGCCGGGCAGAACAGACAAACTGTTGTGCTCACATTGAGCCTTTACCACACTGGAAGTGTTTGTTTAGACCTCACCAACACGTCTGCTTATTCTTGTGTAGTGTGTGGGAACTGAGGTTATTATCCCATCAAGCTTTGTTGAAATGACAGCTATCATCAGCTGATTGTTAATTCTATAGTAAAACAGAACCAGAAAAAAGTATCATGGCTAACTGGGATGAAAAACTGGGATTTGAAATACAGTAGGGGGAAAAAAACATGTTCAGGTGATGAAAGCCTATGGGAGTCTCTAGTTCAGATTGCTGGAAAACTGTCCAAACACATCATTTTATAGCTCACAATTATGTTGTTAGAGCTTGGTGAGATATATTTTTCTCTCATCTGCTTTTGTTCTTATTGTGCGTGGGACTTCAGTACTTTTGTTCAAGTACAAGGCAGTATCTTTAATTATAGGTCATGTCTCATTGGTTTTGGACAAGGTAAACTTGCATTTAACTCTCTTGATATTCAAAAGCTGGTTAATGTCTTCTCTCAGTCTGTGCCTGAAGTATCTTGGTCTCTTCCAGTCCTGCCAGCTTCACTGTTCTGGAGTTGCCCAACATGGCTGGATCTTCACACTGCTCTCCAGATACTTTAGTGAACTAAATGGTAGGAAGTTTATATCTTTTTAAGATGGTGAGTTGTAATTCTCCTTGGTAATTAAGTACTTAAGCATTTTCAGTTTTTCTTGGCAGAATGTGCCACTTACATGCAAGGTAGTAAGATCAGGTTGTTAGACTGCGCTTTAATATCCCACTGGCCATTTCTAGGCCATTTGCTCAAAAAACTGTCAGTCCTGCTCACCTGGAAATACCATGAATGGAGGCACTGATCTGATACTGCTACAATTAAAGGAAAGATGGAAGGTATCTTTAACTTCACATTCAAATTCCTTGTAATTGTATCAGACGCTTAAACAGTTGAGAAAAATAGTTTGTCTGCAGAGTGAAGATTCCAGATAGGAAGCTCTGCACGGTGCAGTTTGCTCCCCAAAAGACTGAGGCTTGTCTCAGTGTTTTGTTCCTCTAAATAAAGGAACAATGAAGGGATGAAAACTTGTTTTCTGACCAGTGGTCTGCTTGATAATGGAGAGTGCTGTGCCTGCTAGATAGGTAGGCACCTAACCCTAAACTTTGTTTTCACTGAGGATAGTGCTTTATAGGTAACAATCCAGAAACTGCTTCCAGAAGTAGGAAACCATTGCAATGCGTATGTGGTACTCAGCTGGTAGGGGCAGCAAACAAAATAATTCACACAGTGGCATATATTGCTTGTGTAGATGTTTTTACACTAGCTTTTTCATGGATTTTTGGGGAAAAAAAAACCAGGGAAGAAGATGGCTTTCACCCAGAGTTATTGGCACACAGGGAGAAAAATGAGAAAGGAAGGCACTTAAAATGAGATCTGCCTGTGGACTGATGAATAAGAGATCAAAATATGTAATCTTTGTTCCAACTACAGATGAACAGAGAACTAAAACATGGGGTGGGAAGAAATAAATCTGACCTTAGCGCATGAACAGGCAAGAAACATCTCACAGAGACCATCACTAAGAATTTGACTACTGAGATGTCAGAGACTTGATAGGGGAACATAAGTCATAAAGCAGAATCAGTTAAGCTGTGGGGCTTCTGTCCTGTGCTGGGATTCAGATCAGCATATTGGAAGGGGTATGTTACCACAGAAGCCATTAACAGGTTTTCTGTTCACAGGTCCAAAGCAGGAATTTGAGTGTTCTACCCTGATTCATGTCTATGCAACAAATATTGTCAGTGCTATAATAATACAGAAAGGAAACAAATGACAGCTGTGTGGAGGAGCTGTTGTGATAAGCTGGGCCTCTGGTGATCTGTTGCAACAGAATTGGAAGATTGCCCTGTAATACATTGTGAACTGTGAAAATACGAAGACAGCAGCAAATTATGTTGCTGGCTTGAAAACATAAATACATACTTAGGAAGGATTAAAATCCATGTCACTACTAGAGACAGGTTGTTTCCAGCTGATAGAACACATACTATGAAATCTTGTTAATGGGTTAGGTGATAAAAGTGTAAGACGGACATCAAAGGTCTGCAGCAACAGATGCTGAAATAAGAATCTGTCAGGCTGTGCCTTTTGACAGGGAGATAAAACTTTCATTACTTTGACTGGAAATGATGGAACAGCAGTAACCTCTTCACTATAATTTTCTGTGGACTTAGTCTGATAGTAGTGAGTAAATATATGTTCATTTTCCTGAGGACAGCCTCTGCACCCCAGCATGTCAAAAGCAGCAACTCTTATTTTAGTGGCACGTGACCATACAATTTGGAAGTTTCAGTATACAAATGTAAAGGTCCTATTTGAAACAGTTACTTTGAAAATATTCATGGCAAAGTACATGAAGTAAAACAAGAATATAGAGTTTGGATCTTCAGTCTTTTTATTATATTACTTTTTGATATGCTTACTTTGTTTACATGCATTGCCACAGTGTTTGCCAGCTGACATGATTTTGTGGCTTTCTTAGCAGCTTAGTTTACTTCCTACTAATTAAACTTTCATATTGCCAGTGCATAAGCTGTGCCAGTGAAAGCTTTGGACCCTAGGTGATATTTTTATATGCAGAAATTCTTTGAGAGTTTGCAAAGTCAAGTAGGGCTTTCTGCAAAGGTAGAACTCCTAAGTTCATGTCTGAGTCACGGAGAAAACAGCTGATGTGATGCAAGACAGTGATGCTGCCACCTGGGTATGTTAGGGATATAGCAGAGGTGGTGAAGGAGAACCATGTGTTCACTTCAGCTGTTTCAGCCAAGCATCTGAAAGATCTGTGTGAATTGTGGATGAAGTTCGTAGGCCAGGTTGTGAGCTGGGCATCTGAGTGCTCTTCCTGACTGCTATGAGACTATAAATGTTTGCCGGAGGCAGGGAAGAATATGAGTGACTTAATTTCACATCACTAAAGGCTGCAGTTGCTACAGTTGGCTGATTAGAGGCCTGTGGTTTAATTGCCAGCTTTGCTGAGTTGCAGACCTGGTGTCTGTTTAAGCAGTTTGGAGCAGTGGTTTATGTTGCATGTTCTTGTGATGCTGAATGTGTAGGGACAATTGATTAATTTCATGCTTGACTGGGTGCTATATTCTTTTGGAAGGACACATGATGTGGCTTTCTACTGGCTGTTCAACTGCTCTCAGCTCTGGATGTTCATCACTAAGGGTGCAGTTGCAGCAAGTTTAATTCTGGTGTGGTTGCTGTCAATCTGCTGGAAGCTGCCATTAGTAGTATCTCCTGTTGCTAGATTGTCACCATCTTGTGGCAGATGTCTTTGCCTATATGAATCTTGGGGTGCTAAAGAATTAATGCTTTTATGTTTGGGGGGTGAGGGAATAATCAGTCTTCTCAGCTCTCTGCAACTTGAATGAGAATCAATAGCTCTGTAGTTCATCAGCACTGGCCCTGAACTGTGCTGTCTTGGTGTTCTGAGGTCAAAACAACTGCTGTAAAGAGAACTGAATATGCTTTGGGTGGTTTTTTTTTTAATCTGTGGTATATAAGAGATCATCTCAGTTTAGTGTTCCTCAGTCTGTGTGCAGTGCTAAACCTCAGTCTGCTGGTGTCCTGTCTAGCCCACAGCTGTGCATATACAGGAGTTCCTCACGCTGCTGGCCGTGTGTCATACTGTTGTTCCTGAGAGACAAGGAAATACAATAATCTACCAGGCCTCCTCTCCAGGTTGGTTGTTGATTTCTTTTTTGGGAGGGAAGGGAATGAGTTGAAGGAGTAGAAGTAAATGGAAGGAAGGTCCATAAACTTCTAGGGCGTTTCAAACGTCATTGATTTTGAACGCAAAATGTCCCCCACAATGCTAGCAGTAGATCTGGCATCTTCTGTAATCAGTACACAGTTTTTGAATACGTCCTACTAACCACATAGTCCATGATGTTTCTTTAGAGATAGGCTGGGCTTAGGATCCCTTCTGTGCTTGTGAGACCATCTCCTCTTTCTGCAGGGGTGAAAATAAGACTGAGTGTGTAGGAGGTAATGATTTGTTTCTGCACGAGCAATTTATTTATTGGCATGACTACAGACTGTCTTTCTTCATCTAGTATCTCCTTAGAGCAAGATAGGAAGCCATCAAGTGCCAGTGCATGACACAATACAACCAAAACTTTCAGAATCTTGGTGATATTCAGGCCTGCCCTTCACCCATTTTTTACTTCTTTCAGTTAGCACAGACAGAGCTAGGTGAGGCCAGATTGGGGAATGTTGCTCTCCTTTATCTCTGTTAGTGAAGATCTTTCTAGAATCGCTGTAGGGATGTATTGCATGATGAAGCAGCATCATTTCTTATTTCTGTCTGAATAGATTGTCTGAGAAGTAGGATGAAGACCTCATGTGAGGAAGTTCTGGTCAGTGTGATGAACCATGAGGAGAATAAGGGAGCTGTAGAGACATGAGGGTTACTTGAATTAGGCACCAAATCCACTCCTGCGGTGGTTGTGCTCCATGACACTTGCTCCCTAAGGAGGCTCTGTAATTTTCTATGGGCTCTGATTGCAGCTCTGTTATTTGAGCTCCTAATAATGCTGCCCAGTTCAGTCTCCAGAAAGCAATGCTGTATTTCTATAGTACCTGAATACAGTGTCTTCACAGCAGAAACTGGATTAAATACATACTGTAGGAATTTAAAGATAAGAACTTTGATCTTGTTTTCAGGAGAGATATTTCCCCTTTTCACGTGGAAATGTATGGCACCTCCACAAGAATAGAGTTAAACGCTTTAGTAGTTACAGGATATTTTATGCTGATTGAGTACTAGGTTTGTGTAGTTGATATTGCATGACCTTTGTAGGACTAAAATGTTGAATGTTTTTGTGCAAGGGTGTGCAGAACTACTCTAACATCCCTATGGATGGGAGTACACAGAAAAGGGGATCCTGTTTTGGCAATCTGCCATATTTAAGTATGGTTTTTGGAGGCCTCTTTAACATACCAGGTTAAATTCAAACTTTTTTTGTTTATTTGTTTTTTTTGGCAGATGAAGGAGCATTAGTGAAAGGAGCAAAAAAACTTGGTTATGTCTTCACAGGACGGACTCCCCATTCTGTTATCATTGATGCGGTAAGTGGTGGATGTGCATGGCACAGGCGACCAAGCTCAAGCCGAGCATAAAGGTGTCTTCTCTGGTCCCTGTCAGGGCCCTTCTCCAGGGCCTTTGGGATCCTACATGCAAAGGACTCATGTACACTGAGAAAAGTTGTCTTAATCTATTTGAAGATGCCAAGTCCTTTGCCCCTGTATGTGGCATGGGTGATAGGAAGTTGCAAACTTATGTGGGAAATGACAGCAGTTGTGCCTGAAAGGTATTTCCCTTGTCCAGGAAGCACAGATGGGAACACTCATATTAGAAGGAAATTCATGTGTCTGGGAGGTTTTCTGACCAATATGTTTAATGGCTGTTGTTCTAAATGTTTAATTTCTTTCTCCTGAGTAAGATTTTCAGCAGAAGATCTGCTGACAAGCTGTGTATGCAGGGGTGCATAGTTAATGGATTGCAGTTGACACAGGCAGCCTCAGACTCATGGGGCCACATTCAGACTCAAGTTGCAGTCTAAGCTAAAGTGGCTCCAGATTGACACAGATGCAGCTAGTAGGGTGCTTATTAAGAATAATTAATGTGTTTTTGTCCTTCCTCTCAGGTGTACTTCCTTTCAAATTTCTTGTTACACTGCCAAACTAAGCACTTGAAACATTTCTTGTAGGACTTGTCAAAAACCTTTTACAAATTCTCAAACTGCTTCTTAGTTGAAGGGGAAGAGCTTAGGATGGACAGTGTCATCTAGAGCCATCTAAATGCTTCTCTGCAGGAACAGCCAGGCCTATCTGGCCTAGTTGTATACTCATAATATGAAGCTGAGGTATTGTTAATCTATAGCCAGCAGTGAAAGCTGTCACTCACAGAGATTCCTGTCTCTCCTGATTACCTCTATCAATGGCAGCACATAGAAAATGGTTTGGAGATGTTTTTTAATCTTGGGGATGTTGCTGATTTGATATATGCCTTGGACATGTCTGTACTGCAATTAGATTTTACTGCTGCACTTTCTTTAACTGCATGATACAAATACCACTGGAGTTCTATGACTCTGGGAACTTCTACTGCTCCTTCTATGCATTATACAACTGGAATAGCAGGTGTTTAAAATCTTTCTCCTGCTTTGGGTTGTTCCTTCTCAGCCCCAGCAAAGAGTTGCTGGTGATAACAGGAATTTCTCCTCAGTTAATCTTTTTTTTTTGGCCACGAAAAATATAATTAATATTTTTGTGAATTCAAATGAAAGAAATACTAAGGGAGGTCAGTCAAAGATTATTGTAATAATAAACCTGGAGGGCTTATTTTGGAAAAATGCCTACAGCCTGTAATATGTCTCTTAGTTGGTGGCTGTTGAGAACTAAATATGCAACTTAGCTTTCAGAGCATGCCTAATCAGAAAGGATATTAACTCCTTCTAATGGTACAGCAGTAGTAAATGAAGGATGCCACAGTACAGGATGTTGAATTAAGTTCATTAGATCAGTCTCTGCATCCTTTAACCAGTGGAGGGAGCCATTGCCACATTTATTTACATTTATTACTCTCGAATCTGTGACAGACACCTGATGAGCTCACATGTTTGCACGTCTAAGAATATAATGTGGATTGTATTTATAATATTTATTTATTATTAATAGTAACTATTAATAGTAACCCTTTAATTTTTTTTGGTTTTTGTTTTTTTTTTTTTAGCTGGGGAAAGAGAAAACCTTTGAAATTCTTAATGTGCTGGAGTTTTCCAGGTAAGTTTTCCTCTAATACATGAAATTCAGGGTAATAAGAAAACTCTTCTTACAAACAATGTTATTTAGAGTAAAAAATTACAACTTATATAGTAAAGAAGCAGAACTTCCTTAATTTTTGTCCTGCCCCTTCATCTTATTTCTGATGTACTGTGAATGAGTTGTAAACTGGTGGCTGTTGGCATGTGATCATAAAACTTTCTCCTGCAGCTCTGTTCATTTATTGAGAACTTGCTGGCCTGGAAGCGTCTTGCTGTGACTCATGGATATCCTGATTTGTCACTTGTCTACTTCAAGAACATACTTTGAGATTGCACTTCTATAGTGCTTCTGCAAATTACTTTTTGAGTACATGGAAACTGCACCTGGAAGTGCCTTGTCTTAAGAACCACGCCAGCTATGAAAATATAAACATTGCAAGCACTCCTAATTTGTCAGACTCATTAGGATGGGCCTTGTTTGGGTAGCAAGAAGCTTTGATGAATCAGGCCCCTAAATGACTGGAAATAACAAGGTGCTTTCTCTTTGTCAGTTGATAAAGTTATTTCAGTTTGGATGGTGCTAGTCAGCATTCCTCTTTTTCTCTTGTTTATTTTCTGTTCTTGCTGGGGATTAAAACCTTGAGCTCTTGTTCTCTGCTGTCTTTGAGTTGGCTTGTTGTGTTCTAAAGGACTATATAAAACTAAAGGTAGGGATGATTTTCTTGTGTCCTGACTTACTTTGAAGATTATTCTTGAGTTCTTCCCTCTCTCCAGTCAGAATGCAGCTATTTAAGCTACTTCTGGGAAGTATCTGAAAAGGCACTGGAAGTTTCTTTGAGGGTTTGTGACAAGTTGACCAGCACTCTGGTGTCTGTAGGCAGGAATTTTCTGCTTGCATGCAGCAGAAAAAAGCTGTCTTAGTTCTCCTCTGTGTAGCACCTTCCTGCCTGACCACTGAGGGATTTCCTGTAATTAGTTTTCAAAAAGCACACAGAAGTTTCCCAGTGTCATTAGGATGTTGCTGAAATTCTGGGCACAGGTAACTGCTGTCCTTCTAACCTCTCTTCAGAAAGCCTCAGAGAGGATTTGTTTTGTCTGATGATACATGCCAAGAGCTTACTTTAGTGCACATGAAAAGTTACTACATTTCTCAAAGCAACTTCAAGAGGAGCAGGAAGGTTGCTCTACACTCTGTACATGTTGGGAAAAACATAATGAGGAAGGAGGGTGCTTCCAAGTTGGTCCTTTTGCTGAGGAAAAGATTTATATGAAACCACATGTTCTTAGGGTTCCCTTGATGAGATTTGTTTGCCTCTGCCTCTTGGTAGCTGTGGGATTTTTACAGTGGCTCTTTTGGAGGAGAGTTTGATAAATAAAACATCAAAACTTCTTTAAAAAAAATTATCCTTGCCTGCCTTCCTTTGTTAAATGTTGGTGTACACTATGCTACTCTCTACATTTTTATTTTTTTTTAAGATATGTGCCAAACTTGAGATCCTGTCCTTGCTCAGGGGATCTGACTTACTTCTGCTTAATTCCAACTGTGTAGGTCTGATTAGACCAATATAAAGAATTCATAGAAGCCAAGAACTGGTCTATATTCCTTTCGATGTTTTTACTTTCTTTTGAGTTAGGAAGTTAAATAACTTCCCTTGTCAGTGGATGGTTTTTTCAATATCTCTTATGTCTATAATAAAGACATAATCAGCCTTAATGATTCCATTTCTAGAGTCCCCAAAGCAATTTTGATTGAGGAATAAGGAAAAACTGAGAGAGAATAATGAGAATAAGTGTGACTCCCCTTCTTTCAAGACAATTTTATACTATCTTGCTCTTTTTCAAATTCTTGCTCACATTTGGGCATAAGTCTGGAGTGCTTGCCAATGGGAGACATGAGGCTGAAGCTGGAAATAGGCAATTTAATATATCTCCTTGTGGTCAAGGGTTATGGGATCTTAAGTTACTGCTGCTGTATCCCGTTTAATCTCAGATGCACGAAACACATCTGAGAAAATTCACTGGTTAGAGCAGGAATTACTCTTCACCACTTTGACTAATGAAAGCAAATATTTTTCTTTCAATAGCAACAGGAAGAGAATGTCAGTGATTGTTCGAACTCCGGCAGGACAGCTACGTCTCTACTGCAAAGGGGCTGTAAGTAATTATGCTGCCTAATGGAGAACACTGCCAGTTATTGTTTCAACAGCTGTGGCTGATGCTGACATTTCATGTCTCATACATAATACCTGTTGGCTTTCTGTTTAGGGCCAAGTGATTTAAGAGAGCTGTCATTCCTGCTCTGACTCCTTTTGCAGGCTGGAAGACTGCTATGCTTTGTACTGCCCAGCTGAAATCCTGAAACTAATGGGAGCAGTACCCTTACTTCAGCAAAGTCAGGGCTTCACCCAGCTGTGCAGCAGGAGTTCAGGAGCTGGAGTAAATGCTGTTGTCTGAAATTATAACACTAAAATTTATTCTCAAGTGCTTGGCTCTTGATCTGGCTTTTTTGCATCTCTGCACCTGCTGTTATTTGTCATCATGACTTGCACCATGTTGTGCCTCTGTCTTCACTGACAAGAGCAATAACTTAGCACAGTACAAAGGCTCCAAAACTAGCATTGTCAACAGCCAGAGAGTGGTTCTAATTTCAGTGGAAAACGATGGAGCTGGCTTTTTGCAGCAGGGAAAAACTCCTTCTGACGTCTGTGAGGATCTGGTTTACTTGAATTTGTCATGACGTATAGGTCAGTGTTCACTACTCCATTGCTTCCATTTACCTCCCCTGATTTGATAAAGATGTGCTGGCTTCATGCTGGTGTGGTGAAGTGAATTAAGACTGCTGCCATTGTGTGGTAGTTCACAGTTGTATGCCTAATAGGACCACACAGATTTGCAACTTGCTAGTTCATGCCGTGCCTGAGTTCACATCGTTCTTTGGAGTGTGGCACTGGAAGGGACGGAGAACAGGAGGGTTTGCTGTACAAAATTTCTTGCTGTTTTCTGTATGAGCAGACCTAGATATACTAATGTGCTGCATCTGCCACTCGTGAACTTTAAGTTAACTGACTATTCTGCATTAACTCTTCCATGTTCTGGTAGTTATCCTCTGTCCTGTTGCTTCCATAATAATTAGGTTTGTATGCCTTTCTCTAATCAATGCTAGATGTAAGTCTGTTTATTTAGCTTAAGAGCAGATGTCTGAGTAGGGTTTTTGTATTACATGTGTTTGTAGAACTTGTTCTGATAGTTATAAGTAAAATCCAGAGACTCTAGATATGTAGATGATGCTGTATGTTGATTTCAGCTGTTAGTTGGGCTTTTTCAATGGTTCTTTGATTTACTGATAAAGAATGCTGCTGCAGGAAGAAGGTTGTTTCTGAGAGAATGTTGTGGTGGAAAATGATCACTGTTTCTGCCTTTTGTTTTTTAACATCAACGGGAATCTTTTCTAGAAAGGATTGCAGGAAACTCTACTGCATGGGACTGCAATATATGCTGAATAAGACCAGACATTTGTGTTGTCTGAAAGTCAATATATTGGCTTGGTAATTTGTGGAGAAGTGTTCTGTACTGCCCAGTGATGAGGACCTCTTTATGGAAAGGGGAGGAGGACAGAGTGTGCTTCTGTTCCTATTATTTGAAATGGATGCAGTATCTCTGCCACTGGGTGCAATCCAAATTAATTACTCAGAGTCTCTAAACCCCAAGTATATTGTAAATACAGTTTTGTTTTTGATATTAGCAAGTCCATTCAGGTGGCTTCTCTTGAGCTTGTAAATACACAAATGGCAACTTCATATATAGACTTACTCTGTTGTAATGAATTTGGTTTTAATAGGATAATGTAATTTTTGAGAGGCTTTCAAAAGATTCCCAGTATATGGAACAAACACTGTGCCATCTTGAATACTTCGCAACGGAAGGTAAGAAAAACAGCATGCCATGAGAATTCAGTTTATGAAATTATTTGCAGCATCTCCTGCGTTGTCTAAGCTCGGTGGTGTCAACTAAGATGATGATGATGATTGTGAAGATGAATCAAGATGGGGTGTGTTATCAGCAAATTAACAACTGTAGGTTGATTTCAACTGTAAGGAGGATTTTTTCCGACTTCTGTGTGATTTCAGTAGAGAAGTGGAATTTGGAAGGAAAAGATAGTGTTCTGTATCTCCATGATGAAGGGAAAGGGCATGAGTTGTATTGCCCAGAACAACTCGGTTACTTTGGAGTTGGAGGTGTTTTTACCAGGTGTAGAAGTCGGATGCCAGTGTCTCTGGCTTTACGAAGCAGAGTGTCAACCTGAACATGCTGGGAGGCTTGGTAGATGAGACATCAAAGATGATTTGGGGTGGTCTGTGAGGCCTTTGACTGACTCCGTTCACTGGGAAGCACTGGGCTTTGTTCCTTCTTCTGCTATAGCATAGGATACCTGAGTTACAGTAAAACCATGAACCAGTGTTTTTCTTTCAAAATCTTGAAACATCATTGAGCTTTTAAATTTTTCTTTTTTGCAGACTTCATGTTCCCAGTAATGGAATTTTTGTGTTTTATGATACACACTCCTTTTCTGCTTGATTCGTGATAGAAAAAAAAAATAAATCACGACTTCTGTGTTAATTTTTGTCAGTGGTCCAATAAATTGGTTTTTATACTTCATGGACCCTCTCCACTATATTAACACTCGTTATTACTGTGAGTTACATCGGTACACTGAGGGAAAACACAGGCTCAGAGGAAGCATGTGCAGGGTGCTTGACTAAGTAATATCACAAATCACAATATGTAGCCTGTTCTTTTTAAAAATACATGAAAAGCAAGCTTGCTTTTATACTTAATAAAAAGTTTTTGTCCAATGCTCTCTTGATTTGCACCAACATTAGTGGCCAAAATGAACCAGATTTACATTTACATTTGTGGAAGTCCAAGTGCTTAAAAAAATGTACAGGGAGATTTTGTGGAATCCTGAGTTTAACAGTGTGTGTTAGAAGCT
This sequence comes from Pseudopodoces humilis, assembly GCF_049639895.1. Lineage (NCBI taxonomy): Eukaryota > Metazoa > Chordata > Aves > Passeriformes > Paridae > Pseudopodoces > Pseudopodoces humilis. The sequence continues at coordinate 69,417,396 of NC_142201.1, forward strand.
CTGTTGTTCCAGCATGAGGGTTAGAATTTAGCATTTGTTGCATATGAATTATTTGATAATACTCAATGTAATTTTACTGTGGGTAATGGCTGTCTTCTGTTTTGCAGGTCTGAGGACGCTGTGCATTGCTTATGCTGATCTGTCAGAGAAGTCTTACAGAGAGTGGTTGAATGTCTACAATGAATCCAGTACGGTTCTGAAAGACAGAACTCAGAAGCTAGAGGAGTGCTATGAGATCATTGAAAAGGTAAAACATACTTTTTTGATGATCTGATAAAGATTCCCTTATATGTGTATTTTCCAGTGGAATTTGGACTTCATACAATGAAATAAACTGTTAATTTCATAGATGGGGAAACTGAAAAGGTGTTCTCAGATGGTAACCTTTTCAGTCAACAGTTTTAATCTGTGAATTTGAGATCAATTTACGGATAAAAAAGTAGTTTCTACTTAAAACACCTTTTCTCGCAGTTCTTTTATCTTTGTGTTTTTATGTTAGGTTGTTGTGACTTGATAAAGATAATATATGTAAATTACTGTGTTGAACGAAGTTCCCATGTTGTAGGGTATGAAGAGATTAATTCCTTTTCATGCAGCAGTCAACTGTTACTGAAGGTTGTTGTAGGCAAGATGTAGGGGTCACCAAAAGCTGTAGGAGCATGGGTTAAAAAAAGATGAAAACCTGCACTCCATGCAAATTCTTAATTTCAGAAGGGGAAAACAGGTGCCAGAGAACCTGTTTTAAACGCTGAACCTACAGTGAATGAAATGTTAAAATATCAGCGCTAGGGGCCAGTGTTTCTCTGAGCCTTGTTGGTCTTGCTGCTTTCGGAAGTGCTGGTGGTTGCACTCCTCACCTGCACAGATTCATGCTCTTCCCTCTTAACCCAGGTATTTAATTTCATTTAGTGGTTTCTTTAAAGCATGTTTTGAACTTCAATATCTTTTTTAATTAATATTAAAATACTGCTTAGGTTCTGGAGCACTTTGTTTATTGAAGTTACTTGGGGTAAATCATAGATTTATAGAATGGCCTGGTTTGGAAGGGACCGTAAAGATCCAATCCTCCATGTCCCGTGGCGAGAGACACCTTTCACTAGGCCAGGCTGCTAGAGCTCCATCCAACCTGGCCTTGATGACTTCCAGGGAAGAGGCATCCACAAAGAGGTCAAGACTAGGATAGGAGTTAACTTTCAGAGGGTAAAAGAAAAGCTCCAAGAACTCTTTCAGTAACAGCTGAAGATTTGGTCTTCCTTTTCCAAGTCATGCTTGAAATGGTCTTTTGTGTTGATAGTGTGTCAGTAACAGTGTGGTTATCTCATTCTTGGTATTGAGGGTTGGGGTAGGTCCTTTCGGCTTTCTGCTTCTTGCACTCATACTTTTCTGTTGTCACCAAGGTGAAAAATCGACATTGGTTTTGCTGTACTTTAAAATGTGTTCTCAAGCTTTAGATCATTTTTGGTCATCTACTTTCTGCCTTTTTCACAATTTAGTATCTTGTTTAAGAAAAAAGGGAACCCATGAGTGGGTTGTAGAATTGGAGTTAGGAACTATCCACTGTATATCTTGCTGTTAACATTTGCTTGCTGGTCATGCCAAGAAGCAGGCCTTACAGATAAACTGGCATTTGGCTGTAGCACAAAATATAATGTATTTTAACAGGCTGGGTTTTTTTCATCTAAGGGCTCAAATGAGACCAAGCGAACTACTTTTTCAGTCTGAGTGCTGAGATTGCTGGATCACAGTACAGGTGAATGTGTGGAGACAAACTTGAACTGACTTCCTTCCACAGCCATAAGCATATGAGGCTCAGAAGGCTTCAGCAGGTGCAGTGGTAACTCCCCTGCTCAGGTAGCTCAGCCATGCTGATCCCTGTGCTGTCATGTGTGACTTCTTAACAAGTGATTTTTGGTAAAAGAAGACTGTCTGCAATTGCACACTTGGATTATGTTTGTAACCTTCAAATGCTGCTGGCATCAGCAGAGCTGATGTTTCACTGAGAGGCTGTAGAGTGCTAAAGCACAGGGACTTGCACAAGTAGGTTCTGCTACATTTGTCTGCTGAATCTCATAGCAAAAATCAAGTTCTGTCAAGAGCTGTGACTAATGCCAGCTTACACATTGTATGGAGATTTTCCCTTCTGTTCTTTAGGCATGCTTAGATGCATACATGTGAGAGCTGTTTTGAATGCCCTCTCCATGGAATCATGATAAGGTTTGTGTTGGAAGGGGCCCTTCAAGATCATATAGTTGTACCCCCACCCCCAACTATGGCCTTTCACTAGACCATGATGCTCAGATCTCTGTCCAGCCTGGCCTGGAACACTTCTAGGGATGGATCCACCACTTCTGTGGGCAAACCTGTTCCAGTGTCTCACCACTCTCATTATGAAACAGTCACTTCTTTATGCCTGGACTCAATATACCCTCTTTCAGTTTAAAACCATCCCCTCCTGTCCCACCACTGCTGGCCTTGGTGAACAGTCTTTATTCATTTTTCTTATAAGCCCACTTTTTATATAGAAAGGCCACAGTAAGATCATGCTGAAGCCTCATCATTCCCAGGCTGAACAACAGCAACTTGCCTTATTACTTCTGTTCATTTGTCTTCATTTCTGTTAAATAATTTTAGTTCCTGCAAAGAACAGAATATAGTGCCTTTTTCTCTGCAATTTCTGAAATGATACAGTATGCGTAAACTTACTTCAATCTGTTTTAAGTTGAACATATGTAAGGAATCATTAAAAAATGCTTTTAGAGATAAATTCTGAGTGGACTGTATCTTTTGACAAGGTTTTTAGCTGTTTTTTTGCCTGTTTTTTTTTTTGTTTTTTCTTTTTGTTTTTTTTTTTTACTGTAATATAGCCAAATCTCCTCAAGCAATTATTGTAGAATTGCCTGAGAAGATGACTAACTCTGTAGTATTAAATTCACTGTATGGGACATGTATTTCTGGCAGACATCTGTGTGTTGATTAGAGATACTTGGATTGATTGATGTTCATACCACTTCTATTATACAACTGTAATGATTAGATCCATAAATAGTTGCAATAATTTTTGCTTTGAATGACTGTATCCAGTCTGTATGTACACTTTCTAGGTGGAAATAAGTTTAAATGATGCGATGCCAAATAATTCTTGTTTTGTGAGCTTAAATATACAAACTGACTATTCATCATGTTGCTATGGTGATTAGGGAATGGTCTAGTATATATGGTCACCTATAGGCTAACTTTGGACTAACTATAATGTCAATCAATTATTCTTGAAACGTTGCCATCTTTCTGATGAAAAACACTCTGTTCCATTCCATACCTCTTGAAACGTGAATTGTATGCAGAGGAAGTACAGAAGTAAAATAGCCACACTAGAAATGTACTGTGGAATATATTGCTTGTCATAGTGCACTATTAGCAGTGAGATGTAACATGCTGTCTTAATTCCTTTTTTGAGTATGTTCTAAACAGAGGTTTATCTTAAAAGAATTTGAGGGGTTCTTTTTTTTTTTCCCCAGGATTTGCTGCTTCTTGGAGCTACAGCCATTGAAGACCGCCTGCAAGCAGGTGTTCCAGAAACAATAGCCACACTAATAAAGGCAGAAATTAAGATATGGATTCTGACAGGTGACAAACAGGAAACAGCTCTCAATATAGGTATCCATCATTCTGGTTACTCTGAATTTGTGTGCTAGGTAGCAGGTCACATCCAAGATGTGCTGTGTGGGTTTTGAAATAGAATCAGGCCTGCTGCTTATAGAATGGTTCCTCGGTAGCAGAGCATAGCCTTGGGGAAGAGATTTTGTAGTGAAGTCTTCGCTATGAGTGTCAGGCTATATTCTTTTTTTATAATATTATTGTTTTAAGGCAAAAGGGACCCTTCTGCTCTTGGTCAAATGCAGTTGTAATGGAATGAATATATGTAACTGCTTTCTGATGGTAATAGGAGAACTCTACCAGGCTAATGTTTCAAAAACGGTTTCAGAGCTTTTTTATTTTTTTTCTTTTCTTACTGACTGCCTTTGAATGCAGTTTGGGATACAGTGGGAAATACGATAATGCAAAGCGTGTATAGTTTTACAGCATCTTCCAAACCATGTCTGTGAATGTAGGTGGATTATTCAAGCTTCAACAACTGACCCTGCTGTCCCCTTACAGCACATCTGTTAGTATGTAGTAAAGACTTGGTAAAGGGACATATCCTGATGTAGGCACACCCCATGTCATGCCACACCTCCCAAATGTCCCCTCTTTGGCAACAGAATACCATGATGCTCTTGTGTGCTTTTTGATTGTTTTTCTCCCTATCCCTGGTAAGTCTGCCCAGAGAGGGGAAGACAGAGTTTCACTCTTGTGATTTGACATCTCACCTAAGGTCAGTTAAAATGCATTTTAGTTCTGCTAGGAACAGCCTGAAATGCACCCAGACCTATCTGTACAGTTGTAAATGTAAAAAGCTTAATTGGTTACATTATTCATATAATTAGGGTCAGTATGAGCTCAAAAAGACTGAAGAAATAGCTCCTCTAACACAAGGCAACATATGTTGCTAAGGTTCCACAATTGCACTTAGATTTGCAGATTAGTCTGTTTAGATGTGTAGGTTAAAAGGAACTTTAACAGCATAGGTTGCTTTCTTAAACTCATTCAAGATTCTCTATCAATTATGTTCTGTAAATGAACATAGATTATTTTTGGGAAATTTTGGGCATTTGCCTTTTTTTTGTTTTAGTCTGGTTTGTATTATTTTAATTTTTTTTTCTGTTTTGGTTGACTCAGTGAAATTTCAGAATGTAGTCTGCTTGACTGACTAGAATTTTTGTGTGCTTCTCAAAACCAGATCAAATTTCATGTGTCTTTGTATGTTGAAGGTGGTACCAAGAGGTGAAATAACTTGCTGACCTGATACAGGTGTAGTAGAAATGTAGTGGATGGTCTAAGGAGACAATTTGTTTAAAGGCTGGTTGTCTGGTTTGAATCACAATCTGCAGATTTTCCTTTCTTTAAAAGCAGTAGTTAACTTGAGAAGGGAAACACCATCCTTTGACTAATTAAAAAAATGTAGCTACACATTTTGATGTAAGTAGCTGAAAAAAGTTGATATATTAACCGATAACAGCTACCTTCAACACCAGTAAATGGGCTTATTCTGAAGACTGTGAAGGAGACTCACTTCTAGGTTTCTCTAAATCTGTTGGTTTGTTATTTCTTTTATTATAGCAGCTTGAGAAGAATAACAATCTCACTTAAAACTTTTAAATTATCCCTTAGTTTAAGGTACAGTTTGGTAGTAAAACTCTAACTTAATTTGCTTCACATTCAAGTTGACTTGAAAGAATAAACATTTGGCACCCTTCCAGTTTGTGTGTAACCTAATAAAACTGTAATAAACCTTCAACTGAAAACCCAATCCACGTGTGTACTATATGTTTCAGGTATAAATATGCTGTCTGGGGGGAGTAAAAAGCATTTTCACTTTCTCATTGTTTTTGGAGATTATGCTTATTGACTCTTGCTTGCTGTAAGGACATGCATGTGTATTTGAGCTCATGTGTAAGAGCATTTCAGCTCTTGGCAGCTCTGTCAAGGAGCTGGAGTATTTTGTTCTTCCAGCTTCCTCTTGATTCTTTGGTTTTCAGAATTTGCATGTCTTTGTCTCTGGATGATGTTCTTGACCTCTCTGGAGAGTAATGGTTGACCTTCCTGGGATGGCTGTAAGCCTTTCACTCAGCCATGTGTTAGTCAATAGTTCTGCAAGTGAGGAGAGTGTTCATGATAAGCTTTAATACTGATCAATCATTTTAACTCTACCTCTTGAAAAGGAGGCTTCCAGGTTCAGAAGCATCTTTAAGCATGGCCTGCAAAGAACTGTAGAGCACTTAACTTGCAGCTTCATCCTTCTCTTCAACAGTCTGCAGACTCTGGGTCATCTTTGCCTTTCAGTGAGACAAAAACACCCATGATAGATTTCTATTTGCCACCATCCTGGTGCTTGGGACACTAACAGAACACCAGAACTGCTGTATTTCCAGCCAGTCACTTCCCTGGGAAGAGATTTATTTTCTGGGAATGGGCATATAGTGTTTACTCAAGTGTGTCCTTCCCTGAACCATGAATCAGTCCCTGAAGTTGAGCTGAATGCTGTTACCTAGGATGTGCATAGATAGCTGCAAGCACTGCCTTACAGTTGTTTGGGTTTGAGGTTGGAAGGGACCTTTTGAAGATACAGTCCTTCTGCTCTCTCCCTGACAGAGACATCTTTCATAAATCAGGTTGCTTAAAGCTCCATTCAGCCTGACCTTGAACACTTCCAGAGATGGAGCATCCATAACTTCTCTGGGCAACCTGTTCCAGTCTTGCTACCCCCATCATAGTAAATGTCTTCCTTATGTCTAGTCTAAACCTACCATCTTCCAGTTTGAAATGACTGGCCTTTGACCAGCCACTACAGGCCTTGGTAAAAAGTCTAAGTCTTTGTTGTGATTCCTTTTTATGTATTGAAAGGTCCCTCCAGAACCAACTCTTCTTCTGCTTAAACAACCCCAAGTCTCATCCTGTTTTCATAGGAGAGCTGTGCCAGCCCTCTGATTGTGACCTCCTTCTGTACTCACTCTAACAGGTTCACATCTATCTCATGCTGGGCCTCCAGGGCTCGGTAGAGTACTCCAGGTAGAGTCTCATATTCAATTTTTCATCACTTAGGTACTTCTCAGTAGGGCTGCTTTCAGTCTGTTCATACCTCATTCTGTCCTGATAGATATTTGTGAGTGCTGCAGTACTGGTGCAGGACCTTGCACTTGGCCCTGTGGAATTCGACTAGGTTCTCACAGACTTATTCCTCAAGTGGGTCAAAGTCCCTCTGGGTGGCATCACTTCTCTCCAGTGTTATTTAGGTCCACTGTTCAGCTTCATGTTTTCTCAAGGCTTGATGAGGTGTAGTTGGTCCCTCTTTCCCTGGTGAAGATACTGAAGGACCAGTCTCAGGGCTGGCCTGAGGGATGCTGCTCATCCCTGGTTTTCCTTTGAGTGCCGAGCCATTGACTGTCACTCTATGGATGCAGGCATCCAGCCGATTCCTTACCCATCTAACAGTACATCCATCAGACCCCTAGCTTTCCAGTTCAGACATAAGAACACTTCTTGGTGAACTGTGCTTTATTTCAGTTCAGGAGACAAGCCATGCCAGCGCACTTGCCTGTATCCCTATGCAAAATTTGAACAGGGCGTTTGTGCCCTCTCTAAACACAGAGGGTAATCATCCTGCCCTCAGATGCTGGATTCTGTATGCCTGCAGTATGGATGTGCCTGTGGGCTATCATCTTGAACTCTGGTTCAAGCAGTCTTTCTCCCAGGACACTTAAAGGAAAATAAGTCCCAGAAGTACCTAATTCATCTGCTTCATGGACTTTTAGTCAGACTTTTAAACTAAAGAGCTAGATATCAACTTACAGGTGTGGGTTGACATTTTATACCTCGCTTTGAACCAGCAGTTGATCTTATTTTACTCAGAAGCATTGACAAAAATACTTATCTTAGAGTGCATTTTTGCTTGCTGTGTTAGTGTTGCCAGTAATAACTATTACAAAACTATTATAAAGCTTTAAAGTATTACTAGAAATGTCTAAAGTTACTACTTGTACTCCTACAGTTGCCAGCTACTTTGCTTTATAGTAGGGCTAGATTTTAACATCATCTTAGTTCTGAAATTTAACATAATGTTCAGATCTCCTATAAACCCTTGTTAGGCTTGACTTACATTCTCCTATTCCAGTCTTGATCTTTCTGTTTAAAGTGATGGCAAGATGCAAAATAGCTTCAGTTGCAGGATAAGTTCTTCTGTGTCCATAATTTCCAAGATGCACAGCAGAGTAACTGTTTTCCACAAGAATCTTTTTTCTTCCAGCTGGACTTCTAGAATGGCATCTTGCTCATTTTGGAAGAGGTAAAATGAAGCAGCAAGCAGTGGTTTAGAAATTACAGCTCACTATTGCAGCTGCTGTTCTAATCAAATGCTACTAGAAAATCCTTTTGAATTAGTTACGCTGAATTTGTAACAGCCTACTGCACAAGACTGTTGGTTTAGCCTAGAGAAAGAATAAACCTGTTATGGAGGGAAGTACTTAAGTTCATAATATTCTCTTTTTCTCAATAAAAATAAGGAAGTTTTTTTTTTAGCCTGGAACTAACTTTTAAAAATGGCAAACTGACTTGAGAAAAAAGTCAGTGTTTTGTCTGTAACTGTTGCAGGCTTGCTGCTCAGTTCTGTACTACCACCTAAGATTTGATCACAGGCAGAATCAGAGGCTGTCTGCAAAGCTTTCATGTTGTAGGCTGCACGTCATTAGAACATATTTCATCCTTTTCCCAACAGGTGTTAGTTCAGTGTCATTCTGTATTGTTGTCTGAAGCAGAAATTAAACTTAGGCTCATTAGCATGTATTTGCAAGGTTGCATTTGATATTGATAGCCTACACAGCTGTGAAAATGGAGGAGAAACTGAACTTCTGCAGGTAATCAGACCTGCTGCCTGAGAGTGCCTGGCTATGATACAAGCATGTCTTCCACAAAGGAAGAAGAGGGATTTACTTTCTTGACAGAAGTCACGCATGCAGACATGTTAACCCTGGATTACACCTACAAAACTAGCCCAATTATAAAAACTCTGTAGCCTGAGGAAATGATTTGCATTGCAATTGATGACCCAGTATGGCCTTTCTAAGGAAGCAAGAATCCCACAGATGATTTCATGCCTCAGTTGTTCTCTTGCTGATGTAAGATATGGAAAGAGGCACTTCATCTTTTTACAGTGACTGTGGTGTTCAGCTTTTGAATCTATCAGCCTTGCAGTGGTTCTTCACTGGGACATTACTCTTATACTGCAATACCCTCCAGTCTCCATTTCAGAAAAGACACTTCCCAAGACCCCATTTTATTTGATAGCAATTTATTAAACTGCTGTAGTTAATTTCTCTTAAAAAAATTAGAAATTGTATTGTATTTCCTTTTCCCATGTAATTCAGATGAGCAATAAAAGGTGCTTCAAATAAATTAATTCTCTGTTATTTTATGAAGCTGACATCACTATGCCAATCCCAAGTGAACTTGCATGAGCTTTTAGGATAATGTAGTGGAGTCAGTCTGATGCATTTATCTCTTGCTGTTAATAGGAGCATAATTAACCTGTTTATTCTGCAAATGATTAAACTTTTATAAAAATAAGAGATTTTTTTCTGTCTTGAGAGATTTTGTCTTGAATTTTGGTGTCCTAGGAAACGTACAGAATTGCCTTCTGGGTGCTCTCATTCTTTCATGTCCCAGCCCCACACTAAGAATAATCTAGTCCAATTATCTTGTGTCCATAGGAGTTGGTAGGGGCTCTGAGTGTCATCGATCTATACTTCTTGATGAAGCTCAGAACCTTCCACACTGAACACTCAGGAGTAAAAAATGCTCATGTGAGCTTTGTGTGGGCTAAGGGAACTGAGTAGCATTGACTGAAAACATGTGTGCACTTGAAGTGATCTGGCATAGATGCAACTGTGCCTTCAGATCTGTTCCTGTCATGTGCTGAAGGCAAACCTGCCTTCCTGTAGAATTTAAAAAAAATAAAATTGATGCAGGGCTATAGGCTGTATTTACTGCTTGCAGTTCACACAGTGTTTTCTTTAATTAAAACACTGCAAGTGATGTATTTGAAAATGCTATCAGAATGCAGCCTGTGTCTCAAATCTGTCATATTGGAGTGTGTCCTATACACCAATGTTTCCAGCAGTCTGCCTGATAGGAGTAACTGCTCAAAAAATAAATTGTCATTTGACCTATTGGTGCTTATTTTAAGGTTGAGCTTGAACCTTAGGTAGTCCTCCAAAAAGTAAGTCCTTGTGTTTTATTGTCTTTTTTTTCCCCCTTGCAGGGTACTCTTGCAGACTCATTTCACAGAGTATGTCTCTCATCCTGGTCAATGAAGATTCACTAGATGTAAGTAAGCAAATTCTGATGTAATTCTTGACGGAAGGAGGTGTTGCTAACAAGATGGAAAGTTGTCAAGCTTTCACACTGAATTTCCTTTCCTTATCCTTAGAGGTAGCAGGATAAACAGTTCATGCTGAAACACAGGTGTATTGTGTAAAGCATACTCCAGAGGTCTTCAGTCACAAACTCTACAAATCAAACCGAGGTCTCTGAATGAGCAACTTCTTAGGTCTGTGGGTTTGATTCTGCTGCAAACTGGAAAAATCTGCAGTATGCCATCAGGAATATAGTTGAGTTTTAAGGTATAGATATAGGAATAACGTTTGAAGAAAACCTGCTTTTTGTTTCTTTGCATCTTCAGTATTAACAGCTCTAGCCACACCTGCATTGTGAGTTTGTCTATGTACAGTAGCTTTTGAGACCTAAAATCAAAAGTGTTCTGCCATGGTTGCATGTTCCTCATAAATATGCCAAAATTAAATAGAAAAATCATATATTTGTACAATGAATCGTCCCAGGAGATATCTTTCCGTTTTGTGTGCTTCAGTGTACATATCAGTATTAAATATCACTTCAATATCTGATTTCTATTAGAGATATTTGTAGGACAGATGAAAGTACTTTTAATAGGCAACATCTGACATTTGCATTTAGAATTGGCAGTTTGACTGGATGGGAGATGCAAAGCCTGTGGAGTACCAGAGGAGTTAGTGGATGTCTGCAAAACTGGTTGAAGAGGGTAATACTACTGTGGCAAAAGTATCACCGGCTGTTATTTTCCAGATGCCTTGATGTGATTCCAATAACTTTGTGTGTAGAAAACTTTGCTTATAGAATCCAGCTATAAATGGCATTGGAAATTTGTCAGTAAACATGAAAACTAGTGGAAGCTTTCAGAACATGACCTTACACCCCCAGCGTGTTTGCCAATGACAGCAAGGCTGTGGGGTGCAGTTGGCACACTGGAGGGAAAGGATGCAGTCCAGAGGGATTTGGACAGGCTTGAGAAGTGGGCCTGTGGGAGCTTCATGAAGTTCAACAAGGCCAAGTGCAAGGTGCTGAATGTGGGTTGGGGCAGTCTCAGGCACAAGTCCAGGCTGGAAGGAGAATGGATTGAGAGCAGCCCTGAGGGAAAAGAGTTGGGGCTGTTTGGACAAAAAGCTCCATATGACCCAGCAAAGTGCACTCACAGCCTAGAAAGCCAAAGGCATCCTGGGCTGCATCCAAAGAATCACAGCCAGCAGGTCGAGGGAGATGGTTCTCCCCCTCTACTTTGCTCTTGTGAGACTTGACCTGGAGTGCTGTGTTCAGCTCTGGGGCTTCCAACACAAGAAACAAGTGGACCTCTTGGAATGAGTCCAGAGGAGGGGCCACTAAGTTGACCAGAGGTTTGAAGCACCTCTGCTAAGAGGACAGGCTGAGAGATTTGGGGCTGTTAACTTGAAGAAGAGAAGAGTTTGGAGAGACCTTTATGGCACCTTGCAGTATCCAAAGGAGACCTACAAGGGAGCTGGAGAGGGACTGTTTACGAGGCCATGTAATGATTGGACAAGGGGGAATGGCCTTAAGGTGAAAGAGGGCAGGTTTAGATTAGATGTTAGGAAGGAATTCTTTACTGTGAGGATGGTGAGACACTGGAACAAGTTGCCTAGAGATACAGTGGACTCCCTGTCCCTGGAGGTGTTCGAGACTAGGCTGGATGGGGCTTTGAGAGCAACCTGGGGAAGTGGAAGTTATCCTTGCCCATGACAGGGGAGGTTGAAGTCAGATTATCTTTAAGGTCCGTTTCAACTCTAACTTTTCCATGATTCTATGAAAACAAAACAAAAAAAAAAAAAAAAAGGAAATGGAGAACAATGGCATGTCAGATGAGAAAAGAAACCCATTATTGATATATATAGTTGCTGGCTTTTGAAGAAAATGTTATCATATGATGCATCATGAATTTGAAGATCAATGATAGTTTAGCTCAGATAACCTATATTTTTCTAAAACATGAGTACAAACTTATGGAGCTTCTGAACTGGGACATCAAAAATGCTTTGTATTACTCTTTCTTTCCGTCTAAAGTAAATCTATGGATTATCTCCAAAGTACTTTTATTGCCATTTTAAATGTAGAATTGGATTTTATATACATTTGTATATAGAACTTAGGTTTTGTTAATAATTGCCTCTATTTATTTTGTTCTAACATGTCTTTAGGTACTTATTGCCAATTTTTCAGTATGAGATCTCCATAGTAATATTTATTTTGTGCTGCACCTCCAACAAAATTTTTTACTTCTGTTCAAGTGAGCCTAAAATCAAAGGTTCTCATACTGAAATTCTGTAGCATTATATTTAATATATTCCACCTTTGAAATCTATTAATACTAAAAATGAGTTTTTACAAGATCCAAGTTGAGCTTAGAGCTTTTAAAAATTGATACACTTACCCCTTTGTGCAGTCCCTGTGTGACTTTTCCCTCCCACTTCTGCTCCTTGGCATGCAGCAGCAGGTGAGATGCGATCGAACAACTGTCTTTGCTTGGTTTTGAGAGATAAATTTTTTTTTAAATCATGCAGTTCAGAGGAAAAATCAATCATTTCTGTTCTCTTCAGGGAGCTCCTGGGAATAGAAAAGACTAATCCCTAGCTTGATCATCTGAATTCTCGAAACTTAGCATAATAATCTGCAAATGTCTATCCCTTACAGACTCTACCACATGCATACATATACTCACTTGTTTTTTCTTTTCCTAATAAAGCTTTTTGAAATGAGAATATTTTGAGCATGACATTTACTTTGAGTGTAATTCTTGGACTCAGTTTCTGTTTAATTAAATTGGAACGTCATAAAGCCTTAATGTGCAGCTCTTAACCTGGAAAAATTTCTTTCATTGGCATTTTGTAGAATTTTGAGTTGTGAGAGCAGAGAGAAGGGTACCTGAAGAAGGGAAATTGGATGACCAGAGAGCCCCTGACTGGAAAATATCTAATGAGAGAGGCAATATTATAGCCAAGGAATGTTGTGTGTGTTCCTCCCCGTAAATCCCATAGAAAGGAGAGTTGGGAACTGTATCAGTTGCTTATCACGTGGGATTGTATTTGACAGTAGTGGAAGGACAACATGGGAGGGACTCAGTTCTGAAGCAGTGGGGGTAGTATTTTGCTGTAAAGTAATCCTGTTGATGTAAAAGGAGCTACACTGTGAGTGTGTTCCGCAGAGCTGGCATGCCAGGAATGACAGTCCTGGGTTATACACAGGTGTGTGAGTAACAGCAAAGGGATACTCCTGTGTAAGAATGCTCAATGCTGGCGTCTCTTTGTAAGATATGATTAAAAGTGTAAGCAGAAGCTGGCCTTCCTTGCTTTTCCATTTGTTCAGGTGTACCTTTTGCATGCTTCACTGTTGGGATGTACCTGTTAGTGCCACCATGGTATTTTGTAGTGTTCTTGAGAAACAAGCATAGTTTCACAGTGTAACTTGTCATCTGTAGTCAGTATCTAGGCTTCCCAAATAGTCTTAGTATCTGCAGGGAAGCTTTTACATGCAGCAATGTTTTATATTCCAGCAGTGAAGAATGAGGACCTAGAAAACTCAGTTATTTTGTTGTTAGTTTATTTTAGCTATTCTGTGGGGTAGCATTACTGTGAAGGTTCTGTAAGGAAGATGTATTACCTTTGAGAATATTAGATTTACCCAATGACTTTCATGATCTTCATTCTTAATTGGCACATTTCCTTCCCACACTTCTTAAGAGTTAAAAACTTAAGGAGATCTTCAACAGGCATTATTATTCATTGTATTTAAATACTGATACATCTGTAGATCTGGGAATTATGGATCTCTTAAGAAGTAAAGTGCTGACCTGGCTATTGGACTTACCCATATGCTAGAAATAGCAGGTTTTGTTGGGTTATTGTGGAAAATTTTTTCTAATAACCACTGAGAACTCAGACTGTGTAACGGAGAAGGACATGAGCAGAAGGCCATTAAAAATTTGTTTTTCAGCACATTTGTCTTTGAGCAAAGAGCATTGTTCCAGTAGAGTCCTCTGTACTAGACTTCTCAGAAAGATTTGCATAGCATTGTGGCTTGCACAGGAAGGTGTTACCTTCACCTACAGAATTTCTTCAGCATATGCACCATGTGCATTTTTTTTGTAAATCTGTGTTTCAAACTCTCGAGCACAATTACAGGAGACAATGCCTGTGAAGCTCTGAAAAACTTTGAAGGTTCTCAGGATCTTCTGAGATCCTGATTCTCCTGCAGAAGAAGGGATGCCTATGCCCTGCCAGTGATGTCATGCTGATTACTCCCAAAGAATGGGCCGAAAGGTGCTGTCAGCTTTTCGGACTAAACCAAAAGTTACCTAAGACTCAGAATGTTCCAAAGCATTGCTATCGTGTGCTTCAGCTGTACTAAAAGATAATGAGGTATGCAGGTACTGCTGGGAAGACAAGAACAAGCCTGGCACTGCTAATGCCATGTAAGTGCTTTGAAGGTACATCTTGTGCGTTGCACTAGAGAGGAGGCTGTGGCTTTTATCTCCCCTGCTGTCATCTGCCCACATGCATTCAGACTAAGTTAATATTCTGGAAAACTGGTCAATGTGAGCAAGCTCAGTTTGAGCCAAGGATTGGCTCCCCTTCAGAGGGGCATCTGTAACAGTTCTCTAGTGCCTTGTGGCTAGTAAGTTACTCCAGTTACCACTCAGCCTGGAATTGTAATCAGCACTTCTACCACTGGGGATTTCCAAAGGAAGCTAACTAGGAAAGCTAGGGAAAGAATACACATTCTATTGTACAAAACTTTTACTATTGCTTAAATTTCTGATTTTCGTAATCTAGAAATATACATCAAGCTAATAAGCAGTTACATAAGGAACAGAGTCTAGTAATCAGGTAAGTCTTGAAAAATTTTAGGTAGAAGGGATTTAGTGGTTTTTTTGTTTGTTTTTGAGGAACAAATAGGATCTTTCATAACTCCAGGTATTTGCTAATCTGCATAGAAAGTTAGTTGTATGGATGTGGAAAATATACAGCTCTTCATGTGAAAAGCTGCTTTGATTTGAGTGTACTGTGTAGAATTATAAATGAAAGAATATAGGTGTTACCTAGACCTGTAGGTTTAAGTACACACAGGACTGTGTAACTTAAGTATTAGATTACCACTTTTTCAGGAAGTAATACTAATAGGTTTGAGCTGTGAGGGGTGAATGAGTTGGGCTGGTATTTTTGTTTCATCCTGCTTTTCACTTTCCAGAATTCATTAATGACTGTTCTCCCTTATCTGTGGCTCTGTTTTTTCTGTCAGTGTTTTCTGGCACTGTGATAGTTGGTTTGGATGAAGTGGGGGTACGTGGACCTGAAGGAATGCAAGGACCCTTAGGAGTGCTAAGAAAATGTTACTGAATAACTCTTCTTTCTATAAGTGGAAACTGTGCAGTGGGAAGGCTAGGGAATGCTCTTAAGAAACTCAAACACACTGTTTTCAAAGTAACTTTTCCATTCATATTTAAAGTCATAGTAGTGGTCATTTCTGACAAGAGCAAATTTTAGGCAGCTGGTATTTAGCAGATGTGGGCTGATGCCTTGTCCGTGCTATAGGACAGAATAGATCATATTACATAAAAATAGAAAGGAAGAATGTGTTCCCTGAATTCCATCTAAAAATTGTTGTCTCGTTTGTCAAAGTCCTCATATGTTAGAGGAAAATGACTGCAAACAAACACCATTTCTCTTAAAATTGCTAATGATCTTTACATATGTGAAGGCTTATATCAATAGATGATCACAGGGTACTATCCAGATCTGTTTTCTGTTGTGTGGGTAACGATAGAAGCATGGCTTCAGCTGAATGGTGAGGGAAGTATCTGTTGGCTTTGAAGATGGGATTCTCTGCAGCATACTGATGTGCTTATTTCTGTTAAGCACAAGAGACCATGGAAATATAAGGATGTGTAATCAAATGTTAAATGGATTTTTTTAAATGAGACACTACCCATGAAATGCAGTTTTTTCTGATATTAAAGCACAATGGTGCAATTTTAGAGGAAAAAGATTAAGCTGGTGTCTGATGTATAGATAAGTTTTGGATAATAATCCTCTTAATTGGCGTGGCTAATACTGCACATAGAAAGAATTAAAATTTGTCTTTTGTTTTGAGGGGTAAGAACTAAACAGTCCTTTCTTCTTCAAGATACTTTCATATCTGATCTTCTGCTTTCATTGGCGGAAACTTGTTCATGCAAGTTTGTCTGGGGGTTTTAAGAATAAGCAGTCTTCCCTTACTGGTGTGGAGCCAGCCTAAAGCAACAGGATTTATTAATCTGAGTGTGAACTTAATGAAGACAGTAGAGAACTAGCTGCTTCAGGGTGACAGGGTATATCTTGATCATGTATTCAGAAAACAGAGAGATATAGGTATCTGTGGTCTTACTTTTGTGGTTCCTATAATGCTGACTTGGTACTACTTTGTTAAATAATTTTTTAAATATTGTTTCATTTTTCATAATAATTAGAGACTCATTCTTGCAACTGAAGCTTGATTGCTCCAAGCCTTCTCATCAGTCACATAAAAGAATACATTTCCTTCACAGGGGAATTAAGGAAAAAAAAAAAGATGTTTTACATCTGGTTGAAGATAGAAAGCATCCCACAGAATTTCTCTGGGTTGATTGGTCTGTCAGAAACTAGAATTAAGCAGTTCTGCAGCTGTATGAATTTAATACCTGACTAAGTGTAAGTTCCCTCTGCTTTTTAACCTTCTGCATAGAGTAGAACCAGACAGAGGAATCTTGTAGAAATCTCCAGAATTTTTATATAACTTTGTCACAATTGTTGTAAGCTTTTCTTTAATGAAAGAATGTGTCAAGGTGCATTTTCTCATTATCTCTAATTTTTTAACTGACATAGTGATGTTAGAGGATTAGTGTTGCTCTTTCATATTTACTAAGTGTTTCTAATTAGCTTACCCTCTACACATCTTAAGTAGTGTTTGCAATCTCTCCATGTGTTCAAGACAAAACTGATTTGGATATCTTGAATTTCCAGCTAGTTCCCAAATCCTAAAATATTATAACCCATGTTCTAACTGGGCTTAAAAGTCACAGTTCTGGAGGGTTAGAATATAATGTTTTTTTGGAGAGCTTTGGGAATGAGTGTTAGAGCTGTGGTGATTCAGATATCCTCCTTGAAGCTTCCATCATGTTGAGTTTTGGTGGTATCTATGTATGCTTATTTTGTACTTCAGATTTTCAAGCTAGCCACAGTGAATCTTTCCTCTGATTTGAAAGATTGAGGAATTTGCTGTCTGTTACTAATTCAAGTTCTTGTCTAGAGTACAGAATTCAATGAAACAAGAAGATACAGTTATTTGTAGAAAGACAAGGTATCAAATTCTGTGGTATAACTTGGGACCACTTACCTGGCTAATGGTGACCAAAGTTGCCTGGCTTCAAGAATTCTGTGTTCTCAGGGTGCACGGGGGTTGGATATGGAGTTTAGTAGAACTCTAGAAAAATATGGATGAATAAAGATAATTAATGGTTAAGGGGCTTTGTGAGATCTAGGCTGGTATGGTAATATTTGTCTGGATTAGAGAATTAATGTTTCACTACTGGATTAGAGAATTAATGTTTCACTACTTACCTGTAAATAACATAAGGAAAGGGGGGATGGGTTCACAGCTTAACTGGCTGACTCTTCAAAAACTTGTATTTTCTTTTCAAGTTATTAAAACTTAATTGGTCTGTGTATAGTAGGTTTAATACTATCAGCTTCTCAAGGGAATTCTAGCTCCATCCAGGGCTTGACAGACAAAATCTGCAGTTCAATACACAGAGTTAATAGGTTCTGTAAATATTAATAAAAGAAATCTATTGTATCACTAAATCTTTAGGGAAATTACTGGGATGGTTTAATTTTTAAAAAAGAAACATAATCTTGATGATTTTGTGGAGTTTTCTTACTAAAATTATTTTTAGTAATTGAAGTGGGTATCATATTTATTAGATAAACTTTAATAAAATCTTCAGATGTATTGGGTAAACTTACAGGAAACTAAGTGTGTTTTTAAAACTCAAGGAAAAAGAGGTCTTTGAAAAGTTAGTATTCACTTCAGGGAATGGTGTTTGACTAGAAAAGAGAAGCTTGCCTACGGCTTTCTTTATATTCTTATCTTAAAAAAAAAGAAGTAAAAAAGCTGTCATGATGAAAGCAAATCAGGTGTTGTGTGCAGCTTCTCAGCTGAGTGGATACCAGTATCTTTGCTGGGCAACACTTAATGCCTGGAAAATAAGATGTGTTTCTAGTTCTTTCTAGAACTAGAAGCAGTGAGACGTGAGCAGTGCAGCAGCAGAGGTACTCTGGCTTCCTGAGCTACCTGTGGATGTCCAGGAAATGTCTGTTTGCACTAAATGTAGATGGGAATAGAACATTTAAGTTGTCTGGACTAGGATCAGCCAAATTAAAATGTTGTCCATTATCATGCAGAGATGAACTGTAAATTATACTTATCTGAAATGGTGTGGTACAGCCCTAGCTCATAATACATTAAAGAGATTTTCAAACAAAACCAGCATCTATGTTCAGGCTGCCCTATGGCCTCTAGATGCGTTTTGCCATGCAATCGTTCCTAACAGTGGCAGTTGCCAACAAATACATGTCAGTTTTAATGTTTTGTTGCTTTTAAATCTGCAAGGAATAAGCAAGCCTCTTACTAGGGGAAGGGATAAAATGGGTTATTTGTGGGAGTCTGGCAAATTATAGAGTAGCTGGAAGAAGATCCACTTTCCTCTGTGGGTTCATTACCTGATATTAGCAATTTTACTGAACCCTTTAATGCAGGTAGGCAAAGTATTTTTGAGAAGCCAAGTAAGGACAGTGGAGAAATCCAGTGGAGGGAGGGAAGATGGTTGTTTAGTTTGTTGGGTGAGTTTTTTTTTTGTACGAGGGAAGTAGGTGAAGCTTCTTAAGAAATGGAAATTATTTAGCTAGTTGAGATTACAAACACAAATTACAAATGCTTGTCTAGCATCTAGGAGCCACATGAACCTTCAGTAAGGAAAAGTGCAAATTAGAGAGGTAATTCTGGCAGTAGATGTTAGAAAATACGTTTGCTAAGAAGGAATTGTTGCTATTTGTCAATATACTGGGAGCTGAGGTGCTGTGCTGAAGGCAATAAAAAGTTGTTGCTGTAGATGTTGTAGGGGAGGGTAGTCATCTCCCATGAGCATAGATCTTCAATATAACCTCTTTTGGTGGTCACCTAGGGGAAATTCTCAAACAAAATGTTATTCAAAACAGTGGTAGTCATGTAGGACCAAGCATGCATCTAACACATATTTTAATTTTGCAAGAGACAAAACACTCCTACTTAGACTGCCTTAATCTCTGCACATGGAATTAGTTACCTTGCCTGTCCACTGCCCTAACTGCTGTGCATTGTCTACTCAGTGAACATAAAGTCCTGCAATGCCTCTTGTTTTCATCACAGAAGCCTGTGCTAAATTGCTTGGTTTCTTACTTGGGTTTTGGCTATTAATTTACACACTGTCATTACTGCTGTGTTAGTTTTTCTTCTTTTTCTCTTTTTTTTTTTTATCTAAGGAAGCTTGTTACATATGTGTGCTCAACAGAAGCCTGGTATTAATATCAAGTACAATAGACTTCATATTTTACAAACTAAACATACTAAATAACATGGACTAAAATAGGAGGAAAAATGTTTGGTGTGGGATTTTGTCTTTTTTTTTGTTTGGTTGGTAGTTTGTGGTTGTGAGGGTTTTTTTATTCTAATAAGACATTGAATACAGTCTACTATAAAAATGGCCAGTGTGGTTTTAAAACCATGTCTGCTGCCTCATCATGCAGGTTCAGTAATCTTGAGTTTGGGCTCACATGTGCAGTTGGCTGGTTACAATATTCTTTTCCATTAAACATTTTTGGATCATATCATGCTTTATGAGCAAAGGTTAACTAGGGCCTGAAGGAAGCTCGAAGCAGCAAAGTATAGATGTGTTTGTAGCAGAGACGACCACTGGCCAAACCCAGGATAATTACTGCTCCATATTATTTAAAGATATGCCTTTTGTTGTTTAACTCTGCTAGTGTCATCCAAAAGATGATGTTCTGCCCTGATTTATATGTCCAAAATCATTGTGGCTGAATTCTTATCTCCCATATGGTTTCAGTTCACATAATCAGAAAGGCTGTGTGATGTAAGAATGAATATTTTGGTCTGGGAGTTGTGAATATTGTTATCTTACCTGTGTGTTTCTCTGCATTGGCATTGGAGCTCTGAAAATCTTTATGGTGCTGTCTTTTGAAAGAGTGTATTTGCATAGAATTTTTTTAATGGGTGAACATGATCATCTTGTCAGCTAATGGAATAAGCTTAGTGAGGGAATGCAGTGTCTGGATACTTGAGAGTATAAATGGGATAAATGGGGCTCAGCATTTCTCACTTTCAGGAGTCTTGCATACAGTCTGAAAAACTGGTTATTTTTGGGATTTCTGATTCTTGCAAGAATTCATTGCCCCAAGTAAAGCATTTGTTAACTTGGTTGGGAGAAGGCTTTTATGGATTTTGTTTTATATCTAAAGTATTAAATTGCTGAAACCAATTGTTACAATGATCATAAGGTTATATAATATCAATACTGTTTCAATGAGTAGTTATTTGTTTGGGAACTCTCCCATAGATTATATACAATATTGGAACTTCAAGATTACTAAAACAGTTGTATGAAGCTATTTGAAAGCTATCCTTAGTGTCTGGCATCAGGAGAGCTCTTACAGAATGGTCCTTGGATGCAACTGTTCAGGCTCTGAACCAAGCAAATGCATCTCCTCTCCATTCCTCTCAAGCACACTGCCTGGGATTGTTGTCTCCTGTGTAGCTTTGAAAGTAGGAAGTCACGAAATTATAAACTGAACACATGTAATCCTTTGGATTTGCAGTGTGTCTGGAATTTCAGTTCTGGCTGAACTATGGCTGGTGAAGAAACTGCCTTAAACATGTGATGTGATGGCAAGGGCAAATAGCCTTTTAATGTCACTTCATGTAGAATTAAATAGGTCTGTGTTTAGCAAAGGCCATTTTTCTATTTCTGTGCTCCTTGGAAGTGCTTGAAATGCTCAAAACTTTACTGCCCTCCCCCCCCCCCCCCCAAATAATCTTAGCTAAGAAAATGACTAGGGAACAAGTGAGTGGAGGCTTTTGCTTCCTTTTGGCAAAGCTGCCCTTGTTCATGCTTGTTTCCTTTTCTACCACTATCATGGTTGAAAGGCCAGACCATGACCAGGCAGTGCTGCCTGTCTGAAGCTGCTGTCAGGAGATGTGTGCTTGTTCATGCACATCACCCTTCCCTAAATGTATAGCCTGTGCTGAGAAGGTAATAGTATTTAAGAGAGACAAGTAGCTTAAAATAATGTCAGGCTACTGGCTGATGTTTAGAAAGCTCTTGATGCCATGTGCCAGCATCTCTTATACACCCTTAACTTTTCATATTTTATCATGTTCTCATGTTACTGTCTCATATTCACATTTTTAAAACCCTTTACATAGGCTTCAGGCTCTTTAGGAGCCTCCAACCATTTGATTTTATCATTGAACCTAGTCTCGTCTGAGTAGTTGAAGCTGTGCTGTAGTAGCAAACTTTTTTTATAAGATAGGTACAAAAATTATTTTGACTTTCGAATTGAAGTAAAATTCAATATAAAAAGTGACAATTGTATGGCAACCTCTGGACTGCCTGTGGGGAGCTGTCCATAGACCCAGGCCCCACATCTCCAGAGACTTGAGGAGAGGTGAGGGGAGGCTGTATCCTGCTGCTGGCTCTTCATGTGCCCTGTGGCAAAGGATGGGCTTGAGGAGCTGCCTGCCCTGTGCCCTGTCTCAAGGATGGAACTGAGGGCAAGACTGGGGATTTGGATCTGTGCCACATCTAGTTTGCCATTGCTCATATATCTGCTGCCAGTCAAATTAAAACTAATTGCTCAAAGAAAGCTTGTTTATATTTGCTTTTTCAGAACTTTTTATTTTTCATATAACTGTAGAATGGTGTGAGTTGGAAGGAACCTTAAAGATCTAGTTTCAACCCCTTCTGCCATGGGCAGGGGTTCCATTCCCTAGATCAGATTGCTCAGGGCCCCATTCAACCTGGCCTTTATTGAACATGTCTGGGGATGGGGTTTCCACAAGCTCTCTGGGCAGCAATTTTTGTCTTTTTGTCACTGTAATCTACGGTGCTCAAATTGCGAGACAGAAGGATTGCATTTCTTTTGGGGTTTTGAATGTAAGTAGCATTGAGCATGAATTGATCTCGGTAAAGTTCTCTTAGAAAATCTAATCTTCAGACTTTGTCTGACAAAAATGTTAAAGCTGGACAATCTTGAGGTATTTACCTGATGTTATTGTTGTGAAGTACTAATTTTGTAATCAAAGTGCAACAGAAGAGTTTACATCATGACAAATCTTATTTGAGCAAAACTAGTAGTAGTTTGACGGGTTGACATGCATAGTTTTGTCATGCTTTTCTCATTTCATGATCTAATGCTTTGTAGATAGTTCAGTTATGGGTCTTGTATCAGCTGAACAAACACACAGCTATCTGGATTTCTGGTATTCTGATATTATAACACTAAATTCTTTAGTTTTCATAATTTATGCGTCGTGCCAGTGCTCGTGTTTTGGATAGCTCTCCTGTTACTTTCAGTTGTTAAATGAGAGTTATTTGAGCCTACAGATCTAGGAGTGTTCAGATAGTGAAGATCTCTGTGATCTAGCTGGAATGTTTCCCAGCATCTTGCTTGTGTAACCCAATAGGGTTTCTCCCCTTCCCTGATATGTACCTGTATTTTAGCACGGGAATTTATGGGTTTAGAATATTGTAGTCTTAAGGTTAGCACTTGCTACTGTCCTCTGCTTGGATACAGAGGTATAGAGCTCTGGCTTTTAGTTTTGGGACACGAGGGAAAATCCAGTTTCCCTATATCCTTGCTGTTCCAGCTTTTTGATCTCTGTTTCTTCTTCTGACAGTCTGTGTTTCCCAGGTGTGGGAATGTCCGCGTCCCTGTCCTTCAGGGCACGTGTAGGGTTTTCCTTGTTCAGTGTGTTCCATACCCTTCATCTGCCCTCGTGGGGCAATTTAGGTGCTGTTTAGTCTTAAACAGGAGTATGGTCAGGCTTGAGTGCCTCTTTCCAGTTGTCTGGTAAGGAGCTGGGAATTGGCTTGCAGGGGAATGCTGCCTTGCTCTCTGCTTGCTAGGCTCTGCTTCATTAGAAGTCCTGAGAGGGCACAGATGGGACCAAGGCCAGGAATGAAGCGTCCAGGACAGACTGTTGCACCCTGCCTACCACTGAGCAGCTGCCAAAGGGCAGGAAGCCTGACCTAACTCTTTAAGGAGTCAAAGTGATCTCAGTTGCATGGAAACAATCAATGAATGTACGTGTTCTCAGTTTTTGAGAGGCTGTTGGGGAATAGGAAAGGTCATGGGAGTACAGCTTGTATCAGATCCTTCTGGAAACCCCCTTCTATGTTGTTTTATTGCCTAGTCAGCCCTGGGTAAAAGGGAAAAATACATATTCCAAGGAGTGTGAGTAACTTCTGATGCTTGTCATGCTGTCAGGGTAGAAGAAAAATCTCAAAGGGTATTTCAGGAACTGCGAGTTCTCTCATATTTCTGTTCAATACACGTATTGTTTCTAAATCAAAAGCAGGGCTTTAAGCAAACAACCTGGGTTAAAAGCAATCTGCTTCTTAAAAGTCAGTTTTATTACAGAGCTTGCCTGTCTTACTCAGTGGCTCTGAACCTTTCTTGGCTTTGCTTGGAGAAACAGATTTGATAGTACGCAAGCACTTGAAAGGAAGACTAATATGACAGGTTGGCTTGTTGTATGTGTGGGACTGTCTCGAGTAGCTTAGAGTTTACAGTTTGCTGTTTGGCTTAATTCTCAAAGCAGTTTCCTTTTACTTAAGTATGGGAATAACTTTGGCTATGAACTCTGACAGAGGCATGGCCTCTGTTACTTACACTACCATCCAACTGAACTATTAACTGCACAGATGCTAGTAGCAGCTGGTTTTTTTTTTTTTAAAGGGGGATTTTGGAGAGGAAATTAAGAGGGGAAGAGTACAAATAATTGAAGCTATAGCTTCCGCTAGCCCTATTTAAATTTTATTAGTCTTTAGAGAGAGAAATTCTGTCATTCCAGTTTTATTTTGATGTCTTACAAATTGATGTTACCTTACATGAAAGGGTAAAATCAAAACTTTCTTTTTTCCAGACTACACGTGTAATGTGACTTGAAAATATGAAGTAATTTTGTCATAGTGAAGACTAGTTTTGACACATGCATGTGTCTGTGCTGGAAAGGTAACTGCATCTTGAGGCAATCCTGTTTTGTACAAAGCAGTCTACTCAGTATTATGCATTCCTTATGTATAGCATTCTTCTGGAGAAGAGATGAGCTCTGTCATCTCATCAGTATTTTGTTGTGGCAATCAGTCTTTTATACATCAATAAACATGGATTCCTTACTTGCTAGCAATGACAAAACTCCTTTGATGTAGTCCTGGCTGCATCTTGTGGCTGTTCTTTGTCTCAGGAAAGTGCTGATCTCATTGAGTCAGGATGACTGTATTTTATTTGTAACAACCAAGATGGTATAATAGTGATAATATATGTACGCTTTACTTTGTGTATATAAAAAACCCCCTACAGAGACATAAATAAAAAGCCAGTATCTGTAGCAGAGATCTGAATCTTTACAGCATTCTACCTGAAGGCTTAGGGGTGACCTAATTGCCTTCCTGTACCTGAAGGGAGGAGCCTGCAAGAAAGTTGGAGAGGGACTTTTTGCAGGAACATACAGTGACAGGACAAGGGGGAATAGCTTCAAACTGGAAGAGTTTGGTTTAGATTACATGTTAAGAAAAAATGCCTTACTTTGAGGGTGATGAGACCCTGAAACAGGTTGATCGGGGAAGTTGTGGATGCCCCATGTCTGGAAGAGTTCAAAGCCAGGCTGGATGGAGCTAGATGAACCTAGTCTAGGCATGGGGTTGGAACTAGATGATCTTTGAAGTCCTTCCAGCCCAAAAAGTCTTGTGATTTCATATAAGGAGAAAATACCCTCTTTTTTGGGGGCAGTGAGGGGTAAATTATAGACTGACTTGTGTGTCACATACCACATACCATTGTTATTTTCATGGCTGAATTCTCTTCAGCTGTTTGGGGGCACTGATGTGTGTTGACAGCTTAAAGCAGAGCAACCCAGAAGCCTGTGGTTCAGAGTAACAGAAGATTTATCCATCAGGTTGAGAAGTGGGCTTTTATCTCCGAGTAATTATTTGGCAGAAACATAACTTCCTGAAGGTCTAAACAAGAGTGGGCTTCTGCTTTGTTTGCTTCCAGGAAAAGCTGATTTACTGTATTCCAAAGAGAAAAAGTAGAAGGAAATAAAAAGTCTGTTCATTTGAATTAATTTAATAAAGCTAAAATATCAAAATATAAAGACACTGAATCATTCTAGCTTATTAGCAAAACTAACAGACTGCTTCCTCTTGGCAGAGTAAGGTTGATTTTAGTAATCTTACAGATGTTTTGGTGTCCAGAGCAAGCATTTCTTCTTTGTTCTTTCCGTGGTATGAGATATAAACTTAATGTGCACCATAAACAGTTCTCTGATCAAATATCTAACATATATTGGAAGCAATAGATAGACAGAGTCACCTACACAGAGCAGTTCTGGACTAAATGAAAATTGTGTAATAAGCTTAATGCTGTTCTTAGTGTGAAAAGAACAGGGTCGTGGCTATAAAATTTGAAATCTTTGGTTGTCCCAGGATACACATGCTTCTTGCTAAAGTTAGAAATATTGAAAAATGTCAAACTGAACAAATGTGGTATTGTCTTTCGTAACATTTGAAGAACATTTGATGAATTGCCCTTTTGACTGTAGTTGTTTCTATAGTTGTTTCTTATGCTGCCAGCTTTGCCCTCTTGGAACTCAAAGAAGGATTGCAAAAGACTCATGGGTTTCAAGATGGTGCCTTTGGCAACCATGCTGCACTGGATAACTACTTAGGATGTCAGTTCTTTGGTCTGAGAATGCTGAGACTTTTGTCATTTTTCTTGATTTTTTTTTTTTTTTAATGAATTGGTATTTTAGTCAAGATTCAGTGAAGATTGGCATTTTTAAAATGCCACTGCTAAATCAGAATTTTTCTCTTTAATGTGAAGAAAAAGTAATGCAGAAAACTTCAGGTTTTCTTTCAGAAGGCTGATATGAGGATCACCACTTCCGGCAGCACGCACTGCCATGTTATTTAATCTGCAAGGTGGGAGATGACTAGTTAGTGAAGTCTTAAACAGCCTGGTTTTAATTCTTAATTTGGCAAAAACCTCTCTTTGCTCCTAATTCTTCCCTCCTTCTCCTCTTCTCCCCTGCCCCAAAGCCTCTCCAGCTCTGGGATTGTAGGGGAGACTTCATATATATTCCATATTAAAGATGCTGCTTTGCTGAGAGCCTGAAGTTAAGTGGGAAGCCACCCGACATGTGATGTTAAGTTCTCTTGAGTACTTAACCAGGTACTTTTTGAATAGTCAGCTCTTTGAAGCTCCTCCTTGCCGTGATCTTGAACTGATCCTGCAGGTGCTTGAAGTACCTGCAGCCCTTTACACAGCATATGTGTTTGAGATGGTGTATCTGACTGACACGTTTGGAGATTGTTTTTCTGTGATCAGATGAAGTTTGTGAAAAGATCTGTTTAATTTTTCTTTTTAAACTATGTAGAATATGCCTGGAGATAGATATACAGATGACAGGACAGATGTTCCTTTGGGGTGTATATTGTTTCCTATTTAACCAAGTTTCTTGGCTCCTGCATAATAAATTTGTTGCAGAACTGGAAACATCTTTGAATCGTTCTCTACAGCACTTGATGGGTGAATTCATCTGGGCTTTCTAATTCATCTAGCTGGCCCTAGATACAACGTTCTGGTATGATCTGTTTATCATATATCTGGAGGCAAGATTTGGTGTGAATGTGTGATAACCTGAGACTTGCTATGCAGATTAAGGACTCTTTGTACTGAGATCTTTTAAATTATTTGGCTAACTGAAGGAATTTCAGGTTGAAGTTTGATTCATGAAATTAAAGTTATGAAAATTATTTGAGCCATCTGATATCTCTGGGTCCTCCATGCAGTGCTTTTCTTGGCATGGTAGGAGATCATATTCATCAAGCAGAAGTGTGGTGTTATTAAATAAGCAAGTTCCACTGTGTCAGATCAGTGACAGTCATTTGATTGACATGTTTTAGGAATGGCTGTGAGGTGTCATTGGGGTAGTCACACTGTGTGTTCTTATTTGTTTAAATCAGCATGTGGCACAGGCTGAGCACTGCAGCAGTACTAAGCAACAGCCATTGATGGGCCTCTTTGTTAGTTTTCCTCTTAGTTTTGATCTTTCTTAAAACAGGAAATTGAGGGTGTACAACTGGGATCTGATCTTCCTTGATCCATTTGCTAAATGGTTTTGTATGTACAGGATGAATTTGAAGAGGATCCTGTATTGTGAAAGTACTCAAGCTTCCTCTAAACTGGGAGATGTTGGTACTATTTCTTTTGAAATGTGAACTAGTGAAGTATTCACAGTTAGTCTTTGGCTTTTAAACGTTTGCCTGGCTCTCAGCTAGAGTGTCCTTGTATCCTCTGCTTCTGTAAAGCTAAGGAAGGGATGAACTCTTAAAATTGGGCTTTAGAAATGTGTAATTTTCAGGGTCTTCTTTCCAGAGTGCTGTTTTCAGTGAGTTAATAAACAAAACAACCTCCCTGCTAATATTTCTACTTCTGGCTTTAGAAGAACCTTACAGGTGATGTATTTTCAGGAATACAGCCTGCTTTGTACCCCATGCACTGCCTCATCTGTTGCACTGTGTAGCAAGATGAATGTCCATACTGCTGTCAGGTTTGATGATTTTTTTAATTTTTTTTTTTAGCACTGTGATACGGTTTTAAGAGTAGAAGAAAGCTAGAGTGGTTTTGTGGATATTCTTAAGACTTTCCCTATTGTTGAGAGAAAGTGTGCAAATTCTTCTCTGAAATTTTTTATGAGTTGAATTTGGAGGTCCATGTTGTTGTAGAGTTGATTTCATTACAGCATACATATTCCAATATTGGTAAATAAGTATTTTAAACTCTACTGATGTTTTGAGTATCCATTTCATGGTCTGTAAACCATGGATTTGTATCATTATGTAAGCAGGCGTCACATTGCACCTAGGAAACACAACTGTGTTTGAATTGGTATTTCCATCCCCAGCTAAATTTTGGGAGTACACAGCAGCAGTTAAATAACCAACAGTTTGAAGACTGATCAATTGTAGGAATCACAAAAGAGAGGGAACAGAGCAACATGATAACAAGTCCTG
Organism: Pseudopodoces humilis; assembly: GCF_049639895.1. Lineage (NCBI taxonomy): Eukaryota > Metazoa > Chordata > Aves > Passeriformes > Paridae > Pseudopodoces > Pseudopodoces humilis. The sequence goes on from NC_142201.1 coordinate 69,445,792, forward strand.
TAGCTGGACTACTGCTGTAAACATAAAGTAATCTTCACTAGGCTTTGTGGCCTTATGCTTTGCACCCTTCCTTATAACTAGCTTTGGAAGAAGCTGGGTGCAGCTGGGATTTTTCCTGAGGTTTTAGGAAGTGAGAATACACAAGCATGCTATCACAAGATTTGTTAAAGATCCTGAGTGTACAATCCAGAGTAGACCACACAAACTCTGCTTCAGGATGTTTTTGTTTTCTGTCTGTCAACAAATGTAGTCTGCTATGAAGATTATAATAATGAACTAATAATGTTACTGCATATTCTCTATGGAAACTATGCGCACAGAGAACAATAAAATCTGAAAGTTTATTTTAAGGCAGTAATGCGAGTAAATGTTCTGCTGAAGGTTTGTATTTGTGGTTGTGACTTGTTAAAATGGAAATGGAAAAACAAACAGGAAGAGCAGGTGGGATAGGTTTATTATGGAATATAGGACTATGTCTTGAATTTAACTCAAGCAGAGAGACCGTATCAACCTTAACCCTTAAATGCATTTGTCAGAATTATTCATATATTTAGAAACAAGTCCCCCCCCCATCATGGCAAAAGTTTAAAGTAGAATAAAAATTAATTAAAACCTGATTTCCTTAGCTTTTTCAATTTGAGCTCTGTAGTTGACTTGTTACAATCTGATTTTTTTTTTTCATATTTGTTCTCTGACACTTGGTGGTCTTATGAAAGAGTTTTTAAGCCCTTATAAAGCTCTAAACTGATAATGTTACTCTGATTCAACTGACCACTTAAACATGTGCTTATGAAGTGTCCATTTTTATTAGAATAACCCTCTGAATCAGGGCTACTAAACAGATGGACTTTTCATTTTTTGCACCTTCTGACTTTTAGGTAAAGCTGTATATTTTTAATATTTGATGGAAATTGATATGCCAGTACCATAAGGTTTGATTGGCAGGCACCTCTCTGGGTTTCCCCAGAGCAGCTGGATGCTCTGTGCTTGGGAAGGAAAACCAAGTTTATTATGGCTAAGTGAAAAACTTGCTATATTTGTTCCTAACATTCTATTTCTGTCAGAACTCCTGACAAACTTAGCATTTAGGCTTGATGGATACTCAGTAAAAAAGGCAGGGGTGTATTCCACAGGTGTGAGTTTATCCAGATACTTCCTTAGGATTACTATTGATTTCTGCTTCATCATGCTTGTTCTAATAAAGGATTGATTTAGTCTTGCTTGATGTGACTCAAAGAAACTTATCCCTTGATGTCAAGCACAGAGTAAAAGCGAGGGATCAAAGTAGGGATTTTTTACTCTAGTTACCAGTAATTAGTTGCCCACAGAAGGATATAGTTCCCCATGGTTTCCAAATGTTTGTTCCTGTGCTTGCTTGGAAGGTCTTCATTATATATCCAGGAGAATGGGGTCTGGTTTATTTGGCTTAATTGCACTGGCCTATAGGAGCAATAGTTGGTTTTCTTTTTTAAAACACAGCAATTTTAAGTAGTTGGAAGAAACAGAAATAATAATTCATGCTTTTTTTACTGTGTAAGCTGTTAGGCTGTAAGTTAGCCCCACATATGGAGGAGTAGATTGGGAGTTTTACAAACTGCTGGTAAAATGCAATGCCTGATCTGTAATCCTTGATTTATACTGTTCTGGGGTATTATTAACAGTGTTACTAATTCTGTGTCATCTTACATGTAAGATGAGTAAGTTCCATGACCAGGGCATGAATTGAATGAGACTTATCCATAGCTGTGATAATAAGCTATGGAGAGACTAGTAACCTCAACTGATGAGAAATATCACCTTTTATAAGTTCTGTGGCTTTTTCTTTCGAGCAATAGATGATGGATTTTCAGCAACCCTCCTGAACCTTGCCCTCAGATTCTCCTCTGTCTCTGTAGGGAGAAGTGCTTGGGCCCTGGCCTTCACCCTCCGTTGGGTCAGGTGAGAAATAGGGGTGTTCCCTCTGAAGTGCCCCAAGTGCTAGACAGGGAATAAGGGCAGGGAGTTCTCCCTTGGCTTCAAATAGTCAGAGAAGCATTTAATCCTGTGTGTGCATTCAGGAGAAGCACAGGGGTTAATTCTGCACTTGAGAGCAAGAAAAATGTTTGAGCAAGACTGAGAGGAAGCAGTAAAGAAAAAGAAATGACACTCTAAGATCCCAGGGGCAGGGGCTCTTGGGATAAAATTCTATTATTGATAACATTACCCAAAGTGTATCCGTTTTACCATCCTTGGAGTTTCTGTGAATGTTGTCACTGCACAGTAGTGTAGAACTAGATAAAACAGTTTTCTTCCCAAAAGACTTACCCTTGTTTTCCCAGCACTGGTCTCTAATGGTTTAAGCACAGTCATCTACTTTGTGTTAGATTTTCAGGTACAGTGTAAATAAAGTCATAAATCTAATCACTCTCATTTTAATGGGGAAACAGGGAATTATGCCAGGAGTTGTTCTTAAAGAAGGAGCAAAAGGTAATCTGTGTCTGAAGTGGCTGAACTGTGTTCTCTGTAACACTCATTAATCTAATCTGTAAATTTGTCCCCCAGTTCGGGGCTAGCTTTCTAGTGAATCAGAGTGAGTTTGATTACCATACTAGTGAGTGGGGTGAGAGAAAATGAATTGCAAAGCAACTTTTCCTCTTTCCCCTCAACCTTCCCCTTTGTGCAAAAGTGGCCTGATTATTTTTCTACCTGTTTGGCCCAGGAAAGCTGATGTATTTGGGCTGCAGTTGGGAAGGCTGTATCACGACTGCTTTGGGCACATCCATCATGCAGGACTGTGTGGTAAAGATGTTGGAGTCTGCTCTGAAACAAGATGTGTTACTAGGCAGGCAGAGGCAGCTTTTGCTGATTTGTGACACAAGTCAGTATGTCTGCATGAGATACTGTCAACACACTAGCTCATGTCAATGCCAGTTTGGATGCATCTGTACTGGGCTCTGTTATCTAGACAGTATGGAGATACCTTGCTCTAGTTTGAATGCACTTTTCTTGTATGAAAGAAATATTTTCTTTCTGTTTTTTTTTTTTTCTTCAGGCAACAAGAGCTTCTCTGACTCAACATTGTACCAGTCTGGGGGAGTCACTGGGCAAGGAAAATGATATTGCCCTGATTATTGATGGCCACACACTGAAGTATGCCCTTTCATTTGAAGTCAGGCAGAGCTTTCTAGACTTGGCACTTTCCTGTAAAGCAGTCATTTGTTGCAGGTAAGGAATTTTGTGACATTTTTGGGTAAAAAAATGGGCATGAAGCCTGTGAAATGGAAGCTGGTATGCACACTGCCACACTTAAATATGCTGGAGAGCAGCTTGCTTAGTAGTGTCCTCCTATGGAGGAGGAAGCATGTCCTTCATTAAAATTGTGTAATCAAATAGTACAATTCCCTCTGCCAGTGTCAGTCCCAGCTGAGTCTGCTGTCTTCTATAAAGTGATGAAAGAACATGAGAAAACATTGTGCTTGATTGCCCGATTATAGTAGACACTGATGAGAAAGAGTGGTATGGATGTCATTTGTAATCAAAATGTTTGTGTGACTGTTCAGCTCAGCTCTAGAGAAGGTCTCTTGATGAATTTAAGTTTTTCTTGACTTCTAGTTGTGTATTATGTGAGCATATGATAGCTGTGCAATTTTCCCTATTAAAATGTTAGCCTACTGCTTGCTTTGTTAAGTCACAGCAGAGTTTGCTGCTGTTTGTGGATATAGCCATAGACAGACGTGGTCCTATGTCCTGCTTCGGAGGGAAGGAAATAAGAGCCCCAAGAAAATGAAAATCAAAAGCTGGCTTACTTTACTTTTTGTGTAGCAGGAAGGCTGCATCATTTTTAACTTTGAAAGATTATATTATTTGAGGATTTTGTGTGTTTGTGCTTATTGCTGGTATTTGGGGAGAACTGTGACCTAGAAGGGATTGTTGATTTAGGCAGGCAGGAAGTTTTATTTGCATTCTAGAAGCAAGGCCTGCTTTGTGGGAAATGACTATATGGAGACCTTGTACTACTTTTTTGTAGTCTACTTTTATGTGTGCACTCTTGTACAAGTATCACATGGCAAAAGCAGTGCACCTGAAATAGCTGAACCCTTGGACTTTTTATCTGACTAGTTTCTTTCCATTTGTTTTCTGGACTGCTGTACTGCATGATACTGGGGCTAGAGCTGTTCAATGTGTTCATTAATCCCCTGATGATTAGATGGAGTATGTCCTCAGCAAGCATCAACAAATGATACAAGACTGAAGCGTGATTGATAGCACTGAGGGCTTGTCTGACCTTCTGAGGTTCTTCAATAGGTTGAAGAACTAAGCAGCAGAACCTCATGAAGCTCAAGAAGGGGAAATGCAAAGTCCAATGCTTAAGGAGTTACAATCCCTTAAAGCAGTAAACTGTGGGGATTGCCGAGCTAGAAAGCACCTTTTTCCAGAAGGATCTTTGGGTCCTTGGTGGACAAGCTGACTGTAATGAATTCAGCAATGAATCCTAGTGGCGAAGCAGACTGGTGTTACCCTGGGCTGCAGTGTAAAGAGCATTGGTAAAGGTTGAGGGAGGTGATCCTTCTTCTCCACACTGGTAACTTCTGGAATGTTGTGTCCAGTTCTGGGATTGTTAATATAAGGCACAAACAGGTTTAATGGAGAGATTCCAGTGCAGGACCATGAAGATGACAAAGGGGCTGGAGCATCTGTCATACAAGGAGAATCTGAGAGCTGGAAGTGTTCAGCCTGGAGGAGGCTCAGAGGGGTTTGTATCAGTTTGTATGAACATGCAGTAGACATGAATGAAGATGAGGGAGACAGGCTCTTCCCTGTAGTGTTCAGTGATAGCAGTTTTTCTTCTGCTGCTGCTGAATTTTTTTTAAATTTGGGCAGTGGCCTAGAGGAAGAAGGCACAAAGTCATAGAGCAGAGGTCTCATTTCTGCAGGTATTTCATGGAGTTACAAGTGTTATACAGGAGGGAGCTAACAGAAGTGCAGCCATCTTCAGAACGCAGCAGGCCCCAATGTAGGGCCACTAAGAGGGCTGGAGTAAAGGTACCTGGGGCTTCAAGAACAGTGAGTACCCAGGAAGGGACCTGACCCTGTGTTGTGTTCTGTTCGAGGGAAAGTTAACAAACAGAGCAGATTGAAAACTCCTGCTTTCCTACTCCAGCACAATGCTTGGGCAGAGATCCTTCCAAGGCACTTTGTTAGTTTATTTCTCGAAGATTTGACAAATTAAGTCAAAGACTTATGTAGCTGGAACAAATCATAAATAGCAAATTATTAAAATTACACATCAAATATATGTAATTAGCTGAATATAATAAATGGTCCTGTTTTGCCAAGAGACATGCAATACTGGACATTTCCTCTTCCAGTATTTCATGAGGGCAGCCAACAGGAGTTTTATTTATTAGTGAATTAGCAAATTGAGGAACAATGCAAAAAAGTACTTTAAAGTATGAATCAAAGGGGAAGAGATGATGTAATTTCATAGCTTAAAAGGAGGAATGAAAATAATTGAGTTTTAAGTCCCCAGGGAAAAAGAGGAATGCTTTTAATAACGTTTAAGGCTTTTCAGGAACCTTCCAGTCACTTGCCAGGTGCTTGATACTGAAGGAAGAAAAACATATTTTTTTAATGCTCTGGGTTGTTTTTGATAGTACTCTGTATGTCAAATAAGGCAATGCACTCTGCACTTCACAAGAAGTTTTAAAATGGAATTTACAAAGAGGACATTTCAAATTAGAGTTAGCCTTCAAACAAAAATGTTAATTGGGAGGGGGATGTGGCTCTTTAACTTAGTGGTATGATGTTTAATCACAGTAGGAGGAGTTTCCTTGCTATTCTCAACATTGCACAAATTTGTGGGGCTTAATATTTCATAAATTTACTAAAACATTTTCATCTTCTCTGGGGAGTTTCAGCTGCATTTGCCATTCAATTTTTTTAAAAATAATATAGTTAGGACATACTGTATATTCATTTTCTGGGCTTTAGGCATAAACTGTAGTTGAACTTGGTTCTCAGGGGTAATCTATTAAAATGAAACTGTAGTAAACCTGGCTCCTTTTTGCATTAAGATCGAGAGATGGTATCTTCTGATGGGGTTAAGTCTTCCACTGTTACAGTGTCTCTAGCAGGCCACTGGCGCAGTGGAGAAAAATATACCCCTCGGGAGACTTGGTAAAGCTAGCAAAATCAAATCAAACAACTCTAAGAAAAAGCCTTGTTTGTTAAAAGTTTTTCCAGAGACTGACAGATCTCATTATCTTTCCTCACACTGACTGGGATGTCAGTATGTCAAGAGCAAGCAAAACTTACTTTTCAGTGGAAGTAAATGTTGTTTGGAAGGCAGTTGAACTCATTACTTCATTTATGAGATCTGAGCTGATGATTACCTGTCTCTGGTTTTCAAAAGTTCCTTTAATGGACCTGTTTTTAGAGATGTTTTGTGAGACACAAAATGTTAAGGCTTGGGTAGAAGTGAGATTATTCTTTTAATAACAAAATTGAGTTATCATTTGAAATTTAAAATTGATTTATCATTCATCTAGTGATTATACACTAGCTGGTAGGTACAGCATACTGTTGAATTTGGCTTTGAATATTAAAGTACCAGAGAAGTATATGAATTGTGTGTTATGGCATTTAATATTTAATTATTTAATATTTTTAAAAATTCAATATAATTTTTAATTTATATTTAATTCTCTACTGAAGAGCCTGCCTAGAACTGGAAGTATTTGTAGTTGGATTAATGCGGTGTTTCAGAAACACATTTTTATAACTATGCTTTGGGAACTTTTTCTTCTTGTTTTTGCATAAAACTTGTTTGCAGGTGGCATTGACTCTGCCTTTGTATGGGTTTAATGCCATATTAACAAGACATCCATCAGGAAGAAGAAATCCATCAGCATTTAAGAGATTCAATAATTCTAAGCAGTTTATAAATGCTTCAGTAATTAAAATTAATTGTTGGACAGCCAAAGTAGTCCTTTGTTTAATTTCTTTCACAGTTGTAAGCACAACAGAACAAACCTCTCCAGAGATGTGTAGCATCAGGCTGCACTGGGCTGCCTCAGTGTGAATCTTTTCTCTTTTGCTTGTATTACTGACCATTACAAAATGGATGTTTTTTAAACAACCCCCAAGCAACAGGAGAACCCTGTTCTACCTGTGTTGCTATTGCTTGTAGCATGCAGGGAGGCTGGGGTGAGGACACGAGCCCACATGCTCACTCTGAGAACAGACACTAAATGTTCTGAAATGAACATACTCTTTGACTGGAGTGTGTCTGCTTGGCTGTTGAATGGGTAGGAGTAGAATGAATTGAAAGCAGAAGGTTGGAGAACGGAAGACAAAAAGCAGCTTGTGAAGAGTACATGTTGCTTGCTAATTGTTAGAGTCACTTCACCAGCTAAGGAGAGCAGAGAGATGAAGAGACAAGAGGAAAGTTCTCTCAGCACTGCAAGTTGTAAGGCTGTAGCTGGGGTGCTTCTGGTCTTCCATCGTGATTTAGAGGAGACATTAATAACATAGCTGACAAAATGAACATCTGGAATGCTTCTTAAATATTTATTCCCCCAACTTGCGTATTGTGTGTTAGTATTCGACAAAATGATTATTCTGTGCTGTAGTTCAGTGTGTATTTATTTATTGAACCAAAAAAGTCTCTTGCTGGCTTTCATTAGATAAGATCCCCATTTTCATGACAAAAAATTGCAACTCAGTTCTGATTAAGAGTGTGCTAGCCAATTCTAATGTTAATTGGTCCCAAAGAAAATTATGGTTGTGTTACATTTTCCTGTATGTACATCTTGTGTTTCCCCTCATCTGTCACCTACTAAATAATCAATGCTTATTCTCTTGTTCTATTTCTGCCAACTCATGACAGCAATATTCATCTCATGACTTTGAAAACCATGAAGGAAGAACCATTCTGACAGCTTTAGTGTTTCTAGATAATTGAAGTGGGAGGAAGGTTTGCAGTTGTAGCATTACATGTTGCTCTCTGCACTCTTGAATGAAGAATACTCACAGATGATTAGAAACGATCACCTAAACTGTTCAGTGTGTGTGTAGGGATGTGTAAAGCAATCCTGGGACTTTCTTATGATTATTTTTCTTAAAAGCCTGTTGGCTTCTTTGCAAGAGCTAAGTAAACTTGGAAAATATCACCAGTTCTGTGCTGGAAAGCTAATATGGGCAAACTTTAGGAGGGCTTATAAAATTCGGTAATTATATTATCTTCTGAGTGGCAAAGTGAGTTTCTGAGTTTTGAATTCTGTTCTTTTTAATTGGTGTTCTGAGCTATGACAGTTCCTCACTCTCATAGTTCAAATCATTCAAATGCATAGCTAGTGTTTAAACGAGAAAAAAATTACTGTTTACACTTAAGCAGTACTTAAAGATACTGTTTTAACTGGTATTATTTGTTTTTTAAATGACACAGGTGAAGCATGTTTCCCTTGGGTAACTATTAACTGCCTGACAGCCTGAATTTAAATGATTCATCCTATGTGGCCAAACATTCCTTGCCGCTTAACTTATTCACATTATTGTGACTGTTCCTATTTTTAGAACTATTTTGCTTTATTTGTTCAGATGAGGAAGTAATTCAAATGAAGTAATCTCTAAGTTGAATCAGTGTTCCAGTTTCTACTGCTATTCACAATTTGGCAAAATGTTTGCCTTTTTGAATTTATTAAAGAAAAATATGTAGCTAATTGATTAAGTTTGTATTGTGTTTTAAACTTGTGTAAGTCAATTCAGATCCAGTATCTGTTTTAGTGTTCACTTTCTGTTTACACTGGATGACCAGCTGAGTGAGTTTTCATGCTCATAAATTATTATAAATGAAAAATATTTTCCTGAAATATTCTGCTTCGCCTCTATTTCCTGTTTCTGTTACCATTCTTACTTACCACCAAGTATTTGGAAAGTTGGAGGACAGACATGAATACAGCTAAAATCAACCTTTTTCACTGGAAACAATTTTGTAGGAAAAATACTGCATGTCCTGAAAAAAACTTAGTAAGTTTGTCCTCCAGGTAATGTTTACCCTTGTTATTTTTAAAATTAATTTGTTACCATCTTTCATTGTGAGCCTAATATTTAGGTGACCAAAATCTTAGCATTTCACTTGATCCATCTCATCAAATGCAAGTGAAATTTGCCTCTTGAGCAATGGGGTGATAATACTCACAAACAGTTCCAAATGGTATCAGTGTCTTTTTCTTCACCATACTGCGTTATCTTGTCCAAATTGCTTCTGCTCTCTTCAGTTTCTGAGCAGGAGCAGCCAGCAGTCCTGGGTTTAGTGCTATACTTCCCAAACTGGAAAATAAACATTCCATAGATACTGCACATGAGAAAAAACTATGCTGCTGGAATGTATGCTATTTTAGAAGAAAGATAAAACTGTGGTTTGGAATACCTTCTGTTCCATGAGAAATTCATAGTACTGGTATATTTTTCTTTCCAAAAGTGCTAGTGTGTTAACCCCTATCTTCTGGTCAAGTTTCAAATTGAACAATTACTTTCTTCTCCGTGAAATTCCCCTGCCTTCTTCATCGAATATATTCTTCACATCCTATGCAAACCTGTTGAGAGTGATGGTGTGAATGCTAAAGGTCACCAGGTTTTAGTTCAGAGGTACTACAGAAAAATTCTGCTTGTGAACCCACCTCTAACTATTTGAATCCCTTCATTTTAAGTTTCTGTTTTGTAGAAATAGTATTGGAAGCGTGTTATCACCATTCTCTTTAAACAAAATATGTAGGGTCGGTGTTTGTTTCCTTTCAGTCTTTTTTATGGTTAGGAGGTGGCCCATGTTTTACTTTGGGCTTACCCAGGTTCCTCCAGTTTGCCAGTGCAAACTGTGAAGTAACTTTATCTTAGCTAACAACAGAATGTTTGAGCTCTTTCAAGATGGCTTGTGTGGCATGTGTAATATGTGGTCTCTGGCACAGTGTGCAGAAACATTCATTAGTGTATGCACTTGTGTCTGGTAAGAGCAATTTCTCAATACGATGAGGTGTATAGGCAAACTGTATCTCACTGTCCTGTCTCCAATAAAGCTTCTTCCCAAACCAAAGATGTCAGATACTGGTTCTCCACTAGGCTTCAGTAATGCCAGTTTTTTCCTCTTTAGGCATTCTGGCACAATGGACTCTTGACATAGTTGTCCTTTTTTCTTACCACTTGTCTGTTGTGCCAAATACCCTTTTCCTGAGTTCCTGGAGCAGTGTGTTGTCTGCTAGGGAGTGACTGAATGTTTCCTCTTATGAAATTCCCTTCTGGTCCTTGGATGGAGTCCAAGGGTCTGGTGCCTTTCTACAACCTTGCAACTGGTTTGTAAAGATTGTGTAGGAAAGTTCCTTAATTCCTTTCTCACCAGGTTGCAATTGCAGGGAAGTATTTTACCTTTTCTGTTTTCTTGTAGTGTTTTGTCAAATGTTACGAAGAAAGAGGTAGCCTTATCTTGATCATTCCTTACTATTCTGAATTTTCTTCTCTAAATATTTGGTAGTTTTAAAGTTCTCAAAACTTTTCCTGGGAGAGGATTTGAGGATTCTCCTTGCTTTTATTGAAATATTTATTTTTGTCTTCCAAGTTTAATATTTGAATTTCACTAAAACCCTGATGCACGAAGGTACAGAGGACAAAGGCCTCTAAAGAATATGTGGTGCTGCACTGCATTCAGAAACAAGACTCAAACCAACTGTAATATTACTCCTTTCATAAGATCCAACAGAGTCTTGTGCTCTATCCCACAGGACCAGATTAAATATTGTATTTTCCATTGTTAAAAGCAGAGATATAAAATTACAGAGGCAGGAACAGTCTGTTCTGCAAGCTTCTTAGTACTGCAGGGAATTACCTTCATGAGGTCTCTGGGCTTTAGGGCACTGTAGTAATATGTGGGACACTGAACTGGTAAAACAGCTCTGGTCAAAGTTTCCAAAAGTGCTTAGTGTTGGTGGAAGCTGACTCTAGAGCATGTCTAAGTTCAGTAGAAGCCCAGCTGAATCCATACTAGATATTTGGAAAAAATTGACCTTATACTTAAAAGAATGGCTAAGCTTAAATGTATTTCTCTGCTATTCGTATCCTTGAAGTCATGATAATAAAACCAAAAGTATGCTTGAGGGAAATAGAGTAAACCTGATTTGATTCAACAGGCTAGACTAGGAAGCAAACTCTTGAAGTTTGTTCACATGAGTAGAAAAATGAAGAGGCTCTGGCTCCAGTGGGCCATGCAGTTTTTGGCCTGCTTGTGTGCTTGAAATGTGTAGATCTACAGCTCATTGAGTGTGTGAGTAAATACCACCATATTCTGCAGGGCAAACCAGGCTGCCCAGTTAGAAGCCATTTAGCGAAGTAGCCATGTTGCTGGTGTAATAGCTTTTTTCAGGCTTAGACTTTCCTTTGCACAGTTGCCCTCAGGGAGTGGAAATAATTATTTGCAAAATCCTTTGTGTTTTGCATTGTTTTGTGTTTTGTAAGGAATGCCTCACCTGCCTGTGCAGATCAGTACTAAATTCATCCTTTAAAAAAAAAAACCAAAAAACTTTGTGCTAATAATTCTCCTAAGAAAAGGCAAGTGAGAAAATGTATGAGGAATACCTGTACTTGCAAAGATGTACTCCAGAACTTGAAGAAGTTACCATTCTTCTTAAGGGCTCTGTGTTCTGAATAGCATTGGCAGGGTAAAAATGGTAGACTCAGATTCTGCATTCACCTGTTCTCATGCTTTTTCTGAAAAAGAAGGTTTAAATAGCTCCTCCCTATTCTGGAAGGGCTGCTTTGATACCTTGTTTTGGCATGTGTGTTGAATTAATTTTTCTTCTACTTTTCCAAACTTGCTTCTCCAATAGTGTCTAGAATGGATGACAGTGATAGACATTGAGAATTATGATCTCTTTTAAATCTTGCTCCTTCGTGTCCCCCTTCTCTTATAGTTTTCCACGTCATGGTACACTTATACATTTAAATTGCTCTGTCTTACAGGTCTTCTGTCACATCTCACTTTGTATAATATGTGGTCTTTGCGCACTCCTAGGATTGTTTTATTTATGCTCTACATAAACCTTTTCTTTTCTACATAAACACAACAAATTCAAGTTCCTACAAGGAGCACTTTGATCAGAGCTTCTAAACCTGTGTAGGGTGTTATCTGTGGCTCTTTGCCTACATGTGATCTTGAAAGAGCTGTTACTTGTGGGCCTTCATAGGGAGAAGCAGGAGTCCTAAAAACAACCCAAAACTTGACATAATGTATTAAAGTGCTGAAATAAGGACAAGCTATGAACTTGATACAGCTGGGCTGAAAACATCTGTTTGAGAACTCAACTGCCTGTCATCTTTCTGCAAAAGAGCTTGTTGTTTGGAAGCATGTGCTGAGCATTCAGAGGCTGCTGGCTGAGCTGATCCTGATGAGTGTGGGGAAGCAGGATTTCACAGTCTCTGTGGAGGTTGAAAGGTCTAAAGAACTCCTCTGCAGCTCAAGAATGGCTGCTATGATGGTTATGTAGAATCATTTGCTGTCATTCATTCCTCTGTGGTCTTTCACTTGCCTTTAGCCTTTTGTCTGGTGAAGTTCTGTACAGAACTGTCTGTACACAGAAGGTGAAAGGTCATTTTTCCATATGGAATATTCAGTGTCCAATCAGTGCCATGTCTCTCCAAAACTTTCTACCTCTAAATTCCTTGTCCTCCAAGTGAGGTGCTTCCATATGCCTTGGTACTGGGTTGTACAGATAGGTCATCATCCAAATATAGTCTTCATGGTGTCATGGATGGGTCTCTTGGAACAGTGGGTCAGTGATTTTGTCAGGAGATGGAATGACTCTGTACACTGCCATAGTGTCTCCAGGACTAGGTGATGTTGAGATCACTGCCCACAGATCAGGTGTGTGTGCTCATCTCTTGCCTCTGGTGAGGGTTGTTTATGGGACTTTTGTGTGTTGTTCTCCAATCCTCCAACAAGTATCCTTTAAAAACTGTCAAAACTAGCAACTAGTTCATAAAACCATCAGAGTTAATATAGCCATATTTTGAGACCTAATTTGGTCTTAATTTTTATAAATAGAAAGTAGCCATGCTGTGGGATTTTCTGCTGCTCAGATTGGGTCTTGGTAAACTTTAGAGTACTGGTTGGTACAGTGGGAACAAGAACCATGACTGGCTTAGAATTGGGGATATCTGCAGGATTGTTTTCCAACTCCACAAGATTTTTTATTTTTTTTTTGGCAGCTGCATTACTGGTTGGTTAAGAAGTTCCAACCTCATCTTGGAAGGCTAAAATCAAGCAACACTTGTAACCAGCTCACTTCATGCTATCAGGCAGGATTGCTTTTAACCCCTGGCCCTGTGACTGTCCCTCCCCTGGTGCTGGGTGGTTGACTTAGCTTTATTTTTTTAGCAGAGCTGGTTTTTGGAATCTAAGGAAGAAATGTGTGCAAACTTTCTTCTTCATTGTTTCTCATGTCTGTTTCTTTTGATAACCAACATGTGTGGGCTGGAAATCTAAGCTGTTCAGGGATGTTTAGTTAGGGTAGACTTTTAAAGGCAACATAGAGCTATTTTTTTTTTTTCTCCCAAGTGTCAAAATCTAATGCATATTTTTACTTTAATTGCTGAGCTCAGGCGTTCTTAGCACATTCATGGGGTTTGCTGGTTTTGTCCGACTAGTTGAATGGGTGTAGTAACCAGTGGGGATTTAAGAAAAAATGTCTGAGGAGCCCACTTCATGCTTATTTACAACAGTTGCTGTTCTGGGAGATTGTCCTGCTGTACCTGGTCAGCTAAAACCCTGTTCAGCTGTTTTGGCCATGTCTACTTCTGACAGTGGACCTGGGCTGATACAGAACCACAGAAGGGACCACAGTGGGGTCATCTGGTCCGACTTCCCTGCTCAAGCAGGACCATCCTAGAGCACATGGCACAGGATTGCATCCAGATGGCTCTTGAATATCTATCTCAGTGTGGGAGACTCCATAACTTCTCTGGGCAGCCTGTTTCCAGTGCTCTGTCTCGCACAGGGACTGATACCTGTGGTATCAGCGGGTATGCCACAGATACATAGTGGCTTGCTATCCTTTTATTGCATGGTACTGCCACTAGCGTTTTTTGCGTTTTGGTAAGTCAAAAACGTGATGAAGTAATCTCAAACGACTGAATAGCTACTCTGAAAACTGCACGCTGCCTTTGTGAAAGGTTCAGTAACATGCTGTATTGCAACATTTTTTGAGAGATTTTATTCACCACAAGGTGACTTTTATTCATGTTTTGAACTTTAGAGTTTTAAAATATCAAGTGCCTTCACATTTAGGGAGTAAATATTGTATGGCTATTTTAAAAGCAAATTACTACACATGGTTCTTTGGTTTACAAGCTGATATGTATATACAAGTATATACAAGGTAAGCAAGGTTCATGCAGATATGTTTTCTTCCAATGATCTTCTTCTTTAGTTGGGGTGGGGTGGTGGTTTGTTTTTTTTTTTAGTGGTGTGGTTAACCTGAAGATCAGTATGGACAGAACACAGGCATCCTGTTAAGGCTGGCATACCTCATAAAAGCAGGGCACATCCCAATGGAGGCTGTTGGCCCCAGCAGTTGCTATGCAGTGCACTGCTTTGAGCGTGCAGTGCTTGTGGAGCTCCTGGCCTGTGAGAAACTGCATGCTTTGGGAAGCTGAATCCCAGCTCTGCCTCTCCTCTCTGCACAGTTTCTAATGTTTAACCAGTTGTTTTGAGGAAGTATGTGAATCTTTAATGTTGTGGATTCTACTCAGCCATCAGAGTACTTCCTCCCTGCAGAGAAAAGGCTACTTAATTCAGTTCATGTTCATGGCTGGGGAGGAATCGACCTTCAGGTACAGCATTTAGTGCTTGGGCATCAGTGCCCACTGTCACTTACTGGGTCTTTTACCTCAGCTTTTAAAGCCATTAACATGATGTCCTGATGGGACTGGAGAGCGCAGACTTATCTCTGTCTGAGGTGATAATGTAAACTAAAATAAGGGGTGAAGGTGGTGGAGGTTGCTTTTGTAAGTAACAGGCATTGGTTGGGGACCCTTTAGTCATAACACAGTTGTTGAAGCTCTCCCCAAAGCAAGATCTGCACCTGATTTTATTTGAAAATAGATAAGTAAAGAACTGCATAAGCATTGCTTGATTTTTAAAAAAATAAACCTTATCTAATTACTGCTGGTATTATTAAGGGTTTTTTTTTTGCTTATCCAAAAAAATAATGTTTATATGATGTGGAGCACAAAAAGTTGTCTGAACCCTAATTATGCTATGGTTTGTGGGATCCCTGCCTGTCCCAACTGCAAAGACCAAAGGTCAAAGGAAAGATGGCACTTAACCACTTTCCTTCTCAACTACTACTTTCAAATTGTTGGTTTAAAACAAATATATTTACTTCAAATTTCAGGTAATAAAAGTATTCCCATTATACTGCGAAGAACTACATGCAACAGAAATTGAGTCTAATTTAAATGTCAGAAATAAAGAAATGGTGAGTTAAAGCTTCAACTCTGCCCACAATGCAACTTATGGTACCACGTTACAAAGTTTTGGAGATCCTGTCACTGCTAAAGAGGAGAGTTCTGACTCAAAAATGCAGTCACAGTGTTAATTTTTCTGGTTTTGGTTTCTTCTTTTATCTCCAAGTGTTAGGTGGGAGTAGGGAGAGGGTAATTATAGAAATGTCTAAGTCCAGAAAACAGATGGCAACAGCTTCTTTAGAGCTTTTGTGCTTTATTAGATGAATAAGCATTTAGGGGCCTTTTAAAAGCACGTGTCCTGGACCCAGTACCATATCATGAGTCCTTAGAGCTTAATATTAATGTTTCAATACAGTTGGGATCTATTACAGGATACAAAATAGCTCCACTGATATAGAGCTCTGTTTTAAAGGTATTTGTGCCTCTTATCAAAGGTTGGCTCCTGATGTACAGTTCATGGCTCTACTAAGAGAGGAAGAAGTGTTTCAGGAGTTCTGGCTTTTTTTTGCAGGCATCTCTTGGGGTAAAGCCAGTTCTTGGTCTCTGCAGTCCTTTGCTTAGAGGTGGGTCACGTGAAGGACCCCAAGTGGTACGAGGGGTCAGACTTGCTGCTCTTTCAGTGACTGGCAGCTTGGAAGAAGCATATTTCAAAGTATGTAAAGCACAGCAACAATTTCTGTACCTTGGCATGCTAGGATCAGATGTAGTTTGTGAAAACAGGAAAGAATTGAGCTATTTTGTCTCAGTCCCAGGTGTGTCATGGTGTAATGGGGGCAGGTCTGTCTTTTCAGTGTTCTCCACAGCAGAGCAATTTTTTTCTGGGCCCTCTTAACTTAGAGAGAGTTGCAGTGAGCCTGGAGAGCTTTGCTGAAAAAACACAAATTGCTCGGAGAGTGGACAGTGCAAGGCGGGGGGGGAAGGGATTCTTCAGCCTGCCTGGGAGACATTACTCGGTTGTGATGCTGTTCCAAATCCATTTCATTAATGTGTGGCACCTGATTCGTCCCTACTATTTTGCCTGTTCAAAGGAACGAGGTGTTTTTATTGTGGGATTCTGGCATGGGTTCTCAACCTGTACTGATGTTTGAGGGTGTGCAGCCATTTTATATGAACACAGACAGCAGTGTAATAAGACAACAATATCCAGATGTTACAAACTGCATCTTTCACAATCATAATATCCTTTTTGTATCTGATTTTCCTCTTCTAAAACCACTGTTTGCATTTCCTTTTTCCTCATATATCTTCCACCTTCTTCAGATTGGGCCTTCACTTCATTTTTGGATTTTGGTCTTGAATACCAGGCTGACAGGCTGATCTGTGATGCTCTTGCCAGTTGGTTATGTCTTGGGGAAAATTAATTTTTTTCTTCTTTTATTGGATATGTGCAGTAAAAGCCAATATTTTTCAAGATGGTAGAAAGGAGGAACAATGGTGGCAGCAGCAATTTAGCTGAAGGTGCAGCAAACAAGCCCAGCTCATGCTCAGTATTCACACTCCAAGTCCAGAATGGGAGGGCTGGAAAGAATTTTGGTTTTGGCCTGAGAATGAGAAAAGGATTAAAACCACTAAACTTTATTCTGTGTTTTTTTTTTTTTTTCTGACAAGAAGAAACTGAGTGGAGAATGAAGTATAGTATAGTGTTTTATGCAGTGATGACTGAAAAGCATAAAAAGACTTTCTTCTATTGTCAAGTCTAATTGGAGGCTGGCACTGATTAGCAAGAGGAAAGAAGTCTAGGAAAAGAAAGACAAATGGGGAATTTTATTGAGTGGAAAGCTGCTGAACAAAAGAGGATTTTTGTTCTTCCGTATTTTACTGGTTTTAAAGGAACCTACAAACTGCATACAAACTATTGATAATTCTTCTCTCAACTCTTTCAAGTGTAAGGGTGGAGGAGGGGATGGGAAGATGTATGAGTGGTAAGTAATTCTTCTCAGTAAAGATGGTCTGTAGGATGGTTTGTTAGGAATTCTTGCACTGTGAGCTTTGGTCTTACCATTCTTGCAGTAGGAACAGTGATGTGAATAAATATATTACCTGGGGCTCTTTAGCAGTGAAACCAGAGCTCTGGGACCAAATCTCTGGTGAAGATATCTCTCTTCCTGGAGAAGATCCTGTTGGAATGTTAAAGTGCCAACAGCATAAAGTCTGTTATATGCATTATAGAGTGTAATGTGTTATATAGGCACATGAATCATATGGATTTGACTCTTTAAGTCAATGGAATTGTCACTTCTCTTCCAATTTAACACAAACACACAAAGGTGGAGTCTGCAAGTGGCTGTCGCACCTCAATTAGAAAAAGCATCTCAGCGATGATATGGAAGTGAAGCTGTAATGCTGAAGTTGTCAGGTTGCAGAAGCTCAGATACAGAGGCAGAAATGCTGTCTCTGGCAAGAGACAGCTGAGAATCTATTTCAGCTTCTTGCCTTTCCCATTTTAAAGACTTTACAAGGAGCAGTAAAAGAAACTGGATGGCTCTGTGTCTGTGGTGCTCGTTTCAGAAGTCTGAATACCTGATTTGTACTCCCAATTTTCTATGGAGACTTGAGACACCTGGCCTTCCTCAGCTCTCTGCAAAATCAGGGGGTGTGATGATGCCTGTTCCTGCAGGCTTTGCACAGTGAGAGGCTGTATTAATATATTGTTTGTTCCAGGATGGCTACAGGCAGTGGAGTGGTTCTGCAGATATGGGGGTGGGAATCTGTGTTTCACAGTAATAGTGAAAGGACATCTGTAAATGAAGAGTAGCTTTGTTTTTAAATATAAAGGGATTAGCAACATAATTTACAAAATTAGCAAGTGGCTTTTGAAAGGCTGATGATGGCAACAGATAGGATAAAGAAATGCAGCACCAATATCTTAAAGTATAAGAGCAAACTGTTTGGCTCTGAAATTAGTAAGATATCTAGCTAGCTTAGGTGCTGAAAGTAGTTGAGCTGCAGCTGCCACCAGCTTCTTCAACAGGATGAACTGCATAGTGTGAAGTCTAGGCTTCTCCAGCCAGGCTGTGAGTATCTGCTTGCCAGCATCTGCTGCAAAGAAATTGGCTCCCTGTATGTATGTTGACAGTAAGAGTCCTTGGTGCTAATTCTGCATCCATCCTTACATAAAATATTAACACCAGCACTGGAAGGTACATCTTGAGTAGACTTGAAACTAACAGAGCTGTGACAGATGAACTGCTGGTATGAATAAATGAAGAAGAATATTATATTTTTCTGAAAAAAAATCAAGTTACAATATATTGCAGGTTGAGAAATACTGCATGTGGCAAATACTTCAGGCAAGCCTTTTGGAAGCCTTTCCCCATAAAACTTGGGAAAAAAAATCCCCAGCTTTATTGGCCTAAATATTGCATGGACTAGAAACTTGCTGAAGGACTTAAAGCAAAAATAGTAGATGTGGCAGTAATTTGAGCTACAAGGCAGAGTACAGTGCTTGTAGGATAAATACCAAGCTCAGATTGAGTGTCTCTACTAATGATTTAAAGGAGGAGGTGAAATAGCTCATCAGTTAAATTCAGAATTTGATACTAAATGGGGATTTTTTGCAAGCTCAGATAGAATGAAAACAAGTACTAAGTATGGAGTGGTTAAGTCTTAGAGTATAAAAACAAGCTAAAAAGAAGTGTGTTTTAGTGAAGAGAGAGAGCTGGCATCTTTTTTATATGGGAGAAGTTTGTTCAGCATGTTTTACCTGGCTATGTCTCTGCCTCAGCTGTACTAGTTCAGAGACGTGCTTTGGCAGCTGTAATTAGTGTTGAAATTTTACTCCTGCTGAAGACTATGGCTAAGAATTAAAACTGGGTCATAAATACTGCAACAAATCCAAGGCTATTGTTAATAAGACCGTGCTACTCCAAACGGCAGTCTGATTCTGCAGAGATGCTGAGGGGCCATATCCCTTAGGACTTAAAACAAATGAGGACATTTAATACTTCAGAAACCAAACTAATTTTTAAGTTTCTTTCACAAAGAGGTAGTTATCACATTTTATGCCCTGAGCTAAGCTGCGGTTCAGCCTATTGTTACTTGGTGTTTATGCAAACTACTGTTTCAAAATATTTCTTAGTGAGTACTTAGTGAAACAAGTTTTTTTTTTCCTCCTATTCTGTTTATAGGGCACTCACTGAAGAAGAGCGGAGACACCAATTGTTCCCTCCCCAGTCTGTGTGGGTGTGTGCACAGTGCCTGTGGGGTATTTCAGAGAAGCAAGCAAATGATCTCCAGTGTGTTCTTACATTATAACACCCTTTAGCTGTGTAGGCAAGAAGTGGTGACTTGGTTGTTTTCTGTGCTCTGCTGTGTGGAGTCAAGAGCACTGATAGACTTTCAGTGGGTCCCGATTCAGAACTTCACCAGCTTTAAGGGAACGCAGCACTTCTGGATCTGCTGGTGCTATACTTGTCACTCTTGCCAAGAGCATTTTACTAGTTGCTGTTTCAACTGATGCTTGATGTTATTACAACTAGGGGAATGCATTGTTTTATAAATGGCATTAATAAAACATGTAATACTGAGGAAATCCAATGTTAGCAATTTTAAAATTGATCATGCACATTGTAAAGGTAAGTTTAAACACTCTAATAGAAAACATTTGATGGTTTTCCCCAAAATGTCCACTTCTGTATTCTCCCTGATTTAACATAGGTAATCCAGACAGACAAACCTGACACAAAGTACTTAATATTTGCTTTTAATCTTTTGAAAAATTATTTTCTATAGATTTTTTCAAAGCCTTCCACTTTTTCTGTCAAATAATTCAAGTCATTTGAAGATTTATTGCTATTAAACCTTTCAACTTTCTGGTTTGAGTTAAGTCCTAATGCCATTAGTGTGCCTTACCATTGGCTCAGAACTTCATGTCTTGCATTTGACAAACTATCCAGTAATTTTAGAAGTGCTGTAATACTGAGTTTTCCCAGTACTGAAAAAGGGAATAGACTTCTTACTAACAAAGGATGGAACTTGGGTGGGCTCCAGCAGGAAATTTTGCATCAGGCAGTTCATAAACTTCTGCCAAGAAGCCAATCATATGAAAGACAGCCGGTGAATGTGACGGGTTTTGTGCTGCTTGCAGTTGCTACAGGATGATTCTGAATGTCATTGTGAACCCTAGTTACTGCATGCTTAATCACTAGTACTTTCTGTTTCTTTTGTCATAGAGGGGTGGTTGTACTGAAAAATAAAATCTGGAGAATGGAGTGCCTACAGAGATGCTTATGGGAAGCATAGAGAATGGGAAGGGAATAAACTTGGGAAATGTTGTATGTGGGGAGCTTGAGAGATTAATGAACTGCTGAAGTGTAAAGGATGGGCCACTTGGTTTGTAGGATTTAATAGGCAAGCCAAGAAGAATATTGAAAGTCAAGACTTAATTGAGGTCAGAGTTTGATAGGGAATGCTGGTCTCTTGGAAGCAGCATTTTTTTTTGTTGTGTGAGAAAGGGGCATTTGTAGAGGTAAGAAGAATTGCAGTAGCTGATGGAAGATGATTAGGATGGGAGTAGGGGTTCCAATTTTATTTGCAGACGTGCAGGGATGCAGTATGGCTCCATGAGAATCCACAGCAGGTTTGTACTGAAGAATCCCAGGCTGCAGCTTAGTAACCTTTTCATGATGGACGAACAAGTTGTTCTTGAAAAGGCTTCCACAGTTCTGCATGTTGCTTATACACTCACAGAGTGGGCAGTGGTTTAGAAAAGAGATTGGAACAATCTCATACAGTCATGTGGAGTATTTCTTGTGCCTGTGATCTTTTGGGGAGATCCAGTTTCTACAGTCTGGGGTCTGTCATAGTTGTACTGGAACTTCCTGTCACAGAAGCAGCGGGGGAAACAAAGAGGGAATTGTACAGCAGACAGCTTCTGTCTGGTCAGATATGGAGAACAGACAACACCATTTTCTTGACTTGTAGAGTAAGTCTTGTCCCCAGTAAAAGCACTCCTGTTAAGTTGGAAGTAAAAAAAAAAAACAAAAACAATGTTTAAACATGAATTTATTGTCAAAATATTGATTTTTTTTTTATGCACAGTATTGAGGTGGTGAGTAATTACTGAATCAGGTAACTAATTTGGAAAGCTTATTGGAGAAAACACAGTTTGAAATAGTGGCTCTACCACAACCTTAAACAAGTCTTCCTAGTAGCTTCTTGTTTTTACTATTCCTAGAAAGAAAAAAATCCTACCCAGCTTTACCAGCGAGTGACTCTTCTGTGACATTTGCCTGGCAAGATAAAAAAGTAGTGACGTTTTACAATAGTAAAGAGAACCTGTCCCATTATATAAAGACTGTAACTGAATGAACCTTGATGCCTTTAACTGAGCTCATTAAGTATCTTACTTTAAGGAAAGTTCTCTACAGATTTTCCTCTGCTATGACTTGTGCATTTTTCACTGAGTTATCAATTCCTTTTCTTAGCACAATAACCCATGTCTTTTAAAGGCTCAGTGCAGAGTAAATACTTTGTCTGCAGCAAATGGAATATCAGTTTTATGGTTACTTTCAGATCTATTGGCTGGGTTTTTCTGGCTAGTAAAATCACAAGATGTAAATTGGGGTCTGTTTGTTCTGGTGATGACTGGAGTTTAGGTGCATCAGTAGACAATTCTGAGTATTAGTAGCTTCAGAAGTTACCACAGGTAGGGAAAACACTCTTTTGTTTATAGTACAGTAACCTTTCTCTTAGACTTAGACACTCTGAATTGACTTAGATGTTTATTTAACCCAAGCCTATCTGTGATTAAACTGATCAGTTTCTGACGGGCATCTGGCAGCAATCCAGTGGTGAATGTCTTTTTAAACTTGATTTCACTAACCATTTCTCTCTAACAAATGGTATCATTATCTGGAATTCAGGATGTTGAATGCTCCTGAATAGACTGTCTATTGCTTATGTGTGCAAGCATGCATATTTTTTTTTCTTTTGAACAGTTTATTTAAGAGGTTCTGCTTTTTCAATATTTTAATTTTTCACAGTCTTTGTGCTACTTGTACAGCATGGGAGAAAAATAGCATAACAGAATTTTTAAATCAAGTTTGTGGGGTTTTCTGACTTCCCTTTCCTTCACCAAAAGGAGCAATAGTTCAAGCGGCATGGAAGCTATCTCTGTATTCTGAAACTGAAAAACTATGAAAGTTCAATTAAAAATCAAAAGTGGTGGTAATGGTTGTATTTCTTGTGGTCTGTCTCTCAACTTACATGGAACATTTTAACCCTGATAGGATCAAATTATGCTAGTCCTTAGTCCTCTTTGTGGCAGTCGAAAGGGGAATAATTAAGTATTCCTTTAAAAGTTAAAAAGCTTCCATTTCTTTCTGTTGGTTTGCTTGCCAGTTGAGTTGTGTGCATAATTGTCAGAGAGTTAAAGAAGCCTTTTGTTCTGAAATGTACTGGAGAACTTTATGTACAGCACTAGTAGAAGGCTTGAATGACCCTGTAATCTAGTCTTAGTCTAAGACTAACTGGGTGTGTCCGGGATTAAAAAAGATAACGCTGAAGACAATTTAAGGTATCCTAATATTTGTCTTATTAGCTGGTTCTTGTGGATTTAATTTATGTGAGTTGTTCTCTGGAGTTCCAGGCATAAATCCTCTCCGGTAGTCAGCTGCAATACCTCCCTGATTCCCTGAGGATGGCAGCCTCATCATGTATACTGTATTACCAGGCATAGTAATTATCTGAAAGTGGTTTTACAGGTGAGAATTAGTCTCTCCTTTCCTGCTGGCCACATCCTTGCTGTTGTTTGTTTGTTTTCTTAGGATCTCTTTAGCTGTACCAATAATATTTTTCTCTAAGTGCAGTTATCTTTCAGAATAATTATGTATTAATTATCTTCTTTGTAGAAGAAACAAATGCAGATCTGCCTTGAAATCAACCCTGATGAAAAATTCTTAAAAGATCAGGTTGTTTATCTGTTTTTTTGTTTAATGCTAACAATCTAGTTCTGTTTCTCAAATATATTTTGACAGCAGAAAGTACTCAGTTTTAGAAGTTGTATAAAGCTTTGATAGGTTTGATACCAGAATGCTGTGATTTAACAAAGTGATTTGAAAGGCTGTAAAGGAAGTTTTGCTTTATTAAATTTTGTCTTTGCGACAAAGGTTAAAAATAAGACAGAGATGGGACATTTTTTCATGAACTCGAGAGTTTGCACTCCAGTGTGAATGCAACCACTGATACATAACCTCAGACATGGTTTGCAGATACAACCAACAGATGCCAGGGTCTGGAGGATCCTGGACCCTTGATCAAGGTGATTCCCTAAAGGTAACTGCTACCACATAAATATGAGGAGTAAGTGAGCATTTGTTTTTTCTTCTGCTCCACAACTACAAATCAGAGTGAGATGCCTGCCCAGGAAAGGGCAGTGGTGTACTCTCCGGGAATGTTTCAAATTTCCTTGATCTTTGCAATAATAAAACTCTTAGAAACAGCCAAGGCTCTGCCCCTCCCTTGATTTCACTTGATGGCATGGGGATAGTGCTCAATTTGTGAGGTAATATGTTGGGGAAAGGGCTACGTGAGTGCTGGTCTAACAGGGGACTCGGGCTATTTACAGAGCAGTAAAACCCCTTCCTGTTTTTAAGCCATGTCAAAAGAAGGAGGAAGGAACTACCAGATTTCCAGGCAGGCATCACAGTGCCTTTGCCCTTTCTTGTTCTCCCCAGTATTTTTCAGTGTTTTGCCCTTCATTCTTCTTTCTCTCCCATGTATCAAATTGTGTCATCTGGGGTTATAAGTTTGGATGTAGTTGTGGTTTAAAGACTCACTAATAAAATTCTCTTTGCAACTTCATTCTGTGAGAATCTGTTAAACATCTCCTATTAGATGCTGAGAGCTTGATGCAGTGTGTGATTGGGATTTTAAATCAAGTTTGTGCTTCAAATATAACAACATCAAGTGATGCTGTTATTTATAACAAATAATGGTGGAAGGAATTGTAGAATGTCTGAAATGGTGGAGGTGGTTATCTGCAGGTTTGAACCTGTTTCTCTGTTAAAGATTGGGCACAACTGCAGTCTAATGATCTTTTGACTGGTTTAACCATCTTGAACAATCTTAGAGACTTTTTTTAATGCTCATCCATTTGAAAGCTGATAGTGTAATGGTAGTGCTTTCCAAAGCAAAAACTCCAAGGAAGTCTTTGAGAATGCTTGCTGTTTGCATGATATTTATTTGCAAAATATTTGCATAGTGTGTTGTCTGGATTTAACTATACTACTGTTCCATTATGTCTGGGAATTAAAGTAAATTAATTTAGGGGGGTTTTGTTGGTTAAATGGACCCTCAGGACTCCACGTTTTTCTCTTCCAATGAGTGATGATGAATTCATCATGTTCTGTTGTAGCATTGGCTGAGTTTCTGAAATTATTTGTGTACAAGTGCTTTGAGAGCTGTTGAAGATGATTTTACTTTGTGTTCTAATAATGGAATGGTTTTTCTTTGGTGGAGCTTTATTCACAGCAAATTAATAATTAATAAGGTAGAATATGGCATACAATTTCTGCCTTTCTGCTATTAGCTACCTGTTACTGAAGTTGATTGTCCTGTTGGATTGAGTTACAGGATGTGTAGGCAATTGTGCTTTTGCCTGATCCTTCAGGATGGTGAAAATATTTTTGCCTACAGTATAATGAAAAAGCAAATAGCTCTTCTCATAATCACAAGGAGAAAGACTCACAAAACCTGTATGGATTTTTTGGAAAGGAAGGCACTGAACCCCCTTTACATGCAGTATGGACAGGTGTACTGCAGAATGAAATGCAGAGCACTGCAGAATGTGAAATGCAGTGCACTGCAGAATGAAATGCAGAGCACTTGCCTGAAATTTATTGCAGCAGTGAGAAGGAGTAGCAGGGGGTTAGTTTTCTTTCACCTGGAAGCTGCAATGCACAGTGTAAAATAGTGGAAGCACAAGCTACAATTCTAGTCTCCTTTTCTTCCACTGCCCTCCATCATCCAAAACTTCATCCCCCCAAGAGGCTCCCCCTCCAGTCTTTGCTGTCTGAGTTAGTAAAACAAAACAGCGTCTGTGCTCCAGAGATGACTGAGATGGAATTAAATTATTACTAGAAAGTAAACAACGCTCTCTTATCTGCAGGGAAATAGCCCTCAGCAGAAATGTTTTGTTTCCTAATTTGACCAATTTACACAAATCAATTTAATGCATCTTTTGCCCTTGCTTTGACACTTGCATTCTCAGACACAGAAGATCCCACCAGCAAGGGGAGAGAAAGCAGCCAGGCAAGGGAAAAGATGCTCAATGCCAGCTTCAAGTACTGAGAAATGTGAGAACTGACATCTGTCTGAGACACTTCTTCCCAAAGTGTGACACACAGAGAAGTCCTCTGTGGGATTTAGCAGGGGAATGTGTCATGGTACAGGAACAGCTGGCTACAAATACAGATAGCAGGCTTGAAAACACAAGCAAAAGGAAACCTGTGCTAAGCTGGCTACTGTTTTCTTCCAAATAATTTTCTAATCAACTCTATGGGTAAAAGTAAGTTCTTTGGTTATTCAATTGATTCTTCTAGTATTTATTTAATTTATATAGGTTTTGCTCTCAGCTTATTAAAAGTATCTGGCCCCTTCCCCACCATTACTTCTCCTTCCAGTCAAAGTATTTACCGGCTTTTGTAATAAATTTTTGCTTCTTTTTTTTTCCTTTAGGCTTTAAAAAAGCATATGTTTTTATTTTGCTTTGTGCTGTGATAGATGAGTTAGTCAGCCACCACCAAGACAGATCCATAACCGGTTAAAAGATAATATGCTTCTGATCTGGGAAAGCATTAGAGATTAGTCTAAGCATCTTGGTCATATGAATTTTCTCATTGATGGTGGAAGGAAGCTTAGCAGGGGCCCCATGGACCCAGCCTTGGTCACAGTTTTACAGCATAGAACCAGAAATGGCTTTTTTAGACTTTCCAGCTTAATTAAATTCTTCATATCATGTGTAACAGGTGGGATTTGGGGGAAGGGTGTGTATACAGGCAATGGAGGGGGCCCCAACCAAATTTTCACTTCTTGTTCCACCAGTTTG
Organism: Pseudopodoces humilis; assembly: GCF_049639895.1. NCBI lineage: Eukaryota > Metazoa > Chordata > Aves > Passeriformes > Paridae > Pseudopodoces > Pseudopodoces humilis. The sequence continues at coordinate 69,472,328 of NC_142201.1, forward strand.
GGTGGGTCTTAACATAGATGTGGATTCACCAGATGATTCTGCCATGCTCTTTGGTGTTTTGCGATAGGGTAGGATTGGACTGGGTAGGCATGCAACATGCTTTTTGAAAGACTCTTTCATGAAAGGCCCTGGAGCTGCAGGTGGATGCAATCAGATGGCTCTTCCAGGTTGTACTGAAGGGTTAAATGCTGCTGGTAAGGGTTTATGCCACTGGGCACAAGTATTGCAAATCAGGAGATACTTTTCAGACTACTGGGGAACTGTTCCATATAACTAGTGCTTCCAAGTCTTGCACAAAGGTGGAGATCAAAAGCTGTGAAGCAGCCATGTCAATAAAGGAAATTAAACCAGAATAATGGCAGCAAGGCAGGGGAAAAGAAAAAAGTGTATTTATTGTGGCACAGTCCAAGGACATTGGGCTGGATGGAATATCAGGCTTTGAACCAGGAAGTGTTTCAGTGGAGTGGGCTTTGGATTACGTATTATATTTGTGTTAAAATGAAAGCTGGATGTACTGCTGAAAGATCACTTGCTTCAGGACACTTGCAAGACTTTGAAATCTGCCTAACTCTTAAAATCTCTAACAGAGGTTTAATTTCTTGTTTTCAACAAAACACCTTAAATCCAAAGAACAGAAGGCTTGGTTGAGATATTAAGAGATCCAAGTAAATTCATATGTGTGGAAAATACTTGCATGGCAGCTGTAGAACAAAGAGAAGGTGTTGTATGAGTTGTAACAAATTCTTATAAAAATGTAGGGAGGATATTTCAGTGGTGAAAGCAGGGATCATGAGTACTTGTGGGGATTTTAGTTTTAATTGGTTGTTTTTTGGATGTTGATTTGTTGTGTGAGTTTTTTTGTTTGTCTGGGGTTTTTTTGGTTTGCAGTTTGGTTTTGGTTGGGTTTTTTTGCCTTTTTTGTTTTTATTAGTTTGCTGGTTTGCTTTTGGTTTGTGGGTTTTTGGGGAGTTTATTTGTTGGTAGTTGTTGGGGTTTTTTTTGGCAGGGGGGTGTTTTGGTGGGGGTTTTGTTGGTTGGTTGAGTTTTTTTAGTTTGGTTTGGTTTTTTCTATGAAATAAGAACCATTAATTTAATCTTGCAAGGAACAAGCATTGCTTTACCAGAACTTGTTGCTTTCTAGTATGGAGGGTATAGGTGTGAAGACTGGAGCCAAGGAATCCAAGGAATTGGAAACTTGCCCTTTTTAGATGTCCAGTACCTGTATATTTTTGTTCTAAAACAACTTACATGAACCCGGGGAGATTTAAGTTGGATGGAATTCTTGCCCTTCTCCCAACTCCATCAGATCTGCAAATTGCAGAGTTCTCCGCACACGTATTTTAAGATGTGTGGGTCTGTGGTCTGTACGTGTTCACCCGTGGCTTGACTTGGGTCTGAAAAGCTTGTTGAGCTCAGGCTTTTATGAAGAGTAGTTTGAGGCTAATGGGAGAAAAAGCAGACCACTGAGCTCAAGAGGTGGTGTGCAGGTCAGACCTCCACATTTCCAATGCCACGGGTCAGATTTATAGTGTAGGGGTAAGCACACACCACAGCACAGGAATGTGCTTCTACAGCTAGATCGTCCCATTACACCCACACCTCACTTCTGCTACAAAGTGAAGACAAAAGGTGTTTATAGCTATGGTAGATCAGAAGACAGTGCAAGTGGGTTGGAGGCATGGCAGTGATTTAATCAAAGAGCCACAAACCTGTACATGTGAGCAGCATTCTTGTCAAGTGTGTTCACAGATGTCACTTTGCTTATCAAAATGAAGTTGTGTTAAGGGAAGGCAGAACTTTTTCAGGGAACTTCCCTCTATCTGTGAGACTTGAGAGTTCATACAGGCTTTGTTAAAGCCCCATTTCCCAGACTACAATCTGATAGTCTGTGTTGGTTGGTAGTGGGCAGCAGCTTAATAAGGCATGTAATGTTAAGGAATTGAAAGATAAAAAGACTGAGGCATTCATAGACACGTTGATGGAAGTGATGTGTGTCCAGCCATGAGCTGCAATCAACAGAAGTCACATCAGTCAGCTGCAAGGAGACCTGTGAACACATTGGGGTAATTTGCCTCAAGGCCAGTGTTTTACACAGAGTAAATAACAGAGGAATGATTTGTCTGAGGAGAGTTAGCTGCTGTTGTACATCAGACTGGAGACCATGCTAGAACATGGAAGTGTAGTTTTGTTTTATTATGTTGCATCACTAGCTATTGCTCAAACCTCTGACTTCTTTGGGCTCAGTTGTTTGTTTCTGTAACTTTATATTAACAGGTAGTGATCAAATTCTTCTTAAATTGATGAGGGATAGTCACAATAGACAAAACCCATCTGTCTCTATGTGTATGTTTGGGGTGATGTGGCAAATACAGGGGGCTAAAAGGATGCAGTTCTTAAATGTGTGGTGGTAACTTGTGATTGAGGAAATTGTACTTTACAAGTACAGTGCGCTTAAGCTTTGATTAAGATTGAGGAAATTACTTACAGAATAATATACTATATAATATAATAATAATATGGAATAAATGGCACTAGCATTGTTTTCTGGAGAGGACTGGCAGAGGTGAAAGGTAGACAGTAGGTACCAGATTCATTTAAAAACTCCTAAGGAATGGGACACAAAACAAACAACCATATGAAGTCAGCATTGAAAGCAAGTGTTAAAAAATTTAAATGCAAAACTATTTGTGTTGAATTTTTCTTCTTTTGTACATATCAATGCACCTAAATTAAAGAAAAAGACCAAATGTAACAAATTGAGCACTTCTTGCCTGGAAAAGATGGATATTTAGGTTTGGGGTTTTTTTGCCATTTCACTGAAAACTATCTTTGCACTCACTGTGATCCAAAAGTCTCAGACTATCTTTGCCACCAAGATCCAATTTTGCTCCTCAGGGAAAAAAAAAATCCTTACAACTGTTTTCTTCTATTACACCAGTCTGTTATTTAACTATTACAGAAGGAACACCAAAAAACCTAAACCCCATCCTTTTCTAAAAGCTAAAACATTCTTGACATTTTAGCTCTTGAAGAGTGATTTATGTTATCCTAAATCAGTCTCCTTGATACTAATCAATACTTTCTCTCAGTTTTAAAACAGGAAATAGCTTCAGTCTGTGTTTAAATCCTGCAACGTCTCATGTCATGACCTTTTAGTAGTTTGTTCCTTTTCTCCCCCTATCCCAGTTTTTCCTTATTTTCCTTCTCACAAAGGCCCCTCAGCTTGTCCTTGGGTTTTTACTGAACAGTGGAAGCTGTAGATATTTCAGTCCCTGCTTTGGGGTACATGTATCTTAGAGGTTTCCTGTGCTTGCTTTGTCACCTTCTTTGGCCTTTCCCTTTGCTTTTCTTTTCATATCATGCTGTACTTTTCTGAACTACTCATTTTCTCACATCCACTACAGCCCTGGCTTCTGGTACAGTACAGGCTTCTGGTAGTCTGAAAGCCTGCTGTTCCATCTGTGGGGATAATGAACTCCTTGACACCAGCTATATAAATCTCTGTTGAAGGCAAAAGTGTCAAGGCAGTAGGAGCACTTGGGAGATTAATTTTGTGTCCAGCCAGGCAGTATGGGCATCCAGTGACGCTGTGCATCAGGAAGTGGGAAGTCTGTATTTCCTTGTAGCATTCTGTTCAGTAATTCAGTGGTGTTAAATCCATTGCTGAAGGGACACTTGGTATCTCTCCATTGGTTTTCATTTGTTTCATTTGGAGACCTGACAAACTAAAAGTATTGGAGGACTATTAGTCTTAGCTGACTAGACATGTATTGTACATAACTTTAACAGACCTTGGCATAATTAACAGGATCTTCTAGGAGGGGCCCAAGGGCTAAACTGGCCAGGATATCAGGCTTAGCTTTTTCAGACATTGAGAATGGAGGCTTCTGGCAGGGCAGCTGTCTGACAGGATACTGGTGCAGTGAGGAATGCTGGTGTTAATATATTCATTCATGTACCAGAATAAAAAGATGGTACTGCTGCACTTCTGGGTTTGTTTTTTTTTTTTCTTTTTGGTGCAGATATTTACTGTCTTTATGAACAGAATTTTTTTTAAAAAAAAGCACAGAAGAAATGTCTGCTAACTTACTGTCTTTTTATTTCTTTTTCTTTCCCTACAAAGATATTTGTGGGGATTTTTTTTAAGAGAGCTGAGTCTCATGAGTGCTGTCCTCAAGTTCAGTTTCCTGGTTGAAAATCTGCATACGGTAATGTAATATTCTTCTCCAGGAAAGATTTTTATGGCATATGTAAATGAAATAAGACCAGCCCCTGGTGGTATTGACAGGATGCTGAGAAGGAAGCTGACTGTGTGTTAACGTGCTTGCAGCTTAGGTCATTCTCACCGAACCCTGCAGCTCTGTGAGGTTCAGCTGTTTGGTGGAGATGACTTCTCATTCTTTCAGTGACCCTTTGTAAAATACCGTTTCATTAATGAGAAATATTTTTTTTTACAGACATCTCTTCCCTAAACTGTAGATGATACTGAATTGGATGTGTAATAGTTGTGTTTATACAGGCATAATTAAAGAAATGTGAGCAGGAATCCAGCCAATATCTGGTGTAAACATTACAATGGAAATAATCACTTTCTTTTGTGATCATTCAATTCTCTGGATCAAACTGACTTCTCCATATTTCAATCCCTTTGGGACTGGTGTGGTTTCCTTTACTTAAACTTTCAGAGAAACTTTGATTTCTATCAATTTCTTTGTTTTAAAAGTCAGGAGTTTTAGTGGGAAAGGGGTGAGATTCCAGGAGACAGCAAACATAACCGGAACATGGATGTGCCAAAGCAGTTTCCGGCCTTGCTGTGGCATTAGATGTATTGCCCTTTTAAAAAGCTGTCTTTTGTGCTAACAACTTGGTTTAAAGAAACTTTCTAGTTCTCTTTCCAGAGCAGGAGAAAAATTTTCTTGACAAAACTGATCCTCAACATCTTATGTTATACTTGATGAAATGTGGTGTTAGTTGGTAGATTTCTTCCAGAACTCATCAAGCTCCCTAATTTCACAGCTGGAAGCTTCCTTGGGATTTTGGTGCACTGAGAAGAGTATTTGTTTCCTATATTCAGGAAGCTGTAAGCTTTTTGTCTGTTTTCCATAGTGCTGTGTGAAAGCAAAGCTTCTCACAGGTTCTTTTCCCTTTTAATAAATATGTGTAGCAGAAGGAAAAATATCCTTCAGTGGAGTTGTTTCCACCAAGTATTCTTGTTTAGAAAGTTGGGAATAAAGCTGAGAAACTTGTGTCAAGCAAAACAGTAGCAAGGAAGACAAATAGGAAATTTTATATCGCAGGAAAATCTAGTTTGTCTGATGCAAATTTTGTTCTATCAGGTGTAGATTGAAGAGCCCTTTGACATTTATTCAGATGGAGTAATGACCATTCAAACCAATGTAACTCCACTGACTTGGAAATCTTTCAGTTCTGTAGTGGTGCCCAACATTTTGTTATAGAATACTTCCAGAACAGTTTATAATGAGACACTTGCAGGCCACATGTTCTGACTGTCCTCTGCCTTGTACCAGAACTGCTGCCCTCTCGTTCTTCTCTCCAGTCAGCGGTGACTCTTAGCCCCCATCTTATCAGGTGAAACCATGCATTTGAGTTACACAGTGTATTTGCTGTTAGCATTCATTTGAAGTAAAAATAAAGAAATTATCTGGGATAATTGGTAAAATACAGTTTAAATGTTTTTGCTGATTTTAAGATTGCTTTTTATACTAAAGGATAACTCAAGAATGGTTAAGGAGAAATATTTGGTGTCTTTTTTGCATGTACATGATGTCTGACTGAGTCCTTGTGGGGGAAAAATCTTGCTGTAATTAGATATTTGTTATCCTCTCCTGTGAGAGCTCCCTGGGATTTTGCTCTCTATCCCTTTGTGTTCCCTGTTTGCTTTGCCTTCTGGAAGTGTGTTGGCTCAAATAGGTATTTAAGACAACTGCCACCCAAGAAGCAAAGGAACAAAAGTATCAGTAAATACCTAAGTACATAGAAGAAGAATTTAATTCTCCTTGTTAGCTGTCTGAAGTTTCAGGAGTAGCGGTAGCTGTGCTTCACTATTTTTCTCCTATGCTTTTCATTTCTCGAGAGTTTCTTTGGTACTAATGGCTAAAGTCTGTTAAAGGCTGAGTATTCTTTTAAAAATGTTCCATTGTTGTTGCATGTCCTTTTTGTCTCTTTGTGGTATACATGCAGTGAAATGGAATTAGGTACTTTCATTTTCTTTGTAGCTGATTATTCAATTAGAATTTGTTACGATATTTTTTGTTAAAATCTGTATTATGCTGTCATAAGATTGGATTCTTAAAAGTTGTTGCAGCCTTCAAGTGCCTCACACCTGAGGAGTTGCTTAAGCCTAGACCAGAGCAGTAGCAAAAGAGGCCCTGCAACACAGAAGTTTCATAAAGGACCTACTCTCTGCCAGATATGGAAGAGGCAAAATATGAGGTAAGGGGATGATAGATCAAGCATAGGAATTCAGAAGTTTTATGAAAAGGCTGGCTTTTCTCTTTGTGAACACCCCCCTTCTGAGAAAGACAATGAGAGTACAAGAAGACACCATGTTCAAAAATATTGCAATTTTTCAAAATTTCTTATATGTTTAAGATATTCTATATTTTTTTCCAAGTTGCTATATGCTGTCAGTGGTAACTGATTTCTTTTTGACTAGGAGAAAAATGTGTAGAAAAGCAGGCTGTCAGGATTTCAGTTCAAAGTGGTAAGGGGGTCATTGTGCATTATGTTTCACTGCACAAACTGCTATCCAGTCCACTGCAGTTCTAGAAGTAGAAGGCAGAGCTTTTCTCTTTCAAGAGGTTTTTAGTAGGCTATCTCCAAACTTTATGGATGACATTGCAGTTACAGCTGTTCTTTAGTGGGAAATCCATATAGAAACTTATATTTGCTGTAGTTGTCAGCTAATGATCTTAAGGCTGCTTTCCTATGTGAGTATCAGTGTTGGACCAGACCCAATCTAATCCAGCTTTTGGTTTTAAACCGTGACCAGTAGTGACTGCCTTGGGAATATGTATATAATTAGTGAATGAAAGCTCTGTTGCCAGCAGCTGTATCTCCATCTTGTTTTCACAATCGTTCATTGATCTTTTTTTGTTCATAATTTTTAAATCTTTTTCTCTGAATGTGTTTAAATTCTAATCTCAATCAGAAATTAGTCTGTAATCTCACCCTGGACAGAGGGTGTTATGTACTGTGTAGAGGAAGTATTTTCGTTTCCTTTTAAATCTCCCTGCTAATGTCATTGGATGCCATCAAGTTCTTGCATTTGAAGAAGTTAAGAATAATCATACTCTGACTGCTTTTCTTTCCCCTTTTCCTCCCCAATAAACATGCCTTCAGTATACTGACTTTTAATTGACTTCTCCAGACAGAGGGTCCTTATTTGAAAGGACTTCCACATTTTTGTTCTTCCCTGCCTCCCTTTCTTTTTTTGTTTGCTGGTCTGGTTTGGGCTTTTGGTTTCTGTCTTTTTTTTTCACTTCTCGTTCATTTTTTCTGATTGAGAGAAAAGTGCTGCCACTAAAGAGTAGGACACACAGTGGATTTGTGCATTTGCATAACAGAGAGTTGTGTAATTTATATTTTGTGGGTTTATAAAGTTGTTGCCTTTATGGTCCTAGGGGAGCAATTTCCTTACACACAGCTGAGAGTCCTAGATCCAGAAATATGATTCATTCCAAAGCCTGCATAACAACTGAAGTGCTGAGGGCCTGTAAACATATGGCTTCTAGCTGGTCACCTCCAAGGTGAGACCAGGACTGAGATTAATGAGTAGCTTTTTGCCTGAATTTATCTGAGATGTGTGAAGTAGGCCTCCATATGTGTAAATGCTTCTGAGGAATGGCTTTGGTGTGCATACTGAAGGCACCACATGAAGCAGGCTTAAGCTAAGGGTCCTCTTCAGACTGTGCAAGTTTAAAATCACAGCATTTCCTTTCCTCCTGCCTGCCTGAAATCAGGTTTAGGTAAGGTATGCTACTCATCTCCCATTGTGCCACTTGAAGAAGAAAGAACAGTGGATCTTGATTTCTAAATCCTATTCCTGTTGTTGTGTATACCAGTTATCCAGAGAGAAAAATATCTTCCTCTCCTCTAGCTTTATGCCTGTCCCTTGAAGTGGATTTAGTAATCTGTCTGTACCTAAAGAAACAATTAATTTATCCTTTTGTGTTTTGTTCATCTGGGACATGGTCAGTTAAATATAACCAGAGATTTATTTTCCTATTAGTTAAATAACTTCCAATTAGAGAGTAGCCATCGGGGAAGAAAAAAAATAGACACTGGGCTGAACCCCAGAAGGGTAGAACATAACACATTTCAGCCAGATTTTGTACTACTTCTGGCACACTTGAAAGAGTCAAACACCATTGGTTCAGGTTTGTTTTTGTGTGTGTATCTTAGTATTCTTCTGTGAACACTACAGCAGCTGAGTAAAGAAACAGAGTATTAGGACGAGTGGTGGAAAGTTGAAAATGTCTTCCCTAAAGTAATGCCACATAAGTTTGTCACTGAAATCTCTCCAGTGAAAGAATGTTGGAAGAAAGGTGAGTCAGTGAAATGGAAGAAAGAAGAAGGAATTTTAAGTAGCATAAAAAGGGAAGTGGGAGGTCAGGTTTGTTTTCTCTAATTATGATTTCAGGAGAGTAACTGGCTGCAAAATTAGTTAATTATATTGTGTTTATTGTAAACTCCTATGCTTTTTCTGAAGACTCCAGAAGTGCTTTTGCTTCATAAATCAAATTAAATCAAAGAGCTTTCATTATATTACAGAGCTCTATAAATTGATGTCACAACTTGAGAAAAACACTTTTATCTGCAAGCACTTAAGAACACTGCCACTTTCAGAACCATGCAAGACATTAGTAGCTGGCTTGTTCAACTCCTTTCAGCTTTCATGCTGACACATACCATATTGAAGACATGGGTTGTTTGTATAATACTTGGTTTGATCTTTTTTCGTGGTACTTTCAGTACTGTTGAATCAATCAAAGGAAATTATTGCTCTGTTGGGCATTAGCATACATTTAGATATTTCTGCATTAAGAGCTGTTCACAGAGGAAAAGGCTTTCATGTCAAAGGGAGAGTAAACAGTATGACTGCCGCTGCTTTGAGCTGTGCTGTTCTTTCTGACCCATGTGTATTTGAAAGCGAGCCTGTTTGTACTAACAATTATTCCATTTTGGGCCACGTTGTCATGAAAGGGTCCCTCTTCTCCCTCCTTAGTTTGAATTTTCAGTTCCTTTAGTCTTTAGCAACTCCATGAATGCTGCAGATGGGGAAAGGACTCTCAGTTGCTCTTGTGATGGTTTGCTTCATTCATTGATTAGCATGCACAGCTGAGTTAACTTCTTTAGCTCCTGCTGCATGATCTGCTGGGAATAGTAATGCTAAGACAGTTGGTAATGCTGAATATTCATAATTCGTGCATAACATGTGGATGTAGCTTCCCTTGGAAACTTTTTCACATGAACTTATGGGGAAAACCCAGTTCTACAGAGGACTGACTAATCATCTGGACCTTTTACAAGCCTCATTAAATTCCGTGAAGGATTAGTTTTTTGAATGGGTTTGTAGTGATTACTGTCAGCTACTAAATTGAGTAAAGAGCCACTTAAAATGCATCTGTGCCTCTTCTAATGTCTTACTTAATGCTGTTTTATAAATGTCACAGATAAGTAATGAAGCACAGGAAGGAATAGAAATGAATAAAAGTGTGTCTGAGATATAAATGACTGGGAAATCTTATTGTAGAAGTTAGCATTGAGTGTGATAATTATGGCCCAATGTAATTAAAAAAGGTTTTGTTCTTCTTGAACCCTCTGTGTTTTGGTCAGCCTTACTTGTAAATATATGTGACATTGCATAGATTCCAACTCAAATATATATGCTTAAGTTTCATAGAAAAATAGGGCTAACAGTCAATTTTCAGTTCTCCTACTTATTCATGCTCAGTTTTCTTAAATTGCAAGAATTAGATCTAGTTCTTATTTTCCTTTATCTAGCAAAGGTAAGGGAAAGAAACTAGAAATGTCTGTTACTACAAAGTCTTTCTTTGAGAAGCAGGTTATGATCAGACATTATGAACTAATGAGAGGACAATGTTAATTTTTGCTTGATTTGGAAATAGTAATGTGGCGAGTGCTAAAAATATGAGTGCTTGAGAGCTGACCATCTTGGAAACAACCTTTACCATGTGGAAGTTTTTGCTGGATCAGAGCAGTTTCTGTTGAGTCTACACTGGCTGTCTAGCTTTCTCAAGAGGTATGTTTATTTCTTCTGATGGATTGGCTTTTATGCCAAATGTTTTGGGGTTTTTTTTTAACTGAAAAGTCTACAGCATAAAAATAACTAAGAAATTTTATAGTGTCTACCCAAAGAGCTGTTAACTTAAAAGTTGCCAAATCTAATGTATCCACTGCTAAAATATAAAAATTTCAAGTTAAAGAAATTATGCACAAAGGTATTTATATGACTTCTATACTGGTGGGTTATTCAGGCAAGAGAAAGGGAGTGATGTGATGGTGCTGATGAATGAGGAAAAGACAAGACTGGAAGGAGAAGAATGTTTACCTGGGGAAGATGCTCCAATAACATGGGATGATGACTACATGCAGGGGAAGGAGGTGAGGTCACTTTTCTATTGCAGTGCCCAGTTATGCTGTGTCTCACTGGAGACCTTCAGCACACAAGCCAGCATGTGTGCTAAGTGAGCTTGTTTGAAACCCAGGCCTCGCTGTGTGACAGAATCACATGGGAACCCTCTTCAGGGACTGTTTCAGTCTTCTAGTAGAGAAGAGCCTCTGTTGTCGCTAAACTGAAATTTCAGGTGTAGGTCTAGGTGTTTTCAATCTGTGGCCATTAGCCCAAGAGTTTCCTTGTTGTGACAGGAAGCTCTTCAGGTAACTCTGTGTTATGCAGTAGTACAGTGTTGTTAAACTGCCCCCGACCTGCACAAGCCCAGCTGACACAACCTCCTCTTACAGGTTACGTATTTTAGACCCCACACCGTCTTAGTAATTCTCTGCTGGGCTCTTTACAGTGCTATAGATGTGTGCTGAGTGCTCACCTGTGCTGAGGAGAGGACTGATAATAGCTTGTGTCTCTCTCCTGATCACACTTGTGTCCTGGTTCACTTCCTAGTGCATGGTGTGCCTTGATCGCACTAAAGGTGTTTTTCTGGCTCACACAGAACCTGATGCCCACCATAACCAGATTATGGGCTGACCATTTCCAAGCTTGCATTACTACATGGGGTTATTCTTTTCCAAGATGTGGCATTTAATCCTCTCTGTCTGAACTCTGAGAGGCTTGTTAGCACAGTCCCTGATTTTCTGAAGGTTCCTTTCAGTAAAAGCCCTTTGCTTCCTTGTAATCCAGTCCCCTTAGTTCAGCATCATCTTCAGACCTGCTGAGGGTGTCCCTTTTGTCAGCATCTGGGTTACTGACAATGTTGAGCAGGATGGAACCTCATGGTACTGTTGCCACTTTGACACTGAATATTTGTCCTTATTCCTGTGAACTTTTATTCTATATGAAGTATGATGTATTAGTTATGTCTCTAATATGTTAAAACTGTCAGGTCCTCAAGCTAATTGCTCTGCCCTGCACCAACATGTTAATTTGTATTTGGCGTTTTATTTTTACTGAATAAGGCAAACAAAAATAAAATCTGTACTCCTAAAAATTAAATGGCAGGGCATCTACATGCTATTATACCCAAGTGCATGTTGAGAATAAGCAGTTTCTCTATTCTGTGTAAATTATTTGGATTATTTTTACATTCAGAAAATTTAGGAATTTAGTTTTATTGGCATTGAATGTGTTTTTACAGGTTTTGTAAATCCAAATTGCTAACTTTGATTTTTAAGTTACAGTCAAGTAGAGTTTAAAGGTAATTAGTAGTTTGTGATCTTGATGGTTTTCCATTATACTCATGGGAGGGTTGGTCATATAATCTCTCTCCATCTTCATGAAATGAGTGTTTTGAACACTTTCATGTTAGACTAGAGTAGCTGTGACCTCCTGGAGTTTTGTGGTTTTGATTATACCTTGAACACTGCCAGCAAACTCTTGGCAAGGCTGCTCTGACCCTGTTTGGAGAAATGGGGCGCAGAGAATTGTATAGATGTGTACGAAGTGAAATAACTTTTTAAATCTTAGTTTAATAAAAGGTAGTGCCCTAAAGATGTGTGCTGGTAGCCCAGCAAGACAGCCAAGCCTTTTTGGTTGTGCCATGAGAACTCTTATGGTGGATTCTTATATGCTGTTGTCATTACCAAAGCAAGTGGCACATCTGATTTTAGGAGGCTTGAGATCAGCATCTTGTGTATTGCCCCCAGCCATCCCCCTCTGTCCCCCAGGCTCTCAGGCACAGTTTGTTTAAAGGTACTGTGTGCATACCCTGTATCCTGCAGTGCAGACCAGCTTGTAGAAGGCATTTGTCTTATGTCTACTGAGCCTGTAGAATTTGAGCATTTTTCACGTTACCACATCTGTGTTCCACTTTGCAGTGTATCTTGAGATCTTGCTTTCCAGTTGCCAGGTCTTATTTGAACATGGGGCTTGTTTTTTACCTTAATACCTGTTTGGCTATAGGATTCTTCAGTTTGTTGTATTTGAAAATGAATTGCTGTTACCTGAATTTTGCTGATATGTGAAATATATCAACTTCTGATATATCCTAGAGAGATTTTAGTGAACTTAGGCTTTCAAATCTTAGCTTTTAACTACAAGATAAAACAAAATGTACTGTGTAAATTGACCATTGACTGCATGCTGCTATAAAAGGCATATTATTAAGTCAGGTGTGAGTGCATAGGCTCAAAGCTGTTCTCTAGACAGAAGCTACTGTAAGCTGACCTGCTTTTCATGGCTGGATTTTAAAAAGAAAGCATCAGCTTAGCTGTACTGATATGCTCTGGTACACATGGAGAATATCCTATCTGACTCACAAAAGCTGCTTTTCTGTTTCCTTTACAGCCCACAAGTTTTTCAGCATGGGCAACTCATAATTTTTCCTCCCAGGTTTTTTGCTTCTAATCTTGCTTAAGTCATGAAGAGCGTCAGCGAGTACTGTTCAACTTCAAACAATTCCTTTTTTGTCTCAGTTTTTATGGTATCTTTTAAAGGAGATGTTTCACGTGGTCTGGCTTATTTAGCTCTTCAGGTTGTAGCTGAGACTGTAGGTGACCTAGGTGTTACAATAGCAGTAAATAATAAGGTAGCTCTGTCTGATTCTTCAAATTCCATTGATGCTTGCAACTCGGATGTGGTCAAATTCACTATTGCTGTGGCACTGCTGGTCTGAAGAAGCTCAGTGCTTAAAAATCGTTGTAGCAGTGGAAGAACAACTCTCTTCTAAGGCTGATATGGTGCAGAAGTGTATGTGGAAGAAATGTGCTGTCCTCTGGCCCCAGTAATGTGCTGGTACTTCACACTGCCTATCAGTTGCCCAACAGTTCACCTTGAAAGACCACAAGTTAATAGGAAAGGGCTCATTATAATGCCTGCTGAAATGTTTCAAAGCTGGTTTTCTGTCCAGGCAAGAAGGTCCTTTAGGCAAAGTCCTTCTGCCAGCTTTCAGGAGATAGTTGACATAAATGCAGTCTCTATGCTTTTTCAAAGCTTCCTATGTATAATTATTCCTGTGTCTATCATTATTGACTTAAGTAAAAAGAGTGGTGGAAGACATGATTCCTCTTGGCAACTTAGTACTAATTAAGCATGTCCTGTGATAGGTGGGGATGTGTGTGTTACCAAATGGGAACTGCAGTGTTTCATGTTCTTTCTGTAAAGATGAAAATGTTTGACATTCTGAAGAGCTGGCTCCTAGTTCTGTATTCTTAGCCTAACTCAGGAAGCAAAATCATTGGCCTAGTTTGTTATATTAAGCAAAACATTTGTGCTTTTTCTAACTGCATTCCACAGAGCATAGTCCTGAGTTAAGCTTTGTCTGTACTGATATGGGTGATACAATGGTTAGGAATATGGATGAGAAACTAGAAGTCATACGTGGAAAAGAAAAGCAGTTCTCAGAGTAGAGACACGTTCAGGAAATCAAATTTCTTTGATGCATTTTTTGTCAAAACTCTTCAAGATCCCTTTCAGTAACAGCAAGGTAGCCAGCTTGGAGCTTTCAAGAGACATAATTCTGAAGTCAACGCAGTTTGGGAAAAGAAGAGGGAATTGAGTTTTGTGAGGCTTTTCCTTGTGTGTTAAGCATTTTAGGCTGTGTATTATATACTGCTAGTAAGAACTCTAAGGAGCAAGTATTGACACTGGACTGTGTGTGTTCATCCTGGGCTGTAGAAGTACACCCTGACTGCAAAAGCTTCTGGTGACAGTCTGCTCAGGCAGTGTGGCAGAGGTGAGAATGGACTAGGTTGGCCTCCTCTAGCCCAGCATCTGCTCACACTACTGCAGCAAGTGGTGTGCTTATGCCTCGTGTGACAGCCCATGGTGTGGGGCTCCGGTTTCACATGCTCTTCTCTGCAACAGAGTCCTCGTCCTTGGAAGGTGCTTGGCAGTCAAGGGTGCAGGGGACCAATATGTGTTGTGTTCACTCTGCCATCTGTTCTAGTTTGCTCTTACAGAGGCAGCTGCTGCTTTATCAGTGTTGTTTTCACAAACCACAGGACACTTCTGTCTCTTAAACAAGCTATGTGTATATATTGAACCATGTGTTTGAGGGTTACAGATTGCCCTAGAATGTGGCTGTGTTAGTGGCTGGCCATGTGCAGAGATGTTATTACTGTATATTCTTGAAGTAAATTTGGTCACATTAACTTAGAGTATAGGTTGTGGATGAAGACTACAAAATCACTCCCTTTCCCTGGATGCTTTATTTTAATGCTGTCATTTAACCATGGGCTTAGTGAATAACTGACCGTGCTAAGAAAAGAGTGAGGAGGCGAAGGAGGAAAAATAAAGGAGTAATATTGTAAAATAGCTTGTATTGAGTCTGAGGTTAGAGGTTAATGTCAAGTTCCTTTCTTTCAGCTCGTGTTTGGGAGTAGTGAGAATGCTGTGAATGTTCTGGTGTAAGTTAATACCTAACCTGGCTTTGGACAGAGCACAGATTTAAGAGTTTACCAAGAGTGAGCCAATCCCAGTCAGATTGACTTTCAGTTGGCAGTGGCTTTCCTATATAAAAGTGATCTAATTTTTTTTTTTTCCTGTAATCTTAGTGGGAACACCCAGGTGCTCAACTTTCCTAGCTGTGGAGAGATTGTGGAAAACAGATGCTCAGTTATTTTTTTTAAAAAACAAAAAAATTTTTGTTATTTTTTTAAATAACAAAAGTTATTTGTTTTAAAAAACAGTTATTTTTTTAAAAAAATCATCTAATGATTTAGGGATTTGCATGTATTTTGTTCACTAGAGACTGAACTTAAGGGAAGGGTGAGAAATTACTTGCATTTTGGTGGTGTTGCAATGGAAAATTTGGGACCTCACCTCTCTTCCCTGGTACAGACCCTGATTTTTCAGGTATACTGATAGTTTTGAAATTGAAAGGTTCACATTTTTACAGATATGGCACTTTCCCTTTGGACAGTGAATCCTCTATATGATGGCAGCCCTGTGACGATAATTATGGGGTAAGATGCCCTGCTTCAGATTGTGTCTGTCTTGTCTGTTCCAGGAGCGTTATTCAGAGATGCTAGGCTTTTGAACTATAACATGTAGTTGCAACTTGATCATTTATATGCATTTTTATATTAAATTCCAGGAAACATTTCATAGAGAGGGAAAAAAATAAATCATGCAGAGTTACTAGAATTCAGAAGGAAGAAAATAAATTTGTAAGTGCTTGTAGCGCTGCAAAAATAGCAAACTCTATTAAATCTACTAGCTACATATCTCTTCATCTTCCTTCCATGTCTGTGTTTGTAGTTTGTTTCCTAAGTATATGATCCTGAAAGCAGCTGTAGTTTACAGCAGTAATGGTGTCCAAAGCTGCTTTATTTTATATTTCTGAGCTGTAGTTGAGTGGAGGAGCAGAGCAGCCATCAGGCTCCTGAAAGGAGATTACCAGGAGATGCAGCTTGGTCTCTTCTCACAGGTAGCAAGTGATAGGACATGAGAAAGTGCCCTCAAGTTGCACAGGGGAAGTTTAGATTGGCTATTGGGGGGGGGGTGGGGTGGGGTGGGGTGTGAAGGTGTGGTCAGGCAATGGAACAGGCTTCCCGGGGAGGTGTTTTGTTTGAGTTAGTATCCCTGGAGGTATTTAGAAGATGTGTAGGTGTGGTGCTTAGGGACATGATTTAGTGGTTTAGGGACATGGTTTTGGAAGTGCTGGGATAATGGTTGGACTTGATGATCTTGGATTTCTTTTCCAACTTTAGTGATTCTATGATTCCATGATGGCCACGTGTCTGGGGTGACTGATGCTCTCACAGTATTGCTGCTCTGTTTCTAGAGGCATGTGCTCACCCTGGCTCTTCCAATTGATCTTTTGGCTTCATCACAGGGCAGAGGCTCACTAAATGGGCTCATGTGCTTATTAATTGACATAGTGTCAATCATCACTTAATTTCATCATGTCTTGCAAAATTTTGTGAAGAGCTCTGCTATGCGAAATACACAGCTGCTGGCTTTGTGTGTGTGTCCTCAAGGTTATAAAAGGACTAATCTGTATGTTTGGCAGACTGAATTTTTTTTGCTCTGTCATTAGAAAAAGACTGGTTTCTGTGTTGCATGAGAACTGCTCAGGCTGATTAGCATGGAAATGAATGTGCCTTAATCAGCTTGGGGTGAGGGAAGCTCAAAATTAATTTATATATTAGTTTCATTTTAAAAACATATAGCTGTTGCCACTAGTGACCATTATAGTGAAAAATGCAAAATAGTCTTTCATTCAACACTGTGTTTATGCCAACTCATCACTTTGCAAATAATTTGTTTTCCGAACTAGATTTTCTGTATTTAATCTTTGCCCCATAAAGCAGACTGGGGGAAGGGCAATCAAGACAGAAACACGCAGGGAGGGATATCAAAGAGGAAGAAAATGCTGACTTGAAACTTAACCCTGTGTTCCCTGGAACATTGTGTTTATGTGCACTGCTTAATACCTTGAATCCAGCTTATAAAGAGTTTATTTCCTAACCCTTGTCCTCTGAAGATCATTTCAGTGGCAACTGTGAAAGGGAAATGAGCTGTTGAAATACGAAATGCGAGTAAGAAATTCTCTAGTGATACATATGTTTTAAAAAAAACCCCATATAATTAGCAACAACTTTTTTTTTTTTGTGATAAAAAAGATGCTAAATTAATTTGTGTTCTTCCTGTTCAGAAGACCGTATAATTCAAGGCCTTAATAATTACAAAGAGAGCTTTATATTAAGAAGGCCTCTCTAATCTGTCTAAAATTGTGCAGAAGGAACTGCTTTGGTAACCATTAAATTAAAAAAAAAAAAACTCTCCCATGTCCTGTATGTGGAAGTGTGCATGTATTTTGACTTAGAGCCCTGCTAGGCATCAAAAAATACCCTGTTCTGGATAACCTGAAATTTAGAGGTAATATATGTTGCTCAGAAAATCAAGTGTGTGACTGGCACACCAGTGAGACTGAAAAACTGGAGGAGGATTTTTTTCGTATTTATTATAAGATGAAATGAGACTCCTGGTGATAGGTGAAATAGGGTGTAAAACTCTTTAAAATTAAAAAAACTAAATTTAATTTAAAAAACTCTTTAAAATTAAAAAACTTTTAAATTTAATTTAAAAATTAAAATTAAAAAATCAGATTTCAACCAGTCTGATAAATTTGGTTGAGTGAAGCGGTTTGAAGAACTGTCTGCTCAGGAAGAAAATTAAGTATAGAAAAGTGAGACTGCAAATGAAATGACAAAGGATGACGAAGCTGAGGTTCTTACAGAAGCCAGTAGAGGTTTGGTAAGGCTTCTAGTTCTTTGTTCAAGAGATGGGGCTATAGTACAGTATTAGCAAGAGCTGGAAGCAGTCAAGAAGTAAGGATTTTGGAAGAAGGGAAGGTGAGTCAGTTCAGCGTCAGATGGCCATGTCAGGAGGAAGCAGACATTCTACCTTACCAGAAAACAGGAGAGCAAAAACCTGTGCACTTGATTAATTTAAAGGTATTTAGCACTGCAGTAATGTAAAAGAAGAGCTTCATCCTGTGAAATTTTATGACTTTTTCATGTGAACCACTTATCTTTAGTTCCCTTTACCTTGGCTGAGAAAGCGGCAGTTTTAAGAGATTAACTACAACCTTAAAAGTACATGTCTAAAGCCAGACGAATTGCACTCTAGAAGTGCCTGTTTCTCTCTGACTAAAAAGGAGTGCGGTGTGATTAGTGCAGATAGAGATGTCTCCATTGAAGACACTTGCATGTAGTTGGATGAATTCCTTTGATGCTTTTTCTGAACATTAAATTATCCCGTCAGGTCACTCAGTGCTGACTCAAAAATGTAAGTACTGCACCAGAGCCAGTCCTATGGAAGTTGTCAGCAGGGGAAGGAAGCTCAGAGAAATTATTAAATGTAAAGCATTCAGTGCAAGGCTCATTTTGATTCAACATGTGTGCTTTTGTTCACTTTTCTTCTGTGGGTTACTGTGTCATTATAAGATTATCCAAGATCTCTCAGAGCATCACGACTGCAACTCAGGTCTAACCCTTGTTTGGATGATATGTGCTTGAAATCTACAGGCTGGTGTGTGTCAGGAGAAATCAACTTTGCAATTAAGAACTGCTAAATACAATGTCATAGTAATGTTCCTTCTTTTCTGAGCATTACTTTTAGTGGTGTGTTAATTTATCTTGCTTTTTTCCCTGGGAACCAATGCATACACTTATGACAGCATTATTCATAGCTCTTAGCTTTATGGGCTGTCTCTCATCTGCCTTTTCTGCAGATGAGGTCACTGAGCTTTTTTGAAGTACTAGTATATTTTATGATAGAACCGGGTAAAATCATGTTCACTGCAATAAAGGTAAACTCTTAAGGGCCTTTTGTGTTGTATTAACAAGGCATTTCAAGGAAGTAGGATATCAATTTCATGTTTAATGTTAAAGACATTAATGTATTTGTGTTTATGTCTGTTATGGCATGGAAGCAGAAAAAGGTAATACTTGAAGCAGCTTCCTTCCTTGCCTTCCTCTTTTCACAAATGAACATCAAAAATTTAAAAGCATGGGTAAGAGTGTCTTCAGAGTATTTTGTATCAAATTGGGAGTGTGGAAAGTAAGCAATCTTCAAGAGAAATGCTCTAGTCTTCTTGTTTTTGTGGCAGGAACCTACAAAAAAAAATCCCCAGAAAACCCAACACATGTGGCAGAACACAGGAGAAAGCTGACAGTAGGTATCAAACTGTGCCATGCTTAGGTATGGAAGAGCTTGTGGGACTGCCTTTCTTCATAGTCTTGTAAGATGGTCTTGGATATAAACTGATCTCTTAAAAATGACCTAATCTTTTTCTCTATGTGTATATCTATCTTACAAATAAAAGGACTCCAGTAGGATTTACTTACTTTATTTTTATTGATCATGTATCTTTTTATAAACAATTTATAATCTCATTTGTTAGTTCTGTAGCAGAACCCTGTCTTTATTTCGTCCTTTAGATTTGAATGCAATAAATAAAATGAATTATTTTCTGAAATACTGCATTTTTATTTCTCCTCTGGGCTTATGCCCATATACTTTGAAGCATCTGCAGTGATGCAGCTGTAGTTTTAGGGCCTTATGTGAGAATTATTATTTACAGTTGCCATCAGTTGCTGTCATACATCTGTAACTGCAATAAATCCAAGTAGGCATAGGGACAGAATTAAGAAAACTGTTTATCACTTCCTGCTGACAAGATCTTGTGGAGTGTGGCTGACTGGTGTGACATAGGGATGCTCGTGCTAATTGTGTCCTTCCTATCATATTTGTGACTGCATCCATCTTGGTATATTAGATGGACTCTGGGAATAAGAGGGATAGCCTTGTAGATTGCACAGAGTGTGCAGTAAAGGAATTGATTGTTTTAAATCAGTTGAAGTACATTAAAAACTCAAAGTTCTATTGCATTCCTTGGCTTGGTTAAAATTGATGTTTTCATGTTTCTATTTCTCAGTTTTTAAAAAACTTTGGTGCCAAAATGAGTTTCTAATTAAAATGTTTGATAGTTACTTTAAAATATCACCGCTTCACTTTAGGTTTGGGGTTTCTTTTGTAGTTGCTGGGGGTTTTTTGTTGGTTGGTTTTTGTTTGGTTTTTTTGTGAAACTTTTCACTAAATTATGACAGAATTTGTTAATTCCCTTGGTTGTCCCATAAAGTATTCTTGATGGAAAGAATTGAAATGAAAGATTTTTCATCTTGCTTAAATTCTCTTAAAAGAATAAAGTAAGCCTGAACAAACCTCCCAGTGAAATGCTGAGTGGAATTGTAGAGTATCTCCAGTTTGAAGGGACCATAAGTCCAGCTCCCTGCTCCTTGCGCCTAAGACAAGGTCATACAAGTAGGACTTTTCTGAACAGACAGAACATATCAGGTAAGAATTTTGCTTGTAAAAGTTGTATTCAGGCTAAAGAAGCAAATGCAAACTAAATGCTTAAAGCCATTGGGACCTGATCTGCAGAAGTCAGTGGGAAGCCGCTGATGTCCTCGTTGGAAACCATCTGTGTTACTGCTCTCTGCTGTGCCCTGTGCTATTTTTTCATGAGTCTCCTCAAAGTTCAAGAGGGACCTTAAAGTATTTACTGATATAACAATACACGATGTTGTTACCTGAAAACTACTCACCCCCTGCCTCCTTTCACTGTTTACTTGTGAATTTAAGTAACCTAAGGATAATTTAGGTTCGAATCTTTCTGAGAATCCCTCGCTCTGGGCTGCATTTATCTCCCAGCTTTTCACAAGGTGTGGCTCTTTGTTCCCTCTCTTGCTTTTACCCATCCCATTACAAAGGAAGCAACATGTTATGAAGGTATCAGTCATTTTCTTCAGGATGAAAAGGCCTTTCTGTATTAATCTGTTAAAGGTGCTGGTAAAGACTAAGCAGGTTTGAGACTGTCAAGAACCTTCTGTTTTCTTTATTAGCTTTTGCTTTCTTAAGGGCAAGGCTACCAGCAGGAAGTCCCAGAGGTGGGCAAGGAGAAGCTCTGCTGTATGACTGGCACTTAACTTCATGTATCCCTGCCATCATCCATGGACACTTTATATTGCACAGCCAGGTGCTGAATGATAGGCACTTTATAAAGGTGAAGTCTTGACCTCAGGCTCTCTTGTAGCCTGTGTAGGCTGAATTCAGATTGTCAGGGAAA
The DNA here is from genome assembly GCF_049639895.1 of Pseudopodoces humilis. Taxonomy (NCBI): domain Eukaryota; kingdom Metazoa; phylum Chordata; class Aves; order Passeriformes; family Paridae; genus Pseudopodoces; species Pseudopodoces humilis. The sequence continues at coordinate 69,493,621 of NC_142201.1, forward strand.
GAGTCAGAGGAGTTGTAGTACTTGAAACCTGACTTTTTTCTTTTTCTTCAAGTATGTGTAAAGGAGAGAATCAATCTGTTGTCAAGACATTTTTGAGCAGAGGCAATAAAAATAACTTCCATATAAATGAAAATGTTTTAGAGAACTCTTGAGTGACACTCAAATAACTTTTAGAAGAAGCACTGCTGTCTGACCAGGGAATAAGGAAAGGAAACAGGAATAAGCAGAGTGATGCTTTATTCATATCTTAATTCTTATTTGGGTGTATATCCAGGCAAGGCTTACATCCTGATACTTTGCAGTGAGCTCTGCAGTGAAAGCCAGGGATCTTACATCAAATAATACATACCAATTCTGTCACTACAGATTTTTTTTTTCAAATAAGTTAGTTCTTTCCTTGTAGTTTTTACTTTGAACTCATGCATTTGTCTATAATCTTTGTGAACTTGGCTATACCTGGGGCAGCTACAGTTTAATAGTACCCTGTGCTATAATCCTCAGTTTTTCCTGTAGACAGCTTATCAAATGTGCAGAATTGTACCAGAGCTCTGATCATCTGTCTAAGGGGATTAATGTCACCTAATGCAGTGTATTGGTACTAAAAAGATTATAAGGAGGCTGAGTCAGGGAGTTGGGGGAGGAGAGGTGTAAAACCCCTCAGGAAATCAGTAATCATCTCAATTTGCAGTTTTTGTAGCTAATGTACTATGTGCAACAACAAAATTGGAGTTGCGGGCTCTACTTGCTGTTGAAGTGTCGAAGAGGATGCTTGTTATGGAGCTGCTGTTGAGGAGAAGCAACTACAATCAAGCAGCACTTTGTGCTGAAACCTTGTCTTGTATTTCATCTTCTTAAACCAAGTCCATAAATATTTGTGGTATTTAAAATGCACATGTAGCTGGTAGTTTGTTTTGCCTTACTAAGCATATAGGGATGTTAAACATTAACTGGGTGCTACATAACTGTGGAAATAATTAACTTCATTTGGTCAAGACAGTAAAAGCATACTCTGTGTGCATTTTGTAGCTGATAAATGCATTTTTATAGAGACATTCCCTTGACTTGCCACATAATGGGTCACTAATGGCAAAGTTCACTTAAAATCTGAAACCACACCTACACTGCAGGCACGGAAGTGAACACAGGCTGCATTAGCTTGGTTGACATGTCCCAGCTAAACTGCACTAGAACAAGCTTGAGCATCTCTGCCACATTCTGGTCATGTCTGAAGTGTCTGTAGGCAAGCTGCTAGTTTAAAGTACGCAGTCAGAGATGCTGTTCACATTTTGTCTTTTTTCCTTCCCCGGCTCTTTCAATCATATTTGAAAACAGGGTGCTTCTTAGATATTTCTATCGCTATGTAACTGAAAAGTAATTGAACATAAGTTGAAATTCCAAGAGATGTGTATGTCTGAGAAGGCTGTTAGCAGATATGTGCAGCACTTCGCTGTGAAGAAGTAATTGCTTGAGGGGACTGCCAAAAGTATATGGTCCTGTGTACTGGAGGTGCCCCTGGGGCTGGTAATGGGGGTCTGTGCACTTATCAATCCAAACCCTCCACAGCTGGCCCCAAGTCCCTCTGGTGTTTCCATTTTATGGCTGGAAGTCCCTTTGATTCTTTGCTCCATGCTTTAGTATTCTATTATGTGAGTACTGGGGGAGAAGGAGGAGAGTGTGTGTGTGCATGTATGAGAGAAAAGTTAAAATTTTGTGTAGATGATACTCAGAGCTGATTTATAATTAAAAATCAACACCTTTTGTGCTCCATAGGTTGGTGTGTTGGGGTTTTGTGTTGGTAATTTAACTGGGCCTCTACAGTGCCGAGTGGTGTTTTCACTGCCAGGAGTGCTTAATAGATCTATCCAATGGTATTAAGTAAATTTTATGGTTTAGTCAACTTTTTCCTGTATTTGGCTTTTAGGATCAAGACAGCTGCTAGACTTCTCAGGTGGTTTAGTTCATATGTGAAGTTTGAGCTTAGCAAGTTTCTTTTTCCCCAAATTACTCATCAAGTTATTTTAAGAGTTATTTACTAAAAAAGCACCTATTTAGGTATTTACTAAACAAAAGCAAGGCCATAAAGCATAATGATGAACAAGATAACTGTGATTTTCTTTTTTTTTTTTTTTGATCAGCAGTGATCCAGATGGGTGTATTAAACAGCTATTTAAGTTGCTCTCACAGGATGTAAACTCTGAAAAAAAATGCCATGCAAAAAACCTGTCTCCTGTATTCCCTAAGCTCCCTATTCTCCCCTTATTTTAATAGTAAAGCTTTTAGATTTAAGTTACTTTTTTTTTTTTTTTGAGTGGTATGTGGCTGACTTGAGATGTGGAAAAGTTTTGTCTAAAGCTTTATTTAAGGAAATACAAAATAATTTGGATCTTTAACTAAAACTGATGGTGAAAGGAATTAGAGTTGTTTGTACAGATGGAGTTAGAATGGAAATATTTAATCTACATGTAGGTATTTCCAAAATACCCCATATGATTTGGTAACCTGATCTACCTTTTCATGACAAAAGGGCATTTTGGATGTCTTATCCAATTTACAAACCTAGTCCTGAGTATTTTTCCACTTTTGCCTGGTTTAGACTGGTTCAACTCTGAATTCCATGAATTTTTATTGACTTGAAACTGATACAAAATGAGAAAAGAATCAGGTTAAAATAAATCTGCCAGTAAATCTGATAAGGATTTTCAGGTATCATGGAGTCAGGCTTTTGTTTTTGAGCTGGAATTGAATAACATCATCACTGAGATCAGAGTTGCACCAGCACACAAGACATATGTGAGATCAGGAAGTGGCCTTGGCCTTGTGCTTTCTGATATGACCTGTCAGAGGTTGGAAAGATGGCTTGGCAAAACAGGGAGGTCATCTGGAGGAGGGAATAGAATTATTAAGGTTGGAAAAGTCCTTCAAGATAATTCTATCTGACAGGTCCACCACAAGTCCTTCAGTGCTGCATCTACACTTTTAAATATCACTGGGGATTGTGACTCTACCACTTCCCTGGGCAGCCTGTTTCAATACTGGTCAGCCTTAATTTTTTCCTCACATCCAATCTAAACCTCCTGACACAACTTGAAGTCATTTCCTCTTGTTGTTATTGTCTTTTACCTGGGGCAAGACACCCCCACCTCAGTACCATCTCTTTTGTGGTGGTTGTAGAAGGTGATTAGGTATGTACCCCTTCCTCTTTTTCTCCAGGCTGAACAATCAGAGCTGCCACAGCTGCTCCTCATAAGAGTTGTGCTCCAGACCCTTCCCCAGCTCCATTGTCCTTCTCTGCACATGCTCCAGCATCTCAATTGTTTTTTCTGAATTGAAGGACCCAAAACTGAATTCAAGGTGTGGCCCCACCAGTACTGAGTACAGGGGGACGGTCACTGCCCTGCTCCTGCTGGCCACACCACTGCTGATCCAGGCCAGGATGTCATTTGCCTTCTTGGCCACCTGGGCAACTGCATCACGTTCAGCTGATGCCACCAGCACCCCCAGGTCCTTTTCTGCCAGGCAGCTTCTCTGCCAGTAGTGCTGCTTGGGGTTGGATCTAGCACTTGACCTTGTTGAACCTCATACAACTGCCCTTGGTCCATCCATCTAACCTGTCCAGATCCCTCTGCAGGGCCTTGCTGCCCTCCAGCTGAACAATAACCTCACCCAACTTGGTGTTGTGTGCAAACTGACTTAGGGTGTGCTCAATCCCCTCATTGAGAACACTGATAAAGATATAAACAGAACTGGTTTAATAATAAAGTAAGCCTGCGGTATCTTTTGCAAACCTTGGAAAATGTCTCTGAATGTATTTATGGTCTTTCTCCTTCTGGATGGTGATGACAGGAGGCAGGGAAGCCTGCATTGTTGATCTGTAAACTGTCATAGTTGAAGAGGAAACTCACTTCAGTGTTCCCAATATAACACCACCAGTGTTATGTCAGTTAGGAGGGGCTGGGTAAGGTAAACAAAGTTTTGAAACCTTTCATATAGATTTGGTCTCTTTTGCATCAACTATCAGCAAGTAGGTAAATGTGAAACTGTTTTTAAAGCTATTTTTTCTTCTTCTGAAATAGTTTGGCATGGGTTCTGAAGCTTAGTTGTTGAATAAAGGAACTTCCCAGCAACTGCCTTTGATTACTTCTAAATGTAGGTTACAGCTGTTCTTTTGGGAAAGGCACATAGCTCAGCATGTGAGAAACTGACACCTTTTTCTCTCCTTTTCAGAGTATCTCCTCTACAGAAGTCTGAAATAGTAGACATGGTCAAGAAACACGTCAATGCCATAACACTTGCCATTGGGGATGGTGCCAATGACGTAGGAATGATCCAGACAGCTCACGTTGGAGTGGGGATCAGTGGTAATGAGGGCATGCAGGCAACCAATTGCTCGGATTATGCCATTGCACAGGTCAGAAGCAAGAATGAACAACTGCCGTATCATCTTGTGAGAAATGCACTGTGCAGCCATGTAGTGCTCGATTGACTTCTTCTAGCCTTCAAGCTAGAAGTATCTCTGATTGTTTCCTTTTCCAGGCAGCTGTCTAGAACATATTTTGGATATATTTTGGGGTTTGTTATGATTTTGTATTCTCCAGGGCAAAGCTCCACCTCTCTTCAAAGTTTTAGTTTCCTCCTGACACTGTACAATATCTTGGTTCTTCAGTAATCATGGGGAAGCAATTTCTGTGATGCTTGTGTTAATATGCTTTTAAGTAGCTGATTTGTCTTGGTGCAAACTCCTCTCTTACTATGAGTAGATACTATAACCAGGTGTGTGAGAATTTGGCTGTTTGGCAGTTCCTAATTTGAGGTGTCTCCTCTATCTTTATTTCCCTCTGTCCTCTGTTTTGCATTCAAGAATTGATCAGATCATTCTAGAGAGCTGGCCAGTATTTTCATTTTTCACGTTATTTTGAACATTATTTGGGTAAAGTGCTCCTAAACGAGTTCATCACATTCAGAACTGATTACTTCAGCTAAAAAGAAGAGTTAAAAGCCTTTTTTGTTTGTTTGTTTTGCTGAAGAAACCACAATTTAGAATCAAGACTTTGAAAGAAAAATCAGAAAGGAAAAAGATGCTGCAAAAGATTGCTGAATATGCTCTGGGTACTATTTACACTTGAGATACTCTATGTGTTTGAGACTGATGCAGGGCAAAACCAGATTGAGCTGACAGGAAGCAGAGACAATCCCTTGTCTCTTCAGTGATCAGAGCTTCAGATGATGTTCCCTTCTGGCAGGGTGTAGTCAGATTTGTTTTACCAAGTAACATGAAATATTACCATCTTTTGATAGGTTCCAGTGGCAGGTGAGGTTTTGAAAGGGCAGGAATAATGCTGCTGTATGCACAGGTAACTGTTTATTGTGTTAAACCTACTGAGAAGCAAAGTGGCTGTCTTGTACTTCTGCTCTGTTCTGACCTCTGATGAAGAACATTCAGTTTCGGGTTTGAAAAACTGAGACCTTTCACTATTTTGAGAATTTTAGGCAGCTTTACCATGTTTTTCTGTCATAAACAGTAGCATATTCCAAATATATATCAGTATAGGAACTGCCATAGTCATTGTCTCCGGTATTTTGTAATGAGTTTAACGTTTTTAATTTCAGTGGATCATATATAGCTTCTGCTGTATAACTTAATGGAACGCTCTTTACTTGGACTTCTTCAGATAATTTATTACTTCTGCTTTAGTAACTAAGCCTAAGCAGCAAGAGTTTTGTCCATAGAAGGCCCTACATATGTAATTCCTTTTGTGTTGCAGTAGCGTTAAATCTGGATAAGTAATTCCACGTTCACGTATTGCTTCTGCATTAACAAAACCCCCTGTATTTCACTTTAGTGTTAGAACATGGAAGTTGCTCTTGGTTTAAATTCCAGTCAACAAGGACAGTATTACTGACAATTACAATGAATCGTTTTAGTTCAATTTGAAATAAAAGCTGGTGACATTGGCACAGAAATGCAGTGTTCAAAAATCAGTGAAACACCATAGAACTGCATTTTTTGTGATTGTGTGGAAGAACTTTGTACTGATTAAGTTAGAAAACATACAGAAAAATCCCTGCAGTAGAGGAGACTAATACTGTGTGGTAGTATGTGCTTAAAAAAAAGTAAATTAGTGTTCAAAAGAAAAACTTGATCTCTGTGGAGTGTATTTCTTTCAGTGAAGACATATAACTCCCACTAAAACATTACTGTATGTGCATGCCTTGAAGGCAGAGTATGTTCTTATTGAGTAATTTAAGCCGACCACTGTAATGTAGCATCTCATGTTCAAATGCTATTTCAAATGCAGTGCTGCCAGAAGTAGGCGCTTAGAGAAGAGAGAGTCTCTATATAGGCTCATTTGGGATTCCAGGGAGAATCAAAGCATAAACCAAACAAAAATAAAAAGCCAACGTGTGTCTGACTCCACTTGAAATAGCTTCCACAGGTGCAAGGAGCATCTGTTTGAATCATCCTTTTCCCTTGAAATTATATTGCGCCAGTGACTTCTATTTAGAGAATTCCCAAATCAAATGACCTAACTAGAGAGACAGTAGTAGACTTTAATAACTTTTTTTTCTCAGTAAATAGCTTTATCATCTTAATTCAGAGAGCATCTGGTGTCTAGGGACCGTTTCCTTTTCTTAATTAAGGAAGCTTCTTTCTTCAACAAATGTTCTTGTTTCAGTTTTCTTCTTTGGAAAAACTGGTTTGTTTTGTGGATGCCTTTTCACTGTATTAAAACCCTCCCAACGTGCCATCACCTCATCCTTTAATCAAGATCAAATCTAGAATATAATTTCAGTGTAAAAGAAGTTATGCTAGGGTTGATGTAGAGATGACTGTAAAAACTTACACAGACTGTTCACAGGTAGGCTGGCCAGATGGTCGTAATGTTCCCTGCTGAGTCAAAATGCTGTAAATACAGGAACGTCCAAACAAAGAGTCTCAGTAGAGTCCCTGTCTGTCCTGCTCTGTGCCAGTAGCTGTGCTTTTGCATAATACCATCATCAAAGCCAATTTAATTCATTGCCATGTCTTAATGGGACTCTTCATTGGTGTGAGCAGGTTCAGTGTGTTCTTTAGGCTCTGAGTGTCTTCCTTGCTGTGCTCTGTAGTGCGCTCATTTTCATGAGAGCACAGACAAGAACAATTAATAGTAGGATTTTTTGTTGCCTTGAGCTTTCAAGAAGACCACATCCAAGATGGTCACTTGTTAGATTCAGCAGAGAGAAGTTCTCACTTGTGCCTGACTTTTCCACAAGAGCTTTGGGATAACTTGTAAGGACGTTCTGGCAAGTTTCCCATCAACTTGGTGTTTTCAAAGTAATTTTGATGAGGAAAGTTGTAGCTCTCCTGCATATTAACTTGAGGCATGAGGGGTCTAACAGGTCAGCTACTCCCTTGGGAGTATAGTTATAGCTCTAGCTCAAGTTAAGCAGAGAACAGTGAAGCCTGCTTCACTTTTGTTTTCTCTCCTTCTCTGCTGGCATATCCTAACAAATCTGAGTTGCTGAAGCATGGGAGAGAGGCTGTCCTTACAGGATTTGTGGTTCAGTGATTTAATTGCTGGAAAGCATGGGAGCAGAGCTGCCTCACGACAGTTCTAACTCATTACTGTAGCTTTCCATTTCAAATAAGTTTTGGTTAAAATAAATTATCTAGAATCTAAATTTAGGAAGTCAGGGTTTTCCTGTCAAGTCATTTTGTGGAAAAGGAAGCAAAGCAAATAATTACCTTAGTGTCCCAAGGTCCCTTCAGGTATACACATGCTAAACAGTAAACACAGTCATCACTTTGAGCTGTGGGTAACTGGGCAAAAGAGGAATGCTGCAGGTCATAAAAAGGTTCACTAAAAAAGCCAAGACTAGAAAATTAGGCATTTCCCAGTCTGGATTACAACTGGCTCCATAAAAGTCCATTTTCAAAAGTTCTGAATTTGAGCTCCATATGGGGTTCAAAATAGCATTAAAAGGTACACAATTATAAAAGATTCATTTACTTGCCCTTTTTGGAAAATGCACCTTGCTTTATACAATATTTTATATGACACACAATCACATACATTTTGTGGGCAGAAAATATTGAAAATGTGATTTATTTTTTTCCTTGAATTCAGGTGTTTACTTTCAACCAATTTTTTAGCAATTCCTCATATATGTAAATACTTCTTTTCTGCTTTCAGTTTTCCTACTTGGAGAAGTTGTTGTTGGTCCATGGTGCTTGGAGTTACAATCGAGTTACCAAATGCATACTGTACTGCTTCTACAAAAACGTGGTTTTGTATATTATTGAGGTAAGAGTAAGTAAATGGATGTGTCTTACTGGTGCTTATTCCTTAAATCATCTGTTATAACTAGAAAAACTCACCCAAATGGATTGAGCAAGAGGACTAATGTTTAACAATTTAAAATTCAATTTCCCTCCTCAAATCAGTTCACTTGAATCTTTTAATGTTTGTAAAGGAAGACCAAAGGTTTTCAGTACTGTGAATGATATGACATGTCAGAGACAAAGTTAATTCCTTCTGTGCAAATACTCTTATTCAAAGCATCTTTGTCATGGAAGAATTTCAATTAGTGCTTATATTTGTAAAAACTTGAATCTGGGGGCTAAATTTAAATCAGAAGTTCATTTATTAGAATTTAATAGGCAAATAATAAACTATGCAAAACAACAGTTATTGCTTCCAAGTTACAAAGACCATGGATTAGGTGGAATTGAAATTAGCTTGCTTTGTTTTTTGGGAAGAGTTGACATAATTTTGTACATGACATTCATTTACAAAATGAATCTGGTTATTTGATTTAATAATTAAAACATAAGTGTATTTTGAAAATAAATTGCTGGAAGATGTCAAGTACTGCAACTGGTCTTTAAAGAGAGCTGAATACTGTTACTACCATTCCATTTCAATGTGCTTATGATAGGAGTGTGTTCTCAAGCTGCAGAACATAGTCTGGAGTTTAGGATGTATCAGGAAGGGATTTTTATCATGTGCTGTTGCCTAGTGAGAGATACTCAAGGAACTTGAAGTCAGTGGTTTGATCAGTTGAGTATCAAGTGATCACTTGGTACAGCAATTTCTACAATGTTCATAATTTTTGTTAATGTATGTGCATATATTTTAGATTTTCTATTTCTTTGTACAGTTGAGCAGCCATGAATGAGGTTAACGGAAAATTGCAACATCTATAATTAGGCAGGCAGTTATATCAATTAGAGGAGATAGTGGGTGAGTAATACTTTGCTATTCAGTAAGTCATATAATGATCAGAGTGGTCAGTATTCCTGACTCCATCAGGGTTTGATCATCTTCCTTGTATGACGTTAGAGAACAAATATTGTCCACTAGCTTGTTCCACTTCTACTGTGCTGTTTCTGAATTAGCTGCTATCTGTTAAAATTTCAACACTCATTAGTCCACTGCAAGAAAGTTACCTGTACATCATGTTTTTAGTAAAAGTTTTTACATGCTGTTGGAGATGATAACAATATTTTATATTGTGCAAAGAATATATAAATGGCTTTAAAAAGAACTCTTCTAGTGTATTTCTTACTGAGCATGGTTGGCCATTGCTGGGGTTTTGCCTGAGCTTTTCAGAACATGCTTAATACCTTCATGATTTCCTGCTAGGATTCTTTTATCTACTTGAAACTTTAAAGTTTTGGAAGTCCTGCTTCTAGCTTATTATAGCACCATGTGTCTTTGTTTCTTTTACTGTGGTCTGACAAGTAAATTAAGTTCTGCATCAAATGTTGTATGGCAAAACTATGCCTTCCCACATAAGCAGCTGTGCAAGGGATTCAATACAAGTGAAGTTCTCTGGGACCTCCATCCTGAGGTAGCTCAATTATTTTACCCTAGGGTGGAATTTTACTGTCCAGATATCTCTGTATGATACATAAAGTTCAAGTCTACTCTGAGAATATGAGATCAGAGGTTTTCTCCACTGTCTTCAGTTCTTTCTGCATACTGTCCTGAGCCAGATGGGCTTTTGTGTCTCCACATGTCCATGACTGAGGATGAGTCAGTTCTATCCAACCCCTGAGCATTGAAAAATGTCTTACAAGATGTAGCACCTCAGTTACCTCTCTGTGATTGTGCTGCATAGAAGTTGGGAGCAAGTTTAAGGCTTTAAGGGAGATGAAGGGACAGAAATAATTTTGTAGTCCTGCAGCAAAGGGAAGAACTCAGTTTGGTTTTCCCTGGTGAGTTTCCTTTACTAGCAGCTTTAGGGAACTTCCCCTCCAAAACTGTGTGAAACTAGCCAAATTGCCTGGAAACCCAAGAGACACCAGTTTTGGTATCCTAGGGATACAGGGTAGAGAAAAGAGATCTTTAATTCCCTCCTTAGCTTTACACAAAGAAAGAGAGCTTGTTTTGTGTATGTGCTGTGAAGCTTGGCAGTGCTGATCAGTTTGTGGTATGGAATGATGCTCATGAAACAGATGCTCCACGAGGGAATAAATTCTTCCACTTGAGAGAATAATAGTTAAATGCCTGGCACTTCTGCACTGTTGCTTCTGTATATGGTGTGTTCCTGGTTGTTTCCCAATGCTTTGGACAAGTTTAATATTTACCCATACTTTCTGCTTGGATATGTGGTATATGGGGAATATCTTTTTAGCACTTTAATGAAACAGGGATTTGAACTTGAGCTACTTTCTAAGTACCTTCAGAAGGATTGTACTAAGTAAATACTTACACAGTTGAATGAAAAAGCACATCATGAATATGACTGCCAGTTATACCTTTGTTACTGTATCTGTTCTATTTCAGTGAAGTTTTAACACCTGAGGAATAGATACAGTAAGCCTTATACAAATGGCTTTTTCAGCAGAGAGGCACTGGGGCTGTCGCAACTTTTTATTCCCTGGTATTTTGCAAATACCAGAGAGAAGGAAGAGGTGGTGGTCCAGCCTGGCACACAGAACATCTGGACAGAACTTGCAGAGGCATGCAAGTTAAGGCATTAAGATTTAATTAAATGATGGTAAATGCTTGAGAAGAGCATATTGTCATCTCTTTTCCTAGCATCCCAATGTTGGCATACTAAAATCCCTCATACATTCGAAGTTCATCTTGATATCACTTACATGCACTTAAACCTGGAAGATACAAAGTGTTGCATCTGTGAAACATTAAATTTACCAGCATTTTTTCAGTTTCTGGGCTACAATATAGAATTTGGGGTTTTGTGAAAAGTATGCTCAGGTAGTTGTCATCATGGGCTTTACTCCTAGGAGGTGCTGGGGCATTAAGGCTGGTGCTTACCTTTCTGCCGTGGCTGATTCTTTGTGGAGAGACAGCGACCCAGGAACTATTTTCAGCTGCTTTGATTGAAATGTGTGCCCATGTTGAGATAGCTCCATGCAGCTAGAGAGGTGGTATAGCAGACAGCATGCCTTGTGGTTTAGTGATTGCAGTGTCAAGGGAGATGCAAGTGTATTTTCTATCTCTCTTGAAAAGGCCCTCCTAGTATTTTTCAAGAGGTGAATTTTAAGTCATCAAAGTAATAAAGTTTAGTGAAATCTGAAAAGATTTTGTTTTGGCTTAATAACTAGAAACTCTGTTCCTCTCCTTTCTCTAGCCTGGTCTCTCTCTGCTTTACTATTTCTTCATCACTGTCCTCCTGCCATTCTCTTGATTTCTCCCCTTGATTTTTGAAGATACAAAGCTAATTGAAGTATAAATAAAAAGTACAAGAGACGCAGATCCTGGAAATTCAAGTCGTTTTGGTGTGATTCTTAGCCCGATTCCTGAACCCTTGTATATGACTGTTGCCAAGGTGCTTCAGGGTATAAAGTTGAGGTTCCTTTACTTATGGCCTCACCTATCAAAAGGGTGCAGAATCTAGCTTTTCCATCCACAGAGCTGGTTGACAGATTAATTGCTGCTTCTTTCCCACTCTTGACTATCCATGCTGGGTCTGTCCTAAGAGTGGGAGGGGCATCTACGTGGAAAGCTACCAAGATGGCTGTAGGGATGACATGCAAATATAAAGCCTTCTCTTGGGTGTCCATTCCTGCATTTCCTATGTCTGCATGCTCTAGCAGTATGCACTAAATCCATTTCTAAGGAAAGCCAACCACTCAGCATCATCCTAGGCAGAAGATCAGTGACACGGTTTTGGCTTTTAAAGATTTGACAGACAAGTACCTGAGCACACTCACAAAATACCATTTAGTTCAATTACCTGTGTAGCTGGCTTCAAACTGAGTAGTGAAACAAAAGAACTATTTCACATCTGTTGAGCAGATATGTTTAACTGGAGGTGATATAAAGTTGTCCTATTGACATCAGAGCTTTGAAATATAGCTGATTTCAAATGTAAAAGAATACAGGAATGTTGCTTTCATGTCATGCTTGGAGAAGTAGAAACACAGCAAGATCAAAGGTGGTATCAGAAATATCTGGTAAGGGTTCAAGACCTTTGGGAATGATTCTGTGGAAACAGTAGCATGGAAGATAGCTTTCAGGCCAACTCAGTGTGCAGGAAGAATGTGCTCAGTACTTCACTGGAACACGCTGGTTTTTTGAAACATACTTAATGCGAAGCACTTCTGTATTATGTATTGCTGAATGAGTCAGGGGCAGGAGTAGATGGCCCCAGTGTCAAGGTCTGGCAAGTGGGAAGGGGAGAGTATAATGTACATAACTTGGTTGCTGCATAATTTTAATTTCTACTTTAAGAATCCAGAGATAAATTGTAAGCCTAGATTAGAAAGTTGTTTCTTTGTAGATGCCAAAAGGGAGGTCTAACATGTGAGCAGCATTAAACAAACAAGATAAACATACTAAACAACAAAACACAAAGATCATAATTTTTCTTCTAGAGCTGAATTTCCAAGTTTCAAAAGCTCTGAGTAAACACTCAGATAAACATTCTTTTAAATAAGAGGTGATTTTGTGAGTCAGTAAGGTCTGGCAATGAGAGCTGTTAAGTGCTCCACGTACTCTTAGTGCTCACCACTTCAGATGAGCTGATAGCACAGGCTGCCAAAGCACACATGAAATGTTGCTGCATGAGACTGCTTTTGTTTTACCTGTTTTCTTGCTTTCCCATCAAACACAATAGGTATTTTAAAAAATATGGAAAGCAGGCATGGGAATTTCAACTCTCTTCTCCAAATGATAGGCAGAAATGAGTGTATTTGTTATGGTACTAAAAAATACACAGCTTTAATTCATCTGTGTATTTATCCCTGATTCACATGATCTGACTTTCACCTACATCTCTCTGCTTTCTGTTTCCAATTGACTTTGCCACTCTTAGGTGGCAAAGGCCAGGCCAGGCAATGGAAAATCTTAAGCATGGGGATTTTTGCAGTAAGTTTGGGACTGAAGTGCTGTAACTGTTGTCATATAAAGCAACTTTATGAAAAAATAAGAGCAGTCTTTCCCCCCAGTGTTAAATTAAGGATAAGAACATCTGGTTGCAAAATCTTCTGACAAGGATAACAAGCATAAAGGCAGCTAGTTGTTTTGTCTTCTTATTCAAATTAGTCAGTTGCCTGTTCAAATACTTCAGATGCCACTGGGCATTTCATAATGGTTACTTCTGTGCATGTACTCAGTGTGGTAAGCCAAGCACAATGCTCTTATCATGGTGAAGCTAAGGAGGAATGTGTGTGTGACTTCCATTTGATATCATTTGGGAATCTAGATTTGGATGCTCACAAATGCATACATATCCTGAATAAGTAACTTGGACAGCATCTCTGTAGATAGGTGCTTTCAGGTAGACAAAAGGTGGGATTCAGTGTCCTTAAGATTGGTTTCAGGTTTAAATTAGGTGCCTGAGAGAGATGTATGTAGTGTCCATGTAGATAACCTTTGTGGAGACTCTGGGCTCATGGAGAGCAGTATGGGACTGGCAGGTATGTCACAGGACCTGTGATATCACCTGTCTGAAGCAGCAGTACTGTGGGGTCTGTCTTAAGGTAACTGAATCCTGTCCAGAAAGAGAATCCTTTTTGTTCTATTCTTATTTGTTTCTGAAATATGTAAGAGAACATAATTCCAAACCTCTCAGCTCGGGTAGTGTTAATCAGTTCAAAAAATGCAGAATATTTATGGAGGGTATAGTGCAGAACCTGGAAGACATGGAAAACACAGGAATGAACACAGTGTGAGGAACAAAGCTTGTGAAATTCAGCCCTGTATTTTGATAATTGGTGAAAAAACAGGTCTTGCACATGTGCTTATTTTTCTCTTGCACTGTTCATCAGTCTTGTACACAGGTTTAACACGTAGAAGACCTAGGGCAACACAGATCACTATCCACCTTACTGCCCACCAAAAATGCTGATTGTGGACTCAAATTCAATCAAACATTCTTTAGTCGCAGTAGTTAAAGGAAATAGATTCTACAAGGAGCTTGCCAAAGTTCTTGCAATATTGTAAAATATGATTTTCCAACCTAATCCAAAATTGTACAGATAGAGCTTCTCTTTTTGTTCCTAAAAATATATCTGAATTCTTAACAGTACCTGGTTCATATGCTGCTACTGACAATTTATTCTCTATTTCAACCCCCCTCTTGTCTGAAGAAATTCAGCATTGTGTATAGGCTGATCTCATCAACTTTAATCCATGATTGACTTCTTGTTTTTTGGCTTCCTAATTGAGCATGTTAATCCCAAGAGTTTCCAAGGAATCAGACATGAAGATAAATCCATGCTAATTTTCCTTTCATTTTGTAGTGCTGTGCACTGCACAGTGAATCATGGGAGAGCAGTCCATCTTCCCAGAAAACCAAAGTGGCCCAGCTATGTAATGGCTGGGTTTGATTTTTTTCCAAGCATGATGGAAACTGTCAGCATTGCTCTGAATTTATTAGCACTGTCTTGATTACACCCTGCCAACCCTGCCAACCAACACAACCTGTAATTTTTTAACATTCCTGATATTATAAATGATAAATCAAGTTCTTTTGCATGGTCTCAAAATCTCTAGATGAAACACCCATCAGGTTCAGTGCACACTGCAATAGATCACTTCAAGAAGAGATGTACTCTGATATTTTATTAGACACAGAGTGCCTGGATCAATTCATTGTGCACATTTGCATAAGAGTATGAATGGCACAGGATTTTTTTTCCTCCTGGTAAAATGTGTGCTTAATTTGGTGTGAAAAATCTTAAAGTCATAATTTGGTGGGCTTATATCAAATCAATGGTAATGTTGCTCTCTAAATTTGAGGATATTCAATGTGAAACATTTAGTCATCTCCAGAATAGTGTGTTCTTCAAAGCCAGGATCCTGTCATCAATAAATATTTTTTCACTTCAGCTATGTCACAAATAAAAATACAAGTTCATGTTTAGAAGAGAGCCTAATGTGAAAAAGCTTTTACTAGGAAAGATAAACCTATATTATGAAAGTTAGGAAAATCCAAGCATAGGTTTTTTCAATCACAAAGCCAGCTTTGAAATTCAAGAGTTCCTTGTTGATAGTTTCAGCTGAGCTTTCTTTCCAAAAGCTAAAAGTTTTCACATAAAATATAACTCCTCTTATGGCCTTGAGCATTGACTTGAAAAATACTGACTGCTCTGACTCAGTATTGGATAACCTGTTGTTTTAATAAAAAATATTTTTAAAATAAAAAATACTTTCATCTTGGCTAATTCAGTGCACATGACATTACTTGCTGGTACAGAGAAGGTTAAATTTCAAATTTTTGTTGGTGTTGAAAGTGTAAATAAACCTTATAATGGAATTATTTGTGCTTAGCACTTGAGTGCTGAGTTTAGCAATGCTGTTCCGCACTGAAGGGGTGATTTTGAGAGAGTTTTTTTTAAATCCGACACTATGGATACATCGATGCATATATGGCAATACATCTATTCACAAATACATCCTTTGGGCCTGTGCTGATTTTCTTTCTGGCCTATACCCCTGTAAATGGACTTCCTTTGGTGGAGCCATTCCTCATCTGCATGGGAATAACTGAGAGCAAAGTAAGGTCCTTTCCATAGTGCTTATGCGGAGCAGGGTTTTTTGTCTGTTTTGCTTTTTGCTAGATAAGACGTGGGGATGTTGAGCTGAAGATGTGCAGTTTCTGCATTTCTGCCTGTACCTCATGGCTCTAAATAACAATCTTCAACATGCATTTCTACAGCAATTTATTTGCCTTTCATAAAATCATAGAATAAGCTGAGTTGGAAGGAACCCGCAAGGACCATCAAAGTCCAACTCCTGGCCCTGCACAGGACCATCCCCAAGAGAGTCACTCCATGTGCCTGAGCATTGTCCAAACACGTCTTGAACTCTGCCAGGCTGGTGCTGTGACCACTGCCCTGGGGAGCCTGGTCCAGTGCCCAACCACTCTCTGGGTGAAGAACCTTTTCCTGATATCCAGCCTACACATCCCCTGACTCGACTTCATGTCATTCCTTCAGGTCCTGTTGCTGGTCACCAGAGAGATCAGTGTCTTTGAGAATGGTTATACACAATGCTTAGAAAGGAGGTTGAGGAGGATTTGCCCTGGTGCCAGTGACTGCTGTCAGTTCGGAAGACTGAGTCTAATTCTCCTGTTTAGCTCTGAGGCACTGGCATTAAAATGGCAATATAAGTGTGTGTGTTCTGTTCTTAAATACAGCTTGGGAGACTTCAGTCTTCCAGGGGAGGGAAAAGCAGAATTATTTCTACTCAGTTAGCTGTATCTGCTGCAGTTAAACTCAGATGTTATTATTTAAAAACACTGCTTAGCCTAGGTGTGAAGAGGAGGTTGCTGCTGCTCTTTTTGCACAGCTCTTTGTCTTTTCAGAGTGACAGAGGGTTTGGAAATGCTGCAAACAAGATATAATACTGATTCACAAGTCATGCTTTTGTGCAATTTCACAGTGTGGAATTCATCTTGGAGCCCACTTTTGGAAGTGCATGGTGGCTTGCCTGTGAGCAATCTCACTGAAGTGACTGAATAGTAATTGCATTTTCTACTTTCCGGGCGGTTGTTTGGAAATAAAATGTGTTTATTTGTTCCAAGCCACATGCTAAGACATTGTTGTGTGAGCACAAGAAATGCTGGTGTGTGTGGGCTGCATTTCCCTTGCCTGAACTGAAGTCTGCCTGGCTGCCAGCTTCTTGCCAGCAGTAAGGTCAGGCTACAGCTTGGTATTTTTTTAAGTGTAAGATACTTGATCATAACCCTGAAACATTCTGGGTTTTGTTCAGTTTTATCATCTTGAAGCATTTTACTCATACTTTGCCTCTTCGTTCTTGGCAAGTTAAGCAAAAACCTAATTTTACCTGAGCTCCAGCAGCAGTCTCATTGGCAACTTTTCCTTTCTAATTGCCAACATGGGCATTTTTCTGGCATCTTTGGAGGCACTGCTGGAGTATGTTTCTAAAGATCAGTTTTTCTAGGGAGTCCTTTTAGTACAGATGCATGCAATCAATGAATTAATAACTCCTCGTGTCTTAATACCACTTCACAGACAACTCCAAAATCTTTCTGAATGCTAGCTCAGGAATGTAGGGTCACTGAATTTTTGGAATATAGAATTTCTTTCCAGTACATGTACCATGAACTGAGCTGGTCCTGATTATTTTGAGGTTTCTTGGGTTTATATGCTCATGACCCAAAGAAGCTAGGGCAGAGAACAAATTTAACTGAATACAGATTCCATTTTTAAATGCTGCTAGAAAATAATTTTGCCATTTTACTTGGATGAGCACTAATGATAAAAATACCTCTATCCAGTTTCACTAATTAACCACTAGAGATTATTTTATCTTGGGATGCATAAAAGGCATCTGTAACCTAGTTTAAGTGCATGTGAAGATTTTAAAATAAAATGTATCTTAGTTTGTCAAAGAAAAAAATCTAGAGTATAGCTTTGGAGTGTTTGTTTGCCCAAGCTGACCACTTGAACCAGAGTTTTTGACTATAGCAGGGTCAGAGGTAAAAGCTGTACAATGACTTCCATGATCAGAGTAAATCTGGAGCAGCACAGGTGGTGCTTTCAAATGTGCTTTTACAGCCTTTTCCACTGTAAAACGTGTTCAGTGGTTTGACTGTATTTGACCCAAGGGATATCTGCTCTGTCAGGAGATAGAGCTCTGTGGCTAGGGACGTTAAAAAGAGGCGTTGTCACTCGGTGCCCTTGGGAGTCTCCCTTCCGATGTGGGAATCCTGTGTCACTTAACTGAATAGGCATTAGGAGGCATTGGCCTGTGAGATAGCCCACAGCAGGTGTGAAAGCTTTGAGTAACCTGTCCAAAATAGGTTCATTTTTCCCTCTGTACTGAAATGTTGGGTCCTTGTAGATAGCTGTGACTGTTGATATGCTTCTGGTTATTTCTATGCTCTAGAGAGTATGTAATTGCTTTTTGTGACTCCTTACATCTCCTCTGTTTTCAACAGAATCATTTAGAACATGTTTAAATGCAGTAGAAATAACAAATTACACTATTTACTGATAGTAATAATTTTTAGTTATCCACTTTTCTTTACTGAGATGTCAAAAATTAGTCATTTGTAGCTCCTGCCCCTGATATTCCATTGAGAATTCCCAATGTTGTCTTGTTACTTTTCTGCACTATTTTGAACCTGATTCCTTTCATGAGCCATTGCAATTTGAGTGTAACTGCTGTGAAATAAAGGCATCCTGGACCAATGGGGTTTTTTTGCTTTTTTTGAACCAGGATTCACAGCCCAGTGTAAAGAGGTCTGTGTTAGACAAGGGAGAGGAGATTCAGGACTAATACTTAAAAGACTGAGACAACCATTTTCTTAACACAGGGTTGTGGGTATACTTAAATGTGAATATAAATGTCAGTAATCATGAGCTTAAGCTAAAACCCCAAAACTATATCCCAAAAGGAAGAGGGGCCCATTCTGTGGCAAAACAAGAGCTAAATGTTCTTGATGCGTGTTTTGGTGTATGTTACAATCTGTTTCTGTTCCATCAAGACAAGGACTTGAAGAACCACTGGTGGCTTCCTGCTTTCAGAAGAGTGAAGAAGGTCAAAACTTGGTCTGCCAACTTTTAAACATGACAATATTATTTTGCTTTCTTTCTTCTTGCTGGATTTCTTTCTTTAATTGCTTTTGCATGATGAATTTGGAAAGTGAGGAGATGGAATATATTAGCCTTAGCTGTATCTTGCTTCTGCAGGGATTCAGAAAAATATATTATGAATTGCATAAATACTATGTATGTTAGAGAAGAAATTCAATACTGTGTTTTCTCATCCATCCCCAAATAATGCTATTTTTGTTAGTGAATGACAATGCAGATTGATTTTATTAATGGTAACTGACTAAAATACATAGACTGTTCAATAGCAGCATAAGCTTAAACCTTCAGTAGTTAGTAAAACCTGAACCTCTCAGCATTATTTGTGGTAATGGTTTGTGTCAAGTTCAATTTTGGCAGAAAAGTGAGTCTCCCTTTTCATTTTGATAACAGTGTCTTGACCTTTTCTCCCTTTTGTTGCCAAAGAGTGACAGGTGTCTGGAGCAGCAAAGCAATGTGACACCCAGCCTGTGCTTTGTGTCAGCTCGTATTCATTAGCCTTAAAAATGATGTGTGGGTTTGTACTACTTGGAAATGTGTTTATGCCCATTAATATGTCCTGATTAATGGACAGTGTAGGGATAGACTGTTGAGTTGCTCCACTTTCCCCTGTTTTTCTTTTGTTTACTGGTGTTGAATATGTAAATGCATGATATCTAGGAAATTTGAAGCTGTGACTTCTGTAGTGGCATTTTTAGTCCTTGTTTGTCTGCTGCAGTCTGTGTTGGTGGTACCACACCATATTTTTGCTGTGGGTCCAGCAGGTTTCTCCACTGGGAGCTTTGTGCAGCGCTCACCTCCAAGGTGCCACTTCCCTCAGAAAGTCCCAGTCCCTCCTGCTGTGTCATGGATGTTGCTGTGCCTGTCACTGGGCTGTGCTTTCACCATCACTTGAATCCACAGCTGGGATTTAATCCACAGCTTTAATCCAACATGAATGTGCACTGCCATTAAAAAGGGCAGTCTGGTCTTCATGTCTCCCCAGGGGGGTGTTCTTTCCTCTCTTCCTTGCCAAGGCATTAGTGTTTGCACAGCTGCGGTGTGGGCTCTTTAAGGTTAGAATTCAGCCAGAAGACCTTCCTGGTGTACACAGGAGCCCTTGGACAAGAGAAAAGACCAGCTCTTCTGACAGAGGTACAGGCTTTTGTCAGACATTACATGTTATTTTAGTAAGCTAAGATGGAAGCCTTTGCTTATATATATCTGCAGAAAAGACAAAAAATTTGGAGAGGTGGAGCAAACGAAGAGCATGAATTGGTTTTCATGATATCCTTAGTAATCTCCATGACATAGCTGCTTGGGAACTTCAAATGAAAGTTTTTCCCTTTTGGGCTATCAGGGTATCTTTTACTCAAAGACATTCCAAACACAGACCTGGGGAAGAAGAGGGAAGGAAGTTGAAAAGTGGTAGTTGATCCCAAAGACATATCTGAGTAAAAAAAACCTTTCCCTGTGTCAGTCATGTGCTGTTGATGTGCATAAAGAAGCTGTGAGCTCTCAAAAACTGAGAATACATCAGAGACTGTCATTTTAGCAAAATGTATGCACGATTATTGGATTTTATGGTGTATGATTTGTGGGGTGTATGTATGTGTAAATCTTTAAGAATGTGTATTAGGCCATCTGGGCAGCAAGGAGGAGCTGGTTTGTGCTAAAGTGCAAGCTATTTCTGCAATGGAGGAGTGATAAAATGATAGCAGAGAAAGTTCTGACAGACTTTATTTCTCTGGAAGCAGTTACTACTACTTTTTAAGCAGGTCCTGATTTATGCTGAGTTGAAATACAAAGGTAGGAGCAGTAAATCTAGAGGAAGAAGCAGGAATGTTACCTAAAATGTTACCAGGATTGTGCTTCAAGGGATGCCAGATGTGAGAGTTGCCATTCTCTTCAAGCTGACTGATACTGCTGAGAAAGCATAGGGAAGGTATTAGAATGAAAGTGGAACATTTTAAAATAGGGATTAGGATTGGAAATCCTTACATATTTGGCTTTTGGGAATGTAAAAAGTTACAAGTAAGCCTGGCAAACCTTCCTTTCTTGGACTTGGTGAAGGGAGGGAAGTGTGTGTTGGTGGTCTGTGAAGGGGTTTGTCTTTGCTCTGTGGGGTTTGTAAAGCCCAGTGTGGTTGGAGGAGGGGAAGTGGCATTTGGATAGGCACAAAGCTCTCCCTTTTAGCTTATCCTTCCTGAGGAGAATGGCTGTTGTCTCTTCAGCAATGCAGTCTTTACCTTGTTTGCATTTTAAAAAGGATAACTCGCAGAACAATGCAACTTTTAGCATGCTGATTTTGGCACTCAAATACACTGCTGGTACCTACATTGTTCCTAATGACTGAGACTTGTTCCTGCTCACTGTTAGGATAACCATGCTCACTGAGAGCTACTGATGAGCATGAAAGTCTGTCTGCCCAAAAGCTTGATTTAATTTATTTTTTTCATATGACTTTGCTCCCTGTAGAGCAGGTTGCCAGATCAGTAAATTATGATCTTGCAGGGGCTCTCTTCTTGAGAAACTCAGCATAATTCTGCTGGTCTTTGCCTGTCACTCCTTGTGTATCTGAATGCATCATAATCTGAGTGTTGGTGACTGACTCTGGTTTCTTGGGTGGGTGTTTTGGTTGACTGATTCTGTCTTCCTATTTGTTTTACTGCTGTGTCAGTAAGGAATCATGTCATGAGAAGTTTCAGGTGCTCCCTTTGGAACATTGGTACCCACATTGGTATCCCCCTGAGATTCATTACTAAATTTGTTATTGCTGTCTTATGAAAATGCAAATCTACACATTTTTATTGCAGCTCCAAAGCAGCAATAAATGATACAAGTGCTGGATACGATAAACTCCACTTGGGGTTGTGAGCCCATGGATAAGTTTCTCATTGTAAGGGAAGTTGTTTCTGCATACATTTCTATAAAATAAAGTCTAGCAGTACTCCTACATCTGCTGCCATGTTAAAAATAATGAAGATAGATAAAACTTTAATTATCGTATTTTTTGTCCATTTGGAGGTATAGCTGGAAGCCACTCTGGTGGGCAGAAAATGTCTGCTCTCTTCTGTTTGAAGAGAGGCAATTGCTATTTAATCTAATAAATGGGGACAAACAGATCTTGACCTGCCAGGCTTCACTTATTTCCCCCTCCCCCAGTGGCATCAGTCACATAAACTCCTGTAGTGAGTATTATCTCATTTCAAAAAGCAGTTTTGGCAGATGGCTGCCTGCTTAACAGTTTATGAAGAATGATATCCTAAAAAATGGCTATTGTGTGGCATTTGAATAATTGCTGCTTCCATTGCAAATATGAAGTTGTCCTGGCCTTGTCTTGTGGAGTTTGGTACTGAGAGCAATCTTGTGAGATAATGCTGTAAAAAATGAAATTTAAAAAGTCTTACTATCTCCTGTCAAGACTTGCAGCGCTGGTGTAAATTTGGAAGGTCGTACACTTTCTCCAGTGAGTGTCTGGCTCATGCAGCAGTGTCCCCAAAATAATGAAGTACCTGTTTTTGTCAGACTGTTCTGGGAAGTCCTGAAAAATAATTTGGGGTAATACCGGCATTGTTCAGGTGCTCACTGCTATATCCTCTGAGACTGATTGCAACTACATGAGAGAATTGGAGGTTTAAGGCATTGTCTTGGAAATGTACGTGTTGTTCTGTCGCACTCATAGGTTTTTCCTTCCAAACCATAAAAGACTTTCCTCTGAATTGAATGTGCATGTTTGTGTGTGTACCACCTGAAGGTGTCTTGCTTTACCAGCCATAAAAATGTTTAATGTCTGCTGTAAAGCAGAAAGTTACCTTTATAAAAGTTGTCAGTCACAGCTGTTTCATTATATTGGGGAAGAGGAGCAGGGAAAAAAAAAAAAAAGAGTTGTAGTAGAGGTAATATCAAAATTTAAACAGACTTACAGGTCTCTCTTTAGTGCTTCAAACAGCTGGAAGTCCAGCACAGTTCCATCTGAGAATTAATAGTTTAGCATATTCTATCAATGATTAGTGAATTTCAGCTATTTCCTGAAAAGCATTTTGAACTGAATCCCTTGGATGCACATGTCTCTTTGTATCCTTGATGTTTTTCTCAAAGAGGAGCTATTTCTATGTTTGCATTACTCTTGCTTAAACCTGCTCCCAAACTATTTTGAAATCCCCATTGTATGTACAACAGGAGACTATAGTTGCAGTGTGTCAGACTTGGTAATTCCCAGTTTTCCTCATCTTTAAAAGAAATCAGTTGCTAATGAAAATCTAAAAGGAATAGAGTAGAACAAGATAATGGCAATTAATATTTTCAGTATTTCAATTTGTGGTAATTATTTCCCAAAATCTGAAACAAGAATTATTTACTGAATTTTATGATATGAATAAAATCTTCTAAATTATATCTGTAACCTTAGGAAAATTAATCTGAAAATTAATTCATGCAAATGAATTGCTTTTGTGGTATAAAATGTTCCTACTTGGTGTTGCTGACAAGAAAGTTAAAAAATTCAGCCATCTCACTGTTTCCTTTTTTCCTGGAATGACAACTTTTTGCAGCAACAAGTAATTTGTGGTCACTTCTCTGGTGTACTGACACCTGCTTTACATAGTAATATAAAGTTGAAGGTAAAGTACTGACACAAATGTCAAGAATGGCTTGAAGATACTGCATTTTGTTTTTTTCTAGCATATTTTTCATTAATAAAAATAAGCATGTTTTTGAGATGATATTGATTTAATGTTGGAAGACAGTTTTGTCAGAAAACTCCCTTTCAGTACCATTTGTTTTCTGTAGTAACTCAAATTAGGAGGGAAACACCATACTTAATGTTTAGGGAAGAATTGGGGCAGTTTCATACCTTTTTCTGTGCACTGGTGACACATTATCTCTCAAGGCTGTTTGCCTGTCCTTCTAACCTGTTTTTGGACATTTTGTGCTTAAACCCATAAAGAATACAGAAGCCTAATGCACCTGAAGATAGAAAGATTTTATTCCATAGTGTTTCAGTGCACTAAATAATTTAATCAATAATATCCAAAACTGACAACTAGGGAATTCCTGAGGGATGACAGATTGTCATTAGGGTGACACAAGATGTACTGTGCGTGCATTTTTAGTATGAGTCTCTCTAGAGCCTGGGGTGGGGGGTCTTAGGAAATGCAGGAAACTTGAAGAAGATGCCACTCCAGCTAAACCCTAAAAGAAGGTAATGAGCACTAGGAGCTCATTGTCATGCCTGTGATATTCTCTATCATGTTACCACTGGTCAGGATCAGGAGGATCTCTAAACTTCTGGAGGGTGTTCTCTAGGGGGTCATAGATTTTGTAATTATCACATGGGATGAACACAATTCAGAAGTGTAGCTTATGCCTCATTAGTGTTGGTGTACATGTCAGTCTTTCCTATAGGACAGAAAGGGAGCCTTGTGCTGCAGTTGTTTGTTCACTAAAGTTATTCCTGCTGGCCTACCACAGGTAATCTTTTTTCTTCACAATATTTAGGTGTTTTCTCATCTAGGCTTCCCTGAAGTGATTCTGCTTGTGTTGCTTGCTCTTTCTCTCAGAGCTTGTTACAAACTTAAGTATTTACATGGTGTCTTGTATCATTTATTTCTATAAAATATGAGCATCAAAAATGTAAAAATGGGTAGTCATATTCTACTTTACTCTTCTGTTTCAATGTTATTGCAGAATTGATAGGTTAGAGTGAAGTCCTGATTCTTTATCGGGTTTAATCTGTTTGGACCTGAAGGCAGATTTGCCAGCTGACTGGGGCAGTTGCTTTAGCAAACAAAGCCCTTGCTTTAGCAGCCAATTCATGAATTCAGAAAGGGCTTCCCCTTGCGTTGAACACCATGCTTAAAGAAAATGGAAGAATATCAGAAAATATGTATTTTCAGCCATTTGAAAAGATGAGAATGTAGAAAAATTGTTCTTATAGCTTATCAACAGAAATATAGCAAAATTATTTGATTAAATAGCTTGTATATTATACATATGTATGGTCCTCTTTTTTCTTGATGTATGATTTACAGCATGAATTTCCAATAGAGATGTGCAGTGTGTGATACAATATATATGCTGAAATTTTGATTTGAACCTGAATAGCCTATATGACGTTTGATCACGTGTGGGTATTAAAATGGCTTACAGTAAGTAGTAATCAATCATAATAAATAACATATGTTGATACCAAGTTGTAACTCTGGTCAGTGCCCACGGCATTGTTCTGCTTTGAAGTAACCCTTAGCAGTTAAATTGAGGACCTACACACAATGGGCTAAATTTTATTGCCTGGCAGTTTACTGTTTGGTTTCATGGTACCACACAAGGCCAGAGTACTGGAGTCTTCAAAAAAATGAGATGTCCAAAGTTTCCGCTCTTTATCTGTCAGACATGGTGAGGTGAAGTGTAGAAGACCTTTAGAGAAAAGACTGAGAGGAAAAAACACCTTTAAATCACTCCAGGGAGAGCTTCAGAAAAGCAGCACCCAAACCAGTGCTTCTCTATTTTCAAAGCAACATACACAGGCATAGCTGCATGACTCTCATTAAGTTCTTCTGAATCGTGCAGCTAAAGCCCCATGCAATGTTTTGAAAATGTAGGAAATAAAAATGGTCTTAAACCAGACATCTGGGCTTCTATCCAGTTTTCCAGTGATAATGTCTGAAGCATGCCATTAATAAAGAATCATCCATGGGCTAAATTATTCAACTATAGAACCCTTTGCAGAAGGCTTATAAGTCAGCTTTACTTAAAAAACAAAGAAAAAAAAAGCCAAAAGCTTCTGTTCACTCTCTTCACTCTCAGCAGCAACCACTGCTGAGCACAAAGCCCTTTTCCTTTTTAAGTATTTTAACACTTTTTTCCCCTTGTACTTTTCAATATTTTTTTTTTACTTTTTCTCAAAAATTCTCACAGGGTACCCATCTGAATGTTTGCATCCTAATTTCTGTAGAAGAGATGAAGTGCTTTCTCTTTGCTGGTTCTTTTATCTAAGGTGAATGTCTATACAGTCCAGGTGCCATCACTGGAAAAAACACATGTTTTCAGAGGTGTGAACCCTGCTGGTTTCCCTGTCTTTTGTATTTTCATTCTGACAGGAAGGTAGTGATCTTAGTAATGCTTTTTTAGAACCTTTGAACCTTAATATTAAAAAAAATTCTTAATAGTGAGGTAGGTAATCCAATTAACTACTTCTATAGACAAAGGTCTTCATGAACAAGGTCTGGGTTTGCCTCCAAATGCCAACAACTAAGGTGTGTGTAGCTAAGAGGTTGTTTTAAGATTTCCATAAATGTAAGTAACTTGATCATATTACTATACTGTAGCATCAACTATGGTATCATTTCATAAGTGTTATCAGTTTGACAAAGGTTTTGTTTTGTCTTAATCTGGTATAAGGTGTGGAATTACTAAAAATGTAATTGTGAAAAGGTGAGCTGCTCACTTTGCAGTGATACAACTGTCCGTGGTGGCTTTTTGGAACGCTGGAATCTTTATCATTTGCTTGTAATCTCTTTGTCATGTTGATGGTAAAGCATGCAGAGCAGGCTATGGTAATGGCTATGGCAAGCAGGAGACCTATCAGTCATGAGAAATAGCTTGCAATATGTTTTTGTGATGTACTTTTGTGCATTGTATTTTTTTAATTAGCCAAGGTATAAATTGCTTTGCAGCAATGGATTTGCTTCACTGTATATGGTTTTGCTTCATAAAACATTGCAATTGTTGGTTATAATTCTAAATCTGGTGCTGTGTTGAGAATAATTGTGCTGTATTAGAAATAACCTTGAAAGGTTTTCAAATTTCCCTACAAATGAAAAACAACTTTTCTGTGGGTTGTGTGTTAGATCTCATGTGAGAGACTATAACACTGAGTGCAATTAAAACCTTTAACTACCAGTATTCTCATTCCTCTTCTTTGTTCTTTGGGAGAATTCTGACACAGCAGTTTTGAGTACAGTATCTTGTTTTAAATATGATTTAGCCTGAAGGTTAATCCAAGAGAATGAATGTGAGTTGATGTTACATGTGCCATACTTTGAACTTGCCATATCAAATGAATGCTCTTTTTTTGCCGTACAGGTGCTTTGCTCTTCATTTTTATAATCATGGGACACTCAGAGTTGCTGTGCTCAAAAGGAGTCATGTAAACTCATTTCTTCAGAGAAAGCACCCAGTTCTATGAAAAATTACCCAAAAGTAGACCTGGCAATTCCTCACTGCTGGTTGCATCCTCCCTTACATCTCTGGTTGCATCTCTAACAGGGGATGGAAGGGAAGATCTTGTATGAGCTTCTATAGAATCTATGTACATGTCTTCTTGCCTGTGGTCTGTTTCTTGGTATCTGAGCTTGAAGTCTGGAAACATGTAAAACAATTGCATCGTACTTCTGGGGGCAGCCCAGAACTTTTGACTATGAGTTTTGGGTGGGTTCAAAACACCGGGCTCTAAGCGCAAGCCTTTACATGAAGCAGAAGATAGTGCAGCAGTTGACACTGCAGCAGTTTATTCCTACCTGGCTAGGAGGTAAAAGGAACATTATAAACAGGACACCAATGAGTCAGAGTTGAGGGGCTGCCTCTCCACAGATTTCAACATGTCAAAAAGCTTTTGATATTTGCAATATCAAACACTTTCGTGTAACAACTGACTTTCGTCAACTCTACCTAGAAAACAGGGCTGGTAACAAATATATATGAAACAGAGTGGTATCCCAGATCTTTTGGGGCCAGAATGGGGGAAAAAATATTTTTGCTAAACAATTGTCCTAAGAGGTAAGAGAAGTAGTCTTTGAATCTAAACATAAGAAAGATTATCCAGTGGCACAAGCATTTAAGCTATGAAATGCTTTTCACTGCATATGGTCCACAATTAGTCTGAGAGCTGTTGCCTTCAACATGTGTAGTCCTTTAAATCATGTTGGCAGGCTTAGTACCCTCAAATATCCTCTTATCTTGCACTAAATCCACAACACGAGGCCTCACTAATGCTATAAACACAAACCTTATTCTTTCCAGCCCTTTCAGGTTTTGTAAAAAAACTCACACTTGGCCTACTCAGACCAAGCACAAAGGGCCACAAGACAGTCAACCTCCTATTCCTCTCCAGGTGCTGATGCTGCGCAGTGTGGACACAAGCCAGCTGGTATCTCTGAGACTGGTCGTCAGCTCTTCGGAAGAACTGAAAAACACAGCATAGCTATTGCTTCCTCAAAAGACACCAGAGACCCATCTAGAATTGAGCAAAGCAAGCCAGCCTTGTATTGGGCTCTCCCAGCCTTCAGTCTCTTAGGATAATTTTCTCAGAAAGATTCATTTCAACTCTAAATAGAATATCACAACAGACTTGATGTTTCATTTAAGATTGTCTTCCATACTGCAGCACAGCAATCAACTCAATTTAAAGTGCGGATTTTGAATCTGTGGTACAAACTATCTGGGCTATCATTTCAGTTTAAATCAGGCTTAGAGCATTCACAGAACATTTGGAACCAATTTAAGTGGATTTACAATCACATCACAGTTAAACCACTTGTAACTTCCTCGTGTAGACAAGCCCGTGTGGCAGGCAAAGGAACATTTGTTTATCGTTTGGATGACTACATGAGGAGAAAGAGGATGTCAGAAATAGCCTTCACTTCACTATTTGGGGATTTTAGCTCTGAAAGTTGAAAGGTGGGGGGAAAAGCTTGTTATTATATTTGCACGACTCAAATATTAGAAGAAACTTTAAACCACTTCACGTTGGGTTCTGTCTCAGACACTCAATTTTAACAATAGAGAATGTACCACTACATGCAGCCACATGCAGCCACTTGTGGAGAAATACATCCAGAATTTACATTTCAGACTCTCTACCCTTAGTAAACTACATGTTTTTCAGGTAAATGATAAATATAATTAATGTTTTTTAACCCAAAACTTTTCATTTTGCTTAGTCCCCAGAGATAGTAACCATCCATTTTCACTGCTGTGATGTTAGGTCATCAGATCATTGTAAGATGGCAAGTGGTTACTTGCACTAGTGATCAGTCATTCAGAAGTTGCTATTCAAAGCTGAGGTTTTATTCCCCTGAAAATAACTCACTGAGGAAAAGCCCCAGCCTCAGAGCCACTGTGTGTATATGACACTGCTAATTCCTGGGCTGCACAAGGCTGGAAGGCCTTTGCAAGGTGCTGACATACAAATGTTTGGTTTCCTTGGTGCCTTCCATCATTCCTGGGGAGTTACCCTCTGTCTTATTTGTCTTACTAGAATCAGGTTCTAGCATGAACACGTGCTCCTTTTGTTCAGATAATACAATGTTCTAATTAAATGCTACTGAATATTTTCCTCTTGAGGGAAAGAGGATCTGACAAGTTAGGAAATATTTCCTAACGTAAAGGCTTGGGTTGAATCATATGAATTACCTCACAATCAACATGCCCTCTTTAGGGTCAGAATGTTTTTCATGCTTCTGAAACAGAGCAGAAGTTATTTCAACTTCCAACTGAAATAACCACTTTGCCCCCAGAAGTACGATGCAATTGTTTTACATGTTTCCAGACTTCAAGCTCAGATACCAAGAAACAGACCACAGGCAAGAAGACATGTACATAGATTCTATAGAAGCTCATACAAGATCTTCCCTTCCATCCCCTGTTAGAGATGCAGCCAGAGATGTAAGGGAGGATGCAACCAGCAGTGAAGAATTGCCAGGTCTAGTTTTGGGTAATTTTTCATAGAACTGGGTGCTTTCTCTGAAGAAATGAGTTTACATGACTCCTTTTGAGCACAGCAACTCTGAGTGTCCCATGATTATAAAAATGAAGAGCAAAGCACCTGTACGGCAAAAAAAGAGCATTAATTTGATATGGCAAGTTCAAAGTATGGCACATGTAACATCAACTCACATTCATTCTCTTGGATTAACCTTCAGGCTAAATCATATTTAAAACAAGATACTGTTGCAGGAGGTTTACAGGGACTTAAGAGGGAACAAGAAAGTCACAAAGGAATAGAGCTGTGAAGGTTACTGCAGACACGAGGCACAGGAGACTTGGAAAATCCACAGAGCTGGATATTTGCAGATACTGAGTGAGCACCTGGAGACTGCATGGCTCATACTTTTTCCTAGGGCTTGGAATGCATGCATGTGCTTTTAAAAATAGGTGCCTGTGTGGGATCAGCCATTTGTTTGAATGGGTATGACTGTTTTGATTCTCTTACGCCAAGTTAGCATTTACATCTCTTGGTAGAACTGAGATGCTCCTTCAGGGACCTGAGCCCTTTCCCCAGTAACCAAGATCTTGGGAACACTGATACATGCTTCCAAGGAGGAAAGACTGTATGTTGCATATGACATGGAGAGAAATTTCCCCATACAGCTGATAAGTCCTATTTTCTGGTTGCCTTCAATTTGCATAAAGTGCTGTGAGGGTGGTTTTGTTGTTGGGGTTCTTTTGGAGTTTTTTTTAAAAGGTCTTACTGTATCTCCGTTAAAGTATTGAATGGCTACATTCCACACCTGGGAGAACTACTTTTCTAAAGATGTATTCTATCCCTACATAGAATGAATGGAGAAAGCAAGAAGGGGGAAAACCATAACTATGATTTAGTTGGACAATTTTTTTGCATAATACATGGTTTTCATACAGAAGACTGTCTTTCAGAACCTCTGCAGTGTTCTGAAGAGTTCAGTGTCCTGAGAATTCATTAAGAGGGAATAAATAGACATCTTCCCTGCATTTAATTCATCTGGCTTGGAAACTGAACACATCTATTTATTCCTTCTTGTACTCTTCAAGTACTTTTATGCACCTGAATCTAGTTCTGAAGTACAGCTGCTGTTGGAGCAGTAGAAGGGATGTGTGCTGCAGCTAGATCATGGGAATCATGGTATGGGGGTTTTCTGTACACGTGACCCTGCCTCCCATTTTCTGCAGTACTAGAAGCTAGCAGTACTTTCTTTCTTTACATTAGTCAGTCTGTGGAAATTCTACATGGGTTATAAATTCATTTGCTGTCCAAAATAGCTTTGGTGTCTTGTATAGTGTTTCATGGTTCATACATACTCGCTAATTTTTAAGCAAGCTTGTAGCTAGACTTCCATATAATTTTTTTTCCTGTGTTGTGTAAAAGATGGCAAATGCATCTTCATTCTCAGAGTTGCTCCTTAGAGCACTGCCAAAGGTCAAACCTCATTTGTAGACTTCATTCCTGTGAGTGTCATCTCAGATTTTCATTGAGCATAATCTTATTGTGGTTTTGAGGAACTTGTTAAAAAGAGAAAGCAGAGGTATATCCCTGGCTCATGTTTGGGGGCAATTTGGTGGTCATTTGTCTTGAAGAGTTCACCCAGCAAGAAGGTGATGGTGCAAGTTAACTCTCTCTGATTAAAAATTTGCAAAATGCTGTGAAACTAAGAACTGGTTTGTAGCAAACATCATCAGTCTGCCATAGTCTCTCCTGTATTACCCAGCCTTTTTTAGGAGAGACATTCATAAAAAGGAGTCATTTCTGCATGCTTGATATTGTGAGTGTGCAATACCTTCCTAAAGCCACATAATGAAATCTTAGACTGAATTTGGGAATCATGTGAATGCTTTGCTCCTCTTTGTGAGCTTATAGGTTTTTCTTCTCTAAGGTATTTTTCCTAGCTAGCAAAGAAAAACTTTGGTTTTCTTTGTACACAGCTCTATCAGAAGATATAGCAAATGCTTTAAACATACCCCAAGAATTTCTTTGTACGTATTGCAGGGAAAGCAAGCTAGTTGCTTTCCTAAAGAGGTTCAAACATTATTTCTGTAGTGAGAAGTACATCAATAGGTAATTTCCCAGTGAAGTGATTGCACATATTTACAATGTGCTGCGTATTTTGGCAAAAGATGTTTAGTAACCAATTCTTTTAGCTTTTGCCAGCATGTAAAGCAATAAATGTAGACTTAAGTTACCAATATTGTATTTTCTACATGAGAGGAGGGGCAAGGAGAGCAGGGGACAGATTTTTTTTCTACTAGTTTTGAAGCTTAAGGAAAGGGGTAGCATGTTTAAAAGCAGCTGTGTGCAAAACAAAATGCTAGGTCCTGTATATTATTAGATTGCCCCATTGACCAAGAAAATGGATGTGTTAATAAAAATGGAACAAATGCAATGAAAGTACTGGGAAGCTTTTCAGATTGCATTGTGTGTCCTGGTAGTTTTGGGCTAGAATATTGTCTCTGTGCTGAAATGCTAATAGGGTTGTGGGTAATGAGAAACATGGGCTGCTCCTGGGATTACCCCTGTGAAGGTTTACTCTTGTCAGTATGACAGAAGATGAGCTACAGTTTCTATAGTGGTCTGGCTTTTCTGTTGCTAATTTTGCTATTTTCCTTGGGTTCCAAGCTGTCAGGAAACTTCATATAAACTTCCTGGATAAAAGTATCTTAATCCAAGGTCTTACAGAGACTGAATTTTATTTCATAGGGAGGAAGGGGAGAAAAACAGACTTGCAAGGGAAACCTGGCCCTTCACGTAGCCATAACAGGGAATCCTACGGGGACTGCGGTTCCAGACCTAAAATGACCTTGCTACAGAAGTGCTCCTATTAGACTAAATTCAGCAGCTCTGCAGAAGGATTCCTTTATGTGGTGACAAGAAAAGCAAAGTCTGTGAACCTGCATTTATAACTGTAACATAAGGGACTTCTGCAAATAAAAGTAAGAAGGGAAAGAATTGAAGTGAAATATCCTATAAAATAGGAGCTGAATAGTAACAGGCAGGGTCTTGGTCACTCTCAGTTTTATTCAGTCAGTACTGGGATTGCATCTCATCCTTGGAAATTTAAAAATAATTTTAATAATAATTATGATTACCTACCCACATTGCATAGGTTCATATTCAGGAAATAAGAATGCACAATTATATTTTAACTACAATAAATGAATATTATTTTTCTTATTACTTTTTATCCTATTGCTCATTGTGTTTATATGCAGGTAGAAATGAATGCATTTGAGTGTGGATTGCTAACTCTATTAAGCTACATATAGGTTAAATGGAAGCTGCCGGCTACACAATGCTATGAAATGAAAGAAACTAAGAGCAAAAGCAGTACCACTTTCTTAATGAATTGTACCATTCTTTACATTTCTGTCTCTAATTCAATACCTATCCTGCTCCTTTCTGATACCCGTTACCCATAAAGGATTAATGCTTGTACATTCATAAAAATCTTTACTACATTTCCACTCTCCCCTTTCCAAATACACCAAATGTTTGGTAGTAGGGGCGCGTGTTGCGTTCTCTGTGCTTATTTCTAGGGCTAGGTTTGTGTTGCAGCTCCTGGTCTCTATCTGTTTTTACTTTGGCATGAGAGGTTAGAAATGTTTTGTTGCTGCATTCTGTGGTGACATGTTTTGTTCAGCTTGCAGTGAGCCCTAGTGCACATCCCAGGTGTGTTTAGCCTCACTTTTGACTCACAGTGTTATCAGGCTTCATTCACAGAGCGCTGTGTGTTTTGTTGCCTTTCCTTCTGCTTCTGTGTCCAGTACCAGATTGGTTGATGGTTTTTGTAGCTGCTTCTGTGCTTTCTTTCCATTGCCCTTCCTTGGGTTATAGTAGTAGCATCTTTTCTTCCACAATTCCCTAATCTTCTGTCTCAAACACTGCTTTTCTTGTTGTTGGACATATATTTTATTAGTTGACTTCAGCTGCTGAGGAGAATTGCAGGTGGATAAGTTACCTGAAACTGTTGACATTTTCCCACCTATCAGTGTAAATAGTTAAACTTCTTTCTTTCATTTGTTTATTTCAGCACTAGAGAGCAAATTAAGAATAACAAATCCAGAGCATTTCCATTACATTATCAGTGGTTAAAGATACCACATAGCTTCAGAAAAGCCAGCAGATCATTTAAAACCATATAGTAGTATGTCCTTATCTTGTGTGTGTCATATGAGTCAAATACAGTGTTGTGAAACTTGTATCAAGACCAGTCTGTCATGATTATGTGCTGAGGAGATACCATAAGCTATTAATAGTCATATTGTCCTTCTCAGTTCCACAGTGATGTGCTAGTACTCAAGGGCAGTTAAAGAAGTTGATTTGGTAAATCCAAGAGGCAAAAAACCCATCAAACAAGCCCCCCCCACCAAGACATGTTAACATGCCTGAATTGACTCCAGGCCTGTAGTCACTGTTGCTGTGTGCATAAGGATGATGTCCATGTCAGTGGAAACCTTTCTTTACAGTTGCCTTCTTTGTAAAGGAAGGCTGATGGCACTGAGAGTCCATAGCATGAGTTTCCATTGCTCAGCAGCAGACTGTGGCCTGGCATCATGTTCCCAGCTTGCCAACCGAGCAGCTGAGCCCTCCTTGCTCCCCAAGCTGGGCATGGGAGGAGGATGTGGACAACAAGCTCCTGCCTTGTTACCTCTCAGCCTGACTCCCAGCCAGAGCAGAACACCCTGGTTGCTCTGTAGGATAATGACTGGCAATTCCCAGCATCATGAGTCCTGGTATCTTTGCCCTAGCTGTGGCTTTAGACCCCTTTGGCAGTGTAGATATGCTGAAACTCTGCATCGTGGTAGGATTTGACTGAACCAGGTTGGGTTTTAATTTACTTTTTGACAAATCACTATGTGAGTACTGTGACTTCAAGGGTGTCCCATATATGTGTATGAAAATCCTGGTGTAGCAGTGTCAGCTTTCTTCAGATAACTCAAGGAAGGATGATGAATGAACTTGGAATAGACTTGTCTGTATCTGTGAAAGGGAAATATTCTGAGGAATTGCTAAGTTTAACCACATCTTTTGCCAAGTACATCTGCCCTTTGTCAGGGCAGGCCATTTCTAATCACATTATCATAGGCTTGCTTCTGCAGCAATTAGTGTGCTAGACAAATATTAAGTCCCTGGAATAGTTCACACCAAAAGAGATGGAGCAACAGCCTGCCTTTTCTCTATGTGATTTCATAAGATGAAAAAAAAAAAGAAAAAAAGCTGTATTACATCTCTGTAAAATGTGCTCTAATGGGCTGTGTCTTCATTTTACCAGTGATGTAAACATGAGAAGGATAATTTAGCACACTGACTAGATGTTTATGTAACTCCAGGAACTAAAAAAAAGTCACTACCCAACAAAAGGCATTGGTATGGTCTGCTATGTTTTGTCATGTTCTTTAAAAACATTTATTAGTGTATATGGGGCCAAATGTTGCTGGAAGAGGCAATCTTTCTAGATCTTAGTGGTAAGAACTTTTGATGTATGCTGTATTGTCATCTGCAGATGTGGTATCTTTCCACAATGCTCAAAACTCTTGGGATAAGCAGCATAATTGTTCTCTAGTGAGGAAAAAACCCAGATCTTTGCTAATTCTTACTTTATTTTCAGGTCTTCAGAATTATTCTGAGGACTGAATTGGGAAGAATTGTGAGTCCAAGTGTGGGGTGAGGGTCCTCTTGCCCTCTCCACCTTCCATTCTGCTCTGTGCCTGCCTCTCCTGTTGAATGTTACCTGTGCTTTGGAGGAAGGATGTTAGCAGCTGATCAGTTAAAGATGAGGAGCACAAAAACAATTTTTATAAGGAAGGAGTAAAATGTTCTGCATATGCCTCTTCTGTAAACAGTGAAAAACGAAGCTGATAAAATCTGTGCTCTTTAGTATGCTGAAATACAAACTACACGAAGTCAGGAATAGAAGAAATGGAACAGGAGAAATAACAGCTATTCAGGCTTATTTAATAAACTGATGTTTAAAGCCAGGAAGTCTCTATTGTAGTGGTTGCTCTAGTATCTATATGACAAAGTGTTGCATAGGGGTTTTTTAATGAGACAAAGCCAGCGTGAAACTTTGAAAATAATTGTTAACACTGGCAGAGAAGACTGGAGATGATTTTTAACCTTGAATAGGCACTTGTTTGGAGTGCATAGGCCTAAAGCAAATGCTTTTCAGTTGTAAAATATCGATCTGTTTTCAGCAAAGAATTAATAAACACTGGGGGGAATAAAAGGAGCAAGGGAAATATTCCTCAGCAAATGAAGTGAGTCTCAGACAGCCATGCCTACCCTGTCAAATCTTATTACTAACACACTTTGCCTGCATTATAAAATTGGTGCTGTACATTCTCTAATGAAGGAATTATTTTAAGGCTGTGAGCATTTGGGTAGGAATAAGAGGCTGGTGTTGAGAGAGACATCTGTAATGAGAGATCTTAAATCAGGATACATTATTAATGAACTGCACAGGAGACACACAGACCTGCTTTATTGGGTGAACTGTAAATGAGCCTATTTGGTAAGAACATGCAATATGTGTGTGTGGTGAGAGAGGGTATTTTGAGAATTTAACTAATTTCTGAATAGTAAAGGCATCCAGTCTGGCTATAATTGGTGCCTGTGGCAATTGTTGGTACCCTGACTACATTAGCTTTCTGTGCCCTTTAGCAGAATTGGGAAAACATTTCTAGTACTCGTTAAGCTGTCTATTATCAAGCCTTCATAAATATACACATTTAGAATAGAGATGATTTGCTATCCCAGTGCCTTAGAGCGCTTAAATAAATTAGTTCCTACTATTTCAGGCGTTAATTTTGCAGTAATTATGCATGAAGCAATAATGCAATTAAAATTGCCTTCCAACTTGCTCGAGTGGGAATATTTTTTGAAAATAATACTTGATCTTTTCTCAAAATACACTCTAGAGCAGGTGGATGTGCTGTGTAGCTCAAAACAGCAGCGTGGGACAGTTCTACCTTGAGATCCTCAGTTTGCCTGCAGCTGAAGTCAATATTAACCAAGTATTACCATCTGTTGGCTTTTGCTGACCTCTGGTTTATTCCCCTCTCCCCTTTCTCTAGTGGCAAAGTGCCCACATCACAGCTGGCATCAAGTGCTTCAGCAGTGGGGTTTCTTATTTAAAGAATGCAGCCACACTTCAAGGCAGGAACCATGGGCTAGCTTTCAGTTTGCAACGTTCCAGTTTCTTTTTGCATGGTACCCACTGGTTTCACATCTTTGCAATATCTGCTATAATAAAGCACAGCAATGTGTCAGCCCAGATTTCAGCCTTAGGTCTGAATCTCTTTACATTTAAATTGGACCTTTTGTTTCTTGGAAGAAAAGTATATATTTTGTAGCTGAGTTACAAATAAGCTTTTCCAGCTTTTTGGCAGCTAGGTAATAGTTAAAGTGAAAAGATTTCGTCTTTCCAGCCAGAAAAGAGTTTAATAACTGTGGGTCCATTTGTTCATAGCAGTACTGGAGCTGAGCCCTGCAAACCCCTGGAGCTTGGCAAGCCAGGCAGACTTGGCAAGTTTTCCTACCAGCTTACTGAGTCTGAGTCAAGCATGGCTTGTTGCAACTTCAAAAATATTTAGTACATTTTGTTAACAAGAACATTAAGGTGGAGGGTTTGGGGTTTTTTCCTTTGCTGACCTTAAGGTATACCATGCTCTCTCTACAAACAGCTGGTCCTTAAACCGTGCGTGGCAGTTCATGGCTTGTGTTAAATTCAAAATAAATGTGTACTGTATGCAGAGTATCTGATTTACTCTTGACATGAAGATATTGAGGAGGTATGAGACAGTATCCCACAGTCTTTCTGTCAGTCGACCTCTGGTAGTGTGAATCTGTGGAAAAAACAAGCATAGCCGTTACTTTTCAGTGCATCATAACAGCGATAACTTTTGCCCTCTGTTTGGAGCCTGTGGTGCATGAAGAGTTGTGTAAGTGTTGGAAATGCTCTCACTTCTAATTTTTACCTGTGTGGGCACTGCTGAAAGAAAAAGAGCTCAAACTGGACTTTTGAATTGGCTGGACACTGAACTTTCTAAATGTTATTCTTACCTATCCAAAATATATCAGCCTTTGAAATAGGGAGAAAAATTTTCTGTAGAAGAAAATTCTTTCAATGTTGAAAAATGCTGCAGAAGACTCAAGATAGTGACACTACCTATTTATTCCAGTCACATGCAACCATCTCAGTATTCTCCTATATTGATTCATTCATCTCAATGTGGTGTTAGCAGGGTCTTCAGTGAATTCTGCACCATGCAGTTGAGGATGGGCAGTACATCTTGAGAAGAAAGAATTGGTCTGTTGAGTGGGTGTTTTTCACTTTGACAGTCTGCTGTTTTGTAAGGCATCCTAACAGCTCTGCTCTTCCCCAGTTTTATTCTGTCATCGTTATTGCTAATTTTTTTTGTCAGGAAATGTGAATCTAAGAATCCAAAATGTTAGATTTGCCTGGTTTAAGGCTTGTCTTCCAGCCATGGGCTAACTACAGCAAGTCTGGCTGCTTTGTTTTACCCTCCTGGTGGATAATCAGCTATGTCTGTTGCTGGGGGACTGGTTGTGGGAAGCTATGGTTTCAGAAAGCAGTTGTTTCCTAAGCAGCACGAGCCAATGCTATAAAAGGCCTCATCATTTGCTACCAAACCTTTGAAGTTTGCTTTGCACAGTGGGATCTAGAAAACTCAGCAGAGCACAGTCAGGTTGCCAACTAAGCCAGACAGGCTTCTGAATTGTGAGCTATTTATTGTTTCTAGAATTGCTGCCCTCATTCATCATCGCAATTAATTGCAACAAGACTAGATGAAGGAGATGATAAATGCTTATGTCATTATTGCTAAATATCTGGGTGCGTGCTTTTTTAAAGCTTGGATTCTTCCTAGAAGAAACCCTTGAGTTCCTAACTCGAACACCCCAAATAAATTGTGGTTTGTTTTTGGGACCTGAGGCTTTGTACCAAAGAGGTTTCATATGTTTCTTTTTGAAGGGCTGGTGTGTAGAACTGGCTGGAACGCTGCAAAGGTGAGAGTGTGACTGGCCAGTGTGCTGCTTTGGGCCATTAATTGTGTCCTTAGAGTGAGATTTAGAGAGTATTCCTTCAAGGTATCAATGCAATAGAACTGGTGATAAAAAGTTGGGATTTAGTGTGTGTCTTTTGTCCTTTTTCTGGACAGAGCTGGTGAGGTGAATGCTTAAAGGCTCTTTTAATTGAATCCATGTTTAGCAATGGGAAAGAAAGAGGCACTTTTCTTAGGAAACCTAGGAAATATTTTGCAGTTTATACTAGGATGGTGCATTGCAGCTGAATGGTAAAGGAATGAAGCTGTTAGCCCTTAAGAAAGCTTACAAGGGCACTTGCCAATGACAAGCTGCAAAAAGGGCAGCAGGTAGTGAAAAGTGCAAACTTCAGGGTAATATAGTGAGAAATAAATAGAAACTTGCTACTCAAAAGAGCAGCTGATGGTTTAAAAAATTACAGGAAGTAATTTTAAATAGATGACCAGCTGTGCAAAGCATAGCTATAAACAGATGAGTTGGAATCAGTGTCATTGTTTCTTACTTGAACAATGAGAGTTCATTAGAACCAATGATTAATTTCAAACAAGAATGGTGATATAATAGCTGTAAGAAGTAGAGAAATAAGAGTTCAACTAACCTGGTTTCTGGTTTCTGAACAGTGGTAGTTCTCTGGCAGACTCATCTGGTCTCCAGCTTTCCTTCTGTGATTTTTTTTTTCATATTGCCTTTTGCATCCACAGCATCATCTGGGAGACATTTCCATAGGCCAGGCATGTACTGTGTGAAAAGGTTTCACTTTTTCCTTTTGTGTAGCATATGAATCTCATGTCTTGCAGCAGCACCTATTTGAACAGCTATTTGTTATTCTTTCCAATCTTGTGAATACTTCAATATTCCATGAAGTTGCCTCTGTCCCATGTTGGAGTCCTGGTTTGTTTAGATATTACATCCATGAAAACAGTGATAGTTCTTGATACAGTTTCATTTTTCTCTTGAGTTTGTTGGGGGGTTTTTGGGGGGTGTTTTTTGTTTGGTTGTTGTTGTTGTTTGTTTTGTTGTGGTTTTTTTTCTCCCTGATTATTCTGTATCCATTTTGGATGGGAGCACGGAAGAGATCAGATGATGTACAGCTAACTACTTGTTATCTGAGGTGTTCTGCTAATACTGCACGAGTGCACAGAATAAATTATGCTGGTAGGAGAGTGCTGCCCAATGACTGACAAAATGGTTTCAGAAAAGATATCTGGCAGTAAGTGCCATGGGCTCTCAGGGAGAGGGAAGGGAATGGGCATGGTTATCACTTGGCTGGTCTGCAATACATAGTGCATCCAGTGCAATGTGGACTTGTAAAGTAAATGCAGCACAAAATATGTTGAAAGAGGATGGTTAGTGGGGGTATTCTCACCTGCAATATTGAACTAATTTTGAACAAAGTAGTATGGTGTACTGTGGATTTTGAAAGGGACTGTAGCCAGGAATTCTCAGAAATCTTTTGTTATCTAATAAGTGTAATTTCACATGCAAACTGTTTCAGGATGCCCTTAAACTGCTATTGTTCTTCCAGTTTACTTGGAAAATGATAGTTCTTTCCCTTCTTTGTTACATTGTTTCCTAAGCTTCTTTCAGTGTCCACTAAGAAACTTTGTTCCAACCTAGTACAGCAGTTCCTGCTTTAAAAAGGTGGTTAAGCAAGATGAATAGGCTCAGAAAAGCTGCATCCACAGAAATGCTGAAAAGAGTTTACCTGTGCAGTGAAGCTTAAAGCTGTTTCCTGGGACTGTGTCATTACAGAATCCTCCCAAATTGGAAGGCAATTTGGAGTCCATCTAGTCCAATCTTCTGTTTAAAGTAGGAATATTAAATGCAAACCAAGTTGCTCAGGGCTTGCCCAGTTGCATTTGTAAACTTGTTAAAGGATGAAGACTCTGCAGCCTGTTTTGCAACCTATTCCAGTTTTAATTGTTAAATAGGTAGTTTATTAAATAATAATATTTGCAT
This sequence comes from Pseudopodoces humilis, assembly GCF_049639895.1. Lineage (NCBI taxonomy): Eukaryota > Metazoa > Chordata > Aves > Passeriformes > Paridae > Pseudopodoces > Pseudopodoces humilis. Next base: position 69,534,387 of record NC_142201.1, read on the forward strand.
CATTTAGATAATAAAATTATAATCATGATCATGTTAACTGACAAATAGATACCATTGTAAGGTCTGGGACCGTAAAAATGCAACACAAGCTAGGCAGAATGCCCATCAAAACACAGTTATCTTGAAAATTCAGTTCTTTACCAAACATGATGGAAATGAGATTGGCTTCTGGCTTCAAGCATGTTAATTTGCTAGCGATAAGGATTTTGTAATAGTTTGATGCCATCTGTTTTTTTAGAGCAATGATGTAAATTCAGCAAATTGCTTCATAGCCTGAATATTTTGTTTTAAACAAGGAGTACTCTGCTAGTATTTAAAATGTAGGACTTGAAAACTGTCTGGCACTGCTGATAATTATTTTCAGAGCATGACAGGCATCTGTCTCCAGATGGTGGTCTGTATTCCACATCCTTCTTCTCTGCTGTAAATGGAAGAATGTACTGCAGGAGTAATCTAAAGCTTTTTGTAACTTGTCTCTTTTTCAGCTTTGGTTTGCTTTCGTTAATGGATTTTCTGGGCAAATCTTATTTGAGCGATGGTGCATCGGTCTGTATAACGTGGTAAGTGCTACATGTTTTGACTTGATAGTGCTTGGGACTACTGTATTATTTTGTTGTGTCCCATTTTTCACAGGTAACTGTCCTAGATGTATGTCAGGAAAGGTGAGTTCATTTTCAAAAGCCATTCTGAATCCACCCTGAGGCAGGAAAAAAAAATAAAATTACACTTTTATTGCAAAATGAAAATTTGGGAGAACATCTTGAAAATAGATGTTTAGCCTAATATAACCTGCATAAAACTGTAGATTTTAGATAGAATTTAATTTTCTCTTTGAAAGCATTTTCACTGTTTTGTACTGAATATTTTGGTGAGAGTCAAAATACTCCTAATCTCTGAGTTTTGATGAATTTTTTTCTTTCAGAAAAAAAAAGAGTTAGATGCTGAGAAATATTAAGCAGCTGCTTTGGGTTGAATCATGCTCCATTAGGTACAGAAAGAGAAGCTGCATCACTGTGTCATCAGCATTTTGCACTTGAAACAAGAGCAGGATGTGTCAGTCTGGGAGTGGTTTCTGATTTTCAACGTGGCCTACAGGGTGCCACACTGTGTCATATGACTTTATTACTTTAATCAGTAGTATTATTCTAATCACATAGATTAAAGTCTGAAGGATCTCTGGAACCAAGTTCTGCAGCATAGCATAGACTTCTGTTAGTGTTTTCAACAGTGTTACCTTTGTAATGGTACGAGTGGCCCAGTGTCTGGATTTGTAAACTGTTAGGACACTGTTAAAGAGTCTCTTTGCAGGGAGGGAATTTAATTTTTTTCTTTAAAAAGATCATTCCAAATATATGCTAATACAGGAAAAGCCAGCAAATTGTCACTGAGTAGTATTAATGGAACCACTTCTGTCACATTAATTTTAAAAATGATGGCACAAACCCCCATATTCCATAAGGTTTCATACTCTTAGTTGAAGATACTTATTCAAGGATTTATCATTCCCTTGATTCCCTTCACCCTAATTTCCTGACTGTTATGCAGTCTCTGTCATTCATATTTAGATATTTGCATCTATTATCTTTAAACCTTACTTGATGAATCTATCTACCCTACCTAAAGCTTCTGGATAAAGCTCATCTTCTGCAATCAGAAGCTAAACCTTGTTTTTAAGGTCAGTATTTTCTAAAATTAGAACTGGTTGTGTAGACTCATAGAGAATCAAGTGCTGGTAGGATATTGGGGACTGCCACAATTTGTAGGGCTTAGATTTTGAAGTGCTTTTAGCTGAGTCATTCTCTTCTGTGCAGATTAACCCTTTCTGTCATTAGTAGTCACATTAAAATATGAAGTGTATGAAATCATAGTGGCATTGTAATTCCTGATTTTGCACTGGTTCACACTGGAGGTTTTCCTTTGTCGTGAAACCCACTAGAAGATTTACTTCAAGTGAGAATGTAAATGCCCCAATAAACACAAGAAACCTGGGGAAGTACATTGAAGCTGTATGAGAACATGGTCTTCTTTGGAATATATTGGACCGGTGCTCTCAGTTCTCTACCCTCAGCCTGTGTCATTTTGGCCATCTGATTTGTCACTTCATGAATGAAGACACACAATTCCCACTGGACTGAGGGTTGTAATTACTGATTCTCGCTCGTCTCCGTTCCTCCCCATTGTTCTTTGTCTGCTCCTTGGCTCCCAGTGTGCTGCTGCTGGGAATCACAGCCTGCCTTCTGCAAATGTGCACACACCCTAGAAACAGTTCATAACTCCAACCTGCCTCTTGACTTCAAGAACATTTCTCAAACTGTTAAAAATATATGTATGTATAGGATTAAAAGTGATATTTCTGATGTAAACTATTGATGTAAAAGGAAGTGAATGAAGTTTAGACTTGCACCATGCTGTTACTTTCACTCTGTGCCTGCACTGTAGACCATAAGAAACATGGATACTCAAGCTGGCTTTAAATGAGCTGCCTCAGACCCTGGAAACACTTTAAGAGCAGCAATGTTAAAGTCAGTGGAGGATAATTTACTCTGCTTCTGGCAGAGTGTCCCACTGCCTGTCTTGGAAGGCTTCCGAGGCTTGGTCATCCAAGCGTCTGCCCGTAGCACAGACACACACTGCAGTTAATTTCTTCCTATCAGTTCATGCCTGCCAGGGGAATCCCCAAAGTACCATAATGCAGAATGGCCTTCGTTGCTCAGTAGATTTTTATTTTTAATGTGATTTCCACATTTACTCTGTCTGTAAACTTAGCAGTGGTTAAGCACGTTGCATATCTAATTGAGGCTGCAACTGCAGCTATATTGGAACCTATTCCCACAAGGCTATTTTGTAAAAATACATGTTGCCTTTCCTTTGCAGTCTGATATGTCTGACCCTCGCTGGATTAGCTGGTACATCAGAAACTAATGATGCTTAACTTCTTGGGTTTAAGCTTATTGGTTAATAATACGTATTTTCTTTCATGTTTCTTTTGTTCATAAGTCAATATTTGAGAGTTACAAATTGGTGAAAATAATGTTTGGACCATTGAAAATTACGTCAAATAACATGCTAGGTAGTAGCAAGTCTTCACTGAAGTTTGCAGAAATTTTGCTTTTGTCTGGATAAGGAAACATTATATGAGATACACTTAAAACTAAGAGCTGCTTTCAATTAGTATTTGCTTTCCTTGCAGATTTTCACAGCACTGCCACCCTTTACTCTGGGAATTTTTGAACGATCATGTACTCAAGATAGCATGCTTAGATTTCCACAGCTATACAAAATCACTCAAAATGCAGATGGCTTCAACACAAGGGTAAGGAACTGTTACTCTAAGAAAAAACATAAACATTCTTATATTCCAGATTTATCTTGTCAGAAAATAACTTTTTCCCTGATGTTACTTCTTCTTTATGCTAATGACTGAGAGTGGTTGTTCAGCCTTCCAGTTCCTTTAAAGAATTATATTGTATTTAAATAAAAAACATCCTTGTTTATAAATAAGGATTTTCTGCTGTGACTTCACCTGAAACTGGTCCTGAAATACCCGTAAACTTTGATTCAAAGTTAGATTCATATCCAAGCATGATTTTTCAATTCACAGCTACTGATAAGTCATGATGACATCGCCTGGATTTATTTAACATATGTGTTGTGATAACAATTTCTGCTAGGGTGCTTTTTCATAATTAGTATAGCTCTGTTCCAATAGTTCTTTTGGAAAATAGAATATGAATTGGCTTATTTGGACTTCTGATTTTTGAAGAACACATTTTGCCCCATTTTGCTATTTAAATGCTGGAAAGTGCCAGCACTTGGGATTCTGTCTTTTCCATAATAAGCACATCTAAATGTATTTCTGTATGAAGGAAGCTGTATGATTGCTTTGTTTGGAGAGGAAATTGAAAAGTACATAAAGCTCTAATTTGTTAAAAATCTGCTAGTTAAAAACTGGGGGGTACAAATTATTTGTCCATTGAAAGAAAACAGAACATTTCATAATACTGAATCATTCTTTAAGAATTATTCTTTGAGGTAATTAAACAAAGTTGACTCAATCTGTCTGCCTTATTTCAATAAAAATCTTAAACTGAAGCATCCTTGCTTATTATGCTTCAAGTTAGAATAAAATGATCAAACTGGACCAGTGTTTTCTTGTGAAAGAGCAGAAATTGTAGGAGAAAATAGATCCTGCAGAAGTTTAGGTATTTCACTTCAGGACAAACATTTTCTGACTCTAAACTACACAATGAAGTGTTTGTTGGGAGTTAGAGGTCAAGAGTTTTGGACTTTACTGATGGCTTGGTTTGTTTTCCCTCAGGTTTTCTGGGGTCACTGCATCAATGCCCTTATCCATTCCATCATTCTTTTCTGGTTTCCACTGAAAGTGCTGGAGCATGGTAAGGGCTTCATTATTTCTTACGTCAGTAACTGATGTTCAGTCTTACAGAACCAGGCTGTTTGCAGACGGGGGGGCCGTGACAAGTCCCAAGAAATAATGCTGCCAGACAGTTCAATAGTCTTTAGCTGCTGAGCTTGGCGGGTTGTCTAGTGGCTTTCAGAAATTACTCTAATGTAACATAATTATTGCTCAAATAGTGACTTTAATAGGTGAAAAATGAAACTACTGCTTTGCTAAGAAGTCTTACCCAAATACTGAGTGATGTTTCACAAAATACCTTTTTTTTTTTTTTTTATGGCAGTATGTTGAGCTCTCAACATTTGTTTGAATAATGTTCTTACAGCAGCTGCCTTAGAACCATTTTCTTTATATATTGTTGGAACTCTCCCATTCCATAATGCAGTACGGTGGAAAAGAATTGGCTGGAATGGAAGTAAACAGGGTCAAGAGTCAGAGATGCTGGGGAAATGAGGCTGTTTGGTGTACAAATTAGGGTTATTAAGTCTTGCTTTTCAGGGTAATGCAACTACATGGTATTTCAGGGACCAGTAAATCCCATATGGTTCCTACCTAGCTTTCCAGTATAGTTGTGTGGGTGGGATAAAACATAGGAAATCTGTTCTTTGATTTGTGTAAGAAATAGGGTTAGATCAGATGAGGAATTTAGGGCTGGAGAAGAGAATATTTATCTAAAATAAATTTTTAATAAATTTTTCAGAAGTGAACCTCTTTCCTGGAAAACACTAATTTTAAGAAAACCTTCTCAGCTCCAGAATGGATTAACTCTGGAGGAGGTGAAAGAAATAAAAAGGGAGGGAAGATGAATGCTCATGTCAGAGGCATGATAGTAAAGATACTTGTGGGGGTTAGGTTCATGTTTCTCTACTTGGCTGATTAAAATGTCAGTATCATATCCTCGGTGGGAACTTCACACGCTGGCTGATGGACCGTATAAGAAAGGGACTTCCCTTTCCTCTGTACATGGGCTAAAAGATGGTTCCATTTCTTAGGAGAGGGGCTTTTATTGTTGGTTGGTTTTTATTTTTATTTGAGGAATTTTGTTGTTCTGTTACAGTTTTCATTACAAATCTTAATCTTGAATAGCTCTTTTTAAAATTCAGCTGTAGAAATTTTAGTTTGACATCTGTAGTGTTTATAGTTAAAATTATATAGTCTTCCACAGATGTTTTTCTAGTTCCTAAATAGATAATGTGCTTTTCATTTCAACAATTAGAATTATAAGACTGAAATACCAGCTCAAAGAGTAACTTTCTGAGTTCCTTTGAATAGGTTGCTTAGTTTGTTTTCCAGAGAGGAATGAATATTAAATGTTCAAGTTTCTTTGCATTTCCAAGTGCAAGAAGGATTTCAGTGCCAGAGACAAAAATATGCCATTCACACTGGGATGGTTCTCAACCTCTCAAGTTCCCTAGAATGTGAAGTACATGTAGTCCATGAATGGGCACTTCTATGGCTTCAGAAATGAATGTTCACTGAGCATCCTGCTATTCTCATTAGCACAAATATCACTCCTTTCAGGACTGTGTAGCCTCCCAAAGTGAAAGGTCATGGAAGACACTGAAAAATAAAGACATTAACTTACTGCATTAAAGTATATGATTTTTAAGAAGTTGAGATGTACAGTAAAATTTATTCCATTATTTAAATGTTCACCGTGATGTTATACTAGAGCATGGCCGTGTCATGTCAGATTTTTCTAGCAAAACTGGTATGTGTTTAGGCATGCCTTTTTCTTAATAAACTGAGCCTTTTGGCACCAAAAGGGTTCATTTGGCATGGGAGACTAAGACTAAGTGAAGTACTCTTCAACTTTTTCATTTGCACCAGGGGAAAAAGCAGGGTGACTGTGTCCCTGAATGATGTGGTAAATGCCTGAAGCCACTGGGGAGGAGCTGGGCTGAGGAAGATGCCAGAGACTAGAAACCATGCCAATTCCTAACACAGCTGTCTCAGGCTTTCGCTCCAGTTGCAGTGGTAGTCACTAGTCTATCTGCTGCTATTTCTTAGCAGTTAATATTGAAAATAAAGCAGGGATGCAGAACTAGCAACTTCTGGAAAATATTCAGAGCCTGTCAGTTCTTTGGACACAGTCACGTGCAGCATGGTAGAAGGAGAACAAAACAAGTAGCTTGGGTTAGCTGTACTGACTAAATATATACCATTTTTTTAGCAGTAAGCTAGGCAGGGTCTTCATCATCGAGGTCAGGGTGTCAGAAACACTTCTTTATAGCCTTTAAAAAAAATTTACTCATCCTGGAGTACACAGCCTTTGTTTTAGAATGTCAGATCCAGTTTTTCAAATTAATCGAACAAAATGTTACTATTGTTCATGCCTTGAGAGGCTACCTGGAACAGAGGCTAGAGAGTGTTAAAGGAATAAAGTAGGTATTTATTAAAGGGCTTCAAGGGATACACCTTAGGCAGTACAAGAGCCTGGCCATGACTCTACCCAAGATGGATGTCAGATCACACATTTTCACCCTTTTGTAAGTTTGAGTCCATTTACATATTGGGGTTAATTGTTCAGTTACAACTTCAGGTTGTGAAGTCCTATCCTCCCAGTTTGCTCTCCTCAATTCACTGTTCTTTGTACTTTTTGGGCCTGAAGCTGCAGCGATGTTCTTGGGCTGAAAAAAGGTAGTTTTATCTAAGTACACTCTGAGGAGAACTTGCTTACACTTCATATGAAGTTCAGAGTTACATACTAACGCAGTACAGAATCTGGATAATATGGAAGCTAAAACTTAAGGCATCAACATGGTGGAAGCTCACTGTGCTAGGCAGTATGTGTTTAGGAATGAGTCCAAGGTTTTCTCTTAAGCCTTTTTGTCCCTGCTGTTCATTTCCCTAATAGTTGTCTTAAAACATGTGAAAATAGCAATACTTATCAAGCTTGAGTAATGCTTGAAAACTCCTGTGAGTACAAGTTCAGTTGGCATTCATGTGGTGGTTGAATGTGTTTTCATGTTTGATTCAGCAAGGGCTGAGAGACTAAATGACATTTGAAGTATTGCCAAGTTTGGCACTTTCAAATGATAGATTATTGTGTGTGTACTCCTCCTTGTGCTCACTTGATAGAGAATGGGTGGGCAAAGACTGAATACTGCTCAGTTATTGACCTGTCCTCCAGTGAGATATTGTACATGTTTATATGTGTCCTTTACAGATGAAACTGTCACTGCTCTTAATTCAGCTCTCTTTCACTGCACCTCAGCTGGAGTTTTACCGCTTTTTCATCACAGGCACTCAAATAATAAGTATTGTTAGGGATGGCAATTAGTACAGGACAGATAGCAACAGGAAAAGTGACAGTGGCATACCTCAGCTCTCACTGGCAAATTTTAGGGTCTGGTGAACACTGCCCCTTGTGCTAGGCTAGCTTCTGGCAGCCAGGCTATGGATATGTGCTTTATGTGAGCACCGTGTCTGAGGCCCAGCTGAGCGCAACTCCTGTATTACCTCACAGCTTCTAAGAGTGCTTTTCCATGTTCAAAAAGGAAAGGTTGGGACCAGTTATTTTCTCCTGAAAATCTTCTTGTTCTTTTGTCCATTCTGTTTATAAGCTGATAACAAATGTGATTTTTTTATCATCTTCTTTCAGATGCAGTATTCACAAATGGACAGGGAGTTGACTATTTATTTGTTGGAAACATAGTTTATACTGTAAGTTTGTGTATCCTAGCAATTTTTGAATGGTAGAATTTCTTTCCAGCCTTTTTCTCACCACAAGAAAATGGTGTAAACCTGAAGAAAGTGTGTGAGTAAAATAAAATAAATCTGATGCTGTGTATGTGATTTTCCCTCTTCCTTTTAAAATTTTTTTCTTAAAATCCAGACATGCACCAACAATAGCTTCTGCTCTGTCCTTCCCCCATCCCCTGCCAAGTTCCTGGGTTGCTGCCTAAATGGTAGTAGCTTTTTAGGTGTAAAGGGGAGATTGGGCATGAAAAGCTTGGAATTTGAGAGTGGTAGTAATGAAGTTGTCTTCTTTCTTTTTTTTCCTTGCAGTATGTTGTAGTCACTGTTTGTCTGAAAGCCGGCTTGGAAACAACTGCATGGACTAGAGTAAGTACTTTCCGGTATCTTTTATTTTATTAGCACAGACCTTCCTCCCTAATGAGCATTAATACAGATAAGAAGTACTAAAAATCATTTGGGACTTCAGAGTTTTAATTGGGTCTTTCATGTAAGGACAGACTGCTAAGCTCACTAAGTACAGAATATGAGAGGAATGAACTCATAGATCACACGATATCTGTGATGAAAAAAGGGCAGCCTGAATTGGGAAGAGTACACTAAAAGTGTACTGTCAAAATCTCTACTTAAAAATGAGGAAAATTTTGCATGAAATCAACATACTACTGTAATTGCTTAAGAAAATGCATCAAGGAAATTATCCTTTGTACTCTGTAGCTCCTTCAAAATTAATGCAATAGGGAATGAAAGGTGTCTGCCCACAGATAAATAACTGGGCTTTGAAAACATCTTTAAACTGAGTAAAAAGAACCAGTGATGACTTCACATTGGTTGAGTTGTTTTGGTTTTTTTGAAACTTAGTGTAATAAGAATGTTAGTTAAATAGTTACATTGGTACCTTGCTTTGAGTTATTTACTTGAAATGGGCAAGTGCTTTGTTACTGGTAGGTGACAGAATCCAGCAGGGCAGTGAGCTCCAGAGAGGGTGAGGGACAGGGAAGGGAGGGCTCCTGTGTTGATGAACCTTCAACACCTTTCTCCCCTCCTTTCCCCTAGCCCCTCTGAAACACTATTTTTTTTTAATTATAATGTAGTCCCTTTTTCTCCACCCCGGTAAGATACTTTATGGGAATCCAGTTTTCATGACGTACAAAAAAACTGTCCTCAAGACTAAGATGTTTTGAGGACACATATTCTTATTCTACCGGTTTCTTGGAGGGTTTGGCTTAGATCTTGTTAACTTCATTGCTTCTGTTAGTTGTAAAATGTTTTATTTCATTCCTCCCAGAGGAATTGTGAAGATCAATGAGCTAACATCTGTTCTGAATTTTAAAGATGATATGCTATCGGTATGGATTATTTAATTGTTAAGAAGATGTTAATATTTTCTACCCCATTCTCTCATCTGAAAATAAAATCTGGGTGTTTTTTACTGTTGCTTATGCATCAGTTCTGTGTTGTGTATCAACATTTTAAAATGCAAAAATCCTTAAATTAATCCCTTGTGCACCAGAAAGGCATATAACCAAGTCCTCATGGAAGGCATGTGAGCTTGTTTAGATCCTGTTTTGTTGTGAATTGTTTGATGGTTTCTCTTCTCTTCCCTGGATAGTAATGGGTGTCTTTTCAGTTACTTGGGGATAGTCATGATCCCCTCATTTGTAAACTTTGTTTTAAAAGATACCATAACTATTAGTGAATATTGGAGTTCTATATGTTCTATATATATGTTCTATAACGCTGGCATTTTACAGAGAAATTATTGTTATTCCCACAACAGTTGTGTTTAGAACCAACCTTTTTCTACATATAATTCTAAATTCTGTCCCATTGCTTGGAACAGTGACTCATCATCTCAAAATCTGATGTTGGTTATAGTTTCAGCTGCGAGTGAATCAACACACAAAGAATCTTCAGGTTACTTGAAGAGTGTTAAATTTATGACACTGAGTTAAACCTCTTCTCCATCATCAAGTGGATTGATTACAGACAATTTGTTCTAGAGAGTGAGAGGGACGCTGACAATTGGGAGAACACAGTGGTTTCAGCAGAAAGCTTGAAATAAATAATGCAGTTAAAATGTTTGGTAGCCTGGTATATCCAGTAGGTAGAATGGAAAGGCTGTGATCAGAGTGGTAACATAATGCACAATAAAATCCACACATTGATGTTGAGTGGGGTAGGTTTGTGTTATGTGTGGCCTATCTGGAACACTGCAGTAGGCTTTTTCCCAAACACACACAGCTTTTTTCATCACTGCTTTACCACACTATAGGAACTGTTTCAGTTAAGCAGGGCACATGGGAGAGCCACACACTCTGACTGGTTTTCATGCAGGAACCTTGATTTCTTGTTTTCTGTCATTCATTTAACACATCTGATGGGCTCACTTTTAGTTTTGCATGTCAAGTCTCTGGGGGTAAATGCAGATGTCAGTGGAGAATCAACAGTGCAAAGGTTGGTGGGGTGGCTGTGTAAGGAACGTTTTCAAGCAGGGCAAGGAGGGCTCTTACAGAACACAGAAGCTCTCTTAAAGGCAGAGAAGCAGTTTGGGCAGATACAAGCCTCAGATAATGAGATGGTTGGGATAACCGTAAGAAGGTAAAGACAATATAAAGTGATCAAAGTCTGCTCAGATGGAAAGGGTGAAGATCTGCAAAACTTGAAAACTGACCTAGCAGCAGAATGGAAAGAAAAACCTGAGTGAGACCAAAAAAAAACCTGATGTCATTTCACTAGCATAAATATACTTCCTAGAAAATAAGGCTACATCTGAGATTGGGTTCTCTGCTTCCTTTTGTTTTTACTGGTTTTAGTCATAAAGTCCAGGAGCTAGGGGAGCACCAATCCAAGCTATCCTGAGCCTTTTGTCTGAGAGGAAGGTTGTGGCTCAAGAGAAGGTATCACATCATTTTCAGAAAGCAGTGATGGTACTGTTCTGTCATTGCATGGGACTGACTTTTCTTAAAGATGAGTTCTTGCAGCAGCCTTGCAGTACTTGATCTTTGGGGAGCTGAGCACTACAGTTGCTCACTAGGGCAGGGCTTCTAGTCAGAATCTTGATGTGAATTGTGCCCAGTTTTCAGAAAAGCAAGTAGCCTGAGAGTATAAAATCCCTCTTGTCCTCCAAGTGTTTAAAAAAAAATCCTTCAGTTTCTTAGTTTCTTTCACATTAAAACTAAATGGAGCATGTATATGTACATGTATATGTATATTTTGGAGGTTTTTTTTGTTTGTTATGTGGGGGTTTGGGGCTGGCCTTTTTTGGTTAATTTGTTTCTTGTTTGTTTGTTTTAAATAAGGAGTTGCTTATTTACTGAGGTCAGATCTCCTGGGTGAAATATAATAAATAGTAAAGTTTGAAAACAAATCTTCCTGCCCACTGTGTCTCTCCAGGAAAGGGCCTATCCCATATTTTGCTTATTAGCCCAGCAAATTTTAGGGTTGAACAAAATTCCTTCTTTCTGAGACTGCCTAGAAGAGCGTTCTTTCCATTGCCTCTGACATTTTGTCATATGAATGCTTCTACTGTAAGGTAGCCTCTCGTTGATCCCAGCGACCTGCCAGTCTGCACTGGTGCTGCAGGCTCCTTGCTTGTTTGTTTTCACTGCCTGTGCTGGAGAAAGCTGTCCTTTCTGAGGATGTCCAGCAGTTGCAGATTAGGAGCAGTCTTCTCCTTCTTCCAGAAAGTTGTATTTATCTCACAGCAAACAGAACACAATACTCAGACACTTTTTTGGTTCTCAGACATAATGTTCAAAAAGTCAACAGACACAGTCATCCAGTAGGAAGTATAAAGCCAAAAGCTGAAAAAACATGCTGTGTCCACCAGCACCCAGTATGTGAATTCATTCCCATGTTCCTGAACTCATATGTAATTAGTAATTAAGATTTATGCAGGTACTTCTCTGAATTGGAGCCAAAGTCATCAGCCACAGGAGTTGTTGGCATCCAGAAAAGCTGGAGCCAATAATGAGCTCAGTTGCTCGTTACAACTGAAATTACTGTTCCATCCACTGCAGTGTAAAAGTAAAACAACTTAAATCATCCTGAACAGAAAAACAGTTTGGGTGTGTAGGAAAAATTACTTTCTTTAATGCAACTGAGAAGAAGTTTTAGCTGGATGTGCTCTTGGTCATTTAACAGTACTTTAATTTTTTCTTAGTGAGTCTACAGACTAAAGAACCAGTAAAGATGTAAACTGCATTGCATATCTGTAAATCAATTAGAACACTTTTAAAACAAAAACAAAAACAAAAAATCACAGTTGATCAGTAGATGTTGATTCTGCTAGTGTATTACACAACACTGAATCTTCCTCCAGGGAAGGTGAGTAATCATTTGTATGTATATATTGCCATAAAAGATTTGTCCATGTGAACTTTAACCTGTGCCTTTGAAAATTTCTGCCTTGATTTATGTGTTGAATCTGGCATGTGCATGACAGGATACAGGAACTAGATGAGAGAAATCATGGTTCCAAGGAAAATCTGACGAGTTTTCGGAGCTCCAAATAAGATAGATTGACTGAGAAGAGTATCTGTCTGCCTTGCTATGAGGCAAAGATTAAAGAGAAGTGCTTTATGCTGTTTGAAGAACCTGTGCTACTGGCCCAAAACCAAGAGCAGTAGACAGGGCTGAGTGAGACCGACAGAGACCTGAACAGGGAAACACTTCTGGGCTGGGTGAATGGAGGAAGTGCCGTGTGTTGACTCTGCTTCTCTCCCTGTTCCTTGGCAGTTCAGTCACCTGGCGGTCTGGGGAAGCATGCTGCTCTGGCTGGTGTTCTTCGGGGTATACTCGGCCATCTGGCCCACGTTCCCCATCGCGCCGGACATGCTGGGGCAGGTCAGTACCAACACCTGGCTCTGGGGACAGCAGCCCAGCCAGCGCTGCTGCCTCCCGCTTCCTCAGCACTCACACAGGGCTAGCAAAGGACTGCTGCTCTAGTGAGAGTGCTTGGACTTCATTTTCACCTTTTCTTAATCCCTGTATTCATTTGGCTTAATCTCCTCGTGAGAAGAGCTCTCTTTCTCCCCCAAACTGACATCATCCATGACTGCATGCACTGTGGATACTAACATATAGACCATTCCCAATTCCCTGTGATGGTAGTGGCTCTTTTGTTAACGTCTAGTCCTGGCAAGCTTTTGTGTGTTTGACAAAATATCGTATTTGGTTTGGGATTTTTTTGCCATGGATTTCCATATGTTTTGTTTCATATTGTTGCTTTTTACCTTCATTCATTTAAATAAGCAGAATTTCCTTGAGAATAGAATGAGATGGTCAGAAATAGGAGAGCTGATACATTATTGATTATGACACTGGAAGAATTCTGGATTTGTTCCTTCCATGTCAGCTGAGCACCAGGTGGTAAAATTTTTCCTTCAGTGTCTTCGTTTCAGCCCCTGGTGAGAAGATCAAATCGCAAGCCTGTCAAAATCAAGAGCCTTGTGCATATTTAAAATAGGGGGATTGCAATTAACAATTTTAACAATTAAGGATTTAATAATTGTATGATAAAAAGTTATTTTGTAGAGGTGAAATGGCTTTCAAATTTTCCAGAAAAATGTATTGCACTGTAAATTTAGACTTCAATGCAAAGATGTGGTTTATTATACAGAAAGAAGAAAAGCTATCTAATAATTTCAAGAAATTACATGGTTAAATTGCTACCCTTGTGTACTAGAAAATGATAATAAAAAAGTCAAGTGTTGGCAAGCCAATTAGATTTTTAAGATTAATCCCACATTTATATTCAACAAGAACAGTCAAGCATGATTTTGTTGCTGTTCTGGCCTAATGCATATTTTATTATTATGTTCTAAAACACTGAGGATAATGGAGGCTATGATACATTTTCATGGTCAGCTGTTTACAGCCAAGACTGACAGCTGACAGGCTGGGATGAGCAAGTAAGTGACTGACAGACAAAGCCTCAGTCCTCTGATAGTATTTCATGATGACCTTTGCATGTTTCACAGCACATACAGTGTCAGTAGCTCTAATTCACATTTGCATGTATTGGGCAGGAATTTTACTTCAGTATCGTGCAGAGGTGAGAATGGCTTGTCCTCCACAGCAGACTTGAGTGCTGCCATGAACATGTCAGCCTTCTGAAATGTGGGCAATACGGTGAAATGTTGTGTCACACTTAAGGGGCCAATCTATGGGCTTTAGCTTGCTTTTCTTTTTTTCCAAAAGTGACTCTTATTTTGCAGCTTAAGCAAAATTTATGTTGTGTTGGTCATCAATGTTTGCTGCAGCTTATAAAACCACAGGTCTTGGAACAAAACCTTCATATTAATAAGGCTTTGGGGTTTTTTGAGTATGTTTTTAGAAAGTGTTTGTATTTAACCTTTGGTTTTATGCTCTGGTTTTCTGACATTATGACTTGAGAAGTGGTACTAATATCTTGCCAAGATGAAAATAATCTATTCTCTCTTTTTTTTTTTTTTTTTTTTTTTTTTTTTTTGTTAATAGAGAACACATTTACCTTGACTGGTAGAGTGTCCAGTCCAGTACTTGTGGAGCTGTGTACCTGGATTACTGATTATCAATCTAAATCATTAAGGATAAGTTACCATTCGAGAGATGATTTTTGAATTCTAGCAGTCAGAAATAAGCTGTTTTATGGCTTTCAGTGTGTGCTAGAGGGGATCAATATCATTCTACCAGTTTTCTTGTATTTTTGAGAGAAGGAGCAGCAGTTCAAAAATGTGGCGTTTTTTTCTTTTTTTTTTCTCTTTTATCCTTTTGTAAAATCAAAGAAAGCTCCCAAGGTAAAGGGAGCTTGTTTACTACTTGCATTAACTCCCACAAAGTCTCTTGAGTAATGGGTTGCTGTCATGAAACCAGCTCATGGTTAAATGAGCTGGGATTGTGTTAGGCTCTAGTCAGAAAAATAGTCGCCTTCTAAAATGAGTTGCTGCTTCCTAGACTTAAGCAATTTCTTTACTCTTGCTGTAATCTTTTGTTCATTTATAAGTAATCAAGGTGTCTTAAAAGCTTTGTTCTGGTTTCAGATCTTGCTAGAGTGATTATCTTCAAATAAACTGAACTCCAGAATATTCTAGATCCTTGTACTTTGCAAATCTAATAGCATTTGAAGGGAACTGATTTTAGATAGAATAGTCATTAGCATTTGTGCCAGCCATGACTTTGTGCCAGGAGGTGCAAAGCATTTTATTCCATTGTTTCACCAAATGTCAGCATGAAGCCTAGCAGACTTTCAAGTTTGTGATGCTTTGTTTCTGCTGGGGTTTGTTAAACTGTTTGCACTAAGTATTTCTTTCTCTTGCCCGTAATATCTTGAGCATTCTCAGAGTAAAATAATACCGTTTTTCCTCCCTGAGGGCAAAGGAAAGTGACTTACTTATTCTCTCTTGTCAGAGTCAACATATTTCTTCTGTTTCCACTACAATATTAATAATGGAATATGTGTGACATATTAAGACAAAGCCATGATTAAAATCTCAGTAGTCCTTAATATAAATTTTCCAATAGTATGACATGTGGTACTTTGGAAACAAGCTCTGTCTGCTTTGGGGGAATCTTTTCAGATGCACAATTTCTCTTTAATAGTATCAGAAATAATAATGTCAGAACAAGAAACTCTCTGGTAGCTCTCTTGGCTTTCCTGAATTTTTGTATTTTTTCAAGTGATTTTTTTTTTATATTTACAGAGAACAGTGATACTGAGGAAAGTTGGTGCCTTTGTTTTTGTCTTGCCTTTGGAGCCAAGATGTTTTAATGGGAACTGATTGCTTTTGAATGGTTGCTTCCAGATGACAGTATTTTGTACAATATATGAATCCTTTCCCACCTTTTGGGTAGTTATGACTTACCACCGCAGATTTTTGAAAGCAAGTAGACGTTTGTGTTTTTAAAAAGAGCTACCTAGTTTGATACTCACTAACTGGAAGAAGTAGTACAGGAATGTGCCACTCTGAGGATGTGAGTTCCTATTTAATTATCATGTCCCTGAACTTATGGGGCTAGTAGCTCATAACCCGATGGTATTTTGTTGATGAGCAGATTAGCCACAGTCCTGCCCTCATGCAGTCTTGGGTATTTTGTTTGTTTGCCTGGGGATAGAGATTTGGTGCCCTGAAGGGAGCACTGAGTGCTAACATTTGTGCTTATTTCTTATATGAGTCATACTTATGGTGTAAGAAATGTGCTGCTAATGCTCTGTTCTTGTATTGATTTCTTCATTGCAGTTGAAGCATACTTTAGGTTCATGGGAATAATATTGCACTGTATGGAATTAAAATCTGTGTGCAGGTATTTCTACTCCCACACATGTGTAAATACCAGTACCTGAAGGCATGTGCATGTGTACAAGAGGATGCTTGGAAAGTGATCATGCTTTGAGTGTTGATCTAGACATTATTTAAGATGAAGAAAAACAGGTATCTTCTTTTGCCACCTTGAGCTGAAATTTTTAGTGTTTTAAAGAGGAGTAGGGTTGGCAGGAAGAGGAGGATGTATTCATTCCTATCACCCCTCTAAAGAATCTGCTTGTTGATGATGAAAGAACTACTACTTAGCTGTGGTTTCTTTCTTCCAGTTTATTTACCTTGTGTTGTGTTTTGTGTCTGCCTCATTAGTTGATGTTACCATTGAGGAAATATCTTTAGGCAGATGAGTATCAGTCTCATTGTTTCTGCCTGAAGGAGAGGGGTTTTAATCTAGGTTTGAGAGAGATGTGTGCTGTGGTTATTTTAAAGTTCAGGTTGGTGTTTCTAATTTTTTAGACTTCTGCTTTGTGCTGTATGTGGTTATGTTGCAGAACTGGGGTTTAACAATTGTCTTAATCTTAGGATGTCATTAGAAGGCCCATGTCATTCAAAACCTCAAGGCTGGAGGTTTTGAAACTGGGGCTGCTGCACTTCCCAAATACCTTTATACAGCTGCATTTGAGAGAAGACTTCTTGAATCACAGTCCAAATAATTTTACAACCAGCATAGCTGAAGCAGCTCCATGTAAGAGCCACTTTCATAGCTGTAATTGCAGGCATGCTTTTATTTCCTAGTGTTCTGCACATCCTTGACAGAAGATACTTGTTTATTTTCCAGTTAAACTGTCAGATTCTTGCTTATTTGTCTGCTTGTGAAGACTTTTAAAGAAGCTGTGCATGAGCTTTACCTGGATTAAAGGTGCTTTTTAAAAGATCCCAATTATTAAGATCTCTGGTTGATCTCCTGTAATGTGACAGTAGTAGGAATTGCTTGTTTTAATGGTTTGTTAAAAAGACATCTATGCCTCTTTTAGCAAAGCTTCCTACTTGTCTGTGTGTATGGAATAAGCAAGATGGGCTTGCCTTGACTATTGCACTGCTTTTGAGGGAGGGGGGTGATGTAGATAAAAGGGTGTGGTGGACTTGGGTTGCACAGTTGGTTTTGTAGTTAGCCTTCAATCTGAAACTCTCTTAAATCTTGCTGATTGAGCTCTTACCAAAGCACGTGAGAAAACATCTTGATTTTCAAGACTTGGAAACAACACAAAACAACCCCCAAAAATCCTCAAGGCAAAATAATAATCATTGTGGTGTAATAAACAGGTTTCATATTACTACCCTTCCAAATCCACACTGTAAAGCTGACAGCTTAATGTACATTTTTGTGTTTTCCAGAATATTTTTGTCTTACTCTCTATATTTGAATTGTTTTCCACAGGTCTCGGTTGTTGTTCTCTCTGACTTCTCATATTTCTGCAGTTTGGTGCTAGTTAAAAAATTGGCTGTTCTGATTGTGGTTTGTTTGTCTGCAATCAGTTGCACATTACATTGTGGTGTAAGTGTTTTGGTTGGTGAAAATGCTTCATCCAGCTGTTATGCACAAATCAGACTTTGCCTGCAGATTGAGGTCCTTAATGCCTGCTGATCATGTTTGTTTTTATTATTATGCACAGAGGTCTCTGTGGCATTGATGTGGTTTTGGAACATTTTCTGCAGTTTTGGACTAGGCTCTGAGCAGACAAATTAGACTAACGAAGCATGCATATATTTTTAAGCATCTGTTGAAGGAGTGGGTTTGTTGTTTTTATGAGCCACACATGGCTTTCAGAAATTAATCTCTCACTTCTACATCTCTGGCATTGTGTTGTACTATGTCATGCACCACAAAGATGAAAAAATGGAGATAAATGAATATTTTTACAAGTTGTGAATGTGAAACAAATAGATCAAGCATGCTTATTTTTTGCAGGCTAATCCCCCAAAACATGCCCCTTTACCTATTTGGCAACTTTAACGCAAACCTGTTCTAAATATTTCTAAAAGATGTCCCAGAGTTAATTTCTCTGTAGGAAATATTTTACAAAGGCTTTAAAACAGGACTGTATATGCAGCTGTGCCCAGCACTGTGCTGGCATTTCTTATATAGAGCCATGTGAAAAGAGTGTTAAGCCAGGAGCAGAAATACTCTTTTGGGTTTGGGAACTGGCAGTGCAGAGTGAGGCGGTCAGCTGGCTTCAAACTTCTCCAAAGTTTTCATGTGCTCACCTTCACTTCCTGGCTCCTGCTCTACAGAAGAACTGTGGCTGGCGGGTGAGTGTGTTAGATGGGGGAGCAATAGGAAAGGGACTGGTTGTGAATGGTTACCTACAGGTTGTACAGATGGTGCAGAGGTGGTCAGCTGGTTTTTTTTCAGTGTTGGGGGTTACCTAGGACTCCAGCCATGCTGTCTGGGCAATGTCAGTTTGGAGATCAGGCAGCCTTAACAAGTGTAAATTCTGCTCAATAGCTTAAATAAAAATTCAGAGCATTTACACTTTTGTGTAATTGGCCCGTTATCCCGATTTATTGGCTTTGGAGTGGGGAAGAGCAGTGTCCAGGAGCAAGCTCCTTCACTCAGGATGGAATTATCGTTCTGTAATAATGGACTGTGCTTCAGAAGTTGCATCTTTTCTCAATTTGGAATTCAGCATTGCTTCAGGTCCCTCAAAATTTTCCCAAATAGCTTTATTCATATATTTAGAAGTAGCAAAGCAAAGTTGCAAGTTTGTGGAAAGATATTTGGAAGATATCCTATTCTGTATTTTCTCAATTAGAAACAGCTGGCTTTTAAATATACAAGGGCAGCTACTGTATTGTACCAGAGGCAGTGTGTACTAATATTCATGTCTAAAAAAAGTCTGTGTTTTGAGCCCCGTTGACAACCAAGGACAAACTAAGAATGTATGACTTGCCATACTGGATCAGAGCATTCCTGATGTAGGCTGTGTTCTGAATTAGAAACTTGAGGAAAACCAAGCAGCTCTGTAGTGTGGGTTTGTCATGTATGACAGGGGTTTGTGTGCATCTCAGTAAGAGAAAAAGCTGTTCTTCTGCTGGGTAAGTGGAAAGCAGCCTAGCAGTTTTTATGCTGCTCACGAGTCTGCACTCAGTCTCTGTGGCATCTTTTGCAGATGAAGTTTGTGGGTTAGCAGCGTCCTGCGCAGGCTGGGCTGGGGGCGGCGCAAGAGGCTTGGTAGCCAGGAGGTGTGGGTCTGCCTCAGCATGTGGTCACTGCAGAGCCTGTTTTGCCAGCTTGCCAGGTGTGCCAACCAGACACATTTCCAGCTGCTGTGAAGGCATCCACCAATAAATATCCCATTCCTACGTGGGTGCTGTTGCCTGAGCTGTCTGGCTCATGCGGAAGGCCATGGCAGAGAGGACGTGAAAGCAGAGCGACATGCTGCCCTTCCCATAATCAATAGGACAGAAAAACAAAGGAAGGTGTAATTGTGTACAGAAGATGTTTTTTAAAAGAGCGTTTAAACTCTTAGCAATGAAGCCGTGACTCCTTTAAAAAGAGGAGCGGCAGATGGGATCTATTCCAGAGGGCAGGAGGTGACTGTCTGTGAGCTGAAATTAGTGGTTTTATGGCTTGCTTTGGTCACACTTAAGTCACTTCGTTTTCTGATGAGTGCAGGGAAGCCCAGATAGCAGATATTTGGGGGTTGGTTGGGATGTTGTTTTTACCTTCGTTCCTTGGGGGCAGAAGGGTCATGTTATGTTTTTATTTGAATTTAAATATTATAAAGGGATTTTGTTTGTGGAAGATTTTTTTGTTTGTTTAGCCGAATTTGTGCTCCATACCACTGTTTCTTTCCTTCTCTAGTGGATTTCATTTTTGTAAGAAACAAGCATAACTATTTCACATGGGAAAATATTTCCAGATCAATTTGAAACATACCTTTATTCCCTTTCCTCCCTAAAGTATATGTTTCATGAGATCGTTTTTTTCCCCCCACTTATATTATGTCAAAATTTGATCCAAAAAGCCCTGAGGAGTAGAAATGATCTCTCTTATATTGTTCTAAGGCAAGCATAGGTACACAGGCTTCAGGAGTAGTGAGGCTGGAAGGAGTAGAGCCCTTCCAAGTGCCCTGGCTGCTGGTGTGGGTCAGTCAGAACAGCCTGGCCCCTATGGCTTTCCTGTTAACTCAGGAGCTGACAGCAACGATGGTATCTCGTGCTGCTTCTCTATTGACAGATGTGGCAGGCAAAAAGCAATTGAATGCAGCCACTTCCAAGAGTGCCTTTGGGGTTTTGAGTCTGTCAGGAAGTCAAACTGCACCCATTTGGCTCGTGCAATTTCTCATTTGGATATTTGCAGCACTTGAGCTAGTGTTCTTATACTGGTATTCTTGTCAGAAGGTATAGGAAGAAGAGTGTCTCCAGAGAACTATGTTTCCTTTGGATTCGATAGGATTGATAGGAGAAAAGGACAGAATGATACAGGTGCTGTCCATAATGTAATGCCTAAATGTGGAGGGGTCAGTTATGTTTACATGTGCCACCACTGCCAGTAATGGTACCTCTCAGTAGGGTGATGTTGGAAAACAAGTTTCTTTCACTATTAGGAGATGCAGCTTCTTGCTGAGCATCTTGCAGAGCTACATCTTGCAGCTCTGGACACATCTCCTCCTTCTAGGATATGGCTGAAGGCAATTTCATGCTTATGGTAGAGTCAGCAAGTCAGTGCAGAGAAACCTTGGACAGTAGTGTTGTCACACACAGAAGAGGATAAGCAAGTATAAACATTCTTTCTCTGTACCATGGAGTGGTTTATGGCAGATGCTGGGTGAGGAGAACAAAGGATTCAGTAGAGTAGCTGAAATGTAGAATAAAAGTTAGACCCAACATGTTTTTTTTTGTTTTCAATAAATTATCCCAAATGCAAGGTGTCAAACAGCATTTCTCTGCAAGTACTACTTATCACTTCCTACCCTGTTCGGTATCTGGGAGCTGGTAGTTCCTTTCAAAAGAAATGAGCTAGAACAATATTATATGCAAACGTAATTTCATCATCTCGTTTTCATTTGGTCTGAAATGGTTTGTATCTCATGTTAGAAGGTTTCTGACAAGGAAAAGGATCAACACCTACCAGCCATCAGCTCCTCCTCTAATAGGCTGTGAGCTGCACCAGCACTGAGCAAAGGACATGCTGAGGGAATGAATTTTTACACCGTACTCAATTCACTGCTTGGCATTGCAAGGGTGCACAAAGCGTGCGAGTGACTCAGATGATGCTATTGGTAGTCTGAGTGTCATTTTATACTTTTCAAAAAATGGCTGACACTTTTGCAAGGACCTCTTTTGTGCAGTCTCTAAATATTCTAGTAAACATCTAAATCTAGTAATATCTAAAGGGTTTTCTTTTGGCACTTCTTCATTAGTACTCTGGTTCCAGTATCTATCTAAGCAGCATGTTATCCAGCAGTCTGTGTACTCTCAGTAGAACTACCAGTGCTAGGCATTTTCTTTTCAAATGTAGAGTAATACTTCTTGTTGTGGGGTTCTGAAAGAATTTATAAGAAAGATGCACCAAAAGGAGTGTTTTTAGGCTATTTCTATTTCAGAGAAGCATGAAAAGTAATTAGGTGAAGCTTTGCTTCAACAGAAGCTGTATTCAGGGAAAGCATTTTCCAATTTAAGTGAAGTTTGTCCACTCTGAAGCAGAAATCAGAGGGATTTCTTTGATAATGTTACACAGTTGACTTTTATTGGGCTTCTGTAAAATTTGGTATCAATATAACAAGAAATTTTAAAACATGGAGGAGGGAGAAGTAAGTATATGGAATAACCAGACAGGTATCCGGTGGGGAGCGGAAAAACTGAAAATAAGGCTCTGTCAATCGGGTACCTATACAAAGTGCTGTTATTTGGGGCTGGGTGAAATCTCATTTAGCTGATGGGTCTCAGCATTACTGTTCATTCAGAATGCACATGAAGAGTGGCTGAACTCTTGAATCACTGGCATTCTTACGCAGACCAAAAGGTGTATGAAAGGCAGCCACAAAATCCAAAATGTTTTCCAGAAACCCACTAAAAGTTTAGTGACAAGTATATTTGATTTCAGCTATGTGTAAGGAAGGAAATTTTCATGAGGAGCATGGAATTATATTGAAAACTTGGAAATGGCCAAAGAGGGAACTGAAAGGGAGATTCTAAGTAAAATTACTGAGTTTAGAGTTGGAAGTGTGAAGAGTGGGTGTGGTCTGGTCTCCTGATATAAAAGTCAGAAAAGTGTCTGTCAGCTTTTTCTGTGCAAGCTAGCAGAATTGTTTAAAGCCACATTTAGTCTGCATTATCTTTGAGTGAAAGTGGCCTGCAAGGACGCAAGTTTAGCTGAGTGCTGTGACAGGCAAGACAAAGTAAATGACATCCTCTAGTGCACCTGAATACTCTGGTTTACTTCAGGACCAGAGAGATTAATGCTTGTACTCTATTTTGTTATTCTAATTTGAATTCTTTTCCTACAGCATTATGTTCCCTAGGTCTCAACTTCTCATCCCTGCAGGGAGGCTGCTGCTGGCCTGGAAAGCTGTGGTTCCTGCTGTGCCACTACTGTCAGTGTTGGCCACCTGCAAGTGTTACTGGTGAAGGTCCCTGGCCATAGCATTGCATTCATGTTTATGTAAATCCCTATTCTCTGGGATCTTCTGCCACTTCAAGGATCTTTCATGCAGCCAATATTTTCACCTTCCTCTTTCCAGACATTCTTCCCTATATTTTTACTAAGACAGTCACTTCTTTTCATGGACCCTTCTTTGTGGCATAGAACACCAAATACCTGATTTCGCTCATATGAATAGTCTATATGCAGAAGCACAGCATTATGATCAGCCTTGCAATTGGGCATAGTGTCTTCTGTCTTTTCATTAGGAAATCCAGGACGTACCGCTTCTGTTTAGTGCAAATGTTACCAAAATTGCAATCTGTGTGCATAGCAGCTAGAGTAGGCTTCTGCTTGTTTGTCCAAAATTTCATTTTTTAAAAATCATTGAAAGTTGTATAAATGCCCTCCCCCATTTCTTTGCTGCCATCAAGTTTTAATAGAATCATAGAACCATTAAGGTTGGGAAAGACCTCTGAAATTGTTGAGTCCAACCATTAACCCAGCACTGCCATGTGTCTCCAGGTGCACATCTGCATGTCTTCTAAATACCTTCAGGCATGGTGATTCCACCATTTCCCTGAGTATCATGTTTCAATGCCTGATGACTCTTTCAGTGAAAAAAAGTTGTTCTAATATCCACTCTAAACCTCCCTTAGCACAACTTGAGGCCATTTCTTCTTATTCTTACCACTTTTTATCTGGGGTGAGAGACTGACCCCCCACCTGGCTACAATCTCATTTCAGGTCTTCTTGGCCACCTGGCTAGCTCATGTTCAGCCAGTTATTGACCAGCACTCCCAGGTCGTTTTCTGCTGGGCAGTTTCCAGCCACTGCCCCCAGCATGTAGCACTACCTGTGGTTGTTGTTACCCAAGTGCAGCATCTAGCACTTGGCCTTGTTAAACCTCATATAATTTGCCTCAGCCCATGGATCCATGTTGTCCAGGTCCCTCTGTAGTGTCTTCCTGCCCTCCAGCTGATCAACATTCCCATTCAGCTTGGTGTCATCTGCACTCAATCCCCTCATCAGATAATTGAAAAGATATTAAATATGATTGGCCCCAATACTGAGCCCTAGGGAATGCGACCGGTGACCAGCCACCAGTCTCTATTTAACTCTATTCCCCACCACTTTCTTGGCCCAGCCATCCAGCCAGATTTTTACCCAGGGAACAGTGCAACCATCCAAGCCAGGAGCAGTCAGTTTCTCCAGGAGAACTGTGTGGGAATTGGTGTCAAAGGCTTTACTGAAGTCCAAATAGACAAAGTCCACAGCCTTTCCTTCTTCCGCTAAGCGGGTCACCTAGATAGTTTCCTCCCCTCTGTTTTGTATTTTCAGTAGACATCTGGTAAGTTGAACTCCCCCACAAGAACAAGAGCCAATGATCATGAGACTTCCCCCACATTCTTACGGAATACTTTGTCTGCCTCTCTATCTTGGTTGGACACTATAATAGATTCCGAGCAGGATATTTGACCTTTCCCCTGATTCTTACACATAAACCCCCAACCCTGTCATCACCGTCATCAAGCTCTAGATATTCATAAAGCTCCCTAACATAAGAGGTTACCCCACCAGCTGTCCTTCCTTGCCCATTCCATCTGAAGAGGTTCTAGCCACTGCAGCACTCCAGTTGTATGAGTCATCCCACCATGTTCCCATTTATGCATCATTAGCTTTCCTCCTGTGAAGGGATTGCCAGCTCCTCCTCTTTGTTGCCTGTGCTATGGGCATTGGAATAAATCCACTTCAGTTGGGCTAATGATCCTGCCAGCTTTTTGGGGGAGAAGCCCTAATTCCTATATGACCATACTCAGGAGCTCCCATGGTTTCTAACACATCAGTAGCCCTTGCATCTTTGCTGCTGCATGGATCTCTGTCCCCTACCTCCACTGAGACATCAGACCAAAGAATCTCACTAGCGCACCATCCCTCATGGAATGCCACCCCCAGGCTTATAGCTGGTTAGCCTGGTTTTATCCCTTTCACCCTTTAGATCTAGTTTGAAGCTCTTTCAGTGACATCTGCTAATTCTTGTGCCAAGATCCTTTTCCCCCTGTGAGACAGGTGGACCCTGTCCCTTGCCAGCCATGTTCTTGTGAAAGTTGCTGATTATGTGCTGATATAGCAAATGTATGTATCACTAAAGATTTTATTCATTTTCCCTTAACACTCTTCTAGTAGAAGTATATGGCTTTTGTTCTAAGCCTTTCAAGCCTCATGTGTTGTATACAGTATGTGAGAGATACATTCTCTACAGGGTGGTAATATAGGGGAGAATGGACTTCAGCAGTCACATAGATGTGAATGTTTGGACAAATATTTTTGGACTCTGCTATAACATATTGGAAACACTGCTTTGGTCTGGTTAGCAGTATAACAGCTAAGCTTTCTCTATGTGATTTGTCCATACAGTACCTAAAGGGCTTGTTAATGGTGGGACCCCTTATGCTGTGGGTGCAGAATTTCAGATTTCTGAAGACAGAGATGGGCTGGAGACACCTGCAGAAATGGCTTACTAAATATAGTGTGTGCACATTAACGACTGTAGATATGTTGTAACATCAGCTGCTCTCATCTGTTGCATCAGAGCTCTTTGCAAGGCTGAGTCTTTGAGTGATTAAATGTTAAAGTCCATTGCTGAACTGACAGACTTGGAGTGAACGGAGAAAATAAGTTCAGTTTAACCTTCTGGATACTCATTGAGGTGATTCTGGGCTTTCCAGAAGTTAGGCTGTAAGCAGGTATGTCCATGTTTATCAGCCTGAATGCATCTGCAATTACTTTTTTACACCAGAATCCCTTTAGATACTGCTTTAAGACAGACTACAAGAGGGGTTGTGTGAGAGAAAGAAATGTCAAGAGGGGCAAAGAGAAACAAGAGCTGTAGAGGACATTGCCTGAGTTATATTATGCTCATTAATTCAATTTGAGGCAGGAATGTGTGTAAATAAACCCTGGCAGCTGCAGCAGCTCTCATTTCTGCAGGGCTTTGGCAGGAATGCAGGGGCCAATGGATATGAAATCCTGGCTCTCTTTTGAGAAATTGCAGGCAGACAGCTCTGCAGCCAGAAGAAAGAACAATCTAAGATTTACTGAGAAGACGTAATCACTTTAAGCAGACTTGAAGAGTGTGGAGTTTCAGACATGCAGATTTGGAGGTAAAATTAGTGCAGACAAAAACTAAGTCATTGGAAAACCATGGGGCTTACCTAATTCTCCTGGGTTAATGGCATTATTCATGTTCCAAATATTCAGCCTCAAAATGGAGCAGGAGAACTGTAGCTGTACCATTAGGTGTCTTCAGAGTAACCTGAGTCTGGATATTCACCAGCAATTGTCTGCAGGTAGTGTAGCTGTCTGCTATGTACTGAAAGTCAAGATGCGCTGACCACATTAAGTGAACTGGCTTGTGTCCCAGGGAGTTTAGTTTTGGTGCTCTTCCTGATACTGGATCCCCAGGAGTGCCTGGAAGAACATTCCCATCACTTCACATGGTCCAAGAATGCGTGCTCCCCCTGCTTCCCCACCAAAATATTCAGAGGACAAATCTCCCTCACTGGGTGCTGCAGACCTCAGGTTGGGGAGAAGGATGGTTCTGCAATAGTGACAAGCGATGGATTTTCAGATCAGTGGATTTTTCGGCTCTGTTTTTTCAAGTAGTAGTAGTAGTTGCTTTTTGTCTGAAACTGATTTGAATACTGAGTTTGAAATGTACTTGATATATCAGCTACATTTAAAAAAAAATAAAAATTAAAAGCGAAAAGAAACCAGCCAAACAATGTGAACAGTCCATGACCAAATGCGAAGCCTTGGTTTTGCTGGCTTTAATCTCAAATTTTAAATAGCAGTGTCACCCAAAGCCAAAGCAGTCTTAAAGGCACTGAGGTGAATGTTTTAATGGCAGTATTAGAAGTAACTATTAATTGATTATATTTTACCAAATATTTAAAATCTGACAGTTACTTTATTAATGTGTAAAAAACCAAGATTTTTTCCTCAAATGGAAACCAGCTTCTAGTATAGGTCTCTTTTTTTAATCTCAATTCCATTGTCTTCAAATATTTGCATATGAGAAAGTTTAATTTTGCTAAAAGCATGCTGGCAAGGGAGTTTATGTGAAAACGAGGTCTAGTAAGGTCAGAAGTATAGATCAAAAGCTGCAAATGAAAGAACTTGACCTTAGCAATAATGTTAATATTACTTTGTATTTGAATGTTCAGTGGGTTTTAGAGCAGCTGCTTTGCTTTGCACATTAGATAAATTAGTGCAAACAAAGGTATTGATGCATTTAATTGTAACTTTTTTCATGTAACAGAATTTGTCAGTAACACTTTCAAATTATGTTTCCTAAATAGCACCTTGAAATATTTATGTACTGCCGCTTTACCAGTGTCTTCTTCTGTAGTACAGGCACCTATGTATGGCAGATGATAAGCCAGGAGGCATCCAGGGGGTGTCACAAACAATCAGAGTAATTACTTGGATTCCATACTGGCAGCTATTTTGTGAAATAGCAGTGTCTCTGTAGCAGAAGCAGAGCTACGTGCAATACATAGACATTGTTTTTCTTACTACTGTTCAAGGGAATCCGTGAACAGAAAACACAGGTTTTGTGCCTTTGAATTTGAGGAGTACTGATGGCCATTTGGAAATATAGGTCATAAAAACATATAAGTTTTGGAATCAGAACAAGGCAGCCCAACAGTCAAGCTATGATAGACCCTGTCATATATAACACTGGCATTTATCTTGTTGAAAGTGGCAGCATGCAGAAGTTTACTGGTCTTTCAGACAGTTTCATTATAAGCTTGTCATAAATCTGTTTCTTTTACTGTGGAAAGTATCTGCTGGAGAAGCAGTGGTCAAAACTCAGGGCAAACTGCTGAGACACGTAGTATGTTGTTTTATGCTCCCCTCTATTTAAAGCTGTTGTTTACATCCAGTGTTCTTATTGCCCTTTTCAGCCCAGCTCACCCTTGACACTGCTAGCTTCAAACATCATCTAATGTGTGATTTAGCAATAGAAGAGCAGCAAGATCTGCTCCCACCTGCTGTCTTTCAATAGCTGCCTCTGGGTCAGTAGCCTCTGGCTGGCTTTGCCATTCTTGAGAAACTTGAATTTTAATCATTTGCTCCTGTCAAGAGCAGCATAAGGAACACTCTTTCATCAGTTTCAGTACAGTGAGTCTGAACACACATATTCAAGTCCCCTGGAAGTCTCTGCTTGCTGATAGTTTTGGCTGGAATAAAATCAGTTGTGATTTGTATTCTGCCTCTTGTGGGCTTCTCTGCTGATATACAGAGTGGCATCCAGTGTTTAAAATCTGCACACAACACAGCCTCACTGGTGTGGCTGTTTTCTTCCTGCTTCTTCACCCACTGCTGCCCAGCACCCTGGTGTGTATCCCCACGTAGGTACACCTGGGTGCAGCCACAATCATCTCAGGTCACCGTGGTTGTCACCTTGCACCACAAGTTTTGTGTACATTTGGATGCGTATGACACTTGAAACTTAATCTCTGCTAACATATCTGCATTGGTTTGTAGGTAAGATTTTTCTCTTTGTCTCACATCCTGGATTTACACTGTTTTCTCTCTTGCTGCTCAGGGACAGATGAGGAGCAGTTTTAGCAGTGTCTAGCTCCTTGCAGGGCCCCAGCGCTGCGCTGTGCTGGCAGCCACAGTCCTACTTCCTGCTCCCTCCCTGGGCCCCTCGCACCTGTTCAGCGAACCACCTCCAGCAGCATCCCATCCAGTGGAAGCTGCTCCTTTGCCCCAGACTGTGCAGGGCATTTTCCACTAGGGCTTCAAAAGAGCAGAAAGGACTCAAGGGAGAAATTTTGTGAGCCGTCCAGCAGTCACAGCAGGAGATTGAAGGGCATTTTCCAAAGTGCCCTCAATTAATTAGTGTTGTTGTGGCTGAAAACTTACTGGAGCCCAGGCATAGCTTTGAGTGCTAACACTGCAGGGAAGGCCCTGAAGAATCATTTCAGCGAGTTCTTTGCTTTATATTTGATTCCTTCCTTTTCTCTTTTTCTTCCGGTGGGACTTAACTAGGACAGGAATCACAGTCTGGCTGAAACAGGATTTATCACAGTAGAATACATTACTGAGTTAGAGCTCTTTCTCCCTGCTTAGCTACTGCTGGCCATTTGTGTAATCTGTTAAACAGTTTGGGAAATTTTAAACTTTGTGCCAGAGCTGAGCTATGAAATATTAAAAAATAGCTAGTGCTGTCCTAAACTGAAAAATCAGTATGATAGTCTCAAGTGTGGCTGCACTGCTGTGCCTTGGTCATCATGGTGACATGCAGAGCACTTCTTTGCCACAGCTGCACTCTGCAGTTAGAATTTAGAATTCCAAAGCCCAGTAAGCCTCCTGTTCTGCCTCCATGGTCAGCCTGTTTTGGGGATCTTTATTTATTAAATCAGATATCCAAAGAGGTTTTCTCTGTGTATATTTTTTAAAATGTGGAACTTTACCGTTATATTGACCAGCATTTTAAATTAAGTGGGTTTTATAAAAACCACAAGCCAGGGATGGGTTTGAAACCTGTCTTAAGGTTATATAGCAAGAAGCTGAATTTGATAGCAGGGGAGAAGGAAGAGATTCATTGATTCTAATTTTGGACACAAGACAATATATGCTTTCTACCAGGTAGTGTTGTCATGCCACTTAAAACACTTGATAGAGATGTGTTTAATTAAATTAATTCCATTAAGAATTGGAATTAGATAGTTTTCATATCTACTAAGTAAAGTGGAGGCTTTTGTTGTTGGAGCCCAAGGCTAGAAGGCTGAGAGAATGGGAATGTTAGTATATTGAAGTAATTATTGCTGTGATTTTATAGACTAGTAGGTTGTGACCTTTCTCTGCCTCTCACTGTAAAGCTGGGGATTTCCCCCTTTGCAGTGATCAGAATTTCCTATTGTTGAATTCTTACAGTGGAAAGATCCCAAGTAGCTGTTAGCTTTCCTATGGAGTCAATCTTTTTCTGGGCTTGAGCAGTGTCACTGTAAGGCTTGTGTGGGTTTTAATAAGACTTTAATTCTGCCATCGATGTGTGCTTTACAATATGACTGCTACTGTAATTGCATATTTGCCTTCAAACAATAGCTTGCAGTGCTGTGTAATTTTTTTCATTACTTGGGTACATGTGTCATGTTTGATAGTGCTACTTACTGTGCTGTGTGCAAGATGATATATTCCTTGAAATCTTTTGGGGAGGGGTGTGGAATACAGTAACCATTCACACACACCAAATGTGTCAGACTGAATACTAGAATATAGGATAATCGTGGAAATGTGGTAATTTTTAAGCCTGTCTAAATTAGCTTTCTAGCTCACCACATCATCCCCTGAAGTCAAAGAAATGATGCAGCATAGAGCCACCATCTAAATTATTAAAATGTGTTCCTTGGAGAGGAGATATGTTCATATATAAGTCTAACTCAATAAAGATTTATTGGATTTTTTGATAGTAGGAACTGAGTAAATAGACAAGAATGGGGGAGATGGAGGGGGGAATTGGAGGGGGATGTATACCAGTGATCAGGTGGAGAAAAGGAAACCCATGTAATGAATAATATTTCTATTTAAGTAGTATATGCATAACATTTTAATGACAGTATTGAAATACTGTACTTCAGCTATATAATCCTCTCAGGAACTTCACCAGTGCTAGTTCAAGGTAATTTTTTTAAACCTGGCTGTGCCATTTCCCAGCCTTGAACTACTGCGCCAGTTTTGTCATTTTCCCATCCATCTGTTGTCTATCCATTTGTCAGTGTTGATTTCCCTGTATTCCTTTTCACTTTATTCAAGATATTTAAGGAAGGTGAAATCAACACCTGATATAGCTGCTCTATATTCTTTCTTGCCATATCCATCCAGCATTATTGTCCTCTTCTGCTTTTTTCAAGTAGTTCTGTGCCAAACACATTGTTTTCTGTGTCCCGAGTTCTTTTGTAGCTCATGACTTTCTTTCATTCCATGTTATTGATTTCATCTGACATTTATCAAACCACATTGTGCTACTCTTTCTTGCTCTTTTTTTCCTGTTGTTTCTTTTTTCACTGTAATGTTGGTGACCCTTTGTGCAGTTTTCCCTTCTCTTCAACCAGAACTGTCTTCAGTCCAGTTCTGTCATCTGCTTATCACAGATCTCAACTAATTCTCAAGCCACTGGCTTTTACTTGTCTCTGTTTTTTGATAATTCCTATCATCATCTTTGTAGAAGCCACCATTTGTCCCAAGCTATCACGTTAGTGTCTTGCCACCTTGGTTCATATGGGAAAGAAACCTGATCATAAACAGCAAGTTGGAGTTATTCTTTAATTATACAAGACACTGCTAGAGAAAGTGAAGCAAATCCTGACAGAGTGTCCCGGCAGAACAGGATCAGAGTAATAGACAGAGCAGAAGTTTCTTAACATCTATTGACTTTGAGGCTTCCTAAGCAGTAGAGCTGTTTTGTGCTGTGTGAGAAGCAGATGGCAGATACTGCTGCCAGAGAGGGGACTGGCTACATTGGTAGCCTGAGGTCACAGGTGCCGTGCAACATCATGACAGTGTTTTCCAGTTACACACATGGATTCAGAAAAAGCGGTGCAGTGGATTTTAAAATATTATTTCTCTGTACTTAATTTCATAAAATACATGCTAGACAGTTCTTCATTCAAATGCAAGATTGACAAGTATTTCTAAGTACTGTTCAAACCAGATGTACAGCTGTAACATCTTACTAATAGTCTTCATCCACATTTTGGTATAAAGATGTGTTGTAGAACTTTGTCAAGGGGAGAAATACATCAAAAGGGTTAAGAATCCATAAGAGATTAAGGATCAAATGGCTCCACAGAGGAAGAGGGAACTC
Organism: Pseudopodoces humilis; assembly: GCF_049639895.1. Lineage (NCBI taxonomy): Eukaryota > Metazoa > Chordata > Aves > Passeriformes > Paridae > Pseudopodoces > Pseudopodoces humilis. The sequence goes on from NC_142201.1 coordinate 69,566,273, forward strand.
AAAACTGAATAATGCTATGAGCTTTCTTGGAACAGAGCACTGCCAGCTGCTGTTATAATCCCATCACTCTCAAAAGGCACAAAGTGAGTCTGGGATAATTGTGTCTCTAGGTTCAGTATTAAATGAGCTACTTCTGAAGCTGGCATGCAGAGTTATGTCATCCTGTTGATGAAGTGGCCTGTAGTGTGCATCCTTTACACATCTGTAACTACTTAGGAGCGCCCCTAAAATTTTCCAAATGGTTACAAACCACAGGATGATCCAGAGAAGAGAAAGGATAGGGGAGTGGGGGCACTGGATTTTCTTATGAATAAGCTTCCAGTCTAGAGGATACTAAATAACTTCAGAGGAGAGACTTCTGCTCTGACTAAGCACTTTGCTTTTTCTTTTTTTGGAAGTTAATCTCCTCAGTACCATGTCACCGGATCTCCCTTTCCATGGCTTGTACCAAGCAGACATCTTGACAGGCATCTTGACAGGCAGCATGCAAACTCAGCACAGTAATGGTAGATGCACAGTATGATGTTCATACAGTTATCAGTCTTCTCACAGGTACACTGGGGTAAGCTGAGACATGCAGGTAGAAGTAGGGGAGTGTGAACACCTGAAGGTCTTAGACTTGCTTTTTGGAAATCATTTCCCCCGACTTGATTTTTCCCCTCTCTATGTGTTATCTTTCCTCTGCCCTCCCAGTGACTATCTGCTTCTTTCAGTGCATTCCCTTGCTCAGAAGAATTAGGAAACAGGTTACCATTTCCCACCAAGCTTGCTGGTCTAAAAAGAATAAGGCAGAGGCCAGCCCATTACTCAAGCTTGCAGGCCCTGATGAGCTTTGATGAGAATCTCAGTGCAGCGAAGTGTAGTGTGGGAAGCTGCAGTGCAAAGTAAAGAGTTTGAGAACAAGTTCATACTTTGATGCATGCCCTGATAGTTTTGCTGAAACTGCCCTGGTGTATGGATTGGACTGGAGCACTGACTAGATCAATATCACTTTTCCAGGAACAGTCTATAACATGTTTTTTTTCTTTATGCTGAATCCTTTCATTTGAGTCTGGCACTAAGGGTCAATATCAGGAACTGTGAGCAAGTCAAGGGGCCTTCTACAGATCTGTGAAAGAGGTTCTGGAACTCACATCATCCTTCGTTCCTGTAAAACTAAAATCCTCCCTCCGTCTGAGGTGCCAGCCTCTTCCTAAGTGTTTCTTGCCATGGCAAAGAATCCCCTTTCCTTTCCAGTGCAGGTACAAAAGCAACTTGCTGGTCTGACTGGAGCCATCCTGAGTCTCCACATGTGTGGGCTGAGCTCTGCCATCATTTTGGGTGCCAAAATTTCTCTCACTCCAACTCAGAATCAATTCAAGAGCAAGGATGTAGTCTGGCACCCAGCTGTCCCTGTCCACTCTGAATAACTTGCTGCACCTATTCTTTCTGAAATAGTAAAATGGAAAGGGTTAACTTTAAAGGGGGATTCAGGCCATTATTCCCTGAGGAAAAATAGGGTTTAAACTCGGATTTGCAAATGCGTCTTGGAGTTAACAAGCATTTTTGTATGCCCTTGTATCTGCTGCTCAAAGCTGTACTCTTTCTATGTTAATTATCTCCTTCCTTGATTACTCCAAACTCCACTGTTTTGATATCGCTAAGTCATACTTGTAATCATTCCAAGCTTCAGCATCCAAAAATTCTCATTTTAACACATTAATCTGAACCTGCATAATTTCAAATTCCTCCTCAAGCTCCTCATGTACTGTTTCTAGTGTTGGCAACTCTTGCCCATTTATTATAAGCAACATGAGCCTGGCCTTTGCTCAGGAGGCTGTAGGAACAGGAAAAAATTTGCATTATACCCCCTGTGCTTTCATATGTTTGGAAACTGAGTAAATCTCCACCTGGTGTACTGTAGCATAAAGGAAGTTTCTCTGTTCATCAGGCAAGGATCCCATGTCTTCACAGTTGTTAGTGATAGTCATTGACTATATGCACCCCTCAGCCTTTTCTGTTACTTGATGTTATTTTGATGAAAATGTGATCCATAAGACAATTCATCTTTTAAGGATGGCTTCAAGCCATGCTAAGAATAAAAACTTTTTGTGTAAATATGGAGAAAATATGTTGTTCTTTGCCATAAAGCCTAAATAATAGTCTGTGCTGTAGGCTTAATTATCCTGCCCTGGTGTCAGAGGGACAGGTTTGCATCCACCTACACATGAGATGGCTTTAAGTTCTGTGCTAGTGCAGAAGCTCACTTTGGCTTCTCTAGCATATCACATCAAGTACTGTTGTGTTTTGTTTCACCCCCTGGTCATGTCAGTACAGAATACCGTGCCCGGGCACCCAGAGTTACTCGGTGCCCGATACCTGACATAGGAGATGAAGCAACTGAAGCAATGGAGGAAGGTTCTTCAAGCCCAGTGCTATTCTGATTTAGAAACATGGGTGAAACTTTGCCATCTGCCTCCACCTTCTGTGGCAGGCCTATCAGTGTGCTAAGTTCCCAGTTTCTTTTTCTTAAGCTCCCTTTCATGTTAGAGGAGGCTGATAGGATTCTCGGTGTTAACCTTCTGGAGCTTTCAAGTCCTGGCTTCGGTTAGGTCTTCTCCCAGGCAATTCTGCAGCAAAGCACAACGTGTTGCTGTGATAAAATTTTTCAGTGCTGTTTGGGTGTCTCCAGAAGAGAGTCCAAAATGAGAATCCAGACTACTTAAATTTTGTCATTGAACTGAATGATGGTTTATAACAGATCTTTCAGTATTGGCTACCTTTTTGTTTCTCGCAATACACCACCAATGTCATAAGCATTTAACATTTAGTTTTATAGTTTCTGAAGCTCAGTTGTGTGACTTCTGATGCTCAGTTTCTGAGGCTTTGTGAATAGTCCAGAGATGGCTACACTACTGATCTTTTTATTAATTATCATTCTAGATCTTGCCAACTTTCCAATGAAACACAGTTTAATAAAATACAACCATGAGTGTAGATTCCTACTTTTGTCTTTGCTCCTGAAGTGTGTTGTAATTTCAGTTTATGTAGGTGTCAGATAAGCTACTCCTTTGCTCAGTCATTTCAGTTCTGTCTTGACTCCAAACAATATTGCATGTTCTTTGAACTTTGACCTCTTCTGGCTGGTTGGGTTGTTTGTTTTTTTCACTTGATCTTTTTCATGGTCAGATGGTCCATGTAAATTTGCACAAAGCAGTTGAAAGTCTGACTGAAACTGAAGTGGTATTAAATCAGGGGCAATGTTCATTCAGGAAGAAGCACTTTGACTGCCAATAATCATGAGTTGCCTCCTGTGAAGTCAAACCAAGGTGAGATCTGACCTTTTATTTGAAGGAGGAAAAGGCTAGTGCATGTTCTCACTGTGTTGCCAATTAATAAATGTTTTTAAGACTAATAATCTCCACTACAAAGATTTGCTTTTCAGTGGGTGTTTCCAGAGTCAGAGGAAACTCCAGTAGCCAAGGTTTAGGCTATAATACACAAGGTGTAACAGGTGCTTTGAAGTAATCCTAGAATCATGGAATGACCTTGCAAGGGACCATAAAGGTTATCTAGTTCCAACCCCTGAACTCAGGACAAGGACACCTCTCACTAAACCAGGTTGCTCAGTGCCCCATCCAACCTGGCCTTAAACTCTTCCAGGTATGGAGCACCCACAACCTCTCTCAACAGCCTGTTCCAGTGCCTCACCACCCACAGAGTAAATAATTTCTGTAAAGCATCCTAACATCTATTTTAAACCTGCATTCTTTCAGTTTGAAGCCATTCCCCCTTGCCCTGTCACTACAAGCTGTTGTTAGTCTTTCTCTCCGTCTTCTTGTAGGCTCTCTTCAGAGGCGGGAAAGCTGCAGTTAGGTCAACCTGAAGCCTTCTCTTTTCCAGGCTGAACAATCCCTGTTCTCTCAGCCTTTCCTTGTAGGAGAGGTGCTCCATCTCGTTAGTCATCCTGGTGTCCCTCCTCTGGACTGGCTCCAGCAGGTCCATGTGATCCCTGTGCTGGGACCCCAGAGCTGCTGCAGCCCTGCAGGTGGGGTCTGAGCAGAGCAGAGGGGCAGAATCCCCTCCCTGGCCCTGATGCCCACGCTGCTCTGGATGCAGCCCAGGACTCCTTTGGCATTCTGGGCTGCAAGATCCTTGTCCTTGTTTATCCCCCAAGTCCTTGTTTATCAGGGAGTATACCTTATTTGGCCTTCATGTTCTGAAGCAATTTATGGAATGTAATTTCCACTGCAGTCAAACCTTTACTTTGTGTTTGAGTCACTCTTCTGTTGATTATTTGTCTCTCACACATGAATCTACCCTGCAGCCTTTTCCTTCCAAGGGCATCTGAAGGGGCCTTTTCTCTATCCACCTTCTTAGTTCAGTAAAATGCAAGTGAACCTGAACAACCACCAAGATGGGATCTCCTGCCAAACTTCTTTGAGTTTTGCCAGTATATTCCAAAGTTTAAGAAGACTGCTGTTAGGATTTGAGGCTAGAATGATAGAGTAGTTTAAAAGCCACTTTGTTATATCAAGACAGTATGATGAGTGGTGAAATGTCTGCCAGAAGAATGGTACTACATCCCTGGAAATTAATCATCTTTCATCCCTTGCTAGGACATGCTGCTGACCTCAGCATGCCTTGTTTTTACTGTGTTCATCATCTTTTCACACCAGGGTTTTAAAAGGAGATAAATACCTGGCTTTTACACATGCCAGATCATTTTATTGATACTTTTGATGGGTTCAGAAGCTCAGCTGCAGTGAGTGCACATTGCCTTGAGGAGCTCTTGGCCTCTTGTAGTCCTCTTATCAATCTTCATATTGTTTACAAATAAATATATTGATGAGAAATTGGGCCAAGCTAAGAGCCCTCTGGAGAGGGACAGTCACTATCAGAGCATGAATTTGTGCCACTGTATGAACTCTGGATTGGGCTGAATGTATTGCAGAGCAGACTCCTGCGATGTGCAAGAAAACTGTGAATTCCAGCATGATTAAGAGGAGAAGCCTAAAGACAAGTCGGTAGCCTGTGGTGCAGAAAGTAAGCAAGCAAGTCATCAAGTTTTACAAACCTAGACAAATTGCTGAGCCTGTTCTTTCTGTGCGGCTTAGACACGGCCATTACCTCTAAATAGAAGGTTCTCTTGTAGGTCGCAGGGTGTGTTTAAGAGTGTTACTGTAGTTTGACAGAGTAATTCTACCTATTTACTTCCATACATTTTGCATAGTTCAGGTGCTTCTCAAGTAGAGTTGTTGGCTGTTGTACATGGCAGAGTAAGGGCGATGTTGCAAAATGTAGTTACTGAATCGGCTAATGGTGCCCCGGATTGGGGAAACACTTCTTTCTCAGTAGTTGTTAACAGCAGTACAATACAAAGAGGAGCATGTGATACTTGGAACCAAGTCTCCGGAGCACCTCTAAATTGTAGTAGTAGGTAGGAGCTCACTCCTTAGCAACAGGATCAGTTTTATTGGGGGATCAGAATGCCTACTGCACCACTCTGCACAGAGTAGTACATCTTTCTGTTAATTACCTGTACCTATATAACCATTTCATGGTATCCTATAATACCCTGAGCTGGAAGGGACCCACAGGGATTATTGAGTCCAGCTCCTGGCCCTGCACAGGACAGCCCCAAGAATCACACCAAGAGCCTGAGAACCTTGTCCAAACACTTCTTAAACATCTAATTTTTCATGTGAGATTTTTATTGACAGTTGTTAAGTGTAGTGATTTAGTGGCACTGTTTCTTGCAGAAGCTTTGTTATAGCTGCAGCTGTCCTTTTTGGGCTGTATTTAACTATAAGATAGTCTGTGTTAATTTTGAATTGGAAAAAAACATCTTATGCTTACTTTTATCATTCTTTGTAAAACCTGGGAATACTTTCAAATATAATTAAAAAGTGATACCATTTCTGCTCCAAAAATTAAAACTCTGAGGGCCTTTTTTCTGCCTTATCCTTCTGCAGACATGACCTAATTAAAGTCATGTAAAGATTCTTGTTTAAAAAAAAATCCTCTGTATAAATGCAAATAACTGAGAATGAAAGGATTTAACCGACTTGTGAAAGGACACAGACCTATTGAGTGCTAAGTCAGTGGCCCTTTCATCTCTGTACTCTGCACTTTAGATGTAACTTCTAGAGACTCTCTATCACCTAGATGACATCTTGCCCTGGAAGAGAAGGGGAGCAGAGCAAGAGCAGAGGTGGGATGAGGACAGCAGGCAAATAAATAGCCATGTGTCTGTCTCTGCAGTCACAAGGAGGCTTCTACACAGAAAATTTCCACCCTCAGGGCTGACTTTAAATAAAACATGGGGGACTTTTGGGGGGTAGCGGGGGGTGTTGTGTTTGATTTGGGTTTTTTGATGTCGGGTTTTCTTTTCCTGGGATATGAACTATCAAGTCTAGTACAGTTGTTTTGCAGTGAATTTTTATACAGGGGGTGCTCTTCCAGATAGTTTGCACATTGTGTAGTGTTGATTGTGGTTTGTAATGAGCCTTCAGTTCTTCTCAAGGGCCTTCAATCGATGTCCTCTCTGATTGCATGCCACCTATCAGCATAAGGCACTGAATGGGGGGACCATATAGCTTTTATCTTTCTTTTCCTGGTGTTCAGAGTCGGAGGTGAAAAAGGCAAGACAGTCCTAATGCTGGAGAGACTCAGCCCTGCATGCTGGCTAGGATTGAGCCCTTTGTGCAGGGCCAAGTAGTTCCTCAGTGGTGCTGTGCACCTATCACCTGGAGGTGGTTCTGTGCTACTGTGGCTCTGGAATTTTTGTGATTAAGCAGGGTGCTTGCCTTGCTAGGCATTTGTCACTGTTATCCCTGGTTCTGTGCTCTGGAGAGACATGGGGACAGCAATGACCTCCAGCTGGTTGATGCACTGATATTGCATAAGTTTGCATAGGTCTTCTGCAGCAGAGCTGACTGCATCCATAGATGCTTCTTCACAGGTGGAAAAATAGCTCTACCTTAAGAGAACCCATGCAATTTTTGACAGGTTTTTTTTAAATACTGTAATGTTTTTTGGTTTGCAAATGTATTTATATCATGCTTTTCATAGCAAGAGGAAAATATCTCTTACCTCTTTATGCTTGTCTTTGGGGCATCTGTTGTTTCAGGCTAGAGTTAACAGGTAAAACCTCAGGAAAAATATGAAAGAGTTAACATGTAAAACCTCAGGAAACCACTACTTCAATGTTTCCAGAAGTAAAAGAAATAATTATTTGGATGCCAAAGAAAATAACTTTTTTCCTTTTAAAAATAAGGATTTCTAATAGAAATAATTGAGTCCCATGGCAAATCTGAATTATTCAATCAGGTTTGCTTAATTTGATCCTTAAAACCATTTCCCTTCCTACTTGCCAACTGTCAGACAGAGAAATACTGATGATTTGTAAGGAAAACTGAGTAAGACCCTAACTCAGGACAAAAAGGGCTGAAGAAGTAAATTCAACAGTTATAAAATACCAATTTGTGTGCTTGAAATTCCCTTGAATAGCTTATTTGTATTTTTTTCCATTGTTATCAGAATAAGAATGTTATAAACAGAAAATCAGGAATCTTGAGAAATAAGCACACATTCTTTGCTCTGAATTCTGGCTTTCCAGATTCATCTTGATACTGTTTCTTTTTTTTTTCATGTTATGAGGAAAATGCACTGTGAAAAATTGAAACCATGTGAATTAATGACACCTTAACAAATTATAAGGTTTCATAAAGGAGCTTACTGGTTAAACCACAAAGTCATGGTCTGTGGAGCAAAAATGGCCTGTTGGCTTTAAAAGTGTCTCAAAGCAGGCTACATACAGTGTCTGAAAATGATAATTTCTCTAGCTGAAAATAGGTTACTAGTGGCATACTCAAGGGGACTGATCTGTTTAATAATACATATATAAATAATTTGAATGAGAATATCAAATCTAAGATTGTAGTAAATGTTAGCTGATTATACTGAATTCAGAGGGAAGGAATAGCAAACATTTCAGAATTTATGTAACCCTATTCAGAGGGATTTGGGATCTTTTTAAGTGTCTGAGTAATTTAGTGGAAAACGTGCTTTAATGCAAACAGATGTAAAACAATGAGTCTATTGGCAGCCACAAAAAACAGAGTATGCATTAAACAGAACAGTCATGAAGTTCACTGACCAGACACAAAATTAGGGTTTATTTTACATCTGATTAGCTGGGAATACAAGCTTGGTATAGCTGTACAGGAGAAAGTCAGAGGAGGGAATTAATGCTGAGAGAGAAAGAGGAAAGTGCAATACAAATCTGATTGTACAGTGAGTTGCTGGATCACAGGAAAGGCAGATTTCAGTCAGATGACACATATGCAACTAAAAAAACCTCCAAGAGTGAGCTCACAAGGTTTGTCTCAAGGGCTTTGTTTCAGTAGGGGTTTCAGTGTGGTGGGGCTGAAGGAACAGCTGGAGTCCAAGTCATACATTTTTTAATGAGGGAGAAGAGCTCTAGGCAGGTGGGTTTGGGTTTTATTTTGGTGGGTGTTTTTTCTTCCTGTTTTGAACCTTTGACTTAGTAATTATGAACCACAAAAACAATACCAGGAGGACTTTAAAAAGGAGAGGCTGAAGTGGATCCTAGTGGATGTTTCCTCAGGGTGATAGGGTAACAGTGAATCTAGAAGAATGCTTAAAACAGCAATAGAAGCAGTAGAAATACCAAAGCAATCAAAAGCCCAACAATGGGAAGTAAAAGAGTTGATTCAAGTGTGCTGGAGCTCAAACAGGAAGATTCTTTGTTTTTGTAATTTTTAGTATGATTTCCAATGACGGCATTTTGCCCTAAAGAGTTCAAGTTCAATTGGCATCATAAGCATCAAGGAGCAGGAGCTGGAAATTTGAAGCAAATATGCAATTGGACAAGTGTGTGAGAAGGTGCCCAGTCCAGGATAATTTTAATATGGTAAATGTAAGGTGGAAGGCTGTTTTTTGGGCATCAGAAATGTGTTTATTAACACTGAATGAGTATTTAACATATTACTGTAGTAGTCTGTGACAGGGAAGGAAGATGGTGTTGAATCAGCCATCTGAGATACAGAACCATGCTTCCATACATGCCCAAAGCAGGCAGTTTCTGTTTCAATGGTAGATGGGCAACATGTAGAGTTGTAGCTGACGAAAAAGGAGTTTTGATTCACCCCCCATTCCTTTACTCTGGACTGACCTACCTGTCTCAGAACTGTGGCAGGTGCAATGGCTCCTGAGAGGACACTGAAAGAGGGAGAGCAATTTATATGTTGGGATTGTCTCTTTTGGTAGAGGTAAATCATCTTGAGGTGGAGAGGAAAGCCGAGCTCTGGAGGAGAACAGTGTATTGTCTATGGCTTGCGCTTACCTGTCTCTTGATGCATCCAAACCAACTTCATTTTATCATTGTTCCTGTTGCAGCAAATACTACTGCTATGTCTGCCTGGTCATGTTTTACTCCATGTTAGTCCATTAGTCTCATCTTCCCCTGATTCTTCTTTCTTCCTCACTTCCTGATATATTCTTGGGGATGTTATTGCTCTGGGATTTTAATTTCTGACTCGATCTGAAAGCGTAGGTTATTCATGATTTTGGGAAGGTAAGGCTTCTGTCCCACTAGAAAGCATATATAGGATATAAACTTCAGGATATAAACCCTGGGCCAGAACATTGATAGAGGGTGGGATTGTGTGATGCTGAGAATCATAGCTCTTACGAGGAGCAGTGGGAGGAAATTTGGCGAACCAAAATCCCAAAGGTGCAAGAGATAAGGAATAGGATTCACACAGCCAAATAAATTGTGGTTTGGTTAAAAGATGCATCTACAAGCTGGTATGGAACTTTGGCTGAGGTGGAGCTGATTATGTGTTGCAATTATAGCAATGTTTATGTAGGCATAAAAGGTTTGGGGCAAGTGTCTGTCTTGTTTATCTCTGCCATATAAAATTTGGAAAGAGGATTTGGTATATCAAAGGAAATTTAGCAAGAAATAGTACCTAATTTTGATGGAGGGAGGAAGCTGGTTGCAGATCGTGGCAGGTTTCTGGGTCACCTCAGCAAGCACCAGAGTCAGCAGAGACTGTGGGGATGGGAGAGGGGGAAGTCTGTGGAAAAGTACACCTAATGACACTAGGCTTTGCCCAGTACTGTGCATCTGTAAAAATGAAGCTGTCTTTTCTGTTTTAAAATAGAAGTAGCTCTTAGGATTTTCTCACCAGAACTGGAACTCATCACAGTTGTGTGGTATGTGGACACTAGTTTCACTTATGAACTCGGTCACAGGTACAAACTTCACAGATGCAGAATGCATTTGTGAACAAGAGTCCTTCCTCCAATCATTTCCTTTCTGTATTCCACATTTGGTCTTCATTGCATATCCAGTGAATTTAGTGGGAAATCTGCCATTGACTCTGATGGGAGCTCAGACCCTTGAGTCTTCATGCTTCTGGTTATTTCCAGTCTTTTATTTAACTAATAAGAATTACAGAATTGCTTCTCTTACAAAAATACTCTTTCTGGCAGTAACAAGATATATTTCCCCTGAGAGCTATTTTTGCTATATTGCTATTGCTTTCTGATCCTTAACAGCCAAATCCTGGTTAAGCCCCTCATGCAACTAACTAGTCTGTGGGCTTATAGGTTATATAGTCAATCAAGAGAGCAAGGCAGGCATGGCATGGCCCAAGGACTGTCTTGCTGCTTTTATTAAAAGGTGAGTGGGGGGTGGTAGCACTGTAGAAATGTAGTTTTCTAAAACGCGTATCTTTAAAATTGGCATACAGATGTGTTACACTAAATAAGTACATTTTAAAGGTGATCTAATCCTCTGCACAGTCAGTGGCATGAAAAGGAACAGAAGCCATACAAGTTTTCTCTTTTACTGAGGGGAGTGTTTTGGGCCCTTCCATCGTGTAACTTTACACCTAGAGATGGGAGCAGGGTAGCAGCAAAAGCTGTTCATATCAGGTTGTAGATAAGGGTGTCACTGGAACCTTTTGCCCCCTTGGGTGTCTTGTAACAGCCTTTCATAGCAGCTGTTCCATTTTAAGGATGAGTGCACATAACAAATTCCAGACATCCCATGGCCGGTGCAGTTGCTGAATGGGGAGTTTAGGCTTCATTTGGTACGAGCCTTGAGAGGGCTGAGACAGAGCTGTCAGGGCTTATTGTTCAGCCTACAAGATCTAAATAAAGAAAACATTTCAAATTCCAGTTGACACTGTTGTTTTACCAGACAGAAGTAAACATAGAGCACATATGTTCTTAAACTAGTTGTATTCCTATTGCAAGTGTTTTGTGTTTTAACTATGGGCCTAATAATAAGATGATCTCTGGTTTATATCTTTATAACCTCAGACAGTTAAATAAAGGAATTAGAAAAGCAGATTTAGGCAGTGACCAGAAGTAAATGAATATTCATTGTTGAGGATAAATTGACCTGTATGCTTTTCTTCCTAAATTGTCTTCAATCTCTTAGTTCTGTTTGAGATCTTGAAGCGTAACTAATGCTGCTTTTCTGAAGTATGCTGTTAATAACTCAACTTTTGCTTGTATTAGTAGTTTATATGTTTATTACTACAAATAGCTGCTAGTGGAAAGTTGGCTTTTCATCATTACTTAAAATAACTTTCTGGAGAAAAAACCCCAACTATACATTTGAGAAAAAATACTAAAACTCACAAGAATCAAAGGACAGCCTCAGCCTTAAGATTTATTAGAAAATTGAACTGGCACCTACTAGTGTTTTTTCCTATAACTTTTTACTCTTTTCTAAGCAGCTGGTTTTATTCTTTTAGAAGCTCTTTTAAAGATGATTCCTTCAGTTTGGAGGGCTTTTTTAAAAAATAAGGCTTTTATAAAAATTTTCCTTTTTTTCAACACACCAAGCATTCTAAACATTCCCCAGAATAAACAAAAAGCTACAGAAGGAATGCCTGGAATGACTGTCACACATGCTGGTGGAGAAGCAGAGGTAAGCACAGGATTATGTATTGCAGCAAAACAACATGTTCACTTGTGGCATGAAGATCCATTTCAAGAAAATAAATGTACTCGATGTTGGTTGAATTTTCCCATCTCCTTGCACAGCCAAACTGGTCAGGAAACTGCATCTGCGACTTCGTGATGGTTCATCTGTGGATGGATTTCAGTGTTTTCCAGGGAGTTGCACCCCTGCCTTGATTCCTGTCCAACTATAAATCTTCACAATGCATGCAACTACTTCTGAAGTGTGTCCAAAATGTGTTGCTGTCTGACCAAATGGTAGCATAGCTCTCCCAAGAGAAAGAACACATTGTTTTTGCAGTTTTAAATAGACCTGAAATTGTAGTTGTGGTTATTCAGCTATTGAATTACTTTCTCAAATGTGTTAGGAAGTATCCTCGATGGTAGGGAATACAGAGGGAGTGTGTAGTTATTGGAGCTAGACAGAACCCTTTTCAAATGTCACTAGCAAAGTGTACTTTAAGTAAAAGAGTTCTAATCATTTGCTATAAGAATTATTCTCTATACAATGCTAAGAGAAACTGAGCATGGTTTATCAGTACAAGATACTTGCGTGCATGTACTGCAAAGGTACAAAGAAGTAATACAGGTTGAGGTTAACTGCACATACATATAATGGTGTCAAGTATAACATCTTAAACTCTCCCAAGAGATAATAAGCAAACATGCTGAAGACGAATGGTCTGATATTTTTTTTCCTCTGCTCCCCTGTGAGGCAGTCTAGGGTTATAAAATTTTGATGATTTATTCCCTCCTTCTTTCTTTTTCTGCTGTTCCTTATGTTCTGCATCCTTTTCGCATTATTGTCATCTTCCTGACCCTGTTCTTCCCCACACTGAGTTAAGAAAAAAAGAACCTGTAAAGTGGTGAAGTAAAGTAGTTAAAAAGCTGGTCAAAACCAGTAGTTCACTCCATCCTACACTTGTTTCAGCTTTTGATTTACAGTAAAGAAGACGGTTTCTGCTCCTACCCATTTAAGCCGTGTTGTTTTGGTGCTGAAGTTCTTTTCACTTTTAAGGGCTTTGTTCCAGGTATAGATGAATTGTTTTTGGAACAGCCTAAGGCAAGTTAAATAGCATGCACTGATAATCAGATATAAATAGATATAGATGGAATTCACATAAGAATTACCACCTATATCATTGTTGTTCCTTAGCCTAATTAACTTGGGTGTACTCCTATAGAGTATAGATTAGGAGTTTCTTTAGGTGATTTCCTGGGGATTTCTGCAGATATTCAGGTACAATACTGTAGTTCCCTTTCCAAGGTTATGGTCATTCCCACTGTTCTGCATCAGCTCCTGCAAACTGTAGGTGGTGGCTGGGTTTTTTCTCTTTTTTCTTTTTTTTCCCTCTGAATTTCTAACGTGGCTTGTTCCAGTGTACGCTGCCCCTTGGAGGGAGGAAAAAAGTGCCCTTGTGTCATTAGTATTCCTTTACACAGATAAATTTCCTAAGGTAGGATATTTCTTCCCTTGTCACCTTCTTAGGCAACCTCTGGAGAAGTTACAGGATTTTTTTTCATACTTTGAAATGTTTTAGGACTGATGAAAAAGGAGCACTCAGATGTTGTCAAGTCATTAGTAGTGATCAGACATATGACTGCAGCAAATTGATGATCTTTAGACTCGAGAACAACTCATGTTTGCAGTTCCATGGTTCAGCTGAATCAGCTCTCTGAGAGTGAGCACAGTGGTGGCTATCTTTGCCCTGTTTGCCACACTTTGCTCTGTAGTCACCATCAGGGAAGTCATAAGTTTGTGTCTGTCTGTACAACAAGGATCTTGTTTGTGATATGCTGAGAGTTAAAAGGAATTATACACTTGTCTCATGGTTTACCAGTCCATAGACCACAAAATGAGAAACACTGATCTAGCAAATTACATGCATGTAGGCCTTTAATCTCATTTTGGCCTTTCATTTCCAAATAAGGTGGACATGACAATTATTGAGCTTGTGTGGAATTGAGGTTGTCATTCCAGCTCAGCACATTGCCTTGTGAAAGATGTGCCTGCATCAGTTATATCTAGAGATGTTAAGTATGCTGGCAACATCTCTGGAGTCTTTAATTAACAGCTTTCAGTAGAACATCAGCTTGTCAATGATGAGGTCATACCGTATCGAGCCTCATGAGTCTGAGGAAGTTTAGTAGCTGGGCTGAGTGTGCTATAATGCCTAATGATTTTACTTATTTTCTGGGGACAAGTTGGGTTCCCAATGATGTTTTAATCTCTCATTATCAGGAGGGTGAAGAAAACTGGAATTTTGGAGGCTGTATTTGAATGCAGCACAGTGAAATGGGAAATAATCATGGAATAATATAATTGCTTAACCTCTGCAATGACTTACCAGCTGCATTCTCTCCCTGACATTGTACAGAGATAATTTTTTTCAATACTGAATTAAAACTGGGGGAAAAACAAATCAGCTGGCATTAACCTGTCTTCTGTTTTCCTCCTCCTTTTTTCTTGTTACCCCAACCCAAAGCAGATTAACTTTTCAAAAATAAAAATCTTAAGTTGTGCATGGAGTAGGACAGCTTGCCTGTAATACACATCAGGTCATTGCCACACGAAAGTACATTTTCCTCAGCCTTCACTCAGTGCCCTACAACCCCTGGATCTTTAGTTTTGGTTTGCACGAAGGAGGGGGATTTTTTGTTTTACTCTCTTTTTCTGAAGCAGGAAAAGGTAATTTTGGTTTGTCAGTAGTGATGGGGAAGAACACAAGAGGTGGATATTACAAGGTACCTAATGTTACTTCTGTTGAGCCAATAGTGGTGTGCAAGAGCTCTCTTACTAGGATGAATCCTGGGAAAAACTCTCAGCAGTACCTCCGCAGAATTTGCTGTGTATTGAGTGTGGGGTTATTTACACAAGATTTGTAGGGCTGGGTTTCCTACTGTTGTTAGAGTTGGTGTCATTGCACCCTCTTAGCTTTGAGAAGTGGATGTTCATATTTCTCCCATAAAGACAGCATTAAAAGAATAGTCTTGAACATCGATATCCCCAAATATTATATAATAGCATTAAATGAGCCTATAATAATAATGGGAAAACGTTTAGGAATCATGACCTTTGGAATCATTTGAACAGTCTGCTTTCTGTCAATTTTTGCCTTTTAGAAAGTGCTAATTCCTGTTAAGTCCGCATGAGAGATTTGTTTAATGAGCAGATTAAATGGGTGATTATATGTCTTTTAAAAATGGTTTTTGTGGACAGGCTTCATGATGCCACTCTCCCATTTGGCACAGCAACATAGAGCAGTCTTTTTAATTACCTCAGCAGGGTCACTGGGACCCAAGCTGTTTGCTTTATTAAACCCTGATGGTGCCTTTGGAGCAGCTCCCTCTAAACTCTGCTGTCACAATTGTATCTAAATTAGCATCTGAGTGACCCTCTTTTCAGGCTTTCCAAACCCCAGCTGACAGGGATTGCCAAAAGATGCTAATTGCTTGGGCCGACTAGGAACAAGGGCTTGCCAAGATAACAAAAGGACTAATGTTTCTTTCAATATGCATCTAGATTCACATAAGTACTTCTTTTAATTACCAAGAATTATTGTAATGCCCAGTCAATGGAATAATTGACCCTCAACAGCAAGAGCTTATTATGTAATAAATAATGGCGTCAGCCTTGTCAGAGTAGCAGGTACCGAGGTGATTTGCTGGACTGAAAAGGGCTTTTCTCAGCAAGGGCTCTGGGATACACCAAGGCATCCCAGTAGGAGTCCAGCAGAGGGGACTAATTTGAGTTTAACTGAGAGGAAATGCACTAAAAGCTTTTAGACTTATCCTTATGATGACAAAGGAGGAAATAAAAAGGATTGGGTTGGTAGTTTGGCAGCTTACATCGAGGGAATGTCGCACTGATGAGGCAGACAGTCAAGCGTTGTGCAGCTGCTTCTGGTCTGTGGTGTTTCTAAGAGGATATTTTCATCAGGACTACTGAGGGATAGTAAGAGGGGGATTACTGCCTTAACCTAATTTATATCTCTGTCTCAGCACTCCTTATATTCACTGTACTTGCACAAGAATAAAATGACATTATTAGAAGCAAGAAATTGATACATGTGAATTTTTTTTTTTTTTTTTTGTATGGAAAGAAACAAATCCAGTGCAGTTTTACCTCTACTCCTGTTATTGTGCTTGCCTTCCTTTTCAACTCGTGAATCTCAGGAGGTGCTGCAGACTGGAGGGTTTAGATCTGTTCTCAGCTACACTGAGGTATAACCAGGGTTCATTTATTTTGTTAGTGTGCCCAGAATAACTCAGAAATCAAGATCCGGCCTCCTATTCCGAAGTCTCCATGTTCAGAAAGGAAATACAGCCTACACTAAAGCAGTTATCCTGGTGTTCAAAGTAGGCTCTGGGGATAATCTAGGAACTGTTGGCAAATATATGTGGAAAACACATACAGACATGGAAAATCCCTTCCCCTCCCCCTTACAAACATGGAAAGAGTCTGTGCACACAGCACGCTCCTGAGGGAAATGTTTATAGTCTCATTTCTGCCAGTCTTCTTGTCCTTTTAGGTCAGACTATTGCAAGTTTGGCTTGAGATATGTTGGCGGAGCTTCTTGGGGAGATCTGCATATTGCCTGCCAAAACAAGTTTTGGATCAAACCATGCTTTTTAGTGCCTTGATTTTATGATTAAGGTCACTCCTGCAAAGTGTGCATAAAGCAAGAAAATAAATACTGACTTGGCTAGGTGATAGATGAATAGCACTTTTTTTTTGTGTTCATAAGGTCACCAGAAAGTCTGATGGAATTGCCTCATGCTGAATTTCATTTCAGTTTATCCACTGTGTTTTCTCATGGGCATATTTTTTGTGATGTATGGTACATCAGTATTCTGACGAAAATATATTCTAGTTCAAAGATGTTTCCAGTGTGGTGCTCTTTTAAGTAGACACTTCTTGTTTTGTGTGCTCCTTAACTAACATTATGGATATCCAGGGGAGGTTTAGCATAACAGAAGAAATATTTCAGTTGAAGGCTGATAAGCTGGCTATGAATGGAAAATGAATGTTGTAGATTAGTTACACATAAGTCATATTGAGCTCTTTCCATTTAAATGCTCTCTTCACTGTTCCTTCTAATCTGTCCTTACCTGTCACTCAGACTGAACATTTTCAGAGTGCTAGAGAAGGAGCGAGGAGCAGGCTTGAGGATAAGTTTTGCCTGGTAAACCCAACTGTTCCCTTTGGAAGAGCTCGGTCTCCTTTGCGGAGGCATTCGGGTCAAGATGGGTTGGCAGCACAGCAGCAGGAGTGAAATCAGGGGCTAATTGTACTTCATCACACGATCGACAGATACAAATATTTTCTGAAGTGGAAACCAAGTTTAAGCTGTACTTTCAGGTTGCATTAAATTCCTACTGAGGCTGCATCTTTTCTTAAACGAGAGTTGAAGCCAATACCATACACCTGAGAAGTCTTGAGAGCATCCTGGGCCCTTTGACCATTTCACTTCCTCCCTGAACTCCACACTTTCTCCCACTGCTGAAACTCCTGAGAGACTTCAGGAGGCTTAGACTTGTTAAGAAAAAGTTTCTGTCCCTACAGTGTGCTGGGTATATTCAGCACCAGGGAAAGAGGAGAATCAAAGAGAATATGCAATATTGCACACTGTGCGATTGCACACTGTGAGAGTTGTCTATACACTGCTGAGGTAAGTGCACAAATTTGGCCAGAAAGGGCAATTCTGATGTGGAATAGTGAAAGGAGAGAGTGAAATAGCTTTAAAAGCATTTTTTAAGAAGCAGCTTCAAATAAATTGAGGATGTCCTTCCATTGCTTCTCTCAAGCCCTTTTTTCTTTTTTTTTTTTTTTTTCTTTCAGCGGGTCTTGAAGCATTAAGAGAGACTGGCATATGCCCACTGATGCTTGCATGAGATGGCTCTCATGATGAGTTAGGGAGATCAGTATTATAAAGCTTTATCTTCCATTATGCTTTGTAGGCAGAAATATCAGCTGATCATTGTCCTCCTTTTATCTGTGACTGTAGGGCTGGTTGCTCTAAAGCGACCAAGACTTGACTGATAGCTAAAGCAGATGATGAGGTGGCAGGGAAGTTATGAATTATTTTACATCTATTTTCATTGTAGAAGATGAAGGGGAAATTATTATTCCAAGGGCATTTTTTTAATGGAAATAAGTGTATGACCTTAGCTAATCTTAATGTTTTTGGAGAAAGTTAGGAGATCTGTTGAAAATTCAGGAGTAGTAAATCACTCAAACACTATAGTGGAGATAATGACAAGATAGAACAGTAAATCTGTACCCTGTAAATTCCTTGATAAAACAGTTATTGTATGAATGGAACATAGTGAGCACTTTCAAAATCCCTTCCTGTTCTTCTTTAACAAGTGCTCCTGAAAACCTTAAAGGTATGCAAATTAAGTCTGTCTTCAAGGGAAAGCATAAGAATTAGATATAACTTAATTTTAGTTCAGCTCTCAGAAATGAAATTGAGGAGTGAATTTTCCTATTAGAACAGCAATAGCCATGAATAACTCCATCAATTATCTTTTAAATTTTTCCTGATACGGTTTTATGTAAGTGAATATGGAGTTCATCCCACAGAGATTTCATACGTGAAGAGCATAAGGGGAAAATTAGGTTAATGTAACTTAAGTCAAAATTAAATGGCTTTGGTGAGGAAATTGTAGTGCTTTGTATTATCAGCATTACTGAAGAAGCTGATGGAGGATAAAGACAATCTAGATGAGGCAAATGACTTGGCTTTCCTAACAGTTTTCCAAAAAAGTTCCTCCTAAGAGTCTCTTGGGGAAAACAAATAGCCATGTAAGCTAAGGCAGAGTGCTAGTGTGGATTAAAAACTGTCCAAGCAGGTGTGTACAATGTCAGTGAAGTGACCTAGGCAAGAGGTGCTTTAAGGCAAAGATGATGGAGGATGTAGGAAAAAAATGGAGAAAAATTTCTGGGGAGGCTGATGTAGAAGATCCTGGAATAGAAATCACCTGTTCTTGAGACTAGTGCAGAAGCAGACAAAATTAGTGGGGGGGTTGACTTGTGGGTCTCTAAGACACAGAAACTAAGGAATGGGAGAGAAAAGTGAACAGTAATTTGTCAAGGGCTGCTCAGGAGGAATTGTCAGATGAGCAGACAGTGATGTGTGGTTCTAGGTAGATTCAGCTTGAATGTTGAAGCATAAAGTAACACCTGAATCAAGGAATTGGAAATTGCTTGGAGGAATGAGGTGATTTGACCTAGAAGAAAGCTTTTAAGAGTGTTTGGCAAGTAAATACCACACTCTGTAGCATGAGAGAAGAGCTGAGCAGTCTTCTGCTTGTCTTACCCTGCAAAAACATGGGGGTGTTTGGTGAGATCAAAACACTAATGAAAGGTCCCTTTCCTGTGAAGTGATCAAGCTACCCCAAATCATGTGCTGCGCTGAGACATTATGAATAAATAAAATAAACCAATCTTCAGTAATACCACATAGAAGCAGTACTGCAATATAAATTGTGAAAATACATGTAGTTCAAGACTGCTTAGAGTAACATTGTTCCCTTCAGACGTCTGCAAGAATTACCAGTGTATCTGATAATGTATCTGAGTATCTGTCACCACTTAGCTGATGAGGAAACATAATTTTTGTTGGTTTATTTTGGAGACTGGTTTGTTAGAATTTAATCCTACCACAATAAATTTCTGGTGGGTTGCCATGTACTAACCCCAACTGAGAAAGCAAGGTCTGCAGATTCTTGTGGGGATTGATATTTTTCTGTCAAGAAAACACCATGACCAACAAAATAAAAACACCAACAAAAAAAAACCAACATCCCCACCCCCAAAAAAAAACCTTTCAAGAATTTATTTTATAATCAGTGAAGGAGTTCAGTTTATTCTGTTGCTTCCTCTGTTAACAAGGCTAGCTAAGCTGTAGCTGTAGTAGGGCAGTTATGGTAACATATATTATGGTCATGTTTACAGAAATTCTGGGCTACTGCTGGCCTTCAGATGTAGCAAAGGAATTCTACAGCCATCAGTCCTTTCACAGTCTTTGTCCTCTTCCCAAACAGAAGTTACCTCAGTTTTTCCTTTTCCTCTCATAAAAGCTGCACAAATACTCTTATTACTTATTTTAGACAATACCTGGAATAGACTTCAAACTTTAGCAGTTTTTGTGATAGCTGTTTTCAGAAAAGCGAGATTAGAATTTTTATTTAAACAGAGGGCAAGTAGTTGTCATTTAGTCACAACTTTGTACACTGTGGAAGATGTTGCTTCATCTTTCTACTTGTGGTTTGTTTTCTAGTAAATGCCTCTTTCACTTTGGATTTAATACCACATAAAGCTGAAAATGTCAGAAAAAAAGACTCTGAATTATTATGCAGTTTAATTACTATGGTTGTCATAATGTAAATGTAATTTGGTTAACATCCTGTGGTTTTGAGGGGTTTTCCACAGTATTTGTTTACAATGTTCCATTCAAGTTTTCTGCCAGGTAAAAAATGTTTGGGTTTGTTTTTTTTCAAATGCTAATTTCATTACTTGGCTACCTTGGTAGGCAGGTTAGCTTCTGAAGTCTTGGCAAAACAGAAGAGCTCTGAATGTAGGAATGAACGTGTTTCCTTAATCATACTGCTTCTAGCTTTTTTTAATCAGCCTTTTAACACCTATTTTATTATGTTGCCAGACTAAACCTTTTAAAGAAGGGATGTCTTTGTTTCATTCAATGAATCTCTAGTGTTCTGGATATATCCAGTTAAACCTAGTATTTCTTGGGTTAAAAATGGTAAAGTTCAGAAAAGAAAACCCACCAACTGATGGACTAAAATTCAACTAAATGGTTAGGAGAAAGAGTATTTTCATTAAAAATTCACTACACAAATGTATCTGAGATACTCATACCAAAAGTAAAAGAGGTTGCACATAGCAATGACGTGACAGAAAGGTATTATTTAATGGGATAAATTGAGATCAATAAAACACTATATAATTAAATGAAGAGGCTAATTGCTCTTCAAGGAACCTTTTATGCTTATATTCCATTTTACTAATTCTGTGCATCAGACACTGGATTGATACTCAGAAAGCAGATGAGAGTAAGGAAGTTGCTCTTCTTATCACAAGGTATTCTGTTAACAGAAAATTGCACTGGGTGTTACTCTGATAAGCCGTTGACGCAAGTCATTTTTTTATAAATTAAACAAATTCTATGTACAAGGGAAGTGCAAACTAAAATGTAAGTAAACTGCAACATTTTCTTCAGCTTGTTTACTTGCCTGCTGATCTGTACCATGAAAGGCTTAACTGCAAAAGCTGGCTTCTGGATTAAGTGATGTCACTGAGCATAATAAATATCTGCTATATTTACAATGTGGAAAATATTTATTTCATAGCTTATTTGGGCAGATGTGAGCAAGTGTGGGAAGTATGTTAATATATGGAAGCACATAACTCTTTAAGTCAAATATTTCCAGTTGGTAATATCCCCAGCACAGATTAAATTTCTACCTAAAGCACAACCATGTTCTGCACTGCCCTTCTCAACCTTGCCAAGTAAAGGCATGTCTCTTCAACAGGCAGGGATTTGGTTTACTCAGAAGCGGTTTGCTCTGGTCACTTCCAAGCAGGCTGAGGATCACTGACTGTCCAGCTTTAAGCAATAGGATAGTGTTTAAACAGGATTTATGGCAAGCCAAGCCATACAATTTGTTGCTGTATCAGGTCACTCACTAATCCAGTTAGTCCTCTGTCTTCTCTCAGGTTACATGTAGTATTTTTTAAAAAACAGGAATTGAACCCTCAAGGTTTGACTGAAACATGAAAAGCTGCTAATTAACCATAGTAATCTGGATGACAGTGGGGTGCACCTTATTGCCTGATCCACGAGGATTTATACCCTAAAAAACTGTAATCCCTGCCTTGGTCCTTTTTGTCGTGTTTTAGAGGAGTCATGGCTGGTTGGTAGAGCATATGTTACTGATCCACACGCAGGTCAGGTCGATCACAGGGTGTTGGCTGTCTTTGAATCCAGCTGCTAAGCTACAATAGAAGAAAGCTAAAAATACATCAGATATTTTCCTAATACTACACTGCCATGAACGCAACTGGGTGCTTGTAGAAAGTCATCACAGAGTTACGAATGGGAAGACCCGGCCTCTTTGAAAGGTCCGTGTGGTTGCACCGTGCATTCCTGTAGGAAATCTGAGGGTTCACTCGTGCTCTGTGGTCTCATACCAGGAGAGCCAGTGGAGGCAGGAGGGTTCCTCACAGTTGGGTAGGTTGTTGGCTTCAAAGCAATCTTGGTGCAGTGCAATCTTTGGGCTCTGTGGCATGGATTTTCACTTTGAAATCTGCTTTCTCCTTGACTTGGAACATCCTGTGTCCTTTTTTCCTTCCTGCCAAGGGTAATTAGCAATAGGAAACACAAGGCTAGTGACATTGCTGGCTGGAGATGAGCTCGTTCTGTTTTCAGACATCCTGGAAAGAATGAAGGATCCTGCCTGTGTTCTCAGAGCCTCTTAGGATGACAAATTCACACCCAAGCCTGTTACTCAAGCCTTATCTCCATTTTGCTTCATGATACAGTTGACATGTATACGGTTGTCAAGATGGAAAATTCCAGGAATTTTGGGAATGGAGAATACTCCCATTAGCAGTCAAAAGAGCTCTACTGAGTACATTTATGTAGATCAGTGGGCTGGATTTTCATCGTCTTTTAGTTAACATGTGTCACTGAAGTTGGAGATTTTATTTCTCAGTTAAGGTGAGAGTGCAGCTAGTGGCTCTGTGGGCTTTGCATCCACAGAAAGGAAGGTTTCTGATTTCTGCCAGACTGACAGGTTGATGTTTACTGAGCTCCTTAATGTTTCCTCGCTACTCCTTCTCTGTAAGTTCTTAACCCAGTGCTAATATCTGTGATGTGCCCATCTTCTGAACATCACCATTTGCTTCCTCGGCTTTTCTGGGGAAGTGGTGTTCTTGGTCAGTCTTGGCGGTTTTCAGTCAAGATGATAGGCAGGTACAGGGAGTAAAGCTACTTCTTGCTGTACATTTCTACCAAAGAATGGGATCACTTTTGCTACTGATTTACTCTTTTTATAATAAAACAAACTGTCCAATAAGCACCTTGCCCTTGAATAAAAATGTTGCATGCAATGCTGTCATTATCCAGTTAACTGTTAAGTTTGAAAAATGAGAGCAAAAAGTTTTCCAGAATAAAGTATCAACTTTTTCACTTAATAATCCTGTTCATGGTTCTGAGCTGTCTCATCTTAGAAAAGGCTGTAGAGACTAAGAATTTTCCTTGTACTTTGCAAGGCTACAAACACAGAGGGAAACACTACTTAAAATATAGTTTTACTATTACTAGTTATACTTAAAATATATCTAGATATGTGGAGAAAGGGCACCAAATAAGCAAACACGTTATTAATGCTCAAGGACAGTGTTGATGCAAAGGGATGTAAACAAGCCCTGTGTAACCTCAGCTGAAGAGTACTTCTGAAGAGCTGCTTTCCAGGGTGAGGAAATTCCAGTAGAGCTTTCCAATAATAGTTGCAATAGCAGAGCAAGAGGAAAAAAAACCTGCTTTGTAAGGAGAAGATTAATATTTTCATGAGTGACAAGCTAATTTTGTTTTGAAAAAAACACCTACAGATGTTGTACACATTTGAAGTGGCATGCCAGGAGCCGCAGAAGTCACAGCACAGCACTAAGCCAGAACTTTGTGAATGTGTACTTGAAATGACACTCTGCTGCCCATGTGAGTTCAGTGACCAGCAAGATAGCTTCCAGTTGGAAATTCCCATTAGTTTGTCATAAATTTTCAGTTACAGATAAGTCAGTTTGGCATTTTAATATTATGATATATTTGATATTATTTTTTAATGTCTTATTACTTGACAAGAGTTGGCCCAGAGTTCTACACTCTCTCCCCTGCATTATATACCCAAATAATATAATGACAAGAATGGGCTCTTCTGGCTTTAGTAGACCCAAGCCATCTCATACTTCCAACAAATCCCACCTGAGAAGGATGTGTATTCCCTGGTAATTGCCTTTTTGAATCAGCTCAGATACTGGGTATAGAATAAACAATGAAATACATATGTATGTCGTATCCTATTGTTGATCCTGCTTCAAAAATCGATGATCAGCAAGATTCCCAGGAGCTGGTGACTGGCCAGTACAATTTTGATTACCTTTTGGTATGCATTTCTCCTGTCTTTCCAAAGGAGGCTATCAGATGCCATAATTGGTTTTAGGAGTTTATTTGCTATTAGGGCAGAATATGATTATTCTATTTAGAGTGCTATCTAGAATGCTTTTTGATAACTGTGTTGATATATACCGATCAGAAAAGCAATTTTTAGCAATCCTTTTCCTTTAAATGCTACTGTAGTGCATAGCCAAGACAAATGTAGGCTTTTTTTATCTTGCAAATCTTCTCAAAATAATAAGAGGAAAACTAATTTCATATAGCTGACTGAGGTTAGGAGCAATACATATTTGATTAGTTCAGACCACACAAACTGTAGTTTGTCTTGGAGCTGTTTAATTACAGATTCTTTCAGCATTGTATTTAAAATTATGGTAAAACTGGAAACCATAAAATTTTGTATTACTAAAATTCATCCACATATTTCATAATAAAGTCAGAGAAAGTGCTTAACATATCAGATTATGCGATGAGAAAACAAGTTTATGTTCTGTTGTGTTAGTTGTACATTCTCTTACATTGGGATCAAGACTTTGAGGGGCTGGGTTGATGTTCTTTTGGAGCTTTTTGGAACTGGAATTCATTTAAGGCAAATAATAAGAGAGAAAAACAGGGACATATGTGCTTTCCTCTTCTGTAGTTCAGCTGTTGCAGAGTTCACTGCTGAGTTTGGGGGATGGAGATGCTGGGTTTCAAGTAAGGTTACACAACTCTTCATGTCACTTCTAAGCCACATCCTCAAGAATAGAGATTTTCAGAGGAGATCACTCTAAGCCAAATCACAGAATCAAAAGATACTCTGAGTTGGAAGGGACCCACAAAGAGCATTGAGTCCAGGTTTTAATGGCCCATACAGGCCTTTGACAGACAGCAGCCACATATTGTCATTACTGTGGTTTCTGCATTATCCTCACTCACCATGTATATGTAGGATTGGGTAGAGCAACTGCGGGTTCAGCAGCTAAACATAGGGTTAGAAGCCAGCACCAGTCTGGAAGCAGACTAAGATGTGTTAGTATAGTTATTTCCATACTGCTCGTGCCATGCTGCCAGTTCATGTCTCTGCTAATGTAGCTCCTGCCTGCCTGTGTCTCAGCCTCAAGGGTTTATTCCATAGGAAGCCTCTCTACTGAAGCCATATAGAGTGAGGATGGATTTTTTTTTTGTTTGTTCTTCTGGGGAGGATTTGTTAGAGGATTTTTCTCCCTCCTCAGAGAGAAGATTGGCCTTTGCAATACGCTTAATAGTCTGTTTATTTCTGTGCTGCTGGACTGGCCTCAGTTTTGGTTTTGTGAACTACACTTTTTAGATATGTCACATAGAGCGAGTAGAGATTGTGTACCTTGAATGTTGGGTTTTCTGCTATAAAGATGTACTGAGAACCTGTGTGGTCTCAGGGCTTTTTGTGTTTGCATTAGTTTAATTGCTTCTTTGACCCTTCTTCCTCTGCTGGCCTTTCAAGCTCTGTGGGCTCTTAGCCTCACTGATATCTCTCCACAGGATCTTTGTACTAGGAAGCATCCGGGCTTGTCTGGAACTCCCCCAGCCCTGCTGTCCGCTTATATCCAGCATTTTCTCTGGCTTTTATACTAAACTTCTGGTTTTGCAATTTTAATACCTGTAATTCACTTCTTTTGTACTGTTAAGCTGTAGATGAGGAGTTTGTTAGTTTTAGTTCTCTTTATAACACATCTGTTTCAGCATCTGACTGCTTTTTCGTTTCTTTCAGATGCATTTAGTTGTCCTCTGAGAAAGGGAAGTAATTTATAAATATCCTTCTAGACCAGTTCTTTTATGCAGCTCTTCCAGTTATTTGATAGTCTGTGTTAATTTCTTTTATTGTTTCCTTTTGTTTTTTTTCCCTTTGGGTTACTTTTCCATATTGTATTTCTGCTGTCGTATTCTAGGCAGTGTTTTTAAATTTTATCCTACATTAGGAAACCTTTCAATCTTTCTGTTATGCATAATCCAAAGTGGGGATCCACAAGTTAAAACAATGAGAGTTACTGCAGTTTGAACAGAATGCAGTAGTGTGAATTCCCATTATTTTTTTGTTTCATTGGCTATCTCAAAGCAGACTCTTGGGGAGGGTCTGCAGGGAACCCCACCGGTCCAGGTCCGAAATGTGTTGAAACAAGCAATGCTTTCATTCCAGCCCATGCATCAGCATTTTTTTCCCCCCTGAAAACCACAATGTAGGAAATGTCACCTGCACATTTGTATCTTGCCCCTGTGTGGACTTGGAACATGGCCCAGACACACCCTCAAGCTTAATGGCACCCCTGCACCAGCCTTCAGGTGCATGTGCTGATTCTCACTTGTGTTTTTATTTGTAGAAGTCTCTATCTTTTAATTCAATCTGAATTTACAGACCTAATTTTCATAAATATATATGTGCATACACATACACACCCCTCCTTTGGACCCAATATATTTAAAAGATGATCCATTAAAAGCCAGCATGGATATTTTCAATTATCTCTTCCTAAGAACTGAGGTAGTGTTTACTGTCCTGTGAACTCTTTGGTGGTTTGAGACTACCAGGGTCAGTAAGATTTCTAAAGACAGGAAAATCCACAGCTGTTTAGATCTTCACCTGATTTCTCTTAAATGTGCTGATATTGACAGTAATACTGCTGGGCTGCCTTGTCTCTTGGTCTGGATTCTTTGTGGATTTCATTAACTGTATCTATGAGTTCCTGTGGTGTCTTGAGTCAGAAAGGGATAATGCTCTTAGCTGAAAATAGGGCTGTTCTGTTTGCTTTGTTTGTTGGGTTTTGTTTTTTTTCCATTTATAATTTTATGTATTTCCACTTTTTTTAAAAAAAATAACTTTTATTTCCCATGCATATGTGAAATTGTTCTCTGAATGCTCTAGGAGTTAAGGTGGTCTTGGGGGAATAATGCCATGTCTGACATCAGTGAAGGGGGGCACTCCGGAGAAGGGCCTGTCAGAGAGGGAACTTTCTTCTGGATTGCTGAGCTATAAATATGGCAGGAAATACCCTAAGAGTCTGGCTTCCCCAGGCAATGGTTTCTTAGGACCTCTCCTAAGGTACAGCAAACTCTCTCTTCCAGGTACAGCAAACTCACTGGACACATTACCATTTACTTGATCAGCTTCTGGAATGTGCTAATTTGGATCTTCTTGCATGGAAAGGCTCTAACACTAATAATTGTGTTGTAGACAGACCTAACCAGAAAGTCTATTAGATGTCAAACTGACATCTAAGCAAGCACTGGAGTCTACTCCAAGTGAGGAGAGGTTAAGAAAACCTGGATTCCACCAGTGAGACTGAATTCAAGACTCATATGCTTTGAACAGCAGAATCTTAGCCAGGGATTAAAAGCACTGATGCCTCTGCAGGAGGTTAAAACAGCTATCTTCTGGGTGTTTCACATTTGGCTTAGCCTTGGAGAGCTCCAGGTTCGTTTGTCTGCAGTCTGTTTGTTCCTTTCAGTACTTGAGCAACATAGTTTCCTGTTCCTCCTTCTAAGGAGCATTACTGTTGTAATAGTAATGACATGAGGCTAACCTACCTTCTTTGACCTGACAGGGAGTCTTGTTTTCACTTGACTAATACTGTCAGTCAAAATTCACTGAGTCGTGTTACTGTAGTATTTTCCTGGAGTTGACTGACCTTTCCTAATTATTGTAATGTTTAATTTCTTTTTTTGTTGTTGTTGTTATGTTTCATAATTGATCATGTATGTATCTGGCAAAGACTTGTAGAATGATTTGGATTGGAAGGGACCTTGAAAGTCATTTAGTTTCCAACCCCAAATACCTCCCCACCACACACACCCTGCCATGGGCAAGAACACTCTATATAGGCATGTCTTTATTCTGGTGGTTTGAATCCTCTGTGCAGAGAATCACTTGTTTTGTAAGCCGCTGTTTTGTTTTGTTTCTTCTAGACATTCAGTCCTCATAAATCTGAACTTGCCGTTTCAGACAGTCCTGGAATGTCATGCTTAAGCTCTTAGATTAGTAAATAAAATGCAGCTCCTTTGCTGCTTGGTTGGTAAAATAATTTAGATATGCTATTTTCTGGTCTTGTCAACACCTTGCTCCTATGAGCATGTCCTGGAATTTGATTGCCAAGTGACACACAGGGTTGGATTGTTTTTGTTTGCCAATTTACATTTGGGTCTGATTTCATGTCTTTAAAGTGTTTCAGGTAAACCACAGGTGTCTGGACTGGAAAGGTAACAGAAGGCACCTAACTCCTGAAAATACATAATCAGTATATGGTGCCACAGTCATTTTCAGAAATGTAATTCGCATGCTAATAGCTGTCCTAGATTGTAATCATGTTAGTCAGGGCAATTGGATGTGTGGCACCTAACTCCTGAAAATACATAATCAGTATATGGTGCCACAGTCATTTTCAGAAATGTAATTCGCATGCTAATAGCTGTCCTAGATTGTAATCATGTTAGTCAGGGCAATTGGATGTGGTAACACCCTGAATTTGTCAGAACAGACATAGCAGCTAACAGTGTGCAGAAATCAATCACTTGGTCTCTGCTCAAGTGATATGTGAAGTGTGTACTGTAATAAAAGTAGGCTCAAACTCCTCAATTAACATATGTGACCATACCAAAATTTAAAATGCACAGACTTCCATTTCCTAATTAATAAATGCTTAGGCATTTGAAATTAAATGACAGTGGCAATTTTAATCCCCCAAATTTAAGAATCTCTGACTCACTGCCAGAAGAGAATAGAGTAGCAGCAAAAATAATTAAGCATTTCTGTAGCATGCTTTTACATGGGATCTGAAATTATTTAGAGGCAAGCTGATGTCTCCATGATCCTTGTGCAATGGGCTCTAGGAAAACCCTGTTTAAGCTGGGAAATTGGACCAGGTCACCCCACTGGTTGTCCCTCATAACTCTTAACACTTCTGTGATTGTATCCAGTAGATAAGGAAACAAAATTACAGATGAGGGAATTGGCAAGGTGAAGTACTACAGTAGCAGACTCTTTGGTTAAGGCTGTGGAGGAGTTGACTGTAAGTAACTGTGTTGTGGCCTCTTTCAGATCAGTATAAATTTTACTCTGAAATCGTTCCTGACTACATTTTGAAAGGTTTGCAGGAAGGACCACAAAATGAGTGCTTATCAGAATGGTGGGGGTGGGTGTCTGTCTATAAGGGGAGCTGCAAACAGAAACAGAAGGGATTTGGCTTTTGTTTTACTGCTCTGGCTGTTGTTCCACTGAGACACAGAAATCGGACACTGGGCCTGATGAAAGTGTAAGTGAAGGGGGGTAGTGAGCTTCCTGTGCCAAAAAGGAAAGGCTGTATTGGAAAGGCTGAATATGGGTTAGGAAAATCAAAACAGTGTAATTATACACAGTGCTGTCAATAACACGAAGAGGAGTTTAAGAAAAGGCAAAGACTGTTTTGTGAGGAAGCACCACTGTGACATTAACTTGGGGAAGAATTTGGCTCATGGTATTTAATGTCACATCACTCATTTAAAGCCCTAAAAATAGTGTTTATAATAAAACCCCTGACACAGCCATGACTGGCGTGATTCAGATGGCCCCTTTCCTTTTTTAATTTGTGAACAAAGCTGGTCCTTTGAAGAGAAGTGCTTGTTTACAGTTGTTTATCAGTGCAGGAAATGGATCAATTAGATGTAACTTTCTGAGTTAATTGAGTGCCACTACTGAAACCACCTGACGTCATGCTGGTGCCAGCAATGCCAGCTGAGAAATCTCATCATTGTTGCTGTGGGAAAGACAAGGACATGATGGGAAATGTTATTTTTGGCCCTCAAAAGATAAAAATTTTAAATATTTATAGAGTCTTATCTAAAATACTGATTGGTTATTAGTGCCTTGAATTGAGGCAGGGATGTGTGAATCCCTAGAGTTTTATGACCATACCCCATCTGAATTAATCTGAACTATTAACAGGGAATTGGCACTCTAAATTTTCCTCTAGCTATATCCTCCTTTCTGCACTGCACTGCCTTTATTTTTTCCTCTTGGATTGTTCTGTTAATGATCTAGAATGTAATAACAGCACACAAAAAAATAGCTTTCAGGTTCATCCCTCTTTGAAATATTTGGCTTTAGAGCTATATTTATATATATTTTTTTTTTCATTTTGTTTTTCTGTTTTGTTTTGTTTTTTTTCCTCTGCAAAGGCTTACAATCCTTGCCTGTGCAAAAGCAGAATGGCTTCATTAGCATGGTGCTACCTTGTCACTGTACTGAGTTTTGCAGTCTTATTCAACACTTCTTCCCTGCTGACTTAAGCGTATTTTGGAAGTGGGAGGGAGGAGGCTTAACGTAAATATTCTGGATTATTTTTTCCTGGCAAATTCATGGCCTGTTTTGAGACTGGAGAAGCTATTGGATGCATTTGATAGTGTTGCAAACCCATATTTTTCCTGTCAGTTGCAGAATAGCTCTGGCTTATGACAACTGTAATGAGGTCTTTGATAATGCTTCTGCAGCCTGCAGCAAATGGGTTTATTGTGGGAGCCAGGAACCCTTTCAGAAAGCCCCAGTTTCAGAGCTGAGAGTGAAACAGGAGAGCACAACCTTTTAGTAAATCTCCTCTCCCATCTAATCTTGAATCTTGCAGGAGAACCACTTGAGGCTACCAGCAAGGTTGAAACTACTCAGTGTGGTTTAATGTTCCTCAGCTAATATTAAAAAAAAACAAAACAAAAACAACAAAAAAGCCATCCAACAAAAAAACCCCACCTCTTTTACTCTGATATGATTTTGATGTTGCTGTCAAGCTTGTGGTAAAAGAGTGAATGAACTTGGGATGTACTTTAAGGGCAGAACACACAGGAAAACTCTGCAGGTCAGTTACCTTAAAAATATCACAAATTCTATAGGCTTGTGAGCCTAAGGCAAGCTTAATTAAACTTAAAGGAAAGCAAAAATAAGAATTTAAAATGCTGGTTTGCTTCTTATAAACTGGAGTAAGCCAAAGTCTGGATTACTCAGTTATGTGTGGTTATGGGATTTGTTTTGTGAGCGTTTTCCTGCATGGTGCAAATTCTCAGCGTCCTTCTCTTCCATGTGTGTGCATGTCAATCTCTGAAGAAGGAGAGGAAGGAACTTAAGATTATGATTTGGGGGCTTAGAATGTGCCCCATGTCACCCTTTTTCCTCTCAGGCTGCCCTCAGACATGCTGGAAAGTATTTGTAGGGAGAAGGAGATCCA
Organism: Pseudopodoces humilis; assembly: GCF_049639895.1. Taxonomy (NCBI): domain Eukaryota; kingdom Metazoa; phylum Chordata; class Aves; order Passeriformes; family Paridae; genus Pseudopodoces; species Pseudopodoces humilis. Next base: position 69,597,654 of record NC_142201.1, read on the forward strand.
AAGAATGACAGTCTTTGGATACCTGAGACTGTGTCTGTGCAGCTGTGTTCCATGTCTGTGCCTTGGATAAGAGTTCCCTGGAAGGGATTGCAAAGCCCCACTTTGCAGTGGAGTTTAATAGGAAAACACAAGCTGGCCACAATGTGTGAGTTTGTGGGCTGAAAACCTGTCACTTTTGAAGGAGCTGAGCCCTAGAGCCTGGCACTGTGGTATTGTTTTTACTCTGTCAAAAATATTCTTTAAGGAGCTCTGCATAACAGATCTTCATTGAGTTATCTTTATTCCTTTCCCATTTTGATTGAAATAGGCATGGCTTTATTAACAGTTCAGTTTACTTGTCTGTTAAACTAAACTAAAAGCTTTGAAGACCTTCTGCAGTAGATTTAAGTATCACTGAGCCAGGTGGCTGCTTTGCCTTGCTGTGAGAGGAATTAGTCAAATTCCAGCTCCTATGTGCACAGGTCTTTAGTTTCTGGAGCTCTCAGTGTCTCCTTTATCTGCAGCCTCCAGCTGATGCAGTCTAAATAATGCATGTTTGGTGCCAGTACAGGTTTCTTACTGTCTTGGCTGTGACAATGCCCAGTGGCAGACGATTAGGAAGAGTATAAGAATAGGAATCGATGTAATGGGGCTTCTGTGGTGTAGTCTCCTACCTCTAAGCGGGTCAGGAATTTCAACATTCAGGAATAATACCTTTGGTTTTATATGGTGTGATCACACTCTGGTCCACAGCAACCTCCCTGAATCATATGCTATATATGTGAAAGCATATTACCTCCATATGGTTTTGAACCTACCACTGACCATCTGCTCTGGTGTTCCAAGTTCTTGTACTGGAAGAAGAAAGGTACAATTATTCTTTTTACCTGCTTTCTGCCATTCTTGCCTTTATAGGCCTTTATGTAGTCTCTCTCCCGCCTTCAATGAAAGTCATTGCATTAGTCATTACTCACAGTGTAGCCATGCCATACTGTGATTATTTCTGTTGCCTTTCTTCTCAACCTTTTCTAATTCTCTGGTGTCCTTTTTGGAATGAAGACAGAATGTAGATGAAGCACAGCTGGTTTGTTGGGATTTTTTTATAGCAGCATTTTTATATATTTATTTTTCTTCAATCCCATTTCTAGTAAGTCCTAACACTGAATTTGCTTTTCTCAACTCCTGAGAGCAGAATTGCATTCTTAAGCCTTCAGCTGACTATTACTAAATACAGTTTTCCCCCATTTCTGTCTATCTCTGTTTACTGAAAAACACTGAATTTTATTTTATTGCAAAGTAAAAGCCACTCGCTCCCTCTCCCACCAGTTGTATCAGGGACAGAATTAGAAGGATAAAAGATGGAAAACTCATGGGTTGAGATAAAGACAGGTTAATAGAGAAAGCAAAAGCTGCACACACAAGAAGCAAAACCAGGAATTAATTCACTGCTTCCCATGGGTAGGCAGGTGTTCAGCCATCTCCAGGAGAGCAGAGCCCTCTCAGGTGTATTAGTTACTCAGGAAGACAAAAACCATCACTTCAGAGGTCCCCCTCTTACTCCTTCTTGCCCCCGTTTTATACACCGAGCATTATGTCAGATGCTCTGGAATAGCCCTTTGGTCACTTGGGGTCACCTGGCTGAGTTTCCTCCCAGTCTCCTGTGAATCCCCAGCCCCCTCTCTAGCATGGCAGTATGGAAATCAGAAAATGCCTTGGCTCTGTATAAGTTCTGCTCAGCAATAACAAAAATATCTCTACATTATCAACCCTGTGTTCAGCACAAATCCAAAACACAGCCCCATATCATCCACCACTGTGAACAAAATTAACTCTACCCCAGCAAAAGCCAGGATGCTACAATCTGAGAAATAAAGTTTTCTACCACACAGATACGGTGTAGAGCTCAAATTAGTAAGCAGCAGAGTTCTTGCTGGAGAGCCCTGAATAGAAAGAAACAGGGAAATGCAAAGTATTTTAAATATTTGATCTGACTCTACTTGAACATTACTGTGACCCATGCTCCAAAGTCACTTAAGTGTTCTTAAAAAATTCCATAATCATTAGTAAGCAGCTTGCAGTGTGATTGCTGGTCAGATGTGTACACAGGGAGGAGTGGGAGGTACCCACTGTGGGCCAAGGTAAACCTCCAGAGTCCCTAAAGGGGGGAAACAACGGCTTAAATTAAAAGATTTCTGGAAGTCTTTTTAAAAATGGTAGTTATCTGTTACTCCAAGGCTTAAAGACTGAGATTTGTTTCCGGTGTCACAGCTTTGGAATATCTCGATGCTTCTACTATTTTAACATAAATTCTAAAATTACTGATCTTCATCTACTGTACCTTTCAGACTTTAAGAAGAATATAATCCTAACATATAATATAATACAGTATAATAAGCAGAATAAAATCCATCTTTTTTAGTAGTCAGGCAGTAACTATTTCAAAATCGTTCCTGATTATACGCGGCTGACACGATTTTACAGAGTAGCCGTATGGGACTGTTTCTTTTAAAACTACACACAACATGGCATTGTAGGATTTTTGCACAGAGAAAAAAAATAAACTAGGTCAGCATAGGTCAAACTGCAGTCTTCCAGTGAGAAAAGCATCTATTTTAAGTGGAAGATGAGAAATGATATAGTAACTGTTAACCTGAAGTGAAAAATTGTGCTGTTTATGTATTTAATTGGTCAGGGTTTGCAGTGGGGCTTTGAATTCCGCTGCTGTCGAATCTCGTATTGCCGCTGTCGATCACGGGTTAAAAGACTCACGGTAAATTTATTTTGGATAGTTTCTTAACAGGTGTTTCCTCAGCGCTCCGAACGCTTTAAATGAGAACCGTGCCGCATGTCCGGAGCTCTCAGCTGAAATCACAGGCAGCCTGACACGGGCGCTGGTGTGTTTACTCATCTGTGCCACGCTGACAGCAGGCCCTGGCGGGTCCCACTGCCCGGCCTGGACCCAGAACAGATGTCGGGGATTAGGGAGGAAGGATCTGGGGAGGCTTTGGGGCTGCTCATTGGCGGAAGTCATTCATTGTGGAGACGTGGATGGAGCTGCTGGGCCTGCGCTGAGGAGTCGCCCAAAGTGGGCCTCGGTGGTTTTGTGTATCTGAATCAAAACCAAATGTTCTCCTGGTACCTTTTAATTAAAGGGAAAGCATAAATCAGTACAATAAAATAAAGCTAGTGTGCCAAGTGGTATTGCATTTCTACAGTGCTCTTCCCAGCAAAGCAGCTGGCGAGGTGGGTCTCTGAAGGTCACGTTGCCTTGCCCGCTGTGGGTGGAAAGGCTGCCCGCTCTGTCCTGCTGGGAAGGGCTGTGAGGCAGGAGGTGGCTGTGCCTGACCTGGGGCCAGCGGAGCCTCTACTCCTTGGACTCATGGTCTATTTGTCATTTTGTCAGTGTTTTACACTTAAGAAGTTTCCTGTGGGATGGGACTGCCTGTGTTCAGCTGTTGTCACTGGCCCTCGTGTTTGGAACATTCTGTGCTCAGAAATCAACCATCTGTGGAAACATAGGGGTGGCACGAGGTGACTAAGGCTGAGCAGTGCACTATGTGTCCCCTACAGATGTCAAATACTGCACCACATTACTGGGAGGCTTGTCAGGCATCTCGCTGGGCTGGAAGCTAACTTTTTGCAGCAATTCATTAAGTTATGGAATCAGAGAAGGCACCTGTCGCTGTGATTTGTGATACGGAAAAGAAAAATTCTATTAATTGTTGCTATTTTGTGATGCTGTTGTGAAGATTTCAGTAAAGGATGAAAGGAAGGGAGAAAAATAAAGAGAGACCCTTTGGCAAGAGTGTGGTGGGAGTCACTGCAGAGGTACTTCATATGTGAGAGTACAAGGCACAGAGATATGGTGGCTCTGTGAAGAAGTTGTATGCGCTCAAACAATGACATAAATTACTCTGGGAGAGAAAACACAGGAAAGGAGTAAGGTTTTATAGGAAAAACTATGTACTTGTGTAAGGCTCCATTGATCTGAGTTGAACTGCAGTCATGTTAAAATGACCCTAAGCCTTTAAGGGCCTTCAGGAGAGCCAGTATGATAGTAAAGAAAACATCAAGCTAACTGCATTCAGAACATGCTATAAGAATGTAACCATTGAATGAAGATAAAATCCCATGTGAATATGTAGTGACTGAGCTAGTAAATTACTCTTCCTGGAGAAATAAAATGTGGGGAAGTAATGGCTGTTATCTGATGCAAGTCAACCATTGCTGTAGCAGATTAAGATCTCTGAAGCCGAGTTTAAGGGACACAGTTTTCCAGGATGCAGAACTCCCTCTATGGAAGTGGTGTACTTTCAGCTGCTGTTGACTTTGGTAAGAATTCAACATGCTCATCAATTTATAAACCTATGCCCCAATCTTAAGAAAAGGTCTACTTCTCTGAGCCTTGCAGTTATGAGATATAATTCTTGCTGTATGATTATTAGTAATTTTCTGAAATTCTTGAGCTGCTAAGGAATCTATAGGATGTAAGACATGGGGAATAGTGTTATCCTAGTAAATGCAATTTCAAATCATATTAGGAAGTAAGTAAGTTAAAAACCAGAACATCAGCAACAGTGTTTTCTGTTTGTGGGTTTCTATGCTGTAATTCACTGCAGGCAGCAAACCACATGTAGAGCTGCAGTGCTCTCCAACACGCTGCCTGCAAGAGCAGGTTTCAGCCTGCCCCATTTAAATTGCCACATCAGGACTCTGGAGAGCAGCAGTCTTGCTGACATCAACTCATTTCCCAGATTTGGGGACAAAACGCTGAATTTCATTTGAGCTAATACTGATGGAAGTGCTGCCACAGGCCATTTTAGATGTTTCTTTGTGCTGTAGAACTTGTCTTTTGGTCAGCAGCTGCAGTCAGGACCTAGAATTTTTTAGATGGCTCAGGCATGCGGATAGATACCTGATTATACCTACCTGAAATAATATTGTACTTAATGTTGAGATTTTTTAATGCACTCTCTTAAGATGGTCTAGAAAAGCACAAAAAGCTTAACATGAAGACACAGTGGCAAAACAAATAGTAAAGGAATAAATGCAGATTTCAAATATTTTTATTTTTTAAGTTAGTGAAACAATCATGTGAGACAGGGCAAGTGTTATTTCATACTAATATAAAAATGCTATTTTCCAGTTAAATATTTGTTTGTTTAAAAGCTTACTTTGAAAATACTCCAATGAGGGTGTTTGTATTTTTTTGTATTCTGAGGTTAGTACATATACCCAAATTCATACCACAAAGCCATGGTGGAGGTGTAGTGATCTTTCTGCTCCTTCTAGAACATCTTTTTACTTAGGAATACTAATACTGAGGAGGAGGGAATATCTTGAAAAAAAGTATTTTATGTGAGGAAGCCGGTGCTGTTGTAGTAGCAGAGTTGGAAATTTCCAACACACAAAGCCAGGAAATTTTAAGTTTCTGAATCTTTCTGTAGGTATAACTTAGCAAGTTGTACAAATATCCTGTATCTTTGCTGGCAAGGAACAACTTCTTCTAAACATAACTGCTCCCCTGGAGTTTGAAATTCAAAGGTGGGTTCTGTAAAATTAATTTTTTGCCCCTGCAGCTTTCATGATAATGTCACAGGTATTAAATAAGGGCAGCTACTCTACAAGTCATTGCTCTTAAAACCTTTACAGAAACTTAGACACCGAACAAGAGTGGTTACATGCTGAACATTACTTCAAAAGGAGAATGTTAAGTATAAATTTCTTACATGCAGAGTACAAGATTATCCTAAAGTGCATGAAGCAGTAAACAAGACAAACTGTTACATTGTCAAGTCTGCCAAAGTTCCTCTTTCAGATTTCATGCCGTTGTTGGTGTAATTTGAGGGGGAAGGACAGAGAATGTACAAAGATTCTTTAAAAAGTGTGTATAGGTGTGACTTCGATTTCATACTGGCCTCACTTTCCTACACGTTGTACCTTGGCTCAGTGAAGGAACCGTGGCGGGTCACTGCCCAGCAGCCGTAGCTGCCCATGGCCCTGCTCTGCCACGCCATCCCGGGGAAGTTCATCTTAAATTGGAGTATAAAAGAAGATTATATTGTGTTGCACAAATGTGTGGTTGGACAAATCTCAGAAATCTCATAAAACACAAACTATCGTGATTCAGAATAGTACCAAGCCTGACTAAAGTGAGGAAAAATAAATCTCGGATGACATAAACAGTCAGTGGGTTTTTTTCCCAAGTTGTTCATGGTTTTAATTTGTGTTGGAGAAGCTCATGCTAATACAGAAAGGCATTTTAATTTTTTTTTTTTATTTAATGTGAAAGAATAATTAGTGTCTGGTGCTACTTAGATAAAAATTTACTGAGGTGTTTCACTGTAAGGAGAAGGTCCTTTGGTTAATGAGATTTGTACTTTCTAATAAAATTTCAGGAGTCCACTTACCCATTTACATGGAGCATGATTTTACTACTAACTTTTAACCAACAGTTTTCTCCAAATGACTATGAAGAAACAAATTTCCTTTTTTTTTTTCTTAGCTTAGTGTAATGAATAATGAAAAAAAATTATAGGCTGCATGGAACTGAATTGGAGTTTACACTGCTAGTGAACCATAAAATCAAATTAAAGCATTGTCTGATTAATTTTCTTAATTCTCTGCTATCAGAGTAATAATGGAGGGTAGCATGGGCAGGCTCTTCGTTTAATTGGTAGTGTTGTATACTATTTAAGTAATGAGATAAAGTAATTTTTTCCTTAAGCAGGACTGCATGTATAGAATATATCTTTAGTTAACACAAAACACAGCCTATTTTAGCATCCTGTGGGACACGTTTAGCCAATGATATATTAATGTATCTATCAAATACTAATTTCTGTAAGTTACATTAAGAAACAGAATAAGAATAGGTTGTTAACTTGCCGTGTTCCTCCATTATGGAAAAAGAGTTTAGAAATAAAAGGATCTAGAAAGATCCTTTCACTGTGCTCCTATGGTTTTATAGCTCTAACCAGTCCTTTCAAAACCACAGTAGTGTATGTGAAGTTAGTTGTGGTGGGTTTTTTCTTCCCCTTGAAGATTTTAATTTTTGTTTTGTAGGTTTGTATTGTTAATTCCTGATCATGAAATGACTTAAAGCAAGCAATTTGTCTTTTTTGAGTTGACATTGTATTTTTCTTGGTCTTCTGTACTTGTATTTTCCTGCGGTTGTTTATCTGTCATAACCAGCAACTTCTTTAATGAAATGTTTCTTGCTTGATACCTGGATCTCAAAACACCTTGGTCTTTACTAGGAATGCTGGATACATGTCTTTGTGCTGCTGTTGGCAATTTTCTTCTTGCCCAAAGTACTGCTCCTGTTGTCCCTCCCTACATTTATATCCAGGTGCTACATTAAAAATATCAACAAGCTGCATAACTAGGAAGCTAGACAGTGGATGGATTTCTTACTCTAGGCTCCTATGTGTCTTCAAGAATGACTGGAAAAATTAAGGGAAAGGGGCAAAATATTTGAGTGAGGTGTCTGATTTTTTTTTCCTCCTTTCCTCCTCCTACTGCTCTCAAGGGGATGTGGTGGTATGAGCAGAGACTGGGAGAGGGAGGAAATAGTTTTGAGACTGGACCAATGTGTCATTATGTTAAATCAAGCCAGCCAGTGAGGTCATTGTTTTCATCTGAGTCATTTTAGAATGAAAACTCTTACATTATGGAAAACATTGCACATCTTTATTTCAGATATGGAAATATCCAGCCAGCCTTTCAGTGGCAGAGCTCTGCTGATTTCATCTGAGGTACTCCTGACTCCCAGTGGTGTAAGCAGGAGGGGAAATCAAATTCTTCTGCCTCATTTCTTAACACTTCGCCACTAACCCAAAGGGATTACTCTCTAGGTGCTTTTCCAGCCTAGACATTTGCTGAAGAGGGAGCTGGTAAATCTGTGGATTGCACCTGTCAGCCCTGAATCTATTAAATCTCTCCAGCCTGGAGCTGGCTGCAGTTATGTTGCAGAAAAAAGTTCTCAAGCACCAACTCAGGTTGAGGCTAGACCGTGTTTCAGCATGCATAGGGAAAATCCTTGAGACTGCATTCTTGGATATTGATTATATTTCATACTTGGGCTCCAGTAGGCTTGTTCTCCATGTCATGTGATTTAACTGAGGGACTTGGGCAATCTGCCCAGCTCTGCAGTCGATTTGTGTAATCTTGAGTTAGCCCTGTCGTCTCTCTGCACTTGCATTTTAATGCATGCGACCTCTAAGGTGGGTCTGGTGTTTGTAGCACCTTGAGGATCTTGTATAATACAGGAACATTAAAACTATTTGTGTATTTTCTACAGTATTAACAGCATGGGGTAGAGATACTGACCATTCCACACAAGCTAACAGGAACAGTAGGAGGTTTTGATTTAATGTAACAAAGCTTTTTAATCATTTGAAGTGTGAGAAATCTATTGCTAGCTGATGCCTTGAGAATAATTTGTGAAAAATCGGTTGGCTTATGACAGTCTCTACAGTTGTTACATGGCATGGAGTGCTTAGAGTGTTTGTGGCAAGTCTTGTGTCTCCTTAAGATCTGTTCAGTCACTTGATTGTTAAGAATTAATACTTCTATCCATTTGAGGTAAAACTTCCAGGCCTTTTGAAAGAACACTGCCCAGTGGTAGCACTGAAACGTTCAGGCTGAAGAGGACCCAAAACATGCAGACCGTGCACAGTGCAGTTCTCTAAAGGAAAACAGGGGTGGGTAATGGTCTGCAAACCACAAATATGTATTTGCTGAGGAGTTTGCACAATGATATTGTTCATAATATGCGATAGGATTTTTTATGCATGGAATCTGTTTCTCTTCCTACTGAAGTTAGGGTTCAAATTTACTTGTGAAGAGCATTTGAAAAATCAGAAAAAAAAAAAAAACAACAAACCTAAACAAAGATGTAGAAGTTGTAACATCACTAAAAGTGCAATAATTTCAAGATTGGGGTAGACGTTATTTTACTTTCTACTGAAAATATTTTCTAGACATTTAAAGCAATGTCTGAATTAGCCCTATTGAGTCTATAGAGCAAATGAAAGGCCATCTTTTGCAGGAATATGAGTTTTCAGAGCATTGCTATAATGTGTCCCAGTGTTAATGCTTGAACTTCTCGAGGAGAGTAGTAGGTTTGTCCATATCTCATACCTTCAGATGAGGCATTGGAACTTAAGTGGAGCAGGACTGTTTGTGCAAGCCTGCAGCACCAGTGGGAAAATGTCTGTGGCTGAGGGTCCAGGAACAGCACCTCAGATCGATGGGCTGAGGCAGGCTTTGCAGAAACTGCCCTCAGCTGACTAAAAAGCAGACATGAATTGCCTAACATGGGATGGGAGCAGAGTGACCAGCTGGGCTTCCCCAGCTCTCACCCTTCTGAAGTGGTGTGCTCAGACCAAGCCACTGGTCTAGAATTGATGGAGAATGGATACTGGCAGAGAGTCCACCTGGTGCATCTCAGTTGGCTGCTTTGAGGTGTATTAGTGTTAGTGCGTGCACTGCTTCCTGCTTTGGGCACTGAGGCAGAGCAGATGGAGCAGCAGGGCCAAGCTCCCAGAGCTGCACTTGCAGTGCACACAAGTGTCATCAGTGTCTGAGAAGTCCAGATGAAGAGTACCTCAGTGATGGCAGTGAATATTTCTTGTGTGTCACCATGTGCGAGTCCCTCACAATAATCAATGTGGCCATCCTCTCCCTCTCCTCCTTTACCAAGTGCTGCCAAAGTGCCTCAAAGCAGCCAACTGAGATGCACCAGTGCCATACTATCATCCACATTGGACTGCTGGGGACCCAGTGATGTGCCTGCACTGCAGGTTGCACTTGAATCCCTAGTGTACAAAGCTGGAATTGAATGAGTATGAAACAGCAGTTGAGTGACTTACTGGGTCCTTATCCATGTCTGATGGAGAGAACTGTGATTAGGCTCCAGGCACACTTCCAGGAATTTTTTTTTTTTGTGCTGGAAATATAAAGCCAGCTGTTTCCGTCGTGGTCTTATACTTTTGCTGTCCATTTTTTGTCCAAATTATGTGGTTATATGAGGAAATGAAATAATAAAAAAATTTCATTATTCAAAATAGGAATTTAAATTTTGTCTTGCTTTTCTTGAATGAGATGATTGAGATCCTTGCTTGCTTTGTCTGAATCATTTACTGGTCCCCAGTTGTCTAACCATGCTGTGATAAGAATACCAGAACAGTGTGTACATTGACTTCCCATCCCTGGGCACTTTTGGTCTTGTTCTCCTTGGAAGTTGTTGGCAATAGCGACACCACCTATTGGTGAAACAGTACAACTAGGAATGATGCTTATCTACATACTAAGAATAGTAAAATGGAGAAAAGAGCTTGAAAATTATTCCAGACTGTATTGCAACTTAAGGATTTTTTAAAAAAATAATCTATTCTCGATTTCATATGCTTGTACATAACATGTCCTTGAGTTAAAATAAGGAAAGAAAAACTTAAACTCCAACCAACAAATATAAAAGCCCACCTTAACCTACACTTTCTAAAATAATAATACAAAGATGATCTTCCTGGTCATTCTGAATGGTCACTGCTATCACTTTTTTTTAAGGTACTAAAACAAACAAACAAAAAAAAATTGTCCACCCTTACAAATGCTATTTAGAAGAGGTTAAAGGCATTGGGACCTAAATTATTTCCTTCTCAGTTGTGAAATAATTGGAACTAAGTTCTTTTTCTTTCTCTTCTTGTTCCCATTCTTTCTTTTTAACAAATGTTATCAATTCTCTACAATGAATGCTTTGTCTGTGGCAGATTAATCAGTGTTTGAAAGGCAGTCTACTGGTAGCAACAGTTTAAGTTGCAGTGTTCTCAGAAGGAGGACTTGCATTAGTCTCAAGTGTTTTTAGGGGATGCCATGTGATTAATGGTCTCTGGTAATTCACTTTGGATGTGATAGTCACTAACGTTTACATCTGTAGACAGAACAAAAATTACTTTGTTACCTATCATGGGACCTCTGTGATAGCAGAGATGGTCAATATTTTGAATTTGTTTAAAAAACAACCTATTTCTACTCCTGCTTTGTGTGATGATCTTTACCAAAAAAAAAAAAATTAAAATTGTAGTGGTTCCTGTTTGGTATCTCTGTTTTTTTTATCCTGGGATAATAACTGATAGCTGAAGAGTGGTGTTCACAGGAACTAGATATAGAAGTGCCATATTTCACTGAAGATGTATTGCAGTACTGTCTTCACTGTTGTCATGACTGGCTCAGCAATTGGAATAGAGCACAGCAACAGCTGGGAAGCGTGAGAAAAGCATTGTAGGGATATTTAGGTGTTCTTACTGCAGCTTCTGCTCGTAACCCAGCTCTCTATCCTACAATCTGGGGACTAACCTGGAAGTGCTGTCTATGGACATCCCCAGAGCACATTGGGTGATTTGCTGTGAATGCTCTGCGGAGGAGCTCCCATGCTGTGAGAAGAGGGAGTAATCCTGCCAGGGAGAACGCTGTGTTCAGAGGCAGAGCTGTGCCTGCAAGACAGACCAGTTCACTGTCCTGAAGTGTAGCAGTCCTGTAACTCCAAGAGGAAACTAGAGATGAGCAGGAAAGAAACGTTCCAGATGAGCTGAGGAATGGAGTAAAACCTTGGTGAGAATTGTGTGGAAAAAGCCTTGCCAGTAGTAAAATGAGTGTCTGACAGGGTTCTGATGAGATGAATAGTTTTTCTGTTATAGTGAAGTTTATGAACAGAATAATACTTGAGTAAAATACATAATTGCAGGCAAAAAGTATTTGACTTTGAGGTTTTTTCCAACATGCCACATGTCCAAATTCATAGCCATTGATTGAGATGTCAGCATTTATTACAAAAACAATAGCATTTAAACTTCTATAGAACACATACTCAGATTGTTCTGCACTTTGAAAGTGTGTCAAGTTGCTTTCGGCTAGAAAAGCAAGAAATGGAACGTAAAATATTTCAATCAAAAATACCAGAAAATGCATATAGAATACTATGGCCCTTTTTTAGCCTTTATTAGCATAGGCAGAGGAAGGATAGTGAGTGGAAATGCTGATGTGATTCTGTGACTGCCAGCACTTGCAGGGTCAAGGCCAAAGAAAAGCAAAGCATGAGGATAAATCTTATTATGTTTTGCCACTGTTATTATGGTTCAATTTTTTGGCTAACAATAAAGTTATTAATTCCCTCTTATTTCTGTACATCCTTTTCCTTAAATAAGCATAGATGAAAACTGCCTGTGTGCTTCTGGCATTCTCATGTGGATGTAGGCATGAGGGCTCCCAAATAACCAAGAGCTGATTCTTTGACTGGAATGTGTTTGCTTACTGTCTGTGGGTGGCAAAGTGTCTGTGAATGTTTTGGCACAGTCTAGCTTGCTCTTGGTTTCAGTACAAGATTTACCACTGATTCGTCAGTCCAGCAGTGGCATGGAGGAGTTAACATTTAAAAGTGAAAGCCGCTTTTGGATGTACTCACTACTGGGCAACCCAAGGGCAAGTTGCTGCTAAATATGACTGAGTTGTTAGGTGAACAACTTTAGATAGAGATTGACACTGGGAGAAGATGCTGGATGCTACTGGTGAACATCCTGGCAGAGCTCTGTGATGGCTTCTCTCAGTTTAAGAGCTTTACTGTAGTGAGTGGTAGAAGTCTACTGTTGTGAGCAATCATTTTCATCTTATGAGGTGTATAATGACTAATTTTGTCTCCAGTGTGTTCAAAGGCTAGTAGATGCAGTTCCATTTCCTCTGTAGCTCAGCTCTGTCTTTGCCTGTGCCACGTCCTGACACTTCAGCACTGCAGGCTTGGAGTGCTTGTGTGCTGCAGTGTGTGACAAAGCTGAGCCAGCCAAGCCTGTGTTACACTGCTGACATGTCAGGTGCGCGTGTGTGGCATAAAAAATACTGAGAATATTGAGAATTTGGGAAAGAGATATGGTAGTGTCTATAACCAGTAAGAGAGCAAAATCTGTCTAGACACTGGAAATGCTGTTGAAACCTTTCAGCCTCTGTTTCAGTTGTGTGGTGCACACAAGTGGCTACAGGGGGAAAAAAGTATTTTCTAATGTGCAGCAGTATTTAACAATGCTGATGGGAAGCACGTGTATTCCATGGAAGGGATGATGAGGTTGTCTCAGATCTTCTGTGTAGCAAACCTGGTCTTCAGTCACCATTAATTTATCTGCAAAAGGTTCTAATGAGCTAGAATAGCATTTCTGTAAATAGTGCTATATTTCAACTTCATTCCATAACTATTTGTGTATGCTGGGATATGTAAGGTTTCCAGATAGCTTCCTTCTCAAATCCCTCCAAGCTTTTTCTTCAAGCATTACAACAATGAGAAGAACGCAAATATAAACTTAGAGCTCTTTGTTTGTAAAAAAAGCCATTTGTAGGACAGGAGTGAATCTTTCCCACCCTGGGTTTCAGGCAGCAGTAGCTTGAACAGGAAGTGCTGTATTTAAGTGGAATACAACTGAAACATTTTAGTGAGAAATGTATTTTTTTTTATGTCACTTTGATGCTGCTCAGAGGTCTAAGACAGTAGATGGAAAGAGTAAGCGAAGGGCACAAAAGGTAGTCAAAAGTGCAAGCAGAATATACTTATGGTGCTCTTCTCCATGACTAAAAATATGTCTGCCTGGTTTCACAACTTAATACCATTGGAGGATTTGGTCAAAATATGTGCTTTTTCAGAAATGTTTAAGAAATTTGAAGTCACAAGGAATTATTGCAATGAAAAATGCCTTGGCTGTTTGTTAAATTATTGGTCCATTATTAAATTTCAACATCACCCAGGTCATGGATGCAGTATTAGTTTGATGCCATCACTCTACCTAACCACTTAACCTGTAATGGCTTGAAAATACTCATGAGTTATTTGTTTGTTTTCTTCACAGGCTGGAATGGTGTTAAGATGTGGATACTTCTGGTTTGGCTTGTTTCTTGTGCCCACTGCGTGCCTTGTTAAAGACGTGGCATGGACAGCGTAAGTCCCAAACCAGTCCTCTCAGTGTTGTAGGAATTATTCTCTGTGCACGTGTTGTCCAGTCCAGTACTGTTCTGTAAAGAGCTCTGAAGTCTCTCAGTGATTGTAAAATGGTGTAAAAAATCCCTCGTTTGGAAGGGAAAAAAGGTGAAGTGGGTGATTCCTCACCTGCCATGGCACCCAGCAGTGTGAGAGAATGAATAGTCGGGACTAAATCTGAAGGAGGTGGCCTTGTCTGAGTAATGAAGGTGTGTCACCTTAGGATTGTTTGTGTTGCCTACCCTTTAGCTAAAGGCAAATTTAAATCAGACATCTGAGATTTCCTCTTCCTGAAAATGGAGCAAATAATTTGTTGAATCTGAGTAAGGCTAGGTAGAAAGTAGAAATGTGGCACTCTAATCCATACCCAGTAAGCTCTCAGCTCTTCGTCAGCTGCTTTTTAGGTTCTCCATCAGCAGTGGGGTCTTTGGAGAATGAACTGGGAGAAGAGCAATACTCTGTGCTTTATGTTTGAAATGAAGTCTTAATGGTACCTTCACTGCCCAAGGAGAAGGAACAAACTGGTGAAATATAAGCCTGTGTAATTCCCTTCTCTCAAAATTTTCTGCTTTCAAAGCATTGTGGAAGGAAAACAATTCCAAGAACTTGGATTTAAAGGGAAGCAACTTACCTCCTCTGATGTTGCACTTTGAAATACAGAAGTAATAATTTTAACTTAGAATTTGTGGTGTTCTGTTCTGCTTACTTTTAAGTGTCTTAAGCACCAAACCTTCCAATTTTTCCCTTGGAAAGCTGTGTTACAACTAGGAAGGTTTTATTACATGGATACATAATAACCTTGTGCAAGCCGGACCCAGGACATTCCAACTCTGGGTCAAAAAGGCAGATCCTGCCTGGAATGAAGAGGAAATACAGGTTAGCTTATCACTTGTCAGACAGGCTCACGGTGGAAGCATCATGACACATAGCACTTTGCTCCCAGAATGAGCTCTTGGTCAGTCAGGGAGTCATGCAACCATTTAGGTTGGAAAAGACCTGTGGGATTATTGAGTCTGACTGTAACACTGCCAAGTCCACCAATCTGCTTCACAGAAAAATGCAGAAAATACTAAAAAACCCAGAAAGTTTCCCAAACACAGCACATTTCAAACACCTTCCTGAAAGGTAAATCGAGTCATATGCACAGATCAGATAATCTGGTTTTATTTCATATTGGGTTGATAGCACCATGAAATTAAACTGGTAGTAGGCAAATCTACCAGTCAGTAAGTACTTCATAAATTTTGTCCCTAAGATTAATTTTCACAAACTAGACTCTTTAAATTAAAATAATATTGTAATGTGAATTTTCAGCTGTGATTTGATCTAATAGTCCAGCACATCTGAGGTGGGTTTTTTTTTTCACTCACTAAACTTCTGTAGTTGCAAATTATTTTAAAATTCTAAAACTGAGGCCAAAATGTTTAAATTTAGATACTTCACTGTGTCTGTGACCTGCTTGTTAAAACTCTGAAAAAAAACTTCAGCTTTTTTAATGATTTCATGATAGTTGAGTGTCCTGAAGTTGTCCTCTGTTCTTATCAGTTCTTGGCAAAAATGGCTCATGAATTGTAAAACAGTCCAGACCATGGCAGGCTCATCCTCAGCTATTAGTCATTTCAAACTCTGTTACTGACTGAGCCTGTTCTTTAATATTTCTTAAAGAAATCTAAGCAACATAATCCTTTCAGTCATTCAGACTGAGAATGTGTAGAGACTGTGAAACTCTCAAGACAAACATGTATGACTGATAGACCAGATATTTTCCCAACAGATTTTAAACAGGAGGCTCCTAGCAATATAAAGCAAAAAAACTCTTCTCTGACCAGGACTTTTTTTTTTTTTTTTTTTTTTTTAAACTGAGCCATCACTGAAAAATTAACACCATTAACGTTTTAACTAGGATAAATTAAATGACACAGCTATCAGCACTGCCATATGGAAGGAGTAAAGGTCTGTTTCCTTTCCAAGAGGCTTGCCATTTAAAACTGGAGCCTAAGGCCTCTGGAAATCAGCTGGCACATTTCCACAGCAGTGGTTACACCACATTGCTCTCTGTAGTTCAGCAGAATATGGTTTTGGCCATAAAATTCCAGCAACCCTGATTGCTCATGGTCATGGAATTTATCCCTTTCAGTTTCTTTTGGACATGAAGCACATGTCCACAGACAGAACACCCATATGACCCAAAAGGTACATGCCTAATTTCAGTACCAAATACTGCCAGAAAGCCATAAACACAATACAGCCTTGTCTGGAAGAAGGTTGATTGGAAAGTCTTTTTCAGACACATACAAATCTCTTGTTTATAAACTGCTGTGCTGCATCTACTATCAAAATTTCTAATGCTGAAGCAAGAATGTCTTTGTTATGCAGGCTACCGTTGTCAACACATCACTTACCTCCCATGTTCCCTGTGGCTCCAGGCTTTTTTATTTTCTTTTTCAGTTTTTTTCTCCTTTTTAAATGAATCAGGGAAATGTGGAGAACTCTCTTTTTAAAGAGAAGGAAGCTTATTATTAATACGTGGTTGCAATAAGTTGTTAACTTTGGTCCACTACCCTGAATTCAGTGCCTTGGTTTGCCTTGTAAAAATCCTAGTTGTGCCACCATTACAATGAGCAGAGCTTTATAAGGTGAGTGCTCTCTCACAGCTGGCACATGTCACCTGAATACATGTCACTGGCTCTAGGATGTCTTGGAATAGCTGACTCACAGAGGTATGCGGGAATCATGAAAACACAGCGTGTATTCCTGCAAAATCAGGCAAGTGGGCAAGAATTTTTTCCTAATTGATGTCTTGGTGATTATTTTACAGTGAAAAATTTCCTGAGCCTTCCAATCATTATCAAAATTTTCATTAACTTTTTTGTTTTTTACCATGGGAAGAAGCAGTTTGCACTTGCCAGTTCTGCAGTGTAAAAGAAGATATGAGGAGCCCTTCCCATCTTTGCATATACTTGCAGTCCATGAAATACAAGACTCATAAAATGGTAGTGAGGATAATAAGACAGAGTAGAGGTAGCGTCATGTTTGAGAAACATTTAAGAATGTCACCATGCTGCTCCCTGGCAGATTCTGGCCTCCTGAATCCCCTAAATATCCTATGCCAGTGATGCACTTCCCTGGATTCAAAGGGGAAGGGCCACACAAAATACAAAGACAGCCTTTTGCCTCTTGTTATAGTCTCTAATCTTAATATTCCAGCATGTGAGGGAAAGGTGAGTTTGTCTTTATGTAATGCATCAAATTTTAGCCAACAGCAACAACAAACAAGTTGTCATTCACTGAGGACTGATTGTGCATCCAGAGATTGTGCACTTGTAGAGAACTCACCTAAAAGCTTAGAATCCCAGCTGTACTTCTGTGCATCAAAAGTTTGTAATGTGCTCTAGGGAAAAAGTCATGAAGTATCCAGTCCTGGTGCCAGCAATCTGTGGAATATTTGCAGTTGACTTTGATAGGAGCAAGCCCAGACTCTGAGGCAATTGTAATACCATATTTTACTGTTTGTTTTTGAGGGAACATGTGGATGGGTTAGCTCAGGCCTTTTTCATATTCTTTTATTTATTGATAATACTTGATTATCAATAGCAAGAACATGTTCCATGGGTGCTCTTGCTTCCAAGTAAAGGAGTGACTCAGTGCATAGCAACTACCAGCCCCAGAAGGGCCCACGTCTCTCATCATTTCACACTACTTACAAAACACTTCATTATCCCCAACTTCTGGCCAACAGTATTTCTGCCATGTTATATCATATGTGTCATGCCTCTTAGTGCTGTACTGCACAAGTTGGACTTGTTGATCAGGATCCATTCTGTCAAATTTTGAATTCAATATTCACTCTAAGGGAAGAGAAAAAGATCTCTTATGGCTTATGGCAAGATAAACATGGAACTTTGGAAAAGATTGAGTAACATGTACATTTCTGTGTTCTTTTCAGTGGGGAAAACTGGTTATGAAGGATTTGAAATACTCCAAATGTGCTCAGTCTTGAAGTTTGCAATAGTAGGTATGACCTCTTTAAAAGGGAAGAGATGAAGGTCAAAATTTCAAGGTCAAAATTTCAGTGTATCTGTTTAAATTAAAGAGTGTGATAGTGAATTCAACCGAAAAGATTATAAAAATTAATAGCCTCAAAGCTTTCTCATTTTAACAGCTATATTTTCCCTTCCTCAAAGAGGAGACCAGTCTAATCATTAGCCTAAGTAGTTATAGCAACTTGAATCTAATTAATTTCTGTGCAGCTGTTGGTAATCTCACATTGCTGAAGCATTATGCATTTTCAAAATATCCTGGCTACTCTTTCCTTTTGACACGGTATGTTGATGTTGCAAACCATACACCTTTGGTGGTTTGTTTTAACAATACACCCTTCTAAGTACATCCTGATAATCTTAACTTTCAGATTTTGGTGTGCTTCATCTTCTGTTGTTTTTTTGTTTTTTTTTTCCTCTCTTAACTGCAGATGTGCTTAGAAAGTAGTTTTCATTTTAGCTTCTTATTTTTAGATATTTGGGGCCTAATTCAGCAACACAAGGGCCAGAGGACTTGGAAATCCTGGTATTAGTATCAAGGCACTGTCATTATAAACAGTGTCAGCAAAGATTTTGTGGTCTTTGTTTATTATTCCCTATGGAAGGAGGAATAAGTATCATACTTCTTAAAAATAAATGCATCTTCATTATATTTTAATTACATACACACCAGTTATTTTTCTGCTAGAGTGAGTTTTACATTGCTTTATTTCATGGGCTAAAGATTTTCATGTCTGCATGTAAGATTTTTATAAAACTTGTAAAGAATTTTTTGCCACCTTTGAGCTGAAGAATATTATTTTAATGCTATGAAGCAAGTAGTGTCTCAGCCAACTTCACTCTATCTTGTTTTTAGGCTTATTGTGCAGTCACATGCAAATCAATATATTCTCATGGGACACTTGTCCTCCTTTAAGTGGCACAAAAGAGGAAGCTGATCAAAAACTGCCCATGTGAGAAAGATCCCTGCATTTTGTATTCTTGCTTTATACAGGTCAAGAAAAAGGGGACTAGATTGTCTCCCCTATGTCAATGTAATTTAGGTATAATAGCCCTGGAGCAGTAGGTGAACCTGGGGGGGAAAAGGCTGAAGTCTCTTCATGGGGGACTCTAAATTGCACTCGAAATTTTGATTGCATATGTGGTGCATGGGTTACTCTTTGAATCCTCAAACCAAAGAAAGTAGAAGGACACAGCCAGTCTTGTTACTGTCAGTTTGGAAGTTCATTGAGAAGTGCCTTTCCAGTCATGTGAGACTGATAAATGAAAATCAAAGGGTTTGAATGGCAATTATTAGCTGAGACTCTCCTCTGGTTTTCAGAGCAGTGCCACGCGTAGCTCCAAAGACAGACTGGATTCATGTTTTACTGCCATGAATATTCAGTGAATCCCAGCTCTTTTGTCTGAGTGCCCGGGTCCTGAGCAGTCCCACGGCAGCGGTGTCAGGTCTCTGTAGTCCCATAGTGTTGCTGCTTGGGTAGGTTTTGAGTGCTGGGTTGAAGTGGCTGGGCTCTGTTTAATTTGAAGTCGTCATGATTTCTCATTTCGTATGTATTTTTTCCCAGGTATTGTGAACCTGAACTAACACGCATACATTGTGCTTTATTTCCCAAATCCTTCAAGGGAGGGCCCTGTGCCTCTCACCTGAGAGGTAAAATTGGGGGTTTGTGGCAAAACAAATGTTCACATGGCTTTTTTGTTTTGTTTTCTGTCCTTTCCTTGTGGTACAGGGCGAAGCATACCTACCGTAAAACTTTGCTGGAGCAAGTTAAGGAGTTGGAAACAAAGACAAGAGAGCTGGGAAAAGCCATGCTTCGTGATAGTAATGGAAAGAGGCAAGTCTATGCTAAATGTTTAAACCAGACCCTTCTTTTCCTCTCCCCTCCCTGTTTCTCATTCACCATTAAAATCTGATTGTAGACAGGCAAATAAGGCTTCTTCTCCTGTATTATTAATTTATTGCTGTTCCCTTTCATATGTGTCTGTTCCCCCCACAGAAACCAGCCCTTCCATTTTCATTTCTCTTTCATTATTGCTGTGAGGCCCTGTTGGAAAGTGCTGCTCAGTCCCCTGCATGGTAACATGTAGTGCTCTTACCTGGTCACTGAGCCAGACTGGTTTTGAGATCACTTGGTTATGTCATCCAAAACAACAAAACAAACAAAAAGATAACCATGTCAGGGGAGGGAGCTCTCAGCAGCTCAAGATATAAAGACTGCAGCTAAAAGGAGAACTGGCTTAATCCATTGTGCTCTAGTACTTTATTCGGTTTCACCTTAAGGGTCTTTTTTATGCTTTTGCTTTTTTCACTAGAGCTTGCAGGTCTCTTGCCTTCAGGGTTCTCAGTTTCTCGTTGTGCCTCTCCCTTATAACCGCACCATATGGACTTGAATATACTGCTATTATTGAACCTTTCATTGTATAGAGAGAGTACGTGTTGTGTGGGAACTTTTGTCTCTTCTGAAAGAAGCTAAAGAAAATCATGGTGAGGCTTTTGCATCCAACAGTTTCATTTACCATCTCAGAATGTGGTTCTGCATCAGCTGGTCGGAAAAGCTCCCCAAGTTCAAAAAGGTTTTAGAACTAACTCTTCTGTTCCTTACACAATATGGCACCACATGACTTGCTAAGAAACTTCATGATCATTAAACTGGATTTTAGCAAACCTTATAAACTAGCAAACTGAGTGGAATAGGGCTTTTAAAAGATTTTGTTCTTCTGGGGCAGGGTCATCCTTTGAGCCTTTGATGTCTATTCTAAGGTAAACTAATTGCCATATTTTAGCTGCTGCTAAGACAAGCAGATAGTAGATTTTTTTTTTTTCAACTGAATTTGTGTGTTAATAAGGACTGGTTTTAGGGAAAATTACCAGGCAATGATTTACTGAGATTATGGTAAACTGAAAAGCTTTTAAAAAAGCTTGTGTGAATTTTAATGTGTTTATAAAATGTCCTTAGTGACCAGAGTTTGCTTTTCAGAGGCCGAGACAAAGTAAACACAGTGTTATTGATTAACATCACTTCAAAACACTTGGTATCTTCAGTTTTTGAGGCATTTTTCTGCTGCAATTTTGGATGCAGCAAACAGAGTTTAGAAATTGTGCTCACTAGCAAAAGTCACAAACTGCACATCAAATGATTTTAAAAGAGAAAGCAAACTTTGCAGCAACAAAGGCAACCTTCTATGCCACAATTGTAACCAACAAAGGCACTTAATATCAAGCATTTATTTAAATAATGGACCTTGTTCTTAGAAGGTTGAGCAGTCATTTTGAAGTCAGTTGAAGCCAAAGTGCTTGGTACCAAAATCAGGTAAGTCTGCCCAAACAAGAAAGGTGTAACCTGGTGTTGTAAAGTGCTGACTGATAGTGTGATTAGATGCCAGGTAAGTGGAACCCAGACCAGCAGAAAACTGATTGTTCCCAGGCACATGGCTCTGGTAATGAGCTCTATGGGTCACCTGGGTGTTGCTGTGGTTCCTGTCCATGCATTTATGAGAGGTTATCTTGGTGCTTGGTTCAAAGCATTTGTGTTTTCCTGCCAGTATTTAATGCCAGTTATTGACAGTCAGAGAGGAACGTGAGTCAGCTTTGTGCCTGGTGCATCCCTGAGTTGCAGGGTGGGTTGAATTGCTATTTACAGCGAGAGAGCGACAATCAGCATTTGATCTGTTTATATGTGCATGTCTGTGTCTCCAAGAACTTGATGGGTTTCTTCTCTGTTTACACACTGTCCTGACTTTCTGTAAATTTCATGGCCATGTTGTAATTCATTCATACACTCCATGTTTTCATAGCCTTTTGCTTTATTGCATTCTCACTGCAAACTCTTCCATCTGCATTCCTCCTCCATATAGCTTCACTTCATTCTCGAAACGCTTGCATGGAGATGATGTAAGGAATCCCTTCTGGCCTTCCTTCCCATTTTCCCTCCCCCTTTCTTTCCATGCATTTGTTTGTTCTCATTCCTAATTGCTCCCAGATTTTCTGGGTGGTCCATCTGTGAACTAGATAATGGTAGAGTGCCTCTGCCTGCTTGGAGCTGGTGTGCTGTGCTTGTGTTGTGGCCTCCCGACTCCTCTTCAGAGTTGTTCTGTCTTTTGTCTCTTTTGTTTGTCCCATGGCTCTTTCACACCTGCTAGAAATCGTGTGCTTGTCCAAAGGGAAGGGTGAAGGTGGGAAAGAAATAGAGTGGGAGCTTTCTTCAGTTAGTCTCTCTGGTTCATGCTCTTTATTTTTTTAAAATTTCCTTGAAGCTGGCGGAAACGTGTTCTAAGGTGCTCTGCTCTCCCCTCCTGCCCCCAGCCCCATTGCTCTTGGGATATTTCTGGCAATATGACACTATGCAGGAAGGGAAAGTAATGGGACTCCTCTCATTTCTAATAGAAAATAGAGAGCTGTGTAAAAACTGTACAAGTCAGTCTGTCACCTGAGTCCTTGGCTGGAAACATTCCTGAAAAAATGCCCTTTAGGTGCTGGTTTGTTCAGGCAGCTGTGGAAGATAAGCTGGCTGTCATAAGGGTCTATTTTCCTGGCCTACATAGTGGACAGTGTTTTTGTTCAGTGTTTATCACAAACAAACAACGAAAAAGTCACACCCAATTACAGATAAGAGAAGGATTTAGGGAACTAATTGCTTTTATCATTTCCTAGACCTTAGACAAAAAAATGAGGTGCAATATCTGAATGTTCAAAACTAATCTGCTAAAAAAAAAAAGCAGTTTTCAAAGCCTGGACTTGCACAACAGGATGTCAACAGTTTGCTGTGACTCAGCTGAATTGCTGCTAAATGTGGGCAGATACCACCTGGGTCTTTGCTGTGCTTGGGGAAGGAGTTCTGGGAGAGCTGTGTGTGCCACTTGATACCTATATATGCATATCCTGTCTCAGAGGATCTTCACCCTGACAGCTGTTCTTGCTAGACACATTTTTCTGGGCTAATAAAAAATGTCTTCACTAGTGCTTATTATATCTTTCTGAATCTCAGCCCCTTTGAACAGTTTCTAAAATTGAATTTGCTTGTATTGCTCTAAAAAAGCAGGTGCACATTTTTGCCGTACCAATGGCTGGGAATGAACAGCAAGGCAAGTGGTTGATGAGGGACTGTTTGGTCTGTGCAGGGCAGAGTGTCAGCACCCTGGGCACTACAGCTGGGTCCCAGAAACCTTGCAAACAGCATTAGAGTGATGCTTGCAGATTATAGCCAGTGTATAGTCTTGAGCTGTAACAGGTCATGCTCTTATTCCTTTATATGTCTCATCTGGACAGCTGAAAACTTAGGTTTGGTAGAAGCTGGGATGATCACAGAGTCAGATAACTCCAAGAGCAGAGAATTCATCAGGGGAAACATGTAGCTGGAAAACTGGCAACTCCAGAAATAGCTTGAGAAGCAGGAGAGTGAACGTGCAGTAAGAGGCTATGATGGATCCCACGCCATCCTTGTCTGCCTGTGGAAGATGAGCCCCCACACTTGCCCTCCCCAGCCTGGGCACCTGGCAGTGCTGGGCTGGACTCCAGCCCAGCTGTGACATGGGCACGCCTTGGTCAGGAAGGGAGAGGGGCTCCCTGGCACTCTCATGTAACAAAAGGCAGGATTTAACACTAAATTTTCATGAATTTGGAGAGGTGAGAGGGGCAGCTCATGTGCCAAAGCAAACATGGACATGAGGAGACACCTGCCCAGCAGATTTAATCATGTTAACATGCAAGATTTACACAAAGAAAACAAACAAGGTTTGTGTTCAAAAACAGCATTGAGTTCAGCTGCAAAGATTTTTGTGTCTTTAAATAAGTTTACAACTTAAATCTTGGTTCATAAAGGGCCAAACCTTCAAGTCCTCATTCACTTTTCACTCCATCTACCCTCTCATTGAAGTCAGCAGGAGTTCAGGTGGAGTAAAGCCTGATTAGGCACCAAAGCAAACTTTACTTTGGAAACCCATGTCACTTTATTGCTCCACTGGCCAGCTAATGGAGAGTGAGCAAAGCTGTGCAGCACCCTCTTTGCGACAGTAGATTTCCTGTTCCAGAGGATTTCTCTGTCTTGGAATTGCCAAAGAGCTCCCTTTGAAAGCAGCTTTTTTGGTAGTTTTTCTGTCCTGTTGTTAACTGGTTGGTGGGCAGGATTAGATTATTTGATACTGAAGAACAATGTGGCTTTCATGATTTGCATATTTTACAAGGAGCTGAAGGACCTCTCTGGGCTGTTGCAGAAAAGTGCCTGCATTGCTGAAGTATTGGGAAGAATTTCTTCAAATGAGTCAGAAATCTGGGGGACAGAGTTTTGTCTCGAACAAAGGTGAAGGGAAGTGACTACAGACCTAGCAAAGTATAGCAGCCGTGTGTGTTTGCACAGCATTTTTCAGAATTCCCCTTTACTCTTGCTGCTCTCAGACACCCACTGGTGATGGCTGTGGTGCCCTCTTTCATCTGTTTCATAAAACAAGTACTGTTTTTTCCAGTGTACCTAAAAAAGCAGCTCCCCACAGCCTCTCCATTGTCTTTCTTCAACAAGGAGACATGCTGGTGTAGATTCTCTTTTATTTTAGTGCTTCTCACCAGTTCTAACCCTGTTGCTTTGGTGAAAAGTTCATGGCCAGTTCTCACCCTTAGAGAGAGTTGTATTATCTGTCTTGGCCTCGGTTTTATTTGGTATGTGAGAGCAGGTTCCAGTCTCATTTCAGTAGCTGTGTGACCTGGTGGGTAATCAGTGAGCTGACACAGGCACCCCTGGAGATTTCCCTGCTCCACAGGCCCCTGGGGAGGAGCAAGAGGGCAACATGGAAAACCTGCCTTGTTGGGCTTGTGGCTGTGCAGAGAACTGAGTGGCAGAGGCTCAGCCTCCCATTGGCAGAAGCAGAGATGGTAAAAGAGACCTCACTTTTAAGAAATACACGAATGAGGCGAGGACCTGATCATTAGGATCAGGAGGAACAAGGCTTGGGCTTGTTGTATTTCAAAATACTCTGTGTCTGTATTGATGCACCCCAAGTTCCATCTGCTGGAATAGGGAGACCATGCCAGTAAGGGCACTTTGCATCAGCAGGTGCAATGAATCTTACTTGAATCAAACTCAGTCTTGTGCTTTCAGCTGGTTAAACAGCTTGGGATGTTTGGATCCCATTTGGACATTCTTAATTCATGAATGTGTTGACTTCGATGTATTTATTCAGGATACGCATGACTGTGACCTGAATCCAGCCCATACACTGCGGCTGAGCATAAAATGAGGTTGAAGAGGGGAGAGGTGTATTTTGGGTTTTGAGGTCTCAGCATCCTTTTTATCAATTTTTCCAGATGTTCTTCACACCATTTCTGGGAAGGAAAGGTGAGATTTCTCCACCAGCATACACAAGAAAGTGACTGGCATATTTACGATTTTTCCTTGCAGCTTTTCTAGTAAAAAGATATTGGACTCCTTTTACTAGCAAAAATCACATAAAATGATATCAGTGGTTTTTTTTTTAATTCTTTGATTCCATATGGTAAACATTCATGTATGGAAGACGGAAAATGCATGATTTTCTTTTATTCTACACTTGTCCTTTTCTCTGTCCCTTCTATCCCATATCAGTGAGGAATCCTCACATTATTTCCTTATTTTAATATGTACCCTTTATTTCCTAACCTCCGTGTGTGGGGCACTTGAAATTACCAGGTTTGATTCCACTTTGGGGAGGCTGTGGGGCAGAGCTGGCGAGGGACAGAGGACAGAAAGGGTTTCAGAACCTGGCCAGAGGGCTGAAGGGGGAATTACCATGTTCCCACTGGCACTGGGGACCAAAGTGCCTGCTTGCTAGTGCAAACCAGTTAGAGTTGACATTCCCCTTCTCCAGTGCAATTAATTATTTCCCATCCTTGTTGTACCTATCATGTAACCTTCAGGGAGATCCACTGCACAAATAGGGTTAAAACCTGATGACCCAGAGAAAGATTTAGAGCTGTGATCAAATCTGCTATCAAAGTCGAAGTTGATGGAGGTACAGTATTAGAACAAAGGCCAAAATGAAGTTGTAAATTGAGAAGAAAGATTAGGAAAAAGGAACATTACAAGATGAGAGTTAAAACTGATTAAGGGGCCAGTCTCTCTGATGCCTAATCCTGACTTACTGGGTTGGGCACTGAGGATCTCCACAGGGGAGGGAGGAAGAAATCTTCCCTCCAGGCTGCACAGCAGGAGAACTGCTCCATAACAACTGTTCCAGCCTAATGGCTTCAGCAGTCTGCCTGGACCCTGACTCCTCTGCTGGCTAACCCGGTCTCAGAAGAGAGGCAGAACAGTCTGCATTCTTCTCTCTGATTTGCAATAAAGGATAAAGTGCCAAGTTAAGCGTAGCAAGAACAAGAAAACACAAGTTGTATTAGGTGTTAAATATTTAGTGGACAATTACAAAATACTTAAAAGCTTAAAGAAAAGCAATTTGGTTTTTTTTTCAGTTCAGCCAAACGTCCTGGGCTGTGCTCTAAATTGTGTTCATGACACTTTCATCAAGGTTCAGTTTTTGTTGTTGCCCTAAGCTGTTCTTTAACTTTTCTGTAAAGAAAAGTAAGAAAAAAAGCTGATAGAAGGGGTTTAGAGTTTTTGAAGACAGAAGTAATCTTAACTTCAGGAAAAGTGTGTAAGTGAACTTCTATTAAACCAGTAAGTTTGGATTTTTAAAAAATTCACACACAAAAACCCCAAACCAGAAAAAATCTGTACACAGAGACCAAGCATGGAAAACTTCACCATCCATGGTGACTACTTCTGAAAAAAAATGAGTAGGAAAAGAATGTTATAATTGCAACTGTATTGCCACCTTATCTATAAA
Source organism: Pseudopodoces humilis (assembly GCF_049639895.1). Lineage (NCBI taxonomy): Eukaryota > Metazoa > Chordata > Aves > Passeriformes > Paridae > Pseudopodoces > Pseudopodoces humilis. The sequence goes on from NC_142201.1 coordinate 69,624,498, forward strand.
GGATATGACCAAGCACCCAGTAGAGTAAGTGCAAAGTGAGGCACTTAGGGACAAGAAGTCAACAGCACTGATACCAAAAGGAGGGTAGCTGAAAAGCAGCAAGCCACACTTCCCCTTTTCTGCTTCCCAGACATTTAAATTGGGTCAGTTCTCCTGTTTTAGGAAGGCTGAGGGCAAAACTGGGCAGCTTAAAGTTTTAAGTTAGTTGGCTTTAAGACATCTGACAATGATGTCTTCCCTCCACCCCCCAAAGAAATGCATATACACATGCTTAGTGTTTGCAGTTGGACTTGTTGTTGCTTGGAAATGGAAGGTACTTTGAGCAGAGAGAGACCTCAATTATTTTCTTAGGATTGTTGCATTTCAGAGAGACATGTGATGTTTAGCCCTGATATTTTCAGATGGCATTTTTTAAAGGTGCTTTTTACAGTGGGCTCACCCTGACCAGACACTAGGTGCCCATCAAACCTGCACTGTTATTCCATCTTGCAGCTGGCTGGCATTGGCTCTGTAGGACATGGGGGAAGCTTCTGGCAGCTTCTCCTAGAAGCCACCCCTGTAGCCACTCACTACCAAAACCCTGCTATGCAAACTCAATATCAATTCTAAGTAGTCTTTGAAAGAAGTTTAGGAATAACAGTCTCAAAAATGGAGGCTAGAATGGATTGTCCAAATGATTTTAGGAATCTAAGGAGGATCTGACTTTTCTGCCTTAAGACATTGTTAATGAAAAAAGAAAATGTAAATCATCTTTGCTTATCGTGAAGAGGAAAAGCTTTGTCCTGCTTTTATCCATACAACTTTAAGGACCAACTTGGAGAGGATTCTGTGGATTTAGAGTGGAGAGTTTCGCCCCAGTGCTCTCCGTATGATCTGTGTACTGCAAATGGAGGCTGGCTGAAGCTCGCAACACGTCTTGGCCTCCATCAGCTGCTGCAGGGTGATTCTGCTATGGGTACAAGGTGATGCAATAGTGTGCTGCCAAGCCAAATCACAGCCTGAAACAACAGTGTTTCCTCAGGGCTTTGGTGAGGGCCATGCATCCATGGGTTTGTTGATGTGGCTGTTAGGCTGGCTTCATAGTTACCAGAACCACTCGTTACCAGCCGTGGTCATACTGGCCCATCTTTGCCCCAACTGCTCAGCTGGATCAGCTCCACTCTTTGGATCCATGTAATGTGTGATCTGAAACAAGTGGGGTGGTGTGGTTCTGCCCCCCAGGTGTGGGCAGGAGCTGCTTTAGCCATCAGTCACCACAAGGACATCCATGGAGCTGCTGCTGAAGGTGTATGGCACTCTTTTAACATTTTCACATCCAGGCAGGATAAAAAACTTGAAGCTGCATGTGGGCTGAGCTCAATACCCCATGTTCTCATGGACTGGAGAGCTGGCTGCTCTCAGTATGCTCCAAGTCAGCCTTGCAGGGCCACGCATCCAGGTACATTTAATGCTTATTGGGCCAACATTTGGCTGGATAATGTCAAATACAATTTATAGAGAGGGAAGGTTACTCTGTGGCTTTCACATGTGCTTTGGAAATACCTGGAGGAGAGCTTGTTGCACTAAAGAAGGTCTGGAAGTGCTACACCATGGCACAGCATAAGAGCTCAGCTTCTCTGGAAAGTTGGCTGTTGCTGAGCCCTCAGCAAGGACTTAGTACTGCTTAAATTCTGGCTGTCTGCAGCAGGAGTCACCTCTGACAGGTAACTTCTGGTACCTCCCAGCCTTCACGTGGCACAGGCAGCACTTCTGTCTTCGTTCCCTTGTGGTTTGTGCCTGGTGACCCTTTGGTGTCCTAGTAGTGGGTTTTTATTAATGGCTTGCTGAGTATTTACAGTAAAATGCAAAAGAAGTGTGATTTGGGATGTCTATTTAAGCTGGATCCAGAGTGATTAAGGAGCAGTGTTTGTAGACGCTGACTCTGCAAAGAAAATGCTGGGTTTTTTATTTTTGTTTTACTGTTTATATGCCTTAGACACTTCCTTGTGAAATGCTCCAGAGATTTCCTTTGATTACATTGCAGCTTCATTATCAGTAATGCCTGTTTGCCTTTTAAATTAAAAAGACCTCCTACTCTGACCTCAGAGTAAAACATTCCTGCAATCGAATGCTAGATAACAAAAAATAACATCTCCTCTTTGTGGATCGAAAGAGAGAAGCCAGCAGAAGCCCTTCATTGCTACTTTTGCTGTTCTGTAGGAGGGCAAATCTCTCTGTGATGTCTCTCAAGTCCAGAGGATGGAGACAGAATTGCTCTCTGAGCCAGTTGGGCCTTTCTTCCACAGCCCTGGGATGTTTTGGGTGTTTGAGCACAGAGTTTTGCTGAACCCTCAGCCTTAGCGTGACTTGCATTTGAGATGATTTGCATGTTTTAATTTCGAATTCCTGGTCTGAAATGATGTTCTTTTTAATGTTCTCCTTACGCCAAGCCTATGAGCCTATGCTAGATATGTCTCTGCCCACTGTATAACTTCTAACAATTCTAAACTGAAAAAAAAACCCACTCTAAACCGAGGCCTGGGGTTGTTCTGGGGGAGTGCCCTCATTCAGCAGGGAATATCTGAGGAAGAACAATAGATCTCCTCTGGCCAATTACAAAGGTGTGGCTGCAGCCTCTGCCTGATGTATGGTTCTTGCTCTTTGTCTGCCAGGACTGTGATCGATGCTGTAAGCCTTTAAGCAGTGTTATGTTGCATGAATGGTGAGAGATGGAATAAATCCTCAGGAGTACCTGCTATGTCCTAGCAGCCAGAGAGGGATCTGCAAGCCCTCTTTGCCAGGTGATACTTGGGGAGGAGCCATTGTGCTTGAACCTCTGATTCTTCTTCAGAACACACGTCAGGGAGTTTGAGAGCCAAGAGACTGAAATGAAAATCAACAGTCTGCTTGTAAAGGATTTGGTGATTAGGATTGATCAAAGCTGGAGAGGTCTGCTTCAGACCTTTCTTCTTGCTGTTTTTATTTTATTTTGATGTGACTTTCAATGACAGAAACATGTCAGCAAGAAACGGCAAACTTTTGTGTAAGTTACTGTTTGAAATGATTGGAAGAGATCAGTTATTATGTTTTAATTCTAAAATTTAAAAAGAGAGAGAAGAGTATCCTCTTTTCCCCTCAAAATTTTGTACACAGGGAAAGATGACAAAGCAGAAAATTCCTGGTCTTTTACCTTGTGTTTAGCCACATGGGATATTTTGCAAAAACTTCTCCTCCCCTCCCTCGCTCTTTCCTGTCCCTGCTGTTGCAGTGCGAGGGTAACACATTGCAAGATGTTTCCTCCAACAGGAGAATAATGCAGGCCAGCCAGAGTTCCTCAGGCTGTCTTTAGCAGAGGATGTGGCAGTGGAAGCAGAGACTGAACAAGGATTTACCTTCTGGTTCTTTTGAAAAGACGTATGGGTAGGAGGGAGGCTGTGGAGTTGAGGACAGAACTTCAGCCTAAGCCTTGGTGGATTTTCTGGTTTAAACCAAGCTGTAAAATTGTTTACCTGTGGCTGTCTGCTGCAACACCACTGTAGGATAGAAGAACCAGTGGTGCTACACCTGCAGGCAGTGTAGTGAGGGCTTTGTAGGTGTTCATACGAAAGCTGCAGCTTTCTTGTCCTCTGGGCTTACCCATGGACACTGAGTACCTTGCACTGGAGAGACAAGCTTCTGCCATGAGCTCCTAGCATGTTTTTGACTGGGAAGTGTGCTTGTGTGCTTTAGTTGTGTCATCTCTAGCACTCCTGGTGAGGCTTCACTAGGCACCTCAGTTCTTCCTTCTGGAAAGGGGAATACAGAAACAAACCAAACATTTTCAAATATCTGTATCTGACTGAATTCTTCATAATCTAGAAGGGTAGTGAGTTAAACCCAGTGGCAACTTAGTGTATTTGCCTATTTGGCATGCTTCAGCTGTGTATCTCCTCTAGCAAATCGTTAACAAAACACAAACAAGAATTCAGCTTTTGTAAGAGAAAGAGGGCTCTGAATTTTTATTTTCCTTTTTTTTTAAGCTGGGATATGTGTTTGTTTTCTCAGGGAAGATCCAATTGTAAGAAACACCTGCATCCACTTTAACCTTCCGGTCTTTGTGATCCCTGCTTTTGCCACCAGTCAATTAGTGGACTCAGGAGAACATTCTGGGTCAAGCTATACCAAATACCACAAATCCTCATTAACGCTAATTAGTGCTTAGTAGATTAATTGGTGGTGAAGCTCATCTTTTTTTAATTACTTGAGCAAATGAGACAGCAGGACCTTGTGGTCAGCTTTGAATTATTCTGTTTGTTTTGATGCACCTCATTTGAATGTGTAAAGCCAGATGTTTGTTGCCTAGATTTAAGGGCTGTTTGCTTTTGTGAGGGATGAGAAGAAGAGAATACAAAAATAAAATGAAGGTCTCCATTGACACCTTAGAGCAATTCAGATAGGAAGATGGAAGAGTTATTGTATTCATGGAATTGAGCGCATTGTTATGAAATAACATGTTGCCTTTAGTTTACCTTTTGATTTGTCATTCACTTAATGAATTTGTGTGATGTTGCTAGCACAGATTTCCAGGCAGGCAGAAGTCACCTTGACCCTCTTATGAAGTCATCACAAAGGTATTCCTGGCCTGAGGTATTCTGCATTATTGATAGCAACTAAATCTGATTTTAGCTAACTTGACTAATGATTTTTTAAATCCCTTTTTTTTCTTTTCATAGAACCCTCGAAATCGGGACCTTTTAATAGTTCTTGTTTTAGTCAAGTATTTTAGTTCAAAGCATTTTGTCTGTGTCCTTTGTCCTTTGTATCATTACAGATAGATGGTGCCTCTCCCTTACCCCCTCAGAGGTCACTGACTAACCAGCTAAAGCATATTTCACTTTTCCCTTTCCATGTCACTGACTTCCATAAGAATGTCTGGGTTTGTGATTTCTTCCATTCTGACAAGATTTTTGAGTTCCTGAATATGAACACAACTGTCCAGTATTCAGAGTGGGATTTCATGATCCCTAATCCTTTTGCCTCAGTGAGTCTGAAGATGCCATCCTTAGACCCCATGGGAGTGTTTAGCCCTGGTTCAGAGTCAGTGGAAAGCAGAATTAGATCTGAAAATCATGGCTAATGCTTGGGATTGAGTTACAAGTGATATTTCTGTAAGCAAGGCCTAACCTGTTGCCTGTGAGTCCAGAGTTATCATTACTTTTGCATCCAAGTGTGAGGCAGACTGAGAAGTCTTCACTTTGTTACCTGTTAGCAGCAGGCAGAAACCTTTTCTGAAAGCAGGAACTTGGTATGAGTGCAAACAGGTAATAGTTAAGAAAGCCACTTCACTTTCCTTTCCTTTCCGGGTTTGTGCTGGGAGATCTAATATCTGTTGGTAAATCAAATACTCGTGCAATTCAGAAGAACTGTGTTGCATTACCTTCTGTGTATTAAAAGTTTATTATATAGTACTTGACTGATCTTGACTTGCAGCCTATTTAGTCATAGCTCAAACTACAAGTGCTCTAATTCTACTGTGAGTTTTTCTTTCTCTGCATAGATACAATCCAGTATAATTTCCCAAATGGGAAAATCAGATGTGACTTTAGTTTTGAACTTGTTGATTATAGTTAGCAATATTAAAGATAGCATAGCTTTGGCATTCATAGAGCTGCAGTGTGTCACTCCTGCTCAGAGGTCCCTTGACAGCACTCTTTCCTCCACACACTGAATGCAGAAGACTGAGGAGCTAAGCATTATTGGTCTGCACTTTTTCTATTGCTGCATGGTAGACAAGCAGACGAAGAAATTTCCCCTGTGCATTTTTCTGCTGTGGTTTATTCCATTCTCAGTGTAAGAATTTTGTGGCAAACATTGCTTATTTGTCCCCTACAACAAGTATTTTTGATTGGTTTAAGATTCCTTTTTTTAAATCACCCTCCTACTGAGATAAGAAGGACTCTTCCTACATGTGCGTTACCTGCAGAACATGAATAAGTATTGCACTTCTGTCATTCACAGGACAGCAGTGTGTTTAGACAGTGTTTCACTAAACAAGTTACCCAGCACTCTTCTGCAGTCAGCAGGAGGTTGTACAGCATCACTGGTTTGCACATGCGCTGGTAGTGGCTGGTTCTGCAGGCTGTCAACTTCCTAAGCAAGGAAGGTTAAAGGTTAGAGAACTCTCATGTCTTGCTTTTTGCCTTCTGTTGCATCACCCTTACCTAGTGATTCTTTGTAGTATGTTTTCCATCATGCTGCCTGCTTGGAGCAGGTAGAAACTTATTTCTGCATTTACTTGATTTTCTTACAGCCAGCAACTGGTCTTGGTTTTTTTAAGAAGTTGGGTCCTCCAAGATTTTTAGAAGCTTTCATGCTGTAACCCTGGTTTTAATGGAAACCTGTGATCCTTTCTTCTTTGAACACATGCAGGTCTCATGAGCCAAGAGTTGTTAGAGTTTGACAAACTCAGTTGGAATCAATACTTCTGTTTCAAAAGTTTATTATCCACTTCTGTTTTATGTTGAGGGAATACTACTGACTGCAGGCAGGGAAACCAAGCTGCCATACACATTGCAGGTATGATTCTGTGGTGCCAGGAGAAGGAGGGGAAAGAGACCAAGTGTCTGAAAATGCTGAGAGTTTGTAAAGATTTTGAGGAGGAGTCTGTAGGTTTTACAAGCTTCTCCTTTAGATGTGTGAACTTTGAGATCACAAGGAAAAAGAGAAGGATTCCACCCTTTCTTTTGTGGACACCTCATTATGCACTGAACAGAGGACTGTGAGCCAGGCTGTTACCCTAATGGACTATTAAGTGGAATATAAGCCTGCATGGCTGGATTACATATTACAGGCATCTCAGAGATTCTTGAGTTACTTTCCTGATTGAAGCTAGCAAACTGCTTTAGTGAAAGGGAGTTGTTTGTTTTAAACTGTTGTTAGCATGTCGACAGCAGCAGCTGCGCTTGCTGGGATTTCCATTTCATACACCCAGTGCATGTGAATTTGTAATCTAACCCAAGAGAGATACCAGCACTGGCATTCAGGTGTGTATCCATGTTTGCAGCATAATCAGTGGAATTGCTCCTTGTGAATAAAGATGTGAAAGAAAAAGCAGACTGTGAAAATGGAGACAGAGTGTAAATGTGGGGCAAGTGGGATAAAGGCACTGCAAGGAGCTGTACTAGCAAACAGATCCCTTCTATGCACTAGCTCTATCTCAGTGTTAGGAATAAGGGTGAGATGGAAAAAACCAGCCAGTTGTGGAGAATTTTGAACTAAAGTAGACTCTAATACCTTTCTGAAAATAATCTGATATTTAAGTTACTTGAAGTTCCAGTGCAATGAGATTTGAAGGCCTATGTTATTTTAAAACCCCATTGAACTTAGTGGGACCCATATACATAATTAAGTGCTTTTAAAGGCCAGTCACAATTTTTTAACTCCAGGCATAAAGTTCTTGATGAAATGAGTGTTGGGTTTTTTTTATAAAAATCGAAGTGGAGAGCAGCTCTAATAATTATTGTAGGTACATTAAACCTGTTGTAAGCGTACTGTGTTTTTCACCCTAAGTTTGTATTTTCGCTTTTTGTAAATTCAACAGGAATTTTTTCATGCCTCTGACAAGAACTGTGTAAACCAAAGAGGTTTCTAATAAAAGAAATTGGATAGAAAGGTTTTTTTCCATATGGGAGGTTAAAATGGGAGCGTTCTTTGGAAGGCAGAATTAACAATGGGTCCAATCTTTGGTTGCTTCAGGCCATTGTGCAGGTGTGATAGATGCCTTCTACCTTGTGCTAAGCTACAGTGCTTTGCTCCTTCTCTCTAAGGCACTTTGTGGATGCTGTGGTTCATGTGCATAATTTTAAAGAGAAATCTTCTTAATGTTCCGTATCACCCCATGTCAGACTTCTGATATGGTTTGTAATAATTTAAAGGCATGAGGCATTCAGAAGTCACAATGATGGTGACATTAGGAATGAATTAACCTAAAGTAGACTTACACAAAGTGTCCTTAGAGTGCAGGAGTTCTCTCAATGTGCAGTGTAAAGAAAGAAAATTCTTCTTCATGCTATAACCACCTTTAGTACTGACAAAGTCAAAGCTGCCAAGTACTTTAAACACAGGTGACTTTTACTTGAAAATTATCTGGTTACTCACTGGTGTGTTTTCTCTCTTTCTGTCTCCCTTAGCGTGAACGAACGTGACCATTTGTTAAAAAGGCTGGGCAGGAAAACTCCTCCGAGCCTTTTCCGTGCTCATTCTGTCCAGCAAAGTGTATCACGTAAGTAGCGGCTCACGGCCCCGTGTGTGTTTCACAGCGCCAGCCCCGCGTGAGGGAAGCGCAGGGTGATTATTTTTTAATTAAATTGTAGGTAGAGATAATCTAGCGCCAAGGCTGAGCTGCCAAGCAAGACACGTACATTTGGAAGTGGAATTAGCGTATCTGGCCCTAGGCAAGGGGAGCTCAAATGTGGTTAATTCCCTAGGATCAAATCAACAGGCCCAAATGATAAAACCCCAGTATGCAGGTTCTCTAAAGGTAGAATTCTGATAGTCTTAAGAACAGTCTAAAAAATCAAAAACTCTGCATAAAACAAACATTGTGATAGAGCCTAGCTTTAACAGAAATTATTTATGTATGAAATGTCATATTAGCTGTGGTTAGCTGAGAATACAGTGATGTTTCAGGGATGCCAGTAGGTTTCTGTGTGTTGCTGGTGAGGAAAGCCATGGCCTGCAGAGCTGCTTCTCTCCTGTCCCTCTTGATCCACTTCTGGGGGAAGAGAAGGAAAGTCACAAGTGACTACTACTGCTGCTTCAAGTAAATGGCATTTCTTGCTGATGTAGAAGTCATCCATTTATTCATCTTCCTGTGTCTGCTGGACCTGACAGGTTTTTGTCAGTGTTTTAAAGACTTCTGCAGTATTTAAAATCATCTCTAGCAGCTCTCTAGGCCAGATGCACTGAAGGACCATGCTGTCTTGAGGGACCAGGGAGCCCTTTCTAGTGAGAAAATGCAGCCTCTCCTGTGATGAAACTGGTGTTGTACTGGTGTTGTACTGCTGCACACAGAGCAAGGGGCAGATTTGGGGTTTGTATTGCCATTGCAGTAGGAAGTGACACCCCTGACTGCTTAAGAATCACAGAGGAGTCAAATTTCATTACTGGCTCTGTCTCCTTTTGTAGCAGAAGTGTTATGGCTCAGGTCATGGAGGCAGGACTGAGATAATACCTGAGGTATTCTTGTTTTCCATGGAAAATTTGACTAGAAGGGGTGGGACAGTGATGGATCTGATAGTCTTTGTCCTTGATAGAGCCTTTGGAAGGTGGCCATCACTGTCAAGGGGTGTAGGGTCTTCAGCAATCAATCCCATTACATCTGTGAAGAGAGGACAGTGAGCAGAGCAGCCCTGTGGACCATATTTCTACAAGGATTTAATCCTTTGTATAAAGGAGCCAGGGATGCTGATAGCAACATGGCTTTGGGCATGCAAACACACTCTTTGAGGAGATTCCAAAAGCAATGATTGGCAGAAGAAATCCATAAAATGCACAAATAAATGGCTGTCAAAATAGTCTGCTTTGGAGACTTACCACAGTCTGTGAAACCTGTGAAGCGGTGCAGAAAGGAGATGCACCAGAGGTAACTAGTCAGACTTCATATGTGCTTTTAGTCTCAAAGAACACATCATCAGGTTATTAGTAAATGGACAGCTTTTGGGAAAGAAAAATGAGATCAAAATAAACCCTAATTTGGATAACCAGCTTCCCTATAAATGCAAACGATTAAGTGCTAAATGAGTCAGGCCAATCAGGACAGGCTACAATCAGCAATCTGTTTTTCACGTGAACATAAATTTTGACTGTGAAGCTGTTAGGATTGAAAGATGATTTTGTGATGTATCCATGACTTCTGTCATCTCTTGTCAAGTACTATTTTCCAGTGTTGCATAGCTGCTATATGTACAAGGCCACGTGAAATCCAGGGAACGTATGTGCTGTTTTCACAAGCCTGAATTGTACAACTGTTTACTAAATGCTAGCGTTCTTCAAAGCAAAGAGTTGATGAATAGGGCAGTAGCCTTGACATGCCAGGCTGGTATCTTAAATCACACTACAAGTACTCTGTTTGAAGTCTTGAACTGTTCACATGTTTCCACCAGGCCCTAAATTCCCAGGCTGTGAAGACCAAAAATTACTTTTGTGATTTCAACTCAGAATCTGTTGCTTACATATAAAGCAGGAAAATGGTTTGCTTAGTTACAGCTGACAAAAGCTTAAGCAAACGAATTGCCTTGATCCAAACAAGGAATGAAAATGGGATTAAATTTCCTAGCACAGATTGTAAAGATGCAATACTCGGTTGGAAATTACTTTATTTTTGACAGCAACCATTTCCAATGTTTTGGGAGGAAGCAATGCTCAAACAGCTTTGTTTCTAGTTACATGGAAAGGAGAAAAATCTCACAGGGAGTTTCTGGGCTACTACTGGTGGTGAATGGTGGGAGGAAAGAGCTGACTGAGGGTGAGACTACACAGCCCTGTACAAGAGGCAGAAGATCACTCTGTGTGTTTCCTTAGCTCTCTGTTGGTGAGCCAGCCCTTCTCCAAAAGCATTAGCACAGCACAAGACCTTAAGGCATGATGTATGGCTGGGGTGCTCCCATATAGCATCAGGCTCTTCCGGATTCGGCCCCCAAAGTGGGCAACAGAGCTACACTGCCAGTGCCATGCGGGAGTGCCAGCCAGGATTAGTCTCTCAAGCACCTCCTCTCATTAAAGAAACTGGCTCAGAGTGGCTGCCTTGGAGAGTAGCCCCTGCCCATTTAGAAAGGTATGTCCTTTAAAATATTCACGGCTGTTTTTCTTGCTCTTCATTTTTGTGTTCCTGAATTGTGTAGAGCTGTCAGAAGCATGAAATAAATCTGTCTCTGGCTGTACTGTCAAAGATCACGTGGTTCCTTTCTACCAGTATAACTTCTGGGAAGTTTATGAAAACTTAAAAAAAAAATTTAAAACCACACACAAAAAGAAATGGAAGTGTGATGCTCCTGTTTGGATGGCATTGTCAGGAGACTTTAGTGGAAGAGTTGCATATAGTTGTCAAGCCCAGGTGCTAATATAAAACCAGCTCAGTGCAATCTCGTAGGCAGTGCTGCCAACACTGCTCCCCAGGCTGTGTTCACTTCCTGATGAAGGTGCCTGGTGAAATTGGTCATTCCCTGTTGCCATCTGCTTTGTGAAACCTCTTAAGAATGAGCAGGAGATGCTACCAGGCTCCTCTCAGATGTGTCTTTGGACCCTTCCCTTCAGCTTGCTTTGTGGCTCACCCTTGAGGGAAGGAGCAATAATGATTTCCAAAAACTCCCCCTCAGAGGGTTTGCTGGCAGTGAGGTTTTCTCCAGGTCTCCATCCAGATTCTTGCCTTTTTTATTGCTGTGACTTTGTGAGAGTAGCACATCCTTTAGACAAACTCTCTAGATGTAAAAGATGGCTCTTGACCTCCTCTTTCCTCCTGCATGACTGACCTGTGTCACCTGTGCCCCCAGAGCATGGGAGGGGTACCCTCCATCTCTTAGGAAAGTTCCACATCATCCCTCTAGAGTGGTTTCCCTCCCGTAATGCCCCTGCCGGTGTCCAGTTATCATTTGTCTCACTATGCTCTTTAAAAATGGAGCTGAGTCCTGCTCTGGTTAAGCACAGCTTTGGCAGAACTCCGCCTGAAACACCGATAGCCATGCCTGAGTGAGGATTACTGCCCTTGGCCCAGGCCTCCTATACTAGCAAAGAAAATCCCTCTTCCTTTGACAGAATATGGTGATTTCATAGAGTGAATCTGAATGCAGAGCATATGGTTTGCACCTTATTAATCAGTGGAGAAAAAGCACCTGTCATCTGAGGTTCGTTTCACAGTATGGGGGCTGACAAATAATAAATAATAATAATGTGTTCATGCTGAGGGCTCTAATCTCACCATTTATTCTCCACTAGCAGACACCTTCTACCTTTCACTTTTCTGCTAGTGCATTTTTATTAGAAAAACAACAGGGGAGCTACTTGGGATGCTTTTTAAACTCTTTTTCCTCTTATCTTGCATGTGTCTGAAATATAATATACATTCTGTATTTATTCTGCTTTTTTCTAAGCTAGATGTTTGTTAACTATTAAGTGCAGTTGCAATCTTTTAGTATCAATTTAGGAAAAAGAAATAGGAATGAATGGTTTAGAATTTGATGCTGTGGCATCTGAGTGTTTTCTACTTGCAAATAGCAGTAAGTTGGTATCTGAGACTAAAGACATGGGACCATTTGTCAGGAATTCCTCTTGGGTCCTTAAGAAAACACAAGCATGGTTTATCAGAAGATAAATTAATTATTTCTGTAAGCATTAGTCAAACTGTTCAAGATTTTAGGCAGCTTTCCCTTTCCCAGGCTAAATAGAAGATGGTTGCTGGAGAAGTCAAAGCTGAGTTAGCATTCACTTTTAAACTGGTAAATGTGAACTGTGACATCACAGCAAATCTCCTTAAAAACTCTGCAGAACCAAGTGTTTTGCCTGAGACAGAATTTGGCTGGTCAAGTGATACCACAATATTGTTTTTCATTATGTCAGAGAGTGCTATCTAAGAAGTAATATTTCCTAAAACAGACTTAAAAAAAAAAGTCCCTCACATCTCCCCAACTCCCTAGAAATTTTAGTGGATTTGAATATGGGCATTTTTCTCCAAAGGCAAACAAAAAGATGCATTTTATACTTTGGACTTACTAAACCATAATACCACTGCAGTATGAACTAGTGAAATGCTGCAGCAGATGAGGGTTCTGATGGGCTGCCAGTGACAACTGCACTTTGCTGGCTGGCCTAAACAAATCCTGGGACAGACAATTTGGGTGTATCAGAGGAGACTGCAAGGACTCTAAAATAAATCCCTGAAGTGACTAAAACTGTATGTTTTCTCCTCTCTTCTATGAGGAGATCTTCTGGAATAAAAAGAGCCCTTTCTGGTCCTGGTCTTGGAAGCTGTTGTCCATGAGAGTGCTGCTGAGCGTGCCCAGCGTTGCTGTCTGTGTTCAAGGCACACACATCGAGGTGGTTGCTGTAGCCCGGCCTGGCACAGACCAGAACAGCCATTGCAATGAACAGAAAAAGAGTGCATTAAATTAGAGACCTAATGGGAGACTAGATTTGGATCTACTCATAGAATATCAAAGCTTTAAGAAAACCCAACAGGATGCTTTTGAAATTCAGTAGATTGCCTGATAAACCTGGTACCAGTGAAACCTTAGATTCGATGAGAATGTGAATCTCTTCTTAACAAGTGAGCCACACTGACAGATATTCAAAAGTGCCCCTTTCCTCCATTAATAAAAAGTCTCAGACTATAAATGTCCTTCCTCTGTGAGGGTTAGGTGAGTTGTGCCCAGAAGGCTCCGAAGAAATGTGCTCCTTCCTTGGGCTGCTGCAGGACAGCTGATCAATGAGGGCCTTGTTCCCAAGGCAGGCTCATAGGTGTGGTTTTAAAACTGGAGTTGGGGGAAAAGTTCAAACTTCTGGAAAGTTCCCTAGTAACTGACAGATGGAAACTTCCATTGTTTGTGGATGGGGTCTGGGAACAGTGGAAATGTAGAGCTGCTTGGGGAGTGCAGGTGGGACTCGAGCATTTGCAGCATTTTGATTCCACAAGGCACAGTCAGCTGCCTAAACAGCTTGAAGTTCAATTTTAATTGTAATGTGAATAGAAAAATGTAATATGAACTCATCTTCCTGTATAGAGAGCTACAGGAAAAGTCTTATATGAACTGCCAAATGTTGAGCTTCAGCTGAGAAGCTTTGGGGTCACAGCCTTTCCCATGACATATGCACAAAACCCTTGTTGCTGGTAGTCCAGGATGGATGAAGGACATGAAGATGTAAGGATACCGCTGGTGTTCTTAACCACAGATCATCTTAGCCTGAAATTTTTTGCTGCATTAAGGTGTTTCCTATTGGTGTGAGGGAGGTGAACAGGTTCCTTTGGCTGAATTTTGCACTGGCGTTGCAGAGTGATTGGGCTGCCTGGCTGTCTGCAGGCCTGTGCCGGGAATAGGCAAGTCATGGGAAGATGAACCCAGGACTCACTTGTGTGGTCAGTGCTGGGCTTGCAGTAGTTATGGCAGTTGAAGACTCCACTACACTGGATAATTTCATGGATAAGTAAATATGGCGGAGCCACCTCGATGCAAGTTGTGTAATGGGACATGGGCTTCAGTCTTCTAGGGCTTAAGCTTGTGGTCTTCGACCAAGTTGACTTATCCATGGAGAATTTAGCCAAAAACAGGATGCTGGCCCTTCACATGGAACAAACTGGAGGTGTTTGTTTAAGTGTGAATCTACCCCTTTTAAAATGAAAGCCTGTTTTGTACATCATACTTCCTTTGCAATGATCCAGTATGGACATGCTTTTTTTCCAAAAGACTGCACTTTATGAATGTATTCTGTGAACCTTCAGCAACAGGCAGGAAAAGCTGTGCCTCTGTAGCAGTATGTATATTGGCATAGAATCACTCAGGGAAAATAAAATGGGATGCTGGGATGATTGGTCATGTAATCAAATCAAGGTTCCTGCTGTCCTGCAATCACTTCTGCGAGGGAGATGTGACTGGAGCAATGTGACTGTATTTCTGTTTGAATCCCCTCCACTTACTGGCAAAGATTTTCCTGTGATGCTTGTGACTCGGGGTGTCAAGAAATCTCCTGTCCTTTTCCATAGTTTTCCATTCAGAATTTTCTGTGGGGCCACATCTGCAAGTCTGTCTGCTGTTGCATCATGTTGCCCCATTAGCTTTTTGTGACTGTTTTACCAGCATTGTGGTGCTCTGCAGATGCTATCATAAATGTCACTTGCCTGTCCACAGTACTTCAAAAGAAATCAGACAAGTGGTTATTTTCATCTGAGCAGTTTCTAGGGAAACCCCAGGATTGTGCTAGCTAGCAGGATTAACAGAGTAGACACTTCCAGAATGTGTGTTTACTCTATGCAAAATATAAGTGACTGGCTGAGAGAATCAAGAGTTTCACAGTGTCATTTGTCAGATGCCACTTGAAAATTTGTTAAAAAATCCTGAGGGGAGTTAAAGGGAAGATGTGAGAAAAATCTGGTTGTGAGCTAGACATTCCCACCTTTCTCCAGAGAAACTGCTGGTATCAAGCAGACTACAGAGGAGTCAAGCCAAAATGCAAATCTCTACTGCTCTGTCAAGTCTTTAGAGAAGCTCTGCCACTATGGGAGTACTATGGGAGTGTGTTCAAATCAATCCGTAGCTTATTAGGTTAACTCAGAGGGCATTGGTGACTGTGTGCACTGACCTGGCCTGGGGAGGGCAACAGAGGGACAGAGCTGGCAGCAGACACCCTTTCTGTGCCACATGGGCAATGCAGTGCGCAGCTCTGAGCATCAGAAGCACAGCACAGAAATTGAGATGGTTGCAGTCTCAATTACATAACTTCAGTGATGCCTGAAACTGTTCCTAAAAGTGGTCTGTGCTTTTGAGCTCAACTCCAGTAACTGATTTCTTTTTTCTTCCTATGCTTTTTCAGATGGGTATGCATTTTCTCAAGAAGAACACGGTGTTGTTTCCCAGTCGCAAGTTGTTCGATCCTACGATACAACCAAAAGGAGAACAGAAATAGAATAAATTATTCTTTACTTGACAGGTGGTGGGAATAATGGGATTTGGATCAATGCATCCACTGTTAACACATTCTTGACTAGGTTTGGTGGCAGCAGCCAAAACACCAGAGAACTAATTTCTGTGGCCTTAGCCAACAAGTTTCTGTATTCTCCCTGCAAACCTTGAGTGCATATTGTGGGGGGAAATCATTGTTTGACTCAGTCGCAAAGCTCTCTGCCTAAAGTTTTGTTTATGTTGTTATGAAGCATTTGACTGTGCTATGTGAGGTGTGAAATTAAAAACAATGTTTTACCACTATCTAAAACATCAGCATAAGGTTGTTCTGGGGGAAAAGTAGAAAATGTATGTTCCATGAGAAGTCAGCCTTTGCTTAATTGGAACGGGGTGCTGAGATTTCCTGTTTTCTTACACACAGACCAAGTGCACACAACTGCATGCAGACTTTACTCCTTCTTGTATTCACTGTTTACTAATTTGGCTGAAATTTTCAACAGACCATTTGGAGTGAAATTTTTGATCGCAACACAGTTTGTAGCTAAAAATGCTTATTTGCCTTCTTGTGACAGAATAAGACAAGATAGCAATAAATTACTTAGAATATTTCTTGCCCTTCAAGATTTATTAGGGTTCTATCTTAGCTTTTTGGAACCCAACTAATTGCTTACTCACACAGCCAGGATGTGGAAGTCAGAGCTTGGCAGGGCAGCTGTCTTGAGTGCATGGCATTGTACACAAAGATGAACTCAACTAGGTGCCTCCTCATAATGCTTCATGATGTATTTGAATGTGCGCTTCAAATCCAGCCTGGGGCTTCCCTCCATCACCCCACTCCCAGTTTAACAGTAGAACAAAACAGTGAGAATTTTAATTTAAAGGTATCATCTTGTCAGATACGTTGATAAGATGTACATCTGCATAGGAGGCTGATAGTGTAACCCTAAAGAAGCCTTCCTCTGGCCAGGTAAGGGAGATTTGCAGAGGGGGGCAGGAAGGGATTACACATGTGCATGCACACACATGGACACACACAGAGCTGGCCATTCTGAAGAGAAGACCTGCTGTTTGTTTGTTCAGCCAAACCAGTCCTTCTTCTAGAAATGATCCATCAACAGGCTTCCCGAAACTCTCAGACCCATGAGCCCTGGAAGGAATGCTGGCTCCATGGCCTTGCTGTGCCAGTGGGACAGACATGCTGCTGCATAAAATTAATTTAAAATTTGGAATTAAAAAAAAAAAAAAAAAAAAAGCAAAAACTGGGGCATAAGTTAAAGCTGAAAGAGCTCTTAGAAAGCTTATGCTGTCCTCCAGACAAGTTCTATTAATTTTAGTCGCCAAGACATGTTTCTGAACAGTATAAAGTAAATACTGTTGTGTTTAAGCCAGGCTTCGTGGTTAATGTATATACTACATCTGTGTATTTGAAAAGCTGGCGTTGTTTTTTGCCCTATTGACCATCATCCAGAATTTTCTATTGATTTAAATATATCCGAAAGCAATTTGAATATGAATGTTTATGTTTAGCAAAGGAAAGGAAAGCTCCAGCCTGGCCTACTGGTTTAATCTTCCTTAAGGGTTGTGAGTAAATGCCAGCGCTCAAGTGCTGTAATTCAATTTCCAGTGCCGTCTCAGAGGTTCAGAGTTCCCTTCTATTTTAGAAAAGGCAAATTTTGCTCCTGCAGCGCCAGTCAGGATTGGTCTTGGATTAGGCTGATGACAAAGAGGGAGAAGTCATCACCTTCTTTCTGCAGTGCTAATGAGACAATTATGCAGTAAGGAAAACGTGCAAATAATTTTGCCATAGGCATGAACGTCAAGGGGCCAAGTGTGGATGTATGTATTTTCTGGGAGAGGAATTTTGTTTAAAGGCACAGATACTAGTGCAGTGAATAAATAAGGGGGGAGCAAACCTGATCCCAGGAGTTTTTAAATCTTAATGCTGATATAACCTGTTAAACACTTCCTTTTATTTAGAAACCAAATCTGTTTAGGAAATGTGTGGTGTAAGCCTCTCCTCAAAACCGCTAATTGTTTCTTCCTTTTGTAAAAACACAAGGAAAATTAACTTCCCACCAAGGCAAAATGAGATCAGCTTAGTCTTTGTACTCTAAGCTACACGCCAAACATTGGCATGTAAACAATTTGGAGGCTTTTCAAGAGTCTGCAGAAAGAAAAACTTTTGAAAGCCTTTGGATAATGAAGAATGGCAAGTAAATGTGTTAAGCAGAGAATAGAAGGGATCCCAGAGTTTTTTCTGTTCTTAACTTAGGGCAACAAAATTTTACAGAACATAATGAAAGGTGCTGGGGAGGAGCAGCTGTCATCTGATGTGATTTATTTTATTAGTGCAGACTATGGGCTGTATCATTTTGACCTCCCTGTAAATTGAGGTCAGTGTGTGTCACAAACAAAAACCCTCCCTAGTGTGAATGGTGGCTTAGACTGTGGTACGTGTGTTGGTTGTCAGCTCAATGGGAATTGCACATGGGATTTGTCACAGGGCTATACAGTATGTGACACTGGGGCTAGTGGGTCAGACTTTATCATCACTGTATGGCCTTAATCTCTAGCTGAGTTAATTCTGTAGAACCCACCCAGGTCAAGACCTGGCATTCTTCTTGTTCTTTGCAGTCATTACAGGAATTGATGTATTTAATGTGCCGTAGACTGGGTGTTGGAGTTGCTTGTCTTGATGAGCAGTGGTGAGGTGTATTCGGGTGCCGTGTTAGCAGAAGGAGAATGACAGCTGCTCTGCATCAACAGAATTCCTTGTTCATTAGGGCAAATGCACGGAGCAGTAACAGCAGCCTTTGAAAGTGCTGTGTGAAAATATTATCAGCTAGACAGGGTATTGGAGCAGAAGGAATGGGGGATTTCTGCGTGACTGTCCAGGCTGAACTGCTGAGGGTTAATCAGAAAAGGCCTTCCTGAGCCGCTCTCTGCATTAACCAGAGGGAGATGGGTTTGGATGTTCAGATGGAAGTGGTGATTTTCCTGCATTAGATTTGGCTCTAGTTGCTGCTTTTTATAACATCATAATCACAGCTTGCATAGAAGCTGCTGCTCCTTTAATGATTGCCTAGTAGCAATTTAAAGCTGGCGAGCGGGAGCCTGAGCTGCTCTGAGCACTGCTGAGAAGTCTGTTGACATTTTCTCTTCCTTGACAGGGCTTCAGGTCTTGCTGTAGGGAGCTAGAATGGGAAGTCAGTAATAATTTGTCAAGGAGAAATGGCGAACAACGAATAAAAGTATCTGGGACAAACTAAGCTGCTAGTGTATCTAAAAATGTGTGTAGAGTTAACGTGAACTATATGGGCTGTAAATTAAGATAACAGTCAAGCCTCGCTAATCTGCAGTTCACTAGACTACACACCTCTTAGTGCATGCCAAAACTGTGCAGTCTCTTCCCCTGCCTCAGCCAGCAGCTCTTAGCAGACGCTGCAGGGAAGTCTTCTGTTACCAAGATTACATTATTTTTTACAGCATGTACTGGAGTGTGTTTGCTGGGAGACAGTCATAAAAATAAAATCATAAATAAAGAAGTGAAAGCTTTATTTATGTGAATATGTGAAATGTGGGGACGTGGTCAGTGGCCACACAGGGTACAACTTGGCCCTCTATGGACAACCCAAGAGCCCAAGAGGTGCACAATCCTTGCACTGTCCCTGTCCTGCAGGCTTAGTTTGCCCTTTTGGGCTAACTCACTAAGTCTTCTGTTTTCACATTAACTCCAGTCATCAGTGAAGATAAGTGATAACTCTCTTTACATTCTCTCTTGTTTTATAAATAATGACTTAATTTAATCTTTAAATGCTCTGAGGAGTATACTTCTCACAGCTCAGGTTTGAAACAGAGCAAGGCAATGAGTGGGTGGTTGTCCCTGAGAAGCACCTTGGGTTTGTCAGATTTCTCATTAGTGTTAAGCACTGAGGTTAGTTTTGAATCATCACACAGTATCAATGCCTTAAACTTCAGTCAGGTTGCAGGAGAGCTCTTTGTGTCCTGTTGAGTCTAACAAGAAATGGTGATGGTATGAAATACCTGAGAGGTTGGAGAGGAGCTGTGTCTATGCTATAGCCTGGTATTTGGGTAGCAGTCTGCTTCTAAAACGTGGCACTGACCCTGCACGTTCCTCAGGCTCCAGACAGTTGGACCCCTTCTGTTGTGTCAGGAAGGATTCTTGTGCTCACCTCTTCCCAGTATCCTATAGACACCCAAGAGAGGCTTCACTACATTTCAGCATCTGTGACCAGACCTGTGTGTCCAGAGAAGGCCACAGGATAGGTCAGTACAATAGGTGACAATAAAATAAATCCATATGGGTACCTTTTCCATATGTAGCAGTAAGATTAATGGAGGCTTTGAGCTTTGTTGGCAAATGAAAACCAGAAACTGCCCTGCACTGCTTGGCCACACAAGTGAATCCCAAAGGTGATCGCTTCTCAATGACCTGCAGGAAACCTAGACAGCCTGACTGAGTTTATCTGGCCAGGAATGTGCTTTTGGATGGGCTGTCTGGAGAGGTGAAGGGACTGGGAAACAAAACAGATTGGCCAAGACCACTGCTGCTGTTAGAGGTTAGTGAGGGGAGGGATTCCTCAGGCATCCATGAAGAGCTGTGATAAAGCTGATTTCTTTGGTTCCTTCCTGTGGCTCTGGGAAAGGAGCAGAGATTACCTCCTGAAGCTGAGTTTCTCTCGTACCAAGTTGAATCCTGGGCTCGGAAAGAGTCCCTGCCAGAAGTGTCCTCTGCTTGGCATACTTTGGCTCTAGCAGGTTGTTTCCTGGGTTATGAAGATTGCTAAATTGTTTCTTGGTTTATGAAAATTGCTAAATGGTTTACGGGTTCCTCTTTGCCTCATGGACTCACCAGAACTGAGCACTGGAATTATTTCAGTCCTGACTGACAGTCCGTCATGAAGAGTTAGTGGGATTTCTGCCTAGGTGTTGCTCCTGGGCAGGTTCTTGTCCCTCAGGCCAGTGCAAGGGGCACATTAACCTGGGGACCTGGATCTCTTTGTGATTAGTGTATGAAGCCCAGGGGTTGTTTCATTTGGATTCTTGGCCTGCTCGTTTGTGGTGTGAACTGAGGGTAAAGTGGCTGAGTACTGGTATTTTTCCAAAGCCTTCCTTTATGTATGAAGAAGATGAGATAAGTTCTCCTAAAGTCTGCCACAAGAGGTCCATTCTCCTTCAGCGTCTTTGTAGCTACTAAAGAGAAACAGAAGTTGGTAAATGACAAATTCTGTGTGGGCAATCCCAGCTCTGGGCAATCACTCAGAAGTCTAACGATGAAGAAAAGTGTTAATATATTGCCAAACTGTCACTATGCATAGCTGGAAGGTCAGCACCCTTGTAATTATGGAGCAATGAAGCCAAGGGAAAAAGCCAACATTAACAGAAAGACATGATTGTTTTAAATCCTAACTACCTTACTGGGTGGTTTTCCTGCGAAGATGTTCCAGATGTTGTCTTGGCATAAATTAATCAATTTCAAAACATCTGCAGGGTTTCTTAGAAAACATGGAGTTCACCAGACAGTGCATATGCTCTCCTCTGCCCTTCTGGTTGATATGTTGATTCAGAAAGGGAATGAGGATACTTGCTGTTCTTACCGTCAAGAGTTCATAGATTGGAAAGCTGCTCAAAGTTGTTGCTCAACTCTTTTTTTTATTTACTTTTTTTTTTTTATAAAGAGCTCCAGTTATAAAGCAGTGAGGCAGCCAAGCCCTCTGGGACTGTGTACATGTGTGTGCTGGAAGAGTTGTCTGACTTGAAAACCGCCCCCTGTCCCTCTTTCTGCCCCCAAAGTGCAGCCCATTGCACTGGGAGGTCAAATATTCAGCGTCTTGAGTGACAGGGTCTTTAACAGCATCTTTTTCATCAGTGAGCCAAGTCATGTGCCCACTTGTCTGTCATATCTGTACTCGAATTGCTTAAATATTGTTTCAGATGGAGACGTTTTAATCTGGATATGCAGAGAGGAGTGATGCTGTGGGGGGATGTTTAATTGGCTCCCAGCAGAGCAGCAGTGGTGTGTGGGTTTTTTTCCTCTAGAAGTGTTACCATTTTCAGGTCCTATTAATGTCCTCTGGTAGTTTAAATACAGCATTGCATTACAGTGGAGTTTGTTTCCCTCCCAGACTGAATACAAATGAAGGTCATTTACTTGTATTTTTAGAAGGTTCAGAAAACTTAGACAATTTGTAGCTTTGAACAGCATTGTTGACTGTTGTATGTCTGCACAAAAATATTTCCAATAAACTTTTATTAAAGCAATCCAGTGGACCGAGGCTTGTTTGTTTTATCCCCCCACAAGCTTTGCAGCAAGAGTTCAGTGTTAAATACATTTGAGATTTAGCCTGCAAAGCTGGTGAATGGATTATTTTTATTTTTTCACAGCCTTTTGGGTGTGTTTTAAGGGCCTGCTCGTTAGAACAAGGCTTGAGTTCCTTTAATAGGTCTCAAATCAGGCCCCAAATGCAAGGCTAGAATGGGAAAATATGAACTGGTAGTGATGAACTGACAGCAGGTACTGGTATTTGAATAGTGTCTTCAGGGGGAAAACTATCTTTTTATATAAGCTGGATAGGGAGAGATTCTTCTTCAAATAATACACTTGATCTCACCAAGTGAGAGTGATCTCTACCAAAATAAAGCTTGGAAGTCTTTTGTCCCAATTAAGTCACATAGACACAGCAGGGGAAAATTAAGCCCTAAAAACCCTCCCTTGCCTCCTTACTTGCAGCTAAATTTGCAAGAGGCTTTTTTAACACTGGCCCTTCAGGCTTCTGAGTCTGGGGGGGAGCACGGTGTGACAGTGCAGGGAGGTGTGAGGTGAGGCACGATGATTCCCTCCAGAGCACAGGACAGGCTGTTCCTGCCCACTCGGGAACATCACATCGCTCTGCTGGTGGTGCTCAGCCCACGGTGCCGAGCTCGCTCGCGTTGCCAGAGCTGGAGAAGTGACTCTGGAGCTCCCTGGCCTCAAGCAAGAGCAGCAGCAGGAAGCACCACACGAAGGCTCTCATGTCCCAGTAGCGCTGCATCCACACGCACCAAGGGACACTTGGCAGCGACTCGGGAATGGGACTCAAGTTCTAGCTGAAGTTAAGTTTGCAGGAAAGGTTGGCCTTGATTTTTGGTGACCATGGGGAGCATGCACTATAGATCCCTATAGAGAATGAAAGGGTATGAGCTTTAACAAAGAGATCCTTTTGTCTAAATATTAATAGATGCTGGAATTAAACAGATTTTATCAGGAGCAAAATGCATATTTATATATAGTTTGGCTAAAATTTTTCCCCCTTAGGGTGCCATAATTTGAGGAATAGAATTTTTCCTAATAGATTTCTGGCAGAACCAGTTTTTAAAAGCATAGAGAGACTTTTTTACAACAAATTATTTCTGTATTTTTTTTTAATTACAGAACAGAAAGAAGCTGTAAGCCAAATCTCCCCTCTTCCCTTAACAATTCATTGCTTGAGCCCATTTCAAAACATTTTTATCCCAAAAGCCAGACCGGTGTCCGCTTTTCCTTTGCAGGGAAATAAAAAGAGAGTGATGAACTTGTGCATCCCTGTTTTGCTGCAATAAATGCCTGCTCCTTCTCTGGGCCTCCATAGCTGCAGCCCAGCCTGCAAGCATGTAGCAGCAGGAACTGAGCTGTTTGTAAAAGCTTCCCACACATCTGGGCAATCAATTATGCCAAAATAAAATTGATGATAAACCTAAATAAGCCTTATTCAGTTGGTGGTGGGAGAATTGGATGCTCAGCCCCCTGTTCCCTGCACTGTCGTCTCTTTTACAGCACACTAAAAGGGAAATAATTGTCAGAATTGTTAAAAATAACGGATTGCTGCTTAAACCCCTTATTAGATATATTAGTTGACTAATCACCTCCGAGACTTTCCCTCTAACAGTCTGACAGGCAAGGCTGTGAGAGAGCCTGGTGCTCATGTCCCAGAGCCAAATATTTGCCGGAGCAGCTGCTAAGTCTGTTGACGGCAGTCTTCAGTGCCTCATACCAGAACAAAGAAGAATCAAAGTCCCTAAACCTGTAGATTAATGCTCAAGTCTGAAATGGGAGCATTAAAAAATAAAAGTGTAACTGAGAAAGGTCCAGCTGAGGAATGTTAAGCAAGAAGATTTCAGAAACATAATCCCTTTTAGTGAGTGCTGCTGTGGCAGTCCCCAGTCACCAGCCCTCCCTCCAGCACCTCGTGCCTCTTTGAGTTTCCTCAGCATCTGGGGTGCAGCAAGTCCTTAGAAACCTGGAAGGAGCAATGAGTTTCCTCCTCAGCAGAAATACAGGACTGCAGAGAAATGAGGCTTTAAAAGTCCCTGAAAGACGCTGCTGGTTTTTGGCTGTCCTCGCTGGGCAAGGAGCTCAAGGGCAGATGGGGAGGGGGCTGTGTCCCAGGCAAGGGAATGGTGAGACCTTGCTGCAGTGGCCATACCTAGCCAGGACGTTCACCATGAGGAAGCTCATGTTGCATTTTTCCTGCCATGACTCTCTAAGGACAGTGGGGTGATGTCAAAGAAGCGGTCGTGGTTCCCCTCTGTATTTCCCTTGGTGTTTGGTGCTGCCCCTGTGAGAGTGTCATGTCAGAGTGGTGGGGCCACTGAGCTTCCTGGGTCACACAAAGCAGCCCTCAAGTGAGGAAGCTTTCAGGGCAAGCTGGTACTTCAGTCCTGCAGTGGTGAGTCTGGGAGCCTCAGCTCTCACAGCCACCTTGTCTGGTGTCTCCTTGTAGGCACTGACATACAGCCCCATCAAAAATGTCCAGCACAGCTGTCACAGTAAACCAAGACTGCTTTGTTGATCCTGTGGAGCTGCTGGTACTTGCTGGTATCCAGTACAGGCAGCAGGAGCACCCCCCAGTCCCTCAGGAAAAAAGGCCTGGAAGAAAGGGACTGTGGGCTGGGTTTGTATATTGTGCTGGTTTTGTAGCTGTGCTGGTCCATCTCACTCCTTCCTCTCTCCACACTGTGGAAGGAGCTGCCTGTAAGCTCCCTAATACATGCCTTAGTCCATAAAAAGCCAGTGTGATCCTAGTGCCAGCTTTTGGATGTGCCAGGTATCAGAGCTTGAGCTGCCTACTGCTCTCATAGCTGCTAACGAAATCCTGTGGAATGCCTGTCTGTATTTGCCCATCCACAGTGAGGGTGGCACATCAGCTTTTAAACTGAGAGCCTGATTCTGACTGCACGGTAGATATACAGCAGTCGCTTTTGGTTTGCAGCAATGTAAATTGAGAATAATTTTTTCCCCCATAATGAGATATTTACAGTCATGCGTAGACTGTCTGATTGAGTAAAGTCAATAGGACTCTGTCTCTCAAAAGCAAATATTGAGGGAATTAGCAGCTGCATAAGCCAATATTTACCATTTGGGTATTGAATCACAGCAGAGACTGCACAACACGCTGACATCCTCGTCTTGTCCTGCAACAAGTCAGAGCTGCCCTGGTGCCAGAGTCTGCAGCACCAGCAAGCTCTGGGAAGTTTGTGGCCGAGCTGACCTCAGCTTTCAGGCTCTTCCCAAATCTGATGGAAGGATGTTGGATGTTGGGTTCAACATCCCAGGAAGTGTTCAAGGCCAGGATGGAACACTGAGCAACCTGGTCTAGTAGGAGGTGTCTCTCCTGCAGGGGATTAGAACTAGACTATCTTTGAGGTCCCCTCCAATCCAACCAATTTTGTTATGATCCTGTGAAGCTCAGTATCTTGGAAGGGAGACAGAGATGTATTTTTATTTTATTGCTGCATTATTACTGTTTTCTGACATGATGCCCACTTGCCCTGGTTTAATAGCATTGATGGGATCCAAAGCAGTGCCTTCCTGCTTTATTGTTTTCAAATTAACCTAGAGAGGCAAACCAGGGTGGGCCATGCCCTGAGCTGGTTCAGCATTGAACATGAGGAAGGCTTGATGGAAAGCAACTTATCTGTTGAATTAAACATTTTTCAGCTTGATGCATCACTGTTTGCCCTGATTTTGCTGGAGGTTTTCTGAAGGACTGATAACAGCCAATATGAGACTATTGACTTGAAAGTAAAGGATTATCACGTTTAGGAGAAAGATGTTATTGCTATTATTTCTCAAGTGTTTGAAATCTCTTTTTGCTATTATAAGCCTAAACAGTGTCTCTGCAACAGCCTGTGATGGCAGACAAGATTTCAAGGTTTCAGGTGAGTTTTCTTTTTTATTTCCTGGTGTGTTTTGGACAATACAAACAGAAAGCAACGGAAAAAGTGTCTTTGGTGAGCTGGATGTGCCCACCGGGCCTTGCTCAGTGCAAGAAAGTGAGTGCTTTGAGTTGTTACCTGCGTGGCTTCATCTCATCAGAAACAGCCACCAAAATTGATTAAATTAAAAGTATTCTTTTTATTAATATTATTGTTATTGTTATTGTTATTTAATTAAAAGTAGAGTCAACTAACTTTCTTTTGGCAAAGACAGGGGCCAGTACAATGCTGGAGGCACTTGCAGTCTGAGAGCTGTGACTCCTGTTACACTCCAGAGAGGTTTGTCTCCCCTCTTCTAATGAAAATCAGGGAGTAAGAGGATACTCGGCCTCTTGCACACCTAGCTACTTTTCAGCCATGCCTGGTGGAATGTTTGCTGCCTTGCTCTTGTCTTTGGAAGATGTCACCTTTGATGTTAAGTGGGAAGGTATTTTCCAAGTGAAGCTGTGCCTCTGCTCATGAACCAGATGCCCAGATATTCCCATCCAGCACAGCTGCCCCCACAAGAGGTCTGGCCCAGCAGGGACAAGCAGGAGATGGAAATGACACAAGGGAAAACATTGTAAACCAGCCAGCATGGAGAAGCTGGAGAAGGTGAGAGGTGCAGGGTCACAAGTCAGGTGAAAAAGGCCTGGGGTCAGGTCTGTGTGCTGAGATTTTCCAGGTGTAAAGGACAAATTAAGCCAAGCAATTAGGACAGCATTTCTGTGGGCAAATCACAAAACCAGTAAGTGTTGGCACAAGAAGGGGAATCTCTGCAGCAGGGGGAGCAAATCCATCCCTGTGCCAGGGCTGTAGGATGTCCTGGGGATGGGGAAGGGGAGAAGCTGTGTCCTGAACTGGGTGTACCCCAGGAGATGGGGACACTGGCACACCTCAGCGTGCTGGGACAAGACATCACCTGTGCCAACCTCGCCTCCAGGGCTTGCTGGGAGGCCAGCACTGTACATAGAGTGTTTGGTGCAGAGCAGCCACACCACAGTGTTGGCTCACCTGAGGCCTTCTCACTGCAGCCCACACTGGTATTTCGTGGCACATGGCCCAGCACCATGGGCTATCCCCATTGCTGAGGCACAGGAGGCTGTTACAGCACCAGTGAATGTTACCTGGCCATTCAGGATGCACAGAAATACTGTCACAAGGATTAAATGCTCTCCTATGGGACAGGGGACACTGGGAGCCTCCAGGGTGGCCATGGAACTGGCTCCACTCAGTGGAGATGGGGAAGGGGAGAAAGGATGGCACAGGCTTATGTGATTTTTTTAGTCCATTTGCAAGTAATCCTGGGCAGGAAAATGTTGCAAACCCCGCTGGGGACAGAGAAATATTACAAAGGGACCTACTGAGAAGCAGGAAATATGAGGAGGAAACAATAAAATGAGATTCAGCTTGGAAAAATAGAAGGGAATATATGTGGGGAATAATATTTAGTAATAACTTCAGTGGGAGGAAAAGCAGAAAATCTGGAGGGAGAAGAGCTCCAGCAAGACCAAAAGTGAGCAGCAAATGAGATATTTTGCAAGGGAGGTGTTGAGGTTTATGTGCTGAGCTGAGACCTGCTCCCTGGCTCACTTCCCTTGGGCATTGTGGGCCACATGTAAGCACTGGCCCTGAATTGCACCAACCTCCACCATCCCCTAATGACTGTGGCACAGCTGGTGGCAGCTGTACAGGGGCACACACACTTAGCCCTGCTAAGGGGCTCTATCTATCCCTGACACGCCCAGCTCAGAGATGAGACGTTCCAGAGTGTTTCTCCATGTGTGTGCTGGGAGGGGATCCTGCCACTGGCGATGGTTTCCTGCTGTTCTCTGCATGGCTTAGTGGTTTGGGCACGGGATTGCCTACAGCCACCTCGGGGCACCGCTGTGCCCTCAGATCCCCTTGTGAGGACACCATCAGCCCAGCCTGCGTAGGGTTTGCTGGCTTTTCCCCACCCTCACCACTGCTTGCTGTGCACACCAACTCCAGCAGGGCACGGCACTAAAAGTAAACAACTGCCAAGGGCAAAGAAACGCCACAGATAAAAAATACAAGGAAAAGCTTTAACACAAATTGTCGGCCTCCCCTGCTGCGCAGTACTCATCACCCCAGCACATCTGCTCCAAGACATGGCTGACCCCCTCCTTCCCTGCCAGCTTTCTGCTTCCAGCCATGCTACCTCGCCTCCCCCAAACACCAGGAAGCTGTGGCATTTTGGAATGTGCTATGTACAGCCTGACCAAGACGATGTTTTTCCCAGACTGTTCTTTCCTACTTTTTTGAGTCATAAATATGCAGATCCAACAATCACCCAATTTCCTCTCCATGCCCTTTTGGCTCCTCCAGCCACCCACCTGCCCACACAGTGCAATGCCAGCATCACCAGCAGCAGGAGGGAGCAAACACCAGGAAAGCAGAGTGGCCTCGCCCCAGACTGAGCTATGCCCCCCGGCACCACGGGGCTTTGGTTTTGGTCTCACTTATGGAGTTTTCTCTAGCAAGAAGGGTCCCCATGCAGAGGACAATGGGAACAGCACAGCCACTTACTTAGTTACACACCCAAAATGCTCAGCTGGTAACTTGTGAGTCCAACTGAAATCCTCAGAAAATGCTATTTGCTGCAGAATATTTGGCATTCTTTGAAGAGGCAGCTTGATGAGCTGACAGGCTCTGGCCCATCCTGCTCCCACCAATGCTCCCCAGCCACTCAAGAGGTGAGGGATCCCCACTTCAGCTGATGCTCAGATGCCATCTCCCTGCACCCCATCTCTCAGAACATGCCCCACTGAAGCACGCTGTTCAGCCATGTAAAGTTGCTGGGTTTACTGTTATTCTTTAAAAACACAGCAAAAAGTTCAAACTTTTGGTTTTGCTAGTCTGGAGAGGTGGGCTGCTCAGATGTTCTTTTGTAGATACAGGAAAGCAAAGCATTAACTGAAAAAATAAAAACCCTATGACAAAGCAAACAAAACCAAAGTCACACCATAAAGTATTTATTAAGAAACAAAGGGGGCTTTTTTCTTCAGTTGTAAGAAACACTTTAAAGCAAGTGCTCTTTCGGAGATTTAAAAGCTATATCAAATGGTAACATTGGTTTTACATTATTGTACATGACATTAAAAAAACACCACATATCACAAAATTCCTTTTATTAGAACTCCGCTTTCTCTGCCTTCAGTTGTAAATTAATTTCTACAGACTTAAATTTAACTTATTCTCTTTTTTTTTTTTCTTTCTTTTTTCTTTTTTTTTTTTTAAACAAGTAAACAATATACAAAGATTCACCTGAATTTTGTAGGTCAGAGGAGGTGGCCTGTGCAAGGCAGGCAGTGGTGGGGAGCTGACTTGGCTCACAGCTGGGCACGGTCACAACCACAGGAGGAGCTGCTTGTCTGGCCATGCAGCCTTGGCCAGGGCTCACCCAGGGCCAAGCACCTCCTGCTCCTGGGGAAGCACAGGCAGCTGCGCCTGATGCCAGCTCAGTGTGACCCTGCTGCAAGGTGGGCAGGTAGAAACCTACATCCCCAGAGACCAGAGAGTGCAGGGGGTCCTTCAGAAGCCTGGGAGCACCCAGCTCTGGAGCACGCAGTGTCCTGAAGATCCCTGAGCGCCGAGCTGCGTGGCATCCGTCACCTCCAGCAGCCGGGCGCCGCCTTCCCAAAGACACCCAGCCTGGCGGGAGAGGAAGCCAGGTCTCACAAACCAATCTTTCTGTCCAGCTCCTGCACACTGACTGGGTGATTGCAGCCAGGAACAGCAGATCTGGGATAAATTACCTATTCATTTCCCCGTGTCAGTGGCCAAACCATGGCTGCCTGCTGCAGACTGCCTGTGTGTGGCATGTTTATGAGTAAACCATTGGGTTTGGCAATGCGTCTGCACACTCCGCGTCATTTAAAAACAGACATACAAAACATAGCATCACAGTTATTGCTACATATTGATACAGTATCAGACAATAAGAAACCTTTTGTCATCACTGGTCTGGTTACAGTAATTGCTTGGGTTTTGCACAGGGCCTCAAGTCTTCTGTTGCACTGTTTTGGCTGAGGAGCAATGGAAATGCAGAGGCTACATTTTTAAGAGACAAAACCAGCCTTAGTTTGCTGCATTTGGGGTGATATAATTAGAATGACCTGATTGTTTGTTGCCTCTTCAACCTGGAGAGGTGTTTTCCCCAGATGAAGAAAAGCAGGACAGAGCCAACAGCTCTGGTGTAAAGTGTCTCTACCGTCTGCATATCACCACCTCCATGGCCCCTGTGACACCACAAGCAGCTTTGTCCTTTGGTTGGGCCTTTTTCTTTATTTTTTAAATACAGCTATGCCTTCCTAGTCCCCTGCCACAAGGGTAAAGAAGAAAAGAGGATGTATTTCAAATCTCCACCAACCCATTCACATCCCAACTGGGTTCTGTGTACCACTCTCCCACTCCCATGGGCTAGGGCAGGGGACTGGGAATGGGCTCGTGGGGACAAGAGAAAGTCCATTTTCCTACAGGCAGACTCCAATGCAAGCAGGCTTTGGAGCTGACACCTTCATGGGCATATTCACATGGGTTTCCTGCTTCATGGGAAGCGAGTTTAAATCGGGCATGTTTGGAATCACAGTCTGACTTCTCTCTGCCAAGACAGGTTCAGTTCAGACACTGCCAGCTGTACCAAAAGCTTTGCTGAGTGTCATGAAGAGCAAGCACCTCGTACCCTGGTTTTAGTAAAACTTTCACAAAGATAAAGTCTGTGCAAACCACTACTGGTTCCTGATCTTGAGACAAAACCAAACCAAGAAGGGTTTCAAGTGCACTGGAAAGAAGAGCAGAATAATTCACTCTTCTAATTCCTACATAATATAAGGAAAATTGGTCTTTGCAAGACCAAGCCTCTGGTGGCATTTCAACCCAAAGCAGATGTGTGTAAGAAGCCATGGGGGTTGGTACCAGCTCCCAGCACACAGGGATTGCACTGTTCGGCTCTCAGTTGTGACTGTCTGTAAAGCAACAGGAAATGTCATTACGGAGCTGGGAGCGGAGAGGTTTCTGAAGTACTGCGGTCTTGTACAGTGTAACAAAACTCTTCCTAGAATTAATTAGGCAAATACTTGTGACCATGTCATACCTGAAGGGCACTTAACGGCTCCGACATTTATCTCATGAGTACAGTGATCTGAAATACATATGCATTTCCAGCGTAATCCTTCGCCGCCGTAAATCACGCGCTGGAATGAGAGCGTATCTGGCAACGTTAATTCCGAGATATCATCCTTACAGTTCCTGGCAACAGACCCCAATGAAAATAAATGGTTTATAAACACTGTCTGACATGCATGAGCCTTTCAAAATTATTTACAAGCAGTGTTCTGGGAGCTTTGTTCCAAGGAAGTATTTCTCCTCTGTTCAGTTCAGATATTAAAATCGGCTGGGTGGGGATGGGAAGGCAGCAGCACTACACAGTCACAGCCGGGTACATCTTCTGCTCACTGTTGGTGTGGGGGTAGGGAGACTGGATCTGCCTGTAGCTGCCCTGCAGGCCATCCAGGAAGGGGGGCACCGGGGTCAGCTGCATCGAGTCGTGCTGCATGGCGTAGCCCACGTACTGCGGGTGCAGGTACTGGCCTTGGTGCGGCACGATCTGCGTGGCCTGCTGGCAGTTCAGCACTGAGAAGTTCGTGGGCATGTTGACGTAGACATTATTCATGGTCCCTTCTGGCAAGCAGCAGTTGGTCTGGGACCTCGTCGGTGGAGCTCTGGCCCCCGAGTTGGCGCTGGAGCTGGAGCTGGCAGCTGTGCTCGACTGGCGGGAGGAGGAACCCCGGGAGGTGCTGGCACTTGGGATCATGGGGATCGTCTCCATCAGGCGGGTGCCTGCAGGGGCTCGACTCTGCTGGGGCTCCTGTTTGGGCCGCAGGCATCTGCAGCAGCAAGCTGCCACCAGTGACCCCAAGATGATGAAGGCAACAAATACAGATCCCACGATAAGGAACGGCACGTAGATGGGCACTGCAACAGCAAGGAAAACATGGTCACCAGAGGCCAAGGACAAACCTTGGCAGCTCCAGCAGAAGTCCCCACTTTGTCCAAGCAGAGGCCACCTCCTGCCAGCACAGGTCAATACAAGCCGAGCATTTTATACCAGAATGATGAAAAGGGCTGCTAAACCCAATGCCTTGAATTTCCCTCCTGTTGATGGGGGTCTAGTTCACAGTAACCACTGCTCCACATTTCCTCCAATTGTGTCTCCAATATGCCCTGCTAGAATAATCAGGCAAGATAAAGCTGGGTTTGAACAGTGCCTTAGGGAGATACGTGGGGGCAGGATCCCTGCTGAGGGCTCAGGATCATGGGGTAGTCAGAGCCTGGTAGCACGTGACATCCCTATCCATCACCAGCCCACTCTGGCTGTTGTCAGCCCGCTGGGGCAGGGTGACAGCCAGGCAGTGACCAGGCAGCAGTCACAGAGGCTCTGACACCCCACAGCCCTGGGGATGAATGCCCACCCATTCTACACTTCAGCCCTGGCTTTAGGGAGAAACCACAGAGCAGGCAGTGCAGAGACAGCACCATGCTCCAAAGGGGCAGCATTCCTCCCTGTGAGGCCTCATGAAGGGACATCAGGGCAGGAGGACTGAGGGTGGTCAAGGGGTGGGAGCAGAAAGTATGGATCATGCTCATTGGTGCCATCAGGAGCCACCCAAGGATGGTAAACACCATCCTTGGAGGAATCTGGGCTACATGTACAGATTACACAGAATACACTTGAGTTGGAAAGGAATCGAGAGCAGCTCTTAAGTGAATGGCCCATACAGGGATCAAACCCACACTGGTGTTACAAGCACCATGCTTCATCTAGCTGCAGAGCTAATCCAGGGATTCTGGATTCTGCAGGGAATTTTTTCCAGGGAAAAAGTTTTTTTCTCTGCTCCGGTAAGAAATCTGCATGGATATATCCAAAAATAACAAAGGGAAGGTGTCTCCCTTCAGTGCTTGTGAATGCTCCCAGCATGCCTGGAGTTCATCACTTCCACCAAAACCTGGCAGCTCCAAGACTCAGGCAGGGCTACGGATCCCCGCTTGACCCTGTCTGACCCTGCTAAGGCAGCCACTGCTAATGACCCACAAGTTAATCAGTGCCAGCACAGGGCAATGGCTCCCAAACCGGCAAAGTAATAAATTTTAATTTAAAAAATTGTAAAAAAAATGCATTGTTTTCAGAACTGCAAGAACTGGGGGGCTTTATCTGTCTGCTCAAGTCGGAATACTTCCTGGCACAGCTGATTACATGAAGTGAGTCATAACCTAAAGGCCACTTTTCTTCCATCGCTTTAGTACTTTTAAACAAAAGGCTGTAAAACATCATCTCCACTTCTGCACTACAGCAGCTCTTGAGCAGGTGCACACACTTGCTCCACACTGTAATGTGCAAGTTTTCCAAGAGTAAACCTGTCCTAATTATAACATCACTTCAGGCTACTTCTCCAACACTCAGCGTGTGTGGATGGCAGCAAGGGTGCTGGGGAGCCACCGGGGCTTTTTCAAACAGCAGCAAAAAGATTCGAGTTTATCCTTGAAATTCAATCTAGTAAAACCAGTCCTAAGTGGGGATGTCAGAGCTGAAAGGACATACACAATTACAGTGGGGACCAGCTAGAGTCCTTTTGAAATATCCTGTTACTTTTCCTGATCTGCTCATACAGGTTGTCTCATTTTTCCTTGCCTTTTCAATGGGGAGCTCATCCATGGCTGAGGAGCTCGTTCAAAGCGGCGGCAGAGCTGTGCCGGGCCGAGCCGGCTGGCCCGGGACTCAGGGGAGTGGTGTCACCTGCTCTGACAGAGACGTGGCTGGGATTTCCAGCGGTAAGGGCGGGAAAGGCAGGCCTTCAGCTTGGGCACTTCTGCCCGTCTGAGAGCGGCCGCCGGGCCTGGCCGGCGCCGACTGCATCCGTCCTGCCCCACGACTCGACGGAGGGGGAAACCGGCGGCAAGGGGGGAAGGGGCGGGCAAGAAGATCGCCGCAAACCCGCGACGGCTCCCGTGGAGCCGCCGAGCCGAAGACACCCCCGGGACCATCCTCGCCGTGCCGGGGCCGCCTCACCTGCCGCGCCGTCGGGGCCGTCCTTGCCGGGGCGGCCCGGCTCGCCGCCGCCCTGCCGCCGGTCGTTGTCGCAGGCGCCCTGGTCGGGGCGCGCCTCGGCGCTGGAGCAGCAGTACCGGAGGGCGCAGCTGCCGCAGCAGATGGTGGCGTCGCCGCCGTCGAAGCGCTCGGGGCACTGGAAGCCGTCCCGCCAGCCGCCCTGCCCGTCCAGCCACCCGTGGCAGTACTCGCCGCTGGCCGCGGCCCCCGCCGGCAGCAGCCAGCCCAGCGCCGCCAGCAGCAGCCAGCCCCGCATGGCGCCGCCGGGGGGGGGGGCGCCCCCCCCGCCAGGCCCCCCCCGCGCGGGGGCGGCCCCGCCCGGCCCCCCGGGGCAGGCAGCCGCCGCGCTGCGGGGACTCTGGCCGCGGGTCCCGCCGCCGCCGCATGCCCGGGGCCGGCCCGCGGGGTGCGGAGCCGCCGCCCGGGGCGCGCCGGCGGAGCGGGAGGCGCCGCTACTCCGCTCTCGCTCCTCGCCTCCTCGCCGCGCCCGCCCGGCCCGCGCCCTCCTCCGCGCCCATGGGCGAGGGACGGCGGCAGCCTAAGATCCTCGCACGGACGGAGCGGGTCGGGCGCGCCGAGCCCGCGCCGCGCTGCTCCCGGTGCGCCCCGTCCGGCGCCGCGCGCACCCCGCCGCTCGGCGCGGGGAGCGCCGCGCCCGCTCTTATAGGCGGGGGGGGGCCGGAGCGCATGCGCACTCCCCGCCCCGCCCGACGGGGCGGTGCCGGCGCGCGGGCCCGCGGGGGTCGCGGCGCTGCCCCGGAGCGCGGGGATCCCGCCGGGCACCGGCACCCAAACCAAGGCGGCTCCGTGTATGTGCCTCACGGCTTCTTAAAAGTCAGTGGCAGACGGAGGCCGGGCACAAGGATGCGCCTTCAGCTGCTGAAGTGTCAGGAAAGTCTGTGGTTTCTCGTTCTCTGTGAGACAGCTGTCGTGACAGCAACCGCAACTCTGACTTACAATGCATTGCATCAAGTAAAAAAATACTTTTAATAAAAAGCCACAAACAGGGGAGCTCTGATAAGTAGCGCTGGTTTCAAATTCCGCTATAAAGGCATTTCACTGGGAAGAAGGTAACTGAAAAGTGTTGTGTATTTCTCTCATTCCTTCAAGCTTTTCTTCTTCAATTTAGTTATTGTCCTTCTCCCCCCATCTTCATCCCCTCTTTTGTTCTCCTTTCAGCCAGGCTTTGACACCTACGGGCTTTCACTGAACTGCTGGTCTGGAGCACCAGATTCTGCTCAAATCAGTGACGAGGTAAATGCTTTCTGCTCCCTCAGCTTCGCTGCTGCTCCCAGTGAGTTCTTTCCCAGGCACGGCCCTTCTGCAGCTCAGCCCATGGCCGGAGCCGTGCTGCTGCAAGGGCAGGGTGCAGAGGTGCTTCCCACACACCTCACACCTTACCTGCCTCAGAGAGGATTAGTAACCCGGAGCAGCTAATCTTCGGAAAAGTTTGAACTTATCAAGATGGAAATAGGGCTGTAGTGTGACAGGTTTTACATCACCCAATCAGTCCAGCTGGGTAAACGAGAAGAAACTTGCAGTCATTCAGCTGATGGGGTTTGAGATGCTCCATCTCAAAACCTGAGTAGCAACTCCCTGAGCTGTCAGCTCCAGCAGGAGGAGCCCACCAGAGACAGTCCTGGCCAGTCCACTCAGCCCATGGTCCCCCACAGCACACAATGCTCAAGACATCCCCATCAGCTATGGGGCACGGGGAGGGAAGGGGATTGCTTGGGGAAGGAATTAGAACCGTGAGCTCCTGCCAGTGACCTGTCTTTGGATTTCTGGCAGCCAGCAGTGACAGCACAGCAGCTGTTAAATGCCTACATTCACAGAGGTCTTCCTAAAAGATCATTTTCCTTAAATCTGGGTTAGACGCACATTTTCATAAAAAGAAAAGCAGCTTCTTGATTCTTTTATACGTGGCAAGCAAAATACTTTCCCATCCTTTGAGCTGATGGTTCACTGACACTCAGTAAGGTGGTTCTCTTTCAATAGCAATACCAGACTATGACAAGAGAGGTTAAAAGCAGACTATCTAATCTAATCTGTACTCCAAGTTAGGAGTCTTGATCATAACAAAATACCTGCACCAGATCCCCTGCAGAGATTATCTGTAACAGGTACTTTATATATTCAAGCTCAGGATTTGTCTCAACTTGCCTGGATAACAGCAGAGATAATAGTGTACCTCATTATGCTTTTGTGAAACTTAAAACATTTGGCACTTTGCAAAATGCTTTAGATCCTATTTAGCAATAGACTAATTAGTGGAGTTTGGGGTGGGTTTTTTCACTGTCTTTACAAGCTGATCAGGTAATATCCCTATGATTTAAATTTAAAAGCACACAAAAGTCCAGAACCAAAGTATGTGAAAACACATAAATACAGCAACAGTCTTTTCTACTCTGTGACTTTTTCACTCACTTTCCTGTGTCAAGTAATCTCATTACATTAGTTCAATCTATTTCAGTGTAAAATAAACCCATCCCAGATTTTGTAGGACACCAAACACATCACATCCCATCAAACTCAGCACAGTGCAGCTTTTAGACATAATTGAAATACCATATAGATGCTGGAGTGGGAAAAGATTTTTAAAGCCTATATGTATTCAGTAATGATCACATAGTCTACAAATCACTATTACCTGCTTAAACTTTCTTTTATTATTTTTTTCTACAAGTCTCTGAATTTTTACTACTATTACCAGGTATCGTTTTCTGAGGCTTTAGAGTCAGTAGAAATGTTCTTTGCCATTTTCCAGCCAAATGTATTATCTCAGGAAAGCAAATACAATGTTTTATTTGGAGCATTTGAAGAACTGACCTGCTGTTCTGCTAGTCCTAAAAAAATTGTCTCTCTTAGAGCACGGAAAATAAGACTTAAAAGCACTTTTGCTAGTTGTCTGAAACAGGTGAATTTTCCACATAATTTTTAACACCCTGAGCTACAAACTGCCTGAACAGCAGTGTAGGGGCTGAGTCTATCCACAGCACATTACAGCATCTGTAGGAGCCAACATCCAGCACTGGCTGTGTGAGAGCAGTTCCTGCACCCCTGTATGCCTGGGTACGGAGCTGTGGCACTCTGTGGCCTGTGCCACTGCCCAGCCTGGATGCTGATCCTTGAAGGCAGAGCTGTGGGATAATGGCCACCATATGTTTAAGTGGCTCTCTAAGAGTGGTATCTTTTTACCTTGTAAATTCATTCAGTCACTGCATTGGCAGGTATTCTCCTTATTGTAACAAGGGCATTTTTGCTGTTTTTCTATTACAGTCTCTCTCCAGATGGAAATTTTTCGAAAGTATTTCTGTGCTTTCAGAGCACTGTGCTTTGCTTTCCTAGGCATGCCTCATGTGCTAAAGTTCTTTGCAAATACAACAGCTCCTACTTCCAAAAAAAAAGACAACAGAAATAAAAAAGGCATGAGGAAAGAAACAATACAAAAGCACATCTCATTCTGAACAGCTCCCAGTTCAAGAGAGGGAAACATGAGGACACTCCACTTTGAGTCTGAGCTGGTGAGCCATTCACAGCGAGGTAACACAAACATTTGTTGGGGCTGGCTGTGCAAAACACGTAGGACAGGAAGGAAGGAAGGAAGAAAAAGGGCAAATTAGTGAAAACTGTAACAATTAGTAAGAAACAACAGTTGCTATCCTCCCCTTTGGGTGTCTATCCTACAAATTCTCCAAGATAAGGCAGGAACACAGACCTCTCACCTTATTCAGTATCTCTGTCTGTTTTGGTTGGAGTGTCTCCTAGGGCCAGGAAAAGGAAAACCCTGTGACACGACTCTCCAAGCTGCTGTGAGCTTCTGTGGGTGTGTAAGTGGTTCTCTCTGTTAGGGATGTTTTGTTTTCCCTATCATATTTTCAACCCACGCTGTTGTAGCTTGTCACATTCCCTCGATGTTAAGAGAGAACACAAAACTGGCAGCAACTCCTCTTTTTAACCCATTGGTGATGAAGTTCAGATGGCAGATGGATACTGTCTTCTTTTCTCCTTTGGAATTTCCAGTTTCATTCTTTATAGCTTTGTCACTTGGGCACAAGTGAGATTATCTGCTTTCCATTGCCCAGCCCTGGATGCCTAACAGGCATACATGTATTTTCCTATTTTATTTAGCTCACATACCTACTGTTACATCATTACTGTGAAACAATTTTGCAACCTTATCAAAAATCTTGAAAATCCGGATTCTGGAATTGCTTTGGCTCTACTGTTGTGTCCATAACATTACAAATCAGAACTGTAAACTAAACATAGCCTGAAGTCTTCAGCTAGAACTCATCATCATGGTACTATTGTTTAGATGACTTGGTATGTAAAAGTCTGGTCATGTTTACCACAAAAGATAGATTTTTATTGCTTTTTGTACACTCAAACAGCAGAGATTCCTCTTCCTGGTAGCACAAAATAAAGGAATTCATTCTGATCAGGCAAGGGGTTAGTTTAAAAACAATTTGTTTATTGCTTGTAGGTTTTTAAACTTAGAAACAAATCACCTTGGAGTTGAATTCCCTGCATCTTGTCCATTAATCCCAGCAAAGTCACTTCCAGGCAAAACTGTATCTCCCTCTGTGAAAGCAATGCCTTGCTGCCCCCATGTGAAGTTAGTGAGAAGAGTAGCGTTACTGAAACTCCACGGTGGAGTTTGTATGGAGAACTGTTGAATTTGAGATCACAATCTGTACTGACAGGTTATACCAACACAATTTCCCAGTTGAGGATAGTTACCAGAATATATGAGCTTACCTTAGTAGCCTTTCTTTTTCTTCCCACCCTGGTTATTGAGTACCTTTTACGCTAGTGTACCTATGGCAAGTATAAATTTAAACACCATCACTATATTTAAGGGTGGAAACAGCCACTCCAATTGTGGTATTCATTGCATAAGCTGGACTGTTTTTTATTTCTGCTTAGGGAACATATTTAATATCTACATTTTTAAATACATGTGTACTCACAGCAAAAGGCTTTCTTTTATTGGCTCTCATTTCCTGGAGAATAATTAGATCAAGATGACCCGTGAGGGGGGAGGGAAACGCCAGTCACAGAATGAGGCAAAGGACTGTAAAACCAGCTTTGAATGAAGGGATATGAAGTTAGCACACTCCTCAGGGGCTGGGCTGTGAATCTGCAGAGGCTGTGCCGGCACTGAGCACATCAGGAGCTCAGCTCCTGCTGTGAGTGCTCGCTCTCAGCACACGCCGCAGTGACAGCAGCAATCGGTGCTGGCACCACCTTATCACAGCCAGCACAGACACCTCCCGTATCGCCCGTCTGGCTCCAAAATGCACCACTGTCCTGATAACGGGGCTGGGGGATGCAGCTGAAGAGAGGTGAGCGGGTAACAGCATCTCCAAGTGCCGGGGGACATTTCCCTACCAATTCACGAGTGCAGGAGGAGGCTGTCACTCAGAAAACATCTCCCAGTTTCAGCACAGCCCAGTCGGAGCAGAGCTTTAGGGAGCTTGTTAGCGTTGTCCAACTACTCAGACAGCCTTGAATTAATACAAATGTCAGGCTCTTCTCCCTCGAGTCTTAGTGCACTGATTTTTGGAGCTTCCACTTGCTGCAGACACAACAGATTGCTGTATGATATACAAAAGCCTGGATACAAAGCTGGTGTGCACAGCTTCAAATTGAAAGGGATGCTGTTTCCTAATTGATTTATTACTTCTGCTCCCACCAACCACTCCAGTCACCAGCAAGAAAAGGAAAGAATTTTAGTCTTTTTTTTCCCACTCCTCAGCCAAAAAACAGAGGAAGAATTACTTGTGGGCTAAATCCATCATCCTACTGTCTTCCCTCACAGTGAGGCTGGCCAATTTGACAAGGCATCATTATTAAAAAGTTACTTAAACTAAATAAAGAAACCCCCAGGAAAGTACAGGAATTTTCCACATTCACACTTCAATTTATGCCATGCAGAGCACAAAACATGAGCACTTCATCAAAAGCAGGAAAAGAAAACTAAGGATATTTAAAAGCAGACATTTCCTGATGTTCACCTGCTAATGCTATTGTGCAAGACAAGGCTTTGGGCACCATACAGCAGAAGCAGCATCACTATGCAGCTGTTGCCATTTATTGCACTTTCTGCCTGTGCAGTGAAATCAGTGAGGTTCCAGCAAGAAAAGAAGCCTTCTTCTCATAGTACAGCTCAACAGGACTTAGTGCAGCTAAATTTGCAGTTTGGGGGTTTATATAGGAATTATTACTGCAGACAGGCAAGAAGCAGCAACTCGTGGAAAATTAACAATATTTATGAGAATATTTTCTAGATCAGAACATTTTCTTATACTGCTTAGAAAAGAAGTAAAGAAGACTGTATTTGCTTGAATGACTCCTATCTTACTCAATTATCTAGCCTGGCAAAGAGGCTCTGGAATTTTGCTCCTCCCTCCACTTCCAAGGGCTAACTTTAAATGATACATCCAGCACTCTGCAGCAGTGTTCCGTTTCTGATGTTACTATTTCTGTCACTGGTGGACCGATATCACCATCCGTCTACCTGAGACCAGGATCTTAACCCCATATCCCTTCTGCCTCTGTATATTCCAGCAGCTCCAAAGCCTGGC
Organism: Pseudopodoces humilis; assembly: GCF_049639895.1. NCBI lineage: Eukaryota > Metazoa > Chordata > Aves > Passeriformes > Paridae > Pseudopodoces > Pseudopodoces humilis. The sequence continues at coordinate 69,665,072 of NC_142201.1, forward strand.
AAGCCCTGATGCCACACCAACGTGGATATCATAATGACAGAGTAACAAGCACCAGCTGCTGCAGCACTAGAAATAAGTCACAGGGAGAAGTGACAATGAAGGTGACAATTCTTAAGTGTAAAATGACAAATTACACAGAGGAGCATTTCTAGCTGGATATTTTTACTAATAAAGTATAAATTGAAGTCAACATGCTTTTGTATTAGACCTTCACCTCCATCACAGAAATTAAATTTTGACAAGCTGCCACAGTCTTTCTGAAGTTCCAGCCTCTTTATCACATCCCCAACACAAGTGGGAGGTTGCTATTGGCACTGACAACATCATGACACCCAAAGCCAACATAAGAAATATTAAAAGCCTTCCCTCTTCAGTCTCAGAGCAGTGCTCAGCATCAACTTCTCTTTGCCACCACGGGATCAGGTAAGAGCTTTGCTCTGTGGTTCATGCCACATAAGCTTAGTTAGCAGACAAAGGTCTCCCTGTCCCTGGGAATAAGGCTTGCTTCTGGTATGGCTGCTGGAGGTATGTGAACATCTTTCTGCTCTTTAGTCAGCAACTAAATAAAATAAAAGATTAATTCCTATTTGAGATTGATATAATGTGCATTGCCAAGATTTGTTTCCATGGCATTAAGGCTGGCACCTTCCTTCACTATCACTTCTGTCCATTCACTTTGTCTGACCCAGTGCTAAAATAGAACCCCTGTGGCTGTTAAATGAGGCAACACTCTGAAGAGCTGTGCCACATACAGCTGCACCAAACAAAGGCAGCACGGTGGTACAGATACAGGTATGCTCTTCATCACTCCTCCACACATTGTCACAAAACGAATGGTCTCCAGCAGAGATAGAGAGATGTCCCCACACTACAAAGGACTACCTGCTTGCTGCCATTGCTTCCATTCAGCATTTCGGCCCACTCATTCCAGAATTCATTTTGAAAGAGGGACTTTTTTTTCCAGTAAGGACACCTTTATCACATCTATCTTCTCCCTAGACAGAACCACAGTGAAAGTGTTTATGCTCAAAGGTTAGATTCCTTTTATGTGTATGTTAATAAAGAAATAAAGGTAGCCCAAACAGCCAAGGAATGCTAACACTGTTAATAGCTTGAGAAGGTTTGCATATTTTTTCACTTTAGGGTAGCTTCTACTTAGGTACTTAACCAGGAAGTTAATAGACTACCCCACTCTACACAGCTTGTGCATACTTTTTTCCCCAAGGTTTCACTCAATTCAAAGTCTACTCAAGCTGCCTGTCACCACTTTTTTTTTTTTTTTCCCCATGAGAATTTATCCCTTTCTCCTCTTAATAAGAGTACATGGTTATTTTTCAAGTTTCATATAATAAAGTTTCCTTGACTTTGAATACTCATCAAGTGTGTGTTTCATTCTGTTTTTAGTACAGCACAGTGACTGATCAAAACCTCCTAGCTTTCTTTTGTGGCCAGGATCATCATTACCCCAAAAGCATATCCTGTTACCACAAAGTGCCATATTGAATGCACAGAGCCAGCAAGGGATTTTTTGCCCAGGAGCTATATGCCAGCTTCTAATCAGAACTTTATTTTGGAAGCAATTACATGATTTTCTAATAAACTGCTGTCCTGCTGGTACCCAAGCACATGCCGCAGAGCGATACCTGCATTAAGGAGAAAAGAAAGAGAAATCCATCAGTCTGGAAAACATTAATTGAACAAATAAGTATGTTTTGCCTCTTCAACTATTGACCTATTTAGGACAGGAGTATATATTCCAAGTTTTCCATACAAATGTTCAACAGAAATGACCTGATATCCTGGTGGGGGCTGATCTGTACTCAAAGAAAAGTAAAATTAAACCAGAAGCTCTTCTAGCTTGTAGAAGCTTCTAAACTTAATCATAATCTTTTCTTAATAATCTAGAATTGCCTTACTTCTAAAGGGTGAGAAAACAGAAAACAAAGCGAATGAAACATGCAGCCTACTCACCTCGTCACTGCAGCATTTAACAGCAGCCATGGGTTACAAAGATTAAATTCCTGAGGCAGAGTGAAAAAAGCATTAAGTAATAAACCTCCTAGCAACAGGAGACAAATGGGTCAGAAAGATTGTTCAAGTATTGAAGTCCAACAAAATTCTACCACCTTAAAAAAAGTGTGTCAGAAAAGGTTTACAACAAGGAAACAAAAGGTGACATACCTTGTCATAGAGTTGTTTAGACTGAAAATAATCAAGTCTGACCATTAACCTAGCATGGCCATGTTCACTGTTAACCCATGTCCCTAAGTGCCAAGCCAACACTTTCTGAACACTTCCAGGGACAGTGACCACCACTTTTCTGGGCAGTCTGTTCCAGTGCTTGACAAGTGTTTCAGTGAAGAATTTTCCCCTAATACCAAACTAAACCTGCCCTAGGACAACCTAAGGTCATCTCCTCTTGTTCTGTCACTTGTTCCCTGGGAGAAGAGGCCCACCCCCACATGGCTGCACCCTCCTTTCAGGCAGTTCCGGAGAGTGGTGAGGTCCCCCCTGAGCCTTCTTTTCTCCACCCTAAACACCCCCAGCTCCTCAAAGGACTTGTACCCCAGACCCTTCCCCAGCTCTGCTGTGTCACCCTGAAAACTCAGTTTTCTGAGCTTGCTGACATAGTTTTCTAAAGATTTTCCCAGGACAGTAACTGTAAACATAGATATGTATACATTCTTTCTGATACACATCTTTGATGGCCACCTCTCACGGCCAGTGCGGTTGGGAAGGTGTTACCCTGACTATCCAATCCCTGGCCGTGGTCAGAAACCTATAAATTCTGAGAAGAAATAAAGCTCTCTCTTCCTTTCACCACACCTCGAGCTGTGTTCGTGTGACCTATTTCATATCCAGTGGCAACACTGCTGCCCTTCTCTGGACACGCTCCAGCCCCTCAATGTCTTTCTTGCACTGAGGGGCCCAGAACTGAGCACAGCATTTGAGGTGTGGCCTCAGCAGTGCCAAGTACAGGGGCACAGTCACTGTCCTGGTCTTGCTGGTAACACTACTGATACAAATGTACCTGTCCAAGCCATGAGTTGCCAGTTTCTCCAGGAGGACACTGGGAGAACATGTCAAAGGCTTCATAGTAATCCAAGTGGAAAACATACACAACTTTTCCTGCATCCACTGAACTTCTCACCTTGTCACACAAGATCAGTCAAGCAGAACCTGCTTTTCACAACCCCCTGCTGGCTGGGCCTTGGTTGTCCTGCACACACCACATAATAGCACTTAAGACAATTTGCTCCGTCACCTTCCCCAACATTGAGGTCATGCTGACAGATCTGTAGTTCCTTGGATCTTCCTTCTGACTCTTCCTGTAGACAGGTGTCCCATTTGCTGACCTCCAGTCAATCAGGACCTCCCTAGTTAGCCAGAACCTCTGGTAAATGATTGAAAGTAGCTCAGCCAGTTCTTCCACCAGCTCTTTTGGTATCCCTGGGTGGATTCCATCCAGACTTGCAGCTCTCTAAGTGGCATGGCAGGTCACTGACCGTTTCACTGCACGTGCTGCATGACAGCTACTCCAAGGGTCCTGTGGTGGCAGTATGTAACTGGCAGCCTCCTGCCACCTGATAAACATTCAACACTGAGCTCAGAAAAAATGATCCTGAACTGAACTAAAATGAGTTGTCCCATTCACAGCAGTAAGCCTTGAGCATTACATCCCCTCACCTCTCTTCACGCTTCATCCCCGTCACACCTCCATCCTCCTTTTATGGAACCTACCAGCCTGGTTGAGTGGAGATGGCACAACACAGCTATGCTGGAGCTCCAATGGATACTGTCATAGTGGGTAACTGCATTCTTCCAGAACGGTGGCAGGCATCAACTCCATGTCAAGCCCCTCCCCAAACCCAGGTGCCCATTTCCATGAGAATCCATACCAGTCAACGGCCATGATACTTTAACCATCCATCAGCGTCTGGAGACAGCAGCCACAGTGCTGGAAGGTACTTAATGAGAGGGAAGAGAGAAAGAGCCTGACAGCACAATCCCAGCAGTTAGTCCCAAAACTACATCATTTATTGCTGGAAATTTTTGCACATAGTTATTTGTTCTTAGAAACTTGAAAAAGTTTTAGGGAAACAAACTTTTTATAGAGCATGATGCTTTTATGCTCTATGGTACTAACAGATACTCTTCTCATTAAGAATCTAACAAGGTGCTTCCTCTCCTGAGACATTCCAGGTATAACCAGTAACATGACTGAGCTGGCATGAATGACTGGATTTTTTTCTACTGTCCTCATGAGTAGTGGAGTGGAAACAACTAAAGAATTATCACTGACATCAAAGAGACATGGAAAGGCCACTAAAGCTGTATTCCTGAACCTTATTTCAATTTTTTTAAAAATTATGCCATAAATGCAATCACAATCCAAAATGCAGTTGTTAGGAACATGTAGATGAAGGAAATGTAGCTGAATTTGGATTTTTTTGTGGTGAGGAAGATGCATAAACTCTGACCCACTCCACCTTATTTCAATCTCCTCATTCACAATCCAGAAGAAGTAGGTAAGTGTAGTATCTACATAACTGACTGGACAGGAACAGAGACATACATGAGCTCAAAGAAAGTTCTAGATGAGAAAGAGGTTCCTGAATCAAGCAAAGGCATTGCTCTTTCCTTTCTGCTGTCTTCATTACAGGGAGAATGCTGAAGGAAAAACAAGTCACGTCTAGTAAAAGAAAGAGGTCACATACATAAGTTTATACCACAGCTATACAAAAAGATACAAACTAACAGAAAACCACAGTCTTGCACTGGACTTGAACCTTCTTTCAAACCAAACTTTTCTTTCTTTACAGAACAGACAATCTAGACTTAATTTCATGGCTTTTAAATATACATCAACTTCTTAACCTGCTTGTAGAAAACCAAGGCACACCTTGAATGCTTTTGTATTTTACACTCTAATCATATTAACATATCTTTAAATTCGGGGAGGGGGGGGAGGGGAAGAAATTTGAGACAGAGCCTGCAGTGCTGATCCCTGAAAATCATGGCTAAATTCAACCACCCAAGTAATAGTCTGGGAATATAACTATTTTAAATTACATTTTTACTTTAGCTTGTACAACTATATGTGATTATTCTATTATATAGAATATAGAATTATATATGAAGAAATTCTAGACAACCCCACAGCACAATACCTCCCTTTACCCCCTTCTCCCTCCACACTTTCAATCCAGGATCAAGGCCCTAACTTCTGCAAGAATAATTCTGCACTATATGAACTCTAAGAGGAACAGTTCTACATATTAGCCAATGAGGTTTTCACTTCTGTAATGTAGGAGAATGACAGGAAATGATCTTTCAGATAGGCAATATGTATTACAAGGATCACAGCATTATTGTTTTATTGTTTGCACAATGGTAAGTTGCACATATGGACAAACAGTACACATTTAGAATTAGTTTCACAAATTAATACATTGTAAGAGTCCAGTGGTTTAACATATTAACTATTAAAAAAAGAAGTAACAAAGGAATACAAACATTACAGTTTTGACTGCAGCCCAATAAAAGTTTAAAAACAGGTTGAAATCAAAATAAACCGTAAGCTTTATTTTTATTGTGACATTAAAAAAAACCACATATCCCTTCCTAAGAGACTGCTCACAAAGATGCAATAACATACAAGTACAAAAATGAAGAATTCTGTGCTCAGTTTCCCCTTAATTTTATCAGATGAAGTGACAAAACAAACATTTGTCAAAGAGCAATCACTGCTGAATGCAGACACTTCCAAAACATACAAAATGATAGTAACACTTTAACAATAGAAAGCAAATAACAAAATCTCTACATAAAATCAACTTGGCTCCAAAGTTTCATGCTCACACATCAACCTGGTATCATTATTTGCAAGGAATCAATTGATCTATTATTTCCTTAAGGTATTTTCCTGGACATTCCTAGTGCACACCAAATTGAAGATGCAGAACAACAAGCTATGATTTGTGGTGAGATTCACAAACTAGTACTGGAATAGCTTTAACCTTCAAATTACATAATTTTCCTCCCCTGTTCTTGAGCAGCAAGTTACTGTACTACACCTTGTTTGAAAGCCAACGCCCAACTGCTTTTAAGGCAGTGCTGACGACAAGCTCATGAATCAACTTAGGTTTGGAACACTTAATTTGGGTTTTCATTAGGACAGTGCATCCTGTCTCCCTCAAATGCAGGGAAAAGCTCATCCAGCCTGACAACTCATCCTTGTAGCATCCTGAGCTTTCAGCTGAAATCCTGCAGTGCCCTACTCTTCAGCTCAGGAGAAAAACAATCAAAACAGTTTGGGAACATTACCTATGAAATGTCTGTGCTGAAATCTCAGATTCTTCTTTAGAGTTGGCTGATAAATGGGCCAAGAAAAAGGTTAAAAAAACCAAATCAAAACATCTATTAGCCACTATCTACCGAACTTTATGAAACAGTAAACACTGTATTTCAGCTGGTTTTAAACAACAAAACACAGAAGCAATGATGACACAGCCTGGGACCCACTATTTGAAATTCCTAGAAACATCAAGATATGGGACCACAGGGCAACATGGAGAAACAAAACACACAAAGAAAAGGAGATCTGTCTGTGGGGGAAGGTATCCACATCTGTGTTTTATACATATATATATATACACATACATACACACAGATGTGTGCACTGTACTGTATATATTTACATCCATATACACAAAAACACCCTGAAGTAGATTTAAAGGCCATATCCAGGAACAGAAGATATGAACTCTAGTATTTGTACTAGAATATATTTTATCTGTACAAAAAAAACACCAAACAAATATGCATATATTCATATGGTATAAAGCTTATTAACAAAAAATATTCTGATACTAACATTAGGTTAAATAGATGATTTTACAAGATTCTTTAATAATAATGCAGTATAGAACATTTCTAAAACTAGGGCCCAAAATAAAAATACATAAACGGGTTTCTATTCACAAGAAAATAGCTGTTCAATATGATTTCACTAGGGAAAAGTAGCAAAATTTTTATAAATCTCCTGGGATGCAATTTAATTAATGTATCAATCTAGAAAAATAGACTTTTCAGATGAAGAAAGTTGATGCACTTCCCCCTTCCTAAAAGGGGTGCCTATCTTTTGCCTCGCTTGTTTCCAGCTGGAGGTTTCTTCAGCTGAAGAAGTTGCCCTCCTGTCCCAAAGCCTGCAGATGCAGGATTAGACACCCCGAACGTCAGGCCAGCTGATGCTGTGATGCCAGGATTGCTGAAGTTAAACCCAGACGTAGTCGAGCTCCCAAAGCCTTATGGAGGAGGGAAAAATATTTTAAAACATCAGTTATATCAGGATTGTAAATTTGTTCTCCTTGAAGTTTTTTACACCAGCCACTTTGTTACCAGCAGTTGTAACACTTTTTACCAACGTGAATCAACAATGGTAAATCACCTTGCTAGAGCACTTGGACTTGCCATGGCAACTTGGACATTGCAGCAGTAACAGAGGTTACCTGAGTGAGTGCAAACAATTATATCCTAAATCACAAGTCTATTATACCATTATCCATACACTAGCAGCATACCAAGTCCCACTGAAATTGTACAACAGAAGAGCCATAATTCCTTGAATCCTCAGCATAAGCATGCAGGGCACTCCTAAAGTGGAAGGGAAGGCAGCAGGTACAGGTGGACCATGGACCACTCACTTCACTCACAATAGAGAAATGTCAAAGCTGGAGTCAGGAGTGCTCAGCCTTCTTCCTCCCGACTTGGCTACCTCTGCCTGCCTTTATAACATATGTGGCACAGACCACACCTTAAATGTGAGGCAGAAAAGGCTCAAAAAGTCCTTGCCAAGCTGTTTGTATTTAAAAACATCCTTTATGACAAACCAAAAAACAGCACTGGAAACAAAGCTTTGGAAAAACTGAATGACTAGCTGAGCAAACTGTGCTATTTTAACTCCTCTATCAAGGTAAACTCTACAGTTTTCAGCAACAGTTACACTAACTCATTTCATTTTCTTTTATAAATTTGTATCAGTTATGTGTAATCAGCTTAGATAATAATTGCAACTACTAGAGAATACTAGAAATTTCTCAAAGATTACTTAATAAGAAGCAGAACTTCATAACTTTACTTTTTTTTGTCTCAAGAGACTACAAAATAATAGGTAAGACACAAGCAAGTTCGGATTTTAACAAAGAGTGTCATACCAGTATATGAAAACCTGCAAACAATTAAGATAATAAGAACAATGGGACTGGTTCACAATCAAGAGAGAGTATATTCTCAATATGCGTTACTTTCTATTGCTTCATTAGTTCTCTAGCAGACAGCTGAAGCAATCCTTTGGTCACATCAGGATGTTCAACTCAATGCCTAAAATATTTTTGGAGTACAGAAATAAAAGCCCAACTGGTTGTCTCACCAGAATCCTAAAGTTGCTCTCACAAGCCTGATGTCTTCTGTTCTCTCACTTGTTACTGACACTCTGCAATAGGAACTACTTCAAAACTTAACATTAAACTCTTCCTCTTGCAGCGTCTGGACTTGGGTTACACACATCATCTTGCAAGAAAATTCATTATCAACATTCCAGTAACTTACAGTCCTACAGCATGCAGTTGCCTGTACAGAACCAATTGTCAGTGTAATGGTTGTGCAGATCTAGAGTATGACTGATGATAGCGACTGATAGTGTTCATTTGGGTCTTGTCTAAATTTTGTGGATAATTTGTCTCTCATCCTAGAATGTAAGGGGTCAAATACATGCAAGTGTTACTCCGTTTCCCTGATAACTGAATCGAAGCTAAGATGTATCAGAGTCTCAGGAATGACAAAAAAGGTTACCTTTTTACTTCATCTATGTGAGATAACAGGCAAGCATTGCTTCCCATAGAAAACATCATAAATGCCATTCATAATAAAGCTGCATGTGAACTACAGTGTCAGGAGTTCAGTAGGCAAGTGTTCATAAATTACCTCCACTTTGCTACTTCTAGATGCAGGGATTATTTTGAAGCACGCAGAGAAGGCTTTATTTGAGTAATATTACAGTAAGAGGTACATAAACTATGGGACAGAAGACTGAGAATGTGTTTACTAATTTAGATACAACCTGGAAAGCAATAGCTATTCTGTTAGAAGTGACATTAAGGGCCTCCACAGAAGTTTAGAAAGGCAGATGTGAAATTCTTCTATATGGTATTCTCCTGTCATGGCAGCATAATAAGGCCAAGGTACCAAATTTTGTTACAAGTAAACCAAATCCTAAAGCTGAACACTCAAATGCAAAATCTTCAGGAAAAAAACTTGAACAAGGTATACATTGAGTGTTATTCCTGTTGCAAGAAAAGACACTCAATCACAGAGTAGCTCAGTTTAGATGGAAGCCTCACAAAGTCTTGAACCGTAAGTACATGTGACCACCAAGGTCCTTTCTGAAAATAGTATTATTTATATGTGAAAAGTGATTTCAGGAAGTAAATTACAACCTGCCTGTCAAGGACACAGCCTTGACATCTGCCTGAAGGGCATTAAGATCTTACTTTATTCACTGGGCTTGTGCATCTCTGCTTCCAGCAAACCCTTTAGCTTGGTAAGCCAAAGATGAATACACTCCTTCCCACAACAGTTTTGTTTTTGTGGTTTTTTTGTAATTTTAATACTACAGGGAGAAACAGCAGTTCATCAGATAGCAATCTATTCCTGCTTTCATCTCCCATACCACAATGGGTGCTCCAGATCAAAAAGTATTTCAAGAGCAGCTTTATCTGATTTATTATAGCCTCTCTATGTAAAAGCTGCTCATGGATTATATTAAGGTCTGTTTTTCAGCAGTATGAGTGCATCCAGCCATGATCCCACTTGATTATCTCTTATCTTGTCTACCGAGGCTGCAATTCTTCAATAAAAATAAGTCTCCAACAAAAATTTTCAACTCAGATCTTCAAAGTATATTTAGCATCTGTTTTCACAAAAATTGTGTTCGTGCACTCCCCCTCCTCTTAAAATTTTATTAAATTATAAAGCAAATTCAATGGTGATTTTTTTTCCTTTTCCCATTACTTTGAGAGTCTTAATGTCCTTTACAATAAGCACACTAACATCAGCCCATTTGGTTGCCATTAAATGAGTAAGAGTAAGAATTAAATGGGACTTGTTTTAGAGTCAGCTTTCCACAGTGTCTCTGTGTGTTTCAGAGAGACACCTGAGACACTGTTCCATCTCGCAACTGTGACCACTAAGGAAATCGCAAGGAGATTGAAGCTGCTCTGCTTTATATCTACTGATGAACACAACAACTATTCCTGGACCAAGCCAAATTTACTATTAGAAGATGCTCAAAGACTACCAGAACATTCAGAATTTTCTCCTCAAATGCACAAACTGAAACTGAGAAAAGCAGTAATACCACCACAAACATTTTCACATCTTTTAAAGCAATTAAACCTAACCCATAAAAATCAAACACTTGACAGAACCAATTTGGGGATCTATAATTTTAGTTTTAAGATAAGATCAGACTGATGGAAAATCTGTGGAGGAGAGTTGGGGCAGCCTAAGCAGCCTGGAACAGTGTGTGTTGGAACACACACTTACCTAGTGTTCCCAGACACAGTCTGGGAAAATACCTAACTGCTCATACCTAAACCCAAGCAGCAACAATTGTGAATTCCATAACCCATATTCAACCCACTTTCCTGGCTTTTTCAAAGCAAAAGATTCAGAAACAAGATGCCACCATTATACAGTAACATAAACCAGAATATGCTTTCAGGATCCTGTAAACAATACCTAAGAAGTAGGACACAATAAATTTTAAAATAGCATATATAAGCTGGCTAGCCTCAGGTATCTTTCAAACCCATTTATACACCCTCAATAAAATTGAAGACTATATGCAATCCAGATGCCATATGACAAAGGTTCTGGATAGAAAAGGTAAAAGTTAGTGTGTTTCTGGGCTACCAAATTTTTAATAGTGGTTTTTATTCCATAATACCAGTCTAAATAAGGATTTGATGACCACTTGATTTTCTAAGCACAAAGTGACAGAAATTATATTTCATCTGTTTTTATTCAGCTACTTTTTGTAGCTGAGACTCTTTTGAGGTAACTGACGATGTTCATTTTATTGGGTGCAATCCCCTCATTTGCAAAAGAAACTGATGGCACTGACTGCATGACAAAGCCCGATTTGAAGGAAATGGTATCTAAATTGCCTCTGCACACCCAACATAGCTAAGACAGACTTGTTATTTACTTTGGCTTAATACTTCCGTAGTAATGGACAACTGATCCATACAAGTTAGTTTTCTAATTCTATTTTTATTATGTTAAAAACTAAATTATTAACTTTGCAATCCAGCAGCTTTAAATGCTGCAATATTACTCAGAAATAATAGGCTACAAGATAAAAACATAAGCAGTGTAAGTCTTGCAACTGTTTCTCATACTAAGAACTAAGTAAAATAAAGCTGATGTTTGGACACCAGACACTGTAGAGAGAGCTCCATCAAGAACTTACTAGGTTGTTAACATTCATGAATGTTACAGTCAGCTTAGTGAGCCATTTCCACCTTATACTGCAAAGCCGATACAATTTTACAGGCCTAACAGCTCATCAGTAATCAAGGAGAATCCAGAATAAAAATCATAGCACTTCCTAATAAATACCAGCAAAATGCTGTTTTTTTCTAAGAGCCGTTGAACAAAAGATTTTTCTTGAGACAGGATCCTTCTTCAATGTGCCACTTAAAAAAGATTTTAAGACAGACTACAGAAGCTATTTGTATACTAATAGCTTAGTAAGCTATTACTCCTATTTAAAAGGTAGAGATGTCAGCTATATTTCAGACTTCTGAAATATAAGGCACAATAGCATCCATATTTTAATTATATCACACCCCCACAAAAATGAAATCAAAATAGCTAAATGAGTACTGTGTAGTTCAAATGCCACAGAAATGTTTTCAAAATAGTTAATATAATGAATTATGAACATATACAGAGACACAATACATATAACTTACTATTCAAATAGAGTAAGCATTTATACATTTTCAAGGAAACTTCTGGACTTCCAGAATATAATTTTAACTTTATTTGTAAATACAGTAAGTCAAATTACTAGTATATTTGTCACTAATTTATACACTAATTTCAATCAATAACTGATTCCAATGCATTGAAGTGACAATTGCTCTTCTGTATATGAGGCTGCACTTGATCTCCTGCTTCCACTCCTAACTAGACAGACACCATGAAATGGGAAACATTAATGCTCATTCAATACTGTTTACGTAGGGGACCTCTAACAGAACCCAGAAACTTACCAGAAAATATGTCTCTAGTAAGTAGTTAATAGTGACATACACATGCAACTTTAAGCAACCCATTTATTGGAATGAGTGCAGTAGTTTAATTATAAGACTTGCTTTAAGATAAACTTGATTTCTGAATTCAAAAGTAACAAACCAACCTGCACTTAGACTTCCTGATGGTTTACTTGTAGTTCCAAACCCAAATGATGACGCTCCTGTGGCACTACTTCCAAAGGCAGAGCTACTTCCAAATCCTAATAGAATAATAATAAAGACATACAACAAAAAAAATTACAGACACAGCAATTAAAGACACATAGGTTTCAGGTGAGTATTCTAAACCCCAACATAATTCTATTCATATTCATATTCAAATTCATATTCGGTAAACAAATATTTCTAAGACTATTGCCTGAAGAGTATCCTTGACACAGCACTGTGTTAAGAACAGTGCAAACTGGAAAGCACTGAGAAAAACACTACCTTCAAAATCCAAAACTGAGTAAAGAAAAAGTTATAAAAACAGGTGGTGTGAACTACCAGAGTTTAAGGAATTTCTATTCAAATGCTGTTAAATGAGCTAAAACTAAGAAATTTCAGATACAAGTTACATGACTTTTATTACAAAAAGTCACAATTTTCATCTACAACTCTAAAAAAAAAAAAAATTATGCTTAAAACTGAGTAAGCATTTTTCTTCAGTTTACACTTGGCTTATTTTAGAGCTGTTCCCCTCTCAAGTTATTAGGGATCAGCTTTATCTAGGAAACCTGAAAATAGATTAAATAGAGAATAGAAACAAATTTCCTAATATTTCATGTGAAAAATCATCATAGAAGGGCAGCCATAAATGTATAGCTGTGACAAAATTAAATTGGTTTTTTAATTGACATTCATCATTTCATAACACAAATTTTTTAATGTTTGAAATTGTGTTAATAATATGAGGTCACTTTGAAGGAAAAATAAATTGGTATCTGCAGTTTGAAATAGAGGCTAGACAACAGGAACTGTAAGAAAACTATATAATCTGATTTTGGCTATCTTAGGTTTTCAAAAAGAAAACAGTTTTTGTATTTATGTTTAAGGAAATCATGTTCCCATCTTAACTTTCAAGAATCAAGAAAAATCCTTTTATTTACTGCAAACTGAGCCTTTATCATTTCCTTTACAGAAATGCTTTTGAGATTTTAAAACTAGTAAGGACTAACACACTATCTGGAGCAGTGTCCTCTAGTTTCCTGAGATTTTTAAATCAAAGGGGTATTAAGGGTAGGTAATGGCAAGTATCATTTCCATGTAAGACAGTTCATTTAAATGACACACTCTTTTGTCCTATCTAGATTGAAACTCATAACCAATGATCAGGCAAGGCGTCTGCAAATATTTAATGAAGCATAGGATCTATGCTAATAATTTATATACCTCAACGCAAAAGCCTCTGTTTATCACTGTCAAAGTACACAGAGCATTATTCAAGGAAAGAGAGCAAAATTTCCCAATTAAAATGGCACTTCCAGAGCATACACCAGAAAATGTCCTGTTCAAAAACCTAAATCCCTAGGATTAGAAACTCAAACAAACTTAAGTAATAATTCAGCCAATTTGTTTCCAAGAACACACCTGCAGCCTATTTTTCAGGTATGTATTTATTCTTCTACATTTGCTTCTATCAGAGTCTAATGGATTTGTTATAAGACATTTTGCAAATTAATAATGCAAGCAAATATCTTCCTAGGCAGAGAGCTAGGAAAAAAAAGAGAACACAAGTCAGGTTTTTTGGACAGAACTAAAAGTAGTTGGAACAGTAATTTATTTACATTGGTACGACTGGTGAACAATCTTTAGTCTACAACCTTTTCAGCAGAAATTTATGGGGTTTTTTGTTTTGCTTTTTCTTTAGGCATTTAAAACATTGCAGGAAAACTTGGGAATTCCAAATATCCTTTAAGCTCATTATTTTCACTTTTTTTCTTGTTTAGGTATACAGATTTTCTTTTATCTGAAAACACTTAAAATCTGATGAGAAGGGACACATTTTGAAGTATTTTCTATTTAAGGTAAAACTCATGTAATGTTCAGGTTACATCATCTTTCCAACACTGAGTGACAATTATTTAAAATACATTACAACACTGACTCATATGTTCAGCTCATAGGCAAAATGTAGGAATGGGGACTAAGGCTGCAGAGAAAGGAGGATGGAACAAGAAAAACCACATTATGTTTGTGCTTAGCAGATGTAACAATCTTCCTTGCAAATCTTATAAAAGCTTCAGAAACCATTAGTATCTGTAGGGGCCCAACCTATATAGACAGGAAGTTTACATGCCAATTAGAATTTACGTGATTAGCAGAATCTACCTGTAGCTCTAGTGTTGAGAACACAATACATTTAAAATAACAGATCTACAGTAATTTAGAATTTTTTTTTTAACATCACCTACTTTTTCACAGTCATGCGTCCTCCTGGAATATAGTCCCTACCAGCACTATTAACATTTTAGTAAGTATTTTTCCCTCACTCTCACATGTTGCTTTTTCAGCTGGGGGAGGTATTTTTTTCCCCACCCCACTGCGGCACACAGTGACTACTAAAGCAAATAGATTTCAGGATCACAGAACTGCAGTAACTTTTTAACATTTATTCTTATTTTAATACAAGCAGAAATAGGTCCCTATAGTTAAAAGGTGAAAAACTTCCACAGATTACCTACAGTGTGATATGTCTCAGGTGCCTAATTTTCATAAAGGTAAAATTCAGTCAAGCTGTAGCTCCAACATAATTGATGTCCTTCCCTAGCTTTTAGAGCACAACTTCTCTGTGATTGCCTAATCCTGTTCATCTTGGGGTTTCACTACAATGGCTTAGCCCTAGCAACTCCTTCTGCAAGGCAGGAAGAAGCTTGGAAAGCACAGACCTGCCGAATTGTCAGGTGTTTCCCTGAAACAGATCATCATCTTAGTGGAGTTAAAGGTTTGCAAGAGATTCAGCTGTGCAGCATCATAATTCAATGAAAGATTAGAAAAGTTAAAGTGTACCTCCAAGGCTTGAAGAACCTAAGCCACTTGATTGCAAGCCAGTGCCAATACCTGAACCGAATGGCGTTCCAAAACTAACTCCCAGAGATGGCTGTGGCCCTGGTACAAAAAAAATGAGAACAAACTTGCCTTACTCTTTGATAGTAAAGAGGTCCTTTATTTACTTATTCAAGTATTTGATAATGTGAACATCATTGCTTTCAACAAATCCCATTAAGATCAGAGATTTTACCTCATCAAAGTTTCTCGCTTAACTGTCTGCCTCTATATTGACCTGGCAAAAATCTAAGAAAATAATGATTGTAATAAGGTGAAACTTAACCAAAACTAGTAACATAAGAACATAATTTAGTATTTTTTAAAGTTAACCAGTCTCACCTTAAACTTTAAAATGTTAATAAAAACCCTGAGAGAACTCATAGGTAACAACATTTTGCCACCTGTATTAATGAAATCAGAATAAGGGAGAACTTTCAAATTAAAAATGTAAGAACTGACACTAATGTAACTAAAACTGTATTATTTAAAATTTATTTAATAAATAGGATTCTTCAAAACTACTCAAGTATTCCATCCAAATTTAAACAAAACACTAAGATAAAAAACAAGACAATGACTTTATTTTATTAAATTTATTGTTCATTTTTAAGCAAGTCAATTACACAGTAACATGACAATTCATTTTTTTTCCACACAAGTGATAACTGAGTTCTGTTAAGCTCTGCTACATAACACCATTCAATAAGGTAAACTAGTCAAACCACCTGTTTAAATAACCATTTACAGAAGGCACAGTTCTGTGTACCTTAAAGAATTAGATACATTCAAAATTTCAGAGTTTGTTCCATAATTTTAAGAAGCTGACAGTACTTCCCCTGCATATTCACATTAAGATGCAGGGCTGTCAAGAAACAATTTCAGTCTGCCATGATGAAATTTACAGTCTCATTCCTTTTTTGACCTTAACCTTGGGGAATAAAGAATCAACTCACTAGTCCATCACTAACACATTTTAAAATAATTAATTCTGATAAATAATTAATATATTTTAGACAGTTTTCACAGTACAATCTTCTATTCCTGTCTTTTTCAAACAGTTTTCAGTGCACTATAAGTTTAACCATTAAAGATACAGTGCCAAACTCTTAATCCACAGACATCCGCACGTCTGCTCAAGATGGCCTTCTCCATCTTTGAACATACTTGACATCCTATATCTGTGAAAGTGATTATTTATTCAAATATTACTATAAAGCTCAGATGATTTTGACCTTTTTCCTAAATCATTAACACATCTGGGCTATTTTCACTCAAAATTTCCCACTTTGAACATTTATATAGAGTTTTAAAATGTGAATATTTCAAGCTCTTAAAATAATTTCAGTATTTGAAGATTTAAATGGAAAATCATTTTGAATCAAGTGAAAGGCACTGTATGTTGAGAAGTAGGAACACAGTACTGTATGTTGCTAGGAACACAAAATTCTTAGGTGATCCAAGCTGAGTAACATCTGTATACTTCAAGTAGTGTTAAAACTAAATTTTAAGGGCAACTAAAGTTGTTAGCCTTCAGTCTCTGCTTAGCAGAAAATACCTGGAAAACCCAAGCTATTTCTTCCACTTAAAAAAAAGTATATCAGATGTTGCAGTTACAAATTTCCACAAATTTCAAACTAAAGTTGTTTACATCCAGTTTAAATACTGACATCTACCTAGCAGCTCTTAAAAAAAAGAAACGAAAATTAACAATAAAAAACCAAAACCCCCTACACAAGTCAGTGATCTAATTAACTAAAAGAACCCGAAAACACATATCCAGCTCCTTCTCAAGTACACAGGTTTCTATCTCAATAGGAGGCACTGTTAGTGGAAGACCTTATAAACAAAACACTACAGTCCTCCAGGCCAAGCTTTTTACCAAATGCAACATGCTTTTTTTAGAGCCAGTATAAAACATTATACTAAAACAACTCAGATCACATAAAACAGGATCTTATGCCGTAGACTAACAAACTTTTTATTGAGCAACAGCATATGATATGTTGATTTTGTACCATAATGTTCTGAAGGTATCATCACTGCTTATAGTTCTAGTAAGTAAACATAATCTTCAATAGCAAAAGACTAGTAAGAATCTTTGATGCCGAGCGTATTAGCAAGAAAAAAAAAAATGGCACTTTTGGCTATTACAGGTACAAGACAAATTATTTATAACAAGTATTTTAACATTTTAAAACTTGATGTATTTGGCCTGTAGAGCACTTCAGTTTAATGAATAGGACCCATTACAGAGAGTCAGACAGGTCAGACAGATTGCCTACTGATGTTCTGCAATTTTTTGAATTACAGCTGGTCCAGACAGTGAGTAAATTTAGCATCACAATTTAGATCTGATTCTGACAAAGTAATACACTGGTTAATTTTAACCAAGGTCAATGTCAAACCATACAATAAAACTAATAAAAACAATAAAAGCTTTAAGTGCTATAAAGATTTCAGTATCCTTTCCCATTAGAACTTCAATCTCATACTAAGTCAAAACAAAGTGTGCTAACAGCTTTATATAATGCTTTGACTAACTGTACTTCACCAGTTAAGGACCAGTTAAGGGTGAGTTTCTCAGTGGGTTATTTCTAGAGGAGAAAAGGTGAGCTTCAAGGAAAGCATTTCTTTAAGACAATTTAATCTTACCCAAAAATCATCAGTTGCAGCCTCATGCATTTACAGGTCTCGGCGCACTAGACTTTAATTTCCTTTGCAATCTTTTACTGTGATGCCATCAATAATAACAGGTAGATTAGCCACCACCATCTGAACTTCCACACTGTTCAAGATTGCTCAGGGAGGGTGCAAGTGAGGCAGTGTTTAAAACTCTAGCTGCTACTGCTGAAAAGAATGACCAGCCTCACTGCTACCAAAAAAAGCTGTGCTCAGAACAAAAGTGCCAAACTACGGAGAAAGGTTGTGTTCAGCCAAAACTTAAGCATAATTTCAGTAATTCTAGCTTAAAAATTGTGCTTTAATGTGCACACCACAGTCCTGATTATCCATCCCAGGTGAGCAGTGGAGTGCATTTTTGCTCCCTTTCTTCCATTTGGCCAGGACTCACTGGCTTTATTTATTTCAATAGAAGCCAGAAAAGTCTTGGCATACAGAGAGAACACAGGGTGCATATCTACACCCAGGAACTGGGGAAACATTCCCTGATCCCACAGCTTAGATGTAGCTACTAAACTTTTGACTTCTGAAAATAAATGTAAAATAAATTATTATTTATCTTTTTCAGAGAAAGAACAGTAACTAACTCTAAGTTAATATTACAAAATACTTAACCATGTAAACATCAAAATAATTTTTAAATGAGACTAAGCATCCTGATCCCTCGATACTAGAGTACTATATATTACATTTTTCATCAAAAATTTTATAAAGGCCAGATTAATTTTCTTGTTTGATTCTCATTTTCAGAAATAGCAACAGCAGATCAGGTATCAATTACACAGACATCCCTTAGCCATCCCTTTACATGCACCTCTTTTCAGTCTTTTTTCTCAGAACCTTTTAACCTCATCTATCCCACCCTTCAGGACCCACATCGTGCAAAGAAATATGTGATTTTAACTTCTAGCAGATAGTATATCCAATTCACAACAACAGAATAAAAAACTAAAACATGCACTGCATTACTACAGCAAATGGCCATCTGAAAACTCAAACAATGAAAAGAAAATGAAGAGGAGGCAGTCCTTAAAGATTCCTGCAAAACTGAACAGATTCTTCTTCTCCATAACAAAAAGAGGCAGCCTTAATCTGAAACTAGGAAAAAGTCAAGCACTGAAATCAGTAATTTAGGAAAGCTAAAAAATGTTCCCATCTAACAAGCTTTTAGGATTTCAAGATATCTTTTAAATAGTTTAGGCCTGACTAATTTTACTTTTGATCTGGAGGGAACTCCAAGTACTCTTTTCATTCATCTAACCCTAAGGAGTTTCAAGTACTCCTAAAGTGCCACTCAGAACATCAGTGTATTTCTACTTCTTCAGGTCCTCCAGTGAATTGCACAGAGGGTAAAAGTATTCAAAATGAAAAAGTAGTGAAAAGATTGTTGTCTGCTTCTCTTGGCATGTTTGATATAAGTTAATGGCTTTGTTCTATCTGCATAACGCTTGCAGTTGGCACAATTTTGGGTTTTGAAATACTCTGCCAAAACAATCACAAAAGAAGAGACAAACCCCAAACCAACCTTTACACACTCCACTTTGTTCCTTTCACTACAAAATGTTACAAAATATCTCAAGCTATAGAGTCACATGACCTCAGTTGTGTTGGTACAGGCCAATTCTGCCATTTGTATTTTTTCCCCCTCCTCCTCTTTGTTCCTATTACTAAGAGAATGTTCACAAAGTCATGCCATCAGTGGCTTAAGTTTATTGAAGTTATTAGCAGTTCCCTTCAATCTGGACTAGGAAATTCAGGAACTTCAAATCCCTCACCTCAATTGATAAAAATGCAGGAATGATTTTAAATGTGACATTCCAAGTGAATGACTTTCATAAAAAAACAATCCTGTAATGACCACGGAGAGTCTTTAAAAAAACAAATAGAAGATAAGGAAAAAGATGAGGAGTAAATTACTTTGGCAACACTAGGCTGCACAAACAGTGTGCAGCAATACTATCTGTATTAAAACTCTGAAGGGTAACATGACATTAACTCATGTTTTCTGTCTAAAACCAAACTCTTTTGAAGGTGCCACTTCAACAAAATTTCCATGGATTAACATAGCAACAACAGAAATACTGTGGTCTATGACTGAAATTTCAAAAAACAGTATTTCACAAAGATTTTGAGTTCTGTTCAAAAGTAGTTTGGCATACTTGTAATTTAAACCCATCTCCCTGCTGTTTAGAAGTACAAGGGCTGGAAGCATATGGTACCTTTCTTATGAAAAGGCAAGGGCAGTCTAACAACGTATCAAACTTAACATGGTTCCTGCATATATCTCTAATTAGCATCATTCAAAATACCACTGCCGTTACAAGACCAGAAAAAGCACTATCACTTTCAGTACACCTATGTGAATAACATTTTAGAAAATTAAAGGTAGAATGAAGCTACCTATGCTTCTCATAATTAGCTGACATATATCCTTGTTCAAATAAAATTAAATGGGATTAACCTTATTTCTGTTCCCTGATCACATAAATTCAGTTGTCTGTATTCTGAAATCCCTCTCAGAGAGGGTTGGTTAGTATAGCAACATCAATTAAGGTGCCTTAAATTATTTCTTTTGCCATATGTATCCATTCTTTATTCATAGTGGGTCATGCACTTCCTCTATTTTGGTCTTCCTCTTACATGCACAGGCAGAACCACTGACCCACTCAACTTTCTCTACTAACTATTCACAATAGCAGAATGGCCAGCAAAATGACAGCTCCAACATCATACTGACAAAGCAATTGGCTACAAAATAAGCCAGGCATTTGATTTCCTATTCTACAGAGATTTGCTTCATTATCCTTCCTGTTCTACAGCATTTTTCATTTTACGGTTCCAAAGTGCTATATAAAAATGCATTATTAATTTTACATAAGGAAAAGATAATATGCATTTAGATATTCTCTCCTCTCCAATTTAAATAATTTACTGTAATGATACAATTTCTGGAAAGAGGCTATTCTACATGTATTCAGAGATGTTACTTAAGAGTGAAGACTCACATTCCAAGGGGTAAGTTAGAACAATACAGTAAGTATCACTAATACAAGTAAATTCACAAGATTTAGTATCTGTTGTATAATTATTGCTAAGTCTACCCTGCATTTTTCTATTGGCTATGTATCAGTAACTTCGCTCATCACAAGGTTTAGATTTTTAGCCTAACACAAAGGAAGACCTCATAGAAAATGTTACATGAATTTACTATTGTTGTAACACTAATAATCTATAACTTGAATGCACTCAGACCTGTAGCAGGCTGTTGCTGCTGAGTAAGTGTTGCAGCCATTGCAACGGCTGCTGCATTTGGTATGTTGCTGAAAGGGGTCGGTCCAGTGGTAACGCGTGGAGCGCTTTGCCACTTCTTAGCTTCTGTTCGTCTTGCCTCAAATACATCCATGGCATCTCCCAGAAAGCTTTTCCTGTAGCCAAGGTATTGGTCTTTGAGTATCTGAAGAGGATGGGAGGAAGCTATTTTAGTTCCATGTATCAGACATAAACCCTTAACTTAATAAGGAAAGAGACACTGAGTTAAAAATAACATTTCCTATAAGAACCAAGAAAAACCCACAAAAAACCAAACCAACAAATACCACCACTGAAACAAATGAGAAGCTCCCTCCAAAACCCAAAAAACCTTGTCAGGCTATGAGACAGAAAGAACTGGTTTGTAACAGCTACAGCCAGAACAGGTTCCATACTTAAATTCTGCAAAGACACTGAACATAACTGATACCATTCATTATGTCAGTTTAAGTCTTTCAATGTTGGACCAAATCGCCACAATTCAATTCGTATCACTGTACTCAGCTGATCCAAGAGGAAAAATAAAGCCATGTTATTACTAGCTTATAACACACTTTTCTCTAGTGCTACCTTCTGTCCCTGTAGTCTAGTTTTGCTCCCCTATTACCTTCACCTGTGTTTCGTTCCTTCCTTTCACTCTTGCATTTCTTCTTACCACAAAGAAGCTATCAAAATCTTAGAATTCACTCTTGTTTCTGATACATTTCATTAGCAATGTAACACAGTCCAAATGCAACAGATCATTCTGCCTTAGGGTAACAAGTAGCCCAAATCCGTTGTCTCATGATGCCACACCTTCCCTTGCCTCTGCCCTTTTACCCCCTCGAAACTCCACCACCTTCTGTGGCAACAGCCCAGCTTGGCCTGTTCATCATGAGCAATTTCTGCCTGTCACAGATGAGGAAACTATGCATGTCTTGCACAACAAAAAAAGAATAAATAGCTTTAACTAGATAACTGATAATTATTTCCATCTCATAACAAAAATCTTTAAATGAAATAAATTTATCAAAGGACAACAATTTCCAGTTTATGGAAGGCATAATATGGTCCTGTGTTCCTGACTAAGCATATGCTTGTTTCCTCAAAGAGGCGTTTGCAGTAAAAAAATTCTGATTCGGGATTTGAACAGCTGTAATCTCAGATCTACCAGCAACAGTGGGAACCACATGAAGAACGCCCACATTATCACATCAGAAGTACTGTCTTTGGAGAGAAAAGACATTTGTAGAATTCTGATGGGATTTAATACAATGCCATACTGATTGCCCTAAGAGTTGACAAAAGCCATTAGAAATCATAAAGCAGTTCTTAAGGCTACGCTATGCTGAATGATTTAACATCACCTACTTGAATTGTGCCCAAGCACAATTTTACTTTTCATCAGGCAAAGAAACGAACTGTGATCACAGCACTGCCTTCCACAAACCGTATCACAACCATCAGATTAGGCAAAGACCACAGTTTCAAAACAGCTCTCCTCTTCTTTACTTTATCTTGTAGCTGATAAAGTAAAACAGATGGTTATAATGACAGATTCACTTGAGCAGTACACTCATCTTGCTGTTTTTTGAAGCTTTACTTATAAAATGCCTTCCAAAATATCAGTATCCATATGCACCCAGTAGATTAAATCTCAAAAAAATTTCTCAGAAGAAAAATCCTCAAACCACCCTCTTAATTTTGGGCAATAGAATTCTACTCTAAACTGAAGAAAGGTCTTTCCTATTCAGTCACACTGAAAAGGTACTGAAGATGCTATGGCTTATACCTGCACACTAATCCAGCTGTTCCTATTTATGAACAACAAAAATGTATCATCACAAACACCACTGCACCAATTCAGGCTACACTCAGATCTCAGAAGCCATGAAGCCTGAAAACATTTGGGAAACCTTTTGGGTAATTCAGCTGAAAATGCAGAGGAGCTGATACATTTTATATCTGGCAGCAAAACTGAGTTAACTAAGAGCAGCACAAATATCTGATGGCAGGTATTTGTAAATCTGTGAGTATCTATGCTGACAGAAGCAATGCAATGCAAGGAATCAAGACCACACAAGATCTGCAGTATTTCTGAACCTTACTGAGAAAAAGTAAAAGGTTTCAGATGTTTAGAAAACTAGCAATGCCGTGCAGAAGAACCTTAGAGAGGGAAACCAGCAGATTTAACGGAGCTATTTACATTAAGTCACTTAGCAGAAACAATTTCAAACACTTGTACTCTTCTTCAAGTTGATTTGTTTTGGTTTGGTTTTTTGTAGCCAAGAAGGATTCTGATGTTTTCAAGAAAAATCATGGATTGGGGGGACAGTGACATTTTGTCAACATATCCAGAACTGTAAATGGGAAAATGGAAACTGAATGAGCCATAGTCTGTGATGGAAAAAACAGGCCTAATTAGGACCTTCTATACCTAAGCATTAATACGTAGTCTTTCCTTCTACAAATACTACTTACCGTGAAAACCAGGTTTAAAAACAATAAACTAACAGAACACAACTTTAACCAACATTCTTTGATATGCTAAAAAATCTTACATATGGAAGCTCACTGATTTTTGTCTCCTGTTACCTATTTAAGCAAGAGCAGATTTAGATCATCTTTTCTTGAGATCCAGAAGTCATTGGGCAAAAATCAAAATTCACAAGCATGAGCTTGAAAACAGACATTTTAAAAACTGATCAGCAATTAGACGGAAAGGAGTTAGATGAAACATTTTGTAAGTCAAATCATTGTGGTCAGTAGCTGTCATCCCTATTAGTAAATACTTTAAACAACTTCAGTTGAACAACAGCTACTTTTTTAATCAAAGCACTTCTCCAGGACAGTTTGAAATTTTTTAGAAGTAGTCAATTTAACAGAAGGACAAAAATACCAAACAAAAAAAAACCTGAAGATGACTCTTATACAGGAAAAAACACAGGAACACATCAAAACATACCTTTACATTTTCATGTATTGACTGAAGTTGTGCAGCTAAAGCTACAAATGTTTGATAGATTTTCTGCATAGCCATAGACAAATCTGTAAGATGCATATAAAATATCGGTAAGTAAAAATCTCATTATCAGAAGAAAAGATTTAGTGTTTATACCAAAGTAAGAAGCTCACCTAAAATCCATATACCACACAAAATACAAAAACAACTGCATGAAACACAAGATTTGACCCAGCAATTGGGTGCCACAAATCATCCAAGGACTACTTTTTGACAGGGCTTCAAACTGTATTTTGAAAGGTACTGTTTTCTCAGATTAATTTTTATATACGTGGTAAGGAGTTCCCTAATATTCTATTAGTTAGCAAAGCCAAAAAGTAATACTTAAACTAATTTTACCTGATTACATAGGAACATTTTTTACCTCACTGTCTTTTACCTAGATACAATTAAATCAGATTTGCTTGACATAGTTAAGTGTTTAGTTGATTTTGTCAGAGACAGCAGTAGAATGGAAGCTTTATTTACATTTTAAAGACATAATAAGCATCACAGGGTCTCTTAATCTGGCTCTACACAGAAGCATATTCATAATTGGAGAAACACGACAGGAAGCTTCTTGCCTTATATTTAGGACATCCTATTTCCCACACAGATATAAAGTATTTTCAGGGCATTGACCCAACACTACAGCAAAACCTCAGTACCAAAGGGAAAATCTCAAAGGTTTTGGCAGAATGAGGCACCTGCTCAAAAAATGCTGTTCTCACAGAAGCACTGAAACAATGTACCAAAGTGGAAGACAGAAAAGTGCTGAAGCAGTTCTTTGATTGTGAAAAGATCAGCTTCTGTATTTCCTCTGAATGATGCACATAGCCTGAATGCAAGTATATACAGATACACATACACTGAAATGCATAAAGAGCTATCAAGTTCTTGAAGAGGCACAGGTCTAGCAATGACTCTCGAAGTGAAAATGTTTGTCCCTCCATAGGGAAATTTCTCCCTTGAAAAACAGAAAAGCTGTAGAATCCATCTCATGCCAGCCCACAGGGTTGTGCAGGCAGCAGTATCTAAGACTGGTCGCAAGTTTCCAATTAGTCTGGAGGCAATTTACTGATACTGACTACTAGATAGATTTTGAAATTTTCAGGACAGTCAGAGTCATGGAAACCTGCATGGCAAAGGAAGTTTTTTCTGTATGGTAAAGACTACATATGCAATAGAGTGTTGACTAGACCACCAGATACTGCTGACAATATACTCATACTGGCACAACAGATTGAACCTTCCCTACACAGGCAAGGAACCTTTCTATCATAGCAGAAACTGCTGAAAACCTTAGGAAAAATCTGTGAAGACATCCTTCCCATATTCTCAACAGACAAGAAGGTCACACAAAGATAGAGGACCTTCAAGATTCAGCAGATATTTCACCATGGAAGCTAGGTCTAGACAGTCCTTTCACTTTCTGACATAAAAGGTCCAGAAGTCTGTGCACCACCCTGTGGTGGCAAGATGTTTAAGTCCCACTTAGCACAAAGAGCCAAGCACTTGAAATCATTGCTTACTGCAGGACCTGTACCTAAAACAGCCCAAAAGATAAAACTGCCTATGACCACAGGAATGGTAACTAACCAGAAGCCTACTGTCCAGAGGTCAGCATTCTTTCATCAGAGAGATTTTCTCAAGACTGAATGATGTGGCAGCAAACAAGACAAAATTTTCTCAGCTGGCCAGAGCTGAAGGCAATACCAACAGGCTCCAAACTGAGGAAAAGTTCCCATTTTGATCTGGTGCTGACAGAGCAAGTACCTATATGTCTGGCCAGAAGGCCCAGTGCAAGACAGAAGGTGCAGACATTAGCTAGATGCTAAAGGGAGGGAGATGCCGATGTGAAAACAAACCAGGCTTAAAAGTCAATACTCAGGAAATGGATCCATATTAAATAGCTCAAGAACCCTTATGAATGGAACCTTCAATTCCAAATCTTTGCATTGAACAACTACACAATTTATCTGAACACTAATTTGTTCAGTACATTTTAAATGAGAAAACCCAACAATAACAAGAGGAGAAAGATTAATAATTAAAGTTTTTATTATAAGTTTGCTAAATTATTCTTGTACAAAATATTAGAACTGAAATGCTTACCTTGTGGAGTTATGTGTGAATTATTTGCTTGAGTAGCAAGATGATTTTCCAGTTCTTCAATTTGTTGCCTGTACTGCTGCAGCTGTACTTCAAACTGTTCGACCAAGATTCTGAAGTAGCTAGATGAGTAATACAGTGAAATTGCGTGATTAAACTTCACTAATTCAAATGAATTTTTTTAACCTGATCTATTGGCTGCCAATTTTCATTCAGTTAACTGTACAGTTAGGTTGTATGACATTCTTGATGTCACTCTACAACTGGAAAAAAAGTGAAGACTATTCTTCACGTCGAAGACAAAGATAATTTTAGCAAAGACATAGAACACCAATTCTATGAAGCACTCCAGATAAAGGTTACAAGAAGCAGATATAAAAATATTATGAAGTTCATAGAATCTTTAAACAGTTGCTTTGGACTAGATGACCTTGAAAGGTCTCTTCCAAATCCCCTGCCATAAGCAGGG
This sequence comes from Pseudopodoces humilis, assembly GCF_049639895.1. Classification (NCBI taxonomy): domain Eukaryota; kingdom Metazoa; phylum Chordata; class Aves; order Passeriformes; family Paridae; genus Pseudopodoces; species Pseudopodoces humilis. The sequence goes on from NC_142201.1 coordinate 69,692,031, forward strand.
ACATCCTGACCTTGAAAGTTTACAGGGATAGGGTATCCATTATGTCACTGGGCAACTTTTTCCACTTTTACCATGCTCACTGAAAAGGTTTCCTCCTTATATCTAGCTTGAATCTGCCCTCTTCAGTTTAAAACCATCACCCCCATCATAAAAGGCCCTACTAAAAATTCTGTCCCTGCCTTTTGTACAAGCCCCTGTTGAGTACCAAAAGGCTGCAATAAGGTCTCCACATTTTCCTCTTCTCCAGGTAGTATTATTGACTATTATTGTGAATAATAGGAACTTACTCTGCTGGGGCTGTATTTTCGTGCTGAAGACCAGGAGGAGTTTTCTGCGTTCGTAATGCTATTTCTGCATTCTTTAGCTCCTAAATAAACAGAGATAACGAATAAAACATAAGGTTCTGCACAAAGTGTTCAAAAATAAAAATGCCAGGACTTTACTCTTCACTCATATAAAATATTTTCTTCATGTATTTAACCCTGTGATTAAATTTGATCAGAATTTCTCCAAAGAAACAACTATCAGAAAGTTGGAGAACTGCAAATACCAACAGAAGTTTGGGGATGGAACAAAAGACAACACATACTGAAAACATATTAAGTGCTCAGAAATTGAGAAAATACTGCACTGGACTGTCAGAGACAATTTTTTTATTGTACTTCAGAAATATTATAATTGCTGAGGGGTAGAGGGAAAAAAAACCAATAGACAAGGATATAACACACCTAAAATGAGAAAAATAGGAAAAAAAATTATTTTGACTTTAAAAAATAAACTACTTTAGAAAAATGCCTTTACCAAAATCATCATGTTATACATGACAACTACAGCATACACTTCTGCTTAATACTTCCTAATAACTTTACCACTAAGAATTTCTCAGTGCCTGGTTCTGTGATTATACTCAACTGCACCATGGACAGAAATATGAGAATATCATTAACAAGCTTTTGTTTCCACAGAAAACTATTGATAAGGTGCAACAATAGAGTAAAATGAAGGAAAACATCAAATGTTTGACTTGAGAATGAATAATCACTTATTTATACAGCAAGCAGCATTGACAAGCTAGGTGAAATAAAAGCTGGTACAGAACTTGAAAACCATCTGCATCAAAACTTGACCTCAAACTGTCTCAAGCTGTGTCAAATTAGTCAGACACAGACTAATGGACAGAGATGTGACTCAAGTTCCCAAAATGAATACTAGTGCTAATCAAGAAATTTTGGTCCCTGAAACATTATGGGATAATTTGGTATTTTTTTCCTCCAAAGCCATCCAAGAAAATGTCTTTGTATTTTTGCTGCTCCAGAGTCCATCATGTTGTTACAAATGTGTCTTCATTAGCAGCTGAATATATTACTGGAACTGAATTAAAGTGGATGTGCATTCCCTTCTATTGCCTTTGCTACATAGGAATGTTTTCCCAAATAAAAGTAATTTTATTGCTGTTGTACTTACCTGAAAATACTGACATGACAAATTACAGTTTCCCCCAGTAATTTCAAAAAGACCAGAAATGATTAAATTTTTCATTCTGCTTACAACTGTTTAGTTGGAACATGTGTTAACTTGACTGATAAAGCAGGCTAGCTATCCTACATGAAATGATCAACATACAAACTCTACATAACAAAGCTTATATTCAATTATACCTGTGCAGTTTCAACTTTTAACTTGTCAATATTAAGAATGTTTCTCTGTAATCCACTGGCAACTACAGAGAGAAGCTGTTTCAAAGCTTTAATGTCTTCTTGTACTTTCAGCATTGCTTTAGAGGACATCCTACTAATTTCTTCCTGAACTTGTTTTTGTTCTTTCACAAATTTCCTGGGGAAGGTAAAAAAATGGGGGTGGGGAGGAAAGAAACATAATATAATGAACCTAAATTATCCAATGTTTACCTCTTAGTCATGTTATTTAAATAGCTATTAAATTTATTTTTCCAAAACCAGGTACTGAACAGTAAAATTACTGTATGGCATGGTACTGTCTTAACTCCTAGCATGCTAATACTGCAAATAACCAAACCAAAAACAATCCCCCTCCCCCAAAACTCCTCAACTTTAAATAGCAAGTATTTAAAAATGTTATGCTGACCCCTGACAAACTAAGATATATAGAACATTTTATATACACAGAAGCATCTATGTATAAGCAATTACCACTTTGAACTCACAAATACAATGCATGCAGCCCAGTCTACAAACCATTTCCTTCCTGCCCGAGGGAAGGCTTTTATAATTCCTTATTCCATAGAAGATCCATGATGCACATGCAATACAGACATAAGGTTCAATACTCTCTCTGCAAGTGCAACAGGCTTAATACTCCACAAGAGATGGGTAAGAACATATCGCTGGGCAGACACATTTGCATAAATGCATGAAAAAGTGAGACTGAAAGAAAACATACTAAGATTTCAGCTACTAGAAATATCCATCCATTCTGTTCCCAAAGCTGACCTGCTGAGAGGCCTTGGGCTAATAACTTACCCTTTGTGCAGCCTGCAGGAACATGTTGTCACAGAGCATCAACAGTATACAATACTTCAGCTAAACAACTATAGTAAAAAAAACAGCTACTCACTGTAGATTTTCTACATCTTGACATATTACTGGAGGTAGATTTTCATCCTTCAGTGCTTTGCTATCTCTATGAGAGACAATGAATGTTTAGGTGATCCTTCAATGCTCCCAAACATTTTTGCATGACTAGTAAATATCACTAAAACATTCAGGTGAGTGATTACAGTTTTGCATCTATTGCATGAATGTTGCAACTAGGAGTTATTTGGATTAATGCACACAGATCCTATGCCAGGGTTCAAACCTGTGGTGTAAGCACTGTACAAGTTTGCAGAAACCACTTTTCAGACCAGATGATCAGTCTACAGCAGATGCCAGATAAGCTGTAGGTATTGCATTTGAAGAAGAATTGCAGTGCTTAAAATCATGACCAAACATTACTAAATTACCCAATTGGTTATGCAGATCTTTTTTCAATATCAAATCATCAGAAAAGCTAAAAGATTTGTGTATCTGTTTTCTATTAAAACATGGAATGCAAAGAAAACCTGACACTTACTCTGGTCTTGTTCCTGTTTTGTCACCTAGAAAATAAAAACTGTAGGTCATAAATAAAGCTTTGAAGAACAAACAAAACAATTTAAATGAGATTTTAAGGAAGAACTAATGACTGCAATCTGCTTGATTTCTCATGATAAGCAGAACAGACTAGCTGTAATAGAAAGTGGGTTTTAATTTACAACCCCTTCAGAGGTAGTTATCTTTTCATGAACAATGGTTCAACAGTTGAGGTGCTAACTTTTTAGCACTCAGCGTATCATGTTGTGTCACTATAAATGCATGCACAACTGCAGTTGCATAAGAAATCTGTTTCTCCTTATGCAACCTCAATTCACTTTGACCTGCAACCACAAAACATTCAAGTGTTTAAATTCAGCAATGGCAGTCTCCTCTCAAATATGAAGGAAATGAGCATTTGCCCACTGAGCTCCTCAAAGACTTCTGCTATTGCATTAACTCCAGAAATTAGTGAGATTTTACAGAACTGACAATGCTACTGCTTACCTGCCACCAACACACTCTAAACTACACATCTGTGGATCAAGATGCCAAATGCCTTTCAGTGACAGAACAGAGCTGAAAACAGCACCAAGCATAACACAGGGCACAGCTATTTCTAGTTATGGCTGTGGCAGTAATTGCATTCCATCCCACAGCAGTCTGCTAGGAAGAGCACTCACTCAAGCCCAAGAAAAAGGCTTCACCTTCTTCAGCTGAATCCAATTCACATCCTGTCAGTGCCACAAAGGTAGAAAGCAGCTACATAGCAAATGCCAGTACCACAGACATTTGAAGCTGCACAAGTCAGTGCTCCTGCCAGCAGAAGCTACTCCTTTTAGAAGCAACATCTATTTAAACTGTTGGCAGACTCTGTCGCACAGTACTTTAGACAGACTGCACTCACAGCCATTCCCTATGCCTTCTGCTAACAGGAAAAAAAAAAACTACACAACATTAAGGGGAAAAAAAAAAGTATGAGGGACAAGCACCAGAATTTAGGACTTCTTTGTCTGATAATCTAAAAATACGCAAAAAGCTATGCACACTTTGCGTTTGCACTCCAGACACTTTTTTTTTGTTGAAGTTATTGCTGTACATCACAACAATACTTAAAAATACAAATTTGATATCAGATTTTGCTACTTTCTAGGCAAGCGAGTGCTTCAGATTTTTTAACATTCTCTTAGTAACACAAGAAGAAAATATGTATTAGGACAGGTTTTTATTCCCTGCAGCCATATTTTTAAAAAATACTAGATGGTCAGAAGAAAAAACTTTTATACCCAGTTCCAGAACAGAAAACACAGGCTAGTCCTCATCTGTCCTGGGACACCTAGGGTAGTTTTCTTTCATAGCCATACCACAGCCTTCCTTTTTCTTCACAAGGAAAAGGGAAATAAAACCCTCAAAACCATGGAGCCACCACTCTCGAACCTTAATGCAGCTCCTCATATAGTAGTACAAACAACTGAACTGACATAACTAAGTAGCGGGACATTAATCAGAGCTGTTTAAGCCAGCACTAGCCATTAAGGGAAACACTTCTGAATTAAAACCTCAAAAAACAGTCTCCTTTGGCATTTCCTATTGCTTGGCTAAGGGATCTCTGCTCATCCTGACAGCAATAGTCCAACTCACCCAGTTCCACTATACAACATACAGGGGAATTCAGGTTATTCATTTAAGTTTCCACCCTAGGAGGTGAACAAAACCACACTACTACCAGAGTTGATTTTCACTGTGGTTCTCTGGTTCTTATTTTATGATACTTGTATGTTATGGAAGTGTTGTGATATCCTAATATTATCCTAATATTATCCTAATACCCATAGTAAAGGAAATCCCCTAAGTGTCAGAGCCTTTTAATTACCCCAAGTTTCATTAATAAATTCCAAAAACAATCAACATCATGCAGAACACTCCAATTTTCAATGTCAATATATACTCTCTTTTACAAGAAAGAACTCTCCACAAATTAAGCTGGTTTCATAGAGCTTATGTATTTTGTCTCTTTTAGTTATTGGCATACCTAATTCAAAATTTCAAAATCAAGAGATTAAATTAACAGATTCCCCAGTAAAAGCAAGGCAAATTAACAAGTGTCTGTATGTCAATTCTCAATATTACCTTACTTAAGTATTTTAAAGCTACCACAGAAGTGAAGTTTTTATAACTGGTTTTAACAACCTGACAGAACATGTCAAACAGAACTACACACCACCAGAAACAGTTTTGAAGAGCAACATCTAAAATTAGGACACTTCAGTTGCACAGGATTTCAAAAGCAAAAAACAAGTTAAGATCTGTTACAGCTGGACAACAGTAGCTTCAAATCAGCGCTCTTCATACTTGCAACACTATTTAAACATAGCTCTGCTCCCCCCTCTAGCGACAATCTGACATACAGCAGAAAACAGCAACGGCACCTCAGAGCCAAGCAGCCCTGAATCTTCACTCCCAAAAAAGACCAAAGATTTAGATCCTGGTTCTCAAGCTTATACTTATTTTTTAAATTATTTAATTAGTATTACATTGCATTTGCATACAATCTTGCTCTTCTGTACAAGCACAATATCTGAGAATGAAATCAACTGAAATACCTTCGAAAGTGGGAAGAAAAAGTCTAGTCATCAATTCCACACTCCTAACCCAATAAAAGTCTTTGCTGCAGTGCTCTGATAATTCTCTCAATTAAAAAAAAAAAAAAGTTTTAAAACAAACTTACTCTTCTTGTCTGAAGAACTACTAAAATCAATGCCACCAAGACCTTCATTGGCAGTAGTTGAAGGAGCTGCAGTTGTCCCCAGAGACAAACCCAAAGCATTCTGCCCCAGTCCTACAAGAAATCCAAACAGCATTTTTGCATTTTGCAGTACTATCAAGACTACAACACAGCACAAATTCTTCCTCCAGAGCTGAAAAAGGAAGCTGTGAAATGACAACACTAACAGCAAAATATTTTATTCAGATCAAAACTCACCAAAAATAAGGAGCTTTCCATTTCTGCACAGATAGTCAGGTATCACTGCCCTCTACCCATACACAATCAACTTCCTTGAGCCAATTACGGGAATGACAAAGATTTCCTCATAGTTTCGTTTTTTAAAGAAGTGTTAAGTAAAACTTAATTTAAGAAAGGAGCCAGTTATTTCAGTTTCACTTTTATTGTCTGTGGATAGCAACACTGTTCTTAACTGTAACACTGTTAAAAATTACATTTCCACAGTATTAACACTTCATGTATACTAAATCTTACATTATACAATCGCACATCAAATGTCATTGTTTTGAGACAGGAGGAAAAAACTAAAATAACTTTCACCTGTTGTTGCTGTGCTTGTATTCTGGAAGAGTGAACCTCCTAAGCCTGCTAAAGCTCCTCCTAAGGAAAGGCCCGTGGAAGCAGTTGTAGTTGGAGCAGTTGTACCACCCAAATTTAATGTAAAGCCAGTAGTTCCTGCAGAGAAAGGAAACCAGCTTCATGCAGACACTGCCTTCAGATACATCCATAGACAATCTGAAATAACTGAAAGGTCTGAACAGCATCTTTATCATAATTGGATAATGAGTGTTTTTATTTCCTGCAGAGTTTTCACATACAGCCATAGCCTTTTAAATTACATGTTATTTTGCTCTATAACTTTATAACTCTCATTAGTCTATATTTACCAGCAACTATACAAAAATTCTGGCAGGCCTCCAGAACACTACAAATTCTAGAACCTAGCACAGAATTTATTTTACAGCATAATTGAACTAGTAAGTGATACTGATTTTTATATTAAAATGCTGAAATGTCAAAGTTTTATGCTTAACATTAAAGTATTTACACAAGACACACGATACAATAACATTTCCACGGTGGTTTGAGCTGCCTTCTGGAACTGAACATCCCAACTTTTAGTAATAAAGGGAAGAACTGAGTAGAGAAGGACCACAGGCATAAAGGGACAGTGAACAGAGGGCACAGAGAGCCGAGCTCAAATGCAGACTTAAGAAATGTAAAAATCTCCATTACCATCATGCATGGTGCAGTTCATCTGAGTTAAATATGATGGCAGGTGTATGACAATCTTCAGTGAGGACAATAAGAAAAATAATTTCATATGACGAATCAGCTCTTGCTACACTTCTAATGACTTGGATTATATGCTGTCTATATCACTAGGTTCTCTGACCATAATTCTATCTGTACCCAAATTTAGAACTCAAGAAGACCAATGAGCCCCTTCATTCATGTACCACAAGATTACGTAAAGAATAGAAAAACAGATGTAGAACTGTTATATAATAAAGTTCCATTGTTAACAAGCAAACAAAAAATAGCCTCAAACCCCTAAATATTTTCCTACCTGCTGCAGGAGTTGCTGTAAGAGCAGATGATAATGACAGGCTGCCCGCTGAGGTAGAAGTAACAGGTAAAGCAAATGGCGTGGCTGAACCTGCAGGTTTGTTGAAACCTAAACTAAAGCCTGTGGTAGCTGCTGATGTGGTGGCAGGTGTGCCTAGAAGAAATCCAAAATCAGTTATCGCTCTTGGAACATTCTGTTTGAGAATGAAAGCTAAATTCACCACCTTTTCTGCATCTCATTTAACCATCATGAGTATGACAGCACAAAAGATCACCTGCACCAAGTAAAATACTCCCACAGAACTTTCAAATGAATTTTAGTGGTTTACATTAATTGCACAGGCATTTTTGCTCCAGATTCCTAGGGATCCAGTGGGCTTTAATTCTGGACTGGCAATTATATCTACTATAAATGTAATATATCTATTAATCTATTTTATCTATTTAAAAAAAAAAAAACTTCCACCAAAAGCATCTAGTAGATCACACAAACATTGGTATATGGAGCTATAAAAACAATACTGCTCAAAATACAGACCACAAATTCTCAATTAGATGTGCACCCCAAAATGAATGCACATATCCTTTCAATTTGTAAACAAGAAAAATATGTTGAGATGTTACTCCCTCAAAGTTTGCTTTCAAACATTTTTGAAGTAAAACAAATAATTTCTACTTCCTGATGTTTTCATGGTAAGAACACATGCTATGTTCTAGAATCCCTATTCCAAAGGAAAGAAGCATGCACATACATACACAAACCACAACAGGAAACACATATTTTGTATTCTCAGTAACTGCTGTTTTGGATGACATCATTTCATCCAGCTAGTGAAAAGAATTAATGCTCATCTGCATAGTATTGACTTCCACATATGATTATGTATCACACAATCTCCTCTGGGTTAGCTGCTGCTCCTCCCTTTTGCCCCTTTGATTTGCTTCTTTATTTGGCACTATTTTTTCCTATTTATTCATAGGACGGCTTCCTAAGTTCTTTGACTGCAGTGTGTCTTGCAGCACCTCCACTGCTAACATCTGTGATACTCAAACTCCGTTACTGCTCAGACCTCAGCTGCTGCTTAAAAAAAAAAAAAAAATCAAAACCAAGCCAACAACAACCCATATACTCCTGTATTTTTAATGACAACTGCAAATTAGTCACCACAGATGGATCAGAGAAACAAAAAATATTCTCGAAGTCTGTTCCCAGTTCAACCCTCTTTATCCTTCTAAAAGAGATAATTACCAAACAGACATGTTCACAGAGGGTTCACTAGACAAGAAATTCTGTATGAATAATTCTTTGATAACATATCTCCCTTTCCTCTGCTTAAGGATGAAACTCATTAGGGGAATATAAATACGGAGTCCAACTTTTCACTGTCACTGTTGTCCAGGAATTGAATAATTCTTTAACAAGTAACAGTGCCCAGAACTTCAGGGCTCCATTCTGATTTACAGCCTTAACATCTGGGCTGCAAAGCAAACAGCAGCTAGTAATGGGGAAAAAGCTCACATATGATCACTAGCTCTATAATTACAAGAAAAATCTAGCTCTTGGGGTTTTTTGTCTGTGTAACACTAAAATCTAAATTAGGTCCTTACCTAATGTCAGTCCTGTAGCAATAGTCGTTGCTGTTCCTGCTTTAAGAATGAGAACAAATAAACAGGGTAAGAACAGTAATAGAAGGCCACAGAGGAGCTGTGACAGTAAAAAAACATGAAACAAAATCCTGAAATAATGCAACTATTATACAGTATTTTTTCTGCAGTGTATTGAAAACTAACACATTAACACAGAAAACAGTATTGGTAAACACCAGCAGCAGAAACTAAATCACAAATGACTTAAAAAAATGTAACAGCAGTATATCATCTGAAATTTCAAATAAAGCAAGGTAAAAACATGAAAGCTAGTAATTCTATCCTGTAATTTTTTCAGCCACATGGTAGTATATAACATCAGCATGCAAAACAGCAGATTTACAGTATAATGAACAGGATTATAGAGTCTAAAGTCCTTGTAAAATCCTGTGTCTTGGTTTAGGGTTTCTGCCCCACTGGCAATTTAAAGAGACTATTCTGGACACGGTGTTAGGCCATTTCATATTTTAAAAACCATCTGATCAGATTATCAAAAGAATCACTGAAATAAAATTACCCCAATGTAGCCAACCACAGTAATACAAACTTTCAGTTTATTGCTGATTTGATTTTTAGTAGATTGGTCCTTCACACTTTCCCCATATACTTATATAAGCATACAAGAAGAAAAAGACCATTTTATTTAGCAATATTGCAACAAAGTAATATTTATTTTTATGTCTGCTTGATGGCTGAAAGAAAAACACCCTGTCAAAAAAGTTTTATTCTTTATTTATTCTACTGTTTAATATTTATTATTTATTCTACTGTTCCTATAAGAAGCTGTGTGTTCATAGGCTGCATTAGAGATGTAAGAAAATATTCAATTCCTTCAGGCATATTGCAATAAATATCCCCAAACAACAAACTCAAATGTTCACTACTGTAGAATTACAAGTATTATATATTGCATTACAAATGTGAACAATCTCACAAAGTTTTAAAATACTTTTAAAATCTAAATATACCTCAATCTTAAATCAATTTTGAACATCCTGGATGAAGAGTTAAGATTTCTAAAATACACCAGGATTCAAACTACAGAACAATTTACACATAGTCCAGGAAGCTTTCTGATAATTGCAGTTGTGTTTCTGCTGCACTGGTACCACTTATCTCTCAATGAATGATCTTTCAAACTACTCAACAAAGTGGTTTTATGAAACTGTGTAAGTAATAATCTGAGCTACAGAACGACTGTAAAAGAGTAAACATTTTAGTATGACCCAGTTTTTTGAGTACATATGATTTATGTCTTCACTGCTGAATCCAAAATCTGCAGTACAAGAATTCTTTGCTACCTGTACTGGTGCTTCCTAGTGTAAAGCCAGTGGTTGACTTTGATCCAAACAGTCCACTCCCAAAGCCCAATGAAGGAGCCGATGTGGTTGCTGTAGCAGTGGAAGAGCCCAGAGTTCCAAAACTAAGTCCTCCTGTTGAACTATTACAAAATAAGACTATTAGCAGTAATTCTATTTCAAAATTAAAACAACCCCCCCTTACATCAATTTCTTTCCAATGCCATCTTTCACTTTCCCAAAACATTCATCACAAACAACCCAGCTGAGCAAGACAGAGTCCAAGCTCACTGCCATTGAACAAAAAGAGAGAGCCCATTTCCCCTTTTCCTTCCACAGCTCTGTAACTCCCATTGCTTCCCTGACACTGACTCCAGCATTTGTTCAGCTGCTGCTGAGATGGTAGATCTTATTAGAACACTTGGAAATTCAAACTTTTCTCTGTTAGATCATCTCATTCATTCTGCCTAATTGTTCTCTCTGTGCTACTGAGAGAACAAATGTTAGAGGAAGCACAAAGACGGTAACAAATCTGTATGAAGATCTTTTCAAAGCAGGTTACAAGTCCAGTTAGTTATCTCTGACCAGAAACTTCAGCCAGTGTTCTTTTCTTTCATTCTTAATTGATAAGCAGAGACACAGAACCACTCACATCAACAGCACAAGCTTCACCCTATCTTACTATCAAAACACCCTGAAGCTTGAATTAATTTTCTAACCAAACAGCTATCCTTTTGCACAGGTTTCAACCACATGCCTACTGTATTTTTTTTGGACTGCCTACCGAAAGTTACAGAAAAACAACTTCCAGATCTACTTTTACAGATGAAGGGGAAGAGAAAGAACAGAGATCAGACACCACTAGGAAAATTAAGGCTTTAATAATTATTTTGGGTAACTACACATTTCAGAGATTTTATGCCAAATAGAGAACAAGCTTTACAATTTGCACAGAACACAGGAGAATACAATATACATAGTTATCTCCAGCCAATGAAATTACAGGTACTAGCACCCAGACGAGTCTATGGTTTTAAAAATTTTTTTCTTAATCGATGAAAGATCAGATGAATAATTTATCAGATGAATAATTTGTAGTAACTTCATGGTCCCATTTCTGAGCCTTTTAAGAAACAAAGTTCAGTTTTCACAAACACATTTTGCTTAAGTACAACAGCAACACTGAAACAAAATGCAATTTAGATTTCACCAAGGAGTTTTATCTTTCAAATGTTCAGTAATCTCTCATTGCTCTCTTATCTCCTCTCTCTTTTTGTATAAGGGCAGCTCCTAAAATAACAAGTCAAAGACAAAAGTAAATCCTTACAACAAAGGTACAATTAGCTCTTGAATTAGAACTTTTCAAACTATCAATAAAACCGATCATAGCAAGCCCAGTTGGTTGCAAGTTCAGAACTACGTGCGAGATATTTCTTAGGCAGTAATTTGGGAAGCACAGTGGCCAAGAAGTTTAGAAGGACAAAGACACACTAACTGTCCAACAGGATCCAGAGCCTTTCAGCTGTCTTTACTCCCAAAATTTCAACACGCCAACTGCAGCACTCTGACCTCTAACTACTTGTAAGTTTAAACATACAACATGGTGCTTCTCTCATTAGTCAAGAGCTTATATGTGTCATCTTTTTTTCCAGTGGATGATTCTTCTGTGAAAGTTTTTTGTGTTACAGCATTCCCATAGAAGAAAGCCAAGGTACAAACTGTGATATTTGGCACGACAGAAGGACAAAAAAAAACCAAAAAAACACAAACCAACCCAAATTAAACCAACACAAATAAAATGAAGTGGCCTTTTTTTCAAGGTAGAAAAATCCAAAATGTAGGAACAAAATAATGGCAACATTCTCACCAGCAGGAGAAAGCATGGGCCAGAAGGACACAGATGGAAGGAAGAGGAGCTCAAATTACTGAAGTCAGGTCTGAACTCTAATTCTAGAACTAGAATGAAGCACTGCACCTGGCTATAGCATACAATAAGGGAACACCAACTATAAAAGAGTGCAAGTACCTGAAAGGCTGCTGGTGCAAAGCAGGAATCAGATAGGTTGGCAGGTCACAGGGGCTTCTTCAGCCACCAGAATATAATCTTTGGTCACCTCACATTTATCCTTGGACCAGACAACCAAATTCTTTTTCTCCCAATACCTGGCAATATCATCTTAGACCCAGCTCAGAAGAGCAGCTTTTTCTTACAGTCTTAAACATGTTCTCAAGCAAATTATCTCACAGGGATGCTCAAGAAGCAGTGACAAGGCCCCATCCTCTATGATATTCTTTGACCAACAGCCCTGAAGACTGGTCCTGCTTGTAAAAATAAATAAATGAATAAAAATATAGAGTACCATCTACTATTATTTAGCATCTATTAAACTTTTTTTTCTAAGAGATAAAAAAGGCAGCTAGAACACAAAAACCCCACCAAACAAAAATATTTAAGTTCAATAGGGAGCTTTTAAAAGTGCAGATCAACAAGACAAAAGTGTTTCCCTTATTTCAGTATGTTTAGAAGAATAGTTTTGAGCTACTATTATTTTAACTTGCTCGTTTGAATCCCAGGAAACCTACATTAAGAAGGCATAAAGAAAAGTAGCAAAAGCTCTTTACCAAGTGTACATAAGCTTTACTGCAGAAGTTAAAAAAACCCAAGCAAACAAAAAAAACTCAAAAGACAAAAAAAAAAACCCAAAAAGCACCACCACAAGAAAAGTCAAAACCTCTAAACAATCCATGCCTTCCAAAGCCAAGCAGAAATAACAAGAAAGTAATCAATCTGTCACAACCACAATGCTACTTCCTGATGTTTCTAACAGGTATTTCCAAATGTATCACGGTAAGCGAAGCTCCCTTGAGTAACCGCCCCTGTGCATTTAGTTTACACTACAGCGACCAGCTCTGATCACGTTAGGGAAAGTCTCTGACAAAAAGTCCCACAACAGACTTGATCTTCAACACAGGCACAATAGCAAGCAAGTCAGAATAAACAGGCTCTGCTAGTCCAGTTGTGTGCAAATAGAAAAGGGGGAAGAAAAACTACCAACAAGAAAGATTTACCTGATATTCTCAGAAACCTAAATCATAACGCTTGGAGTACACAGCCTGCTGTATATCACATGCACGAAGTTCTCCTTTTACTCCGAGATACTACACACCAAACACAAGGTTACTTTTGTTAAAAGGGTAAAATCAAACATAGCTTCTAAAACATATATAGAGCATCACTTTTGGACACTGAACACGTGGGCTCTGGCATCAACGTGCTCCACGCCGCGGACACAAACGCAGGCTGACTTTTGAGAGAAACCTGGATACACATCTAACTCACATCCTGCGTTCAGAGCGGCAGGTTGACCCGTACGGAGAGGCATCCAAAGCCAAACCAAAGCACAATAAGAAGTGAAACTCCCTTAATTAGTAGCTGTTGAACAGATCGCTCCCTACGTCTCTGCTGAAGGCTCTGCTCAAGGCTCAGGCCGGGAAGAAGACGAGGCAAGGGAGGCCGGGACAGACACGGTGCAGCCGTTTCGCCCGCGCACCAAGGGCCCTGAGACCGGGACTGCCGGAGCCCTGGGCCCCTTCGGGAGCGGTCAAGGCGGCGAGACCCAAGCAGTCACTCGCTCCCTCACACACCTCCGCACCACGGGGGCCGTGCTTCAGGCTGGGCCCGGGCCCGGGCCCGCGCGGCAGCCTCAGGCCGCGGGGGGCTACCGGCACGGCCGCAACGAGAGGAGCGGGGGCGTCTCATTACCTCGGCGTGGCGGTTCCGAAGGAAAAACTCCCGACTGCTCCTCCTCCTCCTGCCCCGGCGGCCGCCGTGGAGCCCAGGGTGCCCGCGCCGAAGGAGAAGCCCGCAGACATGGCGGCGGCGGGAACAGCAAGAGAGCGGGGCCGGGAGCCGGCGGCGAGGGCCGGGTCTGTGGGTGCGGGGTCGGTGCTGGGTGCGCGGGTCGGGGCCGGGGTCGCGGCCCCTCAGCCGCGCATGGCGCCCGCCGCCACCTGCGGAGCGAGCGGCGGCACCGAGCGCGCGGACGGACGCCGGCCACGCTCCCCTCCGCGCGCCCGCCGCGGTGCACCACGGGACCGCCCGGCCGGCCTTAAAGCGACAGCGACGCGCGGGAGCTGGGTTGGGGCAGAGCGCGGGGATCGTCGTGTCCAAGCTGTGCTCCAGCAGCACCACGGCACAGACTGAAATATGACAGGTTCCATCTCAACATCAGGAAACGTTGCTAGAGTCACACAGCACTTACCAGGTTGCCCAAATAAGTGGTTGTGGGGGTCTATATCTTTAATGATTTTTCAAAGATGCCTGGACATGGTATTGGGCAACTGGCGCCGAGTGGCCCTGCTTAAGCACGTGGAGGCTACCGGGCAACTCCAGAGACAGCAAAAAGATCCATCTTCCAGGAATATCCCCATGTGCAAGACTCACAGACTGAAGCAGTGGCCTAGGCAACCAGGGAATGACTCATTTCCCATACATCTATCACCCCCTTGTTATGAAAATTAATCCAAAATTTTCCAGAGGTTTATGTCCAAAAAGGAGACAGAGGAATCCTGTAACTTTATTTCAATAAAGGAAGAGGCTGTGGGGCATTTCCCATGGGGTCTCAAATTGTTGGGGGATGCAGCCCCCTTTTTATCCTAAGTTTTGCACCACATCACCCTCTTCCCCACTGGCTGAGGTACTCAGAAGGTGCAGACTTCCTAGAACACCTACTCCTTAATATGCAGCCCTCTTTCATTATATAAAGAAAGAAAAAGAAACTATTCATAATTCTATTAAGCCTTCGTTCTTCTTTTCTAGGTTCAAAAATTTAACGCGGCCTTGGCTGAGAAACAGTCTGTGTTGATTAGTAACATTTTCTAGAGTTAATATTTCCTTCTGTTACTTCCCTATCTGTAAGTTCCTAGCCCTACCTACAAGCAGATTCACCTGGTCTGTTTGAAAATACACATTCACCTTATTCCTGTCACCCTCATGGCACCCATGGGTAATTAGGCATCCCCATGAGGGCGAAGGGTGGTTCAGTCCATGGACCTATCCCAGAAGTTATGAAAGAGTTTTCCCTAACTTCTCCTCATTCTTAACTCACTTTTATATTATTTCTTTACGTCTAGGTGGACACTGACTTTAGTCATACATCTTAGTCAGTGGGGGGTGGTCGTACCTTGGCAGGTGGGTATCTCAGGATAGTATCTGAAAAAACCTGGCGATGGGAACATGCGTCAGTACAAGGAGAGTGACTTCGCCGTGGCTGCTGATTCAACTTCATCTCCCTTGGTTTTCAACTGCTGTGCGGCTTATAAACTAGAAAAAAACACCGAATTCCCACCCCTGCAAGGGTTCTGACTCAGCCTGGCCGCGGGGCCTCTCTCTGCTCCACCCTCCGTTTAACCTCCCTTAGGTTGTACTGTTCGCGGGAGGACGGGATGCCGACCGCCTTCTATCCGGGAGTAAGAACCGTGTTTTCCCTTATAAATTCCTCACAATCACCTCTTTATCCGCCGTCATTTTCCCACGCCGCCCTCCGGCCGCTCCCGCCCCTCAGCCGCTCCCGCCGCTCGCCGCGCGGGGGCGCTGCGGGGCGCGCGGCGCTGGCCCCGCCCCGTTGCCGGCACGGCCCCGCCCCGGAAGCGCAGCCGCAGCGGCCGCCGGTCCGGCTCTGTGGCGGCGGCTCGGGGCGGGAGGCGGCTGCGGCCGAGCCGGCACAGCCATGGAGCACATCCGCACCACCAAGGTATTCCCGGTGCTGCGGTACGGCACAGGGGCGGCAGGGGAGCTGCGGTAACTGTGGGGCCGGGAGGGCCCGCCCAGTTCGGTGCGTCCGCTGCGGGCGAGGGCGTTGTTGTTTTCCCTCCCTCCTGCTGTTTTGTGGCTGGTGCCTTCCCGTGAGCCGCTCTGGAGCGGCCCGTGCCGCTGGAAGGGATGGAGCGCTCTGGGAGTGCTGCTCCCGTGGGGCCCCGTGTCTGTAATAACGGGAAGGCGCTAAAAACCGTGGTGTAGGGGTTTTTGTGGTGGAGTGGGGAATGGGAGAAGCGAGCTGGAAGGGGATTGCAGTTGTTCTGTGTGCTCTGGATATGGTTCAGCTTTTTGTAGTTTTGGAGGCAAATCGGTTATGAAAACAACTGATTTGTTTTCTCCTTTTTGAAGACTGCAGTGTGTGTGTTAAATACGCAGGCCGTCAGTGCGTGTATAATGCGTTAGGCATATTAAAAAATATGCCAGCTAAGCTGTGGTTGACGTTTTTTACTTCTCTGACTTTTATTTCCTATTATTAGTGTGTTAGTCTTGTTTGTATGATGAAGGTGCAAAAGGAAGGTCTCGCTTCTTGCTGTGGCTAATTTTAAAGTAAGTTTTTAAGCCACAGCTTCTATAGAACTAAATTTTTACCAATACTTTCCTCAGCTTGCTCATCATCCCTGACAGCAAAGGTTGTTGAAAAGACTCCCAGTCTGTTGGGTCCTGGAAACTGTGATTAATTCCTGAACCTGATAGTCTGAGTTTAAAGTAGATTTATAGATACGTTTAGAAAAGGAGCATTCATAGTTCATGTCCAAGTAGCAGATTTATAACCAATAATTACATAAAGGAACAGACTTTTACATTTTTTTAGTAAGAGCTTATATAACGTTTATATAAATGTATATAGCTGCTTTCGTTTTTCATATACATGTGTATATGTGAAACGGAAGGTCTCCAATGAAACTACCATTAGTGCTACTTTATTAGTCTTGCACCGGGCTGAGAGATTGGAGATAAGGTTGCTTTATCAGCCTGTTTATTTACAAACAGAACTCCTAGTTTGTAAGCTTAATATTGTATTGTTACAGCAAGTAGCTGATTCCAAGATGAAAGCTAGGCTGAAGCAAATGAGTCTTGATGATGAGAGTATCACTTTAAGTTTCAGATCTGAAATTGAGACTAGAAAGGCTGCAGGTTGCTGACCTCTTTGCATCTGCAGGTGATTCTATTTCTGCATTGTGTTTTTGGGGCCCTGCTAGGGAAAAAAATACTTAATGTAGCAATATAATTAAGAGACAAATGAGTTCGGAACACAATTTGTAAAGATACAAGACTTTCTACTTGAAGTGATTAGTTTTATAGTTCATACCAAAAAAATGATACATTCTTAAACATCAGTGTTATGGTAAGAATTAGTGTGATACTTTTGTTACATCTTTGCTTCTCACTTTTTTTAAGCTGTTGGTTTATCAAATATCCAGACAGATTAAAATGTGTATAGGTGAGCATTACAGGTGTAGGAAGCAAGAGAAGTGCAACATGCACTGTGGGTGTTGAAGGTTGAGTTTGTGTGTAGGTTCAAGTTGGAGCTCATGCCAACTGTTCTGAGACATCCCTACTTTTTCTGATCGGACAGCCTTCCTGTTTTTTTCATTTTAGTTAAGTCACAGTGAAATAAACTTGACATAACAGTGCAGTCTTGCATAAATTAACTGCTGTGCAGGGCAGCTGTTTTCCCCAGGAGAAGGTGATGGGATAGGTTTTGTACCTCCTCCAATTTCAGTTTGCTGGGAATGTTGAAGTTAAAATTTCCTTAGAACTGTTAACACAGCTACCTGAAATTGAGTGTAGCTTTTTGTGCAACTAAAATGTCCTAGCAGATTTTATGTTGAAAAAGTGAGGTCAACTTAAAAATCAGAGAGTTTTATATTTAAGTATCATCAAATGACCAGACTCAGTTTATTAAATGCTGTGGTGAAATAAAGAGTATGTGGTTTTGCAATGAATCTTGATAGTATCCTTAAGAATATTTTAAAGCAAAATGTGGTAGAAAAGACTAAAAATTCTTCAGTCAAAGCTGTTTGCATATTTGAAGTCAAATCTATATTAATGAAAATACTGTTGGATTTTGCTCTTGGAGATGGAAAGGTTTGCTTAGTTTGACTGCTAAATCAAATTAAACAACAAAAGAAAAAAGTGTATTATAAGATGAGTACCCATTTAAACTGGTTTGAGTCAAGTTTAAATGAATGTATCATCTATGGAGGCTGAATTAACTAACATTTCAGTTATCTTTAAGAAAAGTTTATCTATGACTTCGCTTTCAGAATTTTTGAAGACTTTACCTAGGTAAGTGGAAATTGGAGCACTAATGCCTGTCCTCATCTAATGTAGAAATACAGCTTTGAGAAAAGCTGCCTTGTTACACAGAGGAGAAGGAAACCTCATGTGCCAGGATTTTGTGGGTTGTGTTGCTGGAGCAGTTTCTGTGCACTTCTCAATTGGCTGGGGAGGTGCAGTGCCTGGTACCTGAGCAATTATTGCTGCAGATCTGCCCAGTATGAATTCTGTGTTTTGACTGTGGTGTATTCACCTATGCTACTCTATACCTGAGGACTTGGTGGTTTCGGCATAATGTATTTTGATGTACTGATGGATGTAGTTTCCATTTTTTTTGTTTTATAAGCTGCAATCTAGAATATTATCATAGTGCTGGCTCCTAGTATATATTTGTATTTCTTTCATTCTGTTTTGTATTCATTCAGTTGCTTTTTAACTTTTAAAAGCAAAATTAAGCCTTTCTAGATCATAAGAAATACCTGATTTTTTTTTCTGTTTTGTATGTGCTTTTAGTAGGTAAATACATCTGAACACAGGAATTAAAATGGCTTAACATCAGCCCAGTAGATATGGGCTCTCCTTGTCACCTCCTCTGGGTGTTGGTCTTGCTGGTGTGGAAGTTTTTGGAGTCCTGCCATGCATTTAATGGTAGCACAGACCTTTAACTTGGCATTAATGAGACAGTGCTGCCAAGAAATAGAGGAATGCATGGAGATAAGCCATTTGCCACACTCCTTTCCTGTTCTTGCACACAAAGAATCGTGTAATGCTTGTTTCAAATAGAGCACTCTGTGGAGCCTAGAGGTAGGAGGAGCAGATAAAATACAGGCTATCAAAAAATAGTTTTTCTTTTGAAATATTTTCCATAGGTTCGAGATAACAATGTTGATAGAATACCAGAAGTTGTTGTTGGCGCTTGCAAGGCTCAAGCCTGAATTATCTGCTTCAAATGCCAGCAGAGTCCTTGAATTTCTAGGAGTTTTTTGTAATTTTTAGTATAATGCTTACATTTCATTAAAAATGTATTTTAACTATGAGGCAAGGTTATAATAATAAAGATTTTTGAGGTTGGGGAATTTATAAAAGACAGTACATAGCTAAAATGGAAGTCAGGAGAGCAGAATCCTTGTGGCTTTGAGTGTGCAGACAGCCAATAAAGCATGTTGCTGAGATCAGCTGTTAATGCAGTGCTGGCATTTCGATACCAGGAAATTGTTAGTGTGCGTTTGCTGTTTCTTGGGGAAGCAGCCCACCAGCTTAGTAATTAATAATTCTTACTTCTAAAAAAACAGAAACTAAAAAAAAGCTCAATACTTTTGTATTGAAACAGGATATTTGAATTAGTTGGTCTTAAAGCTTGTGACCACTCTAGTTTGGCCTTAATAGCCTTGCGTGTGCTGTGCTACGTTTCCTACCATTTTCAAAATTATTGCACAAACTGCCAAAACCTTTTTTAAGTTAGAATTTAAATTTCTGCAGAAATTCAAAATTAAGTTTTATTCCCCCCTCTCCTTTTTTGTTACAGGTGGAGCAGGTGAAATTACTGGATAGGTTCAGCACGAGCAATAAGTCACTGATGGGAACTCTGTACCTTACAGCAACTCATCTGTTATTCATAGATTCAAACCAGAGAGAGACATGGGTAAGGGTAATGAATGCTTATGGCTCAAAGGCATGGATTCACCAGATGCATTTCTTCTTCCTGATCTAAGGTTGAATTTGTTTAGTAAAATATTCTTAGCTGTTCTTTCTACTCTCGTTCTTCATGGTATTGTAATAGGTTAATAATTCACAGGTTATGCTCTTGCGTGACACTGCTGCAGTTGAAATCAGGTCATGTTGAAGATTTTGACTTCTTCAAGCTGCTGTAATTTCTTCTGTAGCCTTCGCTTGTATTTCTGAATGCATGTGTGGTGGTTTTCTTTAAATAACTGACTTGCACCATAATTCTGAGGCAGGAGTGGGAGACTGATACGTAGGTTAAGTGTCAGGTTAAGAATTTCAGAGTTAACTTGTAAATAGATTCTGTCTAGGTTAAACGAGATAAAAACCGTAAGATCTCATATTTGGGGAATATTGAAGATAACATGCACCTTTTTAGAGCAGTAAGCAGCTGTTTCTTCACAAGTATTCATCTCTGAAATAAAAGGTTTCAGATGGGGCTGCAGCTTCTTGTTGACCAGTACCGGTGTTGTGCAGTCAAAGTTGGCTAGTACAGTATTTCCCATCAATTTTTATGCTCAGTGCCCTGATGGCACACATATGGACATCAAGCTGTGGCTCCCACTGGAGAGCAGCCACCTGACTTGAGTTAGTGCCTTAAGTCTTCTGTCCTCCAGGATGAAATACCATCTCCCTGGCTGTCCTTTTTTTTTTTTTTTTTTTTTTTTCTGTAGGTGTATTTTCCTTGATTACCCTTAATCTTGTGTCCTGGTTATCTGACTAATGGTACTTTCAAGACAATTAATTTTTTCTATTATTTGTTCTTGTATACAGTGTACAACTTCATACAAACCAAACTGTTGCCATTTCTTACAAAATGGGTTTTTGGGGAGAACATGATTCATTAGCATTACTTGCTTGCATCTCCCTATGCACTACATTAAAAGGTTTCATTTTGGGGAAATTGAACCTGTACTCCCAAGTACTGCATTTCTAATGATAATGCGAGTACCAAGTATAATTATCATAATGTCTCCAAGATAGTCTCTTTGTAAATGCATATTTGGCAGCATAGTTTTCAGATGCCTGTCAAATTCTGATCAATGTTTAAGAGGATTTGATTGCTTCAGTGAGGTAATTGAAACTCTATCAAGAACATCTTGTACAGTTGAGGTAATGTATCTGTGCCTTTCTTCCCACAGCTGAACAACTGCTACTTTCTATGTATTTACCTAAATCTTGTGTAGATTTGCCACAGAGATAAATCTGTGGAGGGCTTTTGTATGTCCGTTGCTGTGACAGTGCTGCTAAAGTGGTCATAAACATTTAGCTGAGAAACTGTCGTGTTTATCTAATACAGTAGGTAATACAGGAGATGTTTTCCTTATCTCCTGTTCCATCTGTACCTGTTAAATGCTGGAATGCTGAAATCTTCAGGATCTTCTGTATCTTACATATGTTGAATTGTTTTCCCTTACTTCCTTTATTTTGTCTGAAAATTCTGAAATTTGTTTTTGTAGATCCTTAAAAAATATAGATAGCCTGTCTGGACACAGCCTAATGAGATATAAGTCTGTCAGTTAACAAAGTTAAAAGAAGACTGAACAACTACCATGTAGTTTTACATCTCAGTTTTGTGTATAGAAGGACACTCCAAAATGACAGAAAATAATAACTAAAGTTTTATACATTTTACTGTCCTGATCAAAATGGCATTCTTGGATTTCTGCATCTAAATGTATTTCTTTTTATAACTGACTGACAAAATTAGTCAAAATCCATATTCAGTATTGCTTAGTGTGTTGTCTTATATCTGCTGATTTAAATAGTATGCTGTTCTTATTTTTCCTCAGCATGCTTACTCTGAGTTTTTGTATGTCACAGATACTACATCATCACATTGCTGCAGTGGAAAAACTTCCTTTGACTACTTCTGGCTGCCCCCTTGTCATCCAGTGCAAGAACTTCAGGATAGTTCACTTTGTTGTACCTAGAGAGAGAGATTGTCATGACATTTATAATTCTTTGCTTCAGCTCTCCAGAACAGGTAATACTGGTAGCTGAAAAAGACTTTGCAGTATATGTGTGAATAATAGGTTGGGGTATGTGTGTGTGTAAACTATTTATCTCTTTTTTTAAGCACACATTATGTAAAGTCTCACATGGGTTTCTATATAAATAGGTTTTTTGATTAAATATTAATCTGCATAAAACTTCAGAAGTTGTGTTGTCTGGCTTTTGTATGTCACTGATATTCCTTAACAGAATGAGAGATGCCTTTATGGTTTTTCTGCATTTCTAGTGTTGTTCCTGAAATTGTGAATATCAATGTGTATAGTCTCTCTTAATTGTGTGTTCCATAGATTAAAAACCCACTAAGAAAATCAGTTGTTACTAATTTCATGCAGTTTCAAAAATAAAGCTGAAATTTCGATACTAAAATAACATTACCAGTTCAGGTTAACAAATTTCTATCAGTATGGTCTTTTTCATTTTCTGCTTTGTGTTTAGAACAGTGCAAAATGTCATCTGTCATAAATAGATAGCATACTGGGAAAACAAAGTTTTTGAAAGCCTTGCTTTTTTAAGGAAAACTTTAGAACTTCTGTTTTTTTAAGGTCAGTAGATGTAAATTTCAGTTCTTGCCTCCCAAAATAGTTCGTTCTTTCAAATGCTATGAAGTGTCCTAACAATTCTGCCTTTTGCCTTAAGTTTGTCAGTCTTCATTTTGTGACCCTTATGGCTTTAGAAATGTCTCTTCTGAAATAGGTCAAGCCCACTCAGGAAAACTTCCATAACCTACTTCTGCCTAAGTATCTGTAATTGTGTCAGTTAACTGTAGAATAGTTGCGGAATAGATATTTCAAGCATGTCAAGTGTCTAATATTTTGTCTTGCTTCTGTGAATCTTGAAGCCTGAGACTTTCTCTCCATTACATATTCTTTACCTTCTAGCAAAATATGAAGAACTCTATGCCTTTTCTTATAATCCAAAACAAAATGAATCTGAGCAAGTCAAAGGTTGGCAGCTTATTGATCTAGCAGAAGAATATAAGAGAATGGGAGTGCCAAATGATTACTGGCAGTTGTCTGATGCAAACCGTGATTACAAAGTAAGTGTTGTAATGGAAGCATGCTCTGCTCTGCATGTGTTTCTGATCAGGCCTATAGAAAACAGCTTAATGCTACGAAATCACTTGGATTTCAATATAAGCAAAAACTTGGAGGTAGAGAGAGTTAACTCCTTAATCAGTGTGCAATCTCACAGCTTCCTAATTGAAGTTTTTCCCAAGGCCTCATTGAGAAAGCGTGTGTGCAGGGATGCGTGGGTTCTTTGGGACTGTTTGGAGAGATGCTTACCTGTGTGAAACCCAGTGCCAGTGATTCTGGTGCTCTGCAGCTTTGTGATGTCTCTCTTAACTGAGCAGGTTTCTTCTTTAGCATTTTGCAGTGCTGGTTATGGTGGTGTGGCTGATTCTGAGATTAGATTTCATCTTCCTTTGTAGTCTGCAAGTATTAAAAATGAGGGGAATGAATTCAGTATTTTATTTGAAACACATTCTTAGCATTTCTGCTGCAGAGTTGCACTCTTGATAGTGAATGCTGGTATGGTGATGCTTGTCAGTATACCTAGGATACCAGTTTGTACTACTTTAATCCATGGCTTGTCTCCTTTGAATAGTTTACATTTGTGTAAAGAAATATGGTAGTGTTTATCTTTTGTGTCTTAATTCACCTTACATCTTTCAAATTGAATATGATAAAACTAGGTTAGGCTTTGTGTCTTGCCTATAAAATCCTTTCTGTGTATCTGTGTCTTTCAGATTTGTGAAACCTATCCTAGGGAACTTTATGTTCCCAGAACTGCAAGCAAGCCCATAATTGTTGGTAGCTCCAAGTTCAGAAGCAAAGGAAGATTCCCAGTGTTGTCATATTATCATAAAAATAAAGAGGTAGAGTGTGACTTCCTTTTACTGTAAATGTACTGGAAAGTATTTCTCAACATTTGGCAGTAGTTCAAGGGTTGGTGAGGAGGTTCAAGTACAGTGACTTGTATAGCAAGGGTGTGACTCAGGATAACCCTGAATACAGCTGACAGGAGTGGTGCCTAACAGGATGTGGAGTAAGCCTAGCCAGTTTAAAAGAAATCCTTAAGTAATCAGTTGATAATAAGTTGAATCTACTAAAGCTTTCAAAAACTAACATTAAGGTAACTGAGGATAGCTTTTTCTTAAGGGATCTGTCTTCCTTGATATATCAGGTATATAATCTGTTAAGTCAAAATGGTAGGAAAAAAACCCCAAACAGATGAACCAATAAAATAATACAATTGGTTCTTCAAGGAGTTACTAGCATGGTAAAAAAATTCTGCAGGGTAGGAAATAAGATTTTGCAGAGGGTGGTGTAAAGCAGCACATCCCTGTCTCAGCTGTGGAAGAAGGAGTACTGTCATCTTGCGGAGTTAAAGAATTTGTCTGATGAATGTGAAGCTACTAGATGGATTTGAACGTAATTACATTATTAATTGAATATTGGAAGATGTTCCTGATACCTTCTGAAATACAACGTATCATTGAAAATTACATTACAAAAATTGCATTAGATGATAACTAATTGTGCTTGCAATAGTAAAATCATGCCTGCATTTGTAAAACCACACATAATTCGTTCCATATTAAAGGAGTAACTTGCTTTCCTAAAGTGTAATTTTTCCAGTCTGTACTTTTGTGAGTGTTTATGTCAGTTATGTAAACTGATACCTTGCCCATGAGGATGAACCTGAAAAACTGATTTGATAATCTTTAGATGAATCTTTTGATTTAGATCTTTTAGATTAACTACTGTGTTTCAGGGTTTCGAAGGGATGTGCTTAAAAAGTTGGAACATCTGAACTTTATTCAGTTTGCTGGTGCTATCTGCTGAATGAAACATTTTGTTTCAGTGTCTTTCGAGATTTTGCAAAGCACTTCAAGTACAGATATTAAACTGATGCTGATTTGTTCTTTGTTGTCTGTGGTAGGCTGCAATTTGCAGATGCAGTCAACCTCTCTCAGGTTTCAGTGCCAGGTGCCTGGAAGATGAGCACATGTTGCAAGCCATCAGTAAAGCAAATCCTTCAAATCGCTACATGTATGTCATGGATACCCGGCCAAAGGTAGGTACTTCAGGTGCTACAGACAAGCCTCTCCTCCTGAACATTGGAGTGGAGGGATAGAATGTAATTCTGAAAAATTTCGAGCCAAGAATGAGTCCATCATGAGCAAAAATGTTTTAAAGATAAGGTTAAGCCTCTCTATTCAGGTATTTAATTACTTGCTTTCTTAAAGAAGTTGAACCTCTCTCAGTACTCAGCTGGAATTCACTGAATATGCTGCTGAATTTTAAGAGGGGCATTTAAAAATATACTTAAATCATAGTAAAGAAGTGGACATTTGAGTGGGATCCAGATAATTTTAACTGTTTGAAATGAAATTCATGAAATGGTGAGCTGTGATGGGGTTTGTTTTGCAATGGGAGAGAGTACTATGTTTTGTGTAAATGATCTCTACAAACTGTCTCAGAAAGGAGGAAGTGGAGGAAATTCTGTTCTGGCATTTTGAAGTCATCGTAGAATGGCTTGAGTTAGAAGAAGTCTTATCTCCAAACTCTCTGATGAGGTTGTTCAGAGCTCTATCCAATCTGGCTTTGAACACTTCCAGGATCCACAACTTCTCTGGGCAGTGTTTTCCAGTGCCTCACCATCATACTTCATCGCTATCTAATTAAATTGAATTATATTATTTTATTAAGTTGAATTGTGTTATAGCCTGTGTTACAATGTGTGGCTAATTCTCACTCTTTTGACCCATCTTCATTTCAATTAGTATTAATTTCACTCAAGTGTCTGAACACAGGAGCTGAAAATGTATAGGTCTTACTCTTTCCTTTGTAGGTGAGATGTTTGTAGCATCTTTACTCAGAAATGTTTGGGCACAAGTAAAGACTTATTAGTTAGGAATATGGAGAAAAGAACAGGAATAACTAAATGCATTATTCAGATATGTCAGCTCTAAATATAGACTACTTCATTTTTTTAATATGTATATACTGTCCTTTTCTTACATTCAGTACATTCAGTGCATTCAAGCTGATTTGCCACAAACTATATTAGAATCTATTTATGCTATGTGCTCTTGTGTTTTTTTCCCAATGTATTCAATTGAAATTGCTTGACTTTTGTTTCTTAATTTGATATTTTTATTCCAATAAGATTTTTCAGTATTTTTATTTTCCTCTTTTAAGCTTAATGCAATGGCTAACAGAGCTGCTGGGAAGGGCTATGAGAATGAAGACAACTACTCAAACATTAGGTTCCAGTTTGTTGGCATTGAAAATATTCATGTAATGAGATCTAGCTTGCAAAAACTCCTGGAAGGTATGTTTTAACTGTATTAAAATAGTGTATTTGAAAATAAAGTGAGTGTTTTTCTGAAGTCTTAAATAATAGGTTACACAAATTGCATTGACATTTCTATAGTTTATTCCAGGTCTGTGTTTAGTATCAGTTTGATGTGCTCTGTGGTAATAAGTTACCTTAAACCACCACCTTCAAACTGTAAACCCAACTGAATGGAGTTATTTTGAAGAAAATTCAATGACTCATATGTCTTTAGTGAGCTCTGTTAATATGTCAGTGAAAAAGACTGCTGTGTTTTCCAAAAATTTGAGCTCTTTGACTTGGTGAGCCGCTTGTGTGGTTGTTGGTGTTTGTAGACAAGGGGGCGGGGGAAATGTGAGCCACTTCACCATACCACTGCCTGCCTCCTGGTGGTGAAAATGGAGATGCAGAAGTGTGTTCATAAATGCTGTTCATATTTTATTTAGGTAGAGAGCTGAGAGAAAATTTAAGATACTTTGTGGATTCTGCCATTAGAGTATGGTGGCAGAAGTGAGGCTTCCAGAGCTGACAGACAATACATGTGTAACTGCTTGGCTTCTGGAATTATGAAAGTATTTCCAGAGACAGAGGTTTACACTTGTATGGAAGCCTGTTTTGATGAAGACATGCTGTTACATTGACCAAGAAATCTTAGAGACTAGTGGTGTAGTCTTCATTTTCATTGATCCTGGATGTGCTGCTAACCTATTTTTCAGGGGCTGTGCACAGAATACTGCTGAGCTTTGATAATGTGGATCTTTCTGGTTATTCCTGCACGTGTTTTTCTTAAAGGAAAGATGAGAATCATGATCCTGAGCTTGAGTTTTTAGATTTGTCATAATCTCCCTTTCTCTTACTAATACATTCAATTCTAGAAAACTAGCTAATAAAACTTGATAGTTTTAATTTAAGAGACCTGCTCCTGTGTAATAATGTCTGATGCAGAAGTGTGTGCATCACAGTTAAGCCTGCCAGACTTCATTTTTTTTCCATTTGAATTGGCATCCCACCAGCAATATGTACTAAATACGTGTCTGTAACTTTTTTTAAGGATGGAATATGTTTTAGTTTTCCCTTGTATGGAGAATTGGTTTCTTTAAACACTATTGAATAAAATCATGAGCAAACTCTATTGCTTGTTTTCTACGTAAGCTTTTGGTAAATGAACAAAGTTGTTTTACCTCTGCTCACTCTGTATGATTCACTACAGTTTTGCCTAATGTCACTTTAGAAGTAGGAGCATCTTCAGGGGTAGGCAGGATCCTTAAAATTTAGGGATGTGTGCAATAATTTATTATTCAGCCCCTTGTAGAAATTTGCCGACAGTGGGATGATCAGGAAGAAAATGCCATGAGAATGGTTCATAACTTAAAATGAGGAAAATGCCATTTAGCTTCTGTGTACTCACTGGCCCTGAATGTGCTGAACTGAATGTTCTCAAATCAGAGCGTGATACCAATGACACTGTTTGTTCAAGCACCACTGTAACTGGGACTACCCTCAATTGTTTGGGATTTTTATAACAAACCACTGTTATTCATTGTTTGGTGTGTGTTCTGCTCCTTGGCTCTGGGTCTGTCTGCCTGATTTCCTTCAGAATCTAAAGATTCCACTGGAAAGCTGAATATGACAAAAAGTCCTTCCCAACATCCTTTTGTAATGGGACTACACCATGGAGCATGTTACAGGGATTTACAGTGTATTCTTTGTTTTGGATTCAGCTGTTAGTTCGATATCTTGCATGCAGTAGTTCAAAACTTCTCTAACATAGTTTTATGCGGTGTGAACACGATGACTGTTGATCAGCAGACTACAACAGTCACAGGAGAAACTTTACATAGACTAAATTTGTAGTTCTGACATTTAATACAAAGTTCAGTTTTTATATATTTAAATTACAATATTGCATAACAGGACTGAACTCTGATAAGCAAAAGGGTTTTGGGTATGTCAAGAGGTAACATTTCTGCAGAAAAAGTTTGGGGAAAAGGCTCAAAGGATTTTGCAATTTGTTGCATATATTTTGATGGTGGAAGTATGTTAACTGAGGGATTTAGGTGAATTATGTAGAGTTTTCTGTATAGGGCAAGGGATTATCTAGGTTTTTTTTATTTGTTAAAAAAACAAAAAACAACCCTGCCTGCAACCTGCTGGTTGCTTGTTGCTTCACTCTGCAGGTCTAGTCACCTTCTGAACTGCTGCCTGAGGCTTTGCTAGTAGCATGAGTAAGGACAATCAAGCGAGGGAACATTGAAGTTTTGGGGCTCATGTGCACATAGGGCTTGTGTTTCTTATGGTGGGATCCATATAGGCAGAACTATCTTGAATCCTATTTATTGGGAAGTAGCTGAACTAATTTAGTAGTACTATAAATGGTAACATTAATCATCTTTGACCTTTTAAAAGACCATAAGGAACTGGAAAATAACTTTTATTTTCAGCATGTTAGAGTTGGAACAGTATCAATGCAGTTGATTTGATCACCAACTAGTATAAGATGTCTGTGTTAATTCACAGAAATGGAAAGTAACTCCTGGGGCTTAACGTATGTGTTCCTATCTCTGCCTTCATTTATAAAAATAGAGAAATCTAGCTAGAAGGGGGAAATACTAGTGGTGAAATATTTCTGCCAAGCTGAAAATTGTGATCAGAAGCAGATTTTTGACAGCAGTATCTGGGTGAAAACAAACTGAGGGCTGGAAGCCTGTTTATTTTCTAGCTGAAAAGCTTGTGCTTTCAATCAGAAGTTACAGAATGTGTAGGTGTGAAGAGTACCTCTAGACATGGCTTTGTCTCTCCAGTTCCTTCTCTGCAGATGTTTGAATTTCCAGATACTTCACTGTTTTCAGTTTCTTTCCTTTACCATAGAGTGGTGGATGGGTTTGTGTATTTTTGTGATCAAGTGTATGGAACCACTGGTAGAGAGAATAACTTGATTCTTCCAGGTAGCTCACATTCTCGTCTGATTCCTTCCATGTGCCAGATCTTTTAGAAGCAGAGCTCTTGCCTAATGATGCCAGAGGACATCATCATCCCCATAAGACAGGGGAAAGCTAGCTTGCTTTTACTTCTTTTACTGATATTTACAGACTAACCTTTAAAAGTAGGTCTTCTGTCCTGGGGTTTCTTGATGCTCTGTTACCTCATTGTGCTGTGGTTTGCTAGGTAGTTTTGTAGATGATCTGTGGGTTTTAGAAGAGGTGCTGCAATACTTACTTGGAAGCCTGTCATTCTTCTGGTGTTCAGCAGCACCTGGCACTATGAATCTTCCTGAGCAGTGGGGCGTGGACCAAAACTTGTTTGACTGAAAACTGAGAAACATCTAGTACAGATACAGGAAAGCTCTTGGAGGCAGTGATTAGAGTTTGTAGCCCTCATTACATCAGGGGATTTGAATATGAAGCTGCATCACAGAATGATTTGGTGAATTTTGTTCTCTATTTTTGCTGCTGACTCATTTCCTTCCATGGCCAGAGATAAAGATGATTTTGCAGCTGTTGTATCCCTACTGCTGACTTTCATCTGCAGAACCTTTTTATTTTCATCTGGGGCCCAATGCTTTAGAATCATAAAATCATTTAGGTTGAAAAGGACTTTTAAGATCATCAAGTCTTGCTGTTAAGTTAATGGAAAGTAGGCTTCCACTGTGGAAGAGGAAGGTTCTTTTAGAATTACACATAGCTGAAATTACATTAGTCAGCAGATTTTTATTTTTTTTTTAGTTGCCAGAAGTTTGTCATATTTGGACAGTAATGTAACTGTTTGAGTTACTATTCAAAATTGTATGAGGTTATCTGTCCAACATGTGAATTGATTCTGTGTGAGAATCTTTCAATCTACCTCTGTATCTCTTGCTGCTGCATTGCAAGGCATCTTTCCTTTGAGTTCTTCCTTGCTCTCTGAATTGACATTTTTGTTACAGGATCCACTTATATTAGGGAAGAATGATAGAGATCAGTCAGAAATGTAGTGTCTCAAGTGTGAAGGTAGACAAAATTTTAGTGATGTCTTTCATCCCTGTGTTCTTGTACTGCACTTACTTGATTCTCTTGAGCAGGGTGGAGGTGACAAAAGTCATGCAGTGTGACTACTCTGAGCTGTGTGTATTGTCTGGATGCGGCTACTTCCCTACTACTAGTACTAATTAGGTATTTCCATGAGTCTTTGGTATTTGCATTGCCTTCCTTAGAAGGAGCAAGGCTTCTCGATGGGGATAACCAGTATATTTACGTGAAATGTTATTTTGTCAAAAAGACGCATAGATCTTACTCTTGCCACTCATGGTTATATAGTTCAACAGACTTGAATTTTGACTGGAGAACATTTTGTTGTATCCATCCCATAACCATTTGATTAGAAATTTCTCAGGAAACCCCACTCAATTTAGAACACAGGGGATTAGATACACCATGCAATCACTCTGCGTTTTACATTGCAGGGTGTAGGTAGCTACAACTGCTTAAGGCTTTTGAACTCTTGGTTTCTTTCAGTCAGTGGCACAAGGGGTTTGTCTGTCAATGACTTTTTGTCTGGTCTGGAGAATTCTGGATGGCTGCGTCACATCAAAGCTGTATTGGATGCTGCGGTCTTCCTAGCCAAGGTAACTTGCATGCTGTGTCTTTATTTGATGGCAAGTTGACTTCCTACCAGAAAAATTATGCTTAATATTATGTAATGTGTAAAATTCTTCAACTGACCTTTTTGGAGATAGGTGTTTAGTATATATATCAGTACAGCTAATATGCTGGTTAAAGCATTATGTGTTTCTTTATGATTGGAGATATTAAACGCTCCAGCCAATGTTCTGGGTTTTTATAGATGCCGTTTGGTCATCTCGTTGGGAGGCAAAAGGATTCTTATGCTTCCTGGTTCTCTAGGTATTTTTGAAAAGTGTAACCAGTTTGGTGGTGGATGGAACAAACTATTATATAGTGTATTCTAGAAAACAGAACTGGGGCAGTAATTGTAAAGCAGCCAAGGTGGCTATGCTGACTTCATTTGGCAAGGAAGTAGGATTCTGTGAATAATTCAGAGGAACAATTGCCTTTGCCAAGTACTTAGGAAGCCAAGGGCTTGATCTGATGGTAGTGGGTAAAGAAAAACTTGGATCCTTGTTTTTGCTAGGTGAAATTACAAGGGGTTATCTCAGTTAAAAGTGGATGTTTGTCCTAAAGATGACCCTCAAAAATGTCTGAGCCAACAGGAGCTGATTTCTCAGCTGAAGTTAATAAGCATTTCCTAGCCTTTACTTTTATGTAGCATAATGATGAACAAGTGGTATCTTTAATGTGTTGATGTTGTTTGTTGTTTTTTTTTTAATCTGTACTCAGTAATGTGTAATCTAGTTATTGTTAGTTTTTCTTGTAAATTTAGTTTTATTAGGGGGAGAGAGAGAACTGAGAGCCCCTGTAGAGGTTAATTTATGCAAAGGTGGTAGTGGAATTTCTTTTCTTTTCAAGGAGTTTTCTATATTTCCATGGAGACAAGTTCCTACTTTCTGATACTATTAAATCTTTTCCTCATAGTAAACATTTTTCTAGCTTTGTTAAATAAGATGGCCTATGCTATGAGTTGGAAATAAATTTAGGTTTTTTATTTATTTACTAGCTTTTGACTTATGTCTAGAAGAGAGCATTGATTAAGAAACAACTGTGTTTTGCAGGCAATAGCAGTTGAGAGTGCAAGTGTATTGGTGCACTGTTCAGATGGCTGGGATAGGACTTCCCAAGTTTGTTCCCTTGGAGCTCTCTTGCTAGATTCCTATTACAGAACAATCAAAGGATTCATGGTAAGCAGACTGTTGCAATGTTGAGTTGTTCCTTGGTAAAGAAAGGGTGTAAAATGTTTGAGTGTGAAAGGGAGAAAGCATCTTTTTTTTTTTTTTGGTAGTTAAAAGTGTAAAATGAGATTTGCAGTATATTGATAAGTATTCCATATAGAAATACTTTGCTACTTGAAAAAAAAATATTTAAAATCTAAAAAACTGAAATACAAATAGCAGATTGCTTTAGTCACCCTGCAAAAATGTTGCAATGATTGCCTTTCGCATCCAAACGAGTCCCTTATCTGTGGCATAGAAGGATTCCAAAGTGCTTATGTGAGGTGGCACACATGCTAGATTACAGAAGCTCTGTGCTGCTGTAAAACAACATTTTTGTCTGTCTCCGAAACATTTTTAAAATCTAAAAATTAAATTCCCCCAATGATAGAGACTTAAAGATGTCTAAGCAATCTAAATTTCTTCATCTTATTATATAGACAGAAGAATTTCAGTACAATTATTCCAAATTTTAGACTGGGAAAATCAAAAATGTTCTGCAATGACAAGGCAAGGTGTTATGAGAACTCCTCAAGGACAGTACATAAAACTGGTTCGGTGTATTGTTTAGAACTAACTGCCACAAATATTACAAGCACTGAAAGTGAAGTTGAGGAAGAATTGGAAGAGGATTAATCTGTTGTGAATAGTGAGAATGTGTGTAGTAATCTTTAGGGAAGTAATTTAATCTTCTTGGGTCTTGAGTAATCCTTGCTTTCAGTTGAATTTCTGTGAAGGTCCTGTGCTCTTTTTGGTGCTTGATAGTGTGACCGAAGTGATAAAACAAGATAATGTTGATATGAACAAACTTACTGATATAAATGTTGGAAAGAATATTTTATGTGGTTTTATGTAAACTATGATAGCAGTCATACAGTACTAACATTTTTCTTATTCTTTGCCACAGAAAGTTAATAATCTACTAGTGAAGTCATGCAACATTTTTCTTAAAATTATAAGTTACCTGATTAGCAAGTTGCTTAACTTTTTTTACTGGATTTTTACAAATGTATTTTGACAATCTTGTGAAAAACTTCCAAGAAAATAAACTACAAAGTGATAAATAGTTCTTTCTACTGTAACTTATTGGACTCAGATTTAAAGTATATCGATAACCTGTGGGATTAATACTTGTAGGTGTAAGATTGAATAATATTTTACATGATATTTTGGGTTTTTTGCCCTCTAGGTCTTGATAGAGAAAGACTGGATCTCCTTTGGACACAAGTTCTCTGACAGGTAGTTCACTCCTCTGATATAGTAAAGTATATACAGCAAACCGAGCTAAGTATTCTTAAACAAAAGACAGCTTGAAGATATTGCCTTTCTAGCCACACTGCACCAGTTCAGCAGTAAGCTGTTTTCAGTAGAGAAGGCACTTCTCTTGCTGTCTGCAGTGTATTGCAGTTTATTCATATACCTATTAGATAATTGATTTATATTGCAGATGTAAATTTTTAGTGCTACTGGTGCTTTGCTTGCAGAAGTTGAGGTCTGCACCGATGTACAGACAGTGCAAAACCAATCTAAAGCTACAACCCAGCTATTTAGGCAATATGAAACACACAGTTTTGGTATCTTTAAAGATAAGTTTGCATTTATGTTTGCTTTGATGATGAAGTCACGCCTACCTTATATGTTAAGAGTTCTGTTTTTTCCCTTGATCTGCCTGTCATCAGCAATGACAATAGCCTTGCTGCTATTTACTTCTTATTAATTTGCTTTTAGCTGGTATACTCTGCATGTTGACTGTGACATTATTAGACACAAAGGAACTTAACTGTCTTATGTTGCTATTTTGTACTTAGTATAGATGTGTGATTACTTATAAGTTAGAAAAACAGATTAAATATAGACTTATTTCTATTCAAAAATTGCCCCAGTTCTTGAACTTAGCTGCTCAATTTCCAAATCAAAGTTAGTGTCAAATGAAGGTGCTGTCATCTAAAAACAATTGCAGCTAAGACTTTCTTGATTACTTCTAACTTAAACCAGTTTCAGTCTGTTTGTGGAATCTTTTTCAGATGTTGTCAGTTGGATGGTGATCCAAAAGAGATCTCGCCAGTGTTCACCCAGTTTTTAGAAAGTGTGTGGAATCTGACTGAACAGTTTCCACAAGCCTTTGAGTACAATGAAGCTTTCCTCCTTCAAATCCACGAACATGTCCATTCATGCCAGTTTGGTAACTTCCTTGGAAATTGTCAAAAAGAACGAGAAGAGCTAAAGTAAGCAGGCATACTGTAATGTGTCTTTTGTTTATTCTGAAAGACTAAGAATTTCTGTGAATCTTCTTCATTTTAGACTCTGAGTAGAAGGATTGGTAGTACTGAAACCTAGGTTGAACTGCATCAGGGAACAGTAGTGCTTCTTGTGTTTTTGCATGCTGAAGACAGTCTTTCTAATTCTGGTAGAAAATCACATCTTCCTTTTCATAGGGAAAGTTAAGGTTTTCCTGCTCATCTGGGTTTTTTTTTTTTTTGGCTTTTTCCCCTCTAAAATAGGTAAGCTTAAGTTTGGAAGTATCATGCCATATCCTCTCCCAGTCTCTTCTTTGGTAACGTTAAAATTCTTGCCTGCTCATGACTACTCATTTAGAAGTATTACTAGAATATGTTCAATGCAAAACTGTGAAGGTTTTATAAGTTCCTCTTGCACTGTATTTTAAAAGTACTTATTTCAACTAGGCAAAACTTGTATACCATAAGCAGTATCTTCTGTTTGTTTGCTTGCAGTCAGTGTGTTGACCTCTATCTCTTTTTGCTTTAAGACTAAAAGAGAAGACCTATTCCTTGTGGCCGTTCCTTTTGGCTGAACAGAAGAAATATCAGAATCCCCTATATAATCCAGATTTTTCTCCAGAACTAACTCTTTTGGAGCCTAATACAGTATCATTCAATTTTAAGTAAGTTTAAATAAGAGACAGCATCTTTTCTTCAGCTCTGTCATTATCTTGCATAGTTAAAACCCTGTTTTGTGCAGGTTTTGGAGAAATATGTATCATCAGTTTGATCGAAGTATGCATCCCAGGCAATCTATGCTCAACCTTATCATGAATACAAGTGAGCAAAATAAACAACTGGAGGAAGACATTAAAGAACTGGAAGCTGTAAGTATTACAAAATAAGTGTGTGTACTTGTGACCTGTTCTTCAGATTGTAGTTGTTACAGTGCTGGCTTTTACATGAGTGTCACTGCTGTATGGCCTAGCACATACTCTGTGTAAAGGTGACTTGGACTTTCACTGCTTGCTTCTATGATGAGTGCTCCAAGGCACTATTTATTCTGCTTTATTAATGAACTCTGTTATGTCAAAGTGCTGCTATCAAAGCCTTACTGAAGGTAATTTTCACAGAAACTTAACCTACATTAGACTATCTTGGATAGTAAGGTATCCATGTACCTACGGCTGTGTTGCGAAACTAAAGAGACTGAAAATGTTTTATTTCTATTATAGCTACTAAAATGGAAGCAGTAAGTATTGTCCTTCTTTTAACTTTGTATGCAGGTGCATGCTGTTGTAAGTCATCATAATTATGGATCATGTATATTGTAATGTTTTTATGAAGACAGGGCTTAATCCAGAGATCAGATGTCTATAATTGATTTCTAGGTGCTGCAGTAAAGAGTCAGGAAAGGCTGATTGATACTTCTGTTAGTCAGTTAAGGTGCTGAAACTTCAGAATAATGGCTTTTAAGGAATGCAGATGTCTTCTGATTATCAGTTTTAATACTTGTGTGTGGACAGAAATGGTGAAACAACTCCTGCATATTATGTTGGGGGGGAGGGAGGGAAGCACAGCTTTTCTAGGAGGAAAGATTTTATTAGACTGATCCTACTGTAAAGTAGTGAATGCAGGTCACTTAATCTAATACTATTTCAAATCTTAGTTTTATATTTTAAAATATTTGTAGAATTGAAGCAGCAAGGTGAAGAAAACTCAAAAAGTAACCTAAAGAATAAGCAAGAGGGAAAATGAAGTCTCAGCTTCGAATTTTTTAGAACCTCATTCCAAGATCTTAACTTCACCAGAGCCTACATTTCTCCCTTGAGTGATGATGAGATGTAGTTGTTTGAAATCCTGATATAGATCCTGATAAAACTGATGCCAAGAGACACCAGTCTTCCGTTTTTAGTCTCAAATCTAATAAAATACAAACACATCAACGAACAAATCAGTTAACTAGTGCAACCTCCCAGTTAATGTGTGATTTTGAATTAAAAACAAAAACAAAACAAGCAAACAACCCAAACCATGTGACTGAAAAATCCCTTAATCCTAATCTTTCCCATTCTCTTGCTCATGGTGGCAGGAGACATCCTTTTCTCCTTTCCTGTTTTTTAGTTGACATTTTTTAGAATATTTATGCATTTGAACAAACTGTATTGGCATTTGTTAGATCTAAAGGAAAAGTCTTTCAGAAGGTTTTTAGGAAGGATAGATGGGCTTTAGATATCAAACTGCTTCGTCATTAAGAGTCTCATGGTCTTTAGGAGACTGCAAGATCCCTGCTTGCTACAGTACCAAGGCGTGTCTTCCTCTGCTTCTACTCCAGAAAGTATTTCCATCTTGATTGCAACCAGAGGAGGGGCAAGCCTGGAAGAACCTCTCCTCCTCTAGGGACATTGATAGTCATTCTTTGTCTTCTGCCCTTCTGCAAATCTTAATCAAACAGTGCTTGTAGCATCTGCTATAAACTGTGGGGGAGAATGTCGTAAGGAATGGCTTAATGTTTAACAATACTGTTATGTACTATTATATATGTATGTTATGTGTATTGTTATGTACTATTATGTAAGCTAGGGTATGTAACAGAGTTCTGCAGACACTGAGTTGGCCGGCAGAAGAAGGGGATACATTTCCTTTAAAAGCACAATATCATCAGTAAAGAGTCATACCCGCTGTTAGTAACTGTTCTTTGTATTTCAGAAAATAAAGCGGAGAAACGGGCAGTCAGATGTGGTCCTTGTGAAGAAGCAGGAGCAGACGGCTCATCCTGCCCCCGTGGCGCTGAAGTCCCCTCCGTGCTTCCAGAAAGAGCAGCCGCCGATGCCAGTGAATGACGCCGTGCGAACCATAGAGGGCAGCAACACAGCGGACAATCGCTACAGCGAACTCGTGTCCGAGTTCTCCAAAGCCGAGCCTGCCGTTGTCAGCTTGGAGTACGGAGTGGCCGGGATGACCTGCTAATTGACATCTGGCACTGTGTTCTTCTAGACTGATTAAATGGAGAGATGGGTCATTTTTAGGATGGGTCTGTGCTGCATGGCCAGAACACGATTTGTATATCAGCAAGTTTTGTTAATGTAGACTAGAACAGCATGCTAGTTGTCAAGTGTTTGCTGTTCTTTTAAGGGGGGGGAAAAAAGATGTAGTTGTCTTTTTGAAAGAAATAGGGGCATTTGGTAAGTAGTGACTGAAAATCAAGAATGTTATATCTTTGGACTTAGGTCAGTTTGCACTAAATTGATTTAAATTGTAATATTACTTTATTCAGTATAGGAAACCACAGGTGGTCTTTCACAAATTGATTTTGTTTGGACAAGAAAACTTGAACTTTCTATTTTAGGAACTGAAGCTACGTGTATATATCTCATATGAATACGTATTCCCTTGCTTAGTGTCACCCAGAACTAACTTTCAGTGCATTAAGTGCCATGGAAAAATATGACATATTTCAAATCATAAATAGTTGGCCTTAAACCTGTCAAATCAATGATTTTGTCCTACTGCAGTCTACCTGGCTCTGTTTACATTGTATTTGCTCAAATTTTTATATCCTTTGAACAGGACTGAATATAAAGAATGAAGCATGCCTAAGCTGGCACAGCCTTTCAGCAAATAGCTATATGAATGTTAACTTATCACTGGAGACTGTTTTTTTTTTTTCTTCCATTTGTTCTGTTGTTTAAAATACAATAGATTGACCTGATTTTCCTCTCTGGCAGCTCAGTAGATTCAGCGTCATTAAAGCTGCAGGTTGTCTGACCTTAAGTTTTGATTTGTGGCAAGGAATTTAAGTATAAAATAAGACATGTCACATAAGAAAACAGAACTAGCCAATAACTGAATTGTCAGATTCTTTCAGATTGTTTACTGTGTGTTGTGCAGTTGTTCAAGGTGCTAGAATGCAAGCAAAACTTTTGGAAATGTAGCCTGCTGACATTGTTCCCAATTTAAAAAAAAAAAAGGTCACGTGTCTGAAGCTCACGAGAAACTAAGTGCTTCATGAATGTTTAATTAGAAGAAAACTTTGGTTATTCATGAAAACCCTTCTCATCTTGTAAAAATTTGTCCAGCCTCTGCATATTTAAAGTAATTTTAGTATCTGGAGATTTTTATGTATTTGGAGACAGGACAAAAACTTCTAGCAGGATGCAGTAGAGATCATGGAAAATAAGAAAAAAGGGGGAAACTTACAGTTTATGTGCTTAACTATGTATCTGTTTATTCTGGTAAGGGAGAAGGTTTTTCTCAAGTTTGTCTCATGATAGATTTTCTGAACAGATAGAGAATAAGGGAGAAAAATGTTGGTGCCCAGTTCTT
This sequence comes from Pseudopodoces humilis, assembly GCF_049639895.1. Classification (NCBI taxonomy): domain Eukaryota; kingdom Metazoa; phylum Chordata; class Aves; order Passeriformes; family Paridae; genus Pseudopodoces; species Pseudopodoces humilis. The sequence continues at coordinate 69,730,959 of NC_142201.1, forward strand.
AAATAGAGGTATGAATTGCAACTTTAGTTATTAAGATCACTAATTATGTTAGATTAATGCTACTGATCTTTTATTTCTTGATTTAAATAATTTTTGATTTCAAATGAAAACAATTTCATCTCATCCTAATCCCTGAAGTGTGTTTTGTCACAACTACTGGTGTGCACAATTTGACATAATTTGGCAGCATTTCCCTCTGCACCATATTGAATCCAGGACTCTTAGCAAGGCCAGTATAGGTCAAGATCAAGGTGCACTTGTGGAGCTGTCTGGGAGAATCCAATTGTGACTCTTGTATTTGGTTATTAATTCACCCATTTCACTAACTTGATTTTTGAAACATAAGCATTTTTATTTTCAAAGATGTAAGCACAGTGTCATATTTAAAATACATTATACTTAAACACGTTTAGATTGTCTCCCCTACAGGTTTTGATAGTTTCATGTTTGCACAAGTGGTGCCTTACAGGGTTGCAAGAGGTTTTTGTGCCTTGTTATTCATTGTCTCCCCTTCTGTATGGACTTTATTCTGTGGTTTTCCTTTGTAAAAACATCTTGTATATTAAGCTTGTATTGTATCATAGTAGTGAAACAAACTTAGTGCTGACAATATAGGTAAGTTTTAACAATATGTATTTGTTTTAATATTTAGCTGTTCTGGTGTGCCATGTACACTTTTCCTATTTATTGTTTAGAGTTTATAGACTCAAAAGATTATACTAAGCGTTTTTGCAAGTATTGTTGTATGTTGTTTTTTCTTTAACAGCCATCTGAGTGCCCCTGTATACAAGGCTTTTGGAGAGAAGATCTGTTCCCTTTCAGTACTGTTACACAGAGTTTATTTCAGTCTTCAGGTCCTTTTTATTGGCAGAGTTCACTTCTTAGGGAAAGGAACTGGAATATGTTTTTATTTGAAATCTAGGTAGGCATGTATTAGGTTACTTTTAAAGTGCCATAAAACTGCTAAGGCACTGAGCTTGTTTCTCGATCAAAAAATACAGTACTTCTGGATCTGAAGTAAATATTTTACTCCAGTTAATATGTGCATTGAGTTTTATAAGGCTGTTTTGTACAGCAACCACCTTGTAAGGTTCAGGTAGCTCTGCCAGCTCAACCCCCAGGGTCACCAGTGAGGAAAGGTCCTGCAGAGAGGCATCTGTCTCTTCTCATTTGCTGTTTAGGCCTAAGCCAAAAGTACCTAAAGCACGTGGAACCTGTGGTGAAGTGAATAGACAGTAGTCAAGCAAGCTCCAACAGAAAGCTTGGCAGGATGGCCAACATTCAGCACAGTGGGGCTGTTCTGTGTCCTTCAAGAAGGATTTAAAAGAAAAAATCAAGCAAATTGACTTAAAAATTGTGACAGAAGCCTAGGAAACAGAAATAATTTTAATTCTTATTTCAGTGGATGAGCTTTTCTTCATCATGCATATGCTACTCCAAAAGCAGTTCCATACTGAAAGATGCCTCATACAGATCAAAATAATGTGCAGAACTCTCAGTCTGTGACATTAGTTTGTGGTTGGTATGCTTACCAGTTGATTGGGAATATAATGTCCCAGACAGAAAGTTGGTACATTTGATTCTGCTCCATAGGTTGCTAGACTTTGGCACCTGTCAGTTCTGTCCTTCATCTTAAGGACGTCTCCTTAGGTGAACTTTTTGGGTTTCTACGCTCTGTGCTGTGCTGGATCTTTTTTTGTTTTAGTGAACCAAGCTTATAGTCTCACCTGAGAAAACTGATTTCACTTTTGTACTTCAGGCAATTTAAAACATTTATTTCATTAATACCAAAAGAGTTAGGCTTATTTTTTGAGAGGCTTGCTAGTGTCATAAGGTATTCTTCAATACAATTTTAAGTATCCAACTGTTCTGTTTTGTAGGGCGACTGCCAAATCAACAGACTAAGAAATTAATTAGGCAACACTGAACTGAGCCTGTGCATTTTCTACACATGTCCAATTACTAGTGACCTAAATCTAGGGCAGAAGCCTGAAGTCTGGAGAGTCCTTTTAGAGAACTGGAACAGCAGTCCTTCCAGAAAACAGTACACCCCTATGTGGAACAAATGCCATAATAGAATGGTTTTGCAGAGGGAAAGCTAGCACAAATCGAACTGTGGCAGTTTGATGTGTCTCTGCCTCAGGGTAAGCACAGTGGAGAATGCCTTGCTGGGAAAGGTGATCTTCCTCTTTAGTGGCTGTTCTCCTGAGGCCTTTGGATAAAGTAACACATCAGTGAATCTCTGAGAACTTTCTCCTCCATTCTGGTAAACTGAGCACAAAACTGCCTACACGGTTGGGCTGAAGTGGGGCTGGGGTAGCTTGGCTTAACTACTGTCTTAAGGAAGTGATATAAATAATATAAGGAAACGCGATGTTAAAATAGCACAGGGCACATGCTGTCAACATCTGTTCTTTAGAGTGCTGCCCTGTTCTGGAGCAAATGTGACTGGCATGAGGGCCTCTCGTAAGCATGATTGCTTTCTAGTTAGTTTAAAGATAATCTGATTTCAAACTAGATCATCCCCCCACAGTGGTATTTATAGATCTTTAGGTCAGAACCTAAAGGTTGCTCTTGGAAGTCCTGTTTATTTGATAATAGTTTTAAACCTGTGGCTGATCATAGGCTAAGTGTACTGGTTGTGAAACCTATATTAACCTTTAGGATTAGATCTTTAGATTGAAGTCTGCTTGGACTTGCTTTCACCATTTACGCCACACCTTCCTCCTAGCGTTGCTTATTGTGGTGCTTGACATCCGTCAGATGTAACGGGCTTCTTAATGCTCTGGATGTTTCAATAACCTGAAAGTACCGTGGCTTTCTTCCACTGCTCTGAAGGCTCACATCAGCCTTAGTGAACAGTGTGAGTGGACTCATGCTTGATCTAGCTAGCTTGACCTGCCTCCATGTTAAGTAACACTGAAAATCAGCACGGCATCATCATTCAGTGGTGCAGCTTCTGTACGCACAACAGGCTTAAGGAAAGGGATGTAGTCGGGGACCCGTGTCACAGCATGTAGCAAGGAACAGGACACTGCAGGGATATGACTCAAAGTAGAAGCAGTACTGTGGTTTTGATGTCCAGCAGCAACTCAGGGACTTGAGTGGAAAGTCAGAGGCATGCTGCTTCTGAGATTAGTTTCCAGGTCCCAGAGAATTCAGCGACCTGGTCTGTTAAACACTTACTGTTGAGCAGTTCTGTACTGGCATCAAGGAGCAGAAAATATATATGGATCTGTGTTTCTTAATCTACTGGCTTCATGTAATAAATGTCCTGATGGTGATGTTGAAATTGGAGCACAATATCTTGTTTATTCTTGTTTGAATTTTAACTCTTGAGGTCAGTTGCATACTGTTTATAACTAAGTGGGATTATAGTTTTGGCACACACTGTTTTCCATGTCAATGACAAGTACATACATATCTTGTGCTTTGTATCTCTGCATATATTTCTGCTGAGTGCTTTTCTTGCAAGCAGGCATCCTTGGTGAAGTCCCATGATGCTGCTCCACCAAGCATTCCTCATTACCTAGGGTTACAGATTGCTTTCCTTGCTCTGTCTTACTATTGCTCTTCAACCTTACGGTTTGTCTTTATGACTGCCTGTTGACAATGTCCCTTGACAAGTATCTTGCCAAGAAAATGGCTTTAGCATTTTTCTGTCTCTCAGGGATTTTTACCCCTGAACTAGTGAACTTAAAAAACAGTGCTTACTCTCCCCTTTGGGGCTTCTGAGTGCCTGTTGACTTCCACAGTTGGTTTGGTTACACATTTTAAATTCAGTCATGGCTATTTAAAATAAGGAAATTAAAAATTTAGTCAAATACTAGATATGGCAAAGGGAAAGAAAATTTTTCACTGTAAAATATCTGGAAAGACTGGCTGTTTCACTAACATTTATTGCTCTATGTAATGCGCTTTCTGTAAAAGTCATCTATCTGTGTGCTGGGATCATGCTTGATGTATATTTCTGAAGAAACTTTAGCAAATGGAATTTTGTAACAAGTATTTTATTTGTATGTGTTTTCAAAATCCATAAGGCTTAAAATAAAAGTGATCTTAATATTGCCAATCTAACTGGACATTAAATATTAAAATAACATATATCAGCATTTATAATAACTGTGTGTGAACATTAAAATTTTAATTTTATGGATGAGTCATACCTGATACAGAATAGAGAAATGAGTTGACCTATTCATTAGGTTCTTGAATGTTTCTGTATCTTTTAGGTATGGGAGACTGGCTCAGCTTTGTGTTACTGACTCTTGACTGCTGGCCTGTTAATTACAGGCAGTGTTCTGAGCTTAATTTAGGACTTAACTGTCAGGAGAGTATTGTGTTTACTTACTGTAAATACTTATTGTTGCCATTACTGCATACTTGGTTATCCAGATAAGTGTTTTCAACAGCTACAATAAATTTGATTGGGAAATTGGAGTGATTTTCTGAAAATTCCAGCTTCTCTTCTCAGTGGCTTTTCCATTAAGAACAGGTTTTTTTAATTCTTAATTGTGAGTCTTCTTAGGGTCTATACAGTTGTGTTCCTCATTTAGTAAAGATAGTACCATGACAAAAATGCTTGCTAAAGCTCTCCTTAAATTATACTTGCTACAGAGTACTCAGGCTTCTTCCTACAGCTCATGTTTACTTAAGCTACATCCAGCTTCATCACGATCTGTGCTGAGAACATAGTTCTTGTGCATAGTACAGGTAGCAACTTATGCACCATAGCATTGGAGTATGCATTTTCTAGTCAATGTGATCTTTCTTACAGAATGGGACCCTCCTGCTTTAGCTAGATGCAACTTAGAGGACTCTCCTCTATCTGTTTTATTCAATGGCTTCCTTTCAGGTAGGGCAGGCTGGGTGGTCAGAATACACTGAGAGAATCTGGCTAGTACCATTAGGGGAAGATACCAAAACTCCTGCATAAGTCAGAGCAGTATGATTTAAGCATATACCACACCAGTGATAACATCTGTCAGCTGGTTCTGTGTGCAGTGGCACAGAACATGAAGGGCGTGAGCGTGTTCATCCGCATCTCCTGTGCAGGGATGCTGCTGGCTGGGGTGGAAGCACTGGTTCCGGATCTGCATACTCAACTTGGGGGAAAATCTAAGCTTAACTTGCTCCGAGGCTAACCAGGAGGCTGGCTGATTTATTTCACTGACTTAGTCCAGGGTGTATCCAGTGCCTCATTTGTCTGCAACTGCAGCTTGCCTGAGTTCATGTATTATTTGTAGGGTGCATGTTTGGACTGAGGGCTGACAACACGTGTGAGAAATGGCTGCCTACTGTGCAGAATGATTGAAGTAAAGCAAGTGGGACATAAAAACTATATAAAAGCTGAACAGACATGGATATGTCATTCTTCATCTTTGTGGTGGCCACGCTGGGCTGTGAGAGGAGGAAGGGCTGATATGGCAGTGGCTTGAGGGCTTCAATGCTGGCTGAATTAGTTCCAGAATTTGACGAAAGGTTGAATGATCCTAAAAATGCTGTCTGCATTGTGTTTGTTTTTCCATTCCTGCAGCTGCCCTGGGTAACACATTTAAGATGGTTGCTTTCTTGCAAGAATATGGCTTAGCAGAGGACAAGGCTGTTCTCAGAATATTCAGCAGCGTGGATGCTGTTCAGATGTGTTCCTCGGCTCTGACACTGCTCAAGCCAAGCCCCTCTATGAAAACAAGACTGCAGCAGCTTATGCTCTAAGATTCATGTGAGAATGCATTAGAGGGGAAAATGCTGTCAGTGATTGGATCCCTCTTTATCTTCTAATCCCACTTTAAGCTTTTAGTAAACTTGTTCTCAGTAGTATACTGGCAGAGGAAATGATTCTCGATAAACCAAATGGTTTTTGCTTGGTCGCTGGACTTTGCACGTTCAGTGGCTTTCTGGTTTATCTGGTGACATGTCCCATTAGTCCACAATACATTCAAGAGATTAAAGTGTGTCTGCCAAGACAGAATAATAACTTTGATTACTTTTTTCCTTGGATGTGGTAAGGACAGCATGCTAGCAGGAAAAATGGTTCTAATTGCTATTATATCATTTATCTGAATGGCTTTTAAATGCTCATTGTGGGTACAGGAAATGTCAGAGGAGACTTGCCTACAGCTATTATGACATATACTGAAAGGAATGGTTAGTGGATGAAAAAGAATTAATGTTTATACCTGTGTTAACTCTACATTTAAGGATGGATTTGTTTTGAAAACACTACTTCATAAATGATTTAAATTCCAGTGTGAGTGCATCAAGAATGACAGAGGTGCATGGGCAGTAGTCTCTAAAGTGATGCATAAGAACTTTCAGTGTCTGGTGCTTTATCAAGACAGCTTTGTAAATACTAATCTTCTGGTTCTTTTTAACATTATGGTGAATTGACTTTGGATGGTGAATGCATTTTGGGGCCACAGGAAAATGTAAATGGGGAACATGAAGCACAGCTGAATGTAAGCATCACTATGAATTTTGGGAAATGCATTGCAGAGGAGAGCACTGAGGTTTTGGTAGCTGTAAAAACATTTGAGGCTGAACTGCACTAATCCTCAGTTATTCCTTTGCTGCTGCTTATATCCCATACCACACAGGTCCATCCATGCTGCCAAAGGACAGCCTGGGAGAAGAGAGATAACTGGTATCTGGCAATTTCCTGACAGCAGCCAAGAAAAGGAAAGGAGAGCTGCATCCCAAGCAGAGATCATGTGGAGGAGATTGCATACCAAGAGCGGGTCACGTGGTTATCAGAGGATGAATTTCTACTTGGAGTCTTTCAGAAGAAAGGCTGGTCAGCTGGAGTGGGGAAAGTACAGCTGGGCAGTAGGGAAGGGATTAGGGTCAGCAATAAGAACTACTTTAACTTATTGATATTTGAAGTATTATAATGTATAGAGCAATTGAGCTATTTATATTACCCTAAAGCTGAGTTATATATAGCTCTAAAAGTTCAAATTCCTTGGTCTCTATTTGGCTTGTTCTATTTTAGGAAGAGAATCCATATGTAAAATTTTGCTTTGCTATCCTTAAGTCCTGCCAAAATTTTATTTAAAGATCAAAACTTGGCAGAGACTGTTCTCTTATCAGCAGATTTGCATTGAGTCCTCTATGATCTGTTGTGGTTAAGTGCTCTTATGGCTATTCAGTTTCTGGTGATTTCTGCTATTCTCTTGCTTTTCCTTTCTATGTCTATATTCAGTCAGACTCCAAGGCAAGTGAGGCTGAGGAGAGCTGTTCACATGTAGCTACAGAGGTCAGCCAAGGGACAGTGGTTTACTAGTGAGCTGTTCCTCTTGGTAGCAGCTATCCAAGTCAGCAAGGTGGAAAACCACCACTGGGGATTTCTGGCAGCAATGCACTGCCGTGGGTCTGAGCTGTGGCCCAGCACAGTAATTTGGTATTGGTATCTGCAGGTCTGCACATTTCCTAATGGCCTGACCCCATTCTGAAAAGGACCATTAGGCAAGTGCTGCAAGAATAGCACTTCTGAGCAGCACTTGAGGATCTGAAGAGCGTAGTGCTCTTTCACTGTGAGGATTAGAGAGAGCTGCTCTGATTTCCTGCAGTTGAAAGGCGTTCTGAAACTGTGCTGCTCATGCTCAGTCTGTGGCTTTGTCAGCTTATTAGAGTAAGAGATAATGGGGGTGCCTTTGGTGTTGGCTAAGCAGGCAGAGTGTGTGCTGAGGATATGCTCTTTCCCTGGCAAGGTGGTGAGAATTGGTAATCACAGCCTAGAAGGGGCTAAAGAGTCTCAGGTCTTACCAGGTCAAGGGAACTTGATTTTCTAGCAGCATTTGGTTCATGAAACAGAGCTACAAATACATCTCTGAGTGAGTGTCTACTGCTTATAAATTAAGGAAAAGCTTCCCTCACAGCTCTCTGGTAGGGCTTGGGCTAAGCTGAGTTTTTCACTTTAGATAACAAATTTAATTTGTATTTGGCCAAAAATTATGTATTGGCCATATTGGCCAGTATGCTTTATAGGAGGGAAAAATATCCAACATGTTCCTGTGTCTGTTTAATAGTTTTTCAATTAAATAGAGCAATTTAAAACTGATGAGATTTTGTGTAAAGCATCTTTTTAAGCCATATAATTTTAAGAAAGGAAAAAAACAGAACAATGAAGATATATTTTGGCTTAATTCTGAAAATAATACTGAGCATTTGGTGTAATGTTTTCATACTTTTCTTTGTAACGGATTCAAGCTCTCTGAAGTGGGTAAGTAAAGTTTCTCTGAAGACAATATCGTGAGCACTGTGGCCTCGACATTTGCTAACCACAACATTTCATCAATATTTTCCTAACTCTGTTAGGAATAAGATGTTTTCCTGCATGGAAGGAGTGTTTCTAAGTGATCCATTGTCTTGAAGATGTTCCTAGTCAGATACTCTGTGGAGGCAGTGACTTGTTTTGGGTGAAGGAAATTATGTGTTCACGGTCTCTGTCTCTTTTCCAAATATTTTTTACTTTGTGGAATATTTTATTAATATCCATCAAATAATGATGACATGTGCTCCAAAATGCTTTCATTGCCCATTCTGGAGTGTTAGTCTTCAAATACACTGATGTTTAGGAGAGGGAGCTGTCAAGCCTTTGTACTCCAGCTGATATTTACAAGCTAAGCAAGGTTTTGTTTCATTTTTAAACCCTCATGGACAGTGAAGGGCTCAGCACAGAAATGCATTCCTGATACCCTCAACCAGCTGCTTGCTCTGCTTTAGGGACCTTGACTCTCTGGACATAAAGTTAAACAGAACCAGGGCAGGGGAGTGGAGGAGAGAAGCATCTTCTTCAGAAAAAGTGTCAAAGCTACATATACCTTGTTATTAGATAATAATATACCTGGAACCAGTCTTTGTGGTGACTTGAAAATTGGAATATCAGCTGCTGTCAGTCTTGGTTTGAGGGGCAGTTCTCCGTCCTGTTTAGCTCCTTGTTTTTCCTGCCGTTCTAATGACAGTGTGGCTGGAGCCACGCAGCCACTGCCAGCCTTGTCCAATGAGCCTTTATGTGCCATCAAGGCTGAGTTAGAACTATGGAAAGAGCCTGAGGCTACTTACATAATGCAGTTACATCGCTGTGGCGTTATCATTTTCAGCTATAATTTGATCCATTGCTCCTTAAAGCATTATTCTTTTGTTCTCTTGCTACAAATATAATAGTAACTGCCCTCTTTCTGCCATTTTTTGTAGACATTGTGTAGTTGGTTATGTTTTATCAGACTATTTGGTTGGAAAAGTTTGATTTTTGAGAAACAGATTTAATTTAAAACTGAAAGTCACAAATATGACGGGGAAAGACATCTGTGTAACTTCCTAGGGAAGATGCTTCCTAATTACTACTTTTATCAAGTCCTCTAAGATTACAAATAGGAATGAAAACCTGCAGAATAATGATGAGCTTTTCGAACAATTCACCAATCCTGCAATTCTCGGTTGTTTCCAGAATAATACATTTAGCTGGTTGGAAGAGTTGGGTTGAATGCAAGTGAGTTTCATGTGAGACCCTGAGCAAGCAAGTGATGTTAGGTAAGCTGTGCAAATTATTTAAAAGTTGCCTCAAGAGATCCTAGCACTAATTTAATAAAACAGGAGCAATGTAGAAATACATGTCAAAGCTGTAAATCATGCACAAGGAATGGAGAGATGAAATTACTCTGCCCACTTCAGCCAGTATCCATGTAAATTATCAAAATCCTTGGGTGCTCTTCCTAGCAGAGCTGAAGGAGGAGTCACAGGCTGCTGGCACATACCCAGATCCCAGTGGAACCCTGTGGGATTCATCCCCAGCTTTATGTGCCCACTTCAGTGCAGACATGACCTCTGAGCTGGTCACCCTTGGCTTCCTGCACAGAGCAGCAGCTGCTTCTGGTGCACAGCTGCCCTGGGGATGGTGCACATCTGAAATGGGTCACAGGAACCACATGGTGCAAACGCCTGTTTCTGTCATTTCTCTGCAGGGAGCCTCAGGTGACCCCTTCAGTCATGCCAAGCGAGGCACTGTGAGCCACATCCCTGCTGCTTTTACAGGTTAAAGGGCTGGAATTTGGAGTAGCTCAGAAACATGCCTGGGAAGGTAAGGGCTGATGGAGAAGGAAAATGCCTGGAGGTTCAACACTACAGTGGTTATTGGATGGAGCACTTCCTGCCAGTGAAAGTGCCACTTCTCTGGAGGAGAAGTGCTACAGCAGCACTGGGGAGCATTGCAAGGCATCTTGTGCTGTTTGTGGGGAGTTGGGGGCTCATAGGGGGCTATTTATAGACACCAGAGCCTGAAGTCTCATCCCACTGGTAGTAAAGCTTGGGCTGCAGCCCAGAGATGGGTTTGCCTGGCTGGAAAGAGACACTGAAGAATAGGATTCAAAACACTGATATGAAGAGCACGGAGCTGGTTAAGAGACTGACAGCAAAGGATGCTGGTGCTTGGTGGAAGAGGCAAAGAGGTCAGATCCCAAATCTCCCACTGCTCTTCTGCATTTTAATTATTAATGTAGTGGTTAAGAGTTGCACATGAAAGGAGAGGCTCTAGTTCATTTTCTGACAAACCTGTGTGGATTCAGGCAGACACCTCTCACTCTCACTGTCCTGGCTCCTGGGCTGCAAGCTGGGCTGACCAGGGTTGCAGTGCAACAGAAACCCTAATAGAGCATCCCCCTCTCATCTTTGGTCTCTCCTGGGGCCTCTCTGGGATGAGTAAAGCTTGCCATAGAGCACCAGAGCGCTTTCTAGCCCCCAGGGAAGCAAGGCTGGCCTCCAGATAACTAATCAAGATACATGAATTAGAGAGAAAGAAAGAGGTGTAAGAGGGAGTACAACTCGGTGTGTACTCATCTAAGATCATTGTAACCCTGGTCTTCATCTTCCTAGCCAAGTGCTCTGGGACTCCTTGGGGCTCAGAGCTTGCCATGAGATCAGCTTGGATGAGGAGAAGGCTTTGAACCAGAGTCCCTGCCCCAGGTAGGAAGATTTGAGCCTAATGGGCCAGAGGAGACTTTTAAATAGATGAGTCAGCTCTGAGAGGGTGTCTGAAGTGTTCTGGGCTGTAAGTGGGGTGCTGGGAAAGCCAGCCTAGAACTAAAAAACAGGTTTCTGCAAGGCTCTGCTATGCTGAAAGGAGATGCACTTCGTGTGATTAAACTGGGATGTCCCTGTTGCCATCAGAGCAGACGCAACATAAAGCAGATCCTTAAGAAAGTTTTTCCAAGTTTTATTATTGTGCTCATACATAGCGTTTTTACACCCTTCTGACCCCACAGTGCACCCCATCCTATTGGCCACCATCACACCACCCCTCAAGTCCATTGATGGAAACACTGTTTTGAGAAAGCATCCCCAAAAATCCAAAATACAGAGAAATCCTGTTTCTCCACGGTGTTTTTTGCAGGACAGATGTTGTTTGTTTTCTTCTACCTTTATCTTCTTTCTCTTCTTCTCACAGACATACAGGAACCTGATGGCTTCTTCTTTCTGTCAACTCTTTTGTCTGACCCCCGTCCTGCTGTGGGCCCTCTCCACCTGTGCCCATGGAATATTGCTCTCCCTCTACTCCTGAACTTCCCAAAGGACTCACTGGTCCTGGTGTTGGATCCTCCTCATTTCCAAGGCATGTTGTGGATGTGTCACAGTGTCAATGGTGTATCAAGGTCTGAGGATGAGAAGTGATGCCAATAGTTGAACACATTTAAGTGGAGGAGGAAGAGCTGGGTCTGTAGTGCTGAATAGAGTGAGGTGCTCCTCACTGGGGATGAGGCCCCAGGTGTTGTGTGGAGATGAAGTTTTTATTCCCTTGGACATGTAGGAAACGCTCCTCTCTATGAAAATGCAGAGCTTGAAACACAGATGTAAATTCCCATCCCTGTGGTGGTCAGCAATTTTGCTGCGCAGTGAAGATATTAATTTGTTACCTCAGTTTTGGCCTCTCTGAAGGAGATTCACGTCGAGGTAAGTGGGAAATAATGTAGCAATTGCTATAGAAAACAATATTTCCTTTCCATGTGGCAAGTCTAACGAAATAGGTGATGTGAATTATGCAACTTGTTTTCACTGAAGCATCTTAGATACTTTGTAAATATTTCCATATGCCAGATTCTCTAGGTGGAACGAGCAAAAAACTTTGATTTTACTTTTGCTCTCTGGAAAAACACCTAATTACTAACAGATATGTGATGCAAAGAAAGATATTTTATTTCTCTTAGAGACATTGTAATAATTTCCAGACATCAATAAACCAAGATTTAATTCTCCAGCTTTTAAAATTATCTTGTATGAGTGTATGAGAGTAGGAAGATGGCTTCATAGTTAAATGTGGAGCTCTAAGAGATGTGAATTGAATGGCAGGGTCAGCTGCAGGCTATCTCTGACCTCAGATAAATAATTTAATCTCAGTGTTACTCCTGTTTGCCTGTGGAAAACTATGATAATATCCTCTTTTCATCAGTTCTCCCTTTGGTTTGCTTAGATTACAATCTATTCAGGTCAAAGCTTTAGCCTTATCTTATTTATATGGACCAATTTCACTGAGGACCCTGAGGCTGGATCTGCAGATAATTCTATTTTCTAATAGCGTTATCTGGAAAATATCTACAGTTAATCTATGAATCCAGTAAAATCACACTGAATAACAATTCCTCCCAAAATTCTTTAAACTTCTATCAAATTGCAGAATGGCAATATTGTATTTAGATGACTAGAACAACAGCAGGAATCTGCCATAGGAAGGTCCCCAGTGTTGGCACAGTCTGAATATTTTATGCTAAAGTGCTGTTCTTAATCTAAGATGACTGGTATTTACATAATGCCATAAAAGCTTGTAAAGGAGGAAAAGTAAGTTTTGCAGAAGTCAGACAGTAGCAATTCCCCTTATTACTAGTTGCAGCAGATCTATTGGGCAAGAAAAAGTACTAAAGATAAGTACCAGTGAAAATGGAAACAGTAAATCTTTCTTTTCCATTAGCTTGTGAGGCAAAACTGAGGAAGAATAAGAACAACTTAAGAGCAACATGCAAAATGAAAGTCTGGAGTGACTTGTTTGAATGCATGAGGTTTCCTCTGTAAAGAGAAGAATTGGATACATCTAGAGGCCTTGAGAAACTGGGAAGTACAGAATTAAGCAATAGTCAATGAAGATGTGGATAACAAAAATCTTTCCACAAAGCTGTTCAGATTCAGATAAATAACATCAAGGATCCAGATTTCTTTGCCTTTGGTGAAGCAGGTCCAATCCTCTGAATTCTGACTGCCCTGCTCGTGGCTGGGCCAAGGAGCTTCCCTCATTTCCTCACCTGTCAGTGTGGCTTTAGCTGTCCCTCCTGCGCAGCACGGAGGAGCTGAGACAAGGCTGCAGGCTGAGTGCTTATGTCCAGGTGTTAGGTGACAGCATTTCAAACTGCTCTGGACTCCCTTGTAGACCATGGAGAGAAAGATGTTTCTGGGTACCCATCCATGTATCCTCTTTTAGACCTCTAACTCTGGGTTTCTCTTGCCTCACTGGGAAGGACGAATCATGTCTGAAATAACTTTTCTTCCCCTCTGTGGGATAAGTGTGGCAGGATATCCTGTGTAGGATAGTGGATCCCCAGGGGCTAGACAAGCTCCAGGCCCTTCTGCTGTGACAGAGGGCAGCCCAAAGCCCATGTCCAGGCTGTGGCTTGGGCTGATGCCTGCCTTGACTGACCACCTCAGTAATTCCACCTTTGATTTTCCTGCAGGAGCATTCCCAACCTGCCACTACTGCCATGGCCTGGGACTCCCTGTCTGTTTGTGGGAAAGACCAAGGGGGCTCTCAGCTTTGGGGAGCTGGGCTGAGTTCTGGACACTGTGAAAGCCCTGGTTTGGGTTTATATGGCAAATAAACCTTTATCTGTGCTGGGAAAGTTTAGGCAGAAACACCCACAGGGATGCAGGCTGGGATTTCATTGCTAGCTTTTCCAGGAGTCGTTCCTCATATACGGAAAGAAAGGGGATTTAGAAATAAATTAATTAACAAAAAAAAAAAAAAGGAAGAAACCACAGAATATTCTGAGTTGGGAGGGACCCACAAGGATCATCAAGACCATCTACAAAGTGCACGGCCCATACAGGGATCAAACACGCATTATTAGCACCATGCTCTGAATAACAGAGCTAGTCTCATATAATGATTTAGGGATAAATCTGCCCTCTGCTCTCCCTTCCTCTCAGATGTTATCTGTTTCCAATATACATTTTTATAATGTCTAACCTTAAAATTCTTGTTTTATCACAGATAGAAGTGAGTGTTGCAGTCTTGTGGCCTTTTGACCACTTGCACAAACTTCATTTGTCACAAACTGTGATGTGCTTGCTCAGGAGAGGTCCCAGTAGTGACACGTTGTGCTGGAGGGGGTGTTTCTTAACACCTTCACTGCTTTTAACAAGGACTGTTGCCTCCTTGCTTGTATAAGGACACATCTGTGTGGGCAGAGTCACAAGAGAGGGGTCTAAGGCAGAGAGAGCTTCAAACTGCACACTTCACTGACATGTATCATTCATAGTTATGAGAATTGTGTGCAAATTCTTGTTGCATTGTATAATTTCTGCAGATGATCTCCTGTAGTTCTTCATTGAATGTTTTCATTATTTTTCTTAATTAAAAACAAAAAAAATGGTTTTTGGTTCTCTTACTTTCCTAGAATTTTTTTCCTAGAATTACCTGGACTTGTCTAAGATAACATGTTCCCTGTTTCTTGCTGGATGGAACATGCCTGAATTGAGACTGTGAATAATTATCATCTCAGGTGTAAGATTTAATGGAGAAACATTCTTCACATATGGCAGTGCTTATTGTGCCTAATGGCTATGGATTTATAGCTGTGGTTCTACAGCTGATGTCCTGCTGTTCCAAGCACCAGTTTAATCATCTTAAACACTATTGGTTACCCACAGTGGTTTGGAGAGGCTGTAAAACACAGCACACCTACAAAAACTGAGCCCTCTTAAGGAAAATAAACATGTACTTGACTAGCACTCTTCAGTTTATGTGACAGCTTATATTTTTTTCTACTTCATCTCCTATTTTTTTCAAGAGCCAGAAACCTTACATTTTTTGCCTTAATAGCCTCTAATTAATGCACCTTACATCTATTCTTTATGTAGTATCTACACATGATCTCTGTTTCTCATGTCAACAACTGAGTTTCTCATTCATGTCATGTATAAACACAAGCAGCCTGAGTCTCTGGTGTTTTCATCAGCAGCTTATGCTATACTGTGCCATTTCCTAATATCCTTAATCTCAGCTTCTGGAAAATAAAATAGTGACCTACTTTATTTTCTGCCTTCGGAGGAAAAACAAAGTGCACGTGGTGGAGCAGCAGCTGCTGTTCCCTGACAGCGAGTGAAGAGCTGTAGTGCCCCTGATTAGAGCTCTGCTAAACCCATTCCTGTTTTCACATCCTCGTCTCCCTGCTCACTGTGTGTGGGCACTGGCTGCAACCTTCTGTCTGGTGCTTGGATGCCATCACTCGGGTCTGGGCAAACCAGAAGGGATTGTCTCCACGTGAGGATGGGTTAATTCCAGGGAAAGTGGGCTCATGGGCTGCAGTCCCCTCTGTGCAGCGATGACTCCTGCTCGCAAAGCTGGAAACTTGCCCACGGCTCATGAATGTGTGCTGTGTATCGTGCTCCTGCTCTCTGACCTCTGCCTGTGCCACCAGTTATTTGGAAAACATGGGGAATAGGGACCATTGCACTGCTTTCACTTTGCAGTATGGGAGGAGGGGGCCTCTTTCACGTGGTTTCCTTTCTTCCTTTCTGCAGTGAGTGATGCTGTCAGTGCTGACTTATCACCTGCTTGCTTCACCGACCTCTTCCAGTGTCTCCAGAAGCTCCGGTGCTTCACAAGACTGTCATACAGTGATGAGAGCTAGGCACCAAAATAGAAAATCAATAGTATGCAAGCAGTCTCCTCCCACATGTGCTTTTGAAAATCTCCCCCACAACCTTTTGCATCAACACTAACCAGATTTCACCTATAAATCTGCTGCACTTAATCTCTCTAAGTACCTCTCCAGCACTCGTCTCTCATCCCCAACTTAAGCTCCCTTATTGACAGATGCACACACACACACAAACAACTTATTTTTCCCCCCTCTCAATCCTCCATTGTTCAAAACCAACACAGGACAACAGCTCTGGCAAAGCTGTGTCCATCTTGTTTGCACTCAAAGTAGTGACCAGTTCAAAATAGGAGGGAGCTTTCCTCTGGCCCAGCTTTTGTAAAGCTGCTTGTGAGAGACAGCCAGTCAGCCCCTAGTCTCGAATCTGGGGACTTGTGTGCCCATCTCCAGGTTTCCTGCAAAGCCACAGCATATTATCTGCACAATTGCACAATAGTGGCTGGATGTTTTACCCTTGGTTGGCTTTAATGCTGTCTTCAAGTTACTGTTCCAAAACAGCCTGATGCAACATCAAAGCAGCAGCCCAGACAAAGCACATTCAGGCTGGGAGCCGGGGTGGAAAGAGGGAAGCTTTGCAACAGAGCAGTCATGCAGGCTGGTTTTGCTTTTGCATCAGTGGGAGTGAACGGCAGGCAGGAGACCTGGTGGTGGAAGAAATTGTATAGGTGGGAGCCTGGCTAGGAGGAAAACCCAACCCATCTCAGAATGCTTGTTTTAGTTTTGTTTTTTTTTGGGGGTTTTTTTGTTGTTGTTTTTTGGTTTTTTGGTTTTTGTGCATATTGATCGGAAGTGTTGGAATACTTGGACTAGGGCAACAGCATGAAGAGTTAACACAGTATCTGAGATAAATGCATTGGCTTTTTCATGTAGTAAAAAGAGATGACTAAGCTGAGAATTCTAACAAGAACTAATCTCCATTTCAGATCTTGTCTAAGAGATTAATTATGGAATATTGCAGACTTAATTAAACATGAAATCAGGGGCAAATAGACACAGCCTTACACCAACTAACAGAAATATCAAAATTCTGCTGGAACAGGCTGGATTTCTGTACTTGGAAAACATGAAACTCCCACAGTCTCTTACAGCTCTCACATAGATAAAAACAGCAAGAAAAAAGGTCTTGATACATTAATTGACAAATTTTATATTGAAGAAACACTAATGACCTTCTACAAGCATAATTGCAGTAAGTTTTGTAGATACTAGGAGGTCTCATGCTAATTATTTTCCACTTGCACAGCATCATAAATTTAAGGAACTAAAATTTAAAACATTATTTTACCATATTACTAATCTGTTGAATAGCTGGAGAAACAGAAATCTAATTTTTAAAATTATGTGCCTGTATTCTCCTACAAAACTGGTGAGAGGAAAAGTAATGTAAATTGAGAGTCTTGACATTCAGCTGTTGTGTCAAGATTTAAGGATTTAAGGAATTTATTTGTAAAAATACAAAAAAAACACCCTAGAGGAAGTGAAATCACAAATTTAACTAATTAAGACAAATAATTCCAGGCTGCTTTTGTCAGCTGGCAGCTCTTGGGTTTGAGGGTTCATTCTTCACTGAACTCTTGTGAGTTCCTTGTAGTCTCCCCAAGTCTTTGATGCTTAGAAAAACTGGCAATTCTGATTTTGGTTGTTTTTTTTAAATGAACTTTTCTGTCACAGACACATCAGTTTGACTCTGAATTCTACATTTACTCAAACGACACATATCCATTGAATCAACAGTCCCCTCACGCAAGGGAGGTACACAAATCAGTGAATCTGTGTGTGTCACACGTGGGCTATTTCTTTTCAGAGGGGCTTTGATGCCCTTTTCAGCACCAGAGAATTTTGGTATGGCTGCCTTTGCAGTGTGGACCTGGTGGTGCTCATGGCTTTTCTGTGACTTTGTGTGCTGGCTTTGGCTGCAGACACCCTGGCTCCTCTCCTTTGAGTGGCCCCGGGCTCTGGGACATGTGTCAGGATACAGCACTGCAGAGTGGACTTTTTGGCCTCTCATTTGGCTTTCCAGTCTGCTTTGTGTGCCTTTCATCAGGCCCAGCAAGAAGTCTAGTCGGACTTCTGTTGCACACCAGCTTGTTCTCCCCTGCCTTTCATTTGTTACTTCTGCTTTTTCCTTGCTCTTGTTTCTTTTTTATAACTGGCCCATTTTGGGCACTGTATTTTATCCTCCACTCCTGGAGGTGGTCCTCAAAAAGCCTTTCCTGTTTTTTCTTTACTGCCTCAAAGCAATAAAGAACTGAATGTGTGCGTTGCTTTTGAGGACAAGAATGCGAAGCGTCTATTGGAAAATAGTGTTGAACACAATGTCTCTCATCTGCATGCAAGGGAAGAAAAGAACAAATCACCTGTAACATTCATCCTTTGAAGGGTATCAAGGATAACTCCAATTCCATGGGGTATATGTTTCCCTCAAGGAATTTGTAAAGGACACAGCTGAGAAATGGCTGGAAATAAGTGATCAGAAACAGAAGTCAGGTTAAGGGGTTTTGCCTGGGACTTTTTGTGAAGCTCAGCAACTTCCCACACTGTCACATTCCTCTCTTGTGGGTGTTGTCCTTCTACAGTGAGAGAAAAGTATGTGATGAAGATCTGGAAGGTCCAGAAAATCAGTGACTGGTGGGTTGAACTCACTCACACCAGTGATGATGCCTTTGTGGTCAGACACGGCAAAAAGGATGCCAGCTGGCTGGAATTTGGCTCATGGCAGGCAAACCCAGCAACCTTTGTGTTAGAGAGAGCTCACATAGTTCAGTTCATGCAGAAGTAGGTATATTTCTCAAGTTTAATTAGTTACAGAACTACTAACTTGGCCAGATTTGTTTGCCCTTGCCTGGAAAGGACAAAAGAGAAAGGCACGCGTGTTTTTTCCTTCCTCTTATCTCTATGCAACACTGCCTGCAAGTTCAGGGATATTTCAGTTCGGTTTTCAGTCATGTATGGAAATGGGTGTGGAGCAAGGGTCTCAGTCACTTCCCACAGGACAAAGTAGCCTGAAGGGTCCTCTCCTCCAGCCACACAGTCGGTGCCCCCTCTGTCTGGAAAACAGCAGGGGATGGGCAGTATCTGCAGCCAGGAGGTTCCTGAGTGACCTTCTGTGGTTGTTCACTCCTTGTCTCCCCACCAAGTCCCACCTGGGTCAGTTCTGGCGATGCAGCTCCAGAGCAGCCAGGTTTGGGGCTGACTTTCTGTTTCAGCACTCATGACTGCTCCTGCCTTCAAAACAAGGTGTTGGACTGCTGGCTGCTCTGTCAGCCAGTACTCCCTGCATTCCAGCTGAGTCTCCAGCTTTGCTTTTCAGCAGATTGCTTCTCAGTGCAGCTGATACTCTGACACCATCACAGAAATGCCAGGGCTGGGATCTTCTGGTGCCTGGGATCTGCTCCTGGGCATTGCTTCTACACATGTTAGCCTTTGTGTCAGCTTGTGCTGCAGTAGCCCAGGGTATTTCCCAGCTGAACTGGTCTGTGTTACATGTCAGAGACAGAAGACAAGGCCTGTATGCTGTGTTTTCTATATGGCATGGCTTAAAAAAATTTTCTGCCCTCACCTCTTGCTGCTTTTTAAACTATTCTCCATTCCTTAGCCCAGCTGCTCTCCAGGGTATGGGGCTGTATCCACTCACATCGACCAACTCCAGCATGCAGCAGCTCCTTCTGCTTTACAAGATGTCAGGAGTGATCACTGTCCACCCCAGATATCAATAAAGTTATTTTCATATTTATGAAAAAACAGAAAAAAAAAATCACACAGAGTCAAAGAATAAGCTGAGTTGGAAGGAGCCCACAAGGATCATCCAATCCAATCCATCTCCTAGTCCTGTATAGCCATTTCTATTTTGATAACAGTGATCCATGATACACTTCGTGTTCCAGAGGAGCCACAGAAGGAGGTTCAAAAGTCTGCTCCCTGGTGCAACAACTTAAGAAATGTGCTCAAAACCAAACCTGTTTCACAAACATGAGCTCACCTTTGTCCAGCTGAATGGGGACTGGGGGAAAGTGAAGGTTTGCAAATTTTTTTTTAAATCCCGCTAAAAATATTTTTTGTCTTGATAGGACAGTAATCCACACATGCTGTAATGCTGGTTACTAATTAAATCATTCTGAGACTTAGAAATGCAGATAAAGCAAGAAGGGATTAAACTGTTAGTTTTAGTATCTTTAGGAAATTCCCAGTTGAATTTTACAGAAAACTGCTTAAATGAGCACAGGGACAGGAAAAAAAACCTTTTTGACAATTACTGTCTACTGTATGGAGCCTGTATATCTGTAATAGTGATGTCTTTGCACACAAGAGAAAAAAATGTTGTGATAACTACAAGGTCAGTGCCTTCTACAATCCAGTAATATCCAGTCTTTGTTTATGTGTGAGACAAACTTATTCTTCATCCTTGTTACCGACAGATAGTATCAGCATGGGGTAAAGATCCAAAATTGATGAGTGTGAGGTGTATCAAGCATGGCCTGGGAGGCTCCTGGAAGCATTGTGTGTAGATTGGGCAGATTTTGCCTTACTAAGAAGGCTGCACTTGGCATAGCCCTCCATGCTGCCCGTGGTTCTCCTCTTCCCATGACTGCTTCCCCAGGGGGTGCTCCTCTCCCCTTGGAGAGGTCTGAGGGGTTGGAATTTGAAGCTTTTTCTTCTTCTGCAGTCCTCATGAGACCTATGAGAAAGGGAAATCCTCTTCTGGCTCTGTGTGACACATCCAACCCATATTTCCCTGACTCTGTGCAAGAGTAATCTCCTCGCTGTTCCTCAGGTGTCTCCAGACCCAGGGAATAGGAGCAGCACGGAACCAGGAATTTGAGAACCAGCTCCTTACTGGCCCCAGGGCTGGCCCCGGTGCATCCAGCTGCCCTCTCCAGCATCCTCACACTTAAACCTGGAGCCCCACTACTCTGCTTGGTGTTTGGCTCAGGCTTTGCAGGATCTGGCTGAGCTCTGAGTTAAGTTAGGAGCTAACTCAGAGCCCAGCCAGGGCTGCTATTCTTGCATTAAAACTTTGATTTTTTGGTACTTCAATTTAGCTATGCAGTAAGATGCTTCAATGCAAATGTAGGCACTCAGGTTACGGTTTATACAATGTCTACATCTGTACTTCTCACTTGGAAACGTGTTCATGTAAATTACTGGCAAGTGCAGCTTTCTACATCTCTGATAATGCTGCCTTACACAACCGTGACCCTGGGGTTCTGCTTGATCCTGATGTTACAGCTGTGGTATAAAAATAACTGCACTTTGGAGCCCTGCCTTTGTAATTTAGCCTGGTAGTCTGATCGTGCAGCTAAGGCTTATAGCAGGGAACCCCCAGTAAAGAGCAACACACCAGACAGAGGTTTGTATTGGCATGTTGTGGCACTCTCTCTTTCAAAGAAAGAGAGAAAAAAACACCTTACCAGTGTAAAAGGAAGGTGGATAAAAGTGTTTGATTATTGCTTCCTGCCATTTTAGGAGTGTCCTGTGTCATTCTTGTTCCTTTCAGTTCTTATTAAGTGCAAATGTAACACAACCAACTATGCACAAACACTGTATTACAAGATAATAATTTATCATCTGATGCTACTTAGAATTTTCAAGGACATTTTGAGGGTACTATATTCTCTTAACTGGTAGCAGGTTAATGTATTTCCTTTGTGGAAATGACTTTTTACTTTTGATGCTACGAGAAACTTCTCTGAAAATCTTTCTCCTTAGCTAGAAGCAAATTACTTGCAATCCTTTGATATAATTGAACATCCATAAAGCTCAGCGTATGAAAAAAAAGGACTCTCAAAAGAAGTTATTGATACTATAAATGATTAATAGAAAAGCATCATTCCCTTTAGATCCTTCATCATATTTGAAATACAAAAGGCAAGTCAGATGCTGGAATCACACCAAATTTACTTGAGGGCTCTGCACTACTGTGATCAGTTCATTATTATTATTATTTTATACGCCTTCTTATCACTAAGTGCTTTCCAATTGTTTAGTAGGGGTTATAATGGTTGTTATTTGGTCTTTTTCTTACCCTTTCCCTTTTATTGGTGCAGCTGAGTATTTTGGCAGGGCTGTTTTTCTTTAGGATATACAAACCTATTTATTTGGGTGAAAACAGAGAGAGAAAGTGTACCTTTGGGACTGCGAGGGGAAAGGCTGAATGTCCCCAGTTCCTGTGAGACTCCATTCCCAGAGCTAAGGGACTCAGTGATTTCCAAGGACACTGAGCTGAGCCCTTTCTGAGAGCTGCATTTGGGTCAGCATAGTTAGGTTTTCACACGCCTCTAACAATTAAAGAGCTCAAACCCTCCTGCCTCTGGGAGATAACATCCCACCTCTGCAGCTAAAAACTTCCCAGAGAACTGAAGGAGCCCAGATTTAAGCTGATTCACAACAGCTTTAATTAAACCTCAGTTAAACTGGTTCACATTTAAATATCCAGGAGATACATGCACTATCCTCACTTAATTACCACAGCACAGCCCTAATGCCCTCTTCTGTGCCCATGGGTGGGCTCATGCTCAGGGGCTGGTGGGGTGCAGAGCTCTGCTGGGATGCTCCAGCCCCCCACTCCCAGCTTCACTTACCCACCACGCCTGAGCCTCTCTACCCTGTGTCCCCGCCCTGGAGAGCCCGGTGGCCCTGGGCGAGCAGCTGCGGAGCGTAGGGAAGGCAGGCAGGGAGCCCAGGGCCACCCCAGCGCGCCACTGCCCTGCTGCTGAGGAGAAGCTGCTTGGATGGCCACAGGAGCCATGGAGGCTGGTGGTGCCCAGCACTGCCTGCAGCCATATGGCTGCTCCAGGGGCTTCCTGGCACAGCCCCCAGCAAATCCTCTTAGTTCGGCTTCGCCCTCTTTCTTGCCTCTTTGATGTCGGTCTTGCCTTGGTCCCTGTTCCAGTCCCAATTCCCACTGCAAGCTCTCGTGGTCAGACTGTGGTTGTGCCCCCGGTGCTCTCATGGCCCGACCACAGCTCAAGGACGGGACATTGAGGCTGTATCTGCTCTCTGCACAGGGCTCTGTCTGGTAGTGAGACACCAGGCACAAAATAGCCTGCATTCGTGCCACTAAACCATCTTGCCCCTCAGAGCCAGTGGCTGTATCCAAGCTACCTCACCTGCTGCTCTGGTAGCTGTCATAGGCACCTAACGGAGATGCACGAGCCCAGGGAGGGCAAAAAGTGTATTCTGTGATGAGGGGCACTGCCTGGCAGCAAAGACCGGGAATGAAGAACTTAAATTTGCTGCTTATTCTCTGACCTTGCTAAGTTATCTGTTTGCCTGTCTGTGTCACAGGCAGGCACTAAACACAGACCTACTTTCCTAAAGTTGTTAGAAGGATTTTTGTTGAAAATTAGATGAAGAAAGTGAAAAGCAGTAATGAAAATGTTCTTATATGCAGTGGAAGTAGGTACAGAGCATTATGTATCAGGAAGGGTGCATTCACAGTAGCAACGGGCCATTGCAATTTATTCTGTCCCCCAAAATCTAGGTAGGAAAAAAAAATGCCTCCTGATCTCTTTTTCAGTTTTGAAACAGCATAATAAGGAAAACATCTGCTAAAGCTAATGACTGCATTTGCATAGATTACATGTGACAATCCAGCACACAACAGGGTGTCCTGCCATGCAGACAACAAGCCACAAGGGTGATGCACTTCTTTGGCATTTGTTACCGTAAGTCAGCTACACTTCAACAATAATAGCGTCAGCTACTTTCCAGGAGGGCTTTGGCTAACAGTGCCAGAGAAAAGTACTGGCTCCCTCTTGCTTTCCAAGATGAAAGGTGTAGGACTCTCTCCTGCCAAGTGTGGAGGAGCGGTGGAGGAGGGGAAAGAGCTTTCATGGAGGCACCCAGACAAAACCCCTTGGCTGTGGAGTGGTGGGGGGAAGCCCAGCTGTGCTGGGCTCAGGCTGAGGGAGGCTGAGCCCCGGTGCCCAGCAGCAGGGACACGGGGCTGGCCGCACACAGCACGGGGAGGCTGTGCACAGCCCTGCCATCAGCCAGGCTGAGGGAGGGCTGGCGCTGCCATGGGGCAGCATGGCTGGATGCCATCAAGAGTTGGAGTGGAAAAAACGGCTCCTTTGTGTTTTCAGCACAGTGGTTGAGTTTTATGGCATCGCTTTGTTATTCTTGCAGCATTGGCTATGAACAAATAAAAGACGACAATTTATATCCTAAGGCAAACTGGCTCTGATACGGTGCTATTCCTTTTTGCTTTGTTTAATTGGGCTAACAGAAAAAGACAACAGCTGCAATGGTGGGAATGAAAAATGCCTTTGCGTGTCCTGGTTTTGACAGCAATCAGCCCGACAAGGGATTATCAATTGATCTGAGATAAGTGTTAGTGAAGGATGGAGATTGTTGTCTGTTTATCCCCTCTACTATTTCATAGATAAAATTACAGATAAAAATCTGATACCGAGAGTTACTTTGAGAGAGAGAAAACTGTTAGGCGTGCTGAAAACCAGCGTGAAAAGGAGAGGAATCTCTGAAAAATACTCTGGGACTTCTGTGTGTTTAGATATGCATGTATCTATGCATGCACATGTGTGTTATGAAGCAAGAAAGTCAAAAGAGAGACAGGCCATAGTCGTATGTTTTCGAAAAAATCAGGTCATTTTCTCCAGTTTGTTTCTTCCAGGTCTGCAGATCTAACAGCCACAGGATGCTTCCTTCTGTCCTGGTAATCCATGAGTTCAGGCAAGGCTCTGTGACCACCTGTCAGCCTATTTTTGTGAATCTCCATGGAAAACTCCACAAAAAAGAGTGGAAGATCTTGACTGTCCCATTTAATAGATATAACACCTTTTGGATTGGTGTATAATCTTCCCATTGAGTTTTGCTGGAAGCAGGAGATGATATGCCCTGCCCAGGAATTGAGAAAAATGGGCTTTTTCCAATCAGCCAGAGACACTGGGCAAACTGGTGCTACTGGTTTCCAGTTTGCCTGCCCCTGGCCCTGATCCAGGACTGTGGAGTTTGGTGGGAGTTTTGCAGTTACCATCCTTGGTAGATGCTGAATCCAGCTGTTTTGTGTGGAAACACCACTGGGGAGAGACTTTCATGTTCCAAGAGGCTGTGGGATGCTTGCTCTGCCCACCAGGTACCCAGGTTGGCTGTACTTCCAGCCAACTCAGAGGGCCTAACCCTATGTTTCTTGCACGGTCCTTGTTCAAATGGTGCTTCTCTGGGAACCTGTTTTGTCCAAACAAAAAATAGAGTAGGAGTGGAAGCCCCAGTGATTATTCCTCTTGGTACTAATCTATTCTTAAACTGCACTGTACTCCTTAGATATTTCAGTAAAACTGTCATAAATCAACACCCACTGCTTCGTTTTTCTTAGTGGTGGGAAAAAAAAAAAAAAGCAAAAAAGAGACAACTGAGAAGCCGTCCTTTAGCTGACATTCAATTAGAATTGATCGAGCGATCTGCTGTCAGAGCAACGGCGCTTGTCAAAAATAGCCCCCTGGAAAAAAACCTCTGGTGTTATTTGTGTCGCGTGTCCCGCACAAAGCTCCTTGGTGAGAGCAGCGCGTCAGGGACCGACAGCGAAACGGGATCAGGGGAAGTGCTGCCTGCGAAATGATTCGTGTGCTGCTCCACCAGCCACCAGCATCCCCGCCCCTGCCTCCAGCTAACGAGCTCACCCATGTGCATCAAGGCAGAGCTTCTGGAAAGAAAAAGAGGGGGCAGATTTCTCTAGGAACCCTCACAGCTCTGAGGGACCAACACAAACAAAATCCAGGCTGCGCCAAGCCTTTCTCATGGTGTGACCTTGACCAGAGCCCCAGTCCTGCAAACTTGTGACCATCTTAGTAGTTCCTCCAGTGCAAGGAGAAGGCACTGCCATGTGCATGTACATCGGGCAATGCACATGCTTGCTTTAGAGATGATGGAAAATGTTTTATTTCTGCATAACAATGTTTTTCCCAAACGGAAAATCTGGGAACTGAAAAATGTTGGTTGATGTTTTTGGGAAAGTGAGGAAATAACTTAAACCCCACGAATATCAAAACATTTAGAGAAGGGCTGATTTGAGAAAACTGGTTTTCTCTGAACATTTAACTCAGGCTCAGAGCTTTTAGAATTAGTTTTACCCCATCCACCCATAAGCCGGGTCAAATACAGGTCAAATAAACTGCACCCTAAGAATACCTGCCTTTTGCCACATAAAAGAAAGGGGATTTAGGCTAACTAGCTGAGATGCAGCTGTTTACTCTGCAGCAGGTTAAGGAAGGCACGGGAAGACAAAACTTACCTTTTGGTTTGAGATAGATGGAAGTCAATGGTTCCTACAGGTTTGCAAGGTATGGCCTAGTTTTGTGTGGCATCTTACAGCCAACCCTTTTGGAAGCTGCTAAAACATACCCTGTTTCAAACACAAAATATATAGTGTGTATCTGCAGAGAGGAGTAATTGCAGTTTTGGGGCTCCTAAAAAAAAATTTGCGTGACTGAATTTCGTCATTAGTTTTGAAAATCTGTCACAATGAAAATCACAGTTCTCTTTCTCCTTTTCCCACCATGTCCCAAGGCACAAATTTGGTCCCAAAGCTTTTCAGTAATTCCCTTGAAGCCCATGTATTTCACACATGCTCGGTGGTCTTTTTCCTCTTTCACATTTGGCCTCTGAGTCCTTTCATCTGAGCCCAAAGATTTCCACATTTTACTATGGTGCTGGCACCCAACTGCTCTGACCCATGTTCTGCCCAGGGCCTGGTTGTATTATAAAAAGTGAAATGAGGGGAGAGGAGGAAAGTGAGACAGAGCACTCCTGAAATCAAACTAATAGTGAATCTATCAATAATTGTAATGAAAAGACTTTTTTATAAATGTAGCTGTGTCAACTGAATCTCACAAAAGCCTTGTTAGAAAATTGGGTAAGTATTTCTTACTTTAAAAATAAGATAGTTCACATTTATCTAGGTATCCTATTTAGGGAGGCTGAATCTTTAATTAAGGTTCCAATTCTTTTATACCTACTGACACTAATCAGAACTATTTCTGCTGAAGTCAATGGAAAGGTCAGAGATAGTACAAAGGCAAGGGAAAACCTCAGGCATCCCCAACATGATTAAAGTTTTCTAAATGCTTACCTCTCAATAAAAGTGTCTCAGCAGAATTGTTCTCCAAAAACCATGCTCAATTGCATCTCAACTTCTTGAAAAACATATTCTGACCCAGTATTCCCCATGGTCCCCCTAATCTGCTTACACTCCTGTTTGGGCTTTAATTAAAAGATAGTGGGGAAGACCCATCCCTCCTGTGGTACTATTGTCTGTCAGGTCTGCTGAGTCTGCACAGCCAGGATTTTATTTTCATTTGTTTTTGAAATAGAAAAACTTAACTAGCAGAATTAAAAATGAAATTTAAGTTCTTATTATGTCTCAGGTACTGCAAACATTCAAAGAAAAATGGCAGCATGCCCATGTAAAAAAAAACATATTTATGCAATTTTTTTTCATCTTCCTGTTTTCAGTTCAGTATATGGAAGGAAATAAATTCTAAAAATTTCCAGTAATTACAGTGCAAGTAAATCTGGGATTGGACTAGGTTAATTCTTTGAGGTTCTAACTATACTGTTCCAGTAGGATTAAAAGGTTTTTGATTTTTAATGCGGAGTGCTAGGGCTCTAACATATTATTAATTAGAAGTAAATCTGTCCCTTGGGGGACTACATGCACTGCCTTCATTTTTAATTTGTATTTAGCTTTAAGACAAATGATGGATATTTTCCCTCTTTCAGTTTCTCAGTTGTTTCCTTATTTCGCTGTAATCCTTTTGTTTTGCATTGGGAAGAACAGTTGGATAACACAGATATAGTATGCAGAGAATTTATTTTTTTCAGTCTGTTGACTGAACTGGAAAACATTCAATAATTTTCTTTGGGGTCAAGATCAAGTTCTGCTTCATTTTGGGGGGTTACTATTTTTTTCCTATTTTACTCTTTAAAACAGCAAAATATAAGCCATTTATACAGAAATGTTGTTTTTAAAGAAAAACTCTACAAAAATCTTGGATGCACTACTGTATCCTCATCCTTTCTCAGTTCAGATGGTTTACTTGATTTCAGAAACCCCATGGTTGTTTTTTTCAACCTGAACATCCATTTCTTGCTGAACTTTTTTTTCTCTCTGAAGTTGCACCCAGGAGGGATGCTGGGGCTGAGGGACAGTAATAAAAGAAAACCTCACGGTGGCCACAGGATTCCTTTCACATGCAGAGAAGTTGTTGGCCTTTGCTGCAAGGATGTTACCAGTGAGGGCAAGTATTCCTTCTCATGAAGCACTCACTTGGAGGTCTCAGGTCTAACAGTCTGGCAGGCTCATGAAATGAGATTTCTTCCCGTTTTGGCTTGACTGGGCCAGTGTTTAAACACCTGAAAAGTTAATAGCTGCTTTCTTCTTTCCTCCACATTTATGCTGTGGAAGCGCATGATTTTGTCTTCAAGATTCTGTAGCTTGGCACTTTTTTGGTGTGGTTTCTTGGAAATTTAGAGGATGTTCTGGTTTACTTAAATTGCAGAGCTTTGCAGGGGGCACTTTCGAATTCTATAAATTTGTGGAGTTTAGACGTAATTTTCTGAAAATAGAGTCTGGGTCACTCTTCTGAGAAACAGGTCTTGTTCTGCTCACTGAACACTTCCCAGTACTGCAGCTCTTCAGCCAATAAAACACAGTAATGACAGTTTATTATCTCCCTAGAGACTGGAGATATACTGTACAGGGACATGCACATCTCCTAGTCATGATGAACTTCTCTATCTGTACATTGCACTGATACCAGATTCTGCTGGTGACAGTTTTCCAAGTGTTATTCAGGCATTTTCTGGTGAGCCTGTGTGGAGATGACAGTCTGATAGAGTTTCCTCACTTTATCCCTCATCTTCTATGTGCCACTGTTCAGTCTTCCTTCCATATACTGCATTTTTTAGACTGTCTTAGGAACATTTTCCCTGACACACGTCCCCAAATTTGAGCTGCCTGTGAGCAAGAGTCAGCCAGGCTCTGGTCATGCTGAACTGCACACCTCTGGTCATTATGTCTCTGTAGCTGAGGAAATTTTGGTTTGAGGAAACGATGTGGAAAATGATCTGGCCTGGGAAAACAAAGGTAGGAGTAACAAAGCAATGGTCCTGAAGGGGTGCTAGGTGCTGCTGAATGGGCTGGAGAGGGAGGAAGGAAATATGCAGAATTAGAGGATATTGATCCATTGCAAACAAATGCAAACAAGTGGCAATGTTAGAAATCCAGACACTTTCCCCCTTTACCTGCGTGGGCACCCACTTGCCACTGGTATGTGTTACAGCAAGAATGCTCACATGGAAAATAAGAGGGATTCTTTATTTCCTCATTTCTTTTTCTGATTTTTTTCTTCCTGGTTTTAAGTGCTCTCTTTTTCTACTCCCAGTGGCTCCCTAAGCAGATTTTAAGTATCAAAAGAGATCTGACACTACTTATGAGGTCTTAATGAGCCCATTGATTTAGTAATCCAGCAAACAGCACCTCTCCCATTTCCTGGGACTGTAATGCACCAAAGAGTTTAACCGTGCAGAAGCACACCTACCCATGTAAAAAGAAACTGCTGTGTTCAGAGTAACTTCTTAGGTAGTGAGAGTGTTTTCCCAATGGACACATTATTGCTCTGGGCCTCCCTGCACTCATCCTTAAATTCTAGATCCTGGCAAGTTAATTAATCTATTGCTTTCTAAAAGCCTGCTGACTTTCTCCCATTACCAGCTGGGGCCTAGATGCAGGCACTGTGCCAGCCAAAGTCTTGCAATTCACCTTCTGTGATTTAGACTCACTGCTTATCATTAAGAAGACCTACAAGTTTTAAATTGATGTAGCATCTTTGAGACCCATGAATTATATATGCATATGTACAATTAACAGCGGTACTCAATGGTCTTTAAGGTCTTTTCTGACCTGAACAGTTCTGTGAGGCTACAGTATATGTGATGAAATAGACCACAGACAATGCTAACAAAAAAAAAGAAAGAAAAAGAAGAAAAAAATTCAGCCAAGAAATAGTCGGTTTTCTCTCTTAGAACTGAGCATATCCTGCTTACGTTGGGAGGGCTGCTCCTGACTCTCCAAAGTCACTGAAGCTTCACAGGAATGAATCATGAAGGGAAAAACTCCTGCAGAGATTTTCAAACACCTCAGTCCTGTCACCCTGTGCCCAGTGCTCCCATTCAGCACATGAGGCAGCCTTGAAATAGCAAAAGCTGAGACTTCTGTCAAAATGAGGTACAAGACGATTTGCTACCTGTCACTGCCGTCACTAATTCATACACGATGAAACCTAGGATGTTACTCAGTGCTCATTCTGTGCCCCAGACTGCGGTGTTTGGGGCAACTGAGAGCATCTGCCTGATGTAATGACTGGGGAGAGAGCAGGGTGAGGCTCTGCCGCTGGTTTGTAATTACCGCCGATCCTGCTGTTCCACCTGATGGATCCAGCTGCGGGGCTGCCCCCGCGGCTCCGCAGCTCCGTGGGGATCGAGGCTGGGGCAGGACGGTCCCACCCCTGGGTCACTGGAGAAGGCACCGTGGTAGGAAATGAGCAAAGCCCTGTAAATGCTACATTTTTTAATATTACTTTTTTGGGATTTTTTTTTTTTTTTTTAAATATATAGTGTTTCTTGTCTAGTTTTCTTCATTCATACTCAATCTGAACATGAAAAAAAAATCCACCTTGGAGAACAGACCCTTTTTGATAGCCCCTTCAGCTAGAATAAACACACCTGGTGGCGTGGCCGTGCCGTGCAGCTCGGCATGGGAGCATCGTGATGCACCTCAGGCTCAGCCAGGTCGGGGGAAATGCAGTAGGAACAGCTCTCCCATCAACAGCAGCTCAGCTGCTCCTCGTCTGCATGTCATCAGGAGCTCCCTGCTGGCTCTCTGTGCTTTTAAATTAGAGCTCCTCATTTGTTTTCACTTTGCAAGGTGTCTGTCAGTCCTTCTTCCCGCCTTGCCAAGCATGTGGAGTTATGACATTTTTCACTGCCAGAAACAGACTTCGATTTTAAACCTACAGAGATGAAGGGAAGCTGTAAAGAAATCCCTGCCATAATTCAGGGGACTGAAAAGCATGTCATGTTTCATGATGAATCCATAAATGTCTTCAGGTTAAAACAAAAGGATAAAAGAAAAAACGAGAATGTTTCCTTTGTCACTTTCAAAATTCAGTGCTTTACCATTTCCTTTTTGGAATGACTATCCATTTCCAGAGGTACTTCAAGATTATTTAAATAGTGTTTTTTTTAAAACCAAATGCATAGGGAAAAAATATCAGTTTGTCAAAACATTTCCCAAGTAGTAATTTCAGGTTGATTTCAAGTCACTTTCCTTCACTAACAGCTGGATTTTTAGCTGGCTGAAAAACAAGCTGAAAGTCCACTCTTTCTGTCATAGCCACAAATATTGGCACAGAAAGAAAGATGACACAGTAAGTTGTCTGTTCCATACAGCTGTGAAGCATTGAGTCACCTCTCCTTTGCCTTTTGTATCTCTGAGTCTCCTTCCATTGGACCCAATGCTCATAAGAAGAACTGGTGAAATATAAAGGATTAGTGAAACGCAGTAAAGCACCAGGATGAAGGTGCAAAAACTGAGAATTTCAGTCAGATGGCCAAGTCTTATTTGTTAGCATTTTTTCCCATTTTTTTTCCCCAAAGATACATGATCAGTGTTTCTTTTTTCAGATTTCTAAAGTACGCCTGGCTGTTTCTATTTGCATTTTCTCAAGAGCATTTGGTGTTCTTTCTCTTTTATCACATTTCCTTCATCTGTGTAAAGAGCAGAAATATGACCAAGAGATGGGGAAACTCCTGACATGGTACAATTGGTGGAGGCACAGTCAAGGTGAGGAACTTGCAGCTCTGGGTCGAGGTTCTGCTCTGTCTCCTGTCTCTGTGGTTTCTGGGTGCTAGGCACATTTACAAACTGTACTCTGTAAAACGTAACTCACACTTCCTCCTCCAGCCAATATCTTGGCTTCTGCCTCATCTGTCCTTTCTTCTGTCTCTGGCAGAAGAGACCTGTAAGTTGAATGATGTGCTTGCTCATATTGCTCTTATTGAACACTTCTAATTCTGAATGCAAATGGCACTTTTATACATGAACAGGACTAAATTCACTGGATAAATTATTCACAACAGATAATTCAACCTGCTCTCATGGGAGAGTGCAATGAATGTCTGATGATGTTAAAAAAGCACCCAAACCCACAACTAATTCTTCCAGCCAGTGAAGTCAATGGCAAAGCCTTTTACTGACTTCAAAGGGAGCTCCATGCCAGTGGGCTCACACACAATTGCTCTTTAGTGGTACTCACTTGCATTTAGAGTTTAAACCCAGACAAATGTTTCTGTTTTGAGAAGCCTGGACTAGTGCTGTATGGCACAGCTGGGCTGCCAGGGCACAGGCACTATTACAGCTCTGGGTGAAAGCAGGTCTGCTCTGCAGCTCTGGTGCGGAGCGCTGCCCCAAGCTGAAAGAGCCCAGCTGAGAGGTCAGTGAGTCCAGAGCCCAGGGCTGGTTATTTTGGCCGGGGTTGTCTGGTTTAGAGAAAATGAGACTGAGAGGTGACCTCTCTGTTCTTCGCATCATCTTGAGAAGGGGAAGTGGAGAGGGAGGTGTTGAACTCTTTCCCCTGGTATCCAGTAACAGGATGCATGGGAATGATTCGAAGCTGCACCAGGGGAGGTTCAGACTGGATATTAGGAAGTATTTCTTTTACTGAGAGGATGGTAAACACTCAAACAGGCTTTCTAAAAAGGTGGTTGATGCCCCAAGTCGGTGTTTAAGAGGCATTTGGACAATACCCCTACAAACGCCGTTAGGTCAGGCAGCTGGGCTAGATGACCGCTGTAGGTTCCTCCCAACTCTCTGCCCTGTTCCATTCCCAGCTGGGATAGATTTGCAGCCAGTTAAGAGTTTCGTGGTCAGGGTGACACCAGCCACCAGATGTGACTGGACGGCTGGCCATCATCCCCAGTGGGAATTCTACATGAACATGATTTTGGAGCCATGACTTTGCGCTGTGAATGCAGGGGCCGGAAAAAGGTTCCTGTGGGGGCTGCCACCGCGCTCCCCCTCCGTGACAGGGCAGGCTGGGCTGTGCCCCAGCTTGTACCACTGCTCCCCTCTGGTCGTCGGCAGTGGGCACACGTGGCCCCAGGCACTGTGGAGAAAGGGGGACGCGGGGACGGTGCGAGTCGTCCTGGTGAGGCGAGAGATGGCAAAGCAAGTGGAGGGGGAAGAACCCGGCATCCTTTTCCTCTGCCCCCCGGAGTATTTACGTACTGGGTTCAGTCTGTGTGTCCCATTTTCCCACCCGTCTGTCCCAGTGCAGTGTCTGCCAGTGCAGTGGTGCACTGGCACCTGCAGACCCCCACCACCCCCCAGCGACCCCGGCCCCCGCTTTCCGTGGGCGCTGGGAGCGCTCGGCTGCATCCCCCAGCCCACGGCTTCAGCAGCGCAATGCCGGCGGTCCGGGTCGCGGTGCGACCGTGCCGGCAGGACACAGGGGCGATGCAAAACGCTCTCATGAATAAACGCCGAGCTCTGCCCTGCCGGGCGCGGCACCCTCCCGGAGCACCCGAGAGCAGGGCTGTGAGCGGCAGAGGCGGCGGGCGGTGGGCAGGGGCCGCGTTATGTAAGGGCGGCGGGGCGGGCGGCGCTGCGGCGGCGCGGGGCGGCTCGGAACGGGGGGCGGCGGCGGCGGCCTGGCGGGGGGAAAGCGGCTTATCCCCCTCCTTCCCTCCCTCCGCCGGGTTGCCATGGAGACGGGCGGGCGGCGGCGGCGGGGCTGTCACTGAGGGACCGCACCGCGCTCCGCGGCGGAGGGGAAGCCGCGGCGGCCGCGGCAGCAGCGGCAGAAGCAGAAATGGACTCGCACTGCGACTGTGCCGAGCCCCCGGCCGCCGAGCAGCCGTCGGGGAGGATTAACAAAACCGCCTTCAAGCTTTTCAGGAGGAGGAAGTCCGGGGGAACCATGCCGAGCATCTTCGGGGTGCGGAGCCGAGGCGGGGAGGGGAAGGGCGCCGGCAAGCCGGGGATGGTGCGGAGCCGGACGCACGACGGCTTGGCCGACGCGGTGCTGGAGAGCAGCAAGAAGGAGGAACCGAGCGGCGGCGAGGCGCAGGGCCGCGAGGTGCGGGAGCGGCCGGCCGGCAGCCTCGGCGGCCCCGCCGGCAGCGCGGTGGCCAAGTCGCACAGCTTCTTCTCGCTGCTGAGGAAGAACGGCAGGCAGGCGGAGGGAGCGGAGCCGCGGGCCGGCGGCAGACAAAAGAAGGGGCTGAAGGGGATCTTCAGCAGCATGCGGTGGCACAAAAAGGACAAAAACGGCAAGGAGGAGAGGGGGGAAACCTCGGACATCCCGTCCGGCCTTATCATGCCGGGGTCCCTGACCGCCAGCCTGGAGTGCATCAAGGAGGAGCCGCCGAAACCTTTGTCTGAGAGCCCGAGCGGAGCGGGAGGCGCCGGGCCGGAGCCGCCGCGGGAGAAGCGCAGCGGCGAGGCGCCCGCCGCGGCCCAGGAGCCCGAAGCGGGCGGAGCGGAGCCGCGGGCCAGCAGCCCCCCGGCCCGGGAGGAGCCGCCCGCCGCAGCGCGGCCACCCGAGGAGCTCAGCCGCGAGCGACCGGAGCCGGCCGCCGGAGAGGTTGGGACCGCGAAGGATGCGGCGATAACAGGTGACATTCCAATAACGACTATCCCCCCTGTTGAACCTCACTGTGATAGCGGTCAAGAGACGGCAGCCGCCCCTGACCCTTCCTCTGTTGATCCACCCTCAGAGCAATCGATTGATCGTATTTGTTTGATGTTTGCTGACGTGACTTCACTGAAAAGCTTTGACTCTCTTACAGGCTGCGGAGATATTATTGCGGACCATGAGGAGGATGTGGGCGGCGGGAGTGGCGTCTGCGAGAAGAGCACCCCCGGGCCCAGCAAGCTGGGTGCCACCAAGAAGCACCCCACCATGGTGGCCTACCAGGGAGGAGGGGAGGAGATGGCCAGCCCCGACCAGGTGGATGACACCTGCCTGCAGGAGTTCTGGGATATGCTCTCACACACAGACGAGACTCAGACACAAGGAGGAGGAAGCGGAGGAGGGACAAAGAAGCCCGAGGGGTTGAAGGAAACCCGAGGTACCGAGGGGGCCCAGAACAGGGTGGTGGTGAAACGTGGTGGCCTCCACCAGATTGCCATTCACCTGAACCACAAAGAGGAGCAGAAGAGCAGGGAAAAGGAGCAGCACGAGGGCGTCCCAAACAGCGACGAGGGCTACTGGGATTCCACCACCCCTGGTCCCGAGGAAGACAGTTCCACAAGCATCCAGAAGGAAACCCTTCCCAGGGATAGCTACAGTGGAGATGCTCTCTATGACCTTTATGCTGAGCCGGATGAGAACCCACCAGCGGGGCCTACAAACGAGGAAGTCTCCAGTGTGCCACGCTCCAAGCCCGTGTCTCCAATAACGACCGTGAGCTCACTGAAAACACCCTCAAGCACAGCCAAGGACTCCAAGATACCCATCAGCATTAAACACCTTTCGTCGCATCCCGCCAGCCATGGAGCAGATGCCAGTAACAGCCATCACGTTGCACACCATCACCTGGCCAAAAGCGAGATGCACAGAACAAAAATCCCCGTCTCCAAAGTCCTGGTACGCCGGGTCAGTAACAGGGGCGTAGCAGGGACAACAGTGAAAACTGCCACGTACCAGGACAGTGCCAAAAAGTAGTTGGGTAAGAGGTGGAGACAAAGACAGAGAACGAAATCCATGCGGGAAAGTCTGCATAGGAGACCACAGATAATGAATTTGTTTTGCATCACCTGAAGAAAGTCACCTAAAAGGCTTCCTTCACTGTACTCCGTGGGCCTGCACTGCTGAGTCTCTTCTTACTAGACTGTATGGCCGAATACAATAAGTCAACTTCTTTTTGAGCACTTTTTTTTACATTTATATCTTTTTTCTGCAACACTAAACACTGGGGAGGTTCATTTTTACATGCCTTTCTGGAAGCAGGACTTGGATTATGACCATCCTTCCTTGTGCAAAGCAGTGTCATGAGTTCTTCAAGGGAACAGAGTTACAAAAGGAGCGACATAAGAGGTTCTCCAATACACTTATCTTTTAATCATTCCTCGGGGAGGAGGAGAGGCCAGGTGCCTGCCTGGCTCTGGAAATGATGTTTGCTCCAGAAGACGCTGGAAAAAATGCCAAGCAGAAAATAACCCACCTAACAGGTATTTTACCTGCTGTAGGAACGAGAACACTGCTCAGCAGCAGACTTGATTGACTTGTGTGCAGGAGATAAAACTAAGGAATTAGGTGGACTCGTCTAACAGGAAAATATATTTTCGTTTGTCTGTCTGTCTGGTTGGTTTTGATCTGGTCTAATGTAAATGGGTAACAGAGACACCTGACGTAGGTTCAGATGTTTACATCAATACTTGTCCGATAATGCATACAATCAGGTTCAGGGAAACATTTTACTAAATGCCAATATATACACACTGTCCACGTTTATAAAATAACTTGCTCGCCGTGTGTAAATATATATGTGTTTTAGCAGATTTTTTATAAAAAAAAAAAAAATCACCTGTCCTTATTATCTAGAGTTTAAGCAAGAGTTAGTTTTTATAGGTAGATAATTTTACAGTTCTAAAAGGATAGAACTTTGTGTAAGTACCTTAAATTAGAGAAAAACTCTGGTTTGTATGGGCTCATGCATCCCCAGATTAGTAAGTCTGAAGTGCTGATTTTATTCCAGTGGCACATTCCATGGCTCAGAGCTGATGTTCTGACAGCACTGCCACTGCAAACCTCTATTTTCAGGGGTTTAGACAAAGTTGCTCTGGGCTTAAACCTTACCAAGAAGGAACCCAGCAAAGAAATGTGTTTTTTAAGTATTATTTTTTAAAATATATAAAATTAGTTTTTTGACTATTTAAAGAAAGTTTGGGTTCTCATTGCTTTTTATTTTCATTCTCAATAATGTCAGAATAATTTTACTTTAAGAGAGAAAAAAATATGGTAATCTAGTGGTACATAAAATGGTCGGATGATCTTGGATCTTAGGAGAAATGTATTAATGGCCATGACTTTTTTGAATAGTGGCTACTATACATGGGCATTGGCAACATTTCGAAGAAATATAATAGGGTTTTAATGTGCCTGAGGACATATTTTTATGATACACTGAAAAAGCTCTAAAAATCACTGAAGTCTAAAGGTAAATGTTATGTATTTACAAAATATTTTGATATAAGTATTTAATCATCAGACCACAGTTAATATAAAATATATGCTCCAGTGTATCTAAAAAAATAATATACATTTTAAAAATATACATGTCTATATTATGCAGAGAATCCTAAATTCACGTCATTGAAGCTAATGGGTCTGATCTTACATAGCAGTTGGTTTTATTGTCTCTTAAATCAAAAGGAAAAAAAAAAAGGAAAAGAAATATACAGAATATACATTTGAAGGATATTAAGGTTGTAGGCAAACCATAAAAAGCCAGGAAATACCATAATAAGAATTGTATATATGTATATGCATGATTCGTGGTTCACTGGGGAAATGACCTTAAAGTCACGAAGGTGAAACTGACAGCCAGTTTTGAAATTGCTGCAGAATTTAATACCGAGTTGCAGCATCCCAGTGAAAGTGTTAGTTTCCCTGACCAGCCCCTGTTTTCATGGTTTAAGAACCTTAATACACTTCAAAGAGGATTATTTTATGTTTTCTTCCTGACATGTACGTGTGTGGTTCCCTGTGTGCCCACTCACACAGACATGTTGTACATATGCATGTGCAGCGAGCACGCGGCTCCTGGCAGGCTCCCTGTGCCAGCCAAGGCTGTGCACACTCACGCTCGTGTGAGCACTCCCATGCACAGCCTGGAGGCTGTGCTCCACATCTGCCTCCAAACACGCTGGCCATGCTTTCCTTTGCCCAAGAAAGGGATTTGCGTTTGGTCTGACTCCACTTGTGCATTTTAGAAATGAACGCTGAAACGCCCTCGGAAGGATGTATGTACATAACATGGAATATTGTCCTGCTCCTCAGCCCTAAACATGACATTCCTTTTCCCATTCTTTTGTTTTTGTTTGACTGTAAGGGATGCATCTTTACTTGCATGACAAGTCTGCAGAAAAGTCATAATTCCCCATTTCGTTCTAAGGACAAATTGTGCTGAGAGATTCTATAGGGTACTGGAAGTTGAGAGGGAGGGAGGATGTGTTGGTAGTACCATAAAAACTGGAAGCACTGAGTACAGGTAGTAGGAGTGGTGCATTCTTAAACCCACTAGGAGATACCAGCTGCCATCTCTACAGGACTTGTGTGTGTCAAATTGTTCATCATATGTGTTTTGTTTGCATTGTGGCATGTCTGTATTGAGAAACCAATAGTGTGACACTAGACTAACTCCCCATCACTTAACCACTAACACGAATCATCATTAAAATGCTTTGGCTTCCCTTCATTCTTCTCTCTCTCCTTTGTTTTCCTGCCACGTTTTTTTCCTCCATCCTCTGCACGGTGGCGAGCAGCCTCCTCCTCGGTGCTAACCCCTGGAGCGAGGCGCCCTGGGCTGGCGTGGAGCGTGGGTGGGAGGGCAGCTGCCCAGGCCAGGTGCTCCACAGCCACTCCCTCAAGCTTTCTGTCACATACACGCTGTAAGCACACTTTGCAAATCTCTCGGCGGTCTGTTTGGCTTCTTGCTATGTACATATTTTAAGGACAATCATATCCTTAAAAGGAAAATGGGAAAGTAGCTGGTAGTAGGGCGTCGGTAGTTCGAATCACTGCGACATGCTGACGTTGATTCAGGGTAATGGTTGTGTAAGAGTAAAGATACAATTTAATGTTCAAATTAACTTTGTACTTCTAAAATTCACGTTTGTCTTTAAGCCATCTATGTTTTTTATTTCGAAAGGTGAAAGAAGATCTAATATTTATTAGGGCTTTCAATTTTCATACAAATATATTTGTATAGCTCCACACAATGCCTAAACAATCATTGAAAGGAGGTTCAAAGGTTTTCTTTAGACCTATATATAATTCCTGAAAGATCCCTGTAAAATACTGTGAGATGCCTAAGAACAAACAGTTAATGGCTTGCTGGGTTTAAAGGCTGAGACATAAAGAGGTAATAGTCCTGAGGCATTTTGTGGTA
The DNA here is from genome assembly GCF_049639895.1 of Pseudopodoces humilis. Lineage (NCBI taxonomy): Eukaryota > Metazoa > Chordata > Aves > Passeriformes > Paridae > Pseudopodoces > Pseudopodoces humilis. The sequence continues at coordinate 69,770,066 of NC_142201.1, forward strand.
GCTTGCATTCTTATTTATGTTACCCTGTTCAAGCACATATTTTTTCCCTGGTTTTGGTAGGTATTGAGGTAGAAACGGTGTTCTGAGTCCCAAAGATAACATTCCCAATGGTGTCATTGTTTTGATTTCCTTAAAGTATGTTTTTCTTTATTTGTTTCATTTGTTATTTGGTGGTCTGAATGATGCTTTGTAATTATCAGCTGTATGTCGTTCATAAAGGATTTTATAGATCAGGACTTGGTATATAGTTACGTGTACTCTTTGCACTTTCAGGTCCCTACTGGTAAATTTTGTACGTTCTTAGAGTTTTTCTATATATTGCATAGTGTTTTATAGCTATCTACAGTGATTTCAGTGGTATACACTCCTTTATATCAGCACAAAAGATTTTCTTTCAGTAGCATGAAATCATGTTTTTGTGGACTTGTTTTGTCATGATAGGAGCTAAGTTTCCTGTACTAGATGTGTGGCCTGCAACAGACATAAGAGGTGTTATTTTCCATGTAGAGCATATGCATTTTGCTCTTGCCAGTAATAGGACTCAAACATTCGTAGTAGATTTCAGAGGAAATTCCATGACTAGAACAAGAGAAAACTATCTTCAGTCTTATTTCATCAACAACCAGCATTTTCTTTATCCACTGTGAATATCCTCACCGCCATTCAGGGTAGTAGAGGACTGAATTTTAAAAACTACATGCATAGATGTACACTATGAAAATTAATTCACTGATTATTTTTTAATGAATCTTACAATATTATTTATCTAAACTAAGCGAATATTGCACCAAAGTCTTAAAACATCTGATACAGATGGCATTTTCAGTAAGATGCTGTGAGTGCAGATGAGCCAAATTAACAGGCTTTGCTTAGCAAAGCAAAACCTTGTTGTTTCTTAAATTTGTAGTACTGACTGAGCTTGCAGATCAAAGGGAGCCATTGATTCTGCTGTGTGGCCATGCACCGAGGTTTTTCTTTCCCTGCTCTGATGGACTACTTTAGAAAAGGCTTTTCAGGAAGATAATGGTATGAAAGGGACAGATCACAGCAACAATAGCCACTTACAAGGCAGATGGTTATCCAACAGCCCGAAACAGGGCATTCTAGGCAAGGTGGCATGAAAATGTATTTTCATAGTTACTGAGATGAAAGGCTGGGGCTTCTGTCTTGGAAAAGCAAATTGACACCAACTCAAAAACAATGCAGAAATGAGTCTTGGCAGAGTTCACACATGACAGCTTCTGCAGGGTTTGTTTTTGGTTTTCATTTTGTCTTTTCTTTTTTTCTCCCCCTTTGTTTATGTTTTTATTACAATGACATAGCCCCACGTGTCTGAGCAGAACTGCACAACAACTGACTCTTCTGAGATTCAGTGCTAAGAATACACTGTCATTTGTCCCCAGTGGCCTGGGACTGGTTCCTGCTGAACACCCCTCCCTTCCACTGAGGGGTGGGAGGGAGGGGATGGCAGGATTTCCTTGTCCTGAGTCCACGTGCTGTTTATTGTGAGCATGAGGTATCTCAGTCTGTCTTGCTGTTTGTTTTCAGGGGACAATTTATTTTTAATTTAACTCACAGGAATTTTTTACTTGTCATTAGTTCATATCTTGTCTTCCTTGTGAGCATTTTGGGTAGGAACATTCAGCACTGATTTGGTGTTTCCTATGTCCATTTCACGTAGAGAGAAATGGAAGAACTTGTCATATGCAAAGAAATAATAGCTATAACCACTTGAGCCACATCATGGGGGCCTTGATTCCTGCAAAAGCAGGTTGTTAAAACTCTTCTTGCCTTAGAAGGCTTCTCCACCCAAAACAGTGAGTACTATTGCCTAGGATGCTTTTATTTCTTTTTTTTTTTTTTTTTTTTTATTCCCCACGTCTCTCATTCCTTCTAAACCATACTACAGTTGCTTGGGAAACAGATTTTTGATCTAGCCTTCCAGCACTAAAAAAGAGGAGCTGCTGCCACTATGCCTCCTCTTCAGGAGGTCTTTGCTTCTACTTCTTGGGCTTGAAAAAATGAAACTCCCTCAGAATAAGTAGCAAAGATATTTAAAATGGAGATGTCTGCTGTGTGATCTCATACACTCTCATGAGGATGTTGAGTGATATTTTGCATAGCATGGAATACAATCCTCCACTTTCCTGTTGTGGACAATTTAGTAAATGTAGCAGGGAACAGGTCACTCTTGTAGGAAAGCCCAGGAGCTGTTTGTTATGGAGACTGTGCCCAGATTTTATCTTTGCTTTCATTTTTCCGTTCTGCACATACTTAAATAAATAGAGCCAAAGTTGTAGTATAGAGAGGAAAAGTTATGCACTTCACAGGGCAAGGAATTTAAGCTGCCAGGCTGAAAGGCTTCTTGTAGGAATGGCTAAAAGAAGATCGCTTTGCCTACTTTGACATCACATCCATGCAATGCTCTGCAATAAAAGCTAATCCAGCTATGGTCACAAAGTTAAGAAACTGTTGGCATTTGCCAATAGGACAATCTCCTTCCAGGGTCCAGTTCTGCTGTGGCAAAGCTTCCACTGACTCCAGTAAGAACTGGCAGAGGTTCTTAATCTCTTAATCTTAAGGAAATAGAAAGTGTTTCTTAAACAAGTCTTCCTTTTTTTTTTTTTTTTTCTTTTTTTTTTTTCCAGATTAATGTTATTCAGGTGTTTGTGCAGTCTTTTATATTACTGTGGTAGTGTTTCCACTGATCTGAATGCAAAACATGTCTTTCCATTTTTTTTCATCTTAACAAGCTGCACTCCTGCACATAACTCCAGTGCTCAGCATGTTTAAATTACAGCTAACACAATCACTGCCTTCCTTAATTTAACTCTTGATGGCAAAAACAGGACCAGATCCTTTCCAGAGCTCTAACCCCCTGCTTATTTTGTCATTGTTCATGTTTTCGATATGGTAACTAAAGAAGCCTCCCTTTAATTATTGCACAGCCACATTTTAAATGTGTCATTAGGGAGAAGGTATGTGGGGACTTATGGTAAGAATGGTAAGATCTTTAACCGATTTTTATTATTTTGGATGATGTTGCATCAGAACAGTTGCTAAATCAGTATCAGGTTGTTTCCATGGGCTTTTTCTACAGATACATTGGAAGCTTTGAACATAATGTTCTCGTAAAAGAAAATTTGTTTTATATGCTTTGAATTAAGGCTGACCTTAAAATATAACTCTTGGTTAATGGCAGCAGAGGGGAAGGTGTGTCCCAAATCTCCTGCAGCCTGTGGACTGGGGGAGCAAGGCACCCCAAGCCACCAGCAGAATTGGCAGAATTTGCTGTCTGATGTCACCATGTGGTGCCAGCTGAGGGGTGCAAGGTGTTGCCAGGTGGAGGTGTCAGCCCTGGACAGCAGCAGGAAAAGGCAGGGGCGGTGGTGCTGTGCTGGGGTGGGAGGGCATCTGGGAGATGGGCTGAAAGCAAGGCCTGGACCTCTTGTCCTTGTGGAAAAAGAGTTACACATATGCCTAAAAAACCTCTATGCTTTCTTTCTTGCACTGATGCTGGGGTTGCTATGTTACACTGGGGGAGGAGCCAGTGTGAGTTCAAGTGTGCTGAAGCCAGTGCTCCTGCAGGTGGACTACTGTGTGACTGCTCTCATCAACACCTGAGCAGTGCCCAGTGTCTTAGCTTCTAAAGGCAGTTTCAGCACAGAAACATCCACAAATCCCCTGTAGCCCAGCACTGGTCTATGGCATCTCACTGCTCTTCCACCCTCATTTTGCCAGGAAGATGCAAAGACCCAAGCCCTAGGCAGAGTGGTGAGCTCTGGCTGCACCCTTGCAGCCCAAGGACAAGCGAGGAGGGAGTGTAAGACACACTGTGAAGCAGCACCAGGTACTGAGCAACATTATCCTGCTTTTCTAAAGGGGGAGCAAGACTAAAGCTGTTGCTTTTTTGTGAAATTAAAATAAATCCTCTACCGTGGGTGAAACTGAAACAGCTAGACTGTTCCAATAGCTAGACTCGTTCCACCAGTAATCTGTATGTGCTGACGGTTTTTATTGAGTGAGGATCCCATAACTTGGCTCCATCTGAATTTTCCCTGCTCTGTTTGTTAATAGACACTGTCTCAGAAAAGTTCTGATGTTGAAGCCTGGTGTTGTGGCCCTGTTGAAATGGGAGATGAGGTATGAAAGTGGGTGATGGGAAATACAATAAACCCAGAAAATACAGCATGGCTTTAGTCCTTTATGACAGCCCAATTCTGCTTAAACATCATGGTGTGCCTGAGAAAAGGGTAGCAGGGACTGCACCAGACAAACCAATGCTCTCGGTGCCTCCTGTGTGCTGAAGGGGACGTGTGTGTCCTGTTAGAGGTCACTCAGCCTGCTTCTGTAAGATGTGACATAGCTGACAGATCACTGTTAATTAGAATGTTTCCTTGTATTTTTTGTGTCAGCCGCCTCTTGTAAGGTAGCGTACAACCTATTTGAGATAATGAGTGAGTAAAGCCAGAACTCCCTGCTCTTCACATCTAAAAGGTTTGGTTTTAATCTGATGGGCCTGTGTGCACCAACTCCTTCTTAATGAAAGCTCACAACATTCCAGGGGGCTGTTTTTATAACAGACTGTTAGACACACTCTGCTCCTTTCCACCTCTACAAACTTTGATGAGTACGTGTCTCCTCGAATCACTGTATTCTTAATGTATTTACAACCTAACTGATAGCAATAGGTGTCTTTCTTCCCTGGCAGTTCACAAGGATATACTAATCAGTGTTTGTTATATTTTTAATTCTGTAAATATTTATTTTGGTACTCTGTGTATTTATTGGCACTGATTCTGGTGTTTGCTTATGTGTCATTGTAAATGTTGATGGTTTCAATAGTCTTGCTTCTAATGAATGTAAGGAACTCAGACTAACTGCACTTTTCTTCCATTCACAAATCTTAACAGTGAAAGATATTCCCACTGTCATGTGTTATAATGGAAACAGTCAATAAAATCAGTTGTCACTTTTCATTGATGAACGTGAAAGTTACTTTTTGATGTTCAAGTTAGAGCAAATCTATCAAGTGCCCTGGAAAATACTAAACTTTTCAAAGCAAGACATTAGGGAGTTATGTCACCAAAATTGCATAAAAGAGGATACTTGGGCATGTGTGCAATTTCATTTTTATGTAGAAATGCCCTTAGCAGTTTTACTAATAACATCATAAAATAGCTAAACTGAATTTGTTACTTAAAGGACGACTTTCAGAAATGAGAGTTTTGGTCTTCTGATCTTCTGTTTCATTGGCATGTGGATTTTGTTTGGTTTTGGACATTTTTTTCCCTTTAAACCACTTACACAATGAAATGGCCTGAGTTTTTGTTTTGTTTTCCAAATCAGTTTTGTGATACTCCTGGTTGAGAAGCAAGCGGGTAAGTTTGTTCTTTTGGCACAAATTGACTTTGGAGTTGCAGTTTTGGTGTGATGGCTAGAAAATGCAGTCTGCAGTAAGCTACTTATCCCGCCTTTAAAACATCTCTTCCTTCCTATGACTACTAAATTACATTTATTATAACCTCTGGTTTGCAACTTTCGCTAAATGTCTTGCATTTTGAACATGCAAAAACCATTTGCATCAGTCAAGTTTTAATCCTTAAGTTTATTTACTTTGCTGAGCTAAGTAGCACTGCCTCGCTCAAGGTTCTCCCATGGAATGTTCTGAGCCAGCCAGAGTGAGAGCTGAAATAAAATCCGCTCAATAGTTTTCAAGGAACAACAAAGCAAAAGGCATGAAAAGCTCATTAATTCTAGTAAGGAGCAGGACACGGTGACACAATTGATCCTGTGCTCACAAAAGCATAACTCCTCTTTCCAGTAGTTGGAACGAGGCTGAAGAAATGTTTTCCCGGTGATTTAGTGCACAAACAGTTTTACGTTCAGGCCTTCTCAGTCTGTTTCCCCTATTGCATGTTCCTATCTTTTATCCCATGCATCTGAAAGCAGAATTGTGGTTTAAATTTGTTGCCACACAGATTGCCTGACGGTTACCTTGCTTTTGTCCAAGTGTGGCTACTGGGATAATGGGGGTCAAAGGAGTTTCAATGAAGTGCAGGGCAAATGTGCAGCAAGCTCATGGACCTTGATAACTGTAGATCTGTGTGATAGAGCTGTTAACACCTTCCACAAATCCAGATGACAATAACCTGCCAGATCCACTGTGACAGAAATAAAAATTTAAAATCTCCTGAAACAAGACTTGGTCCAAATTTTCTTTTTGAAACCAAAATGAAGTTTCTAATATTGAGCTAAAAGTCACTTGCTGATTCAAACCAAAATCAATCATTCCCAACAGTACATCTCTATGACTTTCAAGCCCATCTTACTGCAGAAGTGTTTGCAATGGGAGTGGTGACCTGGAAATCCCTCTGTGACCCATACACTGAAGGTGAATGCTCCATTCAAAATCTACCAAGCAACAAAGAGAAGATAATATTCTTGACTTTGAATAATTGGTAAGGAGTGTTGGCAAGTCTAATGGACGATTCAACTGACCATGAGTGAGTACCAGTCTAATTTTAAAACCTTTCTCTTGAATCATGGTATTTTTCCCTTTCAAAGTCATTGTACAGGAGTTGTTTACTAGGAGCTCACATTGAGCAGATGCCTGCTTCCCCCTACCACACTGCACATTTGCTTCCAATTAAAACCATTCCACAGTGCCCTGAGGGGGATGGGGAGGAGGCTCCAAAGTTCTTCAAAGGGTTATTTCAGCAGCCATGGATGTTCCTATGGCAGCTGAGGACCAAGAAACTGCTTCATCTCTAATGACATCACTGTTTATGCTCTGCTAAGACCCTTAACACTTGGATCAGGTATTCACTTAGACCTTGGGAACAGGAGGTCTCCTGTTCTGACTAATGAAGGAGACTTGTCCTCAATCATTATGTGTGTATTTTCCAGCTTATGACAAATGCAATGAGTCTCTTAAGTACAGCTCCCTGCAGTTACTGAAAGGACTAACAAATGACCCATGCTGATGCTTCGTCTTTATGCAAAGTCCCTTCACAAAGTGCCTCTGTGCAGCACTCCCATGTGAGTGCCAGGGGAAAGGTGACCTTGAGCAAAGGGTGCCACCAGAGAGGGGAGGGAGGGTTTGTGCCTTCTGACGGAGTGCTGTCCTGGACCAGGGAGGTCTGAGTCCTTCCACAGTTTCCTTTCCCAACTTACAGAAGTCTGCAGGTGCCACATTTTAAAGTCACATCCACAAAATCAGCCGCACTCCATGGTGTTGCTGCTCAGAACCTGTGGTCTGAAGTTTTATCATCAAATTTCACTATCATTTAAGTGCTTGCACTGGGCAGGCTCCAGAGCATCGCATGCCTGGGTCTGCTCTCCCAGGAGTCACAGATAGGTTTCTCCTCTGGCCTCATCAGCCTTCTGCTGGTGTCACTTGAATCTCTTAAGTCCCTTGGATAGAAAAGAGACTTGAATAAAGGTTCTCTGGGGTCTTGAATGAGCAGAGGATGCCTGGGTAGAATCATGGAGGGTGATGGAAGAGGTTGAGGCAGTAAACCTGGGGCAGTCAGAAGCCTTGCAGCCAGCAGTGTCCTCTTTTTCTTCACAGGGAGATGGATGCCTCCAGGGCACCAATGTGGCTCAACGTGCTTCAAGAGCATATTCAGTTGTAGGCCAGTGTGAGAACAAATGCTGCTGAGCTCTTTGCATGGAGCTGGGAACATGCAGGGTAACATGCAGAATGCAAAGAAAGCAAAAATCCCATGACCAAACTGTATTTTAAGGACATAAATTATGCATGTCATGTAAAGCAAATCTGTTTCATTCCTGCCCAGCTTCATTTGTTCACCTGTAAAGACAAAAACACAGCCTAATTTTGCAAGGACATACATTTGAATAAATTAAGGCAAATATATCTTAGTAAATACGAGTAGGGAAAAACCTCCTTTTGACTGTGGTTGTGGAGATACTGATCACAATCTAAAGTGGACATGAAAAAATTATCTGCTCTACTAAAATGATGTAGAGGATCAGAAAAACATTGAAAACAATCAAAAGGATTGTTCTGAATAGTTCTTAAGGAAAAATAGAGACAGATAAGGATTTAGATAGGTTTGGTCTATCTTTACAGTTGGGATGTATTGAATCTACATCTGTCTTTCTCTGACTTTCACATTCTGCACTAATAGATTTTGTTTAATGACAGATAACAGATTGCACAAAAAATGCAGCACTTACAGTGAAGAAATCACCCCTGCTACTCTTTTTCTTATGGATGTCTTTTTTCTCCCCTGTTAACTAATTAACTTTTTGATCCTCCCAATTAGACCACATCCAGTCATTATCATAGCAGATTTAGTGTCTGATTACGCAGCCGCTGCGTCTGAACAGCTTCATTCAAATCAGTAAGAAATGCTCCTATGCAGCAACTGCAGAAATGCAGAAATGGTGCTTGCGTCCTTAGCTGAGCTGCCTATTGCTGCTTTCTCAGGAGCTTAACATATTTATGTCTATCATCACCACATGCTGTTAGATTTCCCTGTGCTTTTTTCCCGGGGTCTGATAGAAAACACCATAAATCCGCATGTTTTACGGAAAAACAGTTGGACGAGATTACAGAGACAAGTTAACTTGTCCATGCCAGATCTTAATTCTTTCTCAAGATGTAGCATATTCAGACCAATTTAAAATAAATGACTGTATTGGAAAACAAAACAGACATCAGAGCACAAGCATAAAGGCAAATGTCAGCCCCTGGCTCTGAAACGACCGGGGTCCTCAGTCTGAGCTATGAAACCTTACATTTCTGCCTCAGCGCAGGCAAACACACAGCACTATTTATAGCACAGCCTTTTACTACCCTTCTGGTAGAATAGGCTTCATCAGAGGATTTACATGACTAACCAAAAGCAATAGCCTTTTGTCCTTCATTTCCATAAGAGAAGGCCAGTGTTAAGCTGGTGTTCATTGGGCTGAATTACAGAAAATATCAGTTACTAGAAAACCAGTTACTAATTCAAAGGCATCTGTTCCCATGGCATAGGCCTCCTCTTCTCTCTCCATGCCCCAGATTTAGCACCAATGATGGGAGTTTAGAGAAAGCTCGAAAAGAACAGTTCTTACCTCTGAAAAAAAAAACCAAACATAGTCAAGGAAGACCACATGTTTTCATAGCAACTAAGGAGTAAAGGGTTAAGACCTAGGAGATGGCTCCAAACCAATAAACAGCACAAAAGACTCCTATTAGCAAATCAAGAGCCCAGTGTGTTCCCATTTCCCCCCTTGTATCTTCATTTAAACCCTTTGGGCCACAAAGTTACTGTTCCTGCCAAGGACAACAATCAGCACGAGGTGATTATTTTAGATTCTGCTACAGACCCTGAAGTCTTGGGAAAATGGAAGCCAACCTTCCTTTCACCCTCAGATCCGATTTCCAGGGAAGGGCAGTCCCATCAGCTACTCCCCAGCCTTTCATCAAGCAGTGCCAGCTGCGAGCACCCAGGCTCCCCCCGAGATGCCACTTTCTCACAGATGCCTGCCTCTTCCTGCCTTCCAGATGGCAGCAGGGTTCTTAACAAGCTCCCCCAATTTCTCTTTCCCCCCTGGGATTCCATTTCAGTGTTATCTTGTCACATCTGGTTTTTTCCAGTTGGCTGATGTGCAGGAGCTTCCTCCAGAGGTTACCAACCTGCAGCTCCCGTGGCCTGTCAGACCTCCCCGCCGCAGAAATGCTCCCATGCAGGGAGGATCATTCATGCTCTGCTGTGCCCCAGCTGCCCAGCAGAGGTAAGGACCACTTTGCTGAGGTTTGTAGGCTGCTTGTTTCCTTGTCTTGTTCTGCATCACTGAAATTACTCTTTCCTCCCTGGGGCTTTTCTCCAGGGCTTCTCCAGGCTCCCTGGCACTGTTGTGGGGCTGTTTAACATGGATCAGGAAGGAGAATGGCTGCAGCACAGGGCAGAGAATTGGAGTCAGGCTGTGATATCCTTTCACAGATGTCCTCCTGTGACCTTCAGTGCAGAACCACACCCCTCTGCTTTTCCACCTCTAAATGAGGATTGCCAGCCTTCTAGGGGAAAAGTTTCATGAGGCCAAATTCTTCAAATTTTGCAGCACTGCAATTGTTTTATTTAGGATGTCTTTGTACTCTGCTGTGAACTGCCAGCAGGATGAGATCCTCTCCAGGTATGTGTGCTGGGGCCACAGCCCCACAGTGCCAACAGACCAGGCAGAAGGAAGATGTGGGCATCTGGAGAAACTGAACTCACCCAGAAGAAATGTGTCCAGCTGGAAAAGGCACTTGCAGGACCAAAGAATGCCTGAGTTTTAGTCCTGCTTCTCCCACTCCCCTGCTGCGTACTTGCATGTGAACCAACCCACCTCCTTGCTGGGCATTTGCACAGTGCAAGTGTCTTTTGCTGGAATATCTTCTGCTCCAGCTATTCAAGTGTGGTGCCAGAGATTGGCCCAGCTTGTGCCAGCTCCAGGGGCTGCTCTCCTCCAGGACTCAAAGGTTTGATGTGAGTTAGCTTCGTGATACCCTTCACCTGGAGAGCTCCATGGTTGACACATGTGACAAGTTCCCACCTGTTGCCTCTCCCTGACCAGCCCCTTCTGAGTGGCTTTTACAGAACATTTCCACTGAGGGCCCGTGACACGCAGAAGGGCTGGTGTGCTACACAGGCACTCTGGCTCTCAGGCTCTGATCCTGCTCTCGGTGGTGATGGGTGAGATCTTCACACGTTGCTCAGGCTGGGAGAGGATCAGATCTCTGCAGAGGGTTTTTGACCCCCTGGTGTGCTAGAAAAGCTACAGTGCTTACAAGGCATAACTTCAACCGCTGTACAATTTATAATTTCCTTTAATTTCTTGAAGCGCTCTAATTTTTACACTGTTGTGAAAGGATCTTTGTTTACAATGATTGCAAAGGGTAATATTTCCAGCATGGGTAACCATGGCAATGAATAATTCTATTCTTAGGAACTGTGCCAGCTGCACTAAGGCCTTGTAGTAGCACTCAAGCAGTTTGCTAATGAGAGAATTCTTGTTTATTGTAGGAGGACATTTTCCCGTGTCCACACGTTAGCCTGGTAGTTTCTGAAAACCACATTCTTTATCAGTAGTACACGGGAAAAAAAACCCAAAACAAACCAAAAAAAGCTCTGTCACACAGCTCCTCTCAAAAGTAACATATTCACATGTTTGGTTTTTTTCCTTGGAAACTGTACTATAAGACACATTTTAAAACTAAATCTGTGGTATGCAACAGTATGCTTTGTTTTTACTACCACCTTCTACAATAAAAATCAGCTTAGGATGCTCTAGAGCAGCAGTTTCTTGCAAAAAATGACAACACCCTGTAAACTGACCTGAAAATATTCAGGTTTTATCACTAGAGGAAGAACTTCAACTATTTAAAAATACTAGTTTTATACATAATTTTATTTAAATACAAGTAATTTTATATTATATTACTTATTAAAACATATATTACAGCTTGGAGTTGAGTTACTTCAACACTAAAGCATTGGAATGGATTAAAATATTGTTCTTATACATGTGTGAACATGATTCCCATATTTGTAGAAAAGTATAAAAAATAAGTAAAATATTTATTTCTGCTTGTTTCATTATTTAAATGCCATTTAAATTATTTTAAAAATAAATGTTCCAAATGGACTACTTTTTAGCTTATATGGTTTAGGGTATCTTCAGTAGAAACCCTTAAAGAATATCTGAACTACATTTCCTGTCATTCCATGAAACATGGTCTCAGAGTACAAAAGCAGCCAGGTGGAATAAAGAATCCTCTCCTACTTTCAGAAAACATTAATAACTATACCAAGTCTCTTATCCAAGATGAAAATCCTTAGGAAAGATTTATGGAGCAATTGTTGAATTGTGTGAAGTTGTTTGAACAAGTTGTAGCTTGAGTGTTTCTAGAAAAGCATTTCTTAGCCTTGTGTCTTTGATCATAGAGACGCTGAATGTGCCCAAATAAACAGCAGAGCACAAGCCTTCAGGTCTTTTCATGTCACCAAGCAGATTGATCTCTCTTCTATGGTTAGTGAGTGATTTGATGCCCTAATTAGTGGGCTCTGTTTTCACCAGCCTCTAAGTGACCTATATCTGCCCACAACCAGCTGTCGGGTGGCTCATGCAGTGCCCAGCCTCTCTCTCCCTAGGGCTCCTGTTCATCACCCATTCCTGCTCTGCTCTCCAGAAAACATCTTCTGCCCTTGTCTCTAAAGACATCCACCAGCTACAGCTTTCTCAACAAACTCAGTCTGGACTGACGTAAGAAAAACTCCCCCAACTTACGGTTCTGTTTGGCCTGGGATAGTTTGGTTCTTGTGTAGATCAGTTCGCCCCCACCTCTTTAGCATTTTAAAAACTAGGTCAGTTCTGACATGAAAACAGCCTGGAAAAGCCTTAGTGATTTTCCACCTAACTGTCATAAGTCAGTGACCGATTATTTCTTCCACAGTTTCTTTTAAGACTGATCAAATGATCAAGTTGCTTGTTTTTCCCCTCTGCCCCCTGAAGCCGAAAATACTCATTTTGGGGAAACCTACAGCTCATTTGCTTCCCTCCCTCTATTTCACACCAGTGTGGATGGACAGCCACTGAGAGGGCTGGTCCTCCCAGCCCAGGCACCCTTGTCCCCAGCAGGGCTCTTCCCCTGCTCCAGTCTGCACAGCAGCAGGGTGTCAGCTCCTGGGAGCCCAAGCCAAGCTTGGACACACTTGCCAGGGCACAGCAAATGGATCTGATACCTGCTGATTGATAGCCTTCCTCCTGTGTGTATGAAGCCATGCTGTCTCCTCTCCCTGCTTCCTCTGGAAGTTTAGAGGGGGTTTTTCAGTGGGATGGTGGCACAGGAATCGTTTGTGTGCTTCTGTGCACTGACCTGATGAACCTGGAGGGACCCAATGGCAAACTTGATGAATCCTGCAGAAATTACCTAAAAGAGAGCTGGTGGCTGACCTTGGGCTGTTGACCTGATCTAAACCCTGAGCTACCCAGTGGTTGCTGCTATTTTCATGGCTGCCCCAGATAGCTGTCTGAAGGCGGGAACGCTCTATTTCTGGGTTTTGTTTTTTAATTTTTTATTAAAAGATGTACTGACAAAGAAAGCACTACAGAAAGGGAGAAGAAAAAAATGGGGCGGTGGGGGGGAGGGGAGAGAGAGAGTCACTTTATAGAGCTCTTCCAGATAGATGACAGATATCCAAGCCCAGGCTCCTTCTCAGAGGTGTAAATACAGTGTGCACTTCTGAAGTTCCATGGAGTTACCCTTAATTTACACTGGCGTGCGAGCAGTCCTAGCTGGAAGAGCCGCTGCAGTAGAACAGGGCAAATTATGAGGGAAGAGGGAGGCTGCAGCAAGATTAGAAAATAAGCCTGTCCTGAAAGGGGAGATTTAAACAGATACATGCTGGGTTTAGAAGTTTGTGGCAGGACCAGTGTTTTGCACAGCACTGTGGCTGAGCAAGCTGAGCTGGGACTCCTCCTTTTCACTTTCTGTGGGCAACAGACCATGCAGAAACCCTCTCTCCCTTTCAGACTGTCCAAAAAGCTCTGATGTGGGGTCTCACACCACAGAGGGTTAAAGTGCTGTAGTTTCTGAGGCAGTCCCGTGTTCACCCTTCTCTGTGGGCTGCAGTGGTTCTCATTAGAAGCAATTAATCTCCAGTGCTGTGCTCTCCTGTCAGCTCGTGCCGCTGTCATGGGTCAACTCATCCGTAAGGAAGCAGCTGGGCATCCCACGCTGACCAGCATCTCCTCTGATGTCTCACTTTGCTCTCATCCCTCACAGGTGGTTGGGGTAAACATGTGCAGGGACATAATACCTTAATGACACTCACAGCTATAAGCCCCACAAATGAGGGAAACCTGGACAGCTTCTGCTGCTGCTGCAAATTAAAGTTTGAGACTGAATTAGAAGTGGTTTGAGAGATGTAAGCCATTCCCCTGTGCCTGGGAGCTCTGCAATCACTCTGTAAGAGGGCTAAAGAGGAATCAGTGCACTGTTTGGGAAATGTTCTCTGATAGGTCTGTTCCCTAACATTATTGCCAGCTGTAGATGATGTGAAATATTGCCATACCTCTGCAGAGACCTCTCTTCGTGGCCGAACACTACCCATCTTTGGCACCCCTAACACCATAGAAGTTACTACTCAGCCAGGTCAGAGGTGTTTTCAACACTGTCCTGCCACTTGTATTATTTTTTGGCCTTTGTATAAACTCTCTTTCTGTTCAGGGCTATGGCTGGTGTAAAGCAGCTTGACCTAAGGGCTTCACTGCTGGTTTTACAGGTGGCTCTGTCTGTCCGAGCAGCTCCCAGCACACGGCTGCCTGTCTCAAGGCAGCTGCCAGTAGCCAGCCAAGGATCATAGCTGGACTCAGTCTAAATTTATTTCTCTCATCTAGTGATTGATCAATCAGACTGATCACCTGTAAAGCAAATCACAAATGTCACCTGAGAAACCACACTTATTTTTACAGCAGGTCTTAGTTCTCCTGAACACTGCAGAAACCCTTCACAAAACATGTGGGAGACAAGGAAAATATCATTTGGGAAAATCTACTTGCCCTGGGACAAAAAAGTTGATTCAAAAATGCATGTCCCCATTTAACCTGCCCCACCAGAGACCCAGGAAATTGTGGTATCCACTGTTTGACCTGCCAGCCATAACTTCAATTTCCCATCTCCTCCGAACAAAACTGGCGGCTTTTTAGAACCTGTGTTCACCCAGCTTGCAAGCCATTGAAGAGCAACTGCGTTAGATGTAAAGGCTACAAAATCTCAGGTTATTAGGACCCCATTGTATGACAAAGTCACTTTGCCAGTGTTAGGAATCTGGCTGGAGGTGACCATAGGAGCTTCCACCTCAGAGAAGGTGAGGGAGGTGACTCAGCAGCTCCTGACATAACCGTGCCCCGTGTAAGAGCCAGGAGTGGTAACCCTTCGACTGGCACCTACACAACTCCAATTTGTCCTACGTCCTACATTATTTCTTTGTCCACACAACTGTCTGCTGGTGGTCTGGTCTCTTTTTAAGTTTTGATGCATTTCAAGTGCACTTTTGAGAGAATTTCACACGGAATTAATCAATGCCATGTTACTGAAATACACTGCTGCCGTACCACGCTGCCCTGCGGCGCTGCCAGCACCAGCTCTGCTCCTGCTGCTGTTCCCGAGCTGAGCAGGAAGAGCACACATGCCACCGTGTCTCCTTGTCAAAGGCAGAAAAATATCCCTTCATATAAAACTATTTTGACTTGTAGCTGATTTGCTAAACACGTTCAAGCACTGAACACTTATTAGTAAGTGTCCCCGCAGAGCACAGGCAGCGCCCACAGCCCAGGGGGAAGTGTCAGGGAAAGGTTTTGGCAGCGTTTCCCTCCTCCCCTGCAGCCAGGAGCCGGACCCTGGGCAGCTGGCACGGCGGCAGGCAAGGACAGCCCGACTGAGTGCCCAAGCTGCCGGCTCCAGCCCTGCAGAGCCCGTCACTCCCTGGAGGATGCTCCTGCCAAGGGCCTGGCCGTGCTCCTCTCCTCTCCTCTCCTCTCCTCTCCTCTCCTCTCCTCTCCTCTCCTCTCCTCTCCTCTCCTCTCCTCTCCTCTCTCCTCTCCTCTCCTCTCCTCTCCTCTCCTCTCCTCTCCTCTCCTCTCCTCTCCTCTCCTCTCCTCTCCTCTCCTCTCCTCTCCTCTCCTCTCCTCTCCTCTCCTCTCCTCTCCTCTCCTCTCCTCTCCTCTCCTCTCCTCTCCTCTCCTCTCCTCTCCTCTCCTCTCCTCTCCTCTCCTCTCCTCTCCTCTCCTCTCCTCTCCTCTCCTCTCCTCTCCTCTCCTCTCCTCTCCTCTCCTCTCCTCTCCTCTCTCCTCTCCTCTCCTCTCCTCTCCTCTCCTCTCCTCTCCTCTCCTCTCCTCTCCTCCTCTCCTCTCCTCTCCTCTCCTCTCCTCTCTCCTCTCCTCTCCTCTCCTCTCCTCTCCTCTCCTCTCCTCTCCTCTCCTCTCCTCTCCTCTCCTCTCCTCGAGTCTCCTCTCCTCGAGTCTCCTCTCCTCTCCTCGAGTCTCCTCTCCTCTCCTCGAGTCTCCTCTCCTCGAGTCTCCTCGAGTCTCCTCTCCTCTCCTCGAGTCTCCTCTCCTCGAGTCTCCTCTCCTCTCCTCGAGTCTCCTCTCCTCTCCTCTCCTCGAGTCTCCTCTCCTCGAGTCTCCTCGAGTCTCCTCTCCTCGAGTCTCCTCTCCTCGAGTCTCCTCGAGTCTCCTCTCCTCGAGTCTCCTCGAGTCTCCTCGAGTCTCCTCGAGTCTCCTCGAGTCTCCTCGAGTCTCCTCGAGTCTCCTCTCCTCGAGTCTCCTCGAGTCTCCTCGAGTCTCCTCGAGTCTCCTCGAGTCTCCTCGAGTCTCCTCTCCTCGAGTCTCCTCGAGTCTCCTCGAGTCTCCTCGAGTCTCCTCTCCTCGAGTCTCCTCTCCTCTCCTCGAGTCTCCTCTCCTCGAGTCTCCTCTCCTCTCCTCGAGTCTCCTCTCCTCGAGTCTCCTCTCCTCGAGTCTCCTCTCCTCGAGTCTCCTCGAGTCTCCTCTCCTCTCCCTTATGCTCAGCTAGTTAAGTAAGCCCTTCCTAGCTGGGGGCTCTTCTGCCTGCTTGTGGCTGAATTCCCACTCCCGTGGTTTGTATACAGGTAGCAGCCCCGTGCAGTGTGTTTTGTGTTTAGGATCAGTATTGAACATGGGGCTGGGAAGAGACTGAGTCTTTCAAGCTGAATCTTCCACTTGTTTTTTTCAATTATGCCACTATCTTCCAGCAGCTGCTGAGGAAGAGTCTGGAATGAATCATGACACTCTCCAGTTGCCCCTTGTGATGTCCAGCCTGGGGAGGATGGGATGATTTGCCACGATCCTGCCTGGCTGCTTGTGCTTTGCCAGCCATGCAGAGGAACAGGCAGCCCAGGTGCACAGAGGGGGCTAAACCCCTTCCTGGGGGCAGCTCCCATCCCACGCTGGCCCCCCTGACAGGAGCTCCTCATGGGCAGGAGAGGTTTTGCTGGGCTGGTTTGCAAGGGTGACTGAGTGGTGAGCCCAGATGTGATGACTGCTCTGCCTGGTTCCTTTGCAGTGCTGTGGCATCTCCCCAACTTGCTGGAGGGAAATTGCCCTGCCAAGCCACAGGCAGCCTTCTGTATTGCCAAGGGTGCAATGCAGGAGCATGAGGGAGGAGGATGCAAAGGAAGGCCATTGGGTGAAGGAAATACAACTATTCACCTCTCCACTGCTAGTAAGTCTGCCTAAGTGCTATGTCTGTCCAAGAAGAGTCAGCTTGAATCAGTGAGTTTTACTTAGAAATCAATTGTAATGTGAATCCAGAGGAATGCAACTCTCTGGTGGTACCCCGGGTGCTGTCAGACCCTTCCTGGCTTGCAGGAGCATGGATTTTACTTCATGTCCACACTGGGCCAAATTCTTCTCTCAGCTTAGTTCATTCTTGTCCAATTATTTCTCACACCACTTATTTTTCTTTCCCCTGTAATCTCAACAGTCTTCCAAGAAGTGCTGAACTTGTCTGGAATTTTTCTTTTGCCTCTCAGGTCCTTGGTTATCTGGTATTAGAGCTGTGGAGTGCTTCAGTGATCCTGCTGCAGGAGCCCTCTGCAGACACACTGCCCTGTGCTGTGCCTAGAGGCAGTAGACTTGCCTGAAAAACAAAAAACTGGATAAATGAGGGTAGCTTGGCCATTATCTGTTGATTTCCATGATAAAGGAGCACCATAGACCATGCAGTATTTCAGTGATGTAACCTAGTCCTGTACCCACAGGCAGAATTTGGCCCTCTGTGTCCTGGCACAGGAGGTGCAGGAAAGTCGTGAAAGTAGTTCCATCAGGGTAAATGCATTAATTTCATGTTTTGAAATGTAATTCGAGGCATTAAAATGCATGAACAGAGATTTTACATTAAAATTGATGATTTCCTCTGAATTCTCTCCTTTTGTGCCTTCTGCATTTGAGCTTGACTTGTTAGTCACTTGATACACACCATTTTTTAGTCTGCCTTTTGTGCAGTGGCCTTTCAGCTGTCATCCTCTGATCACATTCAGCCTATAGATGTGTAGAGCATTTATTGTTTGCTTTGGGAGTTTTTAATGAATGTTTCATTTAATATTCAGCTTTACTTGCCATTTGTCAGCAAAATCAACATCCTGTTGAATTTCACTCTGGGCAGCCTCGGTGCATCAGCTATGGCTCCATGTCTTGTTTCAACAATAGCTGCAAATAGGCCATAGGATCGTTTCTGTCAGTCATGTTTAAAACAGAAGACAACAGAGGTCTAAATTCAGACCATAGTGGAAATTACTCTCTTTTTTCTTTCCTTCTCAGTCTCTGACCCACTTTTTCCCCTATATCTCATCTTCAGTAAATGTCTTGAGCTCCATCTAAGGGTGTCCTGTCAAGGGGAAACAAGAATTACGTTTGCTTTCTACCCTTGTTTATGCTGCATGGAGCAGGCCTAAGAGGTTTCTCCCTCTTTATCCAATAATATCCACTTGCTTTCTTTTTTATAATTACTCCAGGGCTTGTCCTAATAGACTCGCTGGATAACTGGCATAATACAGACACATATGAAATCTGCTTTGCTGAGAGGAGTAACAGTTTTTCATTAAGACTATTCATGGCCTTTGGGGACTTTTATTCTGTTTCATTGAAATGCCTTCAAATATGTAGAAGAAAATATACTCGTGTTAAATGGTTGGATAATTCTGACATCTTGCCCCGCTAAGAGATGGGCAAGCACTATATGAGACATGCTGCAAATTCTTCAGCAAAAATAGTGAAAGCCAAAATTGACATTTTAAATATATTTTTCTTTTAGAGTTATAAGAAGCAGTCCCAATCTTCTTATGCCTTATTTTTCTATAGAAATAAAAGCACAAGCAAGAGCACAAGCCATTTTTTTTTGTTGTTTTGTTTGGGTTTTTTGTTTTGTTTTCCTTGGTAGGTCACTGCTAGCAGAGAATTTTTTTTAATCCCAGCAACTGCTACTGAATCCTGACCTGATTTGGAATCTTTTCAAAGCACACACATGAAACCAGGTTGACAAAGCTGATTTCAGAGACTGGTTTGCCTTTGGTTATCTCAGCTGGGATTGCCACAGGGGCAGGAGAAGCACCAGCAAACTGATGAGCCACTGGCATTGCTTTCAAGAATATTTCATTACTCTGGAACTGCAGCATCAAATCCTATGAACTTCCTGAGATTGCTGATGTGTTTGCCATGGCATTAGCAATTGCTTTATGTGAGCAGTGACCTCCAGAAACACCTTTTCTCCTCTTTCCCTCTTTGCATTTTCTTAAATTTCCTCTTTCCAACACCCATCTGCCCCTTTAGTGCCTACAGTAGTGACCTTCCCTAGTGTTAGTTGCCTCTTCTGTGCATTTCTGCCTGTTATTTCAATGGGGATTGATGACCTTTTGAAAGCCCTTGGAACTGGCTTCCTTTTTTGCTACAGACACTGCAAATTTGCCGTATTTCCCCCATGGCAGGGTTTCAGACCCACTTGTTGTCGGTCATTTTTGCAGGATCAATTACTCCGGGAGAGAAGGTATGAGTAGGCAAATAAATTGACATTTACAACAGTCATTAACATCCTGGCTGTAAAACCCCCTGACATTTCTATAACATTTTTTGGTTTTGGTTTTTTGTTTGTCTGTTTGTTTGTTTGTTTTTGTTGGGGTTTTTTTTCAGAGTTTGTAATTTAAACATGAAGCAAGCTGTATTCCGAAAGGAAGTGAGGAATGATGGTGAAGGAGGAAGAAGGATGGATAATCAAGGCATAGATCATTACAGTGTTTAATTTAACACCATGTGCTTGTGTGGATGTGTTCCAGGATTTTGTTGCACTGCAGAAAGCAATCTCAAGTAGTTTTGAGATGCATAAGAAGTTTTATTGCTTTTGCTAACCCTTTTCTTTAAACCCAGACTTTTGGGGTTTTTTTTTAAATCCTGAATCTCACTAAAATATCAATATTCTATGACCTGCTCTCTCTGTATTTCTGTATATTCTTCCTGTATTTCAATCCTCACACCTTTGAGTTCTTCCTCAAAAAGTGAGTGCTGACAGTGTTGCTATTGCCTCCCTTCTGAAAATCATCCATTTCACAAAGGCTCTGCTCTTGAATTCAAGGAAAGAGATTTTCTCCCTGGAAGACCAGAATTTTATCCTCATCACTGAGCTCTTACTACTCTGTAATACACAGCAATCATCTAATATCTCTCCTCTTTATCCATAAAATGAAAGCATTAACATCCCCATCTGTCAAAGATTGCATGTAAACATTCATTCCTCCCAGAGTGTCATGGAGATCCACATTCCCTTTTGTATAAGCACTGCTGCCTCTTCTTTCCTAATTCCTGATCCAGGGCAGCAGCCTTGAAGAACATTTCAGAAGATATTCACACTTCAGTGATTCATCCTCACATGAAGGTAAATACATACATAAGCATATACTTGCAGAGGAGTTTCCACAAGTCATCATGTAGTCAGTGTATGAATAATATTTTAGAGCCATGAAAGGGAAGCTGATTTTAAGGAACCACTGTAATTTCAAACTCAGGGGCTGTATCCCAGTAACAAGTCACATGCCTGCAGTCCTTTGCTGTTTTCCCCAAACACTCCGGTATCTCTCAGCTCAAAATCTTGCTCGGTGTGTTTGCCATGATGGTTGTCAGTGGTCTATTAATTCTAGCAGCTCCAGGGAAAATCCTGTCTGCGCCTTCCTGCAGCTACACGGCATGTGATTTGTTCTCATCTACATAATCCATCTGTCCCCCAGTCTAAGAGCCCTAGGTGCCAGGGAGCATGGGCTCAGTGAGCTGCTCTGAAAGGCATGGACAATAACCTTGCATAATTTCTGTCTTTTTTTCTTAACATCTGATTAAATTAATGTGATTCTGTGTATGAGTCATGTAATAGGTGCCCCATGTAATGCACATCTTCTCAGCCATGGCGCCTATTTCTGAGACATGATGGATATCAGTAAATGGAATTACAGGTGCTTGGTTCACCCCAGGATCTCATCTGAAGAAGTGTGATTCCTTGGTGTGGTCAGAAACCACACACAGCGCCTCTTTGCTTCTGAGCGTGGAGTAGGCTCTGGCCCATGGGTGCCAATCCTCAACCCTTCAGGCCCCTCCATCCTGAGGACTTCAGCAACAGCTAAACAAGAGGCAGCCATCAACTCAGTCAGGGAGACCTCCAAGGGAGACTGTCCTGCTTGTTGGGATGCTGTGGGGAGAGGTCCAAGCACACCAGCTCTAACACAGCCTTCCTGGATCCAGCCCTCTGTTCCCTGTCACAGGAGCGCTGGCAGCCTCCAGCACATCTGCTCTGGCTCATAAGTCTGCCTTTGCACTCAGACTTCCCCATCAGACCTCGGATACTGGACAAACTGATCTTTGTGGTGTGGCCTTTTTTATGCACACTTTGTCATGTTTTTTTCCCAGATAATCTTGATTGATTTGAATGTACAAAGATCTGTGTTATCTGAGCCAAATGGGCTAGAGGACCTGACATGTCCCATCACCACCACAGCAACAACTGGCTCTGGGTTAACTGTGGCAGGCATTTAACCAGGTACTTACAGTCTATGTGTCCATGGATGAGTTTGCACTGTAGAAATTCTTCCCATGCTCCTCAGAGCCTGATGCTGCTGCATTATTTTTTTCTAATCTAAAGATTTTTGATTTTTGGATGTTTACATTCAGGTGGGAAGAGCTATAGAGGAACATAAGGCTGAGGACAAGTAGCAAAACCTGAGAATGTCCAGCATGTTGGGTATTAGGAAAATATGCACAGAGTTTCCTGGCAAAATTATGCCTGTTGGACAATGTTAAGGCTTTTCCTGCTAATATGTAGCCATAAGAGTACTCTGTAAAAAGCAATCCAGACAAAAAGAAAGAGGATCTGTTAGCTTATAAGTTGACCAAAACTATATTTGCGTCCCTTTATAATTTTTTTGCCATTGCTGCTGCTTTAAAAATCTTTCTTTCAGCAAGGCCAAAACATGTTTCTCTTCCAAAAATTGTTTGTCTCCACCACAGATGTTTCCACTTCACCTAGAATTTCACAGTCTCATGTTTTGAGAGGATGGGGAGGACCTCAAGGCCAAGCTCTGCAGCAAATGAGTACTAACATCTCACCTCATTGCTCCGAGACTTCCTCTCACAAGTGAGTGTGATGCTGCCTCACTGAAAGAATTTTGAAGTCTTTGCTCTGGAGACACTCTGGAATGGTTCTGTGATGCTGAAATTACGATTTTGTGCTGAAAATTTTCTTGCAGCTCACTCTCCTACCAGAGCAGGTCTTACTGGTTGGTTCCCAGATTTGCACCTCACTGCAGTCTATGCTAACTTTGTCTTTTCACTACTTCAGCACTGGTGAGAAATGGATTCAAAGGAGACCAAAAGAACTAGCATAGGAGACAAACTAGGCAATAATAGTTTGCAAATGAAAAAGGCCTCAGAGGGATCACACAAAAATGGGAGTAGATCTGCATGAAGTAAGTAACAAAGAGAAAACACACCTTGTTATTAAGAAAAATGAAAAGCAGGTGAAATTTCATCTGTGTGTGTGGGTTCTTCTCCTGATGCCTATCTCTCCTGGGAGAAATCAGCCCTTGGAGCCATGTGCTCTGGAGAATCCCCAGCTCACAGTTTCCTAGCTACAAGAATCAGCAAGGGATTTGGTTTGTAATCAAGCCTGTAGCTTGCAAGACTTTCTTATCTATAAACGTTTGAATTTTTCTTGGAGAGAGGGAAATGTATCTCAGACCCCTCCAGACTGTCCCTCATGATACTTCAGGCATGCACATGAGGCCACATGATTCCATGTCCTTAGCAGATCATTAGGCCATCAAGATGTCAGTCTGCTAATGGACTGGTTATCCCATGTGCCTTATAAGCAGAGCAGCTTCTGGTGCTCAGAAGCAGGGCCACCTCCCCTCCGTCACTCCCCAGCTTGCGACACACCAGCATATCAGCTGATTGGGCTGATTTTGGGGTAACTGGCAGGGAGAGGATGCACTCCTGGCAGCAGGAGAATTTGAGGGGCAAAGAGACAATTTTGTGGGCCACAAAGTCACTGTAAGAGAAAAGACAGGCCTATTTCCAGAGGTGAAGAGGAAAAGTGATTTTGAAAGGACAGGTTGGAGTCAGAAGTGTTTGCAGCTCAGTGCTCTTCAGTGGATTGTGTAGGTTTAGGGTATATCTGCACAGCCCCATGATGGAGGGTTCACATGATACACATGGGATTGTAGCTCCAGATGCATCTCCAGAGTAAGCCAGCTGGTTCCCTCCAAGCTGAAACCCACCCCAAGGGTTGGTTGGACTCATCCAATTCCCCCAGAAGCCCTGCCCCTGGGCATTATCACCTCATGGTGGCAAACCTAGCACAGGGCTCTACTGTGCATCAGGATCTTCTGCTCCTCTCTTGGAGGGCAGAACACTCCCAAGTTTCCCCTTCCCACTTCTGCCATGGCTCCAGGTCACAAGTCACCTCTGCTCTGCTCTTGCCTTTCCATGGAGGAATGCCAAGGAAGCAAGGTACAGCATAGGCAGGAAGAGAGGAGTGGGACCTGGCTGCATCCCCTACCCATTCCCACTGTGGCACATTTCAGCACTAGAAGGGAAGGGAGTGGGGCCTTCCCCAGGTGCCAGGCAGGGAAGGGGATAGAAAGGAACACAGGATTGCTGTACATACAGTGGCAATATCCCTCAACTAATAATACTTCTGGGGTTAGACATTTTGTGTGCTTTGGATTGTGACATTTACCACAGTGTCGATACAAACACCAAGGCCAAAAGCACTGCAGCAGCTTGAGATCCCTGTGTAGGTGTGTTACCCCTGTTTTTTTTCATTTTTAGGATGGTTGCCTATTGTCTTTGGGTCAACCTGCCCAAATTCAAGTTTCACTGCTGCACCACATGCCTCTGGACTTCAGCCAATGCCACGAGACATGACCAGTGCCTGTCTTTGTGCTTTGATTTTAGGAACTCTCTTTACCAGAGGGAAAACAGATGCTTTCCATCCAGACTAATCAGGGAAGAAGTTTCACCCAGGGGATGCATCTGTTTAAATATAGTTTAAATGTAATCAAATTGGTCAAGTTTGAGGACCAGCAGAGCTCTGCCATGAGGGACAAAGCAAAGGGACTGAATAAAAATAAGAAAATCTGCTCACACGAGATTCTGGGGACTGTGCTGTGCACTTTGCTATGAACTGAAATACCCGGAAGATAAAACAGCAGCTGGGATTAAAACAAAGCTGGCATCAGTCCAAAGTACCAGTAAATCACGTGGGATTATTACTTCACTAGAGACTTTACTGGTGTGGAAAGAAAAGAAAATAGAAACCAATTTCTGCTAAACAAAGGAGTTAAGAGCAATCTCCAGCAAAACTAAGCCCTCATCCTCTACACAGTTCTTAACTGTGAAATTAACAACGTATGAAGATCTAAATCCACTATTTCCAAACAAGAGGCTATCAAGGGCTGCACCATTCCATAAGGGATTATTTTTCTCCATGACATACATATAGGATGACATACAAAGGATAGGAAATAATCAAATGGGAATAGATTTCTTATCTACAAAATTTCCTTTTCTGTTTATACAGATGTTGAATGTGAACACAAAGGAGAGCAGGCATTTGGCGTGTTAGAGGAGAAAGGCAGAAGAGGTGAGGAGGAAGGAACACACAGTAAAAAAATAGGATATAAAAGAGAGCCTTAAAAACACAGGGGAGCAGAAGTACCAGAACAGTCCTTAAAATAACCTGGCTGATGTGTATGATGGATGATGCAGAAACAGTGGTTGCTGTAGTCAGGTGTCCAGATGAAGCATCCCCCTATAACCACATTCCCTGGGAGGCTTCAGTCTGGACCACTTGCCAGAAACCAGCCACAGCTTGTAGCTGGTGCCATATGACAACAGATGTTTAACAACATCCTCTGAGAAATAAATTTGTGCAAAACACCAGTAAACATGAACTGATACCCAACGGGATCAAATCAGTGGGAAGACTGGATTTTGTCACAGAGAACAGGACATAAGAGCAATTAGAAATGGACCAGTACTCTCTCTCTCTGACTGGAGTCTGCTGGATGTCTGATGTGCTGTCTTGTCTCATTACTGAGGCTGGTACAACTTTATTGACAATATATCTGAAGTAATTCTTTTTAAAATGAAAACTAAACCATTCTCTCTTATGTCCAAGGCAAACATCATGTTTTACAGGTTATTTAGTGAACCAGCTGCTCTATATAGGTTTTTGGTCACAGCTATGGTGGAATGTGCCTTGGGCTTTGCTTTGCTAAGAAGCACAGATTATTCCCAAGCCACTCTTTCTTCCATGGCTCCAGCACAAATGGTTCAAAGGAAAGTATTAGTGCAGACTGCAGTGAACTGTGCATTGATTGAGCTTGCTTCAAGGCAGGCATACACAAAGTGCCTGCAAGTCAAGCATTGCTTGAGGAGGGGAATGAATATTCTGGGGTGAAAGTAATCTGGCTACAGCCTCTGGCCCAGATTTTTGCTGAATTCATCACCTGACATCTTATTAGGAGTCCGAATGTCTGAGTAGGATATGGGAAGTGTATACTGTGAAAGCCTCCATCTGCGTCACTGCATTATCTCATTATGACAGACACTTCAAGGTAATGCCACTCATCTGAAATTCACACCTCAACTATTCCCATCTCAAGATTTCATATAATCTCTTATGATGGTTTCTGAGGGCTCTTATGAGCCCTCTGCACAGTCTGTACTACTTAGAAACTCTAGTACATGGGTGTAGTTAGTCCACAGACTTTTCCTCTCCTTGTGGTATGAGGGCTTCAGTTTTTCAGTTTTTCTTCTCCTTTAAACCCTTCTCTGTTTGATGAGCTGGTTTTATTGTGTAGTTACGCTCCTAATGGAGAATAAACTTTTGGGGGTGGATGATCAGCAATTAGAATTCAGTTTCTTTAAGAAATGTGACCAAGAAGGTAAGTTTAGTTCATAATAATTAATAAAAAGAATTGTAAAAGAGGCCATAAGACTCTCTCTTTCCTTGTAACTTCATGCTCCTATTGGAGTACCTCTAAGCAACAAGATTCAGCATGAAATTCAAGTTCTGCCTTTCCTATCTTAGAGTCTCTGGAACATAAGAGTGTACTTTGTCCCTTTGTACATGTAGCCATGGTTTCTTTGTAGGCCAAAGCCAGGTGTTTGTAATCCTATTCTATCACCAATGTAATGATATTTACTGGAAAGCATGTTAGGAAAAAACACACTACTTTTTTTCCAAACCCCTGCAATTTAGCCTACAAGTCGGAAGATGGCAGCAATAAAGCATGGTTAGGGCTTTTTTTGTCCCCAGGCCTTTGTTTCAAACCATGTTTTTGTTCCAAAAAATGGCAGATTTTTTAAAAAGGTGTAATTTTTAACAGTGCCATCAAGCATGACAGGGGTCCTTTCAATAGAGGAGAATCCAGGACTGCCTTTCATCCTAATAGAAACCAGCATCAAGAGCAGAATTTACCTTATGATGTGTAAGATCCTTTGGAAAAATCATGTTGCTCTAATATCTTCAAAAAATAATGTTTCATCCTAGCCATAATCCCCCTCCCATATTTCTGTAAATGTTCATATACATATAATTATGTGATAGAGTGAACTTATACTGAAATTCAAGGATTTTTTTTTTTTTAAAAATTAGAAAAGCCCCTATTCATTATTGCAAGAATTTCTCCCATTTCTTTAGAACTCAAGAAAAGCAGAATGGATCTGCAGTGGGAATATTCTCTGTCTTTGGCTGTGAGTCTGTCAGCTTCACCCATAGCTTAACAGGGTGTCAGCTATCAAAGGACACAGTGATGCCAAGAGACAGTGTGTTTGAGTGAGGTTGTTATCACAGAGAAAAAAGCCAAGAAATGAGGCGCTGTCACTGAGTGTGTGTCCCCTTCTGCAACAGTAACGTAATATGGTTACTGGACCATATTATCAAGGTTTACTCTCTGACAGGGCTGTCAATATGCTTGCTGAGCCTTGGCATGACAAGGCCTGCCCTTCTTCAAGTTCTGACCTTACCAGTTGCCTTACTTTGCTGGATCCTTGCAAATGTCATTGCATTTCACTCTCACTTCAGAGAGATTTGAAGCAATTCTATCTACTCTTTTCTGTCACTTTAAGGGGACGGTTCTGAGAGCACTCCTGTGTGAAGCAAACCAGATGCTGGTTTTGACAGTGTGTGATACTGTCTGTGGTATAAAACCAGTGCAGTATGTCTATAGATGACAGCATTTTCCCCATCAACCATATACCTCACACTCTTCACTGGATGGCTTCCCCTCAGACATCTTTCTGTAGCTACTACTGAAGAACCAGGTGCCTTTTTCTAGGCAGAGCTCCTCAAGTTCTCTGGCTGTGCAATGTGTCATTGCAGCGTGTCCTTCCCTTGAGAATGATGAATTCTGCACAGTTTCTTCTCCCTGGGCTAAGCTATATGCTTTAGTCTGACAGACAGGACTCATATGTCTTCAGTTAACAGGGTCAGGAGTCCAAGTAATTTCTGGTTTTCACTGGATATAAAATACATACATAATGCACAACATGCCAGTGTTGCCTTTATTTTGTAACGTTGATTTCTTCCAACTATATTCATGGCTGGGGCATGGAAATAGCTTGGGATATTCACACAGAATTTTCTACAAAAATTATTTCTCTTGTGCAGCACACCTCTGTTGCTCAGCTGCTACCAGTGAGTGTTTTTTAACTTTCTCAATGAGCCTGAGCAGGCTGACATCAGCCAAAGTTCAAATCCCATGTGATTAACTGTGCAATAACTGCAGCTAATATGGTCTTACCCCGTATACCTCTGGTAATCCATGTAAGGCCTAAGTAATCTAGTCAAAATAATAATTTGTGAGATGTGCATCAGTTGTCAGAAAGGGAGAAGAATAGCTGTGATTCTTCTGTCTGTCCCAGACTCAGGGCTCCTAATGATGAGATTTGCACCTTCCCACTGCACATGGGTGCTTCAGAGGGCAGCTCCAAGTCCCTGCTGTGCATTTATTCCTCCTGGGTAATACAAACATGTAACCTGATCCATCAGTAAATTACTCCAGAGTTAGACAATATGATTCAACTCATTTTACAAAGCTCTGCTTATTACTTGCTTTAAGATGTGATGGATCATGATGACATAAGATATAATTTTATATCTTTGGTGTAGTTTGACCAATATATTGGCCATGCAGGAGGGGGAAAAAAGGCTGGTATCATCCTATGTCCTGAGAAGCAATTGGATTTCCAACTGAATTTTAGGGGTACTCTGACCTAGTATTTAAGAAAAAAAAAAAATTGTAAAGAAAAAGACAAGTTAGGTCAGAAATATGGAGACTGCATTTTTTACAGGGCTTATTTTACAAACCTAACTGTTGTAATCTGGTACTATAAATTTTCATAGAACAGAAACATCCAAAGGTATTGAATGGACATATTCCTTTAGAATTGGGGAGAATGGATTTTATGAAAACTGAGTAGGCAATTTATGAAATCGGAGTAGACAACACCACAGATACCATTCAGTCACACATCTTCCTTAGATATATGGGCTCTGCACATGCCTACAGGTAAGACTGAGTGATCTTCTGTTTTGCTGTATTTAAAAACAAGATTCGAATCACATACTCTCAGTAGAGAGAGCTTTTATGTAATACATGATTGTTATCAATAATAACAATTAAACTAATGCTTTTTTATATCATTCTGTCAGTGGAGCCAGACAGATCCGTCTCCATTTTAATTTCATTTTGCTATGGGAATTGTTGGTGCTACTTGGCAAAATCCCTGCACAGAAGGAATATACTTTTGAAAAAAATGAAATAAAATCCCTTCACACTGATGCTGTCTTTATAGTGCCTAAAAATCCATTATTGTGCCAACTTTCATTTCCTGATTAAATCAGAATATGTGAAGCTTATCTGTAAAAATGTCTCTAAAAACGTTGATAGAAACATATTTAGTATTGCCTGGGACAACCCTCAGTCTCATGACTCTGCAGAAATATATTAATGGACTTTTCCTATGCATCTAATCAGAAAGTAGTTTTCTTCACTACAAGTGGTTGTATTTCCACTGAGGTTCAAGCCAGAAAATTATTTAGCTACTCTGTCTGATGTAGGGCAGATGTTCCCATATATCGAATAGATCCCAGTGCCCTGTAGAGACAGTACTTTATCCAGTACAAGCTGGAATGTATTACAACAGTTTAAACCACCCTTATTTCTAATTTTCCCTGTGGAACAATCAGAAATTCAAATCTGTGGACAAATTGGCTTCTCAGTATGTGCACACTCAGCCTGTTAGGCCTTGATCCCTCCAGCTCCCTTTGGGTGCTGAGCCACCGCCTCTGTCAGTGCTGTATTTGAGTCAGCCTGTTCCCAGTCTGACAGGGGTGGACAGGATGATTGCAGGGGGCTGTTATTTTGTTATCCCAAATTCCCTCTATTCCACAGAACATGTCACTGTCCATTCCAGAGGTGATGCTATGTGTGGAAACACCTTCCAACCTTTGTGCAACTCTGGGTCCAGTGAGGCAAGGGCTGTCTTTGTGGGATCAGCTCAGTCACAAAAATGTTGAACTAGAATAACCCTCAAAGAACTGCTTAGGAAGTCTGGAAATAAAAGATGAGCTTTTGGTATTCGTTTCAGGTTGAGCTATTGACTCTGGAAAAGAAAGGCATTTGAGATCTGCGTCAATTATCAGTCAATTGTTGAACACTGTCAGTGGTGTCCCTGGCTCGCTATTTCTGCACAATTTGAGAAAATGGTCTTTTATACTGAGAGATACTATTGCAGAAATGTTATTTACCAGCATTGCACACATGGGAAGAACTTCACCACCCACAGTCAAAGCTGGAGAGCAGCTGACTTATAATCAAGGCCTTAAGAAAGTATCTGTGGCTGGCACTTGATTACAGAGCACAGTGCGGTGATTACAAACCAAGGTACCCCCAGATCAAAAACCTTGGTCGGTACATTTTAAGCTCTATGAATAATTTAAAATATTCTTCTGAGCCAATTTCTACATTCAGTATTTGGAAATAAACCAAATTTCCCTACATATGGCTAAAGCTTCAAAGTGATAAGCATTTGCACATGTAATCCTTACCTAGTTGCTCAGTAGGACATTAGCCACATGCTTAAATTAATGGTCAGGATTTTCCATAACACTGGGGAGAATACTGTAATTGGTGGTAATGCAGACCCCACCTGCAAAGCCTGGAATATCTAATTTTCCACATTTGCCTCAATTCATTAGTTAGAACTGTGAAAATAGGATATGACATCCGCCTGGGCTTGTGTGTGCAAAATAGCAGCTGTGTGAGACGTGATGGGCAATAATTGGCTGCCTGCAGAGCAAGAAAACACCCACATAAATGACGTCTCTCTCTTCTAAAACATTAGGCAAAGGAAGCCTTTCAACAAGGGGCAGGCAGCCTCTCAGGAAACAACTGTCAAATCTGCTTACATCATTGTGTCTCATTAAACTGGGAAATGCAACTCTTCTAATCATTAGTTCAGACAGAGCATCATCCCACCATCCATCAAGACAGTATTATTGTAATGGATTATTTGTGTCAAGAGTTCCCCACAGCAGACTTCTTGGAGACTCCTGTAATGGAGCCATTTTTCCTTTTACAGGAAGCAAATGAATTATTTTAAATTAGGGATTCTTAGGAAAGAGATAGAAGACAACATGAAAAGCATCATTACATTGCCAAAAGAATTCATAATGGACCTACACCTTCAACACTGTCGTCTCCTCAAACCACTCTGTCACAACAAGGGTATGGAAGAGACAAAGAATAGAAGCAGAAGAGATCAAAGGAATGGCACCTCTATTAGGAATGAGTACACCATCCAAGTGTCTTCAAAGTAGACGTGAAACAGCTTGGGGGTGGGGGTGCTGTCATATGGAACTAAAAAGTCTGAGTAACAATACGAAATTAAGCATGCAGTGTTATTCACCATTTCTCATATTTCAAAAATCAAATCATGCATACAAAATGAACTTGTTATGTTCAATGATGTTCAATTCCAAACAGTCAAAAGGATGTCCTTTCCATATAGTACACAGCCAAACAGTGGAACATATACTATAGACTACTTAGGATGCTGAATGATGAGTTCTCTCCACAAGTCTATAGAAGATAAAACCTCTGACAGCTTAAATAACTGTTACTTTGACTTCTTGATGAGGAGCTTCTCTGGTCTGCTGAAACGTGGGAAGTGCAATGTGTGTCCTATTCCTACACTCTTCATTAAACACTGACTTCTATGAGCTAGTTGAATCTTTAATGTGAGCCAATAGACTTACTGGTATGTTTCAATGGTGTAAAAAATTTTTACTGTTGCTATTCTTATTATAATGGAAGCGATAAAAGAACACCTTACATCATTACACCTTACACTGTTTTCACTTCACTAATGTAAAAAAAAACTTCAAAGGCCTCTCTGCCTGAAACTGAAAAGTAATATGGAGCCAAGAACAACTGGTATTACAGTCAAAGCCTTGAATCAGTAATACAGGTATTTTTCTTCAGCTTTTCAGATTATTCCTTAATTAGTTTTTTTATTTTAAATTTGGAAGTTGCAATGTTTTCCTTTTTTTGATTTGTATCCTCCAATATCAATTTTCCTATTAAAAACAAAAATCAACACAGATTCTAGAAGAATCTAAAATATGTAGTTAAGAAAACATCTCATCATATTTGCAATACCTTTCAGCTGTGATGCCAGGACAAAGCATGCCAATGGTTGTGACTCCTTACATTGCAGTCATCCAGAGCCTTCAACCACTGGATCTCATCGTGTGCACATTTTGGGGCAGGATATAAGCCTATACAGCCTATAAGTAATACTGTGGTATAGTCCCAAGAAAAATAACATCTGAAAGTTATCTTGAGCTCACAAAAGCTCTTCTCCTCCTCAGCCAGATGTGGTAAATCATAAGAGAAAAAAAGAAAAATTACATAGTCAGCAGTGTGACCTTTACAGCTGCATATCCATTGGAAATCAGAAGAAAAAGTCTCCTGTTATAGGAAATACTGAGCAGGTAGAGACCATAGCAGAAGCTGGCTGGCTGGCCATATCCAGGTTCTGGCACATAAATGCCGCAGATGCCTGCTAGGTAACTGATAAGCAGAAGCATTATTTTGCCCTCTGTTTTGGCACTCTTCAGGTTTACAAGAGTAAACCTCTCTCTTTTTTCAATAGTCAAAATCAGAGGCTTTTTAAAGTCACAGTATTAAGAAAGGTGGGTACTTTCATACTGTTGTGTCATCACTACTTTCTTGTCTCAACTAGCATGAAACCTTGTATTTTAAATAACCAGCAGTGGTGCAATAATACATTTAATGAAAAACAGAGAAACATGTTTGTGAAGGAGAATTTTTATATCTGTTTATATAATTATTTTTATAATCTTTATACTCAAGAATGAGTACAAAATGACATAAGACTTCTATATTTTTTTCATGAATTTTAGTCAAGAGATTTGAGTAAGTTAATAGCATGGGTTCTACAAAGAGCGTCTACTTGATATGTCTGGTCTGCTACTAATATGCAACACAAAAAGGGAGGTAAGGATAGAGAACAATGCATGGAATGAAGGCTTCAATATTTGTCCCAATAAAGGCCAGCCACAACACCTGCTGCCACCTGAGCTGTCCAGTGGTTGGCACCAGCCAGCTTCCCACTGCCTGCACTGGAAAAGGAGTGAATGAGCTGCCTGGGACTGTGGTGGCTGAGGAGCTGAGTCAGGCATCCACATCCCTCTTCATACTGTGTAGCTGTCATCCCTGGAGGAGAAGGAGGAGGTGTGAAAGGAGGGTATCAGGGTGGTTAGGAGCAATATGCACAATGACGGTGTCTTGAGCATCCCCCAAGACAATAGGAGGAGTAGATGCCAGCCCTCCACTGCCAACTCTGTTCTGGCTTCTCATTCTCTGATGGGATAACATCAGAAACAAGAATAAGATCTGGCCTGGACTTTGGTTTCTTCCTTTGCTCCTCTTCACTCATGTGACAGCAATGCTGGAAAAGAAGTATGGACCACTTACCAGTGAGAGGAAGAGATGAGGCTTCTAAGAGGACTGGTGTGACATGGCATGAGGCTGGCATGCCTGGAAGTGAGAGGTGACTGTATCTCAGGAAGTGAGAAGCATTGGGATCTTGTACTTTTGGAAAATGGAGAGATATGAGAAGAGGAAGGAAATATCAGGGAGTTACTTTGCTCTAGTATTTTGTGCAGAAAAAGTCACTTATGGCTGTGCTGCTAAGGAACCCTGGACTGGCTCTTCCCTCTGCAGGAAATGCAGGGAGCCTCTCTCATACTCTTTACACAGTAACCTGAACAGGAAATGCAGACCAAACTCTGAATCTACAACTAATGGCATAATTCTTTGTGATGTTGAATGTCATCATTGTGGGTGTAGGAGGCACCTCAGTGTGTCACAGTCTTGCAGTTCTGAGGGAAGTTAGTGGGGCTGCTAGTACAAAGCAGCATGAGACCTGGGAAAGCGAACTGAATGGGGCCCATGAGACCCAGATGCACTCCATGTGGCCACTGAATTCCTGAATGTGGGTGGGAAAATCTCATCCCCTCCAAGTGCTTCTTTTTATCTATTTCTGTAATTAACAAAAGATGTCCACCTCCATCAGAAAGCTATTTGGAATCATAACGAAAAGGCAAAGCATTTAATTGAATTTTATCAGGGCCTGTGCTAAATGTATTTTACATTATTCCAGTGTCAGAGTCAGCCATAAAATTAATACATTAAGGATATAGTCTGAGAGGTGTGACTGCCAAAGTCACTGTGTGGCACTGGGCAGTCTCTTGCATGTCCTTCCTAATAGAAAACAGTGGTAGTAACATCTCAGTGAATAGCTGTAGGGTATGATGTTAATGATTATACACTGTTTTGAAAGTTCAGGCTTGCCATAAAAGTGCTGATATGGGGGTCTGGGTACATGTGAAATGTAATCATGTTCTCAGTCTCACTGCTGGAGGGGAACAATGAAAACTTGCCCAGAGGTCATTGGCAGTTTCTGAAGGAAAGATACAGTCTGTCAAAAAAGCTGCCCTATTCCTACGGCTCTGGCAGGTTAGGTGCAGCCTGTGGTGCTGTTACCTGGAAATACTTGTATTAAGTGTGCCTGCACTACTCACATTTGGCAAACACATATTTTCCCACTCCTTTTTACACAGCACAAAGTTCATTTGGAAAGCAATTGAAAATAGTTAAAAGGAAATCCCTTCTCTAGAAATGAATGCCTTTGCTAAACTTGTGCTCCCAACATAGAGGTCAGGGACCTTAGTTTTCAGAAGCAATGTAGGTCAGTATAATGTAGGCATCATGTCAAATATCCCTTACCTGTCCTCTCAGATAGGCATGTTATTTTTTTCCCAAATGAAAATGCTAGACTAAAATTTGGCAGGAAGACAAAACTACCATACACAGGCTGGTAATGATGATATCATTGGGTGTCCTGTAGCTTTGAGTTATTAACAGCGGAGCAAACTTCATTAGCATGTCAAAGCACCACAGCCCAGAATGCACACAGGCCAGCATAAAGAATTAAAGCATGAAAGACAGCTTATGTGGAGAGTCACTGACAATGAAAAAAAGAGAATAGTGCGCTTGGGGCAATTCTCATTCGTCAGAGTCTTGTCAGTGTGGTTAGAGACTACAGAATAAATGTGTCTAACCATGTTTTGTTTGGCCACACTAGAAAGCAAAGGTTATGAGGGTATCCTCCAGTTTTTTTCTACTCAGCAGATGCAGATATGTATAGAATCCTTTTCTATTCCTCATCAGCAATTTCTTTTCTGATGTACAGTACATGATGCCACAGCATAAAATAGAATATATAGCAATCAGTCTATTTTCTGTCTCTTTAGATAGATGTATTTATAGTCTCAGGCAATGTAAATGACTGCAGGCTCCCTGAAACCATCAGGGTAATGTTGATTTAGAGTGTTAGGTCTCCAGACCAAAGCCACATGCGGTCATGCTGTAATCTGCCAAGGTATTGCAAGCTGATACAATAATTGTGCAGGTAATTTTGATAATACTCTTCTCCTGTAGATACTGGTGGTGATAATTAACCAGACAACAGTGCCTCTGAGTTACTGATCTATCAAGGGTCATTTCAGTGCTGAGATGTGCTTAGGTAATGTATGTTTTTCACAAAAGACACAAAATTGGTTTTGCATTTATCATAACGGTTCCATGAGGAAGTGTAATGCTAATGAAATCTGGTGTTCTACTTAGATCCCAAACCAGAAAATTGTCACTCTGCCTATTTGGAGGTTTATTTGCTTCCAGTGCACTGTTCTTCCATCAGGGGTTGAGAATAGGGTGTATTGTTCAAAACTTGATAAATACTTCTAAATTCAGGTTGCATGACTTTGGCAGCACTACCAATTTTATCTATGCAGGGTAACATGAAGTGAGAGATTGTTTTACTGACATTAATGTTCAGTGGAACTGGAGCAGCCCAGTATGAAAAATGAATATTAGTTAACTAGCAGGTGTTGGGTATGAGTAATGAAAGAAATGTGGGAGGCAAACTTTGCCCACTCATTTTGTGTAATACGTGTATCTCTGCAAAGAATGGCCTCTTTGTGCAGGCATAAGCCTTGCATTCATTTCCTGCTCTGATCTTATCTAGGGGATTTCAGTGACCCTGATATGCCATTAAATTTGGGTACCTATACACTGAACTACTCCTTCAGTTTTTATTTGTGTCTTGGAATTACTGGTCATCCGATTTTTCTCCTCCACAGACAGATCAACACCCTGTAATATACTTGGGCTGCTTTTGTGTGTAAGTCATAACACAAAGCAAATGTGATCTGGTAATATCTGTCAGAGCTTTTGAAATGGAGCACACCGTAATGTGATCACACGTGTAGGCAGACATGCACTGCTCTCAGCCTGCAGCAGCCTCAGAGGTTTGCTGTTTTAAAGAGACAAAGACTGTCTGTCCATGGCCTACCCATAATCTGTAGCCTAAATACCGTCTATCTATAGTCTACCCTGCAATGCTTCTAATTTACTTCTGCAATATGGATTTTCCCACAAAGTAGGGCCATGGTTCTCAGCTCTTTGGGTAAATGTGCCAAGAAAGAAGCAGTCCAGTCCTTTTCAGTATCAGTGTATGCTGTTAGATACACCATTATTCAGGGTTTTGAGCATCTCCAAGAATGGGGACTTCTCTGGCAACCAATTTTAGTGTTTAGTTAGTCTACATACAAAAAAAGAGGGCTTTGCGTGTTTAAATAAAATTTCCTGTATTCTCAAGATCTTTTCTCTTACACTAACTATTTTTTCTTAGACGATTATCTTTCCCTTTGATTTAGCTAACATGAGTTTTGACAATCTTCTGAAAATCACTAGAAGCCAATATAAATATCTGTTTTCCTGTCCTCAAGAAATCCCTGTTAAATTTGAATACATGGGAGTAATCTGATGTACTGCAGTCAAATTAATTTCAGCCATGATACCTCAGGTTTAGCCACAGACATGACTCTGCTTTCTCTAATTTAGATCAATGCACTCATACCACACCATTCTCTGAGTTATCACGACATGTTATGTCTAAAAACACATGGTAAGTTGTTCTATTTACTTATAATTTTAATATTAGTTCATGTTTCTTTTATTCCCTTGCTAAGTGTTGTACATGTTATTATTAATTTCTTTATTAGGCTTCTACATAGATTTGAAGGGGTATTTGCATAAACTCAAAACTGCTTTTCAGGCATCTGTCTTTCAGACCATATTTTTAATGGACCTTACTCTGAAAGGCAAAAATAAAGTAAACACCCAAACTGAATATTTTCATAGACAATCACAAGAATTTTATTTTTTTAAAAAAATTGTGGTTTATAATATGTAGATTTAAAGTGCTGCTAAAATGTCAGCAGAAGAAAACTTCAAAGTACCTCATGATTTTCGCTGACAGAAATGTAAAACTGCTGGCTTCATTGACAGAAAAGTCAAACTTCAAAGTGGATAGTCATCTTCAAAAGCCAGATGCTCCCAATGTACCTGGTCTGCAAATGAAGAGGATAGATATCTTTCCTTGGTTATCAACTTCTCTCTTTCATAAGCACTAAATTGTCTCAGAAACAAAGGTAATAAAAGAAAAAGCACCAGACATGCCAAAATACCATAAACATATTTTTTTATTCAATAACTTCCAAAAAAATGTTAACAATATTTAAAACAATATTTTTCACCTGTTAGGTGCAAAATATCAATCTGCTCACATGAGCTGTGGCAGCTTCCACTATTAATTAAAATAATGAATGTACCTACCAACACTCCTGGTCATGGGCTCACTTTTTTCAAGCCAAAGAGCAGGGAGTCAGACACTGCAGCTTTCTCTTAGGAGTCTGATGCTTCTGTGTGGATGGTGCCTGACATACACTTCTGCAGTCCCACACATCCATTCATGCCTCTTATCTACAAGCAGAGCCTTCTCTCTCTCTCATTCAAAGAGATCTTTTGCTACAATCAACAGTAAGCAGTGAATGCCTCCATTGCTCTGGAAAGGTAGTGAGAGATGGAGTAGACCTGATGCAGGAAATGTACCCTGTGCAATTTTATAAAAACACATTTCTGTTGATAAAGAACAACAAACAACATCCCAAGAAAGATGATTAGTTTTAAGGCATGGGCTTCCTCTCGATCCCAGGAGCTGTCTGGATTAGCCAGTTCAACAGGGTCTGGAAACTGGTTTGAGCTCTGTGACTTTCCATACCATTTAGCTGTCAGTTGTTGGCCTTTTTTTCATATTTTGCTAGCAAACATCTGCTCAGTGTGGTGATATTCAGCTGACCCTAGGATGGCTGTCATTCCCTCAGGGAAGCTGGTAGGTCTATGTGTTGAGTAAGCTTCTGCCTACTGTATGTGCCTACTGTTTGTGATAAATCTGTGAGAGGAAAGAAGATGGGATGATTGGTGTGGCCTCAACTTTTTTTGTCTCTAAACTGCATTCATGCTGGAGGAGGAGCAGGAGAAAATGCAGGGCAGAGAAGCAGCTTCCTCTTCAACTGCAGCAAGAGATAATTGCTTTCTATAAAACTGACAGGAGAGAAGAGCTATCTGACCTGAGGAATAATGTTTGGAAAAACCCATAAGAGTATTAACTGCAGGAAGTTATAAGATTATTTTTATCTGCCAGAACAGTCTGACTCTAGAGAAGCCTTCTTGTAGAAGTCACGAGGGCAAAAGCCCAAACAAGTTCTAAGACTAAACTTCATGAAAAAGTCTCACACAGTCATGGTTTCCTGTGACAACTGAGAACTCAGCAGTTGCTCTGCAAATGCAGAATGAGTCTATGTAGTCATTACATGATCCCTGTGAGTTTCTTAATCTGAAAGACTGGCGCTCATGACCTTCACCTTTGTCTTCTCACAAGGCTGTAGTCAGAAGTTGCTGCGTGCTGTTCTCTTCAGGAACATCTTGCAAAGACACACTGTGCTTTCTTTCAGGGAAAGTTTATAGATGTTCTTTCTTTTAACTTGTTAAGACCACAGTGAGAAATGTTATAAATAGCTTAAACTTGTGAAATTTTTTTCAGAGAGCTTTGAGAGTGACTTCTTTTTGGAGCAAAGCTACCAGATGAAAGCTTCCAGATCTTGCTTGTTTGCTGAGGTGGTAAAGCGAGAAGATTTCATGGGAAATGTAAGACCACTTTAAAAAGTGTCAGTTTTAACACAGCATAGATCCAGGGAGTTGTAGATTCCAGCCCCACCTTATAAGAATTGGTATGTTTCTGTCCCATAGAGACTAAAAAGAGTGTCTGGTGCATAGAGGCTGGTCTGGAAATGACAGAGAGTAACTCAATACTGAGTTAGTGCCTATCACAGTGACCTGTGCTCCTGGGTTTTTGTAGGTGTGAAAATGCCAGTGAGAGCATAGCAAAGGCTTTTGTGCCCCCCTCAAGAATCAAATAAAAATCTTCCACTTTTGATGCTTTAAAGACGTTTGGCTTGCCCTATGACAATGAGCGCTGTTGCATTATATTAGGAATGGAGAAGCAGTATGACATGACTCTCTTAGCTGCGTTGTCCAAGAGAGCAAAGGTCATTATTCTTGATCTTCTTTTATAGATATGTTCGAGAAGGTCCAAGAGGTAAAACTCTCATTGGTCATTAAAGCAACACATCACCAACATTGGTTAAGTGGAACACCACCCGTTGACTGTTTTCCTAAGCACCACCTGCAAAGATTGTTGTCTTTTACCAAGGACTGTTTGGATTCTTCATTATGCTTTCTCAGGCCAGAGTGAGAAGCCTGTGTGACTTAGTTTCACACAGGCTCTGTTCCCTGATTGCTTTTTGCATTTAGCATCTACAGAGTGCATTGTATGGAAAGGTTTTCCTTCAGGAACACACTCACATTCCACCCACAATTTTTTTCACAGTTCAGAAGCTACAGTGCAGATAGATTTATGTATATAGTGCTCATTTTTCTGTTTGCACTGTATGATAGGGAAGCAGCATGGGAACACTTTTGGAAAAAGCAGCTCTTCAAGACTGCTTTAGCATGGGTCCTTTCCAAAGGGCACAGTCCTTCAGGAATGGGCTGCTCCAGTGTGGGTCCCACTGTGGAGCCACAGGTTCTGCCAGGAGCCTGTTGCAGCATGGGCTCTCTGTGGACTGCAGTGTGAGTATCTTCATCACCGTGGTCCTCCATGGACTGCAGGGCTACAGCCTGTTTCACCATGGTCTTCTCCACAGCCTGCAGGGGAATCTGCTTTGGTACCTGATGCACCTCCTCCTTCTCTGATATGAATGTCTACAGACTTGTTTCTCTCACATTTTTCTCACATCTCTCTCACACAGCTCCTACGCAGCATTTTTTACTTTTTCTTAAATATATTATCAAAGTGTTGCTGATGGACTCAGCTTTTGCCAGCAGGGGCCCCATTTTGAGACCTGATGCAACTGATTCTGTCCATCATGGGGACAGCTTTTGGTGTCTTATGACAAAAGTCAACCCTGTAGCTTTCCTGCTACTAAAACCTTACCAACTACACCAAATAAAAACTGCCCCGGGGAGGTATTTCAAATGTACAAAATCTGAAAAAGAGAAAGGTTGTTCTCAAAAAAGTATGACTTTTTACATTACTTGCAGACAGATTCTGGACATCAAAATTGTCTCTAAAGGGCTGCCAAGATGAGCAGGATCTGCAGGTCCTTTGAGTGTGTCAGGGAGGAAGTGCCATACAAAAGTGTGACTGCCCAGCCTGAACAGTGTTTGAAAGGCAGTTTGCTGCTCCACACCCTGGGATCTCAGCACACTGTTGTAACGAAATATCTGGAGTTGGAAGGGACCCACAAGGATCAATGGAGTCCAGCTCCTAAGCAGCACCATCCCCAAAAGTCACACCATGTGCCTGAGAGCAGTGTCCAAATGCTTCTTGAATTCTGGCAGATTTGTAGTGCTGTGCTCACTTCCCTGGGGAGCCTGTTCCTGTGGCCAACCACCCTCTGGGTGAAATACCTTTTCTAATATCCAACCTAAACCTCCCCTGACTCAGCTTCATGCCATTTCCCACGGTCCTGTCACCAGAGTGGAGAAATCAGTGCCTGCCCCTCTGCTTCCTCTTCTGAGAAGTTGTAACTGCAATGAGGTCTTTCCCTCTCAGGCTAAACAAGCCAAATAACCTCAGCCTCTCTGTGTATGGCTTCCCCTCCAGACCCTTTGCTGTCTTTGTGGCCCTCCTTTGGACACTCTCTAATAGCTTTTTGTCTTTTTTTACTGTGGCACCCAGAACTTCCTCCAGCACTCAAGGTGAGGCCACACCAGCCCAGAGCAGAGCGGGACAGTCCCCTCCCTTGCCCGGCTGTGATGTTGTGCCTGATGCCCCCCAGGACATGCTTTGCCCTCCAGGCTGCCAGGGCACTGCTGCCTCATGTTCAAATTGCCATCCACTGGGATCCTGATCTCCTCTCCATGGCTGTGACATAGAGTTATGTTGTGTACCTCTAACATGCTGGAGTCTGTTCTTCCTGAGTAGTAGCAGCAGCTGTGCACCAAGCTTCCTTAATGCAGTCTTTCAGAGCCCTTCTGTGTTGTTTGTGGAAGATACTTCAGTTCTTCTTGGTTCAATTTCCTTGTCTATGTATTTGCGAGTAGAAGAGAAAATTTGTGAATGTTTAAATGAGTGAATTCCCAGAAGGAAAACTGCTATACAGACAAAGGCTTAAGTTTAAATTCCTCAGGGAAGGCATTACTGCTTATTTGTAAAATGGGACTCAGTGTGAGCATTCTTCAGTAATAACAGCACTGACAATGGAAAATATATTTTAAAGTCTGTCAGTATTATCATTCAGTTCACCTTGTGGCAGCAGATTTCCAGCTTGAGCTGTGAACCTGAAAGCTGTTTTGCACAGATCTCTGCATGCAGAAAGAGTGGTTTGCAAGTCTGGGGCCACATATAGTTAGAAATGAGAGAACAGGTTTTGACAAAATTTGGAATAAATTGGTCATTTTTCATGGGTCTCAGCACGACTTAAATAGTTAAGTAGTATTGAAAATGTACTGCTAGCTGAAGAAATTACACAGAGCTAGTTCTCCTTTATATGAAAGGGAAATATAGAAAACAAATATGGGATTTTTTTGCCATATGTATCTTTTGAAATGATATATTCCACTGAGAACTCTAATTTTGTAAATGAAGTGCAGCTAGAATGAAATCTCCGTAAAAGTAGGCCCTTGGCAGGACAGAAAAAAATCTTTCCCTTTCTAGGGATACACTGACTCCTCAAAAGACTTTTGGCACCATTTCAAATTCAAAAATAATCTCCAATTTCCCATCCCTAAGTGATTAATAGCGATGAAGCCTGGCTCCACATTTCAGTATATTACATATCAGCCCATTTCAGGGTGAAAGATCAAGCTTTTAATCTGCCTCTGAGTGAGTGCCTTGGTGAGTCCCCTTCACTACAGGCAGCTGCCCATCGTGGAATACCCTTCCTGTGTGTCCACTTCAAGCAGAGGCTGCCAGTTGAAGTCTGGGAATGTTGGTGCTGGGAGGGGCACAGCTGTGGGGACAGTGCCCTCTGCATCTGTCCTCTCACCATGCTGGCAAAGGCTGGGGTTCCACCTGTCCACAGGGGAATGTCCAAAAAACTCCAAAGGGTTTGCTTCAGGCACATGACAGTGCCTTTTGTTACTTGGTTTGTTCCTTTGCTTCGGGGAGGTATTTTTTTAACTCTTTGTGGCTGCTCCAGGAACCAGCCTTGCAGCCCCCAATGCTGGGAAAGATAAGATCTTGGTTTCTTTTCTTAAGTGGAATTTTTAAAAACCTGTGGAAAGGGGGGGGGGGGAGGGGGGGGGTGGAAAGAAGGTGGAGAAATAGGTACCGGTGTGCATGCAGGGGCAGAGGTGATGTGGCACAGGTGGAGAGGGAGCCCATCACAAGGTGGTGGGTGGCAGGTGCACAGGGAGAGGCTGCCCTGCCCATCCTGCTTTGCTCTGCCAGGAGCCCGGCGCTGGAGCGGGTGGCCATGGAAACCCTTCAGCAGGGCTGCCAGCCAGAAAGCCAGAAAGCCTACCCCATCACTGGGGCCCACCGGCGAGTTGCTGGGGTTACTGGGGCAGCAGTGGGAGGGAGGGCCCCAGGCCTGCCAGGCTGCCCTCTTGATGCATGGCTTGATGCGCCTGAGGAAACACCCCAAAGCAGCCCAGCGGTTTTCTGAGTTAACAGAGTTTCCTTTGACCTTGGGTTTCAGACGTCCTTTCCAGGGTGCTAATGAGGAAGCACTAAAAGACTCCTGAGGAAGGAGGGGGAAGGGCTTCTCCTGGCCAGTGTTACTCTGGCACAGACTCGATGTCCTGCGGTAGATATTAATAGTTAACAGGCGGGTCTCTAAGCACCAAAAAAGACCCAGGGAAAAGCTGCCATGCTCCTCTGTGAAATTGGGATATTTTTTGTTAAAGAGACTTGGTAAACTGCCTTAGAATAACTGAAGTTTAACAAAGTGGAACTAATTTGCCTTCATTTTCCCAATCTTAAAAAAACAACTTTGAAATCAGAAGGATTTTTGAGGCAATGATATTCATTATAAGGAGTAAAGCATAAACCTAAATATAAAGAATTATAAACATAAAGAATTCAGTGTAATATAAAAAGTTGTAACTCTGCAGTCTGTGAGATGTTGAAGCATCTGCTAGAAAAGCAAAGGATGCAGGCCAGCTTTCTGTCAAGGCTGGAGGTCACCCCTCTTCTCAAGTGGGCAGCAGAACCCTTAACATAAGAGGCTGTCTTTTATATACCCACACTCTTCCAAACTCCTCAGCATGTCCTACCTTGCTTTGATTTCAAATGACATATTAAGGACTGGGTATAAATCCAGATCTCTACCTCTTCAAACACCACCGTTGTCACAGTTCTGATATTCAGAACTGAATATCAGTTCTGCTTTCTTTATTATAGTCTTTTAACCTGTTTTTATCTTCTTTTTTTATTTTTGTTTGTTTTTTCTTTGAGGACAACAATTTCAGAAGATAATTATTTTTACTTCCTGGGTTAATGCTATTCTATTTTTAGACCTTTTTTTTTCCCAAATGGAGCAGAACTGGTAGTTTCACTCTGCAGAAATAGTGTGAGTTTCAGTGATCAAAAATAAATCTTGTCATCTTTATTTATTCCTACACCAGGAAAGGGTATGTCAAATCTAGAGGATCAGTTCAGCATTTGGCTAACCAAGACCAGATCCTGACCAAATCCACCTTTTCCCACTACTGAAAACATGCTAAAATAACCTTATTTTAGTATAATTAAAATTATACACCTGTTTTTTAAATAAACTGGTATTCTACATTCCTGTTATGAACCATGTAATTATTACATATTTGTGTCATGGCTTTTAAAGACCTCAGAAAAGTCTGAACTCTTTTACCGTCTTCTTGTGCCCAAAGGTACTGCATGGGAGACAGTTTGTAGCTGGTCCCTGTTTCTAAGACCTACAGATCTGTGCAAGTAAAGTGCAGAAGATAAAACAGATACAGAGAATTGAAATGAGATGACCCAGCCTCACATGATCCAGCAGATAAGTAATGAAATTTGGTTCTTGTTATGCACAGGTCTGTACATTCCTGGTACATTGTACCTATTCCAATTCCTTAATAATAGTATGGCTTCAGTTCAAATCTTTCACTTCAGCATACTTTGTGTCTGAAGTTACTTGAAAAATATCTGATTGAAGTTTTAAGATGGAAACATCACATTAAGCACTGTCTGGACTGATTTTAACCTTTTCATGCAGGAGCACGGTGTCACAGCTGCACATACTATTGTGTGAGGGTGGTTTTACCCTGGAGAAATGTGTCTAATTACATACCATATTATCTTTTTCCTAGAGGTTTCCTATTAGGTGACTTATACGTCCTAATTCTACTGCTACAGAAGTGAGCAGGAATTTCCCCACTGATTTCAAAAGATTTAAAAATACTAAACTAAAGCCAAATCATGGAAGAGTTAGTGTGCCCTCAGCATGTACTGAAAGAAGTTGTAGGCACACAACATTAGATCCATTTGTCAGCACTAAATCTGAGGATTCACCATGGCTTCCACCACCACACAATGCAGCATTGACCCTTAGAATTCAGCACTAGTGCAAGGGGACAGCATCAC
This sequence comes from Pseudopodoces humilis, assembly GCF_049639895.1. Classification (NCBI taxonomy): domain Eukaryota; kingdom Metazoa; phylum Chordata; class Aves; order Passeriformes; family Paridae; genus Pseudopodoces; species Pseudopodoces humilis. Next base: position 69,814,784 of record NC_142201.1, read on the forward strand.
TGTACCATCCCTCATGCTGCAAAGGAAGGGACAGAAATTGTTCAACACTGGCTGAGAAGCATTACTGTGCTCAGGTGAACTTCCATTCTCGCCATGAATGGTTAAAGAAAGATCTTGACAATTTTATACCAGGGGTACAAAGAGCACTAAGGTGTGGACTGGGGTTAAAGCAATCAAGGAGGAAGTGAGTTTGGGGTTTTTTGCACTCACCTAAACCATTAGCACAACCTGTGAACAGAAAACCACTTTCTGATCTGTCACTGACTGGAAAGAACCTCTGGCTTTTGAAATGACAAGGCCCTCCTGCCATTTACCTGTTTAACTTAAGCTTTTGCAAGTTTCCTAGACAGACTTTGACAGAAACAACTCTTCCATATTTGCAATTTTTACCAAGATTTTAAATAAAGGATTAATGAGCTATTACTGTTTTTTAAACGTAAGTGTAATATAGATGTTAATAAATCAAAGAGTAGAAGCTTTTACAGATTACTGCAAGAAATATTGTGATCTATTAGAATTTACAACATTTGCCAGGCACACAATAAAACAACTCCTCATTGGTTATTAATTCTTGGGGAAAAGAAATGTAATGCCAAAGGTGCTCAGTAAATTGTTTTTCAGAATAAAACCAAAAGTGTCTCTTTTTAGCTGATTAAAACGGCTTTCTGAGGAGGAATTAAATCAGCAAGGAGGTTCAGAAGTGAAAGTTTCCTCTGAATTAAAGCGTGATAGTGATAGCTTTCAGGAGTAGCAAATACTTAATTAATATGGGACAGATGCCAGAGGCAGTTATTTCAAAAATAAACTTGAAAGTAAGCACAGGAATTCTCTGAAACAAAGCTTTTCTGTTGCCATTTTCTAAGAACATGTTGTCTCATTGGCCTTTTTGGTAGGCTGGCATCACAGAGGCATCATTCTAATTGTCATTTAATAGAAGCTGTATTTTATTTCATTCTAAATCACTTATATGAATCTCTCATCACCTAAGCCTGGCATTAAAGAGAATTCAAAATCAAACAAGTTACTCAAGAAAAAATTGTCCTTTGACAGAACTGGGGCTTCCAATGCATTTTAATTTTTCTTCAGACTGCATGATGTGGAGAAAGAGCCTTCTGTGTATTGACAGCTGATTTCTTATCAAACAATTTGCACCATAGTTGATGTAAAGGTTCAGGGTGAATCTGCACATTCAGTATACATAGTGATAAATGAATTTACATTTGCAAATACTGCAGAAGAGGGAGAGATGATGATAGAATAATGCCTTTGTAAAAATCAGATTTTCTCATGTAAATGTAGCAAGTACAAGTAGGCAAACAGTTCTGGCTCTTCATAGTGGTCATGCTAGAGCACTATATGGAAATTGCCAATAGTTGCATTTACTTTTTACTCATAAATATCTCATTCAAAATTGATTAAATATCAGAACTGTCCCTCAACAAGAACTCAATTAGCTATGTTATTTTCCTTACTTAACTAAACAAATTAATCCTAGATTCAGTGAGGAGAAGTGTTGCTACTAGCAAATGAGAAATGCAGTGGTGTAAATAGTGATCTGTAACATTCTACATTTTTAAATTCAAAATTAAAAATATAAAGGTTCATTAGTTCCCCTTACCTGGGTTTCCGATTGAGAAGGTATTGTGAAGAGGAACTTTTTTCTATGAATTTCATTATGTCTCATTTCTGTGTCATATAACAACAGAAAGCACCCTAATGATTCTAACTGCATCTGACACATACTATTGGCAGGAGCATATAATGGTGTCAGCAAAACCAGTCCTTATTCAGTCTTTCACAGGGTTTTCTGCTGTGCTCATTCTTCACAGCACACTCATGAGAGATACTGGAGCAGTTGTTTGGTTTTATAGATGGGTGACAGATTCGCAGGGGTACCAGGTGATAAGCCTAAAGTGTTTTGCAGTCATAAACACATGCTTCAGTTCTCTTGGTTCTACTCCTTCTCTGGAGCTGCCAATGCCTTTTCCCTAGTTTCATGGTGATGGAAGTTACAGGAACACACAAACCATGTGTCACCAGACCTCTTCACAGATATGCCCTTATTACAATGTCCTACTTTGTCATGGGATTACAAAACATCTTTGATGCAAGCCACTAATCAGAAATATGATATTGAAATAACATGGGAGAATATAGAAAAATGGATTAGTCTGTCCAGTACAGACTTTTTATAGATATCAGTTTGTACCGTATTGCTCAGCAGCACCAGTCATAATGTGAACGCTCTGCTGCCTCTTTAGAGAGGGAAAGGTTGAGCTGCAGTATTTTGGCTGCATAGGTTTCAGTTTGACAGTGCTCTGGCTTCATAGCATGTCTTTAATCCATGGGAAAGGTAGGAGCCAGGGGCAAGCTGCTGCTGGGAATGAGGAGGTATGATTTCAGTCCCTAATGCCCAGGAGCACCTGGAACCCATTTCCCAGCTGAACTCTTCTAACTTTTGCATGGGGTGGCAGGACCACTGCTCAGCCAAAGAAGGTTGATCAGGTGTAGCTTTTGGTACTTTTTAGGTAGTGGAAAACCTCCCTGTTTTCCTTTGAACAACGGGGAATCTTTGGCATCTATACTTTTAAGGAAGAAAATTTCAGATCATATCAGAAAGCCTGTGTTTAGGAATACAAAGAACTTCCCATCATCTCACTGTAGTTTTAGAGGCTTCTGATTTTTTCTTATCTACTTAAGACACCTATTAAAGAAAGTAATTGAGATGTTGTGTCTATCAGGACAGTAATAATTTTATTGTCTTCTAGGTAGCTGCTTATTTGTAATGAATTTGATTGTTTAACATCCTTTTTATTAAATACATAAGCTATAAATTAAACATATGCCAGTTTAAAATTCACTGATAAAATGAATACATTTTATTCAAAATAGTGCAATTTTTAATACAACGTATTTAGTATATGATTTTTCAAGAAAAATGTGAAATACTTTTCATGTGATATGCTTATCTCTTGATCTTCAGTGTTCTTTTGAAAAGAAGCATTAATTAACATATTCATTGATCTCTGCATCTGCACAGATGACAGAAGAGATATTCAGCCAGTGGGATCAGAATCTGACCTACAATAACCAGGTCATTTGCTTTTAGCTTAAGAATTTAGTTTTCTTTTTTTTAGTTTTATAATGTTCATGTAAGATAGCTTCGAGCACAGACTCATATATTTAATTTTAATTAAACAAGCAAACGTTCATACAGTTTTTGTTATGAATTTTAATTTCTGTTAGCCAGGTGTATATAGGATTCAATAGGACAGAGTTTTCCAATGAGATATCTATAATCCTTTTATCTTGGCATATATTAACATTGGCTTGATTATAATGTATGAATACATATCATTATGAGACATCTCTGCCTCACTACCAGGCACAATTATTTGGCTTTCTGTTCACATATATCACGTAATACTGGTAATGATTTTCAGTCCCTTGTTCCTCATTACTACACACTCTTTTTACCCCATATCTTAACATGTCAATGTTAATGCATTGTGATCTGTTTAGTGTGAAGTGATTCAAAGGAAACAGAATAAATTTCAAATATATTAACATGAAATACATTAAATATTTTCTTAGATTTAAATGGCTACTATTCATACCAGACACGTCTAAAAATCACTGACTGGTAGTGTGTTATTTATTTAGTTATCCATTCTGGATACCTAAGGATAGCTGCCTTTGATGTATCTAATCTGTCCATGGGTAGAACTAGAAGATTTTGATCTAGCTCACTTCCAGAAATTTTGATACCCATTAATATTTAGGATCAATCTTGTGGATGCCTTCAACTAACTTAATCACATACACTATCCTTTCTTATTCTGGCTACCTTTTGTGACTCTTCCTTAATGCAATTACTTCCTATATTTAGGCAAAGTCACAGTTTTTTTATGATGGCATCTGCAGATGTTATCTTTCCTTTGGGAATGTAACAGTATCCTTCTCCATCGTTCTCCTTAGCTTCAGAGAGACACCTGCAAGACTCCAACTCTCACAGGGTATGAAGGCAAATGGAGGAAAAAAATCTGTCTGCCCCACCTTCCTCACATAGGCAGAAGTTATAAATTCACCTCTCATTTCTTTTCTGAAAACTCTGAGGTGGACTAAGAGCAAGTCCCATACAACAGAAGGCAAAACTGGTCAGTATTCTGACTTTTCACCTTCATTGCTTCTTTATGCTTCTTTCAGAAAGGGGGATGAGTGTTGGTCTGTCACTTCCCTTCCTCTACCTTTGTGGAGCAGCTACATGTCCTCCTCTAGAACTCTTTGAGGACTTGGCCATGTAATTTTGTTGCAGGTTCTTCACCCTTTGCAGAGCAATGATACTGAGAAAAGGGGGCAGGAGACACAAAATCCAAGAGGATGCCAAGTTCCCACAGACCAGATGGCAGGCAGTTTGTAACAGCTCTAGGCGGCAGGAGAGGCACCAAGATGTCACCCAGTATGACTGGTGCAGACCCCAGAAAACCACTTCTGATTATTAGCACAATGGCAATGCTGAAAATTGGACTACTTGTTAAGTTCTGCACACTCAGCTAAGAGGGCAGAAGAAAGGCACCTTATTTTAGAAATGTACTTACCGCTTACAGGTTAGTCAAGTATTGCATGTTTAGAATTGGAAAATATATGTTTGACAATACTGCATATCTACAGATATATATTTTAGTTCTTCAACATGAAAATTCTAAATAATGCTTGAAAAAATGTACTAGTAATTCATTCAAATCAACTCAACAAAGCACAGCTAACGCTGCAGAGTGGGAATTCACAAGCAAGATGTTGAGCGTTGTGTGTGGCCTTGTGCCAGTCACTGGGGGATCGATCTCACATGTGACAGGCTGCCAGCCTAAGTAAGAAACATTGATCACTGCCCTCCAAGTGCTCTGGGAGCCAATTTCCTACCCAGCTCACAGACCACCCATCCAGTCTGTTTCTTGCCAGTTTGCCCAGGAGGAACTGTGGGAATGAAGTGGTATAACAGGCTGACCTCCTTCTTTCAGTAAAAAGTAAAAAAGTAATGCCAGAGCCTCTGGCAATCATGCTGTGCATGCAGCATGAAGGAAGAAGGGCTGTGCGGGGATTTCTCTTGGGGCAATGGGTGCAACTCCTGACAAATGCAGTAGCGTTCATATACTTTACATATGATTCCTCATATTGTGCTGCTCTTATGATCATTCTTGTGTGACAACTGAGCCATTGAGTTTTCATTCCACAAGTAAATAGTGTTTCATAAGCCTTTATACCAAATTTGCTCTTAAATGAATGATTAAATTGGCATCCAAATAAGAAACAGAAAAAAATCAAGTGGCTTAGGTAATTAATCGCTTGGAAAAATATTATTCAGATTTTCAATATTCAAGATCAATAAGGAAAAAGTTAAAATTATATGCACAGAGTAAGTTAAAATAATTTTTATATTTGAGAAAATTAATATTATTTGGGTGCATTTCATAATGTAAGAGGACTATTTTATTTTCTCTTCTGATTTTTTAAAGACAGGGTATATCATTATATGCCATATAAAAGAAAAAAACCCACAAGCTTTACTTTTTCTTTTCCATAGCTGCAAAGGCCTGTGAGTAGTATTCTCTTAATTAATATGCTTATGGTACAGACTAATGAGATCTTAGTCCTTTACTTAAGAACTTAATTTTACAGCCTTGGAGTATATCAGAGTTTATCTGACCTTCATTGCAAAAGAAATAGTAAGAATATATAACTTAGATTTCCCAAGTGATGCAGATTCATTTTCATGGGTTCTATAATAGTATATATATATATATATATATATATATATATATATCCCTAAATAGCAAGAAATATATTTACTATAAAATGCATGCTTATAAGCACTCAATTACTGATGAAGTTGCAATTAGAAATATGACAGATGAGGGACTAATTCCCCAGAAACAAGATTTCTTCCTTCTTCTTGTTATGAACATAGCATATGGAGGAAACAGATCTGAATATGCCAGATGAATAAATTAAGAAGTCTAAGATGAAATACAGCAGCTGGAAATGTAACTGGTGATAACTAAAGGCTAATTGGCTTCCATGAGCAATTTTCCACCTGGTTTTCTATTAGCCATATAGAAAGAGGAGCTAGAGAAATCTCATGGTGTGCATTTTCATTCTTAAATTCAATATGAACTGCTGTTCTACCTACATGGTAATTGGAAAATGACTGTCTCTTGTGAGTAAAAATATTAATGTGACTGATTTGCAAAAATCCTTTCATTTTTTTCCAAGCACTGACTTGGTTTTGTACATTCGTTGTTTTACTGGAGATGTGAGTAGCTCTAAATATAATAGGTATTTAAAATGAAGAGTCTACTTCTAAGAGTATTTTTGAATGCTAAAGCTCTTCCTCTGATACTCTTTGTCAATTCTGACTAGTCTGGTATAGCCTACTATAGCATTTCCCAATCAGCAGTTTCAGATTTTGTCCATAATCCCTGCAGCCTATGACCATTGCTTAGAACATCATATGCAATGGATAACAAGGTCTTTTTTTCCTGAAACAAGTCATTTAACGAGAAGTTAAACTTCTCACCTTATTACACACATCGCTATATATTACATAAAATAAAATAAAAAATATTGTTTTTTATACATATTTATTTCCTTCTGTATGTAGGATCCTTTGGTCCTTCAGTTTGTTTGTCATCACATAAGAGACTGGGTTCTGAATCCTCCCTTTTAAAGAGGACTGAGGCTATGAAGGTTTGGGATGAAACAACCTGATTACATTCAAAAGTAAAAGTCAGGAGATGGACACAAGGAATGAATGTCATCTTTCCTAACTTTAGATGCTCAGAAGGGAGCTGCTGTACTTTTACTGAAAAAAAAAAATAGGATTTGTTCCTTTCTTGAGTTTTTCTCTCTTTAGATGCTTCTGATGCTTGTCCTGTTGATAAGAATGGCTAGCTGTAATTAGCCATGTAAGTGTAGAAGTTGAGCTAAATAAATAATAAAAATGGAAGATGTGATGATTCACCTTCTGACTGTTTTTCTCCATTAACTGTCAGAGGAGTCACTGAGAGAGTGGTCAGTCACTGAACTGGAACAGGCTCTCCAGGGAAATGGGCATGGCACCAATCCTGTCAGAGTAACAGGAGTGTCTGGATGACACCCTTAGTGATATGAGTTAGCTTCAGGGAGTCCTGCAAGGAGCAGGGCATTGGACTTGATGATCTTTATCGGTCCTTTTCAACCTGAGAGATTTTATGATTCAAGGATTCTATGACTCTGCATGGCTAGCTTAGGTTTAGGCAGTAATATTTAGAAATCTCAAAGTCAGGGTGGGTGAATCACGCTATATATTGTCTAGGAAATCAGGGATATCTTTCCATTTTGAGAAGAGTGAGCAGAGACATAAGGCTGAGGTATTGCTTTCCAGTCTTGCATTGGATACTTACTTTTGGCTTTAATGAAATACTGACGTTTTACTTCTAACTCAATTAGAGTCCGCAGTTTTTACAAAATCAGTATGTTCCTAAGCATCGTCTTGCCCCTGGGAAAGTAGAAAATATTTGCTGAGAGGCTGATAATTTACAAAGTGATTGTCTTGCCTTTGTAGAGGTGATTTCACTATAACTCATGTCACAGATATTTAATTTTTTTCCCTGCATTCTTTTTTAAGGGAAACTGCCCTTAAGGACCAGCATCTAATGAACTCCTTAAGCTAAAATGTTACTCTTATTCCCCTATAGCAACTGTTTGTACTTTGGGATCATGGATAGGAAAGGGAAAATATTGACATGGGAATTCATGATACTTAAATGATCAAAGACACCTCCGTCTACAAGACAAGTCAAAGGAACAATATAATTTTCATTACTTTCCACAACAAAGGCTTTTTTAAAATAATGAAGTGAAGTTGTCTTTTTTAAAAGCAAAAAAACCCTCAAGCCCCTGTAATTGTCAAAGATATGGTATTCTGTTGCTTATTAATGAGACTTCTGTAGAACAAGTTCTTGCCAGGGTTGTTTTAAATCTTGATGTTCTGATTAAATTTTAATTTTATTACAGTAAAAGATGAAAAATTGACTATAACAATCAGAATTCGTGCAATACTGTCAATGCAGCAAATGCATTTACGCTAATGCCCGTAAGAGGTGTTACAAGATTTGGAAAAATAGCATGTAAACTATTAATAAATATTGCTGTAGTAGGAAGAGATAAGCCAAACCTAGCAGTAATGATAATAACAATCTCTGCCTGTATTTCTGAGAAGCATAGCTATTTAAAAGATTCTTTGACAGAAAGTATATGTAATTCATTTTATATAATTCTTTATCAAAAAAATATAGAAACCTTGAAACCTGAAATAGCTCAAACCCCAAAAATGTTGTACTTTTGTGAGATGCTTATATTTTGAAAACTGGTTATGGTAAAACAGTTTTGAAAATAACTAAGTGCTCTGCAGTTTAGGCATTAAAATAACTAGCCAAGGATATTTTGTTTTCTTTTATCTTCACATCTTTGCTGAGAGGAAGCAGAGTGATCTGAGGGATAAAAGGGAAACATAAAGTAACACTAAAATTAGCTATCACTTTTACAATGAGGGTAAAAATTGTCAACAAATATTCCTTAGCTGATCTTAGGTGTCAGAGTAAAAGAAAGAAAGAATAGATGTTCCTGCCAGAGATGTTGTCCTGAATGTTTAAATTTTGTGATTGATTTTATTGATATGGATTTGTATGTGCAATTGAGGTGCTTCTTTCTTTAACTCCTGATCATGAGACAAAAATGTTGACAAGTTCCTAGCTCAGGTGATTGATGTGCATGCTGGAGTGGGGGTTTCTGTGGAAAGCCACAGCTATTGCTAGGAGATGCCTTCTCTGGCTTCAGACTTTGAGGAACAAGGAGTCCCTCTACGTACTTTGGTTTTCAAGACCTCATGACAGCCATCGCTGGGGCAGCATAGCAGCAAATTTATGAAGGAATTAATTAATGAAAGGAAAAATTCTAAAAGCACGGCGAAGTTACGACTCTGAGACATACGGGTCGTATTTTTCCAAAAGTTATAACTGCGGGAAACCTTCAGGGAATGGCGGGGGCCAGGGCTCCCCGGCGTGGCAGGGCAGGGCCTGGCGGCTCCTCTGCAGTGCAAGCAGTGCACATCTCTGAGGGGAATGGGCTCATGGCCCCGGGGCTGTGGTGGGTGGGAAGTGGCTGTGGGGGTCCTGGTGGGGCCTGGAAGCTGTCCCACAGCCCCACTGGAGCATTCTGAGGGGAATGGGCTCATGGCCCCAGGGCTGTGGGTGGGAAGTGGCCGTGGGGGTCCCACAGGGCCTGTTGGTACCCACAGGTTCCCTGCAGCCTTAATGTAACCCCAGCACAAAGGAAGGAATTGGCCACAAAGAGTAGCAGGTTTTATTGGTGTTTGGTGAGTAGTTTTGATTTTATATCACGTTTCTTTTTTAAAATTATGGATTTTTTTAAAACACAGTGTTGTTGATGGTGTGCCTTAGTTTGGTATACCTCTGTTAGGCAAAAAACAAAGGCAGGAGGAGCGCTTATAATGGGGCTCTCCATTAATTAGGTCTATGACTTTCAACGCTGGAAAAATAGTGCTGTGTGTCAGTGTGAGGAAGGAGAAGGGGTGTTGCTGCTGGACACAAAATGAGTCACACGGACACAGCTCGAGGTGTGGTGAAAGAAAAAGAGCTTTATTTTATTTTCTCAGTATTTATAAGTTTCTGACCATGGCCAGGGATTGGATAGTCAGGTTAACACCTTCCCAACTGCACTGGCCGTGAGAGATGTCTATCAAAAGACATATATCAGAAAGAATGTATACATATCTATGATTACAGTCACTGTCCTGGGAAAGTTTTTAGAAACTATGTCAGCAAGATCGAAAAACTGAGTTTTCAGGGTGACAAAGGGGAATGCCTGGCACCCCATTGTCCCGGTGAGGCTGGCACAGGGATGGAGGCCTGGAAATGGTGGCTTGGCAGCCTGGTTGGGTCTGTCTGCAAAGCCCATGGAACAGCAGGAAAACCATGGTCTGGCTGCTCCCTGCAGTGTTGATTTTCATGGCTTTAAATGATTCTGAGTAACATGTTTCAGGAAGAAATTATTAGCAGCTAGGTGGTCAGATGTACTTTGCAGTATGGAAGCATGTGAGAAAGATGGTATGGGTTGCAGGGTAAAATTTCTGTAAAATAACAAACTATTTTATGAACAGTTCCACTGCCTGTTATTCTGACTTCTGTTTTTCAGGTAGAATATTTCTTGTACATGCAACAAATGCACTACATATGTTTGAGAATATATCAATGATGAGTGACAGATTCAAAATCCACTTCTCATTCAAAAGAAGACCAGCACCACTGATCTGGGTACTGAACATTGTGTTTTTCTGCTCTGAAAGTTGACTGGCATGCAGCAGCATATATATGTATATACAGTGAAGTATGCAAAAGAATACATATAATTACTTGTATTCGTAACCAATAAACCTCTGCTTTGCCCATATGGCTGAGGCTATAAAAGCAAGATAACTTGTGGAAAACATGTGAATACCATTTATTTCTTAAGCTAAATGCAGTTGTGTTTGACTGGTGTATGCTTTGCCATCTCTTGATGCTCTTTGTACTTTTCATGCAAAGAGTGAGAACAGCCAGGCAAGAAGTAGTGTGTTTTAAATACACAGATTTGTATTCTCTCTATCTCAGTATGGTATTTCTGCTTCTGCCTGAATAGGATGCTCAGTTTGAGAGACAGGTGGAGGCTAAATGGGATTGAAGAGACTTAGGAGTGTTTAATGTATATCTACAGCTATTTGCTTGGCAAAGATGATGACGTTCAATTCCATGCTAATTCCTTTGCAAAGCCAATAAAAGAGCAGAATTTTTTTTGATACAGAAACTGACTTAAAAGTCTAGCAGTGTAGACTGCTGTTGTGGGTTTTGCTTTTCTTTATTTTTCTTAACTGATATAATGTAAAACCTGCAACCTTATTCTCCTCCACAGTTAAATGCAAGAGTAGAAAATTTTAAGGACAAGAGGTGAAGGATTACTCAAGAGGGTGCCAGTATCCATTTGAGTGTATGATTTGATGAAGAACAGAGTAAAGCAGAAGATGAACAGTGGTGAGTAGTATTTTCTGTACTGAGAAGGGAGAATTTCCTTGGTGAAATAAAAATGTACCGAGAGATGACATCAGCTTGTGGAAAATATGTGCTCTCTGTAACTAAGATTGGTTGAAACGTAATTCATCTTTGACTGTAAAGAATGTAGAGAAAACAGAAAAAAAATATAGAATAAATTGATTTAGAGAAAACATAAAGAACTAACCACAAATTGTCATATTTGAAGCTTGTGAGAAAATTTTGATTTCTGTGGAACTGACTGAACAACTTATCTTGACTATAATGGAAACAAAGGTTTTTCAATTCTGTTTAAGAAAATAATGTCATTTGCTTCTGGAATCAGAACAAAAGGAAGCACAATAAGAGATGAAATTTGTATCTTCTGCAATGATAAACAGAACAGGACAAATTAATCTTTGACTGAGGTTAAGAAATGTGATTAGGCGTAATTTTGTTGAAATTCTGCTGCCTTGCCAAGGACGAGTTTTAGCAAACCCCTGAGGCAATAGTAAAATTACAATGTGCAGCTATTGCAGGCAGGGATTGAGGGTGCTCTTGCACAGATATGGTGTGCATAAATGATAAGCCATAATGTTTCAGAAGTGACAGTAGGCAATGATTTTAATTTACTTTTTTCTCAATTAACTTATATTTTGACATTCTGCTTAATCAAACTGAGTTTTATTTAACTTCTATCTACTGACAAATGACCTGCTTTCTTCCCTCTCCTGTTCTAGTAACATTCCCCCATAAAAGCAGATGGCTTAATGCACAGAAGCTCAGGGCCAGCAAAGCTGAATTAGCTTTGTCTATTAAATATTTTCAGAGAAAAGCAGTTACTGCTTAGCATATCAAAGGCAAAGAAATAATTTGCTTTCTAAATAAGGATTTCAACAATAACTACAGCCCTCCCGTTATAACTGTGCATATGGTTGCATATAAATCCATACTCTCTACCCAGTAACTGTGATGTCAATACCTTGATTCCATTAAGAAAGATGAGAGATGAGCAGGGCTGAAACAAATGAGGCAATTATAGTCTAAAATGCATTGTCTAGCAAATAATCACATGCTTGCCTGTAAGTTCTTCAAGGCAAGGATTGTCTTTTTGTTCCTGTACAGCATCTAGCACAAAGGGAGTCTGAGCCATGGCTAAACCTCTGAACACTACTGCAATAGAAATAATTATAAACCATAGTAAGGAGGATTATTTGTGTTTTGGAAAAGGCTATCAGTTAATTGTTCATCTAAATGTATTTAAAATTCCCTTCTCTGTTCTTTGTAATTTTTCTAATAACATCAAGATAAGGTTGCAAAGACTACTTATGAAACTGCTTGTAAGTGATCACTGAGAATAAGAGTATTTCTTTTAATACATCCAAAATGGAAACAGTGATTTGATGCTGGAATTTGCTTGATTTAGTGCAGTGATTCATTACCACTCTCTTTACAAGACTGGGGCTTCTATTATCCAAAACAATTTCAATATTTGAATAGTTGGCTTTATTACTCTTGATTTTATTGGTTTGGGTTTTTTTGTTGTTGTTTTTGGTTGGTTGTTCTGTTTTTAATTAATGGTACAAAATATTTGATGTTCAGCTTGAATTTAATAATTAAAAAATATAGTGACTGATCCATTAGCTTTTGCAGCTTTTCAGACAGTAGACATTTCTCAGCCTGCCCAGCTGAAATAATTTTCAGCTAATTGAAGATTTTTCTCACTCCATTTAGTTGTTTAATCCTGGCATATAGATCTTCCTAGTCAAACTGATCCTCAGAGGAGGCAAGCAGTGAAAATACTATTGAAACAAATAGAAAATCAGGTTCAAATAAGGTGAAGACAATTCAATGCTCAAATTGGAAGAGCTGGAACTGTTCTCCACTTGTCAGAAGAGAGTTTGATGGAAACAAAGAAGGAGCTTCCCCACACTACCCAGCAATGTGCTGGGAAGGAGCACTCCTCCTCAGAAAAGAAGCATAGCCACATAAGGATAGCTGATTAACTCTTGGATAATCGTGTCTCTGTAACTGCCAAACTACAGTTGGTTGTATGCTGCTACTCAGCAGATGCTGAAATATTGCTTGGACAGCAATTAAACATGGTACTAATAATAGACTGGAATAGGACTAGTTCCTTTTGAAAGTGTTTTTTGGTGTATATTTTTTATTTTTTTTCCTTCCATTTAGAGAAGTTAGGGAAGTTAAAATCGCGTAGACATCCCTAAGAAGATCTCACATGTCAAATACATTGTTTCTGCCAAAAGAAATCTTGTGCATCCAGCTTCTTTGTTATCTGGTATTGACCTAGACAAGGCTTCTTGTGAGAAGGAATACCCATCATATATCAGCAGAAATTTCCTATTAACTAATTAACCAAACTGCTCTATTTGTCTGGGGAGAATGTTGGTATACCTTGCTTCAGTAGAACTGCAGGATCTGCACTTGAGTTCTGCTTTTGCTACCTTTTACAGTAACTTCGTTGTGCTGTAGAGAGCTTGTTCCTCATTGCTTTTCCCTGGTAACAGCAGTAACTTCCCCACTAATTTGAAATTAGTTTAGGTCTGGGGTGACATTTTCAGTCTATCAGATCAGGAAATGTATCCCTCCTTAGGTGGAGAACTGCATGAGAACTTCAAGGATTGTAGTGCTTGTTTGTTTCAGTGTTGCTAGTTAAAAAAAAATAATTAAATGACATGGTGGGAATTGTAAAAATTATTTCAGAAGCAACTGAAACCTGACTTTATCAGTCTTATACTTGTATTTTTTCTACTTTATTTATTTGCCTTATTCAGGGATGACAGAACTGTGCTTTGAGTAGACACAGAGGCTGCAGGATAGGAGGTTGCTTGCATTAGTAATCCTGTTATTGGACTGAATTTCATTAGCCTGTATTGTAGATCCTGAATAGAACTGAAAACATTTTCATGTTTTTCTTATCTTATGGAGAAGATGTGTATCTTGGTGAAATACTCAGTTTTAGTTTACTCCAGATATAAGACTTTAAAACAAATTTCTGTAAAGATGTTGAAACACTATTGGTGATGTATATGTGTCTCATTCATCAACTTCCCATTCAAGAATAAAATTTATTATGTCAGGGCTGGGTTGTTTTGAAGGAAATCACACTTTAATTAAATAGTTTCTGCTAGTTCAAAGTAGAGATCCTGAATATACCATCTGTTACAATATCTGTATATAAAAATTAAACTCACTAATTACTCTGTGCCAGTTGGGTGGGTATGGTATCAGAACTGAATTAGATTTAATAAATTTAGAAAACTGTATACTTTTAAGATAAGAAAATCTTCAGTATAAGAAACTAGGAACTGGTATGAATAATAACAAAATTGTTTTTCTCCTGTAAAAGGCTGGTTTTTTAGTATTGCCTAAAAGGTATCTTTTCAGCAAGTTTGATAATACAAGTCTCCACAGAAGACTGACAGTGTGGGATGTCTCCTGGCCTGTGTAGTAGTCTGTGGTGAACAATTTAAGAATGAATATTCATAGTATTTTTGTTACCTTCTGGCATATTTTGTTACACTGTCCATATGGATCCCAAAACTGGGTTAACCATCTGAAAGGGGTTTAATTATCTGAAAATTAATTAAGAGCTCTCTAGTCATGCATGTACTGTATGTTTTCACTGGACTAAATTTACTGATAAAAACAGGCCTATTAGGATAATTACTAGGTTCTGTAAGGAAAGCAGTTATAAACAACATTTTCCTGATGCAAGACTCATGAAATTGTACTGCACTATTTAAATTCACAGCCTAAACTCAGTCTAAAACAGGTAACTGTTTTGCTTGGAGAGAAAGAGAAACATATGGTACATATCTGGCAGCAGATGTGCCAGTGCCATGGTGATTTTATCAATAGAAATGTAGGCTGCTAGGAAAATTAGGTACCTCAAAGGGCAGTGGGGAATGGATAATATCTGAGAAAAAATGACTTTGAGAATATAAGTGATGCCTAAAATTTGAACTAATAGCCTTAAATACATAATAGGAAGAAAAGAAAAAAAGCCTTACATAAAGTTCCTTAGTTTCTGTGGTAAAACACATATATAAAAGCCTTCAGTTCAGGGAAAGAAGACTGAGGAGTTGTGTGTTAACAAGTAACAGTGATGTTAGTGTGGCAAAAAGGACTCCATCTGGATGCTGGACTTGGGCTTCCCTTCCTCTGTGTCAGCAATACAGCTCAGGAGTCTGTTGTGCCAGAAAAAGTTTGCATGCCTACTATTTGATTCCTCATTTCTCAACTTTATAAAATTCTCCCTTTGCTATATTCCTGCTCTTTAAAATATGAACTCACACATTCAGAGGGATTGTGTGGATATCTTTTTTGTTGTTGTTGTTGTTGTTGTTAATTTATCCTACAGAGATGTAGTGATATTCTGTTGAGTCATCTCTGTGGTTTAAACTTTGATTCTGAAAACACGTGCTGTGTCGACCTCCATATGCAGCGTTTATGGAGTAAATGATACTAGTAGTATGTTGCTAGCTCTTGTTGAACACTTTTAAATCATGGGATTCTTAATAATGTCTGAAACAGTTGTATTACTGGCAGGGAAATCTAGTATCAGCTCCATATCCTATAATTTGGAGCTTTCTGGTTGTTACAGATATTTTCATCTTGACCTTTTCTCCTTTTTTTCCCCTTCTTAAGTCTTTCCATTCTGGGAACACAGGCCCTTTTACTCTTTGGGTGTTTGACTCCCTCTGCCACCTTCACCCAATTATTTTATTCTGTTCCTGTAACTCCTTGCTTTTCTCATCACTTTATGCTCAATCCAGCTTTTCTCAGTTCATTCATAAAGATGAGTTATAAGAATACAGGAGAGCGTGTCCTCACTTCTGTACATCACCAAATCCTATGCCTGGGGCCAGACAATCCACTAATCCTTAATTTCAAATCTATGCTCCAAAAAAAGAGCTGCTAGAGATTCTTAATGAGAGCTCTTGAGAACACTTTACCATTTTCCATGGTCTCAGTTTGAAAAAAAAGATGAACTGTTTTGATTAAAACTTCCCACCAAAAATTTCAGGTGAAGACAGGCCTCCTGTGTGGGAGCTCTCAGCCTCAGCAGCTGCTCATCTGGCAAACACTGAAGCCCTGGAGACAGCTTCCAGGATAGGCAGTATCACAGACATCAGTTCTAGCTGCCAGCCTCATAGCTCTTGCCTGTGGTAAAAAGTATTGCTTCCGCCACTCTAGCAGGTGCAGCCGTGTGGAGCGCACTTCTGTAGGGTAAAGGATGTTCATATGAGAACAGCTCTGGCCTTTGCTACTCAAATTGAAAATGTCTCAGAGCAGTGTTAGTCAGAGAACACTTAACTCCAGTGCTGGGAAGTGTGCAAGCAGCCCTCTGTGAGCAAAAATAATTGTATGGGTCATTATTTTGTTTTACAAAAGGCTAAGACAAAAAGAGGCATTTCTAGGTACCTGGTTTAGGCAACTCAGAAATCTAACCTCTCTTAACCTGAACTCTCAGAATTATTAATTCGAGCCAAATTGTGCCACATAATTATGTTAGCTATTCCCTGTGGTGCAGCACTGTCTGCAAAAGACATTGATCACATGAGTGCAGCAGTTTGAAGCAATTATGACCTGTATTGAAAATTGTTGAAGCTTAACTAATTATCTAGCAAAAATTCAAAAGGAAAAAGCTCCTCCTCCAACTCTACATTCCTTTCCTTCCTAGTGAAATCATGGGTATTTGAATCACTGTAAGTTTTGCTACTGATTTCTGCAAATACAGAGAATAATCATGAGTATTTACTGCCGTCTACCTCTTTTCATTTGGCTGGAAAATTATATTTTGCAGTGATTCTTTGATAAGGCAATGAAAACTTCGGTTTCCATTTCCCTTCAAGTGCCAGGGGAAGTTCTTCTGTGTAACTATTGCTTAACTTGGCATTTGTGGGGTAGATGTTGATGTCTTTCCTGAGTTTCAAAGCAGGTGGAGAAACTAAGAGTGACTTTTTTCTTTTGATCACAGATACGGTGAAAGTTAGGTGACATTTTCACTCACTGTCTTAGAGCCTAACATTGCATGTTTTTCTTCCTTCCACTTTTGTGCATATAAAAGTAATTTAGAAATTGCCAAGTGGACAAAAACAACTGCACTGGAGATTTTTCTTGCAAATAAAATTGTGATAATTTTATTTGAATTCTGCTGGTTTATCACTGGCAGTGACTACACAGTACAGTAACTACAGATAAATGGAAGACTTTTTTTCCTCCATAAATACTTGAAAAACAAATTATTATCTTCATTTGACTGGTGACAACTTCTTTGCTCTCAACTGTTTATATAGATAGTAAGATTTATACCTTTGAGGCAGATCAAAAACAATTTTCAGATTGCTTGTTCAGCTGTGGTTTTTACCATTTGAATCTCTATTGAAACGTTAGGGGAAATCATTGTGCTGTTATAGTGCTAAAGTTTCAATAACAAGTAACTGGAAGATATTTTTTCAGTTTATTACAGGGATAGAAGCAGATTTATATCAAATCTTGTTTAAAAATACTTTTAGGAAAAAAAATCCTTTTGTAAATATTTTTAAAGGGGGAAAAGAGAGAAATAATGTTCATTTTTACCTGAATAAAATCTGATTGTCCTTTTCTCAAGGGTTTTAAACACCTAACACAGGGTATTGTGTGCTGATAGAAGCTGTTACTCTCATGAAAGAAAACCAATACACATGCACTAATGCACTCCAAACCATCAAGTTTATACCTGAGCAGTTAAGCACATTTTGTTTGCTCCCATGCTGCCCCAGAAGAATTTTCAGTGCCATGAGCCCCACTGAGTGGTTCTAGGTCATGCACACACTTACGGATTGAATGAATGAGTTTTTCCTCCGCTTGGTTTTTGTATAACCTGCAGGTGTTGCTGTGAAGGGAGGTTTTGTATCAGCTACAGCTGCTTTATTACATACCACAGAGGTGTGTTCCATCACTAGAGGTTTCTCATCCCATCTCTAGCATCCTGGCTAATTTGAAATACAAAATTGGCATGCAGTAATGGGCTTAAATATGCTAATTTACAATTGGTTGAACAAAATTAGTTTAGATTAAGACATACCTTATTCAAAGCTTTTGATTTTTAAAACTTTATGCACACTATTTTGGCACATTTTCTGCTCAATGTCGTGCTTCACCAGGCACAGGGATGAGCAGAGGGTTGTTGAGCTCCTCTCCAGCGCCAGCACACCGCTAGCACACAGGGTCACGGTGATAGGGGTGGGAGCAGGGGCCCAGCTGCCTGCTGACCCAAATCCTTTGAATCCAGGAGCTGCATCCTCCTTCCCCTGACCTCAGGAAGGGACCTGACAGATTTCAATGCTGTGTGGCTTGTGGAAAAGACAGCATATTCCTCATCCTTCTCCAGGGAAGAGTTGGGCATGCCATGTCATAGGACATTTGGAAAAACTTCTTGTGTTTTGAAAGCTGGATCTAGCTATATGTTAGCTTGGAAAATATGCTGGAAAGCACTTGGTGGTTTATTTAACACATTATTGGTGGTGGACTGCCTGCTCAGCTTGTTATATAGATGTTCTCCTGCATGCAGAGCCCATTAAGATCAATCAAGGTCATGTGAGCAGTTTGCTGTGAGAAGATGTGACCAGTGTTCATATGACATTTGTTGCTGCCCCCATTCTGCTCACTCTGAAACATGGCAAAGCAGATCGTGCTTGCCAAAGAAAAATCCATTGCAGGAATGGGAGCATGCAGCATAACCTAGACACACCACACCTGTTGTCGATGAAGAAACCCATAGGGCATAATGTGGAGGATCACAACCACTTGCCTCTAGGAATTTTGATTTTATAAAAAAAATGTACTATGAGGGGTGGTGGTGCTCTTTCCACAGCCCATGCACCATGTACACCACAGACAAATACAAGCTGGTAAATTTTAAATTATGTCCTTTAAACTTGCTAGCACTTTTCTATCTCCCTTTTTGTGACTGAAGTACTTTTCATATCAGAAAAGCTCACAAGAGTGCTAAATTCAACTTCTTTAAAGGCTAATAAAGCAAGTGCATGCTTGCTTGGTTCTAGTGCCTGTCAGACCAGCTTCAGCACTACTGTAGAAATAGATTAGCACTGCTACAATAACTCTTTCAGCTCATTGGTAGATTATTAGGTATGCTCTCTATAAAAAAAATTACCTCACTGCAGTAAGAGATCTGAACCTAAAATAATTAGATGACATTATGTACAGGCTGACGTCCCATCTTACTGTAAGCCAACACTCCCTTGGAAGAAGACTATACCTTGCAACAGAGCTTCCCATCAGCTCTCTTCCCAACCTTGGATGTAGAGATCTTCTGTCCTAGGATATGATGATATACCTCATCCAGAGTGCCAAATTATGATTGTAGAAATTAAATGAAACAAGAAATAAGCAGCAGAATTAATTCATATAGTTAATTGATAAAAAAGCCCCAGAAATCTCCAGTGAAATATATGGAAATACATATATATATATATATTTATACACATATATCTATATACATACATATATATACATACATACATATATATATATACATATATATACACATACATATATATCTATGTAAAGCCGGTTTGATCTCTCAAACTTAGGTAAGGTATGAAAAATGCCTTGAGAAATTAGTAGGGGAACTAAAATTCACAACTTTAGTGTGTAGTAAAACTCATGGACTCAGTAGGAAAATTAATTGGATTTCTTTCCTCCATTCAATATCCTCTATTAAGAGCTCATGGTTCTGAAACCAGTAATCACTGATTTCTGTTCCCACAGAGCATAAAATATTATCACTATGTTTCTGCTAACATTCTCTTCAGCTCCCTTGCTCCCAACTGTCCTTTTCCTTGATTCAATGACTAATTCAATTACACTAAAGTCAGTGCAATGATTCATACTCTTAATTTTGCTTGGAGATTTAGAACTGAAAAAGGGTTTATGTGCTTGAGAGTTCCTAAGTTTTTTCAGCTTTGTCAATCAGAGTTGCATTTATACACAGTCTTGTTTATCTCCTTATGACTATTGCAAACCACTAGAAGATTGCATTACAAATACAAAACATCATTGGCTCAAAAAAATGGCGTATGCCAACTGAAATTACTGAGACCACACTTTTTCTCTGAGTCTTGTTTCAGTAGCTTTATTTTTGATTAAACACCAGAAAGTAGTTTGACTGTAGACCTGATATGGCAGCTGGGAGGTTGCAGTGCAGAGAGCATCAAGTCTGGCATGTGGTGAATTAGCCTTAATTATTCAGTCATGAGTGGCTTTCTCTCTTCCTCCTTCTGCCCTCCCTTGGCTTTGCTGGTTCCATTGTTTATTGGTGTCTGTTACAGTCCAGTCTGCCTGTGACTGGTACAGATAAGCTGAGCTGCTGGATCACAGACAGGGAGCCATAGATAGGGGGTGAGGAACAGCTCTGCTATTGTCCCTTTACTAGAAATTAATTATAGTGATACAAAAGAATAGAAACTGTTCAACAGTTTTAATGTTCAGTGATCTGTGTGATAGCTTTAACCTAAAGAAGATTCAGCAATTACAGTGAAATGATAATTTCTGATTGACATATTCTATATTTATATTTCTAAACTTTACATAAGATTTGTCTAAGGTTTACCATTCCTTAATGGTAAAGAAATGTGGTGTAAATGTCAAAATTATTAAAACTGCAAAAATAAAGTGGCAGACTAGCTAAGATCCTATACTGTATTCAATGAGACTTTGCCTGAACTGCAGAAGCTGTATTTAGCTGTATCAGATGATATTCATGCTTCCTTCATTAAAGCTCCAAGATATATTTGATATTCTCAGGTTATTTTCTTAATTTTCCCCATGTGGGATAAAAATGAACGTTAATTTGCATAGTGCTGAGTTAAAGCCTGGAGCTAAAAATCCTGCTGTGGTTCTTCAGTTAGCACAAGTGTAAAGCTGAGAGGTGCTACTCATAACTTTGGGTTTATCGGTCTGATGGCACATCTGTACCAGTGAATGGAATGGGACAGGACTCCCTGTCTGCAGGGCGACCAGTGAGACTCAGCTTGCATTCCTGCAACTAACCCTCCAGCCCCCTTCCCAAGCCTGGATCTTCATTCACAGTGCTTATTGGGCATTATTACTCTGCTGCCTTCGCTTGGTGTGGTGAAAGTGGGAGCTGGCTTAGACCAAAATCACTCCCCTTAACTTGCTGGTGCTGTGCATGCCAGTGCAGTTTTGAAGGTGTTTTAACCAGAGCTTCTTGCTTCTGCTTTTTGCTAAGAAGAGGAGGAAGAAGAAAACAATAAATATTAATATTTTAGATGATTTTCAGAACAGGGAAAATCCTATCCTGTTAATGCATTAATCTAGTCCAATAATAAATGTCAGCATTTTTATTTATTATCAGGTACAGCAAAGCAAATGTCGGTGTAGTGAACAGCTACACAGCATCAAATGTTATTCATTCACACATAGTTTAATTCTTGATGGCTTTTTTAGTTGGAAGTAAGAGAACAGGTAATGTCATTGTTTTGCAAAAATCCACTTAGATTGGCCTTTTGTCATTTTTTCATTTTTTTTCCAAAAACCACCCAAAATCCCAAAGTCACCCTGCAAAAATGGATAGTCTAAAATAGTTGAATGGATGACCTGACTAACCTTGCAGAATGGATATATTATTATAAATTGACTAGATAATTTGGCATCTTTATTTGTTGTGAACTTGACCTAACACAAATTGTATCTTAGATCCAGGCAAACTAGGATGTAGTTTCTGAAACCTCAAGTGCGTGATATTTGTCTAATGCATTATGAAAATGTTAGTAACTGATCTCAGCAATATTGTTTTACCCATTGTGTGCTGACTTCAGCATTCCAATATGGGACCTATTCAGGCATTGATGGTTACATCTCATTGATTTTCAAGCCTCCTATTCTTCAGGAAAACATTCTTAAAATCTGAAATAATCTCTCTGGATAAATAATAAATAATCTGATTTCTTTGGTCTTCTAAAGCAAACCTTGATAAAGAGAAAAATCAGTCACTGGCAGCAGATGGGATGATATGTCTAATATAGCTCTGCTTTCTCTTTTTTCTGTGATTAAGTTGTATGTAGACCTTTTGAATATACAGTTTTCCATATAAAAAGCTGCTATTAAGGCCATGAAGAGATTTTCAGGGATTAGCAAGTGCTGCCTGCAACTTTCTGCATTATTTAATACACTGGTCCTATTTCAGTACATTGACTAGTTTCTTTTGTCTCTTTCCAGAGTTTCTCCATGAAAGCCTTGAGTACTCCTGACTTGGTGAGAAGAGTAATTTTTTTTCCCATGTGATACTTATCCTATTGATTTTAACAGAAGCACACTTTTACTGAACTTGAAGATATGCAGAATGTGTCTCATGAGCAGTGAATTTGCTCAGTCTTGGCATCTTCATTCTTAGGAGGCTTTTGAAAATGTAAATTAGAGACCAAGCCTACAGAGTCAGAAATTTTAGAGCACATGCTAATTGCAGAAATCTGAGATGGTTGCTCTGAATGGTAGGTTGTCAGTCAGGTTTGCATTAATGTGAGCTCTGAGGATTTGTATTGCTAGCTTAGAGTAACTCAAGAGGAAGCACAAATCTTTTATCTCACAGGGATGGCAGAGCTAACTCCCAACTCTATCCACTTGCCCCTGAAGGTCTTTTGATATTGTGATCATGTTAGCATAATTCAACAACTTTAAAAATTAATTCAATGCAGATCAGTTAGAAACTGAAATGGTGTTTCTCACACTGCAAAATTACAGCATTACACAGCAATCTAAATTACTGGGAAGATATGGGGCAATCCAAGTGTTTTTAGGCTTTTTCTGATTACAGGATTTTTGAATCAATAAATTCTCATATAAAAATATTGACAAACTAAACAACACCTCAATATCCTGCAGCTAGTATTTCCATTTTAAGCTGTAGGGGTTTAATAAATATATTTATATAGAGGTGTGGGGATGTTTCCTAAGCAAGTAATAACTCTCCAGTTAAATAAAGTTCATCTTTTAGATAAATTAAATATGTTCAGAGAGTTGCATTTGAAGCAGTATTTTTTTTGGTGTTCACTAGAAGGGAAAACATGGTCCGATAGAAGAGTAAATGAGTTGAGAGACGTGGTGCTGTATTCAATGCTTCCAACAGGCACAGAAATCACTCAGTAGAGGTCTTTGTATTTCTGTCTTACAGCGTGGTTCAAGAAACTCAGGATGTCATGTCTTTACAGTGACAGGAGTGTCTGAAGGATTCTTTGTCTGTCCTGCAGGTGGAAGCAGCAGGAGCTGTGTTGCTGCAGTGCTGGCTCTTGCTGAGGCAGCTCAGCTCTCTCACAGACCACTACACAAGCCAAACTCACTGCCTTGCTTGCAAGTTTTTAAGGCTGACTTGTTGGTCTTGAATATATTGTTTTATTATCATGACAAGGAGGTTTTAAGAACTGTGTATTGACATAAAGACAGGGTATTCTTACCAGCAGATGGCAAGTGAAGAGTTGTAGTGTAGCTGGTTTGCCTTTGCAAAGAAATAGAGGTGTGGAAATTTCTGGGAAAATTATAGTAGTGGGCAACAGCAGGGAGAATTCTAGGCCTGATTCAGAGCAGACTGCAAAAATGTTCTCAGCATCCTTGCCATGGTCTTTGAAGAATTACAAAACCAAGAAGAAGATAAAGCAGTCTGATTTAAATCATACAGGGAAATGCTCAAGCAGGTTTGGGAATTCTGCTCTTTCTGACTCTGCAGGATTATAATAAACCTTTCTACCAAATTTCTTTCTTAAGCCTGCCTCTTGTAATGAAGACAAAGAACACAGTGGTTGGTAGCACAACAGACATCATATGTCTGTAATGATGACTTAAACAAGCTCTGGGAAGCAACAGCACAAAACATCTGCTGATGGAGGGAAGAAGGGGATGTCTCTCGCATACAGCACATGTACTAAATAGTTTCACTGTCTTGTACCAGGAATGTTTTCACAGAGTTAGGTTCTGTGACAAGAATTCTTTCACCAGCTCAGTGACTTCCTTTGTGTAAGACTGCAGAGTAAGGTCTTCCAAAACTAATTTGGCCAAACTGTAAGCCATATGAACTTTGTCTTCATTGTGTCTTGCCCTGCCTGAAACTTCTAAGTACCAGCATGTGATTTTACTTTGTCACAGCAGTAGCACATGCAAGATTTTGTGCCCTGGAGTGAGAGCTGGGAAAGGTACTAATGTGTGTGGAATTACACAGTATAGGAGAGAGATCTAGAGATGACTGCTATGCACAGTTGGTGAGAGCAAATGTAACAGCAGCAGAGAGCGTCAAAGGATCTTTAATGTTGAGAGTGTATTTTTGTTTTTGCCTTGTGAGACTGTCACTGCCAGCTGAGCTGCACAGTGGGGATGAAAATAGCACGTGTATGCGTATTTGGAGCAGCTGTATTTAGGATGTCATCTTTAAGTCAAACCTTGTCTTCTTGTATCTAGTAAGAGTAGTTATGCAACCACTGCAGGAATGGAAAGGGGCACAAGACAGGAAATGTTTCTGATGAGGATAAAAAGTGAATTGAGCTGGTGGAGAGTTCTTCTGGCTTATAAGAAAAGTGAAGATGAGATCCTTCCAGCATCATGCTGATGCTGAAAAATATGTGCAGGAAAGAAAAATGAGAAGTTGGAAGAAGCAGACATCAAAACAGGGAGAAGGAGGAGACACAAGGCAAGCTGGGGGTATAAATAAAGCCTGGAAAGATGGCCCAGTGTACATTAGGAAAGAACAGCACGGGAAAGGTGAAGCAAGATGGAAGAACTTTGGGTTGGACTGGGCTGAGAAATTAGTAAGAAATTAGAAATAAGATTTAACACGGTTTGCACGTTGCTCTGTTTATGTGAATATCTGGGTAGTGAACTCTTCCACAACAGTCACTATCTTATTACACAGCAATAAATGCTGTCCCACCTACACATTTCCTAGCTGTTGCTAACACAGAGGACACTGTGTACACCTTTGACCAAAAGCCACAGCAGCTCTTGCAGATAATCACCTCAATCCTCCACTTCCAGGTATCAATTATCTAGTGAGGACAGTAAAGTTGATTTTCATCCAGTCTTTGTAGTTTTGTGGGTAGTTCAAGCTACTCCAGGCACTTCAGCATTTCCAGCAAATGGGTTCTACACTAAGGATGGACAATAAGTTGCTACCAGAATAATTTATACTTGTATCCCTGTCTGAAAATTTGTAGTACTTTGGGGACTGATGCAATCACTCAAGTTCTTTTATTCAGCCTGTAATTAACAACAACTTTCTTTTGCTGATCAAATTGGTCCCAGGGACATCTGGACAATCATGAGACAGATTTCTTCTCTGTAAATATTTAGGCAGATCTTCATTTACGTGATCACATATGTTTGTTGTACATTTTTATAAATGTACTAGCTATGCCCCTGAACTCTAATATGTTTACTGGTCTGTTACCCTTATTGTACTTACACTTTAATGAATGAGATAAACTGCACTAAAGGTATCTTGTTTAAACTTCTAATAGCTCTTTGATGGCCTGCAGACATCTTGATCATTAGTCCATTACCTATCTACTTGTCAGTTAACAATCCCAAGTCATTCAGCTGCACAATTTTGGTAATTCTGAACACAAGCTTCGTGTGCCTAGGGCCTGCTTTAACACTATTGTAATAAACAATTGTAAGCCCCAGACTTAGTCCTCGAGCTGGAACAAACCATAATCATATGCCAGGGGCCAGTGTCTGGTAATATATTTAAAATGTTATCAAGTTTTAGGAAACTACAGATTTTTTTTTTGTTTCTTTCTTTTTAAAAGAAATTTAGAATTCTTAATATTTTTTTGACTGAAAAATGTTTCCAGAAACCCTTTTCTACTACTGACAGTAGAAAAAGTGATATTAGAGCAAGCAGGATAAAAACCTTTCCCAAAGTAATAGAAATAATTTGTTCAAATAAGAGTTAACATTTCTGTTGATTATAGTTCAGCTGATATGAAATAAATGTGCTTTGACATATTAATTCTCCATAGGGTCACAGTCATCTTTCTAACATATACACTGTCATTTACTTAATTCAGCTGCTAGTGGCATTATTAACTTTCTAAGAACATTACACCAGATGTCTGGTTTCAGAATAGAGCTGTTTTGACACACAGGTTCCCTCTTGCACATGCTGTGGAAGGAAGGCATAAAGCCTTGCAGGCAAGGAACTGAGCTGAGTGGTGGAAGGTGTCTGGGTTGCCCTCCTATAGCTGCTACAAACTTCCTCTATGGCCAGAGGCAAGGAGTTTTGTCAAAAAGCACAAGTCTACACCTCACCGAATCCTCTTTTCCCAGTGGGTCTCTGTCCCTTCAGCAACATGACAGCATAGCTCATGGGTGTTCTTTTGGAAATGCACGAACAGGAGACCTTCTGCTCAGTCTGTTGAAGCTCTTGGCCTTGAGTTAAACATCATAGCACCACAGCAGAAAGGCATTGTACAGGAAAGAATCCTGATTTCTAAAAGGGTTTCAGAAAGAAGTGGGGGGGAAACTCAAAGCTGCAAAGTGGATCATTTTAGCTCCTCTACAAAGGAGCAGTAGGGAGAGGGACAAAACCCTAGTCTGTGATGCCTGTTGTTACTGAGCTCACTTTAACAGCTTCCCAGTCAATGAATGACTTGTTCCCTCTCATTTGAATTGTCATACATATTTGGTTTTTATATAGAGGACTGGTTTTGTATGATCTTCTGTCTTAGTTTAGGGCAAATTAGGAAGGAAAACTCCAAATGGGGATTTCCCCAGGGAAATGCCCCTCCCCACTAACTGGTCCGGGAAAAGAAAAAAAATTCCTTAGAGAGAAGTGGAAAAAGCTGTTTATTTAACAGAAATTGAGTAATATTAAATAATAAAACCTCTTGCTGTTCGATGGGATGGCAAGTCTAGGAAGAAAAGTCCTTTTCATGTGGTGTAGCTCAGCTCGCTCAGGTTCTTATCAGTCCCTCCGGCGCTGGAAAGTGCCGAGGCCCAGGCCCCGGTGGGCCACAGGCGTGAGCTCCCGGGGTTTGGCTGGGTGTTCAGTCCAGAACAGGCTTGCACAGATCCAAGAAAATTGGGAAAAAAACAAACAAAGGTCCAGGGAACTCCTCTGCCTCAGCTAGCTAGAACTAACTAAAAGCCAGAGAGAAGCTCTGTCCCGCTGTCTGTCCGTGCTGCAGACACCACAGTCCAGGAGCGGGACGTGTGGGAGTGATGTTTTTCCTTAACACAAACTGCGTGCTTCTTCTTCCCCCTCTCTTGCTCTCAAAGCCAGTCTTAAAGGTGCAGAACTTAATATATAACATAAACCAGACGATTGGGGATACCAGTATCATAAAGTCACCCCAGGACATCTTCTTAAACAGAATTTTACTTTTTGCCCCTGCTCTCTGATGTGTCTTTAGTGGACAGACAAGTAAATTCAGTAAAGGAGAAAAGTGCTGTGGTGGATTTATAGTGGGAAATTGGACTTCATAAATATAGCACGGTACTGGAGTCGATAACTGCATGAAAAAGAATTATTTGATTAGTTAAACATACCTTTCCAAAAGTCACTTGATATTTTCCTCTTAACAGATGCTCTTTAAAAAACAAAGTGGTTAAATAATAAGTATCATTATAAAGTATATAAATAATAAGTGAGGAATCAAAGAGTTATGAATAAATGGTCAGTTTTCATGATAGAGAGGTAACTGTAATCTGGTTTTATTACCTGATGGATCAGACAATGGTTATGGCAGATGCCAATTAAACATCTCTCAGTGATAAATTAAAAGGAGTCGGGTGTCCCAGTGGGGACAATAAAATCCAGTGGTCTCAGGCTTGGCCACCGCTGGAATAGGTTGGGATAGTCAGGAGAGAGCAAATAATCTCTCACCTAAGAAATGGCCTACTGAATGTCCCTTTAGCTCCAGACCTCTGGAGTGAACTCTGATGTGCACTAGGATAGAGAAGTCTCTCTATGAGAAAAATGAGCTCATTTTTAGGCTGGAAATGAATGAACAGAATGAGGGTGTGACAGTAATGTATGGAGTTATGAATGTCATGTGGAGGTGGAATAGACAAATGTGATTCAGTGTCCAGTGAAATTACCAGGTATACCCACAAGAAAATAAGCAAGACTGAGTACTTTATTATACAGTCCCATAATTCAATTATAGAACTAGTTATTACACAGACACTGTAACACCCACAAATGTTGATGCCTTTACAAAGTAGACAAAGTCAGAAGAAAGGTCCATCCAATATACTAAGTACAAAGACACTTTGGCTTTGAAAGTCCCCATGTGAAGGTTGCTGAAAGCTGGAGTAATGTGTGAAAAAATATAGTAAACTTGCCCATGTCTTTACTTTTCCAAAATGCCCAGCAAATGCTATCCTTAAAATATAAGGCTGGCTAGGCAGACCTTTGGTTTGAACTCCAGTGTCTGTTTCTGCATTCTTACAGTTACTGCAGACTCAGGCCTTTGGCATTCTGGTTGGTTTAGGTTTTATGTGTTTATTCACTGAAGGCTGCTGGAGACAGAGATTTCTCTGTGGATATACAGTCTCTGATGCAGAGAAATGGGTTCCTAATTGTTCCCAGGGCTTCATGTGCTACTTTCACACACATTGTAGTTGAAAGTTAGGTAAGAGCCAATTGAAAATGTGCACAGTAAACAGAGAATCTAGTTTGGTGTGCTCATCCCTCAACTAACACTCTGCAATTATTTACATGGAATCCTGACACATTTTCACCTTCCTCTAACTCTTCCATTTTCAGATGGCTTTCACTTAGAGCCTCACAGTTCTTCAGTGTCCACAAAGGTAAGTACTAACAAGCGCAAGGCACTCTGCCTGCAAGGTTTTTCCTTCAAAGCCTCCCTCATAAGTCTTCCAGTGTCCCAGAGATACAAACCTCTCGTGCCATAGAGGAAGGGAGAAGATATGTCCTGGCACAGAACCATTCCCTGGCTCTCCCAGAGATGGATTCTCTGTTTGTTTCTTTCTAGTGCTCCAGTTCAGGAACATCCCTGCTGATTGCATAATGTGGAGCACCCTTGAAATGAATAACAGCTAATGCTGAAGCATTCAGAAAGAGTTTGAATCACTTGGTAGTAGAGCATCAGCAGTCGACTCCAAACCAATCTTCCCCCAGCATTCTGAGTAGGGTCTAGACCAAATATCAAGCTAAAAAATAATCACAGGTTTCCTTTGGTAACTCAGTGATGGTAACAGTCAGGTAATTTTCTAAAATTCACATTGACATCAATGAGGGCTGTTGACTAGAAAGATATGTAGATTAGAAATATTGACTTTATTGCTTAGATTCTGGTTTTTGTGTTTTCTTTTTGCCGTTAGTACTGTTTCTTACTATGTATGTATATATTTGGGCAAAAATAGATTGTTTTCACTTCAGTTTATACTGTGTTGGCTTTGAAAAAAAAATTGGATTATAAATATTTTACATGAAATTGTATTAGAGAGATATGTGTTGTGGTTTTAAAGTTAATTTAAACACCTGTCTTATTTGTTTCATAAAATCTTGGATTTTTGCCAAGTATAAAATTTGGTGAAAGAGTGGACAGATTGTAGTTTAGTTATATTTTTGAATAACATTGATTTAACATGAAGCTCTGCTTGGTGCTTCACTTAAGCAGACTCTAAGGCAGCATGGGTCTACCTCAGTTGAGTTACCCAGAGTACCCTGCTGGAGATAGGATGTGAAAGATTTTCTCTGACAACATCCATGAATGTCTCACCAGATAAGTCTTAAAAGGACCATCAGATAGGAAATACATTGTAGCACCCTGCCAATGTGTTTTGCTAATTACGAATAATGCATCATTTAGACACAAGGCTGGGACTGCTGATTTTAACACCCAAGACAATGTTTTGTTTGTACAGCTGGGGACAGACACAACATTACTGAAACTGGTAGGATAGAAGGTGTTCCTTGTAAATGCTTTCTGGCTGTTACTCTTTAAGAGATGGGCCTAGAAGACAATTGTATCTATCTTAACACTGGACATTCTGAAGGGGAAAAGAAAACAAAGAAAAGCTCTTGAGCATCTCAAAGTCTGTTGATCAGAGACTTTGCAATGCATTTTTCCCTCTTGAAGGCGGTGTTCTTGAGCCTGACCACATGCACATTCCTGTTGCTTAAGCAAGGTTTGCATCAAATCCCTCTCTTTAAAGATGAATATTGGTTCAAAATCAGAACCACTGGCTCTGAAATGTGCCTTGCCAAATACTTCATTAGGCACTTCTCTTAAACTTGCTGAGCCAGTAGCCCAGAATTGTGACTTCTGACACTTTGCATTCAATCACTTTTCTTCATTTTTCCTTAGTTACCATATGGAAGAAAATTTGCATCAATATTGTGGTGGAATGGGAGGAAAGGAGAATTTCCTAGAAACTTTGTCTCCTTTATGACTGTAATGGAGAGTATACTCGGCATGGCATACTTCTTCAATCATAATTTCAGTGTTTGTTTTACTCATGGCATAGCTTCTAGCTGTTGCTGATACATGTGATTTACTCAATGAATGGTGCATTGATCCTGCATTGCTGTGAGCTGACTGTAACGAAGCATTTTCTTTCAGACCACCAGAAGGAGCTATTGAATTCAAAAAGCCTTTTCTTCAAAGCAGGAAATCCTAGTATATCAGGGAAACCAGTAGAATAATAGAGCAGACACACAGTCTTCCTTGGAAGTCAAGGAGCAGATTCTCATTTAGGATCTGCATCTTTTTCTGATTCACTGAGTTGTAGAATCAAAACTGATTTTATGGAGTTTAAGATCTTAAGAGACGGGAAATCTATTGAGGCAGGCTTACCCACACATTTTTCCTCAGGGAGTGTGGAACCTGCAGCTTTCCATTAGGTCACAGCTTCGAGATATTAGGCTAACAGACCTGAAAAACACTTGAGAGCTAATAGGAATGTCCATAAGGATAAACGAAACCTAAAGTTAATCTTATCCATGCTGATTTGCAGTCAAAACACATTGACCATGTGTTAAGTGTTTTCTGAGGTGATATGAAGATATGCAATTATTTACTGTGTCTCATGATCAGATTCATAAAATGAGGCATGACATTTATAGCCTACCTTCTATGAGTTTGCCCTTTCTATTTGACCAAAACCCCTTATACCAACAGGAAAAGTATTATTTTGCTTTGGCCAGTCTTCCATTTACACCTTTTTTTGCCTGATAGTAGCCTGAAAAATTGTGATGATTCTTTGAAGGTGTTGCATTCTATGTGAGTGTGTGTGAGTAGCTTTGAATGAGTGTTTAAATTCATGTTTAATTAATTCTTAATTAATAAAATAGCATTTGTCATTAAGCTTCAAACTGGAGCGTGCTATGCAATTTGCTAAGTCAGTGTTTCCAGCATATTAAAAGAGTACTTGTTGTAAACACGTGTTGTATGCATGTCTTTGGATTGACACACAGTGAAAATGTATCTGAGGAATAATTTTTCTAAATATCTTCAGGCAGTAGTTCAGGCTGACTGATCTCAGCATTGGCTTTTCTTTATATTGACTTTCCTACTTTATAATGTACTTGTTCTCATGACACTCTGCTAGTACTGAAGCATAATTGTGGGCGTGTATGTACAATAACTCAAATATTGCTTTGGGAAGCCTATAGTGTAAATGGTAACTAGACATGAAAAAAATACATATAATAAAGTAATGGGAGGGTAAGGAGCAGGGAGGAACTGAAGGATAGTGGTGTGAAAAGGAAGAAAAGGTTTATTGACTGGACATAAATATTTTGGAGGTTCATATGTTGGGCTTGTTCTGTGTTTTTCGTACCATGACAATTCCAGTGGCCTTTTTCAGAGGTGATGATCTTGGGCTAGATATTTTACTGTGCAAAGGTGGAAATTGAAGGTGGTTCCTGTCTGAGATTTAATCTGTGCAATTGAGATCTAGGAAAAGATGGTTGGAAAATGATTACAAAGAACAGGTACTATAAGCAATGGGTTATGTGTCAAAAACTCTTTCTAAATTTATACTTTTGCTTTTTCTTTGTAACAGCATCTCACAGAGATTTCTTCTTTCAAAACACTGTCCAACATGCCCTGTGTTCTTTTTCTTGGGAAGTGGGAACTAGTTAGATGCAGCTGTGGATCCATAATGACGTTATACCCTGACTATTGACAATTTTCTGGAATTATGGGGAATTATTGAGTTGCTTTGATTAAAATCAGAAGCAAACACCAATCTGTGTTCAGCAGCACAGTGGGCACTAAGACCGTATCAGCCAAAAAAACATGTCATCATGCTATGGATTTTCATCCCCAGAGCTCTATAATTCTGGCACAAACTACCAGAGGACCTGTCTCAACCTTAGCCTGACTTTCTGCAACAACCATACCTCATAGGAACAACAGCATCATTAGCACACAGAAAACAGTTTCCAGTCTTGGAAACTCTATCTTTTTGCACAAAGAAAACTTTCTTCATTAGATTATCCATAGACCTGCACCTTAAAGAAAAGAAAAATAGCTTTTAGTAAATTAGAGCAAGAAGATAATTCATGTTATTTTGCCTCTCCTACATCAACTGGTGTTTGAATAGTCCTAAAAGAACCTAAACAGACAAGTAGATGAAAGCAGACAGTAAGAAGTCAGTTGTGGAAAGAAACACCTTTCACTGTGCATGAGTCTCTTAAGAAATACATAGATACTTTACTATCAGTATATTATTTACAGGGAGATTAATCTTATTTTATCTAAATGAAAATAGCAAAGCTCCCTTACGGCCTAATCACAGGAAGCAGATTACTTCTGTCTGTCCAGTTAAACCTGGCTGAAGTCACAGCATATATTGTTCTGTCATTTAAAAATGTATGCCTACGTATATCTTTAAGAAATTCCACTTATTTAGGTTGAGGATAAATAGACACTGGCTGTTTGGTTTGTTGAACTTCTTGGAAAGGATCCTGGTACTGAGAGTTGAGCTTTGGGGTTGCTTTGTTAGGACTTCAAATAATGGTTTTGTGATGTGGCTTCTGTACCCTCTAAACGCTGTGGGCTTATTTTTTGCCAGTGCAGGCACACTAATGTACAGGAATCCAGCCA
This sequence comes from Pseudopodoces humilis, assembly GCF_049639895.1. Lineage (NCBI taxonomy): Eukaryota > Metazoa > Chordata > Aves > Passeriformes > Paridae > Pseudopodoces > Pseudopodoces humilis. The sequence continues at coordinate 69,848,019 of NC_142201.1, forward strand.
TATGCTAATGGTCATCTACAGGTTTGGAGCATTCCTTGGCTCTTGCATGGTGTTTGGCTTCTTCTGGCCACAAGACTTCAATTACTGGAATAAATTAATTTTTACCCAGTCAGATTGTCAATATACTTATAACTACCCTGGTGAGCCTAATCTGTCCAATGTCAGTGCAACTTTTGTATGAGTAGGTATCTGTTGGCAAGAATGAAGGGTTTAAAGTCTGGCCCCTTTCTAATATTGCAAAATTGTTACTCATGGTGCAGCTACTGACTAGTGGAAGGAAACATATTCAGGACATTTTGGCATTTTGACACCCTCCTCATTCAGTGTGTCTAGAGGCACAGACCAGACTCACTGAGAAAGTAGGAGAAAGTCAATGCATCTTTGAACTCGGTCTGAACACTCAGTAGACATTTTCAATAATAATCTCAAGTCACATCAGTGTTCTGAAATGTCACTATGTACACTCCCTCCTTCAAGTAATCCTGAGAAAGAAGCAGTTTCAGAGGCAGTTTAAGGCAGTTGATCACACCTGTGTTTCTCTATTGGCAGGGGAGAAAATTAGGTGGCTAATGAACTAGAGAACTATTTTTGAAAATATAAATGTAGATAAGAGACAAGTTACCCAAACTAAGTCAGTTCTTTACATGCTGGTGCTATGATGTAATGGTGTCAGTGAGAGAAGACTGCATCTGCTGTGCCCATGAGGGAAGTGTGTCCCTTGTGTAGCATCTCCCACGTCCTGTAGCACAGTCTATGCATGCAGTCAAACACTGTTAATTGTGGATATCATATAGAGTTTCTCTTTTTTCTTTCTTCTTTTGAATTTTCCTTTCCATGAGGATAAATCTGTCCTGGGACATGGAAAAAGTACTCTGAAGCAGGCTGAGGATCCTGAGGTCATACCTTTTCTGTCCTGTCCTGTCCCCTCCCTTTCACCCTTTTGACCCAGTCTTCAGATTAGACCATCTGTGAATCTTGTTATCTAGCACTGTGCAGAACAGAGTGTGTGACTGATCTCCTGGCACAGTCAGTGTATTGCCTTGGTGAGTTGTGTGGGATGAAAAAAGCACAATACATGCCTTTTCTGTCTGAGACTTGTTTATCTGCACAACATCCAGGCCACTCTGGGAGAGCTCTCCTCTTGGTGATTGCAGGCAATCAAAAACGAATCAAATCAAGGCAAAGTTAGAGAAATTCCCCTATACAACGAGCTACTCTAAAACAAAGCTTCATTTTTGTGGTGCATTGTCCTGGCTCTGTGTGAGTCCTGTAAAGAGACAAAGGCGAGCAGGAAGGAAATCTCAGCTGCTTAGTAAATGCCCTAATTTGATTTATTTTCTGCTCCCTTCCCCCACTCAAACTGTTCTGCTAACCTGTTAGTCCCAACTCAGACAAGTAAGACCTGCTAATCTGATTAGTCCTGACACACAGGAGCAAGGCTGCTGGGAAAAGCTGGACCCTTACAGCTGTTTCAGGCTTCAGCTTCGATCATAACGTTATGGGGTAGCTGAATGTATAGTGCAGTGTGACAGAAGCCCGCAGCATGCACACAAGTGAGCAGTGTGACCGTCGCTGAAGATTTCTGCCCTGGGTCTGAGGCCACTGGAATATAAACCATGTTTCGTGTCACCTTCAATGTAGTGACAGAGAAAGTAACCTTCACCTTGGCAGCCTGCCCCTCCGCCACATGGAAGGTAAGCTCGGATATGCATAAAGTAAAAAGATTGATGGCACCATCAAATATGTTGCTAAACATTTTTCCCAACCTTGGGCCATATTTGAGATGTTTTAAGGGGAACAATAATGCACAGCTGGTTGGGATTAGACTAAGTGGATCTGGTTCTAGAGAACAACTTACTTGTTGCATTTTAAAGCTGTTCTCATTTAACTTTTAAAACAGCCAAATTCATAGTCATTCTCCTTACTCTGGTCTGGAAATGCCACTTAATTGTATTAACAGCAAATCTAGAGAGATATATAAACATAAGCTACTAATTTCTGTAAGGAAGGGACACTGAAGAGAGCTTTCTTTCAAGCTTCCTAGATAATTTAGGGGTTCCAAGGATTTGTGAAATGTGTACCACGGTATGATAAATTAGAGCACAATGTACCTCTATAATAAGGGACTAAAAGAAAAATAACCCTTAGATGCATGATAATACTTGGGCTGGGGTTGTGATGAAATTTGGCAGAAGTCAGAAATGCTTCGAACATCAGCTCCTTCTCCCATCCATCAGTTCAGTTCACATCTTCACTTCCTTGAGACAAATGTTCCCACCTTGTCTTGAAGAGACTGGTGTGGTCAGGATGAGATGGGAACAGGTTTGTTGCCTTTGCTTTCTCTTCTGTGAGTGTGTGCTTTCACTATAATGCAGCTGAGAAGACAGATACTATCTTCTGATGTTTTGCTTTAAAAGCTTCCTTCTATAATTTGTTACTTACAGAGCAGTTACTAACCTCACTTCTGTCTGTTATTATACCTTTCAGATGTGGGACAATTACGAATATCTAGGTACAGTGCCAGTGTAATTGATCTTGCTTTAGCTATCCATGATTCATTGTGTGGTGTTGTCATATATCTTTGCTATATCATTTGCTCAGTCTTGGGCCTGTCTTTTCTCCTGACTTGTGAGGTAGACACTCTCCAGCAGTTATTATTGGAAGGTCTTTAAAGGGGCTGGTACAGTGTAGCCCCAGCCAGACCTGTGCTATATGTAGCACCATGCACTAAATAAAAACCTGTCAACCAGGACAAAGTGTATTCGGAATAAAATTCATATGAAATGAATTTAACCAGGTCCTTTCTCTTTGGGAGAGGGTTTATGGTAATATTGCTCCAGTTCCCCTGTTTATTAGGAAAACTTTGTTTTCCAAATGTGTATTTATCAGCTAGCAATGAAAAGATTATTTCAACACAACATAAAACGGCTTTACTTATGCTTGCTAATTGTATGCTAAAGATTTTTCTTCCTTTATATCAGGACTTAGAATTTTCTGCCTTTAGATTGCAGGGCACTTTAAAGAGGGAATTAAAATGGAAAAGGATCTTGGATCTTACCTGGCTCATGGACTCTTGGAACAGCAAACAGGGATACAAATATAACCCAGCTGTGTTTTGCATTTCAGTGATCATTTATGTTAGACATGAGTACATTGTAGTAAATGCCCCTGGAAGAAACTGGCAAGTACAGAAATGTGCACCCTAGGACACCTTTTTATTTCTCCAGCTCTTCTCTTATTTGAATAATTTAAAGTATTTTATATCTGCAATATGCAAACATAAATAAATGCTTAAAGGTAAAAGCTAAAAAAACCCCTGTAGTACCGTATAACTTTGTAAAATTTAGCATATTTATTGATGAACAAAATAAAAAATAGGTAAGAAAGTGGGCACAATTACATGAAAAAAACCAAGATGGGATGCCAAGCTAGCAGAAGAGATAGCTTTGCAGTAGAGTTTACATAAGTAATTCAAAGTAATTTAGGGAAAGCTTTGTGGAGGGAGTAAGTATCTTTTATTGGTCAGCTATTACAGCTGGAAAAAATCTGACGTGGTTTCAGGTGCACAAATCTTCCATTTTGACAGTTGGAGGCTAATGAAAGACTGTTTCCCCACAGCCTTACTTTGCTTATGTCCTTGTGTCAGCCAGAACAGCACTGGTATTGCAAGTTAATTTAAATCCTTTAAAGCTGAAAGAGGTCACATCTCTTCTGGAGGAGGGAGGATGGAGATGTCTGCTTTCAGACTGCTAAGTCTTTTCCTTCAAGAGTAAATGACCCAGTCCACAGATAATGCTGACATGTTCTGCTTTTCCACATAGCACAGCATGACCAGTAGATGAGTCTTGCAAGGTGTTGTGGGACAAGGATGCTGCAGCAGCTCTGTAGCAGGTGTCTTGGGGCTGAGAGGAACAGAGCAAGTTCTGTCCCAGATTGTTACCTTTCTACCCTATGCTGTGCAGTGGCAGTGTTTGTTTCCCTTAGAAATTAATTACTGGTTGGAAGTATTGGTGGAAATTATTTCACCCTATTTAAATTATCTGTAAAATATTTATTTCTATGATATTTTAATGAAAAAAGGACAGTAGTCCTGCTTCAGACATTTCAGTCTGTGGGGCATAAACGCCACTGCTTTTTCAATACATTGTTTTGAAAAACTGGTTTAATTAGAAGCGGGGGAGGGTATGGACACAGGACAACTAGAGAGAAGTGACAGCTGAAAAGGGCTCAAGCTGGCAAGGGCAAAAGGCTCAGAATTGAACATGGCTGTTCACACAGGCACCAGTGCCTGAAAGCCAAAGCAAAAAGAATCACTACTATAAACTGTGAGCATCTTTATTACAGACCCCGAAGGAGGGGACTGGGCTTCTCTTTCTCACCTCTCTGTGTCAGTCTGCCTCCGCTTATTTCCCTGCTCCTTAGAGAACAGGCTGCTGGTACTTCTCCATCTGTTGACAGGTGTGTAGCTGGCCAGCAGAGCAAAGGGCTGAGTAATCTGAGATGTGCGTGGGTTACAAAAATCAGACTGCAGCCGGTATCAGCTTGGCCAGAATCCTTCTTCAAAGGGCTTTTCAGGTTTTGCTCACTTGAATTACTGTTGCATTTTCAATCAGTTGCTGCTAACATTTGGGGAGTCTTGTGTCGTGCTTTTGTGTCCTATATCTGGCTTTGAGAGCAAGTAAAAAGATCATGCAGCTATTGATACACCTACGAGCTCCTACCACTCATTTCCTAACCCGTGAACAGACAACATGCTGCTTAGATAAATGCAATTCAAATTCACAGGGTACCAGCAGATTTAGTTACAGAGTGTGTTTGCTCATGGAGGCTTAGCTATACTCGAGCCCTATTGATTTTCTCCTGCTGCTGCTGGTTTGGCTTTGTTGAATCCTGTCTGAACTGTATGGGAGAAAGCAGCAAAAACTGCTGGTTTATGGCTTTCTATTCAAGGCCAGGAAATTCACTTCATGGGGATCAACCTAACTCGGGGTTTTCTTGCCAAATGATGCTGCACTTTATCTCCCTGACATGGACAGATAAATGAGCTGGGGGCAGCTCTGTAGTCAGTCGGAGCCCGACCCGAACGTGCATTGTTGCCAACTTTGGAAAGCCGCACAATGGTCCTGTCTTCCTGACAGTTACGGCCGTTGGGGCAGGGACATATTGCCTGGAAGGCTATTAAGAAATAATGATGTAAACCCCTCCCTAAGGATGTGGGAACAATGTTCAAATCTTACAAAGTGGGCAATATCTGTGATAAGGAAACCAGAAAAATCAGGGGCTTAGTGCTCATTTTCTCTCTGCAGCAAGTTGTACACAGTGCGTCAGCATGAAAAGGACTGGTGGGGAGGTAGGATGGGAGGCGTGGGAAGTGCTCAGCAGCACACAGCTTTTCTGGCTCGGATTAACCTCCCCTGTTGCTGCTTTGGAAACCTCCAAGTTAGACTTGCATCGAGCTGCAGTTGTCTGCTCTGTTCAGCAAGAGTAAATGCACATTACTGAACCATCTGTTATTACTTTGTTGTCATAGTTCCTAAATATATCCCCAGCATCAAAACCCACCACATTAAATACAGAACGAACAGAAACAGGCCGATCTATGGATTTAGTGCATGAAAACAAAGAACCAGACCAGGAGCAGAAAGACAGTAAGATGGTGTCAAATGTCATCCTCATGGCACCTGATGGCACCTGAAAGAGCAGTGCAACAGGAGGACAGAATGAATGTGACACATATTGTAATAGATTTGAGGTTGAATTCACTGTAAAGTCTTGCATTGGTCCAAGGAGCTGGTTTGCTTTCCAGGTCCTATTAAAGCTGTGGAGGAGCTAGAGATGAGGAGGCTCAGAATTTTTGGGGAAGAATTTCAGCTTGTTCTTTACTTGGGCCTTGTTTTCAGCTTACAGAACAGTATATTTCTCCTTGAACAGTAACCACTGCTTCTAACTGTCACATATAGAGCTGCTAAACACTTCCAAGTCTAACTTCCCTGAAAAAAAAAAATTAATTCAGAAACCTACTGCTCTCAGTCTTCATTTTAAAAGATTTTTTTGTTTTTACTTTAATATTAAAGAGTATTCCAATATGTACATTAGATATCTGTATATCAGCTTCTGTGAACTTTGTTCAATGTTAACGAGCATGTGTGACATGGCTCTTTATTCTCCCTGAAGACTCACATCTGTATATTTGTCACTTTTGGATGCACCTCAAAGGAGTTTAACAAAGTCCCTTCCCTCTATACAATATTCAGAGTCCTGTAACAATCTATCACTCCAAATAATTGTCTCAGTAAGGCTGAACACTACTTTACAGTAACACAACCACCTTTGGAATTATGATGCCTAATTTGGGAGCTACTGCCATAGAAGCAAGTATTTTTTGAAGTGGTGAGTTGGTATTATTTCCAGCAACAGTCTCAGAGCTTTATTACCTTGATCCATGATGATAAAGATTTTTCCTCTTGTCATTATATTTCTGGGAATTCTATAGCTCCACATGTCTCCTCAAAGTTCTTGCTAGCATAGATTTGCACATCTTTAGAGTTCTTAAATCCCTTTCTCCCTCTATCTCTATTTTGCATTATTTATAGCACATCCTCCTTTGCCAGCTTTTGCTCCTGAACAAAAATATCAGTATTTCTTTAGCTCGCTCCCAAACCCTTACATGAATATTACTCAAATGGATCAGCAGGTTCTTGTTAAGGGTTCATGTAATGCATAAAATCAAGTCAGTGATGCTCCTTTGGTTCCCAGCTCTAGTTCACCAGCAGATGGTAGCAAACATCGCTTTCCTTGCAACCCTCGCCAGGGCTTCAGTGAATGAGAAAGGGCCGAGGTGCCTCATCGGATTCATTTGCTTCCAGCTAGAAGAAATAAGCTGTAAACAAAGTAGTTGTGCAACTCGGAACAAGGAGGATAACCACGGAAACCATGGAAATATTGCTGCATTCGGGACACAAGAACTAAGCAGAAGTCAGAACAAACTCTCTGCAGTGACTTGCACTGAATGGCATGAGAAGCATTTTGGTATCACTGTTATTGTTCTTGTGGTGGCAAAAAGGGACCATTATTTGCAATGGAGCAAATGAACAACATTCAGGGAGTCATGATAAAATTGAAACTGCTCTAGGTCAGCTCTGCCAGTGTATGCTGACCCTTTGTACTGAAGACATGGAAAGTCCTGGAAGACAACTGCCTTACTAAAGGCAGTTTCTAGTAATTTATTTGGTTTTATTCTGAGCTGTACCACTCTAGTTCTTTTATATTTGGTGTGGGCTGTTGATTACCACTTACTTTCACTCTCTTCTGGACACTTCTTATTCAAACGGCTTGTTATGGCAGCCACTTCTCAGCTTCTTTTTTCCAACAGCAGCTAGAATGACAACAGAAATGAGAGACCTAGGACGGAGAGAGGGACAGGATAATGTGCAAGGTGCTAAACTGTGGTGTAATTCCCATAAGGAAATGTCTCTTCACTTACAAGATGGTACAGCATAGATCTGGACAAACTATTTGTGGCAAATCATTGGATATTTTTTGCCTATACTGTTTTCAATTGTACCACCTCTGCTTTCAACTACCTGATTTGATTTGATTTGATTTGATTTGATTTGATTTGATTTGAAATTCCTTGACTTCTTCATTCAAACACTGTTTAATTTCATAAGCAGTTTCTGGGAAATATTTCCTTTGTGCTCATTTCTCCATCAATAAGTGTTTGATGGCAAAAATCCTAAGAGTTGCCTGACTGCATACTGAAATCAATGTCTATGTTTATTTACTGGAAATGGAAAAAAATAATATAAATATAATTTGAAAGAAACCAATGGGTATAAAAAATATTCCTTCTCCAGTGCTTACCATATCCTGGGCCAAAAATCTTTTATTGGTTAAGCTTTTAGAATAGAAAGAGAAAGGAAGGAAATCAGTTACTGTGTTGTGCTGCTCCTTTCACAGGATGACTTGATCTGGAAAGATCACAGAACACAAATGGCTACATCTCTGTCACAGCTTATGCCCCATACCTGAGGATTTCAGCTGAAGTTGTCAGGATTCTTCTTTGGCCTTAAATCCTCCTATTTTCTTGCAACTATCAGAAGTACCTGAATACTTCTGTGCCTTTGGCCGATATAACTGGCCTGAGTCCTTTTAGGTCCATTGGCAGGAGTCAGTGGCGTTATACTGTGCTGAACTGCACATACAGGGTACAAAGTCCTCCCAGCGTGATAACACTTGTCTCCCAGAGCTGTGCTCCTGGCAGAGGTGATGATCAATCAGTTCAGGGACAATCCAAAATTTTGCTTTGGAGTTTTTTGCCCATATCCCTTGGCAAGGAGATATGCTGGGAAAGGCCTGAACATTAGTCGACCTCACAACCTAATTTGACAGAGGAAGAACTGGAAGAGGGCATGTGACAGTATTTTAAATGTCATGGTGTGGCAGTGTGGTAAATCTGCCTTCAGGGACCCTCATGTTTCATCAGAAATGCCATGGCCATCTGAAGCCAAGCTTTGATTTAACATAAACTCACTCAAAGCTCATTCAAATTTTTCAAAACCACTGATAGATCTATTTTGTACTGTCAGGTTTTATGCCAAATCAGGTACAATCTGTCTGTTCATTTCCATTCTTATGCTTAGATCAAGGAACATCTGCCTCCCACAGCCATTATAAAGCCTCCATAGAAGGATGAAACCATTACAGAGCTTAAACTCTCTCTTGTGTAGTGCATTTAATCTCTCTGAACTGCAGTCACCTTCTAAACTCTGATCAAATCCATTTTATACTGTTGGTGGTACTTAGATACACCGTCATGGAACCACAGCCTAAATGCAGCCATACAGGAAGCCAGTGTCAAAACTGTGAAGTCACATATCTGCTTGACCACATTTGTGTTCCCAATACACATAAAGATGGACATGCACTATTTCAAATATTACACTCAAGATGTCTGTATTACTAGTTAACACCAGCACTACTTTTAGTCATCCTTTACTGGCCTGATGATGTGTTAGGAAAGGAGGTCTTGTAAGATGAATCTCAGTAAGAAAAAGGAGAGAAAGAACAAATGTGAACTGAAATTTGTCAGTGGAGAGGATGACTAGAAACTGCAAATGGGCATTGCAAGGTTCTTGTTGAACACAAAGAAGGGCTGCTCAGAGCTCTATGGAAACTGGAAAATATGATGGCACATCACCAAAACAAAGAGGCATATGTATAGAGGAAGTTTGGGATTTGTCTAGTAGAAGTTTTGGATTCTGACCAAAAAAAATAAACTTTATGTGAAACACTGATTTGATGAGAATAAATTATGAAATGATAGAGTAGCTATATGTTTTACCCATAGAATTCAGTTTCTGCTCCAGTGCAGATGTTTAGCTCTTGATAGTCATAGTAATGCTGGGGTATTGTAACTCACTAAGCCACTTTGTGTCTTATTTAACAATATGTGAAGGTCTTCTCACTACTAATGTTACAAAATGAGCAGTTGCACACTTAGGATAACATGTAGAAATCTTGTTCCACAGCAGTGGTAATTCATTCCTCTTTATGTAGTGTCCATTGTCTTAGTGCAATTAAAAGCATACTAAGTGCTTTACAAAATATAAAAAGACATGGTCCTGGCCTAAAGTGCTTTCTGCTTTAGTTCAGACGTGACAGAAGACATGAGAGAAATGAGTGAGATGATGCAGGGATGAGTGAGACCCAGAGTTCCTCTAAAGAGAGCACTCTGGTGTGATGTTTATACAATCTAAGCATTAAATTTTGTCCATCCCCCCCTCTCCTTTTTGAAGTTAGCATAACTTTTTTTCAGAAGCAATTGTTGTATGACATTAACAGGAACTGAAGGAGTCTGGACTGACGACAGCTTCATTTTTTACTTTTGATAAGAGCTCTTGTGAGTCACATCACAACTTGGGGCATTAAGGAAATATGTATCAATTTATCTTAATATGCCATACTGTAAATCAGAGTGATCTACCTGCTGCTTTAGAAGAACTTCAGCAACCCCTGCAGCAGGGACAGGCACCTCCAAGTGCTTGGGGGTGGGCAGTTGAGAAAACACATATTGCACACATCCTTTAACTCCCAATATGGCCATAAAATGCAGTAGAGATATTTCCTGAGCTGTACTCTGTTCAAGTTTTGTATAAGGCCAGCAAATTCTAATCAGACTAGTAAAAACCCCACTAGTCTTTGCAAAACTGGTCTCAGCAGCAGGGAATGGTGTCTTTTACTGCTGCATTGATGACAACAGCACTTCTGATAAAAAATATTTCCTGGCAACACCTCCTCTCTGAGAACCAGACAGAAAACTGCAGCTTGAAAATCTTTATTTACAGCTGGGGAAAAGTAGTCCTTTGCCTTAGTGAGCTTCTGGCAGTTACTGAGGTTCTGCAGTGCAATATTCTTCTGCTTCCCAAGGAAACTGGCCAGATTATCCATGTGATTGTGGATCATACTGTGGTGGTTCCACTGCTGTTACTGATCCTGAGGTTAGGAAATACAGAACACTGCATGGATTTCCTCAGGTCTCACTATCATCACACCAGGACAGGAATGTGTCCTTCCTACTGGGCATGGGGTCTCTCTGTGATCAGAGAGGAGGGGTGGGACAGTTTCCTTAGGCACTTTGGGTTCAGGGACAGAGGTGAGAGACAAGCACATCTAACTCTGGAAGAAACATGCCATTTGCTTTCTTTTGTGCCCTTAAGCATCCCTCCCTCTGTCCTCTTTGATCAGGCAGTCTTGTCTGTCTGATTTAGATGTGATCAAATCAACATGCTAACACCTAACACTTTCCAAGGGAGGATTTCAGAGGATTGTATTGATGGTGGCATCAATATGGGTATTTGCTTAATATTCATGAAGAGAGATTTTTATCATGCAGCAATCAGCAAGCAGCTCTGTAGGGATGTTATATTGGATCACCCTGGTGGACATCTCCTTTTTGTCTGATTTACAGCACACAGGCTGAATGATGAGACTAACCAACACAGGTTAGTCCAACACATTTGTCAAAATGCTCTCAAAGTCCCATTGTTTAACTCCATATGGAATTTAATTAATTAGTGGCTCTGAACATCATCCAGCAGCACACTGGCCTCCTCTGGCCAGCCTCAGGCTTGGCTTGTCCCAGCTCTACAGGCTCTGTCTTTCACAACCATGTGGTAGAAAGGGATTGCAGGCAGTGCTGAACCTGTACACAAATGAGGTGGAATTTTTAGCAAACATTCTCCGCTATAAATTCATTCTGCTTGTTTTCCTGATTTCCCAGTCTAAAGTTGGGATGTTTCACCTCTCTGTCATTATCTGTTGTCTCATTTCCAGGCTGAACTAAGGGGAGCTGTATACCTTCCATTAGAGCTGTGTGGGCCCTGTAGCAGGGAGGAGTTCTGCTGGACCTGCTCACATGACACATCTTTCAGTAAAATGGTTCTGGGAAGTAAAAAGCTTGACAGAGGGAACTGGAGTGAGCAGGGAGTTTTTCATTTAAAATTGGAAAGTTGCTTGGTAAAATGAATGAACAGTGAGCTATGCATAACTCAGGATATAGAGTATGTGGTGTGACAGACTTCTTGTGACCTCTTCTCTGTCTTGCCACCCTTTGGGCAATAATATCACCATGCTCTGGAAGAACACTGTGACTCCAGGTAAGCTCAAAGATAAGCTGAGAAGCTTTCGCCATTTAAACCTCTTTAGGGTTCTAATGCATTAACAGGAGATTTATGTGGCACAAAAGTTACATAAACTGTCCTTTACAGAAAAGTTCTCTTTCATTTGAGTGCCAAAATTTTACTTCTCTCTGAAAGCAAAGGCATTGCATCAGCATTTAACACTGTGGCTGCTACTTCCTTCTCCCAGGGCTCTGATTTGGAAGATCAATAACATGTCTGTGTGTAGTCTGCAAGTTTGGCTTTGTTAGAGAGTATTAAGGTATATAGAGTTTGATACTTTCTTTGGTTCAACATTAAACCAAGCATTTCTTGCCATTTTGACCTTTATCACTGTATTAGAAAGCAGAAGCCAGCTCAGCTGTTTGCAGGAATTGTTTGCCTTCTACGAACTCAGATTAGCTGTTCCAGTAACACACTATTATTGTACACTATTATAACCATTAACTAGTAACTCTTCAACACAATGAATCTCTGTATTCTGAAGAACCAAGCACTCAGTGGGTCCAGCGCCCATTACTCAAAGGATTTTGGACCAGGGTTTGTCCCTGAATTACAGAAAACATTAACCATCTGGAAATTAATCATACAACATTCTCTTTAGTTACCAAGTCCTTGAAATAGCCACTGATTCTTCATAAGCCATAAAAGGTCTTTAAAATTTTCTCAGTGTTTTTCAGGAAAATGGGTAAGTTGGCACTAATTAACTAAGTTGGCTTTAAAGGCTGAAGAGTCTCATTAAAGAAGATATATAAGGACCAACTGTCTAGGTTAGATAACACAGTATTTTCACTTCTGGAGGAAGGCTAGGAAGGCCTGTGTTTGTGCTTAGCCTTCTCTTACTAGACAGAGTCCTTGCTGTTTCTAAACTATGGGACTGATGGGACTGGCACACTCTGCAGGTGGCCTGGCCCCTCCATCATCTTTGTAGGGAGGAAGTGGGTCCCACCTAATCATATTTTGCCAGTGAAAGCAGTGTGATAGTTCAAGGCCTGGAGGGGCAATGATATGTGTACATCTGAGTCTTATCTAAACAAATATTCACTAGGCATACAGAGAATGGACCTTGATGCATGAGTGGGAAAGATTCCCAGATTCCAGAATAGTTATTGTCAAGTATCAGATTTATAAAGCAGAAGAATGGCATTTCTACCTGCAAGCAATGCACCATTCATTTGTCCAGAAACTGGAGGACTGGTTGTCTCAAATGATGGATAATCTGAGCTACTGTGCTTCTGAGCCTAAAAATGTTACTAACGAACATTAGTCATGAGGGTGACTAATGCTCTTGTTTGTGCCAATGTTTAGCCACTCTGAAAATATGTAGATTTAGTAAATGATCTCTGGACTTTAAGACTCTGCCCAGATCTACATCCAAAGCTCACCAGCAAAAGGGAATAATTTATGCCACTCTGAAGTAAAGAAATAACAGAGTGAAAGTTCTAAAGTAATAAGACAAAAGCCTGGCTTTAGCCAGGGTACAGAAAAGTATTCAGCTGATTTTAAAAGCTGGTCTCCTCCTCTCAATTGCACTGCAAACACTGCAAAATAACTCTTGCCTTAAATGGAAGGGACCATTTATAACACACCCAATCCATAATTTAGAATAATTCAAACATAAATCATCATGTATAGTTCAGTAACATGACCAGAATCACTTGGAATTTCAACTGTAAAACTCAGAATCCAAGACTGCAGACTGAACTTTTCTGATGAACTAATTTTCCACAATTAGAGATCTCATTGCTGTCCTTGTGTTGTGAGTAGTTCAGATTGTCCCACTCATTATGCTTTGTAGTTTTATCAGCAGAACAATTTACTGCAGCCTGTCCATGTGTAGTGAATCTATAATGAATTATGGGAATTTTCTGTGAAAGCCTGACCTTTTCCAATGCTCGTTTCAGAGTTTTCCAGTACTTCTGTTCTCATACATTTTAATGGCCTAGGCAGAAGGAAGTAATTTCAAATATTGTTAAAGAAATTTAGTTAAAAGTCTATCTAGACACATGAAAACTCATCCTTACAAAGATATTATTTCCTTCTGCGTAAAGTAACACAAATATTACACTAAAAGAAAACTTATGAGAATGTAACAGGCTACTCATTAGGTTTTCACCAAGGCACTTAGAGTTACTGCAAACACAAAAAGTGTTTAAGTTGTCTGTTGTTCCAATATACACTGCACAGCATGTGGTCACCATTAATGTGGCTTTTGAAAAGCTCAGAAGTGTGGCTCCATTTTCTCATATATCCTGACAGTTTTTATCTCAATAGTTGTATTAGTGAAATGCATTGGCAAAGTATTGTAAATTGAAAACTTAATTCTGAAGATAGCTACCCTGGGAAGGGAATCCTCTGACATTAACTTATATGGCCTTGGATGGGTGCAGGGGTGAATATCTCATCTGGTGAAAGGATACTGTGCTCTGGTGAAAGGATACTGTGCTCTGGACATTTGTGATTTAATATGAAGCCTTATAAATGAAGGGAGAAGTGTTCCAGGCTTTGGATCACTCTTCTGAGATCTAATTCAGTATCAAGTCAAGCTGGATCCATTTCCTAAACAAAACCACTGGTATACGCAGATAACAAAGGAGTTTCTGTATTGTTTTAGGCAAGCAAAAAGGGAGAAATTTATTTCAGAAGTCTTGAGATAATGTCTAATGTCCAAAGAATCAGGATGGGTATGCAGATACATCCTCTTAAAATTATTATAACCACAGAACGTTAAAATTATTATGACCACAGTATTCCTTGATTTACTGACAGCATGGTCAGACAAGAAGCACAGACCCAGCCTCTTAAGTTACATAGTAACTGCAATGCAATTTAGAATCCTTTCCTCTGAAGTTGATTGTAGCATATATGTTTACAAGGCTTCATAAGGGATTAGAAATTTATCTCTTGACCATTCTCTTCTTCCAGATAAAGGGATGGTCTTCAGCTCTAGGATGCCCAGGCTGGACCATTTGTGCTTCTAAATCTGACTGTCATGGGACATTTAGAAATCTGTGAAATCAGACCTCAATAAAGAAGCAGAAATTACAGAGCTAGTAATGGGACAAAAGATGTAGAAACTTACAGTGCCATCTGCACTGAAGACCTTTGTTTCTCATAATTTAGTTGTGTCAGTGCAACCCCTTGAGGTTAAAAAATCATTCTCTGCTGCTGTTGTTACTCTACTAACCTGCAAGAGCAGTTTGCAGCATTAGAAGTCCTGTTTTGCCCCTAGGTAAAATCCATACATATGAGAGGTTTGATAGCACCACAAGTAGGCAAGAATGATGGTTTCGGTATACCCTGTTTTGATATAGGGGGCTGGGTCATCTCCTGTCTTAAAACTTCCTGCTTTTAAAACACAAAATGTGTTTTAAACTTACAACAGTTTCCCATTCAATAGGGAAGAAGAAAACAAAAGGGAACTCACCTCATCTACTTACAGTATTACTTGATTTGAAGGCTAAATAAGCTATTGCTTGAATGCTACAACATTGCAATGAAATAAACCTATCAAATTGGGCAAGAGTTGTATGCTTGCACAGGCAGAGGGACAGATTCACTACTGCACTCACTTCTTGCTTCAGAGTTGCAGACTGAATTGTGATGACCCACAGTAGAAGCAGTATCAGGGGCAAAATCTTGTGGGCAAAAATGCTGACCTTTTTAGCATTTGGTGCATTATGACAAATCTATGCATAGGGATATTTTAATATTTACTTACCATTGTAGTGTTTTATGTTCACAAAATACGTTCATAATGGAGCTGCATTCTGTTAGATGTTATCTATGTAGATGTGAAGAGTTTCTCCCCTAAAGGATTTCTAAACCAATAATTTTAGTTCAGTTTAAATAGAAGTTATTTAGTAAGCAAAGCCTTTGGAAGTCTTCCTGCTTATAACCTGTAGTGACTTCTATATTTTCAGATGTCCTGCAAAAGGAATTTCCAGAGCTCAAACAAACTACTGACCAGCTTGCCTGATAGCTGCTCAATGTATTTATTTCCCAGTGACCAAGGTTTGTTTCACCTGGGGCTGGAAGTTCAGGAGCTTGGAAGGCTGGTCTCTGTGTTCCTGTTAGCAGAGCTCCATTAGATCACAAAGGGAACTCTTGTGGAAGCCAGACTGCATCATCATGTTTCACCCTTGCTACCCAAGCCAGCAGCAAATTCATTTAGTTTAGAGCCAAGAAAGATCTTGTCTATGGTAGGGAGTGGGAAATTGTTCTGTGAATAATTTTAAATGGTCTTAGTGTCAGGGATTTTTTTTTCCTTTTAAATCCCATGGTCTTGGTTTCTAGGAAATTCCTTTTGCCTGGATGTGAAATCCTAAAGCGCCTTTTTCTGCAGTTTATTTTCAAGCAAACTACTTGAAAAATATATTTTTGAACAGATTTTATTATTGACTCCTGAAACTATTAAAATCAGTACCAACTGCTCATGAGTTGAATAGGTCTAGAATTTTATTTGTAAGGAATATACTGCTAGGAGTTTTTTCTTCTATGATCTTTAGAACTAACTGACACCTAAATTATTCAATTGCAGCATAGATTGTGTAGAAAAGTCTGGAGAACATTAGCACTGATCAAGGGACAGCTTACTTGACTTCCAGTAAGGAGATATTTTGCTACCAGCTGTGTTCATAGTCTTTGCAAAAGTGCTTTGAGAACTTACTGAATATTACTTGCTTTGGAATGACCTGGCATTATGTTTTATGAACTCCTGAAACAGATATTTCCTTTAACAAGACTTAGAGCCTATTACAGTAGAGGAACAATTCCATGAACTTACAACATGCAAGTTTTCCACCAAACTGGGAATGGCTCTGCTCCTGTCACAGAAATACAGTTTGGCATACAAAGGTAAGCCAGCTCTGCTTTCATTTGTCCTTAAAGCAGTGGACTATGTGATATGTTAGTTCATTATTTGTGAAGTGGAACTATCACTGTAGGGTGGGTGATTTGGACTCAGTGGCACGGGAGTTGCTGCAGCCCTGTGGTGCAGCAGAATCCTTACACGTGTGACAGTGTTGTGTCTTTGGAATATTTACCCTCAGGAAATGTTTGGATGCTTTTTGTGAACGGGTGCTCTGCAGGAGTTTTGTTTCCAATGTTACACCAAAGAATAAACACACATTTTATTTTTGAGGTATTTTGATGCTTCTGCATTTGTTCTTTAATAAAGCTAGAAAGTGTGGAGGAGACTGAAAATCAAACAGAATGAGTATATAAACCTTTCTCTTTTGCCACACTGTAGAAGTACCAGTTTCAAATCAAGTTGCAAATGGTCCTTTAAGACAGATTAATTCAAACGTGCTCTCTCAACCCTATTAAGCTGTCATCTTCCCTGGAGTGGGGAAAGGCACAAATCAAATCACAGAGATCACAATGACCCTGGTCATCGTGTGGGAGTTGAAAACTCATCAGGGTTTGTGAATGACCTTTCGCTTTGTACCAGGCTGCATCGCACTTTCCAGTCAAACACCCATTTAATCCTTAATCTAGTGCAGGTGAAGTTGTTTACTCGCCCCGGGCTGCCCACGTGCGAGCCCTGAATTGCCGGCAGGAGCGAGCTGTGCCCCGGGCGAGCCCTCGGGCTGCAGGGAGCGGCGGCACCGCTGGAGGGCGGGCGGGGGAAGCGCTCGCACCGGCACGGCCAAAGCGCTGCCCTGCTTCTCCTCCTGCCCTCGGCCCCCGGTTACACCCGTGCGCCTTATGTGCGGAACCTGGGGAAACTCGTTTCAGAACCTCTGAAGCAGGTTTTTTGTCTTTCTGACATTAACGGTATGAATTCTTCGTGAAGTTCCTCTCTTGCTTAGCTTCTCAAAGAAGAGTAAATGAGTCAACGTTGAGTCACTGAAGCATTCCTGAAATTATGCTTCTTAGACATTAGAAAATGTCAGAACAATAACAACATTTCCCCTCATGCTTTTGGAAGAATATGAAATATGAATCCCATTAGTTTAAATAATTCTGATATTGGAAAATTGTACTGGTCACAGGTTTTATTTTTTCCTTGATGCCACATGTTGTAGTCAAGTTGAAACAATGGGAAGACAGAAGGAAAAAAGTAGCATGGTGTCCTGTGAACACCAGCGGTATCATTATCTTCTCTTGTTTTCAGAAATAACCTAGTGAAAAGGCTCTTTCAAAAGCTAAACGCCCTTGTTGAATCCTTTCTCTGAATCTATTTACCAGCACAAAAGGCTTCAGCCTAAGAATCAACACAAAACACTGAAGAACAAGGACAAATGGAACACACGTTCTGCCCATCTTCTGCTATAATGCAGCACAACTTTTAATTTGTGCATAACCAGGAGATGAGGTTTTTTGTGTTTATAAAGGTCAGGATTTTGGTACCCTCTGAAGTCCTGAAGATCTGTTTCTGATCCCTTCATTTAGCACACATGTGATAAATCTGTATAATTCACTTTAGAAGTAACAGTACATTTTAAAAGCATTCTATAATTATTTAGCTTATCAGTAAATCAACTGAGTGACATCTCTACTTCTCTTTGCAATATTTTTCCCTGCAGTTAAAGGACTTTATTTATTTTATGTGACTTCCCTTCAGAGTTTGTACTTCAGTTGCTTTTAGACAACCTCTTAAGGCAACAGTAGTCTGAGCCTTATATTTTCCATCAAACTTCTGACTACATTTGAAAAAACTAAATTCTACTAATGCTGACAGTAGGATCCATGTGCATTTTTCAGTTGGATATTTTAGCAGTCCCTATAGAGGTGATGTTTCAAAGCCAGAGTAACTACACTGTCTTCATTAGTTGTTCTTCTTTCACCCTAATCCAGAGCGATGGTGAACAGATGCAACATGCTTCTTTTGATCAGTGATTTCCTGTCCTCAAAGGACCTTGTGAAATTGCCTCTCCTTCCCATTTCCAGATGGTCATTTAGAGGTTCAGTTGAATTAGATTTTGAAAACATTAAACATTATCTCATTCCATTCCCTGTGATTATGTTTTTATTACTTTTATGAGAAGTGCTTGCTGAACACACTGATCTGAACACAGACGGTTTTTGCCTGGGACTTGGATGGCAGCACATCTAAGTTGTCCAGGAAATCTACCTGATAATTTTGCAGACAAATTAGTCATGAATGGTCTAGAAAAGTAGAATTTATGAGACTATCTTTTTGTTTAGGGCAACTTTATCTTTCTATATCTCCCAGGGTATTCAATCCTTCCTGTCACAAACTAGTGGATACCTGTGTGCTGAAGCTTTGGTGTTGTCTTATTAGCAGTAGCTTTAAGACATGCATTTTGGTGGTCCAATGGTTTGTTTTGCACACTGACTTGAGAAAATGCCAGCAGCAACATTTAATAAAATTTTCATTGGT
This sequence comes from Pseudopodoces humilis, assembly GCF_049639895.1. Lineage (NCBI taxonomy): Eukaryota > Metazoa > Chordata > Aves > Passeriformes > Paridae > Pseudopodoces > Pseudopodoces humilis. Next base: position 69,867,045 of record NC_142201.1, read on the forward strand.
AAGAGCTTCATCAGCTATCAGTTTTCTATTTCTTGTCCACACAGTTTCCATAGAAAGTTTGAGATGTGGATCATGGGAATTGTCTTTGACAGGCCTCCTATTAACATTTCTCAAATGTGGAGAAGTACAGAGGTTTCTATTTCTCAAAATATTTCCATGGATCATGTTCTGATTAAAAATGTATGTATCCTATTATGTGCATGAGCTGTCTCCCCTGAGATGTGAAACTTGTGACCTACTTTTGAAACAGTACTAGTGCAGTTTCCCAAGTTCTGCTGGACTCTTTTTCTCAGTATCTGCACCAATTTCCTGCACTATGCTGGAGTCTGCTTTGGATGTGACCTGCTGCCCAGAGTAACTCTTGCTGTCATCCATCTTTATGTTGACAAGCTTCCATTTTATGCCAACACTCCTGGAAGAACAGCTGAAGAATGACACTGAATCATGTCAAGTCACCACAATTCTTTCTCAGTTAAAGAGACTTATTTTGATAACCTGGAGCTCTGGACTCCATGAAGCATCTGGATTGCTGGGCCTTTGTTCCTCGGCCTTTGGTAGCTGGATGACTTCATGCATCAGATGCAGAGTTGAGTTCATTTATCTTATTCTTCCATGTGTTCAGGGTGTGAATTGCCCTGTGCTACTTTTCACTCCCATTAAAATCTCTGTTATTTTATCATCTGCTGCTAGAATATCAGAGGAAATTAATATTTGATCAGAGTAAACTGATAAATCTGAGATAAACTATCTGAGTAGTTCTGGACACAGTGTGGTGCTGGCTTCTCCAGCCCTTGTTATATAACAATGTGCGTTCTAAAATAGGTGTCTCCCTTCCACTAAAAGGGTGGAGTCTGCTTGCTTACCTGCCTGCCTCAATGCTCAAGTGATTGGGTAGCTATTTCTGTAGGTGCAAATGAACCATATCAGCAGTACAGAAGAGTGGCAATGGGACAAGAGGAAGCCTGGGGAGAGTTTAATGGAATACAGGGAGACTGGGGAGAAAGGAGACATGAGGAGCTAGGAAGGGCCCACGGATGAGTAAGCAGAGAGCCACAGGTGTTATGTGAGAGTATAATTGAAGAGAAGGACGAGGAGGTAATCTGAAATGGAGAAGGTTTTTTGGTGAAAGAAGGTGGCCAGAAGCAGGTGCAAAGCATTACAAGATGTGAGGGAAAGGAACGGTCTCTAGAAGATGATGAAGTACAGGGAACAATGTAGTACACTGGGAAGAAGGATCTCCTCTCTTTCTGTCCTCTCCCTGGGCAGGAGATGGTACTGGAGGCCCTGTTCCCTTAGCCAGCTAGAGGAGGAAGAGTAGCCTTGTACATGTGTATGTGTAGACTTTAATCTTGGTTAAGATATCTTGCTGTGGGGAAATGGGAGGGGGAACCTTTAATTTTAAAAGTTTACTGTAAAAACCTGATGTGATACGATGATTTTATGTTGATCAGAAATTGATAGCCACAGTCTGGTTTATTTCACAGTGCTTGCAACTTCTTGATGTGCATCTACAGGAGAAAGATATTTTCTGCCTCTGTACCCTTCATGAGTTTACTTTAAATTCATTAGGCCCTCCAAAGATCATTAAAGAGATTCTGCCATGCTTAATAGGGCCCCAAATACATTATCATATTAGTTACAATCCTTTGATTAGACTTTGACTTCAGTTCAACTATAAGCTTGTTTGAGAATGCCTGTAATTGAGTATATTTTGATACTGAGAATACATTGTCAGTTTTTTGATAAAAGTTCTATGTGTACCTTAAAATTTGCTATCCTAAATTTAATAGAACAATAACAAAACTTGATGAACTTAGTTGATTAAATCCACTCCAACAAAAAATTTTCATGTTTTTGTAGATAATTATTTCAAGTGAAACTTCTGTCAATGAAATGTAGAGGAGATAATAATTTTTCTTCTTTTCATGATTAGTGCAGGCCTCATCAACTTGTGTTATTTAATATTTTAGCCACAGTATTGTTTGAATGTCTTTCTAGAAAATAATTAATGTATTTGTGGAATAGGATGAAGATGAAGTGCTTGGAAATATTAATTTTTCTTACAGATGCCTATAAATGTATATGCTTATGCATATAAATATATGTATGGAAAAATTAAGAAAATCTATTATGTTCAGCAGCCATAAAATGTTTTTCATCTCATCATCTGGATTGCAAAAATTGCATTCAGTTTAACATATATTTTTTTAAAGTTTTCATTCTTCTATTCAAAAAATTGGTTATTTGCAATATATCAGTTATTAAATCCAGGTTGAATGCAACTTTTAACATACATAGTCAAGATATTTGTAAATGTTACCCTTTAAATTCAGTGTTCATTATTTTTTTCAGGAAATAGAGTGTTATACTAGACTTTTAGAAATTCCTACATCAAATGGTTTAAGCTAATTTTTTTCTTGCTTTTAGTAGAAAAAGCTCAGAAAATTTCAGAAGAACTTATCAATAAAGATGCATTTGTTCATGTGGGAAAATACTTTTCTTAATAGAGAAGAAACTTATTCTTACTTAATTCTTACTTATTTAAACTTAATTATTCTTACTTAATTCTAACTTATTCTTACTTAAAGAAACTATTCTTACTTAATAGAGAAGAAACACCTGCACAGAGTTGTTTTGTTTTGAATTTGATGTGCAAACATATTTGTATGTGTGTGAATCTATAGTTCTTTGTAGATGCGCCAAATAAAGGTTTTGTTATCTCTAGGCCAGAGGCTGTTTATTAGCACTCCTATGCCACCGAGTTCCAGGTCTATGTCTGATGAGTGGAAAGGACATTAAAGCACTAACATAAGATATTGAAGCAGTTAAATCTTTTGTGAAGATCATTGTGACATGCACTTTTATTCCAAAATAACAGAAACAAAACATTCTGTGTAACATTGCAGCATGAATGTGCTGTTCCTTCACTTGGGTAACCAGTTATCTCCCACCACTATCTGCCCTGTATGTTTTCAGTCATGTTTTGCAGCTCTGATTCTGCTGGATTTCCACAACTCCTTATCACAGCAGCCCTCCAAGAATGCTGCAGAGCTTCAGATCTCTACACATGGGGACGACACAGTGAATGGGCCAGCAAAAGGAAATTTGAGGAATGCTTGATAAATTGATTAAAGAAAGCAGGCATTTCTAGGAGACAGACTTCAGATAGATATCCAGGTCTGGTCTATGGTATGCAGTGTCCATATATTTGCTAGACCTGGAAGATGAGAAAACATACTCTGTGCATTGCTTAAGTTCTTGTTTTATTGCTTTCACAAAGATTATGCATAGTCAGAACCTTAGAAGCTGACCAGAAATGTTTCTTGTATAAAGGTATACACAACTCTATCTAATTTGTGTTACCTAATAGTTCTATAAATTGTTTGGGATATTATATATATGTCCTAGGCTACAGAGGAACTGATGTTGGCATTTCCTAGAAATCAGATGGAGGCATTTTATTGTTGCTAGGAGTCACTAGAGATTGTCTGCTTCACACAAGATATTTCTGTGCAGGTAGTGAAGGAACAGAAGTTTTCTACCAGTACTGCACACAGAAAACCCTCTGGTTCATCCAACTGACCCCATAGTTACCATGCTACTGCCAGCACTGCTTTCTTCTGGGTCCCTGGTTCTGGAAGACGGTGGGGGAAAGGGTTATTGGCTAATGCTGTTTGAACAAAACCTAATAAACCAGGCCCTGCCTTTCCAAGGTGAGACTTAGCAAGGAGTCTCTGCCTGTGGCACAAAGTTTACTAATTAAAGACTTTGCCCAAATAGCCAACCTGACAGACAAGGTATTAGTAAAGAAAAGCGCTGCTGTGTTGAACCATTCAGACAGAGTGACTAAATTTCCCCCAGGAGGTGCCAAACAGGTTTGTGAGGACACAGTGTATCTGACCACACAGCAATAGTGCTAGAGCAGTAGTCATTATTGGAAGGAAAAAAGATGATGTGTTTTTCCAGCACAGAACATGGCTAGATGGGACCCTGGCCTTTCACCCTGACATTCTCAGCAAAAGTTGCACTTTGTGTAAGTGACTCATAGGACATGCCAGCTTCGGTAGTTAGGAAACGTGTCTGTGCCCTCTGGCTTCATTAGAAGCCAATAAGAAGAACAGTAAACAGACTACGAGTTTTTTGGCATTTTGGGTAAGGTTGCTTTTAAAATGTTCTTCTGTATTTGAAAGGAGAATATGACTCACTTAGCAGAGTTACATTATAAATGCTGTCTTGAAAGCGCCCCATAATAGCTCTTTTCATTGCTGGCTCTCTGCTCTCAGGGCTCGGAAGAGTACACCCTGCCACTCAGACCTGTTATCCTTTTTTCCCTTGTTAAAGCAATGCTTTGATGCTGGCATGCAGCCGCAAACTTAATAGGGCTAAACACCAGTTTCCTCTGATCAGGTTCTTTACCAGAGTCTTTGCATATCAGCTCTCAAAACACCCACAGGGAAGATCTCAGGAACAAACAGGAGCTGTAAGTTACAGTTGCCTGTTATTAGTAACAGTGCTATTGTCACTTTAGAGCACAGAAATTTGTCAAGGATGGGGAGAAGATTTTTTTTTTGTTCAGTAATTGCACTAAATACAATTTAAAGATATAAAAAATATAAGATCAAAGTGAAGCTGTTTAATCAGACTCCTTTGGTGGCCAGTTTCTAACCCAGTACAGTTCTTAGTTCCTGTTTATGCTCCTGTGATGTTGCAAACTGCAAACTCCTCTGGCTTTCCATGTGGAGGAGCAAGAATCATCTTCACTTTGCCCTACTAATATATTTAAAGGTTTAGATTTAGAGAGCTGAGTACTTCACATAGCCCCTAAATGACACTCAGCAGTCTTCACATTTGCAGTGGCATTTTCCTGCTCTGAAAACCTGTCCTTCCAAATTATCTTTGAATTGTCAGATGACTTCATTGAATTTATCTCATTAGGCAAATGGTTCTGAAAATTACCTTTAGTGACATGACTAGGCATTGTGACAGAAAGCAGTGGGCAAAACAACCACAAAGAAGGATCAATATTACCATGCATTTGAGGTAAAGATTGCTAAGATCTGGAATTGAAACATGTGCTATTTACTGCAAATCCATAGTTATACTGGAGGTACCACAAAGAACAGAGCCAAGTCAGTTTTCCTTATCTAAGGTAAAGCAAATACAATTAGCAAACTCAAATTTGCATATTTCATTTAAATAGCCACTTACTGAATAGAAGCAACAAATTATTTCAGAAAAAGCACACAACTATGTTTGTGTAATGTAACTGCAGAACCTAATGAGATAAACAAAAAAGCACTAATCATAATTGATTAACAACATGTCAGCCTTATGAATTAATTTTTAATAGCACAGGCAAGGTTTCCTGAGCAAAATTTCTAACATAAGATTTGTATTCCCAAAGCATGATAATTTGTAACCAGATGCTCAGTGTAATTGATGATGATATGAATAACTAGCAAGCCCTTTGGAGCAATATGGGAATAATATATTTAAGAAGAAAGGAATTATTTACAATGTGCATGAAAAGGAAAGTTTAGATGATTTCTCTTCAGCTCTGCTCTTAAGAGGTTTTTTTCTCAACTCAGCAAAGGTTTTTGTCAAAGTTCAATTATCACCAAACTGGTGTAACCATTCCTACTGAGATTCAATACTGAAAGGAAATCATTAGTGTAATTTCTGATCTTCTGTGTCCTGTGTTCAGAACAGTTTTAATGATAAGCATAGAGCACTGCTTCATGGAATGTTGTAGCAGTAAGATAATTAGGAAAATACTTGAGATGCAAATATTTTTAAAAGTGTATATCATCTTGCTTTACCTTGGAGATAGATATTATGGATATGGTCAGTTTAGTTTGAACCATAATTCCAGCAAGGGGTTGGAAAATTTCAATACCACAGACCACAGTTGTGAATTTTTTGCTTGAACAACCATGTTATTTTAAAGAGGATATTAAAGATGTATTGATGTCTTTCACTGTCTGTTTGGGTGAAGAATCAAATTCTCTCTGTGAGTCCTGATCAAAAATCAGAGATGGCTTGGGTTTCAAGGGACCTTAGAGATCATCTAGTTTCAAACCCCCTGCATGGGCAAGGATGTCATCCACTAAATCAGGTCTGCTGGTCTTTAAGGCATATTGCAAGACAGCTTGAGCAACTTTAGAGGATGGAACCTGGGTAAGGGCTCTACAAATGCAGGATGCTTGAGAAAGTGCCTGAAGGGACCATTGCAAGAGGGCTTGAATCAACTTACTTGAAGGGTTATCTTCTCTTTGCTTCCTTTTCTCTTTACTTGATCCAGTTTTAAATAAAGTCTTTTTAATTTTTAAATTAGTCTCTTTCTCCTATAACATGTAAGTAAGTGCTACAATGAGTTCTTCCAAGGCCTCTGTAGTATCTTAAGAACCTAGATAAAAGTGACAAACTGGGCTTATGTAAATATATAATCTTTACTGATTGCTGACATGAAACTGATTAAAAATCAATTAATTAAAAATCCCAGAATCCCCGAATGTAGTTTTGTATCTTGAATAAATGAAATGAGAACACAAGATGCAATTTCAAAGTTAGGCACAAAAACATAATATATCTATGGGTATGTACAGTTTTGTTAGCCCTTTCATTTACTGTATTATCTATTTGTACTGTTGTATTTTGGTATAGTGGTATGAACCTTCACAAAATATCTACAGCCATATGTTCTTTTATATTAAAAAAATCCCCACATTTAATATTTCAATTAGTTTGTCATTTCACTCTCATTAAGCTGAAACAACATACACCTCTCTCTCTTTCCTAAATAAATGCATTCAAGGAGTGAATTACAAATTTTGAGAAACAAAATGCATAAAATATCAAGGAGGGAAGCACTCTATAATGAAGAAGGTGTTAAAAAGTATATAATTAATTCATACAATGTTGTTGAAAACTTAGGTCTCCAATGTTAGATTCTTGTTTGCCCTTAGTTTTCTAATGATGTTTTGGTTGCAAGGATTGGAATACAGCCTGGTGGAAATCAAAACCTGGATTTATTTAAGATTTCAATGAAAATTCTATTGGTACAATTAAATGAGAGCATAGCCTGAAATGTTGTTTGGAAAGAAATACTGGATAAAATGTCTCTCCCTTCTCTGAAGAAAGATTGCTCAATTAGGTTATGTGTTGAGTAATACCATGTGTGTTGAGAAGCTCAGAAAAGTCATTGATTCCAGCTGAGATTCATTCTGAGCTTCTGGCTTGCTTTGAGTTGTGATCTCAAAGTGAAACTCAAAGGTCTCATACCATTGTGAAGCCAAAACATGAAATCTGTTTACTCAGACCTAGAAGAACTGAAACTGCTGATTCTTGTACAGCTGTTTCACCCATCTTTCTGGTTTGGTGCCTTTGCTCATGGATAAACAAAAATGGAAACTGAATCTCCTTGGGCACTGTCTGTTTTCTCAACTGTCCCCTAAAATGTCTCTTTACTGATTTACTTATTTTCCTTAGATTTTGACCAAACACCATATGCAGAAATCAGTCAGGGAGAAGGACAGTGTATGGGGCAGGGTACTTGGTCAGCTGGAACTGGCCTGCTGCTGAGTGACCAGGGACAGCAGGCACCATTGCCACCTGGCACTGGGGCTGCTAAGTACACTGGTGAAAGTCACTCCAGTTTGTCCTCAACCAAGTAAAATATTTTGACATTTAGTGTGTCACCTGCCAGAAGACTATCTCTTTTGCCAACAGCTGGCGAAAGGGAAACACAGGCCCACTAAACCCATTTCTTGGCAAGCAAAGGGAATGCTGCTTATAACTGACTTTATTTTCAAGGGTATTGAGCTAGGCACTCACATACTGCTGGTTTGGACATTAAAAAGCTCCACAGTGTTCTGTTGTTTCATTTAGTCTTGCTGTTAACAAGTTTTATTGCAGTCTCTTGCTCAGTCCATGTTTACGGGGGGCATAAACTCTGCTTTGAGAACTTGCCCTTAAAGCCCTCCAGAAGGCAGTGTGGGCAGGGAGCACTGAAACCAGAGGTTTCTACATCACATCATAGAGACTGACAGTGGCTAAGTATGTATCAGCTCCCTTGCTGCCTCTTTTTTAGGAAGTGGGAACACACAAGATGTTTGTCAGAAAAATGCTGCAGCTTTGGACAGGAATCAATAAAACAATGAACACTGTACTGGAGACACTGAGTGGGATCTAACAAACACATTTGCTGAGGAAATCTTCTGTTTCACATCTAGAAGAGTTATATACATATTTATATATAAAATAATTTTATGATGAGGGAACAGCATGAAAATCAAATGAATGGCAACTTGTGCTCATCAATGCACTTCCAGTACCTGGAATAACAGTAATGATTATTAGTCTTGACCTGGCAAAATGCCAGCTTAAATGCCTGCTTTTTTTTTGTTTTGGGATGTTATTAAATATATTGCTAAAAATTGTTCTCTACTGCTACTGCAAGTATATCTTGTTTCACTCAAGAAAATGTTGCATTTCACTGAGTCAGTAGTACTCTAATGCAAGTCTTTATTCATAGTTTTCATCTAGATAATGCACATAGCCCTTTATGAAGCTAAACCAACATGAAATATGAGGTTGATCCATTTCCACAAGAGACACAGATGTTTTTGAGGTTAAACCCCAATACAGCTTAGAAATTTGCAGCCTTTTAAAGCAGGAAAATTGATCACATTAAGCTATCATAAAAAATGCCAAAACTCATCACTGAATTATGGCAATTTGCTAAGTAGTATTCACATGATTAAAATAAAATCCTTTTCTTTCCAATTGATTCCTCTAACAATGAAGAATGCATGAAGCAGAAACACCTATCATCAGCAAAACTAGACTCCCTGAGGAAGTGCTTAGGTGGTCGTAACTTCCCATGGCATCATGTTTCTATAAGGAAGGATCCGAAGAGCAAGACATCTTTGAGATGACATGTTGAATTGAGCTGTACAAACTTGTAGCAACTTGTTACTTAGGCCTGAGCTCTGTTCCATAAACAGAGATAAACTGTCTCAACTCTGGGCAGCAGGGAGGTGTTAGGGGTCCAGAAGGAACTGCTGGCAACCCTGTGCCCAGGAGGTCTCTCAGTGCTGGCTGGGCAGGAGACCTAGCTTAGGCCACCTTTTTACTGCCAAGTAGCCTTACATGTGTCATGGCAGGGCATTGCTCTTCCATAGCCTTGTGCCTTCGTGTCTTGTATGCATCCACCACATTTCCTTGGTCACCTACCACATTTAGGAGAGTTTGCCTGGTGCACAGGTGAAGTGTAGAAGAAGTTAGTGAGAAATAACCCCAAACTCACAACCACCCATTAAGCCTTGAACAAAACAAAACAAAATCCTTTGAAATTGTCTGTGAAGATTCTGTGCACATAGGCATTATTTGCACACATTTTTTTTTGCTATTGGCCCAGATGAATAGTAAACCCCAGTAAACGATTTATGGTGATTTTTAATTTAATTTTAAAAAATATTTTTTGATTAATAAAAATGCTTCTGGAACTTCTTAGTATCAGTCGAACTATCCATGCAACCCCTTTTACTGTGATTACAAGTTTTTACAGGTATTTTTACCATGCACAAAGACATTTTGCAAGCAGGATATACATTTCTAAAGAGTGTTAATTAATTATTTATTGGCAAATCAGTCATCAGTGAAGTGGAGAAGTTAGCCTGTGTTGCACTTTGGAACTGTCTGGTCTTTCCTCAGTTGCCATCTGCCAGTGCTCTGCCTTCTTTCCTTAGGGTTTTGTGCTGGTTCACTATTTTTTCTCTCACATGCTTGAGTTGTTAACTCCTACTAATTATTATTCAATACCTACATCTTTCTATGTGTTTTCACCTTGGGTATGTTGGGGTTTTGTTTTTAAGCTTTAGCTCATGTACATTTTAAAACCTTAACAGATGTTTTACCAATAAAATTAAACTGAGGTCATGCAGCCTGGCTCCATCAAGCCATACTTGGGATAATAGATGGCTGAACCCTGGGGCCATGGGTTTCAGCTGCAGCAAGCTCTTTGTGGGTTTTGCAGAGCTGCCTGCACAGCAATAGCTGATGGTCAATTTTATAGTCTTCTCTATGATTTCATGCTTTTCCCAAGCAAGATGCCTATTGGAACCTCTCTATTTCTTGATCTGGTTAGATCTGTAGCATAGAGTTATCCTTTGAGTCTCATTTGCTCAGCAATAGATACATACTTCCAGAATGAAGATGTTCTACAGCTTTTAGCTTTACAACGAGCTATAGAAAAAACAACCATAAAGAAAGAAGAGTGTTGTTTGTTCTGCTGAAGATAATCTTCCTGTTCTGCTGAAGATGATCTTCCATCTTCAGAAAGTCTTCTGGAGTTAGAGTTGGCTTAAACCAAGACAGGACCCAACTTGAGGGAAGGTATGGAGAAGACAGAGACATTCTTCTCTTATAGGTACAAAATGAAGGGACAAGATGCCATGACAGAAAGCTCTAGCAAGGTAAATTTTACCTCGATATGCAGTCAAAAAATGTGTACACTATTTAAAAAGAAAGAGAGAATTAAAATGTTGTAATAGGTTACAAAGAGAGGCTTCAGAATTCTCTTCCTCAGAGCTTTTCAGAATGTGACTGTACAGGCTGAGTACCTGAGTTAGTTCAGTTTTGAGTAAGAAATTGGAAGAGAGCTCTCCATAGTTCCCTTCCAAGTTTTTTTCCTATTATTCTGTGCTGATACATTACATACCTTACCTCAGGGTCTTTTCCTATTTTTGTCCCTGATGAGCTGTTGAGCAGGAACTTAGAAGATAGTACATAATTCATAATTCTTCACCAAACTGAGAAGGGCAAATAATCCAAAATAAAATTAGTCTTTCAGACTATCAGATTTCAAAGTGGTAGACTGATTCCAGCTTTTAAATCCTGCAATCTTATTCAAGCAACTCACATATCTGTGCATATTCAAGTTCTTATAAATTAATACTGGGAATGTAGAACTTGATTATCTAATTAAAGTTTCATTTCACTCTGATAAATTGCCTTATTTTTTAAAGCCATATGTGCTACAGAAACAGATGCTAAATGACTGAAAAAAACCCCTTTTTTCCCTAACTTTAATTTAAATCTAAACTTCAAAATTTCTTCTTCAACCAGCACTTGACCACTCCAATTCTACCACTTCCTTTGTAAAGCTGGGCATATCTCAGAAGATTCTCAGTAGATGATTTGAAAAAATGTTCTCCATGCACATGTTCACTGATGTGTTTTGCTATACTCATGTAGGTTAAATTTCATTTTTTTTCAGTCTACTAAATAGACATTTTGTGGTACAGATTTTACATGACAAGCCTATTTGACTGACTGGACATGTCTCAATCTGGAGTGAGGCAAATGCACCAGGATTCCAGGAAAGATAATAAAATAATAATTTGTGTGGAGGACCACTGGATGTGCATAAGCACCATGTTCCTACCTGGCTTTTCATTGCCTTTAGAAGAGACTGAAGTTTTTCTCTGATCCTTTTCTAATTACTGCCTCAGCTGTTGTTAAAATTAAGGAATTAATATTCATGTGCTGGCATTCCAAAGAGATCATAATTATGACATTATTTTTTCCTATTGTGTGTAACTTAAATATAAGAACTACACATTTTAATATAGTCTTGATATTGCCACTGATATCAAACTTACAGTGTTCATCACTTGTCACATCATCCTGTATTCTATTTAGAGCCCTCATCTTAATTTGCAGGTGTGATTTTAGTGGGTGTTTTGAGAATGAACCACTCTGACACCTGAATACAAAGGTAACACCTTCCTGTAGACTATGTGTTTTGCACCAGTTAGCAAGAATGTGTTGCTCTGAAAGTGTTGTGCTGTTCTGATAATTGTACATTGATTCCCTAAAAGTCCATGCTTTACATGTGACACTAAGATTTTAGCTGTTACAATGGTTTCTATTTGATGTTCTAAAGCCCAGGGAAAATAAGCATTAACTTAACTGGACCTTGTATTATATCTTGTGGAAGGGATCTCACCAAAATATAGAGGTCTGAAATTAATTAGACACTAAATTAATTAGCATAAGCTGATTTTCTGGGTTCTTCTTCTCATCAGTATGAGGAGAAATGCACCTCCACAAGCAGATTCAGACACCTGAATCTACCTGTGGGAAGAATTCATCACACTAGCTGAACATATTCTCCTTATTTAAAACAGACTGTACATTTTCTTATCTGAACAAGATCTACATTATCCTTTCATTTAGGCATCTGTTTTTGTTTTAATCTTTAACAGTGTCATCTCAGAGAGAGGGAGATGAGTTTGCACCACTATAAATTAATGATTAAAACTTTGTCCAAAATCTGATTTACTCATCTGTGGTGGTGCATGTCCCAACAGACTGCCTGCTCAATCCCTTCTCAGCACTGAATGGCAGCTCCAGCCCAACATTAAGTATCAGCATGCTTTACCTACTGTCGAAAGGTAAAGGTTCTTTAAAAGTTCTTCTGTAAGTTTAAATCCATAAAAGCATATTTTCCATGATTTTTGTAAATTTTCTGGAGACAAACATATTGTACTCCGGTACCTAGCTTCACTTCCTTCCTGAAAGTCCCTTACACATTTTTGTTCAATGTGGGCTGGTGTCTGTCCCCAGGAAGCAGCTCCCTGTCTGCACTAACCTCCTCCATACAGTGTACAGAGGGCATGGATGTGCACAGTGATCCCACGTGCACAGCACCTCCCCAGCAGCAGCCTGTGCTGAAGTCATGACCACAGGACTATCTGGGCCCAACTCCTGGCACCACTGCAATTGCTCCTATGCTTGTGCATGGAGATATGAACAGGGCAGTCTTGTGCATTAAGGGCTCATTCATGAGCCCTGTAGTTTGCACCATGGTCTAGGAGTACAACTTGTGGAAAAGAGCAACCAAAGCCACACAGGGACTCAAACTAACATAATCCAGAGCCCTAAGGCAGTAATGCTAAACTCAGAAACCAAGAAAGTAATCAGCAGAAAGCAAAACCCAGAGGAAGGAATTCATTATGAACAGTGGAGTCCCTGGGTTGCTGATATGTTATCTTTGCCAGCCAACCTGACTCACCAGCATGCTGAGTCTGTCTAAAATGCTGCTGATACATTCAGCTTGCCTGGTGCCCACAATCAGTCCCTCCAAAAGCGTTCTCAGACAGCGTGAGAAAAGCGTGACCTGACTCACGCAGAGCATGGCTACTCCCAGAAAACTTGAGTGCTCCAAAATCTTACCCTAGCTGGGAGCACTGCTATTGTCTCTGAGCTGAGGGGTGCCAGGAGGGCCTGGAGCAATCTAGTGAGGAGTTAATTAAAAGAAAACAAGTTACAGTTTCGTCTCATTTGCTGAAGAAGGTGGTTGACTCTTTGTTGCAGTGGGCTGAGAGTGATTTGCTGCGCTGGGATGAAAGCCCATCCTCTTCAATCATTCCCCAGCAGAGCAAAATTACCAGTGTCAGGAAAACTCATTTGGTGGCATTAATCAGAATGGATTTAAAAGGAACAATTTCTGAGCTGCCCTGCAAGAATAGCTGTGGGACATCAAAGAGGGCCTATGATCCACAAAACCAGAAGACTGTGTCCTCTGTTTGAAATATTGTAGTGAGCCAAACATTTATTGGAATGGCCTGCTGACTGCATTGTGTATAAAAGCACTTCGGCGTTTGATAACTTGTGTCCTATCTCCTGCATTGTAATATAATAATCAGATAAGTAATTATTTGGTGTGTTCAGGTGCTTCTGTTAGAGGAGTTTAATGATCCATTTAAAATCTTAATGATCCATTTAAAATCTTAGACTGCTTCTTGATTTTAAGTGTTCAGTAATGATGGCTAATGGACTACCACAGAGGCTATTCAATCCATTAGGAATAAATGTGCTGCTATATATATTATAGCTGCGTGCAGTTATTTTAAACAAGAATGTTTTCCTGGCTACTTTGAAAAGTATTTTTCTTCTTCTAATGAAAGAAAAAGCAGATTGTGTGTAGAATTGTGGTATTTTATAATCCAATAATTTTCTTGTCTAAAAAATCTGTTTCAGATAACGTATTTGAATTTGCTACATAGCAACATATTTGACAGGAGTAAAAACATTTTCTTCCAAATCCAGAAATCTGGATTGTCTGTGGAACTTGGAAAAAGTACAAAATGTCTCACATTGGATTTTTGCTTGAAGAAGAAAAATGTATGTACAAGCTGCATATACAGTAGAGATGCGTGACATGATTTTCAGATGCAAAGTGAGACAAATATGTGTCTTTTCAGATTCTTTTCAACTTTATGTAGTGTCCCACATCTACTATAGTCATGTATATGCCGTTTCTGAGTGGAAACCACTAATTTGTACTTGAGAGACCCATAGAAATCCTGGACCTCCAGCATCTCACTGTGATCATTACCATATTGTCATTAAAACAGTCTCTTGTAGTTCTCGGAGCTGTATACTATACAGTTCTGTGAAAAAGTCGGCTTGTGGCTCTGTACTAATCAAAAAATCAACCAACCAACAACCAGCTAAATAAAACCCCCCAAATGAAATGTTAAGAATTGCTAAGAAAGGAGAAAAGAACAAAATATCATGATGCCATTATATAAAAAATTCCATGCTTTTACTGTGCTCTTCCCAACTGAAAAATACACAATGCCATTGGAAAAGATCCAGAGGCAAGTCACAAGAATGATCAAAATTATGCAGTGGCTTTCATGCAAGGAGCAAATAAATTAGGATTCTTCAGTCCACAAAAAAAAAAAAAAACCAAGCAAATGAAGGGAAAATAAAACAGAAATCTATAAACTAATAAATTCTATGTTTAACTAGCATTTAATATGATAAATTAATCTAATATGCTAGGTTTAGAATAAACAGGGTGATTTTTCACCCAACGTGAGTTTCACCTGTGTAGTAGTTCTGTCATAGAATGTTCCAGATATTTCAAGTTATCAAAAATAATTCAAAATCAAGAGAAGTGCATGAAGAGCTGTTACATATGAGGATACAGCTTCTGTCTGATAAAGCCCTTGAAGGCTGGAAAGTGCTCTAAATTACCACCATGTGCTTGCTGGAGTTTTTGCAATTTTTGCTGAACATTCACTTTTGGCCAGAGCCAGTTGTTGAACTAAATAAAACTTCTTCTTGTCCCAGTACAGATATTCTTCCATAAGCTGAATTTCCTTGCAATGTGGAACGCGCATGGGGAAGGAGGGAATGGGACAGCACAGCTTGGTGGCGTGGCATGAGACTTGAAATGCTGTCCCAGGCAATGCTGTTGGGAAGGCTGGAGCATCATGAGGTCTTCTGGCAAAATCACAGCCATGTAAAAGGCAGATTGTCACCAGGGAGAATCAGATAGTTATGCCAGTATGGTAAGGTGTAAGGTCTTCATTCATTTATACAAATGGCAGAAGCTGACATAGCTTTTGATTACTGAATTACTATTTTAATTTTTCTAATAAATAATGTCCACTTTAAACTTCATTGGAAAAGCTGCTTACTTGTTTTGCCATGACTCCTTCAATTGCAGCATTGCATACAAAGAGAATTTGATTTACATATTCTGATTTGAGAGGAAGTGTGAAATCTATGTGGCACTCAAGAGGTACAGATGTGTTTTCAGTCTTTTATTTCAGAGGTATACACCTGCAGTGTCAGAGCAGCAGCTCTGTGATGATATCTCACAAGGCTCAGAACAATACTGGAAAGATGTTTGTGAACTCAACAAGATTCCATGGCTTGTTTGCTTTTATTGTCTCCATCCAAGTAGGAACTGCACATAGTGTGAAGGAATGTATCATGTGGGAGGCAAGGAAAAGGATTGTAAACAACCCTACACAGGGTGATTAAAAAGTTGTTTTCCTTTGAAGCAGGCCTGAACTTCCAACTACACAAGCTTTGGAGACAAATTCAAGCACCAGCTTTCAAGAATACCAAACTACACATATCCACTACTGGTTATTGCATTTAGAAACAGTCTCTATGTAGCCCTTGTCAGAGTCCTGGAAGACTTTTATTCCCATTGGAACATTTTAGTACATCAGAAGTTAATTTATGGAATGATTTTTTCACATTAACTCACCCTGATCTGTGCCCTTCCCTGTGAGTAGGGAGTGTGAGCAAGGTGGCTGGCAGACATTGACACCAAGATTTTTAATCAAACTGACCTAACTTCAGTGCTAGAAGATTCACATCCTCATGTGAAGCAATGGACAATTTCCTATCAGCTGGGCTGTGCTGCACCATTAAACCTAAAAAATATTTTTATAGTTCGCCACCCACAGGGTGGGTGAGTCAGATAATTTCTGGAATTGTTTCTCTGGAGAATTGTTCAGTCCTTAGAAATTCCCTTGTCTGAGGCATCCCATGTGCATATGTTATCCCTTTCAAATCATTGCTGAAAATCAGCTTGTAATATCAAGATGAACAATTGTCCTCTGCAACTGACACTTTAAAAACCCTATCTTTTTTCTACATCTTTGCATCAGAATACAGAATCAGTTATCCAATGTCTGCTTGTAGGAATGGCAGGAATAAAACAGTAGGCGCACTCCCGCCTTATCTGGACCAGACTTTATATCTAATCAGGTCCTATTTAGTTGTAAGCTATCACTTGATTACTGAAATCCTTTTTACTGTGATGCAGCAGCTCATCTTATATAGAAAAAGAATTGCTTCAGTTTCCAGGGCATTCAGTCTTATCCTTTGAACATTCATGAAGAGTTCAAGAAAAAAAAATAATCACTCTGTTTTTGTGGGACTGGAGTTTCCATTTTATCCAAAAAAAAAAAAAAAAATCTTTTTAATAGATATATTTTATTTCCCCTGCTCTGAGTCTGAATCATCCAAGGAAGAGATGAGTCAGTGAGCCAAAATGATTTTGAGGAAAAGATTACCTCTTGAAGGGATGACTTGCAACTCTCCACACAGAAGTGTATGGAAGGGAGGAATAGCACACACTGACTTTAGGCAGGGCTAACCTCAAAATGCACATTTTACATTTTACATTTTACGTTGCAGTGGCTGCTGTAACTATAACTTAGTATAAGGGGCTCTGACTTCAAAAAAATGCATTCCATTGCTGCTTCTTAGGTTGCTGGGCCAGAAGAGTTCTCAGCAGGAAGCTGCCCCCTGTTTAGGGTGGTCTTTGTAACCAGCCCTGAACTCTGAAACAGCATTGCGCTGTGGGTACCAGGATCCAAGGAGCTCTGCTTTAGGTGTGTTCCTGCCAGCTGCAGTGAAGCAGGGCAGATTTCTGTACTGAGCCTGTCTGAAAGGCCTTTGCTCCTACAGTGCTGGGCCAGGAGGCATTGAGTGCTGAGCAGACAAATGCCCTTTGGAGTTAATGCTTTTCTGATGATGTTGCATGTTGTACATGCAACATGCTGCATTCCTTCTCTATGTTGCATTTTTTGAAAGACAATCCGTTTTTTGGTCCCAGAGGAACCTGGGGGATTGCCCATTAAATAGGAAATTCTCTCACTTCAAGATCATTTTAAGTATAGCAGGCATACATGAAATTTTAGAAGGGACCATTCACCAAAGCCTGAAGCACAGTTCTGAGTGTTGAATGATGTGCGAGAGTCTCTGGAGATCTCTGGTTCAAGGAAAAAGTGGTTTATTTCCCTACTGTGCTGCAATGTTTGTCCATGTGCTGTGAAAATAGTTTGGGCTGGAATTTGTGAAAGCACTTGGCTGCCTAAGGACACAGATTTAAGACTGCCATCCATGCAGACTTGAAGGTTGGTAGAAAGAAATTGGCACAGGTAGCTGTGCTGGTGAGAATGGGGAAACAAGACTGTAGAAGAGAGCACAGGAGAGCTCTGCTAGCTTCTGTCTCACTCACGTGTGTATGTGCTGTAGGTTCACCATAGACTTGTGAAGATTCATGTGATTACCACTCTTCTTCTAGCACAGAGGGGTCTCAGGGAGGAGAGGAGGAACAGAGAAAGGTAGCATGGATATTTTCCAGAACAGTCTCCCAGATGTCCAAAAGTTTCACAGTTGAGAGCCTGTCAGAAAGTTTGGTGCTTATTGAAATGTCACCATCCTGCTACAGCCTAAGGTTTGCAAGAGCCTTTAATGTTTATATATAAATAAATATATATACATGACATATATATGTATATACATGACATATATATGTATATAAAAGTATATAAACCTTCATTATTTCAGAGGGCTGCCCATAATGCCTATGTTAAAGATTTTTCAGCATTTTTAGAAATACACAAAATAGCCTTGCAACACCCCATCAACCTGTGCCTGGGAAGCTGATTGAACAGGCATGTTCCAGGTAGTGTTTATGAAAAGTGAGGACTTAACTGGGATGTTTTCTATGGACAGGTACAGCAAAAACATACAAAGATCTATTGCCAGTGCTGAAAGGATGAAGTGCAACTCAACAGAGGAGCTTGGTCAATGCATGAACTGGTAAATAAATGATTGGTGTAGCTGTGGTGCCTTTTAATAAATAAACCAATTGAGTAGAAGAAAAATGACCCTGAAACACACTTAATCACAGGACTTAATCACACTTAATCACGGAACACTGCATACCTCCTTCAGAAGTGATTTATCAACTTCTTGATTTTGATATTCATCCTCATAAAAGAGTGGTAAACACTTTGGACTCTTCAAATCCAAAAAGATGTTTCTGTATTTGCCATGTGCTAGCCCAGGCTTTTGTTGCATGTCACTTATGTCAGTTCCAACAAGCTGAGCTACTGAAGAGAGCATTTCTTGTTTACTTCCCTGGAAACAGAAATAGTGTTTAAAAAAGCCTTGGCACATGAGTACACAGCTCCCAAGTTTAACCCACAAACAAACCACTCCATAACTGCTCGGATAACAAACTGTGAGGAAATACAGCATGTGACAGCCTGGTTCATCTGCCTCAACAAGTGTTTTGTCCAGTTTTCTAAAAATGACTGCTCCAATGACAGGGGATGAGACTAAGAGCTTCCCACAGCACTTGGGATCCAGACAAGCAGAGCTGAGGAGCTCCATGAGTTCACTTGCCCGGTGAGTGGGTTCTGATGTCTCCTCCAACCTTGCTCACCATCAGGGATTTGAACCAGAATGATTTGCCACTAAGCAATTTGGCTTCTTTGCACCAGAGCTCCTGTCTGAGATTTGAAAATCTTCCTGTCTGGGGCTTTAGCTGAAGCAAATATGAAGCTTTTCAGTTTTTTTTGCAAAACACATTTTTCATGAGAAAATTCTTAATAATATTCCCCTGTTTTTGCAGAAAGGATTTCAGGCTTCAACCTGACTGTGGCTGAAGTCAGGAACAACAGGGGCTCCCTTACACTGGGGCAAAAGACACTGATGCAGAGCACAGGGAGAGGGAGCCTCTGCTGCTGTAGGTCCTCTGGCTGGAAAATTAACAAAATTGAGACTGTGTGTGTCTGCACGCACAACTACACATCTATCCCTATCTAGGCAGGGAAGCAGCCCATTTCTTGCTTTAGAGGGCTCAAAGTCCTTTTACTTTTAAAGTTAAAAGGACAAGAAGGTATAATTTAATGCAGAGATCCTCACTTTTTCTGTAACCTGAATTTTTAAAGAGAGATTTCAAAGGGGCACACTCACATTTCTCATTTCTGTTGTCAAATGAAATGTAAAAACAATGGCAGGATGTTGTAAATTTTTTACTTAAATTACTCCTTTGATAGAAACAATCACCCTCATAGTCTAAAAAGTATAGTGCTGGACATTTGGATTGCTCTAATAATATAAAATTAGGTTTCTTCAAATACTTGCAGATTAGAGGAATTTGCAGAGCCAATCTTAGAAAAAGACAAAGGTTGTGTGATTTATCTTGTTGCCTAAAGATAATGCTATTTGCAGAAGTATCTGTATTGAACAAATCCAGACAAATTATCGATGAGAAAAAAAACCTGACAAGTGTTTTCCCCTTACTGTTGAACTGTCTGTGGATTTATTATATTTATTTTCAATGTAAAATTTATTTAGTTAGTGATTTCTGAAGATAAACTTTCTTTTTGTACTTTGTTACTCAGAAGAATTCATTGCATCAGTGGCTCAGACTCCACTGAGTGAGCCTCCCACCCACAGTCTCATCTTCCCTGCCCCCTCCAGTCCCAGCAGCTCTCGAAGTCTGGGAGATGAAAGAAAGGGGAGGTTTGTACCATAAACCATCTGGCAGCAGTTCTTTTTGCTGTCTTGTGTAACTCTCTGCCCCTTTGCTATTACCTGAAGGGGGTCTGACAGCAGCGCTGGGGCCGCTGTACTTCCCATCCTCGGGTGCAGGGGGAGGCAGCGCATGGCCCCGGCCCCCTCCTTCTCCCTTCCTGGATCCAGCTTTCAGCCGGTGCTCCGTGCTGAGGATCCAGCGTACCTGTGCATGGAGGGACTGAGGGAATAAGGGCTACATGCGGATTTAGAGTGGTTTAAATTACCTACCTCACTTGCTGGTGCTGTAAGACCTCTGCACATGAATGATTTTTGTCTCTCAGGTTTATTTTATTCTCTTCCCAAGCTTCTGATCATAACTCTTAATATCTGGTTTCTTATAAAGCACAGTCTGAAATGTGTTTTCCGCACAAATCCAGAATATTTACTTCAATATAGTTATTTGCACTAATTCCATGGCTGCATATGTAGCTATTTTTGGGACCTAGACATTTGAATTTATTTTTTTTGTGACTGGTAGGAATGTCATTTCTTCTTCCTGAAAGTACTCATTTTAAAATAAGTTTAGTGATTCCTTGCTTCTTGCCTTTGCCTGGCACATCTCCTTGGCTTAAAAAGTTTTTATGGTTTGGGGATTGCCTCTTGCCTTCTGTCTGCTTATTAAGATCACTGAGCCAAATCTGAGTAGGAATTTCAAAGCGCAACCATAGTACAAGTATTAGAGTAGTTGTCACAGCAATTGCAACAAGAGCTGTAGAAACAGAACATAACAGAAAACACAGTTCTAACCTGTTTATATGTTAGTAAAAATTGCTGCATAGTTTTTGCAGGGTTTGTGCAAGCTGAACTCAGGTATTACCTTTCAACTAGACCATGGAGTGAAGCAGTTAATAGCTGGGGATGGTACTTTCAGTGTATTCATGAATTATGCTGTTTGGTGGTTATATAGAAAAGGATTACCAACCTCATGAATCTTATCCAGTGTGATTGATTGCCTGACTGTTTAATGTGAAGTCCCTGATTAGTCAGCCTCCCAGATGGTTTTTCTCTCCTCTTACATTTCTATTTAGATATCCTTTATCTATTTATTTTCATATGAATTTTTCCACTTCTTCAGCAATAAATTCTTTCCTCCTCCCAATCCCTTTTAATTCATCCCAGAGTTTAAATGATAAATAAAAAATGCTATATTTGAAAACTCTGGTAAACTGCAAGAGGACTGAAAACCAAAGGGCACAATGTCTTCCCCACACTGTGAGGCACTGGAAGATAGCTACAAATAATCTACCATCTGTTTATAAGATGCACATAGATCATAATTCTAAAAATTTTTATGGCATGATATTAGTTTATTTGCCTGGGTAATTCCAGTGAAGTAAATGGGAATATATTCAGCAGTAAAGTACCTCAGAGTAAGCTTAAAACAGACTGTGTCAAGCAGGGAAAAGTCATGGGCTTACAAACAGGGTCCCAGTTGTGCCAGCTTGTTCAGATGTTGCCCTGTATGGGTCAGGGGCAGAACAGCCACTGCTCTGCAACCAGGCAGTGTGGATGGAGCCCCTGGTAGAAAGGCAGGAAAACATAAGGGTGTGGACATGGTCAAACCATGCCACTTGATGGCAAGAAACCAAACACTGCCACTTTGCTGTACTCAATAATATATACCCTTAGAGGCCACTGCCATATAAAAGGAAGCTGCAAAACCCAAAAGATCCATGAAGTTCTGTGTCCACAGATAGGTTAGGTGTCTTTGTTAGTTTTCATAACTCTGCCTGTCTTGAGTAGTTGAAATTATGCTCACTTAGGTGTATTTTTCAAATGTGATTTTATTTTTTTCTGATCTCTCTGGAGCTTTTTGAAACTGTCCTGCCCTTTGTCCTCATCCCTTCCTGCTCGTGGGCTTTATGACTCCCAGAAGCCCCAGCTAGTTCCCTGAGTGTGGCTTCCCCTGTTGATTTTCCAGCTCAAATATAGAGAGAAATCAGGCAACTCGGACCATGTAAAAATTTTGGATACATTTTATGATGCAAGGCTGTGGGGTTTAGGTTACCAGTGATGATTCTGACCCACTTCTCAGGAAAAGAATGGAAAACCCATTCTCTTTGCTGAAAAAATTTATGAACTAAGGTCTGTTTACAGAGAATAGACCTTTTCTTGTTTGGTTCCACCTTTCCTGACAATATCATATCAAGCCATATTCATTAATGTTTTTCAATAAATACAAAAATATAGAATTAAATGTTTTTATGACAGGAATACTTCTAGAGCCACAGGTCTTATTAATTACCTTCCTGTAACATGTTAAATCCTTACCAGTGTGGAAAATTCAGCACTTAAGTCAGATGCTGAAAAAATATCACTAAAATTTGGGGTTTATTTAAAGTACAAGCAAAATAAATCTGTAAGAAAGATGCAGAAATAAAGTCTAGAATTTCTCATGTGAGTTAACAAAGAAGAAAATTAGATTCTTGTGAGCAGTGAAAGACCCAGCTCAATATTTTAGCATCTCAGTTTCTTAGTGTTTGAAACACGTTTATTAATGCCAGTTATGTTTGCTGCCAAACAGTCTCAAAAGCCAAATTGATACATGCTTTGGATTGAGCCTGAAGCCCCAGAGGAAGTAGAGTTATGTCCAGGTACTTTGGAAGATCTCTAATAGCTGCTCTGGCTGCATAAAATTAGGAAGAGTCTGAACTTTTTTCAATTACGTCTCTGCAGAAAAAGTGAGCCATCAGCCTTGTTTTTATCCTCTCCCTTGGTGAATGAGCTTATTTCTCTGTTAAATGGCCAATACAAGGAGAAATATTGTGAGGGGGTCATATATATTCTCTCACAACTATTAATGTGATGACCTGGGCAACAAGCTCTGACACTAAGACTGTTCTGAAGAGATTTGGAATCTCATCCCAATCCTACAGTATAAGACAGCTTTTAATGATGCTGTTTGTTTTTATTATTTAGTACTTTCATACTGTTCATCACTGTTTTATTTTATTTATTCCTTTTCTCGGAGTAATATCAGATCACTTGGATGAAGTGATGAAGATTTGCTTGTAACACAGTGTGTTGATAGTAGCTTGTCAGCTTTATCAAGGTACATATCTAGCCATGCGTGTGAAAATAGAAACCAAAAGGCTATAATAAATTAAACTGATGGAGAGAAATTCTGCAGGAGTTAGAAAAACATCATATCTCAGTGTTGTTCCCTTTTGCTGTCAACAGGCAGGCATAAAGGAATCTTCTTGGTAAAATGGTTAGGGGACTGTGGCTGCATGAATATTTAAGAAGGGAATTAAGGGAGAAATGTATATTACAACTGACAAGATATTTCTAGGAACTGGTAATACTGAGGAAGAGATGGCAATTTTCCATTGTGTATTATAGGATAAAAATAACAATAACTTAAAATAAATTATTTTGTACTAAGAAGAATGTCTTAACTACAATTTTGTTCTGTTTTATATAATTTTCAGTGCCTCCCACAGAAAAGATAGAATTTGCATATCTCTTAGTCAGTCTTTGACATGATTGACATATTTCATATACGTTTTCTTTTTCTTACATTCTTTCCCTTGATAACCAGTCAGTGGTGTCAAAAACACTGTCGCTGCTATTCTTTTAATGGAATATTCACACAAAATACAGTAGAGGAACTTAAACTTGTTTCAGGGGACTCCATATTGCTTGAAAGCTCAGAACTTTGTTGGTTTGACTTTTTTTTTTATTTGCAGTAGACAAGCTCTTTAATACCCAGACTGTTAATATGCACACAGTTCACAAAGCATAAATTTACCAATACAAGTCATACACATCACATGCAAGTTTCTTTTCATAGTTCAGACAGTCCTAAAGAACAAAACACATAAATTTCAGACTGAAGAACAGTGTTAAATTATTCTGTATTTAATCCAAATGTAAAAGTTTTTTTATAATGTACTGAAAACAACAGAATGAAATGAGAGGAATATTTTCAAGAACAACATATGTTAACGTCTACCCCAGGAAAACACAATTCCAGATTACTAAATTTGAATGGCACCCAGTTCTCAAGATCTTAGTCCATCAAAAATATCAATTACTCTCCCAAAGGCAGCTTTGCCTGAGGTGGTTCACAAGTTTCCAGAAGAAACACTCATTAGAGGTGGGATTGGAATCCCCATCAAGGCACTTTTTTCCTCACTTAATGCTAATGGACACATATAAATCCCATTTGAACCCACTGAACCTTTGAAATACTGTGGGGAATAGTTTGGAGTGTCAATATAACAAGATGACCCAGTGTTACCCATTCCTGGCTGACACAGTTTAAGTCAGTGAACAAACTAATTACTTTTTCTGTTTTGCTACCCCAAAAGCAAATGAAACTTATCCTGAAGGCCCCACCCTCCTTATTTTCCAGAGCATTACTGAAGAGCATTTGCTGGGGACCTTTGTGGGTCTTGCTGTCAGTGATGCAACAGGATGGGCAAGAACAGTGGATGGGCAGGGTCCCTGAACGAAAGGCAGCATGAGAACCCCACTGTGAAGCAGCTCCTCAGTCTGTCTCAAACTAAACCTAGACAGTCAAGGATCCTTCATAATAGAAATACAAAATTTCTTCTCTTTTCCATGACAAAGTTTGACTTTTCATACAGTTGGCACATTAGAATTGCACTCTTCATGAGTTTGAGGAGCAGGAGAGAATCTGCATGTAAGTTTCCCAGGGATATCTGGACTGTAAAGGAATGCTAAGCAATGCCGCAGACAAAATAACTTGTTTAATTTTGACTCATGGAAAAATACGTCCTCCATCACTACAAAAATAACTCAGAATTTGGTAAGATATCTTCTATCCACTTCGGACTGTTTCCTTATTACATGTTGCAGATATTACAAGTGGTCCATCAGCAGTTTAATTACTGGTGTATATTAAGGCAGGTCAGGAAACACAATATTCACAAAGACAATTGCTAAAAAGGTACATGGTCCACTTCAGCTTTTCACTATTGCTAGGGCTGATGAGGATATACTGTGAAACTGCTATCTTAGCAGTGCATAAAAAGGTAGATAAACTCACGTTTTTTTTCCCAGGATGTGAAAAATGATTAAAATTTCTACTGCCCAAGTAAAAGTGTTCACCTTCAACTGCACAATTGCTTTCATCAGGAACTCTGGAAAGTTTTAATGGAAAAGGGCAAGCATAGCTGCAAGATCAAGAGGTGAATGTCTATCTTCTCTTTCTGCAGATAACTGAAAACATGTGCCTAAGATAGACTTGTATTGAGTATTGTTATTATGGATTGCTTAAGTGGAAAAGTAAAATAATGGCATTAACATACATTGGCTGTACGATGTAGGGAAATGAACTTCACCTTTTGTGCTCCTGCCTCTTTCAAGTTAATATTCCACAAATGTGAGACAGTAACTTTCACAAGGAAGTGAACTCAGTTATAATCTTAGGATATAGCTAATCTTTTTTACCAAGTAAATTTCCATGGAGAAAAATAAAGATATTGAAAATATTAAAAAAAAAGAGAAAAGAATATTTTGGAAAGCAAGCTACATGAAAGAAAATTAGTTTTAATGTAGTTAGCTAATTTAATCAGTTTTAATGACTCATAAAATCAGAAGGGCTTCTTCAATTTAGAAACAAGGATAAAAGGCCATTCAAGGACCTGCAGGTGATGATACTTTTCTCACATGCTATTATACTTGTAAGCAACTTCCCCATAGTTACAGCTGGGGCACTAAAATATGATTATGGTACAGGTGAGGGTGTCTTTCTGTGTGTTATATCAACAGTGCAAGAACGTACAAATATCTCACTTCCACTCAAAAAGTGCCAGACTATCTGAACTCCAGGAGAATCGTTTGGAGCCTTGCTTTTCACTCATCCTTGAACTTCATCATGTACCATGATCCATACTTCATCACGTACAGTGAAGGCTTCATCCAGCAGCAAGCTATAGTTCAATCATCAATCACACGCATTTTAATAACTCTAATTTTTAAAATTTGCATGTATGGATAGTAATCAACAACAGAAAAACATCAGGAGTGTAAATGGTGCTTTAAAATGTGTTGTGGAAAAATACTCAGCAATTATGCTGTGCTTCTTTATGCAGTCCTATTTGGGGGGATGAGACAAACCTTTTGAGCCCTGCCTGTTGCTAATAGACACCTTGGTGGAGTATTTTGCGCTCAAAGCCCAGAACTTCTGCTTTTTTTCTAAGTGCTTTTATGCCATTAAAGTTCTTGCCCTTGACAGTTCTTGAGTGAACATAATCCAAGACACACCACACTTTCTGACAGCCTCTTTTAACAGGCATTCCAATGCACTTTTCATACTTCATCTTTCATGCAGCCTTAATCATCTTCCCCTGAAAGAGAAATGATACTGTTCACCTACAGCATTTCTAAGTTTACACTTCTTTGTTTAAGTTCTCACTTTTTTTAGATTGACAGTCAATTTCTAAGGAGATAATTGAGTTCCAGTTATGTAAGCTTTGTGTTACTTTTTAGGAGGTTTGATTGGGGTTTTTTTGGGAGTTTCGCAGCTGCACAGCTTTTTGGTATTTTTAGGAGCTTTACTTCTACTTTCGTGGGAATTTTGCCTGCTTTTTGCTTCAGTTCTGCTTTGTAGTTATAATGATATAGTAGTGTTACAGAAAGTACCCTAATGATGTGTTTGAAAACTAGATGGTGTCAGTCAGCTCTGTTTGCAAAACAACTCAACATAAGATTCCATAAGGAATCAGCATCAAAAATGATGTCATAAAGATTTACCTGGTGTCAGCTGAGCTTTAGTTTATTGTTGTATTGGATGAGGCCGTACTCAGATGTGTAGCATTCGTGTGCCACACTGTTCTCACAGCACCTCTACCATAAAGGAATTTAAATGTACAGATCCTATACAGTGCTTTGGGCTTTGTGCAGTTGCCAAGAGAACTTTGAGCTACCAAAACCTATTGCTGTCAGATGAAAGAAATTGTCCCTTCCTGCCCTCCTGGCTGCTCATTTCTGCTCCAAGGCTGTCTAACCACTGAGCTAGTACAATTTTCTTCAGCTTTACATTGGAGTGGACTGATGAAACACTCCAGGTAAAATTATACTGTCCAAAAAGCTACTTGGGAACAGCTTTGGTGAACTGGGTGAATTAAATTGAATAATCTTATTTGACTCAGCCTATTAAGTGCAGTAGATAAAATAATTTCCAGAGGAGCTTTTGCAACTCTGATAATTGAATCTTGACATTACAGAAGGTCTAAGGCACAGCCACTGGCCCCTCTTACAGCTCTGTGCAGCAGGGTCATAATGGGGGATAGGGGACACAGGGAACCATCTCCTGACTGCATGCCCCTGGAAACACTGTTCATGGACACAGAGACGTTCACAAATGCTGATACCTGCAGGATGGTAGCAGTGTGCTCGATGCACAAGTCCTTGCCACACTGGTTAAACAAGGGTAACTTCCCTCACGTTTATTCAAGTGCTGTTAAACTGTAGAGGAGGAAGAAGGAGCCAGGCTTTGGCTTTGCTCCCTTACGGCATAATCACTGGGAGTCCTGCAGCGATCCTCGGAGGTGTGGCTAGCCTGCTGCCTTCCACCCTGCAGGGGCACAGATGGCGATGTGCCAGCGGGGCTGGTTCTGGCAGGGCAGGGATGG
Source organism: Pseudopodoces humilis (assembly GCF_049639895.1). Taxonomy (NCBI): domain Eukaryota; kingdom Metazoa; phylum Chordata; class Aves; order Passeriformes; family Paridae; genus Pseudopodoces; species Pseudopodoces humilis. Next base: position 69,894,845 of record NC_142201.1, read on the forward strand.
GACTTGTTTCATGCATGCTGCTCAGACACATCTCTTATGGTGGCCTAATGTATTCCTCCAGGCTTTGCTAAGACTAGTTTGCTCCTATAGACTTGTGTTTTAGGGAATAGGCAATAAATATAATTAAAATTGCTTCTACTTATTTCCTGAGAACTGAGCTTCTCTAGCTTCCAGCTGTGCTCCTTACTAGAAGATGTGCCAGCTGAAATTGCAAATGTCTTCCCTACAGCTGAAAATGTAGAAGAAATCATTGTGTCTTTCTGCTCCTTAGGAACCTGACAAATTTTCAGGGCTTCCAGACCACTAAGGCTAAGCCTTATGGTATTCTAGCTCTTGCATCAGCATAAACTGAATTCCTCGGAGTTTTGTTTGGGTGTGCATGTGTTTGTCCTGCCATCTCCCTCACTGTTTGGAGGAAAGCTTGTACCGGCTTTGGGTGAAGTGTTCTCCTGCTTGGTCATGGCCTACACCCACATCCCACACAACTCTTGCAGGGCATCATCCTATGGATGACCATGGCTTAGTGGTGTGGGACAGGACAATAGCCCTTCCCATCATAGCCACACGAGGAAGCATGAAGGCCCAGCTCTGAGCCCTCAGTGTCCCTCTCTTCATTCATAGCTGCATGTCCTGGCAAAGCAGGGCTCAGGCAAGTTTATCACATCCACTGAGTTCAGAGGTAGTGACTAGTGCCTTGCTTCACATTCAATGTGATTTCTTTCCACCATGTTTGTAACATGCTGCTGCTGCTGTGAATTTTAGAAACCTTACTTTACTCCCCTGGAACAAATAATAAAAACAATCAGTGTCCATTAACATACAGCAATTCAACATCCTGACTTTTATGAGCTCACTGTAGGAGTGTAATTAATTAAGGATGATTCTGCATTCTTCACAAGGAAGATTGGCTTTTTGTTTACTTTGTCATAAATACTCTCATATGTTGGAACATTTGGAAAATACCAAGGAAATGTGCTTCCCTCCCACTTTGAGAATATTCTCCCTCAGCATTTTTGTGTGTTGTTTTATTATCTTTGCCTCCAGTCAAAACCCTAAGATAGGCATGATTTTCAAGGAGAAAGCTTCTGTACAAACAGCCTTCAGTGCATGGTAGCAGATTTAACAAGACAAGATTTAAAGACAAGAACAAGATTAGTAGGAAATATGAAAATAAAAAGCTAAATCAGTCCTGCCAATATTCTCAGGTCCAGGTTTTTTTCCTCACAATAGAAGTATATCTGCCAAAATGGTGCACCCTTCCGTTTTAAAAATTATTTCAATGTAAAATAAAAAATTCCATTCAATATAAAACTTTGCTGCTTATAAGATTCAATTCTGAAAAGAGGAGGTGACAATGGGAATCGTATCACAGCTGAGATCAGCTCCATAGGAGTAAGAGTAGGACAGGTGACAGGAGAGAAAGAACAGGATAATGCAGCAAGAATCCAGATTCCAAGACTGCAGATTTGGCCCCTCTCATCCTGTTAGCATCATAGCACTGTAGCAAAGCAGGAGCAAGGACTGTGGTGAGATTCTTCCGGGAGCCCAAAGAGTCCTTCCAGATTCAGCCTGACAAGCAAAGCCTCTACTCTTCCTGCTTGGTATAGCAGAGATAAACTCTCCAGCCAAACCCAGTGAAGCTGCAGAGCCCTGCTAGGTGGCATTTTTCATCTACCTGCCTTGTTTGTAACATGTAACTCTTGCATGCATTGCCTGGTTAAGCTAGCATTTGAGGGTAAGTGCTAGACAGTGAAGTGCACAGTGCTATTGCTTTTCAAGAAAAGTAGAAAAAAGAAGGGCCACTAAAAACTGGAAGCATAAATTCAGTTTCTTTAACAGTTACCATTTCATCCACATTTGAGGATGTACAGACATCAGAGAAATAAGAAGCACCATGTACTAGTGGAACAAGCCCACCTCCTGCCCACTGTGTCTCTGCCTATTCCCCCAGTAGAGAATGCCATTCGGAGGAAAGCAAGGCTGGCACAGAAGGGTCTTGGAGGAATGCAAGAAACATCTACTGTGTGCAGGGAGCGTGCCTCAGGAGCACAGCAGAGAGTGTGTCTCAGCAAGGCAAACAAGCATGCCCTGAGCACCATGCTGGCAGCAGGGCTTCACCAACACCTGCGTGAGCACATTTTAAACTGGCTTAGACGTGTCTGAGCAGCTTTATAGGCAGTGCAACTGCACTGTTACCAGTGCTAAGCTGAGGCATGCAGTCCCTTAGTCTTACAGGCCTGAATTTTCCTTCTGATAGGAAATCCTGATACCACAGCCTCTGTGTACCTGAGACCTGGGGCAGAAAGAAAGCAAGCATGAAGGAGCATGTCTTGGCAGCCTAGTAGCTACAGCACTTACCTCAGGAAGGGGTTTGGGGTTCCCTTCTCTACCCTCAAGATTATTTGTGGTTTTATACTTTGAGCATCCAAAGTAAGTCATAGACCATCTCAAATGAGAGAGCCAAGCTTCTGGTATCAGGAAATTAGATGCCCTCATGCCTGATCCCCTCACATCCCACAGCTCCTGAGGTCCTGGAACCTCAGCCCAGCTGCAGCCCAGCTGCATTAGGAGGGTCCTCCTACCCCTCTCTTCTGCACCCTTGTGGTAATGAGGATTGTACAGGAGATAAAAGAGATGAAGGTGAATTCTACTTGGCCAACGGATGCAATTAGCCGTCTTAAACAATTAAGGTGAGAATGGTTTCAGAAGACAGGTTGCCTCATCTAATAGACGAATATCACTGGGAGGCAGAAGATCGCTTGCTTCCATTACTGACTTTATGCCAAACCCACCAGTTATTGGGCAGATTGTAGACCCATAAACTCACTAATCCATGAAATGAGATGAGATGAGATGAGATGAGATGAGATGAGATGAGATGAGATGAGATGAGATGAGATGAGATGAGATGAGATGAGACACCCCAAATAACTTCTTGCTGTATAAATTAATTAAGTCGTCTGGCAGACAAGTCTGAGAAATTGAAGGGGTGGAAAGGACCACTTTAAACTGGTAAACAGGTGAGACCTTCCCCTTCAGCAAGAGTGGGCCAATGTATTGGGCTTACAGCTAAATCCCACATTTCCATTTCTAGCGAATCCAGCAGTCACAGACAGGCCACCATTGACATCTGGAAAACTTTTAGGTTGAGCAGGAAGCTTAGTGTGGAAATGCTAAAGAAGATGTGGAACTTTTTTTGCCTTACGTACTTAAATTTTGCCTACATCCTATTTTAGACATCAAAATAGGCCTTATTTTGCATTTTCCTAGTCTCAGCTTTGAGACATTGATTCTTATGCTTCTGCTACTAAATTAAAGGCTCCCCTAGTTCTCATGTAACTCCTTTCTGATAAACTAAATAATTTGATCCTTTAAATGGCTTACTGCAAGACATTTTCTCCAATGCTTTTGAGGCTTCTTTTTTGTGGCTTTTCCAATCCAGTATAATTTTCATCCTAAGTCTTTTCAGGACATCTGTAAATAATTTTGTTGTTCATTAAAAATGCAACAAAACCCCAGTACATCCCTGGGGCAACTTGTTACTCTGTGACTGACAAGGCACTAGTCTGAATCCAGAATGTTTTCCTATTAAGCATATGCAAAGTCTTTTTGTCCCCATACTTCAGTACATATGAACAACCCAGAAGCAAAATAACAGTCTGAAGAAATCTTTGCTTCACAGGGAGGATGTGACACTAGAAGGCACAACTGCATATGCAGTTCAAATGCATAGTGATTTTTCAGGTGTTGCCTGGAAGCTGTTTTTAAAACGTATTTTTGGGAGACACTTTGTGTATGGCAAATTCATACAGTCAGTCAAAATGGCACATATGCCTGTTGGATTAAAGCTGTGTGGAAATTAGCATTTTCCATTTTGTTGCTTGTTCTTGGTAAAACCAAAGTATTTTCCAGAGTATTTTTTAATTAAAAATGAAAAGTGACATCATCATGACGTCATATAGATATCTGTTCAATCTAGTGACGTGTGTATTTACATGAAAATCTCTGCATTTGGATAAAAACTGAAATCATAGCACAAAGCCTTACAACACAGACAAGATCTCATTTCTGAAAGATGCTGACAGTGTCCTGGCATTCCAGGTGCAAAACCCATAAAGCAGAATTGCTGGCTCTCACCCTTATGCATTTAGGAGATGCACAGGTTGCTTTTACTTTCTTCTTCACTACTTCGTGGTATTTTCTTCCACTAAAACTATTAGACAAAGTGGTCTCGCAGTCTATCTCAGTATCTAAACAAGGCTGATATTTTTATCATGCCCTCTCGTTCTTCTGTGTTTCAGAATGATTGAGATATATTGCTATTAGTAGAGCTGGAGGTGGCTAGTCAGCTGCAACAGAAATTTCCCGACCCCTGGGGTGGTGGGAGAGCATAACTTCTGCAAAAATCTCCTCCAGGAGGTCTGACTTGCAGGCTGACTTACTGATTGTGGCTGCATATCTTCAATGAAAGGGAACTTCACTGGGTCTGCTTATGCTTCCCCACCTGCCAGCTGCACTTCTGTTCTTGTTCTGCTGAGTTTTAACTCACAGTGCGACTTACATTGTGTATATGCAATCTAGGTAACTTCCTTGCTGATAAATGCCAGAGATAAGAAAATGCCCTCTCTGCAGCCTGCACCATGTGCTGAAGCACTGCCTGCTATGGCATTTCCCTAATGCCCCCACAACAGTTTTGATCATGACATTGTTATCTGTGTATTATCCTGAACTCAGATAAAAGCCACACATGTCCATATCCATGTCAGGCCCTGCTTTGCTGTCTCCATGCTAAATCATAGCTTTGTTTTTGCCAGGTGAAGGGGACACATACTGGAATATCTAACTCAGTTGTTTTTGGTATGCTCTGAGACCTGATTTAGGTTTGTACCTCTTAGTGGTCCGCTAAATCTTTAAAGTGGCACTTTAAACTGTCAGTGTTTATGTGCTGAAAATACAAACCAGACACTTTTAGATGGAAGACTTACTGACTGGCACAAGTTATGCTAGGCTGATCTCAGCGCCTGATTGTGTTCGTATAGGTCTTCCCTAGACTTAGCCATATTTCATTTGGCCACACATCTCACTACACACAGTGTGACCTTAATTTACAGCTAGCCCCACAAATGATAAATTCTGGCTCTATCTCAGATATTCATCTGAGCAGTAAGCATCTAAAAAGCAGCTCTGCAAGACAGCCAGCCATCTGGAACAAGAAAAATTAATTTCCAAGTGACAAAGCAACCTCCACACATCCTCGCTGGAGTGCTGGCTCACAGCCAACAATAACTTTTCTATGTAATGTATTGTGAAATATTTGTGGTTCTGTAGTGATGTTTCCTTTTAATATTTTTCTGCTGGTCAGCTATCTTCTTGGTTGATGAGGATTTAGCCCACCTTTGTAGAATATGAGTTGTATGCTGTAAAAGACTTAATTTGGTTGCTTATCCAGTGCTGTTTTTCTTTTTAAAAAATGAGTCCACTAGTGATCTATATTGACTGATTTACTGTCTAAAACAAATGTACAGAGCTGAGTGATTAAAATATTGAATTAGTCCACTGTTCAGAACTATCTGAAGGAGTAGAACTACATACAAGATTAATTCTGTTCAGAATTTCTCTTGGTACATTTGCTTTTCTTTTTTTCTATAGAGACTTGAAATATTAGCACCAAATTGTCTGAAGCATTTATCTCTTGCCAGTAAGACTATTGGTTCAGACCTAGTAAAACATGTTCAAGCTTTTCCAACATAAGCACTATGTATTTTATGAAGTCTAAAGTAGGTTCTTTATGAAATCAGCATTGGTTATATAACCACCGTACAGTTTCATTAAATATGGATTATTATCAAGAACATTCTTTTTGGAGAATTTTGCAGGCTCCTTTCCAAGGGGAGAAGACAACATCTTTCAATCTGACACACTGGAAGGAAGGAAATAACTGTTGATTTTTCATATTTATATTCATATACATTATATTCACATTTTCTTATTAAATGCAGTGCATTTCTGCTTGGGTCATGTTTTGTTTGAACCTGCCTGTCGTCTGAGGATGTTGAGGAGGTACCTCTGGGGTCTGAATACCCTCTAGATGGATTTCTAGGCAGCTCTTTAGAAGACTATCCAATACATCTGATTATTTTATAGCTCTTTCTGTGCTTAAGGCTATGGGTAACATTTGTATAGCCTGGTCTTAGGCATGTTCCTTGCAGCCCCAAAACCTGCTGATCTTCAAGGTCACAGGAAAACTGTGCACAAATCCAGTACTTGTTTCTAGGAAACAATGAAGCAACTTTTTTTATACTCCAAATTACTAGCCAAATTTTTGTAGGTGACAATTCACACTCAGTGTGTTTGGATTTTAGGGATTTTTTAATTTGATTTTGGATGGCTAGATCTCTTGTGCCGTTTTCCTGAGACAGCTGCTGCTGTTTTTAAAATGTGTAGGAACAGCAAAGTATCTCTTCCATCCTATTCTCTATCTTTCTTCCCTCTTCTCACTGTGGACCCAGGAAGTGCTCATCTCGTTCCAGTACTTGGGAACTGCATGAATTTGCCTACTAGAAGACTGTGTGGACTAATCTAGAAAATTTAGATAAGGGAGGTGATGTGACACTGGAATCCATAGAAAAACTGGGTTATTTTCTCCTTCATTAACTCAAACTAATTCAGCATTTGGTGTTTTTTGTAGAAATTAAATTTTTAAAAATTATTTATTTTAAATTAACACGATAAAACATCATCAGCAAATAATTTCTGGAAGTAAACAATATCATACTTTGGTATCAGGCTTCCTGACACTGCATTTGAAGACATGAATTCAGTAAAACAGTAGTCCTTGAATATTTATGGTGCATAGGGACTAATGGTGTCTATAAAAAGATGTTTATAGAGGGCAAAGGTACACTGGACTTTTTGGTGTATAAGCTCTGCATTTCTGAGATGTTTTGCTTCTGCTGGTAAGACAATTCCCAGGTGACGGGGAATGCCATTTTGGTTAGGGCTTTCACTTCTGCCAAGGTCCAGCATTACAGCAATAACAATTTTTCATATTGACTTTCCTGCCTTGAAAAATTATCATCTGCTCACAGCAGTGCCATGACAGGAGTATTGCCATAGGCTGTTTGAATGATTCCCAGCTGGCTTGGTTTTGTAGGCCAAGACATGGCTATCATAAATCTAGGTATGACCCAATAAGGATGGGAGAGAACAAGGATAACAAGGGTTTACATCATTATGACATTACAATGTCACTGAAGTGCTCACCAACCTCAGCTCAAAAAATAAATGGGGAAAAGGGGAAGGGAGAAGGAAGACATCTAAGGGAAAAAAGGAGCTGCAACCTGAATCATAACAACTCACAAAGTAGCCAAAGGCAAAAAATAGTTATATTTACCATCTCAGAAGTACTGGATTCAACAGTCGGTCCCTATATAAACCTTCTGTTCATGAGTAAATGAGTTTTTATGGATATAGTAATGATCAAGTAGAAGCACTTAGTCTGAACGCACTTCAGGTGCCATTTCATAGCAAACAGGTAAAACTATTTTTATTGTGTTGTATTAAACCTATGACCCTCAAGGAATGGCAGCAGCAAGGTATAAGTTCCAGGAATATATAAGGTCTTATCCACACAAGTAATTTTGTGTTTTTAGCACATAGCATCATGTCTGTGTTTTTCAAAATGTAAGCTTTGGTTTTAATATAAGTAATTTAATACTCCTTATGCTTTATCATGATATAGACCAGTCTTCTCCAGGAACTGAATTTGCAAGAGATGTCATTTAGAATTGGATGGAGAGACAGCAAGGAAACAGAAGAGCTAATAATGATTTATAGAAAAGACTTTTTACATGGCTTTGGTGATATAAGGGTCTTTAAGCAGCTCTAATGTCAATGAAAGGCCATCTGGAAGGTGGAGTAAATTATGGTGCAAAAAATTCTTCCTGCAAATGACAGCTAAAGCCCCATGTGTTTTCAAATGTAGAAATTCCAGGACTTCCACAAGATATGACACTACCACATTGTGTTAAGAAGAATATAGTTTGAAGTGAAAGAACAAATGAAAACTTCAGAGATGAGGGGATACCCCTTATGGGAACATGTTAAAGAGCAAGAAGAAGAGGGGGCATTCAGTGTCTTGAGAACAAAGTGAGAGATTTGTCATGTGTGGGAGGAAAAGAAAAGGACACTGGCCTTCCCATCTGTGCATTTGCACTGTAACCCTGACTTTCCCATGTTTGATCCTTTCTCCCTGTGCAAATCTGTGGCAAGGTTATTAACAAACACATCTCTTATTCAGTCATTCAGAACTTTTCTGTCATATAGCATTACAGTGACCCAAATTAGGCATAAAAAGGAGAAATCAAAGCAAAGGATGACCAATTCCATTACAAACTTCTTTGACTATATGAAGAACAGGATGCAGCTCAAACCCCCACAACTCATTCTAGCCTGGAGATCACTTGAGTAGCAAACAAGGTTTTTAGTTTCCACCCAAACCGCTGTTGTTTTCCTATGGGTACAAAAGGAGGCCCAAGAGCCTGAAATTTTCTGCAAGTGAAAAGCCCTTATTGAATGAGAAGCTACACTCTATCCAAAGGGATGATCTCCAAAAATTCTGTATGTAGGTGGATGAACATTTCCACCCATCTCTCTGAAGCATGTGAACAAATGTCTGAGATTTAAGACTTTGCATCTTGAACAGATGTTTGAAACTCCCATTGTTGCTTGAGACTCCATTGATGTTTAAGACTCCCATTCCAAGTATTCATAATTTGCTCTGTGTTAGGACAAGTGGGCTTTCACGAGTGTCATGACGAAAGAACAACTGAACATTTTATCCTGTGTGTCACTGGATGCAGATTTCTAACACTTAAACTATGGCTTTGCAAAGCCTTAGAACTGGTGTATTTGTCTTTTGGTCTATATTTCCCCTTTGACTTCCTACAATAAATTTTGTGAAGGGTGGAAGGGTTGTATTCAGGCCTATGATATCATCATGTGTTTTTTGCTGGGTACACTGTGATATGTGTTGTTTGCTGACCTGGGATAAGGCTTATTTGGCAGAACGATGGTTCTTGCAGTCTGATGCATCTCTGATGTGCTTTCAGTTTATGCAGTGGATTATGCTAGATTGCTTTGGGGGATATTTTTGCTCGAACTGAGCATCTGATCTTGCAAAGCAGAGGTATATTTCCAAGGAGATGATAAGACAAAACGTATTTTTGTGGTAGTCAAAGGCATATTTTTCATTTTTGCTAAGTATTTTTGCAGTAAAATTACTCTAGTAATAGCATAGTAATTATTCTAGTTCTCTTAATTTTCTGATTTTTTTTTATTACTACAGACCTCCTGAGAGAGGAGAAGGCTTGGTATAAAGCAACTTGTAGCTATTTTGTCTTGGGGAGTCTCAATATTTTCCACAGAGCAGAGCAAAGTCTTCTTTAGGGAACACATATGCCTGTTGAGAGTAGCATGAGTATAATTTCACCTCAATTAAATCTAACCTGCAGTACGTACAGACTTTTTCTTAATAGTCTAACCAAATCCCACTTTGCTTTTGCTCTAGCTCTATTTCCTACTGGGGTTTTTTTGCGTTTGTTGGGTTGTGGTTTTTGGTTTTTGTTTTGTTTTTTTTGTAGTCATATATAGAAGTTGTTTCCACTGGAAAGTTAATTTTCTTTCCAAGTGGAAAAGGGAGCTGAAGTAACCTGCCCTACAGCTCCCCAGTTGCTTGTCTCCTGGCATCTGAAAGGCAGCAGAGCTCAGAGAGGGGACAGTCAGGAAGCTCATTGCAGTAATTACTTTGGAATTGTATTGGTTTGGTGTAATATGAGATGCTCCCACAGCTGTCCTTTCCAAATTCTTTAGAAGTAGATCCTTGATCCTCAGGGATCTGTAAACCGCAGAGGAAAACCACTGCTTAACTAATCGGATTATCAGCTAGCTCCCTCACATGTAATACATATCTAAACACTGCTTAATTTGGGATATTAATTACAGCCTGCACTGAAAGAATATACATAAGTCTTTAATTACATGGAAAGATCTTCAAATAGGTGGCTGGAACTCACATTTAAAGGGTTTAAGAAGCTGATAATTACTTGTGATAACCATTTTACTCTGTAAATAGGTTTTGGCAATATATTGGCAAAGTACTGACTGTCTGATTACACTGCCAAATGCCACCCAGATGAAACCCAAAACAGCCTGCAATTTTTTAAATATGATACTTCCTTGTAAAGCTTCAACATTGTCCCATTTGTTGTCTTGCATATCTGATTGACTGTGAGCGAGCTCAGGCTAAAGAGATTTTTTCAGTCTTAATTGTCTTCATTCTAACTTCTTGTGCAATGTAAAATGTGAATCCCTTTATGTTCTGGGCTGAACCAACGAGGGGCTGAGCACACCAGTGTTTAATGCATAGAAAGTAAATACTGTATGTCCCATGACTGACTTCTTATCAAAACAGCATTGATGTATTTACAGCACTGATGTACTTACTGATCCTATTTGTAACCTCATTACGTGTGAAAGGATGCCAATGCCATTCTGACACGTGGAAGTGCATTATTTTCAGAACGAATGCTGACAGTTTTTAGGGAATCTATAAAGGTAGAAAATGGTTGTTTTAATACATCTTGAGCCAAATTGACATGTGGAAAGCTTTCACATTTAGCAAGGATAAAGACAGGGATTGAGTGATACTTTTTGTAATTCAGTTTTCTGTGCAAGGTTGATCCCACTTCAATAATCCATAGATAAATCCTTAGAAATCCTTTGAAGAATACAATTTGGAGGGTAAGAAACAATGGAATTTTTCCTTGACATAAAATAGTATGAACAAGATTTAATCTTGCATCTCAACCCTACTGAAGACATTTTTTTGGTGGTTTTATATATTAATTTGAAGGAGTAAAATTAAATACCATTAAAAGTGCTTGAAACAAAATTCAGATACAGATCCAATGTGGAGCACACAAATACACAGAGCAGAGGGACAATCGCAAGCCTTGCTGAAGCCCTTAGCAGGATGCATATTCTAAAATGAATAGGGTGAAGCTCATGGTGAAGGGAGAGGGCCTACATAATTGCATTTTTTACATAACTTTTCACAAAGGCTTTGCAGGAGGGACTTTTGTAGCAGGTTCCTTCACAAAAGAAGGTAATTCTGAACTATATCTGATGCACTGGTGATAGCTTCCCTGTGGAGACGATTCAATTCTGCAAGTTTGTTCATGGAATTAGTAGACAGAGTAACTGTAATATATACAATGAAATTTATATCTCTGTTGCTAGTTAAAAAATGCCAAACTGTATTGCTTCCAGACTAATGTTCTCATTTCAGTAGTATATTGGATAAATTCAGTACTAATTAATGAAACCAATAAAAAATTAATTATGAATCTGTTAATGAGTAATAGATTCAACCCCCCTGTCACAATCTACAAGTGTAAGAAAATTTTCAATGTTCACAGAATTTCAACCTAGCTTTTTTGTCCAACCTTCATCAAATTAATACAATCATCAAATTAGTTCATCTAGAATATTTATAAACATTTAGTTCTTTACTGCTGTACTCCCGTGTACTGCTCCAGGGTGCAACAAAGTTCTCTCAGCCGAGGAAAATCTCACAGTAAATATCACACAAATGACATGAAGACTGATACCTATTACCTAGACAATGTGAAAATCATAGCAAAAAGAAATAAATAACATCCAATTTAAGCTAAATACATAATTTTCTGACTATAAAAACCTGTCTAAATACCAAAATATAATTGAGTATATCTAATTAGTACAAATACATTTCTTGACACATCTGCCCAACAATTATACACAGAAACTTCTCTCAGTTCTGCTCTGGCCCAGCTCTGACCCTCTGTTTTGAATTCAGTAATAAACTAACAAATCTACTATGTCTATTTTCGCTATAGGTGAGATTTTCAAGGCTGCTTAGTTTTACCTTCCATTGAAGACAATGTCAATACTTCTCTTCTAATCAATTTAAATAAACCAGGCCAGCGTGGATTATCCTCAGAAATCTGACTGTGCTTGTTATTTGAAGAAACCACACTTAAACAATGACAACTAGAAAGAACCCTATGTAGACTAATTTGTCATTGCTTCCCTCTCTAATTTTTACTTTGATACTAGGCAGTAAAGAAATGCAAACACTATTAGAGCTGTAAAATAGTCCTAACTGGCTGTTTGACACCTGACAGTGATATACTCATAGAGAAATCTCTCTAAAAGCATCTTCAAAGCAGTGAGTTCCTCTGATCCTCAGGTAGCCTTGCTTGAGGCCAGGGGTGGCAAGCTCAGCAGGGGAGATGGAATGAAATGGGCTTCTAACAATGATCATAGATATTTTTCACCTAATTTAAAATCTACAAAGAGCAAGAAACAACTAGTTTCAGTCTTGTCATAAGTACAGCACCTTTTCAAAAAGCAGGAGAGTTTAGACTGACTGGCCTCCAATTGTTAAATTTTCCTCTAAGCCTTTTATAAGCAATGAATGGTCATTTTAAAGTAGTTGACTTCATGAGCTAAGCCACCAGTACCACAAGTACTGGTATAGTTTGTACTTGCTGCCAGAAGGCAAAAAAAGAGGCCTCAGCTGAACTACTTTGAAAAAGAAGCAAAGCAAATTAGCCTGTGTTAGAATCCCACAATTAAATGGTTCCTGGTATCTAGTGTGGTTTCTGAGCACTTAATGTGAAGACATCTGTCCTACACTGTCTGCATAACATGGATACTCTCATCACCTCTGGAACTTCTCGTTGGAAGTCTTCTGAGAAGCTTTCCTCCTGTACGGACTATTTGAACGGGAGTATTTCTAAAGAGTCAGGAAAGCTGGAAGTGACCTCAGGGACATCTGGAGGTCCATAACCCAACCTCCCATGACAACAGGTTATTCAGTGCCTTTTCCTGTCAGCTTTTGAAAATCTTCAAACGTGGAGGTTCTGCCACCTCTGTGCAACCCAAATCATCATAAAAAACTTTTTTCTCTATATTGAGTCAGAATTTCTTATGTTTACTTTTTATCCATTTCTTTTGCTTCCACTCTGCACATTTGAAAATAATCTGGCTCTGTCATCTCTGCACTCTCCCATAGGCAGTCAAAGACAGTATTAATTATCCTTTGTAGCTGTACCACACTAAATAGAAAGAGAACCTCTTCAGAACTTCTGCCCACTTCTGGCATTGTGTAGAAAAGACTGAAGACTTCAGAGACCTTTTTCTCGGAAAGAGAAAAGGAAGAAAAAGTGGGGAACCTGGCTCCGGGATTCTTTTCCATTGCAAATTTTCCATGGAAAAATTATTGAGTAAAATGTATCAGTGGTACTGGGAGCAGAGGCTTGGAATCTGTAGAGTCATTAAGATGTGCAGTCAGACTTCTTCCTTTTGTTCTCTATCTATGGCTCCATGAATCTTTTCATCACTGCATCTCTCTGCAATGGCCCTGTTGGGGAGAGGTAGCTATCCACCATAAGGACTAGTGGGTTGAAGTCTTGTCATGGGGTGGCTTTACCTTTAAGATGGTTTTGGGAGTTAAGGAAGTTGAAGCTGCTGGTGGCTGATGGGAGTCTTTCCTCCTGACCAATTATCAGTCATTTCTAAGAATTGACAGCAGTTTTAACCATTAAAAAGTGAAGTCAACTTGTAAACACCGCCTTAAGATGTAAAGTCAGGGCACTTTTGTTCCCTTTGCTTCCTGGCTGTGAAAGGTACCAGAGCTCCAGCTGGCCTCCCTTTCCCTGCCCAGGCCATGCGGCCGGGTGGGGGCTGGGCTGGGCCTGCCGCGGCTCCCGGCCGGGAGATGGGGCCTGCGGGGCTTGCCCCGGGCTCTGGCCGGGCCAAGCCGGTCCCTGGCTCGGCTGCAGGTTTCGCTGTGACTAAATTCACCAGAGGTTGCTGAGTGAAGAAAGAAAGGGGCTCTGAACCTGCGGCGGGCTAAGGCAGCGACTACAATTTCCAGAACAGCCATGAGGAATCTTCTATCGAAGACAGCTCCAGCTCCTGCACCGGCAGAAATCACAGAACCATCTACAAAAGGCTGGGGAAGATTTTAACCCTTTCATTACCCAGATGAGACTTGCAGATTAATCTTTTTTTTTTATCCAGAGAAAGAAAAAGAGAGTAATCAACATGTAAAGAGACTTTATAAAACTATCAGAGACAGTAAAGAAAAGAATTAAGTTTCAGAAAAGGTAGAGAATAAAGAGATGCTTTATGAGCTGAAATACCTTTCTGTTGAGGCTATGGAAATAGACAATAAAGTCTTAAAAAAACTCCTTTAATTCATGACAGTATATAGGGAGGAATAGAGTGTTCAAAGTGTAAATTTTGAGTAAAAAGTAGAGTGACTGTGATACAGTGAAGTGCTAGAAACAGTGAAGCGAAAATTTGAAGCCTTGGGGGACAGTGAGAAAAACTGTTTTCTAGTGAAGCTCACAGAGACAGATGAAGAAGACTTTTGCCTTTGAATAACTCATCCTTAAAATGACATCTCTAGACTCATGGCCCATACACACCTCAGAGTGAGGTGAAATGGGAGGAGTAAACTCTGATGACAGATTTCAGGGCAGCTGACATCAGGGCAATAGAAAACTATAGCAGAAATAGTTTTCTTGTGAGACACTCCATAGATTAACAGAAAGAGACTTCTGGTTCTCTACAAAGACTGGTGAAAAGACTGTAGCAGGAATTGGGACTGTTTTAACCACCAAAGTTCCAAAGTCTCTGTTGTCATGTGAACAAGGGAATGGTGAGTAGTAGGGGATAAAAAGGGTTTTCTGGAAGTTTATTCTGGTGTTCTTATTATTATAGTTTGTTAATAAACTTTCTTTATTACTTTTAAGTTTTATGCCTGTTTTGCTCTTGTTCTAATCCGTATCTCACAGCAAGAAATAATTTTTTTAGTTACTGGTTTAAAACCACAACAAGTCTTTGCAAAAGTGCTTTGAAAAAAAGAAGCCTAGTTAATGTTTCACGCAGTGCTGTGTAACAGAAGTGTGTTATTAATCATGTTTGTCATGATACTGATGAAACAGTGAACTTGGAGGATTCTTCTGCTCTAGGCATACAAATTGAAAATGGCAGACAGCCCTGCTCAGCCTCGTGGGTTTGGAAAACCAAAGGCAGCTAGATGTCTGCTGGACATCATAAAAAATAATTTCCTCCTAGAAAGGTCTCTCTTCCTAGTGACAGGGGACATCAGATGCCACTTGAAATGAAGATCACACCATGAACAAGAGAGACAGTACTAAAGGGTGCAGACAACAATGGATTTACAGCAAAAGAACACCCATGTTGCCTAACTTAGGGGAAATGAAACAGGTAGAGAAGACAGAATAACATGGAGGAGGCCAGTAGAAAGGAGAAAGCAGCTCTAGGAGGTGTAATGAGAGGGAGCCTGTGACGGTGAGAAGAGAGAGAAGAGGCAGAAAGGGACTCACATGTCAGTGGAAGATGTACAGAGCTCCCTGGCTGTTCAGACATTTCTGCTTTGGGATTTTCAGCAGCTGTCCCTCCTGTCTGAAGACAAATCTTCCCAGCAGGCTGTGAGCATGTCTGGAGGGCATAACCCCACCTTCCAGTGTCCCCCGGTGGGCCACTCTCCCTGCGTACTTCTTGGCTATGTGGTGGCACCTATGGCTGCATCCATTTATTTTCCTTGCTATCTCTACAAGCTGCTACATTGTGCACCTGTTTAGCACCTGTGACTCCATCAGATATCTGGTATCAGGTTCTTTCCATCCACTGTGTTGATAACAGCCTGCCTTCTGTGTGAAAAGGACTAGGAGGTGTCTCTATTTTTAGATGTTGCTCCCCACATCTAGGTACTGTAGTGCTGGCAGCCTGGGGAATTTATCTCCTTATGAAAATTGTATCTCCAGACAAGCAGACAGGGATATCTGGTTCACCCAGAGATAGCATTAAATGACTCCTTGTTTAATGCACATATGACTTAAGGTGGTAGGATGTTTTGCTTCAAGACAAAATAACAATTGCTTTCAGCTGCCTGGAGGTACACACCTTTCCCAAACTACCATTTAAATCTTACCCAAGGAGGGAATATAAAAAAAACTGTCCATGCACTGCATTTTAAATTAATCCCTGTGAAACAAACACGTGGAACACAGAACTCAGTACTTAACCCCTAATACAGACTAACAATGACTCAATAAACCAGAAACTGTTCTGAAGGCACAAGGAAGGAAGCTAATGGGAGATCCTAAATAAATGTAGTCAACAGAAAAGATTTAGGGTGGTAAAAGGCTGTGCCACAGGTGTAAAGGGGCAGCACTATACAATCTTCCATCCCTGCAGATGATAAAGAACTGAGCTTCACCAGGGCTGCAGTAGCCCCTAGTTAGCCCTGGAGAGCATCATGGTTGCTTTAGAGCTGATCCTCTGTCTTCTTCAAATATCCCAGAGGTAAATCTCACATAGCTGTGTGTCATGTAGAGTGAGTATCATTTGGATTCCTAGAATCCCAAAGAAAGATCTCAGCTGCCTATTCTGTACTGTCTAATGCCTAGGGGAACTCTCCAGGGTCTCAAAAATAATTGTAAGCACATAAAGTCAGCCTGGAGAAATCAAACTGCATGCACTAAATATATATATATTTATATTGCCTTGAAAAAAACCAACTTTTCCTATGGACAAATATACACTTAATATGTTGGTTGTTTTTAGAATAGCTGATTTGACAATGCTGGATTTCATATTTTTTTTCTTCTCCAAGTCTTTGACAGTTCACTGTTATCTTTGAAGTCTGCATCCCATAACCATGAGGCGTCTCAATAAAAGACAGGTAATTTCAGAATTAAAGATTCACTGATGAGTCTCAAGAGCCAGAGTTTAGCAACAAAGATAGCAGTCCATCAAAGACTCTCAGATCAGGACATTTAACTCTTTCTCCTTGACTTCTGTGCCATGGATTTGTGTTTTTCACAGAGGGCCAGACTGTACTTGCTCTTTGCACTGGTGTACAGGGAGATGTGTTTCCCTTCCACACCTATATTATCCCACTTCTGGACAAGTAGGCATCCTTTGCAGTTGCAGTCCCAATCTCTTGGTATGGTTTTCATCAAACAGTTTGCATAACACATTTTAAGATCACATTTTTTCTATTGTGCCTCTTATTGTGGACTTACAGGACTATGAATCACCTCAGAAGATTTGCTGAACATAATGTGCTAACTCTAAGGCTCACATAATTGTCTCTGGTTTCCCACTGCTGAATCCATGCATTTGTAGCTCCACTGCAGCCTCCTCTACCCTCTGGTCTTGTATGTCAGATGCAGATGATCTGTGGTCCAGCAACCTGTTCCCTCTTGGATAAGAGGTAGCAAGCAGCAGAGAAGCTGCTGAGCTCTGCCATGCTTTGGGATGTGCCCCTGAGCCAGGTGCCATGGTTAATGGGCTGTAACTCCAAGACACAATCTGCAGGCTCCAGGCTGCTCTGTGACCAGCCTCCCATGCTCTGACCTTCACAGTTTTAACAGGGAGTTAATACTGGTGTGTTCTGGTTTTCTTAGGCCATTATTTTTTCCATTCACTTGAGAAACACAAAAAGACAAACTGCATTGGTGAGGCCCAGAACTAGTAAGGTACAAGTTTTACATTATGTTTTCTCTCATAATTGTAGTAATTATGTAGTCCATGTCATGCTGCAGTCTCAGAGACAGTTCAGAAGACCTGAACTGCAGAGCTGTCTGCATTTGAAATATTCCTGCATGTGTAATAGACTATCTCCTGAAACAAAATTCCAAGCAAAATACTACCCATGCCTGCTACAAAAAGGCAAGCTGTTTGCAGGATGCTAATCTTTCATCCTGCACAGCTTGTTCTGAGGAGGGCTAGGGCACAGGGGTGCAAAGCTCTCATTACTGTTTATTACCTAATGCTAAGCATGCAAGGGAAGAATCTGCTCCTCTGTAATCAGGACCAGATGAAAAGCTGTCTGACCTGTGGATGTCTGAAATAACAGTTTGTTCTCATTCCACAACATACCTTGCAGGCAGTTGTAATGATTGCCCAGAAGTCTGCTGCTGCACTGTGTATAATCAGGTAACTTCACTTGGAATTAGACATTTAGAATATCGTCCTCCCTGAGCAGAGGCAAGAAGATCTCTGTCACTTTTGATATCTAAGCTACTATGTCTAACCAAAATGTCTTTAATTGATTACTTAATTTAAGGCATTTTCAAGTCAGAGATAGGAAATCAGCTCTCCATATGTTAGCTTCCTACAATCCCTGTAGAACTTTGATGTTGTGTTTCTCTGTAGCCGCAATCCCTCTGCAAATGTGGGGTGTAATAAAAACTATTTTAAGGAGAAGAAAAAGAAGGTATATTTATGTTTCCTCATATACCTTCACATCTAACAGATGCAGCAGTTCCAGACTGAGGCAATGTCTGAGAACCAAGATGTTTTCAGAGTGTCACAAATAGACGTGGTACATTATCATTAGGTGTCAATATTAAGTAGGATCACGATTTGCCAGTAGATGTGAGGAATGCAAGTATTTTTGGCTCTTGGCTATTAGGAAGAGGAAATGTGTGGTTTGTATCTATCCTGGCCCTGGAAGGGCTGTTCCTCAGATGAATGTTTTCTGCCTGGTTTACTCAGCTGGGGTTCTGGGTCCCCTCTGGCAGCTCCCAGTTCACTTCTAGGACA
This sequence comes from Pseudopodoces humilis, assembly GCF_049639895.1. NCBI lineage: Eukaryota > Metazoa > Chordata > Aves > Passeriformes > Paridae > Pseudopodoces > Pseudopodoces humilis. The sequence goes on from NC_142201.1 coordinate 69,913,535, forward strand.
GCTTGTTCTGCCTGAGATGTTGCAGGTGTTCCTCAAAATTTGTGGCTCCAGGGGCTGAGAATCAGACAGACTGTATTACAGAGACTGCCTTCACCCTTTCCTCAGAATTTCCTACATCAGTGGGAGTAATAAGACTGTAAAATCTAAAACAATCCACAAAGAACTGGATAATTTAAATAACCCAATGCTACAGGACCGGCTGGTTCAAGCCACAGCAGTCTGAGCAACAACCCTTTTCATAGCTTCACTTGGCTCCAGGACAAAGGAAATGACAAGATAATGCCTTTCAGTCCTTCCCTTTAATCTTTTTCCAATTGTTGCTGGATTTTGCATGGGTTTCTTGGAGTTTGCTCGAGGTGACACAAGATGAGCGTCACATCCCTGGGGTGTAGGCTTGCAGTGTACAATGACTGGTTGCACTTCAGCAGATGAGGTGGAAATGTGAGCACTGGGTCACTGCAGAAAGATGTCCACACATCAGTGACAGGCCAGTGACCAATCAGTATGCCCTGTCAGTGCCACTGAGCTTAGAAGGGACCTTTCTAAGCCTAGCTGTCACTCTGAGGCAGCAGGGGTATATTTGAGCTGCCACTGCTGGTATTATCTTTGCCTTCTAAGATAAAGAATTTGATTTTGTGGCACAGTTAAGTCTGATACTTCTCACAAGTGCTAAATTCAATCATTATTTATTGCTGTTGCTTATTATTTGTGAAAAGCTGACTTTTTGCCCAGCATTTTGATGAATTCTGACACCTGTCTTTATTGGTTCTATAAGAAATATGACAAAATGGAAAGCAAGTTTTTTGTTAGTGAGGATGAAAAGATGCTGTGAAGCAAAGATGAAAGGACTGTTGTCGCTCACCATTTCCATTTATAACATGAACTGTTTGGATTTATAATGAGATACCAAAGAACCACGCCATTAGTAACTATTATGCAGGAAGATGCTATTGTGGCACATTTACTTTAGTTCTGTTAATTTCTTTTGGATCAGAAAATAATATGTAAATTGACAATGAAGCAGTAAATAACTATCTACATTTATTTTACTAATGCTAAAGTTAGTTTCTGCCTAGCTCCAGACTAGGAGCTAGCAGTCTGGAGAAGGCTGCAAGGCAACGGTGGATTTTGATTCTGGTCTCTCAGGTGATTTCCAGCTCAAAGCCCTCTCCTGAGTCAGTGATGGTCTTTCAGCATGTCACCATCTAGATGCAGGGCTTTCACCTTTAATCTCTTGCAGTGTAATTAGGCAGGTCTGGATTTATCAGAAATACCAAAGAGTTGTTAATCCTCACTCACTTGCCCCTGCCCTCTTTTCCACTGCCAAGTCCAAAGCCTTCCTTCATGTCCCAAGCAGTTTTGAACAGCTCTTATACATCCAGGACCATAGTACAGAACCAGAGACCCAAAGACAAGTGAGGTGTTTCTCCTGACCCAATGACCAGAGTGGCTCAGTGTGCTGTGGTTTGGAATTCTGCTAAACTGCAAAGGAAAACTGGGGTTCAGCTAATGGAGTCTCTGTTATGTCCAGGTCTTGAATGTGCATCATCCCTTTCATAGTATCTACAGATTCAGGGCTGCATCTGATGCTTCCTATTGACCTGGCTGCTTTTCCTTTGTATTCAGTAGATTTTTAGGTTCTGCCTCATTACACATTAAAAGACCTATATCCTCCTTTCACTGACCCAGGCTTGACCTCATTTCTCCAGAGGCCCGCTCCCAGCATTTGGGGAAGGAAACCTGCATTTGGGAATTGATGTCTCTCTGTGGCTGAGGGTGGCACTGGTGTTTGTGCCTTTCTGAGGCAAGCCTTGTTTTTCTTCCCTATTACTTTCTCTCCAGCTTAGTTGACTGTGTGTTCCTGAAGACTTAGAGAATGCTTCTTGCATAGAGGTGGCTATATTCATGCATAAGAAAGGGAAAGAGGGCAAACACAGCTGTTCCCTGAGCCCCAAGCCCTCTCTGGTTCACTGTGCTAATGGTGCCTGCAGCACTGATGGAGAGGCAGGGGGAAGAAGGGTGACTTTTGCTCCTTGCAAATGTCCCTCCATCCACCTGCAACACTGCAGAGGGAACATACTGAGGAAAACATGAAGCAGGTTAGGACAGGTGGAAGGAACAAAGTTTAAGTGTGCTTTTCCCGTTATTTCTTAGGGAACTGCTGCTGAAGTTCAGTTTCCAGAAATGTAGCTGCAATTGCAAAAGTGTATTACAATGTGCATCACTGTGTTTCTGTCATTTGTTGCTGTACATAACCAGAACTGAAACACACATCTATGCACTGATGTAAAATAGTGGGAAAGAGTCTTATATGAAATTATTTACAAGAAGGAAATTGCTCCATGACTGTCCTTTCTTTGAGCTGTTGTAAGCTTTGGCCAACTACACTGCCCTGTGAGTGAGGGTAGGTGAGGAAAAAGCACATTTCAAGAATGAAATTCTTCTGTGCATGAAGAATAGTTTGCATGGCTCTGAAAGGTAGCTCCATCCCACAGAAAAACCTAGAGGTCCAGTACAGCTCAGAGGACTGGAGTTTGTACAGGAAGGATGTTAGATGGCAAACTCTGCATCCTTTTATTTTCTGGGTAAATAAAGTAAGTGCTTTATTCTGGTAAGTAAGTGCTATGTTTTCTGAAATCAGCAAATATTAGCAAGAAATTCAGGCTATTTGTGTCCAAAGTACTAAAATTTTATTTTGAAATTTGGCCTAGTTCAAATGAAGCAGAAGTATTTTTATTTTAAAAATGAATACATTAACTTATTGTAGTTGTTAAATTAGAACCTATGGAGTTGCAGAGGGTGATAATTTAAACTATCCTTTTTAAAGTATCAGAGGAATCTTAAGCATATTTAATCTTTGCTATATATAACAGATCTGTGTGATTTTATCTGAGTCATCCTCCTCCTACTTGGATGGCCATTTGTTTACTTAAAACCAAAACACAAGTCTCTGGGGAAGTCATTGCCGTAATCACACTTTGGGTGGTTTGATTAGTGCAGTCACTTCTCTGAGGCATCTGAACAGTGTAAATTCTCATCCCCATTGGCAAACACCCCGGGGTGTGCCAAGAAAGCCAAAGTAAATGGCACTAAGTTTAGGGTCTTAAAAAAATTTCTTTCAAAAAAATGATGCTGTTTTTCCCTCTGACAGTAACATGCTTCTCTATAAAACCGCTGTTTTCTGTGTAGCTTCCTGTGACTTTATAAAAAGTACATGCTGATCTCTTTGCCCTTCTACAAATAGAGAAAATCATTCTTGTAGGAAGCTGAAGTCTTGTGTCAAGTGACATTTGGCTGCTGGTTGTAGCACCAGTGTGATTATGATACAACAGCTACTGTATTTGACTCACTGACTACTAAACTTGTGGCCCGATGTAATGGACTGCAGGAGCCATGACTGCTACTTAGCAAAACAGGGTGTAGATGTCACTGGGGCCCCAGCAGCTCAGAGAATTATTCCAGCAAAAGTCTGGAGTGAGCTTTGTGAGGTCTAGGCTGAGCTGTGTTTTTGTGAGTGGGGATAAGCAGGCAGTGTCAGCCACTCACAGAGGGGCAGAAGATAAAATCCTGATGGGATATGCTCCACAGATCACAGTGGCTTTGCTGACCTGAAAGAGCTACAGAGGGTGAATTTCCAGAGGACCAGAAAGACTGCAACGATGTCTTCACACTGGTGATGTTACCAAATTCTGCAGGGGTCAACCCCTCTGCTAAACTTTTACCATCTGTAAGTGCTTCTGCTTCACCTTCCTTAACAGACTAACATTTCCACAGCATTTGTCAATAAAGTCATCAAGAACCTCCACACAGGAGTAAACGTGTTCTAAATAACACAGTCAATTTAATTTGATTTTGGACTTGCTGAGTACACTCACAGAGTGGGATGTCACTACAGGTACAAATGGTAAATACAACACTGACAGTGGTCACCCATGTCAGAGTAAGCACATTTCTGTTCTGAACAAGGAAACACTTTGTTCCCCACACCTGCTCCTGCCCTCAAGTGAGTGCAGATGAGTTGTGGCCCTATTCTGGGATGTCTGGTCACAGATGTGGCCTTGCCTTGCCAGGCTCCAGGAGCAGACAACTTGGGAAGCCAGCTTCTTACCTCCAACTGACAGCTGGGGCTGGAAAAGAAAACATGGCTATAACTCCATAGTATCCATCAGTGAACAAGATATGTTCAGAATTATATTATCCTGGCAATCAAAAAAAAGAAAACCACTCAAACCCAGAAGTTCTCCTGATTTTCTTGGCATCCTGGCAGGGTAGTGGCTGGATTGGATGGTGGCAGTACCCTACTGTTGTACTGAAGTCTTCCTGCACTCCTGAGGTTCAAAGATTTCTCAGGGTAGTTCTAAACAACTCTTCTCCTTTGGTCCCAATAGGCTTCCAACCATCTGGGCTGCAGATCAGCTGTGCAAAAAGCTCTGTGTTTCTTGACCTGGTGAACAGATAAAAGTCTACAAATTCAGATTCAGATGAAGCAGGAGTGAATTCCAAGGACTCTCCATTCTGTGCCATAGCTTCAGCTGCCAGGCATTTGAACCCCTAGGCTGTGAGCAAGAGATGGCATGTAAAATATGACAGGCGGCCAAGTTTATTTAATATGTTGGCTTTTCCACTGCTCTTAGCACTGTTATCAGAACACTTAATTTAGTTACGTGGAACAACATGGAAAAACACTGTCAAACATAAAAGAAAAAGCTGCTTCCAGGTAGCTTCCAAATTAACTATTAGTCCCTTCGCATTGCTGGAAATCTAATAAGACACTGATTACATATAGGAGTGATGAGTTTTAAAATATGCTTAGCTTCAGCTTTTACATACATATTGCTCAAAAAGCCTTGGGGCAGGATATATGAAGTCATCTTGTCAGGATCCCAGCACAGATATCATGAGGTCTTTTGAGCTGGCTCCTCAAAGGCTTTCTGTATATTCCTACATAGCAGCTGGGAAAAGGCCAAGTCTCTGTGCTTGGGAGGCACTTTCCTCAGTCATTCTTTTGAGATGGGACCACTGTAGCAAGATAATGAGTTAATCAGCCCTTCAGTATGAGATAGTCCATCTCACTGGAAATCCCAACTAAGGCAGGTCATGTGGTAAGTCCTGGGAAGCGTGACAGTAGCTACCATCTGAGGTCTGCAGGAGCTGCAGGTTCTGAGAGGGTTTGTTCTCCTGACTGGTATTCCCAGGGGCCTGAGAAGCCAGGCTTATCCATGTGCTTTGCCAGAGTGAGAATTGCTTTGTAGAAGAGAGGACTTATTTAAGGGGACTTAAATGGACAAATTAGATATGCTTCTCACAGCCACACACCACCCTTTCCTCCTGTGGTTGTTTGAACACTCGGTGCAGAATGACTGGAAAGTGCTGGAGCTCATGCCAAAACTGCCTAGAACATGGAAGTGGACAATGGTTGGCTCTTTGCTCTCACGTTGGCTTGAACCTGTATATATCCAGGCTGGGAAAATAGTGACTCTCTGGAAGTACCTCAGGCTACAGCATCCTCTGCAGACACAGGCACAGCACGATTTGCTACCTTCACTGTAGCAAATTCTGGCTTTTAGACTCTTCATGCCCTGCCCTGCCTTCTGGCTCTTGATTAGGTTGCATTTTGGGCAAGAGCGAAATCCAGCTTCTTCACCCATTCTTCCTCTCACTTATCTTCATTATCTATCTTCACTGCTTGCCTTGTTGCCAGCTCTGGTACTGCTCCAATAACAAAATGAGAATAAGCCAATTCAACTCACAAGAATAGCAGAGAATTAAGTCAGGACAAGTAAATAGGGAGAGGGAAGAATGTGGAAATGGATATGGAGGGAAAGGGAAATTGACGAGGAAGATAGCAAAGGCCTTCTTTCTGTGGTAGCCAGATTTTAACTTCATTCAGTGGTCAGAGTTTGCTGGTGGAGTTGGTATCATAGCTTATGTCACATATATATATATACAGAGCTTACATCATATATACACATATATGTGTAGATATATTACCCATTTAAAAAACAATGGTCCAATATTGATTGATTGATTGATTGATTGATTGATTGATGCAGTGTCACAAGAAGGCCATGTTTGGGAAAGCATATAGCTTTGAGTCCTGCCTCTCTGAGTACTTCTCATTCAGAAGATTAATGGCTAGAAGAGGAAATCCAAAACTGTCAGTCAGGGCAGGATGTAGGTCCTTCAACTTGCTGCGTCAGCTGAGCAAGAAATATGTACACTAATGTTGGGAGGGAGACCTTTGAAAGGATTTTCCTTTTTAGAAGGCAAGCTACCTCTTCAAAATGGCATGCCCTCCTGTAAGAAGGACATTTATAAAGTAATTGGAAATCATTCCCACAAGTGTTCAGCCCTGTTTGAAACGTGACCAGCTACAGCAACCTGCACCCGTACAAAAGCCAGCAGGGAAGGAGGCAGAATGTCACTCTACAAGTATTTGCTACAAAATACAATACAAAAAGAAGTGACATTACCCAAATCCTTCTGAAGCATAGCCAAAGGTGACTGCACCAGCCTGCTATGATATGCTGGCACTCAGGCTGGCATTTGACACTCCCTGAATTTCCTTTCTCCTCTGTGAAGCTGTATTTCATTAGCAGGCACGTGCCAGTGGGAGGGGGAAGATGATGTCAGCATCTGTACCTGGGCTGGAATGGAGCTGGTGTAGGCTTGCAAGTAGAGCAGTCAAGAATCACCAAGGTAATTTGGTAAATCAGAAGGCAGGAATTCAAATGAATGTAACAAGGCCCGATGAAAGAGAGCATTTAATCTTCCACTGGTTTTCCTGATTTTTCTCCTACTGTCCTCTGGCAGTGTGTCCAGGTACCAGAATTGCATCATCTGAATGGATGCCTTAGTGATTCAAAGCTCTCAGGGCCCTGAAGGGCACAGGAGCTGCACAACAGCTTTAAACAAATCAGCTCTTTCCTGGGACTTGTTCCTGTCTATGTCGAGAAAGAGCTTTTCCTTGAGAGGAGATGAAAGGTCTCCAGCGTTGTGCAAACCATCCATCTATCCTCACCATGGCTTGTAAAGTATGTGCTGGGACAGATCTCAGGCTCAGCTAGGAAATAGCAATAACAGCTATTGTTAAGGGGAGGCTGCAGCTGACCCATGTTAAGATGTCATTGTACACTGAGCCCTTCTTCCCCTTTTTCCCATCACCATGCACTCCAGCCCAAGCACCATCCTGGCTCCTGACTGCATGTTCTGAATGCTCCGTCACTCCTGTCTGAGCTAGTTCATCTCACAGGCTATAAAAAACAGGGAAAATAAAAGAAACATTTTCTGTCAGTTAAGTTAGCTGAACTGGTTCATCAAATTGTCAGAGGAGCAGCGGAGCTGGCATGAGGTGGGGGCAAAGGCAACTGCCCAGGAGGGAGAGAGGAGACTCTGCCCTGTTTCAGTGGTAATAAGGCATTAACTCAGGCATGCACCTGGTGAAACCTTACCCTCTGATGCAGTGATATAATTGTTCATTTCATCACTCCCTGGCACAGTTCTGTGAAAATGATCTGTACTAGCCTCAGGGATTTTCACAGGAGATTTTTGTTTTCCAGATAATTTTGTGACTGAGGGAATACAAAAAGTGCCACACTGTTGGCAGGTCTGAGGAGGCAGTAATCTTCATGGAAGTGTGAGAGGGATAAAGAAATAACCTCTTAACCCTGTTAATCTGTGGCCTGGACAACATCTCTAGCTGTGTCCCAAGGGTACATTCAGGTAGTATATTTGAACTAGGCTAAAAGACAACTACTGCCAAAAAGTGCCAGGCAGTCCCTCTTCCCTTTCCTCTTGGTTGCACTCCTGCTGTTTCCCTTGGAGCATCACTGATGCTCATCTCAAATCTGTGGTGAGCTGGTAAAGGAGTTAATACAGGGCAAAACAATCCCACAGGAAGACAATGAAGATTTTTCTGCTCATTGAGTGGGATAGATCAGGTAATGGTGAAGTCAGACCAACTCCAGCTCCAGCATAAAGAGAACAACTGTTTCATCACCAGCTGCTGCTGTGAGTGGCACAGCTTCATCATCAAAAGCTGTAGGCAGCAAACACATAGCAGTTGCATCCCCATTTGAATATAGGATGCCTACCTCATCAGTCACAGTCTATTTGCTGTAGCTGATATATCCACAACTGTGGTATTTAGGGCCCACATTCTATAAAGATAAAAAATAAGATAATGTTGAGATGCTTTCCAGAACACCATACTGAACAGTGGTACGTGCACAAAGATTAGAAAGCTTGAGCAAGTGAAACAGACACAAAATTAGCTCAGTTCATTGATCTGCTTTGGGTAAGGAGCATCCCTTCAAAATCCAGGAATTTTAGCTTTAGCTTTTTAAAGAGTGGACCACAAACCTTGTTTGTTTCCTGCGTGCTTTTATTCTGGGTTTTGCCTTTTCAGTTTGCATCAGTATTTTGTGGCTTTTCTGTGGGTTGTGTCTTGCTGTACTGAGTAGGACCCCAAGGAAATGATTCTGTGAAACTCTATTTATGGTTGGAGCACCTATGAGGTCAATCCTAAAATGGGAAAGAGTTCTCAGCCCCAGCTCTGACAATCTGCTAATCCCTCCAGACACTGTTGAAAAGACATTTGAGACTTCCATTGCTGGACATAAATCAGTATCACATTCTATAGGACGGTTCAAGAATGCCTATAGAAAGTTTATGATTTGCATTAAGGGCTTTGTGGGTTCCTGTTCTTTCCTTGTATTGTTTTGTTCTCTATGGCTAAGGCAGTACCCAAACTTCCCGCTCCACCATGCATCCCCCAGCAAATAGGTCTTAGGCACACATTGCAATGTAAATAGATGCCGAATACGTGGCCAGAATAATTAAGCTTTAAAATTCTAGCCGAAAATCCATTGTCACACAAAACGGACCATACAGATAAGAAGGAGGTAATGAGAACAGCCTTTTACTGTCAGCACTTAACCATAAATGCTGGCCAGAATTCAGGAAGGATTAGGTGTTTCTACAGGAACCAGAGCATTTGCAAACATAGCACTAAGCAGCTGCTAATGCTCTGTGTTCAGCTCTGGGCCAGAGCCCATTTCTTAAGTTCATTCACTCCTTTGCTTTCTAAAACACCTTTACTAAAGGCCGTAGGACTTTTCTGCCATCTCACCAGTGTAGAGGTTCATCTTCAATAGCATGTCTAGTAAGTGTGCTTGTGCAACTTCCTGTTATCTTATGAAATTGCGCGGATGATGTTATCAAATTGCTACAATTCTTAGTTATCTATGTGTGATAAGACAATCTAATTATATAATTTTTAACTGAACAGTGCAAGCAGATTATTTTCACATTTTGGTTAAAATGTTTTCAGAAAAACAAAGCTAAACAGACTTAGCACAAACTATACTGAAAAATAATATAAAACATACACGACTTCACAGCCCACCCTTACCCCAAATTAATAGCTTATTTCATGTATCTGGGCTCAATTTACAAAAGGAAGAGTGACTTTCATACTTAAAAATTGCTAACATTGAAATATTCGTTTGGCATGCACAATGTACAGAAATAAATGAGTTTAACTTCTTGTGCATTTTATCTTTTTTTTTTTGCTAGATGATGATACATTATTCAAAGTTGAGTTTTTGAGCTTGTGAAAACTGATTTTCTACACCCAGTTTACACTCTGTAGGACAAGGGAAGAGTGTTATCCCATTTGACTGGGAGAGTACAGGCACAAACAAGCTTAGATGGGAATTTAATAATACAAATAACCTAGAGCAACTGGGAGCTGCTGTTCTGCTGTCCCACTGCACTGCCCACTCATCTGCCTGGACTGCATCCAGCAGTTGCACAACTATAGCCAGGTCAGCTTAACAAGCTGATGAAATGGAAAATGATGGTTTTTGAGTGCATTGGTTTTCAACTGGATCAGCCCACTGAAACGACTGCCTCAGTTGCCCCAGCAGAGTTGCAGTGCAAGGCGAACAGACTGGGGCAAGGGATGCAAGGAAAATATGAGGGTGGCGCTCACCTTGAGCCTTGCAGCTCAAAGTCAGCAGCTGCTCAGGTGCAGTGTCAAAGTGAGATCAACAGATCATCTCATCATGGCCAGTTGTGTAGCTCCCTCACAGCACCTTGGAGCCACCAGAGCTACAAACACTTCCAGTAGTGCCATGAGTTTCACTGAATCATCCACAGAGCCAGAGTACAGGGCTAGTGGTATGCCTTTTTAGACCTGCTTTGAAATATATTAAAAGCTTTACCAAACCTTGTCTACTGAAAATATTTTGTGTTCATGTACACGGTGAAATACACAACAGCATGGTATTTGTGCCAGAGCTTTACAAGCTTTGTAATACCTACCAGTTTCTTAAAACGTATAAAATACTTTAAATAGCACCTATGTAGCTGGTATGGGGCCAGGATATGAGCAGGTGATAATTTAAGAAATATGCATTGATGATGGGACTATATTTCAGAATCTATCCTTAAAAAGTGTAATGAAACGTCATCAAAGGGTGTGACTTCCAAAGCGGTGAATGCACATTTAATCTTCTCCTTTCTTTCTCTCTTCTCTTTTCTTATTTAAATGACAGCTCAGGAAATGATTCTCAGCTACAGCCCAGTAAAAAGAAGTGGATTAAGAATTTATCTGATTTTTTGTTTCGTTTTGTTTATGTTTTGTTTGTTTTGTTTTTGTTTTGGAGGGAAGGCAGGAAGAAGAGAAGGAGCATGATGTGAAGAAAATTAAGCTCCCTGGGTGTTGAGGGGAAGGTTATGGTCACTTGTAATGAATTTCAAGGCTGGAGGAAAATGCTAGATCTCTCACTCTTTATGTGCTCTGCTGCTTCAGAGCTTGAGCACGCATTTAACCCTGATCAGGGAGAAAGTTGTCTGTAGTAAATAATACACAATTAGACCCTGAAAGATGTTTGTAAATCAGGTCGTTTTTAAGGCAACATTGAGTTACAACACTGAAACGTTGCTTTTAAGACTCTTTTCAACTAGAAATACCAAGGTTTGGGTTTTGTTGTTTTACCCCCACCCCCATCCTTTTGCGGCTGGGGTCAAAAAAGCCCTGCAGGGTAGCATGGTTTGCACAAGCCTGCCAGGCTGCTCCCATAGCCTAAATTACCAGTAAAAGAAATCTGCATGCAGGTCTGTGTAGGGTGGCAGCAGCTTGGATGAGGGGATGCATTAAAACCCATTAAACCCCACGTGATCCCTGCAGCACAATTCACTTTTATCTTTCTTCTCTCCACTGCCCAGAGACTAAAGAGCTCATCTCCATAGGGCTCATCTCCATAGAATTGGGAAAGCAAAGTCTTCCACAGGCTTTACTTGTTTCTGACCCTCTGCTCTTTCTCACAGTATCTGCTGTAGATTTACAAATTTATTTGGCAACTTCTAAAATGTTTTAAACATCTTTGAAGAAATCAGATAAATATATGTGAATAAGTTTGAGGGAAAATACAACACATTTTGTATTACTACAAAAAAAAATAATAAATAATACAAAAATACAAAGCCTCCTGAAAAGTTCCTAAAGTTTTACTTCTCTTAGGTATTAGAAATTAGGTTTATCTGAATAATGATTTTTTCCCCTTTTACTTGGCATTACATTTCATTCAAAGACTTGTGGAAGTCCTTAATACTATGTGCTGTAATGAAGCAAGCCCTTGGTCTGGGTGGAAAATGTAGTGTATAAACGCGCAGTCTCTTTATTTCTTCCTCTGACGAATAAAACCACACAAACCAGCCCACTGCACGCTGGATAAATCTTTCACATAATGAATTGTTTTATGCAGAGGGCTTCTGAGGGGGACAAAAACTTAAATGTGGTTACTATGTCAACAAACGACGGGATTTAGGCATTTTCCTCAAGGACTTAGGTCTGCAGAAGACTGGGGGAGAATTTATGGAGCGTGTTGTGCTGCCACCCTGCCAGCTGTTCCTCCCCCCGAGCGGAGCAGGCAGGGGAGCGGCTCCGGGGACCCCCCGAGGGCGCTTGGAGGGCTGGGAATCCTCACGGAGGGAAAGCTCGCAGGGGCGCTTCGGGGAGGGCGAGATCGCGCCCGCTTTTCTTCGTGCTGAGCGGAGATCCCGATGTGATTTTTGGGAAAGCTTTGTGCACGCAAGAGTCTGCTGCGCTGTCTGAGGAGTCGGCCGAGCGGTAAGGCAGGTATTTTCTCTCACGAGTTTCCTTTCGTGCTCTTCCCCCGCTCCACCGCCAACGCAGGAGCGCCCAGCAGCATCCCGTTCCTCCGAGGGTGACGGCTGCCGTGTGCCGGGGGTGGCTCTGCGGGCTGCCAGGCTCACCCCTGGCGGGAGAGCCGCGGGGCTCTGCGGCTCTGGGGTCCCGTGGGACTGCGGCCCTCGCAGAAGTCTGAAACGTAATCCACGAGCGAGTGATGCTAGCCCCAGTCTGGGGTTGTTTGGGGGTCTTGAGCGCTTGTGGTTTTTGTTATTGCATGAGTCAGGTCTTGTATGTACGTGTGGTCATTCGTGTTCATGTCTGATCTCTCAATATTAGAAATTAGTTAGGACGGCTGAGGAATAGTCTAAGTTGCTGAGGGGGATTCAAGCGTTGTCTGGGACATGAGGAGATGTGCTGGAAGCTGCCCATGTGTAGCTGGAGTTGTTTTGTGCAAATGCTCCACCGTCCTTCTCCTGTAGAGCTCATATCTCCTTTTCCAGCACAGATATCTGGCAATTTCCCCACCCCATCCTTATGTATCACAGCCAGTCTCATTTAGGATAGCTCACGGGATTTTGAAATTCATCACACAAGCACATTCTTTACTGTGAAAGTGAAGCCAGTGTTTAGCATTTTCTGCTTCCTTTACACCCACAAACTCAAGAGTCCTAAAAAGCTTCTGCCTCCTCAATTCCATGAAACAGAAAATGGGGCTTCATGCATCCATCAGACTGAAAAATAACCATCTCTGAGCTCCTGTAGGAAAAGAACAGCTGTGTGGAAAGATCAATAAACACCACCAGTTGCTTCAAAAGTCATAAAATGGAAAGACTCCACTAAATAAAACATGTGGCAGGGGACCCTGGCTCCAGACACTGTAGGAGAGCTCCTGGGAAATGCAGTAATTAGTGGGAAGTCTCAGACTTGTTTTCTTTCACTGGTTCCACGCATAAAAATATTTAGTTTAGGAGATGAAATCACAGTGGCAGGAAGAAGTACCTATGCAAAAGGAAAGCTTGTTTATGCTTAATGCTATGGAGAAATGGTTCATGAGTGGTTTCTGTCAGTGAAAATAACACACACAATGCTGCCAAAGCCACAGACCTCAGGTGAGCTGTGTATGTGCTGGCTGGTCCTGTGACCTGAAAGTGTCTGGGGCTGCTTTGGTTTTTTTCACTCTTTAAAAAAAAAAAATAAAAAAAGGATAACCTGTTTCAGTGAAATTTTCTTTTTTCTGACTGCTTTTTCACATTACTGTAGCTCTTTGTTACTGTAGGTCTTCACTCATTCGTTTAATCTGCATATTTCCCTAAATTTTCCTTCACTGCCAAGAGAGAGGAATCATTTGGGAAGGCCCAGCTTCTTGATGGTTCTCTCTTGCCTTTCCAGGTCGTGACTTGGAGGCCCCTCTGTTATCTTTCCAGATCTCTCCTTCCCACCCCTTGCCCTCCTCAGCCGCTCAAGATGTGATGGCCCTTCCTCACGGCTCTCACATCTCCTCCAGTCCAGTCTACTCCTGCTCTCCTACCTGGATCCTGCTGCTGGTTTCATGCTTGCTTGGCCAGCCTGTGCCACCTCCTTCCTGCTCTGTCACCCCTTTGGGGACTGTTGTTTTCCGCAATCCTTACCTGAGAGCACCCTGTCACAGCTAGTTTCCTAAGGAATGCCACAGGTTCCACAATCAAGTTCTGTAAAGGAGAAAGAGCTGCCTAGGGTTCTAGATTTTCTGCCAGGCACAGTGTGCAGAATTCATGCAGAGCTCTGAGTATATTTACTCCTTGCAAGTGGCTGTAGAAGTGCCCAATGATTCCCCTGCCTGTACAGAGCTTAACATGAGAAGGGTTTCTTCCCCTTCACATTTCCTCTTGAAGATTTTTGGCAACTATGTGCCCCTGAGCTTGGGCCTTGAGTGGTGAATTAAGTTTTCTAAATGGTTATAAAGCTAAATCCTAAAATTAGAATAATTTGTGTTGTATAGGGGTTTGAATACATGTGAAAATTTAACAGTAGAATTATGGCAGTAACGTAAAGCTCTTCAACTCACCTTATGGGGATTTGCAAGGGGACTGGAAAGAGTGGGTGAGACCCTACATTCCCCCCAAATGCAGTGCTTGCCTCATGCTGTGTGCCAGGGCAGTTGGTACCTCCTGCTGTTTCCTTCCCCAAATGTTCAGGCCCCTAAATCATCACATGGAAGCCTGGAGTCCAGCAAAGATATACCCCAGTGTGTCATGTCACTACAACAGTATTAGTAGCAGAGTGAGCCTGGCTGACTTTACTGTAATGGCTAGTGGTCTGCTTTGAGACTCATTTCTGCAACCTTTTGCTCTTATGGGATCTCATCCAAAGCTCTCTGAATTCCCATTCACCTTGGCAGGCCTCCACACTGCCTCACTGCTGCTAATATCATAGATAAGAGCTCCAGAATTGAGTTCTTTGATTCTGCCTGAAATTAGCATAAAGTTATTCTAAGATAAATCCTGAGTATCCCTCCATCTAGATAGCCAATAAAGATATTAAACAGGGCTGGCCCCAGTAGTGAGCCCTTGAAAACACAGCTGCTGACCATCTGCCAGATGGATGTACATTCACCACCACACTCTGGCCTCAGCCATCTAGCTTTTACCTAGTAAACAGTGCACCTGTCCATGCCATGAACAGCCAGTTTCTCCAGGAGAATGATGTGGTAGACATAAAATTGGGACTGCACTGTGTGGTGTGGACACTTGCCACTCTCTGAACTAAATCCCTTGCTGGAGATACAGGAATCCTGAGAAGCTCTAGGAGAGCCATGTGTTTCTGCCTATGGACAAGTATTTTGTCTCATGGCCATGACGGGCCATGCCCCACATCCCGTGTGCAGGATGTGCACATGCAGGGCAGCAGCACGCCTGAGGGCCTCCTTGGCTCACTGCAGCCTCTGGCAGGCTCAGTCATGGGGTATAGAGAAATCCTTGGCAAAAGGTCTAATTCCTTCTTTTCTAATCAGACTACGTTTCTGGATGGAAGAATGTACTGTTTGAGCAGGTAAGGCTCACAAGGGAATGTCAAACCAAGTTACTTTTCCCTTGCCCTCTTCTTTCACATCCTTAGGTGAAACAAATTGATAGGTATATTTCCTGAAGACATGGCACACCAATTTGATGCCCTTCTCAGGGAAATGAAGATTTCCTTGTAGGCATTATAAATCCTTTCCAAAGGCTTTTTCTTTTTTTGTTGATTAGTACAATCAGAAAAAAAAATGGAATGAATAACAATCAAATATGCCAAATTGTGGGTGGCTAATTGGTACTTGTTGCCTTTCTTCCAGTTTGCAGTGTTATTCCTGATAGTGGCATTACATGTCATCTGTTCTCAGCGGGGCAATAAATCTTCCCAGAGAATCACATATTTAATTACAAGGTTTTGTTTCTCCTCCAGTAGAATACCAACATGTTGTCCCATGAGGTTTGAAAAGAACATTGTCTATTTACTGTATCAGTTTTAGTTCCTGTTTCTCCTGCAGTTTTTTTCTTCTAAATATAACTGTCCTTTAGATTCCAACACACAAGGAACAGGGTGGTTTGCCAGTCCTTGATGCCACTCTCTCTTCATATTCTGTTTTCAGAGTTCTGGAAGAACATAAGCAGAACTAATTTCCAAGAATTTATGATGCAGTTCTGATAAACTGAGGCCGTGACTCAGAAAAAAGCTGGTGTCTCTTAATAAGTTGCACGAATGTTTTTTGCATGCCATACTTAAAGGGAAGGGGATAAAGGGAAATTATTTATGATAATTAGAATCATTTGATGTTACTGTATCAGAAATATTTATGACTGTATCAGAAATGTTTGTAATGCTTGAAAAATTGTTATTACGAGCAAATGAAGATGCAGTATTTTTGTCTATTCCCCGCCCAATTAATAATTCCAAATATTGGATCTTTTTTTAAATAAAATAATAGCAATGTAAAAGCAGATCAGCAGATAGGTGATCCAGAAGTGCTACATTTCATGTAATAGTGTCAGTGTAGTCTATTCAACACAATAGTAAGTGTGAAAGACATAAGTATTTATGGGAAAATCTAGGAGCTGGACACCACAATGCTTTTCCTGTGTGCTGTGATATAGCAGACTGCCATACCTGTATGTGTCCCAGCTGAGGGGAAAAGGTCAAGGGCTGCAAGAAGGACTTGAATAAGGCCATGGAGGGTTTTAATTAGAGGATTTTAACAAGCTTCCCAACTAGATGGGAATTACAGCTGTGGCTGAGCTCTTATGGCAGTATAGAGCAGCAGCAATCCTCATATGCTTTGTGAAGCGTGGACAGCTTTTGAATGGCAGTTGTGTAATGAATTGATTTAGTAAAGGCAGGCTCAAGACCCTTTTCTGCAACTGTCAAAAGTAACCCCATCTTCAAGGAAATCAGTGTGTACTTTGCACTTCTGGGGCAGCAGACAGATTATTTCCTCATGGACAGACCTCTAGTTTTATATGCCAATATATTCAATGAGTAGCCAAGACAATGGAAATCTCCACCGTGTAAAACCAGAAACACAATGGTCAGCACAGCCTGACCATTGAAATGTTGTTTTAAGGCTTCCTTGTCTGTTTTGGATTTAAGCAAATTATCTGGCACAACTGACCAATTAGTAAAGTGAAGTAAAAAGAAAAATCACACAAGTTTGAATCTGCCGATTAAGGTATTTTATTTCTAGTTGTGACAGGTTTACCACCCTATGTAGAGATTTAGTGGCTGGCACCACTTATTAAAAGAAAAGAGATTTTTTTTTTCCTGCATGAAATTGTTCTTCTCTAGCATATTGTAGAATTGCAAAGTGCTGAGACAAGCATGTAATCAAGGAGTGAACCCGGCTCATGTCATGGTCTTACACTGTATTAATCTAAGAATGCTCTGATGGATTACTATGTACACACAAGGAACAAACACACACTTACGGTCTTCATGACAAAACACCAGTACCAGATGTGGTAGGTAGGTAATGAGAATGGGAAGGGTATAATGTTATATTGATTGTAAGTCTTTCCTTTGACCTTCCTGGAAGAGTTTAAATAGCTCCTATGTTAAACCCTATGAGCGTGAGGAGAGGTGTGACTTTAGCTCTCAGGGCTTTAAGAGTGCCCATTTGAGCAGCTCTGTGCTGGGCGAGGCAGAGACAGGAAGAGTTTTGCAGGTGTGTTTGTATCCTTTGCCTATGAATTTTGTGGAAAAAAGCAAGCAAAATTAATTCTTTGGGCCATCATCTGAACCATACTGACATTCTGTAAAAGAATCCACGAGGAAAAAAACCCAAATACTTTTTGCCTTCCCCCTTAAAAAGAGAAAAAAAAATCAGGAGGAAATAATTAAGCTTTGAGGATCTCATCTCAGATGAAGATGCCAGGCTGAGAAGCTTCTCAGAAGAAAATTACAAGCCTTTCTCTAGAGAAGAGGTATTTGGTGGTGGTGAATGACTAGGTATTACTGAAGGAAAAAGCCCATGGAGCAAAAAATCAATGAAAGCTACTGAGTTCCCCCCAGCAGGGAACAGTCTCTATCAGGAAGAAACAGGGAGGTAAACTGTCTGTGACACAAAATCCATTATCTCTACAAGGTTTATTTCTCTATAAAAACATGTTACTCTACAATAACTGTGTTTTCTGTCACTGATTCCTGGTCTGTGGCTCAATATAGAACAGACCTGTTAAACTTCAAAACAAGGAGAAGGGGTCATCGTTGATCAGGGAACAACAGTCCCCACAGAGGCAAGGGGTTCCTTAATTACAGGCTCAGTGAACGATCTCTTTGGGTCTCAGTGGTGTTTGCCCTGACTGCTACACTCATAAGGACCACCACATCACTTTTTCCTCCTCCTGGTTCCCTGATTGATCCCTGAAATTGCCTTTCTTCTTTTCACTGTGCACAGCTACAACTCCTCTCTACTGTCATCCACTTCTTTATGGTACAGGATTCCTCTTCACTTGGAACACAGTTCCCCACATCTCAGCCGATCCTGTCTTAAGATTTGACTGTAAAATCTTACTAAGTTCAGAGTCAGACTAAAGAGTCAGTTAATTTCCCAGGCAAACCTCCTCCTTTACAAATACAAACATTATATTTTCTGTTGTGTGGTCACATAGTCATCAGTCTGTATTTAACCATCCTTGCTAATGCACATGAAATGTCTCATTTTGGTTACTGTTCTGTTCTTGGACAGAGACAGTCTTTTATATTATTTGGTCTTTTGAGAATTTGATTTTGCTGTTGTTCTCAAAGTATTAATATTGTATGTAGGTATGCAGGTCTGGAAGAATTGTTTCATTTATATTAGCTGGATTATTTTAAGCAGAAGGAAAATTATTTATGGGTCTGATCCTCTCAATTCTTATTAGTCAAATGCAATGGTGATTCAATAGGAACAAAACACGGCTTACTTTTGCTACCCAAAGTGTCATTACTTGAAGCCATGACAACAGATAATAATACAGATTTTTGTGATAAGAAGAGTTACTCGTCACACAATTTTAATCCAGCACCAGGTGCTGTGCAAATTTCAGATCAGCAGCCAGTCTGTTGAACAGACAGAGCCTCCTTAATCTGTATGTACTTATACTGTTGGCACAGAGTGCCCAGCTAACAAAGAAAGCACCTATATCATTACGAAGAATTATATGTCTGAGGTATTACATCATTTAACATTCCTCTGTCTCCCTTCTCTGTCTTCCTGGAGGGGAAATAGAAGAGAAGAAGAATGTTATACTTCTTGCTAATGAAAAGCACCAAAATTTTTTTCAAAATCCATCTTTGTTCCAAGATATCTGTTCAGAACTCTTAATCCTTGAAACAGTCAATTTTCTTAGTATTGCTCTCACCACATGTTCCATAGCAACCTTTGATTCTGAATTTGAGTAAATTTTGTGCAAGTTTTGTGAGAATATTTGGAGTCTTAAGTAGGTTGACCATAGATGGAGACAACTGTAATGAAGAGCTTTGTTTGATTAGTCACTTGGTCTAACAGTCCTGTTGAGCCTGAGGTTCAGCAGGAGAGCTGAGGAGTACTCAGACCACAGGAACTCCAGAGAAAGGCTGGTATCTACTGTGTCAGCAGCTCATTTATCCTGGGTCCAACCAGGAGCAAATTCAATCCCCGCTAATACACGTAGCTTCCTCCAAGCTGTGTGTTGGCTCAGAGCAGGGGGAGGTGAGAGAGATTAACACCTGGACAGCATCACTTGTGTCTGAGATGCATGTCTGTGCCACATCTGTCCTCTGTACCTGAGTCAACTGGAAAGTGCCTAACCTGCAGTTGCAATGCAGTCTGTGGGACCATTGCTTTGCTTCAAGGCAAGGCTCATTGATCTCATCTGGCATTTTTGTTAGTCAGAATGCCATATTTGGCATTTCTGTATTTTTTTTTCTTACTTTTATTTCATGTTATTGAAATGCTTTATGGTCTCTGAAAGCAAGCTGGATTTGATTACTTGCATTAAGCAAATTTGAGAGCTGTTTAACTACACTGTAACCTGGCTTTCCAACACAGGGATTACCTTACATATGCTCCTGGCTACCAGCACTGCTGTTGGGAGGCCAACTTCCCACTGCACAGGTAGCATCAAGAATGAGTTAATTTATAAATAGCATCAAGAACCAGCTGTCTTATTTAAAGCCACCTCATGTCTTTCATTCACCCAAACCATCCTATTGGACTCACCCATTGAACTCTAGCTATAAAGTGACTTTGACTTATCTACCAGGCCCTATCAGCTGCACCCTGTTAGCTTTAATAAGTAATTGATCATTTATCTTGGTCAGATTTATAATTTGTTTTCTAATTAAATTAAGGAGTAGAGATTTTCACAAATTAATCATCCCAGTGGTTTCTATTTTGTTTGTATTCTATGGCTCTAGATTAAACTTGCCAGCACTGCTTACGTATTCTGAAGGTGTTCTCTTTCATATGGCTTCCGTTTCCTGGGATGAGAAAATAAAGGAGGCTTTCATGCACGTGCAGCAGCAGAAAATAAGAGTCTGTTGAAATGTTCAAAGTTCAGATGTTCAGCAACTCACCCAGGTACCCTCTTGAGGCAGCAGTGCAGAAGCTGCTCAGCTTAGCCCACATTTTGTCCATTGTTTCCTTCTTTCTAAGGAAAGAATCATCTCTACAAAAGCTTCTGGATTAATTTTTATCATGCTTAACATGGCTATGATGAGGAGTCTACTTCCTTATTCTCTTGTATTTTCAACTACGTCCTAATTATGGTAATTTCATGTTTTACTTCCATGTGGAAGAACTGCAGCTAAGAGCTTCAAATGAAGCCAGGATCTGTCCTTGCATTAATAGTATTGCAGAGACTGAATTACAACCAGAATGCTTTCTCTAAGAAACAGATAATGCTGCCTCTGGGCAAAATGTATGAGTAAAATGCTTCAGTCAGTTAACAGACTAAATAAACCAGATTTAAATGATAATGATAGTAATGAGGAGGAGGAGGAGAAGGAGGAGGACAAAGAGGAGGATATGCTATGTTGCACCAACCAGAAAAAAATCAATGCAGGAGTTAAAATAGAAACTCTGGTACAGAAACCTTGTTTAAAAGAAAGTTCCTGAATGATACCATCAGCTGGGGATTTGGCCTACTAATGGGAAGAGTTTGGCTGCTTATAGTACTACAAAATTAATGTTTGAAAGCTGGCTTTTATAGACTACTGGGTTTCTGCAAAGTTCCGTTGTGGAACTTGGAATTCACTCAGAGCCAAAACAGTTTTCCTTTTGTTTTCATCACTTGTCCTTGCTTATGACAAGGGTCAGCATTTTTAAGTACAATGATTTGGAACTGTTTGAAGTAAGCTATTGCCTTGTTCCAGTGTGTTAATCAGGACCTTGTAATTAAAAGTAACCTCCCAACAATGAACCAAGGGCTCTGTGGCTCCATGGCACACTGCATGGTTTGTTGCTGTGTTGTTAAAACATTTTTATGTTGCTGATGCAACAGCTTAGCTATCCAGGAAGAAAATAGCCAAGTTTGCTAAATACCTCATTGTCACACACTTGTGGAACACACTGGAGAAAAGGTTAACATGGAATTTATACTTCCTGGTGCACTGGCTGCTGAGCCGATGTTGGGAAATCTGTAGCATTCATCAGTAGGGCTTTGACTTCAGCTTATAAGGAAGCTGAGTTAAATATCTTACTTAAAACCTGACTGACAGTGTAAAATACGAGAAGCATGTAGAGAAGCTAGAAAACAAAACATTGAGACTATAAGGCTTTTAAGTAATTAATTATGTATGTATCATTCATGTATTACTGAGATTTTAAAATCCCCTCCAAGTGGTACAAGAAGCAAGTATGACCACCATTTAAATATTTAGGCAATAGTCCAGAAACCTAACTTAAATATCTGGCTATATGTTGTCTTGCCAGCTGTGTTTCCTTTTCTCATTTTCTCCTGGAAACCCATCCTTCCTGTTTGTTACTTCACCTCTTTCAGCATCCATATTTTGGAGGCTGGAGGCACCCAGCTCTCAGCACTAGCTTTTCAAATAGACATAGCATCATCTGGGCAGGAGATTAAAGTCAAGCCAAAAGGAATATAGATCACAATACCAGTTAACTATGGGACAGAATTATGAGAAACTCAGTGGAATAAGAGGATATAGAATCTAAATAATTAAAGCAGAGAGGAAGCAGAAAAATTTTGTGAGTGGAAAACTGCCCCAAGAGAACTAGAAAACAGTACATTCTGAATGCAGCCTGTGATTTAGGAAGACTTAACTGCAGACTCCCAGAAGATGGGAATGTAAAATAAAGAGAAAATTTTTCTGTGTTCATCTTGTTTCTTGTTGCTCCTTAATCCACTTGGAGACAAGAGAGTTAGTTAGATGGCCTTTCATCTAATTTAATGCAGCAGGTCCTTCCTAAAAATTTTTTTTTGAAAACAAGATTCAGAAATATGGCTAAAGATTTTGTCCTGGATATTTCGCTTTTCTTTTAGTTTTAAATATGGACTTTTTGTCTGCTATGTTTCACAGTAGATATATTTATTGTATTTTATTCTATTGGTTGCATTTTATTTTCAGTGTAAGAAAAGGTCTTATTTATCCTGTTAATACCAAAGAGATAATGTACTTGTTGAAGGTTTTACAATCTTCCCTATGAAACAGGGTCTTATGGTTGAAGAATACACATTAGGAGGTTTTACTTTTATGGATATAATCTATTGTGTCTTTTCTGCATGAGGGCATGAAAAACAGAATGAGGAAGAGAGAAAATTGTAGGAACTTTTCCATGCTGTTGCAAAGAAATCAAACTTTTAGGGTGGGGGACAGTGGTGTTTTCTGTGCACTGAGATTAGCAGCATCAAAATGGTGTCATTCCCAAGTCCTACAAAGAATATTCCAGTGCTGAGAATTCAATTAGTACATCATTTTACCTTGGCATCAGCAAGGGAATGCTGAGGCTTGGGTTGAGGAATTAATCTTCTCAGAGGCTTTAAAATATTGTTAGAAATAAACCAGGATCACTTAAAACATCTTGGTGGTTGTTAATCTGCTCCCCTCTGCATCTAGTGTCCAGGCCTAATTGCCTTGTATGACCTGGTGATGAATTGGTCTTATGAATAGCACTGTGCCTGGATTACTTTGCAGTTGCTAACCTAAATATTTGCAGGGGGAATTGCCCTTCCTTCAGGGCCTGCTTTGTATTGTGTGGGGCTGTTAAGACTGAGAAGCCTTAATGTAATTGATACAGCAGACACGACTACTGAACATGCAGACACGACTACTTTTGTCTTCTTTTCTTTCTTTCTTCAATTTATTTTGTTGCTGTTTTTCTGTGTTCTGATTATAGTAGAAGATTTGGCATGAACTGTTTATAGGTGAACTGGATATTCCATGTTTCCACATTTTTCAACTGAACTTTGAGATAACAAAAAGTAGTGGAACAAAGGCCCTGGAAGTCAACTCTTGCAATCGTGGCACATGTAGAGCATGGGAAAGATGTGTTGTTTTATTAACTTGTCCAGACTCAGGTCACCAGTATGAAAATATTACTGTGTGTTTAGTGTCTAAGCTTTCTAAGTCTTCTTTGCTTTGGTTGAGACTGCTGACAGTGGTTGTAAAATGCAATAGTAGTTTCCACAGAGGTAATAGTCCTCTGAAAATGTAACAGGTTTCCAACCAGGACCAAACAAAGGCAGACATTCTGCAGCCACATGAACATGACCAGATGCTAAACCATCTCATGATGGAAATCCTGGTTGTCATGGGCAACTTAAACCCTTCCCATATTCGCCAGAGAGACAACACTGCAGGGCACAGGCAATCCTGGAGTGCATTGAGGATAAGTTCCTAACCCTGGCGCTGAGGGGCCAAGGAGAAACAGCACTGCTGGACCTCCCTGAGCTTACAAACATGATATGAGCTGGCTGAGTGTGTGAAGGCTGGGAGTAGCTTTGGCTGCAGTGACCCATAGTGATGGAGTACAAGATTCTTAGAGGGGGAAACAGGACAAATAGCAGAATCACAGCCATGGGCCTCAAAACAGGAGGCTTTGGCCTCTTCAGGAATATCCTTGGAAGATTTTTGTGGTATAACATCTTGGAGTGAAGATAGGTAGCTGACTTTCAAGAGCCGACTTGAATGCTCCTATCCAACAAGCAGGAAATCAAGAAAGGGTGGCAGGAGGCCTGCATGGGTGAACAAGGAGCTCCTGGTAACTTAAACATCAAATGGAAGAATACAAAAGTGTAGTGGGTTTACACGGCAGGGTTTGGTCTGTGGAAGCTACAGGGTGGCCTCTGTGAATAGGAATGAAGAGCTGGGGAAGTATAGGCTAATCAGACTCAGCTTAGTCCCCAAGAAGGAGGTGGATCAAATCTTCCTAGAAGCTATTTCCAAACATATGAAGGACAAGAAAGTGATTTGGAATAGTCAACATGGATTTGCAAAGGGGAAATCATGCCTGGTCAAGCTGATAACCTTCAATGACAAAATGACAAAAGGACAAGGGGAGAGCAGTGGATTTCAGCAAAATTTTTGGCACTCTTTCTGATAACATGCTTCTGGGCAAACTGATAAAGCCTGGACTAGGCAAGTGGATAGTCAGGGGATGTAAAGCTGGGTAAACTACTGGGTTCTAAGGTGTGTTATCGATGGCATGAAGTCCATCTGGAAACTAGGCACTAGTGTTGAACCTCAGACACCAGTGCTGTGGCCAGTACTGGTTAACATCTCCACTCTTGATGGGACAGTGTACCCTCAGCACGTTTGGAGGGGATATAAAACTAGGAGTAGTACCTGTTACACCAACTAGAGCATCTGACATACGACGAGAGGCTAAGAGAGCTGGAGAAGAAGATTCTTCCTGGAGAAGAATTCATCCTGGAGAAGAAGATGCTGAGGGGATCTTATTAATGGACATAAATACCTTATGGGAGTAAAACAGTTAAGAGGATAATGAAAGCAGGGACAGACTCTTCTCACTGGTGTCCAGTAAAAGGGCAAGAGACAATCTGCACAAACTGAAATACAGGAAATTTCTGAAATTACTGAAATACTGGAACAGGCTGCCCACAGATGTTGTGGAATTTCCATCCTTGTAGACTTCAAAATACTATTTAAAACTTGACAGGATGCAGCTCTGGTTGCCTGCTCTAGCTGACCCTGCTTTGAGCAGGGGAATAGACCAGGTAACCTCCACAGGTGTCTTCCAACCTCCACCCTTCTGTGAGGGGGGCCAGACTGGATGATATCCAGAAGCGTCTTCCAACCTCAACTCAACCTGCTATTCTGTGAGTTGCAGATTGACTGGAGCAACATGGTGTTATTTGCATTTCAGTTTCTCCTAAAATTTCAAACCACAAAGATATATTTAGGATTTTCTTCATTTTCTCCTCTCCCAGCACCATGATCTAAATAGGTATTTATATGACAACACCCTAGATGAGCACGCTGGTGAGTGACCTGAGACCAAGGAAATTACTTGCACTTAGCCTTTTTGATAATCTTTACTTAAAGATTTATAGAAACAGAGGAAAGTCCCCTTAACTTTTGTGGACCTTGTGTCTGACTCAGAAGGCTTAAAATAGTAAAAGCCCAGTCTTGCATAAGAAGACCGTGGCTCTGAGGTGTTTGCTTCCTCCTTTTCAGTGAAGGCCATGAGCATAAGTCAGACATCGCAGAGCTGTAATTCTGTCTTTATCCTCTCACACAGTTAACTTTCTTGGTGCTGGTATCCCAGCAGAGCATTCATGCTAAAATGAATTTAACTAATAATAGGGAATTCCATAATGTATGAGTTTCAGATTATTGCATGAGACATAATATGAAGCCTTGTACTTCATTATAAATTATTAATTAGGTTTTGAAAATGATCTTGGATATGTAAACCTATTATTAAGGAAATCTTCTGGCATTTCCACTTTTAAGAAATTAATATGATATTGCCATTAAAGATTCTCATTTTTGATTATTCATGGAATAACTATGAGAGCCAGAAAAGAAGACAGAAATTAATTTCTCTTTGAATTAGAGTTCTCTTGCATTCACAATTGCAATTATTCTTCACATCTTTCTAACACAGAAAAAAATGCAATTTAAAGCCGATTATATATTCTGTGGAGGAAAAGGGAAGATTGAATCACATCCCAGCAGATCTTCTGTAATATAGAACTGTGTCTTCTCTACAGGGATACACAGGAGAGAGCTGTACAGGTCCTTCTGACTGGAGAGCATAAAGCCAGGGGCACTCTATATTTCTGTATGTGACGCCAGGCTCTCAGAGTACATGTAGGTCTCTGGGAAAGTGTAGCTGCACCCCCACTGAACACCAGGCAGGAAAAGCAGGGAGGTGTGTGTCCCTGGCACATTTCTGGCAGGCATCTATCTGGTGTTCCACACTGTTCTGCCACTGGCATATCTCCTCTCCCCACCAGCAGTGCCTGCTGCACACCCAGTTGCCTTCCTGTGCCACTTTGCAGCTTTCAAAGACATAATCATGCCTTTGAGTTCTGCCTCTTTCATCTGTTCCAGTATCACCAGGTATGACTTTGGCATTTGGTTCTGCTGCTGACACCTGCCAGTACTAGAGCTGAGTGATAAAGTTTTGAGGTTCCTTGTTATTTTCACTTTCACACATGATATTCAGCATGCACCATTCTTGGTCATCCATTTTGTCCTAGCTGTCAGGTGCAGCTTGCTCAGGGTAGATTCCAGTTGCTAATAACCGGACCACAATCTGCATGATATTTAACTAGAAGGCTTTGGTTGTAACTTCATATTATTTCTGCCTCAACTACTTAATTTTACTTTCACTAGCACACTCCCAAACCTTTCCTTTTGATTGGTAAATATATAGGAATGCTTCATATGAGACTCTTCAAGACAAAGGCTTTAATGAAATGGTCCTGTAAATATTCTTCCTTCTGTGTTACAGTTATTCCAGGTGAATGTTTAACTTGCTGATTTCTCACACTGCTGTGCAGCCATTTGTTATACATTAACTCAAGGCTCAATCCCACAAGGTACTGACTATGTCTGGATCATGCTGAGTCCCTTTTCCTTCCAGAGGCATTTAAGGGCTTACAGGGAGCTCAGCAGAACTGAGCCCAGAATCCAGGCAACAACAGGCTCTTTCAAAAACCAAGCAGGTTTTCTGGAACAAGGTTTGTACTGTAACTGAACAATATTTTGTGCAATAGATTTTCATATATTCAGATTAAATACTATCCAGAAGAGCAGACCTTGCAGTTACTGGCTGCTGGAAGACATAACCATTTAGGTATATATGGCAGTAATTAATTACATTTTATAATTATGGTTTTATTAGTTTTTCCAGTTAAGTGCAAAACCATGACTGAGACTAATATCAAAATATCTAAAGTTTTGTGTGTTTGCTGCAGTGCAGTTTGTCCCTCTGTTAATGTGTATATGGTTTTCAGAGTTGCAGATAATCTGTGCAGTTCATCTAGCAAAGCCATTTGGGCATTATTCACTGCGGAGCTCACACGCCATGCAACCAGCTGCTTGTACTCTGTGAATTCAAGGGGATTCCACTGGCAGTGGCACTGGGGGACAAATTCCCTGGCATTACCCCAGCTTCCTGGACCCACCCTCCTTGGGCAGAAGCCTGTCCAGCCATAGAGCTGAGCCACTGGTGGCTGTGTGTACTGGTGTGTCATCACTGACGGCATTGGGCTGGAGCGCTGTCCTCCACTGTCCCTTAGAAAGGCAGACTTTGCTGAAGGGTACTAAGCTGATCTGTTGCTCACATTTTGGGAAGCCAGGAGAAATATGGAGTGACCAAATGTATCTTAATGTGATCGTACTACGGTGTAGCCTGTGCAAACTACAGTACTAATTATTATTTTTTCTATGAGACTTTTTTCAGGAGAAGATGGTACCATTGGTCTGTGTTGTAATGTATTTGGCATTGAAAAAGTGTTGTAAGATACTGTTTCTAAAAAGCTGCTCGCACTGTTTTGCATGCAGACGAAAACCATAATCTTCAATTGTTTGCAAGGAAAAAAACAGGACCTGTAAACTTAAAGTAATGTGGTTTAATTGCATGTACAAACAAGGAAAATTACTTCCAAAATGGCAGCTCCTGCATTTCCTACTAAACAGGGAAGGAGATGCTTTTTGATTTAGGTCCTGGTATCACTTGCAAACAGTGGTAATTCAGAACTACAAACTAAACCTTAATTTTGCTTTCAGACTTACACTTAAGGCTGGCCAAAGCCCAAGGCACAGCTCTGTTCTAGGGACTGTTAGAGCAGTCTCACTTTAATTCAAATACACCTGTGTGTTAATAAACGTATCTTTTGAAAATAAACAGTCACTCTGTTAGCCTTTGCCCTTACTCCCCCAGTTTAACTATGAGGTGCACACACATTTATTGTAGATTATCTTTTGAGATCAGCGTGATTTTAAGCATGCGACAGTAGAGAATCACCCACTTAAATGGTTTGCAAGATGACAGCTCTAGCAATGCACTCTAACTGAACTTATGGTATGAAATCAGTATGCAAGTAAACTGAGGATTAAGCAACTTGCTGACTGACAGTTTTCTTGGAGTAATGGCTGTCAAGTTGGCTGCTGCGCTTTTCTGGGGAATAAGCAAAAAACCCAAACAAAACTGAGCTTTTAGGAGTCTGGTAAATTAGAGAGGTTTCTCTGTAACTTTAAGCATAATTAGCTAAGCTAACAACTTAAAAGTTAAGAACTGTTCACCCATTAAGGGAAGTCAGGAAATAGGTAGAAGTTTACGGGAACAAAAGTGGGTTGCTGATGCCAGTGAAGTATTTTCCAAAACTCTCAGCATAGGATGAAAGCACCACATGATTCCATATAAGAATACTGCAGCAGAAAGTAGTCACAAGCATTCAATATCCTCCCTGGGAAAACAGTTCCTGGTTTAAGTGAAATGAGCCTGGGCTTGGTCGTATGCTAATTGCTTTTCATTACTATGTGTTAGCAAAGCTGTTTAATACTTGCTATAAAGCCTGGATTTTACTCTCATTTAATACCAGGTTAAGTCTGAACTAATAAGCTCTCAAAAGCTTAGAGGTTCCAGTAAAATGAGATTTGGCTAAAAATTGCTTGTTGGTTTCTACTAGTAACGGTGGTGTAGCTTTGGTGATCTAGGCAATGAGAGAAGCAAGACTCGGAAGAGAGAAAAGAGAGAATATGCTTCATTGGGATGCTGAATGATTTAGTAGAAGTCATGGTGTCTTACTGTAAGCCTCAGGGAGGGTTTCTTTGCCTTCAGTACAGTGAAAGACATAATAGTCAATTTTGAATAATTTCCAAATGTTTATTTGTATGACGTATTTTGATTAAGTGTGGAAAATCAAGACATAGATTATTGTGCATGGAGCAGGATGACTGTTATTTCAGTATTTCTCAGTCAGCAGCATCTGTGACTCTGAGGGATGAACACTGAACCAGGAGCCACTTATGAGCTGAGCAATAGCAGGATTTCTCACGAACGAAGCATCTTCTCTTGGCCTGGTACAGTGAAGTACAAAGATGGTACTACAGCCTGCTGAAATAGGCTGGCTACAAAGGGGCATCTCTGGGTCTTTGGTTAAAACAATTATTGTGGAATGTACTGTGGCTCTTCAGGACTTTTAGAGTTACAACTTTCATCTAAGTCTTGTCGCTGCTAGGAAAATTACCAGATGCTGACAGGGGGTGTCAGCAGTGCCCCAACTGAACATATGCTGCATATGGTTTGGCTGCAGGCACAGACAGGGAGGCCCTGTTCCCCGCTGCTGCAGAGACTGGTGAAAACAGGCTGTAAACCAACTGAGTCCAGCACAATACTAAATGTTAGCCTCTGTGCAGAGTTCATGCTACCAATGAGACTGAATAAACTACTTGAGTGTAGATTGGCCTGCCAAGATTTCTGTTGCATCAAAAAAGAGTTAGGTAGCATCTTTACTGAGTTATTTTACAAATGGTTGTTTTGAGGTACACGGCAATCCTGAGTGCTGTGCATTGTGATTATATTTGCAGTACTTTGTGGTGAAGCTGGAATTGAAACTGAATTAGAGATTGAATGCAAAGCAGATTAAAATCTCTATTTACCTTAATGATTGATCATAATCTCTGAGTCTGACACAACAATGCATCATAAAAAAATTAAATTAACTGTTTTCTGGAGGAAGTACTTCCCTGCTTTTCCAGAGAACACTGTGAAAAATATTTTCTGTTTGTGACGTTGCCACAGAATTTGGTGTTTATTTATGTCTCTTTTGTGAATCTTCTACAGGCACTGACCCAGCATCACCACTCACACACCCACCTCCCACCCACATATTCTGGCACCCTGTGGCAGAAACAGAGCACATGGGGAATTGCTGAGCGCAACTCAGCTGGGTATGTTTCCCCAGCCCTTTCCAATTTACAGCACTCTTGAGCAGCTCCTGAGCAAAAACTTCAAGTCTGGATCCATTTCAGGAGTCCTGTTGCTTGTGGAAAGCATTTCCACTCTCATTCCCGCGCTTCCCCCCCGCCCTTGGATGCCTGCTTCCACCTCCTGCCCAGCAACAGCTCGGGTGCAGCCAGGGGAGCTGCTTCAGCTCACAGCCTGCAGGGAAAAAGCAGAAGGCATGCCCAGCGTCTCTCCCTTTAGGTGGTAGCATGCTCTTAGGTTGGCAGGAGCCACCAATTCTACCTTCATCTTGAGAGACCAAGTAGATTAAAGGAGATGAAGTGAACAGGATCAAGTGATCAATGGGGAGCAACAGCATCTCTGGGTCAGTGTGTGGTAACAAGGCAAAAAGGCAAACATTTCTGTCCTGGCATAGAAATGAAGTTTGCTGAATTATGTAATGAAAGGCAAGAGGTCGGCAGGGATCTGGCTCAGGTATTCAGTGTTGCTTAGATAAAAGACAGATCCTAGGATAGAATTTGTGCAAACTGCCTTCCTTTTGTACTGGAACTAGAAACACGGTTCATATCTCCACCTTAGTAGTTTAATTATGTACCCCAGCATGTTGAGGGAATGGCTAGTAAGGTTTTCCTCAATTGATTTTCTGAACCTCAAGTGTAAGGTCTTTTTAAAAAGGACAGTGTCACTGACAGGAACCAAAGCAAAGACAGCTCACCAACATAAATTAACTTTTTAGTAAGGCTATGTGTAATCTTTCAGGTTCAGAGATATCCTGTGCTCTTACAAGACATAAATTATTAGCCAAATCTGCAAACTCCAGTTTAAAAGATTAATGGACCATCATCAAAATAGTCAGTTCAATCTTGAAACAGGCACTTGAATCTGAACTCCTTTCAAAAAATGGAATTTGGGGTTTGTCCTGTGCATGGGTAGATAATGGATTATTTTCCCTATGCGTACACTTTTTATAGCTATCATCACTGTAAGCATCAAAGTGCCAGAGGCTCATTGATGGATTGGTCTTTGCAGACCCATAGGTTATAAGGCACTACTCCTATCATCACGTATTTTACACATATGGCACTTAAACTGAGAAAAGTATGCTGAACTGCCAGGGTTAGAGAGAAACAAAATCCAGAATCTGTCTTCTCCAACCCTAGGGAAGATTTCATAAAGACATCTCTCCTGCCTGAAAAGGATGTTTCCTTTTCTTCAGATAATTTGCCATTACTTTTGGTGGTATAAGAGTACAGAAATGTTTTACTACTAGTTATAGGAAAATGGGTGTCTGAGCCAATAGCCATAAAAGTCTCTTGGAGCACTGGTTCCAGTACCCCCACTTCAGGCAGTTATGCAATTTGGTACCATAGATACACATAACTAACTCCATCTCAGGCTACTAAAGCTAAAATTTCTTCCTTGCTGTTCTAATAGAAAGATAGTTGCATGATTACAGTGTTCTGATCTTAAAAATAATCTTATTTCCCATCAAAATGTGACTAACATGTGTAACTGCCATATCTTACAGAGGCAGTCAATATGTGTTATTTGTATTGATTCCTAGCAACAATTGAAATATTCCAAAAAAACGTAAGACTGCAAGAGATTTCCTTGGGTACACTGCAGATAAAAGTTCTAATTTAATATGTACAGGTTTCTTTAAAACAGGACAAGTGAGCTAGTCCTAAATTTATAAATTTGTGTCTGATTCCCTGTCCAGATAAATTTTCAAGTGAGTGGCATTGTATGTTTTCAGTATCTTTAAAATTAGGTAACTTCTTTTCTAGATGAAATAAATAGTTTGCTTTATGTGATCATCCATACTTTAAAAAAATATTTTTGAGTTTAGTATTAATAATGAAGAAAATAATTAGTTACTACAACAGCAGAAAAACAGAACGATGACTGTTAGATGGAGGTTTATAATTGCTTTGAAGTCTTCTGGCAGGATAAATTCAGAGAGTGAATGCTATTGAAAAGACCAAGCACATAAATGCTGTTGCAGCCCTTGTCACCTGCTTTGCTCAGATTATTCTTTCCTAACTTTTCTGATCCAAGGCATTCTTGATAAATTCAAACAAAAAGTAGAAATTGACAAACTAAAGGTAGAATTTGCAAGATGATGATTTTTTTTGTCTGAAAGAGAAACATGGTGAAGATGGTAATTCAATCATCTGGCACAAGAAATATGGCCATGAATGTTAATTTACTGCAGACCGTAACAAAAATAGCAAGTTTTTCATTGTAGAGATAGACTAAAAAAAGAAAAGTATTGATACTGAGAAATAAACCCTGAGCAACTGTGTGGTTCTTGAAGGCCATGAATTAATACCACCTAGGAACCTCCTATCAACAGGATGCCTCAATCCTTCCCACCAAGCACAATCTGTTTCTCTTTTTCTTAATCTTACTGAAATATTCTCTGTTCTGCTCTCATGAGCATATCAAAAGCTGTAATTGTTCATGGTTTTTTGCTCTGGCCAGCACAAATGTACCCAAGGTCCACAGCGACACTGTAACCAGGTGGGTATTTCTGTAGTGTCATGCTAATTTGACTTCTGTAGTGTCATGGCAAATTATTCTGCTGACTTGTTTTTTTCTTATAATAAGCATCAGAAGCAAGAGGTTCTTATGTATCTTTGCATAATTTCTACTGATGAGGCATCATTCCTAACACAGTCCACTACCTGCTTCACTTTTCTAATATCTGATGTATATACACTGTGCCTCTGCAGCCTCCTTTCAGCACACCTCAATGATTTAAGTGAGCACTGAGTGTTGCTTGTGATTCCTCCCTGAGCCCAGGGAGAAGCAACATCACTCCAAAATCTAATAAACCCCTTGCTATGGCCCACACTCAAAAATGTTGCTTGCTCTCACTCTAGCCCCTGGTCTGACTCATTCAATCACCCACTGCAGCTGGTCCTCATCCCTCAAACTCCTCAAGAACCTTCCTCTATGTATTTTTTTATTTTTTTCTTGCCTTCTTGTTGCATTGTGCCTTCATATCCTCAGGTAATTTTGGAAGGACAGTTTTGACAAGAGAAGAGGGGATGGCAGGGTAATTAAGCGGGTGGGGAAGAAGGTTGCTAAAGAGCTGCTAATAGTCACTTTTACATGCTATTATTTCGAGCAAGGAAAACAAATACAGAAGGGCTGTAAGGCCATCAGACTCTGCAGTGAGTGTGACATAGGAAAGGAAGGCAGCTAGAGCAGAACAGGAAGAGAAAGCAAAAAGTTGCAGAGTGGGACAATCCTAACTCTGAATCCTTGCCTGTTCTTCCCAACCAGTCCATATCACCTTAATGTACATCCATCTAACAGAAAATCTAACGTTTTTCAAGAAAAGAAGAAAATGAAAAACATATAGTGTAGGGGAAAAAAAAGAAAAAAATAAATTATTGACTAATCTCTTTTCCTTCCTATTTCTGTCAGCATTTCATCTCCACAGTCTTCTCTTCCTACTTCTTATATTTTGTGAGACACAAAATAAAGGTGGAATTCAGCCTTCCTAATTGGTAACTGGAAGTCTTCTTTATGTAAAAACACAATGATCTGTTTATTGGAAACTGCTCTTCTGTAGTACCAGCCATCTCTCCATGTCACGCTGTCTGAATAATGCCTCTTGAGGATGGGGAAGAAGAATAGCATGGCAGTCAGACCCCGCAGGGTTATAAATAGCATTCTAGCAGCCTGAAAGGCTGAAGCCATCATTAAGTTGCATGCAGCTGTAGTGGTGTAGGTGGGTGAGTAAGAACAACTCGGAGATGGGATAATGGTAACCTGGTACACAAGGGTCATTTTTCATTGATGGCGTCACTCCATTGGACTATTGTGTTCTCCCTAAATTAGGTCCCTGTGTTTAAGAGAGCTGAGCAAGCTCAGCCTCGGCAAAGCACATTTAAAAGAAGATTAGAGGGGGAAACAGTTTGTTGTGTATTGTGATTTATACCAATCTGTGATAAACTTTTCTCACTTGGGTCATTAATTGCTTTTATCAGCAGCAAAGTAAATGCAAGCGGAAGGGCCTTAGGAAGCTGCACACCAGCCTCCTGCATGTGGGCAAGGGGGACTTTCACTGTCAAATCAAGAAGTTAATGCAGCAATTTAAGTCAGGCTGTCCTTTCAGTGTTTTTCTTAGGAATGTGATTAATTTTGTTGTCTTGGACTTTTTCAGTGCCAAGACGACAAAGGTCTTGGTTTTGGAAAATCCGTTTCAATTTATTAATATTAATTTGCTTGCAGATATACAAAAATGAAAAAATTCTACACTAATTTCACATAGTTTATATGAAGAAAACCGTATTAAAATAATTATCTGCCTATATTAGTTTGAACTTGCATACACAAACAGTCTACTCTTCACTCATTTCTAAACTAAAAAAAAATGGAGATTTTGATCCTACTCCCAGTAAAGTTGGTGGGGGAGTTGTCTTTAACTTCAATATATATATATGACTCAGCTTAATTCCCCCTGTGGGACCTGTCAGTATGCAAAGATTCCTTGGAGGTTAATTGCTTGCAGAAGACACTTTGCCTGGGATCTAAAAGGAGGGTGAAAATTGCACAACTGGAGCCTTAGCTATGTACTGCAGCCTGGAAAAGACATTGTCATTTAAAGCAAGGGGATCTCTTTTTTTCAGTAATCCTGCATCTTAATAATTGAATTTGGTCATTCTTTAATTTAGAGTATGTCTTAGAGAGTCATTTCCTTTGCCATTTTGCCTAGTAGCTGTGGAAGTTGGACAAGTGCTTTTATGTTTTACTGAAGTTATTCCTTTTGGGTTTTTTGTTTGTATTCTCTTTCAAGGGTCCTTTTTTTAAAAAAAATCACTACTTTGAAGTAGACTTTTAGAAAGTATTTATAAAAGAAACATTGTTGCAGGAGTGGGAGAGAGAATGTCTAAACTAAGTAGATAGAATAATTCTTATTTAGGCTCTTCAGATTTATGTGTGT
The DNA here is from genome assembly GCF_049639895.1 of Pseudopodoces humilis. Classification (NCBI taxonomy): domain Eukaryota; kingdom Metazoa; phylum Chordata; class Aves; order Passeriformes; family Paridae; genus Pseudopodoces; species Pseudopodoces humilis. Next base: position 69,948,527 of record NC_142201.1, read on the forward strand.
GACTTCATTATATAAATGTGCCCTTTGCTATTCTAAAAAAATCTAAGAGATGTATCACTACCAATTAAAAGCCAGGGGAAGGTCATCTTTGAAACTATATTCATTCTCCCATGTCACATTTTTTGTAATCCTTTCCCACCTGTATTATACTTGGAATAATCCTTCTCACTCCTTGTCACATGTGCGTTAAACCTCTTTTAAAGAACAGACTTAGTGCTTCTAAAACAAGCATTTCATTTTTGTTGCACTAAGTGTGATGTCAAATCACTATTAGAAATCTCACGCATATACCAATCTGGAATTTATTCTGGAAGTTCCCTCCTTCATAAATTGCTGTACTTGGTCAAGCATAACATGTACTGCTGGCACTGCCCCTCTGTTCACTGCAGCTTTTGTTGTTCATCTGGAGGCAAAATATTAGCCTGTAAATAACAGAGTATATAGCTCAGTCTTTCAGAAATACCCATGCAAGTGCTATGAATTTGTTTGCATTAGCAAGGATTCTTGGTGGCAAATGTTAATTGTACTCTCATTTTGCTTTTTTAGGACTGTAGAAAAACCTTAATATAGAAGCACTAATCTCCTGAAACTTTGGTTTGTAACTTGAGGAAATACTACAGCTTGTATGAAACTAAAAGGGGTTTAAGTTTATAGCTGGAAAAGGGGTTTGCCTTTCTACTCATGGCAGTTCTGTTGATAAATTTGCATCATTTTACTACACCTTGGTGTGACAGCACCTGAATGCTGTATACATTTATCAGCCTTCAGAAAAAAACTAATTCAGACTAAGAAAAGATTTTGTTAATTATTGGTCTCCAGTACAGGAAGTTAATCCTGTTCTCAGACACACTCTTCAGTGTACTGCATCCAAGCTTCTCTGAATAGTACATACATGTGAAAGGGCTGACTGAATCAGTGAACCTGCAAGATTTAGAAGAAGGTTTTACCACACTACTAGCAGAAAAGTAGGATGAACAAGTCTGGAAGATTAAAACTATTTACTTTTAGAAACTTGACAAACATCTAATTGACTAGATACTTTTATATCTGTAACTGCAACTTTTTAGGTATTTTCTTCCTTAAATGTAGTGACATTTAAAAAATACAACATGCAATATAAATTCTTACCTTATTATCTAAAGTGAGTTTTAGTGTGGCTTTCCAAGGAAATGAAGTTTTTGTGAGCACTTTGTTAAACTGTCAATAACTTCTTTGATAATTTCTAGCTCTTCAAGCCTGTTTAATCTGTTGATGAACTTCAAATTCATTTAAAAGATATTTTCAGATCTCAGTTATCAGGATTTCTTAAGTTTCAGAAACTGTTGGCTGGATAAAGGAAAGGCCCAAATGAGCTTGATTCAGCTCAACAGTTTTCTCTGCTTTGTCTTTTTGTCAAGCTCGTTGATAGAGGACACCTGAGGAACTGAAGGTTCCTTTCTCTGAGAGGCAGAGGTTGTGGATTAAAAGTATATTCAAAAGGAGCGTGATGCATATACCTGGAATATCTCTGGAAAGGAACTTCAAGGAACATAGGAACACAAATCCATTGGAACCCAGGGCTGAATAATGTTAGAGGTTTTTAAGTGACCAGCACAAATCCTTATAGATACCAGGGAGGCTGTGAGACAAGTTTATAAGACCTGTTGAAAGTGGCTTTTAACCTAACTTCTGACATGCTTCTTTTCCCATATGAATGAAATTTTCCTCATAATGTTGTCACTAAGGACCTTTTCTTCCCTGTTTAATCAACTTCACTGAGTTCAGAAATGTCCCTTTCCCAAGGTCTGAAGCAGATACTTCTTGTCTGCACTGACACAAGAACTTCCCCAGGCAATCCCTAGCTAACACAGATCACCAGCCGTAGTCCATATGGACCCTCTCCATACAATGTCAGCATTTCCAGTCTTAAGCTGCATTTATTTCTCCTTTGCTTCCCATGCCCAGCACTGTAAAGCAACCACTTCCCCCTCTCATTTGAGTCATTATTCCAAACTCATTCCTTCCATGGTGTGTAGCAGAAAGCTGTGGCTGCAAGAGCAGGGCTGGTGGCAGGCTGTACCTGCTGCTGCTGACTGCCAGAGAGTTCTGTGGTCACTCCCAGTTATTTGCTACCTCATTTGACCTGCATCCCTTAAGCCCATTTGTTTGTCTCATCCCCTAACTACACCTTGGCTTTGAGAGTGTGTCTGTACTGCTCTCCAGAGAAGTAATTACACTGCGTGTGCAGTCACACCAGTCTCAGAGGAGAGGCAGTGGGACTGATAACCTTTGCTAGTTCTTTAAGGCATCTTCTCTGCCATGCAGTCTATCTTGTTCCAATTTCTTTTTGTATCTTACCTGAGCTACAATGATAACTAATGTTGAAGTTATATCTACAGTTCCAGTCCAAGTGTAGAAATATTTTTCGGACAATAAACTTTCTGAGCAAGGAGACTACCAGCTCGTACAGGTCTTTGCCAGGAGTCATGACACAGGGCTTTAAGACGCTGTCTCACAAAACTTTCCTTGTAGTATATGAATTCTGTTCAGATTGTGCATAAAATGTTGTTCCTGCTGTTAAGTCTGAGGAATACCAGCAGACCAAAAAGTCGTCCAGGTTTTGGACAGAAAGGGAGCCTGGGAACCAAGCGTGAGTTTGGTCAATGGACCGTGCAAGCTGCACTCGTGAGCAAGGCATACGGACCTAGGGACGGAGAGGCGGGGCATCATCGAGGGAACTTTTAAGGTCCTAAACGCGGCCATTCCTGGGCGGCCGTTCGTTCCTCCGGCGGAGGGAAGCAAGGTAGGCTCCTTCGAGCGAGCGGCAGCGCGGGAGCCCCGGCGGCAGTCACTGTGGCGGCCGGCGCGGGGCCGGGGGCGGGGGGAGCAGCCGGGGGTGCGCGGGAGCCCCGCCCCGCCCCGCCCCGCCCCGCCGGGCGCCGCTGCCATAGCGATGCGGGAGCGGGCAGCGGCCGGGACGCGCGGCGGCGGCGGCAGTGGTGGGGAGCCCCGGCTGTCCCCAGGTAAGGGTGCTGCTCCGGGGTCGCCTCCCGGGGAAGCTATTGCGTGCTCCACGCTATCAGTGGGTTTTAAATCTCGCCTCGCTGTGTTTGTTCTGCCGCCTGCCCCCCACCCCCGCTCCCCTTCTGCCCGCTCAGGTGCAGTTTCTCCCAGAGCCGCTTTCTGCGGCAACTTCCCTGTCGAGAGCAGTGTCTTGCGGTCGTATTTCGTTCCATGTTTTCTTTCCGCGCGGAAAGTTGCGAGCGGTACCAGGGCGCAAGGGCCGGCCGAGGGTGCCCGGCGCGCTTTTGTCCGGCCCGGTGCGGCTGCGGCGGGGCTCGGTCCGGCTCTGTCCTGCCCTGCGGTCCGGCACCCTCCGCCGCGACCCCTCAATAGCGGGGCTTAAAAACTGCGGCGGGAGATGTTCCAGGCGTCTCGCTAAGGCGCAAGCAAATCCTTTTATCCGCGGAGGAGCAGAGGTTCGCAAAACTTTGCAAGTGCTTTCTCTCAGGAGGAAGCAGCCTGAAAGCCAGCGGGCACGGGCTCCGCAGCTGCCGCGTTTCACGTGGAGGTGGGGACTGGCTCTGTGGGTCCCGCCGGGCGCCCCGGAGGTGTCCCCGCAATGGAGCCCCCGGCAGGCTCCTGCACCTCCTGCCGCTGCGCCTCCGCCTTCCCTAAACCCCCCGGCCCCGCTGCCCTCCGAGCCCCCGCGGCCCTTGCCATGGGAAGGAGACAAAGAAGGGTCCGGGGCTGCCGCCTTCCCTAAAGCACAGCTGTACGCCTTTTCTTCTTGCTTCGGGGCGAGGGGGAAATCCCCCCATGACCCCACCCGACAGTGGCAAGTTTTCGAACATCCCACTGCCCCTTGCTGAAAGAACCGTGTCACGAGCTTTGTTTTTAAGGTGGAGCTAGCTTCAGCCTGGGCATCCCGGTGGTTTTCGGGGAATTGTTTACCATGGTGGGGAAAACGCCTGCCTGCCTGGCAAAGACCCCTGTGTGGGGCAGGAGACACGTGGTCGGTGGTCCCCCTACAGCTTTCCCAGGCACTGGAGTGTGATCTGGTCTGCTGGATCTCCCAGGCTCAGAGGAGGAGGAGGTCCCTTACACATGTTCCAAACGCTCCAGTCACTTTCACATTTGAGTTTTCATCTTGCTGTCACCACAGCATAGGGTGGCTTCTGGGTGTACTGCTTTTAATTCTTGTTTTCTTTTGTAGGGAAAAAGACTTTGCTGTGCACTTGATGTAATTTTTTAGGATTTTATGTGCCAGGGGACAGATAAGTCAGTGAAGTGTCACAGTCTTCCAACAGAAAGCAAGTCTAGGAAAAATTATACCTCTTTTCCTTGCCTCCTGTTTGAGAATTAGATGTCACTTGATGAACATGCTTTAGATTAAAATCTCCCAGGTGTCTTGGGGCTCAGTGCTGAGCGCCTGAGGAGGAAGGCTGGATTGCTGTTACTGGGAATTTCTTTCTCTTAAGTGCATGTGAGGATTGTATTTACCATTGTAAGGTAGGTGTGTTAGTTGTACTGAATTTATTAACTGATTAGCATTAGAGAAACAAGTACGTATTGAAATTATGCTGGTCTCTTAAATTGCTAACGAATGTAATTATACTTTGAGTTACAAATGCCTCCTCTGCACCCCTGCAACACACTTTTGTTTGCTATGGAAGAACTCCATCCTTTTGTGTGTGTCTTTATTTCTTACAATGTAGCTGAAACTTCTTTTAGTCCGGACTTCGTAAGAAAGTTTCTTAATGGTGGCTTTTGTTTTCCTGATGCAGGCAGCACCGCCTGAGGGGCTCAGCTCACCCAGTCGATGTGAAGGCAAGGCAAGGCAAGGTGCAGCAGATGAAGGGGAGGCAGCGAGGTCAGCTGGTGGAGACAGCAGTGTTGCTTTGAGCTACCCCAGCCTCCACCTCCATGCCTACAGCATTGAGAGCATGACAACATTTCCAAATGGCTGTGGAAATGGCACCACTGTTACTTGTATAGTTATGGATAATAAAGAGCCCCAAAACCAGACTACCTGTGCCAGTCATAATGGGGGACACAGCACTAGCAACAGTCCTGAGGAGGAATTTCAAGAGGATAAGCTCAGCCCTTCCAAAATCATGCGCTTTTTCACCACTCCTCGGAAACGGGCTAATTCCAGCTCCGACAGGCCTCGTTCTCTGGTTTTGATGGGCAACTCATCCACGTGGAATGCCTTTTCTTCTATCAGAAAGATGGGATCTTTCAAGAAGTTGAAATCTTCAGTTCAACAAGGAATTCAAGCAAGGGAATGCTCAGACATCTTAAATGAGAGCAGCATAGGCAAACATGGTTCGAATGGAGCAGTGGTGCGAGTACAGACTAACAGGTATTCCTATTCAGGGCCTCTGCACGATTTCCAGAATGCAGTGGATGGTTTAGCTTCTGACTGTTCAGATGTGGAGGAGAGCGATGAGTCCTTCCTGAGGAACACTCACCGCTCACGCAGCATCAGGCGGGCTTACGGTGCTGGTCGCATAAACCTGCTGGACACAGATAAAGTTCAGAGTCACCACAACTGTGTTAGGCCAACATCACCTGCCATCACAGAGCCAAAGATCTGTGAAATTTTCGTGAAAGACTCTGAAAACAACAGGATCATTTATTGGAGAAGCAGAAGTTCAGATAATTTGAACTTTCTGAAGAAAAGCTCATTCAAACGGAAGTCCACCTCAAACCTTGCTGATCTGAAGGTTGCAAATGAAAAACAGATGCCAGCAAGGACTGTGAGTGTTGCCTCTGCTGACTCTGACAAAAGTGGTGGAAACCCTGAGAGGAGATCCAAGCGATGGAAGAGCCCCATCAGAGCAAAGGATTTTGACAGAGTTTTGAAATTTGTCAGTAACGTTACAGATGTTGCAAGGAAGAAGGATGCCCCCAAGAACACGTCTCCTTCTCCCAGTGAGCTGTCCCAGAGAACAAGGTCTAACAGCAGGCTGCACGATGACTACTCCCGCAGGGTTTCCAGCAGCACGGATCATGACAGGAAGAGATGCGCCTCCTCGGTATCCAGTCCTGACTCTTCCTTGCCAGGAACACCTTGCCTGCAAAGCCCTGTGATTGCTCAGGATAAGGAGGCTGAAATGAATGTAGCTGTCACTGAAGATAAAAGCCTCAGGACGTCATCAGGTATCCCAGACTCTGATAGCTTTTCACCTACTCTGAACGACATTAGTCCATTTCCCAATGAAGTCTTTTATTCGGACTCAGATGAACCGAAAGCTACCCAGCAGTGTACAGATGAAGCCGAAAACCTTCACCTTCCAGTCAGGCCAACAACTCCAAAGCCTCAAAGTCCAACTACAGGGAAAGTCAAGTGCAGTATGAATTTCCAGTGTCCAAACCATCACAGCACGTTGTCACTGAGCTCATCGGAGAGCGAAGAGAGAGTTGAGGTACTGGGGCTGAAGTTGAGCAGGAATCCTGTTTGCTTCCAAGACTCAGTGCAAACTGTGTACTATGATGATGGAAATGAAGACAGTGGCATAAGCAGCCACTCTCAGCTGAGCCTAAATTTAGCCTCTGGTACTGAAGAGAAAAAGGAAGAGGTAAGAAAGAAAGCAAAATCCTTCAGAAGTGATGTATATTTCTTACTGTGTTTTGTCTTTATTAATGCAAAACAATGCAAACAATGCAAAGTAATGGCTGCTGCAGCTTGTTATTGCTAAAATATGCTGACAGCAATTATTTATTTTAAATATTCTCTTTGGATGCTAATGTACAATTATTTTTTCTTTGCACATGAATATCAAAGGAAGTTTTGGCAGCAAAGCTATTCATGTGCGTTTTCAAGGGCAGCTCATTGCACCCTGCAGATACACCACCTTGTCATGTGGCTGTGTCAGATTTTACCAGCTTGAGTAGGGTCTGGCTGTGTTTCCTTCAAAACTGAAAGCTCTTTTTTAAAGAGTCCGTGTATTCTGAAGTAGTGTTGACTTACTGTAAAACACTTTGCCTGTGGAAACCTTGCAGAACATGGTAATATTTGTAGAGCAGTGTGGTGTGAAAGACACAGTACAGAGGTTTAAGCATTCAGTTGTATCCAATGTTTTTGCTGTGCAGTGATGACCATACTGAGGGTGAACTGCTTGCTTATTAATTTGTTTGCCAACTGCAGACAGCAGTACTTTGGATGCTGGGCTGAGTGTGCTGCTACTGTTTTGGTGAAGACACTGTTTTCACAGCACCTAATGGGTGATTTCATGCTCTCAGTGAATGGGTAGATAGATATATTGCATCACCTCTGAGGTAAATTCACATGATAACACTATGCCCCCGCCTAAAACATGGTGTGAGTTGACACAGAGAAGTTGTAATGATTTGGCATCTTTGGTGAAGAGCTGTCAGACATGCAGCTGTCTGAAGCAGTGAGGTTAGCTCAACCCCAGCTCACTGGGGCAAAAATCCACCTGGATCTGTATAAATATGCATGTCATTCACAAAGTGGGTATATCTTTTAAGTTACCTCAGTTTGACTAAAGTATCTTAGACGTTAGGTATGAGATAGGCAATGCAATGCTGCAGCTGCACAAGCTTCAGCCTTTCATGCTGTGAAGTTTTAAAATGTCTGTGAAGCTGTTCTACTTTTAAAAGCTTGGCATAGTTTTTGCAAACTAACTGTAAATGGTTACAGAGCTTATCATTATTGTCCTTCTGCTGGAGAAAAGCAATTTTGTTTACTGTTGTGTTTGCAGCAATTGAAAGATTGAAAAAATAATCTCAGTGTGTATAAATGTCTGGGCTCAAAGGTTATTCCTCTTCTGGAGCCCTAGAACTGTTCCTACCATCCATATTTTCCAAAACTCTCACTTACATGCAAGGAGAAACTTTCACACTGCCAGAGGAGGCAAGAGCCCTAGTGTGGATGGATGCCAGTAGTATTTCTCAGGAATAAAATGGGAGGTGGAATTAATGCTACTCATCTACCATCTAGTGGTGAGCTGCCATCATGACCCAGAAGAAATTAATCTGGTCCTTCCCTTTGGCTCCCAGCAAACCAGTACAGTTTTTACATGAATGTGTGTACATGGGATGGATAAGTTACTGCAGTTTTTAGTTTTAACACCACGTTCTGTTATTATCTAACATGCAATTTAAGCTTTCTCTTTATATTATAACATATTTTAGGGTAATTGTGAGTGTCTCTTAGTGCTTGCTTCAGTTGTCTAAAATACAGACAGCTCTGTGGCAGCTCTGGGTTCATGTAGTGGGTATGCAGGCAATATGGGATGGTCTGAGCAAAAGATGGAGGAAGTGGTGCCCAGGGAATAGGCCCCTTGGCTGTAAGCCCTCACTCTGCTGTGAGCACTGCCTGGAGCCCTATGCTTTGTAAAAACAGCTGTGGCCACTCACATGGTGTAGCTGCATCCAGACAGACCCCTCTTCTGATGGAAAAAAACAAGGTTTTTGGAGGAGGTAGCTGTGGGTTGGAAGCAGGAGCTATGCAGGACAGGGTCTGCTTTTATCTTACTACACATGGAGTATAAAGTCTGTTGTTTCTTTTTTCAATGCCTGCTCCTCATCTCATACACAACCCTAAAGCTGTGGCACTCAGAGTGACTGCAAAACAGGTAGAGTGGTATGGTTTCTTCCTACCATTTCTTTGGAGGATTTAATTTCCTGCTTTACAGCGCGCTTCCCTCAGCATGGAGCTAGCTTGGCACCAAAGATGCTTATGCCAGGTTATTTTTAAATTGGAGTTTATTCAGCCTGTAGGCACTTTTCTGAATGCCACATATTCACACAATGAGGTCACTGGGGTTTGAACTTTTGACTACAATTCATTTTTACCTTACACCTCCGCATTACATTACTGTACTGGCCCAGCAGGTTGTTCTATGATGGCTGAGTGCTTAGTTCTCTCTCAGCAATCATTTGAGATGTAGTGTGGAGCCATGGACATCACACATTTTAAAAATTTTGTCTGAACCTTAGATACACTGTGTTGATGGACAACTGTGCAGTTTCCATGTTTCATGGATCTGCCTTTCTGTTCAGATTTCATGTATAAGCCAGTATGTATTTCAGTACAGCCACTAAAGCTTGAAGATGTATTTTGGTACAAAGCTTAGAAGGTCCTAACCAGTCAGGCTGAAATAGGATTTCTTTACAGGTCTGGCTGTCATAGCTGGGAGTAAGTGTAGTTTATTCCCTTACTCACTCATCTAGTAGATCAGTCAGCAAATGAAATCTGTGGAATTTGGACCATCTCTGTATTTTCCCAAATATGGAAACTAAATATTTCTACCTTATATTTCCCCACCAGTGTAAAGCTGATTTTGCAGTATTCATGCAAGGACATCTATTTGTTCATCAGAATTGATGTTTTGGGTTGTTTTTTTTTCTTGCATGATTGAGTCTTGAGGTCCTGCCACCTCTGTTACTTCGATGGTTTCACCAAAATGCAAGATTTGGACTGGAGCAGGGGAGATTTCTTGGGTTTTGTTCCTGACAGAGGTTGCTTCCCAGGGAAGAGCTAATTAAGTGCAACCTACATCCATGCCTCAGCACTTCTGAAGCTACAGAGATGTGAGTCACCAAAGCTCACCTGTGACATCCCATGCTTTGCCACTGTCTGCTTCATGCTACTGTCATTTATATTCAATATGTTGCTTTTAAATAGCATGAAGAGATGATTAGGTACAAGCTTGTACTTGTTTAGAGTGTTTCACATGGTCTTTGCTTTCATGAAGAAAGAGCCCCATGTCACTGGAATAATAATAAAAAAATTTAGTCTGCTTTGGACTGGTGTGTGTCAGCCACTGAGGCTGCCTGAACAAAACACAGTTCTGAATTTGTTACAAAAAAGTAAAAATCAAGTTATTTGACATTTCACCTAGTCTTTCACAATCTCATAGAGTGTCTGGAATTTAGGTTGCCTTGCTGGCATCTGGCTTCACAGTACACCAGACTTTTTATTACTTGAGTACCTTATCTGCATGGCCATAAGTGAATGATAAATTACAGTGAAGAGGTAGCTCTGCTGTAATTATGATTGAGTCACAGTTTATTTGCAGACAATATTTTAAATATTCTAAGACCTGTCTGTCAACTCATTTATGTTCATGCCATACAAAAGCTGCTGGTCCCAACTAGTCCACATCATAAAGTCCCCAGTGCTCAGCTGTTGGCAGAGTTGATCTGTTTTTTCCTGGACAGGTCTCTAGGCTCTGAATATTAAGCACACAGGGCTTAACTTGGAGGACAGCTTATAAAGATGAAGAAGAACTTTATGGGTGGGATATAGAGGACTCAGATATTGCCTCGCTGTTTGTCCTCGCTATTTCTAGCTTCAAAAAGTGTCCTCACAGTGAAGGACCAAGGGGTGGTAGCTGGATGTAGTCATGTTCAATTGCCTGCAAGGAGCAAACAGCAGCCAGGATCATAGTCTGTAGTTCCTGCCTCTGGAACATGGCTGGGCATGAGCACACCTGGGAGCTAGCTGCTTTCAGCTCTTTGAACCCTTCCTTTTGGATTTATTCACCTCTGGTTCATCCACGTGCCGTTTAGAGTGTAGTTTAATCAACCTAAGGTGTTAATGTATAACTGTAAATGTGGTAAACTGTGAAGGATAGTTAGATGAAGTAGTGAGGGGAATCTCTGAAACTGGGTTTATTCCTAATGGGCTTGTAATTTGGAGTGAGGGCTCACCTCTGCAGGGGCATTCTGGTCTTGCCTGGGGGCAGAGCAGAAGAACCCCATCACAGGCTTTCAACAGCATCTTGCAGAAAACTGAGGTTTCAGTTAGACCAAGCAACACTGGAATTGCACTAAACTCTGAGCTGCTCTGCACGTCAGGATGCATTCACACAATGTCCCCACAGTCACCCGGTGAGTGACTTACAGATGCATTTGCCCACAGCTAGACTAGAAACCACTGCATTGCTACAAACATAAATTGCAGAATCCATTGCTGCAATAATGCAGCAAGGAGCCCTCAAATGGCAGGAGTATCTTCCTATCGTAGCAAAAGCTTTCAGCAGCAGAGCTTTCATCCATTTGGTGCAGCCCATAATCATTCGTTGCTATATCCACTGCTAGGAAGAAGGAAAACCAGGCAGTCATGACAGTAGTCTGAATTCTGGATTGGGTTAAATTTTATACCAAGTAGCTGCAGTTCTTAATAAAATTGGCCATTCCTGAAAACTGTAGGATAATAGAGGAGTTACTGTCATCCCTGCAGAAATGTTTTGGATGGTGACAGGGAGAGCTCAGGTGGACCTCACTGCAGTTAGCCTGGGACAAGCTGCACCCTTTCTTTATTGCATTTGTGCACCTCTGCCTTTCCAGAGAGTCTCATGTTTGACTCTGCTGTAGCTTTCCAGTGGCACCTCAGTAATACCCAGCTGTTGCTCACCCTGGGATCAGGAATAATAAATAGTACCCCAGGAAGTGGAACAGCACCTCAGGCCATGTGATTTGGTTTCTTGCATCAAGTGTGGTGAGTTGTTGGCACTGAAAATCCATTTCAATGCTAGGTGGTTGAGATACCCAAAGTGATACCGAGCCACCTGCATTTTACCTTTCTGGCATCTGGAGGCTGCTGTGTTGCTTGTGGCACCAGGATGCTGTGGCAGGCTGGAGACCAGCCGAGTGCTGGGGGAAGCAAGCACAGCAGCCGTGCCCACACCCCATGCTCTAGGAAGTAATAGTTGGCAGAGGTAGAGTTGCCCAAGGCAGCTCCACCCATCGCAGGCTGTGTTTGTGACTGCTGCTAGGACTTGGGGAGGAAATATGCAGCTTTGCTCTGGAAGGGTGGAGAGAGTGAGGAGCCAGAGGACCTCAATTTGGAGAGACTCTGAATAGAGGCAGAGGCTTATGGCTTTTTATGTTTTGCTTTGCTAGCATAAAGTTCCATTTCCAACCTGTGGTTATCATCTGGCTTTTGAGATTTGCCAGTGGGTATTACAAAGATAGCCTGAAAGAAGTTTCTCATTTTGCCAAATAAAGGGAAATTAATTTTTTTTTTTTAGACCTATTACTTGTTCTGGGGTGTTCTGAGAAAATACTTAGGGATTTATTTAGGAGTTAATATGTGTACATCTAAAAGAAGCAGAGAATATTAATACCCCTTTAATATACACCACATGCTTGCTATTCCAGTTCAGATACTAAAGGAAAGAAGGGACAGTATAAGAGCATCATCCAGCCATCCCCAAGTTTCAAGTCACCAGAAAACCTAGAGGAAATGGTTTTCTGGTTTTAGCACATTGGCGTTTTTATATAAGTGATAAGATTATTTCTGCAAAGGAAGTACATTTCCCTGCAAACTCCTCCCCTCTGCCATTCAGAAATGTGCTAGCTGATTTGGTTCTGGAAGTTAATTAGAGGAAAGGAAAAAGGAAATCCTTGAAGCTGAGGAACAGATTTGAGAATCATGAGATCCGCTTGTCATTTCCAGTCCTGCCCTGTACTTCTACATGACTTAACTTTGTATCTGTTCCTTATCTGTGAAATGTGGATATTACCAAGGTGAACTCGCTAAGCTTGGTGAGGCATATTGCTGAGAGGGAAAGCTTTATGCTTTATCATTGATTGCGATAAGCAGGCTTTCAAGGATCAGGTTAAATGAAGCAAACCTGCATTAAAAGGCCTTAGAAAGTATATGGCTAAATTTTCTTTGTATCTATATAGCCTGATCTCTTAATGTGGTTTTATAGGTGTATTTGTTAATCAGAACACCACAAATGCTTTGGGATCCCAAGAGGAGAATTATATAAACTTTTTTTCCCAATTTTTAAAACTTCTAAAATGAGTGTTTTACTACAGCAGTTTGTATTGCTAATGGGGGTTGCTTTTGCTGTGTCACAGGGCACGGTAATATATTTTTTCTTTACTAAAATGCATAGTATTTCCTGTGTCTATTCTGTGAGTATAAAGCTTATACTGGTGTAGTGCAGTGGTATTGCTTTAGGGAGTCCCCCTCAGAAGCAACATTTTGCAAATTTTTAAACTGTGGCTGCAGACAAATTTTTTTTGGGGGGGGCAAGGGGTCATCAAAGTGGAAGATAAAAGGCAGGTTTTCCTCCAAGCAGCTAAAACTTAGTTTAAATGTTGGCCATGGCTGTATTATTTTGATTGTTTCTGCTTTGCTTGTCTATATAGGTGTAATTTAAGCATGTGCTTTTTGCAGGTGTTTCATGGATTGCATTTTGCTGTCTTGCAGGCCACTGCTCAAATTGCCCTTGGTATTCTAGGGATAGATAATCAATGCATTTATGCGGGGTCTTCTCAAAGGCTTATTAAAAAGAAAAGATGTTAGTGGCAGAGGGATGTAAAGAAAAAGAATATAGTGCAATTTGCATTTAATTAGAAAGGAAGAGATGGAAATTTTCTTGAGTTGGACTGGTTTAATAATTCCAGTTTGCTTGTGATTGAAGATGCAATTACTTAAAGTGTGCTTTCTTCTACAGCAAAAGCAGTCATTTCCATGGTAGCTATTGCTGTGGAATCACTGTTGGATCAATAGGGGGTCACTGGGCTCTCTTAACACTTCAGAATCGTTTTATAAAATCTAGAAATTTGATAAATGAATGGCAATAAATGAATTTTCTCTGGGATGCTTTATTTATCCAGAGTTTCATAATCTCTGTGTCTGTCACAACAGTTTGCAAAAAAAAAAGTATTGATCATGTCCATGAAACATAAAACAAGCTTTTGACCTCATTTAGTATTGATAAATGGACTTCAACTAATGCTCTCCCAACTGCTATTTATCAACAAGAAAAAGTGCAGCAGTTAGCTTTTATCGTGTACCTGGGTGGAGACATGTCCAGACTTTTACTGTGTTAGGTCAAGGTGGTAAAAAAAATTATAGCTACTAGGTGACAATCCCTTGGCCCTTTTTATGTTTGGTGGCTTGTATAAACTGAAAAGCCAATTCTAATATTACTGCTGAGTTCCTAAGATTTGGCAGTTTCTGTCTTATGCAGAAATAATAGCTGTTTAATAGTCACCAATTATAATATATAGCTGTCGTTGCTAGTGTAAGAAATGTGTACATTTTTATATAGACCCCTAAATATATGCAGAAATGTATATTCTTGATCAAAATACAAAGATACCTGCATGACCTAGCGCAAATATTGTGATAGTTTCAAGCCTTGTAATTTACAGAACACGACTGACTACGCATCAAAACTTTTCACTGAGAATATGTAGTAATTGTGTTCCAAAACTTCTCAACCTACTCAGGTTTTCTTTGTAACTTAGTCAGAATCATCATCTGTTTAATTTATCACACATTTTAATAAATTGCACTTGGAAATTAATATGTATTTTTGTATAGGCATTGTTAGATTTTGATTATTTGTTTTCTCTGGGTTAGAAGGAGGCAGCAGTAGTTAGCAAAATTACATTTCAGCCAGGCAGCTCAAACATACAGAGATAACAGAATAAGCAGTATTGCAACTTACTGTGTAGCTAAGGAAAATAAACAATTTCCCCACCCAAAAAAAAAAAAAAAAAACCCAACCAAAAAAACCCAAAAAACTGGCAGAAAAAGGAGAAGCAGAGTCAGGATGCTGTTTTCCCTGGAGAAGCAGAAGGAAGGCTGGGAGTCTTTTGCCAAGAGGTCCCTACTTGTGACTTCCCAGAAGATTACTAGGTAGGCAAAACATTTCAGGAGAGAAGTGTCCCCTTATACCTTTGTATTTGTCTGTAAGTGAATGTTATAGAACATTATTGCATTTGGAGCATAAAGATAAAATTTTAAAAATCCAAATAGCAAACAGTAGGGGTTGAAATGCAGATTAGTGGTCAGGGAGCCTCAGTAATGTACACAGTCATCAAGACCTTTATGAAGTGGGGATTTGTATTGGCCAAACACATCGACAAAAAAAAAAAAAAAAAAAAAAAAATCACCCAGGGCTTGTTTTAACTTTGTTATCATGGTGTCAGCCCTCAAAAGTGTCCCCACAGCAGGAAGCTGACCAGCAGCAGATTCTGTTGGGTCAGACTTCTACTTTGGTCTTTCTCTGCAGCAGGGAATGGGGTCAGGTATAGAGGATGAACGGTTATTTATGGTTTGTGTATCTGCATCAGTGAAAGTCCTGCCATCCAATTTCAGGTACTGGCAAATTCTTTGTCGTATCACTGATAAAAGTTGCATCCACATAAGCAATATTTTATCACTACTCTACAAATCAGATCTTGTGCTCTTTGGGCAGCGCTTCCTCTGAAATCAGTTCTGAGTGCTGAATTTATCAAAGGTACACAATGGTCTGAGTAATAGTTGGAGAACTGGGCTTTAAAGGCTAAGCTAAGATTTCAGTGATTAAACACCTTATGCTGATGTTGCTTACCTTGGTTATTAATGAGTACAGAGAATGCCAATAGCAGTCATGTGCCATTAAATGGAGCAGGGTTGTACCAGTGCCAAGTTGAGCTGAGCGAGATCATGATCAAGTCCTTGAAGTTGCTGTACCTGGATTGGGAAATCAGTCTGGGCCCAGGCATGGGAGGGGTTTGGTCTGGCTGGGCACAGACTCTGTGGTGTAGTTGTTTACCTGAAAGCAGCCTGGGAGAGCTCCCACTGTAGCCTGTTGGGTGTGGTCAGGGGGTCCTGGGGAGCACAGCATTGACAGCACCTGGATGTGGCACCTGGAGTTGAGCCCAACTAAAAATAGCTGTCAAGTGACGTGAGGGGCAGCTGTCGAAGACAGCTGCGCACAGCTGGAAAATACCTCATGGTGAAGCTGCACATTTCTGGAGCAGGAAGTGGGGACCAAGCAGGGTTGCCCACAGCACTGGGGAACATGGTTGTAGCTCCATCTAAACCTACCTGCAATCCCGCTTGACACCTGGTTCCTGCTTGTAATGCTGCCTGGATGGTCACTCAGTAGGCTTGGCCAATGCCCTTGTTAAGGGGTCCAGCTTGATTCCTGGAACATAAAAGACCCAGCACTGCTGGAGATGTCCTGTCAGGCTTCCCTTTGTCCCCAGGGGCTGCTTCTGGATGGCCCAGGCCTCCCATAGGTCCTGTGTCATACCTGCATGATGTGTGGCACGTAGAGATATCTTAGATTCCTTTGAACATTTGAAATGGCCCTGGGTGCTTATGTTCAGGCAATGAAATTTCATCCTAGATTTCTCCTGGCTATGATGACAGCTTTATTATCTAGTTAATGTACAGACAGCTCCATTGCAGAATTGAAATTTAAATGTGGGAATCTGCAGCTAAGAGTGACATATTGGAAGGGAGCAATAGCAAATATAAATATAACCTGGATTGAAGTAAAAGTTCATTTTAAATGGTTGTATTTGTAGATACACTGCTGTCAGGAATAAGGAAAGCAGTAGAAATACAATGATATAACTAATTTGCTATTGTAGGAATGTAGTTGTCCAGATAAAATTAATTCATTTGCATCAGCACAAACAAGCAGAGCTGTTCGCATTTGCAGTCTCAGAAGAAACCTGAGGATACAGCCTAAAAGGCAAGATTAATAATCTTGATTGCTAGTGTTGTGATCTTGTGCTGTTGCTAGTCTAGCAGGTGTGAATTTCAGAAAATCCAATGTGGAATAATCTTGGATCTTCTCAGAAATCTCAAAATGCTTTGAAAATTTTGACCAGCACTTACAATAAATGAGCCAGTGCATGAGATTTTGATTTTCATCCTACATGAAGTGCCAGGTATATCTCTACACATCTGTAGATGTTCCCAGTAATAATTGTATAACATCAACCTGCTTTCACTTATACAAGATTCATTAGGAGAAGGTAATTTGAGGTCAGCAGTGGTGCACCAGTATAAAGCCAGTCACAGGTGGAATACAATTGTTTCCTCAGAATTTTTTTCTTGATGTCAAGAGTCACACTTCTGCTTAAGTGACTGCAGTACGGGAGCCTATGAGTGGTGTACTGGATATTTTTATTCTTGCTAGTAAGTGGTCACTTGATCAGGTCCTGCTTGAGAAGGCCACTTAGAGGGATGTGAGGTTATCAGTCCAGTTTCCCCTGGTTTTTGCAGTGACAGGATTATATTTTCTCTTTTAGTATTATTCAGTGCAGTTTATAGATCTAAGACTAAAAACACACATCCTTCAGCATTGTTTGTTGTACAGCAGAGATTAATCTGGATGTCATTTGGATCAGTACTGTAGGTGGAGTCCTGCAGAACGAATGCAGTCCTCTGCAAATGTTATTGCTCAAGATAAGGGTGTAAGCAGCAGATTATGAGATGACGTGTGACGTGTCCTTCCCTCAGTCTAAAAGTACAGGATCATGGTATGAACTTTTCCTGGCTGGTTATGCAGAGAGTGTGCTCACATTTCTAGCTCTTATGGACAAGACTTTGCAAAAAAAAAAAATAAAATGACTCTCATGAGCTCCTTTCTCAGTCACTGCATATGTGGAGACCCTTTACCTGTGTCTGATTCTGAGGTAAGAACCTTATTTAACCTGTGACTTTGCTGCTCAGACTTGGAGGGGTTGTGCTTAAGGGACAGCTTTGCTGAAGCTGTGTTAATGCACCAGCCGGGCAGTGACTCCTCTGCTTAATTAAATGCACTGTTAAAACTGGTCCTGAACACAAATCTGTAGAGAACCTGAAGTTCTTGCTTGGGTGACAGGTGTCATGCCATAGAAACCAAATTTTTTTAAGTACTTTAATTCAGAATATGTTTCATGCTACAAGTGAAATAATTGAATGTAAAACAGTGTGTGATATTGATACTTTTTTTCATAATTGCAGTAATCATGTTAAAATATTGACTGTTTAGTAACTCTGCTCATTGGCTGAAGTGCTTTCATACCATGGAATTAAGCTGTCTTTCAAACAAAAAGCAACATCTGCCCCCATTGTATCATGTGGCTTAAAAAAGATTCATTGGATTTGTAGTGGCCTGACTGAAAATGGCAGGTGGACAAGAAGGTGACAGAAGATAAATCCTCTGTCACAGACATCTTTGTAAAAGGCTGCTTCTGGGCTGGATCTTTGCTTTGCTTATGCAATATCTGGAATGTCTTCATCTGGTCTGGAACAGCTGAACAAAATATAGTTAGACAAAATTATGCTTTTCTCTTTACTAGTTTTCTCTCTTTCTTTTCTATTTTTATAAAGGAGCTGGGAAAATCCAGATAAATAAATCAGAAATTTGAGAGAAAAGTGAACGTAAATTTTTGTGTACAGATTTTTTTTCTGAAAAGTTGCAAGAATTTTCTAGAAAAAAATTACAACAGTATTACTTTAAATGCATTGAAATGCTTAAAAATGTTCCCTCTACCAACCAAGTATTTCAGCTGAGGTTATTTTATTTACAAACTTGTAATACCACTGCAGTTATGATACTTGAAGGCATTAACCTCAAAGAGCCAGATGTACTTTTTAATAGGAACAACATGATCATTTTCCAAGCTTCCTATCTAAACCCATCATTTTTTCCTATGTTTGTTCCATAATATATCTCTGATATAATCTGTATGACTTTAACCTCCCAGAGCATATGGGAAGAAAGCTTCTCCCTTCCAAACTGGATGAGCTTGCTCACCTAATTCACTCCTGGCTGCAGAATATCTTGATCCGAAGTGGGACTGTGGGAGTGAGTGGTAGGAGGGAGTGTGACTGCCCAGCCTGGTATTAGCTTACAGTTACATGGATCTGCAAGTGCTCAAACTGCAGCCTTGCTGTCCATTTTCATCACTGAGCAGAGGTGAAACAGAGAAGTATCATAGAATGGGTTAGCTTGGAAGGGACTTTAAATATCATCCAGTCCCAGCCCACTAGCCATGGACAGGGACACCTTTCAACAGACCAGGTTTCTCAGAGCGCAATCCAACCTGGCCTTGAACATCCACAGCTTCCCTGGGCAACCTGTTCTGGTGCCTCAGCACCCTCACGGTCAAGAATGTCTTCATAATATGTAATCTAAACCTACCTTTTTTCAGCTTAAAATTGTTGTCCCTTGTCCTGTTGTCACAAGCCTTGGTAAAAAGTCAAAAAATACAGTTGAGTTATTTTTATTGGTGTTACCTGTAACATCCAACTTGTGCATAGAAACAAGTCCTGTGAGCACAGAGCTATCTTTCCAAGATACTATTCCTTGAATTCAGTGTTTGTGATAGGAACTGCTGAGGTAATAGGCGAGTTTTTAGTGATATTAGTCTTGTCTGCCAAAGAGGTACTGATTGTTGGGTGTTTACCTTATTCATCACAAGCATTGTGATGTCTCTGCTTTGCAAAGTTATCTCTTCCTGAATTGTCAATTGCATTTGTTGTATTTATAGTAACTCCTTCTGTTTTAGACATGTTAAGTTGATCTGCCATATGACTAACTCACAAATGATTAACTGTCAGAAAATTCCATGGCTTATTTGACTTGTTCACATTTAAAAAGGTTGTTTCTGATGACCACTGGAAGAGGTCCGCGTCCCAGGATGAAGAAAAGGCAGACTCACAAAAGGTCACACCCAGGAAATGGGGCTCTGGAAAAAGATCCCGGCCCAGACCTCTCTCAGACTATGGCCAAATGTCAGTCCGAAGTTTCTCTATACCAGAAGATGCAGTTGCAGTGGAATCTCAGAAGATAGACTGCACAGATGGAGAAAATCAGCCAGGACTGGCATCTGTTGGTTCTGTGATCCAAAGCAATACTGTAGGCTACCACAGAGGGCGAAAAAGAAGACCCATCTCCGTAATAGGTGGGGTCAATTTCTATGGAGATGATCAAGTAGAAGAGAGAGAAAATCTGCTGACACAAGTAAGATAAAAAGATGTGCTCTGCAAACTGCAAAAGACCCTCTCACTTCCTTATCTCTGTCTTCAGCCTAGAAAATAGAATGGATGCTTCCTTCTCTTCCTTCCCTTTTGTCAAGCTGACTTCATGTGCTTAGAATACTGCTTTCCTGGTCACTAATTACTTTCTCTTCTTGCTAAAAATACAGCATGGAACAAACCTGATGCTGACTTTGGGATAATCTTTTCTGTATTATAAATTAATCTGATTTCTTTCTTGGTGTGGTCATTATGTCTCATGTTGGTCTATAAGGACTGATTTGTGTGTAAAACAGATGTGTGTTTAATCTCCTTATAGGGTGTTGGGCCTGAGGATCAGAGTACTACAATCAAACACAATGATAACACATTATCATTGATCATTTCAAATTATCTGAAAGCAGGCCTTTTCAAAAACTGTAGCATTAAAAGTGGTGTTCAAATTCTTGGCTTTGGCATAGCAAAGATACTTAAAACTAATGAAGACATTGCTTGAGAAAATTGGTAATAAATTGGGAAATAAATGAAATTAAGAATTTAAGTAAACTGACAATATGAACACAATGTCTGTCCATGTACTACTAAGTGGATCAGATGAAACAAAGCTAGAAAACCTATAAGCAAGCAGTGTGTACTTGAGTAGTACCTATATTTACCATCTCTGTTGGCTAAAGTAAAAGAGTGAGAAATTAAAAACTTCTGAAAGGTAAAAATTGCTCCTTTCTCCCTGGAGGTATTGCTGAGCAAGTATAATGTGTAGAGGAACTTAGTGTTGTGCAGGTATTTTCTACTTTCCTGGAAAGCTGGAGGACTTCTGCCTAAAGCAATTGTCAAGCTGATATAGTAACAGAAAAAAGAATTAGTATTTGCATCCTCAAAAAAATTTATTCTGGTGGTTATTAGTGAAGTTTGACTTCTGTTAGTCTTTCTCAAGCCGCTTCATCTCCTGCTGGGAAGTTTAGTGATAGTAAAGTGCTGAAACAATGGCAGGATTTTCAGTTTCCTGTGAAAAACATTTTGTAACATGAACACTGTTACTGTGTATTACATACTTTTTCTTTATAAGTCCCTGCTGAAAAAATGCATCTTGATGCAAAACTCCAGCTGAAGCCAATAAGCCTTTTACCCAGGCAAAGACCTTTGTTTCAAATCATGTGTAATTAAGATGTTTTAAAATTAATTCTGTCTCTTAACTTGGAAGGAGAAAAAAAAAAAAAAGAGGAAAATTATTGTTACAAATTCTAGCCCATCTCACTCAAGAATAATAGATGGATTTCAAGGGATAGTAAGTACTGGTAACTTGCTGTACTGTATAAGGGATTAAACACTCTTCAGGCCCTTCATTTAGTGCTGAAACCAAATTGATCTCTTTTCAAACTTTGTTCACATCATTTTAATACTGAAGGAACATGCATCAAGGAAGCTATTTGAGCTGACTCTTTCCATCCTCCAGTGCTGCCATGAGGGCTTGACTGGGGTTAAATTAGCACATTGCTGGATCACTGTGGTCAAGACCAAAACTGTGGAGCATTCCTAACAAGGGCACATCATTAAACCAAATTACGGCCTTCCCAGGACTACCACTGAGTAAAAGCACATCCATGTCTGTCCAGGGAAAGGATCAGGACTGAAGCCTTATAAGAAAATTTTAGTTGCCCAGAAATAAATAGCCTCTTTTGCTTGCTCAGCCAGTTGTTTGCATACAGTAATTGCTGTCACATCTACTAGCTAAACAAATCAGACTTTTTGTGGTGAAGGATCCTGATATACTGATAAGGCACCTAGGAAGGGAGGTTTTAAGATGAGTTTTTCAATGAATCAGTTCCATACACATTGAGGTTTTTGGCAGTCATAAAAAGTAAACTTTTAGCTGGAATGTGAAAAAGGATTCATCAGGCAGGCATATATGTGCTAGAAGTACTTTATGTGAGGGGCTGTCAAAGACTGCTCTTCACACTGGTGATTTTTTTTTTTTCTTTAAAGCTTTGAAAACCCATGGGAATATTTGAAAAGTACAAAGCTAATTCCCTCTGCTGTTTTTTGTTTTGGTCTGATGGCTTAGGTGTGAGAAAACATTTCCAAACAATACTGTCATGGGTTTTGTAACAGAGTGTCAAGAGATAGTTCATTAAAAACCACTCCTCATTAAAAAACCACCCCGATGTTTCAGATTACTTGATAGAAGAACAGTAACGACTGAACAATAAGATCTAAAGACAAGTTTCTCTTAAGTTCATATGCTGAAGCGTGACTAATGTTGAATGCTTATGCAAGATCATTCAGTCTGGCTAATGTGGAGTTGTTCAGGGACAACATAAAATCAGACTCAATTTGCAAATAAAACAGGGGTAGGTTTTCCAATTATAATTCAACAAATGAATGATTTATCCAAAAGAAATGGCTTTGAGATAAAGGTGCAATGAACTTAGTATTGCCTCTTTCTTACAAGACTCCTGGGAACTCAAAACAGAGCATCATTTAGACAATTATTATTGTCTTGTTTATTTTACTGACAAGCAATACATTTAACTGGTGAAAGCAGAAATCCACTGCCTTTGCAGAAAACCTGTTCCAGTGTTTTACCATCCTCATCCTAGAAAGCCTTTTCATTAAATTGACCTTCCTTCAGTTGAAAGCTATTCCCCCTTGTCCTATGACAACATGCCATTGTTAAAAGTCCCTCTCCAGCTTTCTTATAGTTCCCCTTGAGTACAGAAAGGCCATAGTGAGGTCTCCCTGGAGCCTTCTTCTCTAGGCTGAACAACCCCATCTCTCTCAGCATAATCTTCATCGAAGAGGTGCTCCAGCCTTCTGATTGTCTTCAAAAAAGAGTATTACAAGATGAAAATTACAGAGCATGTCTGACCACAACAGAAGGCTCAGGAGTTTTTAATGTCACAAAGAATTGTAAGGTAATAAAACTTGTTCTGTGATGCTGGTAGACATGGTATGCAGTGTTTAGGCAATGCCACTTCAACATAGGGGATTTTACTGCCCGTGTAATTACCTGGACTATCTGGAGAAACCTTACTTCATACCTGAGCTTTGCTCAGTTGCACTTGCCCGTAGCTTTACTAATACTTGATTTTCCTGTTTCCTTGGTAGCCTGCGACACGGCCACCCGTTCCAGCACACAAGGTGCCCCCGTACAAGGCTGTTTCAGCCAGGTTCCGGCCACTCACCTTCTCTCAAAGTACCCCCATCGGCCTAGACCGGGTGGGACGGAGGCGGCAGATGAGAACATCTAATGGTAAGATGAGTATTTTTAACTTTGTAGATCAGAAAGCCACACCCCAGGCTAAGCAAGAATTAGAATATAACATGGAGGATAAAGGGGTGCATACCAACTCAGTGGCAAAGTAATACCCAGCAAAGTTGCTTTGTTTTGTGAGTTTCTTAATAGTAGCTGCTGTTCTCATGCAAAACTTCTTTTTTTCACATCTACTCTTTGACATTGCTATGGTTTATTGTTCTGTATCACTTACAAACCTGTATTCTCCACTGTCTCACTCATATGATTGTCTAAAGCTGATAGATTATGAAGGAAGTAAGTTCTTACATGCTTGAGTTCGTACCTGAGCCCTAGCCACACCACACATGTATTTTTAATTTTCTGTTTGCCATGCATTCAGCTTTACTTTGATAGGCAAGCCTTAATTATTTAAGGCTTGCTGGTGAGTGTAGCCTAACCAGAACTCTGGTACATGAGGGACAGGCTTTTGGAAAAATTGCCTTTTTGGAAGCACTGCACTTTTAATAGGCTCACTGATGTGTCCTACATAATTTTGCTGTAATTGTTTACTCTTAGCATGCAGTGCTATCTGGAGTTAATAGAAGTAGTTTATTAACTAGTCTAGTAGTAGTGGAACCTTTCCTCACAGGTGGGACCAGAAGAATCTGGGTTAACACCATTTGTGTTCCTTCAGACACTGCCAAAAGTTAGAAATAAAAGCAAAATTCTCACTTTGTATCTTTCACTGTTAATAGTGAACAAAGCACTGTTGAGGACCTTCACCTTGAACCTTCTGGATCAAGGCTTCCCATGACTGAAGTAGGAAACTTAACAAATAGCATTTTCAATGTTTATGAAAATTGCATGTATGTTTACAAGTCAGTAACTTGGCTTCTATGGTTCTTAGCTAAGCTTTAGCTGCAATGATATCCAAATTCTGCCAAAAATGTTTTAACTACGAATTAGTTTATGTAAGAACATGTTAAAATTGAATACTCCTGTTTTGAATAGATGACAGTTTTTTTTCAGGAGGTGCTCTTCAAGAAGCAGACTTGGGAATTTCTAACTATGGCAATAAGAGGGATTTACTCCCTGAGATGAGCTCATCTGGTTGGAGCATGCTGTTGATAATGCCTAGGCTGTGGGTTTGAGCCCCATATGGACCATTCACTTAAGGGTTGGACTTGATCTTCGTGGGTCCCTTCCAACTCAGAATATTCTGAAATTCTGACATAAATTATTGTGCTGGTTTAGACAGCTGGTTTAGGGAACTAAACTCCAAATAAGCCACTACCTTTCCCCCTGCCCCTTCCAGTAATAAAGGGAAAATAAGGAGAAATTAGGAGATTACAAAATACTAAAATCACAATGACAACAGCGATTTTAGTGTTAATAGCAAAAAGTATGAAAAAAGAGGGTGCTCTACCCACAAAAAAGGGCATTTACCACTGTGAAAAAAAACCCAGCACTTCCTGAAGACAATGCCTGCTGTCGTTTCCACACAGAGGCAATGTAGTTACTGTTCCTGCATCTGGGCCACATGGTGTTTGGGACATAAAGGAAATATGTCAAGGAGAGCTTTGGCTGCTTAATGTTCTCCCCTACCCCAGTTGGAAAACAGCGAAGAGTAGGACAAGCAAACCCCTCGGAAGCTCGATCATCGTGTTGTGCCACTCCACCACCTCAGACTGCTCCGCTTTGCTGGTTTGATTCTGCACAGCTGCCTCTGGCATCGATGCTGCTCTAGTTGGGCTCTTCTGGAGTTTAGACTCTGTGTAGCTCAGCTGGGCTTGACTCTGTGCCGCTGTGTCACTCTCTTGCTTTTTTTGAGTGGCATCTCGGACTCATCGTCGCTGTCCGTCAGCACTGTGTCTTAAAACAGTGCCCTAAAGAAATGGGAAAGGGACTGACAGTGGTGGAGAGGGGCTGGGTCCACTTGGCTGATCCCAATACCTTCTCCCTGAAGAGATCCGACAAGATGGCAAACTTTGGTTTCCAGTGCCTGCCTACTTCTGCCAAAACCACGCCCCCAGTGATGATGTGGGTGGTTTGGAATAAACAGTGCTGAAAACTTCACAACTTCTCTCTAACCAAGGCAGTCATATACACTCCATTTGTATTTTCCTTTTAATTTATATTGTGGTAAAAGACTGGGAACTACTTTAAAACCTGTGCCTGCAGTGTGTTGTGCTGCATGCTCCTTAGTACGCTTCATGAGTTCAGATCAGGCACTGAGGTAAATTAGACACTGAATGCTGTGACTCTTGCTGAGATTATACAAGTGGTGTCAGTCCCTGATTCCAGAAGGACCGTTCACAGAATAACAGGTCTGCCATAATGTAGTTTGTGAAAAAAAGAGGCTCTTTTTTATCACAGAGTAGGAATAAATTTTTCTAATTTTTTTTTCTATTTTTAGTTATGCTTTCCAATTCATATTTGTAAACCACATGAAATAGTATTAGTTACCTAGACAACTGCCTGAGAGCAGTATCTCCCCAGGTGTTTAGGTTTTGAATAACTGATCTCCTAAAGGTAAGCATCAGGATGACAAATACACAAACCAAAATTTCTGCCACTTTTAAGGACAATGAAGCGAAAGCAACCTTGATTATGTTAGATGTGACTTTTATGAGACCTTACAATAACCATAGAAGTGGAGCAGGAAAAGTTTCTGAAATCTGAAGGCAAGTGGGGAGGGACTTCATCATGGACTTCACAGTTTGCAAGCAGTTGCAAAGATCTTTTAAGTAGCTCCAGAAGAAAATATTGAAGTGACTAGTGTCACACATTCTGATCTCTTTCCTTTTTTCTCTTAAATCACAAGGCACTTCCTTGTCTTTGAACATGTGTGAGTTTTTTGTTTGCTCATGCACAGTGAAATTTGATAGCACAAAAGCCCTTTATTGTAGAAAGTAATTCTAACCCCAAGCACAGAAGACCAATGGTATCTTTAATTACTTGCTAAAAGCTAAGACATTACATGCTTTCTTCTTATAGCAATGGCAGATAAAAGTGGAGATGTAAATTTTTAGAAAAACAGAGGTTACAAGACAGCGAATCATCATCTGTAGGAAGCAGAGCATGAATCATACAACACAAGGGAAACTGCCCTTTTGATTTACATTGCTACTGTTGCGCTTGAAGGGTTACAAGTTTTAAATTATATTAAATAGGTTGCCTATTTGTCACTGCAGAGGAATTTTTATACTCATCTTAAAAACGAACCCGTCTTTTTTTGTATGTATTCGTGTGGGACTAGAATTTGACCTGTGTGGAGCACGGCTCAGGAATGACTTAGGAGAGTGGTTGGTTTTCTTAAAGAGAGAGCTCATGAGTGGAATCAGATGTTCAGTGTCTGCACGAATGATGTGGGAAGGGAGGTATAAAATGAAATGGTAATTCTTGCTGGTGTGCTGAATTATTCACAGTGGTAAAAGTGAGACATGAGGCACTGCACTGGCGTCAGGTGTTAGTCAAGTCAAGGTAACCCATGTGGAGGAGGAAAAGAGCCTGATGTGCTTACAGAAGGATGGACTTTGAACTGGATATTGCCGTTCAGGCAGAGATCTTGCAATCTTAAGAGACATTTACAGAATCAGTGCAGTGCATAGTAACAGTCAAAACAGTAAATAAAAGGGCAGGAGTTTGTAAGAAATGAATAGAGAACGAAACAGAAGGCCCAATTGTGCCAGTGGTGTGTGGGGGCCATCTCCCCGTTCCTTTCCATCCCAAAAGGCATTTTTTACAGGGGACGATACAGAGAAAAGCAGAGGGACAAGAAAATCGACCCAGTGTGTGTCTCTGAGAGGAGTGATTAATGTGGCTTGGGCTCTGCAACATGGAAAAAAAGGACAATAGGAGAATAAAAGTCTGTTTGGCATAGGAAAAATGAACAGATAATAGTTATTGTTTCAAATAATTTAAGAACTAAAGGGCACCAAATTAAATCACCAGAGAGCAAGCTCAAAATAAAAGATAGTTTTCACAGTCTGTAAAATTAAACCATGAAACTAATTGCTACACATTATATTTCACATCCCAACAGTTAAAAAAATTCACAAAGTGGTTTGAAAAATCCAGTTCATTAAACACAAAGATATAATTTCTGCCCCAGGAGGGATCTGACTGATCTGCAGATAACTGGAATTTAGAGAAGTACATCAGAACAGTGTCATCACACGCCTCATCTATTTTTATGTTCCTCCCTAGGCATCTGCTACTGGCTGTTGTCAGAGAAGTGGTTGGGGGTGACCTGTGGTCTGCCCCAGGATGGAGGGTTCTACGATACCAGAGTATTTCTAGAACTGAATTTTCTTGAGGTGGATAAACTAGCTTTTAGTATTTTAGTAAGTGCTACCCACAGCCTTTTTAGGGTGCTCTGTGCAGTGGTTAAGCCAGCTCAGCATGCATTTGGACAAGGTCACTGTGGACTGCCACTACAAAGGGCAGCATGTGCCTCCTCCTGTCCCTGGCTGATCTACAAGGAAATGAAGCCACCACCACCTTACCACAAATGAGTACTTTCATGGTGGTTCAGTTTGCCAGATGTGCCCATGCAAAGGAGGGAGAGAAGCCCCCCTCTCTATCCCAGCAGCATCCCACAGGGGCATTAGGTTAATCATTGAGCAAAAGCACACAGTCTGTTCCTTTCTGCAAAAATCAGACTGAAAGAGTTCCGGCCTGTTTTTCAGAGGTTTATATTAAACTGTCTTGTAAAAGAGCTGTGTGGGGTTTGATCTGGTTTTCCTCTGGCAGCTGAACTGTTTTTCCCTGATGGGCAGGGGTTGGACATGGCAAAGAGCTTGTGCTCTGGCTTGATTAAAAGCGTGAAATTTTCACTTGCAAGTCCCAGGATCCATCAGTGCTTCAGTGTCGTCCATGTCACTTGTGTTTGCCAGCTTGCTTTTTTTTTAATGGTTTATGCCAAGAGAAACATTGTGTATGAAGATCTTATGTAGTAGCTTGTTTGTATTGTCCTGTCCAACTAGAGTCCTTGCAGCAAGAAATAATAGGGAAGTTTGAGAGATTCGGAAAATGATTTCTGTCAATCGGAGTGCACGCAGCACAAATCACGGGAGTGCAGCGCAGCACAAATAGGATTTTTGCTGGAAAACGGCATTAATATTGCAGGACGATGTTTGGCCCCTTTCCTTCTCTGTCTGAGGCAGCGCTGGGGAAAACCATGTGATTTCAGTGGGTGTTGAGAAGTTGCTGTGTGCAGAAATGCCTCCAGGGTTTTGTGTACACATCCCTGGAGGAGGCAGTCCCCAGTTACAGGACAGGCTCAGCTGAGCAACAGTTTTCAGGTAAAGAAGAAGCCACTAAGTTTTTGGGGCTTTCCAAACTGTAGGCATAGCAGTGCCTACAGCCGTAGGATCCATCAGGCTTTGCATTCTCCTGATGGGAACGGCTCCTGCCTTTGCTTCCAGTGCATGGACTGATCCAGCTTCACTGCGGGAGGACACAGATGCAAGGGTGAATGCTGGCCCATGGTGAATGAATGAGGTTGTGTTCTGGCTGGCTCAGACCTAGAGAAAGATGGATGGTTTGAGTGCTTTCCTGATTCATTCCCTATTTCATAGAGCAGCTGAATTAAGTTTGTAGTTTCAGTGAGAAAACGTCTCTCTCCTCCCCTGTTTTCCTGGGAGCAGTCTGCTGCAGCCTTAACACTTGTGCTGTTTGTGCCCTAAAAAATGATCCAGTGTGTGTCTGTGGAGCAAGTGAAATTGTGCAAAAAGTACCTTAATTGTTTGCTTCTACTGGAATTTTAGCTGGTATAGTATGACAAAGACCGATACTCTGAAGAGTGTTGTAATACAAGGAACTCCCAACTCCCATCCAAATAATCTCTCCCTCTGGATTGCAGTCATTTGAATATAGATCGAAATCGCATTTAGCTGCTTTAATGAAAAACAAATGCACTCTCTGGCTTGCTCTGTTCACGATGTTCAGGCTCTGTGGGAGCGGTCTGAGCGGCTGCAGGCGCAGCGCGGCCAGGGCCAGGCACAGCCAGGTTTTTGTTTCTTTTCTGGAACTTCCTCCCTAAGGGCACCCCATGATGTCAGAGAGCCGGGAGCTCTCGGCAGCCAGGCTGAGCGGCTGAGGGCGCCGCTGGCAGTTCCCAGCCGGCCTCGGCCTCGGAGGCACCGCCGGGAGCTGAAGGCAGCTGACAGCCTGTTCCTCCGAGCTGTGGGTAGCTCAGAGCCTCTTGCGATCCTCCACCAGCCCTGTAGGACTCAGCATCATCACCTGTTAGAGGTCTGACGGCAGCATGGTAGCCAGGGGGGCGATGGCACGCTTTTGGAGTCTGGAGAGCCTTCAGATGGGTACGTGTGAGTAGAACATGCTCGCTCTTGCTTTTTTCGCGGTGTTTTTTGATTGAAATGGTAGACTGTGGCAGTCAGGGGGCCTGAGACTGATGACACTTACTCTCTGTCATCTGTGGGAACCTGCAGTACTGGTGAAAAGCTGCTAGGAGATCTGCATCAATCCCAGGCTGTATTTTAAGTTTTTTGTGACCAGGAAAGCACACCCCTCCTTCTGGTATTTCTGCCTGTATACAATAGACAAAAAGATGCAGAATGCAAGATTTCACTTGATTCTACTCTACAAAGTCAACGTAAGCTTGTTCATTTGGTACAGAATAACAAAACAGCTTTCTGTCTCAAAATTGTAGTTTTTTTTGTCTGGAGTTAAATGAATTAGGTTATTTTGAAGTGCAATTATTACTGGAACAACCCCACAGGCAATACAGAGAGTACAGTGGAAATGCATAAAGGATCACTGGGATTAATTTTTTGGATTTTGCTTTATAAAATAAATGATTTAATGACATATTTGCTTGCAGATTTTTAAATAAAGTATTTTCAGTAAGTTTTTCAAGTTTATCAGGGCTCAGATTAATGAGTTTGTAGGGGAAAAAAATGTTGATTTTTTAAAATGGGAGTTCTGCATCCTTCCTGCTTAGACAGATTATACTGTTAATGTGAATGTATATTTAAAATGCTAGGGAGTAGAAGAGAATGGTTAATAGCCATGTTCTATTGTATCAAGACTATGCCATATTTTTCCATTTTTAATGGAAAGAAAAATCTTGAAAGTTTTTTAGTGAATCTGTGTGGAGATCTGCTTTGATCTCTCTGGCAAATTAATGCTCAAATGAGCAAAGGTGCTGGTGATGGTATGTGTGCCCTGAAGAGGGGGTTGCGGTATTTCTCCCTCTAATGTAAATAGCAGATGGCAACAGAGTGCCTGGTGCATGGAGTAAAGCCAGGAGTGGTCTCTTTGTGACTCTCATCCATCCAGAGCCCAAATCTCAGCTGACAGCCAGTACCCAGGTCTGAAGCACAGTAGAGAAGAGGCAGTGTCAGGATCCTGCTGCTCAGCCTTGCTGCTTTTTGGAATTGGCAGGTTCAGTAATTCTGTTTAAATGTCCCTTCCCAGGCACCCAGGAGTAAGAGCTGCTCTGTTGACTGTATGGCAAATTACTTGGGATACATTAACCTTTAGCAAAGAAGTTCAGTGCTAGCAACCTATTCTGAATTTGGCTTATTACTTTTTAATGCATTTTTGAGCACTGTATGATTATGTAAGTATATGTAAGGATAAATTAACAAGGACCAGAGAGTGCACTCAAGCACGGGGCTACTGGTCATGAATGCTTCTTGATCCTGGGTGGTTTGAAAGTTACAGGTGGCTTTGAAAGGCAAGCCCACTTGGACACAGTCCAGTACTGAGCAGTGCATGGGAGAGGTGGCAGCAGCCAGCGCAGAGCTGGGGCTGCACGAGGGCTGCCCACTCCTCTCACGGGTACCACCCAAACCATGGGAACCACTGGGTCCTTATGTCCCTGCAGGGGATGTGACGGTGTGAGGGCACCTGGCCTGGGGGTCACAGTGTCCCCACTGATTGCTGGGGGCTGCCGGGGCTCTCTTATCTGCCACCTGGGAAATGGCACCGGGGCCTTCCTTCTGATACAGATCATTTAAGGTTTCCTCTGGGAAAAAATAAGTAAGGAATTGTTGTAGTTCTGGGGTTTTTGCATACAGAAGTTTCTCAGTTTTATCAGCTGCTAAAAGAGAAAATTCTAAAGAAGAGTTTTTAATGACAGAAAGGTGGTTTTCCTGAGAGCTCTGCTGCCCACCACTTCTGCTGTTATTGTTTTATTCTTGTCAACAAAGGCAATTTCTCAGCAATTCCTCTTGCATTGTTGTCTTTCTTTGAATCATAAAAATGATGAAGCAAACAGCTGTTGCACTTTTGTTTTAGTTGCTGCAGATGGTGGGACTGAATCTTCAGCCTTAGTGGATGACAATGGCAGTGAGGAAGATTACAGCTTCGAGGAGCTCTGCCAAGCTGCTCCCAGGTACCTGCAGCCTGGAGGGGAACAGCTTGCAATTAATGAGGTAATGTCCAGGGCTTTGCCTTGCTGGAGTGACAGGACAGGGATGACAGGGATGGGGGATGTGGAGGGATGTTTTCCACTGTCTGAGATTTCATAGTCATTAAAAATTCAATGGCAGTAGCTAGTTTCTTTGGGAGGCATTTTTGTTTGCTCGGTGGTAAATACCCTTTTGTGGGTGAAACTTTCTTTTGTGCACTCTTACTAGCATTGTTGTGGCTATTGTGGTTTTTCAGTAAATTGTGATTCCTTCTATAATCTCTCCTAGTGTTTCCTCCACTGTAGGAAGAAAGTGGGGGAAAGAGGACAGTTTGAGTTGGTTTAATTTTCCCTCTGGGTTTTAAACCATCACAGACTGTAACTGTTACCCTGTGTAAGTGATCTGGAGCAGGAGTCTAATTGTTTTCACCAATGAGTATGTGCATAGATTTCTGAAAATCTGAAATTTTAGTTTTATCCTGTAACAGGAGTAATAGTAGGCAATCTGATGAGTTATGTTGATCTCTTTGTAGTTTATGAACACTTCATAGCTTGTCTTCTGTCCTTCACTATCTCATTTTCTTTCTATCTTAGCTGATAAGCGATGGCACCATCGTCTATGCAGAGGCTCTGTGGGACCATGTCACTATGGATGACCAAGAGCTGGGCTTCAAAGCTGGAGATGTCATTAGAGTTCTAGAAGCTTCCAACAAAGACTGGTGGTGGGGAAGAAATGAGGACAAGGAAGCCTGGTTTCCAGCCAGCTTTGTCAGGGTGAGTAAATCTTTTGCTTCTTTCTTTTGCACCATTGCAAGATTCCTAGGAGAGTGCAACAGTTGTCATGGCATTACATTTCACACCTGATCCTCAGCATGTTTATAGCTGAACATCAGTGGTGTAACCCTTGAGGACTTCAGAAGGAAAAAAGCAGTAGAGAATCACACCTAAGATCCCTTAGCTCCTCTGACAACTTCTCTCTTCTTTGTTTATAACTAAAGGAATTTCTCAAACAAGAAATTCAAACAAGAGCAGAAAGGTCAACCAGAAAGTCAGTGTATACAGAGAGGACACAACAGTTCTCATAAGGGTTGGAGAGAGCTATGCTGCATGGTTTTCTTGGTAAAATAGGGCTTAATTTATTATCAATGACATTGTGCAGGCATCTGGTTCACAGTCTGAGCTCCACAGTCAGAACTCACCCAGATTAATGACAGTCTAACTCTCAGATGGTAAAAAATTGAAGTATGTTTAGAAAATAATTTTAACTACCTTTGGAGAACCTGTAGGGAAACGTTGGCCGCACTGCATGAAGTACTGCATACACAAAGTGCGGCAGGTGGTTCCTCCCTTTCCCCTTCCTACATCTCTAGACAACATGGGTACTCAGAAGTGAAAAAAGGAGGTGCTGCTATCTACATCATACAGATGGGGCACAGGGAAACTATTTAAAAGTGGTTGAGTGTCTACTTTTGTAATTTTTACCCTTATGCTAACTTTGCCAAACACATCAACTATTAGAAAATAAGATTAACTCTGAAGAGAGCATGGACAGCACAACATGCTCTCTCTCTCTCTAAGGCAGAAAGTCATGTATTTAATCAGACAGAATTCTCAACACTTTATTTGAATATACAGTGAGCACAGTGAGATAAATCCTGTTCTGAAGCCCCCTTTGTAAGGTAAGAATATGTCTGTATCCCCTCTTCTCATAGTTAAAAGAAGTTTGTAACAGTTTTACCACATTTTGTAAAACTTTCTGCTTCACTCTAATTGCTTTGTTTGTTCTGGCTGCAGCTGCGAGTTAATCAGGAAGAAGTGCCAGAAAATTGTAGTAATATCCAGGATGAAGAACAAGATTCAGATATTAGCAAGCATCGCCAGAAAATAGCTGAAAACAGGGATCAGATGAGAACCAACGTTATACAGGAAATTATGAAAACAGAACGGGTCTATATCAAGCATCTCAAGGACATCTGTGAGGTACATGCTTTAACCTGAGGGCGTTCTGCTGACCTAATGAGAACAAATCATTCCATATAAGTTGAGAACCACAGTGGTTTCTCATATCAAAATACTCCCAAAATTGCACTTCTGATGCTGTCTGTCAGATTCTTTGTTTCCTCTTATGGCTTTCCTCTCTGATAATTGCCATGAGCCATTGCTTCCTTTCTTTATAAAAAACTTCCATTTTTGACAACAAAAAAATGTCTCTCTGACTGCTATTTCCATAATAAATGAGAGAAGAAAGTCTAATTTATTTAGAGCTTTTTGCCACTGTATAGAAAACATTGAGTAACTGTAGTAAAATAATTTACATTTCAGTGACAAAACTTCTTGGAAGTAACTTGGAAAGAGTATTTGCTAAGTGGTTTTTTTCCCTGTTTTCTCAAGCAAGGAGAATTTTACTGGCTGCTTAGGAGCTATGAAGAAATCTAGGTGTGTTTTAGATCTACCTTGCTTGTTTGAACCATAAAATGGGGGTGATTTTCTGCATTTTTTCTCAATATTTGTTGGAGGCTCACACTCGGGAAAGAAGCTTCTTAATATTTTTCACTGAAGTTTGCCTCTTCTGACTTGAGATGTGATGCATTTGACTTGTATTTGACTTGTCTTTATGGTTTGCATCTGGAATGGTACTAAGCAACCTACAGAAATATTCTTTGTAACCTTAGTTTGCTAGGTCTGTCCTTGTATTTATCGTGCTGTCATCCTTTAGTCCACCCTTACCAACAGATTATTTCATTCACAGCAAAGTAGACAAGGCAGCAGTATGTTTTGATTTTTTTTTTTTTCCATTTTAGATCAGGCCTTTTTTATGTATCTTGAAGACAGAAAAAAGGGAGAGAAAGGAAAAAAAATTGGTTACTAACTGGCTAATTTTAAAACATTAATTGTAAATTTTGTAATTTATATTCATTATTTACTTAAGCTAGTAAGATTGATGGCGTGCATGAAAGATCAAGGAAGAATTTGTACTCTCTGCTGTGTTGCTGACATGGTTAGCTGAGTTCTAGGACATGACTCTCATATTTTACTGACCTGTTAAGGCTTAGGCATTTATTAATTAATTAATTTTCTATAATACGTTTATCCCATACCTGGTTTCTAATATTTGGCAGGCCTCTGAATTTAGTACAAGCACACATTTTCCAAGAAGAGAAGTAATGGGCCATGCTCAACATGTGGGGTAGGGATAGTGTGCTGTCCTCAGAGTGAATCTGTAGGGTGGTGCAAGTAGGACATAAGGCTGAAAATACACTCAAGTTAGACTAAACCAGAAAAGCTACACAGATAGTAACCCAAATTTGCAAGCTCAGCCCTAGAATGAATCACTTAGGCTGCTTGTAGCCAGGATCATGAAGCTAGAGTATACCCATAAAACATGTTTTACATTCACAAAGTGTCTGCAGTCCATATTACAGGAGCCACACAGGAATTAGCTTTCCTTGTTTGTGCAGTAGGAAATGCGGTAGCTGGCTTGCAGCGCAGCCACTGCACAGCTCTCAGAGCAGATGGCTGTGGAGGAGACAAGAATATTCCTAGCAGTGCCAGCAGCAGCAGTGAGTGTTGCTTCCTGGTAAACCTCACAAGTGCAACTGCAAGGCTGTTTCAGCTGTCTGTTCCCAAAGCTGTTTTCGGGAGGCCTGCCTGACAGCAGCCAAATTGAGGAGCCTGGCAGATATCCCCCATCACATCAGTTAACCTTTGCACTCCCTGAGCCCTGGTGCCGTAGCTGCTGTGAGACTGTGAGAACAGCAGCTATTCCTGCAGGTTCAGTCCCTGCAGTGTACTTGTAACAGGGAGGTGCCAGTGGGCTTTACACTTGGGAGGTTCCCTGGTTCACTTGGGGTACCCCAAGAATCCATATGTGAACATCTCAGATGCAAATCTGAACTTGTGCTTCTGTGTGTAGGGGGCTGGGAAACCACTCCCTTGCCTGGAGACCACAGGGGTCTTGCCAGCTCAAATGATTTTGTTCAGGGTAGGACCTGTCTCACATCCTCAGACTAAGGAGTGTTTTTTATTTCATTTCAGGGTTACATTCGGCAGTGTCGCAAACATACAGGAATGTTCACCACAGCTCAGTTAAGCACCATTTTTGGAAATATTGAAGATATTTACAAGTTCCAAAGGAAGTTTCTGAAGGATCTTGAGAAACAGTACAACAA
Source organism: Pseudopodoces humilis (assembly GCF_049639895.1). NCBI lineage: Eukaryota > Metazoa > Chordata > Aves > Passeriformes > Paridae > Pseudopodoces > Pseudopodoces humilis. The sequence continues at coordinate 69,984,037 of NC_142201.1, forward strand.
AGAAGAACCTCATCTAAGTGAAATAGGGTCATGTTTTCTTCAACATGTAGGTTGAAAAAGTTGATTTTATGTATGAAATTAACAAAATATGATAATCAAAAGACAATTTACCGTATCAGAAGGGGATTTTATTAACAAGTGCTTCTTAAATACTAAAGTGGCACCATTTTAGAATGTAAATTAACTTGCAATTAATTAAATATTTGTTTTAGATTTCTCCTCATCTTTAGCAATCACGTAATTTTGTAAACAGTTTTAAGGTTCCTTGTCAAAACTTTAATGATCACACATGAGCACTGGATTATTTGCAGTAATCTCATTTTCAGCATGCAAAAACTTCATAAAGACATTAAGGAAGGTAGGTAGTGGGGAGATAGGCTGTGAGTTCTCAATAGAGACTCTCTAATAGAGACTACAGCTGTCTTCCCCAAAGAAAAATACTTATTAAAATGGGTTTGATTATCCTTATTCAAGGAGAGACCTTAACTTCTGTGTTCTGACAAAGAAGGGTACATAGTTTTGGCAGCTACAAAGTAGATTAATGCATACTTGGAAGGCTGATCAGCCTGGAAACAATATGGAAACGAGTTACTTAATCTAATTATATATAATAGATATTAAAAAAATAGCTTTTCTCCTTTATGGACAAATACTTCAGTAAAGTTGTAACTTTTTTTTGTTTTTTTAATAGCAAGAAGGCTTTGCTATTTATTCAGAGTATTGTAACAATCATCCCAGTGCCTGCATTGAACTCTCCAAACTGATGAAGCAGGGAAAATACCGCCACTTCTTTGAGGCCTGTCGCTTGCTTCAGCAGATGATTGACATTGCCATTGATGGTTTTCTGCTCACTCCTGTTCAGAAAATCTGCAAATATCCTCTGCAGCTTGCAGAATTGCTCAAATACACCACTCAGGAGCACAGGTGAGAGAACTAAAATAACAAATTCTATAACAGTAGTAAAACCTAATTACTCAAATTTTCTGGGTGACACAACAGTGAAGCTTTTGAGATGAGGAACAAAGCTGCCATGGACCACACTAAACAGGGCATCTTGGAACCATCACAGTCAATCACAGAAACATTTTCTGAAAATGCAGCACAGGGGACTGAGAGGATGCAAGATACAATGAGGAGGAGTAAGTCAAAGAGGGAGAAGGAAAAGAAGATGGTGTTTAAATTGGATGCAGGGAGGGATGTGAAATTCAGAGTGAAAAAAAGGCCAATATGTCAAAAGAAATCAAGAAGGAAATCCAAAGAAGAACAGGGGGAAGAGTCATAAAAGTTGTGGATGTAAGAAAAAGTAAAGAGTACCTTAGGAAAAAAACACAACTTGAGCAAGTTTGGAGTTAATTTGTTTTAGAAACTTAGTAGTAATAAACATTACCTTAATTGGCAGTAAAGTACAGATACTAGATTTTCAGTTGGCATAAATAAAAATTGAATTGCAGATTATTAGCCTTCCTGGTATACCCCCTGCCCTGATTAAATCTTTGACTAAATTAAGATTTTTATCTGTAGGTGTCTGTCTTTTTACCTTGTATAATTGCAAGAAAAATATTCCATTGTGACCCCTGTGCTCAAAGTCCAAATGCAGCCTGAAGCAATGCTTCCTTGGCCAGAGTCAGTAGTTTAACCTTGAGAAAACTCCCCTTGGAGACCACAGGATTTTTGCTAGGGGCAAAATACGAGGTGTGTAAAGCACTGACGTTTAGATGTGAAATGCGTCTATTCAGTTCAGTTCAGTGACTACCTGGGAAGTGCTGCAGTAACAATGACTAACAAGTTTCTCCTTCACTGCTACTAATTTTAGAAAGGTTATTTTGTGAGCTATTAAACCTGCAGATAAAGTGACAGTGAAGTCTTGCCACCTTTCACCCTAGTACCTGTTTTCCCTCTTGTGCGGCACAGCATCCAGAGATGCCTTCAAGCACAGAGGGGTGCCTACTGTGCAGAGATGCTCACAAACATGCAGGCCTACGCCCACATGGAGCCTTGGGAAAGCTCCAGCCAGCTGGGGGTTTTGGTAGCATTTTGCTTTTGTAAAAAAATTGAAATTCCAATATGCAAAGCCTGCTCTGAAGGCAAGAAGTTGTGTAGCAAGTGTGGAATAAATACCAACAGAGAAAAAAAGGAACTGAGATAAAGAAGGGCAAGTGTAGCAGTATGGATATCATGTGGTCACCTTGTGGGACATCTCCCTGACATTAGTAGGATACTGTTATTGTTAATCTCACTTTCTGTATTCAGTGTGGCAGAATAGAGTTTCCACAGATATAAATAAAGAGAGGAGAGAATGCACACATTCAGAAGGGAAGCACGTCCATCAGCAGCAGCCAATGAAAATTGGAACTGAGACAGAAGCAGATAAAAAGGACAGCAAGGCTAACCCCTTGGCAGGATTTATTTCTGGTTCATGCTGTTGGCTCTGGCTCCCTTTTCTGCAAGAGGCATTCTGATAAAAGAGGAAAAACAGCTGCTCTGCTGGGACTCCTTTGGCAAGAAATACGTCTCTTCCCTTCTGTCTTCTGAGAGACTTCATTTGATGAAGGTGAAGGAGTGATGAATGCTGTTCAGAGGAGGAAAAAGACTGCCTGCAAGCTTAAGGAGATCTGTAGGCATGTTGGGAGCTCAGGAAAGAAGGAGAGAAGAGCATTGGGAGAAGGACAGGAGGATTGGCTGGAGGATTGGCCTGAGTTGATTGTATTAGTCCTGAAGCAGGAAGAGGCAGTTTGCCATCATGGCTCTCACACATTTGTCCCATGGAAATGGGATTCTTTCTTCATATTGTCTCCATTAATTCCTCTCTCTGGTGTTCTTGTGTTCCTCTCTCATCCTGTGGGGGGTTGCTTTTGGTTTTTTTTTCATGTCCACCTAGCATTCCCCATTTATGTTCATTGACCCAGCCATTTGGAGCAAGAAGGAGAAAATACAGTTGTTAAATGTGATTAAAGGAATAACCTTCCCAAAACAATCCCACTAAAATCTTGCTTAAAAACACAGTCCTTCAGTGAAATGCAGCTATTGCTAAGGCCAGTGGGTGTTCTACCATTGTTTTCAGTAGAGACTAGAGTGTTGCAGTTCTGTCTCCTTTGCCTCCTTTCACCAGTGTAATAATTTTCTTCTAGACAAGCCCAGCAGTACAGAACACTGAACTGTACAGGCTACTGTGTGGAGTTTGGAATAGCAGGAATCAGGTTCCTCTTTTTTAAGTACCTGAGTAGAAGGATAAGTGGATAATGTGGGCTAATACTGCAGGGACTGTGGTTGCATCATGTCCATGGTTTGTGATTGCATCATGTCCTTTGTATAAGTGATCCTTGAAATGTGCCTGCATTTCCCAGTGATTATAGCAACATAAAAGCTGCATATGAGGCCATGAAGAATGTGGCATGCCTGATCAACGAGCGAAAACGGAGACTAGAAAGCATAGACAAGATTGCACGTTGGCAAGTCTCTATCGTAGACTGGGAGGTGAGTTTCAGCCTGTGCTTTTCCTGGGCAAAGGTACTGTATACAATACTTGGTGTCCCCTGCAGGATAGGTCTTTCTGCGTAGGTGGTTGTTTATGGTGTCTACTTTTCAAGTGGTCATTGCTCAGTTAAAAGTCCAGTTGCTTCATTTGCAATGTTTCTGTTACTGATTAACCTTGTTTATAGTCCAGAAAGAGCAGCATGTATTAACATGGACACTTGCCTTTGAGATGAGATGTCAAAATGGAACTTCTAAAAATGCTTTTTGAATCTCATTTGGAATTTTGTTAGTTCCATCAGAATGGGAGCCTGTTTCACTGACTTAAATGTTTCCCTCTGTTTATGCAGAAATAAAGTAGAGCAGAACCACATTGATTGAATTTATCTCTGTGATATTATTTACATTGTGTGACATTTTCAAATATAATAATAAAAATACAAAAAAAGTGGGTGACTTGATTATATAGTGAGACTGGTTAGACACAGAGTGAGATCTTAAAATATGATTTGCTTACTAGACATATCTGTATTTCTATATATCTATCTTCCTAGGGACCAGATGTGCTAGCCAGAAGCTCAGAACTGATCCACTCAGGAGAACTGACCAAAATATCAAAACAAGGCAAAAGCCAGCAGAGGACTTTCTTCCTTTTTGACCATCAGCTTGTCTTCTGTAAGAAGGACTTGCTGAGAAGGGACATCTTGTATTACAAGGATCGTATTGACATGGATGAGACGGAAGTTGTGGACACTGAAGATGGTAGAGACAAAGACTTTAACATCAATGTCAAGAATGCTTTTAAGATAATAAACAGAACAACAGAAGAGATTCATTTGTTCTGTGCAAAAAAACAGGAGGATAAAAAGAGATGGATGGAGGCATGTGAAAGTGAAAGGAGAAGAGTTCGAGAAGACAAGGAAATGGGTGAGTGGAATGCTTTCTAAACAGCTTTCTAAAACAAACTTGCTTTTGTAGTTCTTTGTTTTGTACAGATGTGCACTCTGTCTTCTTGAGCTGGTGTCCCTTTCTTACCTGACATGATGTTTAGCTGTGTAAGTGAAGCTTATTCAGGTGTGTTTGCCCTGTCACTGTGGGCCAAAGGTCCAGGGCAGGTAGCATCACCCATATGATTCTGGTGCATTATGGAGCAAAATGAGAGATGAGATATGACAAGATGCAATTCACAAAGACCAATCGATAATAAAAATCCATCTAAAATCCTAGCACTTTTGTATGAACGATTGGTCAAAAATATCTGTTCATAAAAGACACTTTTTTAGAAAGCCAAGCAGCAATAACTGTAGATGTATACTGTCTATGTCATACAGTGGCACCTCCTGTGTCCAAGAGGCCCATGCAGTTGTATGGTGTCATCAACTACAGACCCAGCAATAGCAGCACTGGGCAGTGCACAGAGAAATGAAGCCAAACCTTGAGTGGGCAGGAAAAAAAGGTAGTAAATCCTAGGACCAGTTATACTGGTCCATACCTGCAGCCTGTGGGACACTCTAAGGACAAGTGTGTCTTCTTTGTCAATGTGTAGTTAGAGTTGCTTTTTTGGTTTTGCATTGTTTCATGTTTCCTTTAAGATCAGTGACAAAAGCTCCAGCAAAATTTCATTCGCAAAACATACACAAAGAAAGCAGAAACACTAATTAAATAAAATAAGATTCTTTTTAGTATTTTTGTTAGTGCATCTGTCTGTGTATGTTGGCTGCATGAGAACTGTTTTTCAGTAACACTCTTGAGGCTAAGGCTTTGCACTGACATCAGGTTAACACTGGAAGTGCAGTGAAGTGGATGATACAATTCAGAAATTATTAAAACTTAAACAAGATGCCAAATCTTGTATTCCATGTTCTTTTAAAACACCTAGTCACAATAATAGGAAGACAGGAATAGCCCTTACAGTACAAATATAACCCTTTTGATCTTAGTGGCTTTCTCTTATTTGATACTGTTTTAAGTATGATGAAAATAAGGCCTTTTCCATATGTATTTTAGATAGTCCATAAGCAGAAGAAAATACTTGAAAGTTTGCCAATTAATTCTAGTTATAAAATAAGTTTTAACCCTTCCATATTCCACCAACTGTTCCAATTAATCCCAGGCATCTTGAGTCTAGAGTAAACAATGAAGGAACCACAGCTAAACTTCCCTCAGACTTTGCAAACCTGACTCTTCTCCAGTGCTGAATGTCACAGTGTGACATTACAGTCAGTGTTGGTGGGCACAATGCTGATGGCTTTCATGCCTTGCTCTGTGTGGAGTTTTCTCTGTCACTTTGTGCTCACGGGAATGGGAGGTAGCTGCCTTCCCTAATTCACCCAAACAGAACTCTAAAATAGTGGATATTGCAAAAGGGTGAAGGTGATCAGAGGCTAATAGAGCGATGCTGAGGATCTGATCGTAATTTTCCACACAGTTCCTCTTACAACAAGGTTACAGAATGACTCCAGTATACAATGAGAATCATAATACAGTGACATGGAAGGATGCTACTGAGTAAAACACAGCTCCTGCACTTTTGTGAGCAAGACTGGCATAAAGAAGATAAAAAGTGAACAAATGAACACTTCCATTTCCATCCTTTCTAAGAAGCATTCTTGAGTTCTGCACCACCTCTGGGTGGTTACTTTGTGGGGCACTGGGAGAGTATGTTGAGCAAGTGACATGCTGTCAGTCACGCAGCTACTGAGGCTCTGCCCTGGGCAGCCACAGGTCTGTCTTGGTGTTTCTATTTCTCCTAAGTGACACTGCTGCAGAAATCCCCAAGCATGAGGAAACTGCAAAGGTGTAGCAGCTATAGCCCTAAACTATTTATTCTACTGGAACCTTATGAAAAATCAACATATGATATTCAAAAGAGTAACCATTCAACAGTGGTGGCACCGGCAGTGAGATTTGTTATAATAGCACTAACCTTTATTTTGGGGCGGGATCACAAACGCCCATGGTTGCTGAGTGCAAGAATTGCACAAAGAGGGTCCATTGTGCTTGATGCTCTTCAGGCACAATGAAATATAGTGAAAAAAAAGCAAAAACCAAACCCAGTTAAAAGAAAAACTGTATGTTTGATAATGGCACATAAGCGCATGCAGTCTTTTCTGCCCATGTAACATCCAGCCTTCTGTAAAGTTGCTTTTCAAGTGTTGCAACTCACTGTTCTGATGATCCTGTTTTGAGACAGGTATGATGGACCAGAGGAAAGGTAGTTGAGTTGTAATAGCTAATGTCCATCTGGTCTTGTGAGTCACAGTGGCTTGGATGCTTTCTCCATTAACCAGAAGACTGTTTCTTTTCTAAAATTTCTTCTTTATTTGGCATAATTGAACATTTCCTTTTGCCAAAACCAATGGAAAAATGCCACTATTCTCAACCTCAGGTTTAAATTTATCTTGTTGATTTTGTAAGCTATCTTGCTGGACTATACACAAAGCCTCTAATCTGACCACTCAGAGAACAAATAATACTCTTTCAATTCAGGACTGCAAATGGCATTTTACTTCTATTTTCAAAGACACTTTGGTGTGAGTCATTGTCTCTCAAACCATATCTAGCTTTTCTTAGCTTTTGTGAATATATGAGAGAAAAGGCCACAGCCAGAAAATCCTTCTCCAAACCACTAATGGTAACCCTAAGAAAGTGGTCTGATCTCTCTTGATGAAATTGCTTTCATTTTTTAAAATCTGTTTCCTTGTTTCTATAAGAGAAAAAAATCAAAAACAATGCCTGCAGAATAAAATAAACAGCTACCCAAAAATTATGGATGTTTTAATAGGCTGATTTGTAATAACTTTTTCATAAGTTCAGGATAAAAAACAAAGGCAGTTTTAAAAATATAGAGAAGCAAGGGAAGATGCCAAATGGAGCTGAAGCAGGCACTTCATTCTGGCATTGAACCACAACTTCTGTGCTCTGTCTGTTCATATGTGTGAAATGAGTGCAGCCTTATGCCCAGCATGAAATGAAACAGCATGCACACCCTGTTGTCATCTTGTGCAAATGTGACATTTCCATATGGCTCAACTGTGTTGTACACAGGGAGAGGAAACTGGAGTGCCTCTACCTGGGCTTCAGACAGCACCAGTCTCTGGTGCCACCTTCTAGCAGATGTCTGTCATCTCTGTACTCACCACAGCTCAGCCATACACCTGTCACACGACAGTAAATAGTGTAGGGTTACCCACTCACTTCATGTAAGTTACACGAGTGTGTGAACAGTGCATGAGAAACCTGAGTGAGGGATCCAGCCCCAGAACAATGCAGCCAAAACCACACCGAAGCCTGCTTCAGCATCTGCCAGATTTTGTGATACTCTCCTCTGAGTGAAGGGAAAGACACCCAAATTTGTATTAGCATAATAGCAGTGACTCAAATTTGTTACCCAGGTTAGCTCAGAGAGAGTGAAAACCAAAAGGATTCTGCACTTGTGATCTATTACTTGATGACTTGTAGATTTCAGAAATGTTTTTTGAAATCTCTTGTTACCTGGACTTATCTGTCATTATCCCAGTGGAAAACCCTCTTTAAGTTCATATGACAATATAAAACATACTTCTAAAAACTTCAGGTGTATTGCTGCTAAGATTTACTAAAAATTGTTTTAAGATACAGTTTACTTATTTAATTTAATGTAATCAAGTATTAGATACAGTAATTTTGTACTAGTGCCTTAATTTACACTTTGCCATAGGTATGGAAATCTCAGAAAACCAGAAGAAACAAGCCATGCAGAATGCCCGTAAGTCAAGGCAAGGAAAAATTAAAGGTGGGTGTTCAGAACTGTGTTACCTTCTTACTGTGTTCCATCAATCCTTTCATTATGAAAGCACAGTCTGGCTGTGACTGAGTTTTTGTCTCTTAAAAACATTTTTTGTGGTTTACCTGCAGCCGAATAATTGCCATTAACTGGTATTTTAATATTAAATTCCCATATCTCTGTAAACTGTCTGCTAAACCAGCTCCCTGAGCTTCTTCAGACAAGTCAGTATTCTGTATATTAGAGAAGAAACTCGAGGTAAGGCAAGCTGTAAGGTTGTGAGGAGTTGGATGCATAGGTTAAATTAGAAATGAGTGTTACAATTCCTTCCTTTGCTTTTACTCAAAGAGCTTGTTCTTCTTTACCAATTCTGAGCCGCCTTTAAAATGTCCTAAAATTCTTTTTGCAATCTACATTGTTATATTATTTACAATAACAGTCAAAATGGCTTCTTCTGGCATCCCTGTAGAAGGAAAGACGGACCAGAAGCTTATTTATCAGGAAATGGCTTTTTTATTCATTTCCTCTCTCAGAAAATAATCCCAGCAGAAACAAATCACAACAGATTTTGTCCTCTTCCATCTTAAAGTCAAACTCAGGTAAATCTCTAGTGTGCTGAGAAGAAAGTGGAACAAGATTTAAGTCTGAGTTTGGGAGTGAAGGAGTTGATGTTAGGCTGTCTTCTGTTCCCTGGGATTAATATTCTTAAAGCATTTACTCTTTATTAATCAATCGATAGCCCTAGAACCTGTCTGGATTTTCAGGGGAGTGGCTAAAGTTTGTGATTAGGAGATTCTGTTCAGAATGCACAAAGCTCAAAGTCTTAAGAGCATTAACCCAGAAAAACATATTTCAAGTGGAAGAAATAGCATTCTTGTTGGTAGCAGTATTTTACCCAGCCTTACTCTGAGAGCGGACTGAAGTACTAGTATCTGCTGTTTGAAGTAATTTCTTTGAAATACGAAGATTTACTTGTGCAAACTATATAGTCCACCTGTGTGAAACTGCTGCTTGTTTTTGGTATTTCTGTAATATTATTTTTACTGGTATTGTTGTCTTCTTAAGCCAAATCAATGCAGCAATTAAAAAGTCAAACATCAGAAGGGTCACCCTTTGTAGTTCTGTGTTCAAGATCACGGCAAAATTCATCATGTTCCCTGGCTCTGTGCTTAAATTTCCCTGGCTGACTCAGGCACTTTCTCCAACTGTTCTTCTGCAGGTGTGAGCTATACTGGGTGTCCGGTGCCTCCTCCACACCAAACCCTGCATCCCCTTCACCAACGACACATCACCGTGCCTACCAGCGTCCCACAGCAGCAGGTCTTTGCCCTGGCAGAACCCAAGCGGAAGCCATCCCTCTTCTGGCATACCTTCAACAAACTCACTCCCTTTAAAAAGTGAGAGGCCAAGGACTTGAAAGGACATCAACACAGAGGGAAACTCACTCCAGAGGAGGACCTTGGAGACACAGTCAAGCTTACTTGAGCTCAGCAAATCTCCCGTTTCAGAGGTAGAACCTTGGGTTCCCTTGAGCTAGGAATGCAGCCTTTGTATTGGTAAGAAAGAAGTTTGTTGAGGCTGCTCTGAAGTCCATGTTGCCAAGTGTCAGCATTGCTGATGAAGAGCAGTCTCTCTTCTGACAAAGACGACTTGCTGTTACTCAGAGACAGCAGTATTTGATCTCTGTTTCTTAGTTATGTTGAAGTAGTGATGGAATCATGCAGGTCATTGTAACATTTCATTTTTCTTAACCTTATATTGATGGCCAAATTTTGGATAGGGAGGAATTTTTCCTTAGGGATGTATCAGCAAGGAGTCTTAGGAGAATTTTCTCCTTCCTTCTGGAGCACTGAGCACAGAACACCCATTAAAATCTGGTGGAGATATCCCATGTGATTAGCCAGCTATTGCAGAATTTAGTGAACCCTAATCCTTCCTGTCTTTTTTCATTACATTGCCAAATGGCAGGAGAACATCCCGCAAGGCCTTACCATATTCCAGATTGGAACAGGGAAATTTCATTCTGTCCTATAGAAACACGAATAGACTGTGAAATGGACTGTAAAGATATGTGTGCATTTATTGCACACAAGTGGAAACAAGAGCAGCCCAGGGTATCTCAGATTGATTTATTTCAGTCAGAGCAATATATTGCATGCATGTACGCTCTTCAGTGTAGAGCTTTTATATCGCTTTTTCACACATTTCTTCACCTGGGAGACTCTTCTTTGTATTTCCAATATGCTTATTTCTCTGTGTAAAAAATACATTTTTATTTTCTCACGGAGATAATGTGAATGTACAAAATCAGAGTTGAGACAGTACATGGTGACTGCTGGGTATGTTACATAGGTCTCATGCTTTTTATTCATATAGCTGGACTTAGAAAATGAATAAATAGTAATGTAAATGTATTGAAGTGGTCTGGATCCATGTTTCTTGTACACAGTTAATTGACAATGGGTTTTGACCAATAACTTCAAAAAGAAAGATAAATCCTTACTGGAAGGGACAAAGAAATTGTGTGGACCAGAGATGGATTTTTGTCTTGGTGTCATCAGTCCCCATTGGAAGGGGAAGAACATGACTTGATTAAGGACAGCTCTGGCCAGCATAAGCAATCCATGATTTGCATTGCTTCAGTTCGTCTATGGCATGAAGCTGATCTGGGAGAATAACTTCTAAAAAGCCACCAGGTAGAAAGAGGATCCTGATGTTTGTAGCACTGATAATTTCTGCTTGCTTGGTCTCATCAAGGACGACAAGACTGCTAGGAATATGGAAGGAAATAAAGACTCAGTATGTTTCAGAACTGATTTGCTATGAATGTCTTTACAATACTTTATCCCATGCTGCTGATTAGGGGCATTACCTGATGATTAGCATAGATCCAAGGGTATTCTTTGACAATGGGCACAGTCAGCTTTGTCATGAGTCTGTAATATATGAAAAACAAACAAGGGGCTAAATGCTAGGCATTTTAACAACAATGTAAAAAAGCCTTATTTTAAAGATGTATTTCTTCCTACAACTATTGTTACCTCCATATTTTTATTTATCATCAGTGTTGTGAAGCCCACTAGTAACCAGGTTTTGTGATTTCACAAGTTTGTAGCCACTTCTGCAAAGCCCAGGTTCGTGGTTTTGATTTTAAATGACATCTTTTGACAACTGTACATTTCAAATGCCTTGTGTATATAGCTCAGCAATAAGGCTAAGTCTGGTATGCTCAGCCAAATTGTGCCCTGCATAGTGAACTTCATTGCTTGTGCTTTCCCATAGCAATGGGAGATGACCTAAACTAGTTAAGAACTGGAAGTGCACGCTGGCATTTGTAATGATCCAGCTGAAAGAAAATGCACATGGAAGTCAGTGAAAGAAGCTGCTTGTATATTTCTCTTGATGTTTAAGCCAGCCATTGCTGCTCAGATTTTTTAAAATAGATAATTCTAAATGCTCAGTTTAAACATAGGAGCAGACTTTCAAATGCAGGCATGGATGCACGCCCTTCCCCTCAAATGAGTAAGCCTTTTCCATTTCTTACATACCCATTTTTGTGGGTACTTGCCACGTTCAGGCCTGCAAACCAACGAGATGCATGTATAGTGAGAGTGAAGATGATGATTTTCATAATCACATTTTGAAAGACTTGTTCTAAGTGCAAAAGAAGGCTGAAGTTGGATTGCAGTGCTCACCCAGAAACTTTGCCAGCTGGACCTGAAGACATTATGAGATCCATGCTTGCATGTGTCTTTGCTGAAACCTACTTACTTCCAGCGCTTGGTTCTGTAGAGTGCTGCAAAAAAAAAGGTTTGGGGATCATTCTTCTGGCATGTCAGTGCCCATGAAGGCTTTTCCCATGTACTAGTGCTGGTGCCTTAGCCCTAAAAACAAACAGAAATGTTTGCATATGATTTTTTCTCAAGAAGTGAATTTCAAAGAGCTAAAAAGAAAATATTTCATGGTGCAGATTACTCAGGACAGTTTTACATATACTACCCTTCATACAGACATGGTTGTTTTGTAATGTTCCCTTTGTCTTTCTTCGCAATATGACCTTGCAACAGATTTAAGATTGAATATAGTAAGACAGGCTAAATTTATACTATGCCATAGTCTTTTAAACAAATTATATCGAAATGAAAACACACAATTATATTATTTAACAATTAAGACAAATATTCACTTCAGAGTCTGTGGGAAGGAGTTGCAACTAAAATGTACAAGTTTGAATTCTGGCAACTTTTGTCCCGATTCTCCTTCTGATAATAAAACTTACATATATATATATATATATATATATATATATAATCAGAAAGCTGTGATGGCAACATCTGTTCTTTTCCACTTGCATGTTTTAAGTTACTATAAAAAATTCTAGGGCAACTGCTAAGAACATTTGTGCCTCATTTCGACAAAGCCCAGCCAGAGCCTTCCTGATGGCCTGCTGAGCAGATAACCTCAGACTTTTTGCATGAGATGCAGTAAAATATACTTGTCCTCAAATGTGTTCCCACTGAGTTAGGAAAATGCCAAACCATAATTGCATCCAACTCAGAGCATTTGATGTATAAAATAATAAGATGGTTTTACAAGTGGCTCTTGCCATGCTAAATTTCACGTTGAATTTTAGTGGTCAGTGTAAGAACTGAGTTCAAAGACAGACTTCTCAAATGTCCCACATTTTAGTTGTCTTTTGGAAATAATTATATTACAATTTTGGAGCCAAAGGTCTTTAGCCATAACTAACACAGTACCTTTCTCTTGACTGCCTTTCTGCTTTTTTTTTTTTCCTATATGTGTGGCATTTGTATGTAGGAGATGCCTTCTGAACGATCTCTAATTTAAAACTCTTTGTTGTAAATACTAGGGATAACTTACATATATATTTTATTTTGGTAAGTGTTTTGTAACATTGAACCTTCCGTACATTGCTTTGTGCATCTTACCCTGTGTGTGTGCTGTTACACATTGTAAATGAAGTGTCCTAGCTGCAGAGCAGAGGAATTGGCTGTTGACAGCTGAAGTATAACGTACAGGACTGCAGTAGCTTGATGTGCATTTGTTCTGGAGTAACTGCATTGCAAGGTTTATTTACTCTTTGAACATTGTTTGTGAAATGAATTTATTTTCTGGAAATAAGTCCAAACTTACATTCATATTATTTTTCTTTTATTGTACATGTTTGAATTAAATAATATACAAAGTGGAAGTTCCTCATCTATGTCTTATAAAACTTTATTGCGCAGTTTTAAAATTGTTGTGGTTTTCTTTATTGTCTACAAAATTTCCTTCATGATGCAAAAATGTATCAAGTGTCATATTTCTTGTAGCATTTTAAAGAAAAGTCACACCATCATCTTTTGGTTTCCCAGTAACAGCTTTACTACTTCCCAGCACAAGTTCATTTAAACAACTCCTAAGCCTGGTTCTGGTATTGAAGTCTTCATTGTTTAGGCAAAGCCCATACTTGCTGGTGTCTCAGCCTGTGATTACTGAGCTTTACCTTGTCCTGGCAGAGGATTCACCCAGTACCCCTTGGAATACATGCAGGTGCTGCTTCTGTGGTAATAAAGCTCCTGCTAACAGAGGATGGTGACTTAAGTAGTCTGCAGTGCAGGTAAGGAGGATTAAATTCCATTTTCATTGGAACAAGTGCAAAACCATTTAAAGATGATCACCCAAAAGGCATGTTCTGCACATATGTGTGAACAGGCTTTCCTGCCTGCTTGATAGAGCAAGAGGCAACACAGCTCAGGATTTGACTTCTCTGATTCAGGGAAATTTTTTGTATCAGTATTCTGACAGGGCAGAGGGACACATCTGAAAGGTGTGCCTGTGTCCTTCCTGCTCCAGGCTGTGTCAAAAATTGTGTTTTGCTGAGACACACCAGCTTTAAAAATTAACATGCTTTGCTGAAATCTTTTTATTAGAAATGTTTTGACAAGTTCAAATGCTTGCACAGTAGTTGATTCGCTAATTCTTTACCTCTCTTTCCAACATCCAGGCTTTTCTATTTCTTGGTTCATCTCAAAGATGAGAGTTTCTCAAGCAGCCTCCCAAGGCAGTTGCTGCTGAGGTGGGATGTGTGCTGAGTGCTCCAACATTAAAGTGAAAGGCAGTTTGAGCACTTAGTGAGGTAGATTGGATAACATAAAAACAATACCCCAAGCAAACACTGGAGTAGGATGTAGCAATCAATAGGCTTTCTAACGACTGTGTAGTTCATGTGGCCAGGGTGAGCTCATTTGTGCATTTTATTTCATGCTTGGGCAGTCAGGCTAAATCCTGTAGATTGTTCCGTACTATCAGCTTTTAAGTTCCTTGAGAGCTGATCTATCAGATGGAGCTTTTAGTTTGCACAGAATTAGCACTGCTTGTCTTAGATGTGTTGTTGTTGTTTGTTTAGGTTTTTTCCAAAGGCTGCATAATGATCTGTGCTTGGTAACAGAGACAAGGACTCAGGACTTTTCAGAATGTTCCAGAATCAAAGGAGAAATTAAAAACTCAGCAGTGAAAAACAGCATGCCATGTAGCTTGTAAGGAAAGCACACAAATACTCCTTATACAAATAAATGCTTTACAAAATCTAGTTACTCTAACTATCTAGAGGATATGTAATTGTGAGAATGTGATAAAACCATATAAACTGTCAGTGCGGTACTTTTTTTGTTAATCTTAAGTCTCTGTTTAGTTCACTGCAATCAGAATTTGTCCAGTGCCTGGGCTGAGAACTCACGTACTGCCACTATTAGGTATTTAGGCTCTGATTTTAAAAAACAGACACGTGTGTGTGTGTGTGTGTGTGTGTGTGTGTGTGTGTGTGTGTGTGTGTGTGTACATGTGTTTCCACCTACGTCTCCTTTGTAGACTCCGTGTGGCATCCCCAAATGTCTCAGCTGGCAGCTACAGCAGGTTGCACCAGACAGGTGACCCGCATCCATCTCTCCCTCCCTCTATTTACATTGCATCATTACAGCCTACATTGCATCAACAGCCTGCATTGGGGGGGGGTGTTTGTGTGATTGACACCTGGACAAGATTTATCTAAGTCATTTTAATGTTTTAAGCATTCAGAGTGGGACACCTGCAATGGCAGTCAAACTACCCTGTGGATGAGCAGAGGTTGGAAGGTGTCCATCTACATCACTGGAGTCATGTCAGCAAGGTTCAGGAGAGCAGAGCTGAGAGGGCAGAGGAAGGAGTACCACTACACTTTAAGGGCTGTCTTTCTCTCCAAACACAAGGTGATGTAGGATTTATCAACTGTTTCTCCCAGGGATTTTTTTTTAGGAAAGCTGAAACTGCTTAAGGGGAAAGAAGGAGCCCCAGGTGCACCATGGCCCCTTCCTATAAGCACACCCAGATTTAGAAATACTGAATTACTGAAAAAGTGTCTACAAACTGCTATGTTAATAAGGTCAGGTGTAGCTAATTAACCATCATAGTCACTGCTGTCATATTCAATCTCCTAACAAAGGTAATTAGCACAGGAATCAATCTAAAAACCCCTGCATCTCCCGCCTTCCGGATGAAATATTTTTAAGAGCAAATTATGAACTCCTGCTCCCATGTAATTATTTTCAAATCATTATTCTGTGATGAGACAAGGCACTGAAAAGCAGCTCAATGAAACTTTGGTCTTTAAGGTTGTTTCTACAGCAGTTTTCTTGGTTGTCTGTTAAAATGCATCAAACCAGACTAACTGCAGAGTCCATCAAGATATAGGTAAGTAATGAATGATGTTAATTCTAACTGGCAGGATGGGCTGTTTTTTAATGACTCAAACTTTTAAATGAGAAAGGAGGCTGAGGCTAAGCAGACTTAGAAAATTTCAGATGCTGCTTAATGGGTAAAGAGGAAAGAATTATTCATTGTGGCTCTCGTTTCTTCTTCTCAGCATAGCAGCGAGCTTAATTTGGCTATAGAAGTTCAGTCGAGTAGAGCAGCGAATTGCTGCACATGGTCCTTCCTTTTCCTCAGAGCGCGGTGGACACGATGTCCCAGGTTCGAGCCAGGGCAACTCAATTCTTGCAATATTTCGCTGTGGCCACAGGGTGGTGGTGAAGATCTTACAGAAAACCTCGTTCCTCTGCGGTGCTGAGGGCACGTTCTTTGATACGTGCAGAGCATACGTGTCGCTTCTTTGCAGTGTGGTGACACCCTCAGTCACTGTTTGCAGTCACTTGAACCAACAAGGGTGAATTAAGGCCACTTCTTCTAACACATTAACTCCTGTTACTTTTGGTTTTATCCTCCACTGTTGATGATCAGCGTTCAGGGAGTTGATGATAAGCTCAGTTGACTTCCACTAGTCCTTAGCAGCAGTTTCAGTAGCTTCAAGAAGACATAGTCATGAATTGAATTATAGCTTTTTCATATGATTCACAAATAATATTTAATTTAGCAGCCCAATAGCTTTGACTGTTGCTTGAACAACTAGATAGGGAGCCTGCTAATGACACATGATAAACTTTGTAATTCTATTTATTTACTTTAATTCAACCTTGTTACCTCTTTTCCATAATCTCCTAATAATTGTAATGCTACATTCTCAGCATTTTTAGTTTTAATTTCCATAGTTTTTTTCCCCTAAATCCATTGTAAATTACTTGATTCAGAAATTAACTTCATTTCATATTTTAGCAGCATAATAATAGTGTGACACGCCTTCCATTGCACAAATCAACCCAGCTATCACATTTGTGTGATGTATTTACAAAGGAACAGGGAAATTAAAGCCTTATTAATCCATTTTAACATTTTTCTTTCATGTAACAGTGGTAATAGGCAAAGTATGGAGCACTTCAGCTTAATATTGGAATAAATAGAAAGTTTCCACTTTAAACCTGCTTTAATTATTGAACAGCTCTCAAAATTAAATCACTGACCTTTGAGAATTTAGTGACCAAACAAGTGCTTGTCCTCAAGGCACATATCGGCGTGTGCATTCCTTTACATGAAGCTTTTACAGTCAGTTTAAAGATGCCCAAGAACACTGCAAATGCCAAGTGAACGAGGTAAGAACAAAGGTCCTATATGTGTGATGATATTGATGTCAGGTTGTGGAGTGCATGTGTGGGGACCACACTGTCTGTTCTTTAGGCAAAAAAAGCTTCTCTAGACAACTGGGAATGGGGCTCTCTGTAAATGGACAAGGACGGTCAGACTTCTCCATGGGATGCATCATATCCTAACAGTGTCATACAGAGCACTTCTTCCTTTTGCACTTTCCTGGGGTCCTTTGACTAAGGTAGCAAGTATCTATATACCTCAGAAGGAGAAAATGTTTTATCTATTTTCACCTTTCTTTACTGCCAACCAGCAGCAGCAGATAATGTGGGATTTTTCTGGATGGTGATCAAACCTCTCTGAGTAAATCCATTGGCAAAGACACCATAAATCATTTCTAATAATAGTTCCAAAATGGAGAACTTTTCTGAACACAGAATAAAAAGATTAAAGAACGTGTCCCAAAGCTAAAGTCTTACTCTATAAATTAGGTTAAGGATGTAATTATTCTTATTGAGGACATACTGGTGTCTCTCTACATGGTACTTGTGTGCATTGTTTCATGAGAGTGAGAAATTGTGGTGAAGAGATTAAAGAGAAGACATCATTTTTCAGTTAACGCTAGTTAATATTGCAAAAGAAATAGCGATCTTACTCCACATTAATAGAAGAACCAATTCCAAAGCAAATTTGTATAAAATTTACTCATACTCAATCACTTTTACCTGTTTAAGTATTTAATCTATAAAGCTGAAGCTTCTGTGCATTAGACATTTATGAATCTTAATTCCAAATAAAACAGGTATTAATTTTGTTGCTATGTGTTTTTTATTCCTGAGTCTAATCCCAACAATTGCTCTTACACTCAATTAAGCCATCTGTGTCCAGGATTAAGTCTTAATGTATTTCAATGGGCCTATAATAAAAGAAAGTATATAGGAGGGACTCTCTTGAAATGATAAATATAAGCTGGACTTTTAGTAGCAAAGTTGCACAAATTGGGAGCACCCAGCTAAAGACTTGTTTTTGCCAAAATGCTCTTACTTGATCCCTCACACCTTTGCCCTCATCTCACAGTGCTCCAGCTCTAACCCCTCCTCTGAGGTCATTTAGCTTATTAACCCAGTAGGGGACTAATTCAAGTGAATAGTAACAAAAAAATTTATAAATTAAAAAGTGATTGCTTTGTGCTGAATGAGGGGGTTGAAGTGCCTTAGCTCACCTCCCATGGCACCATCTCCTGTAAGATGAAAGGTACCTGTGCAGTCACACGTAGGTGGAGGGAGAAATGTGGATGGAGAATTGTGTAAAGCTAATATTTTAAATGTAGAATGATGCTATGACTGATATCTTCATTAAATAAGTATTTAAAATAGCATTCAGTAGTCTCCAGGACTGTAATTAATGCTATATAGAGATTTATAAATAAAACAAAAGAATAGACATGATGAAAATCCATTTCCTTATTTTCCTTCCTCCACCACCCTGCATTCCTTTCTAAGGTACACATAGTCAGATGTACTTTTTCTTCTTAAACATTTCAGCCAAAGTCATATAACCTATCTAAAGAATGAAAAGCTGGATTGTACTGCTGGCTATTGTAGTCAGCACAGCAGAAACACAAAACCAGGACGTCTGCACCCAAGGGTTTCCTGGCATCCCTGGCAATCCTGGGTACAATGGCATACCTGGTCGTGATGGACGTGATGGGTCAAAAGGAGACAAGGGAGATACAGGTACTATGTTCAAAATGAATGATTTAATATAGCAAATGCAAGGCCATTCACTCCCAAATTTGTCTGTAGTTACTCTGCATGAATGGGATTATTCTGCCTAGCCTTCAGAAAACATTTCAGACATTTATCATTTACCTGCTTGAAGAAGGAAATATAAAGAAAGGCTTAATAATGAAAGCAAGACAGCAAATACTATGGAGATGTCAGGTTCATGGGATAAAAACAAAAGAAAAAAAAGGCTTTACATTCTATCATGGGAGTATTTTCAAGTCTATTTGAAAAATTTAAAGCCTGCAAACCTACTCCTACTCCTCTGAGATAGAAACTATATTTCTGCAAAGAGCTTCAAGCCCACTAAACAAAAAAAGCAACAAGTGATACCTTCTTTGGTATAGTAGGAAATACTCAGTGGTAAGAAGATTTCTCTTTTTTATCTAAATTATACATTTGTAGGACTTGATGCTGAGTGTGCCTACTTGTTATAACTCAAGAGTCACTAGAGTAAGTTCAGAAATAGAGACTATTGAACAACAATGTAGGATTTACGTCTGCTCCAGCAGGCTATAATAGAGATTTGTATGAGATATCAAAGCCAGAGATAATCTCAGCAAATCTCAGCATCCTAAAGATAATCACCCCCATAATACCTTAAGCCTTAGGTTAATGATGGCCCCTGTATCCATGCTGGAGTATCAGGGTCTGGGTTGCACAAGGTGATAAATCTGCAGGTGTGTGGACATGTAACACTTCATCACCTTTTAAAATATAGAAAGAAACAAAGATTTCCATTATCATCTGAATAGGCACATACATTTAACTGCCCTCTTTTTCTGTGTGCAGAGTTACAAAAAGGTATGAAAAATAGTAAACCTAGAGCTTTCTTATTTTAATTTATTTTCTAAAGCCCCTTCCTGCACTCCAGTGGGTTATCATGATACCGTTGGATTCTCATACCCAACTTTTTTCCTAAATTCATCTCTTATGACTATACTGACTATTCCTTGTTTGAACAAAGTGGGGTGAATGCACCATTCTTTATACTCTATGTAGTATACTTTATACTCTTTAGGTTTAATACATGAGAATTCATTTTCTTTCTTACCAAGTCAATGAAATTTCAGCATTTGCTGGGATGCACCCACTGTGCAGGAAAATGATAAAGAAATGTCCATATGGCTGGGGAGTTACTCTTGAAGTATGATTACCACCAAACTGCTGACTCTGTTTTTCTTCTGTTGCTGCTCTCAGAATGTATCCAGTTATTTGATCATGGACCTCTTGGTCTTCTGTACTATCTCTGTACTACAAAAATAATAATTCTGTAATTGCTCTCTGTAGAGCAGTGGAAAATCCATGTCATGCTAGGTACAGGTATCAAGAGTGTGAATGCCTTCCTCAGCTTTATAAGCATTATTATTCCACTGTAATAATCCATTACCATCGGTCAAACTCCTGCACATGTGTCTTTTTGACGTGGGAGTCCACCATTCATAGAATCATGGAATCATTACAGCTGGAAAAGACCTCTAAGACAATCTAGTCCACCATTAACCCAGCACTGCCAGGCCCACCACTAAACCATATCCTTGTTTCACTGCTAGGCTTCATGCCCCAGCAATGCTTCTTGCTGAATTTCCATGAATGGAGGCAACAAGAGAAGCTGCCTCCTCTTGCCTCATGGCAAGCTGGTAATCCTTGCCAGGTTATAACAACTGTACATGTCTCAATAATTTACCTCTTTATGCCAAGGATTCCTTCTGCATCCAAAAAGCACTGTCCTCAAGCAGAGTTTCTCTGCTCTTTGTCAATCTCTTCATAAGATAAAAGTGTCAGCAATGGCAGACACTAGAAGTCAGGAATAAGGGTATGATTTGCATCACTGTTTGTCCAGGCTTGATGAGGAAAGATTAAAGAAGGACTCTTCCAAAATTTTCTGATAATTTGTTTAATGAAAATCTGTTTTTATTTCTGTACTAGGTGAACCAGGAGTTCCTGGCAGTCCAGGAAAAGATGGTGTCAATGGGGAGAAAGGTGAACGAGGTCAGAGAAATGTTTCAGTTTAATACTTGTCTAAGAACTGCTGCCCTTGTGTTTGTGAAGTCATCATACAACCTCATGTATTTTAAATTAATTTCTAAATTGAGAGCAACAAACTGTACAAACAGCATTATTCCTAACATGAGAAGCCAAAGGCCATTGAGCAGAATTGATCAGCTTCTTTTCCTTATGGATTGAGTATATGTTCTGATGGTCTTTTGTCCATCAACTGCTAAAGCACCTTTCATATCATGAGATCTTCACCTTCAAAACCCTGTGCAACAACCAGAGCAGTTTTGAAGGCTTTGATCATCAGATCAATGGTGGGTGAAGGGTAAATAAAGCATAGGGTGCCAAGTACCTGGTTACTTGGCACCCAGGACAAGAAGCCTTTAGTTTGCTGCAGTAGCAATCTATGTAACCCAACAAAAGTAGGAATTATACATAGAAATTATATGTAGAAACATGTGGCAAGCAAGTTCAGGATGCTGTAAAAAAAAAAAACCCTTCCTCTTCCTCTGTTTTGTGAACACTGCCCCCCATTTTGTATATCAAAGGCTGTAGAAAAGCATGGAGAGACGCTGCTTTTGTATGAGATGATGTGAGCTGTCAGTGCTATCACCAGCCCATAGACAACTTCCTTTCTTTGAGCTTATTCTTGCTGCTGCCAGCCAAAGCACCTGTTTTCTAACACAATAACAGGCTCTTTAGACATTTGCTTATCCTGCACTTAAATGTATGAGAAACTGTGTGTACAGTCAGCATAGTATGCAGTGGAGATGCACACCTGCACATGTATCTCCTCATGATGAAACTCAGTTTGTGCCTTCCAATGGAGAATCACAAAAAAGTGTGGAGTTGTTTTGTTTTTGTTATTACTTGGTTGTTTGGCTTTTTTTCCCCTTTAGGAACCAATGGGACTGTTGAAGAGAAGGGGAACAAAGGAGATAAAGGAGAAAGAGGACCACCTGGGAAACTGGGACCAAAAGGATTTATAGGATCAGTGGGTTACAAAGGTCAGAAGGGAGAGCTGGGACTGCAAGGACACAAGGGGTTAAAAGGAGACATTGGACCCATAGGTCCAAAAGGGACAAAAGGTGAAATTGGCCATCCTGGAAGAGTTGGTTTCCCAGGGCCGATTGGCCCGATTGGTAATCCAGGTCCTAAAGGTAATATTGGAGGTATAGGGCCACAGGGTAATCCAGGAATTCAGGGGGAAAGAGGCTTGAAAGGAGACAGAGGAGACAAGGGGAATGTAGGTGCCCCAGGAGTCCTGCCAAGGAGTGCTTTCAGTGTTGGCCTTACAGCCAACACCAAGTTTCCCCCTCCAAATCGCCCGATCAAGTTTGACAAGGTGCTGTACAACAGTCTGAATGACTTCAACTCAGCTACTGGCAAGTTCATCTGCAGACACCCCGGTGTTTACTATTTCACCTACCACATCACTGTCTACTCAAGGAACGTGCGAGTAGCTCTCGTTAAGAACGGCATCAAGATGCTGCACACGGTGGACAGGTACCAGAGCGGAGAGGACCAGGCCTCGGGAGCCACCATCCTTGAGCTGCAGGGAGGAGACGAGGTGTGGCTGCAGGCCCACCAAGGAGAGGCTTTCAATGGGCTGTTTGCAGACGGCGATGACGACACCACCTTCTCTGGGTTCCTCCTGTTCAGCACCGCTGACCCACTGGAGCCACTGCTGCTGCCCACCCCATAATTCTGCATTATCCCTGAATGCTGCATGCCCGTGCCCTTCAGCCCTTCCTAAGAAAGCTGTTAATCTGCTGGACAATTTCTACTGGATTCAACAGAAAATGGTTGGCTTCAGGAACAGCTTCTGCACAAGAGAGGACAAGCCTTCAGAATCTACAGTGCTGGGCTTAACACATTAGTGGTTTGGTGACTTACTGTCACAGGGGTGTGTGCCCTAGTTCTGACAAACGAATTTTAAAGCAAAGTGGGATGAAATAAAAGACAAAAGTTCCAGAATTATGTTGCGTGGGACATCTTTTATAAACAAGAAGCAACAGTTGCTTCCAAGCCAGTTTGTATCTTCCAATATGGCACATATAAATGGACTTGAAACTTGGTTAGTTTGCATCCAACCACTTTAAAATAATTTTTAAACTTGAAATTAATGTTATTTGATACCTCTACAGCAGCTGCTTGCTGTGTGGTGTAAGCAAGTTTCATTGTTTCATTTACACCTTTTAAATATGGTTCTTTGCTCTCTGTGTAGTCACAGGTCTGAAATTGAGCAAAACTGAGTGATAGGACAAAGTGTCATGTGGATTCTCTGATGTGGGCAGATCTTCAAGGCCAGTGTAAAAATACAGCATAAAGCTGCTGTACTCCAGAATTAGCTGGTGCAAAACAAATTCTCCCAGATTAAAGATAATATTTAATCAACATGGAAGCAGCCATGCCAGACAACTGATCAAGAGAAATTTCCATGCCGTAAAACATTAATTCTGTCATTTTTTTCCTCGAATTTTTTTTTTCTTCCCCCCATCCCCCTTTTCTTCTAAAACTCAAAAATATTAAAAAAAAAAAAGTTGGGAAGTCTCATTCATTTCTCTTAGAAGAGAATAAAGTAGAGATGCCAGTGGAGATGGGTGAGCATCACGAAATTCAGTGCAAATGCGGTGCTGTGAGCACAAGGCCTGGCTTTCCCTCAGCACCTCAGGGTGCCGGGGAATGTGGGCTTGTTCCCACAGTGGTTGAACCCCGAGTGTGGAGCACAGATCCAGACGGAAAGGGCACGGTTAATTCAGGAGGAACAGCTGCACTTCTCAGATGACAGCGACGGAGACACAAGGGCACTCAGGCGGAGAGAAGGGTTATGTGAATTTTTCAGTAAAACGGCAATTTTTTCCCCCGTAAGCCACACGCCGCCTAGTTTGTATCACAGGAACATCTAGACCGACAAAAAGTTTTAAAAGGGCCTTAAGGTTTATCTGGAGAACGTGTAGGGCAGATATCAGCCGCCAGACTCCCCGGTGCGGCCGGGTCGGGCGCTGGTGAGCCGGGGAGCGGCGCAGGCCGCGGGAACGCTGAGAGCCAGGGGCAGAGGCGCCCGGCGGGCTGAGGGGCGGTGAGAAGCCTGAGCTCCGCCTCTCTCCGCCTCCTGCCGCCGCTCCTCCCCTCAGCAGGGACGCGCGGAGGTCGCGGCCGAGCGGGGCGTGCGGAGGCCGCGGCTGTGCCGGGCCCGCTCCGCCATGCTGGGCGGCTGCCGGCGGGCGCTGCCCGCGGCGCTGGGCCGGGCGCTGCGGGGCCGGGCGGCGGGGCAGGGCGGCCGGGCAGTCAGCACCAGCTGGTGCCCCGTGGGCACCGCCTTCGATGCGAAGCAGCAGCAGCAGCAGCAGCCGCTGCGCGGCGGCGCGGCGGGCAGGGACACGGTGAGCGGCGGGGGGGGAAGGCCGGGCCTGCCCGCTGGCAGCCTCGTGCTTCGCTCTGCTTGTCTGAACCGTTTTAAGGGAATTTTTTGGGTTGTAATTTTTCTCTTGAGTGGTTTTTTTTTTTTTTTTTTTAATTTTAATATAAGAGTTTATATGGGTTCTGGTAAACGCTATGACTTTTGGACACAGAAGCATTTGACAGTGATGGCCTTGTACGTGGGAACGCTTTGAGCCTCAGTGGTGCCCATATGTCCATAAAGTGAGATTGCCCCTTCCATTACCCCTTCCCTGCCGGCGCTCACCTGTCAGAGCCACGCCACTGCACTCAGACAGTGCTTCAGGAGCAGCCACGCTACTCGCATCCTCTTACCTGGGCGTTATTGTTGATGTTTTGCCTTTGGCAGAAAAGAGATTTCTCTGCTGATTTGGTGACAGTCGGGTTTTCTGATGCGTATCTTTTTAGGGTGAGTCAGGGACGTTTGTTAATGTGTGTCCAGGGAATCAACAGGCTCCCGGAGAGGGTAAGATGGCACAGTGCATACAGAATAGGTGCAGCTGTATAATCCAGGTGTTTGCCCGCTGACTCAGCTGTTCCTGCCATGGTGCCCAGCCTGGTGGAGCTGTTGAACTTTGGGTTTTAAGGAGGACAGATCTGACCTTTCTGTTTATAATCTGGCACTTGCTTGGGAAAGCTTTCTTCAGGTTCTCATGCCTTCGCAAGGACACTGGTGTGAGTCTTGCTTCAGGAAATAATCCAGTTAATATTGTCCATTTGGCAGGTCTAGGGAATGAGTTCCACTTGATTCACTTGGCCCACAGTTCTTTTGGAATACAGGTGTGTGTTTCAGGCTCACAAAGAGACTGAATCAAATAGGATGTAAATGCTGAGACCACGTGAAGACAAAAATGTTTCAGTCTTGTAGCCAATGCCATTAAAGAACAGAGAGAACTGCACTGGGCTTAATTTTTTGGTAATTTTAAATTTTTTATGTTAAACTTGATATCATATGTAAAAGGAGTTCCATGGACAATTTATCTCTAAGAGGAGATACATCCTGGTCACAGAGCACTGCATGCACAGGAAGAGCTCGATTGGGAGGATGGGTAATGATGTAGGGCAGCAGGAAGACCTGGAGCTCTCAGGGATATTGCAGGACACTGCATCCTCTGGCTGAGGATCTGAGTGAAAGGGCAGTCTTGAGTGTCTTACACAGCAAGCATTATTCAAGAGTGCTGTGGTACAAGTATATTTATGTTTGTGTACACACAAACATAAAAAAAATTCCTTTTTCAGTGTTCAGTTCCTGTTCCCAAATAATAAATTAAAACATGGGAAGTCTGAGGAAAGGTTTTCTTTCTTCAACAAAAAAAAAAAGGTGCTTTTAGCAACAGTGACAGAAAAAAAGAGGAAAGAGCAACCCAAAATGTTCCAGATGCATACCTGAAGGGTCGCTTTTGCTTCAGAATACATACTTGTACAGATGAGCTGTCAATTTGTAGCTTTTTGTTTTATTTGGATAAATGCTAGCAAGCTGTATGCAAACCTGCATCTGACTGCTATAATACAAAGAGTTTGCAGAAAGTAGATTATAAACTGACTGCAGATTTGAAAATCTAGATTGTGATTTTTAGATACTGAGGTTGAATTTGGGAAGGGATAGATGTTATGTGAAATCACATACCTTTCATTGTTTGAAGCTGTAGTCAGGGGGTGAGGAGATGCTTGTGTTGTAGTTGGGCGATTGCAAAGGGAGTGTATTGCTTGAAGAGATGTTGCTTTAACTTAAATTATATTAAAGAATTACTAGGATAAGGTTCTTCACCCAGGGCATGGTTGGGCACTGGAACAGGCTCCCCAGGGAAGTGGTCACAGCATCAAGCCTGACAGAGTTCAAAAAGTATTTGGACAGTGCTCTTGGGCCCATGGTGTGACTCTTGGGGAGGGTGCTGTGCAGGGCCAGGAACTGGACTTCAGTGATCCTTGTGGGTCCCTTCTGTCATGTGGAATTCAACACAAAACTTTTCCAAACAGTGTTAAAATGATAACATAAAAGCAAATCTTTAATTGAAAGCCTTTGAAGTGCACAACATGGAGATATGTACATGTGATACAGTAGTTCCACAGTTTTTATAAGGTTAGTTGATTAGTATACCTATCAAATATCGTCCAATTAGAAGAGCAGTTGGGTTAGATAATTTCTGCCCTGGGTTCAGCCCCATTGGAGTCCTGTCCCCCCTCGCTACCCACCCCTGGATCTTCTAACTCTACATTTTATTATGTCTATGATACATGGTGCAAAATAAAGTGTCCTTGCTAAACTAACAGGCAAAACTAAACAGAATTTCAGCAATGCATCAATAGGAGTTTTCTAACTGTGAAAAAGGGAGCTGGAAAAGTACTAGAAGTTGTAACTATGTATTAACAGCTACAAATACATAAAAACCAACAATCTCTAGGCATCACTTCCAGCTCAGGGGATTCTGTGGTTCTTTGAAATCTTTTTCCTGTTGTAGGCCTGCACTGTGGAACTTCTCTATCTGCTAGCATTAGTAATTTTGTTTGATCTGTGGTAGAACCTCCCTAAAGCTCTTCCACAAATGTAGAACCTAAGTGCCATCTACATTTACCCTGCACAAATAAGTGTGTTCACCGTGCCTTGTGGGACAGAGCCAAGCTTGATAGGAACTTCAGGAATAAAACTTTCCATTCCACAAATATTTTCAGTTGTTGATTATTCCTTTGAGGTCTTTTTCCAGTATTGGGGGGCTCATTTAGTGAGCCTGAGACAACTGTCCTGTTGCCTGCAATCTCTTGATATTTGGTGCTGCTGGCAGACTGGTAAAGTGTTACAATATACTAGCTAGGGTCATTTTGGTAAAATTCTGTAGTGGCAATTCAGTCTTGAAACAAAGGTGCAGAAATCAAGGAGGGCAGTAGTGATGTGTCATTGTGTTCTGTACTGCAGGGTCTGTTTGGTGTTCCAGAACTGAGCTGTCCAGAAGGATTTCAAGAAGCACAGCACAAAGCATTGCAAGAATCGGAACAGCTTGTCCAAAAGGCGTGTTCAACACCACCTGGGCCAGAGACTGTGATGATCTTTGATGAGCTTTCAGATAGCCTGTGCAGAGTAGCAGACTTGGTACATTACCTTTTTTATTTTTACATAAATTCTTTTAAACGGGCTGAGCTTGCATCATGTTCCATTTTACGATTTTCTGCACTGTGGTAAATAGCAGATCAGCTCCATGAAGTTTTGTGTTAAGACAGAAAATTAAATTCATTGAAAGTGAATTACAAAGGCTTTTACCAAAGCTAAATAGCTAAATACAAATCCTGTTAAACTGTCCAGTTATTTTTAAGACAGATGCAAAAATTGTATAGAAGCTACAACAAGAAAAACAACAGTGAAATCATACTTGTGTTTCTGTTGCATTATTAATACATAAGCCCTCCAGCATTGCTTTATTGTGGAAAAGAGAGTTTTGATTTCAGAGGTACAGCTGTAGTGGCAATGCACATGTTTTAAATTATGATCATTCAGAGGTGAAGGTCCATAAAGAGCTTTCAGAGTAAAGGCAGCAGATGAAAATCAACATTATCACTTTTTTATTAACAGAAGAAAAAGGCAGCAATTTCTTAGATCGTAGTTTTTGTGGTCCACAGATTTAGAGTACTTGGTCTGATATTCTGCATCACAAAATTTTAATACAGCATTTCATATTCCTCTCTGGAAGTTTGCCCAAAGTATATCTTTTATCAAAGCATCATTCTTTGCTGGAAGGAAGTAGAACCAACCTTCATACTGAAATCAGTTCTTAGTGAATAGGTTTTTTCAGGTCACTTGGGTTTTCACATTTGAATGTCTCTGTGTGTTTTCAGTTCTCCTATCTTATTCTTTTGTAGAATTAACACATCTTTTGTGCTGGGCACTTTTTCCTTCTGAAAGTACTTATAAGCTGTGTCAAGTCACTAGTTCTTATGTTTTGTATAGACTATGTCTAATTCTGTTTAATCAATCAATCAATACCTAAGTAAAACATTAGTGTCAGAATTCAATGGCCATAGTTTTGTATCAGACTGCTGAGTTAAAATTATCTCCTTTGTACTATATTCAGGCTTTTTATGTTCACACATGCACAGCCTGCAGAACTGTTTGAAAGTTATTTGGTGATCATTATCTGTTGTTAAGAATTTTGATATCTTTCATTCAGCACCTTTTCTGTCAGTATTATACAGGATTTTAAAAAGGAATTCTTAGGAATGCTAAAAATTTTAAGTATGTAACATTTCTAAGGCTGCCTTTTCAATCAAACTGCAATAATATTTTATACTGTCAGCTTGTTGCATGTACTTTCTGTGAAATTGTGCTTAATGTCTTCAGTATATTCCTAGACTTTAAATACATTCTTAATATTTTAAGTCTGTCATGTCAATGCTAAAACCACTCTGAATTCATGTCAGCAGTCCTGGAAGCCCCTAGCTCCCCAGCCATTTTTAGCATCCTTCTAGCCTTATGAGCCAGCCCCCTGAAATATTTTGAGATTTACAAAAAATCAGTATTTTTTCTTATTAGGAAGTATGCACATTTGGTGGTGTACTTTCTTCTTAACTAGAAAATTAAGTTTTAAAAATCTTTTAAAATAACATTTAAATATGTTGGAGTAGCTCTGTGTTGTATGGACTCTTAAGACACACACTACTTAAAATGTTTTAAGAAGTGTATGAATGAATGATGTTTATTGGAAAGAAACAGGCACTGTGTAGTTTAATAATTGTCAGCAAAGTTTCCCAACCAGCTTTATGTTTTAGACAAGAAAAGGCAAATTCTCCTAAGTGATTGCATAGAACTGTAGAAATAAATATTAATATAAATAGAACTACTTGAATGCAATTTATTTATAAGCCAGGATTTTTTTTTATTTGTGTTTTTGCTTCACTGTTTTCTTCTTCTGCTGCATCAGGCTGATTTTGTAAAAGTTGCCCACCCTGACTTTGCATTCAGAGAGGCTGCTGAAGAAGCTTGCAGAAACATTGGTACTGTGGTAGAGAAGTATGTTTTCTTCTTTTTTCTTTGTTTTTGTTGTTTTTGTTTTTTTTTTCTATTTCCATACACAGCTTTAAAAATTACTGTATGATCATCTATGAAAACAGCAATCAGAAAATACTTATGCTTGGGAACAAAGCTTCAGTCTTCTGTTACAGATATTTAAGGGTTTAGTTTTGTTACAGTATTTCCTGAAAGGTTTTTCTATTTTAGTTGCAGTTTATGGCTTCATGTCACTGAGGCCCATCAAAGGCTCAAGTAACATTTTTCTAGGACTTGTGACAATTCTCTAGTGGTTGCAAAGTTTATGTACAAAATACTTGAAGGTGGATTTCTAAGGACTTTGATTAACACACCATGTATAACAATATGATTTTAATATCTGAATGCCACTTCAGATACAAAAGTTGTAGAAAGAAAAAATTATTCACATATTATCTTGAGAGGCTCATAAACTGTTGTGTGCATGTGTTTTGTTGCCCACTGTATCCCACCTGGGAGTGCAGGATAAATCTGATGGACACAGTGCTGTCTGCATGGGGACAGTGCTTGATGTGTGGAAATGTTCTGGGGATAGTAAGCTCTTAGTTTGTCTCAGTGGCAGTCAGCAGCACATTTATCTGATGGCAAATTTGAGCACAGGTTTTCCTTTAATTAAGTGTTTTCAAAGTAAGGATTAGAAAACCATTCTCCCACCTTTATGCTCTCACCGTGTTTATCTTTGTTCATAAAAAAATAAGCAGTGTTAGACTTGTTCATATTGCCACAAAATACAGTCCAGAAGTATTTTTCTGTCCGATGCACAAGACACCTGTTTCCATGCTGGTTTGTCCACACATGCTCTGTATAGAAATTTTCTACTTTTTAACTGTGATTGTGAATCAGAAAGCATTTTAAAAATACTGTCTTTGGCTTTTAATGTTAGTTTGTCATTTTAATGTCATCATTTTTAAATACTGCCTTTGAATGAGTAATACCAAGAAGCTGAAATACTAGTCTGTTGCTAACACATGATTCTTTTACTCTGTATCTTTTCAGATTAAATACAGATGTTGAACTGTGTCAGAGTCTGAGACGTCTGCTAGCTGATGAAACAGTAATGAGTACCTTAGATCCAGAAACCAGGTACTTATTAATGCATATAGATCTTTATAGATTGTAAATAGACTCTTGTAGATTTAGATTCTTAGATGGTATATATTGTTCCTTATTGTACTTATATTTTGTGTTTTCTTAAATTAATAAATGCAGTTTTGGAAAACATGCTACATCTCCATTATTAATTTATTAGTCACTACCAAATTACCTGCACAGGAGTTAGGAAGTTTGTAGTTGTATAATCTTGGAGAATGTGTGTGACTGTAGAGCACGAGATACATTTATACTGAATGACTGAGATCTTGCAGGAACAAAAAAATGCAAACTTAAGATTTCCATCAATAATACTCTTTTGATTAAAACTATAATGTGATAAAACTATACTGTGATGTATATATCAATATTTTTAGGAATAAAATTAGGGAACCTTCTATAACTTGATTTCACTTTATGGAAGTTTATTTATATTTTTCAAAATAAGTTTAGCAGTGTATTTATTGAAAGCTTACTTTATGATTGCTGTAATAGGTTTTATTAGCTGTTTGTGCAGTTACAGTTTTGAATTATTTATTCACTGACATGGTTAGACAAGCTTAATGCACAAGTTATTTCCTCCTTCTTTCACCATGATCAAGGATGTTAGGTTTGGAAAGGTATTTTTCTGATGTTAAGATAAATTAAGTGTGAAAGGAAATTAAAATGGTAATTTGTACAAATTGGTTGAACATCTAAATTAAGGTACTGGAATCATTTTGAAGGATATTTTCAAAGCAGATGACTAAACTAAGAACAAAGGACAAATTGTTTCTCACTGAGTAAATTGTTAAGGACCTAAAACATAGGAAATATTTGTCTCTAATAAAAAGATTCATATAACTGTGGCATTATTCTCTGTGAAAGACATGAAGCATAAATAACTACTAAAGACAAAATCTGTTAAGAAATGATGCTTACTATGAAATGAGGCTGTTTTAACAGGGGTTTACTGTATTTTTAGGCGAGTGGCAGAACTTTTTATGTTTGATTTTGAGATCAGTGGCATTCATTTGGATGAAGAAAAGGTAATTTCTGGCTACAATGTATGAACAGAAATTTGTCTGTCTACAAAGACCAGATAATGAAACACGTGGGATGTGAAATCACGTAATTCTGGGTCACTTTGTCCTGTGTGGAGCTTTGTTGCCTTAGAAGTGATTAATTTTGTCTATTTTAAATCATTTCTAAAGGAAGTTTTTACATAGTTGGTTGTTCTTCCTAGTTTGGTCCTCATCATTCCTTTCAGTTCTGAGGAGTTACAAGCAAGTCCTGGGATCCTGTTTTCTTTCTTTGGTGTCTACATCAGATATTTAAGATGGCTGCTCAGCTGTCAGAACAACATATTTACAGAGAGGGAAAAGCAGCACTCCATGCACCTTGTTGATAGATTAATTAAGTGTGTTAGAAGGGATCAGGAGTGTGTCCAAGCACTCCTGGGGTGCTCACATAACCAGAAGTTGTAAATCTTGTTCAAAATTGAATATCTGAGCATGGCCTGATTACCTGTCTTGAAGCTATTACATAGTTTTGCAGTAGTTAGTGATGGATATTCCAAACCTAGCAGATTACACCATGCTCTGTGATATGGATGCTCTATCTGTTCATAGTTCCTGTCACTGTATAAAGTTAATTTCTTTTTTATTTGGGTCATCCCCTCCAAAAAGATCTGTACAAAAGCTTTTCTACCAGACTGATGCTATAGAGTTACTTTGAAGATCATGGTTTTAATGGTGTTCTGTGACCTAGAAAATGATTCTAGAATATATTTTTGCAATTTCTTTGTCCAAAGAACAACCCTGAAACTTCAGCTCTTGGGTTTATGTCTGATTTGACTATTGGTTTTATGGTGCTTCATCTCCTTTCAGTTACAATTTCATTTATTTTTGCATGTTTTTCTCTTCCTCCTCTGCCTATCCCACTTTTCTTGCTTGCTGCTCAGTGTTTATTTTCAATTCCCATTTAAGACTTTAGAAATCCTTCCCTGTTGTAAGTTGAAGTTTACTTCTGCTACAAAGAATTTCTGCCTCTTAAAATAAAACTCAAAGATAAATTTTAGAGATAAAGGGTGGGAATGGGAGGACAGAGATCACATTGCCATTCTTTGGACTCTAAAAGTTATGTTGTATGTGTACCCTCAGCCCTCAGCCTTTGTTTTTTTTAGCTATGAACCCAATAAAGACCGTACTCTACTAATGTGAGCAAGTTCACTGAAGCAAATCTTGCATGATTAAATGTATGAAATACTGTAATGATGGTGATAAAACTCTAAACCACAAACTCCTAAGAGAAGGGTTGAAATACTGTAAATAGTTTACAGTCTCCAGAAAACAGCACAATACAAACAGGAAGAAGACAACTTAATTCTATATGTGTTTTAGGGTATCTCTCTCAAAGACACTTCTTTTTTTTATTCAATGTTTTACATAGCAATCAGTTACAAGCTAGCAAAGCTTATGTAAATTCTACTTGAACTCCATTGTACGTTTTCTTACTGCAGAAACAGGGGCATTTTCTTTGAAATTTCAATGCTTTGTGAGAATCTGATCTTGTTGACTTGCCCTGCATTATGTCTTTGTTGATTCTGTAGGTATAATCTTAAGTGTTGTATTTTATGCTTCATTTTTGAAAGAGCCCTCTAAGGTTTAAAAACTTTGAGTCCTTCTTGTACTGTGTCTGAAGATATTATTTTCTGCTTTATTTTTCTTACAGCGTAAAAAGGCAGTCGACCTCAACGTCAGAATATTGGATTTATGTAATGAATTTCTGATAGGAACTCACATTCCCAACAAGATTGACAAACATGTTTTGCCAGAACATATTCGGTATAATTTTACAGCTGAAGGCAATTACTTACGAGTTGCTGGTCTACATGCTGATTGTCCTGATGATCTGGTTTGTATTCCCTCACTTTGCTTTAGCATCCTTTATGCCAGAGGTGCATATCAGTTATTTGATGTGTTAGTGAGGCAAATGCACTGTTATTACTAACAAGGAAAAACTTTTGTAGGATGTAATGATCAATGGCATATTTGATAGTAGCAGGTATGAAATAATGGCTGTGCAGATCCTGAAAGGCTGGAGGAGGAAGAGGGGCAGAATACAGTCTGTATTTTAGGCAAGCACACTTCAGTTTATTCAGAGGTAGAATCCCATAAAATGCTGTTCTGAAGGGTAAAGGAGCTCAAGAGAGCAGGTAGTTCTCTAGAGGCATCGTTCTCCAAGCATGTGAGAGTATTGAGATACTCAGTATTAGTGCATCCTGATCCTTAGAAGGCCAAGCAAATGTATCAGGAACCAGGCTTGGCAAGAAGATAACTCTTAACAAAGCTTCATCTCCAAAAGATAGCATACATGGAGTGGAAGCAGGTGCAAGATCCAGGGGAGGAATGTAGAAACATTGCCTGTATGTGTAGGATGATGTAGGGAAGTCAAAGCTCAGCTGCAGCAGTGACTTGGAAGGGACATCAAAAACAACGAGACAGTTACTGCTGTATTGGTTCTAAAAGCCTGAGCAAGGAAAACATGGACTCAGTGCTGGGTAAGGCGGGTGACAGTGGCAGCAGACAAGTAAGGCTGAGATGCTCATCACTTTCTTTTGCCTCAATGTTCATCTGTGATTTTAGTCCAAGGTAGGAGATTACAGGCTGGATTGGTGGAAAACCAGAGAGGTGAAAAAACTAATTTCATGATCACACTCAGAGAGTAGTGGTTGACATGCACCCTACAGGAAGATTGGTAGTGGAGGAACTCTTGCAGGATTCTGTTCTGGGTTCCCTCATTAACACATTTATCAGTGATGTAGAGGAAGTGACAAGAGGGCTTGTCTACCAGATTTGCAGGAAAGAGCAAATAGGGAGGAACAATCAATACACTTGAAGGTCAAGGCTGATATTCAGAGTAGCCTAAATGCTGGGATAATGGTTCAGTGGCAGTCTTGCATAATTCCAAAAGAATAA
Organism: Pseudopodoces humilis; assembly: GCF_049639895.1. NCBI lineage: Eukaryota > Metazoa > Chordata > Aves > Passeriformes > Paridae > Pseudopodoces > Pseudopodoces humilis. Next base: position 70,018,588 of record NC_142201.1, read on the forward strand.
GAGAAAAATCATACACCTGGAAGTGGACAATTCCTGGTTTAGGGCAGGCTTGGACTGCCTGGGTGGCAGAGTCCCACAGTGTTGGTGAGCAGAAAACTGGGCATGAGCCAGCAGCGACCTTGGCAGCAAAGGGACCAACAGCATCTGGACTTCTCGGAGACCGAGGGAAGAGATTAGACCCCCACTCTTCAGGAGTGTCTTCATCAGAGGCCACCAAGATGGGCAGTAACAGGAATGCTTGCACTGTGAGGAAGGGCAGAGGGATTTGGGCTTGTTCACCCTGTAGCAGAGAGGGTCTGGGGGGGTCCTGACAGCCTGCCAGTACCTACAAGGATGACATGGAGAAAATAGAGCCATGCTCTTCAGCGTGGTGCATGTTAGGAGAACAAGTATCAAAAGTCACAGGTTGAGATGAGAAGTGCCAGCTGGAGAAGCTTTTCCTGCTCACAATACCCAAGCAGTGAAATAGTGAGGTCATGCTGTCTCTCCCATATATGCAGGGTTTCAGGACCAGACTGGAAAAAGCTTTGTGTGACTTGGTCTTAGCTCATAGCTGTCTCCGCTTTGTGCAGGAGGTTGAATTAGAGACCTCATGAAGTTCCATCCAACCTGAATTATTCTGAAAAAAAATCCTACTTTAGTTAATGTTGTTTTTCTAAAAATTAATTTAGAGTTATAAATGTAAAATTAATTTAGACTCATTGAAATGTGGCAGTGGCTCCCTAGACTTTTAGATACAATTCTAGGATCAGGAGCATATTAAAACATTCCAGTTTTCTTCCTTCACTTATACTATGTAGAGAGAAGCTTAGTCCAGATGTAGGCAAGTATAAGTTGTTGCTGGATTTCTTGAGTTTATTCCATATGTAGAAAATAAAATTATTTGTGATTGGTTTGTGGAACATAAAAGCATTTTATCAAATTTTATGAGTCTCCAGGTAGTTTTATTTTCAGTCATGAAAAGACCCAAACTATCTAAAAACATGAGAAAGGGAGAAAGTTTGTGGGCAGATGGGCAGACTAACAGTTTCCTACTACAAAAGAAATAAGGCTTTTCTCTTCCTCTCTTTACTCTCCCCTGACCCCATCTCTTTTTCTTTTCAGATCCTTCCATAAGCAAACTTAACTGATATGCAGAGAACAATTTGGGTTTATTTTCAGAAGTTATAATGAGTTAAGACAGCCCACAGAGTGGTCTGAAAAGCACAGATGTTGGCATAAAGAGGGAGTTGATGAGAAACTGTTGACAGGAGTAGAGAGCAGGACCCTTTTTGGCAGTCTTGATTTCTTAGGCTGTCTCACTGCATTTCCTCATTCCAGTTTTAATGGATAAGAGAGCTGTAATTGTCAAGCAGTTGTAATTACTATTGTTAAAAGGCTTTAGGCCTTTTCCCAACAGTATCAGTGAAATAGGGCTGTTGTGCCAGATCTTCAGTTACATCACTTGTTACAGTTAAAAATTGCTCCGTAGCAATGTAACTTGCTTTTTTTTTTTTTTTTTTCCTTGTATTAGGTGCGAGAAGCTGCTTACAAGATTTTCCTCCACTCAAACACTCAGCAGTTGGCTCGATTGGAGGAATTGCTTGTGAGCCGAAACAGCCTGGCACAGTTGGTTGGCTACGACACCTTTGCTCATAGGGCTCTTCAGGGAACAATGGCCAAAAATCCAGGTATAAGGCATATATGGAAGGACGTGTTGAGATTTGTAACGTGTGAGGTTAAAGGTTGTTAGTTTCTTTAGCTAAGTTTACACATACTTCTTCCAGTGAAGTGTTTTATTGCAGTTACATTTTGCTCTATGCCGTACTCAGTGCTCACTGTAAATAACAGTACGCACTGAGGAGGATCTGGTGTTTTGGTTCAGAATTGATGATCACCCCTTAGATTATGAAGGTGTCATTATCTCAGCATGTAACAAAGTAAATGTAGTACTAAATTATCTTGAAATCATGTCAATGGAGTAATTTATTAAAAATCTAAAGGAATTTTTGTTTGGAATATTCTCACGTAAATTTAACATCCTTTAGGGAAAAATAATTTTAATATTTTTGCCTTCCATCTAGAAACAGTAAGACAATTTCTGGAGAAACTTTCTGAGCAGTTGTCTAAAAGGTATGTCTTTTCCACTAAGTGTTTTTTTAACCATACTCTTTATTTCAAGAGTAGAGGGACTTGTGCACTAATAAATTAGTCAGTGCTGCTATTATGTACTCTAATGAAACAAAAACTGAGACTTCCCCAAAATTTTGAGAGAAGGCTATTTGCTTAGAATAAACTCTGTGTCTGTGATCAGAGAACACCCAGGACTGAATGTAAGAAATGCAGTGAACAGCAAACAAGAAGACCAAGTTGAAGTGCAGAACACCTCTCCTGGTCTTCATGCCATATACACAACTCCATATATTTTGCATCTCTAAACAAATTTCCCTGTTTGTCCCTCTTGCCACCCTGAGCTCCACACAGCACAGAACAGTCTCATCAGTGGGTATAAATGAGGTGTGTTGTAAGAATGGCAATGTTTTGGAGCTGTTCAACTGAAAGAAGAGGGACTTAATTTTAAAGTACTTGAATGGCAGAAGCAGAGTGAAAGGGTTTTTCTACTCTTATATGAGGGCTTGCCATTTTGTATAGTCATTTTAAATAGTACTATAAATCTCTGATGATGGACATTTTATTAGGACGGAATATTATCATGTACTGTATTTCACTGCTCAAAAATCTTCCATTAACATTTTCCTCATAAAAATATTTTTCAGAACTCAAAAAGACTTTGAAATGATGACAAAGATGAAAATGAAGCTCAACCCCCACAATTCAGTAAGTTACATTTCCATATGTGATTGTTTTGTTTCTTTAAAAAAAATATCGTATAAGGTACATGTTCTACAATTACTTCTACTTTACTGTACAAGATGTAGTAGAATTAGAAACATTCTCTCTTCTGGCTTCAAATGCTTTCTGACTACTGAGTTGCTGTATTAAAACCAAGTATTGAGAGAGCTGTTGGTTTATACAAAGTGATACTGAGATAACCAGAACATAAAGCAGTGAAAGGGGGTATCACTTTGCTTTGAACTAATTGACTCATTTGAGAAATAAAGGCTGTACTTTAGGTTAGATTCAAGTCCAGTTTATATACTACACTGAATGTATCTTAATGCTGTACATATCTAGGTTTATCTTTTTATTTGAACTGAGTGTATTTCTTGAAATCTGATATGAAGTCCTATCATATAGTTGAATGAGAAGACTGATCTTCAAGAAGTGTTAAAAAAGTTTTCAGGTTATGGTATATGATGCTGTTTTTTGTTTGAGCCCTAACTGTTTCCCATTATGTTTTAAAATTCTGTGACTTGCTGAAACTGCAAAAATACTCAAGTGAAGCAAAACTTTTACTTTGGGTTCACTTGTTGTCCATTATCGTAATTATAAGCTGGAATTCTCTTTCAGATGCTGATGCCATGGGATCACCCCTACTACAGTGGAGTCCTTCGTGCTGAGAGGTAAGCTCCTTATGTTCCTGATTGTAATGTAAATGAGTGTCCTTGCAATAAAGACAAAGAAAGTACTCAATATAAACAGGATTTCTTTCTTTGAAGATATACCTCAATATGAAAAAATAAATATTATCTAGTGGGAGAGTAATATTTTGTTAAATTTTTTAGTTACTTCTGGAATGCCTGTGTGGTATTCCATGGCCCTTGTGTTGTTGTGCAGGGAAGTATTGGCCCTCTTTGAAGATAAAGAGGATGAAGCAGTCTCAGAACAGATAGAAGATCTTTATTTTGCTTTTAGTTCTTAGCTGGGCTGTAGTATTGTTTAAAAATAAATTTTGAACACTGATTACAATTCAACTCCTCTTAAAATTTTAACTTCATTGTGCTTCTTACCGAATGTACAACTTTATCCTCTTCTGCGTACTTGAAATAGCAACTTGTTCAGTAAATCTTTGCTGCTTATGAATAGAATCATTCTTATCTCTCTTGCAAAGACTGGCAAATAAATCCTTAACACAGATTTAAATAGTGCACAGGGCCTTTGCACATGAGATGTCAGCTCTGAAAGATGTAAGCCCTGTATGTTGCCTTTATTAGATCAGCAGCAGTGACCTTTTAAGTTCCTGTTGGAAAAGATAATTGAAAATTATTCTGCTCTCACAAGGGGGTTAGAAAATAAATCCTCCTTCACTGCAAATCTTCAGTTTTTTGATTTTTAAACAAAGAGACTGGATGTATCTGATTAAAATAGTAGTTTTCTCTGGATCAGAAAGCTGTGACAATATAGACATGGTATGGAAGGATTGTCAGCAGCTGGCCTGGTTGTTTTCAGAACTGGTGTGTGCCATAAGAGTTAGAGCATTAGGTGTAGAAGGCAGTGTGTTTGTTACTTCTCCTGGAGGAGTGTCTTCTGATGCTGATTGTCCTTAGTCTTACTGTCCTTCTTAGATCTCCTCATGAAGCTAACCATCTCATAATTGAGTTGCTGATGATCACAAGTAGATCATTCTGCTCTTTTTGGCATTAGAAAGAAAAATGTTTCCTTTCCTTGGAGGCCTTTGTAAGAGACCCAATTAAGTTACTTTAAGAATTGCATGGTGGCTTTGTGAAGGGAGAGCTGCAGATAAGAGACATAGGCATTGGAAGTGTATCTTTGCTATTTTTTTTGTATCCAGGCACCGAGTCTGGAAGTTGGATAAGTGTGAAGTCTCCTGAATCTATGTAGGGCCTCCTTGATTACAATGCAGGGTTGGGGCCCAATGTTTTTCTCCCTCCAGCTTGGGCAGGACTATTTGTTTCTGGCAGGTATACAAGAACCTACAAGACCAGGAAAAAAATAGTAGTTTCCTTTCTATTGTGTGCAGAGCTGCTTTGCTTTAACACAGTAGTGTAGATTTTTCACAGTCCTGTTATCTGGATGGTTGTATGTCTCTGGAAAAAGTGTTTGATCTAACTGACTGAACAAGGCTTTACATCTATTCTGCTCATATTGTTGGTGTTTCACAGGGTAGTGGATAGTCAGCTCTGTAAAGTAAAACTCACTTTTCCCCTGCATAGTGTCAAGGACTGTGCTTTATGAAACTAGACAGGAGTCAGAGTATTCATACAGCAACCTGAGGATGGGAATATACCTTGTCATGTCTGTGCCCTAAATGCCCTGTTACCTAAATAGAATCTCCTATCCTTTATCTTGTATTTGTTCTTACCTTGTTTGACCACATCCCTTCTTGAATACCCTGTGGATGCTATGGTATGCTCAGTTCAGCACTTTTGTAACTGGAAGATGAGAGCTGTATCTGTCACACAAACCTTCATGCTTGGCTGGAGTTTGACTTTTGGCTATTTGTTGTTACTCTTGTCCTAACTGAGCCAATTATCTTGTAGTATTAAGTTATTCATCTAAGGAAAAGTGATGTTGTTTTCCCTGGTTGGTTGGTAGGTTTTTTCCCATGAGAAAGTGATTGAATGTTTTTTTTTTTTTTTAAATATTGTTTTTATTTTTTATTTTTTAATTTCTAAGCTCAATAAATAACTTTACTTCTATTTTATTTTGCATTTTTTCAACTTGGAATCACAAAATATGTTTTCAAACAAGATGCACTTAACTGTCATGCATTTCTCTTGTTCTTTGTTTAGTCTATTATGTTTTTTATTTTTGTTCTTTGAGGATTTCTTTCTTTAGGAAGAAATTTACTTTTAGCTTTGGGTCTTTAACAGAAATGCCATGGTTGTATTTGTAGTAGTGCTGCACAGAGCATGGCTTAAGTATTTGTCTCTCATGTTTTGGGGCTTTGTGGTAGTTTGTGTGGTGGATTTTTGTATTAGGAATTTCTCTTTTCTTCTGCTTAGTAAAACATTTTTATTGAAATGGAAGCAAATGTATGCTTTTGGGTATTCCTTTCGGACTACGTTTGTCACCGTGGCTCCAGCTGAAGTACAGACCCACAGTTTCCTAGGTATTATCAGGTACATAAGAAGCAGATTACAAATGTAGGTATAAAGGAAGAGAATACGGGGATTTAGTTCTTGATTAAGTAACTCAGCACTAGGGGGTGCAAGAAATACTAGATGGGACAGTGTGTCTGCTGGAAAATGTTACTGTGTCTTAGTTTGACCTATTCAACCATTCCGCTTTAGTCCTCCAGATTTTGACCAGCTGCATCTCAAATAACACTGAAACTCATGACATACTTTCAATGTGTCTGTTTTATATTTGCAGCATGTTGTGTATTTTAACTGTATTTATATTTATCTTCTAAGTATACATTTAGTCTTTACTGTAACAGGATTAAGGAAACAAATCCTTCACTAGTTTTGAGAGGTAGATATTTACTTCTGAAGGATGCAGGATGCCCTCACGCGTTTGAGCTGTAGAGTTTTGATGCTATTTGCTGTCGCACTGAGTTGTTTTTTGTCGTTGCTCTCCACGGCATTACCGACCGTCGCTGCTGTTCTGCCACTTGAACAGCAGGGGACGCTGCAGACTCAAACCACACAGTTGCGGTTTTCTGTCTAAACCCGGCCGCAACAATTTTGTTTCTGTCAGCTTTCACCAAGTCTTTTCCCTGGAAACTTGATCCTACTTCAAAAGTGTAAGCCTCCCATTGATGGGAACAGGATATTTTACTTTTTTTTTTTTTTTTTCCCCAGACTATGTTAAGTAGCCTCTCTGGCTTTAAAGCTACAGTTAAGACAGTGTAATGTTTTTGTAGCTATAGTTTTAAGAGGCAGGGAAAATACATACCGGTATAAATGTACTTTTAAGAGAAACAGGAGACAAAAGTCTGAAAATCATGGTAGTAGTACCTTAAAAGAAGATAGAGTAATTAGGAGAACCTCAAGAATTTTGGCAGGCTAAGGGTAATAAACCAGTGAGTGCTAGAACATGCTTCAGCATCTAACAAGAAAATGTCTAATATGTATATTATAAAAATAATAGCGTTGCATTTTAGTGCAGACAAGTACCCAAGTATTAATTAAATTGTGTTACTTCTCAGTAAGTGCAGCTGTAATTTGCAAGTCCCTGATCTTGCAAAGATGTGGTAGTCCTGCTGACTTCTTCTGGGTCAGAGGAAAAAACACAACAGAAAATCGCCCCAAAATGCTGTGAGAGACTTTTTGAAGTCAGCCTTGAAGGTTGGATTGGCTGTGCTTAGTCATGTCTGACAGAGGTCCAGAACTGTTCTGCACAAAAAATGTTCAGAACCATCAGCAGTGAGCTTTGTGTATTTGATATTGACTCCTGTTTCCTTAACCTGTGGTTCTTGCCAGGCTGGGTTGACTTCACTGGCTATAATTTGCTGTGGAATTTTGCCAAAATGTCCCAGATTTTATTCACCTTGAAGCTGGGATGTGCTTGCAGATTACTGACTCTGTGCTGGTCCCTTTCTTTGGGACTGCAAAGAGAGGAAGTAAGACCAGCCTTGAGGATGACAGATCAGTACAAAAATAAGTTAGTTTCCTGATGTTAGGAAAGAGAAGCCACCATGACAGGTGCAGGCATTTTGGATCTTGGGGTGCCATTTTAGCAGAAATTAGGATTAAATTACCTCCTTTCTTGTTGGGACTGTATGTAGGTTACTGGCTTCTGGGGAGGGTGGGCACCACTTCTGGGTTTTTCAGAGGAGCAGGTTCAGTACCAAGGTATGAAAATGGGACTGGTTGTTTCACAAGTTCCTAAAAGCTGCAACTAATAATGATGTTTGCAAGTTACTAGTAAAGAAACTTGTTTGTGGCTGCTTTTTGTAAATTTATTTTTTAGTTTCATGAAAGACTGTTCTGTCTCAGGAATGCCATGTGGAAATACAGCCCAGACCCTTTGCAGAACGTGTGAGAAAACTGTCACTCTGTTCAATTTGAAAGCTGAAGTGGAAAAGTAATGCGAAATGTAACCAGGAAGTCTTTTAACCAAAGTGCTCAGAGAGAAGGAGGACTTTCTGTAACAAACAATTTATAAGAAAGGGAAGGTAACCTTCTGTTAAATCAGCTAATGTAGGTTTAAGTGCCTTTAAACTCACCAGTCACTAAAGCTGGTGAATTAAGCTTTTTGGAGGGAAACCTGAAAGTTATTGAAAAGCATTGCTGTGAGGCAGAATTCAGCTTTCAAGAATTGCTTCTTTATTCAAAATAATGTGGAAGAACAAAGAAATTGTTGATTTGGAAACTAAGTCAAATATAAAAGTTGCATGCAGTGTTGATAAAAATATTCCAAATTACCCCTTGACCTCGTCCAAAATATTCTAGGAAGTACAATTAACAGAAGGTAAAAAGGAATGTGAAAAACAGGTGCTACTTTATGGTTGATGAGAGTACAAAGGCTTTCTATTATTACTATTATTGTTATTATTTTTAAGAAATCCAGAGTCTTCTATAAATCATGGTTAAGAGTCTCCCTTTAAGTAAATAATTAAATTTTATAGTCTGGCATGTAATGAAAATTGGAAGGGGTTTTCCTTGTCTTGATCTCTTCAAGTTAACCTGAGGGGTTCATCTCACTTTTTATCTTCACTAACAAGTTCTTTTCAAGTTTCTTTGAAAGTTTTGACAGGATCTGTTTTATTAGAGATAGTTAACTTTGTCTTCTATACTTTTGTGGATGTCAACAGGATAATATTTTTTCTCACAAAAAATCCCCAAAGAAGTCAGGATATATCAGGGACTACATTTAATAGCCACTTATAAGAATTTTTGCCTGGCAGCTAATTTGCAATTGTTAAGAGTCTGAATGCTTGTGTTCTGAAGAGCAGGGATCCTGATTCAAATATCCCTAATGTTCAATTTTATAAAAAGCATTCTTAATAGAATAGATGAAAGTCATGTTGCACAAAACAGTCTTAGCCTTGTTCCATAGATACAGCTTAAATGAAAGTGATTTTAGGAGTCTGCATTTTAGTTAGACTCTGAAGTCATACAAGCTTAGAAATAATTATTTATAATCGCATACTACATCTCTGTTTCTCACAGGGGCACAGCCTTTTTGTTTGAAGCCTACTGTTCTTGAAGAATAACCAAACCTCATTGTGTCAGTTAACTTCTTTTTATAATCTTTTTTTTTTTTAATTGGTTTAGCTATTTTGCTTCTATTAAAAATACTGCTGGGCTGTAAACTCTGAAAGTAAAGTGTCTGGATTTCTTAAATGTAGTTTATCCTTTAATAAAAAGCAGGAATTTACATAAAAGAAACTACAGCTTTATTTGATATTTCTACCTTTGTTAGGAGGGTACCGAGATTTCTCTTCATAAAGTTACTGGGCTCACATTTGGACATAGAGTATATAAGAAAATTTTCATTCTTTCTTGGGCTCTGTTATAAATACAAAGTCTTTGGTATTTGAAATCAGATGTTCATAGTGAATTATGTTACTGGAATATGCACAATGAATACAGAGCAATTCTATTATGTTCAAGTTTGTGTCTCAGTCTTTTACATTTTTTGATATGTAAGCATGAGAGTTATGCAGTTCTGCAGGAGAAACAAATAATTTAAGGTTCATTATTACAATAAAAGGGACCTCTTTGAGTCTTGATTTTTATCTTTCTTAAGTCAAAACAGCTTAACTGAAAGTTTGGCAGAGAGAAAAATATTCTTTTCCACTGTAGAGGAGTTCATGTATATATTTGTTGATGCTGTTACTGATTTATGTAAGGGTGAGTGTGTGTTGGTGTCCACATTTTTTACATAAATGTTACATTTCCTACATCAAAACTAAAAGCAACCTTTTTTAAAAATATTATTCATATCTAGGCATGTACAAAATCCTTGATTTCAGGAAGTCTTTTTCAGATTAATCATTGTGTTTTCTGATGGGTGTGTGTATGTCTGTAACAGATAGAAGTTTTGATATTTCCTTTTCCTGATCTTCCAGAATTAGATTCAGATCCTTTAAGTTTCATATAATGGCTTAAGAAAATTTATGTGGTCAAGTCCAAGGTTAGTTGGGAAAATCTTTTTGTAGCCGTGCAAATTGCAAATATCAAAAACCTGTGTTTTTTTTACCTGAGATACAGTAAAAGAAATGTTACATGGTATGAAATCTTTTTGACTGGAGTATGTAGTTCTCTGCAAAGTTAACATCATCTGAGATCCATCTCTTTTGCCTGCATTTTCAAAGGCATATTCCCATAGAAAATGCAGTGCTCCTCATCTTTTTGGTATTCAACTATACAACATGCAATCAGGAAAGCCCAAGTTCCAGAAAGAAGCAAAAGGTCATAGCTGAGCTCTAGACTTGTGCTAGTTACCTCTAACTGATACCTTATCAAGCTTGAAAGTGTTATAATATTTGTGTTTGCCCTTCTCTTGTGACATAGGCATCCAAAGGCCCAGAACTCAGATTTTAAGCAAAAGTGTATCCAGACAGTGTGTTCAGTTCTTGCCCTGGCTTGCTTAGCTGCCCTGAATTATTTTTGTTCCTTAGGAAGTGCTGTAACCACGTTTCCACGTGTTTGCTGGCTTTGGAGACAGCAGTACGTTTTGCTGGTGATGTTACTCTGCTATGTGCATCATTCTCCCTGCTGCAGAGTCTGTCAGCTCTTCTGGGGCTGCAGATTACAACACACAAGAATACCTATCTTCCAGCTCTTTTTTGTGGTAGTTACTGTCACTAGATGCTGTCTGTCTCCAGAACATTAACCTTTCTTCCTAGCAGCAGTAACCCTTAGCAGAAATTTTACTGGTAGCAGGGTGTCTGTTACTGTAGTTCAGCATGGGTCATGATAATTTCCTTTGTGATTCCTTTTCCCAAAAATACTTGAGTGCACTTCCTGTAGGAGATAAAATCATAACTTGTCTGAATAAATGTGGAGGCAGCTTGCCAAAGAGTGTGCTCATAATAAAGCAGCTGCTTCTTGCAGTTTTATTTCAATTTTTTACTGTTTGTTTTAAATAGAAGGCACAAAGCTGTACAACTATTCAAGCTCACAATTAATAGCAGCTTGAAAATTGTGTATAAAGTGATTCTTAGAATGGTTGCCACTTTAACATGTATAATAAAAATAATTATATGCACAGTAGGGTCACCAACATTTATTAACCTATAGATTATGAAGATTTCTGACTAGTGAGCATTTCAGGGGAAGGCTAAGCTATAGCACTTTGGAAAGACTACTCCTTTTTATATAGAGTCAGGCAGTATCAGCTAATTCATTAACTGAAGTTGTTGTCCTTTCATTATGTTGATTGAAAAGTAATGTGCAGTGGAATCCCAGAATCAGAAAATCATTAGGGTTGAAAGAGACCTCTGGAGATAATCTAGCCCAACCCCCTGCCAAGACAGGAATGCCTTGGTTTTGGTAGGGTTTTGTTGGAAGGCTTTAGTCTGCATTAACAAATACACTTGATTTCATGTTTGAAAAAAAGGGATCAAAGAAGCACCATACACCTGGGATAGAAGATGGGGTACTTTAAGTTTTCCCTTTAGCTTCAGGAGAAATTAATTTTACAGTCTTGGATCAGCCCTCAAAAAGGCTCTGCATCCTACACAGACAAGTTCTGTCTTTGTTACTGGGCAGTTTAAAATGCTAAAGGAGTGTATTGAGAGAAGTGTTAATCCTGAAGTTTTATGTGGTCGTTTAGAAAATTTGGCCCAGGTCAGAGTGTGTTTTGAAGATACAACTTGAGACCCTTTAACAGCATGAGAATTTTCATTCAAAGGACTGAGGGAAGAGAAGTTTGGATTGCTGTCACAATCACAGTCGCCATTGCTGCCAGGAGGTTGAGCTACCATGTTTTTAGATTGGCATGAATTTGAATGCCAAAATACTATGCCTGGGAAATATATTCCTGCAGTTCCACTAACGTGATGAAGCTGTCAGTAACTGAGATTGGGTAATCATTTGCTAGCTAACAGATGCTTTTTTTTTTGTCATCTGGAAACAATGAAGTTGCTAATGACTGCTACCATTTGAGTGTCTGAAATCAACCAAGAATCTTCAGCCAGGGAACATCTACTTTGTAAACACTTCCAAATGCTTTTCTACCCACACTCATATGCCACATTTAAATTTTAGAGATCTAGTAGAGATTGCAGCATTTCCTGTCTTGTTCATGGAGTATTTTTATTTTTTGTGGAAGTTTCAAATCTTTTCATTTCTTCCCTTTTCCCCATTGTCCTCTAATCTTGCCTAGTGTTACACCTTTTATTTTCCAGTGAGTAGCATTAAATTTGAAGGTAGATGTTCAGAAAAGAGTCAGTCATAAGCTTGCTCTTGCCACTGAAAAGCAAGATCATCTATCAGTAATAATTCCAGGAACTGAGGTTTTGGTTAGAGAACATCAGTTTCAGATGGCTGAGGTTTTGGCTAATTGCTGTTCTTAAGTAAGCCCAAAGAGAAAGTTTTCCTGGAATCAGTGCAAGTTTGGGGTTAGGTTTTCTTCAGTTATAGTTGGTTGTACTAAATTTGTGGAAGTAGAGTTCATGTGTGAGGTAGGACCAAATTCAAAACTTGGGAATTGAATCTGTGTTTTGGTGTCTGGAATGATTACTGCTTAGTGGGTATAGACTGGTATGTAGACAAAGGTTTTTGAAGATGCATTACACACTTATTGGAGGAGTGGCTTTTTTTTTTTTTTCAGTAGCCAGTACTCATTTTGAAATATTACTGGTTATTATCATCTGATTGTGATAATTGCACTATATTATGGGTTTTGACCCCTTTCTCCATAACTCCTAGGACATTGCACTGGCTAGCAAACAATAGATTCCAGATAACTCAAGGTATATAATATAATCTGCACTGGCTGCCAGGTGTGTCCAAAATTAATTTAAGTATTGGATCTGTGGCATTCTAAACACTAGTGGTATTTGAAGATTTTTTTCACTAACTTCAGCTTTGATCTTTTTTTGCACACTGGTGTAATAGGCAAGGCAGAAATGGACAATTGAGATCCAAACTAGAAGCATTTTTGTTTTGGCATTCTGCATTAAAAAATGTAGTTTCTCAAAACTTTTTTAGATTTTCCATTGGCAAGAACAACATTAACACACATCTTTCATTAAATGTGGGAGACAATGTTCTACCAGAAGGGACTGACATTAACTTTGTGTAGTTTCTATTAAAGTGGTTGTTTAGTCAGGACTTCATTGTACTCAAAATGTCAAGATTGTGACATCTTCAAATATTAGCCAGAGTAGGGGGCTAGTTTCTCTGGGGAGTCTGCCTTAAGGCATTATAGTCTGTTACTGCTATTTTTCAGCGTGGATGGGGTGGATAAGTATCATGCTTTTTTCAAAGGACAAAACTGTTACAGAGACTGATTTCCTGCCACCACCCCAACCCCTCACCCCACTTAGGACAGTGGCAGTATATTACAAAGTACTTATCAGAAAGCCTTCTTCACATCCTTTTCATCCTGGGGTAGGGTTATGGAGACATTGTGCACATTAAAGGAGTGCTGAGAATGAGGAAGAAGTAGGCATTGATCTTCTCCCTGCAATATATTAGTGTCAGCTATTCTATTCATGAAGAAATATCATTGTTTTCTCCTGCTAGTATGTATCCGTGTTCTTGACAGGAATGAAATTACATGAAACTTAGTTTCAGAGGTTGTATTTTCCCACCCCTCCAGCAAACACATTAATCCAATATTTCAAGCTAATGTTGTAATCCTTTGCAGTTAGTACGGAACATTGTCTTCCTCTGATAAAGCTGGAATCTATCTCATATTGCAGCTGTGTGCCCTTAGTCCTAGGTTCCATATGAGACCTTCACATAATAGGTGAGGTTGGAAGTTTGCTCCGGAGGTCATCTGGTCCAGCCCCCTGCTAAAGCAGGGTCCCCTAGAGCTGAGTGTCCAGAATCATGTCCGGGCAGCTCTTCAGTATCTCCAAGCTACAGCACTCCATAGACTCTAGGGGTAACCAGTGCCACTGCTGGCTAATCCTCACTGGGAAAAAAATGTTTCCTGATATTAAGATGCAACACCTCATGCGCCGTTCTGTGCCCATTGCATCTGATCCTGTTGCTGGGCAGCACTGAGAAGAGCCTGGCTCTGTCCTCTATGCACCCTCCCTTCAGGAATTTCTAATCCTTATTAAGATCCCTCTGAGCCTTCTCTTTCCCAGGCCAAACCAGCATGGCCATGTCTCTTTTTTCTGATGAGCCAAGCACTGGCCACAGCACTTCAACACTGGACACAGTGCTGAGTAGAGCAGAAGGATCATCTCCCTCAGCCTGCTGGCCATGCTGTTCCCAATGCACCCGGGATGCTGATCACCTTCTTTTTGGCAAGGGGCCCTCGCTGGCTCGTGTTTAACTTGGTGTCCACCAGGACCCTCAGGTCCCTGTCTGCAAAATTCCTTTCTTGCTGGGTCTGGGTGTCCTCCAGCACATATTGGTGCCTGGGGTTGTTCTCCCAAGGTGCAGGGGAGAACCTTTTGAACTTCTTGAAGTTCATTAATCCTGTAAGCCTGTAAAGGTCCCAGTGGCTGGAAGCAAGGCCCTCTGACAGATCAGCCACTCTTCCCAGTTTGGGTGACAGTTTGGTGTTACCTGCCAACAACTGGACAGGACTGGACCTGGTATTGACCTCTGGAGCACACTGCTGATCCTTGGCCTCCAAGCAGCCATTGATCACCTCCCTCTGGGCCCTGCCATTCAGCCAGTTTTCTGTCTGCTTATCCACCCCATGCACTGACAGCTCCTCTGCAAGGATCTTATGGGATCATTTGACACAGGAAGTGAAAAAGGACTCACTGAAGTCCAGGGAGGTGACGTGCACTTCTCTCCCCTTTTCTGCCAGGCTAATTATTTTATCATATAAGGTTATCAAGTTATTTAAGCATGACTCGCCTTTGGTGAATCTGTGCTGAGTACTCCTGGTGACTTTCTTGTCTTTCATGTATTTGGAAATGGTTTCCAGGGTTAGCTGGTCCATCAAAAAATTCTGCTCTTTAGAAAATTTTGAGCAGTCTCTACACATCTTTTGATTTTTCTTATTTCTTGTGTAAAAGTTATCTAATTTCAAGTAATGTTTTCAAGGATACTGTTTTTTAATTTAATATTATTTTCATGTTCTCTTATCCTGCAGCTGAACTCACTCTTGGGAGTTACATGTTTTAATTTCCTGCAGGTGTGAAAATCTGATGTTTTGTTATGAATGTGAGCTGTTGGTAGTGTTAAATTTTGATTGACTGAAGTGTGTGCTTCTAGTACTGTATCATATGGGTTCTTTATTGAAATACCTCTTATGCTTGTCTCTCTTCTCCCACTGGGCAGGGAGGAAATGGCACAGGAACCCTGAATGATGCTGGATGTGTGGGGGGAGGAGGGTGTGCAGGCTTTGCATGTAAGCATAGCTTTGGCAGCACTGATTAAAATGCACTCAGCAAAAAAGCCCTGCAGAGAGCCCTTGTGCAATGAAACCACTTGAGCTTGTCTGTGTTGTGTATTGAGACAGTAGTTTTGTAGCCAGATATTAGTTGAAGAAGCAATTCTTAGAATTGCAAATGGAAAACTCAGCGTACTGTTCATAGTGGCATATAGGATGATAGTACGAGATTTTAAAGTGATATGACGAAAACCAGTTCTAAACTAATGGAGGTTGTTATGATTTTCTGCCAGAAGAAGGGTTGTTTTAACAGGTCTTGTCTGTATGTAGGGAGAGCTTCAGAGCAGAATCAGGACATCTGAAGAACTTAGTGGTGTGTTTCAGTTTTCATGGTAGCTGTCTGGGCAGAAGGTGATCACTGGGTGATTCTATAAATATGTGGAGAGATCTGAGATTTACCTCCTAAAGCTTTCCAAAAAGTGCCACTGTTGAAAGCATTGCAATTCTTAGGAATTACTGACTTTAAAATTCTTAGGATATTCAACACATACCCTGTAATTCTGTACTTTGAGGTGGAAGGGGGAGCTTTGCAGGTCAATCAGTATCCTTTGTACTCCAAATTTCTGTGGCTTACATGAGAATTAACTCATCTCTTCTGCTTTCTTTTAGAGACTTGCTTTCAGTCTTTTTATCAAACTTATCAGGCTTATTTCCTTGGGTGTAATGACCTTTTGAGTAAGAAGGAAAATGTGCGTATGGAAACATGCAGAGTATGAATCTGAGTGTGAAGATCTTGAAAAAATGTGTCAATATGACAGAAGCAAAATCTGTTTTATTTTCTGTGTTCCAGTGTAGTTAAGAATAGAATGGAATACGCTGGTTTTAGCTTTGTGCATTTGTGGTGTGAAAATAAGAAAAATCTTGTGCCTCACCATATCATGGCTTACAGGAGTAACTCCACCCTGCTGTGCCTCAGTTCAGAGACAGAGCTGCAGTTGTAAGCAGCATTTTGGCAAATGAAGTATCCCCAGTGGGCTGCTTTCTCTGTGGGAGTGGGAAGGAAGGAAGGGTAGGTGTGTGGGCAGGGGCTAGCTGGCTCTTTCACAGCTGGTCTGTAATTAAACCTTTTGATCACAGCCCTAAAAACAGCATGGTTCTCATCTTTGGTGTCCAGCTATTGTAGTCTAGCTGATGCATGTTTAAATTTCAGTGGCTGTGATTGTTTAGAGTTAATCTGTCTTTTTTCTGAGACCCTAGCAAATGGTATAAAATAACACTTGGGCTTTGTATATGAAATGAGGCAAGAGTATTTTTTGCTGTTTGGGGTGCACACACAACTACAAACAGATTCCAGTTCTGATTTTACTCTTGTCTCAAAAGAGTTGTGTGGTGCTGATCAGCTTGTGGAAGGTGTAGCTTCTCAAAGCATTTATTTGCTTGATTTACTTATAGTGTGTTTGCTTTTTAGGGGCAGAGACTCAGGGGAGTGTAAACCCTTTTATAGACTGCATGCATCTCTGAACTTCTTTTTCAATTTTTTGTTCATTCTCAAGTTTGTATGTGTGCATGCAGTTGCATGATGTCTTCCTGCCTATGAGTATCTTCTGTGCTACAGCATTTTGAACATAGTTGGTTGAGGTTACGCTCAGGAAACCTGGCCATGTTTGAAATCCATGTCACATACTAAAATTTTCAGGTGGCTCACAGCTGTAAGATATTTTCTACAGGTTCAAGAGAGTCCCCAGAGCTTGAGGTGTGATTTTTTGTGTGGGAGGTGATTGTGTCTACTTGGTGTTTCTGTTGCTGCAGTGAAAGGCAAGACTGCAGAATCAGCAGTGCTTACCAGTTGGTTTCCTGCCCTAGCTGAGGATTTGGCTTACACCACAGCCAAAGCCAGCTTGTTTTTCTGATCAGTCATACGACGCAGCCTTGGCGTGGGAAAGGCACTTGAGTGCCAGTGGCCTTTTGAGTATCAAAAACCACTGCTTGGCCACCCATCATGTTG
Organism: Pseudopodoces humilis; assembly: GCF_049639895.1. Taxonomy (NCBI): domain Eukaryota; kingdom Metazoa; phylum Chordata; class Aves; order Passeriformes; family Paridae; genus Pseudopodoces; species Pseudopodoces humilis. Next base: position 70,035,857 of record NC_142201.1, read on the forward strand.
CCATGGTCTGTTTGTGCTACATGTTCACCACATTTCTGAAAATCATAGTCAACATCTGTTGAATTTGGTATCCAGATTTTGAATATAAAAAAAATATTGAATACTGCAAAGCACTGTGCCTGTAACTTGGTTTCATTATTTGAAAAATAAAGCCAAACATGCTTGCTGACAGCCTTTGGGCTGAGCTGGAGTATTTTGTGACATCCTGTGGCTTGAAGGTGAGTGCTGTAGTTTGTGTAGCTCTGCTGACTGACTGGTATGTGATTCTTGTACTCCCTTAGGTACAACATTGATCCTGGCTTGTACTGTCCATTTTTCTCTCTTGGGGCATGCATGGAAGGTTTGAACTCTTTGTTCAGTCAGCTCCTAGGGATCTCTCTCTATGCAGAACAGACAAAGAGAGGAGAGATTTGGTCTGAAGATGTTCGAAAGTTGGTAAGTGTTCTTGTTCCCAGCATCTGAAACCAAAGGGAAAATAAACAAGATAGTGTGTTCCTATGAGCTATAAATCAAACTTTAAAAAAAAATTACGTGGATACCTACCTTCAAAAGCCAAACTAGTTGGCTAATTTTAGTTGAAGTTAGACCTCAAGAGCTTTATCATCTCTTTAAGTGCCTTTTGGAGAGTTGATATTTTATGTCCTTAGTATTAACTCTGTGTCAAGGCTGCCTGATTGAGGAACAATTTCTGTGTTTGGGGATTATTGTTGCACTTTTCTGAATGAGCCCTGTTAGTTTATTTAGTTTCAATTTATAGATGACCATAGATGAGTAGAATGCTATAGGTGTCTGTCCTAGCAGTTGTGTGTCGTTGCCTCATTTTTTTACCCTGAAAGTCATCTTTCCTTTGAGATTGATTTTTATTTTTACTTTTATTTTTCTGCCCACTTTTTAGGGGAGGGTGGAAATAAAAACTTGCACAATAACTTACTCATCAGGTTCCTAAGTTCCTCTGTTGTCTTCCTACATTTATTCACTGCCAGATCTTCTCCACTGAGCCTCCAGCAAGAGATGCTGTTCTTTATATACTCTGGGTTAATTTATAATTACTCCTTACTCTTTCTATTTTTATTTTCATGATATATCTGCTTCTGTTTCCTGTTTGGAGTCTATAGACAGTAGAAATATAGAAAGTACTTTTAATACTAATCTGTGCCTAGCTAGTTTTGAGTGAAATGCAGAAATGTCTCTAGTTTGAGATACAAGATGTGAATTTTGTAAATTTTTTTTTTCAGTTGAAATTACCGACGGATTTAATATTAATTATTCCCAGTTTGTTCGTTATTTATTCATTGTAAGTCTTGGGATTTGAATATCAGGTCTTCAGTTTACACATTATCAGTGCTTTCACTATGGAAATTATACTCTTTTTTCTTCAGGCTGTTGTTCACGAAACTGAAGGTTTGCTGGGGTACATCTATTGTGACTTCTTCCAGCGACCTGATAAACCACATCAGGTAACATTTAGGATCTGACTTCAGCTTAGGTTTTATATAAGTAATGACTGTAGCATTAGTGCCATTTGCGTTCAATGTAATTTTAGTAAAACTTGCCTCATTTTAAAAGAAATTTAAACAGGGAATGTCTGTAACTTCACATGTGGATTTAGGTAAAATATGTTTTAGGGCAAGCTTTTGTTTAAAAAAACATTATCCAATAGGCTGAACTCAGACTCTGGTACAGAGTAGCAGGCATTATGAAATGTCATAGAATTCTGTTTAGAGAAATGGTAGATATTTAAACACTTATTTTCTGGCCTACTGTTTACAAGTAGAAACAATCTGATATTAACACTTTCTAATCTTTACACTCAACTAATTTTGATTCTAAATTCTCCTTAAAATTGTGGATGGTTCTAACTGTTGTGGCTCAGTCACTACTTAGTGCCAGTATATTTGCAATAGGATGGAGTACAGTCGACACTTCACTCAGTAGAAGCACCTGCAAATTACCTCCTTTAGTGAGGTGATGAGTGGACAAACTCTAAATCTATGTTAGTTTAATATATAACTCTGTTTTGCTAGTATTTCACAATATACTAGTAGTGCTGTGTAGTGAATTTTATAAAGAAGTTACTGCTGAAGGCTGAGGAGAGAACTTAGTTTGTATGTACAAATTATGTATTTGACACATCAGTAAATTTCTTGGCATTAGTGATACCTGTTAGAAAATTTGAACAGTTTTGATAATTCGAAAACATAAAGAAATAATTTTATTTTCTGAAAGCAACACAGTCTTTCCTGTATGAAATAATTTCCTTATGAATTTGCAGCATAATAAGGATGGAGAAAGTGCTGCTATTCAACAGCACTGTTAATGATCATTGAATTCTACTTGTATAACTGAGTATATGTTTGGATTTGATTTAACAGATTAGTTTAATTTAATCATTGTTTTAACATCATTGATATAATGACATTGGCTGTCCATGTTTGCTTTTCCCTTGAAAAGGACTGTCACTTTACAGTTCGAGGAGGCAGGCTAAAGGAAAATGGAGAGTACCAGCTACCTGTAGTTGTTCTTATGCTGAGCCTTCCTAATTCAGCAAGAGGTACACCAACGCTACTAAGTCCTGGTATGATGGAGAATCTCTTCCACGAAATGGGACATGCTATGCATTCTATGCTGGGAAGAACTCGGTACCAACATGTCACTGGTAAGGAAGTTGTAATAGTGATTTTTTTTTTGTTTTAGTCCAATGTTTAATTTCCAGAAGAAAGAAGTAGATTTTAAAAATAGACAGAACAACAACAAAAAAAAGAATAAAAAGAATATGAACCAAAAATGGTTGTCATGTTAATAGTTCTGTGCCCTTGATGATTTGAGAATACAGAATCAGATCCTCAGATATTATGTAAAATTCAACCAAACAACACTTGAATATCCTTTTTCTAATGAGAATTAGGTGTTTGTGTCTCTTTTTTATGTACTGTTGATCTTTCTATTGGTGATATCCACTCTTGCAAGTTTGTCTTACGTGGAGTTTATAATCAGTAGAATAGTTGGAGGTTGGGAAATAGGTTGTACCAAGTGTAAAACCACAATGAATGCTGTGTTGGAAATGACTTAGGAAAATGAATGAAGGAAAATTAGTGAATTAGGTCTTGCAAAGAGTAGTGAGACTACTGGCTGGCAGGTCTCCGGCTTCTGTAACCTTCTGCAGTTGTGGCAAACAGGTCAAAGATCCATGCTGGCTGAGACTGCTTGGCATGCTTCATTTTTTTTTTTTTTTACCTGTGGACAGCTTGGTATATTCTTTTCTGTAATAATGTGCTAGAAATCTCGAGTGTAGTAGACGTTTACTTATTTTAAAAAAAAAAAAAAAGAAAACAAACAACCAAAAAGATGAGATTGTAACTCCCTTGTTTGAAGAATTATTTTTTTGTTCTACCATTTTTATGCTAGAGATGCAAAGGGGCGTCCATGGTGCAGTTAATATTTTGTCAATAGACACCTTTGCACCCAGTGGCAAAAAAAGTCTTTTTTTAAGTTGCCCATTTAAAATTAAAATTGACTGAACTGTTTTATAAGTATATCACTACTGGACATGGTTAAAACAGATGAACACTGCATAATTCCTTCAGTATAAGCTCTATATAGTCTTGGGGACAGCTAAGGGCTCTCCCCCACTCCTTGCAGTCATATAGCCTTACTCATCTTGAGCTACAGGAATACCTATATGCCCAAAATAGCTGCTTTGGTGCAACTTCTCCTCTTGTGCTGAATCATGTGTGTCTGCATGTCAAACTCCTGAAGGGGCAGGAAGTGGCTAATTTTGAGGCTCAGACTTTCCAGGAGACCTGTGTATGGTTTCTGTGTTGCCTTAGCTCCAGGCAGTCCAGAATCCCAGAGGATTTCACTCCAGATCTATCATTTCAAAAGCAGCATTGGAGGTCAGTGGTGTTGTTTCTACAGAGAATCCTTTTTTTGTGGATTTGGAATGTGTTACAATCAAAGGGCTTGTCCCAGGGATGTCTGTTAGGGCTGTCTGCTCTCATGGAACACAAGGGTGGTAAAGTTTGAAAACAAGATGACTACAGGCTATTGTGAGAACAAAATATTTGACATTCTATTTGAGATGAGCTGAAGTAATTTGACATCTTTCTTGCTCTCTCTTGCCTTACTTTTCTTTAATTCAGAACTAGACAGTGCAGATCATGGATTTTCAGAATATAAGGAGAATTTTTGATATCAAATGGCTTTTTCAGCAGTGGTGGACAAACAGATTCATAGTTTTATATGTCAGTGCAGAAGTGCATATAGCTAATGTGTCTGTGAAAAGGTCCAATGTGATTTGAAATTGCATCAGAGCTGTATTTAACAGCAATAAGTATTAGAATGGTAAAGGTACTGGTGAAACCTCATGCAGTGTTTGGGCACAGTTTTATATGTCTAGTCTAAAGGTGAATTCAATCTGCAGCAGGTACAGAGAAGAACTAGAGTAGATGATTTCTTAGCCTTCATGTTGCCTTTGGATAATGATGGCTCAGAGAGAATACAGTTTCTCTCAATGTAGTGGGTAAAAAACAGTGTGATAAATGCTATTTATACTAAAGAGCAGTATCACTCTGAATCATTGAGTATAAACAGATTATAAATTAAGATTAAAAATTAGGAAGGTTTGTAGAGGTCAAAGGAGTGATTTTAAAAACTAGTCTTCAAAAAAATTGTAAAAGCATACTGCGATTTAAGACTAATTCTGAATGTTGACATTGTGCCTGGCAGACAGGGATAGAGATGATGACCCAGTGGATCCACTATGAAAGCAACAGCTTTTACATTGCTAACCTAAATACAGAAATCAGAAACTCAGCTTTGATTTGGCAATGTGTTACACTTTTTAATAACTTCCATTGGGTAAGATGCTGATAAAGATTGGAATAAATAAGGCTTTTGGGAAAGTGCTTTTTGAAAATAGTAACAGCTAAAATATTACCTCATTGCAGTTACATAGAACATGTCTTCAATCTGCAAGAGTGTTCCTTGAATGAATGACTCAGTTTTATAAAGTGAGGTTAATATAAAGCATAAGTAAGCTCAGAAAACAGATGGAAGCTAAAACTTGTAACTGTGAATGAGATTAAGGCAGAGTTTTATTTACATTGTAGTTTAATTTAGGTTTAGGACACTTAAATTGATCTGGTGTTTCATGTAGGGCCAGTTTGTCTACAGTCTGGTTTAGTTTAAAAAGGGTGTGATCCAGAGCTTTATAAGGTGCCTCACCCAGCTGTTCAAATATTTTGTTTTACTTTGTGATTTATAGTAAAATGTGTAGGATCATAATGAAGCTTTTCTGGCAGTATGTACAATAATGGAAATAAAATATTGACTTAATAAATGAAAGAACGTTAAAGTTCACCAAAAGTCCAAACTGAAAGTTGCAAAACCCTTTGGGAAGAGTTAACTATTTGTGTTAGTGGAAATAGCAAATGCTAATGTGTACAATTATTCTACCTTTAGGAACCAGATGTGCTACTGATTTTGCTGAAGTTCCCTCAATTCTGATGGAGTACTTTGCAAATGACTATCGAGTGGTTAACCAGTTTGCAAGGCATTATAAAACAGGACAGGTAGGGAAAAATACGTAGAATATTGAAAATAGGAATAAATGTGTGTAGGAAAAGAATCATATTTACATATGTTATTAATTAATAATGTTTAAAATAGAAATAAACAATAGAGAACATTATTTTAGTATTACAATTTCAGTTATTCAGAAAAAATGTTAATGTTGTCATTGCAAAAAGGATAAATGTAATCTGTGGAAGAATACTAGGTTCTTATATCCAGGGTTCCAATGACACTTTTAAAACTTCCAGCCTTTTTTTCCTACAACATGTAGAAGGTGAACAACTTCTGTGTGAATCAAGTTGTTTGGAATGGTTTAATATAATTACAGGTAAGTAAGTTATGACAAAAATAGGGTTTGTCATTGAACTCTCTAAAGTCTGTCTTAAAATAAGGCTCAGGTAAGCTAATCACGGACATAAAGGGAAGCGATCTGCAATGTTTCAAAATTTCCATTTTTAGCACAGTGTAGAGCAGTGATTGAAGTATTTTGTGATGAAAAATATACTTCTCTATTTACGATTATATTAGGATTAGTTACATTCTGTCAATCATGAATTTCTGTATTAAAACTCTGATACTGTTCTTACATGAAATTATTCTTTATCAGTCTATTACAAGGATCTTCTTTTTATGGGGAATTTGGAAAACAGTGCTTTTTGGAACAAGTTAACTTTTGGTGGTTGCTTTAAGACATGGCAATAGAAGATTATTTGTATTTATACAGACATTTCAAAAATTCCTCCTAAGTTGTGTAGTGTTATACTTCATTGGAACTTTTTATTCAGTACTAGGCATTCAGTGTATTTCAGTATTATGGAAGTAGAATTATGTTTTCCTCCACTGAACAGTTAGGAAAATATGTTGCTTAACTTCTATTTTAATAGATACTGTCTGAGAAATTTGCTCTGTAGTTTTTGGTTTTTTTTCTTTTTTTTAACAGAGGAGTTGTTTCTGCAGAATTGATTGCACTAAGAAAGGTCTCTTTGAAACCTGGCAGTTAACCTCAGTTCAGGAGTGTTGATCATTTATCAATTTGAATCCACATACAGAAATAGGGCTTTCTAATGTTCTCTATAAAGTTCATGTAGTGTTTAAACAGCATGGAGTTAATCTGATTGCATATGAATTCAGAGAATGAGCTTCACTAAAACATCTGAAAGAGATTTGTAAAACATTTAAAACATTATTTATAGCTTTGTATTTTCAAAATGACTTGACAAATCTAAACCATGTTTAGTTTCAGTGCAAAAGCTAAGAACCAGACACTGTGTCCCATTTGGCATTTCCATAAACTACTTTTGTTTATTGGTGGTGAAATCTTCCCCTTTCTGAGAGCAATTGAGAGAGGTTTGATGTAGAAATTCAGTCTTGAAGGGGGCAAGAATGTATTATGCTGGAAGATGAGAAGAGCAGCTTGAAACTGCTCTGTGGCTCTTGAGAGCTTTAGATGGCTTCCTTTTAATTGCTTCAATTGCTTTAATTTTAGAATGCATTTTTAAGCTATTACCCAACATATATAAATCTGCTTTTGCTTATGTTGGTTCATCTAAGCTGATTTTAAGAATCTGATATATTTCTATGTTTGTCATTTAAATACAAATAGATTGAAGTAATCTTTTGTGTTGTGTATATGTTATGAAATACTTTGACCTGAAAATCCCATCTCTCTTATATTTTCAACCTCGCAAAGATCTTTGTGGTTTACTTTCTCTGCTTGTTCCTTGATTAATTCTTCTGTTGTGCAAATATGAAATTAGATTTCTTTTTGGTTATTCCTCCAGTTTTTGATTTATTTGAAATAAAAAGCATCCACTTTACTCCCTTTTCAATGGGAAGTAAGGAAAGCAAACGAAAAAGTTAACATGAAAATTGTGAAACCATTTTATCAATATGTTTTTCTATATGAGAACTTCCATTAATTTTCTTCTTATGAATTAAGAGACTGATCTTTTCTGTACTAGAAGGATCTTTTCTGCAACAACTACACCAACAGAGCTCTGCTGGATGTTGGCAGAAGGAGGACATGCTACTGATCCAGTTTGTGTTGGAGGCAATGCAGATAATTTGACAAAGCATCCTTCTCTTGGCCTTGCTGCATCTACACTCTAGTTTTTGCATGTAGACTTCAGGTGGTGTGGTTTTTAATATTCCTACTTAACATAGTTGCATCAGAAAAACTTGTCAGTGTAATCTCATATTAGCCATTGCTATAGAAGTCAGTTGTAAAAAGACTCTTCTTAGAGGATCTGCACTTAAAATCAGTGCTTATGCTTGTGGGAAGAGATGGGGAAACAGATATTTTGATTATTAAAACATGCAAACTGTTGAAAATTTTATTTCAGTAGCATTGCAGAAAAAGAAATTTATGGGCAGACCTTCAAAGATGAGAGTTCATTTAGATGTAGATCATGAGGTTCTGGTCCAAAATTTCTTGAAGTTTATAGAAAGCTTGTCTCTGCCTTCTGTCCCTTTTGAAAGATTATGCTGTTGAATGTTGAGGAGTGACAAAGCTTCCAAGCACTTTTGTCAAAAGGAGCAAGTCTTCTGAACTTAGTTGAAAAAGCTGGCCAGTACAAATCTGTTTCAAGATGATAGCAAGTCTAGTTTTCCTTTCATCTGAAGCATGACTCAAACCAAAAAATCCTTGAGATAAAATGAATAAAAAGAGAGGACTGTAATAAATAATTACTAAAGTTGGATTAGTCAGATAAGCTCATGAAGCCAAGCCATACCAAAATGAGAGCATTACAGTTAAGCAGACAATCTAGTGCATGGGTGCCATTCTGTATCGCTGTGATTGTTTAATTTCATTTGTAAAGTGCAGAGATGTGTGGTAGGTCTGAGCTAAGTCATTTTAAGCTTGTGTGTCTTTGGAGGCTCTCTTGAACAAAGGCCAGTGTTTCAGCTGTTCAAATTTGAACTGAGTTCATTTTTCACAGAGATGGAATTACAAAGACAGTATTGTATTAGCATGATTACAAGAATAAACCCACAGATAGTAAACAGTTGTAATGTGTTGCAGTTACTACACAATGGTAAGAAGTTAAGCATGCTTTGGGACACAGGGAATTCTGTTCTTTTAGCCACCATGAAAAACATGCTGGAAAATTAATTCCAAGATCTTAAAGTTACTTAATGGAGAAAGATAGAGAAGTGGACCTCAAAGTAAAGCATGTAGTGTTTAAATTTTAAAATTTGAATGGTTATTCAATGACATAGCTTTAGCCAAAGCTCTGTGAAGTATTTCTTTTAGAAGGAACAGGACCGTCTCATTCTGGTTTTTCAGAGTTCATCTTTCAGAAGTGAAGTAAGAATGCTGATGCCTTTTTGTAATTCATTCAGCTGCTTATTAAGCAGCTTTGTGAGATTGTAATGAAGCAAGGAGGAATAGTTTCTATTGTCTGAAACAACAGTACATGCTCCAGTTTAAGACCACAGCATATCATGTGTGCATGAAATTCATAGATACATACCTTGGAGTGGAGTTGTGACCTTTGAAAAACCCTCTGGAGTCAAATTTTGCTTCCGTGAAATTTCAAGAAGACAAAAATGTTTTGGGAAAAATAAGTGATTTCTTTATCATCTTAAATTCTTTCAATTTATTCTAATTTTGGCAGTGTTTTTCTGGTGCCAAATTCTACTTGGCTTGTGAATTATAATTACAACACAATCTTTGAGCCGGGTTAGTATCACTGATAGATTTAAGAAAGACATAAATGTTTTTTCCTCCTTTGTCTTTTTATCAGCAGGTGTAGTCATAAGAATGATTTGTACTTTCTTGTTGATTTTAATCTGCTCAAGCAGTAGGGCTTGCTCTTCAGTGCACAGTAGATTGACATTATTTATTTGACATTCATATGGCTGCAAAAAAAAGTTAACAGAATTATCTTGGAGACTCTGGGTAAAATTGCCTGTATTTTACTTGGTCTCAAGAACTTCCTCTTGCCATCATTTAATACAGAAGAAATATAAAATTGAAACACCATTACATTAAAGAGCTGGTTTTACCTTACTGGTAGGAGAGCTCTTGACTTTAACACTCTTAAATGATAACTCTGTAAAACATACATATTTGTCCATTTCTGGGCCCCTCAGTTTGGGAAGGACGTTGAGATGCTTGAGCACATCCAGAGGAGGGCAGCAAGGCTGGTGAGGGGCTTAGAACACGAGCCCTGTGAGGAGCAGCTGAGGGAGCTGGGGTTGTTTAGCCTGGAGAAAAGGAGACTCAGAGGTGACCTTATCACCCTCAACAACTTCTTGAAAGGAGGCTGTGGTTAGGTGGGCATCGGTCTCTTTCTCCAGGCAGCAGCTGACAGAATGAGAGGACACAGTCTCAAGCTGCACCAAGGGAAATACAGGTTGGATATTCGGAAAAAGTTTTTCATGGAGGGAGTGATTAAGTGCTGGAATGGTTTGCCCAGGGAGGTGGTGGAGTCACCATCCCTGGATATGTTTAAAAAATGTCTGGATTTGGCACTTGGTGACATGGTTTAATTGAGGTGTTAGGGCTGGGTTGGACTCGATGATTTTGAAGGTCTCTTCCAACCTGGTCATTCTGTGAATATTTGCTCTTGCTAAGCTTTTGGTTGTTCAGGTCTTCAACACTGACAAATTACGTTTTAAGAATTTCCATCCAGTTCTCTCATACTGTGCTGTATCCAACATATAGATGTTCTAGAAGAAGTCAGTTTTGTTTAATTCCATGTTGTACTAGTTCATAAGGAAAGAAAAATAGCCTCCAAAAAGCTACCAAAACTTGCTGATAAGTTTTGTGCTTTACAAAATCTGTTCAAAATTCTATAGGTTTCCTTGTTGAACCTGTGTTATTGCAAACCCAGATGTACTTTAGTTCCAAGATGAAAGGACACTGAAGGGTGTGCCATACTTGTATAAGAGGATGAGACAGAGACATTCATAGTAATTGTCCAACCAAAATACTTTAACCAATTGTAACTTTTTTCCTACTTTACTTTCTGCCTTATTAAATTCTCTGGTTCTATACCATGCTTGACCTAGCTAACTTCAGATTTGAAGAAGGGGTTGCAAGCCTTAGCAAGTACTGCATAAAGCAGCTGTACGACTAAAGAATTTTTCTTGCCTGCTTCAACTTAGAGATTCTAGAGCCAGTTGATAAAATTTTCATCACTTAGATGTAACTTCTATAGAGCTGGGTTTTTATTCTGTGAATATTGCTTGTCTTGAATTCAGATCATTTGCAGAGAATCTAAACATATGGCTCTGCCATATCAGTAGACCTTGGATTATTTCTTGAATACTTCAAACTGTAAAAGCATAGGTACGATTATGGAGTCAAGCTTAACACCTAGCATCTCTATAACATTGTACAACTTGTATTATCTTTCTTAATATTTTAGCAAGGATGCAGTTATTTTAACCATATTTCATTTGTTTGGTTAAGGAAGCTGCTAGGAAAAGGAAAATGTTTGTTAGGAAAAACATCTATTGAAAAGCTTCAGCAAGTGGTGGAAGAAGTGTAAGGTCATGCATTCATAGATGGATATTCTTAAAACTCTGGCATTTTAAAGTCTTTGGATTTATTTGCAGACATGTAGATGGAAAGTAAAAAAATTTATTTAATGACCTGGAGTGTGTTTCTGGCTTTTCAGTGTGTGGTGGCATGGATAATTTTGTTGCCATAGATGTGGAATAAATTTAAATTTGTTAAAAATTTCAAAGGGTAGATATTTACTGTTCAGTACAATTAAATATTTTTATGTGGGTAGAAGGTCTGATGCTTCAGACCTTCAGTCTCAGTTGAAGTTATGAAAATCCAGTATTATTAAGCTCAGTATTATGAGCTATATGATGTGGGTGGGCTTTAACTGCCCCAGTCTGTTCTTTATATCTAAAAATAGTAATAACATCTTTAACAGACTTATAAGGGAATATGGAATCTGTTTATAGAAAAACAAACATGTTTCACTTAGTGATTTCTCTATTGCTATGTGGATTAATGCTGATATCTTAATTGACCATTTAATGCTTTGTTCAGAAAATGTTTCCTTCCTCAATGTGAAGCACTTCAAATGTGTTTTATTACCAGCAGGATTTTTATTTTTGTATCTTCAGCCTCTTCTAGTAATTAACTATTTAAACACTATTTACAAATAAACAGTAAGTCTAAATTTGATCTGATTTTTTTTTTCAAGCCACTACCAAAAAACATGGTGTCAAGACTTTGTGAGTCCAAAAAGGTGTGTGCTGCAGCTGATATGCAACTCCAGGTGTGTATTTTGCATTCTAGTTTCTACTCTCTATTCAGCACTTACAAAACATATTTTAGTTCTTATAATTTGACCAAGCTTTTTACTTTAATGTAGAGGTGTTATCGAAGTATATGTAAATTAATTAAAATTAATTTTTATATTAATTGTTCTGTTTGTTTTTCTGAACATACTCTGTCTTGTCTGCTTAAACCTAAATGCTTATATCAGTAGGAAAATATCATGAAAATCACAGCTTTCAAAAATGTTTGGATTATCAGAATTCCCAAATGTTGGTTTAAGATTGAATTCTTGAATTAATGGAATCATTTAAGGAGAACTTGAAGAAGAGGAAGTATTGTGTACCTTGGATCATTAAAATATAGTAGGACTGAGAGGTACAGGCTACCATAGTAAAATCAAACCAGCACCTTTATTTACTAGAATGTGATTTGAGCTCCTTGTGTTCTGCAGCTCCACATGAAAGTGGCCACTTGTCACATCAAAATTGCTGTCTGAGCTGTAAGGATGTAATACTTCTCCACCACTATGTTAGGAGGAGTAACTAAATTTGTAAACCTTTATTTTCTGTGGATAGGTGTGATTGACCAGTCATTTCCATAAACAATCAATGATGCTGTTCTTCAAAGGAAGTAAAGGAAATTAGACTTATATCTAAAATAATATTTGGCCTTTTTCAGTCCTGCATCAGCAGTTCTTAGATGTGTACAGTAGCATTAGTATCCAGCCAAGTTTTTTTACAGTGAGCACTTGGCTGCATTTAGTGTGCTACAAGTTTTGGCTATGTGATTTTTGTGATTATGTTTTCTTCTTTGTTTTGCCTTAAGCCCAAAGCATACAACTTTTCCTTCTACAATTAACCTGGTGTTTAGGTGAGGTAAGTCTGCTAGTACCTTAGCAAAGGTTGGTTCTGAGATGCGGAAAGAAACAAATTTACAGGTTTTTGGTATTTCTTCCTTTGAGAAGTGGCCAAATGATCACAGCCCTGTCTGCAAACATGAGTTGGGCTGGTTAACTGAAGCTGATCTGAAAGAGAAACTTAAATATTTGCAGTTTTCTCTGGGTAGTTACATAGAAGGCTTTAATCAGAAGTCTGGAGTGTGGACCTGTAAGTTGCATACATGACATTTACACTTGTCAAAGCCAGAATGAGCACTGTTTTCAGTGTATACATGTATTTTTCATTGGTTAAAGTTAATGCACTTCTGAATTGTGCTTTCAGTGCAGTGCTGACTGTCAGCAGCCAGTGTTGGCTGGGCTGTGGCTATACCTAGGTGACATGAAAATATAACTGCACCCTGTCTGCAGGTCTGATTTTTGAAATGCATACTGCTGGCTTTGAAAGGCTCTCACAGAGATGTCTGATAATCCAGAATGTGGGCAAGAATATAAAAAGGAGGTTTTTATTGAAAAAAAAATAATTCTGAATTGAAAGAAAATTTATACTATGAATGCTTAATCATGGACCTTTATTCGTGAGAGTACAATACATGTACAGATTAGTAACCACTGAAGTGTTGATCAAGGCCTTTCACATGCACCCCTTCTTTTCTGGTGTCTCTGTCCGTAACAGCTATGTATCAATCTAACAGATTTCTTTTCAGCTTTTTGTATGTATTTGCTGTGATCTTGTCAAGGTTTGAGACCAAGTTGGCATCGTGGAAACTAAATGAGCTTGGATATCAAGCAATATAAGTCACAGATATATTCATAAGTGACATGTCTTCCCTGTTTTGTGTTGCTGGAGAGAGTATTCCAAAAGGAAAAGTCATTTCATCAGTTGCTTGTGCTCGGCCTGTGCAGTGCCCCTGCTGCTGTTGGCCCTCAGCTTCTCCTGGGGTCTCTTTAGAGTCTGTCTTGGAGTCACTCCACACCCTGTGGCTGAAGAACACCCACTTCTGGTGGGCTCAAGTTCCCTTGGGTGCCTGATGATTGACTGGTGCTGGCAGTGATTTAGCAGGCTGCTTGCCCTCAAATTTTTCTTATGTAAATTACGTTCATCTAGTTTCAACCAATGACCACAATTCCATACTGAATAATATTATTAATTTCCTACTTTCCAGCACTATGTTTCTGGAGATGCAAAGTGTAAAACCTGCAGAAGTGTGCACTCATTTCAAAGAGACAGATTGGCAGGGCTGTTCTGTTGAGTAATTCAGAAAAAAATGTCCCAGAGAAGTTGATTGCATGGCAAATATAAAGCTAATATATTCCATTTTAAGAGTGCATATTGTTAGTCGTGCAGATTAAAGAGCAGAGTAATTAATAGAAGCAAAATATATTTTAATTTGCGGATGTCAAAGTATGTAGGTTCTGCTAGCTATATGCCTGAAAATACTGTGAATGATGATTCTAATACCATTCCTTCAGACTTTGCAACAACTATATTCTGTTTTGATGGCTAGATGCTATGTTAGCTATATTTGACCTTTAAAAGAATTAAAAATGCTGACAAATATTCCAGCAGTGTGGAAAACACCTGGAGGTTCTTCTGTGGTCTATTCAGAAAATAAGTCTATTGGCATGTGAAAGTAAGAAGTATTGCTGCTTTTTCATAACTATAATACCTCTGAATTTTCTTTTAGGTCGTGTAATCAGTTGCTCAGAAGGAAAGATAGGGGAGTCCATACATCTTTTCCTAAGGCTTTTGCCAGGCAAATTGAATCCCAGAGTATTTCAGTCAGTAGTAACTTCACTAGAAAATACCTAAGTGTGTGCATATTAATGCTATTAAGCAGACAAGGAACTAGAAAGAACTGGAATCAAGTGAAACTAATAAATACCAATGTAAGTGTGAAGTAGAGAGACAGTATGAAAATAAGTAACTCTTTGCTGGCATTATTATATTTTTAAGTCTCTTGAGAAATGTGTTTTACTGAAATTAGAAATCATTTTCCATCTACTACTTGATATTAAGTGTTAGCTTGCTTTTAAGATGTATCACCTAAAATCCTGTGGTCCTGAGATGTGTTTCCTTTTCCCATTTCAAAGGTCTGTGTAAACAGAACTGTGGTTTGTAGATGGAAATGCTTATGGGTATAAAGTTCATCCAAGTTTATTTTCAGGGATGATTTTTTTAACCAAACTGTCCAGGTGGCCTGGCTCATAGCTTTCTTCCCACACTGTACATGTGCCAGGATCAAGGGAGAGCTTATAGCTGACTTCAGTGACTCATTTCCCTGTCACCACATTGTTCTTTAGGCAGAATATTTCTGGCCTTCAGTTGACATTTACCCACTTCCTAGCTGTGAGTTGAGATTTTGCTCCTTGACCACAAACTACTTCACTCCAAATTTCACTTTAGAGAGGGTCCCCTACAGTGCAGATGCAGTTCCCCCATCTTGTGAGGAGCACTGAAGAGCAACTGCAGACTGCTCCAAAGAAAGATGGGCAATAGAAAAAAGAGGATCAAGGCTCTGCTGAGGCTTGACACTAAAGTCTGTTGTCAGTTGTTGAAGTTCCTCATGTTTGATTTGGGTTTTGTAGAGAGGAGAGGGGAAGTTAGTGTGAAATGACTACTGCAGTTAAAAAGGTCTAAGGTGACAGGAGAAAGTGAGCTTTTTAGGACTATTACATCAGATGATTTCCAGGTCTATTCATGGTACTTACTGTGGGTTATACTCTCAGTCACCCTTACTACCATAAACCTGTAGCTTTTGTTAAACTGTGTAAAAAAAATGAATGGGATTCTAATGACTAGGGATGCAAAGCCATTGTAAAGCCTTTCTATTCTTAGATAAATAAAAGTGAAAAAAGTATTGTAGTTTTTGCCGTGAAGTGTAGGTTTCTTTTCATATGTTTAGTCTGAACAGGTGCTTGCTGCCTACTCTGTGTATGTAGATGGACAAAGTTGAATGCTTACATGTCTTGTTCAGTGTTGCTACCTGGGACACAAAACTTGCAATGTCATTAATGGGTGATTGTGCAAGTTGGGTTTTACTGACCTCTCTTCTCCTCATTAGCCATGTAGGAAGTATGCAGGAAATCTAGGAGTAGCTCCTGCAAGTCACAGTTTATTCACTCCCTCTGGTTATAACCCTTAGTTTTTCTTGGAAAAAAATCAATGTGCACATTTGTTATTTGTCAATAGAGACTGTCAAAGGGTTTATCAGAAATCTGCATGTTAGAAGGCAGCTTATTCAAACAGAAGGAATATACTCCTTTAGAAACAGTCACAATTTTGGTGAAACTACATGTTGTATCCAGAACAAATAAAAATATTCTGAATTCTGGTAAATTATTGAAGTTTGTAATCTAAAATTTTATAATAAGGAATCTTTTCAGAGGTTTAGGGGGTTGTGTTTATATAGATAACATAAAACATCCAAACAACTTTTTCTCCATAAAATTTTGTGTTTATAGTTCCTGGAACAGTGTGTTTATGTCATTTGGGATGATATTGCACCGTGGGAGTGTGACTGGGCCTGAATCTCTAACCAAATGATTTGCTTCATTCCTTGCAAAAATGGAGGCTCCTTACTGTCAACTTTCCTATGAAATGTGCTTATGACCTCTTCCCTTAAACATCTGGGTCCATCAAATTTCTCAAAAATATCTTGTGTTGCACAGCAGTGGGTGTCCTCTGTTTTCCTTGCTCTTCCACAAAATAGGAAATCTTCATGCTAAAAAAAAGGAGGCTGAAATAATTTCTTCCATCCATGCCTGTTTCATGTTTTTTGTTACAGTGCCAGAGACTCAGCTTTGCAGTCTTTGCTTGGAAAGTCTTTTTAATGGTCCTACTTTCCCACTCTCCAAACACCTCAGTCATGTACCTGCATTCTGCTGTAGCTCACATGCATAAAAATTGCTTATGGAGCAGCTCTTACTTCTGGCATAGTACCCTCCTGATGCAGTTTGCTTTGAGCTAAGCTTACACTTTATCAATTTATTGCTCTGAAGGTGAGAGCTAAAATAAAGACCTGCCTTAGTACTACACTGTTGCAGGGGTGTAGCAGAAACTCAGTAGCATCAGCAGCTCTGTGTAGTGGGCATGGTGCTTTTAGGTCAAAGGTTGGACTTGGTAATCTTGGAGGTCTTCTCCAACCTCATTGATTCTATAATATTATTAATATAATTTTTATGTTCACTGAGCCACAACATGCCCCTGTAGGGTTGGAGTATTCTCATGGCTGCATGTACATGTCTTGAAATAGCTTACTTTGCAGTGTCCACTTAAATAAATTTAAAATAACATAAAAATAGTGATTTTTTAAAATTAAATCTATTTAAAAACACTTTTCTTGAAAAGGGTAACTGCTGGAGGGCTTTAGGCACAGCTCTTACTTTATTTAAAAAATGCAGACAATTTAGTACTCTCAGTCTGCTAAGTGACCTAAATAATGGATTCATAAAAGGTCATAGTGGTTGTTGGTGTACTCCAAAAACCTGTTTCTCTCCTTGTATAACATCAGTATGTTATACTAATGATAGAAGATTTCCAAACCATATATATTTAAACTATTCCCTCTCCCTAGTCCATCTCTCATGTTCTTTTCTTTGTGTCTTTTTTGGTTTTCATATGCCAATAAAATGTACCAAAGTCAAATGTATTTTTTCTCTTCAGGTATTTTATGCTGTCTTGGACCAAATCTACCATGGTAAACACCCTCTAAAAAAGTCAACCACAGAAATTTTAAAGGAAACACAGGAGAAAGTTTATGGATTGCCATATGTACATAATACAGTGAGTAGCAACAGAATAAATGTATAAGCTGCACCTTTTCTTTGATAGCATATTAATACCCCTCCCTCTTCCTGACTCTTGCCCTGCACACTTACATGCTTCTTGCTGTATTTTTGTTATACTGGAAGAGTTTTCTTTCACTCACTTTTTCCAGAGAGTAATGTGTTGGAAATTTTCAGCCCAAAATCAAAATGTAATGAATGTACTTGTTTTGGTATAGGTATAGTCTCATAATGATGAACTTCATTACCTTGCTTTTATTTCTTAATAAAGAAGGCACTGGAAACAATATATTGAAAAGAGGATTTATTCTAACTTCTCAAAGGCTGCTTATAAAAGGCAGCAAAACTGTGCTGCACATTGATGTTTGTATGCTGTCAGCATGAGAAAAGTGTGAGGCAGGAAACGGAAGTGTGTGTTTTTCTCACAGTTTCTCATACTCTGTGTTCCTATGACCTTTGTCATGTCATTTATCCTTTCATGTGTTATCTGAAAGTGTAAAAGCCTAGAGTTCTACTGAGCTATGTAATTTTGATCTTCATCATGACGTGTTTGTTCTGTACTTCATGTGAGAGCCAAAGGTGCAGTTTGCATAGACAACAGTCATAGGATTTCCTGGTCTGTGTGAAGCTGAATTCCTGCCTGGAGCTTGGCCCCCCAGTCACTGTTTGTCACTGTGGTCAGAATACCCAAATCCTTTTTCTGCTTCTCAGAAAATGTACTTTTCTCCTTAGTAAATTGTGTCTTTCCTTCTCTGAGAACAGTGTTGGGAGATCCATTTCCTTGTCAAAATTGTGCTGCCACTGCTCACACCTCCAAAAGACTGTAACATCTTGTAGTGACACTGTGATCATCCTGAAGTGGGACAGCAAGTTTTGGCATGGAACTGAATCCCAGCTGTGAACTTATGAATAGACAGAAAGTTTATGCTTATATTTATTGAATGTAAAATTACTGTCAAGAACTGTAAGACAGTTTAAATTTCAGTAAAACTTAGTGAAAAATTGCGTTAGAATAACATTAGTACTATGTAGAGCAATCAATGTCTGTAGTTTGTTTTGCTGTCCTTTCTTCCAAATTTGAGACAGGTTTGCAGTTTAATTTGTGGTCCAGATGAAA
The DNA here is from genome assembly GCF_049639895.1 of Pseudopodoces humilis. Lineage (NCBI taxonomy): Eukaryota > Metazoa > Chordata > Aves > Passeriformes > Paridae > Pseudopodoces > Pseudopodoces humilis. The sequence goes on from NC_142201.1 coordinate 70,054,475, forward strand.
AATAAAAAAAATGCCTTGAAAGTGAAGGTTGGGGTTTTTAAGTGAAGAGAATGTATTTCTTCCTTTCATTTGATTTCAGAACTAGACATTGAAATACAGAAGTAGGGAGCAGTTTTTATTTTCATCTGTTATTTGGCTAGGTACTTACAGAGTTGGCAGAGAAAACGAAGTGTTTTGATTATTTGAATTTTATCTGTTCTCTATACATTTAGATTCGGTTTTGTATTGCTAAGTCAGGCTTCTATATCTTAAGTTAGTGGTGTTGGATAAAGTAATTCTTCCTTAGTGAAGATTGTCACTGCATTAATGTGATTTTTCTGTAGCAGCATTGTCTGTCAGGGCTGCAATTATTATTATTATTATTATCATTATCCATTCTTATCTCTTCCTGATGAATCCTAATTCTCTTTTACTGCTCTTGACAGGCAAGTAAACTCAGTAAATATCCTCTGAATGTACTCAGTTGGCCTTCAGTCTTACTGTCTGAAGTAGAGCCACAGCATGTGTCTTCAGCAGATGAATTTCTGTCATTCTCAGGCACAGCTCAGATAATAGGACAATTTGCATGTATTTTTTTGTTACAGTGCTTTCAAACTGAGGCATATAAACTACACCTGGTAATAAACATTATAAATAAATTCTGCTGCGCCTATGTGATGTACCTATTTGAGGGAAACCTAAGCATCATGTGTTACATGCCAACTGTAGGAGCGATAATGCAAAAAAAGTCCTGTTGAGCGATAGTGGAAAATAAATCCTGTTGAGGTCTATATTTGCCATTCAAACAGATTTTGCAGGCACTGGGGCAGCAGGCATTGCACACATCAGTGTTTGCATTGTCTGCGTTGATGCAGACGGGTGCGGGAGCTGGTGCCCACATGCAAGGCAGGAAGGAAGTCAGATGGAAGCACAGAGAAACAGCACCCCACTAGACTTTGTTTGTCTGAATAATGCAAATCTCAATTTCTGGCTGGCCATTGCTTATCTGTTCAAAAGTATACAGAATTTACTGCTGGCTCTGGAGGATGAAATTCCACTGGGATTTCATTGCTCTGTTACTGAATCCAGAAGGTGATGACTCCAGGCAGGGGGCAAGGAAATGTATCTGCCTGTTTTTGTAGTGTCTGGCAAGTTTTGTTGCCAGAGGAGATTAGTGTTACTGAGTTTGGAAAATGAAGAGCAGTTTTGCACAGGCTGGACTCTTGAGTCCTTGGGATACCTTTGAAAAGCAGTCTTCCTTTTGGTTCTTCTGAAAAACATGATAAAATAAAAATGGTCATGCTTTTTCCAGCCATTTCTTCCCGAATGTACATTGTGTCGAAATCTGTGCGCTGTGGGGAATTCAGTACTCTGCTTTTGCCCCAGACTTTTCTTCAAATCATAGCTTATTTCTTATCTCTTGTGAAGTCAGTTTTCATTTATTATGGCCTGCCTTGCAGTTGATGATACTGTCTGCTTTTAGAGTGTCTCCTCTGGTCTCTTCTACCTTTGTCCCCAGGATGCCCAGAGAGGCTTTTGAACATGTATCAGGTGACCCTTTGATCAATCTGAGACATGATCAAAGTTTCTCCCTATAATCTGTTGCTTAGTCCCCTCATGTCCCCCAGGATCAGACTTGAAAACTACTTTCCTTTGAGACAGTCATCAAAACGTAATGGTGTGCCATTGCTAGTCCCCTGCCAAACATAATAATTCCTATCTCCTGCTGGGGGTTTGGTTCAATATTGTAACAGAAAATGACACATAGGATAAACAGACTCCTCAATGATAGTGGAGTTTGCAGCCTCCTGCAGTTACAGCAAAGAGCTCTCAATAATGAAGTGGTTCTACAATAAGCACCAGCTGCCCAGCTCATCATACCTGTATTTTCTCTGTAAGTAGTTTTAGTTATTGATTCTTATCTTCAGAAAATTATTATGGACTTACCTATTAATTGTCTGTGCACTGTAGTAACCTTTTCTAATATGGAATTTTGGGAGATGCTGGTTTGATGGTGACTGTGGGAAAAAATGGTTTTGAAGAGTTAGACATAGTGAATCTGGGTTCTTTTTTAGATCATTGCCTAATAGTCTCTTCTTCATTTTTTAAAATTATGTGATTTTCCAGTTGGCTTTTCTTTCAGAAACAGCTGCATTTCTTGTACAGTGCTTGAGTAGAAAGTGTGATGATGGAATTAACATATCATTATAATTATATTTGATAAGAGGCAACATGTTGGTATGTAGGGTGCCTTTGATATTTTTTGGAACACTGAATAATTTGCTGTGTACCTTTTTGTTTTAGCATATTAAAAATGTATATTAGTTCAGAAGGACCACCTTTACTGGTCTCATTAAATGTGCATCAGGTTACAGGTTTAATTATGTTAATATAGTTTTGTCCAGAGTGCAAGTTTCTTTGGCAGCATGGCCTGTTGTTGCTAGCATTTGGAAAGACCAAAACACCTGTGAGACCAAAAATGTTAGCCAGCCAAGTTTGCCAACAGAAGACAAGGCAAGTATTGTGAGAGATACCCTAGAGCAAAGATGTGTATGAAAATGGTGTATCACCAATGTGGTTGTTAGTCTGTCTTCTTCCTGCAGCTGGGAGGACTCTGCCCAGACAGGGATCCTGACCTTGGAAGGCTCCACCTAGGTCCTTGTCTTAACTTGCTATGGTTATGTCTGTCATGTTCCTGACAAAGGAAATCAATGGATGAGATGCAACCTAACATTTGGAGTGCTTGCTCAGGGAGGCTGTCAGGCACTATGGGAAGATGTGGCTTGCCATGGGTGCTGAAAACACAAGTTTTCCATTAACAGGGAACATGCAGAGGCACGGGTATTTGGTTGGCTGAGGAGAAGTTGATGTCAATAGGCAGAACTGGCTTCTCTACAGACAGAAAATAGTTTTTGCATCACGCATGGTTGCCATGAGCCAAAGCCGCCTGTTTTGTTGTTATTGAAGAGAACCTGTCTGCAAGAGAGTGTAGTTTAAACAGGCTTAGTCCTCAGCTTACTGAGGGCTGGCTGGCAGTTTGGGTGAAGTATCTTGCTGTAGAATCTACCATCTATGTCCTTGTGGTATCTGTTGTCTTAGGATTTCTTGTTACGTTTTTGGAGTGACTACTAATGTGCAGTTATATATAACTGTTTCTGTATAAAATTTCATGTGAATATCAGTAATGCATATAAAAAGAATAAATAGTCAGACTGAGCAAGTAATGAGGCAGCTGGCTTAAAGTAAATAAGTGATAACCTTTAACCTCTGATGGTAAAAGTGGTTTTGAATTCTGAAAACTTAACTCAAGTGTGAACATAAATCTTAAAATTATTGGTAAGGAAGGCTAAGTAGTGGCTGCCTATTAAATTTTAAACTGTAATTTCACTTCATATTTATTCTGTCTAAAACCTTCTAAAATTTATTTTAGATTTATAGGCTAAACTATGATGTAACCTTAGAATCTAAGCAAAACTGAAAGCAAATTAAAAGAAATGTAAAAAAAACAGTTAAAAGGTAGAATGGATGCTATTGCTTATAAAAAAAACCAGTTCTGGGTGGCAGATGAGGGAATAAAGTTTATGGTGCTAATCAATAAAGTGCTAAAAAGAACTCAGTGGGAGAAAAAGCCTGTATATCTACCTGACAAAGAGAGGTTATTAGAAAAGTAAAAGCCATATAAAAGTGTGAAAACCAGAATACAGGGGAAGTTCTAACGAGCCAGAAGAAAAACTGCGGAAGTTTCAAGAAGCGTAGAAACCAAACCCAGCAATAATGATTAAAAGCAATGCATCAGAAAGAAGAAAGCTGACAGATATTTGCTGGAACTGGAACGTAGCTAAGTATGGTGATTCAAAAGACATTATGTAGTTATCCAAGAGACTGAACCAAGGATACAAACCATCCTGATGCAAAAAATATTTGCAGTAAAGGACCAAGCCTTTTAAAACTTTATTAAGATAATAAAAAGTAGAAATCTTTATATGACTAGAGATAATTACTAAAAGAATGCAAGTATTCAGAACAAAAAAGGCTAGAAATGCTGAGTTGTAGATTGCAAGTAGAGAAGGTAATAGAATTCCATAATTACTCAAGAAGCAAGAGGAGAGTGGGAGAAAGAACAACAATAAACGTCAGAGAAAGTGATATTCTATTCTGCCTCAGCATTTTTTGAACAATAGGTGAATTTTGATTAGGTAAGTAATACATGCAATTTTTGAGATGGATTGAAACAGTACCGAGATTGTGGAATAGAACAGAGAGAATGACTAGGTTAGATGTAGTCAGATTGTCAGTATATTTAAGCTTGTCAAAACAGTGACTTGGAGGAATTATCACTCATAAGCTCATGAAGAAGTAGCAATGTTATGGTAACTCTTCTTATGAAGGGAGAAGAACTTGGGAACTATAGACTAATTGTTCAGTTTTTGTCACTCAAAAAGTAGTAGAAGCAATTATTAAGCAGCTCATAAGTACCTTGAGAACAATCAAGGGAGCAAAATAACCTCAGTTTTGTTAAGAACTACCTAAGGTGGAAAAAAAATCCACTTTCTTCCTAAGACATTGATTGATCTTGGAAACATGATGTAAGCAATTGATAGCATAACTCTATGCTTAGCAAGCTTTCTGACACTTGCAAATCATAATTGTACAAGCAAACTGTAGGTTTGTGGCTGAGTCAACACACAGAAAACATGCTGACAAAGCAGCTGAAAGCTTAGTTTCAGACAGGGACTTATTAAGTGGACATCCCCAGGAATCTGTCCAGCTTGGTAACATGGACTATGAGGAAAGTTAAGGAAATTCAGTATTTTGGTAGCAAAGAGAAATTCATATGAGCACATATGAATGGTATTGAAAACCTTTATGAAAAAATTACTTGGAATTGAGGGTGTGATTATTTGTTTCTTATTAATGAGAAAATAGGAGGAGGGGAAAAATATATAATTTGTAGCAAATCTGACTATGGATAATATCTAGTCTTTTAAAGTATTGTTAATTTTTTTCCTCATTTGTTGAAGAGGAAAGCAGACACCCAGTGTGTCTTGCATCTCTCTTACAGGCAGTTTTAAAGAAACTACTGTTGTAGATCACAGAGACATAAGTTTCATAGTAAAGCCAGAGAACCTTCATAGAGGTTGGCTTTTCCACTTTTTCTCCCTCTGCAGTTATTTGAGAAGTAATGATGTTGCTCATATTGCACTTTCTTGAGTTTTGAAGAGAGATGAAGTCATATGTTATTACACAACCCCTTGAAGTTTGTGTAACCCCTTCAAGGTAATTTTTTACCTTGCCATGTTGGAAACTAAAGTTGTTTATATGGAGTGCAAGTCCCTGGATTAGTTTTCATATGAACCTTCATAAAAGTATACTGTAAAATCAAGCTGAAGAGTCTGGGTCTAAGGAAAAGATTAATAAAGGAATGCACAGTGAACTCTGGGGAAGTGATAGTTCTATAAATAATTAATAACTAAAAGCTATTTCAAGAAGATTGGTGCCCTGCTGAGGTCAGTATTAAGCAGATGCTGGGACTTTCAAAAGCTCTTAAAGTCACCTTTCAACATTTGTTTAGGTTTCTGTCTTTGTGGAGTTGAGTTAATTTTATGATAAAGAAAATGCTGATAACAAATACTGTGAAGATTTGTTTTCCAGTGGTTATATGACACTATTCACTGGGCAACTATCTACAGCAGTAGAGTGTTTACAGATATCATAAGATATGAAGCACTTTTGAGGAAATTCTTTTTCCAAGTGTTAGTCCCATGAAACTCAAACATACTTTAGTGATAGTATTTACCATATTTACTGTGTGGTAAACCATTTTAAGGAACAGTGCAAGAAGTAGTTGCATATGTGTCCTGTTAACCTTTTGAATATATTTAGAGATACTGTACATATATATGAAAACACAGATAGCTTCATCTACTTTGATATAGTTCTGTTTTCATGGCTCACATGTTCTTTTTCCCCCCCAAGACTACACTAATGGAACTATATTTGATAGTGATAGATACAACTGAATACATCATTGCCATAAACATAGCCTAGAGAGTCTGAAATGAAATTCTTTTCAGGTGCAGTGAGAGACTGTCCTTTCTATGAAAAGTCAAAACAGAAAGGAACAAGATAGAGGAACTATTAACACCCTTACTTCACAGATGCAAGGTGGGGTGACTAATTTCTTTAAATTCACATTGCACTTATGGCAGATTAAGGATTAGAGTCATGATCCCTTAAATCTGTTCCTAGAATGACTCTACCAGAAGATAGTAAATAGTGCTGTAAACAGAGAGTGATTTTATCTTCCAGTGTTGGTTCAGATACTTGATCAATTTGTACTTGCAAATATATTTTGCAGTTGCTGTGTTGCTTAAGGTATTTCTTGAATTTTGTAAGGGCTTATCTTAAGCAGCGTTCATGATGTTTGTTTTAAAATAATAGGTCAATACTTAAAATCAGGTGTAATTGGAAAAGTAGTATAAAAAATCTGGGCTTCAGTGCAAGTCTGTACCTGATTCTACTTATCTCAGGCTTATGAATTTAAAGCTTAGGCAATAATAGAAATTACTAATTGTAATTGGAGAGGAGGTATTGCATATGTATGTATGTCTGTGTAGAATTCCATGATATGACATGAAGAATTTGTTTGAAAATCATCTGTTTTCAAAATTCTTATCTTTTACTTTAAAGACTAGTTATAATGTTTACAAGTAACACTGTCTCTTAACTTGTCCAAATAAGATCAGTTAAAGAACACAATAAAGAATCTATTTTCATATCTCTGCGTCTTTTAAAGATTGTGAAGCAATGCAAATCATACATACAGATTTTTGATATCAGTGTTCTTTATTATCACCCACATCTCTTTCCCTCAGTCCCTTTCTGGGGAGGCAAGAAAAGGGTATAGAGTAAATAGTTTCAAATGATTTTGCTATAAGCAGCTCAAATTCATGAATAGTTTATAAATAAAAATGAAATATTTTTCTTTAAGTAATTCAAAGACCATATGGTACGTGTCTAGAATCACCTAAGTGGTTAATTGCATGTTAAATTCCTTTCCTCTTCCTTAGTGTAAACAACTGCAAAAACATTTGCATTCCCTGCCTTGCTAGATTTATTTGCCATTTTATAATAAAAACACGGAAGTGTTATAAATTGAAATCTTAATCTCTTTCTTGACTCACTTTCTGAAATGTCAACTGTGTCTCTGGTTTGGTTTACTTTGTGTTTTCTCCATTTCTAACACAGAAATGCACAGCACTGGAAAACTGAAGAGTACTGATATTAAGTGAGTTAGAGGCGCAGCATGAGATGAGGTTTCTTGAAATTAGTTTTCTATTATTCTAATCAAGATTAGAAACTGCAGGAAAGAAAGTGATTCTTTATTGCATTTTATTATTATTATGAAACTCCAGAAGAATGATGATGTAATTCTACAAAACTTAGAGGGGTTGAGGTCAAAAATCCAGAATGTAAGTTGACCGAGCAAGCTGCTGCATACCTATGGAGAGAGTTGTTCCTACAGTCAAGGAGTGCTCCAGCTTTTCCCCAGAGGTAGCTACTGGCACAAACAGTTTGCAAACTCTGATACTTACCAAACCATTTGTTTGAGTGAGAATGAGTCAAGGACATCTTCAAAGCACTGGCCAAAGTGTGCTTGTCTGCGTGGCAGAGCAGTGTTGTCCTGGATTTCCACTGGCACTGATAAACCTTGGTCTCAGCAGAGGGAAATATCCTGTGCTGATTCCCATGCTAATCTCCCTTATCTCCTGGCTCCAAGGAGCCAGAGCCTGCAGCTTCCCCTTGACTCTCAGGAGTTTTCCACCCCTGCTGATAGCTAAATTCAAGGGCATTAGGAGCAATAGTATCAAGTTAGTGCTAGACACAAGGGGTTCTCTACCCATTGGCCCTAAAGGAGATAAGTTGGCTGCTCCTTTGGTGGGTTCTCTGCCAGAATGAGATTTTAGTTAAGAAGGGAGAGGGCCCCAGATATCACAACTTGCTCATTGACTTTATTACTGTAGCACACATTTTGTAATTATAAGTCTTAAATGACAAAAGTACTTCCCACTTAGTATTGGGTCTTTTCAGGTTCTCACTTGTGTTTTTTGTCTTAAGATGCAAAGCAATATGGACATAAATATACTTTAAAGTATCTAAAGTCACAGCAGAAACTGTTGGAAGAATGTTTTGAAAAGTCCAAGCAATATTCAAGAATTTCTGTAGGATTTCTTTTAAAAAGATGTAGTAGATTTTGTAGCACTGACTCTTGATGATCTTAGAGGAGTTCCCTGGAACAATGTTTACCTACATTCAAGCAAAATCTAGCTTAGTCTATATTAAGCTACCTACAGATTTTCTTTCAATTTAGTCTTTTTATCATCATGTATAAATTTTTGTATCAGATTATTTTTGTGGCAATATTAACAGTTGTAAATTTAAAATTCAAATAATTGAATCCTAAACTAATGTAGCCTGCAAAATAGTTTCATTTAACTGATCCTACGACATGGTTAAAATGAATGAAGGGACTTAACTTTTTAATAGAGGATGGAAGGTATAGTAGATTATTCAGATTTCTCCTAAAGCAGTAATCCTATCCTCTCAAGAGATAATAGGATAAATATTTCTGTCCTCTACTATAAAGGAAGGCCTATGTGACTAGTTCGGGCAAGACACAGTTTAAGGTAGCTAAAGTAAAATGAACTGAATCTTACCCTAAGAATGTACTCTACAAGGACATTAAAAAAAAATCCTGATAGGGTGTGAGAATCCTAAAATACTGGTAAGGTATTTTTGTTTTCAGATGATGGGGTGGAAAGCCATTACACATGGAATTTTGGAAATGCTTCAGACATGGTTATAAGCAAAGATTGATAATGTTGGTGGGAAAAAAAGCCTGTTTAATAACAGCAGTGGATCAGTCACACACCTTTATTGCAGTCTGTTGTGCTGAATGAAAAGCAGGCATGAACATGACCTGTGGATGGCATATTATCATAACCCATGGGCTATGCTGTAAAATGCAGTGTTTTATAAACTTCTGGAATGGGTTCATGGAACTTTTTGAAGTAAGCGATTACTCAGAGTTTCATAAACTTTTTAGCTGCTTACCGAAAATATAACATTTAATAAGTAGACTGACCTAGTTCTACATGTCTAGCCTTTACCCTGTCCAAAAGGGAATTTGATACTTCTCTTTTTTTTTTTAATGAAGAAATGACTCCTTGTTGGAAATAACACAAAAAATCAAGTCATCTTATAGCTGAATTTATTAAAATGGAGAAACGGACTTTTATGCTACAGGTTAATCATTTAGTTTTAAATACATTTACAGTGATGGGGGTATCTTTTTGTTCATCATTGAACTTTTTAATGGAGCTGTAGCCTATATATTCTTGTGCTTTTTAACATTTTATTGCCTAGGTCGTAGTCTCGTCTGTATGAAGTAGGAGGAGAGGAAGAGTGTTTTTTATGTGGGCAGGTAGCTCCTTGTGAATTAGGGTAGAGGATGGGTGTTTTACTGTTTAAATATGTTTTTATAGGTAGCTGAGTCCAGTCTTGAAAAATGAATTGTTAGGACAGCATAGAATCAATAAATGTACTTGAATAATGTAATGAGTTCTGGGTAATATTGAAGATTGGGAATTCCTGATCAGGAGCTTTGTGTGAGGACTGGGACAAAAGTAGTGACAGGAAATGATGACATGCTAGAGTTATTCAGGCTCTAGAGTGGGGAAAAACTGTACGGATTAAAAAAAAAATAAATTAAATATAGGCTTCAAATTTCAGTAGGGAGCAGCACTGTTTGTTATTGGTTTTCCTTTACTGCTATTTCCAATGGGAAATCAATCTTAGTTTGAGTTTGACTCATCCTCCATTTCTGTTTCTTGTTTTAGATACTGTCCTGTTCCAAATGAATTTTTGAGATTTCCACTTCATCATATTTGCAAGCCTCCCTAGATGCAGGGAGGGAGATGAGCAGTGTCATTCCCTGTTCTTTCTGTATCCATTCCTTTTCTGAGAGGAAGCAATGTGAAATTTGTTAGTAAAGCTTAGTAGCAAAGACGAGGTCAGACAAAATTGAGGATACTGAGCCTTGTTTTAGGTGCAGACTTTGAAATCAAGCTTTTGGTCTTGGACAGATTGCTGAGTTGTTCCTTTCTCTTTGCTTAATTGTGATACAGAGTTTCAACAAACCAAATAAATGGAATAGTTGATCAACCTGGAAGTGCAGATGAGCTGGTTTAGGTGCAGACCATTAAATGCCAATAGCTTTTGAGTGAACAACGTTATCTGAGCTTTCAAGGAAGACATACTATCTTAGTTACAGCTTATATGATTATCAAAGTAATTATTTTCTGATGGGAGAGGTAGAAATATCCTTCACAATGCCAAACACCTGGAAATTATTTTTGTTTGTAGCCTAAAAGCTATTTCTGAGTATGTGAAACCAATTCATCAGTAAAATTTTCCACATTTCAGAGACAGAGAGTAGAAACTTCTAATCATAACTTAAAAAACTTAATATAAAAGAAACTGATATTTTTTCTGCTTAGTCTTCTAAAAATGTAGTCTCTCTGCTCTGTTTCTGTTTAGTTTAATGATTTTGGTTATAATTAAGGGACTAGTTAGAAAAACTATAGATACAAAGTATAAACATGGCAAGCAAAATACCTTTCAAAGCAATGTGGACACTCTGTGTCCAAGCTGGATGTTGTAACATGCTTGCATTACAATGAGACACAGTACAGTGCTTTACCTTAAAAAAAGAGAAAAAAAAGGTTAATAATTTTTAAGAATTTGTACCCTGCATCATGATAGGAAAATTGAAGACTGGAATTTTTTTTTTCATCTCATTTAACCTTGCTACTCCTACTTTAGTCATGTAGGTCACCCGTACAGGCTCAATTGCTCACCCATGGCACATTCCATTTGTTTTGGGCACCTGTCTTAGGATGGAGGTAGCCATCTTGTAAAAAGGAGCTTTTGAATGGCTGAACTACAGCTAACTTTGAAAACTTTATTTGTAGGTATTGCTACGAAAAGGTAGCATAGCCAGCCACTTGTTTCTCATCAGCTGTTCAATGTAATGTTGGCTGAGGCACCATTGGCTACCTTTTCTTTTAAGGAAAAAAAGACTAACTAAAAGACATACTTTTTTTACCCTTTCAGCTGGTCATTTTTTTTAGAATACACATCTGTTTGGGTAATGGAGATTAAGATAATAATCTTAAGCACTTTCTTGAATAAAGAAGTGTAGTTTATTTCAGCTGTAAAAAATGAGGAGTTTGTTAATTACAGTGTGCTAAAGAGTCACAAAGACAAATAGTTTTGGAAAATTACATATGTCCTTTCACTTTTTTGTTTGGCTTTATCAGAATTTCAGACACTGACTGTAGGATAAAAGCGAGCACCTCTCAGCCCATGGATTTAAATTTAATACATTATTTTTTATCTTTTACTTCCTCTTTGAAACTCTGTTTTTTATAGTACCTGCAAAAATCATGATAACAGACATATCACGAGAATGTTAAGAGTTTTGACTTTGGATAGGACAAATAAGTTAGGGTACTTGTTTTCTCTCTGGAGTTTCCTCAGTGCCAACAGAGCAAAGGAAGTTTCATATTCCTTCCTTTATACAGTCATCCATTCTCATTTCAAGAACTATGCCTGAATCTGTTGGGAAACAGCATTTCATTCTGGACGTACTAGCCTTTACACATCACACTGGAGAGGTGATGAAATCTTCATGCTTGGGGACTTTAGACAGAGCCCTGATAAATCTCTTCAAAGCTCCCTTTGCTTTGAGTGAGGGTTGGACCAGATGACTTTTGGAGGTCTGTCACAATTTAAATTATTCTGTTGCAGTCAGGGAAATACTAAGAAAAAGGTATTTTGATTTTGGAGAAGTTAAGGCTGATAGTTCTGATTTTCTTTGCTAGGAAAACATAAGGAAACAGTCAATACTAAACAGCATTAAAACATAAGTCTATCATCACTTGAATGAGTCACTATGTGAAGTAACAATACATAAATGAATAGCAATATAATTGTGGATTATAATCTGCTATATATATATATACACATTTAAAAATGTTCAGACAAGTCTGTGAATTATAGCTTTGTGTGTGGATGGAATTTGTGCACCTCTAAGATTGTTGCCATGTGGAATGCTGTATTTTTTTTATAGCATTAAACACAAGTCACTATTACCATTTTGTTTCTGACAAAAGTTATAAATTGGACTTTTCCGAGTGGGATACTGCACCTACCCACATGGAAGATTATAAAATGTTGTGTTACTATTAACAAGGTAATTGTGGGTTTTGTTCACAACCAGTAGAACTACAACAGTAGAACTACTCATATCAAATATGAGTAATTTATTTTACTACTTGATTTTCTCCCCTTCTGACCCTATTTATATACAGTTTCAATCTTGATGATCAGCATATTGTATATACAGCATTTTGATTGAAAAATACTTCTTCCCATAAAGGATTGTTCATTCTGGGATTTATTTCTGGTGGCTATTTTTTTGTTGTTTGTCATTAATAGTATCAGATTTCTTCCACCATACATAAGAAAATGTTGAACAATATAGAGAATTTAGGAGATAACGTGGGGTTTGGTTATTTTTTTCTCTCTTACAGGCCTGGCAGCTGCGATTCAGTCACCTCGTGGGCTATGGTGCCAAATACTACTCCTACCTCATGTCCAGGGCTGTTGCCTCTATGGTGTGGAAACAGTGTTTTGCTCAGAACCCATTTGATAGGTAAAAACACAGAAATGTTAAATAGGATGAAATGCTAGTTGCTTCTGGAAAACACAAAACAAATTAGGTTGGTGGGCTTCTTTGATGCAAATTAGTTTTTAGCATTTTTCTTGATTTTAAGAGGACGACAAAGCAGGGAATCACCACAGATATATATATATATGTGTATGTATGTATGTATATATTTATATATACACACTTTGGGATATGTTCATTGGTGCAAAAAAATTGTGTCAATGTTTTAAAATGCAGGTGTGTCAGTTGGGAGGCACTGAAATCCCTATTTAGATGTAATTAGAGAGCTTGAAATTAATAGATGCCTAATTGCTTGTAATTTTCTATTGAAATCAAAGCAACTGTGGATATTAAACAAGCTTCATGTCACCAACTTCAAAGCTCACTATAGTTATGCTACTCATTTTGCTTTGTGAAATTAAAAAGCAAATTGTGAGGTCACAAACTGTAAGCATTCCTATACCTTTGCTGAATGTTCAGGACATTGTAACAGAGCAACTTTTTCCCTTTGGCACAATGAAGCCTGAAATGTTGTTTGCAAAGTAACATCTATAAGCACCAACACACGCTCATAATTATTACATTTGTCTAGTTCAGTTCCTCATAGTGGGATTTTAAATGTAATTTGAATCTGAGGAGTCAACATGGCATCAGTCATTGTTTCAGGGTGGAAAATTTCATTTGGTCTCTGTCTGAGTTCTGTAGAGATCCTAGAAGCAAACCTGAGTTGAAGGCAGGACAGGTTGTGTTTGCAGATGGCTCTAACACCTGTGTTTCTCCAGGGCAATGGGGGAGCGCTATCGTAGAGAGATGCTGGCACACGGCGGTGCAAAGGAGCCCATGCTGATGGTGCAAGGTAGGAAATAAATTATAACTGTTTTATTCTCCTGCAAAAGGAAGAAATTTCAACTTAGCTGCGTGGTCTTTTTAGTTTAATTATGATGTTCACTGCGTTTATGAAAGAAAAATTTAAGTGACTGGTCATCACCTTTGTATCATGGTCAGTAGAACTCCTTGTGGTACGTGGAGTACACACTTCAGCTGGGCTGAAGTGTTGGAAAGGTTTGTATTACAAAGCTGTCTAAAGAATTCAGAATAAACTTGAAGGAAGGTAGATTACATAATTTCTTGGATACAATAAAGTAGTAACTTTTCCATAAATGGAATTTATTATATCTCTGGTTACTTACTTTGTATAGGAGAAATTGAACTTGTTTTGGCCATATCATTTCAGTGTCATCAAAATGTCTTTGGCTGTATCAGTACTTCAGGTGTACATTTTCATGTAATACAGTTCTGACAACTGTAATAAAGAAATGTAGTTCATTATTCATATCACTACCATATTTGCCTTTTGAACCTGGAAAATAAAATTAATTTAAATCTAATTAATTTAAATTAAAACTTAAAAATTATTCATATCCATAACAAAAATACTCTGTGTGTTCATACCTTAAAAAACAATGCCAGGAGAATTAAACAAGTTTGAAAGCTGCTAACTTCAGCTCAGATCTGTGAAATCAGGGTAAAGACTTTTCTGTATAATGTTGCAGAATTCAAACCAAACATTATTTTTGCTGTTCCTAAGATGAGCACTTGCTAAGTCCTAGCACATCTTTCATTTTTTCTCTGAAATTCTTAGTATTAAGAATGAATATGAATTCACTGGTCTCTGTCACTCAGTTTTAGCAGACTGGAACTTGTGGGACTTTTTCTACAGATAAGGAAGACAGTGGTAACGTGTCTGTATTTCATCATGAGATTGGCACAGTTTCACGACCGGAACGTTTCAGTTCTTTGACCTATCTGTTTATATTTGAGGCCATGACCTCTTCTCTCCTTAGACTCATCATGTATTAAGCAGCTACATATTCCTTAGGTTGTCTATTTACATTTCTGATCTACAGGTTTACTTTTCATTCAATATGACTTCCTGAACTTACTTTTCTGTACTGTTCTTGAAGAGTTTGTGTTTGTTACCTTGAAAAACTGTAGCCCAGAACTGTGGATTAAGAAGTTGCAAGACAGGAATGTGCATCTTTACAAGCATGTCCAATTTTTACACTGTAAGTCATATGGTGGAGAAGGAAAACTGTTTTTAAACAACAAATGTGGTTATGATCTCTTTCTGGGATAAATTCTTTATTTTACTAAGCATGGAATTTTCCTGCAATGTCCTGGAAACTATGTTGAAGTTGCTGGCAGTGTGCTTCCTTGAATCAAGTACTATTTGAATGAAGTTTCAAAATTAATCTGTGGATGGTCCTACGGAAAATCTATGGAAGTAAAACTGGCTTTCCCCCTTGCATGTGATAGGTTCTTACTGGAGACAGTGTCAAAGGGCTCACTGAAGTCCAAGGAGGTGATGTGCACTGCTCTCCCCTTTTGTGCCAGGCCAGTTATTTCATCATCTAAGGTTATCAGTTATTTAAGCATGACATGCCTTTGGTGAATCCATGGTGAGTATTCCTGATTATTTTACTGTTCATGAGTCTAAAAACAGTTTACAGGATTAGCTGGTCCAACACTTTCCTAGGGTCTGAGGTGAAACTGACCAGCCTCAGTTCCTTGGGTTCTGCTGCTTGCTCTTCCTGAAGATAGACATGACTTTTGCTTTTTTCCAGTCTTTTGGGACCTCTCCTATTTTAATAGAGAGCTGCCTAGCAATGCCATCTGCCAGCTCCCTTAGCACTCAGGGGTGCATCCTGCCAGGGCTTCTGGGCATGTTTATTCCCAGTTTTCTTAAGTGTACCATGATCTATCTGATCCTCTTCCATCAAAGATACACCTTCCTTGCTTCAAATTATCTCCCTGGTCACTTTTCTATTCTGAATTTCACTTTTACACTCTTTATACAGAAATCCTGATATTCAAGATTATAAAAAATAACCAGTGTTCATCAGCAGATTCTTTGTGTGTATCCCGATGTTCATATGTACACAGTAAAAGTAGTTAAGTAAAAAACTTAACATGCTTGAACGACTCCCTGAAGAATGAAATTAGGGTGACTCAGGTGTTTTGACAAGACAATAACTTGATTGCTGATTGATTGGGATTATTGCAAGCTAAATCATAGAACACACCTGATGAAAAAAGTTATATATATACTTGATTGGTCTTTATTCCAAAAAAAGAGAATTTATAGAGAAAAGTAGGAACAATTCAATTTGTTTAGGTTCAGTGAGCTTCTGATTTCTCTTGCTGCTTTTTTTCATTACCAATATTCCAACTACTTGATTTCTGTCTCTTGTTGGTTTCCATCAATTGCAAGACTGTACTCCCACAGCAAATAACAAAACATATCTGATTAAAGACAGATCCCACCAAACTTTAAAGCTTGTTGATTTTACTCCTCTTCAGAAAAACAGTCCAGATTCTGTGCTCACTAGTGCCCTATTTCAAAAACTTCTTTAGGTTGTTATTTCAGGTGTTTTTTTTATGTGGGCTTGCACATGTCTGGCTTTCGGATGCACATCTGCAGCCTCACCCTTGAAGTGCTTCCATACCTCATTACGAAGTTAGCCATGTTCATTGGCTTTTTGATAGCAGGTTATTTCATGAGCACATTTCACTTATGCAGTTTCTTTGTTACGATTTTCTTCTCAGAATCTATCTATTATTTTTCTTTTGTGTTTGGATATGACCCTAGCTTTTCATCTTTCTCCAACATGATTCCATAGATGTACTGATAAGGAAAGATAAAGGATCTGATCTGTGGAGTTAATGACAAGGTTCCTGTTTGAACTAGTCTTTAATTAGGAAACACAATATACTTTTTTGTTGTTGTTTTTGTTTGCATTTGATTTTCTTGGTATTTGTTTCCTTTAAAAAAACCAAAATTATAGAGGTTTTTTTGAAAACTTTTTAAACATTTTCTGGTGACTTTTTTTTATCTTACCACTTGATAGTCAATGAAATTCAGAAATAGTCACAAATATGGATATCAGGAGCAATTGAAAATGGATGAAAAATGTTTTGTCTGAGAGGCTTATTTTCTTTTAATTTTTCCTTAGAGAAAAAATACATTTCAAGAAGAACTTGATTCCTCTGTCATTTTCTATTGACAATATAGCTCTTGTAGATTTTCTTCTTCCTAGGACTACATGGCATTAGGGATTCCAAATTCCTTTAAAGTTATATAACCCAGGTGTCCCTTCCAGGTCCAGTTGTGTGCCGGTTGCAGGTCTGAACAAGATTCAGGTGTGCACCATTCCTCCCTCTCTCCCTTGGCACTCCCTGGCTGGAAGGAAACCCAGGTGCATAGGCAGAAAGTGAATTGCAGTGTGAAAACTACTGGGTTGGATGTTTTGGGAACTGAGAGTATATTGTGGAGTGCAATTCTCCTACAGCCTTGGTGCAGTCACATTGCCCTTGGGGCTTCTGAAGAAGTCCTTGTGCAAAATGCATGTGAAGTTGTGTTCTTGCTTTGTTGATGCCCTATTACACTGCAGTCATACTCAGCCCTGTGCCTACATGGTAACCAAACCAAATGGCTGTGTAAATAAACACCCATTTGCTCCAATGCTGTTTGAAAATTTGCTTTTCCATGCCTCAGACTGCACTTCATGGAGTAATTATAATTTGAAGAGGCTGCAAAAATCTTCAGCTAATGATTATACATCTCTTTGGAAGTGTAAGAAATATGCATAAATCCTAGAAGGTGATGTCAATGGTAACATATGTTAGCTCAAACTACATGGACCCAAAATAATTAGTGTTCCAGGGGATAGAGGCCAAATTTTGCCACAGGCTTTATCCTTCTCTCAGTTTTCAGTGATTGTAGGTTACAGCTAACCATCTCTCAAAAGGGCGTGGTTAACCACAGTGCTGTAATGTGAAAGAAACTTCAAAGCAGCAAAGATAAGCTATGCAGTTGCCTTAGGCTTGGGAGAGACTGAGCTGAAATAAGAGTTGGGCTGAACATATTAAAATACACTCCTAAATTTGAAAACTGCAACCATCAGACCTTGTGGACATGTTACTAAATCATTTAGACTGAAGTGCTGAGTACTTACAATATATCAAAGCTGATCTTGCTTTGATATATTTTAATGGGGTTTGAAGAGAGACATGACCACTCTTTAGCACATCAGTGTAGAGTAAGAGGTTAAAACACAGAAATACCATCATTGCCTGTTTCTTTTGGAGCTGTCTACTCTAAAATCTGTAGTTATTTATTTAACGAGGGCACCATCATTTCACTACAGTAGGAGTTCTTTAGCAATGACCTCAGTTACTCTTTGTCCCTTCTTTGCAAAAACGAAGTCCGCTTTTGATGTCAGTGTTGGGAAAATAGGAATGCAGTAAACCAGTAATGCAAGAAATCTGTTTTTGTTATCGAAAGCTGGAACTACTGGACAGGAGGTCATTTGACATCACCATTGCCAGAATGATTTTGGAATCTCCAACGTATTTAAAGCAAACCTGGTTTTAATAAATAAATACAATTTGTAACAAGTTTTGAGTGATATTTGGTAAGACTGTATTCAGCTGCAATAAAATACATCCAAGTATACTGTAGTTAATTACATTTCTCTTACTCATTTTGTAATATCCAGGGTTGGAATGTTTTTGTTATGATTTGCCATTTTTATGTAAGAGGGAAAATTAAATCTCCTGAAAGATAACTTCTGCCTGTCATTATACTATTGGCTCTTTTTTTTCGCAATGTATTGATAACTGGCAGAAAAATTGTTAGTGTGTCAAAGAATTGGCTGAACATGGTCCAGACTGACTATTTTTTTATGAAGTCAGAATTGGAAGGGGAGTTTTGTGTAATGGGCCTCAGAGAGTGGTGGTTATGGCCATCTTTATGTACCATCTGTGCAGCAGCATTTTAGTCATCTCTCCATAGTGATATCTGGTGAAAAAAGAATGATGGTACATGTTCCAGTGAGCTGCCATCCCTGTCACCTTCTTAAGGCACTCTCTCCTCTTCTGTGAAACTGCAGGAAAATATGAATTTAACTGGAATTTTTCCAAGGCTCTTAGGGAGCAAATATGCGTGTTCCTCAGCCAGGAACCCGAGAGTAGGAGTCTGCAGGAGGCCATGGCTCTCTGGGGAGCTCAGATCAGTAGCTGGGTATCTGCACACATCTGTTTCTCAGCCCAGCACATAGTGAGCCATTTTTCATTGTCAACTACAAGTAATTCCACCGTGATTTTTCTAACATTAGAGTAGATGACAAGTTTACCAAGTACTTGGAAATATTAATTCTGTTCTCTTTCATTTTGAAAATAGCTTGATGCAAACTTCATTTAACAGCATTTCAGTCAATCTATATATAGTGTGAGATTTGTTTTCCTTTTGTTGCTTGCTATTAATCTACTGGGCCATGGCAGTTTGTGTTGACACTTGTAACAAGTGTTTAAATTAGATTGAAATGGAATTCTATAAGGACTTAGCAAGAAAATTCTTTCTGGTTGCTCACACCAATTTACTTTGAGCTGTTCTGTTTCCTGATGGGTTTTGAATCATTGTGTTATAGTAAAAGATGATAGTCTTTTAGCAGCATGCAATTATAATTTCCACCAAAAGCAAATATTGTTGAGGATGTGAAAGAATGTAAGTTAATGTTCAGTAGGTATACTGATCAGAAAGGGTAAAACAAGGTTATATTTACGTTGGCAGATGTCAGAAAGATCACTTCAAAGAAATACGAAGATTAAATTTTACATTATTTGGCAGTTGTACTGTTGGTTTTTTGGTTGTTTTTTTTCCTGGTAGAAGTTATGCAGTAAATTTTCATGTGTAATCTTGAAAATGTTAATAACAGTGAAAAGACCAACTATATGTGATGTTAAATACAAAGAAGCATCTGAAAAGAATTTAAAGGGTATATTCTCATGCTGTCTAAAAATTTGGATTCTGTAGAGGATGGGGTGAAGTTTTTAGCTTCTCTGTTTATAGAATTACCTGACAAAGTACATGGGCATGATTCTAATACATACTCATTATGCTAATTTTCTTGTCTGTTATAGTGTAGCCAAGTGCTACAGCTAACAGACGCAGTAATTTAAATTCTTAAGAAAAGGTAAGTCTAATACTCTAAAAAAAAGCAAAACTAAAATGTGGTATATTGAAAATGCTTTTGTTTATGTTTTGTGCCTTGTCAAAAATTTCAGATATAGCTGTACTTTAAGTATTAAATTAAATGGTTCTAAGGTGTGTAATGCTTTGAGATTTTTTTTTTTTCCTGGCTTGATCAGAACTAGAACTTAGCAGATAAAGATTTAAGTACCTGCTTAATCACTAATTTATTTCAGTCATTTAAGAGTGATTGAGTCTGCAGTTAAGTTGCTTTGAAGCAGTTATAATTCCCTCTTTAGAAAGGTCATGATGACAAAAATCAATTAACAGTCTTGAAACCTGTCAACTTTGTGAAAATGTGTAACAGGTGTCTTGAAGAAATTTAATAATCTCTATACACTATAATTGCATATATTTTTTCTTGACAAAGAAATCTGATAGCTGTTTCTGTTGTATAGTGGCATTAAAAGTTAGTTATCAGTAAATGTTACCACTGACGAAACTGTCAAGGTCACAGCATCCTGATGAAGATTCTCTTGTCTTGCTTTTTTGTAGGTATGCTTCAGAAATCCCCTTCAGTTGAAGATTTTGTGGACGCCCTTGTTTCAGACTTAGACCATGACTTTGAAACATTTATCATGGACTCATAACAACAGGACTGAATTATTTTATGGAAGATTGCATATGTTTTCATAATTGTGGATAAAATATTGTTGTGACTGGTTTCGCTTTTTGGTGAACGCTTTTAGAGTTTGACTGTTCATGTTGGTGGAACAGTAATAAATACTTTCATTGGATCACCTGGTTTCATTTATGAAGATGACTGTTTTCCATTGCATGCGAGCTTAAACATGGAATTTGAGAGAACAAATCCTCTAGCGTGTACTGTTAGAAAATTTGATCTTGTTGGAAGAGAGTAAATGGAAATTGAACTCATCTTCAGGGTGACTGTTAGGGTATGAAAGGTCTTTCGGTACATGCACTGATTCACTTTTAGGATTTACCTCGTGATGTTATGGCCCAGAACCGTTCACACAGGTCTTTCTCAGGTGCTCATGGATTTTCTTTAACTTTGTTTAACCATGTTTCTTGTAGGAGTCCTGTATTGGGGAAGAGCAAATTGTTTGAAACAAAGGGAAAAATGAAAGGGAAGAAAGAAGTGAAAAACTAGGAGCTGTTGAGCTTTGAGATAGGGAAGAGAAAGATGGGAGAAGTAAACCTGTAGTCCTGCTGGTCTGTAATGGAGAATTTTGGGTGAGGAGGAAAGAGATATGTTGCAACACATAAGAGAGACAAAGGAGTAAAATGGGTACCCTACAGATGATCTGGTCACTGCAAGTTTGTTCACACGGAGTTTCCTTTTAATGATGAGTGGATGAGTTTGGGGAACTGTTTATAAAGTACAAGAGGGCGGGTTTTGGAGGGGAAAGAAAAGAATTCAAAATAAATATGTTTTTCCAGGGTAGACTGGAACACTTTGGTAAGGTTGTGCATTATATAGTGGATGATGAACAAAGGGAAT
This sequence comes from Pseudopodoces humilis, assembly GCF_049639895.1. NCBI lineage: Eukaryota > Metazoa > Chordata > Aves > Passeriformes > Paridae > Pseudopodoces > Pseudopodoces humilis. The sequence goes on from NC_142201.1 coordinate 70,075,799, forward strand.
GTTATCAGTAGGTTTTTCTTTTTCCCTCTAAGTAAATTAGGAAATAGTATTTGAGGGTGTTTTGGGGGAAATAAAAGAAAACTGGTGATTTTTTCTGTAGGAATGGCCTTGTTTAGGGGTCTTCTGTAGGTTGTTAGGTATTGTAATTATTCTGCTCAGCAGAAATGCAGTGAAAGAAGCAAGAGAGGAAGAGAACGAAAGCTGAGAGATGAGGGCAAATAACTGAGAGAGAAGCAAGTAAAGGTAAAAGAACCCAGTCAGAAAAAGTGGATGTTTGGGAAGGGATAAACAAGAGTGAGAGCTGATTGGATTATTTGCCCTCTTTTTAGCAGAATCTGTGCAAAAGGATATTGTTTGATATTTTTACCCTATTTTTTTCACTACCTGTTTTTGCAAGGTGGAGGTTGCTTTGTGTGAGTAGTGCTGTCATTCTGGTAGAGGTGGGTTTAGACATTTTTAGATGCTTTGATTAAACCATAGTGGGTGCATTTTCAGACCTGTACCACAACCAGGCTTCTGGCCTGTACTGCTGACTGGCTGCATTGTGTGTCTGCAGTTGTTCCCTGAGAGGGAAGAATGAATGGTTTTGCTTAACAAACTAGGTGGGCATTTTTCTGTAAGTAATGTAATTAAAAAACCCACAAAGTGTCATTGTAGGTGTGAGTAAAACCACATTGTGAAGATGGGAAGGCCTGTAAAGTATACAATAGCTGATGAATGTAAATTTAACAACCCATAGTGGGGTATTTAATGGAAGTGTATTTCAAAGGGAATTCAAGGGTGTTGCTAAGGGAGCCTCGAATTGTTTGTTGCCTGGGTTTTGTACTGGAACAAACTAACGATTATGTTTATCTGGAGCTGGCACACTTTGAAAGATTCATTGTGACAAAAAGAACTTAGCAAACGGAAATCCTCGGCTCTGGAAGCACTGCGGTAAAGAAAGTAAAGCATCATAATTGGCAGAATAAGCAGAGCATTTACAATTAAGAGATTGCCCCTGCATTTTAATTTGAAAGAAATTCAAGTGGTATTGGATTTGGTGTACAGATACCTCTTCAAACTATATGTAGTACTCACATTGTTTTATGGTCATGGCTGCTGTTCATTAATTCACCACCTCATTTGATCCTTCTGCAAACAACAGTCTTTTCAAGGTTTTATCAGAGTGGCATCAAACAGTATCTTCCTAATATGAAATCAGATACCAACAAAGAAAGGAAGAAAATCTTGCCTTTTTGCCAAAGGATGGTGGAGTGCAGCTTATTGCTCAGATTTATAACTTGTGGGATGTCTGACAAAGATGGGAACTGGTAAAAAAATAAATACATCTCAGAATGATGGCTTCAGGTTCTTTCATGAAGAAACTCTGTTGACTCCACTGATTTTTTTTTTTTTTTTAAATGAAATAACCTTTGAGGATTGAACAGTAGACATGATTAAGCCTCTAGGGAACATATTATACCACCACCATGAGGCTTACTAGAGAAGGGGAAATATTATTCTAAATTTTTTTTCTTTTTTTGATAGTTTCTAAAAATGCTTCCAGCTGTTCAAATGTCTGATGCTTTTTCCTTTTTTTTTTTCCTTTTCAAGAGACTTTTATTTTCCAGCAAATAATGTGTACTCTCAGTAACATGAGACCTCTCTTGTGACCAGCAGTGTAACTCTTCATAAATGTAAAAGCCACTGTAATCCTTTTCCAGCATTCCATGCTTTCCCACTGGGACTGCTGAACCAGCTATCCAAAAGTTTGGTTTATAATACTGTAACTCAGCATCATGCTTTTAATCCGAAATTTTACAATGTTTTGGATTTTAGCTGCTATGGAAAATAAGTAGTGAACATCTTCAGAAGAAATTATACCCTTATGCAATCCTGAAATAATAACACATAATTACAACACATCAGAAAAGCACAGGTGGATTACATTTGGAAGTTTGAGGTGTGAACTTTGCTGGTTTGTTTTTTTTTTTAATGTTTGATGTGATTATTTTCCTGATTCACATAAGATAGACTGAAATATTGTGTAATAATTACTTTCAGGTGACATAAATAAAGCTGGTGTTGGATGAAGTTCCCTAAACACCAAAGAAGATAACAGGAGGAAAAGGCAGCAGTTAAGAAGGCAGGGAAGAGAAGGGAAATCAGGCAGGGAAGAATTGACTGTAGATTAGAAATGAGGCATGGTAATGGGTTGATACAGAAGCAAAAAAAAACCTCAGAGTTAAAGACGTGGGCAGAGTAAGAGGGCTTTCTTTCCACAGCAGTAAGTTTAAAATGGAAATTACAGCACTGCCAGTAACAGAAAAGGCAGAGGTGTTCAAAAATGTTTCTGCTTTGTGTTCAGTGGAATGCCAGATGGAAGAATTCATATCATATGCTGATAAAAGCTTTTCTACAGATGTTAAATAGCTGCTTGTACAGCAAGTCAGAATCTAAATCAGTGTGCAAAAATGAGAAATGAATTTATGTCAAAGTAAGAGAGCTTAGTATTATAGATGACACTTAAGATGGAAATGGAGAGATGAACATAACAGCAATGTTGATGGCTCAGGAAACATGCATCTTAGTCTGTCCTAAGATTAACCTAATGATGATACAGAAGCACAAATTTGAAAGATTGAACATTGATCTGAGAACAACTGTTTAACAAGAGCTGGTAGCTGAAATTAGATAAAGGTGCACCTGATTTCTGGTTTATATGTTGACAGCAGGGACATATGAGAAGAGCTGGGGTTGACTGATCAGCAGCAGAAACGTACATCAGAACTGGACTGTTTTCTGAAAAACCTGCCCTAATTCAGATTTATTCAGAGAAGCCCTGTAGCCTCAGTTACACCAGGGCAAAGCCACCTTTTGTGATCCAGCAAGCTGTGAGTGAGGAGAGTGTCTTTGGAAGGAGGTTTTTCCACGAGGGTAGCAAGTCTGTGCTTGCTGGATAACTGTCCTGCTGGCAGCTTCCCCTTGTCTTCCATGGAGAGCTGGAAAAGCAGTGTCAGCCAAAGCACCTCCTCTGCTTGCTGTGAAGTGGGAGGAACTGTGTGTCTGCTATTTCAGATTGCTTCTGGGCAAAGTAGTGGAGATTTTATGTACCCAGAGCCAGGGATTTACTTGTGTGCTGTTGGGAACAAGTTCAAATCGGCGCTTTACCCCAGCAGGTTTGCAGTGTAGTGAAAGGGGAGTATTGCATTGAAATTAGAAAGAATTCAAGAGTTAAAGAACTTGAGAATTGAAGATGCACAATAGCAAAAGGCAAGCACACAGATTTCCCTGGGAGAAGGACCGTGGGAGAACAGCTAGCGTGCTCCAGGAGGAGAGGGAGGGAGATAAAAGATAAGGAAGTATAAATCAGAACCATCAGGGCTGTCTGTCGGCCCTTCTGATCTTCCCCGGGCTGAGATTTGTTTACTTTCAAGTCCGCTGCGGCTGCTCCTCAACAAGCTGGCACACGGAGCTGCATGGGTGTAGGAAATCATTAGGACTTCTTGTCTGGAGGAAGTATCTAAAAAATGTCTTGGAGACAAACTACTTAAACCAGAAGCAAAGTGGCGATACATATCTGACAGGATGACTGGTGGGTGCTCTGCTGCTGTGCCGATTTGAAAGCACAGAGGGGAAGGGAGTGGGAAACCTCTTGCCAGCAGCTGCCAAAGAGCCAGTAGCTTCTAAGGCAGCTTGTGAGTGTCTAAAACTTGCCATTCTGGCTGCCTTCACTCTTGATGAGAAGAAGCAGACGTCTTCAAAATGGAATATATCCTACCAGTCTAAGGATGGGGAGGAACCAGCTCTTTTATGTGCCTTCTGTTGCTCTAGTAGCTAGAGATAGAGCACAGATGGCTGGAATAGAAGTGTCAGGAACCCTGGTTTCTTAGAGCACCTCAAAGCACTGACTATTTTTTTTTTTTTTTAATGCTACAATTTTTCAGTTGTTATACATGACTGAGTTCAGGCATCATTGACAGTATCACATAGTACAACATTAAAATCGCCACAGAAGATGCTCTCAATTAATCTTCAGGACATCTTGGGTTCTATGAAGTGCCTTTTGGCCCTTGTCCCTCTGACTCCTTACGGCACTTTCACTTCACTCCTCAGACATCTCTAAATGCCCCCATCTCCACTTACAGCTGCAATGGGACATGACCTAGGGGGGTAAGGAGGAGCTGAGGGATGCTTTGGGCTGTGATAAACCCAGGGGTTGTGTCAGAGGAAAAAGCAAATGGCAGCATGGCAGGTTCTTCCCACCCTGCCCATAGCTGCTACTGCTGGTACCCATCCAGCCTGGAGTTTGTATCATGCTCAAACAGCGTTTCTCATCCACCTTCCCTGCGCTGAGGGAGAGCTTTGGGGAAATGCCCTGAATGTGGTCCACTAAGAAAGTGAAGCGTTGCCAAACTGGGCCAAGTTGGGATGGATGAGCCCCCCGCAGGCCTCAGGACAATACTCAATACTCTGCAGGCAGCAGCTCTTCATGAATAATATATCAGGTAGCTGTTTGAAGGCACTTGTCCCTTGAAAATGGTCAGAAGCCAGTGTTTGGCTGATGTTTGCAGCAGCCCTTAACTTCGTCAAGCTCTTCTGACATACAGTAGATTAGCAGGGCAATTGTTAAAAATACTCTATTTATTAATGGAACTCTTCAGAAGTAGCCCCAAGGCTCAATCATAACCTACTTTCAGTATTTAAAATACGTATGAAATAGAAAAACGTGTATAAGTTCAGAAGGGCTTGCTGATTTCACTTAGTGCACTCTCCTACCAGCCCCACTTTTATTCCTCACAAAAATGGAATCCAGTTAACTCACTTTACGTCTCCCTGCGCAGACACAAATCCTCATCCAACATACCTTTCTGTAGCTCAAATGAAGTTATTAAAGACTTGTATTATTTATACCTGTTGAGTGTTTTTCCCCAAGGTCTTTTGACAGCATCCCAGCTCGTGGGTTGCTGAGCTGCAGCATCTGCTGTGGACAGCCAGGGGCTGTGTGGAGGCGGCTGAGCGACAGCCTGGGAGCAGAGGGTGTCCTCAGCTTTGGCAGCTGATAGGGCTGGAGCCCACAAGTGCCTGCATTTATTCACATGGATTTTAGAAACAAAAAAGGCCTTAAAATCGCCTTGAATGCCTTGGCTTGCAATGCTTCTGACATACAGTTGTTCTCAGTTGTCTGCAATTCACTTCCAAGGAGAATACAGCTGTAACAAAATAATTTTATAAGACAGCCCTAGGGGAACACAAGTGATAGAGCAGCTTTTATAACATACTAAAACTTCCATAAAACTAATTATATATGTTATCAAAATGATTCATGCTAGCCAGAGTAAATCCTACTCACTACAAATGAGAGTTGAAGTGACAGTTCATTGTCTCTTAACATCTGCACAAATATATTGCCTTTTCTCTCCGTGCTGACACAGGGAGGTTGGGGAAGGAATTCCCCAAGAACTGGAGGTGCCATTGCAAGAAAGAGGCAGTGCCATTGGGGTCTGTAACCTCAGCTGATGGTGACAAGGTAAGTTCTGATCATACATGATTCCTTACCATCATAGCAAATTTTCTTCTTATCTCCTGTAAATTTAATTTGCTGTCTTGTCCTGAAGCCTGCCCAGCAAACGTGACCCTCATGCATGGAGCAGTGCCCTGTGGCTGTAGGTATTGCTCTCACTGAAACTATTTAACATTGAAGGTCTTTTGCAAAACAGTGCCGAATTGCTGGCGGTGCTTTCCCTAAGTAGGGATTTAGATAACTTGTTCTACTTAATCAAATTAGCTCTCTGTGATTTAATCTGGTGTTTAAGCCAAATTCCCAAGACAAAGTTGTTTTAATAGTCTGTTCAGTTTGTAATCTCTGTTTTCCAAGAAAACCAGCTTTTATTTATTTTTTTTTGTTTGTTTCTGACAATCTCAAATGTACATGAAAAACTGATGTAGGCTGGCTGAGTACAGGGAAATAGCTAATTTGACATTCAGTTTCTTCCCTTGTGAGGGGATACCCTTTTCCATGCCTTTCCCTTGGTCTGTCACAAGTGTCTGTCAGCTGGTCTGGCACCTGTGCCTCTCTGTCTATAGCCTGATTCATGTTGACTTACTTACTTTACGTTACTTACTGTGTCTCCAGCTTTATCTGCTTTATTTGGAAAAAAGAAGAAAAAAAAAAGAAAAAAAAAAGAACTTTTGCGAATTAAAGTGGGTAAGTAAAAGCTGCAACCCCTCCCCTTTTTAGAACTCATTCTCTGTCTGTCAGGAGCCTTTGTGCCAGCTGAGAACACTTCCGATTCCAGTCACCACACCCCACTGAAAAGGTCACTCTAGGGCAACCTCTTCAGAAGTGCAGGACTTGCTGAAGCAAACAGGACCCTTGAGCTTGGCTCTTCCTTTTCCATTATTCATCTGGGATTTAAGGCTGGAGCAGAGAGGCTGTGCACCTCTTACCAACGTCAGGACTGGGGAAGGCGACCCTCAGCTCACACTGTGCTCACCCAAAGGCCCCTCTGGTGCTCCAGCTGTAGGTAGAAGATCTATCAGTGCTCTCAGGCAGCTAAAGGACATGTGTGTGAATGCTGCATTAGCTCTGGACCTCTGGAACAGTATTTAAGGGCCAAAGTCAGCATGGGGCTGCTGTGATTGTTGAGAGGCTTTGTTAAAAGTGAGCTTCTGGATAGTTTATTTATCAAGACCTGTAAATCACAGTATGAACATGGAAATAGGAGAACTAGGAAGTTTGAGCTGGTGGTTTGGCTGACATCCTAGAATTCTGTTTTATTTCCCCATGAATGCTGGGGAAAATGATGGGGTAGATGAAAAGCTTTAGTTTTCTGCATATTGGAGTAAATTCCTTGTTGCGCCAGATCATCAAAGCCAGTTTTGGGTCTTTCCATTTGTACTGCTGCTGCTCCTTACCAACCTCCACTGACCTGAAATCAAACCTCAGTAAATCCTCCAGATAAATCTACCTTGTTTATACTGAATTAGCCTAGAGAGAAATTCCATCTGGACTCAGAGTGTTGCTCTCCAGCCCTGCAAAGCTGGTCCTGGGAGAGACAAATTCTGTCTCTGCAGCCAGCTCCTCCCACCTTTTATTTGCATTTTTCCTATTACTATACCATAAATACTACAGCCTCCTGGACACTGCTATTTGTAACAAAAAATAATACAAACAGAACACTAACAGAAAGGCAGACAAGTGTCTGGCAGGGGTGATCTGTCTGTAACTTCTCTCTTCATTATTACTGCTTTAAGCAAGTTAAATGTGAATAAACTGGCTCGAAGTGGAAGGAAGCACTGGATTCAGTATGACCACTGTTTAGAAAAGAGTAGGTGTTAATATGCCCAGAGGTCTTCTGGGGCTTGTGACATCTCTTGGCAGGGCCCGTGGCAGCCAAACTGGTATTTTCTTACTCTTCAGGAGCACTGGGGTGTTTGCCAGCAGCCTCCACATCTCACTCCACTTTCAGGATCATTATGAGTGAGGCTGCTGAATCGCCATCTCTCCTGCAGAGACTAGATGTCCACAAAAATCTGGGCATTGGTGACACTGAGGGGATGAAGTTGCTGATAATTTTCCAGGAGAGGGCTGTACCAGTGGAGTCTGGGCCTGCTCTTGCTGCTCAGCAGCACAGCCTCAGTGTCAATGTCCCAAGAGTGTTTATGCCTTCAGTGGCTTTTCCTGTTAGCCCGAGTCTTGCATGCCTCTTCTGTCTCTCCCAGAGAAAGGATGCTGAAGTGACAATAATTGGCTGGCTCAGCTGGAAGTTTACAATATTTAAATTACAGTTCCAGGTCTGAGTTCCACACTCACATCAGTGAGGTGAGATCAGCTAGAAAAGGAAGAGATAATTAAAGGGCCATTACAGCAAGCTGGTCCCAGGAGAGTCAGGATGGTCGAGGTGAAGCTGCTGCAGGCAGGCACTCAAGTCACATCCTCAGCTGCCTTGCTGAACTCAGGGATTGGGAAATGTGTTCTTAGGGGGTGGATTGAACTGAAATGTGTATGGCACAGCTGTGCTCATTCAAAAAGGAATTCAAAAAGCTCTAAAAAAGCAATTAAACCTTGCTGAGGCCTGCCAAGACAGTGTTGAGATCTTTTATTTTGACTGGAAACATGTAAATCACCTGAATACCTTACTCAGACTTACTTCACTTTCAGAAGTGTTTATAGAGAGCCCACTGTCACTGTCTTCATACAATCCCAGATGGCATGGTACAAATTTCACTCTTTTCTAGGATCTGTTTTGTACATCCTGCTTTCCATCTTGTTTTTTCTTCCCCTTTGGCACTGCTGATGAATATGTTTCACTTTCCCATGGCTTCTACTCCTCAGTGCTGCACCGAGTTGTTTGCCAGCTACGCCAGCCCTCTGTGCTGTTTGGAATCCCCCCTCCTTGTCCAGGTCAGCCTGAGACTTCTCTTTTTGCTTACTTAAAGCAGAAGAGGTGCAAAAAATTCCCTCCCAGAAGAATGCTGGAAGAGCTTGCACGTGGTATTGGTAACATTTTCACATGGTCCTGAGTCTGGACTTCCATACGCTACAAACTGATGGATTAATTGCAGACAGAAGTCTGAAGACTGAAGAATTGCATTCTTCAGCTGCTGGAGGTCCATGAGTAGTGCTAAGAAAAAGGCCCCCACATCGGTGCCAGTTTGCAGTTTCCCCCTCCATCACCTAATAAAGAGCCAAACAGACCAAGTGCAAATGCTCCTTTGTGGCCACATGTCACAGCAGGGCAGGACATTGCAGTGGTGTACATGTTTCTTGTGTAAAAGCCATTCACCCACTGGAAGATTTTGAGCAAACACCAACAAAGCACTTTGCAAATCAAAGGGAGGGTCAGGTGCCAGGATAACACAGGATTGCTCCTGCTGCAGGGACAGACAGAGGAGCTGCTCTGTGCCATGGCCGTGGCATTGCTTCTGCCTTCACTGTGGGCAGGCGAGGAGCTGCAGAGGGCCTGGATCAGCCAGAGCCCAGCCCTGATTAACAGCTGAAGGGGCTTTTGAAAGACCCCACTTTAGGGGCCTGCAGTTTCCTTTCCTCTAGAAGTGTAAAGATTGTAACAGCATGATATAAAAAGATACAATTCTATTGTTTACTGGACCTGTTCACCAGCAATAGCTGGTGAGGTTGAAGAGATGAGGGTTAGAGGTGGCAGTGGGGTGCTGCCAGCAAGCCTGCAGGCAGTATGTAGGTGTTTCCCTGCCCAAGCAATCCCTCTCAGTGCCCATGGGGACTCTTGCCTGTTTTGGCCAAAATTCAATGAGATTCTTTCTTCCACTTCTTCCATCTCGCTGTTCTTAAGTTTTTGAAGTGTTTTAAAACATTAGTGTTAAAATAATTTCTGTTGAACTGAGTATAACCAAATAACTTGGATGTGATTTGGGCTGATTTATTATTAGCAGTTCTAAGCAGGAGTCTAATTTAACTGTGTCATCCTTTCTGCTGTAACTCCTTTGCTCTTTGGTGCTGTTTTCCACCAGCCTAAGAGCACAGGAGGGAATGCCCTGCTGGGTCTCAACTAACAGGTCAGCCCAACCTGCTTTGAATCACCCATTTAGGAAACTGAGTAGAAATACCAGGTGTGCAAAGTAGATCCGATATGAAGGATTATTTGTTTTGTTATAGTATTTCATGGTAAGATTATCTCAGGGAAGAGAAAGTGACTGTTCCAGGCCAAAAAAGAGGACGGCTTTGTGTTCCCAGTCCATGTAAACCATCAGACTTCCCAACTGACCTGTCTAATCTTTTCTACAGATATTTTTTTTTGCAGCACCTGAGGGTAAGTCCTGTTATCAGAAATTTTTACATACCATCATGGATAGCTCTGGCTTGCTGCAGTGACCAGCTCCTGTCCCTAGTTTTCATGGAGGGTTCTTACAGAAAAGTCCCGATCAGGGCATGCGCTTAAAAATCACCATTTTAGGCACTTTACCATTATCTTCCATTTCAGAAGCAGATGTCCAGAGATAGGAGTCCAACCAAATAAATCCCTGGGAACATTGGCTTTGAATGTGAAATTTCTAAAAGCAAGCTTTACCTTGTGCATGTGTTACATCTTCCAAATTAATGAAATTAAACCCCCAATTCTGTTTTCTGGTGGCAGCGGGGGATCAGACAAGGCAGTTGAAGAGAATGGGAAACACAGGCTTGGAGGAAAGCAGACAAACAAGTACCTGACAATTGCAGCAGTGATAAATATGGCAGATGGGTAGGAAAGAGCCAAAGAACAGGAGGAGAGGGGATAAGAGAGAGAGAGAGACATTCCTCTCCTGAGTGGAAAGAGTCTTCAGTGTGTTACTATTTCTAACACAGGATAGGGGATGGGGAGGACAAATCCTCCTGTGTCAAGAAAAAGGGGTAAATGCAGCATGTCTTCTTCACAAAATGGATATATTATGAAGACTAAGAAGTTAAAATGCCTGGTATGCTTGAAGGGCAGGGTAGTTCTAGAGAATAGAAGAGTTTTCTTTCCTACTTGTTTTCCCATGCAGCCCAGGGTTATTTAGCTAAGCTTTTAATACACAAATGGGAATTTTGCTGAATGATTCTCCAGTAATACTTTTATGCAGTTTTTTTCCTCTTGTCTCTTTTTCTCTCCCTTTTTGTTTTCTTTTGTTTGAACTACCCATAGGCAGTGGTTCAATAGCAGACTTTTAAAGAATGGGTTGTTGGTGTGGGTTGGGGTTGATCTGGTCAAAGATGTGGTTTTTAAATTTTTTTTCCTGGCCTGGTTACTGGGCCAGAGGACAGAGCAGCAGTAACATCATGAAGCAGTAGCTGATTCCAGGGCCATCTTTTGGGTGGCATTAGGACATCTGCCTTTTTTTTCCATGAAAACATGTAATGCAAGTTAAGCAAAATCTGAATGCAGTCTTTTTTTTTTTTGTTTTGTCCAAAACCTGAGGTAATTAGGAAAATAACAGAGACTGTCAGGCATTTAAACCCTCCAGCTCTCTCAGCATGGAGTGTGACAAGGCCAAACTGAAAGCCAACTTCTCTTCCCTAAGATCGGGTAAGAACTGCAGGAGTACCCTCAGAGGAGCTGCAGCAACTGTAGACCTTTAACCAGATGAAAGCAAACATTAGAAAGCAGATCCAAGGAAGCCTTGAGACCAAAACTTTTAGTTGTTTTTGGGTCACCCCCTCAGCTAACCGATGATAATAATTTCTTTTTATTTATCTCTCTCAGCTGCTGCAGTTACAACACTGATACGTCTGCAGAAGGGGCAATATTGCATCTTTGGGGATTTTTGGGCTTCCAAGCACTTTTACAGCCTATGTCAGCACCTCTGGACTTACAGAGGGAAATCAGCTGCAAGAGGCAGCAGTGTGTGCTGGGAGTGCCAGCACTGATCCCTGTTCTTCCCTGCCTCCTGCAGCTGTTGCTGCTGCCCCCACTGCCCAGAGTCCACTCACTGCAGAAGGGCAACAAAAAGATTTCTTTAGGAAAAGAAAGCATCTGGGCCATAAATGCCACAAGTTCTCCTCAGTGACACTCTGTGTATTAGGAGACATCATCTGGCACTCAGATATTTTTCAGAAATCCCTACTACAGCACTTGCCAACACCTTGAGTAAACTCCAACGCTATCTATTTGTTGTTGAAAGCCACAGGAGATGTAATTTATGGCATTCTTGAGCTCTTCCCTGTAGATCCCACAGCTTCTCTCATTATATAATGAGAGGTCTGAACCCACAGGGCTTGCTTCTATTAACCCATCAATACAATACAATAAGCATTTTATCACCCAAAGGAGTTAGAGTCTCTTCTGCCTGAGTCCATCTGTTCTGCCAGTTGAAAAACAGAGTATGAAGATAACTTTGAGGTAGTTCTTGCCCATAAAAAGTTGATTAGTCCTCATTGAGTAAGCAACAGATCCTCAAAGGTTTAAAGTATGTTTAAAGGTATATTTAAATTGAGATTAGATTGAGAGTTTAACATGGAGAGTAGCTGCACAAACCTTCCTAGAGACCATTTCTGTGAATTTTCACATTTTGTCAAGGTGTATAAATTTTTTTTGATCAAGGATTTTTTTTGTCTCTTTGTAGTCTCAAAATATCAAAACAATGTGGTGAATTTTGGCAAAATGCAAGTGATATTTGCTGGAATATTATGGGTCTGCTTTGGTATTTCAGTCAGAAAAACATTCTCACTCTTGTACTGGTGCAACATCCCCTTAACTGTTGAACATCTTTAGGGAAAAGGTTTAATAAAGCTTTTTAAACTCTTTTGAAACTCTGATAAAGCAACACAACTACTGTATCTAACAACATAAACCAGCACCAGGAAAAGGAAAAGAAAAAACTTCCTTTTTTCTCTTGCAACAGAGAGACAACAAAGGGCCAAACAAATGGTCAAGCTGAAACCTGCTGCTGAAACTCAGCTACCAGACGTTGCTGGAATCAACATCAGTATGCAAGAAAGCACATTTGCAAGGTATGGACAAAACTGGCATGGTAAATGCTGTTTCTCTGCTGATTCCTGATCTGCCTCATTTTGCTTTGGGCTGCTGCAGAGTTTATGTGTGTTTAGGTGAACATGAAGTTAGAGAAGTAAGGTGGCTGTAGACCAGTGCTTTGCTTTGGCTTTTAAAATACGTTTTGCAATGTAATGGCCCCTTTTGCTCTTTTTTTTGTGCACTAAAAGCTAGATATCCTTTTCTCATTCTTATTTTGATAACAAATAACCTTTGCTGTTGCTGTTGGGTTCAATATTGGTCTGTGAAATACCCACTGTGTGGAACTTTTTTCCCCCACTAAGGCTCCCGTATTGGCCTATGAAATGTCTAGGGCACATGGATGCCTGGGCTGAAAGGCATTTTAAAAAATTGAAACAGAACCTTTAGTTTTTTGGTATTTTTAAAAATTTTCTCAGTTAATTTTGCAATCTCTGCCACATGCAGAATAAGTGCTTGGGTGGTGTACAGGTCTCCCCTGAATTGGTCCACAGTGTTCTGTAATTTCCTCAAATTTAAGGATTTAGGAATAAAATTACTAACTGACCTGGACAATGCCCTGCCTCAGGCCATTTGCAAAGTGACAAGTTTTTTATTTTGTACATATTCTGTATTTATATATGTTTACTGTTATGTTCCAATGACGTGTGTGATACAGATCTGGGGCAAATCAAAATGATCCCTGGAATTCCAACGGTTTATTTTTTTTTTCTAAGCTGTAAATCAAACTGTTGGTTGCAACCAGATTTTGATATATTAGCTATTAAACATAGGGGAATTTTTGCATACTAAATAGCATGTGAATTGTCCATCCATAAACTGAGACTGAGAGCTGGGCAAAAGAAACGGAAAACTCCACAAAGACTGAGGCTCAGAGGAAGCACTTTCTAAAAGCTACCTTCTCTTTTTGTCTGCTTTTCCACCAATGCTTTAGAAAAATGTCATTTATAACCTTTTGAACAAGTCAAATCTCCTTTCGTGAGATCAACCAAAAAAAAAAAAAAAAGTCCCACTGTGATAAGGATTTAGAAAATCAAATGATGGGAAAACCCCTTCAGTCCTACTTGACTGACCCTGCTGTTGAAGATGTGGTTCTGTGTAGAAACCTCAGTGTGCCCCCAATCTGCCACCCTCTCCATCAGTAGGCTATTAGAAACCGTTTCTTCTAATCCCATCATTCACTGCTGTTGTGGAAAGCAGCAGGCTCCCCAGCAAATCCACCCACGATTATTTTTATCCTATTGAAAGCGCTACCTTATCAGACATAATCAAAATGGCTCATGTGCTGCTATGTGAAGAGCTAATGGGTTTTACCATCACTCAGGCCAAAACTAAATATGGATTAAATTGCCAGCACAAAGTGTGCATTGTGTGGCTCTGCTCTGCAGTGCCCAGCCTCAGCTTGCTCCGTGCCTGATAAAACACTGCACCCTCCTTCAATCCCCCTTTGTTAAAAGGGCGAAACAAAGCAGCAGTGTCTGCGCTGGAATGTGCTGCAGGTAGCGATCTAAACCTCCATCACCAAAGACAGTGAGAGGATTAATTTAATGCATGGAGGTTGTTGCTTGGAGGGACTTCATAGGAATGCAAACCAAAGGCCCTCAAAGAGACCACAACAAAGGGAAAAGCCATGTGATCTCAAACTCCTGGTAGGATGAGGAGCACTGGATTAAGGGCTTGGTCTACCATGTAGAAAAGGCAGGAAATGCTGTAGTACTGAATAGCAATGCAATGCAAAAGATTTTGGGGTGGGTGGGTTTTTTGTAGACCTTCTGGAAAGCTTGGATGGAAAATTGCAGCTTTGTTAATGACATTTATATAGTAATTGATATGAGCAAATGTCTGTGCAAATGTTGTGGTTATGTATGTCATGTGTTCTGTGTTGTACTTTGTTTCCAGATAGAGTATCTGTCTTTCAATTCCTGTTTATTGATTATATTTTTTCAGATTTTTGCAAAAATCCATTGCAGTCCTGGCAGTGCTGAGAGTCACAAAGATCCCAGTCTTGGCACAGAGTGACCTCCCAAACGTGCCAGGTGCTTCTCGTCCTACCAGACTTGCAGACCTCCAGGTGAACTCCAAGGACACTCAGGTGGGCCTGAGCACGTGAACTGCTGCCACTTGTGACAGTCACAGCTGAAAACAAGTAGGAAACTGCTCAGGAGGGCAGCACATGGACATAGGGTATAAGGAGTCCTTGCTATTCTGGCCAGGTGATCCTCAGTTAAGCTCTGAATTGTGTATTTCAAAGAATGTAGAAATAACAGCATTACACTGAGAAGAGCCAATGTGAAATTTGCTCAACTAAATCAGAGACAGGGACAAAGCAGCTTTTGAGTCTCCCCCAAACTTTCCCCCCAAAAATCAAGAGTGCTTTCATACTCCAGCACAAGCTCCTTGGCTTTATGTTATCGGCAATCCCTATCTGGATTCAGTTTCCAGTCACTGCTTATGACTTTATCATTAGGACCAATTTTATACAATTATCAAATTACTCTTTCTTCTCCGTCTTCTACTCTTGTCAGTCAGACTGTTCCATTCCTATCTTAATCATTTAAATTGGGGCCATGACTCCAATCCTGCTTCAAAAATACAGCTCCTTTCATTATTTGCTTATCTGTCTTGTCTGAGACAACCCAGTAGTGTGGAGCACCAGGTGCTCTTTTCTAAGACACTGTAAAGACAGCAACCTGTCTTTTTCCACACCTTTTTTTCTGACCCCCCCTTTCTTGAGAAGCAGAATTTTTAAACAGTTTTGAAGCACTATGATTTTAAGCATTGATGTTAACTTACTGCTTCTTTGGGGTCCTCCTGATTGAAGAATAATGTTACTGCTAAACCACAAACATCTCAAGACAAAGATGCTCTGAATTCTACCATAACCTTAAGATAATTAATTACACCATTATGGAATTCTAAAAGAATTAGAACAATTCATCACTAAATTTCTACAGAAAGCTATTATTAATTTGAGGTCAACAAACCAAGACTGGTCATTTCACTGAACGTTTTATTCACAAGTAGAAAAAGCATTACAAAACAATTTATACAAGATTTTAATTTACATTTGTTAAAGGAGTATTTAAAACAGCACTGTAAGTCCCTAGACATGTCATGTGGGCAGTCTAAATGCAGTGATAGTGGATGTTTTCTATTGGCATGTACAACATTGCTTGCCACAGGCAATATACAAAAGACCAATTTGGTTAAATTAAGAAAAAAAAGTATATACAAAATATACACATATATTTAAAAAATACTGTATTAATTTTTGCCTCCCAATTCACTCTCAAGCTTTCACTCACTAAAAAAAAAAAAAAAAAGAAAACTATCTTTCTCTAGGGTTGCTGGATAAAAACAATTATACAAAGTTTAAATTCCAATGAGAAAACATACTGTGGCAGATGCTGGCAAAATTTTTGAACATCACTTTTTCAAGAACTGTTATTTGTGAAAAGTTGGATCTCTGTATGTTCTAAAAATATTTTGCCATATACTGAAATGCACATTGGATTTTTTTCTATTTACAAAGTATATACAAAGAAGCACGTCTCTTCATGCACATGTAGTGAAAAATAATGTTTTGTAACTTCTTAAATGTATGAAAGTATACTAAGAAATTATTCAAAACTACTCGTATTTAAATATATATGTGAAAGTATTTATCTGAGTAATTGTACTGTGTAACTGCTTATTCTTCCATCAGTGACCAAAAGGTGGTATCTACTTCTTAAAACACCAAAGAAGTGTTTGCCAAACAACAGCAAAAAAAAAAAATCACTTGGGTAACTTGTTCAGTTTGGTTCAAATGTGGGAACTGTTACTCATGGCTTTTGCACAAATGAATAATCTCACTGGCGAAGAGCTGGAGCATCTCTCTGCCATGGCTGCCTGTACTGTTTTTACCTATTCTTGTGCAGGTCCAACCTTCTTCTGCGTGCTTCAAAGCAAAAGTCTTTTTCCCATAATGGATTCTTAATACTGTCTCAACATTTCCATTGCCACACAAACCCTGTGTGGAAAGATGAGTAATATTTATTGCCAATTTGCATCTGTTTTGCTGATTGCTTTGCTTTAGTCAAGGCACATCAGGTACTTTAAGGAATAATTGCTAGAGTTCATCACAGGCATGTGTGAGCCTGTTGAGTGTAATGAATCAGTAGAGGTTACTGAGATTATCCACAGAAGCAAAAACTATTTTAGGGATGAAAATGGCTGAAAAAAAGAGAAAATATATTAAGGGATGTGATAAAGCAAACAGATTTTTATATTTTGTGTGGAAAATTTGACTTGACACAGTACTACAGTGAGAAGGACAGAGCATCTTGAATGCAATGGACTCCTAAATGAAGGAATTAGTTCACCACAGAGCTTGACCCTTAAAAATAATGCATTAATAAAAAATCTTGGTAACAGTCTCACTGTATAAATACTTTCATGGCACACCTGCTATAGTCTGACGTTTTGATTTGACAGTTGATTACAATTATTTCAACATTCAAAATTATATGCTATAACAAGAAGTGCTGTATTCCAATACTGAGACTACTAATTAAACACAATGTCCTTATCTATATGTCTGACCTTCATTAAACTAAATCTAATTTAAAGCTAATCTCCTGCTACACTTAACAGAACAATGCCACCTCCCAAAAATGTAATAATTGGATGGAGGGGACTTCAACCACACCTACTGTAACATGCTAATTCTCTAACTCCCCAAACTAGTTTATTGAATATAATGTAATACATAATAAAAGCTTCAGTTTATTAATAGGTGATCCTTTTATAAACAGAAATGGATTTTTGTTATCTCCTTCAATAGCAGGAATATTACTTAAAATTAGAACCAGCAGAAAAAGAAATCCTAATGCATGCACAAATCTGCAGGCAGAGTAACTGGTACTGTGTTGTCCCACATCTTCTGACCCCATATGTAGCCATATTTGAGATCTCCCTAAACACACTGAAGTATTTTTATTTCTTGCTGTATTTACATATACTATTAAGCTCACTCCATTAGACATTTTGAGACTCTGAGG
Source organism: Pseudopodoces humilis (assembly GCF_049639895.1). Classification (NCBI taxonomy): domain Eukaryota; kingdom Metazoa; phylum Chordata; class Aves; order Passeriformes; family Paridae; genus Pseudopodoces; species Pseudopodoces humilis. The sequence goes on from NC_142201.1 coordinate 70,093,287, forward strand.
AAATAGAAAGAGAGATTGAAAAGGTCATAAATCCACTTTCAGGGTCCTCATAGGATGCTCCTTGAAGTTTAACTTCCCAGCTGCTACAGCTCAGACACAACTGCTCAGAAGGTGTGAAATGATGCCGTTTTTTTCCAGCTGGTTTGAAAACCATGCAACACTGAAGACCAGACCATGTTTGATGAATATCAGCAGGGGAGTGTAGAGGAAGCATTCAGCTTTAAGCTGAGAGAAATCACTCCAGTCCCTAAAAAAAGTGACAGGAGAGTGGTTACATAAGTTCATAAGAAAACTGCATGTACTTCTATATTAGGGTAAACACTAAAAGAGTAGAGGTATACTTACTGGTTGCTGTAAAATTCACCTAAACCTGATGATTAAACCTGTATTAAAACCACATTAAAAAGCTTAGACTTGTCTGTACAGAAATAAAAATTGGCTATATTCTGATTTTATGTTATTCCTTTGAAGTATAATAATAAAACAATGACCTATGCAAGACTGTAGTACATCCACAGGGAGTACAAAGACCATTCTTGCCTCAAAATATTTCAAAAAAGCATGAAAGATGGGAAAACATGCTATGGATCGAGATGAAATTGTCTTGGGGTTGTGCAGCTGGCCAGTGTTCATCCTGAAGATACATCACAGGTAAGCCCAGTCCTGGTCCTGTGCCATGAACACTACTGAAATTTCTCTGCCAAAAATGCACACCTCATGATGCACTGTAAACTCTGAACATGGAGAAATTGTACAAAATGAATCAGTAGTGTCTATTCTAGGAAAAAAAAATGAAGAAAAACTTAACCCTCCTGAAGACCTAGATTATTCAAAATTATACACAAATCTCAGTAGTTATAGAGGACAGCAGAAAACTATCAAAGCATACTGGATTTTGAGATGCTAGAAAAGCTGTCTCCATACACATAGGAATCTATAAGAAAATTTACAGTTCAGATACCATAACAAGTATAGTGAAATAAAAGCTAATTTTTGTAGCTATATTTTGAAATTCTGTGGGTCTTTTGACCTAAGAAAAATCTTAAATAATATTAATTGCATACCTCTGAAGCTGATGCATGGTTTGGTGGGAAAATACTCACAAACTTCTGATTTTGAAAACCTTGTTAATATGGAAATACATTCCTGTAAAACATCAAGAGCTGCTGGGAACTAGAAGTGTTGAGATCTGAAGTGGTATCCAGGTCACTGTCCCTTCCTACACACAGCTACAGAATATGACTGTCACCAAATGAGATTGGGCACACACAGAAATAAAACTGCCAGTGCTGCCATCTCACATGTGGGCAGGCACTGCCCAGCATGGTTACAGACAAAACTTTATACTGTAAATAATACAGTGAGAGAAATATGTGCCACCTGGATAAGGCTGATATTGTCAGTGATGGCAGCAGATTTTCAGGGTGACAAGTTCCATTGAAGTCACTGGCAAAACAATTCTTGATTTAACAGTCAGTTCCCTTCCCTTTCCTCCTCTTGACAATGTCAGCCAAACAATTAAGGCCAGATTTACAAAGAAACTATTGCTCTTACATGTTTTCAGAATATGTGTGGTTTTTCCTAAATACTAACTACTTTCTACTTCATATTTAGGAATAACACAAAAGTGTTAATGCAAACCAAATGGAAAAGGATCAAAGGAATGCAGTTTTACTTCTGCAGATGGCTCAAAATTTTCATAATTACAGATAGCATAATATTCTTAATTAAGTTTGGTGCATTATTAATATTAGTGGCAATTTCTTGGGTTCCTGCCTCTGAGTTCATGTACAAGGGACTCTTTCAGCTTTCCAGCCACAGCCTGCATAAGCCTGGAGAAACAACACCACTTTCCATCAGGACACAGGCCATAATTTTGGATCCTTTCACAGATTAGTTCCTTGAGGCTCCAGATTACTTCCAAAAGTAGAAAATTTCATTTTAAAAATATGGAAAAATATTCAAAAAAAGATAATGTTGAAGCAGTAGCAGAGTGACTTTTTGCAACAGTTCCACTCTTACATAGTTGAGACAATTGTTTGACACCTCTTTGCATTTTGACCTCAGACCTGCATTTTCTCTGAGCTTTTACAGATAAATTTGTATTTTATGGATTAACTTACGTTTTATCTGATGACATGGGAATATAAATGGAATTATAAGGCATTTGAGATTCTCTTGTGTTTCTACAACTACTGCATTTACTCCACAGAAAGGCTCCATAAATATTTTTAGATGAACACTTGTACGTCTTTTATGCTTTGTTTGCAATAAGCAAAGCCAATTCCTCAGTTCTCACTCATACACAAAGGTTATCCTTACACAATGGTTTGATCATAAGACTATTAATTTTTCCCTTGAAATTTAATGAAAGAATTCCTTGATAAAAGCTGACCGGTGTACAGACTTTCCCCTGTATTCTGGTTAGTATTATTTCAACACCACGGTTTGCGTAATTACACCTTTCAAATTCAGTTAATGATTTAAAAATGTGAAACTGCTCGATCTCTTGTAGAGGTTTAATTTATCTCAGCAATAGCTAGGTGTAACCTATGGAGAAATAGAACCCTGAAACTTCTTACAACTCTATTTTTATCTGGCTCTACATGCCTGGAGCACTCATTCTCATTCCTCTGTAGTGATGTTTTTTACCTCTTTATCAGTCTGTAGAGTCATTTGTTGTTCCATTACACTTTGGCTGGCTTTCAGCAGTCGCCAAGTTCCGAAGTGATGAAGCTTCTCTGCATGTTCTGTGCTCAGAGATTTCAAAGGACTTTGCACCATTTCCATCAAGAGACTTAGCTGAAATAAGTACTTCACTTAGTTCCTGGTTATTATCCAATTCAACAGCGGCTGCATTTTCAGTCTCAAGGCTGCAGGATTTTGCAGCTCCTCCAGTCAGTTCTGAATATGATTCACAGATAGAAATGCTGTCACAACAAGCTGAGTTTTGCATAAGAGGCCAAGCATCTGGAATGTCTCCACTGGTAGAGTGTGAAAGAGAACCAAGGAAAGCAGGAATCATTTCTCCAACAGAATCAGAAGCTCTGTGGAAGGATAAAAGACACATAGTTTACATAGCATTCCAGAAAATATTATCAGTATTTTAATTACTTAATTCCTTGTCTGGAAATGACAAAAGCTCTTGTGAGCACTACTTCAGACAGCGAATCCCGGATTCCACAAAACATGACCTACAGCTGGGGTTGTTTAGGGTCAGAAATATGACAAAAAATACTATAATACTGTTCAGATATAAACACTGTCACAAAGAAGGAACTTTTTTTCTGAGTGCATGGGGAGGGGAGTATTAAGATGTAGCAGTCTTAAAGTGCAGCAACAAAGATGGCTGAGCAGAGTCTACAGTCTCCAACACCAGGGGAGGTTTGGTTGGTTTGGGTTTTTTTTCTCCCCCAAACTGTAGATAGACAAATATCTAAGTATGGAAGTAATATCTAATATGGAAGTAAAAGAAGTAAAGTCGCTTCAGACTGGGAGAATGGAATAGGCAACAAAGCTTCTTGAAACCTTGTGTTTGCTTTAAACTTGAAAACTGGATTTTTCAGTTTGTTCTGCCTAGCCTTCAAAATATGAAAAGTTTTTCTTCTATTCTCTTTTATGTGGAAAGGACATAATATTAAAGAAGAGCAAGCATTATTTTTATTTTTTGGAAAATGGAAGAAAGTAGAAGTGGAAACTCAGTGTTATCTACCTCAAGTATATTTAAAGTGCACAATAACAGTGACATGTGGTAAACACTGCTGAAAGGCCATTAGTGTTTTTCAGTATGTATACACCAAAATAAGTATTAACAAAACCAGGAATTTATACCAATGTGTTTTATTTTCAAACACCTTCTACAGATTTTTTAAATGCAAAGGCTGTATTAAGTCTGATATGCAGTGTGACAAAACTTGTCCCATATTAACAGGCCTATAACAGTTTTTAAGCAGCCTTACTCATTTCCAAAACATAATGCTTTAATAGCTTTGACATACACACAAAGCATTTTCAGAGATGAGGCCAAAAGTCAGGACATTGCACCACAATTGAAGGAAATACATTATTCTGGCAAAGGAAATTGGCACAAGCTCCATTTCTACTGGAAGGAACCACAGAATCTTTGATGTCCACATAGCATGGATATTACAGTTATTTTTAAAGCCTTAACCAAAAGATTCCTCAAAAAGTATACAGCTCTCAATATGTCAGCCTCAGTGGTATACAAGGATGACTCAAGCTTGTTGGTATTTAAACAAGTTATTATAGAAAACTTAGATATTGTACTTAGGTCACTAAGTCACCTTGCACAAACAGTACTTATGAAGAAGCTCCCTCTACATTTTTATTTACATGTGGCCATAAGAACAAAACAGCTGAAGAACAATTTAAACCTTACATGGAAAATTATTCTAGTTAAAATAAATAAATATATCCTGTGTTAAAATCTGTAACCAGGAAACTCTGAAGGACACCATAAATGTTATATATTTAGCTCATGGCCCGGCTGTAAAAATAACTACTCTACTACTGCACGTAAACTCAGCTAATCGAGAGAAAATAATGGTTAAGACCTGCTAGAAATTCAGAAATAATACATATTTCAAATTTGCAGTCCTAAATACTTCCTTAAAAAAAAAAAATAATCTCTATGCCACTTGTGAATTGTACCTCATTTCCCCCAATTCATGGGTTTATGCAGCAACTCTTGCTAACCATTAACAGGGGGTGGCCAAAGCCCCAAAGGAACCACAGAGTAAAAGGAATATTATCTGTTTGTGAGAGAAGCCACTTCTTCAGAGAAACACATGGATCAAGTCAGCATTTACTAAGTAATAATTAATTTCTTCACCATAAACCTATTCTTGCACAACTTGGGATGATATGGGTACAGCTCATCAAAATCCCTCATTCCACTTCAAGCAGCTGTTGTCTCTGTATAAATATTAATTAAAAAATATTTCATGTTTAATACACATTTGTAAAACTAAGTTACCTTTCATTAAGCGTGGTTTGTGAGTGGAAAGCACAGCTGTGACTGCTGTGCTCCATGCTACAGGTTTCATCACAGCACAGGGAGGGAATCAAGTGAACTGGTCCTAGGGAATGAAAATGAATTCAATAGTGTTAAAACTGTCAAAGCTCTGTATAAACTTATTTTCTGCTCTTTTTCAAACTTGAGTATTAGTTTGGCAGTTACATTATAATACATGGATTGAGGAAAGAGATTTCTTGCTGTAAAAACATTTTTTAAAAACATCTTTATTGCTTTAAAATTGAAATATTTATGAAAGCCAAGTCCTTTCTCCAGAAGTAATATAGAAGCCAGTCATGAATACCTTTTTTTTTTAATTAATTTTCTTCTCAGTTGAATACACATAAGTGGAAGCATTCTGAGTTAAGCTATCAGGATGATATTTAAGCCTGTGCTTTTGTGTTAAATTATGTATTTCTTAATGTCATAACTGCATCTGTTCTGATACAACTTCAAAAAATGGCAAGGATTTCAATTGTCTGGGTTGTTAATGCACTTTAGAATATATTGCACATTCTTAGATACTCTCTGGTAAATCCTTCACACTAATTTAAGTCTCAAAGCCAGATGCAGTGCTATTTTTATCAGAAATAAATGTAATAGACATTTCAATTTTTTTTTTTTTTTCAAGTGAAGACACTGAAATGAATACAGGAAAAAACAAAAAATAAACCCAAATAGCTACTTAAAAATCGTTTCTGCTTATTAAGAAATTAGCCTAGGACAAAGGGTAGTTTGACAGTGTTAGCTCTGCAGTTAAATGTAATTTTTACAACTCAAGTGTTAGATAAAATAAAGTCACCTTTCAGTAGACCTAACATACCACATGTCTGTGATGTACTTCTTTGGCACTGGCAACATGTTCTGTGGTCATATTCACTTAGCCGTGGTCTATCAAAACATGATAATTCAGATCCATTGTAGTGAATGTCCTGTGATCTCAGAGACCCTTGGAACAAAGTGAATAAAAATCTATGTCAGTAAAGTGTTACCCTTTTTCCTGCTCAGAGCCCTCTATCTTCACAGAATGTGTAATTGTCATGCTATAAAGTATGTCCATACATTTTCCAGTTGAAAGATCCACATTGACCATGTGGCTTCCAATAACTTAACCCCCAGGTTTGCAACAAACCCTAGAACAGCTGGTTCAACTACAGCCTCTTCTAGGAAGACATCAGCTCTCATTTTGATGATTTGAGAGTATATCTTATTCACTGTTACGTTTTTGCAGTGGTTAATGATTCTCAGTGCTTCCCATCTGAAATTTTCCAGAGTCAGCTTTCAGCCACTGGGATTTTGTTTACATTATCTTCAAGAGCTTTATATTAACAGCAGACTTCCTTTAATCTCTATAATTGCAGGCCAAGGCAAACAAGTTATTGCACTTCACTAAATGAAGTCTGAATTCACTGTGTCAGAATTTCTCAAAACTCATGTGTAAAGCAAATTCTAGGTTAGGAACAATTCTTACAATGCCTCTATAAACCTTTTAGCTTCTGTTTGTGCTGAAAGCAGCAATAACATCAATTCATCCTAGATAGTATTCTTGTTTCGCATCCAGGGTTATCCATTAGATGCTATAAACATATTTTAATATATTTTTTTTAAACTATAAATGGGAACTAAAGTGCTTTTCACTTTTTTCTTAATTTAAATTAAGAAGCAAAAAAATGTTTATTATAAACAAATTACATTGATGAGCTGTTAGGGATTTAAAAGAAATTTACAAATCTCTCTTAGGCATTTAATTAATCTTGAATATGCCCATAAAACCAAAACTTTTAAGGACAAATCTCTCATCTACACTGGCCACATTCATTGTCTTGATGACCTAATCTGTGTTTCACAATAGCATTTGATGCACAGATCCTCCAAACTGGTATTTCCACATTGACATTGCAACTCTGTAATGTCCTATCTTGGATCATGAATGATCCAAATACATCTGTGCAGCATCTAGCAGAGTATGGCATGGAATTGATACAACTGGAGGTTTTCTGGGCATTTCCACAGCATTTTCTCAGTAGCAGGAGAAAATGCTTCCACACTCAGCTGGCAAACTTGGATGAAGTCCTGGGCTTTGCTACGTTGACCAGCTCAATGCTAAACTTGCTTAAATGATGTATAGGTTTCATTTCTTTACCTGCAGAGATATCTGCCAAACTAATACCACTCTATAAATATTACCAAGAAACAGTAATAATTGGAAACTCACAGCTTGGTTTCTTCTCCATGAACTGCCTCTTGCAATAGATAACACAAAGGATGAGAAGAGCCAAGAGCACTGTTGCAAGTGCACTGCAGATAACAGCTGCCAGAGCAGTGTCTCGAGGACTGGAAGCAGTTGAAGGGATCTTCACAAGATTTACCTTGGTGGTACCTGAAATATAATTAAATAATAATTAAGGCAAACGTCTTCAGACATTTCAAGAACATAGTCATGTGATAGAAAGTCTGGGAAACAGAAGAGGTTTGTGGCACAGAAAAAAAGAGAATATTCTCTGAAAAAGAGAATGTATTTATACGTGCAACGTTAGTTGCACAGATAGATAGAGAGATATAATTGTCAGCACCCTCAGCATGAAAAGGAATCTTAGAAAAGATATATTGCAAACTGTGTGATAATGGGTGGAGATGTACACAAACACATTCATACTGTCCATGAGAAAGGAATCAGACCCTCACCATGAAAACAAAGACATCTGAATGTGTAATGTCACATGAATTTAATATGGAGAACATTTCCTAGGGTAGAGCTGAGAGAGTGATCCACTAGAGGGAGTCACAAATACATGAACTTCCCTTAATAAGGAAACTTTCTGGGCACTGAGACACCCACAGAAGTCCAAATGCAGTCAAAATTATGATCCTGCTTTGTTGTATACATCATGACACCATGGTCATTTCCAAGACTAAACCCAGGATTTCAACTCTGCCAACTCTTTTTCTTCAGTGATTTTTTTTTTTTTTTTATACTAGATGATACCTCTAGTCAACATTCAACAGATTGACTTTATACCCAAATTAATGAAGACTTAGCCAACGTTTCCAGATACAAACGTTTTTAGGTGGAAAGCAAAAAATATTTTTAAAGGATCAAAACTTTAACTACAACTGTTGAAACTGTCTTAAATTACAGATTTTAAAATTAAATTATTTTTTAAACAACCTATGAATCTTGTCAGCCCAGAAATTTCAATTTACTTTGAAGTCCTTCTAAATTCAATGAGAAAAAGGAATAAAAATATAGAGTACTTCTATGGCAGCAAAACTTTAAGAAACCACAAACCATATTTTACTAGCTTACAAAAATAAGTTACTGTGCCTATTTACCCCAGAAGATATTTGGTTAAAACCTAAAGACTATAATATCCTTAGAAATGGACCATGCAGTCATAAGTTTAAATTGTGAGATAAATGCCAGAGTATATTAAAACCTCTAATCAAATTTTTCATAAATACAATTGTTCAATATGGTTACTGCAATTTCATAATGGCAGGAGAGAACTTCCTAGCTTAGTCAGTGCAATGAGTGGACTTGTATTACTCAGGAATACTTTTCTGCAATAGTTATGGTATTTCCTCTACACACATCAAACATGGGCACCAAAGGGTTTGTGATACCATATTGCTTTGTTATAATGCCTATAGGGATTGACAAAACCTAGGCATTTTGAAAAATCGATTTAATTCTAAGACTTTAGACCACTCAATACCAAAGAAAACACTATATTCTATGAAATAAAGATTCCAGAAAATAAAAGAAATAACCCACCAAGTGTATTAAATAAACACAGTTTCTCGAGCTTATAGTATCATGTAGTTGCTAGTAAATAGGGTAATATAAAAAGGTAGAGAGATCACATTATGGCCATTATACAGAAGAAAAAAAGTTTAGTTGCTCATTTTCTGATTTCAGCATAAAGAGAAACAAGAGTTGCCGCATTTACATGTGCTAAAATATTTCCATTTACCTCCAATTTGTACTATTATGTTCCACTGTCACATCAAAATCTGAAGAGCAAATTTATAGCAGATCTTTTTTACATGCTTTCAACTTGCCAAGTTGCACAGAGTGGAGCAACTGTGAAGAAAGAAGTACAAACAGCCACAGAAATGACTAAGGAACTGGAGATGCTCTCTCCTGCGATCAAAGTTTGAGAGAGCTGGGATTGCTCACACTCAAGAAGGCTCAGGAGAACTTCGTCAATTTGTATAAATCCTTGGAGGGAGTGTGCAGAGAGGACAGAGCCAGGTTCTTTTCTCAGACCAGAGGTGATGGACACAAACTAAAACACAGGAGGTGCCCTCTGAACATCAGGATACTTTAATAACTCTGAGACTGACTGACCACTGGCACAGTTGTATTTTCTCTTACATAGTTATGACCTATCCTTTTCCTCATGTTCTTCTAGAATTCCTTTATGCACAGAGCTAAGTTCTATGGCCTCTTTTCCAAATCGTCAATGTTAATTTTAATGAAAATGCAGTAAGTGTCATAATCATTTTGTCCTAATTTGAATGCTCTTGGCAGGGCCACTGCAATCTTCCATGGAGAAAACTTTTCTCTCAGTTTCTAGGATTCTTGCAACTGTGGTTTTAAGTTTATAGTTTTAGCAGACTGAAGAAATTTCTACATGAAGTTCCAGGATATCTGTGAGAAGCAGTAAATCTGTATAAAATCCTGCCTGTATAGCAATGTGTGCTGGCTTTGGTGTGATCAGACTGTGCTTTGGTATCAGGTTTTCAGTTTTAGTCAACTGTCTGATCTAGTTTCTTTTAGAAGGTTAAAGACAGACTGGACAAGTATTTAAAAACCAGACCAAAAAAAAACCTGATCAGAACATCTTCAAATATTTTTCATACCAATACTCCTATTTGTATTAATGTACACAAGAGCACTAAACAGGTCTTTGAAATTAGGCCTTCATAATTTGCAATTGGCAATTTTAAAGGGCAAAAAAGAAAAAGAGCACAGAAGATGCAGCTTCTATATTTTTGTCTCTTCATTTGCTCACAAAACACATCTATTTTCAAGTATGGTTACATAGTATGTATTCTAGGAAAATATAAATTATCTATTTTCTTAATGACCATCAGCAATATTCTAACTGGAAGTGCAGTGATTTAATTTTAAATATCAGCAAAATTTAATTTTTTTTTAGCCTTTTAGCTATCAAAGATTTGTTTTATTTGGTGGATTTTTTTTCACTTGAGAAAGCAATTTTCTATTCCTGAGAAGGCCTACCACTCATTTTCACCTTCAAAGAACTTTTTGGAATAGCTACTCTGAGCAGTCCATTGTAGTCTAGCTCTAATTATAATGATAGTGATCTTCCCTGCAGAGACCAACATTTCAGAAGTGGATTGCTATTGTAGAAGTGGCCCGTTGGGCATTGCTGAACTCTGCTTTCAGTGTTACTCACACATGTATGCATTTTCATAAACTCATTCTTTTCACAGACTTAATGGTTCCACTTCAGTAAAGCAAGGAGTTGCATTTTAAATTTGCACTTGTACTTACATCTATTAGATGGTTACATGATTAAATTAAAATATGCAATTAAACACTTTGTGAACTGGATGGGATACATTCAAAAAGGAGGGAGGAGGTGCACACCGTTTTCTGATTCTGGAAAGCATGTGCATATTATCCCTATTTTATTTAAGAAATTGATTTCCTTTTTTAAGTTTTAGTTGTAACATATTCTGAAAATTTGCTAATGTTGAAGAATTACCCAAAATATCAAACTGTCTCCTGCATAATTTTGAGCAGTAAGCTTAAATACACATTCTTCCCTTAATTACCAATATTACATTATAATGGCGGTATATGCAAAGGTGTGGTCCTTAAAAGCAAGTAAAGTTTCTGTCAATCCAAGACACTTAAACAGCAATAACTCAGTTAATATGGAACATATGAATCCCAGCTGTATCACTAAAATTTCTGCCAATAAACAGAATAGCTGAATTTTCAGCCTATTATACCAAACAACAAGAGACAGGGCAAAATGTAAAAAGACTTCCTTTGTCACTGATTTCATGTTTATTTTATCCAATTTTTTTTCCTTTTTTCCAGAACCATGATTAACTACAGTTGCTACTGGAATCAGCAAACCAAAAAGAAAGCTTTTTGTGGTAGATCAAGCATATGAGAACAGAACTTGCAACACTGTATGTTTCTTCCATGGATACAGGAAACATATACTAACTTGTAAAGTTAAGGAGAATAAAATGTGGAATATTATGTTGCCCATTACCTTTGAATGGCCCAACTCAGTGATATCAACCTTAATTTGACAAGAATTGAGGGCTCAGACATACCCTCAAGCTATGTAATTTAACAAGTCACTGCCTGTCAGCTGAACTGCAGTGGCTATCTGTGTGTGTGTGCTCTTGATCTGCAGAAAAGGCAAGCCAATGTAAGGCAATGTGGTTCACTTTGAAAATCCTTCATTTTGAAAAAAAAAAAACACCAAAAAATAAGTAAAGATGTTTATATTCATTTAAAAGTAAGAAGGCAATATGTTTATCTAGCCCCAAATAAGCAAAATGATGTATTATATATCCTTATATATGATATAGACAATTCAAATGCTACATGTGTAAGATCTGTATATATAGATAAAATGCATGTTTTATATACTACTGAGCATTAACACAAAGCAACTTTCCCTGAATATATCTTTGAGTTTTTACAAAGCAGCAGATTGCCTCCCTTCTCCTGATCTTTCAAGCAGGAGGTAAGAAACTTTATTAAACATTACTGTTGGAGACTGTGGTAAACAGTGGGGACAGAGTCTCCCAGCATCTGTAAAAAGACAGCCTTTTGCATGCACGGCCCACACCCAAAAGTTCATCATGTCAAACCACATTTTTCAAATGTACTCCAAGTGCTCACTATAAAGCCTTTAGTTAATGGCCTGCAATTTTTTCTTTTTGTTTGTTTTATTTTGCTGGTTTTGTTATTTTTTTAATAAATGTACCAAAAAGCCCTAGGGGAGAAAATGACTATTCAAGTATTTATCCATTGTTTGGAAATCCTGAGAAATATGCTTATAAATTAAAATCTTTGAAATGTGATTTATTCCCTTCCAAGACCATTTCTCTTGCACTGTGTATTTTCACAAACCCCAGCTGCTGACAGCCTTTTATGTTTAAAATAGTAGAACAATTGCACTATGTATGTGAATTTAAAATATATATGAACTCCACAGTACTGGATACACACCACAATGTCTGTAAGGCATAGCCAACCTCTGCCACACATTTTCCTTTTAGCAATTCAGACATGTGAAATCTTGATATTACCATGGTGATCTAAATTGAGCCACTATATGGGTACAAAAGTAACATTGTTTCATACATAAAACTTTTGACTTTGAGAACTGTCTAGCCATGTGAATATAAAAGTCCATGAGAGTAACAGCTCAGATCACTGCTACCCTCAAATAACCTGAAAAACCCTGAGAGTAAGAAAAAAAAATAATCAGAAAAGTGTGTCATCACTAAACTACACACATTCTACCCCACAACATAACTGGTTATTAATAAGAAAAGACAAATCTCTCCTCCATAAACTGAAAACCCAGCATGGTCTGATGGCAATAAGTCTATGTTGCTGTGAATGACTGCAGTGTTGCCAACAATTACCTTTATGACTTTTGCTTCTAGAAAGCACCTTTGCATCTCTGACAGTTGAGGGTAGGCAATGCCTGTTCTCTTGAAAATGCAACTTCTTTTTTAGGTGTTTTCATGTGTTAAAACAATGTCCCATAAAACTTATGTCAGAACATATGAGACTGCTAGACACAGTAGAAAATTTATTTTCTTACATCACCTCTAATTTGTACTTTTAACCACATTAATTACCAGACATCGTGTGAAATAGAACTCACTATTTTAGACTATTCCATTGTTCAAATCCAACTGTAGAATGCATCTATCCCACACAGGCTATGAAAGCTGTCTCATCTTTTCAACAGAAAATGAAAGCAGGAAGTATTTTTTGTATCTTTGTATTTTGCATTCTGTATGTGTGGTCCCATTTAATCTTTAGGACTTTAGGACTGGTTAGAGAACAAAAACGTCCCTGTGCAGAATTTGAGTCCATTTGGTCTGTTAATGACAGTTTCTCTTCTTTTTAGTCTCTGTACACACTCCATTGCTCTCAGTCTCAAAACACACCAGACTCTGCTCACATAAGCAGAGGAGGAGTTTGCATTGCTGAAAAGCAAACCTTGTTCATGTGGGAACTACTGCCATCACCCATTTGCTAAGGGAGGAGAGGGGGACCATGAACCCTTCAGAATCTACCTGTATATTCACTAGTAAAATGGCAATGACACACAGGTAAGTAGAAGAATAAGCATGTCTGAAAGTTCTCTTTAGCTAATAGAGAATAATCCTCTTTCATTAATCAAATCTGTAACTGAACATTGTGAACTCTATGCAGACAGATTACAGCTCTCTTCCAAAAGATTCAAACAAGCTCTTATAGCTGCTGTGTGATGAGGTTGTAGATTGGTGCATAGGTTGGTTTTCAGTAGGTTGAAATACGACAGTGTGGAAAGCTCTGTGCTGTGACCATGACTGAGCGCTGCTAGAGGACCTAAGCCTGCCCCTAGGCAGGGAACATACATCTATACATCTATCTATGTATTTATTTGTACAAATCCCAGTAAAGCACAAAATGAAATGTAAATTGGTCATAAAAGAGCTTTTGTACCTCTCTGATTCAACAAGAAGTAATTTCTAACACTTTCCATCCCAAATATTTCCCTCCTTATCCTGGCTCAGTTGTGGTAACACCCAGGGATTAAAGCAAAATATTTCATAATGATTGCAAGCCCGTGTCCTAAGTTTCCACAAATTTCCATAAACGTAACCAATAGTCAGTCTATGCAATACATTTTCAAGAACTATGGCTTTTGTCCTTGCTTTGTCACTTCTGTTTGCAAGCTGTTCCGTCACCAGAATAACAAAGTATGCTGTGATACATTTCATTCATAAAGCTCTAGAAAACAGTGATTATATATTAAAGAACAAATATACCAATAAGTGATACAATTAAGAAAAAACTACTTTGAATATCAAAGTAGATGCAGAAATAATTTCCTTCTTTTGCTCAAAAAGAAACTTCTTGAATTGGCCAAATAAATTATCTATTCCAGACAGCTAGATGTTCCAGCAGCTACCAGAAAATTCAATAAAGTTTTATAAACTTTTCCCTTGTTGCCTCCTGGCCTAAAATTAAAATCTGAAATAGCTGGGGAAGGAAAATTAAATCCTGATAGCTAGAAGCATCTTCTCTCTTCAAACTCTCTGTAATGTACTAATATTTTTTTTAACAAATATGAAAAATATAAATGCTAAGGAAATTCTTCCAAGTATTAGAAATCCCACGCAGAAAGAGCCCGGTTATGAGTTATGACTAATAAAAAATCAGTACTCAAAGAGATCTGAAAATACATGTGTGTGTGCATGTGTGTTCAACACTGGATAATTTATTACATTACATTTTAAAAAGTTTATTTCCAGATTGAGAGAATATATGAGAAATAAAATACAGAAGACCTACAACTTTCAGATTGCAAATAATTAGAGTAATCTAAAAATCACATAAAAGATTGATGCCATTGTATTTTGGTATTCATTTGGAAAAGTGACAAAGGGACAAGGCTTAAGTACTCAAAAGTTAAGGTGTAAAAATCTGTAATTCTAAAATGCAAACCTAACTGTGAAGCTAGAGGTCTGTATTAGGTCACATACTTCCTATACAGTGTGAAGAAAAGGTTAAATACAGAATAGAATCTGAAATATCTGTCATATGAGTAACACAGTTCCTTATGTCACCGTGCTCAGACTGTAGCTACAGAAACCTGGAGAAGGATTATGTACTTTGCTCTTCCCATAAATTACTCAGAGGCAGAGCAGAGCTTCCACTTCTCTTAAAACTCTATGAAGAACAAAATTCTATGATCTTATTTTAAAATTAGAGACAAATCACAAGCATGGCTTATAATGCCTTTCAGATGCAGCTCTTGAAAGAGGAGGTAATTTCTGAGTAGAGTTTAAGAGTTCTTTGCCAAGAACTATGAAATGAAGACTCCTCTACCACCTTCTTGGAGATTGTTTTAGCCACTAGGCTAGAAGCTGAGCTAGGTAAAAGCTTATTTCTTCTCTCCAGTTGAATTTGCCCAGTTGAAAAGTTTTGGCAGAAGTAGTAAGGGCCCCTCTTTGCACAGCCAACAATCACGTGATATGTTGACTGGAACAAAACTAAATAAACTAGACTTAGGCTTGCTTAGCACTTACATTTTTCTTGTTTACAATTATGTTTAAATATCACTAGGATACCTTAAATTCTCCACACAAGGCACATGTTGGGGGGAGAAATAAGTCTGCACTGGGGGAAACAAAAGGTATGTTTATGTAATTAAGACAGTACACTCCACTGAGCTGAATTACAATTCTGAATTAAGGTTAAGAGTTGCATAACTAACACTACTAGTATTTTTTAACTTTTAACATTGCAATCTCAGGATCTTTTAAAAACACTTTTTTGTGGGGTAAGTAATATGAAATACATGGGATTAAATATAAATTTTCAAAATTCTGTAACACAGAGGCAAACACCTTTAGAAGTCAGCTATGCATCCTCAGCTCATTGTATTACTGCAGATACCATAAATGCATAAATCTTTGATTCACTGCAAAGAAGTTACCTACAGTGCATCAGTGTACATGCTGTGCACACATGCACATGTAAACTTTATTAATGAAACAAATGAAAAAGCTGTAGCTTTGACATCAGAAATAACAATAGCTATGAAAAGCAGTAATAGAATCACCACTTAAAGCTGTGGGGACAAAGTCAAGTTATACAGAACAAAAGGCTGCTATACACAAGATCCTTGCTTTAGTATATTACTTAATCTGAAACTTAACACCTCCCCTCTTTAACAGAAGTCAATAGGAATTAGGCATGGAATACAGAAGACATTCTGAAAGGTTGTCTTTGGAAAGTCAAGCTCTGCAAGTGAGATTCATCTGACCAATCCAAAGATTTGTTTAGGAGGGAATCACCTGCACTTTCTCTACAGGGGATGGGGAGGGCTGGGGGTAGTGTGGGTAGGAGAAAGGTTCTTTTAGGGTCTGATTTGTTTTAACCCTTGATCTCTCCACTGAATATAGAGTGAACGTCCGATCACCACTCATAGATGTAGCCATTATACATATTCACAGTCTAGAAGGTGGCATCCTGCTCTGGTTTTGTCAAGAAACAATAAAGGGTTTTGAGGGCCTTTGACTTCCTCTGTTTCATTTTGTTAACAGATGTTAAACATTTTACGCCACTTCCATTGAAAAGATAAAAGTCAGTCACAACTGTAAAATCTGTAACAACTTCTTTAGAGTGGCAGAACCCCAGAAAAGTCCAGCAATATTTAATACCTCACATTCTGCATGGAATATAAAATAGTGTGTAGCAAATAAAGTGAGACTTATAGAACTATAGATTTTGCCTATTCTGTGCCTTAAATGAACAAAGGCCCAGTGGGAAAAAATATGCAACAATGCGAACACAATCTGTATTAGAGTAACTATACATGAGGGAATCTCATTATGGTTGCAGGCCTCAATTCTGGCATATTCCAACTTTAGCAAGTTCTCCTAGAATATGGGCTTTGGTTTGTAAGTGACATTTTATCCAAAAGTAAGAAAAATATTTTTCTAAATTTTTATTTGTGTTTTTATTTATATAGCAGGAGTGAAAAAAAAATCTACACTCTAAGAAGTAATTTTCCTCCTTAAAATTAATTTAAAAGAAAAAAGAGTAAGATCAGGTTTTAGCAAGTCAGACACAATCATTCAATGTTGAATTGCAGTTTTCATCTAACCTGAAATTGGCATCTAAGTGAAATTCATAAGTATAGAAGTCTGAAGGTCTGAAGACAAAGACAGAGCTAGTCATTTTAGGCTCTTTCTAAAATAAAGCCAGGAACAGAATCTCCTGAGAAGTAATTACTCTTAGAAGACTTAAAAAGCTTAACTAACACTATGCTTAGTTTTAGTCACTGAAGCTCACCTTATCTGGCTTGCCTGAACTCTTGAGGTACCTAATTCTCACCCCTGATTGGGATTTTGGGCTAACAACCTCAGTTCCAAGCATTAACTTTTAGATGCCCAAATTAGGGTGCATTAATTCCATCTTAAATTTCCACATGCAGACAGGTTAACTATAAATCACTTTCAGTAACATGCACATAGAAACATATCACTGGACTGAAATGAAACTTTACTAAAACTGGTGGACACAACCCTTTAGTTAAAAAAGCTCTAACAAAAAGCTCATGTTTTTAGGAAAGTCACAGCCTATACCTCAAAGGAGCATGTTGCTGCCCAAAATAACACGTGAGATTATTCTATGATCTTTGTAAAAGAGGAGTTTCGCAGTACACTGCTTTAGCACAAGTGAACCAGTAAGAGTGAGAATGTGTGAGGTCTGTCACCCGAAAAAATTAAAGGTGAACAAAGTAGAGGACAACAATTTGAAGGATAAAAGTGATCTGAGGGAACACTAGGCCCTTCTAAGACAGAGGCTGCTCCCAGCTCATGAGGTGTTGGTTTATAATGAATCATTACTGCTAAGGTCCTCAGCACACAACTCTTGTTATTAGGTTATGGCATTTTATCCTTCTTCCAATACATTTCAGTCCTCCAGGTAACTCCAGTCCTACCACTGCAGTATTTCAGTGTTCTTTTACTTGACAATGGCTTTCTTAATAGAGAGTTGGCAGTATGGGAAGTTTGATCCCACATGGATACATTTTCTACTGTATTTTCTTAAAAACAATAAATTTAAGTGGAACACAGCCAAAGAATTTTGTAGCTGACCAACTTAGAATCATAGAATCCTTAGAAGTTGAAAAAGACCTTTAAGATCATCGAGTCAAATAGTACCTACCAGCACCAAGCAGAATAAAACCCCCAACACACTACTGTGCACTTGTTTAGCAGTATTTAATATTCAAATGGCAGTCACAGCTTGGACTCTGTAACCAAAGTCACAGTCAGAATGGATTTATACCAGAGGTACCTAAACTCAGTGCTTCTAAAGTGCTGCTTAATGCAACTGTTCCCTGTGTGATCATGAGAGATAAATTTGAACCAGTATTTTCAGTCTGAATGCAGCTTAAGAGCTTGTTATTAAATTAATATATTTAAAACAGTCTGATGCTTCTGTAATTACAAATTGTCTAAAAAATACTGAAAAGCTGTAACCACTACTTATTTTTTTCAGATTACCCCTAAAAACAATAAATCAAAAGTTTACAGAAAAAACCATTTTGCATCTTTACTGCAATGTGTGCAATCATGGAATAATTTTGAATAACCTAAGTTAAATAAGAACATTGCAAATCCACCCCATACAGAAAATAGATAATTGCTTATAGTCACTGCAAGCCTGGGCTGAAGGGCTACCCACATTAGTAAGTGCACACAACGAAAAAACACATAGGAAATGGTATTTATTCACTACAGGTCACAGATTAGCCCCTTCTCTGTAACTCAGGAATTTCAAGTTCACTTTAATCTAGTGTAATTGAGCTAACCAGCTCTTACATTAAAAAGTAATGATTAAGTTAAATTTCTTGCAGACTTTCTGTACCTAAAACAAACATGCAGTATGCCTCTGGCAAAGAAGGATACTAATTATAGGATTGACTCATAAGATGAAAGGTTGCACAAGTTACTACTAGAAACCGAAGTATGGTAAGCTGCTTTGAAAAAAACATATTGAAATTCTCATACTCTGCAGCTGAGAATTTAATGTTCTAACTGTACTTAAAAGTGTCAAGAAACAAAACTAAATATGCTTGCAAACTGCTTGTTCATATTTTAGATGAACAAGCTAGAAGTGAATATGATTACCTCATCATTCTATAAGAAGGATTTTTTTAGATGTAACAAAGAAGTGAACTCTACAGTGAGTTTTTATTACATGAAAATATGCAAAATTAAGCATTTTTAGTCATTCTTAGCTTTCTTTCACTATATTAAACATGGTCTTACAATGGGTATATTTGAGGATTCACTGCCTGACTTCACTCTTAATGCAACAATTCATTCCCTAATTTAACAGGAAGCATAAAAGAAACACATCTCTAAGGCTTCAGACATCTCTGAGGAAGGATATGCAAGTTCAAAGGTAGTTTTGCACTTCCAGCTGCAGCTTTCACTGGGATTAGCAGATAGAGTTGCCAGCTGTGAGTTAGAACAAAGATACAAAATATGCCCTATATGTTGTCATGAACTGATCAGATACAATCTTCTGAACACCAGATGGGCACTGCTTATGTGAACTCCTATTATCAGCTGCATGAGCTTCTGATGTGAATTCATTAAATAAATAAAATTTGATTCAATTTATTTTAAAAATCACACATTGACATTTCTACTTTCATTTTAAGATGTCTACTTTCTATCATATTCTAGCAAGAAACAAGGAATGTATTTTCAAAGGACGCTGTAGAATACTGTGTTCTCTCCAAAATACATTAATATATGCTTTAGCAGAGAAAAATAGATTACATATAATTAGTGCAATTCTCATGCTGAAACTAGACAGCCAAGGCCTCTCTGCCTTGGCCAAACATCCCATCAACTTCATCTGCCTTAAGTTTTACTAGATTATTACCATATCTATTTTATATATAACAATTCCAGAGATTATGAAAAAGTAGTGTTAAAAAAAGACATTTCTATTCCTAATTTATTCTATGATTTCCATCTGTATTATGGAGCCATTTACATTATATCTGCTCACTCTGAAATTATTTATTATCTATATTGCTAACACCTCCCTAAGTAGGGACTGCTAATACTAATCTAAATTTTATATTAGAGTAGATGATTCTCAAAGTTTCAAACTTCAGTATTCAAATTTTTCTGTTCTTTCCCCCCCCAATCATAATAAATGAACAGTTTAATGAGGTTCAGAAATTATAATTTGCTTTCCATTATTTTCTTTTCTGTACACGTTCTGCCATCAACAAATACAGTAGGAGCTCATGCTACAATCTTCTCACCTCAGTAAGTGCACTAACATGGCTTTCTTCACCACTCATTCATTTGTTTTTGTGAAATCTGAAAATTCTTTGTCCGAGATCTCTGTTATTCTGTCAGCACAGACAGAAACTAGTCGTCATGTTCAAAAGGATGAAAAAGGGATAAATGACAACAGTATGGATACACTGTGCTCACCTAGGAAAGCAAATTGAAAAAAACCGCACAATTCTATTCTTATCATGTATCTTAAAAAGTTTACAATAACTCTTAAATTTACAATTCTGAAATTGTTTTTAGCAACCAAAAATGACAACTGTCACACCTATGGGCCACTGGCAACATTCACCATGCTTAAATACGTAATAGTTAAAAGCAATGGAAGGCAAATTCCCTGTTCTCAGAAATCTAGCCTTCCATGGCAAGGAAGGAAAAAGCAGTTTCCCCCAAAGAATACAAAACTGTCAGGAAGGAAAAGTCTTGCACAGATACAGAGATTAGTGTGAGGCATTAAAGAAACAATCCATATCCTCAATAATAAAGAGCAAGTGCTCTGATAGGTGTTCAATCAACAAAGCAAACTCAGTTCTTAACTCAGAACTTGAAAGAGCAATGTAGAACGACAGATGTTTGACTGTAAGAAAGCTTTTTGTGACTGCATCAACGTTTGTGAGAGACAATCAGCACAAGGGTGGGACACAAGCTCACCCAATTCTGGAAGAGAAAACCTTATGGCTGCATCCCACTTGTGTTACATCACAAGCCTGCACAAAGTAACAGCAGGAAAGGACTAGGAAAGAACCAAGCTTTTCCAGTTTGGTGTTTTTCCTCTGTTACAAGAGATACAGTGTTCCTTCATATATACTCGTATATATGAAAACTCTTCAGTATGGAACTTTTGACAGATATTTTGATCCAGAAGAATGTGTCAGAATCTGTCTCACACAGCCCTAATTATGGAATTATGGAATATATTTGTGTGAAATCAATCTGACAAACCATGTTTAGTCAAAAGAAAAATCACCTATTATAATTTCTGTATGTAGTTAAAGGAAAGTTACAACAATTTACTTAGAAAATGACACACAGAAAAGGGGGATTCAAAGCAAGTTCTCTAAATCCTCCAGAAAGAAATACTACCAAAACATATGTGTTAAAATCCAAATTTTGTTTGGCTTTATACCTCAACTGCAAGCTCTGTTACTGAACCACACCCTGGTCTTGCATACTCCACAGAAATATTTACTTGTATATCAAGGATATTTTGTCTTTTTACACAGAAAATAATTACATTTCAGAAGTGTAAATACAGTTATAATGAAGGAAAGACAAAAAGACAATACCTTTCTGAATTAGAAGAGGCTAAACTCACACCAATTAACACAGCAGAATGTCTTTTAGTGATTCTTTTGTGTAGATTCATTCCCTGATGTAGAGGATTACTCATTACAGTGCATGAAGTAATGCAGTAAACCTTTGCAGAGCCTTTACAGTGTCATAGCTCTTTAAGTTTCCATTGGATGTTATCAACAGACCTCCTTTATGATTTGCCAGTCAGTCTCAATGCATCTAATAATACAAAGGCAGTGACAACCAAAACAGAGGACTGCCCATTATTTGAGATTAAAGAGAAGAATAATTGAAATAGAAAATCTGACCCAGTCACCTGTACTTTACACACATAAAGCAGAAGCAGGGAGTAGAGTTGAGTTGATTAGTCAGATAATAATTTAAATGGAAATTCAATGACTTATAGCCTGAACTTTACTTCAAAAACACAACTAAAATTTTTAACTGTTTGAACAATTTCTATTTAAGAAAAGAACAGTCTTACTGGTATACTTTTATCAGGATATCCAAACAGGAAATATTGCAAATATGCTTTTCTCCTCATTTTGAAAAGCTGTGAGTAGTAAATATGACTCTATTATTTAACCATGACTGGGTTGCAGTCAGAATCTGAAAATTATGAATAGTGTAATTATCTCAACAAGTGATCTTAGATCCACTGAGCTGTACTGAAACTTGCTCATTTGAGAAGGCATGAAACCAGGATCACAAACAGGCCCAGGCCCTGCAGTGCCAAGCATGGCAATACCTGGGCTGCATCCACAGTGCTGGGAACCCACCTGTGACCAGAACACACTTCTGATGTCAGAATCAAAGAGTAACAGCACAGTACACATGATAAGCAAAGAATTCTGGACTCAAAGAAGTCACCAAGAAAAGGACTCCCAGATATTATCCCAACCTGCTCTGCTGAGTTTGGCATCAGAGGGCACCATGGAACAGACTGTTCAGAGATGAGCAACAGAGCAATTAGCTCATTTAGTAGATCCTGATGGCTTCAGTGCCAGCGGCGCATGCAACAGCTCAGTGCTGCAGAAGTCTTTGAATGACCACTGAAGGGTACAGAGAAATTTGGAGGTGCCTCCTCAAATTCCAATTCCATTATCTCTTGGATCAACTGTGATAGAGAAAGGGGTCTATATACCAGTCCAGTTATACACCTGTACAGAGCATCCTGCCCAGCCCATGCATATGTACTTCCTTCCAGAGCAGTCAGGGCAAAGCAGCTGAATCACAAACCTTTTGGCCTAAGCTAAAGCTGCAATGTGTCCAAGCCACCTGGACCCAGAATTAGTGGAATACTCCTGGAGACCAAATGGTGTTGTAGGTCTCTTGAGCTTTTAAATGTTTGCACAGTTAGGCAGCTGTCAAGCTGTCAAGCTGTCAAGCAGGACAGTTGGCGATGCAATTCTAGAGTCAGAATCTTGGGTCTATTTGAGTATTTATGCCACGCATAGCTCTAGATACTTGACAGGGCAGTTTCCTATCTTAAGATACCCCCAAAGCATTCACTACCAGCCTCTAGTTCTTTCAGTTTGTAGCTTCAACTGGGCTACTTAAAACACACTTAGTGAAATAAAATTTCATTGTGCAAAGAAAGACTTTAGGTTAGCTTTAGGTTAGACTTTAGGTAGCAGGCACAAAATAAGGACTCTGCTTATTGTCATTGTAAGAGCTTCAAAGAAGATCAAGAAATTTCAAACACTCATTACTTGAGGTTACTGTAGACTTTCATAATAGAGCAGATATGCCATACTGAGTACTTCTACAGAAGTTACTAGTCAGTGAATCAATTCATTGGAAGAGCCCTTACACCTACAGTTTGGCAGAATTAAGCTGTAACAGATGTGATTAGAAATATTTTTGCTAAAAAAAAAAAATTCCACTGTAAAAAATAAACTGAATGGTAGAAAACATTTAAGGATAGTGCAAAAAGTGGGCAGGAATTCAACAGTTTAAAATTACTTGATTCCCTGAGAGCTTCAGCTTTCAAATCTTGATTCCTTGGTAAAGTGTCTGGCTTACTTAACAGAAATTGAGTTTGGTTTGGGAGTTTCACCGCTTTGCAATGTCATTTCAATTCATAAGCTAAATTTTCTTCTATGGAAAATTTGTGGTGTTTTTTTGTTTGTTTAGCGGGGTTTTTTTTTGTTTTGTTGGGTTTTTTTGTTTGTTTTTTGTTTTTTTTTTAATAGGACTAGACAGGATAGCAAGTAGAAATGAGGGAAACACCTTTTCTATCTACTAACCATAATACATATGTAGTGGTAACAAGCCACATAATGAAGTACTTCCATACATATAGGCAGAGAAATGAGAGGTACACGCAAGGAAAGTTGATGACAGTAAGTTGGGGAAGTTTTAGAACATGGTTAAAATGCAATGTATTTGAGTTTCCTCTCCACTAAGTAACACTAAGTATTTAAATTCATTTTAGTGGTAATACCTCTGTAATTAAAATAAAGAAAAATTTGTCCTCTCTTTTTTTGCAACTTTTTTTTAGGAGAGGAGCCCAATATATAAAGTAAATTCAGAACTGTAAGAAAAGGAGCTGTTTGACTCTAAGTTATACATGAACCCCAATGGGTCCGAAGTATCTCAATTATCAAGGACAATGAATTGAAAGCATTTAGGTTTCCTAGGTTAACTCTCTTTATGATGAGTGAAAGAACTAAAATTGTAATAAAACCTTTTAAGACATGAACAAAAATTCTCATCTCTCTGAAATACCTTGTGGAATTCCTCTCAGACTTCCTGAAGATAAGTTACTCTACCATCAGGTCACATATGGAAAATATCAGACTGACTTGCTACATTTTTACAAAAGTCTACATTTCAGTTTTGAAATAATGGGAAGGTAATGTCTCTGAAATAAAACAGTATTGATATTTATAAGCTAATGATGCTATAATCTGTATTTAAATTAGCTGTAACTGCTTATGAATGTTGTGAAAGGTTTATACAATATTCCA
Organism: Pseudopodoces humilis; assembly: GCF_049639895.1. Lineage (NCBI taxonomy): Eukaryota > Metazoa > Chordata > Aves > Passeriformes > Paridae > Pseudopodoces > Pseudopodoces humilis. The sequence continues at coordinate 70,117,713 of NC_142201.1, forward strand.
GCTGCTTTCTATCACAGTGTTCAAAATGGCAAAGAGGATTATGAGAGATGCTGTTAGGTAACCTCAAATCAGAACAAATACTGAAACAAGAAGGAGATATATGTTGGAACAGAACCAAATAATTAAGAATAATTTCACTTGCTATATACTTTCAGATGCCAGTTGCCTCATGTGCACATAAGCAACCTCCTTCAAAGGCTACTTTGCATTAGTAATACAAAGTTTACTGTGCAAAGCAACCAAATAAAATTACAGAAAAACTTAATTGATGGAAAAATATTATCTGGAGTCTGACAGCTTTAAAATCACAAAATTCTGTAAACAGAAAGAAGAAAGTGACACAAATAAATAAAAATTCCACTTTATAAACAGTGGAACTAATGTGGAATTGAATGTCATCCAAAAATTACTCTCAAGTTAAAAAGCTGTATTTATGTTTAATGAAATAAGAAAGCTTCAGCAAAGCTGAGACAGTGTAATTTTTTCTGTTTTACCACTAGTGAAAGTATTTTACAGAATAGTCCTGTTGCCAGCAAGCTTCTAGCTCCCCCCTTACAAAACAATGTAAGTTATAACTCTGCAGACTGCAATTTCTAGCTTTTTATCTTCTTTGTTCTGATGTTTAGTCCTTGCACATCTCCAATACCCATTACACGCACGTGAAAGTTTACAAAGTCACAGATCCTAATCTTGTTAATGTAAATAAGTAGATTTATATGAAATCTTACTTTTCCTACACCATCTACTTTTAACTCCAGGAAGAAGGAAATAACACCAGATTTTGTCCCTTAAATAGTACTTTCCATTAGTGAAACAACATACCTTGTAGATTTGAAGAGTGACAGTCAGCTCCAGGACACTTATATTTAGTTCTCAAAAAACAATACTGCAAACATACAGAAAGTAATAAAAAAATCTACACATGAAAACTGTAAAGGGAGCTTTGTGATCAATCTTAGTTAAGGCAGTCAAAATGCCATAGGAGCTCCTTAAAGGAACAAAATTTAAAGCAGGTATAGATGCCTCAAAAAATGTAATGTTTTCACATTTAATGATCTTCTTTATGTATTTTGTCTTAAAAAAATCACAGTCTCTACTTTTATTCCTCACTTAGTAAAAACTTTTCTAGTTTGAGACACTCTATAATTGAAATCAATATGGCTCATGGCAAAAGAAGTCACAATTTTAGACCCGAGTGCCGGTTTATTTCAAATGCACATGATTTTACAATCAAACTGCAGATATGTCTACTGCTGTGACTTATTCAACAAAACATTTCTGCTTCATTGAAGCAAAGAATGTGTTTATTTCCTGGAACATGTAGAGGCTAGTTTCCCAAGCTCCACACAGAATGGTATCCCTCCCCCATACTGTCCCCCGCCAGCTTCCCATGCTCCTTGATCTATGCCATGAAGACAAGCAGAAATAGTCCTGGAGAAAGAAGGAATTTGCCTGGACAATCAGTGAATTTTTTCATGGTGTAAACAATTAGTATTTTTATAAATGTAACAGTGTGGTTACTAGAGGAAAAAAAAAAAAAGGGACAAGTTTTTTTTTTTGGTGGCCATTTGGCCATAAAATGCTCCCCTGTGCCTAGGTGTTAATTTCCTCATTTCCTTGACTCTCACAATTTATTCCAAATTAACTGTTTGTACAGCCAAATTCTACATTGAAATTGCACATAAAAGAGGAGCACCACTGATTTCAGATTTATACAGAACGGAACAATAATGTGGAAGTTCTAGGAACTATTTTTGTAATACATCTCAAAAAAGTTCCATGTCATAGGCTCTTCTGCTTAGTAGAAAGTCTATCCAGAACCTAAATGATTCTTGTGACCCTGGGGCTTTTCTGCATTTTGTGTTGAACAATACAAAAGGAACCGCTTTTAAGAATAGCTGACTTAATAATTCTCTTGCTTCAATTTTAATCTGCCATCTTCTTATGACAGAAAGTATGGTTTCTAATGGTGGGGTTTTTTTTGTTTATTTCTTAAGACAGAGTAGCTGAAAAGATAGTGGTTGTTCCAAGAAAGCAATGATGTCTCGGAAAATCTGCTCATTACCTGAATCATTCCCACATCTCTCCTTAACTTGTGCCACCACAATTGTTTTGAGGTCAATGAGCTCATTAGATTTAAAAATAACCCTAAGAAGGGAGTTATTTTAATTATTTTTCTATCACAGATAGCTTCATAATCTAGCTTACTGAGCAGTTTCAGTAACAGTTTAAGCATAACCATGTTGAAAGTACAACAGAGGTCTGAGCAGACACGAGAGTGAACTCTGCAAATCTAAATTGGTACTAAGAAAAAAGAATCATTGAACCATATCAACATTACTGTTTCAATATTTTTGGACACTCTACATTACCTTCTATTTAAGAATTAACGTCTTTAACAAATTCTAATTCCACTCTAATTCCCAGTTCAAAAAATTCATATTGTTATGCAGATGAGAAAAAGTCTTCAGTTTACAAAGTGAGCAAAAAATCACAATTTTAAAAACATGCTTTCATTTCTAATGTTTAGATGCTGACCGTATACATAAGATTGGTATTTACAGTTTATTTACCTGAAACTAAGTAAATTAAAATATAACTGTATAATTGTGTATTTAATTTTCTGACATTTTAAAACCACACATAAGTCATTGTGTCCCCCTTTAAAGTTTGCACAAAGGTGATAGCAATTCTCCCGGCCTCTAATACTCTCTTAACTTGTTCATTACAGAATCCTTTCAACTTTGCCTCTAGCAATTCACAAACTCATTTTTTCATGAGTAAATATTTAAACCAGATCTGTTTTAAAATGTCTACAGAAAGGAGATAAAAGCAAGTATTTAGATTTATAGCTAACCGGGTAATAATCAACAGCTACTAGAAAGAATTTGATCCATGCCTCAGCTTTAACATGAACCTGTAGTCCAGGTAGGGGGCTGTGAGCCTTTGTGCCCTTATGGTAATGTTCTTAAGCAAACAAAAGATTGCCACACACCTTGAAGGACAATTAATTCATTGAAACAGGACATTTAAACTTTTCCTTTTCATCTGTAACATAAGAGCTAGCTGCACTAATATTTGACTTTCTGTTTCACAGTGGAAAGAGAGAAGGATAAGAAAGGCAGAGAATTACAACTTAGTTCTCTGATCATTGAGGGCTTGTGCCACACAATTAATGGTCTTTCTCCACTTAGCTTCAAGTAATGCAGTCTTAACTATCAAAATATATCCATTGTTGAAATAGACCACTAACATTTTCAGCATTACATGGAAAAAGTTCCACACAGTTATTTATGTATCCTTACAGAATCATGTTTTTTACTTAGACTTCTCCCTATTTATGCTAAGTAAAATTCAAAAGTACTCCAGTTCATTTAGCTACTGTTGTAGGAAAAACTTCCTAGGCTGCTTGAGGAAGGCATGTACGCTTTCCAAAACTGAGGCAACTGCTGTTAGAACCTGAAGAACCAACACACAAATTCTGAACAAAAGCCTTCTGAAAACCATAGTACCATATGGCAACCGTACTTCATGGTAGGATTTCTGCTATTTAGGATTTTAATGGGCGGTTAGTATGTAAATAACAAACATTTTAATGATTTCAAACCTTTTATTATTACTGCTTTTGTAAAAGCTAGAAATATTTGCCAATTCCCACAATTTTGCTGTTACCACTTATGTTATTTAGCCGAAGGTGTTGTGCCAGCCATGAGAGTAGGGAACAAAAACATTTCTAATCTGGATTTACCACTGCAGCTTGTGCCAGAGAAAATGCTTTTTTTCTGTGGGGTTGCCTGTTGTCCATTTAAAATGAATAATAGCTTCCTAATGGTTCAATTTAAGATCCAAGCTTAGGCTCAATTACAAAAGCCAAATCACTATAAACTAAACAATCTGAGTTATTTCAGAATGCTTGGCAACTGTTCTTTCATCACCTTTTCAAAATAAGAATTTCTGACTTTGAAAAATGTGAAATACACAAGTCACTAATTACAGTCAAAGCCGAATGATAAGGGAGATAATTTCTTCTTCCCTTTCTTCGATTATGCTAGAGAACAGAAGTCATGTTTGAAGAGCATACTTTCTTGGAAAGGAACAAACAAGAAAATAGAAAAAAAACCACAAAAATTGAATTTATGAGTTAGAGATCCTCCATTCAAACAACATTGCTGCACTTTACATTTCACTAACTTTCTTTTTTTTGCAGATAAAAAGAGTAAAAACAAATGAAAGGGATAATACTGAATTTGCCAGTTGAAAGAATTTAAATACATGAATATATGAAATTGCCTGTCTGTTTCATACTCTGTCTAGAAATAACTCCTGCAACTCATTGAATTTCAGCGATTTACTTCAGTAAGTCCAGACCAGCATTTCATTTTCATTCTTGGCATCAAATCTGACAGTGCTTGATATGAAGAACATTCTTTCTAAACACTCTAATATATTGTCTAGACTACAAAAATAGTTTAACATTTTTGAATTTACTTTCTAAGCTTATGTTATACATGGGCATGAGTTACTGCTACAAACATTAGAACTTATTTGACTTATTCTTTGATTTACTGGCTTTGAGTGTTGCAGTTCTTAAGAGTTTTTATAAATGTGGAAAATGTTTGAAAATCTGATTTAATAAGTTTATTACCTAAAAGGCACTAAAACTAGGATGAGAGACAAAGAAGAAAGTTTGGTTTATTTGAAAAAAGACTATCTAATCAATATATGAAATACTGAAGAGGAACAATCCTTATTTCATTGAAGTTAATACAATATAAAACTATTGAAAAATGCACAATAATATACTCCTGGTTCTATTTTAATTCTACACAATTTAAAAAAATAAAGCATATTTATAAAAAAACAGTATGTATTTATTAAAGTAGCATAAAGTATTTCACAAACCTGACAATTTATTCTTTCTATAAACAATGTTCTGTTTGAACGACAGGAAAAAAATCCTAAAACATAACTTCACAGTTACAGAAACAAACAAATAAACCCAAGATTTTCCACATAATTATCTTGAATCACATGTATTTTTCATTTTATAAGGTAGACAGCAATAAACACAAAAATAATTGTTCACTCTTTTCATTGAATTAAAAACATGATGTGATGTAGACCACCAACAGTCTTGGAAGAAGTGGTAAACAAGGCTTCTGCTACAGAATAAAGAGGTTCTCTCCTTTTGAAGAGTTTCTAATTCTCTCATTTGGATAAACAAATAGAGAAATAAATTACTTATTTCCTTTAAATAGTATACAGGAATATAAAGTTATTATCTATATAACTTTCACTGTAACCTTAGTATAAAAGTTATTTTTAAAGGTATCAACAAATACCTTTTTGGGTGTCAGGAAAAGATACTACCCTACCTGACAGTGGGAAGAGAGTCTAGGAAGATTGCTTTTCTTTTGGCATTAACACAGAAATTAAAAAATTATAAGACGAGATCAGAAGTGCAGTCAAGACTCCCTGACCACGTGGTGTGACAGGAATGTTTATCCACAAGGGACTGGCTATTTGTGGGAACTTCTCAATGACAGTACTGGACCTACTGAAATATATGAGCAAAATCATTTACTAACAAGAAAATGAGCTTTAAAAACAGTTTGTGACTGTGACTGTCATTTTTTTTGCCAGGCTTTAAAAGAGAAAACACTCTAAAGGAGAATCAGCACTTACAGTGAGGCTCATAGGGAGGAGGAGGATCACCACAAGGAACACATTCCATGTCTTGAAAGCCTCCAAGCTTAGTCTTCCTATAAAATCTAGAAGACAGAAGAATGTGAAAAAAGTATTAATGAAAACCAGTTATTACTCCTCACAAAATCAATCAGGTGTTTTAACAAAATCTTCTATAACTGCAAGTTTTGTCAATCTGTGTCTCAATGCAAACAATCAGAAAATAGAAGAAAATAAAAGTAAACAAAAGTATACAGTAGCTATTAGTTAATAGTACAAGACAGATCTAAAATAAACTGAGGAAGATTTCTTGATCTGTTAGTCCAAATGCATGGTCACTATAATCTCATATTCACAGAAGAAAGAAAAAAATACAGATATTTTGGACAGAAATCAAGATCTCATTTTCCACACAGATCACAACATACATGACACTTGTTAAGAACTTACCTAATGCAAGCTTAGTTACACGTCTAAAAAATAAAAGTGAAGTGATTGATCTATATATTACAAGGTAATTATCACCTCTAAAAATATATAACAAACTGGATATCAGTGACATTTTATTTAAAGACCCTTCTAGAACTTCATTACTGAGCTTATGTTTAAAGAACATACTAACTGCAGTGACTGGCAAAACCCTGCTCTCCAAATCAGGGAAGAAGAGTAGCACCAAAGAAAAAAATCAGAACTTTAGAATGCTGTATTTCAAATTTTTATGTATGACATCCTCTAAAGAACTTAACCTACAGCTCCTAATCAAATAGGTCTATCTGTCTTTCAACCATTCATTAGTACTAAGACAGAATCAGCAGCAGTGGCCTGTTCAAGATGAGTACATGAAATTTTTTTCTGTAGTGATAGTGGCACATTAAATAAGAGGTACTAACTCTACTGATGTTATATGCCATTAAAGTATGAAGGTTTTATCAGCTAAAGCAAACAGCTTTCCAACTGCTCAAGAAACTCCTGCTTTAACAATGTGAACAGAAACAGATCCATAGGCTGCAAGACTGAAGGGGTCACTGTGATCATTTACTTTGAACAAAATACGTTAATATTTGTTTTTAGCTCACTGTAGTGTTCTGAAGCTGAACAATAGAGAATGGCATGTTGGAAACAAACCTATGCAAAACAGAATTGAATAAGAGTGCTGAGAGGTAAAACATCAGATAAACTATTTGGTCAGGCTAGCTGTATCCTCCATTCATTTGGGAAGCACCTTAACTAAAGGACAGGTATGAGTGGCGGAGTGCTCTAAAGTTCTGTTACCCAAAACATCCAGAACAGATGCCCTGTGACTACCCTTGCCATGGCCATGACTCCCTCCCTCCTCCTGTTTCCAACTTTGCTGCCAGAAAACTCAGGTTGTGGGAGAAGCTCTCATTTTAAAACACACTACACACCTATGTAAGATGCATTCTAGACCAGAATACTGAGAAGCATTCCCAGGTCCTCCAGTTTAGCTTTACCCTTAATTCATGTCCTAATGTGACTTCTTTTTTATTCCTTTCTCATCTTCCAAATTTCAGCTTATACTATTTACAGAAGAAGAAAATCTTCTCCCTGCTGACAACCAAGTAAGTCCTACAATACATATATTTTAATATGCCATAAGAGCATAAATCAATTCACCATGTGGCTGCAAGCGATATCAAAAGTGGTTGTAACATCTATAATGCCTGGGGCTGCACCTTCTTATGCAGTGACTTAAGCTAAGATTAGTTACCAAACCTTTACTAAGTGCTTTTAAATGAAGAGATTTCACCTCTGGCTCGAGGAGTAACTGCAGAAGCTTCAACAGTGTTCAGCTATTTGATAGTTGGTGTTAAAAAAAAATAAAACAGCTGAAATATAGATAACTAAACAAATGTATGAACTTTTAAGTGTGTCTGAAATATATACTCTGAAAATACAAAGGCTGTTACAATTGCAAATCAGTTCACATACACTACTCCTATCAGTTAAATTACCAGTTCAGAAAAAGCAACAAAAATGTCTTTTCACAAATTCATGGCAGGTGTTTATAGTATTGGAACTTGGCAACAATGTAAAGAATAGCCTTTTAGAGATCTTAAGATTTAATACTACAAGCAGAGAAAATTGGCAACAGGGTTTTGGGATGGCAGGACAAGAAACTAAGCACTGCTCTTGATTTGTAACAGCAGTTTCTGTAAACAATTCTTTCAGGTTAATTTATGAGTCTCAGCTAGGATCATGCTTTATGAATTTTAAAGAAAAGAAAGGTAAAGGAAATTTCAGACAGTAAAGCACAGACATTGCTTTTGACTTAAGAATATATGTGCATGAGAAGTGTTAGGCATTGACTTAAGCTGAAGAAAAAATGCAAACAAATAATGTGATAATTTATGAAGAAGGTAGCTGTGTGTGTTTCCAAATGTTTAATTCTTTATAACAATGAACTAAGTGACCAGTAATGCTGTTTGAGGGATTTTGCTCAGGTGCTGTACAGACAGTACTCTCACAGACCAAGTAGGTAATTATAAAACCATTTTTGTAGGTAATTACTACAACAATTCAGAAATTACACGCTCAGATAATACAGTAAGGCCAAGATTACAACATAGGACCATCATGCATACACAAAGGGTACCAACATTTATCCAGAAAACATGAACAAGTAATTTTAATGTAAATTAGGTTAGAATTTGTTCACGTCTCATCTTCAGAAATGGTCTTACCCTGGTAAACAGTCCCCACACAGCGCATTGCTGGTGGCAGAGCAGTTGGCCTTCTGAAACCGGTTAACCAATGCACAATCCAGACAAGGTTTGCACTTCTGAAAGCCCCAGTCCTCCTTGAATCTGTTTGGCCTGCATGTCATGCACTGTGCATCCTCCCCGTATCCAAAGCCGCATTCCTGTAGGGATTAACAAGCAATAGCAAGCTATTCAGTCACTGAAAGCATGAACAAGAAGAGAATGCTGGGATAAAATGAAGACCTAGTGTAATTATTACTGAGAGTAGGTCTTTCTTGAGACAAAAGCCATCCTTTCAGCAAGTTCAAATGTGTCTTCCACTGCTAATAATCTCCCTTACTTCTATAAGTAATACTTAGTCATCCACTTTATTCATGAAACCACTGTGTATTTGAATGATAAAGGGCTTCAAGGACTCCCACAGTTTCATTATTACTAGCTTATGGTAGAATTATTGAGCTGTCTGTTTTTTAATTAGGTCAGTCATGTGAAAGAGAAGAAACTGGGACAAGTGAAGTATAAAGGCACTTACTCAGTTACAAAAACAGCAAAGAAGCACTTTGATATTAAGGTTCATAGCTAAGGTGAACAAAGTTAATTGCCAAAGAGAGTGCACTGATCTTCAAAAGCTTAGGACTTCTGTTACCAAATAAACCAGAGCTGGTTAATGACCATCAGCTTGGCATGAAATGTTGCTTAGCCACTAAGAATCTCAAAAACTCAACCCACTACTGTTCTAACAGTTCTCAAACTGTTGGAAAAGTTTAATAGATCTGCAGATCACATGGAGGCACAATATTTTACTACCCAAGCAATATTGTTATAGTTGGTGATTTCTGCCAAATTTAGCAGTTTAAATGTATTATTTCCATTCTTTTGCAAAAGGACACCTAATACAATGGACAAGCTAAAAGATAAACACCAAGCCATATGTAATAGTTTGGGAACTGAATCCTAGGAGCTGATTACCAAGAGCTAACAATCAACTTCTTAGGAGTTGTCAAGTTACTAGGAGCTGCTATTCCCTCTCAACATCCAAATATTCTATCAATTTTGTTTGGTGCTTTGAAGTTCAATCTGATGCATTAGTGATACACCACAAAACCGCAAGGGAACACAACAAATTGCCAGAATGAACTCACTAGGAAAGGCACAATATGCGAAACTTGCTCTCCTGTATTTATTTTCAGTGGAAGAATAGAGCATCTTCCCAGTGGGAAAGCTGCAGGAAATCTTCAACTAGGGCAACTTCAGAGAAAGTTTCCACCAGTTTGATGCATATAAACATGCATGATGCATGTGTTTGATGCATATAAACAACTTTTTCCAAAGTCACCAACCTAGCAAAATCTGCTGCAATAAAAAAGCTTTTAAACTTTAGAAACATGCTCAGATTCTCCATGGTCCAACATGCTTGGATTCTCCAAGGCTTTGTGCTGAGAAAGCATCTATGGGACAAGCTCTGTGATCAAGCTGGCTAATATGAATTTTATAGTGCCTCTAACCTGCAATGATAAAGTAACAATAAACAACTTTGGACGCATTTTACAGGACTTTCTAAGAATTTTTACTTTACTTTATGTTAAGAATAAACTTTCCTCTGAACAGTCCCTCAAGTATGCAGAAAATAAACAATTTATTAAAGCAACTACAAAAAGACATTAAAAATCATCTACTTCCTCTGTCTCTAGATCCACAAACTTGAACAATCATTTTTAGTTTTTGTTTTGCTTTCTTTTAGCTGAAATGTAGTTTATTACTATTAAGTATTTTTCAGATCAAGGAGAAGACAGGCAAATCATTGCAGTTAGAAACAACAATAAAAAGCATCCTACAGTTTCATGCACTGCATGGCACAGTCCTCCTGTGATACATTGGGACCATATTAAAGTTGGTAGGCAAAAAGTTAAAAAAAAAATAAAAAATAAAATTATTTATTTTTTTACTTACTTCAGATGTAGAACATTTTGTACCATTTTATTTAAAATTGACAAGTTTCTACTCGGAATCAATGCCAAAGCCATGACAGTTGTAGCTGTATCTTCCTGTGTTAATTTCTATACTCCATTTAATTTATGTAATTGTAAGACTGTATACAAAGCTATATGATTACCACCAGGGACTGGAACCAAACTAACTTGTGTTAGATTTTGCTCTCCCTAAGTTTATTTAAACTTTTTCATTGAATATCATTAATCTTTAATACACTCTTTCTAAATACCTACTCTTTCTAGTTAGCTTATCCAAATAGTAGTGTTATGGAATATATTATACAACTCAGTTAAACCATATATATTTGGATCTTTTGATAAATCACTTGGAATCAGTCCCTCCTAAGTCCTATCAAACTTTCAAATACAAGACTTGAATTAACTTAATTATAAGTTTCCCTTTCCAGACTACCTTTGAAGCCTTGGATCAAAAAACAAGCAGGAAATAAAAGTTAGAATTAAATGCTTTCACTCACTGGCCCAAACTATCAAAGCTGAGTAAATTGTTTCTAGATAAGATCTGCTTTGCTACAGCTGGATGTATGGACACATCCTAGTGATCCATGGCATCATGGAATGGTTTACTTTAAAGCTATAAAAATGGTGGATGCAATATAAAGAAATCTTCTGCCCAAGGAATTTACAGTCTCCCATCTTTTCAAAGATGGCTTCTAAGTCCTTGCCAGGAATTCTGCAGATACCAATTCAAAACAACTAAAACTTCATGTATATGCTTTTTATGTTCACATAATATTTGAGGTAACTGCCTGGCAGGTGCAAATAAATATTTAAGCTTGTAAACCAGGCAGAACTTCAAACAGATCTGTACTCATAATTAACCACATTCCCTAAACTGAAGGATATGATTTAGATGATGGATTCAAACCCTTTGAAATCTTGGACTTTATAATTTAGTAGTCCAGCAAAGATACAAACAATTGAATGTTCATCTTTTATCAGTACATGTGCAAAACTGATGTGCACCAGTTTTCTCAGCGTTCTGTTTACAAAGTTGTCATGTTATATGGCTGGTGAGATCTGAATAGCTCCCATCTCCCCCCAACCCTTTCCACCCTCCCACTCTTAACTTTAAAAGAGACCTCATCTCCTGTGGCATTTGACCTTAGGACTGCTGAAAAGAGAAATAAAATTTGTAATATCAATTAGCTAGATTTCAAAAAAACATTTTTTATTTTTGCATGCTGTCTTTATTTTTTGCTGTTGTGAAGCTTTTTGTGAAGAACACTTAGAAAACTCCTCCCTTTCCACTTTCCCTTTTTAATTAATGAAAATTTTCTCTCCAAAAAGTTGCAGAGCATAAGCCACAAAAACTGAAACACTCCTTTAGAAAACTGAATTCAAGTCAATTACAAAAAAATATTCAAAATTCAAATGCACCTCAATTTTCTTGATATCTATACAGCTTTCACTATTGCAGTAATGTGCTATCTCTTTACCTTTAATTTACGTATCTCCAGAACAACTCTGTTCAGAAGTGTTTCACTGAGGTACCAAGTGGGGTGACTGGTCAAGGCTGACCAGAAATCTGTAGCACATTAGTTAACCAAACTCATAATTTTGTTTCTTGCTAAAAATATTAAAAGCACAGAATAATGCAGACACCTCTTCAAGAACTCCCAGGCCACTGTTAAAATTTTCTTTCACTATGCACTACCCAAACACTGATCCAGACAGAATAACCGTAAGTCGAGCAGACTATAAAGGGTACTGGAGTTAAGTGGCATGGTTTTTCCCTAAAAGTTGAATCCAACACAGACAGTAAATGAACAGTATATTAGATTTTAAACATTATTTCAATTAAAATAACCTCAAATTTAATTTAAAAAAATGTTTTCAGGCATCATTAAGATTATAATCTACAAGTACATTTTAGAATTGTTTCTCGTTCCACTGATTATCCACAACCTATGTAAGTCCCTAGACAACATAGGCAGAGCAGTTCCACTTATGCCATGACGATTACAAGAATACTTGGGTATTCTCAAGACAAAGTCTTCCCAGCATTAAGACACTTTTAATTGTTGTCATGTCATGTAACAGGTTGCGGCACTACACTGGTGCTGGGAAATTAAGTTTTTCTTAATACCTTTGAGTACATGGCCTTGTTAAATAGCACACAGTTTTAGCTTCCCAAAGTACCTCAGGCTGTGGGTCAGCCTCATCTAGAATCCAATAATGAGTTGGATGTATCAGCAGAAGTCTCTGAGCAGGACAGGCAGAAACAGCATGACTTAGCTGCTGTGTCAAAGTGCACAACTAGGGTCAGAAAAGTTTCTCAGTGAAGATGGTTTGACATGCCTACATGCAGCTGCTCCAGTTTCCAGAAACACATGTTGGCATCTCCTGAGCGGAGATCTGGTAGGCTTCCTCACAAGCAGCTCTCTTGCTTTGAAAAGTGAAGAGTGGCTGGTAAACATGGCAGCAGCTGCTCTCGGTGGCTTTGCTGTGACAATATGTCAGCCCCAGCACAGCACTCTGATGTTCTGTGTCAAGATTGCCACATCCAGGAGTAGCTTCAAACAGTACCTGCCTGTTTAATTCACAATTCCTTTGTCTGAGACAACAGATAGGTCTCTTTCTTCACCATATCCCTGGTACAAGGAAGCAAGCTGTGATACACAGCCCCAGCTTAGGAACCATCAGGCTGCCTCTGTACCACCAGCTGTCTCTCAGTGACAGTATTTATCATGGCTTACTTGATGGCTATGCTGGCTTCAGGCACTCTCCCTTTCTTCCCTTGGTTTCTACTCCTTCCTTGTCATATATTGTCCTCAGTGTACTGGTTCAGCTGGTAACTTAAAATGATGGTGAAAGAACTGGAACTTCATTCCTGTGCTTGAACATTTTTAAAAAATTGAACATTTTTAAAAAATTGAACATTTTTAAAAAATTGAACATTTTTAAAAAAGGCTGAAACGCAAACTATGTCACGTTTGTTTGTTCGTTTTCTGCATTAATTGTGATTTGTATAAACTTCAATAAGGTTTGATTATTTCAGAAACTTATCTAAGATAGGATTAAAGGTAGTTACTATCAAGCCAAACCAATGACTATTCAGGCACTGGCAAACTGAAGCCACTTCAAGAATGAAAGATATTAAATGATTTGTGCTCAACTGTGTGATGCTTTGCTCTCTACTAAATGAATGAGAAATGCAATAATGCTGAGACACATGAAGCAAATGCTTCCTTCTGAACCAACACAACCATTTCAGTCTCTCACCCCAGAAGAAAGCACAGCTTAACAAAAAAAAGGAAAAAACCCAAAGAACCTAACAAAAATCCCCAAACAAAAAAACCTGAAACAAAGACTCTGCACACTGAAAACTAAGCTAATTCAGTGATTCAAAGGCTTCACAAACATTACCAAAGATGCATGTTTAAGAGAAGAAAAGGCTATACAGAGATTTTTAAATTTTAATTAACAAATAGAAGCAAAAAATATGGAAAGCAGCTTTCACTCTTCCCCATCAGTTCTATTGATACAATAACAAAGTTTCCTTTCTTCTGATAGCAGTATGTTAAAAGTACTTAATAAAAATACAATTACAAAACTGATCAATGGATTTTAGTTCTAAGCTAATATAACATTGCAGCATTGTTGTTAGAACAGTATATAGGAAATCAGAAAGGAAAAGCTGAGGGTGGTACTATTTCTTTCTTACTTAAAGGAAGAAAAAGTTACTTTAAAAACATTTTGAAAAAGAGAGCCCCATTAAACTGTGACAACAAAAGCTGACAAGAATGGTCTAGATTCAGAGTTAGTTACATGAAATACAGATGGATTTTTTGCTGGTTTTGTTTTGTTTCATGCTATTAAGGGTGTCTGAAGTTGCTTACCTATACAGGAAGGTCAATCCAATCAACTGAGCAACCAAAATTAAAACATTCACCATTGAACCACAGAAAAGCCAGGTTAGAAGGAAATTTGAAAGAATGTCTTATTCAAATTTTCATGATTCAGGGGCCTGAGCCGATCTGAGATAATCTAGCACCCTGTCCAGTTGCATCCTCCTAGTGACAACAACTCTAAGGAGATTGCTTCAGGGAACAAATGTTCTTACTGTAAAAAAGAAATTCTCCTGGTACAATTTGTGCCCATCACCCTTCGTCTTATGGTGCTTTGTGAAGAGAAAGCTTCTGTTCCACTCTACAGCCTGTCTACTCTGTTCTACCAAAAAATTCCTGCATTACCATGAGCAAGTTGACTTTTATTAGTGTCTCATGTAAAAGTTGAGAAAGGGCATTTCCTTAATTTAGAAAGGTGAAATGCTCATATACTATAGCAACAAAGATATATGTATATAACTGAATTTGTAAATAATAGTTGCAAAAATAAGTATATACATACACAGACATACATATATGCAGTCTGTACAGCTGGGTTTTTGCCCTGGATTTCTGTAAAGTCAGTCATGACAAGAAAGAAAACTACATATTTAGATTGTAACTGAGATAAAGTAATTTCTCATACACAAGATGAGAAAAGCTGGGCTTTTGCATTCAACAATATAGGCTGATGTGTTTTGTTAGAAGATAAAAAAAGAAGATAAAAAGAAACCTGTCTGTCAATTACTTAAAACACTCAGGGGGAACTGAACAAAAATCCCCACCACTAACATTGTATTTTACTATACACTTAGACGCACAATTCTGCTCACACATCCAGTAATATATCTAGTTTTATCCATGAGCATTAAATATTTAATAAGAAAACTGACATATTATTTAGTGCTAAGAAGCTGTTATTAAACTATAATATTAATACACCATTGCTTTCTCATACATAAAAAGCCAAAGAAGCAAAACTTCTCCTGGGCTCCAAATTACTTCAAGTGTATCATTAAACACCTCTTCCCTTTGTGTTCTGACCTTTGACTTTTCATATTTGTTGCTTCAAGCTGTAGTTCTACATGACTACTCTCAACCACATTTCAGTTACAGCCACAGTATCACATCCTTCACTATGATTCACAGAAAACTGTGCCTCTGTTTATGAAGGAAATTATGATTCCACTAATTTAGGTTTGAGCAAAATCTGTTATTTCATTTCTGGCATAGAAGAAAAAAATATTTTTGAAAGTCTGTTAATGTCTGTGAGAAGTAATTGCTTACATAGTGAAACTAATCAAGCATTCATATTTTCAAAAACACCAAACTAGTCCTAAGAATCAGGACTATCAGACAGCAAACAAAAATAGGTGAAGCAAAACCATAACTTGAATAATGTACTACTGTAAACTATAAACTTTCTGATTTTTAGTATTTCTTTATTAAATTGAGTGTAATTATTGAGGGCCTTAATTTTTATGCTTTTGGGTTTTATTTGCCTACTAGATAAGTATATTATCTGACTATATAAATGCACATAGTACTGGCCACTGTTACAAAGTGCCATATTTACAAGTGCCTTTATAAATTAAAACACCCCCTAGAACCTTTGAGTTCTCAAATTTAAGGCCAATCTGAAAAAATCCAAACAAAACCACATCCATGTCGTAAGTCATGTCCAAATCTCTGCTTTAACAGCATTGCTTTTATGACTAAACCTTAACTAATACTGCCCAACATACAAAGGAATTCCAACTAAAGTATGAAACCAAATATTTCTGTTAACAAACTGAACACTCACCACAGGGGGTCAAGAGATAGAGAAAATGTGTCACTCAGTTTCAGTAAATCCCTTCAAATTGCACGCAAGCCACAATACTTAACTTGTGCCTTTTTTCAGAGCTGAACATAGTAGGATAGAAACATCAACTGAAAGCTTCTTTTCCCCCCTGCAGTTTGAACACACACACATCAAACTTAGTAATGGTTCTTGTTAAAAAATTTTCAAAAGAAACATTTCGAATTCCCCTAAACACCCTAACTTCCACCTGCACCATCCTTTTTACACTATCAGTAGAAGTGAAAGTCAGAGTTCGTCCTTTGGCATGCAAAGGGGCATGCTCCTCATGGCCACACCTCTCAGGTGTGGATCTGACTACACAGTTATGGCAGGGTCACAGCTTCACCCTCCAACAATGGGCAAGATGTGGGTTTAGAGCTGGACACTGAAGAAAGGCTTTTACACATACATGAGTCTTCATAGGTCTACTCACCCTTCCTGACACCACCCTGCACTTTTTTTTGCCTTACTCTCCTCATGTCTCTGGCAGGACATGCTCCTTCCTGACGACATCCAGTCTCCCAAGACATGCAACACATTTTGTCTCTTTCACCTCCAATAACTGAGTTAGTGAATCCCAACACACCCCAGCCTTCTCCTTCTTTCAGCTATATCTTCCTTCATTGTTCACTATCCCTGCTCATGCACAGCACCTACTTTATCTGAACTGAAAACAACTAAGATTCACCTTGTGACTTGCATTCAGACTTGAAATTTTGTTGAAAATTTTGCCAAGTGAACTTTCTAGCTCTACTGAATCTTAGCCCATAATCCCAGGCAGCATTCATCTCCATTGATTCATTTCCACTGTCCTAAAAACCTAGTAATTAAAAAACTTTTATGGTGATTTTCTTTTGGAAGAGATGCAATTGTTATAAAAGCAAAATACAATTACATAAGATTCACATTAATATTTCCTCCTCCATGATATTAACAAGAATTTCTTATGTGATTTCTAAATATTATCATGTATTTTTCTGGCCTCAACCTTTTTCAATTACTTTGCATGGTATAAAGATAAGAATTAGGTTTATAGCATTTTTAATGAATTGTAAAACAAAGAAATCGAGCCTGACTCAAATCTGGCTCCCAAAAGTGCTCCAACCACAAACCTAGTGAAAACAGAACAATCACCTATCTCCCTCCTGTTCTAAGGAAATATATTAGCTCTCATTTGAATCTTATTCTGTATTTGTGTGCTTATGACCTTTTTATTATAAACCATTCTGTTAAAACAAGGAGTCATATATAAAATATTTCAACTTTCTCACCTAAAATCCAGAATCCATTGTCAATGTCAACGCTGTAAGAATTAAGGCCCTCCATGTCAGCAGTCTGTACCAATCACTGGTTTGAAATTAATTTTTCACATTCTCTTCTACAGAGTAAGGTTATTCAGTCTTAACTCCTTGTAGTTTTCTATTTTGCCCTTTGTAGTTTCTTCCCTCCTTTGTAGCACTAACTCACCTTTAAATCAATAATTTGAGAGCCCATCCAGATGGAACTGCCTACTTTATTAGTGGCATCATTTTATGAACTGAGCATTTAGTATAAAATGAAGTAGATAACATGGTTCTTGAAAAACTGCAAAAGGCTCAAATGCCAAAACAATAAATCTTTTCATGCAAGTACAGATATCCATTATTTTAGATCACATATGTAAATGCACTTATCAGAAATAAAGTAAATTCAAGAAAGCATGATTTTGTTACCTTTGAGAGTTCCATTCCAGGCCCACATTGTTTGCAGAGGATACAGTTTCCAGACTGGTCCCTAAATTCTTGTTCTCTGCAGTCTCCAGTCTCACAAATTACCTTGCTTAGCTAAAAAACCCAAACCAACAACAAAACCAAAAAAAGGGTAAATTCATCAAAATATATTAAATCTGAGAAATAAATTCATGCTTTGATCTTAAAAATAACTTTCTGAATTATTAATTACCCTTAGCTCTACAGCAAGCCAAAGTACAATGAACAGGCAATATAATTGTGTGCTATGCTACATTCTGTCCATAAACTGAATACTCCAAACACCTAAACTATGTACAAAGCACAGTGGAGTAACAGCTGGCCACCTGTGAAGCAGGATCACCTCCCCAGCACTATATTCACCTTTATTTCCTGTTCTAGTCCACTCCTTTGTCCATGAAGAGGCTCACAAGGTAAAGTTTTGTAATTGTGTATGAGGAGCAGCCAAAAATTATATGAATCAGTGGACCAGACTTAAGCTGAAATCAATAAAATGTGTAAGCAATTGTCTGTGTGCAGCATTTGAAGACTTTCAGTGTTAGCAGTAATGTGTGAAAGACACAGATTCTGTGTTCAGTACAATTTTTTCAACATGGGGGAATAATATTAATCTTTAACTTACCAAATATGCTATTAAAATGACAAGCACCTTCAGTTTATCATCTCCTTGTAATCCTTTAGCATCCATTTCTTGTGATTAAACCTTTCTCCCTAGAAAAATATAAAAAGAAAAAAATACATATATATTTAGATCTTTTAAACTGGAGAAGTCACATGTCCATCATACTTCATGACACTTGGCATGTCAAAATACAATCTGTCAATGCCATTAACATTTTCAGATGGATTCCTGGAAGCTGCTAAACAACAAACATATGCTATAAAAATCATATGCCTTTTGAAGACAAGAAAATAAACACAGTTTCCATAGTTTAAAATCTCAAAAGAAAAGGTGGCTATCAGTCTAGATTAGAGAACATCAACATTTACTAATCTAACATCCCTAACATATGTTTCTTCCTTGTTAGACACTCAAATAAGTATGTGATCAACAGACAAAAATAAATTTCTTCAAATATGCCATGTAGTTTTTGTAATTTAAGAGTAGAGACTGACAAATGAAAGGATGGAACCCAAAACAAAAGGAAAATAAGAGAAAAACGTTAAGAACAGTTGCAAAATGCTTTCCAACAAGGAATTACTGCAAGCATAACACGCTTTCAAAAATATACAACCAGAATGAACACAAACTATAATTACCACACAATTTCACATTTTACTGCATGAACACCCTAGTCAATGAATACTAATCAATAAGAAGAAAGTATACTTCAGTATCACTATTGATATTTTTTAAGATAAGCTGTACTTTCAAGTGTAAAATGAGCAAAAGTACACTAGAAAGAACAGAGCAAGTAGAGATATGTCAGACAGCATTATTCTCACTGAGTGATGGTGATGGTCTATGGGCCAATGACAATTATCAGATTAAATGCATGTCAACATGGGTAAAAAAGGTATACTCTCAAGGAATACAAATACATGAAGATATAGTATTTGGCATATGTTTATTTTTTAAGTCTGAGGGACAAAAATTAAGGCAAGAAACACTAAATGGAAAAAACTCAGAAATAATTCTGGATGACCAAAATACAACTTAGTGAAAAAAGTACTGTAGAACAAGTAGAAAAATGAAAAAGGAGAGTCAAAAAAAATTTTAAAGTTTTGAAGTCGTGAGAAGCTGACAATTCTAATGCTGAAAAAAATAGGTATGCATGAACGAAATGATTTCTAGTAATAGCAGATAGTGGTCAGAAACAGTAAAAAATACTGTTAAGGGAACTCAGAAATTCCAAGAAACATTTCTCATCTGTTTTTCCATGCATACAAAATGGGTAAATACACTCACCATACATTATATCTTCTATCCAAAAAGTAACTGTATATCTTCTAAGTAAAACCAGATTAGATAAGAGACAAATTGTGAGACTTTACACCTCAGTAACCTTGAAATAAGTATCAAGAAAACCTTAATTTTTATCCTGTTCAATTTTGCTGTTCATTCCCTTTGAAATGCTACAGAAATTCAAGAGTAATATATGAAGAAATTAAAAAATAACTAAGAATCATAATACAATAAACAACTCTATGCCGCATTAGCGAAAAGCAGTCCTGTAAAGATTGTCTTGTCCAGAACAAGATTGACTTCACTTGATTCGGAGACAGCAAAGCTAAAAGTCTAAGAGTTAAATTAAATAAACTGATTAAATTTTGATTCAAAGAATCATGCTGAAATTAATGGGAGTTGTGAGGAAAATCCCCATTAACTTTTTGATTTCACGTAATAGAGTTTAGTGGAAAAAAGAAATACTTCATGTGTTTTCTTAATTGCTATAGGAGTTAAAACTTTACAGAAGTGTGCAAGGGAAATAAAGTTGTAAATATAATTTAATTTCTTAGATTTGAATGTCAAGTGATTACTCCAAGTCATATATATTCTTTAAAAATTAAAAAATAGTTAAATCATACTACAGTTCTAATGTAATTATGACCACCTCTAGAATACTACCAAAATTTCAAAACCAGGATTCTTCCTAAGGTTAAAAGTTACTTTTATTTTAAGTTTAAATATTTACTTTTCCTTCTGAAAATAGATGTGTAACATATCAAAAAGAAGCTGAAGAGTGTAATAATTGTATATTTTTGTATCAAGTTTCACATAGAATTTTCAATACAAAAATTGCGGTGACCTGTTCTAAGCCTAACGATCTAAAATACGGAGCTGTAACATAATCTAAGAAGTCTGTTTTTTCTGTGCAAGTCACCTGAAGCATGGAAAAAAAAAGAAAATTAAGAGCAGCCCAATTAACTGTCCTGCAGACTAATTATTTGCAATAAGATTATATTAGCTTAATGTAATTCAGGTATATTAACCCTTTTCTCCAATATGCAATAGCTTGAAGATTTAATATTGTTAAAAAATCAGTATAGATATATAACTTATCAAAACCAATGCTGAAACAAAGCTAATTACGTATTTTCATCTTTTAGTATTCTGGATCACAAATGCCAGAACAGAACAAAAAGCAGTATTAAAAATCTTTCTAGTCATGCTGACATCTTGTATTTCAGTTTTGGAATTGCCCTGTTATAAGATGATCTTCTTATAGCAAGCACCTCAAAGACTTTTAGAACATAAAAAGCACGTGGTAAACCATACTGCACCAAAATACTTTTTGCTCACTTAGGTGTGAAATTTGATTGCAGCTGTGAAATATTCTCTATTTAAAAGAAAATCTACTGCCTTTGTAAAAGTCTTGGCAAGTCTAATCACCAGGAGTTCCATGACCCAGAGTAAATTTTCAAAATCAAGTGTTTTATAACTGGCATCAAACTATCAAGGACTTCTCCAACTTATCCTGCACTTAACTAAGCTTCAGTGTTTTGACTGACCATTACAAGTTTCATGAGATCTTATAGCTTCACGCCTAGAATACGAGATATCTTCTATAAAATATGTCTTCTATAATCAGCAAAGACTCCACAAGAAGCCTGCAGATTTATAGACCTTAAACTTCAGAGCACTTCAGTAGCACCAAAACACAATTAAATAATTTCAGCAGATGTGGATGAATGCCTATGGTACTCTATCATGCCATCATTGTGCCCATCGTCACCACTCCTACTAAAACAATATCAAAGACTATATGCTAACACGTGAGAAAGAAATGAGCCAGTGTACAAGAAATAACCATTGTTAAGAGGACAAATAAAATGTTTCTTTTATGACAACATTTTGATAAAAATAATTGAAAGGTACCTTAATGGTTAGTGCAACATTAATAACTCATTATATTGAATACAAGTCCCAAAGGAGAGGGAACTGTGTCAGCTGCATGTTTCCTGTTTCAGTCTCCAGTTTGGTCAAAAGCCCTGCTTAAAAAACAGAGACTGCAGCACTTAATAATAGGTTGCCATTGGGCAACTTTCTTCACTCATGGTATCAAGTGGCTTTACACCAGTCATTCACCTCATGCTTTCAAGTAAGAAGTTATTAGCAGTTTTTTGACTCTAAAACCCGTGTGAGTAAACAGAGGTTCCATACCTTTAAAGACTATTTGCTCTTGTCCAGATACAGATAATTAAAATGTAGAGTTCAGTTATACTCAATTTTATTATAAGAAAGAAACCTGTGGGCAGAGTTTTTTGAGGTCACTAAATCATTCCAAATACATCTTATTAGTTTAACAGTAATATGCTTGCCTAAAATACTCAGGGAAAAGCAATCATTACTGATAATGTTCTGAACTCAGGATAGAGAATTTACATTAGGAAATGTGGTTGCATAATTTTAAGGCCATTTGGGGCCTACTATGCATATGCATAAAGAGAGCAATATCAAACAATAAATAAGAAACATGTAATAAGTGTATTGTGGAAGAACCTCCAGCCTTTTAGGGTTCTAGAATCCATTGCCCCCTAAAATTTACTCTTACACTTACCAGCTTGCTTGAATAGTCATCATTTTACTTTAAAGTCCATGTCAGAAAAATTTTTATTTTTTCTCTCCAAAAAACTTAAAGTTCCACTGTGAAAGACACACCACCTCAAGAATCAAAGCAGCATGACTAAATCATGGCTGACTAGCAGGTTTCTTAGACACAGAAGCATCAAAACCTTGAAGTCAACATCCCACCTTCTAAGGGAAACTTCAGAAATGGTGAAGGGTCACAGCTTTACATTCACTTAACATGAAGTTGCGAATTCCCAGTTAATTCACAGGTCTTAGAAATTTCCCATATTTGATATTTTTACTTGACAGCCACTTTTCACACGCTCTATAACACTGGCAGAGTACTCTGAGAAGTTCTGGGTAAGAAAGAGGGATGAAAACATAATCATCTTATCTTGCCAACAGAGGTCTCTGGTATCCAACAAATAGGGTCTCAGCTCCTTTTCTAACCACCTACTTCCCACCCGCAGCTGTCAACTGCATGCAATAAAACAAGGAGTGGCAGATGGTTTTAGCAGACTCAGTGCCCCACGGGCAAGAAACGAGAGAAGGGAAAGTACTCACACTGCTGCAATGACAAAGACAAAGAAAGGGAGCAATTTGGGGACAAGAACTTCCACTACAGCGCTGCACATTGTTATTTCTGTCTCAGGTCTGGAACACCTTCCCTTTACACCCTGCCCACAGCCCTTGTAATCTTCCCTATTCCCTCTTCCCTCAGAGGTCTTGTCTGACCACATTTGCTCCAACTTTTCTGAGAAATGTGGGGGAAAAAACTCCATACTGTCAGCTAGGGCCCATCCATCACATTAAATACCACATTGAAGAGATCTGTATTTTACAAAGCTGCCATACATGAAATTGTATTAGGCAGCTATGCATTTATTTCTGATTTTGTAAAGACAAAGGTAGCAGATTAAAGAACCTTGCTAGTGAAAACACTTAGATGTATTTTATGGGCTGATGGAGGTGAGAAAAAGACAGGGCCACAAGACACAGCCAGGAAATACTTGTGCTTCTTCTGAGTACCACATGCTTCAAGTTATGTTGATTGAAGTACTTGTCTTTACAGGAATAATGGTGATAAAGCAGTTTATCGTTTGTGTTCTTCAACATATCCAGCTTATCATTAATTTGACATTAGAGTGAAATATTGTAACAAAGGTGCAATATGGCAACATTTTTCCTACACATAAACAAAGCTTTTTTTAGATGATCAGAGCCTGCGATTCACACAAGAACTCCCACTCTCACCAAAGTTGATGAGCCTACTCCTACAACATCAAAACTGTGGTTAAAAAAAAATGTTGCTCCTTCTATTTAATACATCTCGCCCATCTCAAGTTCTAGCAGATGCTGGTTTGCTAGATGAAAGCTAAGTGTCAAGATGCACTTGTACTTTTGTACCCAGATATGTGAATAAGTAATACATTGAGAATGCCATATATATACTCATACTTCATTTACACCAAAAATATACTAATAGTTCTTTTTCAAAGTAATTTTTAGGGATCATGAATTATAAAGCATTGGGATGGTTAATACAGTTACTACACCTTGCAATGGTGCAATGCCAATATGCTACATTTATCCAGCCAGCCTTGAGCAGTTTTGGATGGCATGCAATGTCTTAAAAACCACAGACATGAGTTACTTTCATTCACACCATTCTCTTTTATTAGGATTGCAAGCTGTTGAAAGTGAGCAAAAGTGACTTATTACCTCCTTAACTGACATTTTAAGCATCTTACCAGTAAATTAATAAAGAAGCTTACTTTTAGGTCTAAAAGAAGCTAAAAAAGACCAATAAACCAACCAACCAACTGAAAACAAAAACAATCCCCCAAAACCCAACCCTTTTCTCTTATGGTAACAAGCTCCCAGGTAACATATCCAGGTAACTTGCTTTACACACAATGGTGAAGGTATGCTTGAAAGAGATTATGCAATAGTTAAGAAACCTACCTACAGACTGAATCAATTTGTCACTTATATTAAATGCTATTGGACCACTTTATAAACTTGATAAAAGCATCCGCCTAAAGTAGTTGCAAATATAAAGGCGGTAAATAAGTACTTAGACTTTTCACGACCATCAGGTAAAGCTTGTGGTCCAAGCCATGGGGACAGCCATAAGGAAAGGAAAGCGGACAATCAAAACCTTTTCAATAAACCGAACCGTAATTGGGGCTTTTAAACCTCTTACCAGCCGAAAGAAAAAGTTAGGTGCTCCTATTCCTTCAACTCCGGCTATAAAATTGTTTGAAGCAAACAGCAGCTTATTTACGCAGCAGACGCGAGAAGCGCTGGCGAACATGAAAGGCCAGCTTTCCAGGGCTTTTTGTTCGCCGCATTCCGGGGCGCGGAGCAGCTGCTCCGGGGCTGTGGAGACCCGCAGAACCCAGCAGCGGCAGCCGCGGCTCCGTGGCTGCGCCGTGCCCCGCGTACCCACCGGGGCCGGCTCGGAGCCACGGCTTCGGGGAGGAGGGCGCCCGGCTGAGCCCTCCCCCTTGCCCCGCAGCCTGCGCTTTCCGCGGAGCTCGCTCCCATCACCTCCCTCCCCTCGCCGCCCGCCGCGGGCCCCGGGGCCAGGCAGCGCGGGTCGGTGCCAGGCGGGGCGGCCTCGGGCCGCAGAGCCCGGCCGGGCCTCGGGGCCCGGGGGTGGCGGGGGGAGCCTCTGCTCTCCCGTGGCCGCCCCGCTCCGCGGTGGGGGCCCGGCTGCCGCACGCACCCACCTGCCACACCGCGGCTACGGCCGCCCCGGCCGGCCCAGGAGCGCTCGCCCCGCACCGCCCCCGGGCCCGAGCCCGAGCCCGAGCCCGAGCCCGGCCCTGGCCCCGGCCCGCCGCCCCTCGGCGCCCGGCCCGTCACCCCGGCAACGGCGCGCCCGCCCCGGGCTGGGCCGTCAGCTGAGCACGGGCAGCCAATGGGATGGATGGATGGATGGATGGATGGATGGATGGATGGATGGATGGATGGATGGATGGATGGATGGATGGATGGATGGATGGATGGATGGATGGATGGATGGATGGATGGATGGATGGATGGATGGATGGATGGATGGATGGATGGATGGATGGAGGGATGGACGGATGGATGGGTGGGTGGATGGATGGGTGGATGGGTGGATGGATGGATGGACGGACGCATGGACGGATGGACGGATGGATGGACGCATGGACACATGGATGGACGCATGGATGGACGCATGGACACATGCATGAACACATGCATGGGTGCATGGATTAATTGATGGATTCATTGATGGATTCATTGATGGATTCATGGATTCACGGAATCGTGGAATCATGGAATCATGGATTAATGGATTGCGCCGTGTGTCCATGGTGGGGGGTGTGAGTTGAGGTGTGTGCCTCAGACCAGCGGTACGAAGCCAGGGTGAATCACAAGTGAGGCACTGATGTCCCTTTTATAGGAGTAGCAGGGCACTCACTCAGGCACTCCTGTGCCCACCCCTGCCTCCAGACGCTGCCTGGCTTTGGGACTGCAGCCTTAGCATTGCTGATTCCCCTCAGAGGGTGCTCAGGCTTATGGTTGCTGGGCTGCTCTAAAGGGGCTGGCCCTTGGCCACTGTTCAGGTGAGTGTAGAATGAGCCCTTGTAACTCAGCAAAGCCCTTTCCACCTCTCCTGCCCAAAAAACATGACTGAGGCTTTCTGATAACACACTGCAAATTCTCCTTTCTGCAAGCCCTCCTTTCCAAAGAACTTGAGTAGCTTTTTTTCCCTTCTAGTTCAGAGCCTGGAATATTTTATCCACTCTGCAGATAATAAGTTACCCAGCTGTAAGCACAGTGTCAATACCAAATGCGAGTATCCATGGAGAAATGGAGAAATCCAGCCCTTCATGGATAGTAAATTTTTCACTGTCGCAAGGTTGGGTGTTACTGCTACTTACTGTGACACAAATTAGGAGCTTTTTTGAAGTTAGTAATGCTCCAACATTGGTGAAACCAGTCTTGGGGACCTTGGTAAAAGAACTGCTGCTG
Source organism: Pseudopodoces humilis (assembly GCF_049639895.1). Taxonomy (NCBI): domain Eukaryota; kingdom Metazoa; phylum Chordata; class Aves; order Passeriformes; family Paridae; genus Pseudopodoces; species Pseudopodoces humilis. Next base: position 70,144,072 of record NC_142201.1, read on the forward strand.
CAGGGGTTTCAGATCATTAGTTTTACTTCTAATGAAAAGGTTAATGATCCACTTACAGTCTAGACAACCATATAGAAACACAAGGAACTGTGTTAGGCTCTGAAAAAATGAACAAATGCTTATACTGGGAAGTAAAACATTTTCAAATAAACAGAATTTTTGGACCTCCTCACAGACAAAATTTTGAAGATCACCAGCCACATGGGCTTCTCTAAAAACAAGGAGTGCTCATTGAAATCCAGAAAGTTGTATGCAAAGAGAGAAATGATTTCTACAAAACTAGTTGTTTTCAATTATAAAATCCAAACAACGCAAAATGAACAGGGGTTTTCATGTAATTATCTTCTAAAGGGCCTTCAAAGAAGAGTTTTGCTTCAGGACCCTTGCCAGGAGGAGATCTGCAAGAGGCTGGAATGTCAGTGAGGAATGGCGCAACAGCAGTGCATCTGTTGTGAATAGCAGCTGCTGCACAGCACTGAGCACTATGCACAGTCTCACTGTTTACAGACAATCTTTTGTATGTTATCTGTTTTCTGGAGCCACCAGTGAAACTATTGCATGAGTTTTTCTTAGTAGAATCATCATGTATGTTTCAGATACTTGTCTTAAAGTACTATAGTTAGACAAAGGTATTAAAATACCCCAGAGTTCTTGAAGTGTTGACTAAACACTCAGGATTACCATATAAAGAAACATTGAGACTTTCATCAGACAGTGGGTTCCTATGCTAAGGAACTCAGAGCAACATGTTGTCTCTAACACTGAAACTTAAATCTTTAAGTCCTTGTTGCAGCATGTAAAATCTTTCCCCTGAATTTAAAATGGATTAATCAGTTCCATTCATCACTGAAAGATGTTGCAAATTGTGGTATTTACTTTGTTTTAAATCATGATGCTTCTCAGGAAATTGAAGAAGTGAATTGTTGAAATTAGTACAGAGATTCTCACTACAACAGAGAAAGCAAAAAAGAAATATTTGGAAAGCAGTTTCAACTGACCCCTTTGATAAGACTAAGTTGCGTGACATATCTGATGTGGAAGCAGAAATTGTACAGCAATAGGAAGTTGTTATCTTCATATCTCAAATGCTAACACAGTTCCCCCAGTCAACTGTGAGATAGATCTACTCTTGTTATGACAGCTGTTGGAAACTGATGTCAGTATAACTGTGCAATGTCTTTTGATAATCTTAACTATTACAAACCTTAAAATATGTTTATGATGTTATCTAAGGCACACTGTTTGGAAATGGATCCATTTATAATCAGAAATCGCTCAAGTTATTTTAATAAATAAATCATACACTGGTGAGTTTCCTAGTCAGATTTGCTTGAAAAAGCATTGTGAACTTTTTGTTTCTGAAGGCTTAAGCCTGAGGATTAATTAATGTTTATACAGCTCTTAGTAAAAGCAAAGTTACTAGTGCCAAGAATTATTACTATTTAATCTTTAAAAGTCAGATCAATGACAGGCTAAACTCTCAGAGAACTGCTATGTAAAACAACAAAAATGCTGAAAATCCTCTTCCCACCATGCTTGAATGTGTTCAAGTGTGTTTTCATTTCAGCCTCACTTACATACAGACAAACAAAGATATTTTTCAGTTTAATTGGGTTGACGCCCATCTTTGTTTAAATATCTGCGGAGATAACCTAAAATCCTAGGGACTTTTTGCAAAATGAAAAAAACTTTGTTTCTTAAATGCATTTTCAGGGCCCAAATGTTGCAAATAATTATCGATGCAAATCCTACTCAACACTGTAATCTATCTGATTAACCAGTGTTCCTCCTGCTTGCAATTTCACCCATGTGTGTGATAGGTCAGATCCTTGTAGTGATAGTTTAATTGTATTAGACTTCCATAGTAATTTTGTCTTCTGAGGAAAAAGACTCCTCGTGTTATTTTTTAAAATTTGCTTCCCTTTCTACTATACACCAAGCAGAGATAAGGCTTAGAAACAATTTTCCTCAGAAAATAATTGTACATATTGGAAAACAAGCAACAAGCAAGAGGGGACCGGAAAGGAAGATAAGATTATCAGTGAAGCACAGAATTAATAAATAAAGCCATAAACCCTGTAACTTTTCAGGGTTAAAGGAACATGTTTTAGTACAGCATTGTTAGGGAGAAATACTAAATTTTGCTTTGGCTATGCCTTAAATTATATTCTTCCTTGACAGCTATACACATATTATTCATACAGTGCTAATTACTTTTCTTATAATATAATTGACTTGTTAAGTGAGAATACGAATTAATTGATGGCATAGAAAACTAAATGATACCAAGTCAGGCCTAGTTAATCTGTGTCTGGCATATTATCTCTTGATATTCAGTAAATGGAAGTTCTATATAAACAAATACAGTTTTAATTAGAAGAAACAAATTTTGCAGACTGAGTAATGAAAGCTAACTACATTTATTTGGAAGTGTTGATAACTTGATCTTACTCAGATGCAAGCAGACTGTTAAAATTTGGGTTTGCATGTTGCACTATGGTGCATACTGAAATATGAAGATCTTGATGGTCCTGTGGACTGGGAGACCTCTCAAAGAATAGTTTTCAAATAATGCTTAACAGCTGTAATTTATGCTGACTTTTAGTTGCAATTTGTTATAAATGTATTTAAGATTTATAAACACTTAAATTTGGACTTAAGAATATATAACTCAGTATTACTAGCTACCATTAAGACTAGATCTTCAAAGACCTCAGTGTCTGGAATGTTTGCAAGTCTGGTCCCAATTATGGGTTCTAAGTTCTTCTGAAAATCTAAATTATATTTAAATACTACAGAAGGAGTTTGAGTCTTATTTTAACAGTCTGATTCCAGCTGCAGGCACAGAACACTCATGGATTTGGCCCAAACTCACACAGAGATCTGGCCCTTTAAAACTGCAAATATGTGAATAATCCTAAACCTTCAAAAGATTGTTCTCTTATAATGAATTTCTGGAGTTGATGTCTTAAAATTTCTTCAACACAATACTTTTCATAAGTAGGAGTTTGAGGAACAGAATACAAACACTGTGAATGGAAATTGCACCACTAAAATGCAGAAAAACTTCTACAAAGTTCAGCAAAACTAGCTTCTGGCTCCAGACAAACCTAAGGTATCTTTAATATATTTATTAAAATGCCTTAGAGGAAACTTCTAGCATCAGGTTAAAAGATTACTTTTATTTTCAAGATTTCATATGGTACAGCTGAACTGTAATCTCTTCAATCTTAAAACCATTTCCTTTTGTGTATAAGGATGTCATGTTTATAAATTTAGTTCTAGTAAGTTGTGGAAGTGGAGACTTTTTTTCATTTCGAGTATGGAACTATTAGGCTTAAAAGTGTTTCTCGAAGAAGACACAGTTTAATAAACACACTGAGAACAAACAAAGTATGACAGTGTGTAGGAGATAAGGTTGGTCTTCTCTTAGAAAATAAGTACTCCCCTGAGTCATGTCATACATGTATTCAAATATAAATTTACAAAGCTATAGATGGTATGAATGAGCAGTGCAACCCAAAACCCTTTGTGTCCCCAAAGCATTGAAGCAGGGTTTGCTTCAGTTTTCTATTATTCTAGACAGTCTGTTCTCAATATAATTCTGCCCAAGAGCTGCAAACAAAATGCTGCATAAATTACAAACAATCTTTTGAACTTTGTACACACAGCGATGTGTAGTATTATCGGTTATGTGAACTTTATAATTTAAAAAAATCTTGCAACACAAAACAGGAAAAAAACCCCAAAATTCAGTACCTGTTATCTGATGAAGTTTTCCAGTGCCAGAGTTTCTGCAGCTTAATTCCACACCGCCAGAACTTCTGTATTAAATGCTTTTACGTCCTTAAAAAAAAAAAAAAAAAAAAAAAGTATGTCAGTACAAGCCCAGACGAAACTCCAAATCCGGGAAAATAAAATTAACCATGCAGATCAAAGGCAGACGAGCACTGAGACCAAATGCCTGTAATCTGATCAGTGATCAGTTGCCGTACATCAAAGGCAGTGCTTTGGCGAGGAAAAAGAGCTCCTTTTCCAGCAGGTAGTTGCACTCAAATTCTGCCTCTCAGTGCTCTGCACTAGCTCTTTTCCCCCTTTCCTTGCTTGTGCTGGGAGAATGCACACGATTCTGAAATGCTTGGGGTTGAGTGGCTGGATCTGTAGCTTTTGAGTTCCCAAGCTGTGTTGTGGATTGTGTGTTGGAAGCTTTCCCCAGTGCCAGCGGGTTCCGCTTTATCCCTTTCATCTCGCTGAGCTGCAGATCCCATGACATCATTCAATGCTGTGGGACTGGTTAGAGAGCTGTAATACAGCCTGTGGGGGAATGCAGCTAAAGAGCAGCAAGAGTTTGCATGATTTCTAATCAGGTTAGTCCATTGTAACAAACCCAAGGCTCACTTCAAAGTCTTTACCACATTTAAGTTTCCTCCAGAGAAGGGAGAATAGTGCAGCTATAAAGTTTTCTTTAAAAGATGCTTTATAATTTTGTCTGCAAAAGAAAGTTACAATTTTCCATAAAGTTCTGAAAGTCAGACATGAAGGTCGGTTTGCTAGGCTGCTGTAAGAGACGAGAGAAAACTACTTTTGTTTTTCTCTTTGTTGAGATTTGGAGCAGAGAAAATCATGTATTTTGCACACTGGCATTGGATTTTTGCACCGGCAAAACCAAGCACAAAAGAGCATGCACTTAGTCCCTGGCTCGCGTCCTCCCTGTTGCTTACTGTGTGGCCTTTTGCAAATCATTTTATTTGAGCCTGATTCATCTGTGGTTCATGATTCCTTTGCGTAAATGAGCTGTAAAGCTGCCATAAGTAACTCACAGAAGTGTTTTTCAGTGTAAAGGCATTTTTTAGCCAGCATAGATTTGAAGCTTCATCAGAGGGAGGCTTTTGGGGCATGAAAGTATATGGGCAGACATTCTCTGTGCTGCTACAGCTCATAGTCCTTGGGATTGCTCGAGGGTTCTGTGTAGCCCTGGTGAGCAGGGGAATCCTCGAGGCTGCTGTGACTTTCTGTCTTGCAGTGCAGAAGAAGGGCAGAAGAAATGTACTACTGAATTTCATATTTTGTGATCTGAGGCTAAGTTAGCTTTCGGCACAGAGATCATGGCAGCCCTCTGTACTCATCTGTTAATGAAACATACGAGCATCAAGCAGGATGGATTTTAGGATAACCAGCCATACTGAAGATGTCACCGAAGTTCCCATCCAGGCATGCCCCATACTTTGGGCATACCCCACGTGCAGATGAAAGTGATACCACCCTGTCCACCGGCAGACGCAAGCAAATATTTGCACACCGAGTAACCGAGAATTCATTTAAAAGGCAAAAGTAGAAAGAGGCGATATGCTAGACACAGTCGCCTTGAGCGTTAAAACAAAAGCAAAGCATCAGAGGATAATGGGGACTGGATAGATCCCTCATTCTGCTCCTGGTGTGTGAGCTGCAGCCTCCTGGCTCGCCTGGCTCAGCTCGGGGATGCTGCTCCCCGGCACTCGGTGGGATAGGGAGCCTTCTGCTGGTGGGATGGTGCACGGTGGGCAGCACCGGGCCGCCAAGGAGCACTCTGCCTCCCGGAGACGGCAGGGAACATTTCTAGAAAGACTCGAGAACCTTACAAAGGGAGCTGCAGAATGTGATTTTGTTGCTAGCTGGACGGAGTTTAAATATTGGTTTGTGTCACCTATCCAGGCAGGCCTTTGAGGGATGTTCGGGTAACTGAGATGGAGAAGAGATGATGCACGTACAAAGGAGTACGATGCAGATTATGAATCTGGTATTCCAAGTATACATTTCTGGGAAAAAAAACAGGAACAAACCATATATTTCTCTCTTTCTCTAATTTCCACTTCCATTTATTATAAATAAAAGAAAATTATCCTGGCTGCTTACTTCTCTTTCAACATTAATTTGTGCTCTTCTGACTTAAAACTCTATCACCAGAAAGTTTTTTGATAAAACTCCATTTGTAGCTTTCGTGGTAAAACTGGAAATGCTTATCTTGAAATAAAATTTATGGGTGGGCTGTGCAGAACTAAAATAACGCCTTTAATTTCAATAGTGCTTTAAGAGCAATGCTCTTCACAGAAAGCACTTCTTATTTCTCTGGATTTTAAGCAAAAGCAAGTCCTGATGGTTTATTAGAGATCTTTGATCTTTCTTTCATACTTATGAAAAATAGAAGTAAGGTTAAGTGTTGCCTTAATTATTAATTATTAACCTTCTAAAGGTTAAGAGTTGCATTTTGCATTTATGACACTACCGTTCACTGTGGAGCCTGTCAGCTTGAACTATCCGCTATTTCCTATTCTACGTCTCCTCAAAATTTGGCCAGATGTGTGTAACAATAAAAACAATTGTCTCTATAGTTCAATATTTTTCCGAAAGCTGATAATGATATTTTGTGATTTGTATAAAGGACAGAACAGACCAGAGCCAGAGACAGAACCTACCTAAGATGACACTTCAGTTTTGCACTTTTTGATCATCAGCTCATGCTTTCTGTTGTAGTCACTAACCTAGCAAGGCATTCAAGCAAAATTGGCCTGAAGTACACTAGGTTCCTCTCTAGATGCTTGATTTTAATCACTGAAATGATTGGGGTAGGAACAGAAATTACTGAAACTTTACTCACTCTCTAGGTATTTAAAGAGATTTCTGGAATAAGCTTTTTTGTGATTCCTGTGCAAAACCATAGAGGTGTCTCTGAAGTCCTGCAGTCTCTTCCTAATTAATTATCTAGAGTTTTCTAAATTTAGACAGAATCTTCCTTGAGAAACATTTAGTGGGTTTATCCTTCTCTTTTTGCCGTATGAGGATCTCAGGCTCTCAGATTCCTCCTTAAGAATTTTTAGGGAAATGGAACAAAGCCCAGGGCTGCTATTCATAGCCAGCGCTTAACTGGGTCAAAACCATGAACGATAGTCAGTTGATAGAAATAGGAGCTTTCTGGAGAAGTTTCTTAATTATAACTAAATCTTGGGAAAAATTATTTGTGGAAGAAACAATCAAAACAAATAAAGGGGTTTGTACCCCTGCTCAATTTTTAACATATCTAATATTCAAGCTATGCCTTATATACTTGAATCATATACATCAATGATTTATCACGTTGCTTTATACAGGTGCTGTCTGCACCTCTTCCCTTTGTTTTCCCTCGGTACATGGGAACTCCAGCAGATGTTCAGAGAGGAAGTCAGGAATCACCACCAGAAAAGCAGGGCTGTTGTTAGGGCCCACTCACTGGCCATGCAGCCACTGTTTGTGCTAGCTGCAGCCTTTCTAAGTGTGGCACAAATATCACACAAGCAGCATGGATGCAGTTACAAGCCTTCATCATGCACAGCTACTGTGGCTGCTGTCTCCTGATGATAAATGGTGAGATGCTGATTTAGAAGACCATTTTCACCTTTTATGGCAGATCAGCACTGTCACTGAAGCAATGCTTATCTGTCCTGGTCCCAGCTGATGTAAGAAGTGCTGATCATCACCCTCCTAAAGCATTAGGGGATATTGTTCTATGAGGCAAGTCAGTCCTGTGGTCAGGAGAGATGCTTTAGAATACCCAAATCCAACCTCCTGCATTATCTGCATTGCCCTCCCGATAAAAGCTAACATCCTGTTTCTGCTCTATCACATGGGTGTTGTTAGTCCAGGTGTTGCTGATACCCACTCCCACTTCCTGCTTCAGCACTTGCAAGATCCTTAAGAGTCATAATGTTTAAGAACTTCAGATACAGAACCTTTAGGCAGAAAAACCAAGACCCTTTGGCATTTCCTGAAAAACTGGCTCACTGTTATCACCTAGAGTGTCATCAGACTCAGCCTAATCTGCAACACTCTGCACAGTCAATTGCAGTGCAACTTGCTCTAGTTAATACTAGCTTTGGATGTAGTTTCATTAGTTTTTTACTTTCAAGGAGAAAAATTCTGACTGCCATTTATGTGTTCTGCAATAGCAGATCTCTGACCTCATGACTTGGGTGGAAAAAACAGCTTTGTTTTGCTTGTCTTTGGTCCTGAATTTTTATTCCAATTTGCCTGTGGGGTTTTTTTCCCTCCATGGGTCTTCATAGGAGACAGCTTTGATTTGTTCCCTTATGAGTACCTTAAGATCTAAGCAAAATGGAGATTTTTAGTTCTTGGCTCACCAGGTGGATCACTCTAAGGGAAGCCTCAAAGGCATTGCCACATCTAGGTAATGTGGAAGGTTGTGAATTTGGCTTTGAGGTTGTCTTCAAGGATAATGTAGATGCACGCTGTAGGAAGTAATAGCTAATTTACCTGTGACTGGGAGTCAGAAATTGTGGTTTTATTCCTGATTCTATTACATGGCTATGACTGGAGGCAAGTTACCTTTTCTCACTGTGTTAGATTCTCAGCTGTGTAAGTTTTAGCTAAAATTAAATGGAAGGAATGGTGTCAATTTATGCAGGATGGCCATCCAGTTCCCCTCAGTATGTTTTCCTATCCCCTTAGAATAATGTAAAAATAATTTTTTGCAATACCGTACCTGAAATAATGCAAAGCAATTCTTCATGAATTCCATACCAAAAGACTCTGGTTCTGAAACTTCAGAAGTTTCTGTATTGAAACTGTTCTTCAAGATTAACATGAATAACAAGCATCCCAAGGGCAATAGTGTGCTTCTCACTTTATAGTGCACTGAAGTTTCACAGCCTTTACCTGTCCTCACACATATCCAAAAAGTAAAGAAAGAGGCTTCTGTCATGTCTTCATTCTTTTTTGTTTCATTAAATAAAGACAGGACGTTCCTTCCTTCTTCCACATGGAGTTTTTCACTTGTACTGAAATCATCCACTGTGATTTTCTGCCTGTTAGGGTGGGTGAAATTCTGCACCAGCCTGCAAACTTTAATAACCTAGCACTCTTTCCAGAGGTGCTGGTGGAGTTGTGTCAGTGAATTGACTTCCCCGAGGCTGCTGAAGCTTGATTAGAAGTATTGTTCATGTAGCTGAAACAGGAGATTCGATGATTTTGTAATTTGTGTTTTAGAAGCTAGCAGATATTTTTGAAGCACTGTATTCTCATCCTACTTTAAAGAAAAATTACATACCTTATAACACACCCTTTTCTTCAAAGCACTTTATTATCCAGCCTTTACTCTTAAAGCATGCTGAGGTTTCACCCATGAGATGCCGAATTTTGCAAAAAACAATATAAACACCCCAGAACTCCAAATCCAATTGTAACTGCTCTATAGAAGATGCAGTGAAATCAGGCTAAGAGGAAAGAGAGAGAATAGAGAAACCTGAGATGTACAATTCAGTGATCCAGAGCAGAGATCATAGCTGGCCACCTGCCTAGTTGTTATCAAAACAGTTTCAGAAGCATTCCCTTAAGAAAACTCTAGCAAAATAATTTCTAAAAGATCATGAAGTTAGCTACAACTAAAAAGAATGTTCTTATTTTAGACAAAATGTTGTTTATAAATACATATGTCTGATCATAGAGCCATTGCAATCACATAACCACACTTCTATCTTCAAGAATTTGTTCCGTTTTGCCTTTCATAGCTCAGAATTTTCCCCATTTAAATTAAACACTCTCAGTCTATTTCACAGATCTTGTACTACTTCTCCCTTCCTTTTCCCTTTTTTCTGCCAATATTAAGCAGAATTGGCCCTCTTTCCCAGCCTTTATTTTCCCCACAGGTAATCAAGAACAAACTAAGAACAAGTTTACTGGCTTCTTTTTGGTCAGTGTTCTATTTGGAATTGTTTTTTCATCAGTGTTTTATTTGAAGTTGTTTTCTAAAATACTCTTTTACACCAGAGCTTTGATTCAGTACCCATTTTGTTAAAGTATGAACCTGTAGGAATGCATTAGTCAAGATGCTCAAATACTTCTTGTAGTTTCCTGTGAATTATATTAGTGCAGCCCTTAATGATAAATTCTAGTTTCCTTTGTCATTACTTTGGCATCTGGGAGTTCACTTCAGTAGTTCAAATGAAAAATCATGTGCTGCCTGTATCAAATCCTATATTCCAAAGTACATACTGCAAACAAAAATCCAAGTTCCTGCGCTGAGCAATTCAAGTTCCTTATGGAATGACCACAAACTGTGGGCACTTACTCCCTCTGCAATCAAGAGCCTAATCTTAGTCACTAAAAAACTTATAATCATATTCAAAAGTCAAAAGGGGGAGAGACTTGAGATTTATTTAATTCCATCCTTATATCCATATAGCAAAGTGCTTATATGGCCATACCTTTAAGTAGGAGACAGTCAATAAGACATAAAGAAATGCATATTTCTGAATTGAGGCCTAGCCTGCATGTTATTTTTGGATATTCAGACATAAAGAACCTGTCCTCAGATGATGATATGGTAACTAACTTGTAGAGCAGCATTAGTGTAATTTTTGGCTGAGTTTCATCTTCCAGAGAAGAGTAGGTTTATTTGAAGAAATTAAAGACAAGATATACAGATTGTGACCACTCTTAAACAAGCAGCTTTGATAAACAGCACAATCATTAAGAAGACATCTGAACAGGATCGATGTCTCAGAAGAAATAGTAACTAGATCTAATCCCTGAGCAACTGTCTGCAGTCCCAGTTGTAATACATCATTTTTTTTTCACATATTCTACTTTGAAAGAGTTGATAGATTTGCTCTTTTTCTTCCCCCCCTCCCCCTGTTTCCTGGTTATAGATGATAAACTATACTTTTCCTGTATGAAGTATTCACAGCTTTATCCTAGTGTCCTTAAGAAATCTTCCATATTAGCTACAGCCATAAAAATATCAAATGAATAAGGAAAATATAAACAAAAGAGCAGAGGTTATAAAAGAGATCAGGCTCAGCTGATCTGCTGCCAACTTCTTTCAAAGCAGATGTTCTTCTGACATTCATCTGTTTTTAGTCTGGAGTTCTGTATCTACTTTAACACACATTTCCTAGCTCATGATTTGCAAAGTTTTGGAATGTTTTCCCTAGATACATTTTTGCACTTTTCCTCACCTTAAAGCTCTTTGTGTTCCTCTAAAAAGCAACCAGCTTTCAAAAAATAGTTGAAAACAATGGAAAAAACAAGAGACTGTAAAGACTCAGTGAAGATGCCTCAGGAAAAGCAATCATAAGCTCTAATATCTTCAAAGTCATAAGTGATGAGAGGGCAGGTTTTTTAATTCCTTACTGATTTTCCACAGAAAAGTAATTTCTTAGAAGCATTATTCTGTGGAACATGGCATTGCATAACAAAGTGTTTTATTTCTTGATTGATTCTTGGGTGACAAACTTGCTCTCTCAACACATTGAGCTGTAGAAATGTGGATCTATTATTTAAGTGATATATCCCAGCCTCTGACCTATTCTATGTGCTTGTTTATTAAATACACACTTTTATCAAGGAATGAACTGAACTTCATATCATGGCCAAAACCACCAGTAACATGATAATGCCCCTATTTTTCTGCAACCTAACATCATGTTGGATGAAGCAATTCCTTCTTTTGTTTTTTCTAGACCTTGTGCCTTGTTTTATTTGATACCCACAAATTCTCATCCCGAAATAAGCAGGGAAAATTTGTTCTATACCAACACCTGGGATTTTGTTTTGAGTTTTAGTAGTAATAACTAGCAATTGAAGGGTGCCATGATCTGTGAGATATTGGGTTCCTATATGTTCCACAAGACCACAGCAAATGTCTAGGCTAAGCTCTCTGGCCTGTTGGACTCCTTTTTTAAGCAGGAGTTATGTGAAGATGCAGTCTACAAGAAGCTGCAGAATGGGAATAGATCTATAAGGTAATTCTGGGTTGGATACTGAGGTCACTATCAGCAGTAGCAAGTGTTTTCAGAAATTTTAGGTGCTGCTGCTATGTCAGTGTAACAGTTTGCAGCGATCACAATACAGATCTTTTATTCTGTTCCTCGTGAACCTACATCATCTGGCGCTACACTGCTCCTGCCTTTCTCCTGCAAGCCAGAACAAATGTTACTTGCAGAGTAGACTTTACTTCTCTAGCAGAAGAAGGAGCAGAAACGCTTGAAACTCTCTGTATTTTCACATCCTTTTCTCTGTCTTTTGAAATACCTGCTTCTTCTCAGAGCAGACTGGAGTATTCAGTAGAGAATCTCTATGTCCTAAAAGAGGAAGAGGATGACAAAATGGGTCCTGTGAGACAGGAGAGGTGAACACAGAGGAGACCTCTTGCCTCTGAGAACCAGTCTGCTTTGTGGCACCCACTGTCATAAGTTATTTTCAATCATAGAAGTATAGAGTCAATCATAAAATATCAAGTGAGAAAGGACATCAAGGATCATCTGGTCCAAACTTTCTTCACAAAAGCGTAGCCAAGACAAGGTGGCCCAGAACCCCGCTCAGCCAAATCATAAAATTGTCCAATGTTGGGTAATCCACCACTTCCCTGGAGATATTATTCCAGTGATTAATTTTCTCATTGTGAAAAATGTTTACTCATGCTCAGTTGGAATCTCCCCAGGAGTAACTTGCGCCCATTACCTCTTATTTTTTCCATGTGACTCCTTGCAAAAAGGCAGTCCCCATTTTCTTTGTAACCATACTTTAAATACTAGAATATGATGATAAGGTCTCCCCTAAGCCTTCTTTTTTCAAGGCTAAACAAACCCTTTTCTCTCAGTCTTTGCTCAAATGGCAGGTTTCCCAGTCCTTTGATCATCTTTGTAGCCCTTCTCCAATGTGTTCAACTTTTTTTTTTGTGTAGTGGGGATCAAAACTGAGCACAGTATTTTAGAAGAAGACATCCTCTATCCTCCATGGTACAAAAGTGACAGTTCTGGAGTGGCACTGACTGTTTCTGAAAAAGACTGTAGTAAGACTAAAACACTTATGACTTCATGATACTTATTTAGTACTAGTATCAGTGAAAGGTTCACAAAACATCACTCATCACTACAACAGGAAAAACATGTATGAAAGGATTTCTGAGAAAGGTTTGCTCTTATTTCCTGATCTTTGATGATCTTTGCTGTATTTCCTTACTTAAAGTGAATAAAACTTGTTATTTCATCAGCTTCTGTATGTCTGTCCCCAGTATACTATTTTTTCAGATAATGAAAAACAAATAATTCAAATCAGCTGTAAGTACCTGTTCTGTGCAGCTATGCTGTACTCACATTCTGGTAAACTGCAGCAACACTGACTTCTCCAGCCTTGGTGAGGCACTGGGCTTCCTACAGAGGTATCTTTTGTGCCAAACAAAATTGTGCCAGTATTCAAATTTCTTTGCAGAGTCTAATGGAAGAACCTGTTTTACCTTCCCTTTCACATGCTGGAAAGGTACGTTTGTAACGTACCAACAACTTAAATTCAATGAGGCACATAAGGCAATGCCCAGTCTTCCTTCACTCTATGACCTGAGTTACAGCCATAGCCAAAGAGCAGCACTTTCTTGCAGCTTCTCCTTCTGTAGGAGGCAGAAACATCAAGAGCTTTGGCTTCCCCTCTGGAGGATTCAGTGAGGTGCTGGTGGGAGAAAATGCAGAATTGCCTACGGACTTGGCATTGTATCGACACCAGGTGCTGGTTTAATAGCTGTGCCATCTTCTGAGGTGATCAGAAGCAAGTTGGCTGATATGACTTTGTCAGGCTTCGTGCAGGCTGTCATCAGTTCTGTCATGCTGGGCAGCAGGCACTTCTGTCATGTGCTACCCGGAGATGTTCTGGTTGGAGAAAGAAAATTTGTGTTGTTGGACATTTGTAAGGCAGTTATTCATGTGATTTATCCATGCAGTGTTGATGAACAAGCACCTTACTGGGATAAGGAAACACCTAGAACAATCAATTTTGTATGTGTGCTCTTTATTTCACTTCCTATCTCTACTGGATAAATATACATAAATAGTTCAAAAATAAAAAATAAGTATTATTTCATTTTATACCTCTTCTTCAGCCACAGAAAAAACAGTGAACAAACACTGGTAAGAAGGCAATGATGGGACATACAATATCTCTGAGACTGGTATATCTAAGGGACGAGGGGGGATCTTACTGCCTCCTGGTAAATGTACAGGACAACTGCTCGTTGTTCATTCAGAGAGCCCAACCTGTTCCTGGTGTCCCACTTCACAAAGCTGTACGCTGTACCTGGCGGAAGATCTAATTACTCAAAGGCTTGGTGCTTGGTGGTGTTAGAATTTTGGCTGATTGGAAACAAGAGGCTTTTGTTCTGTGAACCTGTCTGAATAGTGAAGTGCCCAGTACTGTTCATGCTATTTATGCTGCCAGGAAAAATCTTTAGCCAGCACTGGGTTCAGGATATACTTGATGACAGGTGCAGTTTCAAGAAGCCTCAGAACACCTCTACTATCTGGATGTATCAAATACTCGGCATTTGAGGCATTGTTGTGTGTTTTCAAATACACTTATTTCCTAGACTCATCATGTTGATAGGAGTGTGCAGATATAGTCCAAATCCCATTACATAAGGATTTTTCCTGTCCTTTCCTGATGATGGCCCACACATCACTTTAAGAATGAAAACCAGTGGAAGATGGAAATCTTCCATCATAAATCACTGGGAAACATCTCTAGCACTGAGAAATTCAGTGGGCAGAGTGGCAGGTGAGCACAGATGAAAATGTGTTGAAATTTGCATTAAGACGATAATCTGCAATTAAGAGTTTGCTGCAGTATTTATGAAAATGCACAGAGATTTACAGATCAGTGCTACATTTTCATGCAAGACTTTACATTTACAGAGCAACCCTGAAAAGTATGGGACCTTGAATAGTGTTACAGTAACTCATAGACAGAATTACAAAAAGCAAGCGCTATAATAAAGACCCTATCTTTTGCAACATAAAATTAAAGGTTCTGATGTAAGAACCATTTAGGATCCTTAGTGTTGCAAATATGTTTGTGTATGTTATTGGCACTATGATTTACTACAGCATTTTCACACTGTTAAAAGCTTATCTTTCAGCCAGCTATGGGAAAGTGACTTAATTGCCAGCAGTTTGCGGCTATACCAACACGCCATGTAGATCAGCTCTGCACATCTGCTCTTCCTTCAGCCCTGCTGGTTCAGCCTGGCCAAAGCTCAGTGTTGCCAGGCTCAGATCACACAAAGGTTTTGTGGGGCTGTTGAATCCTGTGCTGAAAAACAGGTTGCCTGCATATCCTGCTCAGCAGAGAGCCCTTCTCTGCCAAGGCACAGCCTGTGCAGGCTCCCTGGGGCCCTGTCTGCATGGGCAGATGCTGCCCCTGGGTCTCTGGTCAGTGAGCACTGGCTGCCTTTGGCTTGGGCTGCCTGGTGGGGCTGTGATCTGCTCTGAGTCAGGCAGCAGATGCTGCCTGCCATCCTGTGGGAAAGGCAGTGTGCAGCTTATCATGTGCTCCTTGATCCCTTCTGCCTGACACGTAGGGAGCAGCATGTCACGCCACCTCAGAATGGAAAGAATCAGTATAAATAATTGTGCTACTTGCTGGATCTTTAATCCTTTGAATGTCATGGTCATGTTATATATCTCTTGCCATTTTGATATCCACAACTTTCATGTGCCGCTTCCTCAGCACACACACTTTGAGAACAGTGTGTTGTATAGAAGGAGGAGACTACAAGCTTTACACTTTGGGAACTGGTAATCTCTCTGTTTTAAAAGGCTTTGATAGCTACCTTTTAATTAAGGATGTGCCAACAGTAATTTTCATCCCTATTTCACAAGAAATGTAATTGTAAAGCTGTATTTTAGTGTCATGATATGGTTACCCCAACTACTTTTGAGAGCTAGGCTCTTTCTCTTCATGCTGAAACCATACAGAAACTTACGTTGAAATAGAAGGTACTGAGAGCATGATTTATATTTGTCTGTCCTTATGTCCATTTCACCTTCATCTTTTGTGAATAGTATTTTGTATTTCCAATAAGTGATTTAACTTAACCACTGTCTTCCACAGAAGCTCACGGTTAAACTCTAAAAGTGATTTCCTTCCCTTTAATTATAAAAATACAGCAGGTTAGTTTGTAATTAAAGATAATGATAATGTTGTTTGATACCTTGTGGGAAAAAGTTTAAATGTTTCATGATGAAGGAGTTCTAGAAAGGAGGGCAGCAAAAGTAGCCAAAGGTTCTTTTTTCCCCTCTCTCTTCTGGCATGGAGAACAAAGATCCCTCAGGAAATCTGGTATGTAAACAAAATGCAGCAAGTTGGTAAAAGTTGAAGTTCACTGGATGTAAAATAAGAAAGGTAGCACTGAAAACCACACAGATGAGCTCACACAGATCTTGAGACCCACCTCCAAGAGGTCACCACACCATTCCCAGCTAACTGCTTGTGTTCTCCCAATGGAGAGAGCAGGAACAGCTCTTCAGGGGCTTCTGTCCAAACCTACCTCTTTGAAGCACAGAATCATGGAACATCCTGAGTTGGAAGGGACCCACAGGGATCATCGAGTCCAACTCCTGGCACTACACAGGACAGCCCAAGAACTACCCCATGTGCCTGGGAGCATTGTCCAAACACTTCTTGAGTTCTGTCAGGCTGTGCTGTGACCACTGCCCTGGGGAGCCTGTTCCAGTTCCTAACCACCCTCTGGTGGAAGAACCTTTTCCTGATATCCAATCTTAACCTATCCTGACACAGTGTCTTTCACTTCATTTAAGTAGTGCATAAAGAGGGGTTGTCAAAATCCTAGACTTGGCACAAAAGTGGCAAAGACTTTGTTTTAGATCACCCTTAAAGGAGTCTTCTTTCAAAGAGGTGGAACAGACAGTTGGAGCTCCTAGTTTTGCTAAGCCACCACGGCAATGTGCACTAGAAGTGCTCTGTCAGCATCTTAAACAGAATTGGGCGATGGTAAATGACATCTTTGCATCCTCATGATGAAAAACAAAATCTGCCATAGACAAACGTGCATATCTGAAATTATTTTGTGCTTTGTCAAGGCTGAATATTTCTTGAAAAGATTGTTTTATATCTGATATTCAGGCATAATGAAATTTTCCTGCATCTGTGCTAACTGTGTCTTTATAAAAGGGAAGAAATAGTGAGAGTAAGGGCCAGTCTTTCACAACATACTATCACTATTTGAAAATTCAATATATCCTCCTACCATATAAATGAAAAAATTACCTTGGCTACTCCTGTTGTTTGGAAGTACAAATGCTCAGCAGTATACTCACTTGATGTACCTCTGGAGGTTTTAAATTCCAGCCCATAAAACACTTTATGGGGGATGACTTTCTTTCCCTACCTAGTTAGAGGAGGATAAATCTGAACTGGTATTTTTCACTTTGCTGTTATTTCATCTTTTTCATGCTTCATATGCATATATATTAGCAATAATCTCTTGTGGGAGTTAATCCATCTTGAAGGTATTCTTTTCACATGTAAAGTAGGCTGATATATGTGGGACACAACACAAGAATGAAAGAAAAGAAGGTCCTTAGCTCAGCTGTAAAAAATGGAAGTAAATTAGTCTGTTCTGACTGTGTGGGTTAAATGTTACTTGCTGAACTTGTGGGATGAGCTGAAGACTGGATAACTGTCACTGAGTTTGGAAAGACTTGGTCATTTATTTTGTAAAAAATTTGTAAAATATGCCTTATGAGACACTGAGAATCTTTAAAAACTGTGTTACAGGAATGTTTTATCTACTTCTATTTTAGAAGGCAATAAAGTTTACATCTGAGATCCCATTTAACCTAAGATTTGTAATATTGTCTGGCTTGATTTCTAAACATTTTTGACAGATGTGACCGGTCCTCTGTGAATGCTTTCAGGCAGGGAAAGTGGGGCTATTAGTCATAATTCCCTACATTCTTAAAGTTTCTTGAATACAAAGAATGAGAAAAGTACAATTGCATGCTGACTCTAGTGGGATTGGAGAGGGCAAAGAAACTTAAATAACGCTTTCTTGAAAAAGGCCAAAGCCTCTCCCTTGATGTGGGTTTGCCACAGCAGGATTATCTAGAAAGGTTTTGGGTATTCTTGTGAGGCCACACCATCTCTCTGCAATCCTCAGTACAGGAAGACTTCACCCTGAGTAGTAACAAGTAAGTCACTACTGCTGTAAGCAGTACAACTTTGTACTTTCGTAAAAGTCCTTTTACAAAATAAAAGGGTCTTTAATAACAAGCATGTGAGGTTATCCACATGTTGCCATTGGGAGATGTGACTGCAGAATGTGTGGGCATGGTGAGATGACTTCCATTTAGCCAACAGATTTTTGAGTTCTGTGTTGGCCTTAGGTGGTGCTGTTAGTCAATGCTACCTCACAGAGGTCTGAAGCAAAAGCCCATCTCTTCCCTTTCTGGCATTTGCAAAGAGCCATATGTGTATCCCAGGGAAATGCTGTAATGGACAAAGTGCCCTGGAATAGCCAAAAGATACAGATCAATAGGATTTCCATGCCTGTCCAGCTGCACGATTTCAGCCCATAGGGAGGAGACTGCTGCAAGCAGCCGTGCTGAGGGTGGGACTGGCTTTAATAGTCACAAGGTCTCCTGTATAAAGTGCCACTATTTCTATATAACGCCTGCTGCATTTCCTCCAAATAATTACAAATATACTGGTAACTGTTACAAATACCTGGCAACTGTTAATCACATTTAATGGTGATGCTGTTACAGTTCACATAACAGCGGCAGGTTTAGCATCTGTAATGGGTTAAATCCATTACAGTTGAAACAGAATAATTTTCCCTGTGTGCGCTGCTAGATTATGGTATTACTACATACTTTGGCTTGGATCCTTTTGTTTTGTTGATGTTTGCATTTAGAACAGGCATAAGCAGCTACCAGAGCTTAGCTGAGACACAGCAACTTCTTTCTTAGCCCTTAGTGCAATGAGATCCTTCTTTCAAGGTAAACAGAAGAGAAAAATAAACTTCTTTGAGTTATCTGCCTGAAAGAATCAGAAGAATCTTACAGATGTTTGTCAGTATGAAGTCAGTATGGGGATGTACAGGAGGATGTATGTTTTGATGACCACAACAATAGAAACACTGAAGAAACTCTGAAATAAGCAGCAGAAAGTGAGAACAGAATAAAGGCTACTGTGGTCCAGCACTGCAGAAAAAGATGTGGTAAAAAAGGCTGGCTTAGGTGCAGAATTTGCAGCTCTACTTCCCATTGCTTGAATTATGCTGTGCCAGGGAGCTAAGACCTTGCCCAATTTTTGTACAAAGGAAATACCTGGATCTACTTAATAAATTCTTTAGCCCCCCAAAATGGACAGCTGTCAAAATAAGCTAGTAGGTATGGGAATATGTAAGAATTTTGTATTGATACTAATATGAAGTGTATTCCTTTATTGATATCTGGAAATAATTTTCAGTACAATAGGGAGAAAGGGAGCAAAGGAGTCTCCTTGCATGATAATAATTTTGGTATTTTTACAAATAGCATAGAAGGTGGAGACATAAGGAGTTATATAAAGGGTAACTAACTTCAAAAAATAGTTCTTAAGCTTGCCCTACTGTCCTTTTAGACCTTTTTCACTTGAAAATTCCATTACTTGCAAAAATAAATGCAAGTTTTGACAAGTCTGGATTTGCTTGATTTTGCTGGAGGTCTTATTTTTACCACATTACCTACAAATCACTCTGTGAAGTCTCCCACTGTCCTCATGGTGATAAGACTGCTAAGTTTTCTTCAGAGGGCTCCTTTCTCTGACTTCTCACTATTCACTATTCACTTACTGGAGTGTAAACCAGTGATGACTAGAGCAAGCCCAAATTTTTTAGTAATCTGACACTTCCTTTCTCATTGAATTGTTCTACATATGCCCTGATGTTATACAAAGTCCTACTGAGGTGGCATAGCCCAAAGCCTCAAAAGATACTTCAAAATAAAACACAAATTCCTGTAACAGATCATAGCAGAAAAAATCCCAGCATATAAAATCCTCACAAAAATTCCTGAAAGCCACAAGTTGACTTCATAGTCCATAGATAAAGAAGTGGACTCTCTCTAAGGTAGAATCTCTACATATTCTCATCAAATGCAGGCATTATGTTAGGGGCTTCTTTTGTAAAAATATGCTTGCTCAAACAAAAGACACAGTGTGCTGTAAATTCTGAGTTAATTGTGATCCTTCCATTTAATTTAGTTTTTCCTTTTTCTTTCTCCAGAAAATGTATTAAAATTATTAAAAATGCATGAACTCTTATTCAGCTTATAAGCTTTCCTTCATGCATGAGGGACACAGACTGACAACAAAACAAAATGAAGATGCTTATGTTTATGACATGGGTGACAAAATGTTACCACTGAACAAGCAACACAGATGCTGGAAAATAAAATGTGTGTGTTTAAATTTAATTACTTAAGAAATTTGAAAGTACTCAAGTTACAAAATGTGGAAAACGTAGGGAATTTTTGGTTTTTTTTGCTTGCCTCATCTGCTGGTTGAAGTAAATAGAGCTATTCACTTTACTAGATAGAAACTTTATTTATCTGCTTTAAATCGAAGACTTCCTAATGTAAATTTTAATTTCAAAGTATCATGTGTACAGTGTGCTGAAGCACATTTTCACATGTTTCGCAGTAGGAGGGCAAGGTAGAAGATACCGTGAGCAGAATTAGAGGGCTCTTCACTTAGTATGAAAAATCACCCCTGTTCCCATATTTTAAGTCTTGTACTTCCTGATGGATTTCGAAGTCTATTTCATTCTGCCCACCCATAGAGTAACTTGAGCTCTTACTAGATAGAATTTCTGAATATTACAATTGGTTAGTGTGATTTATGTTCTCTAAGTGCTGCTGTCTCTCAGCTGTCATTTGTCTGGCAGGAATCTTTAGCCACCTGCCATGGCGTAAAAACAGCGTTCTACAGTTTTATGTTGTGCAGCCTTATCTAAACTGAAGATGTGTCATGGTTCTATGCTTTATCATTATATTTCAATTTAGTATTCCAAGTCTCGTGCCAAAATAATTTCCTGAAACTTGTGTCTATCTTGATGCAGACAATTGTAGTTCTCTCTTTTACATGTAGCCTCCCTATTTTGCATTTGTAATTTTGTAGGAGGTGGAAGTGTGTATAATCTGATGTAGTTGTTCCATGCATACACCCACCTTTTAAGAATATTTTATATGTAGATGCCCTAAGCTCAGAAGTTTTAAACAGGTTTTTCTGGGTTATCAGAATGCCCTGGGTTTCCCCTTCCCATGGTAAAACTTATGTGATATACTCTTGGTTAAGAAATGTGTATGAAAATCTCCTGTAAAGGTCTTTTTAAAGGAAATAATACTTTCTTTGCCATTCTGTAAACCTAGTGTCTCCCTCTCTGGGCAGATATCCCATATACTCCTTGGTTCATCGGGAATTATGTCAGTCCCTACCACTTGTGTTTATTCCAGGGTCCAGCCGAGCGCTCATCCCAAGGTAACTGCAGAAAAGCATGCCTAACTCAAGGGTGAGAAGCAATTTGAATGAACAGCATGGTGAGGAACAAATTTTCCTGGACTTAGCACTGTGCTGTCATCTTGTGTTGCTATCAGGGTCCAAGGAAGCCATCTGTAAGCAAGATGTGTTATCTCCATTTCACATGTCAGTCTGCAGTCTGGGGGTGCACTGTCCTCCTCTGAGGACATTCCAGCTCTCTGCAAAAGAGAATGACTTGCAGCTCTACTGCAGATATTTTGGGGAATGCTGCTTAGCCAGTGGAGGAAGCCCTGAGTAGTTCTTAGTCCTGACTTTTGCTGCACAAGCCCTGCCTTCTGCCACCTGTGACAGGTTCTCCTGGGGGTGCCTGAGAGAAAGGTTAGTGGCAGACACACCCTCAAATGTCTCTTTTTCCAGAGGAGGATGAGGGCCACATGTGAAAAGTTCCCTGCAGGCACTGAGGTGGGCCAGTAGTTGAAGCACTGTAGAAGACTGTACTCACTTAATGAGGTCTTGGCTAGTTTGATATTCATAGTGATTTTGTTCCTCCTGACCTTTCCCACCGTACCAAGGAGTAGTGATTAAGAACTACTTTTTGGTTGATTGCTTTTTAATTCTACTGCTTTAAGTGGTAAAACTGGATAAGATATACAAAATGCATTATACCACTTGTGCTGCATGACTGACTACTCAGCTCTCTGGAATTGCACTAAGGCCAAAAGGATCAGGACCAAAAATTACTGTGGCCTTTGAAATCAGCTTTGTTTAAACACTTCCATGTATCTCATAGCCTGGGGTGAGGAAGCTTGTAGCCTTTCAGCCGTGACTTGCAGGTGATTCAGATGCAGTTCTCATGATAAGACTTGAGCAGAAGGCTGCCAGCACTGCTGTAGCTTCTGGCTGCAGGAGGTGGGGGGAACAACATCAGCAGGAAATATAACTCCAAGCTCCGTGCTCTGCACTTCTCCAAATTACCACAGAACAGATGAATTCCCACTGTGCTACGATCAGCCTCATCCTCTGAAGTATGCCTGGAGTTTCCTGTGTCCTTCAGATCTCAGGGTATATGTCATACTATGTGACATTTGGCCTTAGCTCCTGTGAAGATTTTAAATGCTTACAGGAGAAGAATGGGAACGCTAATGGCAAGTCTTGAAAATACTTTTAGATAAAGAAATTAAAAGCTGTTTCACCTTGTCTTCTTTAAATGCACTACCAACACTTATTCCTTTTGATCATATTTTAATAACAACACCTTTCACTTTTTTCCACTGCTCTAAGTCATCCCCTGTGTAAATGATTTTCATTTGGTTCAATGGTCGATTGAACTATCAACTTTGATCAAAGGAAAATGTTTTTGGCACATTTTGTGTGCAATTTCCTTAAAACTAACATTGGTGACTTTGGGATGGTAAAATGTCATCGTTGCCAGTGTTTACACTGGCTAATACATGTGCACACAGAGACATGTGCATGCTTGCAGACAGATACCATGTGGCGAAATTTTGCTATTTTTGTTTCACTGTAACATTTGTTTCACTGCGTACTTGTCACATTGTTATGTTTAAATATGTTTATGACAATTTCAGGGAGAAAAAAAAAGTGTATTTTAAAATATTGTTTATCTGCTGAAAAGGCTTCAAAAAACATCAAGAAGGAGTCCAGAAATTAATGCTATGATAGGTAAGCACACTGGGTGTGGAATGCAACCAATTACACAAAAGACAGCTAAACCATTTACAAAGTAATAGAAGTATTGAAAAATAAAATAATTACTGTATAACAAGGACACCCCATTGATGTAAAAAAGCAAAGAGAGCCGGTTTGTTCTTACTGTCATGAAAACAGCAAATAAAATTTCCAATTAATACAATAGTAATTATGATAATAACGTCTTGATTTGGTGAACCCTTCTAGGTAAAGATCCTCAAATAGTTTTTAAAAGGAACAGGTCAGAATTATTACCATAACAACAACAAAGGAGGACAAAATCACCTCATATTAAAAATACCCTTTCAAAATATTTTGGCAGATATTAAAAACAAGACCAGATGTGTTGATATAGAGGAATTGTTATATCCTTGCTGAGGCGTTAATTTATGGAGAGGATTTGTTGTGGAATTTACCCCTTACTGCAGAATTGCTGTCTCCATTTCAAGGGTGTGCCCACACTTGCGAAGCTACTGGAATTTATTGAAGTAATTATTCCAGAATAAGTTGGTAAATTTCCAGAGAAACTCCCAGCCCTAGTTTTAAAATGTTTCTGGCCCTGAAGTTTGAGAAAGTATGTGAGTTTATTTGTATGGTTGTATGGAAGTAGAATTGTCTTCCTGAGGTCACAGAGAAAGCCAGAAATAAGGGAGTTGAGAGATGGGATCTGCCCTGTACCGGGCTTGTTTAAACTTAAAAAAGCAAGTTCACAGTGCAGCAAAGATGAAATGTAGACTGAAAGATTAAATAAAAACAACTCACTATCAGATAGAACAGAAGCAGGATTATAGAATGGATGCCTCATCATCAGACTAAAACTTGAAAATGTTTGAAATTTTAAAAAATTTGAAAGCTCCTTGAAGTCATAGCCTTCTGGCAATTTTTCCTCACATACTTTGGGATCTTTCCTGAAAAATAAATAATACCCAGCTTTCTGCAGAGCACACTAAGATTTCAAAAGAAGCTGCATGTCATGCTTGAGGCCTTGCTAGGAAGATTGCCTTACTGGGTAAAACTACACACACTTTCAAACCCGAACTGCTACAGCTCTGTATAACAACCTTATGTCCTGCAAACACTCACATGTGAACATCACTTGGTAAAGGCGGCTCAGTCCGATAGGGACAATCAGAAGAAACATTGCTCAATTCAACAGAGTGCCCCAGGATGTAGAATTTATATTATATATATATATATATTACACAGCTCCAGAAATATTAATAAATTCTCTTCCACCTCAGTGAAGAAGAGTTTGATTTTAAACATGTGCCCATATGGGAGAAGTTGTATAAAAAAAGTTTAGTGTATTAAGGTGACCATTAGAGATTTACTAGTAGAGTCACTTCTGATCTGTGAGTTGGGGAGTCTGCACTCTCTTAGAAGAGTACCCATATTCTCTATTTCCCAAGCTCAGCTGTTCTGTTTTGGGGTTTGTTTTTTTTTTGTTTACTTATTTATTTGCTAAAACTAACAACTTTAGGTAATCAGGAAGACTAGCTATTTTGTACAACAGTGAATTATTTTTTAAAATAATTTAATGTTTTTTTTTCAAAACCTGTGGATGAAACATTTCAGTCCTAGTGTTAAGGCTCAGAGACATTGAAGAGACATTGAAGCCAGAGGTAGCTCTATTGCTGATCTCAGCAGACTTTGAGGATCTGTGATAAGTGTGCCTTGTTCCTGTCCAAAATGTTCACAATTCATGGAAGTAGCAGAAAATTACTGCTGGGGATATTTATGTTCTTGTTTCTAAATTTAATATTGCTTTGATGTACAGCTATGAAAGAACAAAATCTAAAATATTCTACAGAGCACATCATGAGTGAGCAATACTTTTCAGTTCAGAAACACATGATTTACTGTTTAAAGACAGTTTTGATATATTCCAAATGTCAAAGTTTCTAGAAGTTCCAAGGAGCTGTAGAAAAATGTGATTTATTTTCCACTCATGATTATCTTTGTAGATGAAGATATAAGGTGATATATCTGTAATGGACTCAGAATATGTAAAGCTCACTTCAAGATCTTTTGAGGGAAGGAAGAACATTTAAAATAAAAAAAATTATCTTTAAATACTGAAGCATACTTACATATTTTAATATGTCTGTCAAGCTGATCTGTGTGAAAAATAGTATAAAATGATTCTCAGTGCTCTTATATAAAACTGTTCTGATATTGAGATGCTGGGGAATAAATAAACTATTAAAGAGAGAGGTTATAAAAGGAGGATAATCTGTGTCTCTGTACTTGAGTGTACCATTACCTGCCATTAGTAAAAACAGCTTGATGCTACTAGTAGTAACACTCCAATTCATAAATGGTGTCGTGATAGATGTTTGCTGTGATGTTTGTCACCCTGTCTGTCTCCTATGCAGGAAATTTTTGAAACTATTTTCATCAGAACATGATGTTTTGTTGAAAAATACACTTTCCTTCTTTGGGTGTGCTACCAGTGGAATATAGGCTGAAAATTCAACCTGAAATATTGTTTGTGGCTTTAGATTGTCACAGAACTTAGAGAAAAAATATAGTCCCAGGGTCTTATGTCTACATGTCATGAAGGTGAAGGGCTGTAGTAATGATCAGAGTCCTCAAAAACTTGCCTTGGGGAGAGACTCAATGAATGCTTAAATACCTATATCAAAACCAGAAACCCACTGTGAAAAGGCTTTTTGAACTCTGAAACAAACCAGGCTTTAATAGCCTCCAGTTGGTGGAAGATGAAGCAGATAAATGTAAACTACAAATAAAGCACACATTTTTAATAGAGATGTTAATTAAACTCTGGAACAGTTTATCATGGGTTGTGGTGGATTTACCATCACTGGAATAATTTAAATCAAGTTCATATGTGTTTCTAGAGGTCTCCTCCAGTTGAGAGGGAAGTTAATTCAAGGCAGTCCTGTGGCCAGTATTATTCAGAGAGTTAGGTTAGATGATCTCGGTCATTTCTGGCCTGGTTAAATATGAATCTAACCAACCCCACTTTGTTTATGTAGAATGAGGAGAATTAGCTATAATCTGAAACAAATAGAGCATCACAAAGGATTTCAGAAAAATGGTAGCCTCAGAGAGGGAGTATGAGTTGGGCAGATGGATAGGGATCTTGGAAGACAAACAGTTAAAGACGTAAAAGGAACCAGGGTAGTAAAAACACATAAAGTACTCAACGATATATTTTGGAACAGCAGTGATCTTTTGCTCAGCAAAAGTCACTGGGTGTTTAAAGTGTTGTAAATGGTGTTTACAGAGGACTAACAGTAATGTGCTCTAAAAATCTTCTAAAATTCCTGAACATTTCCTTAGATGATCAGCAAATATTTTTTAGTGCATGTGTACTTGGCTAGATTGTAAGGTTATGCAACCCTTGAATTATCTTGTGTGCCATCCATTTAATTATGTGTTTTCCTGGGGATGTATTTTAATACATTTTCTTCTTTATTGGGTGCAAATTGCAATGACCTTATTCTAATCTGGCAGGTTGTTTCCCAGCGATTGCCATTAATTAACAGTTTTCAGCCAACAAGGATATAATACACTGCTAGAACAGTAATGAAATCAGGCAGCCTGATTTGATTTTAGAATGTCTTTAACCAAATAGGTTAAATAGGCTGCCAAAAGCGCCCAAAAAACAGTACTCCAAAGTAGTGCAAAGGATCAAATTTCTTATACAATTGGCTAATTCCTTGTTCTGTGAAAGATCTGTGTAGGACCCTGGGCTATATTTGATGCTCACAGAGGGGTAGGACTAGCCCATCTCACTGGCACCATGCTTGTGTGCTGGACCTCATGGCTGCCATCCATGTTTCCACCTAACCCCACTTTTTCTGAGGTGGCTGCATTTATCTAGGGAAATAACTTTCAGCTTGTATCTTGGGACCTACCTGAGGTGTCCCAAGGTAAAATGTGGATTGGGGGATGCTATATTTGGAGTTTAGAAAGGATATCTTACTCCGAGCCAAGCGTCTGTGAAAGAAGGTTGCAGCAACACAGCTGTGGAACTTGGAAACCCTTTTTCTAAGGTAATTGTTGGGTCTTGAAATTATTTTATAGGAAAGTTTTAAATGTACCACCACTTAAAAAACCTTCAAAGTTGAATTTTAATCCAGGCTGTGGATCAAAGGCACTTCTGCTTTGCAAAGAAAAACAAATTATGTCTCAGCATGACAGGCAGCCCTGCAGGTTGCACCCCACTGCAGCAGGAAGCATTGCCCCAGGAGATGATCACGATGCCTCTTAACTATGGGTGGGTGGCTTTTCTTTTTTTGCCATGAGAGTCCCATGCAGCAGCGGTGGCTGGAGCTCTGAGAGCAGCCTGTGGCTTCTGCAGCTGTGGCATCTCTGCAAGGAGGTGGCGCATGGGGAGGCTTGTGGCTGCTTGCCACTGCCACTTTCTTCTTTGTGCCCCAGCCCTGCTCTGCCTCGAGGCACCTGTGGTTTCCTGCTCCTAAAGAAATCAGATGGGAGCCTGAGTGATGTACAGCCAAATCAGGCCAAATCCTTCTGTCTTCAGCCTTTGTGTGTTAGCAGGCTGCACGTGGTGCTCAAAAAAACCCAACTGTCTGGAGACCTCCATAGCATGAATAAATGTGTGCCCATTGGGACAGGGATCCCAAGGACATGGGACAGCCTCAGTAGTACCTCCCACTGTGGTCTTGCTCTCACTCTGTAGAATTAGACTTACTCACATGTGATACCAGGGGTTAATTTGGCCATTTAGAAGCCTGGGATAAAGGGCCTGCAAAAGTGGCTGATACTCATTTTCTAGACCCCATCTCTTCTCCACCATATGCTATCATTGTACAGCCTAGTTTTATACTCTTACTGATACACATCATCTCAAGATTGGACTTCGGGAAATGTTAGAAACACAACCCACAAAACCTTGGGGTATTTTTAAAATTTTTTTTTTGTTTGTTTGTCATTTTTTTCTTTATTTATTTATCATAGTGCCCATTTATGACTGGAGTAGGATCTCAGCAATTTATTTTCACACAAAGATTGCATTTTTGAACACAGGAGTGACAGTGACTTAGTGGTCATAACTTCTCTCAGTGATTCTTCTAGGACAGCAATGTAACTAGTAGCACAACACATGCAAAAGTAGAGCACGGAGCTTTCATTTTGGTGTTCATCTGAGGAGAGGAGAACGTACTTATCCCAAAAGCTTAACTTGAGAGGCAAGTAGGGCAAGTGCACAAAACATTTTGATTGCTTTAAAAAATGTAGATTAAAGTTGGCATCCAAAGGGTTAGATATCATACAGCTAATTAACTATTTCACTCTTGCAGCTGCTTCTGTTAAAGCTTGTCAGGGAAAAAGAAAATGTTCATTTAAAAACCTGTTTTCTTCATCCTTTGCTCTCTTGCTAGTTTTCATGGCATAATGAAGATATCATTTAAAGTCTGAGGTTTTAAAATTAGGCAATTTTAAAAATTATAAACAAAAAAATGTCAGACACTTTAAAACATGTGAAAACAGATGGCATTTTTATTTGCATTTCACTTAGTTTGATGTTTTTCCTTCAGATGGGGCTGGGAAAAATGCTCAAAGAACTTTTCTGCATTATGGCAACAAATTAGGAAAAAAGAGGCTTTGTGGTGGTGGGTGCAGGGGAAATGAGGGTTGAAAGAAACAAAGAAAACTGAAAATTTGGAAAGAGGGAAGCCTAATTTCAATGTGAACTTTGATTCAGCAGATGCTGGCACAGATGCCAAGTTTCTTCTAATTCAGGGCTTCAAGACTGAGTCTTTTATAGATGCTTTGCTAAGCTCTTAAGGAGGATTATATTTTCTTACCTGGACTGCAGAGATGAAGTCAACATTCATTATGCCCTGTATTTTTCTCACTATATTTCACTGATTAATTATTAGTTACATCTTTCTTAAGTTTTTATACATGGTGACAGGACTTACATCTGCATTAATTCACAAAGACATACCAAATGTACCTTCTTCAGTCACTCACATTATATAAATCTAATCATTGAATACATAATTTGGGGCAGTTTCTGAAAAGCATGGTGAAAATATGTGAGCATTGTAAAAATCATAAATTGATTTCCCTTCAGAATTTAAGCAATGCATGTTTCCTAGGGAAATATGCATCAAGGCCACAGTAGCTTACTGTTCCCCAGCCTGAGTTTCCTCTAGCTTCCACGGAGTTTTTCCTACAATATTATTTCTAATATATTAATGACAGCTATGAAATTATCAAGAAATCTGTGGCATGTGTTTTGTTCCTGTCAATGGTCAATCTGACTTTGGTTGAAGTAATTTATACCTGACATTCTAGCATCTTCTAGAAAATGAATTTTTTTCCAGATGTCAAAGAAGGCTATTTTGCTGCACTATTTTATGTGGCCTTAAAATGATCAAGACATTTATCTTCAATAAAATGTGTAAATACTATTCTGGGAAAATATTCACCTCCCTTTCGCCACCTTGCTAACAAGTTATAAATGGTTTTGAGTGATAGCAGAACATGACAGGTTGGAGAGTGTCATATAACAGAGAAATATCCATGTATCCAAGATGGAGATTTAGCTCTCAGGATTTTTTTTTCCTGCAGTTTCAGTTCAAAACAGGGAAATAAGAAGCTAAGGGCTAAAATTAGTCTTTGTAGTGTTTGCGCTTGGTCCTGTTTGTTTTCTGTGTCCTAAACCCCGAGATGCTTTGTAGTCAGAATACAACATCTCATATTAGAGTGGCACCTGGGTCCTCAAATGCACAAACTGCAGCTTTATTTTTGTATCCTTTCATCCCACTCTTGACTGGCACCTGGTGGTGTAGCCATAAAGTGAGCAATTTAGGAAAAAAGAAAAACAGAGAAAACAAACAAACAAATGTTTTGGTGTATTTTCTAAGTTTGGCTCCCATAGCTTTCTTATGAAGCATGCATCCCCTCCATTTTCAATCAATATTAGGGCACAATTTTAAGTACTGCCACGTGTAAATCAAGGTGAGGATACCTCAGTTAGCTTTTTGTAGACATTACATTCAGTTTGTAATTTATGATTTTCCTGCACTAAAAGCAGGAGATACATCCATTCACAACTTCACCTCTGCTGACCTGTGAGATTGAAATTACATCTACTTGTGCCAGCATTGGCCAAGTGAGCCCTGGGGGGATTCACCTGACTGCCCCAACTGCCTTCACAATTTCTGGATGAGTAGAGCAGCTGTATTTGGTGAAAGCTCCTTAACATTCCTCCACTGCATAAAGACTGATGAAAGGGCTAAGCCTCTTGCTTTCCAGCCACCCCACTTCTGCCCCCGTCATAGCCAGCCCTGACGCTGTGGAGGATCTCATGAGCCACGGTTGTTCTCTGGTGAGGACAAGTCAAAGCAGGCTAGATTTAGGTAAACAATCTGAAAACTGCAAGTAGTTTCCCAAAGTGTCCTGCTTTGCTTCACTGATGGTAGATGAAACAGTGATTCTGGCTGAATACAACCAATCCATTTTTTAATCTGTTTGCTTGAAAGATGGGATAATCTAATCCAAAAATTTTATGCAATTCGAACAACTATTTTTTAATCAAAAAGCACCCATACATGTTTTTGATTGAAGCTGGCTGCAGATCTGGCAGCAGAGCCCTCAGGCCCACAGGAGGACGATGGGACCTACCCTTCCCTCCCCATTTTCTACTAGTTCATGTATTTGGCTACACAGTCAATGTGCTCTCCTGTAAATATCCCATTTGTAGATGCTTCAGACTCCACCAGGTAGTGTGGGCACTTCAATATCTAATTTTGGTTATGAATTTGATTTTTGCCCCATCACCTAGATGTTCATGTGGCCTCACTCCACAGCAGTGCTCCAAGCATTTAACCCTTCTGTGGAGTTTGACATTGCTGGGCATTAAAATGACCGTCACATTCACTGGCAGAAGTGCTGAAGAGCCTAAATATTATCTTTTAAATCCTGTATTATGAACAGTCCTGCATAGCTGAGTTAGTGTACTTGACAGTATATTTCAGTGAAGTCAGTTATTAATATTGGTTTGTGCTACACTGGACAGAAGATCTCCCAATTGTGGGATCCTTTTACATCAAGCACAGAGGCTGTGTATCAATCACAGTATTAAAACCATAAACTGAGAAATCTAACACTGTCATTAGAGATACAATTTTTGATTTTACATTCTATTTCTCACAGTAACTGTATCTACAAATGTTAAAGCCTGAGGGCTGAATCACAATATAAAATATCTCATTTCATATATCAGATAAATGCTCAGGAAAGATTAAAATCAATTACGCTATTGTAAAGTTTTAAAGTTCAGAAGGATTGAGATTTGTAAAAAAATGTTCAGATATAATCTCAAGGCAAAGAATTAGGCACTTACGGCTTCATTTGAAAGTCTGCTCTATAGTCAAAAGGTATTTCATTCCATCAGTCTTAGCTTGGGACTCACTACTGTAGTGTATTAACAGGGGATTTGATAAACCTCCTTCATGCTGAATTGCAGGAACCTCACAGCTGAACTGGTATTGCAGCAAAACCGCTTTTTACCTCTATTTAGTTAGCTTAATCCATGAAGAGATTGAAATACTAGATCATAAATGCTCCTGATAAATGAGAGGTTTTTTTTGTTTTGTAGGCTCAGAGGCTCCTGTGAGTGCTGTTACTGAAGTCTAAGGAGCAATGTGCCAGGAGCAGATAGATCACAAGGTTTTCTGCAGCAGTATTAGAGGTACAGCACAGAGAGGTTAGGAGAGACCAGCCTGTGGTTTAGCATTTGCAGACTTAGACCTTCATGTCTTGCTGCCAGGCAAACTGCATAGCTCTGGGGGTCGCTGACTTCACAGCAACACACCCCCAAAGTCACTGCTGGAGGCTGGAGCACTATGCAGCAACTAAGTAGTGGAGCTGGGACCTTTCTCCTAAGAGTCTGAGCTACTTTGGATAGAAAATCCTGCAGTGCCTTTTTCTGCAATCTTTTCATCTAGGACAAGATGATATATACAGCCGTCTGTGCCAGAGCTGAATTTCATCCATAAAGACTAGAGAAAGAAATAATGGTTTGCAGGTTTATATCCATATTCACCATGAGAGATTTTGGTTTAATGAAAAAGAAAAAAGCAAAGGCTTTATCTTAGAGCTAGTGATGTTAAATTCATTGGGAAAACAGTTCTGAGGGACTGGGAAGGAATCTATCTGCATGTATATGGAGAGAAGAAAAATACAGACCCTTGTGCTGTGTCTGTACGGGCAGGTGTGGGCACTTGCATTTTGAACCTGCCAGACAAGGGCCAGCTCAGGACTGACATCCATGCAAACATGCTAGTGTAGTATGAGATACTTAATGCTTCTCAGAAAAATTTATTCCCTAAAACTCAGGAGTCTGTTAATACAGACACCTTGAAGGTCTGCCAGGCTTGGGAGGTGGGTTTGGCAGATGTGCAACCATTGGTAGCAAAGCACAGAGACATGCCCACAAGCCTCTGTGCAGCTGTAGAAAGAGTGGAAAACTTGGCTTTCTTTTGATTTTTCACATGTCTACTTTAATTTTAAACTTTATTCCAGCCGTTTTATTATTATAGCTGTATTCCTAGACCAGGATGCTCCCAGCACTGTGGGTGCTGGGAAGCATGACACCAAAAGGCAGAGAGTGCCTTCAGCATCTCAACAGCTGCGTTACCTGCACGGTTTGAGGGAGCTCAGAGACGTACCTATGTGCAGCAGAGCCCAGCACCCTTTTATCTTTCCTTCCCCAGAACCAGCTGGAGTGAAGTCATAAGGAAAAGAGGTTTTGCTGGGAATAAAGGCAAAACTTGTCAGGGCATACTCATATGTTGCTCATTTTATATGAGTAGACTTTGCTCCTTTTGCATTTGCAAAGTAGCACTTAAGGGAGTTTATAATTAATGATAGTAAATTATTCTACGTTTTCTTATCAGATAATATGAGATCATGTAGCTGTCAAGACATGTTAGGCAGACATATACAAAACTAATGATATCCAAAGATCCACAACAAAAAAGGAAAATTTGGAATGTGTTCAGTCAGCACCTAACAGCTGCAAATTTTGCTTAGGATGAAATAACAAACCCATCTAAGGGTCCCTCTCTGAGAACACTGTTGCCGAGTTATTCTTGTCAGAAGCTGTATTTGGCTTCTCACCTTGACATGTTCCCAAAAAAGGAATTGGAGCAGGCACCTCAAAATGGGTAAGCCTAGGTAACATTAGTATAATGAATAAAGAAAGAAAGAACAAAAAGTGGCCTTATATGCAGCTGTTTTGCAAAACCAAGACACTGGAGATGCTGCTGAAGTTGACTTGGTGCTGCTTACCTCAATGTCTTCACTCATATTTATATTCAAGTATTACAGTAGATGGTATGATGCGCAAGATAAAACTACAATCTAAAATCAGCCAATGCCCTTAAGGCCATGATACAAATGCTTCTATTTGTATAGTATTTGATTAACTATTATATTGCTCTTGTTTCACAGTTTAGATTTCTGTAATGAAAATGAGTTGCTGTACTGGCAACTAGCAATAGAGGAAATAGTGAGGAAAAAAAGGGCTAGTTTAGGTGCAAACACACTGAAACAGAGGCTGTCCTGGTTTTGGCTGAGATAGTTAATTTTGGATTCAATCCTTTTTATTTGAGACTATTTCTGTCCACTAACAGAATTAATGTCTTCTTTACAGATGTGACTGTTTAAGGAAATACACATTTAATTGCATAAAGATGGATTTGCCTTAAATTTTTTTTTGAGACAATTGTGTCATCTTTCACAATAATGACTTTTTACTTGAGAGTTGTAACCCTATGTTGAAAAAAATCATTCAAGTGATGTAGCAATTGTGATATTCTACTTCTTCACTGCTGTAAGAATGTAATTTATTACACTTTTGGGCAAAACTGATAATAGTTTTGAACTACTTATATGTGTATTTACTTATTTTACCAAAATTACTGGTTGAAAGCACATTCATCAACCATGAATTAGGGATATCAGCATAATATGGATGTTGCATGTTAGCTGAAGGCAATAGCTATGGCATGTTCATCTAGAGAAGGATGCAAAATTATCACACACCTTTGTGTGTGTATACAAGTGTGTGATACACATGTGTGTATGTGGCAGCCTGGCCCCCACACTTGTATCTTCTTTTATATGTGTATCGTTGCTTCAGCTGTAATAAAGCTCTTCTGAATGTAGAGCCAATGGAGTTTGGTTAGAAAATGTGATGGTAGAAAAACTTTAGTCACAGAGTCCTCCTGCTTACAGAACTAAAACTCACAGTTTTTTTTTTCCTTTTCCTTCTGGTCCAGAAAGAACTGAGCTTTAAAAACAATATTTATATATTAACTGTGAGGTTACTACCTGTTCAAATTATCAGGGCTGCTGTATTCAAAAGAGTGCTGAGATGTGTTGTCTAAATGCATAAACATCAGTTATCATTGTGGAATGTGTGGCAGGCCAAGTTAATCAATAATTTAATTACCAGTGACCCATTTTGTTTACTTCTAGTTGAAAGGGAATTTCTACATTCTTGCATAGTTATCATTTATTCGGCTTTTCACAGATGGATTCAGATGATGTTTTTCCTGCCTTCAGGATGAGATGAACCTAATCCAATGTTATAAATGAAAAACAGGTGTTCAGATGCACACTTTTCCTGACAGCTTGCATTTCATTTATTTACCCAGAATAATTCCTAACAAAATTTGCTGCCAGAAGTTTAAGTTAACTTCACTTATGGTGAGTGTGGCCATGGACGCAATCACTGCAGCAACTGTTAGAAATGGTTTTTTTAAGGTTGCGAGACCTTGAGAGAAGGCAAATGTTCACATGTCGTAGTTATTATCATTACTCATTTTTATTGAGAAGACAGATGGCTGGAGCTCCAGAAATAGAACAGTTTTAAAGTGAAGCAGAATTTTTCATTTGTCTCTAAAAATAGGTCATCTTCCAGAATGGAATTTGAAACTGCCAGCTTTTGTTCTTTTGAATTCCCAGAGTTATTCCTGTTGGATTTCTCTTCATACAATTTTGATATGAACCCTTTGAAATTGGATGCTGGCTGAAGTGTTTCTTTGACTTGAAAGTCTGCTTTTCACTTGCAGTTGCTTTAGTTAAAAAAAAGAAAAGCTGGATGAGAACAGGTGGTGTGACATACTTTTTTTTATAAGCATTCTGCATTTCTGTGGTATGTGGCATCACCACAGCCATCACCACAGCCAGGTTGTAGCAGAGAAGCACACATTACATATCCTAGAGAGATCAAACTTCAATTTTATCTGCCCTTTTGATTTCTCATAGTATGAAGTATGATATGGTCTATATAGATGCCCTAACACCTTGCGACAAATTATTGTGTGTGTGTTAATTACAATACTGGATAGAGATCTAAACAGAAATTAGAGTGTGCATGTCTTAACTCTCAACAAGGAGCTCAGGAGACTGTTCTTACCCCCAACAGCAAGCAACATGGACAGCAGCACCATTTTACCTCCACTATGCCAATGAGAAACCTATGTGCAGGAAAAGGTAAATTATTGTCCCAGAAGCATTAAGCCTATGTCTAGACACCACAACCTGGGAAACATCTGAGTTTCTGGCTCAGAATATGCACAAAGGCCATGTCTGGATCACATTTTGGGGTGAACCCATGTGCATGCCAGCCATCTCACCTCAGAGACATGGATTTCTTAGGAAGGACATCTGGAGATGTGAGCCAGGCTAACACTAGAGTGAACTCCAAGAGATGCCTGGCCTGGCCAGTCAGGGAGCTGGATGCAGATGATGAGGCACCTTGGCAACCTTGGCGACTAGTTGTGCTTTAGACAGAGCCACAAAAAATAAAAAGAAAACCTCTAAACTTTACAAAGGTAACTCCAGTGCTTAGGCACAAATTTGTCCTGTTTCGGTCCAAACATTTAACAGGATTAAAATGTTTAAATGGTTTTAAATAGGATGATGGGGAAATGGTTGGAATATTTCCACTATTGTCCGGACCCATTTGCTGGATTATGGGAGCAACACTTCTGTGCAGCCCCACTTTTCAATGAGCAGAGGCACAGAGCAGATTGATTAGGCATTTTCAAATGTGAGATGATTAGCTAAAAATCAAAATGTCTGCTATATCACAGGTGGGTTACTAATGAACTCCTAGATGTGTTAAAACATTTTGAATGTATTAAAGAAAAAACATGAAAAGCACTTCACAATGAGAATCCTGCCTCCGGGCAGTGTCTAGTGCTACAGTAGCAGTGACCATTTAAGGAGATAAGCAAGATGAAGTATTTGAACAGAGGTAATATGGTCTATATTATCCAAATATGGTCTTTATTACCTCTTCCTAAAAACATTGTCTTTCTGTATGTATTTCTGATCTGTCCTACTCCCAGCACAGTGGTCTCTAGGTTTTTCTGAGTTTTTATGATAATGCAACTGCCCAATGTAGAATATTTTATGAACATTCTTGTGAGCATTTGAAGACAAAGCTTTACTGTTATTTGCACCTCAGACTTCAGTATAGCTGTAGGATTTATGTAGGATCTTATATCTTATGATATAAGATCTTCAGAGAGCACATTCGTTTAATTTAAAATTGTGCCTCAAAATGTGCAAATTCACAGATGTTAATGATTACACACATGTTTTCCCTTATTGCTTCAAAGCCAGCAAAGGCCAAATTAAGCTGTAATTTGTGCTGCAGTGATGAGATTTGAATTAGTATCAATGACATAAAAAACATATTCAGAGACTTGGGGGTTTTTGCAGATTATGGGGCATTTCTAGAAACATCTGTTTGGGAGAAGTCAGTCCTACACTTTAGCTCATAAAGCAGCAGGAGGGCCACTCCCTAATGTAAAGTCAGAGTTATACAGAAGGTGAAGAGAAACGACAGAAGGCACCTTCTGCACCCCATGGCAGCAACCACATCTTGGAACCACTGTTTCCATGTAGTGGAAGAGAATAAAAAACAAAGAGGAAATGAAATGATGGGGGAAAACATGACACCCAAGAGCAACTTCAGTGGTGATAATTGTGTAGCACACACTCTGCTACTGAGACTTTACTAATGCCTTCTATATCTATTTACATATTTCATGTGCTTCCATCATGAATTTTCACTGACATGTGCACTTTATATGATATAGTTTGCCCATTTCTACAGTAATTCTGGTGCTAACCATTGTAATGTAAGACAATGAAATATGAAAAAAAAATGGAAAAGCCCTTCTATACAAATATGTGTGATCATAGTTTAATAACACATAGAAATGTGTGCCTTAAGAAGGTTTTCATATGTTTTCTTTCTTCAAAGCTGATGCAAACATATGGGTTTGTTCAAGTTCTTTCTACACAATTGATAAGATTTTTAGAAGACACTTGGCTTCAAAACTCCAATCTGTGTTTGTATATAAGCCCTCTCTTGCATTTTCCATTCACATTAGTAATATCCACTAAACACAAATTTCAGAACTTTAAATTGTTTAAGTACAAAGCTGACAGCAGACTCAAGGCAACTGCTTCTGAAATTTGCGCTCTAATCTCTGCAGCAGCCCCTTTTAAGGGTCAGATTCTACTTTCTCTGAGTGGAATAAGATGCCTGTAGGAATACACACAAATATTTTTCCTCACTTTAATATTCAAACAAAAAGCCGATGCCATGGCTGAAGGCACTACTGTGAAACATCAACCTGGCACTTTGTAAAGCTTCTAACTTACGGTGTGACTGAGCTCCAACACAAGTCCATGTGACCAGTGTGCTGGTGCCTGTTGGGAAGGACACTCCTCACCCACTCCTCCGTGGTGACAGTTCTGAGGTGAACTTGACTCCTGGCTCACCACACAGGAGCTTTGCAGTGATGGCCACTGTCCAAATGCCTGATATACTTAGCATCAGAAAGTAATTCAAATTCTTTTAGTTCATGTCTTTGGATTGGAAATTTATTCCTCTTTTCAGTCACTCTTTAATGACAGGACAGCATTTTCCCTTTCTAATCAGCCACTTACAAGGTTACTTCATTTCCCCCTGGGTCATCCAGTGCTAAAGCTGAAGCATTTATGACTAGTGCATGCAAACATAGGCACTGTGCTCTGTGTGTTGCAGTACCTCTCTGGGGTTTGGCACTGAGGCACATTCCTGCACAGCCTCATTCCCCAGTTTCGCTTGGTAACAGTGCTGTGTACTTACTGAACATTTTTTATCTGGGAATTAAGCAAGAGTTTTAGGGAGCTTAAGTAAACAAACATTTAAGTCTACTGGACTGTATTCTTACAGTGTCCTAATCATAAGTCACTTACAGAATTTTGAGGCTGTAAGTGAACAGGGCATTTTGTCAAGACAAGGCACTGCCTAATTTTTTTGCAAGCTAAATCTGTTCCCCTGATGCAGCAATGATCTTGGATTACCTGAAGCAGTTTTGCTGTATTTCCAAAATCAGTTTGGTGGGGAAAGAACGCAACAGGCACCTGGATTCATCACTGCAGTTATTGCAAAAAGGCTTCAAGAGGTTTGGGCTGTAGAAACTCTTCATGGCTTTGACATCTGCCTAAGGGGAGATCATGGCAGGACTAGGCCCAAAATGCCCTGTTTCTCACAGGAGACAGTATCACTGCAGGCAAAGGAAGCTGAGGAACCAGATTTTTAGACACTACAAAGAGCACTACTGTGTGAACACTCTGAGGGTATTGAAGGGAGAGGTCCAACCCTGTATGGCATTTTTACCGATGCATAGTTTCAAACATGAAAATAATCATACTGATGTCAATGAATTGCTTACAGACTTAAAATTGAATGCATGCTTTGTTGGATTAAGGCTAGGGCACAATCTCATCTAATTTAGCCCCTGGTTCTTTCTAACTGTACAACTAGGCCAATCTGTTCCTCACCCATTACCTTTTGCAATAGCAATTAATTTGCAATGAGTTGGTCTCTCACATGATTCTTAATTAATTTTTAAAAAATGAGTGACAACCATTGAGATGCAGCATTTACCAAACCTAACAGGATGGTTAATTTGCTGCTGCCTGCACCTGCCTTTCGTGTTGATGAATATTGCAGAAGTATGTGTCACTTTCACTACCACGGACCTTTATTCATATTCAAAATTCACCTGGAGCACACCCTTGCCTGAAGTCATCTTGGTGCCTACCAAAATGCAGCTCCAAATATGATTCAGTGACAAGTGTTGTGTGAAAAAGTTTTTGCACATCCATTTGCTAAGGGCCCACGCTTGGCAGTAAAATATTTGCACACCACTTATAATTTTAAAAGTAGTTTTGGAGAGAAGAGACAATAATTGGGCTTATTTGAGGGCTTACTAGAGACAGAATATTTTTCTAAATTATTTTGACTATTTAGTCAATGTCTTTTTTTCCCCCTCATAGTTCTAGTTTTACTATTTTGTTTTGTTCTTTTTTCTAACATACTCTATTAAAAGACCCACACATGTAATTCCAGTCTTTCAAACACAGGCACATATAAGTGCAAAGATGAGATTATGAGGCAAGAATTTACAAGGACCATTATTTTAAATACCTTCTCAGGTAAAAGAACCATGACACACTTTGGGTGGATAAGCTACAAGCAGACTCTGCTCTCTGCTGGATCTTAACTATCCCTGTTCTTATTCGCAATACAGATTCATTCGTTGTGGGGGGGGATGAAAACCCCATAAATAAATTTCGTAGCCAGGTGCTCTTTTAGGCGCCCAAGACTGACGAAGTGGCTTTCTCAAGATGCCAGCAGCGGCTGTGGAGACTGAGGTGACGCCGGGCTCAGCCCCGGCTGGCGGAGCTGGGGGGACCTCTCCTGGTGGCAACGGAGAGCATCCCTCGGTTCCTCTGCTCCCGCAGCAAAGCTGAGCTCACCAAGGAAGCCGACTGGAAGTGAAAAAGGGAATATAAGAGCAAATTAACAAGAGGAAAATAAACAACGCTGTGATTGCAAGACATTGAGGTGCTGGAGTGTGTCCAAAGCAAAGCAGCAAAACTGGTGCAGTGTCTGGAACATAGCTCCCATGAGGAGCAGCTGAAGGAACTGGGTTCCTTAGCCTGGAGAAAAGGAGGCTCATGGGGAGCCTTGTCCCTCTCTACAGCTGCCAGAAAGGAGGTTGTAGCCAGGTAGGGGTTGATCTCCGAAGTAACAAGTGACAGGATGAGAGGAAATGGCCTCAAGCTGCATCAGGGAAGGTTTAGTTTGCATATTATGAATAATTTCTTCTCTGAAAGGATGGTTGTGCACTGGAAAAGACTGGCCAGAGATGTGGTGAAATCATCTTCCCTAGAAGTGTTCAAAAAATTTGCGGATGTGAGGCTTAGTTACATTTTTTTTTTTTTTTTTTTGGTGGACTTGGCAGTGCTTGGCTAAAGTTTTGACACAATGACCTTTTCCAATCTAACAATTTCATGATTCTGTGATTATCATAGAACCATAGAATGGTTTGGGTTGGAAGGTACCTTAATGTTCATCTCATTCCAAACCCTCTGCCATGAGGAGAGACTGGTTGGTCAAAGCCTGTAATGGTACAACCTGGCCTTGAATATTTCCAGGAATGGGCAACAACTTTTCTGTGAAACCTGTTCCACTGTCTCACCAGTGGAAGAACTTCTCCCTAACTCTAATCTAGATCAACTCTCTTTTCTTTTTAATAGTTTTAGACTATTCGCTCTTGTTCTAGCACTACAATCCCTGATAAACAGTCCCTCCCTGTCTTTCCTGTGGGCTAAGTACTAAGTACTTGAAGGCTGCTCTAAGGTCTACCCAGAGGCTTCTCCTCTCTAGCTAGACTGAAGAGCCCCAACTCTTTCAGCCTGTCTTCACAGGAGAGGAGAGGCTCCAGCCCTTAATCATCTTCATGGCCCTCCTCCGGACTTGCTCAAACAGGTCCACATCGTTCTTGTATTGGGAGCCACAGACCTGGACACAGCGCTTGAGGTGGGATCTTAAGAGAGGAGCAGAGGGGCAGAATCATCTCCCTTGAACTGCTGGCCACACTTCTTCTGATGCAGCCCAGGGTATGATTGTCTTTCTATGACTATGATTCTATGGCTATTACTCAATGCCAGTGCTGGTGCAAACATGAGCATCTGCTTATGTTTAGAAAGCATATAGCATGAAAATTCAGTTTTCTGAGTAATTAGTGCCTATATTCATTGTGCGGATGTAATTCTCAGTCCTTTCAGTGACACAGAGTCCCAACACAAGAGCTTTTTCATCCCAGTTTGAGGGACATGCTTTCACTCTTCCTCTGGCAGTAATGTTGCAAATTTTTATCTATTCCTGTAGCATTAGTTTTTTGGAGTTAAAGAAATGTCAGTGTACGCTTATATAATTCAATGTTTCTTGTTTTTATCATGCATTCTGTATTTTTGTCAATCAAAAGTACCTAAACTATGAGTTTGAAGAAATTTGAAGATTCTAGTTTCATAAAAAAATATGAACAATGCATTTGGTCTGGGGATAAAACTCTTTAGCCATGAACTATGCATGAGACAAACTGAGAAGAGAATCAGATACAAATGTAAACTCACATACTGCTCATAAGTGGGATTTTTATTACCTGCTGGAGTATCTAATGGAAATGTACCTACACATGTGTCTTCAAGGCAAATAGCCCAAATTCCCATTTAAGCCTCTAAATGGAGAGATAAAGGAGCTCTCATCAGTCATTTTCTACTTGTTTGTGTATATGAAAGTAAGAGAAAGGTGCAGTGTTTTGTTAATTTCTTTATTTGTTCAGGATTTTTTTAACCAAGAACTACTATGAGGAGGGAAGAATGAGCTTCTCCCACTCAGTGTCCAAAGAAATCTGAAGAATGTTTCAGCCAGCTTGCTGAAGGGCAGCTGCAGTGCTGAGATTGGACCTCAGGCAAGTACAAGTTAAGGTACAGCAAGAGGTGGCTCTGCACAAGCTTCCAGGGCAGAAGTGGAGCTGTTGCTGTGATGTCTGCCCAGAATTTTAATGGACTGGAGGATGGATTTGAAGGATCATGGGATCACAGGACTGCAATATAAAGGGGGTTCACAGGAGGCCTCTGGTACAACTTTCTCTCCCAGCAGTCAGCTTTGAGGTCAAACCAGGCTGATAAGAGCCTCATTCAGTCAGGGCTTGAAAACCCTCAAAGACAGAGAGTGTATCACCTCTTTGGACAACATGTGCCTCTGCTTGGGTGTCCTCATGGGGACAAACTTCTATTCAGTTGTTGCAGTTTAACTTCAGCCAGCAATAAAGCACTACACTGTTGCTTGCTCACTGCCCTACAGTGGGATGGGGGAAAG
This sequence comes from Pseudopodoces humilis, assembly GCF_049639895.1. Classification (NCBI taxonomy): domain Eukaryota; kingdom Metazoa; phylum Chordata; class Aves; order Passeriformes; family Paridae; genus Pseudopodoces; species Pseudopodoces humilis. The sequence continues at coordinate 70,186,370 of NC_142201.1, forward strand.
AATCTGAAAGGTGAAAGTGAGAAAGAAACTAATGTGCTCAGATAAAACCAGTTCAATATTTTAAAAGTTGTTTTGTTTTTTTAATTGTAAGGGAAAAACCCCCAAACACCAAAACATCAAAGATAGAGCAAAATAAAGCACACACAGAGAAAAAAAATTATGTATGAAAATGAAAAGAGTTGCTCATCACCCACCAGCCAATGCACAGTCAAGTCCCTGAGCAGCTGACTCCCTGCCAACCTCCATTCACAGTTTTATTGATGAGCATGATGCCATATGGTCTGGAATATTCCTTTGGCCAGTTGAAGTCAGATATCCTGGCTGTGTCCCTTCCCAGCTCCTTGTGCACCCTCAGCCTCCTTGATGGTGGGGTGGTATGAGAGGCAGAAAAGGCCTCGACCCTGTGCAAGCCCTGCTTGGCATTAAGGAAAACATCTCTGTGGTATCAACAGTTTCCAGCACAAGTCCAAAACACAGCCCCTACTAGCTACTGTGAAGAAAATTAACTCTATTCCAGCCCAAACTGGCACAGTGTTTTTAACTTTTATTCTTTCAAAGTATACCTACTGGTTCCCATCTTCCTGTCCTTCATTGCTGAAGAACCTGGCTCTGCCTCAGTGACCTCCCTGGTGGCACCAGGAGCAGTTAAGTCTCTCTATCTTGGCTCAGGCTGATCAATCCCACTCCTCCAGCATCTCCTTATAGAGCCAGTGCTCTAGCTCTCACCAAAGTGGTGCCTCTGCTGAACTTGATCCAGTTATAGTCAATGCTCCTCCTGTATTCAGGGCCTAGCAGTAATAAAATAAGTGCAGAGTGGAGGGGAACAATCTCTGGCTCTGCCCCAGCACAATATCTGTTGGCCTTCTTTGGTGCCAGGGCACTGCTGGCTCACACTCGTCTTGCTGCTCACTTGCTTCTCCACAGGGCTGCCACTAGCCAGGCAGGATCAGCCTGCACAGGTGCCAGAGGCTCTTCCTTTCCAGGAACATTTGTCCTTGAATTTCACAAGGCTGGACCATTCTTCCATCCTGTCTACATCCTTCTGAATGGCCTGTACTCAAGTGTATTCAGTAATTTTCTCCCAAATTTGTGTCATCTGCAAAATTTAATTAGAGATAAATCCATGCATGCAGGCAAATGATATGGCTACATGATTTTTTGTAGACGAACATCTGCTCACTCTTTTCCTGCTCCAAGTGTTTATGTGGCAGGCAGCCTAAGCTAATATATATTGCTTCTCAACAGAGTTTAATAGCTTGGGATCAAGATTATGCTAATCACAGCTAATCACGTAAGTCAGTATTTGCTCTGTTTTAGTGTCCTGACTTCCTCAGATGCCGTAACTCTACTGTGAGGGCTCTGAATTAAGTGATGCAGTGATGTGGTTCCTCTGCTATAGTTGCCAGTTTTGCCCCCTAAGATCCTATGCACCATTTAAAGACTTGCTCGCCAGCTGTCATTGTCAAACAATTCCTGCAGAAAGCACAAAGAAACTAACAAAATTTGTTTTGACAAAGAGACCAGGAAGAAAATATCTGAACTATTGTGCCGTCATTGTAGGCAGATTTCCTGAGTTCACTGGCTCAAGGTGGCTCAGAGAGCTGCCCCATTCTTCTTGCAGGTGACTAAAAGCCTTGAGAGTATCAGCACTGTTAAAGCACTTCAGTTTCCCTTGCCCTCAGACACTTGGTGCCACTACCACTTAGTGGTGCAGGGGATCTATTTCCTCTGAGCTCATCAAAGAGGTGCCCAGCCCTTCAGGGGCTGCACCTGAGAGAGACAGGAATGCAACCAAGAGCTCTGACCAAATGGCCCTGCAATGACAGTGCTGATCTTGTGGCTCATGAGCTTAGTATGACTCACTGGAACAATTCTCACAGAATCACAGAATGGTTTGGGTTGGAAGGGACCTTAAGGATCATTCAGTTCCAACACCTCTGCTGTGGGCAGGGATGCTAGACCAGCTTGCTCACAAGCCCCTATCCAACCTGGTTTTGAAGAACACTTCAGAGGACAGGGCATCCACAACTTCTCTGGGCAACCTGTTCCAGTGTCTTACAACTGCCATGGCAAAGAATTTCTTCCCAATAACCCAATATCTAATCTAAACCTGCCCTCTTTCAGTTTAAAGCCACTGCCCCTTGTCCTGTCACTACATGCCCTTGGAAGAAAAAGGGCAGAGCTGGTTATCAAGAAGTTTGTGAAAGCTGATTTAGGAAGATTGTTTGGGAGTGAAATACTTCTTCACTTTACACTCAAGGATAAGTTTTGCTAAAAAAAAAAGTGAAATGTGGAACAGACACACAAAAAAAGGAAAAAATGCATAAAAAATGAGAAGAGCATTTGAGAATAAGAAATGAATACTGTTTAGAAACTTAAAAACACATTCTGCTTCCTGGCTATCCATGGCTTTTCTGGATTATTTTTTTTTCACCTTCATTTGATAAACAATTTAAGCAGGTTTAATCTCTTTCTTTTAAGGTGAGTACTGTTTCTCTAGCTGTATTGCTAGGGCTTTTTTGAATCTATTCTCCATATCTTCTTGGCATCCTACTTAACTGGGACTAAATCAGAATCAGATAGAATCTTGTAATTAGCTCTCACTCATTAGTAACTTACCATTTTCTGACCCATGTAGATCACACGTTTCATAGCTGCACCATGTCAGCAGATAATGGTTATCAACAACTTTTATAATAATTATTAAGATTATCAAATTTGTAGTTTTTGGAAAGAAATATATTTGTTTCTTATAATTAATAAGAAATAATAAATACATTAAAACTCCATTGTATTTATTTATCTATTGAATATACACATTAAATATAACATCTGCATTTTGCATAGTATTTTTACTATTATTGACTGCAGTAATTAATATTTTCTCTGACTGCTGTATGGAGGCAGGGTGCAGAGTATTGACCCTGCAATCTGACTTATGCTACCCCTCATTTCACACAGCCTGCTCTTTTGTCCTGCCATGATTTCCTGTGAGCAGGTACAAGAGAGAGAGAGAGAGATCCCTAAAATTTTTCCCAAAGCTTTACTTACATCCATTGAGGGGTCTGCAAATGGTTATGTACGGGTCTTCATCTTTCTCTCTGGAATAAATTGCTTTGGTATTTAAATTGTGGGAAATAATGTGTTAAGCATGGTTCTTGCCTGACTGTTGAACACAGTGGTTCATGCTAGCTCATGCCTACTTTACACTCTCTGTGATGTCATGTTGAAGAAGGTGTTAGCTACCAGTGCTTAGGTGAAACATCTTCTCATGGAGGAGAGGCAAATTCATAAATAAGCCGAGACTGGAAGTGACACAGCTCTGAGCTGATTGCTGATGAACAACCTGCAAAAGTGCAAAACTAATTCTACCTAGGTTTTCAAACTCTTCCATGGTAAACAAAACAAATTAGCCCATCACAGGGAAAGCTGATTCAGTTATTTGTATCTTTGTTCACCACAATAAAGCACAGGAAAATCTCCATGCTGGCATCCTTCCAGACAGAAAGTACGCAGAGTTGCTGCCTTGGAGTGAAATATACATAGAACAGTAGAGAAAATGAAGAATAACACATTGCCAGGGCCTAGACATTTTCAAAAATCAATTAATTTAAAAACTCTTTAAGAAAATACCTGAATGGCTGTCTATGCTTGCAACTTTCCCTTCAAAACCCTTTGCTTCTCACAGTGCTGGAAAACAACTGATGGGACCATTTTTCACAAAGGGTTCCGACAGGAACTACAGACTGGTATGTTCATTATCTCTACTGGACACTTCTACAAGATTTATAATAAAGAATAAAATAAGAGGACACGTGAATAACTATGACACTATGAGAAAGTCAATATAAATTTTGTGAGTGCAAATCACACCTCACATGCTTACTTGAACTGAGAGGAACAGCATAAAGGGATACAGGAAATACTGTCTACCTAGAATTCCAAAGGCATTTGAGTCCACTGCCAAAGGCTTTTTAGGAACTCAAAGTGGTCACAGAATAAGACTGAATGGATATCTGGAGAGTTGATTAAATAATGGAAAATGCAGACTTGCAGTAAATGGCCAATATGAATATATGATTATATAGAGAGTATGGAGTGTATATATAGAAATACATAAATACAAATTCTACACAGATCCTAGGATGCAGTGTAGGTGCAATTCTGAGTTGAATTCTATGGCCTGAGTGCTACAGCCCAACAATCTGCTGTGACATGGCTTCAGCCTTCTGTAGGTCTCTGCTTCTATCCCACCCAAAGGTGGCCCCACTTTTTCTAGACAGCCTAAGCCAAGGCCTCTGCCCTGACATTTTTGCCCTTATTGTTAAATTTTTCCTTTCATTGATATTTTCAGTATTTATCATAGAAAAAGCCCATCTCCTGGATTTGAACACTTGGTGTCAAAGCCAAATCTCCCCATGGAGCCACACATTTTGCTGGGATGGAGAGAGGGCTGCACTGCACTGCAGTGGTTAATGCATCCACTGCCCTGGGCAAATGGGGTCAGTCAGGCTGCACAGCTCTGGCTGAATGCCAGGGACTGACTGAGCTGGCATTTAAATTTTAGTCAGAGGGTAAACAAATTTCATCACTGTTTTAATTTCCCTGCTTGGAATTCCTACTTGATAATCCAGTCTTTTCATGACTCCTCCTACACAGACAATATGTTAAACCTTCCATTATCATGGTGGTACAAACAAACAAAAAATATATTTTTTTCATATGATTATGTAAATATTTGAAATATGAGTATTTCAATGAGGTAAAGAATAGATAAAGGAAAAGCATCATGTCAAGCTAATATGAGCCTAAATTAATTCTCAAAGGACTATAAAATTCCACACCATTGGTGGTGCTAACACTAATAGCTAGGACGGGCAACATACTAATCACTCTGGCTCTAGAAGACAAGGCTGGTATTTTAATCACACAAACACTAATTGCCTGGCCTTGCTGGCATTATAATTGTTATGGCACTAATAGCCTGGGCAAGACGGTATTTTAATCATCCTGGAGCACAGCCTAGAAATGTTAATTTATTACATTTTTGTCTTTTTATCTAGGTTAACAAGAGGTCTACCGCAGATATAATCAATTAGAATATGAGAATTCACAATTTCAACCTAAAACAGAAGAAAATCAGGTGTCTCGGCACTCACAGTACTGGAGAATTTTCAGTTAGGTCACATCTTCCTCATATTTTGTCTTTTTAAAAAACTTTTTCCTTGCAGCAGCTTTAAACCACACGTGAGTCACTTGAGACAGCTGAAGCAGGTTGTGAAGAATTTGCTGTTCCAAGTATTACAATGATCTTACTACAAGATCCAGCTAATGCGGTTCTGTAAATTTAAGCTCAGAGGATTAAAACCCTGTCAATATTGTTGATATTTAGAAAAATTATTTCAGGTGGTCAACAACTGAGCTTATCTTCAAGTGTCACTGATTATTTATCTGTTATACATTCACCAGCTTCAAAGACTCCACTTAATCTTGGCTGTCACATAGTGCAGGTCTCTTACACGTGGATTTTGTAGGAAGGTTTTATGGCTGAATTTCATTTTTATTCCCTTTAATTGGAGGCTGGCTATGCTGGGGGCTGGGGAGAAGAATTAAACAGAAAATTGCCAGTCCTCCTTCTACAGCTGAAGAGTGTGATCTTGCAAAGCCTGGGAAAATCCAATAAAATGGTGGAGGAAATAGAGCTCACTATAAAAATTAATTTTGATTAAGATTTTGCATTTTTTTTTCATATTTCTCAGGGTGGTTGGGTCAGCTCTTATAAGATTTTCCAAAGTTAAAGCAGTCAGAGTGCTCTTGTACCTTCTGAACTGGGTCTGTTACCTAGATGCAATACATGACCACTTGAGGAAGATTTCAGCTCCCCTCATTACAGGAGTGACTGTGAGCTGCATCTGGATGATGAAATCATTTGCTTGTACTGGAATGTGACAGTGGCCCTGTATGTGGCAGGGTGAGTGAGGTGTTCTTGGCTGTCTCCAGCTCAGTGTTGCCCAGTGGGAACCCAGCTCTCCCCATTCTGCCACTGCCATAGTGAATGCCCAAGAGGCATCAGGGGATGTGACTTTGTGCCTCTCCCTTCATGGACAACGTAGAGAGGCTGCTAATGCTGAGGGTACTGTGTGAGAGGAGCTGTCCCATTTGAGGAGGAGGGAAGTGAAATTAAAGAGGAAGAAAAATAAGAAAAATGTTTCTGACTGAAAGGGGAGGCAGGTGAACTTTACAAGGTATCAGCTTCACAGGCCACCAATTTGAGTAGCTGGCTGCACTTCACCCATGTCAGCACCAATAGAAGTCATACCAAACTCAGCAGCAGCAATGAGAAACTCAGCAGCAGCAATGAGCCTTCTAATTTTACTTGATTTTCACAGCTGGGATGCTGAATGCATCAATCAAATATTTATTTTTGCCTTTGTTTTTAAAATGTCCCTGGAGGGGAAATTTGCCCTTCACCTGCTTCTCACGAGGGAAGCCCAGCTGCTTTTTCAGGCTCAGTTTTCAGACATAGGGCTGCCCTCAGCTGACATTCTTCTATAAGAAGATTGCTAATAATGCCAGTCGTTCGCAATCTATTTTCACTCTAGGAATGGAATTTCAAAGGAGGGCTCTTTATGCCTGCTGCTTAAAAAGGATTTGAGCACTTTGTGACAGAGTGCTTTTAAAGCATTTTTATTTTGACCACTGCCTCCTATCCTTGCAATGCTTCTTGTGTCATCTGTAGCTTCATTGCCACCCCCCTATATGGATTTTTTTCTGCATTCAGAATGTGACATTGATAAACAGGGCTGATGCCATGCTACTGGCCTATGTGGCCAGCATGGCCATGGGCAGTTGCAGCGGACACGTGTGCCCTGCTCAGGAAGGTCGTTCTCAGAGTGCCACTGCATTGGGGCCAATCCTTTCGGCAGTGACACTTAGGAGCAACACGACAGCTGTGTGAGATCATTGTGCTGCAGGAGCTTACCCAGTGGGGCAATGTTTTGGAGACTGGCACCACATGTTTTCCTGGCTAAACAGTCTGCTCTGCCTGGTTACAATGTCCTTTTGTTTACTTGAACTCAGAGAGGGCTTCTTGCTGTTTCTGTGGTTAAAGGTGAGATATGATGACCAGAAAAACGTGTTTTCTTTGATCTCTATGCAACAAAAAGCAATACTGTAGCAACAGTGTTGTTGCTTACTTATGCTCAGATCGTCTTGAACTTTCATGATCGGGGCCCCAAATAGAAGGATGTTGTCCTTCTCTGGTAAATTGCTCCTGATAACACAAATAATTTCATTTACTATCAGATGTACTTTAATATGTAACAGACTTCTTTTCCTTGGAAGAGTAATATTTTCTTTTATACAATGCAGCACTAACCTCTTAGTATTTGCAGTGTTACTTTGACCTTCAATGTGACAGAAGTCAGCCTCAGCTCCTTGGCAGGAAAACAAGTTATTCTAATCAAAAGCAGCAGAGTTGTAGTAAAATCCAGGAGTTGTCTAAGGAGGAGTCCTCTGTCTGTACAAAGCTGAATTAGCACTTTGTGTTTGTTTTTTCTGCCTCTGCTGACATTACCCATAGAGCAGATATTTCTAGTCCATCACCTGTGCAGCTCAGGAGTGCAGAGGGAAAAGAGAGCTCCAGATTCTGTAGAAATCCCTAATCTCATCCTTTCAGCCAGTCCTGAAGCTCCTGTGAAGTGCTGCGTTAGTCCAGCATTTTAAAGGAAAACTGACAGGTTGGAATGATGTGCTTCTGGCAGTAGGCTGCTGGATCCAGGGGAGGGGCAGCATTCTGCACTTGAATGTGGAATTCAAAAACACAACTGACAAGATTAGAAGGGTTCTCAAAGGAAAGGTTTCTTGGTTTTCCTGGAGGACAACCTGACAGGTTAACAAGGGGAGAGAACGAAAAATCTTAGAAATGCCTTAATTGCTGAGGTCTGCTTTAAGCAATTGATCACATGAATAGGAATATGAATGTGAAGTTAATAAGGAGATAAGTTTGAAAATGTGGAAGTGCTAACAGCTACCTCTGCTAGCTTGGAAAAGAGAAACCACACACGAGATGCTACTGGTAGCCCACAGACTTCTGACTCTTGATGTAATCAGAACCGACAAAATTATTTTAGGTAAGTTCTAAAGACTGTGAGCATACCATGCCGGCAAAACAGAGGCAGAACAGTAAAGATATTTTCTAAAACTACTATACAGACAGAAGTTTTAACAGAGGACTTCTTCAAATTGTGAACATTTAAAATGTAAACATTCTTTGACACAGCAGGGGAGTCAAAGAGTGACATAAATAAGCAGAAAGCCTATTTATTGCGTAAGTTAGAAAAATGAAAGAAGTGAAAAAATAAAGCAGCAAAATGTCAAGAAAAATTTGAATTAAACAGAACCAATCACAAAATTTGATCTGTTACAGGAAACAGTTCAAATGCATGTTATGCCTTTAGTAACATCTCTTAAAATTGGGTTATATTGGCGTTCTGTCTTGATTTCCTTCCACTTCTGTTTGACTGTCCCGTGTCTGGAACTTGCATTGTGCTCCTGAAACCTGAGGTTATTCAGGACCATATCTCTTTAAAAAAAAACCCCACACAGACAAAGAAAGAAAAAGCCCAGGCTGGGAAGGGGGAGCTAAAGCCTCTGCTGCATTGGGCTGTTTGGATACATCGGCTGCAGCAGTGGTCACGCATCCCTCCGCAGCCTGCTGATTTTGCAAAAGTGGGAGGCAAAGGATCATTTTGCAGTCCAGATGCTGTCAAACACAAGCAATCAATGGAAGGAATGGCACAATGAGCAGACGAGCATGTGGAAGCAGCTTACGAAGAAATAGTTAAATGCCGAGTTTTGTCCCGGCCGATGCTGTGATGTAAGTACGAGCTCAACAGCAGATCCCGTGGTCACTGCAGTTGTTTGTGGGAGATGTTTTATGGGTATCCTGATGCTTTTAGCACTTACAGGTGGAGAGAGCACTAACTGCGACACGTTTCATAGTGTATTTAAGCAAATAACTCCTGTCTGTGTCTCTACAGGATTTTTGAGTGACTCACAGGCTGCAGTGTGTTGGTAGGGTGGATGAAGAGCAGACTGTGCACATGAGCTTATTCTCCTTTCCTGATGGCTTATCTGGGCTCTGCTCTGTAGATGTGCTAGCAGATTGCTGCAGCACCACCCTCCTTATGCAAAGGCCTCTCGCTGAATTTCAGCTCTGCCTTCAAGCACAGGGATGCACAATACATTTTTTCACACTTCCTAGAATTATTTGTTATACAAACTTACTTCATGCCAACTGCTTAACTTTAATTTTTTTCTCATGTATGCCGTTGTAGAAAGTTTATGAAATTTCAATAGCTTTGTGTGTTACTATTGGGAGACTAGTTCTTAACAAGCTCTCCCAAAGAAACTGCCAAGTATGATTTATTACTCAAAGGAATGTACACTTCCCTACACTCTGGTCTGTTGCTAGCTGAAGTAGATGTATATATTTTTAAATGTAAGCCTTTTTCTTACAGAAATCCAATGCCTTTATCTCTGGCAAATGATTTGCTGTTTTTCTATTCTGCATATGCCCTAATGATCTAGTAATGATCTAGCTTTAAAAACAAGAGAAAAAACAGAGCTAAGGCAAGTTTACTGCACTGCCTTTCTCAGCAAATTATTTTGGTAATCAGACAAAATTTTTGATTGTATCTAAAACCACACACATCAGCAGAGTAAAAAACCTCATGTAGTGAGTATATCCTTGTTATTTCATGAGAATAATAATTTTGTTTTCATAAGTGGTGCATAAAGCTATGGTGATTTGGTCTAAGGCAGGGAATTTAGTCTATTTGATGTCTTCTGCAGCTGCACCTTGGTGCTTAACACAGCTCCTGCAGAAACCCTTGGGAGATCTTATCCTGTGATCTCACTGCTGTGTCAGAGAGGTGACAGCAGGGTGATGGTGACATGGTAATGAGCAGCCTGTGTGGGCCTGCTAGGAAGGGTGGGTAGTTGTTGCAAGGAGGAGCCTCCTTTGTGCATCTCTTTTAGGACCTGGCAGAACTGCAGCTCCTGATGCTGAGGGCTGCAAGGTAATGCATTTCTGTCCCATCACACTGATCATCTCGGTGGGGATTTAAGGCAGAGCCTTCCTCACACCAAGGAACTCACAGGGAAGTTTTACCGTCATTGCTTTGGAAGCTGCCCTCACCTTGTATTCCCAGAGGTACGAGAGCCCCATCAGCTGTCTATTTGCAAAGCAACTTCTTATTGCTTGCTATCAGAAACTGAATTATAAGAAGCCAGACTTATCCCTTAATGAGCTTATATGAAATTACTGTTACCTGGGGAGTGCTCTGGCAGTCATTGTGAATGCTGAGTCTTGGTATTGTCAGTGTTCATTCTTGACCCTTCCTCTCCTGTGTCAGAATTGTCACCCTCTCAACACCGACTATAATCTCTGGTTGGAAACAGGATTTCCAAAGATTAAGAAAGTAATCATTTGCAGGAATGCAAAAGTAATAAAAATCCCCTCAATCCCACATAGCAAAGTTCTGTTAACCTAAATGAAAATGAAATGAAGGTGCAGGATAAAATAGTTTTCCTTTCTTCTTACTGTTGTGTAAAGACAGTAGGAAAAGTTCAGCTCCTGTGTAGTTCCATTGTTTTCAGCAGAATTACACTGGGGTGAATTTGGCATTTTGGGGGACAACTCAAAAACATTTGTTTCTCTGTCCTTTCTTGATTGTTTTCCTGTTTCTTAGATGTGATTTTTTTCATGACCTCCAAGGCAACAGGCACAGATTTATAAAGTATAATTATAAATTATAAAGTATAATACAGATTATAAAGTATAATATGGATGCTCAGGTTTGAATTGTATTTTCTTTCCGTTAATGGAAACACAGCAGCACTTCCAAAAAAACCTGATATATAACATATCTAAAACTAGCCCATTACCATTGAACTTCACAGTTTTTGGGGGCCCATGGACCCTACTCTCGAAAGCAGAGTTTCTAAAATACTAGATAAGTTTTTCTGTTAAAATATACAAAATCTAGGCTTTATAAGGCAAAAGAGCATTTTATTTAAGAGTTTAAACAGTGTCTAGTTGCTCAGTTTGTATGAACACTTGGAATAACACACAGAATTGAAGACATGCATGTCAGATTTTGAAATATTTGATCTTTTGAAAGATTTTAAAATATTTTTTGAAAAAAGTTTTAATTCACTCAGCAACATTTTTTGTTGCACACACAATTATTCAGCAATTATTTCTGCCTCAGCTATGAAATATAACAACTCACACAATTATTTGGTACAGTAGGTTGACATTTTTCTTCTAAGTCTGTATTTAATGGATATAGTCACCCCTTAGCAGTCTTCAGCTAAATCTTTAATGGGCTGATCTAGTTCACTAGCATTTTTTGTCTTCTTTTTGATCAGTTTAGCAGAAGACAGTTATTGTTTGGAACTTTTAGCAAGTTGGTTGGGATGGTGATACACCAGAGCTGTGAGAAAGGAAGATTTCACATTGTCTGTGAAGACCTACACTTGTTTATGTGCAAAAAAATGTGCAGCCATGAAGGTCAGACTAGAAACAAATGAGGCTTAGTTATCTTCCCTAAAATTACCTGTAGAAACTTTCTCCACCCAAGTGAAACCAAAATAAGGCATTATTTCTGATAGGTGATGATTACACTCATGAGCGGATTGGCCAGATGTTTTGATCTCCTCTGGTGATCTCACAGGAGGGCATGAATGTGCCTCAGGCCCCTCTCAGTGGTAAGATCTAGTTTATTTTTTCTTACAGGAGAATGTTACAGCTGGCTACATATACCAATCACCACCTATTTCAGATATGACAGCTGGTGGAAAATAGCAAAGGTCAGAGCTTTAGCACTCTGGTCTCCCATGAGGAAGGAAATAACAAAGTTAGTATTTAAATTGCTGTTTTGTCTGGGACAGAGTTAATTTTCTTCCTGGTAGCTGGCACAATGCTGTGTTTTGGATTTAGTATGAGAATGATGTTGATAACACGCTGATGTTGTAGTTGTTGCTAAGTAGTGCCTGCTCTAAATCAAGCACGTTTCAGTTTTCCATGCTTTGCCAACAAGGAGGTGCGCTGGAAGCTGGGAGCCAGCACAGCAAAGACAGCTGAGCCAAACTAGCCAAAAGGATATCCCATACCATAGAATGTCATGTGCAGTATATAAGCTGGTGGGAGGGGCTGGTTGCTGCCCATGGGTGGGCTGGGCATTGGTCAGCAGCTGTGTTCTGCATCACTCATTTCACTTGGGTTTTGTTTCTATCTCTCTTTTTGTTGTATTCCTTTGCATGAAAGTTATTGTTGTTTAATTACATTTTCTAACCTATTCTTATCTCAACCAATGGGTTTCACCTTCTTTCTGATTCTTCTTCTCATCCCACTGGGGGAAGATGGGTGAGCAAAGCGTCTGTATGGTATTTAGTTGCCAGCTAGGATTAAACCACACCAGAGTTTTAGTTAAAGCTTCAGTGAAGCAAAAGGAACAGCCTGTACTTTTTTTCATTTTAGAACAGGCTAATTTATCTCTTAGGACAGGCTAATTTACCTCATTGTTAGTATCTTTTTTAGTTATGTGTGGTGCAATGTGGAGCTCTGCAGAGATAACAGCAAAATTATTGTCAGATTTTAAATGATGTAAGCTGAGATCCTGGGGAATGTGATAGTCACTTCAGAGTGGTCTGATCCACTTTGCAAGAAAACACCAGCTGTTGCCAAATCCTATCCCATAAAATCATTCACACTATGAAAGAAATTGCTAATGTCAGATGGGAGAGAAGGGGAATTGCAGGATTGTGCCCTTGATCCTTGTTTGTGCTACCTCCCCTTTCCCCATAAAACACCTTCTGTAAACCTTACCCTTCCTTCTCAAATTTCTACCTTCATATTGCTCTTTGTCTCCATATCAGGACAATTCCCACATGAATCACCACTTCTGACCAACTGCCATGGGTTTTTTTTGTAACTGCAGTGTCCCCAATCCTCCAGAAGCATTTTGCATTTCTCTTACTCTCCGGGCCACAGATGTAGTGCTAAATAAGAGGCAGGGAACTAAGTACTGCTCATGTCCTTACCTCTCTGTGTTCAGACGTGCAGCCATGCTCCTGCCTGTGTGTTCTGAGCCAGGCTCTCTGTCTAGGGCAGTCCATGGGTAAGAGAGAGAGCAAGATGTGCACTGGAGGATGATTTTTGCACTATATAGTGATGTAGTCTCATTCCAGGTACCAGCATTTTTCAGCTCACGACCTTCATGCTCATATTGGACTGGTGTTGAAAATGGTTCCCATGATCTTGGCACTGGCTTGTGTTACCCCACCCTGTGCCAGTCAGGATCTCAGCCTAACACTGTTGATCCACCATAGTAAAGTAGATTTAAGAGCTGAAGAACTTAAATTATTTAAGTTGCTTTCTGGTTTGTTTTGGTTACTCCTGTTGATGGTAAAATTATCTCTTTGACTTGTGCTGGTTGTTTGGTATTTATACAATATATGTATATGGACACAGGGACATCCCTCAAATAGTGTTGTGGAGAGCCCATCCCTTTGGGACATACACAGTCATATACAATAATCATATACAATAATCTATTTAGTTGTGTAGGTTAGCACGCCCTTCCCTACTGCAGAAAAATGGATCATTAGATATGAGATTTTTTTATATCTTCTGTGAGAGATCCACAAAGATGGATTTATTTCAGTTTCTCATTAGCTGTAACAAGGATGATGTCAGATAAGTTGTGCATGCCCTGTCTTATAAATAATAAATGAGAAGGACCCTGTCTCCTCTTCAGCTAATGGATTAATGTTACAGCTGGATGGAAAATCCACCAGCTTAATTTATGGAACATAATGGAGCAACAGAATTGCTTAGTTTCCCTTAAGTGTATTTATCCCAGGGCCTCCTGCTTGACTCTTTATCTTGTTCTTTGGTATCTCTCCCATCATGTTGCAAAACTCAAGTAAAGATGAAGTCTTACTGTTTTCTAAAAGACCCCAGGAAATAACAGAACAAATTGCACTGCTTTTTGGTCAACCTAAACTCTGTAATATAAAAATCTTCCACATAACCTTTTAGCGTGGCTTCATTTACTAATTATTAGCATAGCAGCTGCAAACTAAAGTGTGCTTCTCATTTTTTTCTTTTTACTGTAATGCTTGCAGAGAGAGAGCTTTGTTGTTATAAGCTCATCATTAATCATAATTTTCACTAATAAGGTACAGTTTAATCAAGTAGTTCAAAACACTCTGCATACACTCATGAATGCAGCTTTATTTATTTATGCAGCATCTGCTGCTTAATATAGCTGTCTATAAATAATGCTCTGGCTGTTTCGTGTGTTGAAAAGTCCATGTTCAGACCTTCAGTCATTTTCCTTCAGTGTCAGGCCACCTTTTTGGCATTTTTGATTTGGGGGAAAAAATGGCCTTTAAATGTCCCTCTAGAAAATACTATGTAGAATTGGGTATGTTGTGAAGCAATGGAAGAGAAGGACATGGTGTCAAGCCTTGGGCACAGCAGATCTTGGTAGAGTTTTAAGGCTATTTTTCAACAACAGTTGCTCGCATGGATGGCACCTGCTACATAAACAGGTGACATTTCAGTGCTTTTTACACTTGGCAGCATCTGCAAATGACTCGGGTAGTCTCAGCTTTTAAAATATTTCCTCTGCACTGTCTTGGTATGCCATATCAAGCCAGATCTGTGTTAATCTCCTTTCTTCTGCAATATTTGGCAGATAACTCCTAGTTGAAAGTTTTCAGCATAGTGTGTCCCAGTTTAGAGACAAGCTCCTCCCCCTTATGAAGTAGAAATTAATACAGATGGATTCTCTGCTTAAAAGCATACTAGTCATAGATAGAAAATGACATACCATTTGTCATCAATTGTGGCTGACAAATGACATAGAGAAAAAACTACTTCTGGTCATGTCTGTCAAGTCCTATCCATACTTGTACAAGTACGTAATGATCATAAAAATATCTTCCTGATGTTTTATAAAAAAAAATAAAAATGGAGGAAATTAAGAAAAAAGGAGTTTTTTTATTAACATCAGTAACTGACCAAAAAAACCCAAAAATTAGCCATGCAACAATCACTTCAGAAGTATTTATCTGAATAAAGTTGGTCTGAATACCCTTTGCCAGGTATATGAACAGCACTCATCAGAGCTGATCTCATTCTTGTGTCTGTTTCTGACACAGCTCCCTGTCTTTTGCAGGGAAATTTGGCTGGTTACCATGTGGAATTGTTCTGGAGAAAGAAGACAGCCTGCAAAATATTCCCTATTTTTTAGTCATGGACCTGCCTCTCCATAACCACTAGTCATGGAGACATGCAGGGTTAAGTCTGTTCTAGTAACTTTGCACTAAAGAAGTACTATTTTTACAAAATGTAACTGTCATTATTTCAGGTCTTTTGACCAAAAATGAGCCCTGCTTCTTCAAAGTTCCTGCAAATCTCTCATGATCATGGGGATGTCACAGGGGGCACAGAAACCTGGGAGCAGGGTTACCCACTGGATGCACGGCCCAGATCTAGCCCAGTTCTGACCCTGACCATGGTGAGTCGGTGTGTATCTGATATTCCAGTTTCGACACCCAGGACCAAGTAATGCCAGGCACACGTACAAACCCTGACAAGAGTGGCTGGAGAGCAGCCCAGCAGAGAGGGATCTGGGGTTCTTGGCAGGCAGAAGCTTAGTGGGAGTCAGCAGTGATCCCATGCAACCAGGAGGGCAAACCCCATCCCAGGGTGCATAAAACAGCATCACCAGCTGGGCAAAAGAGAGAGTATTGATACTCTTTTCTATAGGTCAGGATCAGCCTGGTCCAAAGTCATGTTTTGTCTTCTTTCTGCACAGGTCTGGTCTATTTGTTCAGGTGGCTGTGATGGATCTGTAGATTCCAAATTATGTGATTCCTCCTAGTAGTTGCAGATCGGGTGCCTTTATTCTAGATTTGATGCTACAGTGCTACTATATCAAATGAAGAGTTATTACAAAATCTTCTGCTCCCTGGCCTAAGTCAGACAGTCCTGTGATATGTCTGGGTGTAAGGCAAAATTAATGTGTTTTGCTCTTCTACCTTTACTTGCGTGGTCTTGTGGAATGCTTGAATGCAAGTAAACAGAACAAATTCACCAACATCAACACTGAAATTCTCTGCCAGCTGACTGAACAACAGCAAATTTCTGTTTCAGGAGAGCACAATAAGGCATTTCTTTCTTAATGTATCCATTCATTTTTGGTTTATAGCCTACATTTAGTAAATCTGAGATGCATGAGTGTACATAATGCATAACTGCTCATCATGCATAAAGGATCTGTAGTTGCCCAGAACAATTTTTCCCAGTATATATTACTAATCTCTAGTTCATTAAAAATATTTCCTACAAAAGCAGCAATTTCAGAGATAATCTAATTACTTCCAATTAGAGTGAATTAACTTTAATTCCTACCTCAGTTAGGGAATTTCTGTTTCTGCACTTTTTTTTCTACTAGCCATATCATCTTGGTTCCCATGTTGAATGCTAAAAATAAAAGGGAATGCTACTTGCCCTTGCTAGCTCGTTCTATAATAGTTTGAGAATGAGGCTTTCTTTTACATATCCCAAATTGTATCAAGAAATCCTTTGGAAGCTATTGGAGGGTGGGAAATGAATTGTTCAGTGAAAAAGTGCACTGCACACAGCCTGCAGTCCAAAACTGCTGCTGCAGGATGAATCAGAGCTCAGTTTCGTCAGATGTATTTATGTCAGCAATACACTTTTGTTTCACCTGGAGATCCCTCAAACTGAAGCTGTCTGCATATGTCATCCCTCCCAAAGGACAGGATGACTTGGCATGCTCATGATGTCATCAAGATTACCTCATCATAAGCATTCCAGTAACACAGTGTTAACAAAGGTTCTTCACAAGAATAATTGAGGTCAGGAGAAGTATTAGGAGAAGGTTTGCCTTCATAAATGCTCCTTTGAGAGTTGTTAATATTTTCCCCTCCATGGAAATACTGGGAATATATTGTAACTGTAGACTTGAAATTCTCTCATCAGGCTTTTATCAGTCAAATGCAGATTTCTGAGATGTAGTCTTAAGAATTTCAATCTCACTCAAACTTTAATGAATGAGATATTGCAAAACACATTAATACAATCAACCAATCAATCACATTTATGCATATCTGATACCGGTTAGTGCTTTGTGGCAATTTTTCCTGAATTCATGTAACTGTAAACTTTAGGGGGAACTTCCATATAATAATAGATACTCATTAAGTGAAAGCAAAAAAAAGATATCCACACTTGAAAAAGCTTTGCTTTTCAGGACTTTCAAATTACTGTGATAAGCAATTATTTTCAATCTTCATTGCAAAAATGATAATTATAATGATAATAACAGGAGACACTGAACTGTTCTTAGAAGACAGAAAGTCCAACTAAAACCACAGCTACTCTTATCATCAGGTATCCTTCCTTCCTGGCCATCTGTGCTGCAAAGTGACCAAAGTGGAAGATGCTAGGCTAGAGAAAGTAGTGAGGCGGTGGCCTCACTGCTGTCATATTGATAGCATTCAGGGAACAGGAATGCCTAAATCAAACATCAATTCATTTTACTCATTGAAAATAATTTTTGTAAAGATCTGAACCCATCTACTTTTCATTGAAATGTTGAAGTTAGATCAGTAACAATGTTTGGATATAGCTAAAGCCTTCACTTCAGGGTAAAAACAAAAAATAATTTTAGATACAATGTGTGAAAGGATAACTTTCTATATATGTGTATTACTTGTTATAATTATTTGGAGCTTGATTTACTTAGTAAGAAAATTTCCTAAGTATATTTTTTTCTGCTTTAAATACTTGAATGTAAACAAAGAGTTATTTTTGTACATCTAAAACCAAGTAAATCAAGTATTCTTATTTAGTATAGTTCAGTATACCTAAGCCTGAACTGCCTGTTAGCTTACAGTGCAGGAGGCAATGCGTAAGGAATTTGGATACCAAGATTAGGTATTCAGCATTGAAGGCATAACTGACCTTATAGTATATAACTATTCTAAGTTCATCTTCGGAATAAGTTCAGTTCCTCTTTCAATTTAAGTGCTTATTTGCAAAATGTACTTCAGGTGCACTCTGAGACTTCATGTATTTGTTATAATGGTTTTCTGTGTCAGCACAGTACAGTGCCTTTATGTAACCAAGAAGGGTGTTGGGCTTTCCTCGTATTTCAGCCCCTAGTAATGTTGCAAAATAATAATTAAGGTGTGAGTTTTCCAGGTTACTTTTGAAGAATAGTGGTTGAAGGAGATATTTTTTAATTAAATCCAAACAAAATCTAATAAAAAAAAAAGAGAGAGAGAGAGAGAAGGAAATCTGTAAAAGTACTCAGTTCCCTTCCTTCCTTCCTGTGGAATTGTATTTTCAGAGCACTTGAACAACTACTTTTCCTTCCAGCCCTGTAACACTTACAGGGACTGAGTTCAACAAAAACTATGTAGTTATTTCAAAATTCTAGTATTTTCTCTATAAGGGCTCAGTTCCTATCTTGTCCTTCATCTGGTTTCTCATCAGGGATTTGTGAGACTGACACCCCGCTGTTAGATAATTCACAAATTCTTGCATTAGCAAGACTGCACTGAAGAGTGTGTTGCTGTGGTGGATGGTCCAGACTGTTTCAGACACTAGGAATTAGTGTTCAGCTCAGACTTAGTGTACCCTACTTTAGAGCAAGAAGAGCTTATCAATTAAGCTGTGTATCTCTAAAGCATCATATTATGCAGTCAAGTCATAACTCATACACTATTTTTAACTGAGCTTAAAAGCCCATTGTTTATAACTTTGTGGCTGCAGTGCTCTTTAGGCTTCAGTATTAAGGTCCACAGACTGCCTGTTTCCAATTTCATTGGAAATCCCATTAAATGATTCAACATTAGGCACAAAAGGTTCTTCTTCTGCTTGTCGTTTTTTATGGCAGCCATTGCTTTAAATTTCAGAGAAAAGTTCTTAAAAATCTTCACATTTCTGGAGAATAGCAGTGAGGTTTTAACCACATGGCTCTTTCTCTCAGTTTTGTGGGGTTTTTTTTAAGCCTTTTCCTCCAGCTGCTATGCATTGTTGAGAAATCACTTTGAGACATTGTCATTTGGTATCTGAGTTCACTTCATCAGAATTTGATGAAAGGATTATTTATGCATAATTCAACCACACAGTCCCAGTTGGTTACTGTGAGATCATTTGAATACCATAGAATCAAACTTATTCATAGTACTGCAAGTAATTTTTAGAGTTTTTCTATTGTTGCATGTAATCATACTTTTTGAGTCACCTTTTCCGTAAGTGAAGTATAGCAGGTCCTGTGTTAAGCATATTTACATTTTAAGAATTTAAAATGTTGCTATTGTTCCTCTAAGAGAGAATCAGAGTTGGTATGGGACCTATTTCTGATTTCAGTTTACTTATTCTTTTATGTCTGAGAAAAATTTCCTCAACTCCATGGCTTAAGATAATGGTCAGCTGATGTATCCATGCAGCAGTGAAGAGATAGTGGATTAATCTTGAGAACAATAGGGCTGTCAGCTCTGCTTGCTGCAGTGCTGGATTGTTCGTGCTAGGCTGCTTCTGGTTTTGGAGCTAGTGGCTGCTGTTTGCTCAGGCAACTCTGAAATCTTTTCCAGTATGTGTTACATATGCATCCACACCAGAACTACTACTTACCATTATACCTTCACTGATTGCTGCTGGAGGCTGTCTTCTTTCCTTTAATAATAAAGAAGTTTTCACAATGAATAAATTTCAGTGATGGTGAGATGATTGCCATGCTGTGAGGCAAAGAGCAGGACAGAGTCTTCACTCATCTTGAGGGAACTACAGAACCTTGCTGTAGGCCATAGAATCACAGAGTGGTCTGGGTCGGAAGGGACCTTTAAGATCATCTAGTTCCAACCCCCTGCCATGGTCAGGGACACCTTCCACTGTACCAGGTTGCTCAGAATCCCATCCAATGTGGTCTTGAAGATATCCAGAGATGAATATCCACAGTTTCCCTGGGCAGCCTCACCACCTCACCACAAAATAAAGTTCTGTGCCTCACCACACTCCAAGTAAAGTTCTTATCTAAAGCTACTCTTCAGTTTGAACCCATTCCCTCCTGTCCTATCTGTACAGGCTTTTGTAAAAGTCCCTCTCCACCTTTCTTGTAAGCTTCCTTCAGGTCATGATTAGGTCACCATGAAGCCTTCCCGCTTCCAGGCTGAACAATCCCAATTCTCTCAGCCTTTCCTCACAGGAGAGGAGCTCCATCCCTCTTGTTGGAGCTGGAGACACAGAGAGTGTGCCCTTATCTCTGATACCTGGCTCTGACATCCAAGAAAACATGAATTTCATATAACACCATGAAAACAACTGTTAAATATAAAAACTAGGAGTGCAAGTGTGTAAATTGGAGTTTTCTAAAGTCACTGGGTGAAAAAGTTAAAGTTTGGAGTTTAAACTAGTTTAGAGAACAGAAGACAAGATGGAGAATTTAGGGTGTTGTCCCTTGTCCTTCTTCTTTCTTCTTCATATTCTTATTCTGAAGGCTTTTAGGTAGTAGTAAGTGATTGGATGGAAAATGCCGCAGTGCAGAACACAGGTTTGAATCATTGGGTCACTAAGAAAAATAATTTACTTGTCTATTGTTAATTGGGTGAAAATAAGTATGAAGATAAAAGAGCTGTGTATTTTTTGGCCATTTTGTGCCATTCAAGCCAATTTGAGCCAGGCAATGGTGGGCTGAACTTGAGCAGAAAGTCTGCCTGCCAAGACATTTGATAATATATTAATAAACATGAGGAACAAGAGCCTAACGAGCCTTTGGAGTAGTCTTCCTGACACAGAACCAAGATAAGTGAAACTCCTCGTGAGGGAGTATCCCAAAAGAACTTGGCCCTGAAAAGACTGAAAGATACAGCAACACCTCTGACCATCCTGGTGTCCCTCCTCTGGACTGGCTCCAGCAGGTCCATGTGCTCCCTGTGCTGGGACCCCAGAGCTGCTGCAGCCCTGCAGGTGGGGTCTGAGCAGAGCAGAGGGGCAGAATCCCCTCCCTGGCCCTGCTGTCCACGCTGCTCTGGATGCAGCCCAGGACACCTTTGGCTTTCTGGGCTGGGAGTGCACACTGACAGCTCATGGCCATCCTAAGGGGAATAACTGCTGCTGTTCCTGGTGCTGGTGTGGCCTTGGAAAGGGTAGGCACAAGCAATCCTTCCCTCAAAAACTGACAGCAGTATTTGTCCTGACTTTCATCTGTTAAATATTTTTATCCCTGTATGTGTGTTTGTGGTGTTTCATCAAAAAGCAACAATGCCTGCTGTGCAAATGCATCAAAATCATCACACTGTAGAAAAAGAATCACTTTTGTACATCTTCAATCACTCTCTTCTCCATATAAAAATCAACAAGGGTACAGCATTTTTACTGATTATAATATAAATAGCATTAATGATATAGAATTCATAGGATTAATATTATCAACTCTATAATTATTATTAAAGTATTGGCAGTTTTGAATGTTTTCAGTATATTTTTAATCTTAAAATTCTATGTGATAAAGCATGAAAGCTCCTGTAATTCATCACATTAGAAATGCAGAGCCATATATTTCACTGATGACACTGATTTCTATCTGCTGATGGTATGGACTACTCATTTCAGTTGAAGCTGCTACCCCAAAACTGCCTAGGCAATTAACATACTAAAGACATATCTACTTTACATACTTTATGTCACATTATTATAATTCACTGTATCAGGTCTGTCTCAAATTTCTGCAGAACAGGTATCTGAGAAGCAACTCTTTACATTTGTGTGGTACCTGCAATTGTGTGATGGTCTTGAATTTAATTTGATAGAAATGCATTTTGAACTCAGCTAGTATAAGCTGTGTGTTGACAGGAACAATTTGTGCTTTGATACTGTCTAAAACACAAATTAAGTATTAGCTACTGCCGTACTTTGTCCACAGATTTCCTACTTCCTACTATGGATTGTGTTCAGTAATTCTGATGGTTCTTGTATTTTTCCCCTGCTGTTGGATGGACTTAACAATTTTGATTTAGGTGTTATCACTGCAGAAAGAAACTTAGTGTATATCATTTAGACTGATCCTAATATTAATTAGGATGGAGGAGGCATGAATAATCAGACAACCACTAGTTGTTTATGAAACAAAGATTTCTGTAGCAGTATATCTATATCTATCTATATATGTGTATATATATATATAATATATTATATATATACACACTATATATATGTATTTTATATATATATATACACATGATATATACATTTTTATATATGTATAAACCTACCTAGATATTAATAAAGCAGGCAAAATTAGGTATTTGTGTAGCTATACCTGTGGTTCCTACCTACAACTAATGACAGGCATCCATGAAATTGAAGATTCTTTTTGCACTTTGATTGGTAAATCTCCTCCACCAAAATTCCATTAAAGACACAGATAAATCCTCCAGCAAAGGTGTTTTATCCAAAAACGAATAAATTTCACAGCAGAATATTGGCATAGGCATTGGTTTTTGTTTTTTTTTTCCCCAGAAGAGATTTATGGTTGGCTATAGCAATAAATTCTATTAGAGAATGTTCTCAGATGCTGAACCTCAGTATCATATAAAAGTATAAGGTAACCTGTATGAACAGCTCAGGCACCGGGGAAGTGTAAGGTCAGCAAGTTAAGTGTGCCAAGATGAATTTGTATCTGGTATCTGACAGCCAAGTTGGCTCTGTTTCATACCATGGGGGATAACATAGACATGATGGTGTTGAAATCTTTCTAGGACTGTAATGTGATCTGGTACCAAAGTGACAACACCTTTTGGTCACATCTGTGCTGGCAAGACCAAGCACCTTCAAGGACTATTGGAATTACCTGCTGGTGTAGAGATGTCACTTCACACTGTGCTATAATGTGCTGTTCTGCTAAGCAAACTATTTATTGTATCACTAATTTTAGGCTGGTTTTAGGTAATTTGGAACTCTAAATTTTCTGAACAAGGTGTCATTGTCAAAAATCCTAGAAGATATTTTTGTTTTTATAGCATATGTCAGTACCAAGAAAAGAAACATATCAAGGGGGCAACATAATAAAGGATAATCTTTGAGAGACAAAGTCTAGAAATAGACTGGAATGGAGTCTGAGAAAGTGTGTCACTCACTAATTATGGAGACTCTGTCTCCTAAAGTCATAACTAGCTTTCTATTACTTTCTGTTATAGCATATTATTATTCCTTATTATCCATATTATTAATATGTTATTATTATAACATATTTATTATTCCTCAAGGCAATTGAAGCTGCTCAAATAACTTAAAATAATTTTCATGTGTGATTTTTCTAATGATATTTTAAGGGAACAGGTATAAGTTACCCGTCTTCCAGCCATGGGTGCACACACAGTGCCTGGACCTCTTGAGCCTGGCTTTCCATTGCAGCCAAAATGTCCTTCCTTAGTGCTCACCTCTGAACTGCAACCCATTATGCAGCTGGCTTGCAATAGTTTTGCTCTTTATGAAATAATTCACATCTGGGAAAATGGGGCTGGATTTGCAAGGCCCTCTGCTTCAGTCTTTATTACTTAAATATGACTTAAGTGTGGACTTTTCTTGGGATTATAAGGCAGATTTATATCTCAGCATCCACAGAAAGAAAAATTTATATTGAAGCCACGTAATAACACATTATGCTAGCTTAAATTATTCATGATGCTTGTCACAGTAAACATGCATTCAGAATTCATACATTTCAACACTTTATTTACTGAGGAGGTAAAACTCTTAAGTATTGAAAAAAAAAGTATTCAAGCCACAAATTATACTTCCCTTTCTTTCATACCATTTGTATTTCAGTATCATGCTTACATCTAATTAATCTTTTGCAATTTAGCCACAGTTGTTTTCCTTTCTGGGTCAGGAAGGAATGTCTGCATTGCTTGAAATGGGACATATGCAACTGCACAGACTTGCCAACACTGTCAGAGGCTCAGAGAAGTATTTACATTTGCACAGATGCAGAACAATAATGGAACACCACTGTCAGTACTCCCAGCTCTCTTAAACATACCTTCCTTGGGTAATAACTTAATATTGAAGTATGTTGTTTTCTGCAGCTTGACGGCACACACCTTGCCTCACCTGTACACTGCTCTGGTGCTACAGAAATTCAGTGGAAACTGTTCCCAAAGGTAGCATAGGGTAGATGTTGATCTATATAGCTTGGGACTGGGGATTAGCTGGGAAGAGTTTGAATCTTCCCAGTGGTAAGTCATTGCAAGCTAGTTAATCTCTTCCCCTAAATGCAAGCTATTTGAATAGAAGGGCAAAATCCTTCTCCATGAATGTTCTGCCCAGGCTGTTATTTTCCTTGATGGCATAATTTTATATCTAGACTATAATATCTAATGTAGAGGAATATATACCCTAGAACAGTTGCCAGCTGCTGGTTTTGGCTGGGATAGAGTAAATTTTCTTCCTAGTAGCAGGTATAGCTCTGTGGTTTTGAATTTAGTATGAGAATAATGTTGATAACTTACTGATGCTGTCATTGTTGCTCAGTAGTGCTTACACTAAATCAAGATCTTTTGTGCTTTGACAGCAAGGAGGTGCACAAGAAACTGGGAGGGAATAGAGCCAGGACAGCTAAGCCCAGAGGGGTTGAGGGGATGCTCTAGACATCTCTCCTCTGTTTCTCTCAGAGCATCAAGCTAACTATATAAACTGGGATGTATTGACCATGAGGAATGGATCTTTGCTCAGGGATGAGCTGGGTATTGGTCAAGTGGGTGGTAAGCAATTGTTTTGTGCATCTCTTCTTTCTTGGGTATTATTTCTGTCTCTCTTTTTGTTGCATTTCTTTGCATTACCACTACTTCATTCTTATTAACATTAATGATAATATTTTCAATTATTAAGTTGTTCTCATCTCAACCCACAGATTTTACTTTTTTCCCTGGTTCTGCTCCCCAGCCCACTGGGAAGGGAGCAAGTGAGCAGTGGCTGGGTGCTTAGTTGCCAGCTGGCATTAAACCATGACACCCATTCAGTCAGCATACTTACAGCTCTGTGTGTTTGTCACCATGCTGATTGTATGGCATTAAACTGGAGGAGAAGCAGGAAACCTCACTGCTCTGTGTCAGCTCTCCCTCCATGTGCCTACAAGCAATGCACAAGGCAGTTTATAATTAGTATCATGACTCACTCAATACTGGTAACTGCAACTATGCCCTCAAAGGAAATGGCTTTTCCATACCCTTCGGTTTAATTCTGTTTTGTATTAATGGCCCTCCCCTTTTCCTTTGTGCCTCTTCTTCCAGAATTCCTGAGCTGATGTTAAGAAATATCTTCTAGCAGGTGGGACGAAGAAGACTTCGGGCCTCACTAATACTCTTCCAGCTGTGCCAGCTTCCAGAAAAAAAGGAAGACAAAGCAGAAACAGCAGCTTCCAGAATCCCGCTCCTTTTCTAGAAGATAAATGTAAATCAATTGCACAGGAATATAGCCTGAATTCAGGCTATATTAAAGAAGCTGAACAAGACCTCCTTGCTTTCTGAGATCTGTCCTGTTACATCTGTTCTTGGTTACAAGAGAATGAACTTCTGTGAACAATTAAGCAAGTGCTTTAAACGAAAACTGGAGAAGTAGCAGATGGTGATGCACAGAGATACCTTGGGTAGAAGAGGAATGGAGTGAAGATTGAGTTGACTTTCATATTCTTGGGCTTTCTGGTGTCCACTGAAGAGATGATAAGCAAGAAGGATTAAAAAATAACTTTCTAATTTATAAATCCAAAATCTGCTTCATGTTTCTATCAAGAAGATATCAAAGAAAAAGAGACAATGGAGATCAAGGATAAGAACAGGTAAAAAAACACCAACTAAACAAAAAAATCTGAAAAAATTTACTGTTTGGCTGGCATGTTCTTGATCAAATATCCATGGTCAGTAATTTAAAGAAGTCTGAAACTTGCCTAGTGTTTGTACAAAATTGCTATTTTTAAAGGTGAAATTAATTTCTTAAATTACAAAATGTTATATAGGTGCCAGGTTCTGCTGCCTTTACTTATGAATTGTCTCCATGAAATTAATGAAAACTTCTTGAAAAAACTCCTGTGATTAAAGAGTTCATAGTATAACTTTCAATTTACATTCTCCATCCACTATAGCACTTCTTGTAAACAAGTGAAAGAGAAAGTTCCCTTTGTGTGCTTGCCAAATGCACAATTCAATATATTGTTTCACTGGGATGAATGTATAATCTTGCCAACAGCTAAAATGCAAAGTTGTGCGAACGGTGTCTAAACAAATTTTATGAGATAGGTGTTTACTTGTTGTAAGTTACAAAATATTAAGTTGCAATTATGAGTGTTCTTATTCACTGTCAGTGGGCCTGCAGGAAGAAGACAGCTTCCACCCTCAGCCTTGCAATCTGATGTGCAGTTCTTTAATATACAGCCTCTGCTTTTTCCTGTGCATTAAGAAGGTGGGCTCTGCATTGTGCTAGACAGCGGTTATTAGCAACAGCTGACTACTCTTTCAGGGTCTGTTCCACTGGCTCCCTGAGTAATTCTGTGAAAATTCATGGAAGTTATATATTTCCTTCGCCAGGTGGGGTAGAAAATTTGGGGGTTTGAATCTTCTCTTTTTTTGTAGGTTAGTTAACTAGGCCCTTCTAACGCAAATCTTACATATCTGGGCATCTCTGAGGAATTTTTCACTTCTCTGTGTTTACCCAGAAGAGGATGACCTGCGCACTCTCTTCCCCTTTTCCTCCCTTCCTCTTACTAGGCCTTACACGTGACTCATGTTTCTTCTTCTGTGCCACCTGTCCTTCTATTTTCTGAAGGATAAATTGTAGCTTGTATTTCTGTATGGAACTTTTATGAGTGAGACGGAACGATACAGAGGTGGAAAAGAGCTAGGATTATCTGGAAGGATATTGCTGGATATCATCTACTATCTGATGAAGAGGGAGATGCAGAAGTGATTGAAGTTGTGTTTTTTCACAATTATTAAAACTACTTGTCTTGTATTTCCTTCTATTTTATATTCTAGTTTTCTCTAAATACAAAGGACTCTGTTCACTGATGCCTAGAAAATGTTATGAAACTTTGGAGTTTTATTAGATGCAGTAGTCAGAAAAAATAGGGATCAGTAAGTACTACTTAAAATGTTTAATGCATGTGTAATCTAGGGCATTTTAGTTATTGTATTGATTTTCCTCAGTGGAAAGATAGTAGCTTCATTAACTCTGAAATTAAAATAGGAAAAATGTCTTAAGGTAGCTTTGGTGTCTTAACCCTAGCTTTGATAATTTGATGAATATGCCCTAAATGGAGGAAAAAAAACCTAGGCTTGGATTAATAAATGTGTTTAGGAGCCTACATTAGGCCGTGAAATCAACTTGCAAATTTAGGCTCTGCTCTTTTGATGCTTCAAGGTTAAAGCAAATGTTCTAAATCTGTCCCTTTTATTAGCACCAAAGGCCAAAAGAAAATACCACCAGTAATTGAACATATTGCATATTAAAAAAGTGTATGCCAACAACAGCTCTTGCAACACTGCAGTCCCTCCTATTGCAATCCCTAAAGAGCAATTGAGGAGTTTATTTTTAGCATTTGATATAATCTTTTGCATAAGTTGAAATGTCAAACATTTTGAACTGATACTTTGTTATTTGTGCCATCTGGAACTGAAAACTGATTCTCAGCAATTCAAATTTGTGGAAGAACAGTTACTGCTCTATAGCTGAGTTGTCTCTTCAAGGACTTAGCCTAAAGGAGTATTTTCTTAAAGGTGGATCAAAGAGGAAATTTTATGTCAGCATCTGAGATTTTGAAATCTTGTAATTTATTTTTGCCTTCTTGCTTTGCTCTTTATTTGCAAAGAATAAACTGAAACAACTTTTATAGGTCTTTTAAGAATTTAGAACTTGCTTAGTGCCATAAAGGAGCTCATTTGAACACTAAAGCAAATCACAGAGGGATCAAAATCTTAAAATGAAAATAAATGTCTTTTCTTGGTCTCTCTGCCCTTAAAGGTTTTGCTTGTTTTTAGTTGTATTCAAAAGTATTCTGTTCTGTTGATATTTGATATTTAGAAACATGTCAGCCTGAAAAAGGAATAAGATACTACTTTGGTTCTTCAAAGCTGATGAAGCTATGATCATGTTGATGTTTTGCTTAGAAACTGCTAATAATGGTTTCACATGAGGGGTGCAAAGTAGGAGTATTTATTTATACTCACTGCATTAATCTAAAGTAAATAGTTTCATAAAAAACACAATTTGTTTAATAGATCTGAGGAAAAATGAGATTTTTTTTTTTAATCAAACACTTCACATGCCACCGGCTGGTTTTTTTTTTTTTTTTGGCCATTTGTACTAGATAGAACTCTAGCTAGAGAAAAAATAGATATTTTCTGTTAGTGGAACTATTCAAATGAAACAGAAACTGTACAGCAAGGGGTGACTTGCCAATGATTAGCACATGTGTCATCAACAAATGGGAGGCTTATTTTCAAACTTCTTGAAAAGGCATTAGTAAGGAAGGGTAAAGTAAGCTCCAGGCAGTGACTATAGACCAACACAATCTCTGACTGCTGGGAAATACATACAGTGCAATGTTTAAAACATCTGTTGGTGACATTTAAGGAGTTGATTTAAGAATGAAGGTCAGCGCTTGTTAAGTCATAGAAAGCTCTTCTGTAAGTTTGGTGTGCACTGTCTCAAACCCAGAGGAAGTTGTTGAGTCACTGCTCTTTGCCTGCCAGCACTGCAGAATGTTACTTGCTGTGCTGGAAGCCACTGTGCTGCAGCGGTTTTCCTCTGGCAGGAGTGACCTAGTCATGTCTGTTTCTTATCACACCATACAGCCCTCCTGTAGACTCCATTCCATCTTTCTAATGACACTGACAGGATGGAAGGGACTTGCATCCATCTTTTTCCTGCTACTGCAGTCCTATTTTAAATAATTGGAAATATGAGGTGATTCTGCAATGCAGAATTTTCTGTCTTCAAGGAAATGTTACTGTGAAAATGGCTTTCATTTTATAAAAATAATTTAAAATTGCAGAGACTGTTAAATTTTTTAAAAATTATTTCTATTGCAGTCCCTTCTTGTATGGGTTATATGACTTCATTCTGAACCAAACAGAATTTATTTATAGCCACAGGAGAATTTTCCACATGTATTTTAAAATCTAAATGCTGTTCTGCTTGGAAAAGTGGTTATAAAACTGTTAGCATAGAAAATTCTATATATAATACTAAAAAGCTCTCAAACCAGACCCAACCCTTTTATATGTAGAAGTTGATTGCTTCTTTTTTTATTTTTATTACCATGAATAGCAAAAAAATTCCTAGCAGGTAAGGTCAATTTTTTTTTTTTAACATTGACATGTAAAATCATTTTTAGTAGTTTTGCATAACAAATTTGTATGTGATACCTTGAACTTTGCTAGGATTACCCAGCTTCCAAGCTCTGTTTACAAATGGGTGAGATTTTAAAATTTATTTTTGTTGTTGCAAAAATCTGCAAGTTGGAAGATGTGCTCTTTTATTTTTTATTTTTTTCAGTCAGTCAGTGTGATTTGCGTATCATCAGTTTCTAGGATATTTTTATTTAGATATGAAGAAAAAGTAAGAACAGTAAGGAATTTCTGAGAACAGCCATGGCTAATTTCCAATAGCTCAAGAGTTTAAATCCTTTGTCCAGAACCTTAAAAGGTTCCACTTTTATATTACCAGTTCTTCCCAACTCTTCCCTTCTACTAAGAGGTCACATACTAGACAGAATCTGTGGTACACAAAGTGTTTTTCCTCTAATATTAATGTTAAATCATCACAGGACATAATTTGTGAGTATTGTCTTGTCATGTGATGTGACATAAGGTGGTGAACTTCAGCCTGGGACTGATAGCAGGATGGTCCATGGCCCTGAATGTGTCCCACCATTTAAGAAGCTTCACAAGGAGGGGTGGCTGTTACTTGAGATAGCTTTGTTCCTCTCCAGGGTCCCATTCAAACAATTGTGCGTGCTTCATAAGATGTTAAATCACCTCTGTGATCCTAAGCAAAGAAGAATTAGGTTTTGCCAGTGCAGCTTGGTGGTTCACAACGGGTCTGGAGAGTATTTTCGGAGGTAATATGGATGGAAATACATAGGGTTTCAACTCCTTCCATTTTGCCCAGTTACTCTCATTTGTGTCTCTTCTGCAGGTATTAAGAAATAAAAAGATAAACATTAACAGATTAGAAAGCAACCTTCTCATTCTTTTGGACATAGGAAAAATTCTGTGATGATGAACTCTGAAGGGAATGTAACAAAATGGAAAGTTGAAAGGACAAATGATAGAAAAATTAACAAAGTCCTAAACCAAAGCAAAGAGAGACATCTTGCTTATGTTAAAATCGTTTTTGTATTATTTCTGGTGAAAGCATGATCAGACCCACAATATTTTCAATTTTTTTATGATACTATAGAATTCAATATACAAATACTGCTGATGAATAAAATCAGTTGTTGTAGCACTGGTAATCTGGTTGTAGCACTGGTATCTATCTACTTAGGTACCATGTTGGATCCTGATCCACCTGATCTTTGTGGTTTTTCAGCCTTCTATCAATTTTAGTGGGCTTATTTTTTTTCTTAGCTTGATATATTTTCTGCAAAGGTTCGTTGTGTCTTCTTCCCCTTCCACAGAAACTCTTTTGCCTTTGGCTGCCAAGCATCAGTTTTAGCTCCCTGTCACTGAGTAAGGCCTTAAATGTTTTTAGTTTAGTTATGGACTGGAATTGAGGACCCGTTGGAATGAAGTGGAACCATTGGCTGGAGGTCTGTAGTCCATATTTTTGCACAAAGCACAAGGCTCAGTATTGGTTCAGGTCAGTCCTGAACCTCTAGGCAGCTCCTGTGCTAGCGGCAGGATTTTCTGTGCTTTTTCACATGAACCTCCCAACCTACAGTCTGTTCCATTGCTCCTTGTTAGTCTTGCACTACTTAGAAGAGCTCAGTTCCATGGCCTTTGAAGCTGCCCTTCAGGTATATGCAGGATGTTGCCATACTGCACCCTATGGTCTCCTCATCCTCAGACTAAACAACCTAACTCCCCTCACATACTCCTTGTAGGTCATGTGCTTTGGGCCTCTGATCATGTCAGTAATCCTCTGCCTAGGAACGAAGCAAGCTCAAAACAGCACTGTTCTGCTCACGGTATCCGAGACCCAGCCTCATCAGCACTGAGCAGAGACTCACTTCCCTTGATCTGTAAAGCCTGGTATTCCCCAGCTCCTTTGGAGCAGGGCTGCTGTTCAGCCCCTCACTGATGCACAGCCCACGGTCCGGGTGCAGAACTTTGTACACGATCAACAGCAGACGTCCTGCTGGCCCCTCCATAAGTTTCTCGAAGCGCCCTCTCAACTCACTGGCATCACAGACAGGCTAAGACTCACCTTTCAGGAGCGAGAGCACTTTCCGTAAGTCTTGAATGGTAGGAGGACTTATATCCACCCTTGGAGATAGGGCAGGATGTGTGACCTCTGACAGGCTCTGCGACAGAGAGCAGAAAAGGTATGTGTCCTTCTGTGTTTTGCATCCTTGACAAAGAATGAAGTTTAAAGGCTGTAACTACGTGTGCTCCATACAGTGATGCCTGAAGGCTGTGGATTACGTGAAACACCAGCGTGCTTCCCTGCCGAAGGAGGGATGTGCCTGCGGTACCACCTCTAGATCTCACCCTCAGTCACGGCTCACGATGCGAAGCTGCGGCTTCTGCCTCGCCCCAGGCGCCCGAGCTCTCTCGCCCGAGGGCCCCGGGGAGCCAGGAAACGCCTCCGAGGCTGAGCGGCCGCCCGGGCCCCCGCCGCCCCTCCGCAACCACGGCCGCCGCTCTTAGGGCGGCACTTCCACCGCTCCCGCCTCCTCCTCCGCCTCCTCCGCGGCGCGGACCTCCGGGCGGCGCAGCCCCACCCCTTCCCCGTGCGGGGAGCGCCGCTGGCGGGGCGGATAGCGGGGCTTTGTGTGCCGCGGCGGCGGGATGTGAGTGCGGGCCGGGCCGGGCCGGGCTGGGCTGGGCGGGCAGGCTGCGGCATCGGCTCCGCCGCTTCCCCTCGGAGAACGGGACAGGCACCCGCCCGCCCATCGCTGCACCCTGAGGGCTCCGCCGCCCGTCTCGGGCCTCCGCGGTGCCCGAGGGGGAAGCGAGCGGGCGTCGACGCTGCGAGCCTTTTCTCATCTGGTGTGTGTCGTGTTGCCGCAGGCTGGCCCGGGTGACCGTCCTCCATGACTGCCTGGGCTGCAGGACCTTCGAGCTGCCGCCGTCCGCGGCCGTGCGGGACGTGAAGAGGCAGATCGACGCGGAGGCCGGGCTGCCCCCCGCCCAGCAGCGCCTGTGGCACCGCGGCAGAGAGGTGAGGACGGGCGGGGCAGCGGCATCGCCGCGGAGCTGAGGGGAATCCCCGCCCCGGGGCTTGTGTCCTGCCTGGGCAGCGCGGTGGGTGCGTGTCCTTAGGTGCTCCTCTCGTGGGAAGCACGGAGGTCCTTTGGACGACCCTCACACCGCTCTTCATGGTGCCAGCTTTTATCATCTGAGTTTTTGTGCCTTTTTTTTTTTTTTTTTCTTTCCCTGAAGTTCTCTGTGTGTTTTATCCTAATTTCTTTGGGGAGATGTTGGGGAGAGCAGAAATTCACCCGAGAGCGCTGGTGTGTTTGTTCTGCCCTCCTGCCTTTCTGGCCAGTTTCAAGAGCAGAGTTGATACCACAGTGAGATGAAAGTGACAAGTTAAAAATTGAGGTCTGGGTGCAGGAGAGAGTCAAGAGAATGACCTTGTTCTTTTGAAGTCATCAGCCTTGTGTCAGTCTTTCAGTAGTGCTTGGAGTGCTTCTAGCTGTGCTCCTGGGAAATGGGAACCTGGAGATCTGGTGGGATGGGATGAGTAGAAGGAAGAAGGGAGTGAGAGGAAGTTGGAAATTAATGTTAAATAGGGCAAGGGGATTTGCAGAGATGTAGAGAAGAGAGGGCTCTAAGGAAACCTTATTGTGACCTTTCTATATAATGGGAGCTTTTAAGAAAGATGGAAAGCTGCTTTCTGCCAAGGCCTGAAGTGATAGGACAAGGGACAATGGCTTTAAACCAAAAGAAGTTTAGATTGGGCACAAAGAAGAAATTTTTTAGGATGAGGGTGATCAGACACTGAAACAAGTTACCCAGAGAAGTTGTGGATTCCCCATGACTGGAAATGATGATCAGGTTGGATGGAGCTTTGAGAGACCTGATCTATTTCCTGTTCATGGCAATGGTAGGAAGGGGATTTGAACTACATGGTCCTCAAATGTCCTGTTCCAACCCAAACCATTCTACAATATAGGGAAAGTTGGTTGTACTGCTCAGGAAGCTTTTAAGAACCTGGGCAACACAAGTAGTCTTTGAGGGCTCAGGTTTGAAGGAAACTGCCTGTGTAGTTTATCTTTTGTTTTCTTGCCTGGTTTTGTGTGTCCTTGATTTTGTTCTCACCAGGCCTTCCTGTTTTGGAGGACAGACCGTATCGCTTTCTAAAATTTGCATGGAAGTAAAGACTGGCTGACTAGCCCAGAAAACTTATCTTTTGCAGTCAGTAAGGAGACTGTAGTTGCTATTCTGTTTGTTTGTGGTTTTTTTTAATAATAAACTAGAATATATATGGGAATATGTATTCTGTAGTGTAGCAAATTTGAAAATCCTTTATAAACTTTCAAACTCCTGTTTATTGGGATCAAATGATTTTTTTAATTTTCTGAGTTGTAGAATATCCATCCAATAATTTTTTTCCATGAGAACTGTTGTACAACAACATGTTGTTGTACATGCAATTTACAAATGTTAAGTGAAGTCCAGTATCTTTTTCTCTCATAGTTCCTTATCATATTAAACTGCTGATTTGGATGTTCAATGTCCAAGTTTCTAGTGGTGTCTTGGTACAAAAATTGTACCTTAGGATATTTGGTTGTTCTATCCCTTTAATGCTTGGTGATGGGTTCTGTGTATTGCTTTATATTTTAGTGATAAATATTTTAATGATTTCAGAGTAGTTGCACCCAATTTTATGTCTTGAGAAAGTTTAAGTCAAGTACAATATTTCTGCAGTTTTACGATAAACCCACTGCTCTTTAATCACTATTTAAAACTGGTGTAAGTAAAAAATAATGTAAGTTTTTTTTCTTACTAATGTTGTTAAATAGTGTTTACATTCTCTGGACTAGGGCTGTGTTTTATTAAATGTAGTTAGATTATAATCATCTATGTCTGTGTTAACACCAACTGCTTTCTAGTGATTTCTAGTGATCAAAGCTAGGAAGTAGTCCCAAAATCTACTATAAACTGAGACTAATATAATAATTTTGCATAATTATATTTTAATATAGTTTCTAATGAGTGCATTGGCCTTCTAATTCTGCATTTGTTGTTGTGTGCAGCATATGTCGTATATGAGTCTTCTAGACACACATCATATAAACTAGAATTGCAACAAAACCTTTATGTGTTATGATTACTTAATAGTTTTCCCAGAGGCTGCTAAGGAATGTGTTGCTTAGTTTGCCTCAGTTTCTCTATGATGTGAGGCACTGGAGGTTGGATTAGGTGACATTCAGTGGTCCCTTCTGCCTTGATCATACTGTGATGGGTCTGCATGTAGAGGTAATGGAGGATGAGGTGGTCGAATTCTTCAGCGGTGATTCTTTGGCACACTTTTGTCTCTACACAGTGTCTTGCCAGCTGCTTCGAGCTGCTTAGTTTAAGCCCCCTATGAAATTGCATACCCAGATGTACTTGTGGAGTATACACAATATGTACTTCCTGTATATGCTAATTTTTTTGGTGGGAATGCACCTTGGAACAAAAACTGCTTTAGTTTTATGCTTCCAGAACTTCCCTGAATACAGAACTTTTTCAATTGTAGAAATGAGGCCATGGCTTGCTCTTAGTATGCTTCTATAGACATTTTTTCCACCTGATTTCTTTTGGTGTTGTTATTATCAAACCAAAACTTCTGACCAAGATCTGTCTTATTTTTTCCTTCAGTTGTCTGATGGTATCAAGATTGTGGATCTTCAGAAGTCTCAAAATCAAGTTTTTCTAGAGCTTCAGTCAAAAGGGTTGAAAGGAGGAGGTATGAAAAATATTTGTCTCTGCTTATAAACTAGAAGCTCAAAGCATTTTCTGATGCAATATGGAGTTAATGGAAATTTTTATCTTCTTTAAATGGGAAGCAATTATTTTTCATGTAAGTCTTAGGTTTGTCACTTGTTCTTTTCATTCTGCTCTAAAAAAATTAAACTTCTCTTGTTAAGTGCCTTGGTGTTTATTTTTTTTTCCTGTGATATAATGTGTGGAATTTTGGTTATTGCTATGCTTTGGAATCAATAAGATTTGCCCTTCAGTAGTGTAGCTGCCTTGTCTCATATAAAATAAGCTGGATACTTGAAAGCAATTCAGATACTGAAAGGATATATTTTCAGTAACCACCATGTAAAAAATTATAACAGTGGTGAAAATTTCTGGATTTCTTCTGCTCTTTCTAGTTTTTTTTCTTTGACAGTTTGGTTTTCTTTTGATTCTATCTATTATTTACATTTTTATTAAAAAAACCTGAAGGTGTATCTTTTCATATGGTATCTTGATAACTGAATATCATCAGAAATGGTCTAATGAAAATCTGTCATGATTATTTTATTTGGCTGCTAGCACTAATATTTTTCTTACAATAACTTTATTGTAAGACAGTGAAATAAATGCTAATGAAATGGCATGATGAAGAGGGAAACCCTTCTTTTCATGCAGCTATTTTATTTGGTCTCACAAAATATTGTATTTCTTAGCCTGTTCAAGGCATGTATGTACTGGATTATGGATTTTTAGTGTCAGAGGGAAGCTTGTATATTAGGCAGAAGTTCATGTTCACATTCTCTAGAACCTGAAGTGGTTAGAAAACACCTATGAAAATGGTCCTCATGGTTCTATGACATCAAACATTTTTCTTTCTGTTGCCCTTGACTGCTTGCTCTGATGTTTTGCTGTGTGTAGGCTGTGGTAGACTAAATAAAAAGAGTCTTATTTTCTGCCATGCAAGTGTATGGATAATAATGTGTAGTGGCCCTAAGAAGTCTTTCATGGGAAAGAAAAATGTTGCTGTATTTTTGTGCCTAGTGTTGGAGATTTTCTAAGAGATGTCACTGTAAGCAGTCTATGTCTAGATAAAGTGCTTAACCTTTCCTGGTCTACAGTTCTGATGTAAGTCAATCTAAAACATCTGAAAGGCTTTAGTATCAGCCTTTTGTGTTCATTCTGGAGTCTTCCAGCTCAGAGATTTTTCCTTACAGCAAGTGAATCAAGAAATGCTCTGAATTTCTAACTTGGAAGTTTATAGTCAGTAGGACCAAACACATGGGTTGCTGAAGTACTCTGAAGATTATCCATATACTCTTTGTGTTCATTCTTTGCTGGTGTCTGTCAAATAATGTATGATCTTTTTATATGATCACAAAATAATTCGTGTTGGAAGGGACATCAGGAGGTTTTTACTCCAGCCTGCTGCTCAGAGTGTGGACAACTCTGAGGTCAGCCCAGGTCACTTGAGTGTTAATCTGGTTGGACTTGGAAAGAGGATGGAGATTGCACAGACTTTCTGGGCTCCTAAGTGCTTGACTGCCCTTATGGTAGAAGAAGTTTCTCTTTAAAATTTGTGGTACCAGTTTTGTGTTAAATAAGACTAGCTCTAATACTCAAGAAAAATCAGTTTAGCCTATAGCCAGAGTAATTGTTGTGACATACATAGACCTCTGCTCTGAAAGAGAACAAAGTCTATCTTCATTCCTATCACTTCAAAGTTACTTTTCTGTTTTTGTGGTGGTTCCCATGGTGCATGAAATGTGTTGTTTAAACACTTCCACCTATCTGTCCAACTTAGAGAAGATCAGTTTCTTTATTTTAGATAATTTCTGTTGATCAGTTCACCTTATGTTGGAGGTATATATATTGCATATTGATTTTCAAATACTTCTGTATACTGCAAGAATAACAGAAGTTATTAAATACTTCACACATTCAGCTGTCAGTTGCAATTTCTTGCTTAATTTTTCATTAATGCTATTAAGTTACCATAAATAAAGTGGCAAATAAATAAAAAATAAAAAAGAATATTTTAAAGACAGAATATTTGCTGATTTTACTTGATTCTTTCTCAGCAAATAAAATTCTTATTTTTCCACTTTTTTCCACTTTGCTTTTTTATCTGAGTGTTTTATTCCAGAATATACATAATATGTGTGTTTGAGTCTGTCTGCTTCATAAATACATGTATATTCAGAGGAGAGGGAGAGAATAATTACTTGTTAATAATTTTAAAAGGAAGCTTTTGATGTGGCATCATTAGGGTCTTTTTTCCTTGTGAGGATTGCATCATTGCTATTTGTTTGAAGCACATGTTTTATAGGTTTGGTTTAGGGAGCTGCCCTTTAGTCTCGGACTGGAGTTTGAAATGAAGAGTATTGAACCTTTCATTTTGTGATAGACTTTTTCTCTTGGAGCAGATGTTCATAATGCTGGGATTCTTTTCCCTCCAGCATTAGGCCCTGGCAACCCCAAAGCTGGCACCAGGTCCATGCCCAGATTATGTCAGAACAGGAAGGCATTACAGCCAGACGTAAGAGTGAAACTCTTCTGTGCCTGTGTGTGTAGTTGTCAGTAGGGGTAATCGCTGCTTGTAAAAGAGTTAGAGCCACTGCTGCCCTGGAATACTGTCCTGCTACTTAGAAAGTAGCAGTCTTTTAGAAGGTGCTACTTTTGAACATCATGTACTTGGAATTGTGGTATAATGGTTGCAAAGACTTAGACTCCAAATTTATTTCATCTAGATATGAAGCAGCTTGTTGACTTCAACACCAAGACTGCTATTTCACCTTTTTAATTAAAAGATTTATGGTGTAGTATTTTCACAGTTGATTCTGAAAAGACAAGATTTTACAATAATAGGCCTTGAGTTAATTTAAAGAAATTATTGTTTTCAGTAATTGTTTAGTATTTTTTTTAAAATCTGAAATTAAGTGCATAGCAGCATAATACAGTTTTTTTTCCCATTTGTTTGTTTGTTTGTTTTTAGGTCGTTTTGGACAAACAACTCCACCACTTGTTGATTTTCTAAAGGATATATTAAGAAGATACCCAGAAGGAGGACAGATTCTTAAGGTAGACAATAAATAAATAGTATTTTTATATGTCATTTAATATGCATGACATAATGTCAAAGTTTAACACTTCCCAGCAAATCTTGTGGTTGCTTATTCACTGTATTCTAGAAGATATGTTTCCGTTTCTGTGGACAAGGCAAAGTGAGTTGTGTGCTTTATGTGCTTTTTTATTTCTTTGTTTGCTTTTCTGAGTTTGCTTAGTAGATGATGAATTGTGTCATTTATCATAACTTCCTGTGCTAATGTTTGAAAATGGCAGTTTGATTTTTACTT
Source organism: Pseudopodoces humilis (assembly GCF_049639895.1). Classification (NCBI taxonomy): domain Eukaryota; kingdom Metazoa; phylum Chordata; class Aves; order Passeriformes; family Paridae; genus Pseudopodoces; species Pseudopodoces humilis. The sequence goes on from NC_142201.1 coordinate 70,224,946, forward strand.
TTTTTTTAGAGCATTCTGGGGTGATTAGCTGGAACTTAAACTTCTCATGCAGGATGCGTCATTACATGGGTGGCAGGAACTTAATTTCCTTAGTGTATGGGAATACTAGGTTCTAACTAACGGGATTTGATACAGATATATCTTATCTATCTATACATGCATGCATACAAAACATACAAATACAAATGTTGATAGATGATGACAGATCCTTATGTATGTTGTGTTGTTTGCAAGCATGGAACTAGAAGCTGATTACGCTTAGTGGGGAAGCCCAAGATAAGCATATCTTCAACTGTTTTGGCAAATTGCCTCCTGGGTATGTTCTGAGCAGTGTTTGTAGGATAATAATAATAAAAATGCTTACATTTTTATTATTTCTCAGTACTAGTTGCATCTGTAAAATTCATTTGAATTGAGAAGGGTTCAGATCTCCTCAACATTTAAAACCTAAACTTTCATTCCAGCATGAAGAAAAAATTTCCTTAGAAATCAGATAAGTAAATCTAAAAGTAGAAATTATGCTATTTTCATAGTTTACAATTTAGGGTTAATGGATTGTTAGAGATAGATTGCTACCAGGAATTTTGCTGATACCTAAAAAATTATTTTAGTGTTTTGATTCTTCAGATACAATGCTGTTATAGCTGAATGTAGCAGCTACCCTGTGTGCCACAGCATGAATGCAAGTCTGACTTCACGATGATTGCCAGACCTAGTATTTAATATTTCTGGAAACTTTGGGCTTACTGTGTCTTCATGAAGGACTGTCATGATTGTTCTTTTAGAAGAAGAACTGCATATAAATGTCTTGTAATTCTTTAAACATTTGTTATTCATGCTTAACTGTAGGTATATTTCTTGCTATTTCATAATACTTCAAAACTGTGTAGAAGTGACAACATAATATGCATTATAGACTGACCATACTGTCAAAAACTGCAAAATAAAAGGGTTATAATTTTGGAACTAGATATTAGATAACAGTGAGCTTATTTGAGTCTCAGCAGTGTTCTTGGATGTAACCTAATCTGAAATACTTGCTGCTAGTTGATGCATTTTTTAAGTTCATCTTTCTATCAAGTCTTTTATGTATAACTGAATGAGATTGAAGTGTATGAATACATTGCATGTGGTGTATTGACGTTGCTTTTCAATTGAACTGAAATACTTGCTTATGCCAAGCTTGCACACACCCACATAAACATACACACGTGTTTATGTGTCTGGAGCCCTGATACACTGTGGTGATTCAGTGTAAATAGACCATTGTGTGAGGCTGTAATCCTGTAGGTATTTATAATCACGCTTACGTGTCTACTGTTGATGAAAACGGGACTGGATAGGCGTATTTTATTAATGCTCGTGTTTACAGACCTGGTTTACTGACATTTGACTTTTCTGTAGCTCTCACCACTGCTACTACTATTTAACAAATAGTAGTAGCAGTCTTAAAATAAGCCTCTTTCCAGTCTGTGCGTTTTATTCTACAGGGTTGCTGCTCTGTCAGTTCATGACTTGGGGAGTTACTGGTCAGAGCTGTTTTGCAGCCCTTTGCCGGAGGGGTGTTAGAAGTGTGAGCACTATGGCCCAGGATTGGTTGGTTCATACTGTTAAATGTTACCTTGAACCTAATTCAGTTGATGTAAAGAAGAGTGCTGTGCATTATCCTTTTGTGAATGGTTGCCTCGCTGTTGTTGTACAACTGTTTGTAAGGATTTAGCTAATACACTTTGATAAATCTAAAATTCTTCTCACATTTGCCTTGTTTTGAGACTTCTACAGCTCTGATTCAAGATAATGTAGTAGTAACAGTTTAATAACTTATTTCTCAGCTTTGTGACTGCTTTTGTATGGTATTTTAGCTCCAAATTCAAATCATATTTATAGTATTTGTCTGAATATTTGTTTTACAAGGATACCTATTCTCATGCAGGTCAAGTGGATAAAGCCATTTTGGTTGAAACATAAGAAAACAATTACACTTGAGACAATTGCTTGTTATTTTCTACTGTTTAAGTTCAAAAGCTATTACTAGAATATGTATTACTGCATTATACTTTGTTTTGATTTATTTTGTCTGCCTCAGGAACTGATACAGAATGCAGAAGATGCTGGTGCCACGGAGGTTAGGTTTCTATATGATGAAACTCAGTATGGAACAGAAACGTTATGGTCAAAGGACATGGCACAATATCAGGGTAAGTGTAAGTTAAATTAAATTTGGCCATTATTCTTCAATGCACATTGAATACATCGTCTGGGGATGGCTGTCCTGGCTATGTCCCCTCTCAACTCCTTAGCAGCCTCAGCCCACTCCCTGTTTGGGCCACATGAGAAGTAGAAAAGGCCTTGGTTCTGCATAAGCCCTGCTCAATGATAACTAAAACAACCCTGTGTTATTGTCATTATTTCCAGCACAAATCCAAAACACAGCCTCCAGCTACCATGAGGACCAAGCCAGCACACCAGTTTTTAATGTAAAGATGACCTTTGCCCTTTACACTTCAGCATTCTCCAGGCACTTCAGTTTTCTTCCCCATCCTTTTTTCTCTTGACCTTACACCCAGCTTTGCTTCATGTTGTCTATGTCCTACAAATTTATTGAAACTTTAAGGTTTTTACATAATTTACTGTGGCTTTGTGAGATAAAGGTCAATTATGTATTAAAAAGTATTATTATTAATACTATTTTTAAAATTAGTTTGCATAGTCATCCTGAAAGGCATTCAGTTGTAATTTGAACTTGTAATGGTGGATGATCCACTGCTTCTTTCTTCCAGCTTTTTCCAGTTGTTAATCTGCCTTATTATGTCTTCTAATGTGGATTTGTCTATCTTACTTTCTAGACACAAGTTATTGTTTTATCTTGCCTTATATTCTCTTCCAGTGGAGGTATCTTTAGATTGTGACTAGTACATTTTTCAAACATCTTTTTGATGAACAGATTGAGTTTACGCCTTGTGCCACATGACACTTCTTTCAGAAGTTTTGTTGTTTCCTGCTTTTTGTTCAGTTTTTCAGAAGCATTCTTTAAAAATGTGGATGTAAGAATTAAATAATACATCAGAATATAAATCTGAGTACCATTTGCAGAGGTAAATTCATCTCCTTGCTTTTGCATTTTGCTTTTTTTTCATTACCAGGCATAATTTTATGTCATCTTAGAGTCATAACTTCCCCATTAAATTTGCACATGCATGTACTTCAAAGAAATGCTTTCTCAGGTCTGTGAGTTCATTTCCTAGAAATTTTGAACATTAAATCATTTTCTTCTTCTGTCATCTTTTTAACTCTTGCCTGTTTATTATAGGGCCAGCATTTTATGCATACAATGATGCAATTTTCACCCCTGAGGACTGGCATGGTATACAGGAAATAGCAAGAAGCAGGAAGAAAGATGATCCCCTGAAAGTTGGAAGATTTGGAATTGGCTTTAATTCAGTTTATCATATAACAGGTAAACTTAGTAGTTATTTTAAAAAGAAAATGTTGAAGTTCTAAATAGTTAAATTACCTTAGATATTCACAAACATTTGATATTTTCTCTATAGTGTGTTTTAAAATGAGTACATGGTTAGATTTTCTTATGAAGCATTCCTATTTTTTCTCTAATCTTATAAGGTATCTATTTGATTTTGATAGTTTTTGAAGATTGTTCTGTTAGCATCATTATATACTTAGTCCTTTTTATTGATTTCACACATTCCTTCACATTGGTATTTTATTTATATAGTTATATATAAATATATATAGTATTTTTACCAGTAAATATATTTATATACTGGTATTTATTTATATATTTATACACTGCTGCTCATTTTATAGAGGCTTATAATATAGGGTAGGTATCCAAGTAGAAGTGGGAAAGTTCTATTCACTAGACTGAAAGTCTTCTGCAGGTTTTTTGTATAATAAGGAGTGATTTTTATTTTTTGCTAGAAAATATATTATGTAATAGAAGTATATGCACATTTACACTTGCAAGAGGTAGTACATACTGTTTTGCAAGCTCGTAATACTCAGTCTTGAAATCTGTTATTCTCCTAGTATGTTTTATTGTGATACAGAAGAAGCATAAATAATGCTTACAGTCTCCACAGTTATAATAGTGCAGGATAAGAGGCAAATTTTTTCTGAAATAAAATTTTTTACCTTGCAAAGTGAATTTGTAAGGCACATGATATTTTTAACAATATTTTACTTAGCTGAGCATGAATAAAATTAATGCATTCAGTGGTTTGATAATTCTGTGAATTTGTGCTTTTAAATGTACAGAATTACTGTTTGCCAGCCTTCAAGATCTGCAAAGTATGAATCTAGTAGAATGCACACATAGTAAATTACTTTGATTTTTTTCCTTAACAATACTGGAAACATAGTAGTATGTAGTTGAAAGAAATTGTACTCCCTGTTGCTCACTGTCTGCTGGAATTCAAATGGTTGAATGAGTATTTATATATTCAGTTGCAGAACAGGTGTGTGCTTGTTTCTTCCCTCTTGGTAAGCACTGAATTACGTTATCAGAATCATAGAATCACGTAGGTTGGGAAAAAACCTTTAAGAACGTTGAGTCCAACCATAAGCCTAATGGTACCAAGTCCACTACTAAGCCATATCCCTAAGGGTCACACATCTGCATGCCTTTTAAATACCTCCAGGGATGGTGTCTCAGGCCATTTCCCTGGGGATTGTACTCAGCTTATCACAGTTTCAGAATATTTTATTTTTACCCTTTTAAAATTTGTTCCTTAACACTATATTTTTAAAGTATGTTGTTTTAGGATTATTAATTATTATTGATTTTCATGTATACAGATGTCCCTAGCATCTTCAGCGGTGACCAGATTGGAATGCTTGATCCCCATCAAACCCTCTTTGGACCTCATGAGTCGGGCCAGTGTTGGAATCTAAAAGAAGATAGCAAGGAAATAAATGAACTTACAGACCAATTTGCACCTTTCATTGGTGTATTTGGCAGCACTAAGGAAACCTTTAAGAATGGAAATTTTCCTGGTACTTTTTTTCGTTTCCCGCTTCGTCTGCAGCCTTCCCAACTCAGCAGCAATGTTTACGACAAACAGAAGGTTTTGGAGCTGTTTGAATCCTTCAGAGCAGATGCGGACACAGTGTTGCTTTTCCTGAAGAGTGTTCAGGATGTTTCATTGTACGTTCGGGAAGCTGATGGAACGGAGAGGCTGGTTTTTAGAGTAACTGCCAGTGAGAACAAGGCCTTGAAACACGAAAGACCCAATTCTATCAAAATTCTGGGAACTGCAATAAATCAGTATTGTAAGGGAGTTCCAAGCAATAGCGTAACATGTGTGACATACCATGTAAATATAGTTGTAGAGGATGAGAGTGTTAAGGACGCACAGAAAACATCATGGTTAGTGTGTAACTGTGTGGGTGGTCGAGGAATGTGTACAGAACTGGATGGTTTAGCTGATGACTTGAAATTTGTTCCTACTATTGGAATAGCCATGTCTTTAGCAACTAACGAGGAGGAAAACGGAGCTGTAGCAGACTTTTCAGGAAGAGCATTTTGTTTTCTGCCTTTGCCTCCAGGTGAAGAAAGCAAAACTGGACTTCCAGTTCATGTTAGTGGTTTCTTTGGTCTCACAGACAATAGGAGGAGTATCAAATGGCGAGAGTTGGATCAGTGGAGAGATCCAGCAGCATTGTGGAATGATCTTCTTGTGGTAAATATAGTGCCTAAGGCATATACCACCCTTATTTTGGAAGCTATCAAACGAATGGAGACTGAGAAGAATTCAGATTTTCCATTGTCACCTGAAAGAATTTATAGGTTATGGCCTGATGAGAACAAAATCAGGGTACCCTGGAAACCAATTGTAGTACCTCTCTTTAAAGACCTGCTCCAGCACACAGTTATTTACTCAGTGAGTAATCAGTGGATAAATGTGGAACAGGTGTACTTTTCTGAAATGGATGAGAGTTTGGAGTACACACAGTCTGTTCTCAACTACCTCCAGAATTCAGGGAAGCAGATTGCCAAGGTGCCAGCAAATATTGCTAATGCAGTGCATCTTACTATTTCTACTGCTAAAGCTGTGAAAAAAGTGACTCCTGCTCTAGTGCGGCAAGTGCTAAGGAAATCTGGACACAGTGGACCTGCTGAAGAAAAGCTTCATCTTTTGGAATTTGTGCTTTCTGACGGAGTCTACAGTGAACTGATTGGCTTGGAGCTTTTGCCTTTACAGAATGGGAAATTTATTCCTTTTTCCTCATCTGTGTCAGAGCAGGATGTAGTTTACATAACCTCAGAAGAATATCCCAGGTATGCTTAATATTTGTAATACTGTGGGGAGGTTTTTTATTAGATTTTTTTTTTAAATTTACATGTTAAAACAGAGCTTCAGACTGTTCTTTGCTTGTTAACAAACAAGGTATGCATCAGCCTGTGATGAAATAAGGCATAGATAGAACTCAAGTTTCTATATATGTATATGTCTGTGTGCATATGTCTCATTTGAAAAGTTAGACACCTATTTACCATTAACCCTTTATAAAAGAATTGTGTGATTCTTTCTGAGAATACCTTAGGATGCATTTCCAGTTTATTTTCTTCTTGGAATTACAAATACGAGGAAATTAGAAACATGCATACTAGGAAGTTCATTAAATTAGGTGATGATAAGAGTTTTTATTAAATTTAAGGCTTGAGATTGCAAGATTGCATCTGGCTTTTTTTTTTTTTTATCACAACACTTAATTTCAGTAAGGTAGTACTAAAAACTGGCTTCAAGAAATAAGCAGACACTACGATGAGCTGTTTTTCACATCTGCTCTCCCTTTGTTCTTTCCAGTCCCTCTTCAATTAGTTTTTTTTCCTTGCTTATTTCCCAGCTGCATCAGTGCTCCAATTTGTTTCTCATTTCATCAGCCAAAAGAGCTTGCACTGACTCTGGGGAGGGGATAGCAAAGAGCAGGCTAGCTGGAATAAATGAGCTTGGAGTCCCTGTGGAGAAAGCATGACTGCTGCTTTTTATGTCTGTACTGGATTATGCACGTATTAAATACTTGTTAAATCTGGACCATTCTGCACACAATGTCTAAAGACATAAGGCTTGAAGTCACCCAGACACACCAGATGTCTTACTGTTTCCCCTTACAAAGTGCTACTTCTATGCATGATTACAGTGATCCCTCCTTCTCCTTTGCCTCAGAGTTCCACTAATTTCCAGACTCTAAACCTGAGAGAATGTGACACTTGACATATGTTTTTTACATCTCTGTGGACTGTTTAAAAGGGAAGTAGAGGTGGGTTGGAGTGTGCCCATATAGGTATTATTAAGGTAAAAAGTGCTTCAAATGAGGTCAAATAAAGTGTTTTGAATATACATATAGATAGCCAGTCTTAAAGAAGAGCAGTTGGATGCAAGTAACTTTTCTTCCCATGTTTCTTGAAAACAATTTGCACATCTTCAAGCCTGCTGCTGTTTTTTTTTCTGCTATATTCTAAACAGAATTGTGGAATGGGTCAGGTTGGAAGGAGCTGCAGGGGGTCATTTGGTCCAACCTCCCCGATCAAGCAGGGCCATCCCAGAGCAAATGGCACAGGATTGTGTCCAGATGGTTCTTGAGTATCTCTAATGAGAGAGGCTCTGTAGCCTCTCTGAACAATCAGTACTCATTTCAGTACTAGGTCATTGCACAGAAAAGAAGTTCTTCCTTATGTTCAGCTGGAACTTCCTGTGCATCAGTTTCTGCTCATTCACTCCTGTCCTATTGCCTGAATCCTTGGCGCCAGAAAAAAGAGCCTGTCTCCACCCTCTTGACACCCTCCCTTCAGACGCATATAGACATGGATTAGGTCCCCTCTCAGTTGTCTCCTCTTGAGGCTGATGAGGCCCAGCTCCCTCAGTCTTTCCTCATAAGAGAGATGTTCCAATCCCTTAAGCATCATTGCAGCCCTCTGCTGGACCCAGTCCAGGAGCTTCATAAATTTAAATCCATAATCATAAACCCTTAGTCTTTTCTTGCTCTAAACAATTCAGGTTATTTATCAGGGGATTAAAGCTATGCAGAGCCTATCATTCTAATGTCTTTTTCTTAAAAAAATGTTTTTTAGCATCTTTCATGAGATGATTTATCTTTTGTTCTTTCACTTTGTTAATCCTTCCAGAAGTTAAGCCAGCATACTAATACAGAAAACATTCTCATGATGAGACTAACAAATTAGCCCTGACTAATTAGGCTAGACTAGTCTAATTAGACTAGTCTGAGTCCTGCTTCAGACTAGTCATAAGTCACGTTTTTTGAAACTTAAGGGTTAAGTAGTTCTTATTCAGTTCATGTTCCACTGGTAATGGACCTGATTTGATTAGTCTCATAAAACTGATGAAAAAGCATATTATAACAGGCATAAATCTCCTTGCTAGCTGTGATGAAATAGAAGTTTGATGTAGCAATGTTTTCTTTGCCTCTATTCTTGCCTACAACAAGAATCTTTAATTCTAAATCTTTAAGTATGATAAATTATGTATGTTAGATGTTTCAAAACCCTTTCAATTTAGGAGATATGCTCTTATTCAGATTTGAAGCCTGCTAAGAAGGTAAAATAAGCTCTTAGAAATTTTCTTTCTGCTAATTGTGGAGGAACAGGATTCTGTGTTGATTTATGTCTAATGAACACACCTGCAATCAGAACTAAACTGGGTATTTATTTTTGATTCCACAAAGACCAAAGCCCTGAAAACTGATTTAGTTTCAAGTGCCAAAGTAAGAGAAGGGGAGGATGAGACTGACTCTTGTCACAATAATTCTAAGTATTGACTGCAGATCTTCTGAAATCTGTAGATCTTTTCAAATCCACAGATCTGTGTGACATTCTAGAATTATGTGTTGTATTTTATGTAAACTTTTCAAACTGAATTTTAAGAGACATAGAATGGTAGGTGCTATTTTAACTTTTTTTTTTTTTTTGTTAAAGTACAAATAGGTGAGAGTAGTTTTTAAATCCCAGTTTTTCTATCAAAGAAAACTTGCTTGGACCTGGTTTGAAAAGAAGAGTAGTTGGAAAAATTACTTTCTTACTACTCTCTTCCTCTAAATGTATAACTTTTTTGTCAGAAAATGCCCACTGAAAGCCCTACTCTGCATATGCACATGATGGCTTTCCATGCTACTGTTCTACCATGATGATTATCATGCTATTAATGACTATACAGTAATATAAATAAATGAGGCTTTGCTAAAGTGTTGGGGCCTTTTTTTTTTTTTCTTCTCTATTTTCGTGGCTAGATCACTGTTTCCTGGCCTGGAGGGAAGGTTACTCTCTGATGACCTGAAGCCTGAGGTCCTTGCTGCTTTGAAAGAAGCTGCCAAAAGTCGAGGTAATGTGTCTTTTGTATTCTCTTACAGAACTTAAAATGATTCAAACAGATTAGCTGTAAACCCAAATTTCAAGTAATGGCTCTTGAAGTTGAGTTCCCATAAATAAGACAGTCATCTAAAAAAAACCAGACCATTAAGATATGATAGACTTGTTTGGATGGGAAATGACACAAATGAAAATTATAAACGAACAAAAAGGCAAAGAAGGATGAAAATTTGTGATAAAATTATAGAGACTCGTTCAGTAAAATGTATTCAAGGGTGAAGAATTTTATTCATATAGTATTCTTCCACCTAAGACACTCTTAATTCTGTTTCATATTTATAGTATTTGCATATGCAATAGGTGTGTCATGGTTTTAGTATTGTGGATCATCTTTTAACTCGGAATTGCAAGTGCATGTACTTTATTTCATTAATTGCAAGAAATGTACTTCAGTATATTTCTTTTAAACCCGATTAGATCAGTTTAAATGTCTAGCCTCAAGCATATTGTAGATCAAATAATTTTGTCACATGTTTCCTGATTCTTAATTCATCATTTATGGTTGTGTCAGTGTGGACCTACTGAAATATTCCCAATCATGATCAAAAGACATGGTGAGGGAGTTTGTTTTATCTATAGAGAAGGTACCTCTATGTTTAACTGTCTTCACAATTAATTTTATTCTGGTTTCTGTTCTCCTCAGAGTTTGTCTGCACTTACCTTTCCACCCTTGTGTGGAAATCAATCATTTGATTGATAAATTTGAAACCTAAATCGCAGAAATATTTTCATGTAAACACAATTCCCAAATCAAGTCACTTGTTAGCTCATCATATACTAATACTATTTAAAAGTAAGCTGTTCTTCAACGTCTAGAAATTGTACTTTTCAAGAAGAGATTCTTGTCTCTTTTTTTTAGTTATTTGATTCATCATAATTCTTTCTTAGACTGAAGATGTTAGAACTAGGTGTAGAATATTATTACTCACAGCCTTGATTTGCTTTTCTTTATATCCTTTATCATGGTCTTCAGTCATTTAGTGTCTATTTCTTCTGTGTTTTGACCTTTTTTCCCTTTCAGTCCTTTAAATCTTTCCTCTTTACTATTCTTTTTCTTGAGTTCTAAAGCTCCTCCTTTCTCCATGTTTTGATCATTCTTTCATTAAAACAAAAGAAAAACAAGGTAATCCTGAAGCAAAATCATAAATTTTTAAACTGTGGTAAAGCATCTATGAAAAAATTAAAATAATTGACTTTTTGCGTAGAGTAAAACATGTAAATATTTAATATAAAATGTATCAAATACATTAAATCTGGGACTTTAACTGAGTATGAAGGACATCAAGTTTGAAAGTATTACAAAGAAAACCTTTATTTTAAAAAGCAGAATTTTCAAAGTCCTGTCAGCATGTTAGATGATGTGTGTTGGGTCTGTTGATGCAGTAGAATATCCTTTGTTTAATTTTTTTTCTCTACTGTTAATTTCCCTCAGTACTGGTTTTAAAGAGAATGTAAAGTGTTGAAAGTAATGACTACTTCAAATTGTGTATCCAGACAGGGAATATTCATGATCTAGGATGGAATCATAAGGAGCTGCTGTTTAATAGTACCTTCTAAGGAATGGATATATATATAGGTATCAAGACTACCACAGTGAGATTAGATGCATGAAGATTTTATGTAAGACAGTAATGTTAGTGTTGGAAAACACCTGTTCTGTGTGATGAAACCTTGAACTGATTTTCAAGATCAGTACTTTCCTAGATAATTTCCTCCAAATGAATGTCACAAAGTGATCTAAAAGCAGGTTTAAGTTAAAAAACAGAGCAAAACAACCGAAACAAAATACAATATATGCTTGAATACATCTTTGACAGAAAACACAGAGGTAACAGAAACAGAAAAACCCCTGTATGTTATTAAACCAGTCCCTTGCTGAGTTCTAGGACATGCCTTCCCTTGCAGGCTTGGTCTCAGGACTGCAATGAAGTATTTTTAGTCCTTTTAGATACTGGGGAGATATTAGGTCACATTTAAGTCTTGCTTTTTTCACTCTTCTGGCAGTTTCTTTCCATGATATTTTTCTAGCCTTTGTGAAGACTTTATGCCTTTCATTCATTAGAAGAACTTATTTTTGTAAATAAAAATGGCGAGTATTCTTCTAAATGTTCTCAAAGTTACTAAATACTATTAGATAATTCTTTACAAGATTCAGGTGTCCTACTTTCCATTCTACCTCCTCCTAAATTATTCTTCATTCAATGATTTGGCATTACTGTACAACTGCACTACCATAGAAGTTGCGTGTTACTATAAACAATAAGTATTAGAGGGGGTTTTGAGAGGTTTAGAAATCTTAATCTGTCAAGAATTTTATTTACATAGCTGTAGAAATTACATCAGAGGGATTTCTGATACAGTTGCAGAAACAGAAAATTTTTTTATTTTTTCTTTGAGATGGGATGCAGTTGTTTTTATTGTGTTGTTCAAAGATGAACAGATCTGACTTTTACTCTCCTAAAATGTTAACTGTATTTGTCTAGTTAGTAACTGCTTCTGTACTTAGTGTATTAATATGTAGCTCACAGGATGTTTTCTAAAAATGGATTTGATTATATTCTAGCCCAACAGCTTCTCTGGGGATTTTCAGGTATGGTTATTAATTGAAGATACACTGGTTTGGATTGAAGCTTGATATTTGTGTGAATTTGGTGATTAGCTTTTCTCATTGCCCCAGCTTTCTTGTAAAAAAACCTTGCCAAATAGTGCTGCCAAGAGATAGCAACCTAACATAATTATAAAAAGATTTCAAAATACAGCTGAGTGGAAAATGCATATTGAAGAAACCTCTGTAATGATGTCACATGGAAATTGTCACTATTTTAATTTGTTTCTTTATACATACTTAATATCTTACATGCAGGAAGTTTTCCAGTATTTTAAGATTACCTGTATAGTTTTAAAAACAGTATTTTAAACTTCTGTTCTCAAATAAAAAAACGTGATTTAAGTTTAGCTTTTAAGTAGATTCTTATCTTCCTTGGGCCCCTTCTGCAAGTTTGCCTCACTTTCACAAGTCTGATATGTTTACCTATTTTCTGTCAAATAGAGCTATCACAATCTGTAGCTCTGTAGGCATGAAGTGAAAGAAAAAATACTTTTTTCTGAAGGATATCTATAACTGCTCTTAATCTTTATTTGGACTGTTGCCTTCAAGAAAACAGCAGTGTTATCGAGATGTGACGAAAGATCTGAAATTCAAATAGGTGTCTTGTTTTCACTTCTGTTTTTATTTCTGATATGTTGGGAGGTAGTGGTATCTTTTTATTCTGTGCTGTTTTACCCCCAGAAGTTCTGTGGTTTTTAAATAAACTTTTAAATAAACTTTCCTAATTATAATTTAGACAGAAGTGTAAAGATGTATTTCTTTTAGTGAGAACTTCAACAATATGAATAAAAACATATAGACTTAATTTCAGCATTTCCTGCCTAACTGCATCTAGTTTATTGTCAGTTTTAGTTGTAAGATCAGCTGCAGCTGAACCACTTTGCTATATCTAATAAATAATCTTTTAAATCTATTTGAACATTTGCAATTATATACAAAAAAAGATTAGATTTTTATTTGTCACTAGGCAAATAAGTAGGGTAAAGAATCAACTGAACAAAAAATATGTTTGTAGTTCAATTCTAAATCTCTAGTTGCTATGTATGCCTGAGAAATTTTGTGTTAAACTAACAAATGTAATACCATACTGATAATTTTCAATTTGTTTCTATTTTCATACTAATATGGAATGTATTTGCTTTTAATTAACTCCTGAAATCAAAGGAAGCTGCTATCTGCAGTCCTTTTTAACAAACATTTTTTTTCCACAAAAAGGGCACAGATTAGACTTATTTTCCTTGTTTTCCTTTTTCTTTGCTCCCTGAAGCCATTTGCTAAGTAACTGTGCTCTGTGATTTTCACAGCTTTTTCCTTTTGCTGTAATTTCAGGGAGGCCATGCACTCAGCTGCAGCTTCTGAACCCAGAAAGGTTTGCCCGGCTCATTAAAGAAGTTATGAACAGCGTGTGGCCTGGGAGAGATGTGGTTGTACAGTGGTATCCAGGCTTGGAAGAAAAAAAGCACCCGTCAGTTTCCTGGCTGAAGATGGTCTGGAAGAATCTATATATACATTTTTCTGATGACTTGAGTGTGTTTGATGAAATGCCGCTTATCCCCAAGACGCTGCTGGAGGAAAATCACACATCGGTGGAACTGGTTAGATTTAGGAATCCATCACCCATCATTCTGGAAGACGAATCTGAGACTCAGCTCCCAGAATATTTAGCTGATATCATTCAGAAAATTGGTGGAGTTGTACTTAAGAAACTGGATATTTCTATCCAACATCCACTTATAAAAAAATATGTGCATCCACCATTGCCAAGTGCTGTTTTGCAAATAATGGAAAAAATGTCCTTACAGAAACTATGCAATCAGGTTGCTTCATTCCCACCGACACATAAAGATGCTCTTAGGGCATTCTTAGCTAGTTTAACAGATGCAAGTGAAAAAGAGAAGAGAATTATTCAGGAACTGCTAATATTTAAAAAAATTGAAAAATCGTCTGATGAAAGTGTCCCTGTTTTTACTGGGCTAAAAGGTAGTAAGGTATTACACCACACTGCCAAAATTCCTCCTGGTCTAAGGTTTTCTGTTCCAGTAATAGACAGCAGTGATGAAGCAACTATTCGCTTAGCTAATTTGCTGAAAATAGAACAGCTAAAGAGCACAGACTGCTTGAAGTTTGTTATAGAAGACATAAGAAGTGATTTTTATTCGTATGATGAAACAGCACAGATAATGCAATGGGTTCTTGAAAATCTGACTTTTCTGAAAAATGAGAATACAGATGTAATAGATTGGCTGACACCACTTAAGTTTATTCAGATCTCACCAGAAAAGATAATGTCAGCAAACGAACTCTTTGATCCTGAGGTAGAACTTCTGCAACATTTGTTTTATGCTGAGGAGGACAGTTGCTTCCCCCCTGTTATTTTTACATCCTCAGATATTCTTCATTCACTGAGACAAATAGGCTTAAAAAATGAAGCAAATCTTGAGGAAAATGATGTCTTGAGAGTGGCAAAAAAAATTGAAAGTTTGCATGCTGACTCTAACACCAATCATGATTTGCTGTTACGAAAAGCTAGAACTCTCTTGACAATTTTGAACAAAAACCATATGCTGCTTCAATCATCTGAAACAAAAGCTGCGATGAAAAAGATAAAATGGATTCCTGCAAGTAAGGAAAGGCCTCCAAATTATCCAGGGTCCTTAGTTTGGAAAGGAGATCATTGTGATCTGTGTTCACCACCAGAAATGTGCGATATATCACACGCAATTTTAGTGGGTTCCTCAGTTCCTCTTGTGGAAAATGTACTGCTGGATATAGAAAAAGCACTTGGAATCCCCACCAAGCCCAGCATAAAAGCAGTCTTGAAACATTTCAAGGTGGTAGTTGATTGGCATAGTTCTAAAACCTTCAGTGATGAGGACTACTATCAATTTCAGCATATCTTGCTTGAGATTTATGGATTTATGCATGATCATCTAGAAGAAGGCAAGGAAGCTTTCAAAGCCCTGAAATTTCCCTGGGTTTGGACAGGTAAAACGTTTTGTTCCCTCTCACAAGCAGTTATAAAATCAGTTCCTGATCTTGATCTCCAACCTTATCTACATTACGTTCCAAAAACTATGGCGAAGTTTCACCAGTTGTTTAAATGTTGTGGTTCAATTGAGGAGTTAACACCAGACCACGTTTCTATGGTCATTCAGAAAATATATCTGAAGAGTGAGCAGTCTCTCTCGGAACAAGAGAGTAAGCAAAGCCTTCACATTATGTTGAGTATCATAAGATGGCTGTACAGCAATCAGATCCCTGCCAGTCTGCATACGCCCATGCCGCTGTACAGTGGCAAACTTCCTTATAAACTTGCAATGAAGCCAATTCATGAGTGCTGTTACTGTGACATCAAAGTTGATGACTTAAACGATTTGCTTGAGGATTCTGTTGAACCCATAATTCTGGTGCATGAAGACATACCGATGAAAACTGCTGAGTGGTTAAATGTCCCATGCCTTAGCACAAGACTGATTAATCCAGAAAATATGGGGTTTGAGCAATCTGGGCAAAGAGAGCCTCTGACTGTGAGAATTAAAAACATATTGGAAGAATACCCTTCCATTTCAGATATCTTTAAGGAACTACTTCAAAATGCTGATGATGCTAATGCAACGGAATGTAATTTCTTGATTGACATGAGAAGAAATATGGATATAAGAGAGAACCTTCTGGATCCAGGAATGGCAGCATGTCATGGGCCAGCTTTGTGGTCATTCAATAATTCTGAGTTTTCTGACTCTGATTTCCTAAATATAACTCGATTAGGAGAGTCTCTAAAAAGGAGTGAAGTTGACAAAGTAGGAAAATTTGGACTGGGATTCAATTCTGTTTATCATATCACTGATGTTCCTATTATTTTGAGTCGAGAGTTCATGATTATGTTTGATCCAAATGTCAACCATATAAGTAAACATATCAGAGATAAATCTAACCCTGGCATCAAAATCAACTGGAGTAAGCAACAGAAGAGACTGCGAAAATTTCCAAATCAGTTTAAGCCATTTATAGGAGTTTTTGGTTGCCAGCTACCACTGACAGTAGAATCTCCCTATAGCTACAAAGGGACACTTTTCAGGCTGTCCTTTAGGACCCAGCAGGAAGCTAAAGTGAGTGAAGTCAGCAGTGCATCTTACAATACAGCAGACATTTACTCTCTTGTGGATGAATTTAGCATTTGCGGTCATAGGCTGATAATATTTGCTCAGAGTGTAAATTCAATGGTTTTGAAATACTTGAAAATTGAAGCAGATGATCCTGGAGTAGCTCAAGATGTTGTCACTATCAGAAAAAATCTGTGTTCTTCCAAAGCTTTGACTGCACCAAATGTAAGTGTTTTAAAGGAAGCAGCTAAACTCATGAAGGTGTGTAGCAGCAGTACTAAAAAACTTCCTAGTGAAACACCAAAGTCATCGTGTATCCTGCAGATAGTAGTAGAAGAATTTCACCATGTGTTTAGGCGGATTGCTGATTTACAGTCTCCACTTTTCAGAGGTACTGAAGATGATCCAGCTGCTTTCTTTGAAATGGCTAAATCAGGACAGACGAAAAGATCAGGTGATGAATTGCCACAGAAAACAGTAGATTCAACAACATGGCTTATATGTTCTTGCATGGATGTTGGAGATGCTTTGAAATTTTCTTTGCATGAAAGTGGACGAAGACTAGGTCTAGTTCCCTGTGGTGGTGTTGGAGTGTTGCTGTCTGAAACCCAGGATCAAAAATGGGTTGTAAAACCCAACTGCAACAACATAGGTGAAGTATTCTGCTATTTACCTCTGCGAATAAAAACAGGCTTGCCTCTCCACATAAATGGCTGCTTTGCAGTTACTTCAAATCGGAAAGAGATCTGGAAAACAGACACAAAAGGAAGATGGAATACAGTATTCATGAGGCATGTTATTGTCAAAGCCTACATAGAAGCCCTTTGTGTTTTACGTGACATGGCAATCAATGGTGAGCTAGTTGACTACAGTTACTGTGCAGTGTGGCCAGATCCTGATTCAGTTCACGATGATTTTTCTGTTATTTGTCAAGGGTTTTATGAGGACATAGCTCATATGAAAAGCAAAGAAGGGATCAGAGTGTTTTCTGATGGTTCGTCTTGGGTTTCCATGAAGAATGTAAGGTTTTTAGATGACTCCATACTGAAACGACCAGATGTTGGGCCGTCAGCCTTCAAGATCTTTCTGAAGTACCTTAAAAAAACTGGTTCCAAAAATCTGTGTGCTGTAGATCTTCCATCCTGGGTAAAGACAGGATTTGAAGAAGCGGGATGCAAATACATATTATTGGAGAATACTTTCTCTGAGAAACAGTTCTTTTCTGAGGTATTTTTCCCTAATGTTCAGGAGATTGATGCAGAGCTACGTGATCCTTTGATGCGTTATGTTCTCAATGAAAAAATTGAGGAGTTCTCAGAAATTCTTCGTGCTACTCCATGTATTCCCTGTTCATTGGATGGACATTCATTAGTTACACCATCAAGACTGATCCATCCTGAAGGAAGAGTTGCAAAGTTGTATGATGCTGAGGACGGAAGATTTCCTTATGGTACCACTCAGGATTATCTTAACCCTGTTATTTTGGTTAAACTTGTGCAGTTGGGAATGGCTAAAGATGATATTTTGTGGGAAGATTTGATAGAACGTGCAGAGTCAGTAGCTGAAATTAACAAGACTGATCATGCTGCAGCTTGTCTCAGGAGCAGCATTATATTGAGTCTTATTGATGAAAAATTGAAATCTAGAGATCCTAGAGCTAAAGAATTTGCTACGAAATGTCAAAACATTCCTTTCCTTCCTTTCCTTAGCAAACCAGCAGGCTTCTCACTGCACTGGAAAGGCAGTGATTTTCAGCCTGAAGCGATGTTTTCAGCAGATGATCTTTTCACTGCTGATCATCAAGATATAGTTTGCCTCACACAACCAATTCTTAATGAAAATTCCCACTCTTTTAAAGGTTGTGGTACTTTGTCATTAGCTGTCAAAGAATTTTTGGGTTTACTTAAGAAACCAGCTGTTAATTTAGTCATTAATCAGTTAGAAGAAGTTGCAAAGTCATTTGATGGAATCACATTGTATCAAGAAAATATCACTAATGCTTGTTACAAATATCTGCATGAAGCCATGTTAGAGAGTGAATCAACAAAAGCCATGATAATTGAACAGCTAACAAACTGTAGTTTTATTTTGGTTGAGAATGTGTATGCTGATCCATCAAAAGTGTCTTTTCATTTGAATTTTGAAGCAGCACCCTATCTCTATCAGTTGCCTAACAAATATAAAAATAGTTTCCGTGAGCTGTTTGAAAGTGTGGGTGTAAGACAGGCCTTCACAGTCGAAGACTTTGCTGTAGTTCTGGAATTAATAAATCAGGAGAGAGGGACCAAACAACTAACAGAAGACAACTTTCAGCTCTGCAGGAGAATAATTAGCGAAGGAATATGGGGCCTCATTAGAGAGAAGAAACAGGAATTTTGTGAGAAAAAGTATGGTGAGATTTTGTTGCCAGACACTCGTCTTGCACTTCTGCCTGCAAAATCTTTGTGTTACAATGACTGTCCATGGATTAAAGTTAAGGACACAACTGTTAAATATTGTCATGGCGATATTCCAAGAGAAGTTGCAGTGAAGCTTGGAGCAATACCAAAGCGCCATAAAGCTTTAGAAAGATATGCATCAAATATCTGTTTTACTACTCTTGGAACAGAATTTGGCCAGAAAGAAAAATTGACTAGTAGAATTAAGAGCATTCTCAATGCTTACCCTTCAGAAAAAGAAATGCTGAAAGAGCTCCTTCAGAATGCAGATGATGCAAAAGCTACAGAGATCTGTTTCGTGTTTGATCCTAGACAGCATCCAGCCGATAGAATATTTGATGAGAAATGGGCACCACTTCAGGGACCAGCACTCTGTGTTTACAACAACCAGCCTTTTACAGAAGATGATATCCGGGGAATCCAGAACCTTGGAAAAGGTACAAAAGTAGGAAATCCCTGTAAAACTGGACAATACGGTATAGGTTTCAATTCTGTTTATCACATTACTGATTGCCCTTCTTTCCTGTCTGGCAATGATATACTTTGCATTTTTGATCCTCATGCAAGATATGCACCAGGTTCAACATCAACAAGTCCTGGCCGCATGTTTAGAGATTTAGATGCAGATTTCAGAACACAGTTCTCAGATGTACTGGATCTCTACTTAGGAAATCACTTTAAACTGGACAATTGTACAATGTTTAGGTTTCCTCTTCGAAATGGAGAAATGGCAAAAGTATCAGAAATTTCATCAGTTCCATGCTCAGATAGAATGGTCCAAAATCTTTTGGATAAGCTGCGTACAGATGGAGCAGAACTCCTAATGTTTTTGAACCACATGGAAAAAATTTCTATTTGTGAGATAGAAAAAACAACAGGAGCACTGAATGTCCTGTACTCTGTACAAGGCAAAATCACTGATGGAGACAGACTGAAACGAAAGCAATTCCATGCGTCTGTGATCGACAGTGTAATGAAAAAGAAACAGCTAAGTGAAATACCTGTACAGCAGATTACTTACACTATGGATACTGAAGACTCTGAAGGAAATCTCACCACTTGGTTAATTTGTAACAGGTCAGGCTTTTCTGCCATGGAAAAGGTATCCAAAAGCGTGGTTTCAGCCCACAAGAATGAGGACATTACTCTTTTCCCTCGTGGTGGAGTAGCAGCTTGCATTACTCATAATTACAAAAAGCCCCACAGAGCATTCTGTTTCTTACCCTTATCATTGGAAACTGGATTGCCTTTCCATGTGAATGGACACTTTGCTCTGGACTCTGCAAGAAGAAATCTGTGGCGTGATGATAACGGTGTTGGAGTAAGAAGTGACTGGAACAGTAGTTTAATGACAGCGCTGATAGCACCAGCCTATGTTGAACTGCTGATTCAGCTGAAGAAGAGATATTTTCCAGGCACTGACCCTACAGTATCAGTGCTGCAAAACACACCTATTCATGCTGTGAAAGACACTATAAAAAAGTTTTTATCCTTTTTCCCAGTTAATAGGCTTGATATTCAACCAGACTGGTATTGCTTAGTGAAAGCAGTTTACAGTTGCATTTATGAAGATTTGAAGCGTCTTTTACCTGTTATGAGAGCTCCAAATGTTGATGGTTCAGATTTGCATTCTGCTGTTATCATCACATGGGTTAACATGTCTACTGTGAACAAAGGCAGACCATTCTTTGACAATTTGCTACAAGATGAATTGCAGCACCTCAAAAATACAGAATACAACATCACAACACGGAAGACCGTGGCCGAAAATGTTTACAGACTAAAACATTTACTCTTAGAAATTGGATTTAATTTGGTATATAACTGTGATGAGACTGCAAATCTCTACCACTGTTTGGTAGATGCAGATATTCCTGTCACCTATGTGACACCTGCTGATGTCCGATTGTTTTTGATGACATTTTCGTTTCCAGACTCTAATTGCCACATTGGAAAGTTACCCTGTCGTCTTCAGCAGACAAATTTGAAACTGTTCCATAGCCTCAAACTCCTGGTTGACTACTGTTTCAAAGATGCAGAAGAAAATGAAATCCAAATTGAGGGTTTGCCACTCCTCATTACTCTTGACAATGTTTTGCAGGTTTTTGATTCAAAGCGACCGAAGTTCTTGACAACATACCATGAACTGATTCCATCTCGCAAGGATCTCTTTATGAACACCTTGTATTTGAGATACAACAATATTCTGCTCAGCAGTGAGGTAGCTAAAGTCTTTGATATCAGGAGTTTTGCTGAATTGTTGTCATCTGTGCTGCCTAGAGAATATAAAACTAGAAATTGTATGAAGTGGAAGGAAAACTTCGCAAGTGAATCTTGGCTTAAAAGTGCTTGGCATTTTATTAGTGAGTCTCTAAATATTAAGGAAGAACAAGAAGATACGCAAGCAAAATTTGATGGCGTTATTGAAACTTTGAAGGACTGGACTTTGCTCCCAGGTGTAAAGTTTACTGTCTCAGCCAATCACCTGGTTGTGCCAGAGTGTGATGTTTTGCTGCCACTCAGCATCATGCATATAGCTGTCTTTCCAAATGCTCAGAGTGATAAAGTCTTCCATGCTTTAATGAAAACAGGCTGTATTCAACTGGCATTGAACAAAATCTGCTCCAAAGACAGTGCTTTAGTACCTTTGTTGTCGGGACGTACAGCAAACATAGATAATCCCTCCAGCATTCTGAAAGCCATACAATATATGGTACAGACATCAACTTTTAAGACTGAAAAGTTAGCAGAAAGTGACTTTGAGGCTCTCCTAATGTACTTCAATTGCAACTTATGTCATTTGACATCTCAGGATGACATTAAAATTTTGAAGTCTCTTCCATGTTACAAATCAATCAGTGGCCGATACATCAGCATTGCAAAATATGGGACATGTTATGTCCTCACGAAAAGCATCCCATCAGTTGAAGTAGACAGATGGACACAGTCAACTTCATCGGCTTTTCTTGAGGAGAAGGTTCATTTGAAAGATTTGTATACTATGCTTGGCTGTGTCTCTGTGGATGATCTTGAAGTGTACTTGAAACATCTTTTGCCAAAAATTGAAAGTCTGTCTTACGATGCAAAATTAGAACATTTGATCTACTTAAAGAATAGGCTAACTAGCATTGAAGAAATTTCAGAAATGAAAGAACAGCTGTTTGAAAAGCTTGAAAGCATTTTGATCATTCATGATGCAAGCAATAGGTTAAAACCTGCAAAGTACTTTTATGACAGGACTGTAAAAGTCTTCGAAGTTATGCTGCCCGAAAAATTCTTTATACCTCAAGATTTTTTTAAAAAACTAGAGCAACTTACAAAACCAAAAAATCAAGCTGCGTTCCTTCCATCATGGGTAACTTTTCTGCGACATATCGGATTGAAATTCATAATTTCACAGCAGCAGTTACTGCAGTTTGCTAAGGAAATCAGCATGCGAGCAAATACAGAAAACTGGTCTAAAGAAACACTACAGAATACTGTCGATGTCCTCCTCCATCATATATTTCAAGAAAGAACTGATCTTTTTTCAGGAAATTTTCTGAAAGAATTGTCTTTAATTCCTTTTCTGTGCCCTGAACGAGCTCCAGCAGAATTTGTGAGATTTCATCCTCAGTATCAAGAAGTTAATGGAACTCTTCCTCTTATAAGATTCAATGGGGCACAGGTGAACCCTAAATTCAAGCAGACCGATGTGTTGCAGTTGCTGTGGACGTCATGTCCTATTCTTCCTGAGAAAGCAACACCTTTAAGCATCAAAGAACAAGAGGGGAGTAGTCTTGGTGCGCAAGAACAGCTTGAGCAAGTTTTAACCATGCTGAATGTTAATTTGGACCCTCCTCTGGACAAAGTCATCAATAACTGCAGGAACATATGCAATATTACAACTTTGGATGAGGACATGGTAAAAACTAGGGCCAAGGTCCTAAGAAGCATTTATGAGTTTCTCAGTACAGAGAAGAGGGAATTCCGCTTTCAGCTTCGAGGAGTTTCTTTTGTAATGGTGGAAGAAGGCTGGAAGCTCCTTAAGCCTGAGGAGGTGGTAATAAACCTTGAATACGAATCTGATTTTAAACCTTATCTTTACAAACTTCCTTTAGAACTTGGTACTTTCCATCAGTTGTTTAAACATTTGGGTACTGAAGACATTATTTCAACAAAGCAGTATGTTGAAGTTCTAGGTCGCATATATAAGAGCTCGGAAGGAAAGCAATTGGATCCTAATGAAATGCGCACAGTTAAAAGAGTAGTTTCAGGGCTGTTCAAAAGTCTTCAGAATGATTCTGTAAAGGTTAGGAATGACCTTGAGAATATGAGAGATTTTGCCCTTTACCTTCCCAGTCAAGACGGTAGGTTGGTAAAGTCTAGTATCTTAGTCTTTGATGATGCACCCCACTACAAAAGCAGAATCCAAGGTAACATTGGTGTGCAGATGCTTGTTGATCTTAGCCAGTGTTACTTAGGCAAAGACCATGGCTTTCACACTAAATTGATCATGTTATTCCCTCAGAAACTGAGGCCTCGATTACTTAGCAGTATACTTGAAGAACAGCTAGATGAGGAGTCTCCCAAAATTTGTCAGTTTGGAGCGTTGTGTTCTTTGCAGGGAAGGTTACAGTTACTGTTGTCTTCAGAGCAGTTCATCACAGGACTCATTAGGATTATGAAGCATGAAAATGACAATGCTTTTCTGGCTAACGAAGAAAAAGTAATAAGACTTTGCAAAGCTTTGCGAGAAGGTTTGAAAGTTTCCTGTTTTGAGAAGTTACAAACAACATTAAGAGTTAAAGGGTTTGCTCCTATTCCCCACAGCAAGAGCGAAACATTTGCTTTCTTGAAGAGATATGGAAATGCAGTAATACTGCTTTACATACAGCATTCTGACAGCAAGGACATAAATTTCCTCTTAGCATTAGCCATGACATTAAAATCTGCAACTGACAACCTGATTTCTGATACCTCATATTTAATTGCCATGCTGGGTTGTAATGATATTTATCGGATCAGTGAGAAGCTTGACAGCTTAGGAGTGAAGTATGACTCTTCTGAGCCATCAAAACTTGAACTACCAACACCTGGTACTCCTATACCAGCTGAAATTCATTATACACTTCTAATGGATCCAATGAATGTATTTTATCCTGGTGAATATGTTGGTTACCTTGTTGATTCTGAAGGTGGTGATATATATGGATCATATCAGCCTACTTACACCTATGCAATCATTGTGCAGGAAGTAGAAAGAGAAGATGATGAAAGCCCCAGTTTTCTAGGGAAGATTTACCAGATTGATATTGGATATAGTGAGTATAAAATAGTGAGCTCCCTTGACTTGTACAAATTTTCCAGACCAGAAGAAAGTTCTCATGGCAGGGATAGCACACCTTCTACCCCAACTAGTCCTACAGAATTTCCAGCACATGGACCAAGGGCAATTCCACCTATCTTCACTGGTAGAGACAGTCACAAAACAATGTCCTCAAAACACCACTCCCCAAAAAAGATAAAGTCAAACTCATTGCCAGAAATATTAAGAGAAGTGACGTCTGTGATTGAACAGGCTTGGAAGCTTCCAGAATCTGAAAGAAAAAAGATTATTAGGAGGCTGTATCTTAAATGGCATCCAGATAAAAATGCAGAGAATCTTGATATAGCTAATGAGGTTTTCAAACATTTACAGAATGAGATTAATAGGATGGAAAAACAGGCCTTTATGGATCAAAATATGGACAGAGCCTCAAGGAGACCATTTTCATCTTCTGCTTCTCGATTTCAGTCAGATAAATTTTCATTTCAGAGATTTTACACTTCATGGAATCAGGAAGCAACAAGCCACAAATCAGAAAGGCAGCAGTATAAAGAAAAATGTCCCTCCTCCACAGGGCCATCTTACTCCCAGCGCTTTTTTGTCCCACCTACGTTCAGGTCTGTTGGCAATCCGGTGGAGGCACGTCGATGGCTTAGGCAGGCCCGAGCCAACTTTTCAGCTGCACGAAATGACCTTCATAAAAATGCCAATGAATGGGTGTGCTTTAAGTGCTACCTTTCTACTAAACTAGCCTTGATTGCAGCTGACTACGCTGTGAAGGGCAAGTCGGACAAAGATGTAAAACCAGCAGCCCTTGCACAAAAAATAGAAGAGTACAGTCAGCAACTTGAAGGACTTTCAAATGATGTTCAGACATTGGAGGCTTATGGAGTAGATAGCTTAAAAACGAGGTATCCTGACCTACTTCCTTTTCCACAGATTCCCAATGACAGGTTTACTTCAGAAGTTGCTATGAGAGTGATGGAATGTACTGCTTGCATCATAATAAAACTTGAAAACTTCATACAACAAAAAGTATAAATGATTTGAAGATGTTAGGGGACTGTTTCGTCAAGAGCTTAGGTGTTTCACGTGGTGCACGTGAATTTCACAAATGCAGTTGTGCAGGTTATGGAATGTCCAAGAGATTATATGTTGCCAAGCAGTTTAGAAATGTAGTGCACAAAGGTGGATGGTACCAAGGTACTTAGAACTGAAATTTACTTAAATGGGATCTTTTTCTTAACTGAGCCTGCTGTTAAGCAAACTGTAAAACCTGAATATTTTTTAGAATTTGCAAAGACATTGAGCTGCAAAAAATTAGATGTATGCACAACATTGTGATTAATTGGCATATTATTGAACTGCACTTTATATAACCAAAGCTTAGCTTTCTGTTAGATGAAGCCTGTAATTATAACACCTTATTAGATTTATTTCATTTAATGTAATGTTTCTGAAAGGGTAATGTCAGTTTTTGATGTACTAATCTTAAGACTGCACATACAAAGAAATGGGAGATGGGTGGAGTTAAAATGACTATGGAGGTATTGCCCCAAAACATGTCTGTATTCTTTTGTGTTCTGTGGACATTCATGTCACTCATAGTAATACTCTTATCAGCTGGATCTGATTATAAATTTGCTGCAGCATCACACTGTAAACATTTAAAGGATAGTTTAGTACCTGTAAACTGGTACAGTTATGTTAATGCTGAATAACGATACTTGATTCAACATGCCACATCATGTCATGCATTGATTGCATTTACTTTATTATAAAATAATGAAATATTTAACTTACTTTGTTTTTAGAGCCTGTCATCTTTTGTTTAATGAAAAAGCATGTGGATGATATAAAATCTGTAAACATTATTATATGGTGTTTCATGATTTTTTTTTTGAGCACCAAAACTCAGTTTTCAGATGCCTAAATGCTTGAATTCCTTTTTTTTTTCCCCTGCGTGTGTGCCTTTCTGTGTATATATATATATATATTTTTCCATAAACATTGGTAATAGTACAATTCAGTAACTCATTTTTGGTGTACACAAAGCACTGTTTTTTGTTACATGTTTAAAGGTGCTGCAATGTAATGCTGGTTTTATTTTGTTATTCACTACAGCCCTCAAGAAATCTGATTATTAGTTCACACCCTTTCTTTTATAGTTTGTAATACTTTTGGTAATGTCATGCAGTAGGTTCAACATTAGCTTTTTGTAAAAAAAAAATTAAAAATAAAAAATGGAAGGATAATTTTAAATGGCAGGATTTTTCTTTGCTGGATCAGCCACATTGAACATAAATGTCAAACATTTTCCAGTGGCATGCTGTTACACTTGTCTACTTGACAGCAGAGTGAAACTGCAATTTAACTTACAGGATACAAAGGAAAATAAACAACAGCAAGCTTGCAGGGCGGATACAGCTGTGTTAGTGTTGTAATACAAAAATAAAAAAAACACAACGAGGTCTGTCTTAGTTTTGAGTAAATTATAAAGGCCTTGTTCTTGATGAAATGTGACATTTGGAAAATGATACTGCTTCTGATTGTGGAGCCCTATAATTATTATTATTTCTGCTATTAAATTAAGTGCCATAAGTTTAATAAAGAAAAATGCAAACATATACTTCAGTCCGATGTGTTTTGGTTTGATAATGTAAGCTAACTTTACCTATTATTTGAAGCTTTTCTATCAGTAAATACACAATCTTTTTTTGATTAATTCTAGATAATTGTACAAATATTAAAATACTGTTGAAAAGGAAACTTTTTTTTTTGCATTGACAAATGTTTGCAGTTTTCTCAAAGAAATTGTATATTTTGCTGATTTTTTGCAATAAATAGCATGTAAGGAAAACACGAATCCTGGTGTGCCATGAAATTAATCAGTTTAGTTAATTCCCTGTGTTTTTAAAATAGATTCCTTTGTGGTTCTTGCTTCATGCATTAAGTCAGATGAATAGTATTCAGGGTAAGCAAAATACTTGAAAAGGAAACAGTTCTCATGCTTTTCATTACAAATGGAGCTAAAACATAAGGTCTCATGGCAGCATGCAAAAGTGTAACAGGAGCACCGTGAATAGTTTCCTGTTCTCACATGAGCTCTTGAGGAAGAAAATCTTCTAAATGTATAACTGTGTTTTATAAGCAACTTATGTTGCCTTACCAGTATTATTATTATGAACTGTTAAAATGGCTGTGGAGAACCACCAAACTATTCTGTTGTAATTTTTATTTTGTTTATTGTGTATATACTCTTAAGTGCTGACACTGAGAAAGAAAACGGTCCCAGTTCTTAGTAAGCTAATGGTCTGAAGCAATTTTAACACTGAGCCAAGTTGGGAAAGAAAACTTGAATGACATAGAAAAACTAATTGTGTTGTTCCTGAATTGAAACTAACAATATAATTTGCATATGGCTGCAGAGACACAGGCAAGAGTCATGTCTCAGAAGTCTCCTAGCATCTTATTTGCTTAACTCACAGTAACAGCTAGCCTAAATAAAGAGGCTTTGTGAGACCAGGAAACCACTGACAGAACATGATTTTGTAAGTACCATTTAATTCATGATAAAAAAATCAAATAAATAAATAAAATGCTTAATTGATTCTTTTGGCTCAGCTGGGAGGCTTAGCAATGTGTCTAAGTCAGGTATGGAAGCTTAGAACAGTTAGGATATCATGATTCTGTAGTAGGGGTCTATAGAAGTAAGTGTTAGCATTTAGGTACCACAAAAATACATTTAACAAGTAATTCTGCACATTAAACGAGTTCTTGTTGGAGAAAATTTCTTTTCATTCAGTTCTGTCTCCTACCTTCCACAGGTACCAGCAGTTTATCTAGGAAAAGCAGCTTCAGTTCTTTTTTCCCAAAATTACAGTTGAGGAATTTAACAAAAAGACAGTGGTATATGAAGCTGATTTAACTATACATTGGGCAGCTTAAATCTAAGGAATTGCAGTTGGAATAAGCCTCAATAGGCTTGTAACTATCTTGTGCTTTAAAAGCTTTCCTCTCAAAAAATGGCATTCACAGCTATTCTAAAAAGCACAGGACACTTGCCTCAGCAATTAGTGGCATGAAAAATATCTTTTGTTTGTGAGTTTGTTTTGTTTTGTAAATAGTTTTTTGTGTAGCTGACTACCAGAAGAAAAATAAATGGTTCCTTGTGTAAAAAATGCAGTTTTGCAATATTTGTACTCCAGGCATTATTACTATAGTTACTTTACTGTAATGATTTATGAAACAGGAGTTAAAGTTTACTGTAAGGATTGCATACACCTGGTACTGGTATACTTGGGTTGCTTTAAACAAGGCTGCAATTAAATCTATTGTAATTTTTCCAATTAAAGTAGAGGAGGGTAGTACCACCTTTGAGATTTTCTGCTGCTGGATCTAAACTCTTTGGGAAAGGCTGGATTGGTTTTGGGGAACAAAGGCAGAGCTAAGAGTTCAAAAATAACTAAACTTGACAGACAAAATAAATGTTTTCATCTGAAGAAGACACACATATTTTGTCACATGAAGGGATTTGTCAATGAATTTTTAATCAAAACTGTTTATCTTTGGTTTGTTTTCTGGATGATTAAATCAGCAGCACTGCCATGAGTTCTGTGTTTACTTTCACCTACTCATGTTTAAGACAAAGGAATTCTAGATGTCCAATGAAACCTAATTGTAAAGCATTTTCTAAATTCTGCAAAGTACATTTCTTAGCTGGGACCAAGACTTTTGTTCATATTTTAAAATAAAGTATGCTTTACATTCTTAGTCTTGGAAAAATAATTTTGTTTTAAAAATGAAATAATTCATTTAAGTTGTGTTTAATTTGAATAGAAAAGCAGAAGCAGACTGTTCAAAATGTATAAAGTTTATTCAAGAACTCAGTTTCCAATTCTTGCAATTTCCTTTTGCATAAAGCTATATATAGATAGACAAATGCAACTACTAAAGGACTGTGAAATGGAAAAAAAAGGCTTGTGTTTGGGTAATCACCAGTGAAGTTTTTCTACTATTTTTCCACTGTGTAACAACTGCAACCAGTTGCAAGAAGTGCTGTAAATAATTCTTTTTGAGGGAGTAAATATGCAAACAAATCAGTTCACTATGCTGGTAGTGATTTTTTTCTCTTCATTTGGATGATAATTTTGGAAATAAACTAGAGAACTGCATACTCTCAGTTCCCTGTGCCATAATTTTCTGTTACTCTGTAACTATTTACTGAAGTTTGTTTCAAGTAGAAACAATAATTAAAGTATTACAGAGGGATAGACATCCACATGGAGATACCAGAAATTATAATTTAGTGATGTATTAACTACCTTGAGATTAAAAGTAATTCAGATTAAAAGTAATTCAGATTGTAGCATCAGCTGATTACACTCTGGTAATTTTAGCATAAATTTTGTTTCTCTACTAACCATACCTAAAAGAAAAAAAATAGTGACAAGATCTCACCAGTCATGCTTTAAAAAACGTGCACAACTTCTATACTGGAACAATACTTCTGATATCAGTGTTGTAGCATAATGAAAGGAAGAATTAAATTTAAGCAATGAAAAGGATCACATTGGAGGTTTGGGTGATGGCAGTGTTGAGGGTACAAAAGACTTCTTTAGGTTTTGGTACTAGTCAGAGGATTCTGAATGGAACCTGTGGATAGTACCTCAGGAGGATTCTGAGTGCCTGTCCACAGGCACTGAACTGAAGCAAGTCCAGAAGATTTATC
The DNA here is from genome assembly GCF_049639895.1 of Pseudopodoces humilis. Taxonomy (NCBI): domain Eukaryota; kingdom Metazoa; phylum Chordata; class Aves; order Passeriformes; family Paridae; genus Pseudopodoces; species Pseudopodoces humilis. Next base: position 70,254,537 of record NC_142201.1, read on the forward strand.
TTCACAAGAAAGGTGGTAGTTACTGCAGTGTCTAAATGAAGTGCCATCATGCTTAATAGTGTTACCAGCCAGGGGACTGCACCCCGATTTTCACAGCTCTTTAGGGGTCAGGTTATTCTTGCCCGGAAAGCTTCAGTGCAATCGTCTGCTGTGAATTAACTGGCAAATCACATTTGAAAATGTGTCTCCAAAACAAAAGCTTAAAAATGTATAACTTAAAAAGTGAAGTACTTCTATTGCCAGCCAAAGAAGCAGATCGTAACTATTTTGCAGGATCTGGCTAATATTTAGGGGTTAGATTAGGTGAATGATTTATTTGATACTCCATGGAAGTGGGCATATGTTCCTTGATTTCAGAACAGCGACTGAAATTCCTAAGAACTCGAGTCCCAGTTTTCCTGTTAATACTACACCTGTAAGAGATTGGTGACATTGCAGTTCTCTAACTTACTTGTAGCAGCAGGTTTTAGGTATCTGGCACATGCAAGGGTATTTGCTGACCTTTATTTTAGTACTCATACTTTCTATCCAGTGAATAAGCTAAGTCTGCTTGTATTTTGGTTTGTAAAAGCTTGTGCATGGAGCTGGAACCGCCTAAACTGACTTTAAAGGAATTCTGAAGACAGATTTCTGTTAAAGTGTGCCTCAGCTGAGGGCTTAGATGTAGAGACAGTTATAGTCAAGAGATACAGACGTGGAGATAAACATTTCTCTCCTTATGCCCAATAGCCTTGGACTCACTCCTGAAGACAGGAGTGAGTGAGCCTAAGCCTGAGAAAATGGAATTCCAGATATGGAAGATGTATGGCTTCCTACTTCTCCTTTAGGCAGTGTAACAGCAATTGGAGCACTCTCCAGATAACTTGTGAAACCTTGCTTCACTTGCTTAAGCTCACCTTAAGTGTTTCCTACTTGTGCTACTGAAGCTCTTCGAGTTTGCTCTAATTGCTGAGGGCTCCTGCTGCTGCTGGATCCTGCTACTGAAGGGCAGTTTCAGTTCTGTACATCAGACTCTTGGAGAAATTGCAAAGGCAGCCCTCGAGGCAGGGACTGCCCTGGGCTTTACCACAGTGATAGTGCACAATGTCAACAGGGGACTCTTTCTCAGGCTTTTGTGTGTACCTGGGGATCTCATCCAAGTGTTGGTTTTCTTCCTTTGCTCACCAGAGCTAAAGTTTTAAAAAAGTTATTAGTTATTTTGTTCTAATTCTTCTGTTTTAAAGAGGATGATTAATTTTCTTCCAAAAGGTGGATATTCGTGGTTCACTAACACTATGGGTTAAAATCCTTCTGTAAATAGACACCAAGGCACTATGTGATAGCTCCTTCCTGGATAATAAGATCATGAAGTATATACAAAACAGCATCAAAGGAATTAAAAACCCATGTTTAAACAACAGACTACTAAATACAAATCTTGCTACCCAGAGGTGTGCAAACTGTGTTCAGTGCAGTTCTGTACAGGGGAATGGGTCTGCAGTTGTGTTTCTTTACAAGGCCAATAAACGGTTTGTCAGCTCTGGTGAGCATTTATTCATATCCAAAGTCCTAATGTAAAAAATAACAGTTTTACTCTCTCTGTTTGTGATGGAGTCCCACTCTGACGGGATCAGAAATACCAGTCAACATATGCAGCTGGAAATGAAATACTCCTCTTAATTGAAATCTGTGGGCAGCATAAAAGGACTTTTTCCCACTGCCCAAATAGTTCCTTGTGTCAGACAATCTGAAGCCAAATTTTTTTTCCTTTTTACTAGTCCAGCTGGCACAACAGATTGCCTTGTTGAATTAGCATGTCCTAAAATAAAAAAGGATTTAAATGAATATGATGGTACAGGCAGTAGAACAAACAATTGCTATTATAAAATATACTAACATATTTCTCTGTTGTATAGTGAATGGATTTGAGACACAGAGAGGCCTTCATGGCTTCTGGAGCTTTTTGCTTTAGTTATTTTTATATGAATCTCAGTAAGAAGCAAATCAGCATATGTGTTGCCAAATTAAAATAGAAAGCGATTAGCAAATTAACATCTTTTATACAGAACTTATACAAATACCGCACTTTTCTATCTTGTGTTATTGCAAGAACAAAATTGCATAGACCATTTGCTGGCACTTTCTGAATTCTCCAAATAATGCTTTGTCTTACAAATAATTCAAGTAGTTCCCTCAATTTAATTTCACCCACTAATACAGTAAGTGTTTGCATGTAGTGAGAGGAAAAACCCACGATCTCAGAAATGTGAACAATGACATAATCATCTGACTGAATAATAGTTCAGCAAGGAAACATATTTGTTTTATTTTTTTATGCTCTCTGTAAGGCTGTTTTCCAAGTGTTACTGACAAAACATGTAATTTGATTCAAGTCATTCATCTGAAGTGGAAATGTCATTTGTGCTCTTCTTCTTCCCCTTACACCCTGTATTCCAGAATTATAGATGCAGATTTGTTTCCTAAATTGTAAGTACTTTGTTTTTAAAATGCTGAAAAATACGCTTTCATTTCAGTGATGCTCTTCAGGGGTAATACAAAACTCAGATGCGCAAGGGGGTGTGTGGACCTTTCCGGATGCCTCACTGGCAGACTCGGCTGTATTCTTGGCAAGTGGAGCCCACGCCGGCCACTGACAAGTAGAGCTTTCCATCGGGACACACACAGATTTCATAGAGCCCCTGAGAAATCCCGGATCCACCCCTTGCACCCTCAGGCAGCTTGGGCAGTCGCACGGTTTCAGCATCAAGCAAAAGCTGCATGGGAAACAGCAGGACAAATGGGGTTGTTAGAGGTTATAAAGCAATAAATAATGTGCCATGAGATGAGTTGAATTTGGCTAGGCAGAGGTTTAAGAATGGCCTTTTACATAGGACTTGTTATGTACAAAGTTTCTCTGAGCCTTGGGCTCTTGGCAGACATAAACACAGGACAGGAATAAGCTGGTGCCCACCCTCCTCTTAGCAGAGAACTCCTGAGGTTCAACAAGGCCAAGGGCAATGTCCTGCACCTGTGTCGGGGCAATCCCCAAAATGGATACAAGCAGGATGATGAATGGATTGAGAGAAGCCCTGAGGGGAAAGATGTGGGGGTACTGATGGATGAAAACCTATGTGGTATCCAGCTCTGGGGCCCCCAACGTAAGAAAGACATGGGCCTGCTGAAATGAGTTCAGAGGAGGGACACAAAGATGCTCAGGGGGATGGAGCACCTCTCCTATGAGGAAAGGCTGAGAATTGGGATTGTTCAGCATGGAGAAGAGAATGGCTCTGGGGAGACCTCACTGCAGCCTTCAAGTACTTAAAGGGAGCCTATATGAAAGCTGGGGAGGGACCCTTTATCAGGGATCCTGATTTTAAATTAAAAGAAGATAGATTTAGATTTGATTTAAAAAATAATTTCTTTCAGTGGTGAGGCACAGAACAGGCTGCTCAGAGAAATTGTGCATACCCCATCGCTGGAAGTGTTCAAGGCCAGATTGGATTGAGCTCTGAGCGGCCTGGTCTAGTTGAAGGTGTCCCTGTCCATGGCAGGGGAAGTTGGACTGGATGATCTTTAAAGTTCCTTCCAGCACAGTTCAGTCTTTGATTCTAGGCTAGGTGGCCATGCACAGAGCAGCAGGACACAAGCACTGCTGCTGGACCCAGGTCTGTCCTGAGTGTGGAGGCCACACCATGGAGCCAGCTGGAGGATGGATGTGGGTTGATGTGGAGTGCCTCCAGAAGAACTGTCATAGCACAGCCTTGCAGAGGGGAAAAACAGGCCACTGCATGTTGCCTGCTGTTAATGATGTCTGTAGAGCTTCACTTCTTAATTTTGCCACTTGGGGGCTGCATCTGCTTCTGAGCCAAGGTTCTCCACAGGGGTGCCTGGGAACCACTGTGCTAATGGGGAGCTAAGCAGTATCCAAGTTTTATTAGAAAGCATTTCTCTAAGCTAATACAACTTCATGTCTGTTGGTAGTATTATTTACATATATAAGAGTTTTATTATTGGCACTATAAATTTTTATATACTGCCATCTAAAACCTGAATTAAATTAACAGAGCTTGAAAAAAAGACTTGTAGTCATACGGAGGATCAATCACAGTTAGGAAAAGAAGGGCTTGCACTCACCACGCCATCACTGCTGTGTAGTTTGATATCCATCTGGGAAAGAGCTTCAATATTCCCAGCTTGTGCTTTGATATTAATTCCTCGTGGTGCATCCATGCTCAAAGATCGAGTTGGTGATTCCAGCCTAAAAGCAGGAGCAGGAAATCGGACAGTAGCACAACCTCATATGTTCCTTTATTTTAGAAAAATAAGTAAATATTGAAAAAGCCCTTGCAGGCTCTTGCCTGAAATAATAGAAAATATGCAACTTCCCTTTTCTTTAGGCAGACTTGAAAAAGGAGGCAGCTATTTCAGAAACCAACAAAGCATCCCAAATGAAAAGTATAGATTAATTTCTAATACAAATCCAAGGTATTATTTCATACATAGCTGCAGTTTATTTCAGTATTACAGTAACTTAATCTATTAACCTGAAACCCAGATTTACACTAGTTAGTTTCAGTTTGTTTTCATTTTTGACATAATAAGACATGGAAATAAATGCAATTAATACAGTCTGGAACTTTTTTTTAATCAATGAGATTTTTGACACTGTAATTAATTGGACCAAGATTTCACTGTGTGTATGTGTTTGTCTGTGCGTGTGTGTGTGTTGTTTAACTAGATGACATCTGAAACTTAAAAACTGTTAATTTGAAATAAAAATGATACAGTGTAACAAAGAGGGAGTTGCAAACCCTGCAGTGCCACAAGATGGCAGAAAGGCACTGTATTATCTGAGTAATCTCCTTGTCAGATCAGCTGTGCAGGAATAATGATTTTTATTTTTCAAAGAGATAAGGCTATGTTTCTTCAGAATTTTGGTGTCATTTCCATGCTAAGTAGCAGGGATAGAAGTACTAACTAAAAATCACAAGAAGGAAAGAAAAAACACCAATCCTGGCAACAAGTTAGTGATTATATTGCTTCTTTTGACCATTACTTAGGTTTTTATCATGAATATACACTCACCCTTCCTGATGACACTAGCCAGCACTAAACAGGTGAATATGAAGGCTAGAGAAAGGGAGACAACTGGTGGTCCCTGTTTACATCTCTGCTAGCTTTCCTATTCCCTGGACACATACCAAAGAATGTGGGTTGCATCCACACTGCAGAACACGGACACACTTGTTCCCAAGCCTGCATGCTCTCACCCACTGTTTTCTGTATGTAAATGAAGAAATGTAGGGGGCTGTGTGTGTGTGTGTGTGTGCATGCACTCCCAGCAGGTGCTGTTGTCTCCACGGGTGTTCCACAGCTGCCAGTCTGGCTGAGTGGAAGCTGGGCCCAAGCAGGTTCTTCACTGGGAATGCATTCTGTAGTGAGTCAACTCTGACTGCCAGTCGTTGACAGGAACTAGCTGCCTAATTTACTGAGACTCTCAATTCTTCCTTTTCTTTTCATTTTCCTGTTACTTCATTAAAACCAGAATATAAAAAAAAGAGTTTGTTCTTGTGAGAAAGTTCAGTTGTACCTTTGAATTCTGAAGAAGTTAAATCCAGCTGATAACTTAAAACCTAAATCCATGATATCTAAGCACAGTCACTGAAACTTCATTTTTTATCCTCAAATCTGAAAATAGCTCAAGCAATATTGGCTTATCACTGCTGGCCAGAGTTAGCAGAAGATTCTGTCTTCTCTGATCTTCAAAGGTCCCTTCCAACCCAAACCATTCTATGACTTTATGTTTCTATGATCTGCCTTTCTGTGACACCTCCTGAGTTCATCACCTTCAATTAGTTTAAACTCCAGCCTGATAAATAGAATAGAATAAAATAAAATAGAATAAAATAAAATAAAATAAAATAAAATAAAATAAAATAAAATAAAATAAAATAAAATAAAATAAAATAAAATAAAATAAAATAAAATAAAATACTAACAATGGGTAAATGCATCATGATTCCACATTGAGACCATATCCAAAAAATAATTTCATACTTCATTCCATGAGTCCGAGATAGTACAAACTTCTGTCATGATCATGCTGTGTAGCAGGGCATGAGTATGAGTTTGTTCTGCATCAGACAACCAGTATAATATTAGTAATCTTTATTAAGCAGTGTTTGGAATTTAACAACTTTTGTATGAATTTTTGCTTTAGATCTCTAGATTTATACTCTATGAAATAAAAAACCAGTTCTTCCAAACGTGATTAATGTGGGTGATCTGCTTCATGGGAATATTTTACAGCACACATTTATATGCATTATATACTGAAAAGTTAAACACAGTTTGTATTTTCAATTTTTTAAATTTAATATATTTTCATAAGTTAGTGTCAAGATTGTAAAGTATTTCACCTACATAAGCAAACTATATATGTAGGTATAAATTTTTATTTTTAAACTCCATTGAATATTAGAAGACAGAAGACTGGGACAAATTTCTGAGAGTATATCAGACCTGGAATTTAAAAAGCAATCAAACACAAGAGAAATATTTCTTACTTTCTACAAAAATTAATGCTGGCACGAAGCCTACAGACTTCGGAAGCACTTAGATTTATGATATGACATACACATAATTTAAATTACATTGCAGAATTACATTTGCTATATTAATCACAAACCTAAATTTCTGCTGTTTATACAGGTCCTATTTCTAGATTAACTCAGCCTGGATTTGCCTAATTAAGCACGTCATTGAAGCTTCCTGGCAATGCAAACTGCCGTGAATCAGTGATGTGAACTGTAATATATGAGATTCTAGCAAAGGCAAGAGTCAATAACAGTAATGACGCATTTCTCCGTACAGTATTCAAAGGTTCGGTGTCTGAAGCCCAGATGTACTCAAAGGGAAATGGGCACCTAGTATAGAAAGAGCCTGAGTTGAACCTTGACTTTGAATGTCCCTTCTCGGTCCCCACATTGATGTGCATCCCTCATTATCAGGTGTCCTGGCAAAACAAGAATTCAGTTTGTTTGCGAATGATGGTAGGGTGCTTGGAGAGTAAGAGGGAAGAAATTAATTAATTGTCTTAAGAGTTTTTGGTCACTTTATAGTGTTTGAATTTATGCATTAGAATGATGACAGAATATATTGTTACCAGTCACTTTATATTTTTTTTAAACTTACAGACACATAAATTATATTTAAGAGGATAAAGTGAATGATCTTTACCATCTAGGGCAATTAATCTCTGTAATGTGCTGTCCTAAATGTGACATCTGTCACAGCCTCTATTTCACTTGAGAAGATGGATTCTGTACTTATGAGTAGCTTCTAGGTACTGTGGTAGCTGCCAGGGTCAATTAGTAAGGGGTGTGGTGCAAGAGAAATTGATCTGGACAGCACAACGTTTGATGCCAAGGACCTGACAGCCCATTATGTGTCCTGAGGAGTACTCTGGACTAGCTGTTGCCAACTGGATGCCCAGAAAGGCTGGAACAACAACAGGTGTTCTCCGAGAGATCACAGCTTTCAGATCAGTTTAACACAAATGTCACCCTGTCCATGTACCCCAAACTGCACAAAAACTCCACAATGAAAACCAAGAAGAGGAGAGCTCAGCCCACTGTGAGATTTCCCTCAAAAACATGTTCCTAATTAATGTTTGAATTAAGACACTCAAGTAGACATACCCACAGATTGTAAGGCAATGAAAGCCGCAGCTGGGCCCACTTGTGGAATAGTTACTTTGCCTTGCTCCCCTTCACCGTGATGCCTGCAGCCTGAGAAACTGCACCATGTCAGCTCATGACAGCCAGGGAAGGGTGGGGGAACAGGTGGTCCCTGGTAATACTTTACAGCTGTCATTTGCTGGATATTGGTTCTCCACGGCCCATTGCAACTAAAGCAATCGATTACAGCAAAGATAACATTTTCATTGCTGTCTTCTTATTTGTTGGTAAGAGTTCCAGGAGTCAACTATACTGTCTTGTCTGGCTGCCAAAGAAATTTGGTGCTGAGCTGTGCTAAATAATTCATGAAGTGTGAAAAATATTCTGAGGGAACCTCAACAGTATTCAGGCTCTGGATCTGAAACCATCCCAACAACCTAAAAGCTTGGAGATTTTCCTTTTCCTATAAGCATGTTGCTAACTTGTGGAGATGCCAGATCACCAGAAGTTGCTCATTTGGCTGTTAGGGAGGATGTGAGGGCAGTGACAGCCTGCAGCAGTTCTGGTAAAGAAGCAGATGACACTGCCTGTGCATGCTGCAGTAATATTGATCTCCTTTTTCATCCTGGCAGGAGCCAGAAGGATACCTTACAGATCTTGTAAGTACCACAAGGCATTAGAAAGCTGGTTCCAGCACTGAAGAAAGAGTATCACAAGTTTCCTACTGCAGTTTGTGGTTGCTTGACCCTTAGAGTAGGACAGAGGAACCAGCTTGCTCCAGAGTAATTGTTTACCCTTTCCTTCTGACCTTTTCAGATCATGAGTCATCGTCTTTCCTGAATTCAAGGGGAAGAGAATTCCATGGTATGACCTTAGACACAAGTTGCCCATCTGTATGCATTCTTTCCAGCACCTATCTGAGGAAGATCAGGGTTACTTTAGCTAGACTGAACAGGTCCAGAATCAACACTACCTCTAATATTGTAGTGCACCCAACAACTGTGCTAAAAGTGTCCAAGGTCAGGATGGACAGGACCTTGAGCAACGTCGTCTTGTGGAAGGTGTACCTGCTCATGACAGGAGGTTGGAACTAGATGACCTTTAAGGACCCTTGCAACCCAAACCATTTTGTGATTCTATAATCAAAACATCTTTTTCACATCATCAGGTAAGGAAGAGACCCTTATATATCTTTGGTGTGCAAAAAAAAAATCCTGACATGAACATCTGCTCCAAAGTTCATCTGACTTTGTGAAGGTCAAAGGGGAAAAGAAATTAAATTTTACAATGACTGGAGTTATGGAGCAAAGGATGAATAGAAAAGGCAAGAAATGAAGAGGAAAACAAAACCAAACACATGACGGAAAAAGGGGAAAAAAGCAAATCTTTAACCTGTCAAGGTACTAATGTTTTGAAAGGCAACAAAAGTAACCTAGAGGATTCTGTAGGCTTAATTTGCCTTGGTTCTCTGTAGATGTAGATGCTTTGAGCCCTGCTTTTTGAATGCTTTTTGAAGTTAACCTTTAAAAGGCAATAGGAGTATATTGACTTTTTGATTAGTCTGAAAATGGTCTAATTCCCCAGCCATGCAGCTAGACATTGTAAGAGAGTAAGCCATAAGCAAAGCATGTACTAGTCACACAGGAAAAAGAGATTGTCAGCATTTATTTATGGCACAATATACACAATTTCAAACCATACCCTTTCTTTATGTGGAAGCTGGATTCCTGTTGACATGAGCTGAGCAAAACTGGGCTGGAGTTCTAGAGGTGGAGAGAGAGCAGCAGGCATGGACTAATGCCTGCTGCCAATCTCTACCCATATTCACTTATGTCCCAGCAGCTTGCTGTTTTGAGGTCAGGTGAGTGGGGAGGGTGATCAGGATGTAGCAAGAAGAACATGATTACCCAAACTTGAGGATCTTGGTGTTCTGCCTTGTGGCTTTTGGTTGCTTGCCAGAAGGTCCAAAGGCAAAGAAGGGCAAAACAACAGGGCTGAGATCTCAGTCTCCATATATGCCTCATTTCTGTATTTTGTAAAAGCATTTTCTTTGGAACAGCTCCTAAAATTACATCTCCTTGCAAAGAGGAAAAATGAGTTTCACAGCATATTCCAGCAACCGTGTCTATCTTAAGGACACGGAAGTATCAGTATTCAACAGTAAACTGTGATAGCTCTTACTAATGTCAAAGAATAGAAAATACTAATGACTCATTAAATCTTCTTCCCCGATCAGCTTCTGCGTAATGAAAATTTAGCAGTTAGTCAAGCCTTAGAACAAAATTCTGATTTGACATAACTTCTATAAATCTTTCAAATGCTGACTGATTTTTCTTTCTAAAATGTCCCATTTTGCATCACACCCATTAAATTCCTTCATTTAGAGGTGGAATAATCGCTTCCCACCTGGATGATATTGTCTTCCATATTGCCTTCATTCACTTTGATATTCCAAGTCTGAACTTCACTGAGTTAAACTAAATGAAATATAATGAAGAAAATTGACTGAAAAAATGACTGGAAAATTGACTGACAAACTGAAAAACTCCTTGTCAAGCCCATTAGTTGGTCAATGGTTATAATCTATCTCCCAATTTTTGTAGCTTAGTTCAAAAAAATCATTTTCCAAGGATTATTGCCTCTGGGGGTTGCCTGAACCTGGGTGCATATTCTGTTTCAGTAAGACTAATGTCAATATCTACAGCTTCTATGCACTGAATACTAAGTTAATTTATTATTCATGCCACAATGAAATGTTATATGCAAACCAGTATGTTTTAAAATGGATCCAAGTTTAATAGCAATTATCTTAAATTTTTTAAAAAAGAGCATTTAGTAATTTTTTTACCAAGTGAATCTGGCTCTTCCCTTGCAGAAAAATTTACAGGAAAACTTAGAGCAGCATTAAAACAGCTTAATATTAAAACTGTGCTTTCAACCTAACTATGCCAAAATTATTAACTCAAAGTTTTTGTGCCAGTGATAAAAAAAGATCACCAGTCTCTTGTGAAAATATAGACAAGTTGTCTGGTAACACTAAGAAAACACATAGGGTACAAGTGAATTCAGAGAAACATACTATGAAAATACCTGTTTAGAGGCAAGTGTATGTACACAGGAACTCCATTAGAGAAAAATTATTTGGCTGGAATATAACTGTTCATAAACCACCTAATTTTTCCAGGAAATCTGAAGCTTTTTAAAAAAAAATCTTTAGTGAACTTGTGTTGTAAAGACTACAAAATGATAGAATAATCTGCTCTAATTTGATTTTAAAAGTAACCCTTTTTTCTTGATTCTTCTGTTTATTGCTTAAATGCTACTAATGAAAATTTAATTTTGGAAGGTCCATCATTTTGTCTCCAATCACTTGAGGAAGTCTCAAAATGAGCTGCACTTTGCTGACAGCTTGAAACACACACCTCTGACATCTGAAAATAGACAGAAATGTACCTTTTAATGCACTGAAACATCCTAATACTTTCATAAAAGCAGAACTACTCTGAAATAACTACACAATGCTGTAGTAGGCTCTGCTTTTTCTGGTAGTCGTCTTTCTCCAGACAATCACGTTCATGCACATAGACAGTCAGTCCTACTGTGTGAAACACAAGCAAGTCATTATATATATATATATATATATATATGTATATGTATATATATATATATATGTATATGTGTATATATATATATATATATATATATAATAGCAGCACAGGACACTGCTGCAGAATCCTTTCTTTCATGTTTATTAGACTCCTCTCCCAGATGTCTGTGTTGGTAAGGCCTAGGAGCACTTCATTACTCAGCCACTCAGGGTTGAGTTCTCATATCTGGCGAGTAAAGAAACCTCACTGAACCACTTTCATATTTCCCTTTTTTCTAATTCTTGGGAAGGAGTTTTCATCATAGACAACACAGCTGGGCATACTGAGCTGGGCTGAAATGGAGTCAACAGTGAAATGATAAAATCATGGAATGGAGAAACCAAGAAATTAGATCACAAATACTCACTAGGCTCAAATAAGCAACCTATAAAGAATGCATTTTCTAAAGCTGAAACAATCTCATAATGACCTTTTGGAATATTGAGCCACTGCAGTAATGGATCTTACACTCTTTAGGCTTTTTATGTTAAGACAATCATTGTATGAAAATAAAATTAAAATTAATCAGATTCTATTCTAAGTTTAGTTTTCCATAGATAAATTAATCCATTTATCCTTATTTATTCCTCTATTTAAATAATTAAATCCACAGACTTAATACAAGCTTATAGCTCAAAGATCTTGGATATGGAGTCAAGTTTGTTATGTGCCCTACTGCTGCATCAGGGTGTCTAACTTTTACATATTCCAACATTAGAGATGCAGGACCCAGTAAACCAAACTGGATTGTGTTCCTCTGATGATGTCTGTGCTAAGGATTCTATGCAAGAAAAGCACTAACAATATAAGGCTTTCATCCTCTGTTGTGCTTCAGGTTGTGGGTAATCTGATGACCCCAAGTTGGAAGAAAAGAGAGATTGTGCTATTTTCCTGATACATATTTGAATATTCATAAGCTTTAAGAAACAAGTCAGTTACAGGAGGACATTGGAGATGAGTGTGCAGTGTAGGATAGAAAATGAGAAAAATGTTGAAAGCAAGAATTGGGAACAACTGTAGAAGATAATAAATATAAATGTAAATACATGGGATGCACAATTATCAAGGTAAGTATAAAAAAGAAATCTGTATTTGATGCAGAAGACACAGAGAAGGTTTTGAAGGAAGAAGAGATTCAGAAACTTGATAGCAATGAAAACACTTAGACTATATTTAAAATTCCCTAAGTCTATAATGAGTATAAGACAAACAGGGATTTTTACCAACTAAGAAAGGATACTTCTTTTAGGTAAATATGATGGTGTCATGATTTTCCTGAAAATAAAAGGTCATACCATGGCTGGGGCCTCCAAGCTAATTATTAGCTTGGAAGGACTCATTACCTCATGCCTGATATCAAACAAGAACCAGTAATTGGCAGCATATTCTAATCCTAGTCACACAGTTATATAAACTATGATTAGCAATTTAGATGAATTTATGAAATACTGGGTTCCAAGTGGAAAGCCTTTACTCTGAAATTTGAACATTTCCCAGCACAGTGCCTCATTTCTTATGATGAATTTTCATTTCTTCAGACCTTAACCAAACACGGTGTAGTTGGCAAGTGCACAATTCCTAAAGAAATGCCATTGAACCCCTGTGCATCCTTCAAAATTACTAGAAAGAAAGAACCAGTGCTAGAGCATAATTAATCTGCTCTGTTTTAGTTATCTCTGTAAAATGCCCTCACAATACCTGTAGACTTCCACCAAAAGTGATGAGACGTGGTACAGGTATCTGCACCTAATGTTCAAATAAATTGAATCAATTCCACCCAAACATCTGCCCAAACAGTTTTAAAACCCTGGGGCTATGCTCCAGGAATATTACTTTATGTGTGGGTGGCTTGTGGGAGGATCCTCTTCCACTTCAGTGAATGAATGAATGAATGAATGAATGAATGAATGAATGAATGAACGAATGATTGAATGATTTTGCCTGCAGAGAGAGGTGTGTTCTAAACCTGGATGGACATCTGAGATGTATCTGCTTATTCTGGGCACACAGAAGTCCTCTAGCTTTGGACTCAGTTGCATGAATGCAGCCTAAATATGTAAGAGATGAATGATAACCAGGAGTGTGTGCTGAACCATCAGCTAAATCACTTACATGAACAATGAAAAAATCATTTAGAATCAGCAAAAATGTTAGGCACATGCAGATGAAGGGGTTTTTGTATGTTTTCAGTATTTAGCCCTACTCCATATGCATAGGAAGCATAGTTGATTTTTAAATAAATAAATCTACTGGGGTTTCTTAAGCTCATTTTGCCTTATGCCAAAAATGATCAAAGATAAGAGCAGAACCCCAAGACATTCCATTCCTTTTGGGTGCCATTCTTAAATACTGATAGTATCTGCTGCTCCTGAAGGTGTCAGCTGGTGTTTTCTTCAGCATATTTTTCTTTCCTTTAATTTAAATAAAAAAATTCTTATTATAGTTTCATTTCTTGAAATAGCCTGTGTTCCAAGTTAGTTCTGTGTTTATGTTGTAAATCTGAAGTGCGTGGCAGTAGATGATTCCAGTAAAGCTCAGTTATGAGATTCTGGATTCAAGGGAATTGTTCAGCATAAGCACAGCAGGCACTAACACTGCTTATGGCTTAGGGGGGATCTCTGTGCACAAGCACAATTACAAAGCCAGATTTGAGTAACAGATGTTTCCAGCTCCCAAGGTTTTGGTTAACAGAATTTTTTTTTTAATGTAAGCCACATAAAAGAAGTGCTGAAATTTCTAGGACAAATGCATTCATATGTTCTCTTAAAAAAAGAATAAGACAGTTCCCAGTTTTAATGGCACTTTGAAAAGGCTCTAAAAGCAATTTAAAACAACATTTATAACGTATTCCAAAACACAGCAGATATGATTATTGCAGTGTACTTATTTGTTTACTACTTCTCCATCCATTTTAAATATTGAGGTGTTTTTTCCTGTTTGCCCACTGTTACTCAATGCAGAGTTGCTGAAGGAATGAAGACTAAAAATAAGAATGAGACACGATTAAAATAGAAGCTTCTCTCAAGAATGACAGTTGTGATGAAGAGTGTTAAGAGCTAATTCAAAAGAGGTCTCTGTGATGACCTCAATTTTATGATGTGCTGATTCTCCAGGTAATTAAAAATGACCAAGGCCCCAATGACTGTGATTAAATCTGGCACATCACAGATGTTTCCAGTATAGCCATCTTTTTCAAATTACTTTAATATTATTATAAAATAATGTGTTGTATTATAAAATTTTAATCTCATATAATAACAGCACTTGCATCATTGTTGTAAAAATGGGGTTAGCATTTTCCTTATGAGTAGTTTTGTAAAATTATCTTCCAGGTTGAAATTTGTCATGCCTTTCTTTTATACATATCTCAAGCAATTTTTTAATTTACTATGCTGAAACATAGCAAGATTTTAAGTAACTGGAGTTCTTCAGTACATGCTGTTCATAGTGTCCACATATTCTCCATGAAAACAAACACTCAAGTGAAGATGCTTTGCTGAAAAGCAGGTCATACCCTTTCCTTCTTGTGATTGTTAGTACAGCAGCTGAATGTGGCACACTGTCATCAGATTCCTCACAACTGAAGTACCCCAACAGTGCACAAAGTCTGAGGGAGAGGAGAAAGAGTGAGTAGCGATGGTGTGCATGTGCAACAGGTCTTGGAAAAGTTACTCTTATCGGGAAACGCTTCCTTTTCTTTTTCCAGTGTTTGCCACACCCACACCCTTATGGTGGATGTCTCCTGTTGTTGTGAGGTGCCTCAGGGAGGCAAAGATTAATTTCAGATAAGCATTGTTAATGTGAAAGGCATGGCTGTGAGCCAAGCTAGTGAATTTTGACCTCCTTCTTTGGAGGATGGGCAATGTGAGCCCTGGATGAAGTTACCCCATCCCAGACCTCTTGGGAGGAGTGGCCCAGGAGTTCTGATTGGGTTTGAGTCCCTGGAGGTTTCTCCCTTGTTGTGTTTCTAGTGGTCCCTAATCTTAAACTCCACCCTCAAAGGTGGAGACCCTCAAGGGTTCTGTCCCTCAAAACCCATCACCCTGCTTTTGTTTGGAGCTCTCTGTCTCTGAATGACAGTTTGTTCCCATGCTGAATAAATGGTTTCATGAATAGAGGCCTGTCTCATTCCTGTCCCATGCTGGTTCCCAGAAACTGTAGCTTCCCTGGACATGATCCTGCAGTTGTGGACTGCAACATCCTGTTTCATGGCTCCTCCCTGGTTCTCTTAATATATGTGCAGACAGGTGTCGCTAAATGACACGGAATGATTCACACAAACACATCTCAGTGGTATGAGAGGAAAAAGAAGTAACTTTACTTTCTGACTCCAGTATTTATAGATTCTCAACAATGACCAGGGATTGGATAATTAAGTTACCACCTTCCCAATCACACTGGTCATGCAAAATGTCCATCAAAAGACATTTCTTAGAAGGAATGTGACAAACAACTTATATTTATAGTTACTTTCCTGGTAAAGTAACTAAAACTATGAAAACAAGATCAGAAGCCTTAGTTAGGTATGTAGGTGAAGGATAATGTAAGGAATGATCTGCTCAACTCAGTATTACAACTGCATATTACAGTATTACAAACTGGATCAGTGACAGCAGAATCAGGCTTACAAACTGGCCTCCAGGTGGTCATCTGCGAGGTGGTGTCTAAAACTGTGACAATCACTAACAAAGTTTTGACAGTGGCTTGTGCTCTGGTGGAATATGCTGTAATCACTGACGGAAAGTTTACTTTAGCAATCTCACTGAGCAGTCTGACATTTTCAGGGACCCTGTTCAACAGCTTTGCTCTTTGTGTTACTGACATAAGCAGCCATGAAAAATACTTAAATTACTGCCCCACACAAGCAGCAGAAACAACTTTTATTGTGTTCTAATGTGTTAGGTGACATCTCTGAAAAATTGAGGCTTTAGGAAGAAAATCAGCCATGTGACTGGAGCAAGTGAAAGTCATTTATGACAGTGCTTGCAAAATTCTTTTCACTTAGAAATAACATTTACAGGTAAAATCACTGCTTACAAGACAACCAGATGTGATGTAATACACAAGACTCTGCTAAAAGAGTTTCTAAAAGATATCCAAGTCAGAAATGCTTCTGAAGAGATGATCAACATGATGCCCTGTACTATCCATTCCTTCTAAACTACACCTTTTTACATATTCGAGTCCATCAGATAAATGGAAAGAAATTATTTAAAGCTTCCAAAAGACATATTTGATGGTGTTGTTAGTTAACCTGATTATGGAAAGTATACGAATGCAAATTTATATCTAGCACGTTAAGGCCAGGGCTCATAAAATTACACTGCAGCAGAAATATCTCACCAGTCAGGGAGCAGAGGTGCCTTGCAAACACTGAATCATAACCTTAGTCTTACTTTCCATTATGTAATTCATTCTCTTCTGACTGACTGGGCTTTTGATTTACATAATGAATGCAAATCAAAATGACTGTACTTCAGTTAGTTAGATGGCATATTTAGGCAACTAGCATGTAAGCATTAGTATTACAAATATGATTAAACAATTATTTGGCAAATGTTTTTCCTCTGGTTGGCTTCTATACATTTCTTTAGATTTCCTTCATAATTCTTACTCATACAGACATGAGGCTCCACAAGTTCAGTTTCCAGCTTCTTCTCTTGTCTTATTACACAGTTTAGCCACAGCAAATACTTCAAGTGCAGAAGGAAAAAACAATATCAATGAGGAATGGAAAGGATAAAAAGAAGACTTCAGAAAGAATCTGAGAGAAGCAGAAGCTAACTCTACTAACTCCATCAGTAGAGTTATTGGTTGCCACAGAACAGGTGTAAAATTAAAGGGTATATGTCAATTACAAATACATAGACATGGAAAAGTCTACCATCAGTTTATTAATTTATCCTAACCAGATACCTAGAAACCACACAATTGGCCTTCAAATTATCAATATTTTGTAACATGTCAGTCACATACCGGTAAATATATATTTTAATGCTTTTAGGTGTTGGAAAGATATTTCACTTAAATATAAAACAGTGCTTCTTAAATTATACATTTTAATTTTTATTTAATACCAGTATTATACCTTTGTTTAGACTACATCAGTTTCTTTGGGGAATATTGAAATATTTTAAGTATATACACATAAACCATTAAA
Organism: Pseudopodoces humilis; assembly: GCF_049639895.1. Taxonomy (NCBI): domain Eukaryota; kingdom Metazoa; phylum Chordata; class Aves; order Passeriformes; family Paridae; genus Pseudopodoces; species Pseudopodoces humilis. The sequence goes on from NC_142201.1 coordinate 70,272,002, forward strand.
TATACCCATATTCCGGTAACATATATCTCTCTATAAATTTATAATCATACTCTGACAGAAGTTGACTCTCTGGAACAGTAATATCATTTCTGCTATAGTGCTTTCCAAAATCATGGTAGTGGAATGATGTGGATCATTCTGAACTTGCATGTAAAACCTCAGTTAAAGGACTGTCAGAATACCACAAGCTGAGTGTGCTAAAAGTGATTTCCCACAGGATTTGTGCTCAGAAGGCACAGTTGCTGGCTGTCAGACAGCCATACATGGCAAATATGAGAACAAAGACAGTACTAATTCATAAGCATTATATTCATTATTCAAAGTATACAGTTGATAAATGGAAAAATGCCACGTTCGTAAGCACATTTTTGTAAGTTTGGAAATGCAAATGCTCAGCTCAGAAACATTGTTTTGAGATTTAAAGAGTTTTGCTGATCCACTGTTTTCCCTTAGAAAACCACAAGCTATGTAGACCACAAGAAGTGAATGGTATCAAAATGACAAAACTAGGTATGAACTCTGTTATTCAAGGATACAAAATTTAGGAGGAATACAGGAATAGGCTAAATAATATTCTAAGCTGTTTTAAGTTATTGGAGAAATATGTTAGCATCAGACTGGAAAAATTTCTAAACTCAGACACCAGTTTTCACAGAGAATGTTATTTGATAACAAGGGATATAAAAAGGTGTGTGTGCTGGCATGAAACTCTGGATAACATCAGAAGAGCCTACTTCCAGTACTTAACATGGAACCTGGGGAAAAGATGGCTTTCAGGGAACTGTTATAAAATGTCTCTGTCTATATCATCTACTTCCAGTAGTTGCTGTTACAGATTTTTGAACTACATTTTGGGTCACAAGGTGTATGTCTGAACATGAGCTTTCTTAATTCTGTTTAAATTCAGGTTTTTCTGGGAAGCAAGACACCTGTTTTCCATTAAAACTTTGCTGTGATTCAGTTGTAGATGTCAGCTAAATAAATACTTGGGAGGCCTCAGGACAACTGGGACAACTGAGGCAAGTTCTCGAGGTGCCAAATACACACCAAAGACCAAGGCCTCATAAAGAGCCATGGAAAAGGCTACAAAATAGCTTGGAAGGAATAAAGAGATGGATCGTGACAATTGCTGACAATTGACTGTTTTCAACCAGGTGCCTCCTCAGTAGTGTTTGTCGGGGAAGGATATTTCCTGGACATATCCAAACCTCCCTATTGACTGTAAACATGTCTTTGAGATGTCTGTCAGACATTACATGCAAGTGCCACGTTTTTAGGTGTCCACCAGGTCCTAAAGTCTTAATGAATTTTGTAAATGAAAACTATATATCTTATTTAAATATAAGAAATCCATTAAAGAAATTAAGAAGTAGGTAATGTTATTTTAAACTTAGGAAAGCTACGATCTTGAAATGTAGATTTTGTTGTTTTAATTCTTCCTACCAGTTGGAAGCAAGCGCAAGCAGATCTCCTTTTCTTTGAGTCTGAAATTTGATCTTTTAGACTGAAAAGGACCCTGTAATTTTCCTTCAAATTACAAATGAAAAGATAGCTACTGACCGCAGCGTAATTGTATCCCTCTGTCTCCATAACTTAGCTATAAAAAGACAGTTCTAACACACATATCTCTTTGTTTCCAGAAAAGCAGTCTATCTTGAAACTCTGCATTTGGACAAGAAAGCCAGCAGAATGTGTAATTCAGGGGCCATTTGTGTCAGCTTTGTTTGAAATCCTGCTCTAAATCTGAACGACAGAGAAGGAATGTGGCCTCTGTTCATATGACAAAAGCCGAAAAGTTACAAGCATTAACAGCTTTCCAGGCAGCTCCTTGAATCCTTCAATATCATTTGTAGTGGATGGGGTTTCTCAAAACACTATTCCCCACATTTAATGCTCCAGACCATGGCACTTTATAACACATTCATCCAGCATATCACATCCACATGGCACAGCACAACCACTGAAGGAAAAATAAAGGAAAAATTGCAGAAGATTAATAGATGGTGGAAGTGTGGAGATAAGGCTCAAGGTAAACAAATTGTTGTATTAATTATAACTCTCTACTCACTAGTCTAGTCTGGAAAGGAAGCATGCTCAAATCTAAAACAGGAAAGTCATACTTGAAATTGCATTTTAAGTTTTCATATTTCAGTGGGTAGGTACCTGTATTTAACAGAGTGGAATGAAATGGAGTATTTATGAAGCATTACAAAATATCCATTTTTTGGTAAATTTGTCAGAGCTCCTTCATAACAGCATGCATGAATTTTGTTTATGCTGACATTTAAGATTGCCTTTGAAAGTAACCTTTTTCCAGCTTGACAAAAAGGTCTTCTCTCCCTAAACCTTCATTTACCATCTGCACTGCAGAGCAGTGCATTTCCTTCTTAAACCTCCCCAGAAGCCCTTCATGAAAAAACAAAATCACTCCCATCTCTGCTTTCAAATTTGACACTGATTATGACAGAAAAATAAAAATAAATTAAAGGACTGAGGCACCCTAAACTGCTGTGGGTAAAGGCCTACCAGGACAGGAGACAGGAGAGGGATGCTTACAAGGGCATGTATTGATAGACCTAGAAAGATTTAGATTAGGAATTGGGAAAAAATTCTTTACTTATTTGTTTACTAGTTCTCCATCCATTTTAAGCATTGAGGTGTTTTTTCCTCTTTGCCCACTGTCATTCAATGCAGAGTTGCTGAAGGAATGAAGACTAAAGACCAAGAAATGATTAAAACAGAAGCTGAGGGTAGTAGGGCACTGGAACAGGATGCCCAGAGAAGCTGTAGATGGTGGAGGTGTCCAAGGCCAGGCTGGGTGGGACTCTGAGCAACCTGGTCTGGTGGGAAGTGCCCATGGCAGGAAGGGTTGGAACTTGGTGATCTTTAAGGTCCCTTCCATTCCAAGCTATTCTATGCTGGTACAAGTGAGTGGTGTATACATTGCACAGCCTCATGCCCAGAAAATCAGTTTTCTTAGGGTTAAGCTAACCCTAAGTCAGTTTCTAGCAGAGGTGTTTAGCAGCTCTGGATTCATGTCAAATGCAGTCATAAGCACGTCAGTGGCCGTGTTCCTAGTTCCCTGACATCACAATAATTACTAGCAAACTTCTGTTAATTCTGGAAAAGTCTGTACTTCCCACTTCTTTAAATTAATCAAAGACAGAACTGAGTGGGATTTTAAGTATTACATTTGAGCTCTGCTAACAAATAGCAACATTCTAGATCAAAACGTGTGTTCATAGCTGTCTTGGTAAAAATCACTAAAGAGGCAAGCTGTGAGTTAAACTCATCCAGGGAGGATGGAACACTTTAAATTAAGCTGTTTTCCTTCCTACTGTTATCCTATTTTAAAAAGAGATAGAAAAATTATACTAACAATAGTTGTATGTAGTCAGGACCATTGTAACTGTAAACCAAAAATGCAAATAAGAACTTAAAATGTAACAGTGCATAACAGATGTAGAATAAAACTGTATTAAGCCCATTAAAATATTAATTGATTATGTATTTGAAGCAATGTAACAACCACAGAAAATAATAGATATATATCAAATCAAAATTTGCAGAGAGCTTCTTGACTTTACAATTAAAAAATTTGATTTCCTACTTCACTGAAGTTGAGATAATCACAGAAAATGTCAAATTTAAAACATAATGAATCCACTCCCTACAAAACTAGACAATGTACATTTCTAAAGCAGAATATTGGTCAAAGTCTCTCACATCCAAATTCTACCATAACAGAAGAAACATTTTTGAAAGTAGACATCAGTATGTTAAAAATAATGCCTTGAGCTCATACTGTCTTCAAATGTAAGCACCACGTAAAGTAAATCTTAAATAGAAACAAAAAAACCAAAATAATTATCTCAACAGTCTCTCTCTCATTTGTCATTCTCAATTTGAAAATTTGATCAGCAAGATACAGTCAATGTTTTTCAAAGCTTTCATCAGCTTCCCCTACTCTCTAGTAGCTATCCCTATTGAAGAGGAAAACTAAGAAGAGAAATTATGACAGAAAGTAGCAAACTGCCAAGGTATTAAAGGACAGAAATACAATCATCAAAGAGATCCTCTTTAATTTTAAATCTTTCTTTGAACTTGCTTATAAAATGAAAAATAACATGTTCATGAAGAGAATTTAATTTGAGATTATTACCTCATAATAACCAGCATATTATAAACTAATTTGGGACACTCAAAATTCAATAGAATAATGCACAAAGAAATGCTGTCCCAGAATAAAGGAACTCTGAAACATACAAAGTACTTAATAATGATTTTCTCAGCCCAAACTGCTTTTTAGTATTTAGTATTTAGTATCTTGATTTCACTTCTTCTCTTTTTACCATGTTCTCTGAGGTTTCCCCAACCAATTTTTAATTCTTTTCCTACATTAGAGCTTCATACATTTCCAAACTTTTCCTCTTAGTCTGCTTCCCCAGATACCAGTTTTCAAAAACCTTGACTAATTACAGGTTGATGACCTATTGCAGACAAGCAACTTATATTGTTAGTGTAGCGGTTTAGATTCACCAATTTGAGTTTCCTGGCCAATGAACCAAATCATGTGGTGGGTTTAGCACCAGCACAGTAACATTGTAAAAAAAGTCATATTTCCAAGTGTTTTTCAAAACTGAAAAATAGAAGTTTACAGAAAATCTTTTCACAGGGGTTTTAAATATATTCATCATCAGCAACAAATTATTCATAATATATTTAAAAACTGCAGAACAATAGATATGATTTTCCTTTGAAATAATAACTTGTCACATAAATAAAAAAAATGTTGTTAGCAATTCTGTGTTGAAAAATCACGTGTTCAAAAAATATGAATATTTATAGAAAATAACATTTACTTATTAGATTTATGTATAAATTCTTACCTAAGCTGTTTAAAAGCTTCTGCTTTCACAAGTGGTGTTTCTACAGAATGTTCAAAAAGTGCTCCTTCAGGCCCTGCAAAAAAAAAAAAAAACAAAAGAAAAATACTGTAATGTAACAGTTCAAATACAACACAAAGATAGCAAGAAGTTTGGTTTTTGTTTAATATGGCCACTTTGATGTTGGAAATCAAGATAAGAGAACACATGTTAAGAATTATAAGACAACTGAAATATAGCTACCTTATTACCATTGCAGTATTGGTGAGAACAATACCATATAGAAGTAATGTAAATGTACAGCTGTAAATTCTAAAAATGAAATCCAAGAAGTCTGAAGACAGAGGAATTTTAAACTACTTGAGAAAATAAGTAAATAAGATTTATACAATGCAACTTTCATTACAGTTAAAATCCCAGAAAACTTCGCAAATACTACAGTCCTAAATAATTGTGTTATTGTAGACTGCTCCATGCATATCATAACTTCTGTCATATAGCTTTATCAAAGATTCTCCCCTATTTATAGGCAGACTTGCTGAATATGAAATGGTGTTTCTGTATGCAAAATGTAAATGACTATGGGATCAGATAGTTTATGTCTTGATATACAAGTAATTTCATTCCAAAGAGGAAGAAACAGTGGGCACCAAGCCTCACCAGGAGCCCCCCTGTTGGACCTGAAAATCTTCCAAGGACCTCCATTTCTGCTCTCCTGAGTATCAGCATTATTTCAGTATCACCAGGCCGGTGGCCACCTTCCACCTAAGCTCCACTAGGATCAGGAAATTGGCTGATGTTGGACAATAGCCCCTCAGCAACAGAGACAGCTCGAAAAAGCAGCTGAACACCACCACCTACAGCAAGGGTGCAGACTCTCAATTTCTGTTCCTTGGCTCTGTGAACATACTCATCAAAAACTGGAGAGCTCTTAGGTTGAGAGATCTTCTCTGGCCTTGAGGATTTACATATGTGAGAACTTTCCAGGTAAATATGTAGCAAGGCAATATATTTCAATAGTTAGGATATCAGTCAAGGTGGATTGTCTGGCTGCTCTTTATGCCATTACCCTAGAAAGAATTCTGGGCTCTAAAAATCCCAATGTTAGGGATCTGGGCTCTGTCTAGGCAGAGAATGGCAATGGATGATTAAAAAGTGTGGTGCAGATTGCATAAATGTGGTATTAGATTGTTTTAAATGTGGTATAAAGGGAAAAATAATTGAAAATTGGTTGGGGCAACTTCACAGAAAAGGAAGTGAAATCAAGAAAAACATTAAAAATGAATACATTGCTGAGACAACTGACAGGAAGACTTTCACTTCATGAGGACTGCAGGAAAATTCTGAGAATGTCCTGAGAAGGCATGAAATGTGCTGCTTTTTGAGAAGAGTTTTATCTGAAATCGTGATTCCTTAGAATGAAATCCTCTTGGCTTGGATGGAAGAGAAGTAAACAAGATACAAGAATTACCATATCAAATCACTTCAGCAATTTGAGGATTCATTGATTTACTAAGCTTGAATTTAAATTTTATTTAGCTTTTGATACCCTCCTCATCAATTTGAATAGATTAATCTTTCTGTAAATTAAAAACTGGCATGAATATAATACTGGAAAACTTAAAATTTATTAATTCAGACAGAGCTTTAACCCTGCTTCATTAACATTTCATTTCATTTTCATTAAGATTATTCTGCACCTAAAGGAATTAAAAATGTTTATCAGAAAACGCTGATTTGGTGCAGCTAAGATATTTTGCAGGGATGTTCTGATATGTCAAAAGTGCAGATGTGGCACTTGGGGACATGATTTAGTGACTTAGAAGTGCTGGGTTAATGGTTCGGCTCGGTGATCTTAACAGTTCTTTTCCAGCCTAAGTGATTCTAAGATCCTATGATTCTATAAAGATAAGTAAGTGGTTACAGAGATAGTATTAGTTTAATGGAAATAGGGGCTAATGGAAGAAAGAGAACAGGAAACATCAGTGTTAATGTTCTAGGCGGTGGGCAGGTGGTGTAAAATGGAATGAAAAGGCTTATTTCCATATTCTAGAGCTGTCATCTTTAAGCAAGAATAGAACTTTGTCTTTAATGTAAGTAAAACCTCTTCATCAAACAGCATTAAGTTATAACAGTATGCCATTAATACAAAAAAAAATCTCTGGACAACTTTTTTTGGAAAATGCCCCTAAATTGATTTCCTGTCTTCATTTCATACTTTATCTTTTTAACTGTGATATGACTACTAATATATTTACTGTTTTATAGGCTGTTTATTAAGATATTTTAATTTATTTATAAAATATGCAAAAAAAAGACATTAATTTTCTCAATGAGAGGACTGAAGTCAGCAAGACTCATTAACACCCCACGCACCCTATCAGGCAAGGACCATTTGCCTTCTCAAAATCTAACAGAATGTTTACTCACACCCTCAAATTGCCTCCTACTTAACTTACCTTCTGAGCAGAAGTGTTTAAATTAAACACACACTGTCACATTGCACTTCAGCATTAGCTACACAAACTGAAAACCTTTGCACAGAACAGAGCACTAGAAAATCACAGACAATACTCAGCAAATACTTCAGGGGATTTTTATAAAAGGCAAGCAAGCAGAAGGGCAAGTAGTAAACTGGAGAAAGGGTGCTATAAATATGCTTCTCCATAAAAATATTGATCCTCTCTACCCTGCCAGCTTTCCTTTAAGAAAAAAAAATAAAAAGCGTAGATGTGGCGCTTGGGGATGTGGTTTAGTGGCGAACATAGCAGTGTTAGGTTAATGGCTGGGTGTTATCTTAGAGATCTTCTCTAACCTTTACAATTCTATGTTTCTAAGAGCCTGCCATGACAACGTTATAAAGCAGCCGTCTCTTTGCCAGCCAATACAGTTACAAGGTGGTTTCACTGTCACCAATGCCAGCTGAATGTACAAAACCCTCCCAGAACAAATCACAGATGTTCGGTACCACCACAGCAACATAACAAATGCCTGCAAAATGCAGGTCCTTACTGAAATAATATTAAAGAAGATGCAGCTGTAGTCCATGCTCCTTCAGGTGCAGTCACAGTCACAAAGGGTTAAGCCAAGCCTCAGTCTGATATCCAGTGAAACATGTAGCTGCCACAGATGAGCCAGAGGCAGTGTTTCTTTGCCTAATCGCATGGACTTACTGTCACCTGGAACACCCTTGTGCATCCTGCCTGGGCTCCAGCTGCCATGATCACAGGAAGCATCTCTTGGAGATAAAGTGATACCATGTGGTGTCTCACATGCCCCAGGGCATTTCACACACAGCTGGATGTTCATGTTTGAGCATGTGAGCTCAGCCACTATATCCAAGGGAGATGACAAGCCCTGGAGCCCTCCCCAAAGCAGAGAACAGCAAGAGCTCTGCCCGGGGCAGGCGCTGGCAACTCTGCGCTCCAGAGGAACGTGGCCACCCACACCTGCCAGCGACCCTGCGGGGAATTGGAGGCACGTTCCTGGTTGAGGCTTTCCCCAGGCGTTTGTCCTTCTTTGATTTGCACTACTATTCTACACAGGGGCCAGAGAACGTCTGAGTGAAATAGTATGAGTTGAAACATATTAATGGTAGGAATGTGACAATTCTCGAGGTGTTGGATTGGATTGTATTACTCTTAGACCTTTTCCTTTGTCTTGAAATACTGTAAATCAAATGCTCCATTTGCTCTCTGCTATATTATATTTTAGTTGAAAATTGTCAGGTTTTCTTAAAAACCATTACTGAGCTTTTCATAATTCACATAAATAAGGAGAAGTAAAATCAAAATAGTTCCCTACACTGTACATAAAAGACTCCAAAATGTTCTTTGCGTATTTTAAGCCCAGGATCATCTGTTTTTTATGGTATGAACTTTTCAAAATTTATTTCACATTGATCTTGTTCTCCATCAAAAATCTTTAAAAAATAATCTCAGTATGCAAAGTATTACTAATTTATCCTTCATGCTAATAGTATCATTTGAATCACAATAATTTATCCTTCATGCTAATAGTATCATTTAAATCACAATTTTAATAAGTTAATTTGAAGCAAAGTAGGCATGAATCTCCTCTCACTTACATTAATTTTACACTGAAATAACCTCACTGACTTTAATGTATTTGCTTTTGAATTTTACTACAGTGTAAAAAAAAGAAATAGGCAGTGTGTCTTAGTACAGTACCTGCTGAAGTAAATAATTATCAATGCACTGTAAAGATTAATATTGGATGAGTGAGTCATTAATATTAACATAACAATTTCAACTCATATATGAATGATTTTTACTTACTTTGAGCAGAGATAGACCTATTCCAAATCAGTTAACAATTATGCAGTTTTTCATATCTTTGTTAAACACGCTTTTCTATTAAAGTTTAGCATCCCTTGGGCAAACAATAATTATTTGATAGGGTTTCCTGGTTAAACAAAGTTGTAATTTCAATTAGGTTAAAAAATAAAAAACCTTAAGATAAGACCCTCAGGCATAAACAAAATTTATTAACACATTTATTATAACTTAACTTTGGCTTTCAAACACTAATTGTATAGTTACTGCCATATTTATAGTTTTGACAGTGATATAATATGAATCTATTTATTAAAATGAAGACCTCAAGATTTCAGAGGACCTGTAACTAGCAAAGGCCAAGCATGATAGTTTCAAACAAGTAAAAAGTATTATAAAATGAATTGAAAAGAAATTACAGAGTAATTTCAGTATTTCTTTTGATGGATTCTTCTGCTCAAAGAGAAATCACACCTTGATGTATCTATTTTAATGCAACCTTACACCTAGAAAATGAAGGTTGACTTTAACAGGTAGCATGAAAGGAAGTAGCTTTTCATGTGATAATTTTGACGTATTACTGTGTAAATGAGTACTTCAGTGATTTGAAGAAACAGCCTAAGACAAACTTTTCTCTTGACAGGTGACATTTAAGATATACTACAAATATCTTCCTGTGACATATGTGCTACTCATGGAACAGCAATACAATCGATTTCACTTTGAAAGATAAAACCATATAAAAATATCAGAGAGATATTTCTCTCTCTAAAGTTTTCACAGATCAGACTTGTTACTACTCAGAATGAAATACCTAGAATTTTTTCAGCCTCAGACAGCATGCACTGGAAACATTAAATAATTAATAAAAAGATGCACCACTAAAGTTCCTATTACTAATGGCTTTAAAATAAAACATACATACAGAAATGTTTACATATTATATATATATATTTAATTTTATGTTAAAAATTCTTATTGATTATTTATTGAAAAAGGTCAAATTATCTTCATATTATTGTTTCCTAATGAGGTAAAAACAGAACTTGAATTCAGACATAATAACATATTTAAAAATGCCATTCTTATTGTGCTTTCCACATGGTTATTATCTGAGCATTTCCTAAACCATTACAAACCTGTGACTCGAAGCTTATCTGTGCCAATTACAATTTCATTTTCATCCACTGTGAAAAGTGGCTTTCCATCCTTTGAGTTGATCTGAAATTGCTGACTGTGGAATTCTACCATTTTAGGACCTGCAAAACACAGTAGAATAATGGAATAATTTAATCATAATTCTTCAATTTTCTATATAAATTATTAATAATTTTAATTTAATTTAATGATTCATTGAAGTACACTTAAGCTCATGAAGCACTCAGATATTCTAAGGATAGTGGCCTTGTAAGTTCTGAAATTGGGTAAATCTATTAACATGGTCTAATTTGTTGTTTAAAACCATGACTGGAGTCTTCCCTTATACTTGGGTTTCCAGGGAATCTAGAAAATCCCACACAAATTGATCCAAACATTCATGTTCTTAGTGTTTAAACTGCTTTGATCAGAATTAATCTATCTTTTATATATATATATATATTTATATATATATATATGTATATATATAAATATATATATATATTTTAAACAGAAACTGCTTATCAAAGTCTTTGAAGCATCATCCCTTTTCATTAGGGAGGACCAAATCCCTTAAAATTACAAACATCCCATGTAAGAGCAGGACTTCAGATCTTCATAAGAGATGCCAGTTTGGCTCCACATACCTAACAAATGTTACTGATCATGTTCTTAAGTGTTTCAAGAAGCTATAAGAATATTTGCAATTGATTCTGGTACTCCAAAAATGAAAAATAATACGAGCAAGAGAATCTGTGTGTACTTCCAGATCCTAAATTCACTAAAACTTCAAATTCTACAGTGCTGGCTTGGTAAGTAGATAAAAATCAAACTCTTAATATTCCCTCTTGTAATAACCTGATCAATTAAAATTCACACCACATCGAGCCTGAGTATCTATTAGATAGAGTTGTCATCATAAATCTATGTTCAGAATTAAAATTACAGAGAATAGTCAAAGCAGTTAAGACTCCTTTTCAGCAAGTTTTAATAAATATATTTCACAGACTATCCACAGGACTGAGAGTCACTGAATTGCTTCCTTCCCATTAAGAACCTGTTTCCCATATCTGATCCCATAAATGTTAAATATATTCTAGGCAGTGATTCTCAAAAGAAAGAGGAATTTTTATTTATTTATTTATTTATTTTTAGATCTTATGTAAAAGGAGCACTAGGTGACAGATGATTGATACTGGTATGAAATAAGAAATACATGCAGGTACTTCACAAAATCTGGTTGGAGGCTGGTATGAGGGAAGCACAGCATGAGGATCCATACAAATTGCTTATTGCTTCACTCAGCAGATGCATAGCCTTGATTTTAACTGCCCACTAAACACAGAAAGAGTTAGAGAAGCTATAATGTCCTAAACTAGGGCAACAATTTTAAGGCATAAAGCCCAATACTGATTCTAATTGAAAATAGTCAGGATAGAAGGCTGAGCTCTGCATTATGTTATGCTTTGCTGTACACGTGCACCCAAGCACAGCCTTATGGACCCCAATTTAGCTCTTCTCTAAAGCTATTATGAAGCCCGTGACTTTATTTCTGAGAGGTATGTTACAAAAAGTGAGATCAGAAAATATCTTTGTCAAGTGAAAAGGTCTTAAATGGTATTTTTGAATTTTTTTTTTCAGCAAAAGAAATAGTTCTGGGTAAGTGAGGCAGATAGATCCCTGTCAATAGTTTCCTACAGAATCTTGGTTCAGGTTTTATTTAAGATCCCTTCCAATCTGAGCCATTTTATGTTTCAGTGATTGATTCTTCTTGTTTGTGCCCAGCAACAATAATGAAACTGGCCACTTATGCAGAGTAGCTAGGTCCCTGTGTATTCAAACAAATCAAAGGCCTGAGTAAAATGGATGTTATCAACTTTACCAGGGCTGCAGGGGCTGGTCCCACATCCTTCCCATTCATCCAACCCCATGATTTCTAAAGCTAGCTTAATTAAGGAAAACCTCTACAGGCACTGTGAGAACACTCACTGAACATTTTATACACTCCGAAGGTACTTTAACTTGTCGCTCTTTGAAATTCCAACTCATGCCAGCCTTGCCCATGCTGGATTGGCATTTACCCTGTTTGGTCCTGGACCTTGAACACTTGAATAAATCTTTAACAAGAATCTTTAGGTCTATAGTTTTCTTATCACAAGTACCCCACTAATGTGAGACAAGTATTTTCCTATAGATAATCTTCACTATCAGAGAATGGTATGGATAATAATTGATGTATCTTAAATCCTAAGAGGGAATCCTAGGGTTAACAAAATTCAAGTGTATGTTTTATTCATGCTAGAGATGAGACATCTCAGGGTTTCAAAAAGAAATAACAGGCTTTTACATAAATGGAAATAAGTTTATGTAATGAAAAGTAGCCATTAATTTCTCTTAATGGTATTCCACAATACACATAAACTAGCTATATTGCAATAACACTAATTATATCATAATCCCAGTGAGATTAATTTTCAACTCACAAACAGCAGCCAAACTCAGTATCTGAAAGTGTAATCTCATAATGCCTGAATGTGTTTTGTTTACCACCCTAGTATATTAACTACATGTAAGTCAACTAATATTATATAATCACATTTGCTGATAAAATCCTACAATTAAAAATGCAACCCAGCTGAATGCAGGTTATAGAAAGTATTTGTTTTCTGCTTGCTGTCAGATGTGTCACATGAATTTCCAGGTCAATGGGTTATTCTTGCTATTCAGGCTGATTATTACCCATGATTTCTGTGCATTTCCTCCTTTAATGTGCAGCCCTGAAGCAGACCTTGTAAGTGATCTTCACATCACATATCTCTTGACACTGAGGATGCTGCTTGAAATGATGAACTTTTTTTTTTCCAAAAGGAAACTGACATATTGCTAAACAGTCCTTGTTTTCATTTGTCCTGACTCTTTACTTCCCTACAGATTTTCCAGGGAAGGAAGCCCTTTGGTGTAGTGACTCCATTTCAGTTGAAAAGCATTTTAATAAACTGCCTTCTACTGCTACACAACCTTTGAATTCCAGGCCAATACAAATGTTACCATGGGGTTAAATGTTTCTGAAAATGTTTCTTAAAATCATGTAGAAGTAGGCCACAAAAATGCTTGGTATTAGGGATGGTCTAGCAAGCTGAAATGTTTACGGTAAAGGGAGCTGGTACTTGGGGTCGCCAAGATACCCACCCAGAGATAAGATTCGTACATATTCATACAAGGATGAGCTAACTCTCATGAAGCAATATCGATAAAGTTAATGAAGCAATATTAATGAAGCAATATTGATAAGGTTGTTACAGTGATTACTGCTACAGCTGAAATTGTATAAATTTGTGCACTTTGGACAAAGATAATGGAGCTAGATTTGGGTTGCTGATACCCCTAGTTCCCGTGCGCTTCAATAAAGCAGCTGCATATAATCAATCTATGATTATGTGTGTGTCTGAGCGCTAACACAAATAGAGACGTACCAGATAGCAAAGGATCTTCTGTCAAAAACAGGGCCTGCCATGAAATAAATATCCACAAATGCTTAATGCCAATGAAATTTGAGGAGAGTCAATGTGTTACCAGTGAGCAGACTCTTCCAATAGTTAGTTCTGCCAAATTCTAAGCATTTTAGTGCCCTTAGATCTTTCAGAGGAAAAGGCTTTCCAACATTGGATTTACTTCTATCAATAAGTAATTTCATATCTCTTATTTCTTACTTTCTTTACTTTATCTGCCATTTCCAATTAACCTACAGCTGTCAGATACTCTGTATGCTTTGCTCTTCTCCTACCACCTAGAATCACTGAAGTATTGGGTATAAACCAAAATGCTGAGTGCTCTTTGGTATTCCTATGCAATTTCCTTTTTTAGTTAATTTTTATTAAACTAAAGCACCTTACTTAAAATAAGATCTCATTAAAAGTGTATTAAAAATGTAATACTCCTACAGATTCAGTTCTCATTCCATGAGTGATAGAATGCAATTCTAATAAATGTGAAGTCCTTACTTTCAGAAACATAAAATTAGTTATATTTTCATATGGAACAGTATGGTATTTCATTAGAACAAAGGCATTATTACAGAGAATATGCAGCATATTGCACATACATTTTATGTCCATATCATACATCTCTCATAGCTCTGAACAACAACTATAATAATAAATAGAACACTTGCTGCTCCTGTTTCCTCTTTTTCTCTCAGTTCTCCTTTTATTCAATGGATGAAACAGTTATATCCTCTCAGATCAAAGCAAGAATGCCTCACCATCACTACTGTTTATACTTCGTTGTTATCTGTGATTGAACACAAGTCTAGAGACCTTAAAAAATTGGTCACCTTTCCTCACAGGCTTAATGAATACAAATTTTGTTGCACGATGAAGAACTTCAACAGGAAAAGCAGAAACACACAGTTCTCAGACAGATAAGGTGAAAAAGAAAATACTAAAGGAGATGAGGCATGATAATTTGAAATCCTGTATGCAGAGACGATAGCTGAACTGAGTCTCTCCTTCCTGAGCGAGTACTTTAACTACTTTATCATCTGTATAATGGATATTCTTCTTCCCCTTTTCTTCTTTCTTTTAAAAAAAGAAAGCCATGAGTGTACTTCCATAAGGTCAGCTCCTGCAGTGTGTTTCAGCAGTATTCTAAGCATACATACTAGATCTGGGCAGAAGACAGTGTGAGAGGATCTGCTGAACAGATGGGGCACGATTCAGTTCACAACATCGCTGTCTACTACCATTATACATTCTTTCATGCCCGGCCTTCAGCATATTTCAGATGTCCTAGAGTATCTAGCACTTCTGGATCAGACCAGAAAGTCTGACATGGAGTCTGTAAGCAATGTGAGCCTTTTCAGTGTGTCAGCTGAAGACTGGGCAAGGTGGAATCACAGAAGAATGCAAGCCAGAGGCCACCTCTGTAAGTCCTACTTCCTAACCACATAAGGGTCAGTTTTGTTGGAAGTTAGATAAAGATGCTCAGGGTCTTGTCCAGGTGAAATTTTACTACCTCTGAGGAAGGGGATTTAGCAGCCTCCCTGAGCAATTTGTTCCCATGGTTAACCATTCTAACAGTGGTAATTCTCCCCTGCCCCTTCTATCTAGTTGTATTTTGCCTCTCTGCAACCCAGGACCATTGCCTTTTGCCCTCTTCTTGTGCACCCTGAGTCTGGACTCATACTAGTGATTGGACAGCAGGAAATGGCCTCAAGCAAGGAAAGTTCAGGTTTGATATTAGGAAAAATTTCTCCACTAAAAGAGCAGTTAAACCTTGGAACAGGCTACCCAGGGAAGTGGATTCAAAAGTGTTCAAAAAATGAGTAGATGTGGCACTTTGTAATATGCTTTAGTTGGCATGGTGGTATTTGGTCAAAGGTTGGACTTGACCCTGGAGGTCTTTTTTAACCTTAATGATTCCATGATTTACTTTGTCTCTAGCCCTCCTAGTATCAGGTGCAAGTTAGAAGCTCTCCTTAAGCCTTCTTTTCTTGCAGGTTAAACCAACACAACCTCTTCAGACTGCAATACTTCATGTGCTTCACTCCCTGGCCATCTGAACAGCATCTCCCTGTGGACACGTCCTCCTCTGGCTCACAGCTCCGTCATATTCCAGCCCCCTCCCAGGGGAGGGATGATGCAGCCCAGCGTTCTCTTAGTGCTCACTGCCACAAGGATACACTGCAGGTACATGTTAAAGCTGTCCATCAGGACTGGGGGTGTCTTCTGCAGACCTGCTGCACAAAGTTTTAGCAGCCATTTGTCATCCTCTAAATTTCATCTATCTAACCAAATTTTACATTGAAATAAAGTAGCATGTATGTTGTGATATGATCAGATTCACTGATAGGTAGAATTTCTATACTTCAGGAAGCAAACGTTCCTACTTTAAACCCCTTGGAATAAATATTGTATATCCTTGATCATAGGAAGACTTAATCACCTCAAAAATACTTCAACGAATTTTCAGATTTATCTTTCCACTAATTTCTCCTATGGTGTATCTTCCTTTATTATAGCCTAGCTGGACAGCAATTAAAGTTGTGCAAATAATCATCTTCTTGTGGACAAAGACTTTCAAGAAATACATTCTGCCTTTTATATTAAAGATAAGAAAGAATTTATTTGGACAAAAATGAGGTTTTTAATGAAAGGCTCCTGGGAAAAATAAAGAAGGAAAAGCTAACTGATTTTACAATGTCATTAAGTTTATGAAACTGGCTTCAGGGTTTTCCCTGTGAAAACAAGATCAAACTCTTCTTAGAGTCATCATGTTTCCTTAGCACTGTTTTCTTCTTCCAATGCCTCTTATGAAAAAAATACCATCACTTGAAAATGAAATATTAAAATGCTGATAAGAAAACCATACATGATTTCACTACAGAAAGCAGTAGTTTCCTAAATGGTGATTATTAGGGCTAAAGCAATGTATGAGGTACTGACACTGATCTGTTCCCTTGGAATGTTGTTCCAGACCGAAAAAAACAGATAGCACAAACGCTCTTATTGTAACAGCAGTTCAGATTAATGTTATAGACATGAAAATAGTCTCTAAGCAGAATTTTGACTGTAATTCTGTTTTCATACTGCATAAGCCATTTTGACTTTCACCATATTCCCACGCTTTCTGAGTGAAGCTGATTTCATGCTTAACAATGCAGAACAGCTTCATAATCCAACTGTCTAAATAAATTCCAACAAGCTCTAAAGACTTTAAACTGAACCCCTGATCTGAAGCTACTGATGTTACTATTCCTTGGTGTAAAAAAATTAAACTAGGATGAGGATCAGCAAACCATTCTGCTGGAATCTGTTCTCAGAGAACTTATGTAACTTTGGAAACCTTAGTTTTTCTTTTATTTTAAAGTTTTTAATTTATTTTTTTTTTAATTTTCTCCTGAAAAAGACATATTACAAAGAGAATTTAGGGTCTTCTGGAGGTTGAAACCTCCTTACATGATCCTTGAAAGACAGATATCTCAAAAAAATCTTGTCTTTTTTCAGCAGTGCCAGTTGGAAACATGCTGCTCTTCACTGACTTCTTATCCATGACTGGAACACAACTGCAAAAGCTGACTGTATTATTTTCATCTGCTGATAAACTGTCATAGAATTATGTTTATTTAGGTAAAACAGAATTTAAACTGTTTGATTCCAATGCTGCTCTTAATGATTCGATAACTGACTATACAGTCTGTATATTTCTTTTATATGTAACATATTTATCAGTACTCATTACTGAAAAAGTTTGACAAGTTTTTTGCACTAAGTTGATTCACTGTTGCTCAGGATATAAATCGAAAGTGCTGCATTGCTCTTTTTTTCTAGGATTGAATAAGGCTTTTAAGTAGTTAAGAAAAGGAATCTTGGAGATCTTTATTAGCAGCTTTCTTGGATTACCAAAGATAATTCTAGATATTTCAGTTTTGAAAGTTGATAAGCAAGCCATAACAATGACACCTGAATCTTATTCAGGATTTTAAGAAGAGGAGCTATTCTAATGAAAATATTTACCATCTGTTCTGTACATATTGTTGCCTTGCCTATAAGCAACTCTCTCCACAACTTTCTTAATTCCCTATGACCATCAAGCCTGTACATTGCCAGAACTATGCCTTGCTTAGATTCCTTCCTGTCTGGATGTTGTTGGCCAAAATCCTTCTAAGTCACATTTTTCCTAGAAATATAAATAAAGCAATCACTTTCTTTAAATAAAGCTCTTATTTTCCTTTATGCCTTTTTGTTTTGTTCTTGTATGCTTATTTGTAAAAAGTAATTAAAAGAGAATGGGTATTTTTGTCATCCAGGGGGCCACTGAAGTCAAAAAAGAGTAAATAACATAATTGGTTTGTTTGTTTGTTTTTTAATTATGATCCCTATTATTTTGAAAGTATTATTTTCCTGGCAAGCAGTTTTTAAAGTATTTGCATTTAGTGAGGCTTCTGAAAGCAGTATAATTATGGGTCATAGTTCAAAACTCAACATCTACAGCATTTTGTTTTAAAAAACAATGTCCAGACAACTCCTCCAAGAGATGTTTCATGCAGATGAACTGAGGTGCACGTAGAAGCTCTAAAGCGAGAGTGATCATGTTGGAAGTTGTTCACATTTTCTGTCCTTTTAGCATATCTGTGATTCATGAGGGAACGTATAATATGTGCCTGTTATCTTCATAGGGGGAATTTCACAGAAACTCAAGTAAAGATTTGTTTCACATCTCTCTTGTGAATTACTTCTGTTGAAGACTGGGTACTTAAATCATTCTTAGTAACCTATTAAATTCTTTTAACAGATCATTCGAATCACAATTTCCATGAGTTAAAAGGTATTTTTGTTATAATCTTGTGAGAGGTGCTATATTATGTTGTCATCTCTGGAACAATTCCAAGCTTATCTATACAACACTTTCACAATTGCAACTAGTCCTATGTATAAGATGAGTAGAATTTTAAGGCATAGTTCCATCATGTTGGCAATTGTGGAAGATATTAACTCTTCAGCAAATGTTTGTGCACATAAAGTAAATATGTCACACACCTATTTATAACACTCCTTTTGGTAACGATTTAGGGGTATTTTCTTAAGACAAGTCATTCAGAACTTTATGGTTGACTGAATTAAAAAAAGGGAATTTTAAAACATTTAAAGGCTGAATTGTAATTAATTGCATAATTATACATATTTAAGGAGAATAACAAGCTCCTTCATATATTTTAATTTTTTTCCTTTTTGTTTTAAAACTCTTTGAAAACAGTGAAGCTTGCAAAACATTTTATGAATTGAAATGGTAATTCTTCAAACAGGAGTTGCCACAGAAGTTACACAGCCTCAACAGCATGGAAAAGTTACTCATCAATGCTCTGCTGGGTCCCAATTTAGTAAACTACTTAAACATATCAGGTTAGGCTACAGTTAAATAAGCAGGAATTTACGCTTTGCTGCCTGAGGACCGTGTAAGAAATAAGTTAATAAATTGTTACATTTTTCTCCAATGTCAAATAAAGATTGAAAAATAGTAACAAAACTAAGAAAAATTTTGTCATAGCTCACACAAATTGTTGCCATTCTTGCCTTAAAAATATGATTTAAAGAGTCAGGTCTATTTATTTTTGCTACCAAGATCTCTTGCTTACATCTGTCTAAATCTATTGATTTTACTGAGTAAACCACTGTATTTTACTGCTACCATAGATAGAAAAGAATATAAATGTCTGAGTTTTGAACTTGAAAAAACTTAAAATTTATAAATTTTTTTTAGGATGTTGGATTAAATGTATTAGTTTCTGGAATACTAGGAAATAGAGACTCTAGACATGTTTTCTTATTGCATTTTCTCAGAAATTGATTTGCAACTACCAATGCATTTTTCCACAAGGAAAAAGGGTAACTTTTTCAGAGACCTTTCTTGCATAACTCCGCAATAAAGAAGTGCTTCAAATATTTAAAGAATTAATGCTTAACTGAGAAATTGAAAATATACTGCTGCTTTTTACTGAGTGGCAGGTGGACTATTCAAATATAACCATAATAGTAATAAATAATAATGTGTTTAGTGCTTTATATTCTCAAATCTCTATACAAATATTCACTATAATGTTTCCAAAGCATTGGACAAGAAATAATCACTCAGACTTACCCACATTTAGCCTGCCTGTGACTTCTCCATTTGAATTGCGAGCATTCACAGTCACATTGTGAGTAGACTGGAGAAGCAGTGATGAGTCCTGAAGTATGGAGAAAGAAAAAAAGTATGTTGGACAGAACAATCAGAATTGTGAACAATTTTCAAAATTTAGTCTAGTGTTGGTATCAACTCAGTCATTGAAAGGTCTTTGCAGCTACAAAACTATCCACAAATATCACCAAAGAATGTGGGCAATATTTCTGAATATTACAACTGTATCAGATTTAAAGTAAGAAAATTAATTAAAGGGTATAGGTCAAGTGAACAAAATCTGTGCTACTGGACCAATGAATGTGCTGCTTACATTTTATCTTTTGGAAAAATTGCTTTAGTACTAGATTTACTAACTTCCAGTACATAACTGAGACTCCTGGAGGAAGCCATTTAATTGAGTGTGAGCACCTCACTTTGAGAAACATGCATGTGCATTCTGCTTCCTCAATGGTCAACATGGTCTGTAGGCTGTGGCCTAATTTTGGCACCTGGAACTGACTCTCCAGGTGAGGAAGCTGCAAGAGTGAGTGACAGAGAGAGTGGCAGGCTGACTAGATCAATGCTGACTTTAACAGATGACAGACAGTACAGGTGATTTTCAGGGTAATCATAGTGGCCACTGTCTTTACTTGACATTAAATATCAGAAAATTTTCTGGGACACAAAAACTCATCACTCTCATTTGTATCAGCAAACTGTAATACACTGGTAGACTTCAAAAAGAGGGGATGAAGTTCTCTGCAGTAAAGGTGCTTTCATACTAAAGCATACTTTGTGTCTAAAGGACAAGAACTCAGTAAGTGCTAAGAAGTGCCTATGCATATCTCAGTTGCCAAAGTATCAGGGAATGATATAAAGAGGGTATCAGCAAGCTGCCTGCTTGTGACCTCAGTGGAGATACCCATTCCTAAATAAATGAGTTTCTAGCTACTGTAGTATTGTTAAAAGATCAGTCTCTTTCATAGCTATGGCTTCATGTTTTTCTGGACTCACCAGAGACTATGCAGGACCTTGAAGGACTAAGCCCTGAAAATAACCCCAAGGCATGTTCTCATCTCAATTTAATGCTTAGGGTATGAGACAACCTGAGAGTTTTAAATACTTTTTATGTGAAGGATTTTACTACAGATACTTATTTAGTAACAGAACCACACAGCTGATTAAAAAGCAACACACAATATGGGCTCAAACTTACACATTTTTTTAAAAGAAAACGAATGGTATCTTACAAGTAGGTAGAAAGGCTCTATCAAAAGAAGTCATTAAGTGAGAAAAATAAATGAATCTCACTTTATAAATTATATCAGGAAAATATGTAAGCTCACAGAATTATCACAAATAATTAAGTCATAGGAAAAAAGTAAGCCATGTGTTAGAATAAACATTAATGGTAATAAGTTAGTATGAAGTGGGAAAAGGAAGGTCAAAAAAGATTGGGGATTGGGTAAATATAGTACAGTTAAGTAAATCTGCTAAATGACCCAAAAATCTGGGCATCTTTATTACATTTATTTGATTGCCACTGGTTGATTTGAAAAATAATTTAGTAGTTTGTGATATCAAATGGAAGTGTGAATTAACTGTACTCTAGACCTGCTGCTGCCACATATGTGGCATTGACTAATTAAAATCTAGTAACATGTTTTAAAATGCTTGTCTTTTATCTTTCCATGAAGATGCTTTAGCAAAGGTGCAATGGTCTTGACCACAGCTCTGCGTTGGACACATAATGAAGGCATAAACTTGTAATAGGCTCCAGAGACAATGCACAGCAAGCAGATTTTCTGCTACATATTTTCTTAGCGCTTTGGAGACCTCATTAGGTGAGAAAATCTCTTATGAGACTGCAAGGAGAAAACTATTAAGGCAAGGGAGAAAGATGCTTTGAAAGCTGAGAGGGGCCAGGTTCTCCAAGACAAACTTAGAAAAAGAAAGCTTAACAAATAAGTAATGTTATGAGAATAAACACATAAATGGCAACTCAGGAGAACAAGCTGCAGGCAATTAAGCCTTTAGAGAGTTCAAATATTTTAAAAAGCAAGGATGCAAACAAAAAACCTCTGATAAATTGTCAGTAGGCAGAGAGAAGCAGTAGCCTGAAGGCTCTAATTAATGCCTGCTACTAATGATCATGACGGGTCATTGGACAGCTGAGCTTCTATTAGATGCTGCCACACCTCTTTTTCCTGCATTTGTACTAAATGTATTAAGAGCTGAAAGGAATATTAAGAGAGCACAAATGGTAGCTTAACACTTCAAAACGATCTTTGGGACTAGAGGGAGTTCTTAAACATTAGCTGTGCTGGTCTTAAAAAGTTACATGTCTTACTGGATAAACAACCTCAAGGGAACTTCACCAAAGCACATAAATAGTTCTCTCACTGCCTGTGAGGCAGAAAAGAATACAGCATAAGAAGCTAAATGTAAATATAGATATAGTAATGGAATTTCACTGTCTTAATTAAGAGCTGTTCCTGAAACTGGAAATACTTGTTGCAGAGAGAAAAAGAAAGGCTCAATATAAGTGAAATATGTTGGTGTTGCTTAAATTTTAGTAATCAAGCATGTTAACAGCCTCATTCTGATAAATTTCTGTACATTTTCTCTTGCTATAGCAACATAAACACTAATGTTTTTCCTAGGTTGAGAAAAGTCTCATGGCTGGCTATTTCTTCTCAATTACATGTTCGAGGATGTGAAAGAGCCATATTTTGCTTTTACTGTCACTGAATAGTACTTTATTTAATGAAATGTCCCACTGGTTGATGATGATATTTACAAAACATAAAACTTTATTTTGTGAGACATTGGACTATGGACAAATTTATTTTATTGGATAATTTATTTATTTATCTCTCTACAAAAAATTCACTGGAGTAAGTTTCAGCGTCCCCCTGGATAATCAAAATCTAAATCAGATTCTCTCTTCCTTTTCCTACAGCCAAAACTTCCATACCTTTTCCATTCTCAGTGACATTTTAAAATTAATCATTTTGATAAATAGTTGACCAAGTATGGTATTCTTTTTTTACCTCACTAGCAATAACAACAACAAACTTTTCTATCTACATAAACCAGATTAAAGACTAAGTCTTTCCGTTTAGACCTGTAAATTTTATATACATAAATATATAAACATGCCAGATATTTCATGGCATTGTCTTTAAAGTGAAAAAAACGATATATATTAGAGAAATCATAACTTTTCCATTAGGATCCACTAATTTTAGAGATATTGAAACTATTCTGTAGTGGCTGAATAAAGAAAACAAGCAGTTTCCTAGTAGAAGCCTGTATTAAAAAATAATCTCACTAAAAATAATGAAAACCTTTCTATACGCTCCTCAAGTTTTAGCATTACTTCCATATGATAGCAATTATAATTCCTGTTTGAGCTGCTTATCACATACCTAAGAGATAAATATTAATTCTGACAAATCATAACACTGACCTTGTGAAGTATACAGAAATATGTGTATACACAGATATACACGTACATTCACATACGTATATATTTTTTTAACATGACAGAAATCATGGGAATTTCAATTATTCAGAAGTTCATTCATTTTATTTAGCATTATTCCAAGATTACCCGCTTACCACTCTCGAATGGATTTCTTTGGCATAAAGAGGGAATAAGAATTCAGATTCCCCTTCCAGTCGAAGGCCTTCTTTTGTAACACGCAGGTGTCCCATTCCAGTCTGAGGAGAAGATGTGACAATTATGCACAATTTACTATTGTTGCTGTATTTATTTTGTTTAATTTTCATGAATTAAACATTTTCAGAGCTGCCTGCCTCAAGTCTACTGATAAATATACAAATAGTAATGCACATAAAATTTTGAGAATTCCTTATTTTTTTTTTTCCAGGAGTAATTTTCTGTGAGAAATTGCGGGTTTCATGAAGTTATTAAACTAGGTGATTGTTTTTTGCTTTTTTGGGGGGAGGGAGGGCGTGGAGTGGAATACAGTTTCATAGTTATTAAACTGAAAAGAAATGTATTTGTATTGACTGTGCTGAAACAACTTTTGTACTTGCCTTCCAAAAATGTAATGAACAATAAACTTTTACATTTGAGTACAGACATAAAAAACCTTACGTTAACATCTCAGGGTTTATTCAATCAATAATGTAAGCCTACAGAACAGGCAAAGAGGGATTTTTATTTGCTTTCACTTTCAGCAATTACTTCTTTTTAATTAAGTTTTAATTCATTGGTTTAGGTTTTCTCTCCTTTAACTGTAGGTCAAGGCTCTATATCTCATTATCATGCACTTTTTTCTCTATTACCTGCTTCTCATTTTTCAGCTCTTTTCTTCATCATTCCCTCCTGCTTTCAGCACTGTTATTCTTTCCAGCTGATATCTCCTTTCTTTCTTTTTTTTTATTTCTTTTCATCATTATCATAGAACTGATAATGTGAAAAATGAGTGAGGAATTACTCCAGTAAGTGCATCAGGGTTTTCAGGCTTCAGCTGCAAGGTCTTTCACAGGTATTTAGCTAATTTGTAAAGGATTCACCCCTTTCCCTGACATAAAGAGTGACAGAAAACTTGCCAAGAATAAAAAAAAAAAAAAAAAGGAAGGAAAATGAAGCCTTCCAGTTTGGCCACGTAAAAATATTTCAAGACAACTGCTGCAAATTACAAGGAGCAGATGGAAGGGCTAAATAAAAAACAGTAAACCCTAAAAAGTATTTCCACTCCAAACTCCAGTTTTCAGGTAGTTCTCCACGTAAGCGGATGAGATACATTACCACTGATTTATACACCAATAAACTGTTCATCTAATGAATTATGCTTGCCACTGATAAAAGTTGCGATTGAAGAGATGGCAATTGCTTTCAAATATATGTTCTGACTAATCAGATTATATATGTATATATGTAATGCTAAGTAACATATCAAACCAGCCTTCAATGAAAAATTATAGCTATTTTTTTTAGCAGGCTTGAAAGGAGACAAAGACAGAAACAAGTTTTGCTTAAATTTCATAAGGTAAGAAATGTTCATTCACTCCACTGGAGAGTACAACCACGATTCTTTCTTAGCAAGATTTGCTTCAGGAAAGAGGCTTTTAGAGCAGCTATTTATGGAATCTGTTTTTCAGGGTCAAATATTTTACTGTTTTGAAATATATAACATACTGATTTTTCTCAGTGAAAACAGATATGGTTTCCAAATTCTAGACCAGTGCAAAGTTTTAAAAAGTACCCAGTATATACTGATACACCCCATAAGGCAGAACTAAAATAATACCTATGACAAGCTTTAAAAATGACAATTCCTAGCCAGCACTGACTGATTTAGAAATATATTTTTCTAGTGCAGACCATGGGCAGTTTTTTCTAAATTGCAACACTCTAACATTATAAAGACACATAGGTTTTAAGACAAACACTTTTGAGAAGTCTGATGTGAAATATCAAGATATTATAAAGAAATACCACCAACAAGTATCTCCTCTTTTATTAACCAAATTTAGGGTCTGATAATTAACTCTGGGCTCATACCTTTTCCCATCAGGTGAAAGTAGTTTATATTAGCTATGAGGTTTAAACAGAGTTTGCATATTTTTATGGAATATAAAGACCTAAGTAAGTAGTACATTGGAGAATAAGTACAAAAAAAATGACATTGACAAATCTGAATTTAAGAAGGCAGAGGAAGTACTAGCAATTAATCTTGCTCTGAAGCAAACTGGAGAATATTAACAAACTCCTAGGTGACAATTTCTGTCCTGGCTTTGACAGGAAAAAATTTTTAGTAGACAAAAAAAAAAAATTATGGGACGAAAATGATGCAATTTACTCAGCACACTCATTCTAATGGATTCAGGTTTCCCAGCAATGATTACTGTTAAAAATGCTATATAGACAAAGAAATGTCTTTGACCTAAAGAATAGTATGCCACATGATAAAACTCAGCACTTTCAACTTATTTGAAAGTTCCTTTTCTTTCAGTAAATTCAGTCATATCCCTCATACTTTGTATAAGTATGTCCTCCAGTATGCCATATTTTCTTCATCAGATATTTAATTTAAGGATTGACACAAAGCTCACATTCTCACATATTTACCTAACAGCCTCATTACCCATTCTCACTGACCACTTGGAAGTGCAAACCCAGGGAAATTTAGATTTGGGCTATGTGCATAAGTAACTAGCAGTGAGGAAAAACATAAACTTTGTAACATGCATGCAAACAATAAAAATGTGGATTTTATATAATGATCCTCACTTCTATTACCTTTGTGACTGCAAACATTAGTAACACGATATTTGAGCTTCTTAAGATTGTAAAAGGACAGAGTTATGCAGTACAGTGAGATAGAGGAATTCTATTATGCCCCTTTTATAACTGGGAAATTAAAGTTACATGGAATATAAAAGAGAGGAATTTAGACTAAACAACCACCCCACTGCACTGAGATCCAACGCTACATTCCAGGAAAAGGCAGAGCATAATTGTTAGACATAATGTTCTCTCAACAACCACTCTGCTTACATTACCAGTTGCAATTTACTGAGTATTGTGGCTTCCTCAGTGATGAACAAACTTCATGCTTTCTGTTTCAAGGATTTGATTCTGTTCCTATTCAAATAATTGAATAAAAATACTTCTACTGACTTGAGGAAAGGGACTCAATATCAGTTAGATGTGGACTTTGATGCAGTTGTGCAACAAGCTGTTGCTTAGGGTTGGGAAAAAGAAGTGCTTCGTTAAACACAGGAGATGTATGCCAAGTCTGGATCCTGGTTATCCTGATGCTGGTGACTGTCACTGCTCAAGTTTGCTGGACCTGAGCTGTAACACGCTGTTGTACATACAGGTATAGCTGAGATTCACATTTTGTAATTACTTAAAGCCCTCAGCAAGGCAGGGACACATCTGTACAGCAGGGAAGGATGAACTAGCATCTCTGTAGACAGCAATCAGGTTTTATTGCTGCAAGGAATTGACTAGTGCGGAAACTGCTGGCAGCTGCCAAACTCTTATGCACCATAGATGCAACTTAGCATTAGTGTTCACAAAGGTGTGACCAGTTTTCATTTCAGAATTGCTTGACTTACTCTAACTGCAGCAACAGGATGTCTTCAACTGCAGTAGAAGCATTTTTTCATAATTTGAAAATGCTTCCAAGCAGATAAGTGCTTGGAGAAACAAAGACAAAGCCTTCTACCAAAAAAATTCAATCTCTGAATACTCATAAAAGCTCATCAAAAGACTTTGATTGAGAAGTCCCAGTCTAAAAGACATTTGACATCCAGCTTTTCAGTGAATTATCTACATAGGGATACTCCAAACCAGCTGAAATTGAGTAGCCACCACTGCAGAATCATAGGTAAGATGCACTGTGTGGTGTAACACTTGGATGGCAGGACCATCTTGGATATGTTATCATTCTCTTAGACTCTAAACACAGACTCCAGACTTCTAGGAGTGGTAAACAAGCAGAAAACAAGAGCTCTAGGGCACTTGCACACATGGTGAGTTGCTCTCTGGTAGCTGAGCCTCCTGCTGCCTATGGCATAAGGAAGCAAAAAAGCTTCAGGTAATTTATTTGGGATTTATATCCCAGGAATATGACAATGTAGGTCTGCTGCTGTAGGCATGTGGCCCTTAGAAATGAGCATGAGGGCATGAGGCATGGGAAACACTAATTCAGTTTAAAAATGAGCATTTCTAGCATTTATTTTCCTATCCACAGTGAAACTGATAAACATTGGCTCACTAGATTTGGCCAACCATTCTCCATATCATATGTCATATCATATCACATCATCACTGTTTCTGCACCTTCTCAGCATTAGATTCAAATGCAGTCCTCAGATTCCTCTGAATAAGAGAAACTGAACTTCTGGTCTCTGTAACAGCTAATGTTACCATGGTTACACCAAAAAAATTCTCAAAAGTTGACTCCAACATTAGTTTTAACACACATTCAATTCAAATCAGGTAGCTCAGGAGTTAAAAGCATGTTTGATTTGCAGTATCTATTCCCTGAACATTCAACCTTTCCATATATTAGAAGTCCATACACGCTGTAGTGGCTGAATGAAACTGGTAATGATATAAACTTCAGAGCAGAAAGGACACAACATTTGGTTGGGGTTGATAAAAATCTTGATGGAAGGCCATGGGAAAAACCCTTCTAGTTGTAAGAAGTATTACCCACAATGCCCCCTGATAAGTTGTATGTTAACTGTGCTAGAAAGTTCTAGGGTTTCTTTGTTATTATTGGGTAAATTTTGCTGCATTATTTTACATACACCTAATCCCAAGTTTTTATTGGTTCCTTTCCCTTTAACTCCACCCCTAACCTAGGATCTGTAAATTACTGTAATACCCTGCACCCTTTTGTATGCATCTCCTGATCGTGTCTGGCTTATGTTTGTTGTTTTCTTGTTAAAGTTATTTTTTGGGTCACACGATTGTGCCTGTCCCTCTTTATTATCATCACCCTCAGACCTCATGCCGATTATCTCCAAGGTAGCACCCGCACAGACCATCCGGGTCCAGTGTCCTACAGCATTTCCACTCAGTTAAATCCTTTTCTTTCTTGTAGGATCCTTACATCCTCCTCCTAGGCCAGATCAAGGAAAGACCTTGGCAAGTTCAGGCCAAGACATCACTTGTTGTGCCTCAAAGCTAGTTCAATTAATGGCTTTATAGATCCAGCTTGCACTGCAGTACTTCTTGCAGCAATTACTATTTAGAGAACTTGCCTTGCAAACAAGAGTGTACTGTTTCATTGAGATAATAGGGCTGTGGGTAGAGATTGTTAAAGAGCAATCAGCAAAACAGGATTGGTAATGAATCTGATGAAACTCTCTGTTTGACTTACAATATCAATTTTGGAGCTAAGTACGTGCTCGGTATAACATTACTGATGCCTCATCTCATTTTCAGTTGCAAGGACTCTTGTTTGCTGGGCTCAGACAGAGGTTATCTGACTCATCTGTTTAGATGACAGTGGAGTCATTTCAGTCAAAGACATTGGTCAAATCAGAGCCCTTGGCAACAGCAAACACTCCCGGTACAGAAGTTAGTCTCACCTGGCTTAGGGCTGGATACAGACCAAAACACCACTCGCAGACAACACTGAAAAGTGCTTAGATAAAATCTAGAGATTTAGAAAAGTAGATGGCCACTTACAAATCAATAGATTTGTAAGAAAACAGCTATGAATTATGCAAATTATCAAACCACTAATGTTTGCTTATTTTTACAACATTTCTTTCATAAAATAGGATCCATATTTAAGACGCATACTTTCAAGGTATTTTCAGGTCCTCTCTAATCTTTGTTCTGATATACAGAATAACAAACTTCCTTACTAAAAGTATTAATTAAAACAGGTGTTACTCAAGAGGAAAGAATATATTCTCAAAACATATTCAGTTTTAGCTTCATTTCCTTGTTCAGCAAGGACCAAATTCCGGATTTGGTTCTATGCTGCACAGATATTAAAAAATACCATTACATCTGGCATTACATCTCCTATGTTAGAAAAACAGACTATGAAGAAATAGACTGCAATTCCCACTGCTACATAAATTTATTCAGGAATTAGGTTTTTATAAGCTGGGTAATTAATTTTATTATATTAACACTTGAAATTATGAAACTCAGGTAAAGAAATGGAATTAAATATTTCCCTTTGATTTGTAAAAGTTGTCAAAAGGGTTTTCTTAAATCTAGTTCTTAAACTTGCACGTACACACTAATCTCACTGTAGCTCTTTGTTAATATTATAAATTATTCCAACAGTAGACTTAGAACAAGTGTTCCTTTACATCCTTTTACATACACATGATTTGATTAATGATATAGTTCAGAATAATCAAATACTTAAAAAATATATTTAAATTAAAATACGTATCACTACTGAAAAGTCTCTCTTTGGCAACAGCCTTCTGCACTAAGTAGCTCAATATCTTTCTATTCAATTATTACTCTTTGCATAAAATATTTAAATATTTGTCTGATAGAGACAATGGGAATGACTGTAGTCTGATGGGAGGCAAACTGTATTTAACTTACTAGGAAAGTTGCAAAATACAGCTGTTTAGGATTATTCAGAATATAAAGTATGGAATGTTTGTGTTCTGACATGAAAATTTGGATGAGAATTTGTGAAAAATTCAATAATTTATTTTATTTGAGTATTAAGGTAATGCAACATTCCCCAAATTGCAACTAATTCCATGGAGCACCCACTGTTAACCACAAAATGCATGAAAGGCAGTACAAGTTCACTAATGTATGTCTTTAGTGAGGAGAACTCTTGCTGTAAGTGTTCTTTACTGTACATTTTCATCGCTGTCTGCTCTGGTTTTCAGTGTTCCAAATGACTGAGTGTCTCCAATTTAATAAGGCGTGCTATTACACAGTCTATTAAGGCTCACTGTCATAAAGTGTTAACTAATTTGCAGTTAAAATTTTGCTTTCTTAGTTCATTATATTCCTAGTTTCATATTTCTGTATTTCCTTAAACAATTCCCTCCATCTTCAGTGCCTGAGTTTATCAAGTGCTTAAACAGTTGTTAAAACAAATATTTAAATCAGTTTTTAATTTCAAAATACATATTGTACTTATAGATTTAGAGCAGGACCATTCATTGCCAGCCAACTAATATGTATATATAAAGATTATATATAGTTTGTTTTTCAACATGTCATATTAGATGAACCATCAACAAATTACTACTGCCTTACGGAAAACTTTGAAAAATAATTTTAAAATAATTTTTAATACTTTGCCTATATTCATTTTTAATGGGAACCCCAGAAGTTTAGAAGAGTGCTATGCCTATGATAACAGTTTCTGGGAAAGGCTGCATGGGTAGAGTACTCCCTAATTAAAAGTAGGCCAAAGGAAGGAAACATCTGTCAGTATCTAGAAAACCCTGTATGTTTTTGTACAACTGTGGCAACTACCCCATTTGTTCCAGTGCCAGAAAGTTATGTGCATAACAGAGAAAGCAAAAGCCCACAATCTATCTTAAATGTGGAGAAACCCACCCAGTCCTCATCGCCTTTGTTTCTACGTCCAGCTGAGGTGCAGGCACAAGAGCGGGCTAAACATCTGCCCTGTTCTTAGGAAGAACCATGCTTAGGATATGCATCGTTGGACTGGACACTGTTTGATTTGGCCCTCCACAGACCAAGCTACTCCCTGCCATGATAAGGTGACCCGGGGGTTATTCTAAGGCTTAGTATAGGACTTTCTTGTTAGATTCAAGCGCCAGTAAGGTTTGGTATGGATGGCAGGAGAACTTGAGCACAGATTTTAATTATGTTTGACTAATAGTGCATCTAAAACCATAAAGACCTGTCTACTTCGCTTACACTGAGCTTAAAATTTTTGTCAGAGGAAACTCCACAACGAAGAAAGGCAACTAGTTATCCTGGCGAGCACTGTAGTTGCATTACTATCTGTCCTTATATCAAAATGGCGCAATTTCCTTCCTTATTCCGGGAGATCATGATAGCTGAGGCATCCACTAAAATCCTTGGAAAACATTGGTTTCTCCATCAGAGGCTAAAAAAATTTAGAAATAATCTTTGTCACACAACTATTCCTGTGTTACAATGTGGCAGAACCTAAATAATACAATAACTGAATTACTGAGGGGTTTCTGAAAAAGACTTGCTAGAGCATCAGAAATGGTAATTACCTGATCAGGTGCATTTTTCATGCCTGAATTTTAGAGACCTAGCATGGCAATCCTGGACTAGAGCTAGTGTGACCTCCAGCCTGAACCTTGGAAGTATTGAATGGTACCCCCAAACTGGTAAAACCTGCTAATTTAGTGAGTAAGCATTCTGTAACCTCCCCCAAGTTGTTGATAAAGTTTTGGAAAAGGACAACACCCAGGACAAGACAACTGCAATGCTTATTACTGCCCTCCATGCAGATCACAACACATTAGTATCTACCTTCTGAGCCCAACTACCCAGGCAGTTTACTTTTTATACTTACCTGTTTGTCCACTCCTCATGGCTGTAATATCCTAACTAGGCTACAGGAATACTGTGGGAGAGAGTCAGAAGCCTTGCTGAAGTCAAGGTAAATGATATTTTGTCTCCTCCCATCATCTATAATTCTAGACATTTTATCATAAAATGGCAATCGGATTGGTCAGGCATCATTGACCCTTGGTAAATCCATGGCCCCTTTTATTAAAGACAAGTGCAACACTTGCACTCTCCCAGTCATCAAGGATCTCTCCAGTCTCCAAAACCTTTCAAACATTGCAGAAGATGACGCTGCAAGAGAATCAGTTCTCTCTGCATGCACGCCATCTTGTTGCCATTCGCTCTTTGTAATTCTTAACTGAAGCCGAGCTTTGGCATTCCTGACACAGAAAGCTTGACACGTTTCCTGGCTCAGACATCATTTTGAAATTTCTTCTTTGTAGCCTGTATCTGCTTCCAACTCTTCTATACTGCTTTTTCATTGAAGCTCTATCACAAGTAACCTGCCTAGCTAAGCCAGGATGTTTATCTTCCTGAGTATCAGGACTGATCATTCCTTCATTTGGAGGGTACAGTCCATAAACTTGATCAAGCTTTTCTGGGTAACTTTACCCTTCAGATCTAGCTCACATGGGATCCTGTGAGATCCAGCTGGGTGCCACCTTTAATTGTCCTCTTCAGAAGCTGTTGCTGACACCCTCTGGAAATCTTCACTGCTTCAATCCTGCCACACTTGTCTTTCAGCAGATACCAGAGACATAGAAGTTCCCCTCTTTCAGACCTACTGGATCCTTCAGAATTGTCCACAGGTCTTCTGACATCCTTCCAGCCCTAAATCCCTTAAGATTCTTAGTTTTCTAAACTCTTAAAACTAGCAGTCCCCTTTAGTGCTCAGAAAGTCTCATTGTATTAAAAACAGAATATGAAATTTCCATTACATGCAAAATGTGGTATGTTGTCCAGGAATATGTTGGAAAAAAACCCAACCTTTTTTTTTAAAGATGATTTCAGTGCAAAAATAATGCTAGTTCTTAAATTATTCCATTTCACCTTATTCACCAAGCTCAAGGCATAATTATTTGAATGTCTTCCCTGAAACAGCTGAATATAATGAATTCACAGGTTTCTTTGCTCATCTCCACAAAAAAAAATTGAGACCCTGTCCTTCTGAACTCCATGAGAGAAAGGAAAAAAAAGAATGAGACACAGCTGATATATTTGAATTAATGAGAACAATTTGGAGATGCCCATATGTTTTTTAATTGGGGCAGCACGAGAAAAGGGATATATTCTCTGTTCAGGTTGTTCTCTTTTAGTCTAGTTTTTATGAAATGATATGAAACAATGAAATTCTGTTCAATTTAGTCATCTACATTTGATGCTGAAGGCCTCTCAAACAATAGAGCTTAGAAAAGTTTGTCTTTCATCATTCCGAATTCTTGCAAGGAGATCAAAATCTTTTCATCTTACAGCGTATCTGGTTCATGTCCCCCTTTATCAGCTTTGCTTCTTTGCTAGTATTTATCACCCTGTCTAGTTTTATGGGGGTTAAGGCAGGACATGTGTGCATGGATTAATTCGATGCAAGAGCTTCTTGAAGCTCTGTTCATAATTTCATTACTATTTTACTCTGGATCTCTGAATAGACATAGCATTGATTTTTGTATAGTGCAAGTTATTACTTAATGAAAGAGACAAAAATGCTTTATAGAAAAAGAGAACACTTTTTGTACAACAAAAGAAACTTTGATGTCTAAATAACCATTCTGTCAGCTCTGAGTTGGCTTATGAAAGGGCTGTGCTATAGAACCACGTCAATCAATCACTAAAGCACCAACATCCCTATTATTGAAAAACTGTTTTCCTAATGAAACTATACACTGCAGTCATGTTATCTTTAAAGTATTCCTTCAGCATAAACTCTCTTCAGGATTCTACTATAAAAATATAATTTAAAATGTTTGCAATGTTTATTTTTAAATATGTTTATCAACCTTAGTGAAAATACAACTTCTTTCTTGTATTATTTTACAGAGAAAAAAAGCTGTTAATATCTTATTAGCTATCAATATTTAAATATTGTTGAGTGATATTTTTAAGAGTGATCTTAATGAATTTTTTTAAAACTAGGACCAAATATTTTTAAAGTATTAGCTAAAAATACATCTATTATGAATAAGTCTTATAATCTCTACACAGTATACTTAGAGTACAATTAATAAATATAAATGTTATCACAGTTGACATATTAATATTTGCTAAAGAACTGATTATTGCATAGGATAATATTTCACTATTACTTTTAAACTCTTCCCAATCATGGGAATGCTTAATTGGGTAAGTGTGATATACCAACAATCCACTCATTTCCTAAACAGCAAATATTTGCCAAGATTGGAACTCACAAATCATAAAAATCTAATTCTGACACTATATTGATACCTCATTTTTGAAAGAGTAACAAAATACTTGGACACATAAATGCTTAATTCCATCATGAAAAGTGTTTTACGATAGTATTGGAAATTTCTTATGACTGTTACACTAATTCTTCACAATTGGTGTTTCCTTAGACACAGGAGAGGAGTGTGATGCTTCAATTATACTTCCAGACTTTGAATATGCACTTTACATTGTTTTTAGACTTGGTGGCTAACAGTGCTTCTCTGAGATTCTCTGCGCGATATTTCTGGTATCCTCAGAGTTACTTCTTGCCTTGAGTGATGTAGTCCATTAAAACAACACCCAGTAAAAAAGTTCTCTGTTCTTAGCAATGTCACATGTACTTTTGCTGAGGATTGTGACATACATGTGCCCTTTGCACAAATGTATTTACAGTCGATACTTATCTGAATTTCAATATTTCCCTAAAATTCTCCCAAATTAATGAAGGCATTACTGTTAAGTCACTATCCAATTGGGCATGTGTGTCAGGCATACAGATTCTTTAACACAGAACTAGGAAATTCATTGTACTTACGGCATTCACAGCCCACTCTGTGAAAGGATGTAAACCTGCACTGCTAGAGCTGTTACTCCACTGCTCTTGCTGCAAAAGCAGAAGGGCACTGTCCCTCAGCAGATCAAGGCATTTGGTGCCTTCCACACAGGAGATAGGCATTCCTATAAGTAGACTTCCTAATGTTATTTTTTTTTAGTCCTCACTGGTATCATAGAATACCCAGGCTCATATGTAAAAATCAAATCAAAATATTTTTTAAAACTCCTTAAATATAGAACCCTGAGCCACATAGAAAACAATTATAAGTTTTTCATGTTCTCTGTGACTTATGACATGCAGGCACTAAAAGCGTATCTTCCATGTGAGCTGCATAAGAGAAAAATTGTATGTGATCTAAGATGCTTTGCACTGTAATCTGTATGACAGTAACAGTGCTGTAAAGAATTCATGTAGGGGAAGACCCTTCACAGGAATTCAAGCACTAAGAATTGTATTAGTAAGTAGGACTTAAAATTAACATACTTTCTTTTTAGTGAGTGTAGAAATATTTATATTAAGAAAAAATAGCCTTCACTTAGTGACAGAGATGTAATAATAATAGATAACAGAAACTTTCTTCAGTAGCCAGGGAAGAGCTGTAGAAATTTATTATTATTGTTTTTCTTGTAACAAGTCTATTCAAATCATCTGTGTATCACAACTTCATGTTAGGAGCAAATTAGCTTAGCTTCAATATTCACTGATGCATTTTATTGCATTCTGACTAAAGCCATATCTTGCAGACTTCTGAAACTTACCCTTTAATCCACTGCATGCAAAATTACATTATAAATATTAAAATATATATGACAGTGGAAAGTTATTAAATTTACTTCTGAATTATATAGCTGCTAGCCTCAAGCATGAAGTAGTGATAATTACCTCCGAGCTGTAATTAATTGGGCAAATAAATTGTTAAATTTTAGATGCTGATAAATAGGAGAAAGAAGCTAAAAAACCACAGCAACTGTCAGCAATATTTTAACTAAGGAATTCTGAATAAGATAAAATTACAGCCAACACATTTATAAAACAGCAACTAAAAAGAGACTATGAGACAACAGTAAAATACATTCTCATAGAATGGTTAGAATTCACTGCAATTTAAGGCATCAACAACCTCAGTATTTCAAAAGTTATTACTAATAAAGAAATTACATATGAGGAAGTACATTCAAAGACAGATTTTTCTAACCTACTTTCAGACAAAGTACAAATCACAGTTGAGAAGAAAGAACCATCCATTACCTACAGAGAATCTGGTGTACATACAAAATAAGTGAAGTAGTAAGGCAGGGAAGAGAAAACAAGAATAGAAAATTAAAGAGGACACTTACTGGGGAAAACCACATCACTTTAAGAATCCAAATTGTCAAAGAAAAATTCACAACTAGGATGATAAGCAGGAGGAGAACAAATAGGTAGAGACAACGCTTTCTCCAGCCATAAATTCCAATTTTGTAGATATATTCATTCTTCGGCCTCTCTAGGCTCGTGCCTGGTGTTGTTGTTGTATATTGTTCACGTACCATCTGCTATGTAAAAGAAAAAAAGAAAGGGAACTGCTTAGTTGTTTAATTGAAGTGACAATATTTATATAAAACTCCAAGGAAAATATGAAGATATAATTTTAATAGCTGGGAACCAGAAACTCTTATGAAATTTTACCTGGAAAGTATTTTCATTGTGCCCCATTCAACTTACATCTCAGCTTTTGATACATGCAACGTGATGTTTTAATATATGAACTGCATTAACTGCTTTTTTCAGGAGGCTTAAATTTATTTCATCTTATAAAGAATGACAAAACTTTCTACCCATTTGTAATAATATTCTAATTCTCCCATCATAAAATATTTCATGGGATCGTATCATAATCTACAGCTCACAAGTGTGTATCAGTTGGAATGTCAATATATATTAAGCTTCAGAATATGTATGTAAAGAAATGAAATTATTCCTTATGTTGTACAGGAAATAATGATTTCTCAATTTATCAGATATTCATATTTAAAGATATATCAACATTAAAAACATTGCCTACTGGGTTTAAACATCTTTATACTAAAGTTTTCAAAGAAGCATTGTTTGAATTTAAAGGCATCTTACAAAGGAATCTTCCTCAAAACATGAGAATATTCACTAACTTCCAGTTTTGCAGCACAGAGATCACCAACAATTCAAACCATTTATTAAAGCTTACAATTTTGGCCAAAAGAGTGAAAACTCAGCAGCTGAAGCTGCTTATCAAGAAGAATAGTGGGCAATATTTGTCTCATTTACACTGAGACAGAGCAAAAAAAAAACCTACAACCCAATCATAGCTGTCAGAAACAAACTATGCATTATAAATTCAAGCCCTTCCCATGAGCCAGGTATGTCCACAGGCATCTTACATCCAAAACCTGGTCCACTTTCCTATAAGATAATGCTTCCAATGAGAGTGCCTTCAGAAAGGTTTCACACAAGGTCTACTCTCAATTCGGAATTTCCTGCTATCAATGAGATCACCATGCTCTGCTCACACAGCTTTCAAAACATGATCAAATGACATCCTTGTCTCTGTTCAAGTTTCCTGCAGAGCCATCCTGTGTCTGTAACACGCTTGTGGCTCTCAGTCCTAACCCTCATCTTTAGAAAGATATCATCTTTTGTTCCTGTAGCTTCCTAGCAAGACAGAGAATGCCATATCAGCTTACAATTGAACAGAATGCATTAGCCAAATCGACAAAAAAAAAAAAAAAATTCTTGTTTATATATTTTCAAAAATTAGACCAAATAATTGGCAGTTCATAATGTAACTTTGCTTAAAGACATTATGGTATAATATTATAATTTTTTTTTCTGCTATCAGTCTCAGTTGGTCATAGACTTATGTATATAAATACTTTCATTGCTGAAAATAGTATAACAACTTGTTACTGAGGAATTACAGATTCTTAAATAACTTGGCTTAGCATTAGTGCAAAATGCTTACAAGATTTACAGGATGTTACTTAATATTCACCATATGAACTATGTATGTTTAAAAACATTGGATTAAGTATTTTAGCTCTGTAGATTACTCAAGAACATAGTACTGATTACAGAATGCTGTATCATAAAGTTGATACTATTTTTTTTCTGTTTTCTACCTAATTATTGTATAGGAAACCATTACTACTCACACAGAGGCTGCCCCTTACCTGAAATCTCTGTTACTGTGTGCTGCCATGAGATATTGGGACATTTATACATACAATGGGTTCCATAAGATGCTTAGACAAACCTTTACCCTTCCACACAATTTTCTTCTCCACACGTAACTTACAGAATAAGACACAGTAACTCTTATCTGGTAACAACAAGAGACAAACTGAGAAATAAGCTGTGCAGTAACTGCTCATGAGTAGTACAACTATGTCCTGGCTCTGGCCAGGTTAATATTTCCAGCAGCCAGGAGCGGCATGGCTGGGACTCTGAGGTTATCCTACAACCTGGTGCCATGTGCAGGGGGTGGTGGGGGAAAAGGGCTCCCTTCTAGTCCTGCTGTACACAGGTGAGCGGTCGGGGTTGCTGGTTTCTGTGTGGCGAGTACTCACATATAAATTTGTTTGCATCTCTTATACGCCCCCTTCACGAGGCAGACTGCTTTGCCTATTCCTCGTGTTTCTGTTCCCTACACCTCCAATGTAAATTTTGCTGTAGAGACCATTTGCCAAAGAGTTAATTAATTGTCACAACTTCATGCTCTTATACAGCCTCATTACAGTGGTCTCTGAGGTCGGAATTCATCTCACAACGTTAGATATGAACAATTTAGCCCTGAATATGTGAGCCAGTCAACCCGGACTCCCTTCATGGTTAACGGAGATAGGTCTCCCTGCTGGGAATTATTTATCTGACTTACGTTAGATGTGAATTTTAGACATCCTATGAACTGCTTAACTTCTCTCCATCAAGAGAAAGAGAGAGCCTGGGATGACTTTCCCATACATGTATACCTATATGTTGTAGACATTTCAACCAGAATGATTTCCAAAAGCAGTAATTTTACAAGATAGGAATTTTCTGATTTCTCTTCTTCTCTGTTCCATTTTTACCCTGCTGTAAAATGTTTATTTTGTGAGTTGAGGGTTTTATAAATAATGTATTATGTACTGCTGTTTAATGAGGTGAGGTCAAAATCCATTATGCATTTCAGCAAAAAGCCTATGAGTTTTGTGATTGTTTTCAGCCCTTCAGAAATTCCACAGGGGACATCTCCCAGCACAGCATTGTTCCCTGCATGAATTATTTTTTCCTGACAGAAAACAGTTCTGTTGTTACTGAGCATTATTAATACTGACAAAAATTGCTTTGGTCATAGTAAATAGGCAGTGTCGGCCTAGACAACTGAATGCTTTGAGAAGGATTTTCTCCCTAACATAATATTTCATTATTTTTAGGAGAATTAGTGCCCTACTATTACATAATTACAACAGAAATCCTTTCAGAACTGATACTGTTGGACTGCTTCTTTTGAGAGAATCAACCTTCCACACTACTGACTTACATGTTCTGTACAAGCTGAAATCACATAGGAAAACAATCTCAGAACTGTCCGGAGAGATCAGAGGGAAATCTTTTTATAAGTCTGGGATGTTTTAGAAAGGTAGGCTGAAAGGAAAGCCTTAGATAGGCAGACCTCATAGTTGTTTTGTGAAGTCTGCCAAGATTCAAGAAAGACTCATGGAAGAAGAACAACAGGTACTTTGTACTACAATGAGAAATGGGATTTGTAAGTGGAATAACCATGAAACTAGTTGTGTAGGAGCATTCTAAACAGGCACCAAGAAAGAAGTGGGGACTTAGACACTTGGATGTACACAATTTAGTTGGAGAAGCAAGAAACCTGCAGAATGCACAATGACTCTGGTAAATGTTATCTTTGTGTTATTTTACAAGGAAGCAGCATACAGTGACCAAGAGTTAAGAAATACTGGCAACCTACAGTGCAGATTAAATGGCAATTGAATTTCAGAATGAAAATTCTTACGTCTTTCATATGGTCCACGAAAATGTCCTATTTGCATCAGGTCAGCAGTACCACAATAAACAAACTACTACAAATAAACTACTTAATTGGAAGCGGAATTTCTTGGTGTTCCTATTCAAGGGCCACTACAATCAGCACATTTCTTATGGATTTTTGTAGATTTGGCCATAATTCATGGGATCAAGCCCTGTCACAATAGTTTGTTATTTAGAAATAGTTTCCAATTGTCATAATCTATTTTACTGGAATCCATTTAAACCAAATTACTTCTTGTCTCTTTGCTGATTTAAACAAGATACTGAATGCTAATTAGCTGCCAAAAGATTTTCACAGATTTTAAATGACAGATCAAACTCATGAATAAGCAGTAACACTGCAGATTTTTGACCTCATGAGATTTCCCATGTGTTCAGACATTGTGTGTGTTGCATGTAAGGCATGAAATTCATGCCTGTAGTAATACATATGAGCTGCCCATGAAAGATCTGTATGTTCTTCACACTTACAATTGTCCACCAAAAATATATAACCATGACAGAACATTTCCCTAGCTCTGGTGCACCTTCTTCCATGCAAGGCTTAGAAACTGGTCTCTGTCATTTGAGTGATTCTGAGGTCTAGGAGGTTTTTATGTTAATATTGATTAATGAAAGACATTGAAAAACTGTCTATCACTAATGTTAGTGTTGGACAGAGATTAGTTTGGGCATCAAGTTCAAACAGCTATTCTGACAGCTCTACACTTAACATTCACTTAAGACAGCTATGTTTTTAAAATTTGAATACTTATCCTTTAACCTGCTTATGAAAGCAAGCCTGAGTGAAAGCATGTTATTTGTATTATTTTCAAGAACAATTTATCTGTAGGAAATACTGA
This sequence comes from Pseudopodoces humilis, assembly GCF_049639895.1. Lineage (NCBI taxonomy): Eukaryota > Metazoa > Chordata > Aves > Passeriformes > Paridae > Pseudopodoces > Pseudopodoces humilis. The sequence continues at coordinate 70,312,885 of NC_142201.1, forward strand.
AGACGGAATATTAATTCAATTAAAATAAGTAATCTCAGTATATTCCAACTAAAAATGTGTTTTCATTGTTTTTGTTCATAAATGGCTGTTATTTTCATGCAAATAAAATTCCCCTTTATACACAGTTCAGAACTGTGTCACTCAAGTACTTCGTCATGTTGTCTTAATGCAACTGTTAATAACATACAATTAGAAAACAATCTAAATACAGAACTACTTGGTTAACACCAATAACCAGCTGTAATTACATTAATAATAATTAATATTAATAATTATTAATATTTCATGTTTTCAGCAAAGAGACAAAAAGCTTAGCATTCAATAAAACCTTTTCAAATCAGAGTTCAGAAGAACTGGTGAGGTATCACAGTGAAATTTGCACCACTGGTGCTTGTACTATGCTTGTTCTTCTTCCTGAACAGTCATCAGTCCATCTACTCTTCCCTCTTGTTCTGGTTTTGGCCAGGACAAGGTTAATTTTTTGCGTCAGCTGGAAGGAGACACTGTTGAATGTGGGTGTGTCCAGGACCCTGATGTTTTTCTATACCCCAGCAGATCATAGCCAAGGGTGGGGGAGAAGGGACTCTGGCTTTTGAGGAAAAGGGCATTCCTTTCAGAGGACGAAAACATGTTTGGGAAGAAGTAATCTGGTATTTTTTTATGGTTGCATGCTTTCCATGCAAGTAATTTCTTTGTATAGTATTTAGTATTTTCTATACCTTCTCTTGTTGCTGTTACTGTTTGTTTTCTCATCTCATTGCTGTTTCCAGCAAACTGTTCTTATGTCAAGCCATAATCCTTGCCTTTTGTGATTCCAGTTGGAAGGGAGGGGGAGCAAGTGGCATTCACAGGCAAGAAAATTCACAGTATGTGTGGGCATGAAAGAGGTGATAGTGCAAAACAAAAACAGTACAGTGAAAAGACTATTTCAACCTCTTAAACTAAATTCTTGTGCCATTGTATACAAACAGCAAACTGAAATTAAACAACCTGTCAGCTGAGGCAAGTGAGAGCTACTTTTATGCTCTGCATACAGTATCTTCAAGGAATATCATGTTCATTTTCTGTGCATGTTGTATTGGGCTAGATGTAGATTGTATTATTATAGTATGAACATCACAAGTACATCAAGACTTCACACTTCAGTGCATTCAGGCACGCACACTTTGTCTTTGTAAACACAGAAGCAGTCCAATGATTACTCCAACAGGAAACAGGTACTGAAAGATGAAAGACAATAGACAATCCTGTTGTTCAGAGAAAAAGATGAGAAACCTTTGGAATCCATATAGAAAAGCTTTCAGGACAAAAGCAGAAAGGCAGGGAAAAATCAAACCATGATTAGGTGAAAATTTTATAATTATCAGCCTTTCCATCATATTGTATTTAATCTTGCCCAACCTAGCTTTGTTGAAGTTTTTCTGTTGTATAGCATATTACAGTTTGAATTATAAACTAGTGTCATCAGCTGAAAAGAGCTGGATCCCTGCAGCATAATTTTTGGAAACCAGTGAAGAAATTTATATGGCCTTAACTGTTTGCATACCCCGCGGTGCACATTTGCCTAATAACTATGACATGGTCACAATTAACAGCTTTATACATTTTAACTAGAGTTGAAAGGCCATCACTGACAGCACAAGATTATATGAATATTAATGACAATTAATATATATAAAATATACATTATATATAAAATATACAATATTGCTTTTAGAACATATTATTAATATGCTATATAAAATACTCTTTGTCTAATATGTCTAGTCATTAACCTCATTTACAGCAAATTTTTTTAAACCTTGTTTTCTATCCTTCAATTTGATTTGTTTTCCTCTTTTAAAAGTTCCGAAAACATAAATGAGGTAAGAAAAAATATAAAATCATGTTACTCCCACCAGAATTAAAAGACCACACAAAAATATTACATAAACTTTTTGTAAATTATTTGTAAAAATTTGTAAATTTTGTAAACTATTTTAAATTTTTACATACTTTATGAGCATTTGAAGAAGAATTTGTGGTATGAGACTTGTTTTTTATGTAAAAAGGGAACCTTCTCTCTGAAATTCAGTCACTATTACAGCTAAGTGACCTTGAGTACCATAATATGAAAGGAAAATTAAAATCTCACAATTATTACTTTTTACTAAGAACTTAGAATAACTGATGTAGAAATGCTTGAATGATGATGCAGGTGAAGCTACTGTTTAAACCCTGTGGAACTCTCACTACTATTACTAATTTTCTTAAGGGATTAAGAAATAATCCCTTAAGAAGAGAGAAAAGAGAGGTCTGTACAGCCATTGTTTTCACTTAACAGTTAAAGACTGAGACACATTAATGGTGTCAAGATCATTTGTTTCCTTCCATACTGTTCTTTGTATAATGAACTTTCAGTTTCAGCATGTAAAACACTGTCTTACCCTGTTGGATGTAATTCAGTGTTTTTCAACAGGGTTTATTACCACAAAGACATTTTAAAAGTCAAACCTGCAACAGGTAACTAATCTCTTCTTACTAGTACAGTTTTTATTCTCCAACTCCTTTGAGAAGATATCTCATGGGCTTTGAGTAGAGGATAAAAATGCGATAGTGAACAATTTGCTTTAATGAACCTAATTGTGAAATAAATTTTGCCCTCTAAAGTCCCACACACTTTTCCCCCATAGTAGCTGCTCTTCAACATGATTTATCTTTTCCTTTAAAACTTTAAAACTATTATATACATAACACACATATACATAATGTACTGCCATGAATATCAAAACAGAAATCATTCTAGTCTTCTGGCTGTGAGGTTTCTCTCTCTGAAACACAGGACAGAGTAGATTCATTCCCCTAGATCCCTCTTTCTCTTTAATTGTGCATTTAAAGAAGTGTTTATAACTAAGCTAGGCATGAACTTTAACTACCTGTCTTTGTATGGGCAAGTCTTTCAAAAGCTAGCATGAGATCTGCCTGAGATCTGTCTTGAGACAGGTGGAAAAAGGAAAATATTAATGTGCAAGGAGTGCTGAGAGACATCTTGTTCCTATGGAAAGGCTAGGAGAATCACCCTTCTTTGTCTCCTTATAGTTTAATAAAAATTCTGTCTTTATGAAAAATAATCACTTATGCATTTAGTTTCCTGTATAAAGGGCTTTCTCACTAAGGAGGACAAAATAAAATTAAACACACAGGGATGTCTTGAGGATTTAATAAATTTTCCAACTCTAATTTATAAAATGATAGTTTGAAAGAATTGTAACATTACTTAACACTGTATCCTCTCTTATTCTGATCATTTGATCCTTCCAGGTGTCAAAGGGCTTTTTCTTTGGGTGAAAGTGGAAGGTTTCTCTTGGGAAAACTTGCCTTAGGGAAAAAATAAATCATTCCTTGCAAGTAATAAGGGTTTACAAAGCAATCCTTGTATAATCTGACACTTCAAGGAGAGAAATGAAGAGAAGGTGGCTGTCAAATTTACAGAACTTTCACTATAATCTACCACAGGTAGTTTTTGTTCACTAGCATTTTAGTTCTTTCATTCAGTGACAGCTAAATTATTTCCTTATTCAGAAGAGACGTGCACATTACACTGTATGCAGATAAAGCCTTTCCATTCACTCCTTGTTATAGTTAATTACTGCAAAAGTCTGGCATTGAATTCTGAAGGTCGTTGCCAAGTAATTTGGTGACCAAAATTCTGAATAAAACATCAAATTGTAGAATTTTCATAAAATTTCATAAAATTTCATATACACAAAATCAAATATCAAACAAGGATGTGATGGCTACAGACTACAGTAGTACTACTATACTACAGTATATAAATTGTGTTTTCTATCCCAGACATCCAATTTTTTATTATTACTAAAAAAAATTGAATTGTCAGGCAAGACAAAAGTCAGCTGAAATCAGAAATTAAACATCACAATTAAAATCACATATTTACTCAGACCAAGACTTAGCAACATCTTGCTGTGTATCTACCTACCCAAGGAAGTCAATAATACTCAAGGAAATTACTAAGATTATAAAATCCCTCTGTGGAGAACAAGAATGCCATATGTTATTCAATTTCAAATCTTCTTCTTAGAAAAAACTTATTGCTTTTATAAAAGCAAATAATTCCTCACGTGAAATACAAAATGTTTTACCAACTTATACAGAGGAAGTGAACTGTTTTGCATCACATAGTAGCTCTTTAGGGCTATACAACTAAAATGTAAGTTTTTACTTAGATATGCATGTAGGGCACAAAAGGTATCATCATAATTGAGAAAAAAATCTAGAATATGCTCTGAGCTTAATTCCCTGCCATATCCTTTTCATTAACATCTCCAAATGGTAAATTAGTTTAAATTTCTAGCAAAGATAAAACATATTGTGCTGTTTAGAGATATATTTCTGTTTTGCATTAGAAATTTGAGGACTGACAAATGAAGACTCTTGATGAAATTCAAATTTTTAATCTTCATACCATATTTTTATACCACAAGCTTTTGTGCCTGCAAAAGCAATACATCTAGACCTGCTAGAAAGTGCTAGACAGAAAATTACATGTGAGACTGCTATTCATTTCCAGGACTGCTCTATAGAAGTATTCTTGTATTCTCAATTGTACATTAAACTCTCTACTGTCCTCCAGAGAAAAACCTCTTTCACTTAGATTTACAATATCACTGGCAAGTCCAGAAAATTACAGCACTTGAGAGACAGCTACAGAAAAGACATGTTTTTAGGACATTGCCTATATTCTTTAAGAAAAACTGTTTTTCACATTGCATTACAATGGACTATGGAGATGTCCACAATACCTTTGGAAGTTCTAATTTGATTTCTTATTGGAAATTATTCTGTTCAATGGCTGTAACGTAAAACATTCTTCCCCAATTGCTTGCAACCATCTGATAGTCTGCTTACTCTACATTTTACTTATTCATTAGTAGCTCTTCCTTTACAATCCCTTTATAACTATTTCTAAATACAACAAAGGTTACATTTTGGCTTAAACCAACATTATTGATCTTTTATTTATTCAAAATATGAAAACAAGGAGTATTCTCTGACAATGACAAAATTCTTCCTGTTTGCATATAAAAATTAATAGGAATTGTATAATCCTTGAAGATTTATGTGTGTTTCTCGTCACTATTCTACTCTGTACTCAAGCTCTTGGAAGAATGGACAGTGGAGATATATTGTGGTAGTAAAGCTAAAATGCAGTCAGCAATACCTAAATATATCGGAGGTTCTTGGGACTGAAAATTAAGATGAAGCCACATCTGGTGCTATCTTGCTTTTTTTACCAGAAAAAGTTACAAGAAGACATTTTTGCCTCCTGTACATGAATGAGTAACATCTGGTCCTGATGACAGAAAAATCATTATTATCAGTTTTATTGATTTATCCCAAAATATCTTCTAATGATTTTTTTCTCATTTGGGACATTTCTTCAAAGCCATCCTCCAGAATGAAAAGGTATATAGAGAAGTTTCCCAGACCTCCTCAGTGGGGAACACTGGTGTTTACTCCTTTAGGATTTTCTTTCTGACGGCTCCATTCAGGCACTCAAAATATAAATCTTCAGTGTATATCCAGTACTCAAATGTATAGTATTAATATTAAAAAACAAACACAAGTCAAGTAAAAACAAACCTAATCCACAAAGGAACTGAATGAATATTTCTGACTGCATAAACCTACCTCCAAATAATCTTGTAAAGTATCACGTTAGATACTTGCACCATCAATCACCAAAAATATTATTCACAATATTTAATAACTTTTAACACCAATTGTAAATGATTGTTAGAAATTATCCAACTCGGCACATCTTATGTTGAGGAAAATATTCAAGTCTACCTTCTCTGGCCATTTCTGCTAAAATCCATGGAGAAAAAATAAAATCACTCTCAAGACAGCAATTCACATATATCTAGGCACATACAAAGTCATTCAGGACATACCACAAAGCAGAAATTCTGTCTCTATGGTCTAAATACTAATTTAACACCTACCAAAGTTGACTTACGATACCTCAGAGTGTCCCAACACAGGAATTCTTAGATGTTACAAAAGCCTGTAAGACATGAGGGACTGGTCCTCACTACCTCTGATCATGAAACAGGTCACACACTGTACTTGAACATATAGAACACCTTTTATGAACACAGCAGTAATATTCTGAAACAAATTCAGGATTTGAGTTGGGAGGTAACTGTTTCATCTGGGAGGAATGCTGAGAAAGGGCAAACTGAAAGCCCAGTTTATGCTCATCACTTGAATCAGCAGCAAAGATAAAACTGAAGTTAGCAGCAAAGTATAGAGGGAATAAAAAGGGACTAGAGTACAGGACCTGTGTATGTTTGCAGCTTCTTTCAACTGTGTCTAAAAATCCTTTAAAAGCAAAAAAGAAACAGTGAAAGCATAACAATTTATTACATAACCAGAAGTAGTGATGAGGCCTAGTTCTGTACAGATTTGTATGTTTGGCCAAGTACCCAATACCAGCGCAGTTATCTTGTTACTTCTGCTCTATCCATGTGCTTTACAAAATTTCCTGAGCCAAATATAACACACATCAGTACTAGCTAGCTTCAGTTGTGTATTCTGACCCAGTAGACACTATTCACCTGCCAACAGAATGTACCACGACTAGAGTTTTCCTCTAATGAAGGAATTATCTCACAAGACACTTTCACTAAACTTGAAAAAAATAAATTACTTTGAAAACTTCTTTGCCTTTATTTTGTCAAAATCAAATCTGCAAAGTCAAAAAAGATGGTGGAGGAAGTGGGATGGGCAGAAACTTTGAGGTGAACAACAGTTCTGAATTTGTAGCTGAATTCTGTCAGTTTAATTAAAAATATAAAAAGAATAAAATTCAACCAGAATGAAATACCAATAGACAGCAACCATTTGTAGAGTAATATTTTACATAGCTTTTACAAAAAGATTACATTTTAAAATATTTTATTTTTCTTGCAAGTGTGAAACATTTGATAAACAGGAGTACTTACTTAGCATTCTACTTATTTGGAAATAACATCTAAGAACTCCCCTCAATTCATCACATTCAAACTTTTATTATATCAGGTCAGCAGTACTACTCTTAACCTAGGTGATGAAACAGAATTCTAGCTACTTTAGAGTGGTTTTCCTGACTCTGAGTGTCATGGACATTAAGGGAAGAAGTTTATTCGCATATCTGACAAAATGGATACATCCCGTGCTCTTTATATTGCCATTTAAATTGTTATCCTAAACTAGATTTATTTACTCTGTATTGTTACTGTATGACTTGGATGCTCTCAATTATATTTAATTCCTCCTTTATCATCAGTGTACAGGATCATCACAAAAGAAAGAACCACAAAGCTTTACTTTCACACACACTGAAGATAAACTTGCAGACAGGATCTGGTAGCTAGTAAGTTTGAGCTGCAGCAAAAACTAGGAAAATCTGTGTACAAAATTTCATTTCTTCAGTGCCATTAAATGCAGATAAGAATTGTTTTGTGGCCTTCAATTTTCTTTCACTGGAGACAACAGCAGATTTCTCAAAACACTTGCAGGCATAAATTTTTAAAAAAAATTTGTTGTCATTCGTCATGCTTTTTCTGGTTATTTGTCACACTTAGAAGTGTGACACAGTGTCCAGAATTGCAAAGCTCACTCAGGAAGGAATGGGAAAATAATCTTTGTTGGGGTCATTGAAACACATCAAAAGACCTGATATTCCAAATAAATGTGAAGAAAATTAAAACAATCCCTCTGATGGAGGCAAATCATGATAGAATCTCTGCTGTCATAATCTCGTATGTATGTTTACCAGACAAAGAATAAATTTAGATACTTTTTAAAAAAGCAATTGCATATTTTTCTGTTTAAAAATACTTAAAAAAAAATATAAAATTTCTATGTTTTTGATAGAAGAGCTTTCCTATCATATGACAATGATTACCAGCAGCAAAATGTATCTTATAGAAATAGTGTTCCCAAAGCAAATCCTGTTTTGAGAGAGCTTTTAGCAAAAGCCCTTTAACACTATCCTCAATGTTGTTTGCAGGAAAAGAATTCAATGTCGTCAGAGCTGGGAAGAGGAGAGAGTGAAAACAAATAGCTCTATTTAAATACACAAAGACATACACATTGGCATAACTTTTCCCTCTTTTTCCTTGTCTTGCTGCTGCTTTTATGAAGGTCCTATTCCCAGGTAGAATGCTGTTACCTCCTGAGAAGTACACTTCCAGTACATTCACTAGACCAGCACAATTACAAGATAACTCCCTTTTGTGGTGCTTTCCTGTGTTGGTTGTGGACCTCGAAAAGCAGCTTATTTAGTCTTGATAAATGACTTCACATAGGAAATGGTGAAACACTTCACAGAATACTGCTATTCTGTGAAGCTTCTTTTTTCTTTTTTTAAATTGAAATAAAAGTACATGGAAGAAGGAATAGAACTAGATGTAGAGGCTAGAGATGAAAATGAATCCTCAAGTCTTTGCTCTCTAATTCAAGTGATTCATCACATTCATACTTTAAAAATGATGATAGAATAATTTGACCTTGCATCTGAAAAGTAACTATACCTTTTTTGACAAGTCACATATAGCTAAACTAAAGATTCAAAATTCACTTTTCAGTAGCAGGGGAAGCAAAATGCTTTCCTACATACACTGTGTCTCATTACATGCTTTAAACTTTTGCCCTTTTCTGATGAATTTTAAATGTCAATGACTACAAAATGACGTGTTCCTGTTGCTTTGCAGTCCTGATCATAACAGCTTTATTACTCATTTTTACTTACACTGGGGAAAACCCAATTATTTTAAATGTGTATTAGACACATAAGGACATCATCAAAAGACTTGTACTGCAGCAGCCTTTTTTGGTGTTGTTGACTCCAACTGTTTAGGCAGCAACCATCTCTAAGTTTCTTTCTAAGCAGCTGTGACAAAGGATTAATGCAATGCAAGAAACACAAAAAATCAAGAACATGCAAAAGTGTATAAATACTGGTTTTGATCAGTATACCAGTTCTTGGATTAAAACCTGTAAGAAAGACATAGCTGATCTTTCAGTTAGCTGTAAAAAAAATGCACCATCAACAAAACCCAAATTAACTGTTAAGTATGTAGGCATTCCAAGATAAACTAAAATCTCTTATTTGACATATATACTCCTTGTATTTCAAAGTAGAATTTTCCATACAAAGTATTTAATCCAAAATGGAAATCAGCAGGTATTACTAAAATCCTTAACTTCTGTTGAAAGTTGATTTACTGATGTAAATCACATAGTATAATCTGAAATGTAGGATTTATTTTTCCTAAAGATTTCTTCATTTTAAAGATTCTAATTTGAGTAATTGGAAAACAACTCCTATTTAGATCAAATAACAAGCATATTACCTTCTCCAGAAAGTTTGTCTGAAGTTTCTAAAGTTATTCTTTAAGCTTACATAGGAAAAGACATTCATAGAGCACAAGTGTAACTTGTGTTCTTAAACTTCAGTCAGATGTTTGTTCCTCAAATATGGACAATAGTGCTTTACCCGTCAATCAGTTTTCGTAGCACGAGATATTACCAGAGAACCAAGAGCTGCAAGTCAGGCTTTCCCAAACTCAAATTCTGGAAAAATACACAAGTTTCTAATGGCAAAATAAAGATAAATGACGCTGTATCTTAGTGCCTGCAGGTTCACCTAGTCCAGGTTTGCAGTGATTTGGACTGTTCTCTAAAAACTGGGTAACTAAACCCTGCCTAGGATAGATTTTGATTCCCTACTTGGCAGCGGAAGAACAATGTCACACATATTTCTGGAGGGTAATCGCTTTTCTGGAAAGCTTTAGTTCAACATAAGGACAACTGAGAGATTTTTGTCAGCCCCTGGTGTACATAAGCAGAGTGCCAACAAAGCTTTAAAATCTATTATTTCAATTTAAAGGAAATGCTGGATAAACTCAGCTGAAATTTAAAATCATCTGCCACAAGGTGGAGATCTCTTTTGGTAGGAGAAAATAGTCTTAAAAATGTTTATATTTCTTTTTAGCTGTGAATTAACAAAATATGAGATCAGATATGTAAAAAAGTATCCACATTTTAATTACAGTAAAATGAACACTGTGAGTAGACACTTGAGGATAAGAGAAAAAGGTTCAGTTGTGAGTACACTCAGGAAATTAACATGAGATGTATAAGCGGAGATTGTAAAATATGGGGAGAAGGAGGAAGTACCTAGGGATTCTGAAGAAAGTAAAAAAAAAAAAAAAGAAAAGAAGAAGGTACCAAAAGATGGAATCTTTCAATAATGTAAAGGAATATAGATTAATTTTGCTTTCTGCTGCCTTTGTTTTCCTTATTTTGCATTCTAGCCATTTATACATTTTACTTACTAAACAATCCTAAATCAAAGCTATTTCTACATAATTTTTTGAATGCTAGGTTTTCATTTTTTCTTGTGTTAAAGCCAATTGTTACAAAGTGTCTTAGCATTTCTGATACAGGAAGACAGCCATATTCATATTCTCAATTTAAATAGTATTTTAGATGATTTCAATATGACTAAAGGGTTACAGCTTTTTCTTCCATTAATGTAACTAAAATCAGTTAAAACAAATCAAGTGTGAATCAATACTATCAGTTCTACAGATGTTAACTAAAAGCAAAAAGAACATATATTCAAAAAGCAAGTACTCTCACCTCACTCTTGTGAAAGTTGTTACTAACAGAATTAAAAAAAATAATTAAAAAATATTAAAAAGACTAGAATGGAGGTTACTCAAATACAGCAGTTTTACCAAATACAGCTTAGAAATACTTTTTTTCTCTGTTGATAATACATTAATAGTTTTATACAATGTTAGTATAAAAACTGCATTTCTGGAAGTATTATCTTCACACATGCATCAAACATAATTATTAAATTACTCAAAAAATAATTCAAAATTAAATAAACCATTTTTTTAATGTAGTTCCATGTTTAAGCAAGGTAACAGTTTTCAGCAGATGTCATCGGTATTCTTATTAAGTGGGAAATACCTACCATAACAGAATGAAATTAGAAGTAGAATGTTACCAGGAAGAAATGTGTTGGGGCTAAAATAAGAAATAAATTTTCTTATACTAAACAGTACGGCTGAAAATTAGGCAGGTTTTTTTGGTGCACAGACTACATCAGGTCTGTTTGGGCATTTGAGACTGGAAATATACCCTGAAAAGCAGCATGGGCAGTACAGGATTACCAAGTCTCATCTTGGTCTTGCTGCCCATCCTATAAAAGTTTTGGCTCCACCTCCTTAAAATTCTATGCCATACCCATCCATACTAAATAAAACTTGGCTCTGGGTACCTTCTGTGTAAACTTTGACAACTTCAGCCCTCAAATACAACTCCTTTTACAGCACCAGAATATGTGCTAGATGTCTTTGCAAAGGCACAATGTGTATCAGGACACTCACATGAATGTGGAGGGAGCAAACCTGACACTGCCCTCTCTGCCTCAACCACGTCTGCTTTGGGATTGTTCACCACACTCACTTTCTTGTTTGGCACTCAGGCCAAACTCAAAACAACCTCTTCTTCCTTCACATACTGAAATCTGTCTTATTATTTTATTATCCCTACTGCGAAAACTTTCACTCAGGCAATCAATAACAGCAACCTTTTCTGCCAGGTGTACAAATACTCTCCTGTGGATTTTCAGCTCATAGGGAATCCTGATATTAAAGTAACACTCAGTTTTTTAACTTTAAGTTCTGAATCCATCTATTTCCTTCCTTGCATTTCCAAGTAAAAGTCAAATATTACAGTTAATTCTCATTGATTTAGAGCAATTTTATGGGGCTGGAGAATATGCTAGCTACCAACCTCACCTATTTATTAAATTGTGATGCCCTCTTCCATGAACTCTGAAACATTGCAGATTGGATCAGCTAGTAAGACGGCCAGGTGATTAAAAAAAAACCAGTAGGTAATTAATAATGACAATAAAGTGAATAGTCAGGAAAATCTTAACAAATTCTGAAAATCCTAGAAAAAAATGGGCTGCAATGGACCTCTGGAGATAATCTATTCCAGTTCAAAGCTGGTCTGGAAGAGACCTTTGGAAGGAGCTTGGTATCTCCAGCATTGCTAACACAGCCTGGTCTGTGGTTAGGGTTCCTTACCACAGCCGTGCTCTACTGACTCAGCTTCATTCCAGAGCATTTAGTCTTTAAGAAACTCTTCCATTTTATTCTGCTTTCAGCAGTCTGGAGTCATCAGAACATGGTTTTTATTTAACTATTACTTCCTCTCACCTAAAATAATTTTCCTTAAAACTGAGGAAATCTGGGACAGTGGAACTTTGCAAACATGTCTACTTCTGTCAGGAGCTTGCATACTTCTCACAGAAAGGTCTAACAGCTTGGAAATTCAAGGTAGGACCTGTGAGAAACTTTAACATGAAATGGGCTGTTGTACCCTACACAGTCAGTCTTTTCTGAAAGCCACTACTATCCACAACTAATAAGGCAAGGATGCAAAAAGTCTGTATAAAATTTAGTATCTGGAACTTGGAATACGACTGGGAAAAGGTAAGGTGAAGCAAGGGTACTTCTGTTCCTCAGAGCGCTGACAGCACAGCAAATAAAAAAGGAGAAACTATTTAACAGTAATTACTACAAGATGATTTCATCTCTATATCCCTTTATTAAAAATATATATATACGTGATTCTTACAGGCAACCTTGAGGATATACATATCCACAAACACAAGCAAACATACATCTTATTGAAAAGCATGTTTTATGGCTGCCACCAGCATTATCCAAGACTTCAGTACACACCACACTCCATTTAAAAAATATTTATGTATTTTAGTTTATATTCCTCTTCACAATCTTAGACAGACTTCATCCACCACAGAAACATAACCAACCATGGCATGAAATGCAGCAGCTGTTTAACAGCTTTTGGCAGATATACAGAAAAGTTTAATGAGAAGACTGGCCCAGGTAGCCAGAGCTAAGATGAATTAAATAGTGAGAATATTATTACCCAAGCTGAAAATTTGACCAGGATATTGAATTAACCTGTTATCCAAACTGCCATGATGCTTTTAGCCTGATTTAATAAATAAAAAAGCAACCAAACCCTGTGTCAATGTCTAAATTAGCTGTCTCTCATTCATTTTCCCTACCTCTTCAATAGCTTTTGAGCTTCTTGGCCAATTTCAACAAAATTCAACAGACAAGCAGATGCCTCAAATACAACATTCATGAAAACTTTCTGAAAATGAGATAACAGCAAAAATAAGAACCCTCATTAATGTCTTTACTGAGGGACTGCAATGGGCATGAATACCTTAGAAAATATCAGAAAACTGATGTGAGAAAAAGAACTTGTAAATGTTTCTGTTACAAAAACACCTTCAATCACTGCTCGTTAAACATGTAAGACAGTCAACTCTGAGAAATAAGTCCACAGGAAATCCAGCTTACTTAATTCCAAATCATGAAAATAATTAAAAACAGCAAGAGATTAGGACCTGGGATTTGTATTTCATGTACAAGGTACTACTTTCCACAGGATGGAAAAAATCTCATGAGGATATTCAAGCAAGAGGATCTTTGTATATATAACTTTATGATTATGAATAAAATTCAAAATATAACATGCTTTAAACCACTGAGTTTTCAACCAGGAAAAAGCTGCATGCTGTTAGCAAAAGCATAACGGAAAAGGGATTTTAAGTGGTTCCCTCTTATGCTGGGCTTAATTTAACCCTTTTATTTTTAATTTAAATCCATGCAGTTATTCTTATCCTTTGATGGTATTCTAGGACCATTTTTTCTTCATTATATAATAGAAAAGAGGGGTGTATCTAATAGAACGTTTGTTTAGAAGATAAATACAAATCCATCTCAGCCAAAGTGGTACCGTTCGTGACTGTATTGCAAACAAAACTTCCAAAATCTTAACTGATGGCAAACTTCCAGAACTTTATGGTATAGAGTTCCTGTAGTTCACTCAAATGGATTACTCATTTGTGAGTGGCCATGCAGGCCAAAATTCATCTCTCCAAACACAGACAACATCAGCTGCACTTACCTAGGCCCCCTCCACAGAAAATGGAGATAGACAGACACTTCTAGGACACAAGTCATCTCCTCCTCAAGTAGGAGGAGATTTGAGACAGATATAGTAAAAACACCTATATCTCAGTAAAAGGAGCCTAGTTGACTGGTGTTGATGCACTAAAATCACATTCCTACACTTTGGCAATATCCTGTTTTAGGAACTTATGTGCTCATTCAGATTAATGATTAAGTATGCAGTGCAAGCACCTGTTGGTGGCGAGATACCAAGTACCATCCAATAAAGCATTTGATAATGAGTTAGTAATCCACTGATACCTAGCTGGTAATTTTCTCTCAATTATCCAAAGATGAAATTATCCAAGAGAAACTGTATTTGAATTCAAGGAGATTACAAACTTGCAATAGGAGTTCTGTACAAACATTACTATATGCCCTCTATTAATTCAAGTATGCTTCACAGAAGTTAGAAACAATTTTGATAACAACTCAGGTGGGTGGTTTTTATCACACAATCAAGCCAAAAAATAAGTGTTCAGCAGGACCATGGATCCATTCTTGACTAAATTTAACTTTTGGTACATGATAAACTGAGAGAAATCTATAGCTACAACATCAGCAATACTGCAAATCAGATATTTATGTAAATACAGTGACATGATACTGTAAAAGATTTAAAAGTTACAAACTTAGAATTTTAAATTAGCTTCTTAATATTACAGAAGTGCAGGGTTTAAACTATGTAACTTAATGTCACATTTAATTGTAAAAAGAAGTATAAATAAATTATCTGAATTTAAAATAGTAATTGTAGTCAAAAATGAACACATGATTTAGGCCCTTAAACAAATCACATAAGCATCAAAATGATCCTTAAATAAGGACAAAATCAGTCTGAAATGTTGCACAGAGACTTAGGCAGAGAAGTTCTATACAACCATGTAACAAGTAAAGAACAAACAAAAATAACTCATTTGTTAGCATGCTAATGTTTAATACAGATATAAAAATAAATTTTAAAAATTACTTACCTTGGAGATTTGAAACAATGTGGACTTGTGAATAAACTACAATCGGTCTCTTTCCAAGAGAGAATTGTCTAACTTTTCCACTACTTTCAGATCTGGAGTGGAAGATATTTTAGGTCTGGCCAAATATCACTGGAAGAAAATTCGTTCACATGTTTGGCTATGTTTTGCATTCCATCCTGTTGCTCTGGCACACAGACACAGCTAATTATAATCTGTGACATAAGCGGTTAATTCTACTGCTAAAATGGTTGCGTACTGACTCCAGAAAAGAAGTGCCCCACTGTAAGACATAACCAATCCATATTGTGCACTGAAATCACTCAACCTGTCACATAATGCCAACTTCTTTATTAAAATCTGAGAATGTGAGCACTCCATAGAACCTGCACACAAAAACCATTATCAGAGGTGGCTGCTAACAGCACACAATGCAAAATTAGAAACAAAAACTACTTCTGCTTTCTTTTTCTAATCTTTATGTAACATCGCAACTGAATTTTAAGAGCTCGTTTTGTGAAAACTTTTCATTTTAATGCTAACATTATTCTAGCTATAATATATACTGACTGGCATATAAAAACTCTCTTCAAGAAAGGAAATGCAGGTATTGTAATATACCTATAATAGCACATATAAGTTTTATACAAGAACCATACAAACAATTACCAATCTTTCCAAGAAGTTAAGCCTATCTTGGTATCTAAAACACAGACACACATATATGCATAGACACACATAAAAACTATGAGATATATATATATATATATAGATATATAAAAAAAAAGCTGCATATATTACATACTTTTAGGTTTGAGTCTGGCACTGCTTACATTACACTGCCTACACAAACATTGACCTGCAGACTTCTTGTTCAACATCAGGTATGTTAGAATCTGTGCCAGTAGCTTTCCGCAATTTAAAAAGCATTAAAACATACATTTGCAAGATTTACAGAATAAAAGGTTTGTGCTATGTGAAGCATTGCAGTCATCACCCACGTTTGGACAATTTCATTTCTCAAAGCACTATATTTCCCTTTTCTCAGCCATGTGCTCACACTGTCACCACGCTTTAGAAGATGAGACTTCTATCACACATTTAACAGCTGCAGATCATAAATTTAGGACTGACACAAATCCAACTGATCACAGGCTTACAAGATACTTTTTCCCTTCATGAATTCTTCATGAAGGCCATAAATCCTTTATCAGACTCTGTTTACATATACAAATGGTGTTCTTTTCTCTGCAAAGAAATTAATTTACTGTTATCTTCCAAAAATGACAAATATTTCCAATAAAAAATATTTATCAATATTTTTAAAATGGATTTTGTATTTAATCTCAGGGTTGTATGAAATATAAAGTGTGAGGAAAGCATTTGCATGTTGTATTAATACCAAAGGTTTTCTTCAACTGAAATTCTGTTCAAGTATTAGAGGAAGAAACCTATAAATGATGGACAGTTTTGAAAGGTTCATTACTTAGTCATTATTTATGTAATTGGGTATTCATGTTGAGGGATTTTCTGCAAAATCTTTTGCCCGTTCTTTGAGAAAATCATAGGATCAGATAAAACTGGGTACATGACCCTCAAAACCCCAATGTTTTTAACTGCATTTTAACATGTTTTCTTTTGACGTATTTGTAGTTATTTGATTTCTCAACATATAAAAAAGGTTGACTAACATAGTGCCTAGCTTTTGAAAGATTAGATCCCATCACCCAGTAGCTCTCTTTATGACAGAACTTAGTGCTATTTTCCATATACAATTTCTCATCACTGGTCTAGATGTCTCCTTTGTCTTGCTCTTCCCCATAACTAATTTCTGAAAAGTTAAAACTTGAAAAAAATGAAAAGAACAAATAAATACCTCAGTTAGTAACTTCTGAAGTTCTCATGAAGCAGGACTGAGGCAAGAGCAACTGTCAGTGAGTTCTGTACCATCTGAAGGCAGCTGTCTTCCTATTTAAATGCAAAGAAGGGAAAGAGAAAGCAAAATTTTACTTCAGTATGGAGAAAAAATAAGATATATTCAAGAACTGCCCTTGTCACTGCTTTAACTGACAACATCTTACAAGTGATAGGCCAAAATTCACTCAGCTTAAAACTGTGACACAAACAAATGAAATGCCAGACACCCAACAGCTGTTTGGATGGCAAATGCTCATGAAAGCAGAGTTTACAGTAAATGAGAAATAAACTTTTGTCAAAAATCTATGTGCAAAATAATAAAAAATATTTCTGTTGCAACTTTAAGATTGGAATCCGTTAGTATAATGAACAGTAACTTCAGTTATGGGGTTACGTTTCATTTGTACAAAATTTAAATCTTGCTCTCCCTCAAGTAATTTTCTGCACAGTTCAAGAATGCTGATATCCCATTTCCTCACCCTAAAACTGTCAACCTCCTTTTCAATTGGATTTTGAAAGTCAATGGCTGGAGACTTAGTTGTGGAAAGGTAACTAAGCAGACATATTTATCTTTCACATTGTCAGAATGCACCCACATACCAGCACCTGACTAACCAGAAGAACTTGCAAACTCATCTCAGGAAAAAAGAAAACAAACAGATATTATGGTTTCAATATTCTGCTATTTTAACCATTTCTACATTTTTTTCCCCTCTCTTTTTTTTTTCTTTAACAAAAGTTCAGTGTATGCCTGTAAGATCCCAAGAAATCTGCTTATTCCTCAAAGTACAAAACAACACAGTGGTGGAGAAGACACTATGAGGTATCAGTTTAAGTAATTAATCGAACTAGAAAGGACACAGAAGACATTCAGTCCTGTCAGGTATTTTTCAAGTCTGTGAGATGTTTAAAGGCTGTGATAAGCAAAGGGTATTTAGGAAACAAGAATATTCTAGCCTGTATAGGAAACAGAATTTATCTGAAATACTGTGATTATGTGGAAAACACTAAAAATAACTAAAATTAGGTTGTACAGATGTGTAACTCAAAATGATAGCAGAGATCTTTTTCAACCTCAAAGGTTCTATGAAACAGGAGTTTTAACATATGAAGCATTAAAAAATACTTTGGTAAAGATTCAGAAAGGTCAAGCAGTGTAGCAAAAGCAAATTTAAAGATAAAATGGTGGAAACCATGGGGGGAAAAAGTATGAATGCAAAACCAAAAATTAACCAAATTCTAAAACAACTGAAGTGAGGGATAATTTTAATAATGGCCAGAAAATATAAACAGTAACTATTTACCAGACATTTCTGGACTACCAATAACAGAGGGAAAATGTTCAAGTAGCCTCTATTCTTGCTCTTCGGCGTTTAAGTTACTCATGAGCTTAAATACTGATGCCACAGAAAAATCACCATCTCAAAATTGATGTTTTCCCATTTTCCTGACTTCCCACTATGTTAGAGGCTCCAATGTGATATCAAGAAAGAAGTGTTGAAAAGAATTTTTCTAGTGTTTCCCTCCAGAGTACTTTGAATGTGCTACGTTGAATGTGCTTTTTAAATTTTAAGGGATGGGACAGCTGTTCATTTATTGACAGACTGAGACCTTGTCTCCTCCTAAGGATAGGGTCTGCTGAATATTTAAAATTGGATATAATCTTCTAAACCTGAGCAAAAGAGTGAGCCAAAAGTGCCGTATATCTTTCCCATATAAAGAAATACTTGAAAGTTACTCTTATACCAATTAAATCTATAAAAATGCAATTGTTTTAAAGAGTTCCAAAGTGGAAAATACTCCAAAGGAACCTTTTAAAATACAAACATATAACCCACAAATATAAGGCTTTAAGGGAGATCTGCTTAGACCATTCCATTACATATATATAAGGAGGTTCAAAACAGCTTTGAAACTCAGAATATCTATGTTTTGTTAGAGAATGAACGACAATAATCTAAAAGAGAAAAATATGGAAAATCCTATGCAAGAAAATATGAAAATTAAAGATCGTGTAAGCCCAACCGCCCTGTGTGTCAGTGCAAGGCAGATCTGGTTTCCAGGAACATTTTTCACCTGTGAGCATAAACAGCTGGCTATGGGTCTATCACCTGATCACTCTAACAGTTTCAATTGCTGCTTCAGCTGCTAGGTTTCTGTTCCTTGCTGCCTTTTCTCCATCCCACTGATGCATTCTATCACCTTTCTTCTCCAGTACACTCAGTGGGTCCAGAAGAAGAATCTTTTTCACTTATTGTTCACCAGCTCTACTCAATCTCTTTTCAAATTCACATATACACAAAGTTAATTTATATAGAACTGTTTCAAATTGTCACAGAGGGCTAGTTAAGGTTTTTTTCGGGGGAAGGATGTGTTAAATGGTATTTTCTGCTTGGACTGCATCTTCACACTATCTGATTATATTTCATTTCTGTGAGTATAATTCTGCATGAATCTTTAAAGAGATTAAGTAGTGAAGCAACAAGTGAAAAGCTGCATGTGTACTCTGTGCTCACCACTGCACTCTGTGCAAAGGTGAGCCTAACAGCTGCCCTGGAATATAGGTTAGTTGGAATAAATTTATCTTCTAAGGGCAAACAAGAAAGCTCATGTATGTAGGCCCTTCCAAAGAGCCAAGCTGAAGAGATTAATTTAGAGTCTGCAGCTTATGCAGGCTGGAAGACACAATGGAGGGACCTTGCTACAGCACTACTTTTAAGCAGGAAATGCTGCCTAAGTATCAAGGAGGAAAAAACCCACTAAACACTAAATATCCAAGAAGATTTGTAATGAATTTGTCCTGTTGCATTGTTGGTATAATTCAAGCATTCTCCTAAGAATGAAGTGCAAATACTATTAGCTTGAGGAAGTTAATTGTTAGCTTTTTCTCAGGAAGGAAATCAGAAAAGTTTTTTCCTTTAGTATACTTACCAAAACATACAGAAACATATACTTTGATTCATATCAGACTCTCCAGTATTCTGGACAGGAGGGTGGAGCAAAGCACTTTTTAATAGTTGTGCTATTTTGTGCATTGGGATTTTTATTTTAGGATATGATTCATTGTGCACCTACTCATAGCTCCATCAGCGAGCACTCTGTGACAGGCAGAACTGTGTATTTACAATTCTATTTCATACAGTATGTCAAATCACTTCTACAACAAATGCCAACAGCACTGACAACCAACAGAGAACCACATTTTGTGTTCCCTGGTCAAAACATTTCCTCTTATATCATCTGGCCTTTACTAAAAACAAAAACAATGCTTGAAATGCACTGAATGTCCAGAGCAGGATGGTCCAGTCTGCCTTGGGATATCTGAATTCTGAGGCATTCAAGTGAAACACACAGCAAGCACCCAGCACAGGTGGCTGCATGAAACAGAAATTGCAATGACTGTCCCTCCATGGTAGAACAGGTTTATTAGGTCTTGGAAGCACTGCCTCTGTACCCATCTTTTTGTATTGCATAATGGCTTGTACAGATACAAACCCTAAAAAATATGATGAGTTTAACACTCTCATTTGCTTTCATCCTATTTCTTTTATCTTCTTTAATTTTTATTCCTTCCGTCTCTACTCACCAACAAAAGTTCTGGTGATTGTGAGATATAAAAGTCTGCCATTTTATTATTAAATGTTATATTTCAGTAACATAGTATATATTTAATTCTGAGAAAGAAAGCATTGATCTAATTTGCATTTGAAACAAAAGCATATAAAGTACATAAAATTCTGTTTAAATCCAGTTATTCAGTATCTACTTCATTAGTTAGAATAGTTTTCTCATTCAGTACCACCATGCATCTTCCCAGAAACAAAAGAAAGTAAGGCACACAAGAAAAACATCTCCAGTTTCAAAAGATTTAGAAGAAGAGAAGCAAAAATATGCAAATGACAGTGCTCTGGCCAGAACCCTGTAACAGGAACCGTCGTCCCAGAACACATGCCCTGACAGACCCAATGCTCAGAATTAAGTGGATTCCTATTTTATATTTGGAGCAACTTACTATTAAATTATGGAAGGAATCTGCATTAGTGTAATTTTCTTAAAACTTCAATAAAAGTGATAAAAAGATGGAAAACTATTTGATACTATAAAGATACAGTATTAAAACAATGCTTCTTCCTTGTTAAGCAAGAGGGAAAAGTTATTTTTAGGATGGTCATAGTACAGACCAGCATGTATGCTCAAAGAAAGAGAATAATTAAAACTGGCTGAACAGACTCTTAACAATTTGTTATGAGACCTAAAGACAACTTCTTTAAATTCTTTTATTGCACAGGTTCAGCTTATAAAGTATCAAAAGTTCTTGCAAAAAAAAACCCAACCCATAAAACTAACATTTAAAAGCTACCAGAAGAAAATAAATAGAATTGAAAAGGGAGTTAATCCAAAGGTATGTTTTAGCTAATATGTAAAATGCAATAATTTACCTAATTAAATCTTGATACAAGTAAAATGAGGGTGTTAATATAAATCAATGAATGAGCAAAACAAGAATATAAAGAATTTATATCTTTAATTTTATTTAGCACTAATCTAGACAAAAGTTGCAAATTTTTTTAATTTAACATGACTTCTTCCGTTCACGCATTCTGATGCATACTAGGTGTAAAAGGGAATTGAGAATAATGAAGGCTTCAGCTGTATAAGTTACGTGAGTTTATACGAGCCATTTCCAGACGATTTGTGTTTACATTTATGCATATAAAACAGAACTTTAAACTGAATCTGCTTCAAAGTCTCCTTTATGATGAGCCCTTAAAAATAAATATCAAGATTATAATATTTTTTTTAAAAAAAAATTTTTTAAATAGAGAAGATGAAAGCAGCCTGATGAGACAGAATGTAAACCAAAGAAAGCTTATGAACAAGTGATTTCCTGGCCATTTTTCTTTGCTCAGAGAACCCTTCCTTTTAGACCTGATCGCTGTCCCCTCAGTAATTTTACTGCAAAAACCTGAAGTTCAAGGAGGTTTCCATTTTATCACTTTTATCAAATTTGACTTGCAGCTCTGTGGCCTTTGTAGCAATTTCTCCTCTTAACTGTTCCTCTGGAGCTGCGGGTTCTTAGACCCTCATTGAGCTTCTTCCTGCTTTTTTACTTCTTGATAAATTTGTGATTTCTGAAATTGACTTTTTTAGAGTATTTTTATATGCCCCAAAGGAATGACAGTGTTTTCTAATTCCTCCTGAGGTCTTACCTGATACAGTCAGTCTTACAAATAGAACACATCAAGAAGAAGAAGAAAGAGCCCCCAGGTTAGGCCGTACTCACCTATGTTGTAGAATGAATTTGCTAATAGACAAAAGGACATGCTGCTCTTCAATAATCTGCACATTGTACACCATAACATAACCAAATTATGTGTTCTCTGAAATCAGACATATTTTCGCTGCTACTGAATGAATTAATGTCTTGCAGTCAGTGTAGGAAAAGCTTTTATACTGATTATCTTCTGTGGTTTTTTTGGTAGCCAAGAAAAAGCAATGTTCCCAAAACATTATACTTTTCCTTTAAAACTATCCTATAAAATGCTGAATGACTAACGATTTTTCCTTTTACAAGTTCCCATTGAAAAGCTGTTCTGAAGTAGATTACTATTAATTTTGCAATCAAAATCATACTACACCCTATGACTCACTAAAAGAATGCCAGGGAAAAAAAACCCCAGCATTTTAAAATGCCAAAAATGGGGTGGAGGGTGAGAAAAGACACAATAAAAAGCATTTTTTGTGCTACAGAGTAAAACAGCCTAAACCACAGATATATTAGCTATTATTCTACAATATTTTATATTATATATAGTATTTTATATATATAATATATGTATTATATATATAGTATTTAATAGTATTTCCATTTTTGACTGTGAAACTGAGTCCCTCACTTTTAAATTCCCAAGAAATAGTTAACACATGTACCATACAGGTACAGAGTCAACCCGGCAAAACAGTTCACACCTTGGCCTGGCAAGGCCTGGCACTCTTTGGTTAACGAAACAGTTACATATTGGGTTGGCATGGCCAGGTTTTGATAGCACAGGGACTACAGGGGTGGCTTTCTGTGAGAAGCTGCCAGAAGCTCCCCCCATGTCTGACAAAGCCAGTGCCAGCTGGCTCCAAAATGGATGTGCTAGAGGCCAAGGCTGGGTCAATCAGGAATGACAGTAATGCCTCTGGCATAACATATTTAAGAAGGACAAACCAGTTACTGGGCAGAGGTAACTGTGGCTTAAGAGCAGTGGGATGAAAACACATGAGTGAGTCAGCCCTGCAGATCCCAAGGTCAGTGCAGAAGGAGGGGCAGAAGGTGCTTCAGGCACCGAGCCGAGATTCCCCCGCAGCCCCTGGTGCAGACTGTGGTGAAGCAGCTGTGCCCCTGCAGCCCATGGGAATCCACAGCGGTGCAGAGATCCACCTGCAGCCCATGGAGGAGCCCATGCTGGAGTGAGTGGGTGGGTGGGTGCCTGGGAGGAGGCTGTGGGAAGCTCATGCAAGCTCCTGGCAGGGACCTACAGACACGTGGAGAGAAGCTTCCATGCTGGAGCAGGTTTCCTGGTAGGACTTGTGGGCTCCTGTGGGGGGTACAGCACGCTGGAGCAGGCTGTGCCTGAAGCACTGCACTCCATGGAAGAGTAACTCATGTTGGAACAGTTTGCGAACTGTTGCCAGTGGGATGCACGGATGTTGGAGAAGTTCGTGGAGAACTGTCTCCCATGGGAGGGACCCCACACTGGAGCAATGGAAACTCTTCTCCCTGAGCAGTGGCAGGAACAAGGTGTGATGAATTGACTGTAACCCCCATTTCCCTGCACTGCTAGAGAGGAGGAGATGGAGATGAGAAAGAGCGAGAGGTAGGGGAAGGTGTTTTTAAAATTTGTTTTTACTTCTCACTATCCTGCTCTGAATTTGTTAGTAATAAATTCAGTAGTATCTCCAAATCAAGTCTGTTTTCTCCAAATGACAGTATTTGGTGAGTGATCTTCCCCAGTCCTTACCTCAACCCAAGAAACCTTCATTATATTTTCTCTCCCCTGTGTCCAGCTCGGAAGAGGAGAGATAGAGCAGATTTGGTGGGTGCTGGGCATCCAGCTAGGGTGAACCCACTACACATTTAAAAATATAATTTAAATGATGATTTCCCAAGACCACTCCATGAAGAATCTACTGAAGCATATTTAAGAACGCAAGACTGAAGTACTTAATTCAGAGTCACTCTTCTAGATCAAGATGATTGTCCTCATCAGGCGCACAAAGGAAGCTCAGCACTTAGCTCAGGAGTTTTTACCTCTTCTAATGTTTCTGAGGAGATAAAAAGAAGGCTGATGCAAAGAAAGCAGAAAATGGACAAGCAATTCCTCTCATCAACCACCATAATAAAATAGCAATTTGTGCTCCTGCTTTCCATGGAAAAATATTGAACAGCCCTTAAAGAGCAACAGTAGAAGTGTAGAGAAAATAAATTTTAAGAATCTGTTTTGGTATTCTGAGATTGTATTGAAGCAGAGCCTTAGTACCAAAGATGCAGTGACAGCTCTTGATCCATAAGATCTTTTTTGAGCTACTGTAAATTCACTTAATAATAATAATAATACCGTTAGTCATACGAAAAACTGTAAAAATAACAATAATAATATTATTAATATACCTCAACTATCTGTTTGTCCTACTGAAATTTTAACTTTGCCAAAATGCAAGCAGAAAAATTAGGCACATGAGAAGTGAATTTAATTAGGAACTTGCCATCTGGCATAAGCAAGCAAATGTTAAGTGGCGCCCTTTTAATACAGAAGAAACTATAATCAACCAGGGAACAGACTATAAGCTATTTCCTGTTTGATTGAAATGCTTAAATTAACTATGGGAATAGTGTAATCATCTAGTATTTTGAAGGGTTATCCTCGAGGCTGAGCTCTAGGCAACCACAGCAAGCAGGGTAACCATAGTGGAAGTGTTGACTTAAAATTGACAGATGTAAACAGATAAATTTTGGCAGTCTTTAAGAATATGACATCCCAACTCATTGAGCAGAGTTTGAATATACTTGCAAAACAAAGAGTTGTATCAGCTTAAGAAATAATAGTAGCGCTACCTGGAACAATGTTTATTATAATTTGGCATCATATTCTAACGGGCTACTTTGAAAAATAATAAATAATAAAGAATGTACAGAAATGGATAACAAAATGAAGTAGGCTCTTCTTAGCTTCTCTAGTTGTGCAAAATAGGAGACAATTTGTTTGATTTTAGTAAGAAACATTATTACCAAATGCCCAAGTTTCTCCTCTAGAGAACTTGTGATTCATAATAGTTTCACAATTACTAGTTAAAGTAATTGACTAGTAGGTAATACATTAATTTTAACCATAACCAGAATGTATGGTTAAAAGACTTTTTCCCTGTTATTTTCTCAAAACATTTAATGTCACATTTTTACTTCTCACACTTCATTGGCTTTGCATCAGCTGAAGTAACAACAGCTGCATCCTAGCTGGTATGATCATCTTATTTACTGTCTGGATAACTACACAAACAAGCTGCTTCATTTTCAGCTGTGCAGTCAAACAGCCAGTCCATTGACTGTTAGAAAAGGGTTGCAAGGCTAAATACAAAGCCAAGGCAGAGATCAGCCCCTCCAGCAGAAAACAACTTCCAGGAATTCACTGTCTATTTCCTAAGATAAAGGTGCCTGGCCATCTCCAACCTACTGTGATGAACCACACTTCCCCTTAAGGATGGGTTATCACACCTACTCTCTTATGGTATATTAATCCAGCAGATAAGCATCAAAACCAGTCTAAAAGAGCATTGTTCTAGTCAGCTCTTGTACAAAACTGAATGGACCCTTTTATGCACAGTATAACTAGCTGCGTATCCAGTTCAACCATGACTTAGAGCCATCTCTACTTTTTCTAACACTTTCTAAGAAGAATCCTTGATATTTCCTAGAATATTGATAGGAAGAGGCCTTCAAGGATAACCAGCAACATACAAGTAGTCAGTGCCAAGCCTGTCAGATTTTCAGAACGTGCACACATCTTTGGGGCCCTTTCTCTTGAATCGTCACTGTTAGACTTTATAATGAACTGATTTTACTTGCTTCATAGGAACCTTAGAATCTGATTCTGGGCTTAGCAAAACCATCAATACCAGAGGACATTATTTTTATATTCTCAAGCAAGTTCTAGTAGACACTTGATGTACTTCTCTTTCCTCACTAACTTTGCTTGACGTGCTTAGATTTTAAGCTTTATCTTAAGTCAAGGGCATCTTGCTTTACAATAGCTAGCAGTTCTTACTTCTTATACAATTTAGTGCTCCTTGTCTATCTTCTATATAATATCCCCATAAGAAGAAAAAAAATTAATGAAGATGCATTTTAAAAACAGATATATGGCCTAATACATTCATGTGCGCATGTGAAAACACAGGTATCTCCCAAAATTCCCCCACAGTTCTCTACTGCTTTCCACAGGACTGAGCAAATGGAAAGAATGGCAGTTTTGTTTGCTACTGAAATAGTCTGGGGAGAAAAGGTCTGGTCAAGATTATATTCAGATTTTCTCCCAAGAATGGCACAGGAAGAAAAGCAGTATTTTTGGATATTTGTGTTCTCCTTACATTTTTAAGACTGATTCAAGGAGGGATTGACACTTTGACACCTGAGGCTAGAAGAGAGGTTGCCTCCAGCCATACTGATTTTCATGACAGCTTTCCTGGGTATGTTGCTGGCTCAAGACTGGAAAGTCAGGAAAGACAGACACTGAGTGCTGCATTTGTGATATTTAGCATCCAACAGCAGATCGGAATACTCTTCCTGCAGTGATATGGATACCCAAGTGACTGAAAAAGTGAAGACAATGACTCACCTTCAGGTTACACATTCAGAAACTGGAAGGAGTTGAATAGAAATGTGTTTGCACTGTTGCTAGGGAAGTTGTTTAATCCTTGGGGCAGATTGTAACCACGCTTCATGTAAAGGCCATGCATTGAGAGACCAGGATGAGCAGCTGGTAAGGTACCGTAGGAAAGTTTAACCTTACTCTGAGAGAAACTAATGGAGGAAATCCCACCACAGAAGACAGACCCTGAACAAAGAAGGAGCAATTTGAGGCTGCTGTTTAGTACCCAATCTGCAACAGAAAAATACCACTTCTGCTATTGATGTTTAATGTGCAAGTTACAGGTTAAGGAGAATGGCCTTTAAGATGTAAAACACTATCTCTGTGAGCAACAAAACTGTACACACTGAACATTTTCCAGCAGCACCTTCCCCAAGATGACAGGGGAAATTAGTATACCCTTTGAATCATACAATGCAGCCTGTAAAGAATGGGCCAAAAAGACAAAGAGGCTCTTCTACATTAAATTCTATCTCTTTGCTCAAGTAGCACTTTATATCCTCATACATTGCAAGGATCTTGGCTTCACTGCAAGAGAAGCCTTCACTTATCTTTCACTGCAGAGGAATAGATTGGGCTTTGTTTCATACCATTATTTCTACATACATCTTCTTATACTAAGTCTATACTTTAGGTAGCTTGCTTTCTTTCCAAGCAGTCAACATTTGAAACAATAGTTTGTACATGATACATTGTCAAATAGCTCCACTTTAAATCTTCTTCTTATAGCAGTACAGATAATCAGGTAATTTGCATTTGTTAATGATTTTATGGTTAAAAAATAGAGAAAATATATCAACCTAATTCATGTTTATATGAGTGTTATACACTCATTTATAATTAAAAAAAAACCCTACATAAATAACAGAAAATATTTTGGGCTTTATAAATTTTTAAATGGCATATTCAGAAACTACCAAATTAAATATGACAAGAAAAGACAGATTCACAGTCCCACTTCTGCACTTAGTAAACAGCAAAATTTACATGCTTACTTGCATTCCTCTATGAAAAATGTAGCTATCTTAAAATATTTTTTCCAAAAGTTTTTACTGGAAATACCACATAAAATAAACTACCTGTTCTGTGTAGACCCAGGGAACAAATGCAGAGGAGGGCAAAGCCCTGATTAGCAAGAAGAGGTAAAAAACAGCAAGACAACCAAATGGACACTTGGTAACTAATACTGTGTCAAGTTTGTGACCTTATATTTACTTTGCATTCCCAAAAGGTAACTAAGTATAAATGAGCTTTAGTTTTTTTTTTTGTGTGTGTTTTTTTTTTTTTTGTTTTTATTTTCCTATTGAAGGAATAATTATAATTAGCAATGCAGAGAAGGTTCTGTGTCACTTTCTCAGAATCACCAACAATTTAAAACTTTGAGATACATATTTAATGTGCTTGGTGCAGAAGCAGTACTACTGATAACCGGCTATCTCTGAAGGATGCTTCCCAATTTTCTGTAGATTGCAATGCAGCATCTGTAACAATGTCAAGTACTAACAATTCTCATTCCTCATTCCTAAACCAATCCCACACAATTCATTAAAGTTCTTGGTTTCACCTGCTCTAGGAAGGATCCATAAATAGCATCCTTGTGAGAGATGCTTCCACAACTTAATGCTTTTCTGAGTATGAATAGTATAACATTTTTGGGGAGCTGAGTCCACCTCAGCTAGACCCAGTGATGTGCCTTTGGAGATATCTGTAACTTTCCTCAAAGATGGATGCTTTTGTCATCTTGCTTCTTTTAAGGCACTGTGAAAGATTCAATCTTAAGAGGAAAGACAGAATTTAAGGAACAATGCAGTAATGAGAAAATCCTGACTTCTACAGAACTGCTGAGATAATTCTTATCGAGAATAACTCTAATAATGAAAATGTAAAGTATGATTTTGAGAATGAAATTAAAGATGTGCCTGGTACATTTGTGTTAATCCAGACTAATGAATAGGAACAATAGCCTTTTTTGAAAAAACTACACGAAAATCTCAGTGTCTCACTTAATAAATTACATAATATTTAAAAGGAGGATATTGATTTTATAAAGAGGGATGTTTAAGGAGGCACTGAAACTTTACACGAAAATAATCTCTAAAAGAGAGCTTTACAAATTAGATACTTTGAAATGTTTTCAGAAACTAAACCTTCTCATAAATGACTCAAACTATAGTAATGCAGGGAATTCCACAGCTATAGAACACTTTCTGCATTTCCCATTTTCTTTATAGCAATATGAAATCAAGGTGGAAGAAGAGAAGTATTTTATGGGTGTAAGACAATCATAGAATCTCATACTGACAGACTTAAAGAGGGCCCAAACAGAGAAAACTGTGAATGTGCCTGGACAAAGAAACTGCAGTCAGCCTATAAAGTGAAAGAAGGTATTTACAAAAGTTCTAGAAAAGCTTAGGGGGGGAGGGGGGGAAATTACATCCTGATGTATCACATCAAGCTGCCTGCCAGGGTTCTCTTACTGTCTTCACAGCCATTCAGTATAGGGCTAGAATCTAAGCCCCAATATAAGAACAATAAAAGAAACAGCAGGACCATACATAGTTACAATATGACTTCATTTTATTTTTTTCAATAACCAGAAAACAAACAGTCCCTTTGGAAAGGATTTAACTTCCTAGAAAAGCTTTTTTTAAAAAAAGTGAATTCATTGAAATTTCCCAAATTGTAAATAAGAAATTGTTGTCTTCCACTGTCTATAAATATTTTACTTTCCATGTTAAAATTTTATTTGATGAGTAGCTATTGAACTCCATTTGACATAAAATTTTCTCATATAGTATTTACTTTCCAGCTGCTTCAACTAATTTACAAAAAAATGGAAAAAGTGTAGCATAAAACCAAAGTATTCACTATCTACCCTGCACCTGTCACTGAAGTGGATGACTGTACAGCTTTTTACCACAGGACTTAATTCAAGCCCCAAAAATAAACTCTCTTTTCATCAAGCTCCTGTCTGTGAAACTCTAATTCAGCATTACATATGGGAATTTTCCTATCAGCATTCATAAACACCACACATTGTAGCTAGGAAGAGAAACAAAGCTTATCTCTGATGGTTTTGTTAACACCATCCAACATTTATTTCTACAACTTCTCAGCTGAAAGGGCTGTTATATCTCCAATCCCCCTTTTATCCTGATATTCTTGCTTAGCTGCATTTTGAAGCCCCTTCTCATGAATGCAGCTATCAAAACCAAGGGGGGAAATTTTCCTGACCAGTAACAGCGTTCCTTCCTCGGATAATTCCCAAGTGCATTTAACAAAGGGCGAACTTACCACAAAAGAATGAAGTTTTCCCTTGCAGTGTCCATGTCCATGTCCTAATGTCCAACTAACACTGCACAAGACAGAACATACCTGCTGCCATTTCTGTACCACTGATACCTTCAATCACTTCCTTAGATGCAGAGGATACACAGAAAAACTCACCTTTTCTACCCCTTTCTTTGATGAGCTCACATAAGTATTCTAACGACAGCAGATGGCATGGCACTACCCAACCTCCAATTAAACAACAGTGAATTGAAAACACAACTGTAGACTTCGAAAATGCTCCTGTGCTTGATATGTGGCTTTACAGCAATATGTCTGAGGTGAGATGTTAAAGAACACAGGTACTGAGGTCACTAAGTACCAGTAAAATCCTACAATGGGTTGGTTTGGGTTGGAGAGGACCGTGAATATCATCTAGATCCCACCATGGGCTGGTACCATGAGCTGGTATCAGAACCGGTTCCAAACAGAGCACCACATATGCGAGGACAAATTGCTACACTGAAACAACAGAACCCGCTTCCCACTGGGAGAATGAAGAGCTAGGGACACTTTCTGTAAGGCTGAACATCCTTTTTTATGTTGGGCACATAACAATACAGAGCTAACTTCAGAAGCTTAAAGCCAACAAAGAACACCAAGGGGTTCTTTGTTAATCTCTTTAATGGTATTTTGAGGCAGAAAGGAAAGCATCAAGAAAACATACTGAGGGATTTTCTGTCTTTCAAAAGGACAACATGGCAGCTGGACTAGATGACCGATGGAAGGTCCCTTCTGACTGAAGTATTCTGTTCTAGTCTATTCTAGCATGCCTTGCATTTCCATCACCAGGATTTGCCATTCTACTGTCTCTTCACTCAGAGGGTCCTTCTGAAGCTTTTCAATTGATCCTATTTCTAACTTATTTTCAAACTTCAGAGCTCCAAACCCCAACACAGTCCTTTTGATATGTGCTGTCATAGAAAAGACATGTGATGTGCATTGTGCAAGATCTGTGTTATGCGGACAGGTCTCAGCACAAACCGTTGCATATCTGCAACGACAATGCAAAAATGTGGCATGTATTTTTACTCTCTGTTTTCCAAGTTTTAGCCATCTGTTTATCCTTTCACAACCCTACTACTTGTGACACAGCTGCTTAGCTTCTTAAATTTCTGGTTTGGGAATATCTTGAAAACTTCCTGAGGAATCAACAAGAGAATTTTTAGTGATGTTATTCTCCACGTGCAGGGACACATGATGTCATACAGCTAGAATGAAATTTAAAACTGGAATTGCTCAAAAGGCTTATCTAAAATTTGAAAGCAAAAATAACTAGCCACATCCCAAGTCAAAATAATTTGCTTTACCTGGTTCTTTTCATAGCTGCTTTGCCTTCATGAAGCATACTTCAGAAGCTTAAAAATTCATCTTCTCAGGATACATGAACAACAAAATCAATGTCAAAAAGCTGCATCTAAAACTTTCAGATGCATCAAAGAAGCAAAGTTACAAGCGGCAATGCTAAAGACTGACAGAATGCAAAGAAGCTTTTAGTTAGGATACAATTTTCTGAAAATTAAAGTACAACTATCAAAGGGGTAGCAGTATTAGAATGAAGGTTGAAAACTGTCAATTTTTGATAGAAAGATTACTTTTAAAGTGTTAGAAACTAGTCAGATGTTTCTAAGTCAAGTAAGAGCACATTAACAGCTTAAATGTTCAGGTTTACATGGGATAGATGCACACTAAAATACAAAGAGAAAAGTTTCTAAGAAAAAGCAGCTTGCAGCTTACAGAAAGGCAGAAGAGACTGTCAAAAAAACCAAAATTCCATAGAACTGAAAAACCATGTAATTAGAATTATTAACATAAAGGAACATGCTACTTAAATCAGGTACGATTAATTTATCTGTTTAATGAACCAGTGCAAGGAATTCTGAAATCTGTTTTGGCAACCTATGCATGGTGATCTAGGCACAATAAAAAAAGTGGGCAGAAAAAAGGGGGCAGTGATTTTCAGTGTATTCTCAATTTTTTCTAAACCCACATCTTCTGTAAGAAGAAATTCTTTAGGACTGATAAAGAAAAAACTAGTGAATACATGCATATAGAGGAGCTCTCTCCATTTCTTTCTTTTAGAAAGACCTTCTAGATCCACCATTTACAGCAATACAGTTTTTTGATTTGTTCAAGGTAAACTACAAAAACACAGACAGCTGTTAGACCAGTACAGGTCTAACAGTTAGAAGGCAGAAGACAGAAACCAGTTCTTCCCTTCTTTTTTCTTCCTTCACTCGTAGAGTTTCAGAAAAAAAGCCAACAAAAAAACCCCAATGAAAACAAAAACCCAATCCCAAACCCTCTCCTCCTAACCGCCGAAATATGGCTCCTGCCATCATTATCAGGAATACAGACTGTCATTTACCACCAGCTGGCATGCAGGTTATCTTATTTATATGTGTGATCTGAGATAGAATTACTCCAGCCTGCAGCATTTTTCTTTCACTATGCGTGATTCCAGATGTCAAGCCTGGGAAACAGAGTCCAGCTACCAAAATGTTTGATATTATTGCCTCCACAGACTCTGATCACATTTCAGACCATGGCTGGCCAGTGCCCAATGTCCATATGCTAGTCCATCTAATGGGAAGATACCTGGCCAATGACTTCAGACTGAATTACAGTTTGACTTCCAGGGGATGGTAAGAAATTTACCGGATTCTTTGACTAAACTCCTGGTCCAGAGGAAAGAGGGAGAAAAGGTCTGGGCCTGACTTCTTTCCCTGTTTTCATAGGGACTTCCTAGAGTACGAAACTAGTGAAAACATGTCACAGTACAGAATTATTTCAGGGCAAGAGTAAACAGCTCAAAGGCAATGATGCTTCTAGACAGCCCACATGCTAAAATTCTAACCAGACTGAGAAGGTAAGGTAGACACATTCCTGGAAATATGTCTAAAAGTCATATACAAAGGCATGACAACAGGCTCTGGTAAGTCTTGAAATACTCAAAGAGAGTAGGAGAATATTTCAGGAAATGTCACTAAAAAGATGATGTTTCCTGTCCTTATGTTCTTTCCTAGGCATTTGTTGTGAGCTGCTGTCAAAGACAGACTTTTGGGCAAGATGGAGCTGAGGTATTTCCAAAATTTATCATACATACAGCACTGGAGATAACAGCACCTCTAACACCTCTCAAGTCTTCTTTTTTTATGTTAAGGGGAACAAAGGCATAATTCATTTCTACCTGCAAGAGCTCAAGACTGAGCTATTGTCCCTTCTACTGGCTTCTGTTATCAAATAATAGTTGTCACTTGCAGTGGAGAGCAGGGCTTGAGTGGCACCATCACCATGTAGACTAATATTTTGAGATTGACACAGATGGCATCTCAGTAAAGGTTAAGAATGCTGTACACATCATTAGAACAAGTCTGACCTACACAATGTACATTTAGCTGTTAGAACCAGTCAAGGAATCCACAAATCTTCCCTGGCTGTCCACAAATCTCTGTAGACACCTATGTGCTGCAACTGCTAGTTATAAACATTAAGTAGAGAAAGCCACATAAATAGACTCCATATACTACCCCAAGACAAACGGGAACCCCCCTTGAATATATCCCCTATAAACCTGGTTGTTTTCAATACGGATGATTTGCAGTTATATTTTCTACAACTGGCCACAAAAAGACTCAGATTTTACTTACTTAGGCTGAAGTCATTATTCAGGTATAAGCTGGGGATTGGCACACTTTAAAGAAAAGTATCATTCTCCTACTCAGTAAGAACAAGTGTCCAGAAAACAGAAGAGCAGGCATCAGATATCCTGGGCTCCAATCCTGATCTCAGCTCAACAGGACAACTAAGTTGAACATTCTGTGTAGCGAGGAATAACACTTGATGAAATCAAACATACAAAGAATCATCCTTCACAAGACAGCAGTTTCTTTCAAACTTCATAGTATAATAGGATCACAGATGCCAAATTACAACATTTCATGTTAGCTCGTGAAGCTGTATTCCATAAACCAGGATAACCCTATATAAGCACTCTGGGATCACAGCTTCACTAGCGGTGAAGTTACAGTGACATCACATCTAGGCATTTACTACAAACCAATGGCTTGCATAAATAGCACAACACACTCAAGAGATAAAGCAGCTCAAGAACAAGGAAACCTATGCTGTGAAAATCCCAAATCTTCTGAAGTAGCTGCTTACACCATCTACACTCCTGTTTATATGCAGCAGGAATGTAACCTATCTTTCTGAAGAGTCTCAGGCTTGGGAACAACGGACATGAGCCAGTACCCACTAATCATCTCAAGGAACAGATGTAGTCAGTGGACACATTTTCCTCCGAAGTCTTTTTCTGATAATGCTACAATGTCCCCTGTTATTATTCTCTCTTATATCTAAATCTATTATTCTTTGCTGCACAATGATCTAACATGAAACAGACTGGCTTGAGACTGAACCTATCTAATATTAATCTCCAGTTAAGGCATTCTCTGGTAAGGTGAAGTAGTATGCTTCCGTAGCTAGTAACTTTCTGAATTTGGTTTCCCACCTCCCTGTCGCTTTTTTAGTCCATAATCAAAAACATGGCTAGGTCATCTATAACTTTTTCCAAGTTACATTAAATAAAATTCAGGACTTTCCTGTGTAAAACAACTCCTTTGCTTCTGCTCTGGAGACAGAATTTTGAACTTTTAAAATTTATAGCCATTGCACTATTTTACATTAACTGTATGTGCACTATACACAGTCATAAATTATTTTAAAGATCTATTGCACAGTAGATCATATTCAGTATTGGTAAATGCCTCCCAAAATATTCCTAGTAAGAAATACCCCTCAGAAAAGGAATACCTTGCTAGTTGTTGTGAACAGGTAAGCCCTCTTTATAAGACTGTATTTGGTCTTATGCATTTTAGAAGTTTGTATGCAAAGTTCAATGTTACAAACATCATTTCCTTTTTGATAATCTAAGAAGAATTAGATTAAATTTCACTTGTTTTTACTCAGCATGCAGCGGGTAAATTGCAATTATTTAAAAAACTTTCAAGAACTTTAAGGAACACAGTCCATATATACAATGTAAATTCTTAAAACAAAATCCTGAACATAATCAGTTAAAATACATCAGTATGAAGAAACTTACATTCATTTGGTCATGACCCATAATTTTTCAGGACGGTAGCTTGGGCATGTGAGGTATTTGCAAAGATCATGAATTCTCCTCCTAAGATTTAGCATTTTACCTGTCCTTGACATTTGCTAATATTTATGATCTCTTATTACCTATGCATGTATCCTGTACTCATAGTATTTTAAACAGGTGGGATACATTTTAAGAATAGCAATATTCCAAACATCCAATACTTACAAATCTATAGGATTTGTAATAAGATTGACTTCCAATGGACTCCAAAACAGAATTTGTCTTTTTGCCTATGCAACATGTGCTACATATCTGCTTTTACAATTTCTTATAAAGTGCATTAGCAGCATATGACAACAACTCACTTCAGATTTAGCCTTCTCTCAGCTACCCCCTTTTACAGAGAATTTTCAGTGTCAGGCTATTAACTAACTTTAACAGCAACAGCAGCCAAATCCACTTCTGGTACTTTATTTTTCAGGATCTTTGGGACAAAAAACAAGGAACAAGGACTATACTGGAGAATGGTGGCACATTTCCAGTGAGCTGATTTCCAAATGACCAAACAGTCTACTTCCCGTCACAGTGGCAAATGCAATCTCATGCCAAAGCAGAATCCATAAATTTTCAGAAAAAAAAATAGTGACTGGCACTGGACAACCATAACAGAATGATTCACAGCCTTTCCCTACTGGCTCACAAAGATCTTTATGAAAAGTTCAGGAGTAGGGCAGCTAATCACTTGTTTTTGAGAGCAGCAGCTCACTCCAAACTACTTGGAGTAGCACACAAAGTGTACAGTGAATACAGAATAAGCCTAATATTTCTCACTTGGGGAAAAGTTTTTTAAAAATTACTTTTAAGATTTTATTTTCAGCAATATAAGAGGAAATTGAGGCCCAAGGAGTTTGGTAAATGCCCTCCCCTTGTCCAGTTACTGTGACCTTGTTTGTTACTTACAAAGGAAAACAAAGATATGGTATTTTTGTTTGAACTGCCTGCTAGGATTGCTTTTGATTAGTAAATTAAATGCAAGGTCAAGCTGCTTTAGCAACAAGGAGTTTTGATAAGGTGCTCCCATGGTTGTGTTATAAAAACATGATGACCTCAATGTCACTATGAACTCAGGCTTAATGAAAATGTGGAAAAATGATTTGTGTAACCAGGAAATATTACATAATCAGAGTGTATCAGCAAGTCTAGCTGAGAAATAAATATGCAGATGTAATACAAAAAAAAGTGTATATGTATAGATCTTTATGCATACACAACAAAATTAGGGGGGTTCCTTGAAATTTATTCTGAGGTTTATGTTTACTTATCTTACAGAAGTGAAACAAGACGATAGGAAGGCCTTGTAATAAAACATAACAGCTTTTATTCCAGTTATAAAAATGTTCATTCTGCCATCCATCTGCTGAGGTAAGCCTGAGATTTCTCATTAAAATTTCAGCATGGCTGGTCATAAAAAAAATAAAAAAGTAGGAATAGTTAAAAAAAGATAATTGGATTCTTACATGATTGCAGTATAGTCTGACACCTCTAAGTAAGGCTATACCTTCTGTGACTGAACAAAAGGTTACCTGGCATGGGATGTGTCACCTGTCACTAAATAAGCTATGAGATTTATTCACTTGGAAAGTTGGGCCCTATTTAGTCTGTTATTTACAGAAGCTAGAACATTATGATTTTATTATAAAATTAGACAAATAAGTAGAGTACCACTCCTCACTAACACATTATTCTAGTTACATAAAATATATATTAAATTCGGTATTAAAATGTAAGACAAATATCCTGAGGCACTCCTAATGGCACAAAATGGTGTTGTTACTTCCAGAAACAAAATTGAGCTATTCAAGAACAGTAAGTCACCGGCACCACAGCTTTAATTATATTGTTTAATCCTGTGAAGAAGCACAAGTGAGCAAAATGTCCTCTTTGTCTGTTCAGACACTTCTGTGATGGTAAAAGTCCAAAGATCTCTTAGTGGGATAGACAATAATTCGATAATGAAGATGATGGAAAACACAAAAATTAGAACTATCAAACTCATTAAAACAAACCTCATGGTTTCTTCTGACAAATATGATGAGAAAGACGATGTATACTAACAACACTAATGGCTCCTCAGGAAGTCTTTCTTGAAGCTCAAGAAAACTCATATCAATAATGTTTCCCCTGTATTTTGCTTAAAACTAATCTGTCATCATCTCCTGGAACTGCTTCTAGACAAATCTTTCACTAGGATAATCAAAATTTCCTCTTTTCTTTTTCCTTCCATTTCCCAGAGCTCACTATGGAATTTTGCTATGAAATGAGGCCACATAGCTTTTTACTGGACTTTCAAAATTGAGTAGGCTTATGCTCAGGTGGAAAGGAAGAGTCATGTATACTAAAAAGAAGTGATAAGATTGCTTTATAGGAGGTAAGCAGCATGAAGAAATAGGAATAACATGCAAAAAAGAAACCAAGAAATACAATAAGAGAAGCAAACAAAATAAAAGGGAATGAGAAAGGGTGGAGACAACAAAAACTACCTGCTGCAGTAAAGCACAGAATAGAGAGCAACAGGAGTGTCCCATCAAAAAATAGCCTGATGTCCAGTATTTCATAGTATAGATGGGAAGTACTTGCTGCTACCAATTCTTGTAAGCTTAGAGAAGTTTCCACTTCCTTTAAGAAATTAAGGGATTTGAAATAGAAGCTAGTTCAGTTACATGATTTTATAATGAGTAGACACAACTGCTGAAATTTCAACACTGCTTAACAAAACTCAATAGTACTACTTCAAAACTGGAAAGTATTGAAAATTGCCTTGCTTATAACAAGTCAGAGTTAGCACTTAAGTATTAATCTCAAGTATCACAAAAATTATTTCATTCTCAACTGAGTAGTGCATATTGTAAGCCTCAACTACTGTGAAACATAAATTATTTTGCTACATTTGTAGCAGGAAACTCACTTGTGTCTACCCACAGGAAATGGAATACTGCTATTTCCTGGAGACAAAAGCATTTAACTACTTCTACTTTAACATTCTCTGCTGGATTAGCATCTGAGAACTTTGTAATGTTCATAAGTATTGTAAATGCAATTTTCATACAGAATCATAATAACTCAAATATTTGATCCTCAGAGATTATTTTTAAACATTACTTATAATGAAATACTAAACAATGCAAGAAAAAAAGTAAAACTTTTCCATTTATAGCTGGTCTACTAACAATTCAAAGTCTAGTTTTAGAACTTCTTACTACACTTTTCACAATAATGCAAGCATTTCTCAGCCCAGGGAAGTTCTTAAATATAAATTATCAGAATAGAGAACGTATCAGATCAAAGTTTAAAATATAGTGACAAATACATATGCTCAGAAATAGAGAATTTTGTATCAGTTGTTTAATTAGTTCTTGTGATTTCATAAACTCTTTGAAGATTTCTCTTCAAATAAAGTCATGTGTATTAGTGTCCTGGTGCCACTCACCAAAACTTTGTCAGTAACAATAAGTACAGTGCACACATCTCCCCATAGCACTGTGCTTCCTGCATCTAACAATTATATTGGCAGCACAGTCACAGCCATTTCCACATTAGTTGCTGGAACCCAGATTCCTGCATGTATCTGCACATTCTCCTATGCAGACAGCAATCCCTGTCAATATAATTATCCCAAATTTGCTACTGTATGATCTAAATCTTTTGGGATGTACTGGTGTCCAAAGCCAGGCTGGATGGGGCTTTGAGAAACATTGTGTAGTGGCTGGCGTCCCTTCCTGTGGCAGGGGGTTGGAACTGAATGATCTTTAAGATCCCTTCCAACCCAAACAATTTCAAGGTTCTCATCTGTGATATAAAGACCTCCTTCCATGTTGCAGGAGACTTACTTCACATACTGGAAGAGCATACCATTTCCCAGAACTGTTACCAGAAAATGATTATTATTTTAATACCCATTATAAGTAGACAAATGAAACTG
The DNA here is from genome assembly GCF_049639895.1 of Pseudopodoces humilis. Classification (NCBI taxonomy): domain Eukaryota; kingdom Metazoa; phylum Chordata; class Aves; order Passeriformes; family Paridae; genus Pseudopodoces; species Pseudopodoces humilis. Next base: position 70,352,226 of record NC_142201.1, read on the forward strand.
CTTTGAGTACCTTTCAGACTTACATTTGTTTTCATGCTATCATTGACATATAGTTTCAGTTAAAGAGTCTCATTTGTTTCTGTCAACTGATTTTAAAGAATATTTATCTAGTGTAAGGCTAGAAAAAAAAAAGATAATTTCTTTCCATTCAAATCATCCTGTTTCTGCAATCTATTGTAACTACTGAAGATATCACCCGTTGTCCCTGTTCCTCATGCAGTACCAATTGATTTCTTATGACAAAGGCCTGGAGCATGTCAATTTTATATCATGATTTTTTTTTTTTCCCCCATCCTAGACTGTGACCATCACAGACCTAGACGGTGAAAAAGCAAAATTCACATACTAAATACCAAATGAGTTTACATCTAAAACTAACAGGAAGAAAAGACATGCTGGCATCTCCTTTAGAATAATGTCTTCAATAATAAGCTATTCAAAAGGATGAACAGAAAGAATGAATTAATTTGCCAGACTTTTCCAAAGTCAGCTATCGGGAGATTTGTATCAGCATTGGGCTACTTCTAGGTGATGTCTTTTCTGTTGCAGCTGAATGCAGAGACAGCTTGTTACTACAACCAACTTCAGTCAAGCTGCTTATTGTCAGGTATGCACTTTCTTCTTTTTTCACAATTGCCAATAAAGTAGAAAAAAAGTATGATTGCTGATGGTTTTAGTTAACTTACTACTTTCATGAAGGCATTGTATTTGCAGAATACTGCCACAACTCATTAGTAAGAGATGGAAAAGTCACAGAGTAGTTCAACATGCCTAGATAAATTCAAGTGCCAAGAAGTAATCCTGTGCTAACTGGTAAATATATATTAACTTTTTTAAAAATGTTTTGCCACATGAATAAGAAAAGATTGCCTGGAAAAATAAATGAATTGTAGACATAGCTGTAAGGTAAATGTGTAGTGAACTCAACCAAAAGTGTATTCCCGTAGCTCAACTAAATTTTCCAAAACCTTATGGAGCTGCAATTAAAATAAAAACAGGATTTTACATACAGCCATGTAAAAATTATTTTAGTCTAGTCACTTCTGCTGTTAATTATGATTTTCTGCACACTCTGCAAAAAGACTCCTTGAGTCCATGCTCATCATTTACACAGTGGGCTGAAAGCTGCAGTACTCATGGGAGAGACTGACCCTGATCAGAGATTATAGCTGAAAATGACAGTGCAATCAATAAACCCTAATGATAGATAGATGAGAAGCAGATTTCACAGATGGCCTTAGCTCTTGGGTATTTGCGTGAGGTGCTGATTTCTGGATAGGCATGGACCTTGAAGTAAGCCTGTCAGCCAAGAGTGGATACAGCAAATATCTGCTGGAAATGCGGGCTGGAAAAATGGCAAAATTTCCTGCACTTGCTCACCAGCTTGATGATAAGACTAAAGAAAATACATGAGTCAGTATGCATGTCCAAAAATTATTATCTGACAGTGTAATGTCTTCAATCACTGTTGCATTTATCACAGATAAAGATCTGGCATGCTCAAAGACATATGTGCAGACATAGGTGCCAACTATACAAGCAACCTAAGACAAGAATTCACTGGCATGTTTAGGCAAACTTGCATTTTTTGTTGGAACAGAGGACTGAATGGATTTGTTATCAGCATATTTTTGGACTCAGCTGACCAAACAAAAACAATGGATGCTTAGTTTGGGTTACTGATTCAACTGGCTGCAAGTTAACCTACTATTTAAACACCAAACAAAAAAAAAAAAAAACAAAAACAAAAACAAACCCACAAAAATATCAGAATACAGCCCCTGACAAAAATTGCCATAATTAACACATAATTTCAAAATATTCCAAGGAATTCAGTACGTGTAGTGCATGAGACATTATATAACAGTAAAAACCCCAAGAAAAAATATTAAGGCATGTCTTAGTGAGATTACCACAAAACACTCCCAAAACTGAGAACAGTTTGACATTCATTAGGTTTAACTAGTCGATAAAAGATACACAGCACCATACTTAAGAGGGGTGGATGCTTTCTTTTAGCAGAGATATTTCATTTGTCTCGGATTTAAGATTAACCTTCACTAACGGGAATAAGAAAGCAATGACAGTGAAAAGTTCCTTACAATATTCCTTTCTTATTGTATTGCTCAAACGCTAGTGTTTAAAAAAATATATGCAATCCCTATTCTTGGCAAATCTAAAAAGGGTCTGGGAAGGCAACATACAAGCTGGACAAAGAGCAGAATCATACATATATCCTAATTATACAGTATTAAGAACTCAATAACCCATGTTGATGGGTTCCTGCAGACACTTCAGAAGTAGCATAATGACTTCCCCTAAAAAGGCAGGCCTGATGAGACTGCTATATAGCTCTAAGCCATCAGTCAACTGTGCTGTTAAGAAGACAGAATATGCTAACAAAAAGGTATTATTAAAGAAGTTAAAAAATACCTTTTCCTATAAATGCATATAGTTTTCTTGAAGCCTTGTTAATTTGGTTGGAGGACAGGCACAAATTTTCACTGCTGATCTAAGTAAAGTTGACTTTACTTTTCCATTGAGAAATTAGAAATCAAAATTTCAGTGACCTCAAGTCTCGTGTATCCTAAACATGCAATGTTCAAATGTAACATGAAGCCACCTGTACTCCTTAAAATGCACTATTTTTAGTTCCATTTCCAATTTCTTAATGTATTCCCTTGCAATAGAATCAAAGACCTGTGCAATACTCTAATATTGCTGTAGCTTTCAAAGTTATGTTCAGTTGCATCAAGAACTGCAGCATGTCTGAAATAATCTGAAATAATCTCTTGGAACAGAGAAAGTCCTTAGGTAAAAGACCTTGGGTAAATTGTTGCAAAACTTGACTGAAATTTCATGGTAATCCCACCCTTGAAAAAGGCATGATGAGCGAGTGTACTATCCCCCAAAGCACAACTTTTTTTTTTTTTCTTCTTTTTAAAGTGTATTTAAACCAAGTAGTAACACAACTTAACGTGACTATTAAGCTCAACGGTGTAATAAGTGATTCAGACCATCTAAATTTAATACTGTAACTTTCTCTACACAGCCTGAACAAGAAGAAAGCATTAAATGTTCTAGAATTAAAACACCATAATTGACAAGATGATTTAATTAGACTACAGTAGAAGGCTCTCTGAAGGCTATCTGTCCTGTGTCACTCACTGAAACTATGTCAGTAACAATAAGTAAAGACAGTGCACACATCTTCCCATAGCACTGTGCTTCCTGCATCTAACTATTATATTGGCAGCACAGTCACAGCCATTTCCACACTAGTTGTTGAAACTCAGATTGCTGCGTATATTCCTGTGCATTTCTCTATGCAGATCACAATTCCTAGCTATGAATATGATTACCTCCAATAATATAGAGGCTTCTGAATGATCCCTAACTCTTTTGGGACATTCTAGTGTCCATTCAGATGGGGCTTTGTACAACCTGGTGTAGTAAGAGGTGTTCCTGCCCATGGCAGGGGTTTGGAACTGGATGATCTTTAAGGTCCCTTCCAACCCAAGCCATTCTACAACACTAACTTCTGGGAGGATCTTGCATTAGCCAGTCAGTGAACAAGGGGAAGAAGACCCCATTGCCTAAAGGTTTGGTAAGCTCATCACATTCCTTAAAAGATCCTGAGAAGACATCTTGACTTCCTTCGAGGTCCATGAAGAACATAGCTCATCCAAGAATGATTCAAGAAAACAACTTCTTGAGAGAAGTAATATGACCTTGCACTTCAGATGAGAAAGTAACTCTGACCATTGCCAAGACACAGTAAGTGGTTTACTAAAAACTGAACCTTCTTTCTAAATAATAGAAGGCTTCAGAACCCAGGGTTAGTTCCAATAACAAGAAGGAGGAGGAGGAAAAATGTCTCTGGACTTCCACAATGGATGCTATTGCAGTCTTTTTAGGACTGGCTACAATTTTTTTTTCTCTAATTATCTAGGAAGGTTTGTTTTTGAGAATGGGTTGAGAGACTCCAGTGAAGTTTATTTAATCAGATCTTTCCATTTTGTTTCTCTCTCCTTTGTTGTTTAAGTACTTCCAAATTTTGAAGTCAGCAACAGGAAAGGACTGAGTCCTTTTTATTTACGTGCGTATGCACCTCTACATGTAAAAAATATTGCTGTCTTCAAATCTCTGAGCAAAATCTTCACAGCCTGAGAAAGTGTTGCATCCAAGAAAATCAAATCAGGGAACCAGTATCATGCCATAATTTTTCACATACAACATTTTTCTCAGATAATGTTGTATATTAGTTTACAATTCTTCACTAGCAAGTAAATAATTTGGGAAAACTGACAGTTACGGACAATAATTCCTTGCTTCTGGAAGCAAATAAATTGCTGGTTTAGAATCAACTTATATATGTTATTATGTCATTTTTAGATTAATGAATGGGGTTCTCAGCATACATTGAGCAATTTCTTGAATCTTGGAACTTTTTCCTCAAAATTCCTATTCAAAAAGCCATCTACTTTTCCACAACATAGAAAACAATGTTTTTACAGTATCTTTGATAAAAGCAAAGGTGTTCAATATACAAAATCCAAATTCCATAGTACAATTCTTAGAAAACAGAAAGAAGCTATCTCTCCAGATTTATACAGACATGATAGTATGAAGTTTTCAGAATTATTTATAATAAATACATCCTCAGAAGTATAGAATACTTAATGCACAACCACAAGCCAGGAATTTATTTAGGTACTTTTCTATGACTCACATATATCGAAGTTTCCAAAAGTAATTCTTCAATTTCAGAAGCTGATACATGTAATGTGACTTGACAGCAATATCGACAAATATATTAATTTGGAACATCACAGTGACTCAATTCAGTGAAGTGGAAAAAAAATAATTAGATGTTCAGAATCACTTCGTTAAACCTAAGACTCTACATATTCATAGAAAACGGGCAAATATAACATCAAATTTCATATTATGGCAATTTCATAAAAGACTGTTACGGTTTTCAATGCCATACACCCCTAATAGAAAATCAGTTTTCATAACACTATTTTAGTTTTCCTTGAATGTTTTCATAAACATGCACAAATGTGAAACTTGAATGATAAAAATTATCTAAGACATACTAGTTAATCAAACAGCTCAATAATTTGATATATTATTCCCCATTACTTGGTGACTAAAGTTACTTACTACAAATAATTGTCAGGAACTAAAATGTAAAACTAGCACTTCTATCACCTTGCTCATTTTCATGAGGTTTTTGTACAGCATTTTAATTACAAATAGTATACATGATACGACTGCAAGGAACACTGCCTAGGAGTATTTTGACCTGACATTCTGGAAAAGGTATTTGATTGCTCAGTAAAACTATTGTACTAAAAATAATTTCTAGATTAAAAGGGACTTTCTTTCCTTTAAAGCTGTGATATTTTGCAACAAAACCTTTCTTAAACCAATACATACTACTGCTTTGGACTTCATAGTAGTTTCTAAAAGACAATAATACCCATATTGATACATTCTTATAATACCTATGGACTGAAACCCATTAAACCCTGGTTAATTAAGAAAACAGGTTACATTACCATATTAAGAGAAGGCTGCCCTAGTCTTTCCTGATAGATATTAATCACTTTATTAATAATAGAAGTGAAAAAGTATAGTTTTTACATCTAAGCATGACATTAGACCACGGAGATCTAGAAGCTAGAACTAGAAATCTTGGTTCAGGACAAAAACTCAGAATAACGAGTTAGAATAATCATGTTAAACTGAAAACATGATCTAGGAGAAAATTAAGATTCAATTAAAGAATGTAAATAGTTTAACTAAAAATTATCAACTGAGAAAATACTGGATGAGGACACACAGTATGTAGCTATTCTGGTATTCGGTGGTTAGAGTTACCATGAATAAAAATGATCAGCAATATCATATTCTTGCATAAAAGACAACACAGTACCTGGAACTGAAGCTAATCTTTACAGTTTACTTGTTGATAAGGCTACAGCTGTTCCTTACAGAACATTCTCTACCTATGGAATAAAGGAAGAAATTACGAGGAATTCAGCTGAACTTTCAGTTGAGAGGAAACCAATACCCAGAATGTGCATGCAAAGTAAAAGCTCATTCTGCAGGAATATTACCTGTTTGTTGTGACCAGAAGGAATCCTTTCCCTAAATCTAGCCCTGTCTTTTTACAGATTTATCATATGTACTTCTCAGTGCCTGGGAAATGAATTTGTAACTAAGATGCAATTTTCTTAAGCCATTTCACTTTTTATCAGTTTCTTGCTTCTGTAAAAACACTAAACACAGTTAACTAGTTTCACAATGATTTTATCTACTCCAACCACACCAGATGGGTTTAACAATGAAGTAAAAAGTTTTCTATCATGGTTCAAAAGATGCCTTTAAATATAGCAGCACAAGGCCTGTAAACAAAACTATAAGGAAAAAAAGCTGCACGTGCAACCACAGTTCTGAGGTAAAAGCAAATATCTCACCTGTTTTTTCATGTACACTTTTACTAAAAATCCTCAAGGTATGCACTACCTTCAAAAGCAGTAATTTTGGTTTTAGAGCAAATGTTTGTGTTAGAAACCAAACAAACAGACCTACCCACCCCAACAAACAAAAAAACATCACAGCTAATAAAACCCCAAATTCTCAATTCCCCCTTTACATAACTTCCAACACTTCCATACCTTACTGGTATTTTATACATCCCCCTCCCCTCACCTGGCCATTTGCATTGATTAAGATATGATGTAAAAGAACATTTATTGAACACTCAGCCACATTTAAGCTTCTGACTCCTAACATGAGCTCAGCTTTTGATAGCAATCCCTATACACCAATAGACAACTTGGACATGTTATCAGAACGGTATCTTATTAGCAAACAAACCATTTTGCTTCAGTATATTATATCCATATTCTACCTCTGCATAGTTACAGTACCAGTACTTCTGTGAATTTAACTAAGATGCTGATATGAATAAAATTAATTCAAGTATCTGGTTACAGAACTGAGCACTAAATCCATAGGTTTCTAAATATTAAAACTATATTAAAAATCCTAAGTTAGACCCAACATCACTACATCAATTCATCCTTACATCTTAGTTACATCCTAGCAGTGATTTTACAAGCAATACATTCACCTCCATGATTTTACAAGCAATACACTCACCTCCATGAAAAAAATAAAACACATTGAAAAGTTTGTCAGACAGTTCAGAATGACATCTCCTTTTAATACACTATACATGCTCGCTCCTATGCAAACCAAGTTTTAACTGTCATGCTGTCAAGAAAAATGATAATTCCCTAGTCATATCTTATCTTTTAGAGGAAGTAAGAACTACAGAACATTTTACAATAGAAAGTTGTATCATATGTTTAATAAAACCTGCTGCTTGCATGAAAGCCCAGAGAGACGTTGTATTTGAATCTGACAATGAAAAAGAAAAAAATCAAAAAACCCAACCAGTGAACAAAATGTAGAAAAGTGGGAAGCATTTCAAGTTTTATACATGTCTATTCTATTTCCTCAGCCCTCTCTCAGCCTAATGCAATATAAAAGTCCATTAATAAAAGCCTAAACACATGTAAAGAAGTCTTAGAGCTGCATTGGGTCATTAACTGTGATAGACCTTCTTAAGGGATATATTCATGTGCCTACTAAAGAAAGTCCCAACCTGAAAATCACCTTAAGTATGGTGCCTTATCAATGTTCAACAATCAGGCATCACCTGTAGCAACAGATGTACGTTTCAAAATCTAGTCTGTTTCGAATGCTCCCCTAAATCTGGTTTCAAATGTGTTAGATTATAATCTAACCAACCAAAAAAAACCCCAAACCAAAAAGTTACTCATACTTCTTTGATCTAATGAAATTAGGTTCATTGCACTTCAGTTTTTTCTTCAGATTTTGCAACAAATATTGTAGAATTACCTTTGTATTTGAAAATTTGTAAGTAAAACAGAACTGCAGCTGATAGTTAAGGTAGGCTATAACCAAGCAAGTTAGTGCAGAACATTCTCTGCAAGGGGAAACTGCCTCATTTGAGACAGCTTGGATCTTTCCACTCGCAGTGCATTTGCAATGTACACATCTTTGTTCAGGCTGGGAGGGAAGGAGGCTTCCTAAGGTACAGATGTTTTGATTATTTTTCTTTAAAGGGGTTCATTGTTGTTTTTTTTGCTTTGCAGCAAAGGTACCTAGAACCTCTGTGTGGAACTGTTCACTTTTTATTCTTAAAGTTACCTCAGAAGAACTAAGCAAACTATTCGAGTTTGTCCTTTATATAAATTATGAGCAAATGGGAAAGAAAATAATTGCAAAGCATTAAAACTGGGATATGATCTCCAGCCGAGTTATGATGAGTCACACATTTCACTAAAAGTTTCTGCTTAATCCACAAACGCTCAGTTAAAAAGTCCCAGCGAGATGTGAACCAAAAAGAACAGCAGTTGCATTTACTGTTACGTCATACAACATAACAAACCCACTGAAGTCTCAGGCGTTCTGCTGTGCGTCTCTTTCTGGTAAGACTTTGCAATTTGTTTTTCCTAAATATATCTAAACTGACACAAGAAGGTAGGTAAATTTCACAGAAGAGCAAGATGAAGCCAGTAAAGATGCCGACACTGCACTTGCAAGGATACTTGATCCTACTCCTCTGCAACAAACCGGAGTGAAGACAACGCCGGAGTGAGACAAGTTTGAGCGAACTGCTGGCAGCACCGCCCCTGCCATCCGGGGGGAAGCTGCGGCACCCACTGCCCGGGGCAGCACAGACAGGCTGCTTCTCCCCCGCCACGCTCCCGTCCCGCGGTGATCCTCTCCCGCTTCTCCCTCAACCCGCTGGAAACTTTCTGCGGGGCGCGGCCCGGCCGCTGACACCAGTGCCGAGCCGCTGCGGCCGCGGGATGCCGGGGCCGCACTCCCGGCGGGCAGGCACAGCCCGGGGCACAGCCCGGGGCACCGGAGCGCCAAGAGGCTCCTGCCGAACACACCCACCCATGTGCCACCCTACACCGCGGCTGCTTCCCACCCGCCCTTCGCCCCTCGGCCGGGCGGCAGGACAACTTTCCAGGGGACGCTTGCCCTCTCCCGGCACGGGAAGAGTGTCGGCTCGGCTCGGGCCGGGCAGGCGTGTGGGGCGCTTACCTGGCGTCCCCGCTCGGCTGCAGGGCACGGCAGCGTCCCCGCGGTCCCCTTCATGCCCGAGGGGCTGCCTTGCCCGCACACTCGTCCTCATCCAGCTTCCTGCCCGCGGGCTGCGCCTCCTTCCCTCGCCCTGGCGGGGCGGGCGCCGCTCTCGCGGTCTCGCTGGCGCGGCAGGGAGGGAAGGAGGAACGGAGGGGCGGGCTCCAGGAGGAGGAGGAGGAGGCGAGCAGGGGGCGGGAGATGAGCTGTGCCCTCCCTCTCTCCGCCCCAGCAGCTGAGTGGACAGAGAGCAGCCGCGGACGGGCAGCGCTCCCCGGCTGTGGGGGGCACCGGGGCTACCCCGGTCTCCGCTGCACCGCGTCCCTGCCGTGGTCCCCGGCTCTGCCGGGCAGGGCAGGACAGGGCAGGGCTCGGCTCGGCGGTGCCTCTGGAGGGCGCCCCGATCCCAAAAGCTCTGCGCTTCATCGGAGCGAGCCGGCTCCAGGGTCGTCGGCTTGGCCGGGCCGGGCCCGACTGGGCCGGGCCGGGCCGGCACCGCCGCGCCTCGCCCGCGGGCGGGGATGGAGTTTGGGGCCGGCCTCAGGGTGGGACGGACGGGCTGGGGAGGATTCGGGATGTGTGGTAGGAGCCGGGACAGGACAGATGTGGTGGAGAGCACAAAAGGAGCTGGAGGAGGATGCCGGAGAAGGTTGTGAGAATAAGGTTTGCGCAGTTCAGGAGAAGAAAAAGGGATCGGGGAGGAAAAGAGGGAAACTGACTGAGGCAAAGAAGAAGGGTGACGTGCTGGTTGGGAAGATGAATGATAAAAACATTTTTTCCTGATAAATTTTGCAGAAAGGGTATTCAGAAAGGCAGGGAGGATTGAATACCAATAACCAAAGTTATCTCACTGATAACTGAGAGAAGAAAAGAATAGGAAAGGATTGTCGGGCAGCAAAGGGGGAAATGTGTCCTGTAAGTCGGCAAAGGCAGGTTTTGGGAAGATGAAGAGACTAAGGAAATAAGGATTCCGAGGAAGCCAGAATTTTACTGGGCTTGGCAGGAAATACATGTGAAACTTAGATGATGGGTATGGAGAAGTTTAGCGCCTTATCCTAGAGGTTAGAAAAATGAGTCACTGAGGAAGTGATTTTAACTTAGAGGGGATTTTAATTAGGGAAAGTATTCTCAAGTGAAAGCATTGGAAAAGTAGGGAATAAACACTGCAGGAATTTCTGGGCAAGAAGGAACTCTGAGATCAAAAGAACTATTCCCAGCCTGAAACAGCTAGTGCAACTGGGGAGAACACACAAACTTCTTGGTTGAAAGGCATGGGAGTGTTGCTTCTATATGGGATAGAAATCACCCTGCCCAGAAACTTCTTCTGTAAGAATTGTGCAGTATATCTTAGCATTTTCTGGAAAAATGTGCCATCCCACATGGGTAGTGGAGAGTTAGATTCAAGCTCTCCAAACTGAACTCACCTTTACAACCAGTGTAGCAAAGTGGATCCTGACCAGCCAGGACCAGCAGTAAAAGCAGTATTCCATACAGACTTGATACCATCCTAGTCTTTGGAGAACTGAATTGAGCTTTAGCATTTAGCCAACACAGTATGAAGAATGTATGGACATGCAGACTCACTGCCTTCAGTGTTTACTGACTGGAAGTTCATGTTGCTGAACTGAGCTACGCAGGAGTGTCTGCTGCCCCTCGTGGAAAATGACTTGAGATATGATGGGATACAAACTGGGATATGTGAAACTGGAGTAGAAATTACTGTGTACTGTGTGTACACTGAAATGTGTTGTTGAAAAAGGAGGTATCCTAGCCTGCTTTGGGGTAGGGCTATGTAATCTATATCTTTCCCTTTGTTTTTCTCTCTTTGTTTTTCCTCCTTCCCTTTATTGTGCAGAATCTTTCTTCTTGTGGCTCATCAGTCCTACCACTGTAATTACATCTAAAACTAATTTTACATATTTTATGTATATAGAAATTTTTATGGGAGTTGTTACCTGAGATCTAGTGGATGTTACATCTCTTGCATAGAAATGGTGTGCCAGTCTGGACTTCCAGATGCTGTTGTAGTATTGGACAAAATAATGATGGTTAAAAATGAATGTTTAGCTGGTTGTTCATAGGAGTTGGAAGTTCTCTGTCAGTTACCTACGGAGCTGCTGCTCAGAACTGGTGAAAATCTTGTATATATGAAACAAGGTGAGATCAGCATTTTCAAGTTATTTCTGAGCTTTGTCATTCCCCCCCCCCCCTTTTTTTTTTTGTGATCATTATGAGGACCTGTAGCTAATTAAGAAATCTTTTGTGAAAGGTTGCTGTCATAGGTGCTTGCTGGTATTTGGTACCAGTTTGTATTGTGTGTAACAAATCTCTTCTAGTTCCTTGAACTGTTATGTGTCTGAATTTGAGTTAAAGTACTGCAAGTTATTGTCCTGGATAAACAAGCAAGTTTCATCAAAATCAGTGGAAAATTCAGTCACTTTCTTAAAAGTATCTACTTGTTAGCAAATTCTGTGCTTGTTAACATAATCCATAATGTACAAGGATTTGTAAATCCAAACTATAGTTTAAAAATTATTGGTATGGGTAAAATTCTAACAGTATGCTTTAATCACTGGGACAGCATTAGAATTTGATATGTTGATCACCTAGATTCAATGGTACTAATAACTTGTGTGCAAGAATCTATTCCACAGAAAATGAAATATTGTATTATGGTTAACAGCTATAAACTCCCTGAAGAACACACATTTATTTTGAGTGACTCTCCATTTTCTTTTTGAAGACAGATTGCTTGTATAGTGGAATAAGCAGTGAGTGAGATATAAATGTAAGGATATTTGGGTTTTTAAGAGCTGGTTAATATGTTGATCAGTTCAGGTTTGTGGCATTTATACCATCACGTAAACAGTTGAGTTCACCTTCTCCTCCCTCACCTGTCCCCACCCCCCCATCCACCCCTCACTGGCCATGTTGCTTATGTCTTTTTTTGGATTGCTACTCAGCTGTGACAGAAGCTAAACAGCTTTCCCAATAAAGAAGCTCAAGGTCGGAGTTGGGAATAGCTCATACTGACGGCATGGATCCATCTGTACTCAGCTGGTTCATAGCAGCTTAGTCATCGTTCTCCAGAGACGCAGCCTTTGGGTTATGCTATGACTTATCACAGTGCTGTCATGTGCCATGTAAATGTTAATCTGCCAGCATAGCCCTACCCTTCAAAAACTGTGTATTGGACTGGGAAATAGCCCACTTGTCTCTGGGAGGTCTCTGTGGCTCATGCTACAAATCCTGTGCTCTAGTTTGCACACTTAAAAAAAGAAGCAATGATGCCCCCCCAAGAAAAAAACAACAAACCAAACAAAAAAACCCAAAACCTAACAACAAAACAAAAAAACCCAACAAACTCTAGAGTTCTTAATATTTTCAGGGATTATGCCTGAGTGGTCAGCTTCCTTCTGAGGAAAATATCTTAGGTGGTTTTATGAGGCCATCTCCCTGGACATCATCCAACTGTGTAAATTCAACTCTGAAAAATGCAAGGTGGGTTGGCCTAAAGGATCCAAAAGCTTTTCTGTGGCTATGTGTCATATGACCTGCTTTTTCTGTGAGCACCTATACAAAACATAAAGCAAGCCCTTGACAACATATTAAAGAAATACAGGGCTTTATCTAGTTCCATGGGCAGGTATTGGTAATAGTTTCCCTCTTGAAATCCAAGGATAGAATGACAAGGTGATTCTACATTCAGACTCGGTGTCCATGAAAAGAGCTCAGCCTAGGTATAAGATCCAGAGGACTGGAACCTATGGGCAACCTTCAGTTGTGAAGTGCACTTTGTTTCTTATAACCCTGAGCTCCTTAGAAATTCATGCTCCTGAAATGAGAATTTAATGTTCCTCTTCAGCTCTTCTGTTGTCCATTTTATTCCTCATACTGTATCTGGAATCCATGATTGTGTCTCCAAGTTGTTTATGCTCTTTATATAGCAAACAAAAAGTATCCTTAGCATTCTGAAGCTTGGTTTTGAAGATTTCTTGCTACTCCTATTAACTCTACAGCCACTTAGGCAATAAAATCAGGATTCATTTATAAACTGGGGTCTGCAGCCTTTTCTGGTGCCTTCTCCACTGAGGGGCCCCAGAGTGTAGGTATTGGTTCAGTCCAAGGCTCCTTTCAATGCAAACCTGCTAGATACAACTTGCTGGATTCCAAGAAGAAACACAGGCAGTATAGTTTCCTTGGTCATTCCTGGCAGGCAGTTTTTTGCATGCCTTCCTTGCCTCCTTTTTTCCCTTAACCCCTCTTAAGATTTTTTTCCTCTTATATTTGAATGTACTCTTTCAACGATTTCTTGCTTCAATGCAATTTTAATGTAATTAATTCAGACTACACATTTTGCTTGTCTTTTTGTACCCTTTAGATCTGACCAATATGAATGCACTGTTAGCAGAATGAACACAATTTTCATTTCTACCAGTTCTGTACCTATTTATATTGTATTATTTTCTTCTCAGTTGCTGGTTTATCTCTTTTTTTCCCTCTGTCTGTGGAGAAAGGAATAAAATAATTAGATTTTAAATGCCATATTGCACTCCTAAATAAGGTATTGGTCATTAAAAATAACCTTTTATTATGACCCATTTTGTCACAAAATGTCTTGTAGGTCATAGGTTGTCCCTAAGTAAAATCTTTAACAATTTTTTTTTTTAATTTATTTTTTAATACTACCTGCTTAAATCAGTCAGTGATTCAATGTAGTTGGATAAGTGTTTTGCTAGTGTCATGGTAAAGGTTGTTCATAAGCATGAAACTGTTATTGTAAAGCATTTGTAGTAGGGTGGCAAGTGCTTGAAAAGTAATTGTCTCACAGTGATGTATGGTAAAATTGTGTACTATATTTAAACTGGTCAAATACAACAACTAAGACTTATCTTTTTCTTTATTTAGAAAATGGGATTGTTTCCTGAAATTATTAGTATCTCTTTCTGTAGTCATACAGAGGATGGATCTGAGTCATACAAAGAGGATGGATCTCTGCTGTAGATATTCTAGCAGTGGTTATAAGCAAGCTCTTTAAAAGCCTTCTGAAAAAGGGCTTTAGAATATTGTTAACAGGGGTTTTCTGCTTTGCATTTGTTCTGGTTTTACTTCTTCTATCTAAATTATACTATATCTCTTGCCAAATTGCTATCAACATGCATGCGGCATAACAATTTTATTTTCAAATCTTTACTGTCAGCTGAATAATGTCCTTTCATGACACTATTTATGGAAATGTGAATTCCTTGGAGGCTTTGTAATAGTAATCAGTACTTTTGAAATTTCTTTTGTGCTCTTATTCAGACTTTAGCAAGAATGTCATACAGCCCTGAAGAGGAATCATTTCGTTGAGCCACTAGTTCTTGTGTCATCCAGATGAATTCATGCTCACTGTACGTCTTTTAAATGTACCAAGTAATGGTAATAATAAATCTGGTGCTTCAGCTATGTTACTACACTGAAATGTTATTTTACATCATTCTTTTACTGCGCGGTAGTTGTGCTGGAATTACCTCAGCCAACACATCTTATATCTGTCATAAAATTTTAAGCTTAGTTTATATTAGTATGTGTATCTTTCTTTTATTTTTTGCTTTTAAGAATATGGATAACACACGTCCCAATAAGGAGCACAAGGAAAGTAAATAACAATAAAGAAATAAAATATTGCTAATTACAACCATCCGTATAGAGCCAAATTAATACCTAGTAGTATTATCATGAATAGGCCATGAATTCTATCCTATTTGTAGGCTGTTAGGAATGTATACTACTCACTTCAGCTGTTGTGCTGGGTATATATTCAGTTATATATGTGGCTAAATATTTACAGCATGGACCATTACTTTATGTACAGTAATGCATAGAGAAGTCCTTTAATAGTACCTATAGATCAAACCATTTAGAATAGTCCATGAGAATTAGTGTCAGGTCTTATCCCACAATCTCACACGTGAGAGTGATGTGCCCTGTTTGCTGTGCCATTGCTTCTGTCCCGACTCAGAAAGGAAAAATTTGGACTGTTACGAAATCCCCAAATAATTTAGAGCCTTTCAGAATTGCTTGTTCCCAATTAAAGTGACTTTCCCCTTCAGTCTTGAGGCTACAATGATATTTGAAACTCTATTTTTCTATGAGAAGTTAGTGACAGAGTGCACCCCAAATTGTCCCTATCTGCTTATAGAAGAATTTCTGCTCTATGTTCTTACGGAAGTTCAGAAAGATTCTGAAGTTAGATTCTGGTGTGGCAGATCACTTGGGACTCCTAAAAGAATACAGGATGTTCTGAGAACCCTCAGTCCTGTGTTTCTGCCATTCTGAAACACAATGAAGAGACACAGATAATTTTGCACTGAAAAGGAGGGAATTATAGCAAATGGCAGCCAGAATAAAATAGCTACTTTAGAGTTGTGGCTACCTTTGCAAAATTGAAGCCCAGTCTCATGAATTCAGGAATGGTAATTGAGATGAAATAGCCACGAAGAAAGGCACTATTAAATCATAGAATTCTTTAGCATATTTTCTCAGTTAAAAAAAGGAAAAAAGTATCTCAGCCTTTATTTTAGTATTAAGCATATTTTTTCTCAAACAAAATACAGGCTTGTATTATGGCTTTGAAAAGGATGACAAAATAGATCCTGCTGCTGTGCAACTAGTGCAGGATATAAATTTTCTTTGCAAAACATAAATTCATTTAGGATAAATGTAATAGAGGTGAGACTTGCTTATACAGACACAGTGTAGAAAAAGTGTTTTAAAATCTCCTGTAAACTCCCACTACTCCCAGTTCTGGTTCAACTTTTCAACCCTCAGTGTTATTATAGGCATAAATGTAGTTCCTGAATAACTTGTTATTTCTAGGATCAGTATTTCCACTGCTGAGTTTGTGAGCACATTGGTTTAATTCTTTAGAAGTTCTGAAGAGTGAAGGAATGAAAGGCTAGATATCCTTCTGTGGGCATTGTTTCTTAGCTCTTTGGTTAACCTCTGTGTTATTTTGGATTTCATTATGACAATCCTATCTTTGATAGCACCATGTGTGTGCCTTAGGGAACCTAAGGTAAGTTCCTGTATTTCAGACCAAGAAGTAGAGTCTCCATTAGCTATGAAGATTAACTGAAACCTGATGCATTCTAGTGTCAATGAAGTATGTGTGTATCTGAAGCCATATGCTTAAAATTACCTTCATAGAGCAATTACTTCATTCATTATTTTTTAATTAAGTGATTAAATTAATTAATTATTACTTCATAGAGTAGTTCTGTTCTAACAGGAGCTCTGGAGGTCATCTTCATTCATTCCTTGCTCAAAGTAGCTCTAATTAGGTCAGGTTGCTCTGGGCCATGTGAAGCTGAGCCTTGAACATCTCAGAGTCTGTAGATAACCTCTCTGTTCAAAATTTGGATAGCCCTCAAGGTAATTTTATCCCCTTAATATCTGCTCTGAATTTTCTGTGTTCCAATCTGTCTGTTTCCTCTCCTCCCAGCCCAGTTCACCTCCAAGAAGAGCATGTCTCCCTCTTTATGGTATCTACTGGTCAATTCAACTTGACTTGCATAAACACATTAGTGGATATATTCCTAAGTGATGAGGGAGACAGAAGTCCATTTATTTCTACAGGCAACTGGGAGAAACAGAGCCACCACTTTTGCTGTGTGTCTCTAATAGAAGCACTTGTAGTTCTCTGTGTATAGCTTGCATGTTGGGTTCTTTGGGCTGTTTGATCTGTCTCACTTCAGGTCAGGTGGGATCGTGGCACTGAGCTGTGGAGGCCAAGTTGCTCTGAGTATGTGTTGGTTCAGGACTGCTTGTGAATAGAAGACTTTACATCAAATCAGGAACCCCGTAAGATTAGGTGCACCACTAAGCCACAGTTTTGTCTTACAGGCAAATAAATGTTATGAAACTCCTGTCAATTTGACATCTGTAGGGTCCAGTGCTCTTTGATATGCCCTAGGGGTATCCTACTTGGCAGCCTGCAGTGTGCACGTTCCCTCCTTGTCCTTTGTCCCATAAGGGTTTCTTGGACAACGTAAGACAACTCAAATGACATTAGACACTTGTATGTGGATGTATGCTTATTCCCATTGTTTGTTTTTTTACTTCTGTTCTAAGGATAGGATTCAGTTTGAGATTTAGAAATCTGCCCATCTATATCTAACTGTAAACTAAAGGTTTACACTTCCATGATCATCAGCGGGGACCTGGGCCTTGATTCATTTGCTTACACAACCAAATGGGCCTGGTGTGCTCTAGTATATCCAAGGCAGACATGGGGTCAAAATGGTGTGCCATGGGATTTGTAGGAGACAGCTGTCCTTCTGGAGCAGCAGCTGAAAGCCAGTTAAAACACCCTATCTGAAATTTTAGTAAATGTTTCCTGGCTAGCTGAGAACTTGTTATGTGCTTATTTCTTTTTCCCTTCAGGATATATGTGGAAACTTTCTTTACCTTTTCTGCTGCTTCTGCTCCACTGTGCAGCAGTATGTCACCCTGCTGTCACTGTTCAATTATCACTTAATTGAAAATTGGCTTGATTATGAATTGCATGCTTATTAAAATCAATTTAAACATAAATTGCTGTTCAATAATATACTTTGATGTCATTCAGTGTTATTAGTAAAGATGCTATGCTTTTTTCATACTTCATTGATGCCTATTTCAAACCAATGAATAAATATTTTATTAAATATTTTATTAAAATGTAATGAAAAGTATTTCATCCTTACACACAGTTTTTGCAGCACATGAAATGTACTTTGCAGACCTTTTTCTCTAGTTCTGTTAGGTGCAAGTTGCTTCTAGTTTTCTTTCTTTGAAGTTACAAATATGAATGTATAATCCATCTACTTTTATATATAACCATACTTTTCTCTTTCGCAGTGTGTACAACAATAAATCATCTCATTAAGTAATTTGAGGAATACATAATGAGCAACTTTTGGATATAAACTTTATTGTATACATGAGCTGAAGTCTTCATAACTATCCTTGAAATAATTTTTTGACTGGTGGGATTAATTATATATCACACAGATGCCTGTCATACACTCTGTTTACACTATAGGGAAATGAAATAGGATAGCTAATTTTCTTTTATTCTGTTAAAATGCCAAGGTTTAATTAAACTGCTTCAGCTTAAGGGTTGCACAGCTACATTCAGCTGTCACAAAGCATACTAGAAATTGATTTGTCATTACCTACATGCCCAAGAAGACATTCAGCAGGCATCATAATTTCACTCAGAATTGTTTTTATTAATCATAGCTGCTTTTCAGTTTCTAAAATTTGTATGAGAAATAGAGTATATTAAAATAAGTTTCAGCCATATGCTCAGGCAGTAAAAACAATGGAGATGCCAAATATCTGAATCTACATTCAATTTTGAATTAACATCTGGGTTTTACCTTTTATATGAGATTTTTATAACACTGAAATTTCATGCATGTTGGAACATTTTACATAATCATTCCCATTATACAACAACAATAAGACAGTGTCATGAATTAGCAAGACAATTATGGACAATAAAAACATAGTAACAGACAATGGAAACTAACCACTTGCTTGCAGCAATACATACTTGCATGTAAAGTGTAATAACCATGATATAGAGGATTTTAAAAAATGTTGGCAGAAGGGACATTAAGCTTGTTCACTTCAAGCACTCCACACCCAGCCTTCAATGATGTGAGAAAAACAACCACCATGCTGAACAGAAGAATGCAGCCATTACTCTATCTGCATTTCCAGTGTAAAATCCACAAAGGCAAAAGCTACATATATAAGAAGGATCTTAGTGCTGTCTTTAAACACTTGGGGAAAACTGGTGTTAACAGAATCCTTTCTCCTCTACTGCTGCCTGTTTGCAGTGAAAGCTCCAGCTGAAATCTGTGCACAGTGTGCTTCTAGCATGCACACAACTGTCTGGAGCTTGGAGGTATTTCCTTTCAACTTCTGTGCTAATGAACATGTAAGGTTTCACACAAAATGTAATAATTTACAAGGGAGTAATTGCAGAATAGGAATACAAGTAAAACAAGTACTGTCTGCATGGGGTTCACTCCCTAGGTTTGGATCTTGTATTGAGCTCGTTATTGGGGTTTCGTTTTTGATCGAACCTACCTGTTTTCCATTTCCCAAGGACACCTAAAGTTCTTGTAGCTTCTGTGGCTGTAATCAACACAGTGTTATTGAAAAGTTCTGTGTCTCATATGGCAGGAGAGCTCAACAATTCTGACATTTTTAGTCAAAGAACTGATGGCCCCTGATCCTAACATTTAACTATGGGTAATGTGTTTTCTTTAGTGGTAGAACGAGGATAAAATATGTGACTTAAATCAGAGAGGATCTAATCTGAAGCTGTCTCCCATTCAGTTTTCTTCAGCCGAATTAGAGGCACCTAATTCTCTCCGAAAGGCTTTCTGAAAGGCTTCTCTTACATGCTTGTAATTTGTGCTGCCTAACTTAGTTTGTCTCTTGCTTGTCCTGCAAGCAGGCCTCTGTTCTTGACCCTTCCCTGAGAATGTGATTTACAACTAGCAACAACTAATTAATTAAGCATTAAGGTTTTATGCACCTCTCATCAAAGTCTGTATGTGATGTGAGAGTGCAAACCTCCAAGCCTGATGTGAACAACTGCAAGTATTGTAAAAAATTACATTCTGACAGTCTTATCAAAGCCTGGTGACAGAACAAATTAATTTTAGCAAACTGAACATAGGGTTCTAGGATATAGTTATTTATATTAACTATTAAATGAAGGTAAGCTGAATCTTTAGGCACTACAGTAATAGATAAATTTATAATATTTCAAAGAGGTAAAGGAATGTAATCTAATACATTCCTTGTGTGACCTCCACCAATTTTTTTTATATATACATTGAGATATTTAAAACCATTACAATTGCATAGAAATTGTTGTGAAATACATTTATCAGAAGAAGCAAATGGAGTGAGTGTTTCTAAATATCCAGTATTGTTTTGGGAGGAGGAGCAGGAAGTAGATCATCATGTGGTGTAAAATGGCATGGATCCTTTCCTCTTTTTGAAGGTGATGCTGCTCAGAGTATGAGCCATAGACTTTAGACATAGAACATTAAATCAGAAGGAAAACTTTTCCTTTCATATATGCCCATCAAGCACTTCAGTGATGCTTCATTTAAAATAAAAAACCTTCAGCTGAGATAATGCACCTTCAGGTCTCCAAGTAAAATTCTTATCATTGTTACATGATTTGTGGAACTGTAGAGAACCTTGCGTTTTAATTCGTCAAGGTTTGTCTACCACACTTGGTTTATTTTAAAAGCACAGACTGTGAAGCTGAAAATACTTTTTGGGAAATTGTCTTCACTTTTTCCTCTTGCTTCAACTGTCACCTGCTTCAGATACAGTAAGTGACATTATTCATACTCATTCATGCAGGGATGCACTTAATATGCTCACAGGAAAAGTGTTCATTAGTTGATTGAATGTAACTTGATTGCCAGTGGATAACATTCACAGGTTTATTTCTTCATTTCAGCAAGGAATGGAATCTGCCACACCTCAGTCTGCATAATTATGAATACAATTCTTACTGTCATGAGGAAATATCATACAATTATAAAACATTCAGTGCAAAACAATTATAAAACATTCAGTCCAAAACATTCAGCTGGTGATGTCTTCAATGACACTAGGGTATTCAAAAATAAAACCATACTTAAAGATGTTCTAAAAGAATGAAAAAGGTTCTTTAGTTTTGCTTTATGATAAATATTTTAGGAGCATCATCAAATAGAAGGTGCAAATTTTCTTGTAAAAAGGGTCTGTCTAGGGTGCCTGGTTTGGTGGAGAAGTAGAACATACAAGTGGTACCTCAAGGTGTTCACAAGATAAAAAAAAATATAAAAAACATAATAAACTTAATAAAACATCTATTAAAAATAAAACAGCTAGATTTATTAATAATTTTTGGGGAGGCTATATATTAGACAACTTGTTAAGAGGATTCAGTAGTATTTCAGAACTTTGTTTTCAAAATTCCTTGGGAAATTTCTAATCTTTGGGAGAGTAAAGAAATGCTCATTTTCAAGAAAAGTTTAGCAAAAAATTTTTGAATGCCTTTACCCAAGTATAGATGATTACAGAACAAGTGGTTAGAGGAGTACACTTCTTCATGTCGAGACAAGCAAAGATGCCTTGCTTTCAATGATTGCACCTTGCTTTCCATCTCCTTTCAAGTGGTGGCAGCAGCCCTGTATTGCACACAGAGCTATTCTTGATCTGTTTATCTGCCTCCCAGCTTCCCTGTATGTTCATGATGTTTCTCTGCATTAGAGGATTCGTGAATATCTTTGTAAAGAATAAAAAAATAATTTAGTTTCACATAATAGATGTTAGGAGCTAGGCATTCCCTCCATCACTTCCTTATGAATTGGTCATGGAAGTTTCCATGTGCATATTTCAGTTTATCTTTACATTTCAAATAGATTTATTATTTCTTTCTGCTTTGCATAGATCTTTTCAGAAGTTAAAGGAGTGTTTTTATCAGGTTGCTGATAGAATAATGGGAATGGAAATTAATTTGAATGGAGAAGAAAGATAATGTTTGTATTTCCTTTATGACTTAGATGAAAAGAAGTAACAATAAAAGGGGTGAAAGCAGCATACAAGAGAATCTGTAGATGTGTGTAATGTAGTCAGTCATTTCAGGATGAGTAGCAAACAACCATCATTCAGATATAACAGGTTTTTACTCTGGTTTTAGTTTGAAATTTTGCTGTGACTCAGCACAAGTGGAATTATACAAAATAGTTCATTTTTCTTAAACTGGTAGAATTAGTTGCTGCTTTTAAAATTACTCTCTCTCCACTGATTAGAGAGAGGGCCTGTATTATATAAAGGTCTTAAAAAAGAATAGATTAATAAATGGGGATAAAAGAAGGAAATGTGAATTCTAAGCAACATGTCAAGTTTTTTTAGAAAATGTTTATACCGGTAATGTTTGAAAAAGCAAGACCTTTTTATGCTGGATGAAGTTTGCATGTACGTTATCATATGGCTCCATAGCACATCCATGACATATCCTCAATATGCTTACTTGCAGAGCTGCTGCCAGTGGGACACTGATGTTATGAGGCCTACCTAAATGTCGTAAAAATGGAAAGCAGATTACAGTATTTTGTGCTCTTCTGTCATGCCCATTCCCACCAAGACAAAGTCTATGGGGATTGGGATTGCTAAAATTATCATTTTAGTGGTACTAACAGTATTAGCTCAAGGGACTCATTGCAGCCCTGCTAGTTTTATTTTCCCATGCTTGAACAGGAAAGCTCTCAGTCAGATGAATTTTTTTCACATATGCATTGTCAAGGAATTTGGGCATTCTGAGCAATGGTTGAAAAGAACAGGGAGGGTTCTCTGTTTCAGCTTCATACAGTTATCCTGAAGAAGGTTTATCATGAGGAGTATGCTGACAGATGCTGCAAGCCATTAAGTGTAACAATCTAATTAAACACATGCACTAAAAGCATAGTCACAGTCAAATGGTCACATAGTAACTCTCATCTCTGTAGTCTCTTTTTAGAGTTGGCTCAGCTTAATTATGAGACCTGTGGAGCAGTGGTGCTCAGTGCAGTTGCCTCCTGTTTTCCCAGAGCACCTGTCTTTCTCTAAGTGTTAGTTTCAGTCTGGTGGTATCACTGATGTGTCTCAACAAAGGTCATCAAAGAAGCATACTGCCACCTGGATATGAGTCTAGATTAATTTTAAAATTAATTTTAATGTATTTTGAAAACTAGTACCTGACTGATTACTGAGCTTCATGGCCTCAGGGAACCCTTTTAATGCACAGCTCTTTTTTTGTAAGCCTCTTCTGCTTCACAGTGCCTTCAGAGATCCTGAAATAATGCTGACTGCTGCTGACATCTTTATTCCATTTCAGCTTTTCTCTGATTAATGCATGTGTAATAATTATCTTACGGCTAAGATCTCCATGCAACAGACTTTATTTGCTTGCCTAGACTTAAGGAAGATCACGTACACATATGTTTTACTGATATCTTCTCCTTATCTGTGGGTGTTTATACAGATAATAGTGCATATATAGCAGAACAGACTGCCATATGGATCACAAAATAGTAGTGGCCTGTTCCCTGCAAAATATAGAGGTCATCTGGTCCTCCCATTAATACTTCATGTAAAAGTGAAGGTAGATTAGCCTGTATTGAGAATTTAGAATGTAAGGAATGGAAAATATGAGGTCAGCGAGTCATCCAAATTAAATGCAACATGTTTGCTTGATTAAGAGTAACATGTCTTCATGCTTTTCTTGCACTTTTCTGCTGCTGGCCTTTAGAATTTGTGGCTTCAATCTTGGATTGCACTGGGGAAGGGCCAGTTAGAAGTACATATTCAGAACTGATACAGAGTTTTTGAAAATTTCCTTAAATGTGGGAGGAATATAACCTCATACTACTTGGAATGGGGAATATTACTGAATTCTGATGCATAGATCTGTCCTAGTTTAAGGTTGTTCTCAGTTTATATGGGATAACTGAGTACAGAGTCCATAGATCACAGATTGCAGCCATAGGAGAGGCAGATTGCTATTTGGCAGAGGTGCCTGTAGTGTCTGCCTCCTGAATGACAGACACAGTGATTAGGTAAAAGGAGCAGGATAAATCTTGTAGGCAAGGAGGGAATGTAAGTTATGCAAAGAGCAACTGATTAATGTAAACATATTGTAAGTAAATGATTGATTAATAGGCATGACTAATACATGGATTAAGTCATATTTTTCAGCAGCAAACACTATGGTCTTACATTTTAAATCTGTGTCTAATTTCAGTGATTATGCATGCAAATCAGATAATGACATATACAAGTAGCCATTTAAATGAACAACTGGCCATTTGTGCATAAATTTGCATGCAATCATGTTATAGACTCATTAAGTACAGAACTTTGATTAGTTCTGTGGGCACTGTCATTCCTTGAATGAGGTAGATCCTCAGAGAAAAGTATTTTATGACCATACAGTTAAATAAGGCACCCAAGCACCTGAAAGCAAATGTAAAGTTACACAGGAAAATCTTAAATCTAACATTTTCTAATCTCTGCATAGTTAATTTTGCAGACTTAATATTATATTTTTTTTAGCATTGTTTTAAAACTGCATAATTGAGTTCAGATTGAGCCCTACATATAAACATTAATTTTTATATCTAAATAGATTTTTAAGTTAAGATCCTACTATCCTTCTTGTGGTTCTGAAATCTAATGTTCTTCAGGCTACTGTGACCAGGCTGCGTAAATGTTAACTCATTTTCTAAAATAGTGGCCTTCTCAAAAGCATGTAACTTTGAAGCCTGTCCCATTTTTACAAGGTGACTTAGTGATTTAAAATCATAGTTGGGAAGACTGTTAGAGTTAAGGCTCTTGAATCCCTTGCATGTGTCTGGATATCATATCCAAATCTCTGTTTCAAAATGTCTGAGGAACGTATTTTAATAGTTGTATAATTACCTAAAACATTTATGGATGGTAAATGGGGATTTAATATTATTTTACTATTTGATGTATGAATTGCTTATGGCTGCCTCTGTCTTTATCTAAATGTCTTTGCAAATCTGGCCTTAAATCATTTTTGAGAAAATTGTGGCTTAGTATTCCAATTAACTTAGGTACTTTACAATGTTGACTCAATATATTAACTCTCCAGATTTTAGTGCTTTTCATCAATCATCTATAAAAAAAAAACCAAACCAAATTAGTTTGAAATCTTGATCTTTAATCCTCATAGTAACCATTGTAGCATGAAGACCTTGGGGGGAAATCTGGAGAACCAAGGACTGAGTTTCTAATTGATTTTTCTTTAATCCATAAATATCCCCATTGTCTGTGATTGTAAAGTACCATGGAAAAATGTAAAGTGTTATTGAAGAAGAGCCCTGTCTAGGTGCTCAAAGGCACCTGCAAGTCCCACAAATAATATGTATGTTAATCAAATGTTACTTTATCCTTGTAAGTATTTTTATGACAGACTTTATTTTCTCCCATGCTTGTGATAAAATTTTTGAGTCTACAGTTAAAGTGGAAATCTGTGAGGTTTCTACAGGTGCCTGGAGCTATTAGTTTTAGTGTCATGTCAGTTAGGATATTTGTACCTCCATTAACAATTAGAACAGGGTAATGGATCAATAGCCTTCCAGGGCTCACAGCTGTGATATGTATTGCCTGATGCTCACTGAGCCTTAAACTGTCTTTGCCAGCTCTTGCTTTTGAATAGCCTTCAAAATGAATATCACATTTTAAATCTGAGCAGTCAGCTTTGTTGCCTTTTAATGGTAGAACAAGACTGAGAAGAATAGAACAAATTGTCTCTATGAACTTTCATCTGCAAGTCTACTTCAGGTGAACTTAATTCCTTTTCACAAAGGAGAATACTCACTTCCCTTTGTTTTAGTCCATGAAATATTCAGATAGACCATATAGTCTGGCTTTCTTTCACGCCTGTGATTGCTTTTGAAAGGAAGCTCAGTGTTTGCAAATGTTACCAAGTCACAGAACAGCTGAGGTGGCAAGGGACCTCTGGAGAACATCTAGTCCAACAGGGGTCAGAAAGAGTAGGGCCATCTCCAGTCAGGTTTTTAGTATCTCCGAGGATGTAGACTCCAAAACCTTTCTGGACAACCTGTGCCAGTACTTGACCACTTTCATAATTAAAAAGCTTCTTCATAAGTGCAAGTGGACTTTTTTTAATTTAATTTATACCCATTTCTTGTCCTGTCACTGAGTAGAATCTGGCTTTGCCTTTTTCACTACTCTCCATCAAGTCCATATAAACATGGATAAGATTCTTAATGAATGCCCTCTTCTAGAAGTAAAGCATCCTTTCTCATGTTGTTGGCTGCTTCAGTCTCTAAAAATTGTATCTTAGATACTTGTATGATAGATGCTTCAATCTCTAAAAATCCTTTCAGTTTTCTTCATTGTCAGTCAATGGACTCACTCCTTGTACTGGAGACCCCAGAGGTGGATGCAGCACTCCAGAGGTGGCCAGTGGTCAGCTTGCTGGCAGCACTCTCCCTAATGGCAGCCAGGACACTTCTCATTTTCTTGGGATCTTTCCAAGCAAATCCCTGAACAGATTAAAATCTGCTCTTCTGAAGTCCAGGACTGTCATCCTTTTAATTGTCTCTTTTCCTCTTTTCAGGAGGAATCCTCTTTCTTAAAGCAATAATAAAAAAATTATCTTGCCTGTTTGTCTGTTTTTGAAGAACTGTATTATGTTGCTCCTCAAGTTCCATTATGCTTGTAATTATTTGTAAAGTATTGGAAGAAAGTTAATGGTATTAAAAGATGTCTATTCTTGAAGACAGAAGATGCAGTATACTTAGTACTTATATTGTAGTTTGGCTAATTCATGAAAGACTTGAGATAAAATCATATAGCAGGAATACTGAAAAAAGTAATAAACTAGGGGAATAGATATGGTGTTGGAATTAAACATTATAATTGCAATGGCTTTAAGCTATTCATGTTATCCCCATGTGCAATACAAGAAGAAAGTTCCTGAGGGGTTCAAGGAAGACATAGAAGGTTATTTTGTTTCTTATGGATATCAGTCCTTAATAGAAGACAAATGAGAATCCCTTGGAACAAAAAATCAGCATTTCAGATGCATTTCATTTAGGGGTAAAATGCATGTATGGAAAACAAGACCTCTTCTGTAGTAAGCCCCTCAGAACAGGACTATTTGAGGTGACACCAGACCTTGAATATTTTAATGGTCAAATAGAAACCACATATTATACTGGTAATTAATATTAAACATCCATGTTAAAGCATGATCTGAGGAGACTCTCAGAAGCTCCATAGCCATTTCCCTGTGATCTGCATTGATACCTGCACGCAACCAACATTCAAAATGTAAACTACACTTATGTATATATTTTTGCTCAGTTCCAATGATTTGTGAAGCTCATTTTTCCTTTCCTGTGTGTAGGGTACTCATACATTCCTGAAGTGTTTTGATAGTTCCTGAATTTACTTAAATGACAAGGATTTATTTAAAGGTATCTATTGTATAATAAAAACTAATTTGCATTAATATAATGAGGTATTTAGTCTAAATTATTCCAGTGAGAGTAGCTATGAAAATTGTTTTGAAGGATTTATTTTCCACTTATGAGTTTCTTTCAAATGAGGATTACATACTCAGAGGAGAAGTAATTGATAAAAATAGCTTTTTGCCTTTCAATGTTTTCACTCCCATTATCTTGCTCTAGAATAAGAAGTTAAATCTTTACAATTTGAGACAATGAAATAATAACCATCCCTAAATCTTTACTTTAATCTTTTAGTCAAAGATTTTTAAATTGTTGGCTACCTGCATTATAAAACACACCTAACATAGCTATTCAAGGTCTCAAAATTTTCTTGTCGGCTTTGTTCAACTGTATGCAAGCAGTTCTCATTTGATTACAGCATACAATGAAAACAAACCTCTGGATTTCCCACATGCTAGTGCCTTTGTTAATATTGTAATAAAGTAATTTACAGCCTGGTGATGGAGCTTGACTACTGCTGAAGACTCATAAATACAAAGCAAATGCAAAAAGCAGCAGTTTTCTGAATATATGTAATACTTCTTGCATGCCTACATGGTCAGTTTTGCCCACATCAGAGCTGGAGTGAATTCTCCAATTGTCCTCCCATCTACCCTGCAGGTACATCACAGGAGGGTTAAGAAACACAATTCTGGATGAGATCAGTGGTGCAGGCTAAGGAAGAGAAAATAAATTATTTTAATATTTTCTTTTTTCCCTTTCTTTAACCATAAATTATAATAATCTCTTGTCTTAGTATAAGAGAAGGTGAAAGATAATTTGTTCAAATCTGAAATTCAGAATAAAGGTCTCTGATGAGTTTTGTTCAGTTTACAATCAAAGAAACACTTTTTTTCTTCATTAGTTCTTATCTAGTTAAAGGAGAAAAGCAATTAAAGCAAATCACCAGTGAGAATGCATGAACTTGGTAAACCTTTCTTTTATTATTATGATAATATTTTCCATGTTGTTTCTGAGCTACCTGTGGCTGTTTGGCCTTGGCCTATGATTTTGACAGGTGAACTCACACTTGATTGGCACACAACCTAGGAATGTATATATCTGTCATGGAAAACTTCTGTTTCCAAATGGGATGATATTAATGGCCCAGTAGGCAGTGCCCTTTTGTCTGAAGTCAAAGCAATAGAAATCAGTGTGATGACCAGGTTTTCAACCTTCTGGTTAGTTAAG
The DNA here is from genome assembly GCF_049639895.1 of Pseudopodoces humilis. NCBI lineage: Eukaryota > Metazoa > Chordata > Aves > Passeriformes > Paridae > Pseudopodoces > Pseudopodoces humilis. The sequence continues at coordinate 70,380,710 of NC_142201.1, forward strand.
ATGTGGAAGACCACATTTTCTGTGGAAGACCCAGAGTAAAAAACGAAGTTTCATATTATTCTTGCAAGAGTTTGGATCTAAGCAGCATAGAAAAATAAACTAGCTTATAATAGCTTCATAACTTTGCATTCATACATTGACTATTTAGAATATTGTTCTTCTGATTTTTTTCTTTTTTAACCAGTGTTTCAAATTGGAATATTTTAAAGCAGAAAGCAAGGAAAGTGCCTCACACTTCAAAATACATGCTTATAGAGTGTACAGTTTTCCATTTAAAATTCAGAGAGCTCAGAAAAAAACCCCTGAAAAATCCATGGCCTTTTTAGATAATGTATGTATGTATATAGACACATATAAAATACTTTTTTTACATATTTTAGGAAAACTATTTGCAAATAAGTTTTTGTTTTATTAATGTGCATCTAAGTAGGATTAAATAGGCTATTTAATTATTGTAATACAGAAGTTTCTTGGATAATAATAAATTTAATCTTATTGCTAAGAATTCTTTTATTGGCATTGCTGGAAAACCTGCAAGACTTTCTATGGAATCTAGGTTGTACTTTATCTTGATTTTGAAACAGAACAAAACATGTGGTTCTGGGAAGGGGCAAATAGACTGAAAAGTTAAATGAATATTTTAAAGACATCTAGAATGTCCATTTTGGAGAAAGGGATTTCTGAACTTTGGAAGAAGTCCAAACACAAACAATTTATTGAGTGTCCCAGAGATATGGAATAGGAAATTATAAACTGCTGTAGTGGCTTGACCCTGGCTGGATGCCAGGCACCCCCCAAACGCTCCTGTCCATATCTGGACAGTGGAGACAAAATATAAAAAGGGTTCATGAACTAAGGATCAGGAGAGATCACTCACCAAATTTTGTCATGGGCAAAACAGGCTTGAATTAGAGATATTAATTTCATTTATTGCTAACAAAATCAGTGGTTTGATAGAGCAGTGTAATGAGATGTAAAATAAAGCCTTCAAAACACCTTCCATCCACCCCTCCCTCCTTCCTGAGCTCTGCCTCCTTCCCCAGTGGCTCAGTGAATGGGGTCATTGTCAGCTCATCACATGTTGTTTCTGCCATTGCTCAGGGAGGGGAGTCACTCCCCTGCTGCACCGTGGGTCTCTCCCGTGGGAGACAGTTCTCCATGAACTTCTCCAGTGTGAGTCCATCTCACGAGCAGCAGTCCTGCTCAAACTGCTGCCGTGTGGGTCACTCTTCCCCGGGCTGCAACCATTCAAGGACAGACTGCTCCAGCATGGGCTCCTTTCCCCAGGGGCTTCCCATGGGGACACAGCCTCCTCCAGGCACCCACCTGCTCCAGCATGGGCTCCTCCGTGGGCTGCAGGTGGATCTCTGCATCCCTGTGGATCTCCAGGGGTACAGCTGCTTCATCATGGGCTGCAGGGGAATCTCAGCTCCAATGCCTGGAGCACCTCCTGCCCCTCCTTCTGCACTTGGGATCTGCAGGGCTGACCCTCTCCCAGTGTTCTCACCCTGCTCTGCCCTGGCCACAGTTACATCTGTGCAGTAACTTTCTTCTTCTTCCTAAATACATTATCTCAGAGGCATTACCACCATTTCTAATCAGCCTAGCCTTGACCAGCAGTGTGTCCATCTTTGGAGCTGCCTGGCATTGGCTCTGCTGGACATGAGGAAAGCTTCTGGCAACTTCTCACAGAAGCCACCCCTGTAGCCCCTTCCCGCTATAAGAGCTTGGCTATGCAAACCCAATACAACTGCGTAGTTTATCATCAGCAGTAAGAAAGTATTGAGACTGACTCTCTGACTTTAAATATGACCTTTTTATCTAACAGATAAAAAGGGTAAGGTAGATCTTGTTTAAAAATTGTTTCACTGCCATTAAATGGCCAACATTCCACAAGGAATGCAGTCACAGCTTTTTCATTGATAGTAAGATTTTATGTGGATAGAGTCCAGAACAGAAAATCCAGTAACCAAAAATAAATGCTTCTTTCCTTCACAAATGATTATGTGTAATCTTAATATTATGTAAACATTTGAGTACAAAGTGCTGATTTGGCAATGGAAAAGAAACACATAGAAATAGAGGCTGTTGTAGTTTCTGAGTGTCATGGGAGCAGAGGTGTGGTGGGAAATCAGGAGAAAATTTCTGACTGTGTTGATGATACCTACTAGAGTCATGGCTCTATGGCCAGGAGGTCAGATAGGGTGGTCACCCCGATCTCTTCAGCACTCCTGGTAAGCAATTCTCTTTCCCTTAGTGAAACAGTCTCCAAGTCTGTACAAAGAACTGAACAAGAAAAAATAGTGCTTCTTTCTTGTTGACCTTGTCTACATGTGCTGGTCAGTTTCTTCAGGCTCCAAATATTTCCAAGTAATAAGATAATACTGTAAACTTGATAATCAGTAATTTTCTTAAAATACTCCAATTAGTTTTTGTGTTGTGTTAATATTTTATTCAATCACTTTCTGACTGACTGTAGATTTGTACAAAAGCTTTGTCTGCAGTATTCAAAATCGTCAGAACAATGTCGTGGCTTTTCTTTTTTGCTGAAAATGATTATTTTTCTTAGTGCAGCGTACTGAAATTGTACATAATGACTTCACTCTAGTCTGTATAATTTAAAATAGGAAAAAAAGCTTTTGTCTGAAAATACTCTCTGAAGAGAAAATTAACTTAATTATGGAGCTTTGGTACCATTTTGAGTCCAACTTCAAGAGCAAATTCTACATTATGTCTACATATGTCTACGTGCTAGCCACACATCAAAAAGAAACTGATTCATTCTAATAAGTCTGGTGCTTGAAGGCTTTATTTACAATGGTCTAGGGGACTGAAAATGGAGAAAAGGTAATTGTGATATTGTGCAACTAAATAAAGTTGTAAAACTAGTGGATTTTCAGCTGAGCATGTCAGAAAAGGTGGCTTGGATGCCTGAGCTGTAGTCTCAAGCAGCAAAAGAGAAGTATTTCACAGTATCATTATAAAAAAATACAGTGGGAAACTGTGTTGCCAGCAGGGAGGACCTGACTGAAAAAGCTGGAAGAATCATTGTTAGTACATTGCTGACTTAGGAGGTGGGAGAGACCCACTGAACTGAGGCCAGTCCACACTTATTCCAGACAATCATCCTTCACAGGTCTACTTAGAAAACTTATTTAGAGGAGACTGTTTAGAAACTTAAGTGTTGATTTTTGTTTTAGCTAATGAGTGGTTCACCCTCCCCACCAAAGCTACCTCTAGTGTAATACCAATGAAGTTGTTTTTACTCCCATATGTGGTCTGATATATCAAATTACCAACACATTTCTGAAAGAACTGGCCTTTTGCTTTAATGCTGTATGTCTGCAGACTGCCTAATGTACCTGACTGTAGAGGAATAGTAGATTATAATTGGGATTTTTATTTTCCCTTTTTGAGTAGACCTACTGCAATTTTGTGCACTGCTTACATTAATTCTAAATCCTAACTAATAAATGTTAAAATATTTATTTTATTAAATACTATATTAATATTATTAATATTATATTAATATAATTAATATTATATAAAATCTAATATTTTTACCAAACCAATCCTAAATGGAGTTTTTTAGCATGGTGCATAGGTCTTAGCTGGCCTCCAAAAGAAAAGACCTTTGCATTTAGAAAGGCTATCTTACACAAAGATAAATTACCAAGATACCTTATACATAAATGAGTCTGTGGTCAGACTCCTAAACCTAAACCAGTTGGGTTTTTCAATTTCTATTGGAATAAACATGAGGAATTCAAACTAAGTATCTCTAGTAGCATAAGAGCTATTAATGTTCTGTGGGATTTAAACTTGAAAGTAACAAATGTGCCTGAAAAATTTGCTGAAAGTTCTCTGAAATATGCTGTCACTAAATATAATAAATTAAATAATTATCAAGTGTATTTTTTTTCTGAAATATGAAGCATTATATAATAAACTGCTAATCCAAATGGAAACTGTAATTACTAAAAGACTGCTTTCAAATTTCAAATGTCATCAAAGCTCATCTTTGACCTTATACATTGATGTCTGATACATTATTTTTGCTACAGAATGATGGTAAAGCCTTATGAAAAGATGACTCATTGAACAAAAGGAAAATTAAATTAAAAAGTAGGACTTCACAAAGTCTTGCTTCCTTAGACTTCAAAGATGAAGTGCAACTGTTTCAAAGCTTTCAAATAGCTAAATTATTCTCACTGCAGTTTTTACTGATTCTTTATCATTTTATCTGTGAGGTTTATATTAATCAAGCTAGAGAGTTAAATTCCGAGATGTAGCTATGCTTAGGAGCGGGGAGTTCTGAGGCCAGTTCTTTAACCCTTCAATTCTACCCTAAAATAATTGCCCTGCATCTTTCTGTAGAGTAGATAGGCTGCAGTGGGAATCCCTTCCATATATTTTAGGCAACTGTTGTGGCTAGAATATAAGGATTGGTCCTTTTACTGCCTGTATCTTCCTATCAACCAAGAGTGAACCCAGGAATCTTGCTCAGGATAGAACAGAACAGAAACTGCAGGTTTAGCATGAGAAAGATATATGAAGTTATTTGAATCCCTCACAATTTAAATAGTGTTCTGCTTAGAATATCCCAAGGGTCTCTGGCTCTGTTTCTGCAGATGAAACATATTTTCTCACCTATACCTATCTCCTCCTGCTCTGTTTGCTGTTAGAAGTACAGAATTTATTGATGCCAGCTGTACTTTCTCAAGTCCACACAAAGAGGTGTGGTATTGTTGTCTGCTGATGGATCAGTAGAATTCAAATACAAGAGGAGAGCATATTTCCCAGATCCTGGCTTGTCACCTCTCTTTCCCCCTGGTTTTCTTGAGTTGAAGCCACACTTGATGCTGCTTGCATTGGGGTAAGAAGAATAAATACCTGTTGCTACTCTTTAGGAAATAGAGCGTGAATAAAGACAGGAGAAATCAAACACTGCATGTCCTGGTTCTCAAGGAGAATGGGATAATTCTTTTTGCAGGAAGTTGTGGCTTAAATTGCTTGATGTCGTATGAAATAACCTGAGTCAGAACTGACTTCCATAGAGCCGGCAGTGAAAATAATGCTAATTCAAATTGCAAAACAAAGCAGTGTGGTTAAGCTTGTCATTCAGATGAAACATTCTGATATTGATAAGACCACATACTGAAAGCAGAGAAACTAATATATTATTAAGAGATATATAAAGAGTAAAAAAAAATAAATGAATACTTTTATAATAATACTTGTATAGACAATTTTAAAATATTTTAAATTGTCTGATTTAGCAAGCTAAGTAGATAGTATACAACTCTGAACATTTTTTGATAAAGTTTGGGTTTTCCCCCACAGATTCCAGTGGCAAATGAGACAGTGTTTTCCACTGATCTGACTGCCCAACCCACATCATGCAGTTCTGAAGCTGTACCTCAAGTCCTGCTTCTGCAAACTGATAACTTCTCATTGGAAACAGATCCCTTCCAGAGAGATCACCAGTCTTGATCTCCGAAACTGAAGTAGCAGAGAGCCACCCCTGAAAAGACCTTTTCAGTCTTGTTAATTATCTTCAGGTTTGATAACATAGGAAGCAATTCTGTGGTCAGTATTTGAGGCTTTGGTGATGTGTGATGAACAAAACCCAAAGCAAGTTAAACTAATATTTTTTCTCCACTTCAGGTAATTTTTACTTTCTGTAGGATTACAGATATTGGCAATGTGTTCTAAAGTTCAAGATATGGGAAAACATTGAGAATTTTGAGACTGAGAATATTGTCAGCTCGTAATATAGCTACATATAATGTGAATTTATATTTACAGTAGCAGATGATAGTTTCATGAAGTGAAAAAATGTTGTTTTTAAAGAGCTAGTGAGTTGCTCAGTAATAAAGAGAAGAATGCTAGTTGGACAAGGAAGATACTGCCAGAAATATCAAATATTTGTAAACAAAACAGGATGTATTTGTTATAAAAGCTATACTATAAGAAATTGCTAGCCTCATCTCCCTTTTCTTCACATTTCTTTAATCATAGATTTTAAATTTTCTTCCTTTGCTAAAGAAAATCTGTCATCTTCTGTTCTTACTTTTGCAACAGACATGAGTCCAAACTTACTGCCTTAATTAAACAGAAGAAAACCAAAAGTTTTAACAGTTCTTTACAAGAATCAAGGAAGTTTCCAGATTGGTGGCATAGACACAAAGATATGTAGATTTTGCTAGGAAATAAATAGTTTGTTGCTGATTTCAAATGTAGTAATAGCTAATAACTTCAGTGAAACAATAAAATCTGTTCCTTTTTTATACACTGTAGCTTTTCCCACTGCTTCAAAACCCAGGAAGTCTTGGTAACTATCAAGGATCTGTTAGTCTTACCTCTTGCCATACTGTAATGCTTTAGTAGCACCTTTTCCATTTTTGGAAGATTTCTGTGAATATATAAACATTTGGCATTCTATGTTCCTAGTTTAGACTTTTTCATATTCAAGGACTTATTCATACTATGCTTTTTTTTTTTTCCTTCTGATGTTTAAAGTAAAGAACAAAAAACAAGAACAGCAATCCCAAGCCAAACCCCCAGGAAATCAAAACTGATACACTATCCTTTCCAAATGACAATTAAATACAGCAAATGAACCAAACTCAGCATTTTTCAGGTTTTCAACACAGTTTTTAAAGTAGCCCACATTATCAAAGTAACATGGGTTGGGCTCCTGTTTAACCTTTCAAGGTCTTGATCTAACAGCATGCTGTAGGATGATGAAGGATCAAGAAGTCCTGCAGACATCTGTGGATCTCTGTAAGGGTGCACCAGTCTGTTCATACATTATTAATTGCAGGGTGGGTCTCTAAACTAGTTTATAAGACAGTTTAATTGGCAACAGCAACCACCACAAACCTCAGTTATAAAACCCCTTTTTTCATGTAGAGATTAAGAAAAGTTGAAGACCTGAAAATTATTTTTCATTACAAGAAGACAAATTGGCAAATAAAGAAAAATTCACAGGTATCAGAAATAAAATTAAAAGCTGTATATATGTTTTAATGGCAAAAAAAATAGATACTTTATCATCATCACAATCGTTCTTCTATGAATGATATTTCTTATCATGAACTATATTAAGGTATCAATGCCTCTATATAAACCTCCTTCCTCTAGAAAGAAGAAAGAAGGCTTGGAATTGTCATCAATTGTTCCCAATTATAATTCCACACTATGCTGCTTTGATATCATTGCTATTTTCAAAGACTCTGTTTGATATCATTGCTATTTTCAAAGACTCTGATGTTGAAGTGAATGAGCAACATCTTATCTTATTTCCATGTCACTAAGTGTCTCACATCTTCTGTATTCTCACAACGGGATCCAAAAGTAAAGCGGATTTCATTTTTTAATGGAAAATGAAATAAGAAAGTATCAATGCAATTGCCAAAGACAAGTAAAGAGTAAGATAAGTTTTAGCTTAAAATGAATAAGAGAACTTGACCAAGAGAGGAGAACCACCTGGGAAAGTTGGACTGATTATGTTCAACATGGATTACTCATCTCTGCTAATTAATATTATCACACTGATGTGGAAAAGATTAAAAAAAAGTGTCAAGCAAACACAGCACTATTTCTACCTCTGCAAGGGGAGACTTTTCCGTAATGCTCCTGTATTGCTTAGTTTCTTTCTGGGCTTACTGAAATGGAGAACCTGTGCCAGCGTAAATTTTCTTGAGTGGAGGAAAGTGACCCCAGTGTCAGAGTCCTCTGCCCCATGACTCAGTGCTCTTTCTGTGACACTGACTGGAATTTGAAACAGATAATTAGGATCTTTCTACAGATTAAAAGTTTTATAAACATAGGAGAGAGTGTTCACATGATAACCTGCTGCGGTGTGTTTGCCATCCTTTATTTACAATAGTATTATAAGATAGTGAGGTGTTAAATGTGAGTAGCCCTAGGCAATATTTTAATTTCCCCATCTATTCTGTGAAAATGCTTCTGCAGCTGTGAACTCCTACACTCAGGAGCAGAGGAACTCTGCTGGGCTTGCTGTTTCCTCTGTGGCATAGGATAGTTTTATGTATTGTGATTTATTTGCTAAACAAAATGTTTCTTCTAAAGGATGCTTCTTTGTGGGTCTTTTTTACCTGATACTAAGTTTTTTTGTAGACAGTATAGGGTGGGGGAATGGTCTGTGGAGTTATCTCTGCATTCATTCGCTTTGATGATTAGTCTGGTTGCTCAAGAGTGGTGAGCAGGCTGCTGCTGAAATTGGATCAGTGACAAATCAACTCCTTTATTTCACTGGACTGTTAAGTGTCTTGTGCTACCTCAGTATTTCTGTCAAAAAAAAAAAAAAAGCAACTGAAATCTATAAACAACTTTTCAAAAGATAGTGATGTGTCATGCTACTTGTAAGACACAAATGTATACAATAAAAAAGCAAATACAAATATAATAATGAAATATTAAAATGGGATATCGAGACAAATGGCTGGTTTTAACATTGTATGGGGAGTAGCCTCAGAGTCCTAAGTAAGGAATTCTGACTTCATGTCACAGTTTGGTGCTTGTTTTCACATCTCTGCTTGAAAGTTTTCCTTTCCAATTGGCATTTCTTGTCTGTACCAGCAGCTAAGCTGTTAATATATCCCAGTGGCTCTATTCACTGGAGATCTAGGAGGAAAGCAGACATTTTGTTAACAAGGAAAGTCATACACAAGGAGATGTCTGTGCCATCTTTTCCTACTGCATAGATGAACAAAGCTTTTCTCCTAATGAGAAGTCACCTTCTTCAGATCCTTTCTAGCCCTCAGGTGGACTCCTTTCAGTTGATACAGAAATTCAGAAATCCATGTGACCTGACAAAAACTTTGAGCTCATCTTCTTGGTTGTAGACCTAGTAATCTTAATATCAGCATCTGCATGGGTTTCTGACCAGGAACTATGGAGCACTATGCTGAATTCTCAAACCTAAAAGTAGTTTACTTGCCAAAGGGTGTGACTTGAACTTTTAGATGTGATTCAGAGTTTCAAATGGATTTAAAATAAAATAAAAGTGACACAGAGCAGGACAGATTCATGTGATAAAATGCAGGTGGCTCTAGCTGAGCTGGCCACAGAGGTCCTTCTTCACTGCCAAAGAAGAAATGTGGACCTGGCTGATAGGGGGTGATTTAAATGCCTTTAGTTCTTCCTCATGACTTTAAATATTCTTAAAGCAACTACTTCAGAAGTAAGTCTATACATTTTAGTAATTTAATGTTAAGCAATGTGAACATCACTCATTCTGTCCCACCTGCACTAAATTCATCTGCTCACCACAAACCTGGGCATCTGAGACTTTCTGAGCTGATGGCTATTGCTGTGACAGCACAGTCCCTAAAAATCATTCCCTTTTTATAGCTGTCATATGGGAATTAATAGCCTTCTTCTTTGGAACAACTTAAACATCAAAACAAACTATGTTCATCAGGATAGATGAGGCATTTTCTAATTAACAGATTCTCCATTTTTTCTCCAAGAACTTTTATATGCAATACAATTTTGTCTCCTTCTTGGTAACTTCTACAAATCCTCTAGATGCAGCTCCATTGTAAATTTTATCATTTTCTAATACAAAAATCATATAGATAGGTAATATTTCAAGAAAATATTGAGATTTCCCTCTTGGTTATCCACAAGTCAGCAGTTTTGTAATTCTCAGCAAATTTATTTTCTATTTATGAGTGAGTAGTCTATGGCAAAGTTAATTCTGAACAATTTTAATTCCAAATATACCATCGTACATAACATATTTTCCTTTCCTGTTGGCTTTCCAATTAACTTTTTATATCTTATTAGTAAAGAAAATTTTTAGTGTCCCTGCTGTCATACAGTTTTAACCACTGGGAACAATTACTGACATTAAAATTATTAGGGAGTGACAGCAAAATGTGTTATAATTATTGCAAGATTTTTACTGTTTTTAAAATAAAAGAGCCGACATAATAAGCCTGCTAAATTTGTATCACTTTTATATCTGTTTGCAAACTATTACATTCAATTGTTTTAAGATCTCTTTAGTCCTATATTTTTGGACAACTTGTAATCCCCTGGTTTTAATATCATGTTAGTTTATATCACGTCATTTATCTCCATTTTTGCCATTACTCTGGTAGCACTAAATTATTGGTAACTAGTAAAATCTTTCTCATAAACTAGAACACGGTGGTTCCTTTTCTAATGTCTTTGCTTGATATGAAAAGGAGCAGAGTCTTAATTTGTTTTCTCTGGTGTCCATTTGTTTGGAAGTTTTCTTTATAAGTACTCCCATAAGCAGCAGTGATGTCTCAGTGCATGTAGGTCTTGTCACCAACTTTCCTTTTTATAAGCTTTATTTGAAGAGGCTTGTTCCAACTGGTGCTAGTGAAACCTGATAGAATGTCTCTTCTTGGGGTTATTTATATGTATGTGTATATATATATAAATATATAAACTCCATCCCTCAAGAGACTGTGACTCAAGCCCTGCTTCGTTTTAGCAATGACCTCTGTGTTTTCACCCGGCCAGGGCAGTACAGAAAGCATCAGAAAACCCTTGCCTCTGAAGATAATTCTTTTAGATTATGTATGAGAGAACAGAGGATCTACCTTCCTCACAGAAGAGCCCCTTTTTAGCTTGTGAAACTGGCAATTAAAGATAGAAATTGTTCATTAATGAGTAAAAAAAAAGGGGTTTGATATCAAGTATTCTTTTTAATCCTATAAATTACTTTTATTTCTATATCACTTAGTATCTGTATCCATAAGCAGACACCTGCATATATTAGGCCCTCCACAAAAACAAATTTAAAAAAATAATCTCTTCTCCACTCCCAGGTTTCTAGGAGAATAGAAGGAAAGGCAGAAGATGAGTGCAATTAAAAGGATAGGACAGAAACATTGAGGCTCTCTTGCTTCTTCATAGACCTTAGCAGGGGTCAAAGTGCATTGGCAGTCTAACTCATGTCTTGGCACTTTCCATGTATAAACATTGCACTAAAGGGAGGATTTGTTGGAGAACAAGGTGATTTTGTGGTTTTTACATGGAGCTCTTTCCAAGTAGGAGAAAGCAAGGTATTGTTTGACTTGCAAAAGTCTGAAGCCAGTTTAAAACACATTGATCAGCAAAAGGCTAATCCGTCTGTATTATGAAATATTTGAAGTAAGGTCTAAGACACATAGTGGCAGAGTTTGCAAAAACATGTAAAAATCAGATGAGTCAGGATAAAAGCGCATTGAGAGCAGAGCTTTTTCTTTTCTTGATCAGAAGGCTAAATCTTTTTGAAGGGAGGTCTTGGACTGACCCAGTCATTATTTAAGTAGTCGTAGGGAGAAAGATCCCATTTGCTCTGATCCATCTGCTGACATAAGCAATAGAGACCAAATTCTGCATTGTTATTTGAGAAAAGGCATAGGCATGTAACTGGACAATTTAAAAAGAAGAGATGCAATACTTTTATCACACTGTGTTGAGCTGACCTAGTGCTGCTGCTGGGCTTGGTGCACTTTGGTGCAGTGGTGCTGCCACGTGCCATTTACATCTGGTGCCCCACACCCAGTCTGAGAGCAGCACTGAGCTGCTGGGAGGCAGCAGCTTCTGCTCTCTGGGTGACTGGCTGAAGTAGGAGGTTTCTCCATGATGTTCTTCTTCTCAAGTCCCTGCTGGTGTGTCCTGTTTCTTTCAGTGCAACCAAAATGCTTTGGGAAACCAGATGAACTTGTGAGGGAAATGCATTATTTCAATTGTGTTCTTGTGCTGTGCTTGTGCCTCCTTTCACTTGTACTGGTTAATTTAAAATAACGTAACTGTAAAATGGAGAAAGCTGCTGAATTTCCATGCTGAGCAAAAAAATTATGGTCTTTGTTGTATTTCTTAAACAACACAGAATTTGGAGAAATTCAGTCCTGGACTATCTGAAGCTACTGATGAGGAAAGATAAAATGAACGCATTTGTATGTTTCAAAATGTCTTCATTAAATCAACCCTGCAATGGTTTTACTTTGCAGAAGCACAGCACTCCAACAGAACAATGGTTCCAGGGAGAAAAATGTACCATTTTTCACATTTTGTCCTTGCTGATGTTTCAATTCTATTACAGTGGCAGTTGCTAATTGCTAAATAATACAAGTCACTTGTCAGGAGTTTCTATTAGCATGTTATTATCTCTGCAGAAAAAGGGAGATTAGCTTAGCACTTCAGCTACCAGACCTAGGCAGGATTTCATACAGGAAAACATCAACATGCGAAGCACAAAGTTTTCTCATAAGGCCCAATAAGTACAGGAACTTTTGTTTTGACTGCTAATATGAAATAATATAATATAGCTACAAAGTCTTCAATGACAAAACTTTAGCTGTAAAGTTATCAAATTTACAAATTACAGATATTTATTTTCTTTTTTTTCAAGTAAACCTCAGGAGAATATTTTGTTTACTCTTTTTAAATTGCTCCTTCATGCAACAAAGGCTCTCCGTGGTCTGATGCTATCTGGTTAATAGATGAAATCAATGTTGGAATAAAATTTGTTGTCCAACTCATAGTACACAATGTTATGTTAGAAGAAACATTATTTTATTAGTGTATATCCCTTAACAGTATTGAGAAATCTCATACATCGTGAAGTCATTATAAAAAAACTGTTGTCTGTGCTATTTACTTGGCAAGTATGAAGTTTCCTGCTATTTTTCCCCATTTTGTATACATTCAATTACTCTGATTGAAAAAATCTGACTGCAGAGAAAGACAAGGTCCTGCCCTGAAGAGTTTATAGTCTAAAAGGCAGAACACTACAAAGAGGATTAATGCACATAGGTTTCTGTGTGATTAACACTATGATTCATGTCTTTAATGATGGTGTCTTCTGTAGATTCCCAGTTTTTCCTGGGTTTCTGTGTATCCTAAATATTTTGACTGCATCTCTCATCTCCTTCTAGCACAGACTTACTCTCCAAGATGTATCCAGCTTTCCAACTCTCTTAACTCCCATCTTTCCTACGTTGTCCTGGCTTTTGAAAAAAAAAAGTAAAAATGAAGAATGCCATTAGAGAGAGACTACAACACCAATTTTGACTCTGAACATGGAAAATATTTTATTATCTAATAATTGAAATTAATCTCATTTCTTCTCATGCTAGCCATATGCCATGAAGGACACATAGACTTTTTGGGGGGGCAATAGGTATGGGAAGCAGAGATAATGCCCATAATGATGGAGATTTTTTGTTATTCCTAGATTATATGATTCATTTCCCAGAGACTTAAGAATCTGAAGTTTTCTCCTGATATTCACTTCTGCAAAAGCAGGTCACAGGCTAGCCATCTGATAGTGACATTACAGCAATGGCACGATAAACTGTTACTATTCCCAAGTCTGAATGAGAGCCAGTCCTTAGAATGGCAAATCCAGACAGAAATCCTGAGCTTCATACACAGGAGGTTTTATGCTTTTTACTGTCATTTTTGTCTGATCTTAGTTCAGTATCAAAGTACATATAGGCTTTAATTTTAAAATGGCAGGCTACATTTTAAAATCAGCTCAGCAACTCAGCTGGAATAGATTTTCTAGATATTTCAGCAACCAGCAACCCTCATTCCCATGTTCACTGACATTCACAAGAGCTTAGCAATGAAGGTATGATCTCCTTAGTCTTTGCAGACAGTTCTCTGCCTTTGCAGGCAAACAGGATACACAAATTCCCTTCACAAAGTTCTTTAATTCAATTCTAAACATGAAAACATATTTTGCTCATGTTACCCTTTCTGGAAAGTTGTTCCAGACAGGTCAGTGGGTAGGTTTATTTCAGTAGGGTCAGAGTTAAAATATATTTGTGATCAGTTTGTTATCCCCCATTATTCTTTAGCATAAATAGTTTTATTTTCTCTTAGAGTTTAACCCAATATGTCTTTATTAGCAGCCATATATTTTATTAGCCTGTATTTTGTCAAACCAAGCAAGCAAAGCTTATGGTGCTCTTTACCTGTCTCAAGCCAAAGTCACTCTTCTTGAGCATTGGTGACAAGTTTTGTGTCGTATTAAAGATGAGGTGTCATGAGCACTTTCTACAGCAGGAATGATGCTTCACTACCTGTACAGCTAATGCTTCCTAGTGTTGTATTTTTGTTGTTTCACAAATAAAAAAAACCCTATTGTTACCTCCCCTTATAATAATTTTCATTAATTTACCTTCTAACTCACAGCATAAGTTCCCCTGACTCTCTTCAAAGAGTTTTCTTAGGGCAGCGTGCTCCTTGTGTAGTCCATCAACAGATGTAAGTAGTTCCAGCAAAGGTTCAGAACAGAATTGCTCTCTAAACATGTCCCTTTCTATCTCTTTTAATTGGCTTCTGGGCAACAGACTTGCTAAGTAACTGAAGTGAGGTGCCTGAGCTAAAGGTGATAAATACAGATCTGTGAACATGGTACTTAGCTCGTTCCCTGTGATCCTTATCACAGTATCACAGAATCAATTAGGTTGAAAAAGATCTTTGTGGTCGTTGAGTCCAGCCTGTGGCCGAACAACAACCTTGTCAGCCAGACCATGGTGGTGAGTGCTATGTCCAGTCTTTCCTTAAACTCCTCCAGGGGTGATGACTCCACCACCTCCCTGGGCAATCCATTCCAACACCTAATTACCCTTTCTGTGAAGAAATTCTTCCTGATGTCCAACTTAAACCTCCCCTGGTGCAGCATGAGACTGTCCCTCCTCATCCTGTCACTTGTTACCTGGCAGAAGAGTCCGACTCCCACCTGGCTACACCCTCCTTTCAGGCAGTTCCAGAGAGTAGTGAGGTCCCCCCAAGCATCCTTTTTTCCAGAATAAACAATTTGGAGAAGCTCTCTCATACACTCCTCATCAGACTTGTGCTCCAGACCTCATTTCTCTTCTCTGAATCTGTTCCAGCCCCTCAATGTCCTTCCTACATGGAGGGGCCCAGAACTGAACAAGGTGGTTGAGGTGTGGCCTTGCCAGTGCCGAGTACAGGGGAAGAATCACTTCCTTAGTGCTGCTTGCTGCACTATTGCTGATCCGGGCCAGAGTACCATTGTCCTTCTTGGCCACCTGGCCACCTTGGCCGCTCTAGATCACTTTCAGCTGCTGTCAACCAGCATCCCCAGGTCCTCTTCTGGTGGGTCACTTTCCAGCCACTCTGCCCTCAGCCAGTAGTGCTGTGTGGGGTTGTTGTGATCAAAGTGTAGGACCTGGCACATGGGCTTGTTGAACCCAGTTTGATTGACAGAAACAAAAATGATAAGGCTGAGATCTAATCTACAGCAATGTCTGCATTCTGTTTGAATACTTACTTTCAACAGCTACCTACTGCCACCTCTTCTTAACCTGCCCCCTTAAAATCCTCCACCTGTTTATCCTGCAGTGACCCAGGTCAAATAGGTCTGTCTTCTTAAGTATGGGCAGTACCTTTACTACCCTCCAGACATCTGGGTCATCACTCTCCAGACAATGGATATGAAACACTGGGCTACATGGTTAACACTACCAGTACTTCTAATTTTGGTTAGTAGCATGGGAGATGTTTATTTCAGACATGAAGAACAGTTGCTCCACATGTGACCATACCATCTGTACCACCACTTCCTCAGAATGATTCTCTATAGCAATGTTAAGATCTGCAGTAAAGGCAAAAAGTTAGTGTTTTTCAAGTGCAATAAAACAAATCAGAGGAAGCTATCAATGTCCTGGCTTTTCATTTTTTTAAAACATAGTAAAGATTTGTTAAACAAAGTGAGCAATACAACGTTAGAGAAACCTGACTGCAGAATCTGCAAGTCAATATGACAGCTCTACCAAAGCTTTGGTCAAAATTCACTAGTATCTTGGAGTTTTGTTTCCACTTAGGTTGAGATAATTTCCATTCCCATTATGGTCCTGCTTTGCCCCCAAATTCAACGTCATTAATTGTATTGACAATTGTATTGACAAGCAAGTGTTCATTTAGTTTTGAGGACCTTTCATGATTATCTTTATCTTGACCTTCTCAACAAATTTCTTCTTCCTTGCTTTATTTTAATTAAAATATTTGAGAAATATTTGCCACTGTTTCAAATAACCTTTGAAAGCTCTAGCAGAGCTTGACTTGCTGTCCTCTTGAACTCTTGATATACGGCTGTTTATTCTAGCATTTCAGAGGGAGTTCATTGTTAACCTCTTCAGAAAATCTAGCTCCAGGAATGAGTTCTAAGCTCATAAAAATTCTAGCCTGAATCGTTAAGTATTTTCAAAAGCATGCAAGAAATGATGAAGGTTAATTACCAGTGACTTCATGTAAGTAATTTAGATATTTTTGAAATTCTTTTCAAGGGTATAAAAAGTGTCAGTCACATAATACAAATCTTTTGTAGTTGGCTCATTTTGTATACAATGAAGAGCTACTAATTTATACCTTCTGCATTTTCAAGTGTAAAATAGTCAATTTTTTTCAGAAACAGCTTTCCATATGTACTTATGATCAGTATAAGTTCACTGCACATGTTCCTTATTTACCATTTCACACTTTTGTTTTGTGTTAATACAAAAATTATAGTGTATCAGCTTGTAACCTTTTCACTAGCTGGTTTATTTAAAATTCATTAATTTTTTTAATTACAATTAGTAAAATTATCATATTTTAGGATCAAGAAATGAAAAGATCAAAGCTGTCTACTAAATCTTTTGGGGGTTTGCACTAACAATTATAAGACTATTCCATCAAACTAGTTTGAGGCATCTTGTAAAATGAGATAGTGCTTCATGATTATACATTCTGGAAAGAATTTGGTGCAGCTGGGGAACCAGCTGCAAATGTCCTGTCTCTTTTAATACTGGCAATATTTTTTACTTCTATTTCATATATAAACACTGGCAGTAAACTGAATGTTTGAAATGCTTTTTAAGAAGAAGTTTTTTGCTATTTCTCATAAAGTATATATATACCTTAATGGTTCTGACAGCTGGATAAAGACTAAATGGACTTTTCCTAGAATGCAATAACTGTATAGAAATTAGAAAGTGAGAATGTGACATACTCTCAAGGTTATATAAAGACAAAGTGATTAACTACCGAGACCATGTACATATAGGGAAGACTTACTGTCTCTGCATATATTGGGAAGGAGGGCACAGATGAATATTCTGCAAGTACCAGCACCCATGTAGGGGATGCTAAAGTATCACCCCTATGGCAGGAATAAATTTCTGCAGTTTGGGTTACTGATCCTCTGTCCATTGGCATAGAATAAGAGTGATGCAGAAGATAAGACATTAGTTCAACAACTTCCATCTTTTCTGGGACTCAAACTCAGGACTGAAATGGTTACTTTATTAAAATTAATAATTTATGCACAAGCAGAGATATAAATTTCACGTGCAGTTCTGGGGTTTTTGGCATTATATGAATATGACATATGGGAAAACTGCCCTGTGTTGCCTTTGTGAGACATCCTATCATTCACAAGCCATTGGATGTGTTCTCTGTGTGTCTACATTCCTGACACCCTCAGTCTGCTTGGTGGAGGTACAGCCTGCTTGTGTGACACATGACAGGAGTGGGTGTCTCTGCTTTGTCTGTCCTGTAGTGCTTGTGCCATGACAATTCTGATTCTGTTTAACAGACCCTCCCCTGAGAGGTCTGCATCACACTCTCTGCTGGCACTGGCATGCTGGATGAGCCTGACTCAACCAGTCCCCCATCCCTCACTCATATCCTTCTGCCTCCAGCTGCACCTGAAGGCTGGGTTCCTGGCTTTGCTTGGACCAGGGTTGTTTGGAGCTTTTGCATCTCAGAGCAAGTGGGAGATGTAGGCTCTCTAGAGGTGTGCTTCTGCCACAAGAGCTGTGCTTCTGCCCCAAGAAGTGTGCTTCTGCCACAAGCCTGGAGTCAGGGATCTCATCCTGCTCCCAGAAGTAAGGTGTGGGGATCCCACTTGTGTGCTCCTCTTCATCTTCCCCAGAGTCCCAGATGTCAGTCAAGGCCATGGCTGTGGTCCTGGTCCATTTTACCCACACACAGATAAAGCTTTGGCAGAGGGCTGCAAGGGACTGTTCCATAGCTATAGTGCAACCAGACATATCCTCCGTTTAAAATCTACCCTCTTCACTGTAAGGAGACCACATTCCCAGATCCATGCAAATATTCAGCTACTTCCCAGCAGCATCAGAAAAACTTCTGAGGCCATACTTGCTTTGTCAAGAAGATCACTATGGTCCTGCACTGCACAGCCATTCTCATTGATTCACTTACTCAGATTAAGATGAGGAAAGCTCTTGTTGGCTAGAATATAGCCAAAGCACAAACCCAAAACTCTCTCCTAAAGCTAATTGTAGTGTTATGCCTAGCATAGTCTGTAGCAACTATTACAGGGAAGGGGGGATGATAAGAAAAATACAGCACTGACCTATCTAAACATCTAAATGAATCTTTCGTATTAGGGAGGTCAGCTCTGGGTGGCTCATCTGACCTTCAAATGCCCAGTCATGCCAAGCCACCAACTGCTGACATTCAGGGTAAGTTTGGTAACTTGTCATCTGCACAAATAAGCACAATTCTTGACTGAGCAGTTCCAAATGACACAACATACCTTGGCAAGGAGACTTGATAGCAAAGCAGCTTTAAACAGGAGGTTATTTCTGGTGGCCTGATTCCTTGGCCTTAGGTGTGTGGGGTGTGATGTCTTGCGTCTCGGTGGTTTTGCAGCTGGGATGCTCGATGCACCTGAGCAAGTATTACTATCTAGCCACTGACTCACATTTGGCTGCTGACAGTACAGGAAGATGGTCCAAGTCCAGTAGGGAAAATAGTGCAGTCTGGGAGATGTTTCTCAGTGGTCAGATTAATTTTTCTCTTTCACCTATGACTCACTGGTAGTGCCAGCATATTTCTTGACTATGACATCTTTCACACTTCCGAGATTTACAGTTATGCAAAACATAGTATTGGCACACTGAGTGATAACCCGATAAAATGTCTGTTATTTTTAAACCTAAGGCAGGTACTTCCATTGGCCTTCATGCCACTCAGATGATGTGGCTCCATCTCCATTAGGGCTTCAGGCTGGAACAACAGTGTGAGCTTGTAGGGAAGTCCTGAATATTCTCATTTCCCACATCTCAGAACTTACAAAGCAGTTTGGGGGGTAGGAACTAGATGTCTTTTGGTGAAAACTCAATGGGGATCTGCCACCCAGGGCTCATCACATCATTCAGTCACAAGTGCACACAGACATATGAAACCAAGAAGTTTCAAGAGCTTCAAACAGCTCTTCAAATTCAAGGTGCATGTTTCATAATCATGTTCAATCCAGGAGACCAGACCATCTCTAACCAGATAATATCCATAAGCCATGAGTTATGTGGGATTAAGGGGCTCAGCACACCTATTTTGGTTTACTAATCCACCCCTTTAGTGCATAATTGGGTACTTGCATAGACATACCCTTGGTCTTAGAGCTAAATTCCTCTCTTAGAGGAGCCATCACTTATATATATTAATACATATACAAAAATAAAATACTGATTGTAAGCACAGGGACTATCAACAAAATTGTAATTAAATATTTTTCTAATTCCTAAAAATAATGTAATTTTACCCAAGAAAATTCAGTGCTTACAACATGTGATTTTCCGTGAGACTGTCATTCAATCAATTTTCCAGGGGGACTGATTGATGCTGAGTGGGTGGAAATTGAGTAACCTGCCAAAGTCACACATCGGGACACTGCTTTTCCTAAGACTGCAGCCCAGCATCTTGCTGACTAGCAGTCCTGCAAGCAGCCTCTACCTGTTAAAAATTACTAGAAATGGCCATATAACTACCAGCCACTGAAGAAAAATGTAACAACATTGGATAACCTCCACATTAATGGATCTAGTTTTCAGGTGGATACTACACAATGGCAAAACAAATTTTTTCAGAGAGATTACTGGATAGTGTTTTCTTCTGTGGTGATCACAGGCATGTTATTCTGCTGGCCAACTGAACGTGTCCAATGCACTTTTAGGATGCATTCTAAAATATTCTTTAAAAATACGAATAAGTATTTATGATTAAAAACTTTTTCTTAGTCCTGACCTACTGTGGTAAAGAATGTTAAAGTTGCCCTGTGTACATGACAGTGATTAGAAGAGCAACTGTCTTTTATCTGTGCTTCTTGTTGTGAAATTATTTTGATGCCTCATCTCCCGCTGCCCAGGTATGTTGTTTTGCTCCATATGAAGTCGATATGTGAAGAAAATTAACCTCTTTGCTAGTCAGACCAGAATAACTGAAGCATTGTTCTATTTAGCCTGAATTTCTGGAAATATTTCATGCCACTTGAATCTTCTTTGTGCTAAGAATCATCAACTAAAAGGATAAAAAAGGGGTAGTGAAGCCTGTAAACATATTAAGAGAAAATAATTATGAAATGCTTGATTATGTTACTCAGTGGCAGCGTAAGCATACTTTGAAGGTAAGTATCAGCCTAAGGTTCCAAAATCAGGGGTGATGTAGAGAAAATAAAATGATGTATCAAAAGTAGAAGAACAACATGAAAATAAAAAGAACTTAACATGATTTATAATAATGAAATAGATTAGATTAAAATAAACGTTGACAGAAAACGCCTTCTCCTTGTCAAGAAACTTGGTTCAAGTACAGAATAAAGTATCCACTTAAAGGGTTTAAATATCTGTATTACTTTTACCTACATGATCTAATTTTTATTCCCTAATTTTTATTTCCCTGACTAATTAAAAACAATTCTTTCAAATGCAAATATGCAAGTAAACAACATATCTCTGAAATTACCAAAATAGGGTGTTAGGGCCCCAAATTCAGTTAAAGATCTTTCACAATTCTGGCTATAAAACATTCATATTCAAATCACTGTACTGTGAAGTCACACTGTAGTGTATTGACACCTGCCTCATGTTGACCAAAGCCACTCTGTCACTGCCCTCTCAGATGGAGAGAAGAGAGAAAATAAAAGAAAACTTTCATGGGTTGAGATAAGGGCAGGAAGAGATCACTCACCAATTACCATGATGTACAGAACTGGGGAAAAGTAATTTGATTTATTACCAATCAAGTCAGAGTAGGATAATGAGAAATAAAAGCAACTCTTACAATATGCTTCCACCACCGCTTCCCTATTCACAGACTTGACTTCACTCCTGACTTCTCTACCTCTTCCTAGCATGGTGCAGTGGGAATGGCGGTGCTGGGAGTGGAGGCTGCAGTCAGTTTATCACATGTCTCTGCTGCTTCTTGCTCCTCAGGGAAGAACTCCTCACACTTCTCCTCTGCTCCAGCCTGGGGTCCCTCCCTCAGGAGACTGCAGACTCAATGAACTTCTCCCACCTGAGTCCTTCCCATAGGCTGCAGGTCTTCACTAACTGCTCCAGTGTGGATTCTTCAGGAACAGGTTGCTCCAGTGCGGGTCCTTCCATAGGCTAACAGGTCCTGCCAGGAGCCTGCTCCACTGTGGGCTTTCCATGGGGACACAGCTTTCTTCAGACATCTACTTGCTCCAGCGTGGGAACCTCCATGGGCTGCAGGTGGATCTCTGCTCCACCATGGTTGTCCATGGGCTGCGGGGGCATGGCTGCCTCACCATGGTGTGCACCAGGGGCTGCAGGGCAATCTCAGCTCTGGTGCCTCGAGCACCTCCTGCCCCTTTTTATTCATGATCTTGGTGTCTGCAGGACTTTTTCTCTCACATATTCTCACTCCTGGCTCCAGCTTCTGCTGCTACTCCTCTCCTGTTTCTCAGGTCTCTTATCCCAGAGGTCCTTCCACCATCACTGATGGTTTCGGACTTGGTCTGTGATGGTTCTGTCTCAAAGCCAGCTGGCATTGGCTCTGTAGGATATGGGGGAAGCTTCTGGCAGCTTCTATCAGAAGCCACCCCTGTAGCCACCCACTACCTAAACCTTGCCATGTAAGCCCAACAGACACATGAAAAACACTCAGAAAGGAACAGATCATGCCTGGCTGGTTCTGAACATCTGCCTGATAAGTAATTCCTTACTAATACTCAGCATTTCTTTTCTCGGTGTTCTTGTTTTAAATCCAACTCATCAAGAAATATTTTCTCAGAACAAACATTTTAATACCTCTCATGTTCCAAAACAAGAGCTAAGTATTTTCTTGTTATTGCAAATGATCTCTAGCAATTGCTGTATATTAAAATACACCACATCTTTGAAATAGACGATTCAATGTAAGATATTACGTAAAGACTTTTTTTTCAATCATTCCTGAATTTTGCTTTACATGTTCCTAAGGAGAATTCTTCTGCATAGAATGATTTTCACAATTCAAGACACACTTTGGAAGTGACGTTGTCCTCTATAGACCAGCTGAAATTTAGAAGAATCTGACCACGCTGGCTGAAAAACCTACATAAGTTTCAGACCAGCCTCATCTATGGGATCTTTCAGACTCCACAGTAAAGTATTCCTAAACAGCAGTGAATGTATGCAGCTTTATCAGATTCAACAAAAGCTAGTTAATCATCTGGAAAAAACATAAAAAGAGACCTTTTTTTCCCTCACAACCCTCTTCCTCTTGGTCTGCCTATCAGCACAGGAACTGCAGAGATCTCTCCAGCTCCACAATCAAGGGAAGGATTGATACAGCTGCTTTACCAGGAAATCTTTGTACCTGGTGAGAAGAGCCACGCATCCCCTTGCCATTCATATCTCTGATTCAGCTGCTGAAGGTCTGGGGGGCTTTCAACTCATAGCAAATATGTTGCTGATTCAGAACTGCTTTGTGTAGACAAAGAACAGACTCAGATGCCTCAGAGAAAAGCAAGAAGTGAGGAGGCCAAGGATTTTAGACACTATTTGGGGATATTTTGCTAGTCATCTGCATTCTAACCAATCCAAAAAACATCCTGCCTAGTTCATTGTGTGCTCTGCTGCAACCAGGTATCTAAATCTCTAACAGAATGCTTTATTAGAGCCTTTGTTTCCTCCCATTAAAAAGATAAATGAAAAACCAATCCTATTAAGGAAGTACAGATAATTTATTCATTACAACATCTAATAAATAAGAACAAGTCCATGCAGAGAACTAGCAATTAGAATCTCACCTCCTAAAAATATTTCAGTGGAGCAAAAGTAGCCTGTTCTCTGTGGATGCAATAATCTCACCTAACCAAGCAGATTAAATCAGCCAATGAGAAGAAGAAGTCTGGTTTAATTCACTTTTTTCACTGGGGAGCTGTGTTATAGGTCTTGCATCACGCTTAAAGGACTAGTAGCCTTATGAATATGGGGAAAATTAGATAATTTACCAAGCACCTAGTTATTAAGTACAGCCTAATGGGATGCTCAGAAGAACATCTGAACATGCATTATTGTTAATGCAATAGATAACATTCAGAAAGAGTTTAAATGGACAAAGTTGCTTGAAAAAGACATATTCGGGTTCTGAAACCTTTCCAGAGCTTTGTTCGTTCAAAGACAATAACTGGCAGGCTGCCTAAGAAAGGGAATGTGTTAAAGAGAAAACTATTATATCTGGCACTTCTTTTGCAGGAAACTGTAACTCCTATGTCTCATTTTTCTGCTCTGCTTGATAATGTAATAATTCTCATGAAAGGAACACACAGAAATATAATGAAAAATGATACGATTGTGCAGTGAAAGATAAAGCAATTTGAAACTTCATGGTTACAAAGTACAGCATGGTGCTTCAGCTGTGTGCCTGTCCATTGAAGTCAACACAACTCCTTTACCTCCAAGTGTTCACACTACCTTGAAAATTGAGTTGAGTTCAGCTGAGTCTCAGTCTCTGTCTACCTGGACATATCTCTAGGTAGTTATTTCAGGCTCTGTGCATGCACGGAGCAAGTATCTCAGAACTACATCTAAATTTACTTCTACTGACAGACAAAGACCATTTGAAGAGGGAGGGTGTGTGTTTCTGTGTGCATTTGAAACTCCAGTGTTAACAGTTCAACCCCTATTTCCTCTACCACAATAAATTTCTGCCACACCTGCTTGTATTTTAAAAATATGAAATGTGAATATGTACAATATGTTTCTAAATAATAAAAAAATACAATCTGCAATTGATATTGGAGTATTATCATTCATGCTGATGTTTTCAATTAATCTATCCATCAATCAATCAATTAATCAGCTACAGACAAACTGTCAGTTTCCTTGTAGGCATTCCCAGAAAATAATTAATTCAAAATGTAATACAAATTGTATCAAGTTCACCAGTACCTTTCCCTTTCCCTTTCCCTCTTTCCCTTTCCCTTTCCCTTTCCCTTTCCCTTTCCCTTTCCCTTTCCCTTTCCCTTTCCCTTTCCCTTTCCCTTTCCCTTTCCCCTTTCCCTTTCCCTTTCCCTTCCTTCTGCAGAAAGCAGCTTTAAACAAACTCTGGACATCTCCCATTAGATGAGTACATTGAGAGTTTGATCTACCTAATTTATTAAAACAAGCACTGAGCAATTTTTTTCTTACATGTATCACCAAGTAACATTCAAATCTGGAAAATATCACCAAGTGTCAGGATACCTCTATCTCAAATCACAGGAGCATTTGGAAACACTTAAAAGCCTTTGTACTAATGAGGAGAGAGGACTAATGAGGACAGAGGACTAATGAGGACAGAGTGCTCTTTGCAGGCAACTGTGATCACTGCTGGTGTACTCAGCCTCCTGTGTGCTCCACAGTGGGATGTGCTGCCCAGGCTCCTCCTGTGGATAAATAAAATTCTCCCTCTGGGTTGTAGGGCTGTGCAGTGAGCAATGTACTGCAGAGCCAGAGAGAAGCAGAAGGAGATCTGAGTGCTGCAGAGTTCCCCTGCCATAATGGAGCACAAGACCGAGTGTCAACGATTGATTTCATTTAGACACATCCTCTTAGCACTCAGAATACAGAGCAGCCTCAGTGTAAGGTCCTTCAAAACAAGAGCTATCTGCCACTGCACCCAAACATTGCTCTTCAGAGATAAACTGAGTTTCTATATTTTGGTGACATAGCTACTGGATCAATTTTAAGCTAATCTCAAAAGTCCTGAAAACAATACCAAGAGGAAAAGATCAAAGTTATTTAAAGGTATTCATGAACTCATGAATAACAGCTTCTTGTACAGATAGATGACACTTGGGACCTGAGTTAGAAAAGGTCAAGTCAGCATCATTAATATAATGACCCCAAGGAGCAACAATTCAAGATCCTATCCTTGAGGGACTGATCCAAGGCTATAAGCAGCTTCAGATCACTGGTCTTTAAAAACAGTTATTTTATTGGACCTGATTAATAACACTTCATCCAGTCTAAGGCCAGTTGTGGTACATGCTTATCCTATTACCATTCAATACAGTGACAAAAATGATGCTTACTAAAGCAATCAAATAAAGAAATATGTTTCTCTATGAACATCTGTTATCTTAGGATCAAAAAATATCAGTCATGAGGAGAGGCAAGGATAATGCAATGTGGAGCCATAAATCAAAATCTTGGAAATTAAAGTTACATTAGTAATTGTATTAGCAGTATAGCAAGTTGTAATATGGAAGCACTTTACAGCTGTCAGTAGAAAAGACAGAGAAAAATCATTGTAACAGAACCAAAAGCCTGACCCAGGACAGCACATCCATCAGCATCAGCTGGACAAGTAAAGAGGACAACTGGGAAATGGACAGTTATACAAAACTTATAAGGCTTAAGGTTAAAGAAATTTTCTCTTTTGTAGAGTCAGAGGTTTAAAAATGAAACCTCCTTAGTTCAGAGGAAAGGTAAATACACTGTATATTAATGACTAGGAGTTACAAAAAAAGTCTCATTGAATAAATAGCTCTTAGTCATAAAATGAGAAAGAGTTGTGGAATCCATCTCCCTGTAAAACAGTGGAATCATCTTAAAAATTATAATTCACAGTTTCATTATAACTATAATGAAATGTGAGCTTGCAGATCAAACAAACTCATCATTAAAAGACATAAATCAAAGAAGCATTAAAACAAAGATGTATTTGATAATCAGATGCAGATATTGAAATTTGTATTGGGCTAATAAAGTGTTCTCTCTAATACAGAATATTCTAGATATAAAGATGTTATTATAAGCTGACAAATCTGAAGTTTTAAAAATCTGATAAAGAAATTCCCTAAATTATTTAAATCTCCCACACTTTTCTTTTATGGTTTTAGGGTTTAAAAAAACCAATGCGCTCAAAACCCGCACAGTGTTTAGAATAGGATAAGGAGAAGTCGCTTAGGAGAAGATGCTTATTCCAAAGATAGATTTAAAAAAATCACAAAGTGGTTGAGGTTGGAAGGGACTTCCTGAGATTGTCTAGTCCATCCCCACCTGCTCGAGCAGAGTCAGCTAAATGGGGTTGCCCAGGACTGTGCCTCGCTGGGTTTTGACTGTCTCTACAGAGGGAGATGGCACTGGGCACTACTGAGCAGATTCCAGCTCTCTTATCTTAATTCCTTCCAAACAGGTATCAGTACACATTGATAAGATCACCCCTAGGCTTCTTTTCTCCAGGTTTCCTCTTAAACTCGACAGAATAAAATATTCTTTTTTAATTCAGGAGGATATTGGGTTAATCTCACTAAAATTTCCAGAGTTAAAATACTTGAAATTGTGCTCCCACTTTTCTAGATATTTAGTCCAAGTGGAATTGCCAGTTTGTTCCATCACAGATTTTACAGGGCATTTTGAGAAATCTTTGAGAGCCTCTCTGCTCTTGGGTCTTTAATTGTAATAAATCGCTAATGAAAAGCTGTGAGCATAGTTAACTTGAAAAGGGTTGGTTTCATTTGCTGAAGGGAGGATCCCAAATAGTGTCTCTTTTTAGTGCTGTGTCTGTCAGCAGAGAAATATTTTACCCTGAAATCCTTACACAGATCTAAATGTATAAGGCTTTACATAAATGAACTTATAAGCTATATACCAGAGGGGCCATATCTTGGCCTTTAATTATATTCCCACCAATAATACTAAATATTAATCATTAGCAGACATGCTCTCCAACCGTTTGGTTGGAGAGTTTACCTGGAAGTTTATTCAGCTGCTTTCCTGGCAGGAAGAAGGGAATAGTGATTATTTCAAAGTGAAATAGTCCTCTGAAAAAGATTCAGAAAAGTTTCACATACCTGAGAGCTCAAAATGAGATAACAGAAATTTTGGCATTTAAATCTGTGAGCACATTGATTGGTTTAATTTTTCACTGCATTATTAGGTGTTTCTTATAATTTTAAAATCAATGTTTTACTTCCATGATATCAACAGTGGCAATAAGATCCTTCCAACTAAATACTTGATAGCAGTTTGATTTCTTTAAAGTCAAACTTCATATTCTCCACTTAATTCAATTCACAGTTCAAAAGTAGCTGTCAGAGCATTTGAGTAGAGGGGTTCTTGGCTGAGCTAAAAGTGACAATTATAATGAAGACAAAACAGCCAAAGGTAATAATTCTCAGAAGCAAAGAAGAGGATATATTTTGGGCAGTATTAAAGACTTAAGAACACTGAATATATTCTTCTGTATAACCATGTTGGTGTAGGCAGAAAACAGTGTAATAATTATTACTTCTCTTATTAAAATAGTATATGGTCACTTAGTACATTAAACGGTAATGTACAGTGTGAATATAGTTTGCATCATCTGCAGATATGTCAGGGAAGCTTATTCAGGGAATAGAAATCTCATTAATTAAATGTGAAGATGATACCAATCTCAGACCTTTTCTTACTTTTAGAGAAGAAAGCAAAAATGACATGAGAACACAGAAGTATTAATATATTCACTAAATGAAAATTTAGAGTTCTTATTAGAGAAAAGCGAGCTAACAGATCTGCTTGAAAATTGTCTGTGGTAGTAAATATGAGAGAAACATGA
The DNA here is from genome assembly GCF_049639895.1 of Pseudopodoces humilis. NCBI lineage: Eukaryota > Metazoa > Chordata > Aves > Passeriformes > Paridae > Pseudopodoces > Pseudopodoces humilis. The sequence goes on from NC_142201.1 coordinate 70,408,556, forward strand.
AAAGCAGAGGAGATAGACGGCATAAAATGATATGTTAATTTGTAACACGATACAGCAAGAAAATAGATGAAGACTGTTCAGCTGCATTAAGCCTGCAGAAAGCTGGTGATGGTCTCATGCCACACAGCTCTACCAGAACAGTTCCTGAAGTTCTGCCTTTGTTTTAGAGGCTTTATTTAAATGAATAAAGTAAAAAAAAAAAAAAAAAAAAAGAATTTAGAAAGAACTGTGAGGAAAGGCTGCTACAAAAGGAGCTGCTGAAAGACCTCACTGTGCTCTTTCTGGCCAGGTGGCTGCTGAGGCAGGGTCTGCAGTGTTGTGTTAGGTCATGGCTCAGCAGAGAAAAGCCACACATGGACACTGTAAGCCATGCACTGTGAGTCTCTGCATGTGGCTTTTTAAGGGCTACAGGCAGCTGCATATGGAAAATACACCTTTGGGTTCTTGGACAATATTAATTCCTTTTCCAATTCACCTGACACAGCTAGTAGTTTCCCCAAGCTGGACAGCTGAATGTGGCACATGGTGTTGCAGAGGGCAGGGCTCATCACCTCTCCCGCTAGGAAGAGTTCAGGAAGGCATCAAAGACTCTGTGTGAGATTTACCTGGTTAGCCCAAAGGTCTGGGATGCCCTGCTAGAAACTGCTTAACCTTGTGAGACCAGCTCTCATCTGATGGGGGGCACTCTCCTGCTCTGATTTGCAAGAACTAGGATGGGGTTGAGGTAGAATCTGAGTTTTTTTGTCCTTGAAACCCCTCAATGACTCTTAGCAAGCACTCTGAGCTTCCTCCTAAGGAAGGAGAAGGATTTTTCAAATGGGCATCTGAGAAAAAATGAACAGTAATAAATATGAAAAGGAAAAATTATGTTAGGAAGTTAAAACTGGGACCTACATGTGACTAAAATCAGGTTCGAGAATTCCAAACAACCTGGAGAGATCAGATGCAACAGTTAAAATGTTGCCATTTTGACATTTTGTTTTTGAATGCTGTTGATAATCTTTAATGCCAACCTTTAATGTCAATACCTAGTGTTTGTAACATACTGCATCATCGTTGTTACCATTATTGTTGATATTGGTATAGTAAGATTCTGATTAAACATGATTGTTAAACAGATACGGGATAGTGAGCCCAAAGTCCAATCTTAGGACTCAGAGTACTTAGGTATGTTACACAACTTAAGGCATTTTCACAGCAATAAAAGGTAAGAAAAAAAGGAGTGGGGTGCACATTTATCTTCCAGAGAAAGATAGATCCTGGTGGACAGAAATATTTCTAAAAGTATAGTTTTGATTTATTTAAATAATTTTAAAATAATATGAAATAAGTAACGGTAATTTTTTTTAATTTCTAGAAGGAACGACACAGTAAACCATGTAAATAAAGACTATGCACATTATAAGACATGCTGGTTTTGAATGAGGAATATTCAAAGTTGCCCTAATATGTTTTAAATTGTGCAATTGATTTTTGCACAAATTTCTAAATAAACAGCAAATTCAAGAGATGTGGTGGATATGTTGACTTCATAAATTATGATTTATTCTGTACAACTTTTCAAAAGGATAGTCCCAAAAAAATCTGCTGAAAGAAAATGTGGATTGTTTCTCTACTAGGCTGCCCCTTGGTAACCATGGAAACTGCAGACTTGCCCAGGACATAAAAGAGAACTATATTGCATTGGACACATTTATTTGTTTAGATTCGAAGTTTTACAGCAATGAAAGCCGTATAAGATTGTGCTCCGGTTCTCTGTCAGGGCCGTGACCTCCACACTGCAGCAATACTCCTTGGAAACAAGGAACTCAGTAAATCTCTAGTGATCTGGTGCAACAACAGCTGTTATTGCTGTCAGCTTTGTGTTCCTGTGAAGTAGAAAATCATTACAGATCAATAAATCAGTCTTCTGAGGAAATATTGGAAGATGATGGCTTCATCTCTCTTCCACCCTTGCAGTGAAGAGAGATGCAGTGAAGACAGGGGCTGCCCCAGCAGCATCTCATCCCTGCAGAGATGCATGGGAGAAGAAGCCCTCAAGCCCTCACCTCCTCTATGAAAATGTTATGTCTCACTCAAAAATTATTAGCTCATAAAGGTGGCCGTCATCCCCGATGTCTGGAGACAGAGTCACATCAGTGCCATGGGTACGGCCGTCACACGGATGACTCTGCTTTGCTCCAAGGTAAAGATGACAGGAACTGCTCGGGAGTGAGGAACTGGCCAGCTGGAGCTTAACATGCTAAGAAGGCTGTTAATGAAGTTTAAAGGAATTTTAATTCAAATTTGTCTGAGAATTGTTCATTGCAGTGTTCAGTGGTGAGGCGGTGGCAGAAATGTTTTTTTCCCCAAATGACATCGTAGCAAGAAGGGATACAATTTTGGTTACCAATTTTGTCCAGTGTCATTTAGAAAAAATGCTTTAAAGAAAATCTATTAAAAATTTTGGGTTAACTGTTTTTACATGTATATCACACAATTAGATTAATAGCTAATTGTTAACATTCACCCCCAAACCATGAATGTGTTGAGGATTACTGAAATTAATTGAGGATTAAGTTCTAGGAAAAAAAATTAATATTTCATTTTAATTCAGCTTCTACAGTTTATGAAGACTCTCTGAAGAGAATAATGTCTATTCCCTGATGACTGAATCTTACTAACTGCTGCCATGCAGCTTTTTAATCAAAGATGTGCCCTATGCATTACAGATCAAACCAAAAGTATTCTGAATTGGGGACAGTGCTGGCTTTCCTTGAAGCTTCTCTGCTGCTTTAGGTGACATGTGGCCAGTTCAGCTGTGCAGACAAGAGAATTTGCAGCTCTGTGACCAAACAAAACAACAAAAACAACAAAACTCTCCAAAGAAACAAACAAATGGACAGACAAGAAAAGAAACATCAAAGAAATATTTTGTGTTAGGAGTTGAAGTAAAATTCTTTAGCCTGAAATTCTTGTCTTTAAAGAATTCCTTAGGTTGATTTAAAAATTAGTAACATTATACAAAAAAATAGCTAAGATTTTTAAAGTATCTATGTTTCTTTTTTTTTTTAATCTGAAAATTTTAAACAAATACTGTTCGTGGCGTGAGCAGTTTTGGTTACTCTTTGTATAATTGTACACAATTATTAGTTGTGTACTTCGAACAAATGTTTTGCTGAGATCTGTTGAACACTTTGTAGAATTATAAAAATCTTTTTGCAGAACACAGGATTGTAAGGAATTAGTTCCTTACAGCAGATTTGTTTCCTTGGTATGATCCTACACTGAAAGGAGTTTGGTGGTTTGGTGGTTTTGGGTTTGTTTGGGTTTGTTTTGTTGTTTCTTTCATTAAATATCACAAGCATTTGTTTGAAAAAGAAAATGCTATCCTGTTTCATCAGCAAAGTTACTTTGCTTACTTTTAAATTCCAGCTTTTCAGAATAAAATGTTCCTTAATGGTGCAGGAAACACCTTTTCACCTAGTGTTGTGGCTTTATTTTCCCTTTCAGCCATTTAAACAATTTCTTATATTTCTCATATTTTATGTGAAAAGATATTTCATAGCATTAATTTTGAAATAAATGTGTAAACAGAGAAGTAATATTGGTGCAGGCAGCTTATTTATGCCTTGAAGAGTTTTGGCATAATCTTTAAAATCTTATTCCAGCAGTTCTTTCTTAGCTTTAATGTGAGTTTTGTTTGAATATGAATTTGGGCAAGGGTCCAAGGAGGAGGAAATAAAAGGTGAACTTTCTGAGGAAGTTATTATGGAGTGTAAGAATGAAAATTAATAAAATTATCTGGAAAGCTGCCAATACTGTGAGAGATATATTTATTAATCTTGCATAAGTTTGAAAGAAAACAAAATAAACACAAAATAAATAACAAGACTGTCAAAGAGCAAACTCATATGAAATCTCAACATGTAAAATAAATTAAACTGTATTTAAATTTCAGATATGATAGTTAAATAAAATCTTTCATCACACCAGATGTTATTTAGGGTCTTTCAGGTAATTTGAGAAAAAGAGTAACTGCATTTTCTAAAAAGCTAAGACAAAAGAGAAATATTGTGTGAAGATTGTAGAAAGTAATTAAATGCCAACTCCCTTGGCAATTAGCAATATGAAAACTCTGTAAACATGCTCTTAGGATTATGGGATTATTATAATTTATTATCTCAATGCATTCCTTTGTCTTTACATGCAGGAAAAGCATTTGACAAGGTTGAGTGGTCAGTTTTTAATCAAGTAAACATTTTTAAAGTGTTTCAAGGATACAGAAGTGGAAAATGAGTTTTAAAAAGCAGTGGCCTTGACAAGTTTTCCAAATAAACTTATTTCAAAAGAGAACATAAAAGGTTTCAGAAGTTTACCACTTTTTTGAGAGTTGTATTTCATTCAGTTTCCCATATCCACTGGTGTCATCTAAAGCAATCATACCAAAAATAGAGCATTCAGTTAGGATGCCTACAAGTGCCATGTCCATTGTAAAATCCATTACTTTGAGGATGTTATATAAGGGAATTTAAATTGCGGTATGTGAGCAGAAAGCACACTAAGAATGCCCAACAGATGGACTGTGCTTGTCTGAACACAGGAGCACACCGGTGGCAGAGCCCTAAGGAGCTGCACATCAGCAAGCCCCACCAGGCCAGGCAAGCAAGTCTTGGCTGGGGAGAGCTGTAAGATGGGAACTTTGCCAGTTCTGGCCTTCGTTCAGAGTGTAACTTTGCTGAATTGTTGATAGTAGGGGAAAGCAGGGGAAATCCTGATTCGGCCATCAATCCCGTTCTCATCAAGAGTTTTAGGGAGCAAAGAAACCTTGAGTTAAATTCTCTGCTGCTTCCCCTGAGAGAGAGAGAGCACAGCATGTACAGCTCGGGGAGGTGGAGGTGTTTAAGGAAAGGGATGTTTGAGGAAATCCTCTAGAGCAGATTAAGTGAATCATGTGGGAACAAGGACTCCTACCTCCACAGGTGGCGTGCCTTATACACTGACAGGATTGTATAAAGGGTTGGAACAGAAGATAGTATCTGGCCCATTTATTTTCACTATGAACTTTACTCCTCTTTATTTTTTAGTTTTTTCAAGGACATTTATGGTAGTAAGTATTTAGTATATTTTTATTTTAAAAGCCTCATTAAATTCTATCATAACTGAGAATATTAGCAGAGGAAAAGAATATTTAGTCCTATTATTATGTATTTATTGTTCACTTATTTAAATTTTTGCAGCACTTGTTACAGATTAAAATAATTTATTTTCACTAAACTGGAAGTTGAAGTAGTGAGTGATTCCTCTGAGGTTTGGGATTGCTGTTGGCTCGTATATGTCGTTCTCTTTGTGAGTGAATGAGAGCATCACATTGTGTTGGTCATAAATATGCCATTGTGAAATATGATAGACTTTAACTCTCTCACTGCAGCAACTTATCCATGTATTTTCCTTAATCATAAATGGAAATTAAACTCCTTCACCTCAGCATAATAGGGGCATCCTCCCCTATGACAGAAGAAAAAGTTTCAAAGCATCTCTGCTTTAAAAGACTTTATTAGGTTTTCAAGGTGTATTAAAATGAATAAGGGTTATATCAAGTGATTTGTCACTCTCAGCAAGCCAGAATAGCAGGAAAAGTAGATTTATTTGGGGTTTTTTTCCAGTCAATGTATTTACAGCCTCCACATTTCCTTGAGATAAAGCTGGGTCAATTTCTAAAGCTTTTATTTTTCTTTTTAAATGATTTACAGTAAAGTCCCTCTGCATATTTCTGTTTTCTCTCTCTATTTCAGATGTCTCCATCTCTTCTTTATATTGAAAAGTCATTCCCAGGTAGGTGGAATCACTTGCTCTGAGAACATTTCTGGGGTTTCTCTGTGTCAATTCAGAGAACACAGGTGCTACTTTTGGGGCATCACATTAAACCAGTTTTGTCTTGCATTTGCCTTTTATCACTTATTTCAGCACAGCTATATTACCAGGACAGTAGGTACAGCTTTTTTTATTTATAGGAAGAGTGGTTTGGTGAATTTTTTTCTAGTACCACATCTGTGCTGCATTTCTGTGTTCAGTGATGGGAGGTACTGTGAAAGTCTGTGAGTGCACAGTGTAATGGCTTGAGTACAAAAGCAGGTCAAATGCCACCCTAGGCTCTCATTCCAGGGGCTGTAGGCAGACCTGGCTTGGAGTCATCTCCTCCTCAGTGCTGGAAAGGCAGTGGAGGTGATTCAGGCATGTTGGGTATAAAAGCCAAAGGACAGGGAGTAAGGAGAGAGAGAGAAGTACACCTCCTGCTGCTGCTACTTCCTTGATCTAAGGAAATAAGTTTTTGGTTGTTCTGGTAATAGATTTTTCTTTAAATTTTTTTATCAGTTATTTGTTGGATCCATTTTTGTCTCCCTAGATTGTGAGCAAAATTAGTTGCTGACACAGATGGGTACATCTTTCATTGACATTGTGCTTATCTTCCCCAGCAAATTATTGACCTCAACCTCAAGAACAGTAGTGATTCAATTATGGGAATAGGCTGTAGTATTTTGCCCCATGAGAGGTGAATAGTGAACGGAGAAACACCTGCATTATTTCTATGACTTGTTTATCTTCCTGCTGAACTAGTTGCTTTGGTGTTACTCAAAAGAGGCTTCTAAAGGACCAAGTAGGCAGGGTGAAATGATGACCTTGGTCATCAGACCACCAAGAGCAGCCAGGTACAGACTTGGCACAGTCAAACCCCAAGCCCCAAGCTGGGTGACAGTGACACACTGAAAAGAAGCCGGTGTAAACTGAAAGGCCAGAGTTTCCCCATGGCCCTAGCAAACACTGTTGGGCCTCTGTCACCCCAGGAGAACGTGTTGTGGCCAGGCACAGACTCAGTTCTACCAGGTACAGCTACATTAATTACAAAATTTCCTGATCACACAGGGTGAGGCTGAAGGGGAATGCCTGAGTCTCCTGCATCAGTCAAGGGCAAGGAGATGGTTCTCTTTTCCTTGTTTCAGCCATGCCAGGAGAAGTTTCACTACTGACGTGGACCTCAGAAACTCAGACAAGATAGGGAATAGAAAAAAATGTCTAATGATAGCAAAATGATAGCAAAAAATCCTCTCCAACACAACAGAATTAATTGTTTGGCTCCCAGTATTCCTTCTGGAACTGCTCACAAATCCATGTTATTCAATGGCCTGCTCTCATTTTTAAATACTGGGATTATAGCTTGAGGTAAACCATTTGGAATAATACCTCTTCTCTCTATTTCTTGCTGACATTGGAAAGAAGTTTTGTCTAATAATGTGTTGATATATTTGAAGAATCCACTTTAAAAAAGATAAAATTTATGTTACAAGATTTACATAACCTTTCTCATAAATTTAAGAGATGGATTAAAGTACTTGCAATTCACTATTGCTTTAAAGTAGTTGATTTGATAATGTCAGTTAGTGTTTAAATCCTCTTCTCTATTCAGTCAGTGTCAGTCTTCCTTTAAGCAGCCCAATGGCATCCTTTGCTTTATCTGGAATAATTGTGAAGAGACTGTAAATGCAGAAAATGTCCTTGACATAACCCTCTTTTTAAAAATTGCTTCTTCATTTATTAAACAAAATATTATTTCATTTGATCTGTCATTCTGCAAGTTTCTAATAATCATTCAATGTGATCTCATCTTTTCTGATCCTCATGATTTTGATTCAGTCATGGTTTCTGCACTCTGAGAACATGATTTAAATCAGGTTAGAGAAATTCCAGACTAACCAATTGGTTTACATGAACCTTTTCTTTTGCAATCAAACAACTGTAGGACCAGATGAGATGGCTTGATATACTTGATCATACTAAAATCTCCTATCCCAAATTATGTCACCTTGTCTTTGAACAGAGAGATTAATTAAAGGACCTTTTCAAGTAATGTGTCAGGCTTTTTCCAGTAGCTTGAGGGGTCCAAAACAGTAGGTTCTCATAATAAGTGTTTTTGCTAGTATAATACTCTTAAACCCATTTATGGACTAAGTTTTACTTAAAATGTACTTGTACTTTACTTAAATTGTACTTGGAAAACACACAGGTTTCTGGAGTTTTACCAGGCTTTGTATTGAATCCTCCCTTGAGGTTTCCTTGATTAGCCCATTGCTCTGCAACAGTGAAGACATCTTTGATTCAAGTTAATAATTAGTGAAAGCATAGAGGAGGAAACAAGGAAACCAGTTCTAGGGAAGCTTCTACAGAGGGAACAACACTGACAAAGACTCTTCCCCCTTGGAAAAAGTTTGGCCAAGTTAAAATACAATTAGATTCTTTCAAATAGTGAGTGTCAAAGATGAGAAAAACAGAGAAAAGTGATTTTTGAAAGAAAAGTGAAGTGAAAGAAGGTGATTATTGCAAGAGAGGTGTTCACACACCACTGGTAAAGCTGTGAAACTCCACTGGTGCAAGAAAGAGTGGAACACGACTTGCAGAGGCTGACACTGAGTAAAGAAAAAGGGTGAGACACATGCTCAGAAGAGAAAGCTACACAGGACTATTAAATAAAAACAGCAATAAAATATGTCAAACCTTTGGCTCAGGAAACCTCTAATCCATTATTTTTGGATGTGAGAAGAATATATACAGGAGGTATCACTATTTGCTTGTCCTTTTTTTTGTTTTTTCCTAGGCATTCACCATTAGTCATTGCCAGGGACAAGGAACTGGGCTAGAGCAATACTTAGTCTTACTCAGGAGAGCTTCTTTTTTGTTATTTCTTTCCAAGTTGCACATTGCTTTGGCAAGTTTGCTATTTCTAGAATTTTCTTCTCATTTCTTAGAAGAATGATATATAGAATTTTCTTCATAAAAAGTTACAAAAGTAGCATATACTCTGTTACAGATTGTAAATAACCCTTAGCAGTTGGTGTTGTATATAAAATCACAGATAGCTCCTGAGTAGTTTTAGGCTTTAACATCAATAACTTGCAAATTTAATTTCTTTTTTCAGAAAATGTTTTGTATGCCTAAGGGGTTTTCTAATGGTTTCTGTCATCATAGGCTCTTTCCTTCCAGTATTAGTGACTTCTCAATATACTGTTTTGCATCAGTATTCCTGTGAACCCCTTACACACTTTATCTTTTGTCCTAGTTTTCACTTTTCTTCAGCTCTGTTTATCAGCTGACTGTCAAAACCTGTTTTATGATATCCTTTAGAAGATCTTTTCTTTCTCTTCTTCTTATGATTTATTTGAAAGCAATGTCCTCTAGCTCTTTGCAAGTGAATCTCAATCCAGAAGATTGAGCTTCTCAAACATGTGATCTCACTTCACTGCAATGTGATCCAAGCATATTGAAAGAGCGGGATCTTTACCACTTCATTAAAAAATTCAGAAGTTATTATGAAATAAATGTATAATGTGAAAAAATTAGACATTCTTATTCCTCTAGTACGAATGATTGATCAAACTATGAAAATAAAAATGTTAAATGCTTCATAATCTATATATTTTTATTTCCTCTCTTTTTATAATAAAATTATTTACAACTGACGTCCTTCTATGGACATGATTTTTCCAGGGTATTGCAATAATTCAAAGAAACACCAGTATAAGACTTCCTTTTAATTTGCAGTGTACTTTATTGCTGCTAATAACTGACAAACGTCCCTATTGATGACCAATTATATATTTTTCTTAAACATATTTCTTTTAAAAATATACATTTGGTGAGTGTTTTTTTTTTTTTCCTAAAGAAATAAATGTCCACTGAAAAGTCCCTTTCACATCCCTTGAAAAACAGTGAAATAATTTAAGGATATTTTAGTGTTTCCAGTGTTTTCTTGCCTTTAATATTGCTAATTAGAACCCATTACTTTATAAGAAGAGACATTAAATTTATCAAAAAGCCCAGAAAGCCTTTGGTTTTTTAATATGATTAGCTCTTATTGGCAAAGGGTTTGCGAATTTTTGTGTGTACGTACATGTGGAGTACACATGAATATGACTTCAGTGTAACATTATAATACGGGTTTCTCGCTTTGTTTTAATCCCTGCCTCTTCTGCAGCCTCTTCAAGTTAAAAAAAAAAAAAAAAAAGGAATAAAATGAGAAAATATCTAAATGAACCCTAAATGGCTGAAGATTGATGAGCTGTAACTTTCTAGACATTATGCCTGGATGTGTGAACTATTTCTTTTGCATTATAGAAGAGGTAAATTTCCTACCTATGCTGTCACCTGCATTAGGGACAAAGTACCTCCAAGTTGTGCTGGGTTCTTTGTGCTCTTTTTTCCTCTATTCTTATAGTGGAAGTCATGCTGGTTCTTTCTTTTTAACCTATCTTTTATCTCTTTTAACACATAGAGACCTGTTTAAACAACTGTAAGGATTACAGTTAGTCACAGTTAGTATGCAATTGGCAGTGTTTGACAGTCAATCAAAACCTGTAAGGTTTTGGGAAGAGCAAACACAGTTATTGCAGCACTGCCACACCATCATTAAAAAAAAAAATAAATTTACAGGTTTCTCCACAGCTTTACTCTAATTTTGGTTCAATTGTTTGATACATAACATGACATTCATCATGCCTATCTCTCTCCATCTAGACACGGGGTGTTTAATATAAGCTGGTTGTCTCAGTCCTGTTTGCAGGAGATAGCTCCTTAGTGTGATTCATCCCTACTGTGTTACGTATTATCTTAAAAGAGTATGAATTTCTTCTGTCATTTCTCTGCCCTCTGTAATACAGAAACATCTGTGGAAACTGCAGGCAAGTGACAAAACAAGGCTTTCTCCTGCCCTGTTGTAGTGACCCTGACCAGAAGACTTGCACATGGAGCAGTTTGAGGAGCACAAAGCAGTTGCCCTGAGCATGCCCACAGCTTTCAGCCCTTTGCTGGGCTGCCAAATCCCTGGGCTGGGGAAGGAACTCCTCCAGCTTATCGTCACAGAGCATCCTGCAGGCAGCTCCCAGCTTTTATCAGCAATTAGGGCTTTGCCTTGGTCTAAATGTCAGCAAGGAGTTCTCAGGTGAACATTGTCTGACCGTAGAAATGATAGAGTTGTTTTCTCTTGAATGACAATATCAATACAAGAAGGCAATAGCTGCTTCCACTGCAGCAGGAAGAACACAGAACACCTGGATCCAATTAGCAAATATTATTTTTCAGACTGTAGTTGCATATGTGAACCAAAGCCTTTCGAATTTTGGCACTTTTATTTTTCCTTTTAATAAAGAACTGTAATCAAATGTAAAAAGATTAAGTCCACAGTTAAGGAGAATTGTATATGTGTTTGCACAGATGCTGGCTTTCAATTATCCATATACAAGTATAGCATCTGAAAGTTCTTAAAACATGAAAGAGATTTTTTTTTTTTACTTCTCTATCTCAAGCAGTCAGATGGAATTGACTAATATTTCCAAACCCGTTATTTGAGTCAAGTAAAAACATGAGAAATTTCAGCCTAAAGATACTTTGATTCAGGAAGGAATTTTTACTTTGAAATAGTGGTACTGCAAAAAACACATTTCCAGAAGCTCAAGGCCACCCTGTAGTTGATGGGATTGGCAAATCAATTCAACAATGAAAAGTTACAGCACAAATTGAACAAAGGCATTTACCCAAACTGGCCACATGGGTTTTTTTAAGCCACTGAAGATATACTCTTGCATGTAAAAGCAGTGAAACAAATGTTGATATGGTGGGAAGCAGATGACCTAATTTTCTGATAGTGAAATCTTTCCATATTAATTCAAGAGTTGTAATTTTTAGAATAACAGAAGATGTTGGCTTGCTAGTCCCTCAGTTTGATCCTTTGTAGCCTCGTATGAATTAGATTTAGCAGGGTCTGTGCTCAGTGCCAGCCATCTCTCCAGAATGAAATCTGAGGAAGATACAGATGGCCAGGTAAGTCCTGTTGAAATTATCAAAAATTCAACTCTTGCCAAACTGAAATGGGAAATAATTACTTTTATATTTCTAAACTCATTTTAGACAGTGCGGAATAAAATCAGGTTAGGTTCCAACACTGCTGAATACTTCAGCAACAAGATCATGTTGTCTACCATGAAGGTTTTTCCCCAGACACACCATGGCACCTCCAGGATGCGTGATGTCTGTGGGTGTCCAGTCACCAGGACTCCACAAAGGTAGTGCTTGTCCTGCACAGTGTTCCTGTGCCATTAGGGGCCTCTGAGGAGCACAATTATTTAGGCAATCTTGTGAAGTTTAGAGAGCTGCCTGGAACAGGTGCTGGCCTTAGAAAGACAGATGGCTTTACTCCAGCATGCCTTTGAAGTGAGTCCTGGCTTTGAACCAAGCTCATAACACATCAATCTGGAAACATCTGTGATAACTGCTAACCAAGCTGAGTTGTTCAGTTTTACAACAGTAAGTGAAAATGAGTATGAAATAAATACAGACATGCTAAGACTAATATGAAATGTGAGCCTTACCTACCTTGATCTATGTTAAGACATTTTTTTAAATTTAAATTTACTTTACCTGCAATCCATCAGGAATTTTCAGATGAGACTGAGGTCAGAAAATAATTATCTGCCAAAAGCAAAACTCAGTAGGAGAGCAGTGTGGGCTTTGAAGCCTTCTGATGTCACACTGACATGGTTGAAAGATGCCCTTTCAACTTTTAAAATAAAAATTTCAATACATTTCCAAATTTTATATAATATGTTCGTGAAGATTTGAATGGGTTTTTTAAGTATAGGGAAAAGGAGAAAGAATTTTTCAGCTATATTAAGACCAACCATTTTTTAGCTGAGTTTTATTGTTCTTTTAATATAGTTGAGTCAGGTAAAATGTCAACATTTCAACTTTTTGTTCTATTTCGTTAGAGATAAAATTTTTCAAAACCTTTCAGGATGGAAAGCTCAAGCTGATAGACTCAGGTCTAGTTTTGAAGATCTTTTGCATAGATTTACTTTGAACAAATTTGAACAACCTGTTCCAGGACTTCTTGTATCGTTACTTTGGAGATAAATGTTAGAAGCATAAGAAAAACAAGGTCACTGGTGGCAGTAAGAACTTGATTAGATGCAGAAGATATGATTTATCTGAGCAAGAAATAGACAGTTCTAAGGCATGGAACACTTCTTCCTTAAAAAAGACCTTTAAAATAGGTCAGATAAAGGGCTACCCTGAATGTAACTCTTTCTTTTGGCTGGCTGTATAAAGGATGACTAGTTTGAATCCAGATAGCTACTCTTTGGATACAGAAATGAGAATTCCACCGAGAGAGATTAAAAAGAATTAAAATAGCTGGTATCAACTACTTTGTCACTATGTGAGGACATCTGAAGTATCTGAAATGTTGTTATTGTCCATTCATGACAACCAACATGAGAGATGGGATAAAAATGTAATTGTTCACTAGCAGAATAGTCAGAGAAGTTTGGGAGATATATGGGGAGACAGGACCTGAGATACTGACAGATTTATGGACAACACTTTAACAAATGGAGAAAAAATGGTGAGGCTTTAATTTGATATAAACATAGAATGGATTTGGGGTTGGATCCTTCTGGTACCTGGCGGGAGCCCACAAGAAAGATGAAGAGAAACTGTCTACAGAGAGAGCTTGTAGGGACAGAAGAAAGGGGAATGGCTTCAAACTGAAAGAATGCAGCTTTAGATTAGATATTAGTAAGAAATTCTTTAGGAATTTCTATTAGGAAGCATAGAATTAGAAATTCTATTATGTCAGTGAGGCACTGGAAAAGGTTGCCCAGAGAAGCTGTGGTAGTTCCATCCCTAGAATGGTCAAGGACAGATTGGATGAAGCTCTGAGCAACCTGTTCTAGTGGGAGGTGTCCCTACCCATGGCTGGGGTTTTGGAACAAGATGACCTTTAAGGTCCCTTCCAGCCCAAGCCACTCTATGTCCACCTAGTTCATCCCCCTGCCACAGGCAGGGCAACCAGAACAGGTTGCTCAAATGTCTGCAAATCCGACCTTGGACATTTCCAATGATGGGAAATGCACAACAAAGTTTTCAGCAGTTTGATATTAAAATGATTTTTCTCCTTTCCAGTGCAAATAGAGGAGAGGCAGAGAGATGTGACACTGCCTTTATAAAGTTTTATAGAGCAGTGGTCTAATTTGGCATTTCTCTTGAAAATATCTGGAACAAGACACACATAAGAAAATGGCCAGAGTTATTTAGCCAGTCATTTAGATAGCTACAACACATTTGTTTGAATTCTGTATCTTGCTAAAAACTAACAGAAGATTTTTTGAAAAAAGTTCATTTTCTCTGTTTCAACTTAGGAGAGTTTATTGTGCAGTGACTTTCTTGAATCAGCAGTTAAACACTCTCAGTGCAGGTGATTTTATCCATGGACAGTACACTAGACACTAAAGCAACAATGGCTTTCCTTGTAATGCAGTGCACTGGGCATAATTGGAGCACTTGAAACATACCTAGAAATAATTTGTAGGACAACAGCATCTAATTATGTTGGACACAGAAGTCTGGTAAGTAGCACTAACTACTGACAACTGTAGCACTGAAACTACTTTAAATGAATAAGAAATGTAATTTAAATGGTAACATCAGGATGGTGAAACCAGTTTATGTAACAGAAGGAAAACAAAAACTAATTAAAATATTGTGGACTGTGCAGAAAGTCCCTCTATAACTTCACATAAAAGTTAATTCTCACAGTTGTTATGTCTGTTGATTAGTTTTGGTTTTTTGATACAAGGCTCATTAGCCCACTTAAATTTCTGTGGTTAGGTAAAAATTACTGTTCTTTTTGGTCCTTTGGTTTCCCAGCATGATATGTTTTGTAGGACTAATCCTTTCCACAGCCTGACATATAATTAGTGTTAGTGCGCATCTGCATTGACATTTTGAGAATCTGGTAGGATATAATTTCGTCTGGAAACATTTACTGGGACAAACAAGTTATACAGTGATTTCTTGCTGGTCTTTTTTTGTTGTATTTCCCATCTGCAAAATAATTAATGAACCCTGAGAAGATGTATTTTTTATTTTTTTCACCCAGAGACTTTCACAATACTGCCAAATTACATTTGATCTGGGAGAAAGTGCTCTCCTCGGGGAGGGAATGGGGGAGCTGCTTGGGACAGCCAGTTTCCAGGGGCAACACATTTGCACAGGTACTGTTTCCACGAGCTGGCAAGGTTGGCTGGGCATTCAGCAGCAGACTGGGCTGGGCAGTTTGCCTAGGGCAGCAGACTCCCCTGGAGCTTACCCTGTTGGACTTGACCAGGCAAATAAGGACTAATGCTCATTGAACATATGGCTGTAGTGCTTAATGCGAAGATCCTTCTCTTATAAGAAGTAATTTTGAGCAGCTGGGTAGACTTGGACTTGGTAAGTGGCTGGTTTATTTCTTAGACAAGAAAAATGAGCAGGCACTGAGTAAATGAATTATCCCAATTAAGTTTTATTTTTAGTACAGCACTGGGTAAACATGGATATTAAGGCCAAATATCAAGTGTAAAGTCAAGATTATAGGAGGCGGTAGAGAAAGTAAAAACCTTGCCTCTGCAAAGCGGAGGTGTCACATGGCCACCCCGTAGTTTCTTCTGATAGCTGATAAGTGTGGGATCCAGGTGCTGTCATCTGTCAAGAAAATTAGCTTATGAAATTATTGTGGGACTCTCCCAAGCCACCCAAGGACCTCTGGTTTATTACATGGTTTATTGGTCTTTATGATTGAGATGAAAAATCTCAGGCTCTATGAACCCCACTCTTTTCTCATGGCTTTCCTAGGGGCAGTTGATGAGCTGTTCATGTCATAAGTTATTGCGACCTAAGGCACTGGGAAACTTTTAACAACGCAAATATTACTGTACCATTAACTTAGTCACTCACCAGACAGGGTATATTTGCTCATGAAGAGATTAAATTATCAGGGTTGTTTTTTTGTGGGTTTGTTGTTTTGTGGGTTTTTCCTGGTGGAAGCTATGACAGAACACACTTCTCTGTACAACAGGTACATCCTCCAGGGAAAGAAGAGTGAAAATTCATGACAAGACTGAAATTGCAATTAACTGGATGATTGGTTCCCACAAAGAATGGAGATAAAAGAGGAATATCAGGCCAATTACCTGATGTTGAGGTAACAATATTATGTTGTATGAAATATAGTGTTTGGTAAGCACAGCATTAGTGGCGGGTGGAAAGTTCTGCAACTTCTGGCTTGTAGGCAGTGCTACACTGATAATTTAACAGCACTGAAATAAACAGGAATGCCAGCAATATTTATATTGCTTGGCTGTTGAGGCAGACAAGATAAAACAGAAGGAAATCTTGATACTAAGAAATTTAGACAACAAGTGACAAGGAAGAGCTGCTTCAGTGTAGTATTAAGAAAGAAGGGGAATGTGAAAAAAAAGTCAGAGGTGAAATTTTCCCTGGTGGTACTAGAACTTACTAAACCTGAAAAGATCTGGAGAGGCAGGATTTGTTTAAATGCAAACAAGATAGAAATGCCTTAGAGTGACAATGTTTTCAATAACACCATTAGGGATTTTAATACTGAATATTTATCAAATCAAAAGAACTATGGTACCATTTTCAGGCTGAACACTTTGCCAGACATAAATACTTAGCATTGTTATATTGTCAGTAACTGATTCTCAGGAATAAATGTTCTGATTGTAAACTGAATGTCAGGAGTAAAAGTACGGTGGACGTGAGAAAAATTAAAGGTCTAGTGCCATAGTTCTTCAAAGAAACATCAGAGAAAGTCAAGAAGCCTCATACAAGCAGACTTGTATGAAATCACCAAAAAAGCATCTTTGCTTTTCTTCTTCTACTGAAAAATGTATTCTGCAAAATGGTGTCTTCATATGAAAATAATCTGTGCAAGAATCATCATCTTGGAAATTTGTCATAGGGCAGAAAAGGAACTCCTAACTCATAATAGCACCTTACAGTTAATGGGAAAGAAAAAAGATACTATTAAAATACCTAAATGCCTCATATTTCATTTTTGTAACTACTACCTTCTCTTTTCACAGCATCTTTAACAAAAAATACTAAAGGTTTATTAAAATACATTAGTCAAGGTATTAAGAAAGAGATTTGCTTTGAGACCTCAAGTATTGCTTAAAAGTATGATGGTGTAGGGAGGTAAGGACATATCATATCTGTGGGTCTCATTTATTCCAATAAACACAATGTATTGAGTGTATAAATGTAGTAATTGTCTAACTCATGCCAAGGCA
The DNA here is from genome assembly GCF_049639895.1 of Pseudopodoces humilis. Taxonomy (NCBI): domain Eukaryota; kingdom Metazoa; phylum Chordata; class Aves; order Passeriformes; family Paridae; genus Pseudopodoces; species Pseudopodoces humilis. The sequence goes on from NC_142201.1 coordinate 70,425,712, forward strand.
TGCTATATAAAAATTAAAGCATCAAGAATTTTCCCCTTTTCTTTCCAGTAATAATATAGAACAAAGAATAAAAAAAAAAATATTTTAAAAGGGTTTTTGAAGAAATAGCATTAACTACAGCACCTCAACTAGTAAGGCAGAACTTGTTTTAGAAAAATGTGTGTCTCAAAGAAATATTTTTTATTAGACTTCAATTAGATTCCGGAATTCCACATTTATTCTCATTGGAAATTTTCAGATAACTTCAAAATGAGCTTTTGTATCTTGGACTGTAACTTCAAAAGCCCATAAAATGAATGATTTTGCATTTTATTTCCACAAAGTTAGACAGCTGGGAACCGAATGTTATATTTTGTTGGGTTTTTGAGTAAATGTCTGGGGATCTGTGAACAGGGCAAAATAAACCAGCACTGAGGTAATGCAAATTAGGAATCAGGACTGTTGACAGTGTAAGTACTTCTAATGTGCTATTAACAGAGGGGTTGTTTTACTAATGAGGTACAACGTCAATAGTGTACTTTAAAATATTAATATGTAATGCTCACATATTTTTTAAACCATATTAACAGAGGGACTGTTTAACTAATGAGGTACAACATCAATAGCGTATTTTAAAGTATTAATATATAATGCTCACATATTTGTTAAACCATACTATCCAATGAATATTCTCTTGCTATTTAATTAAGCACTTAGGTTAAAGTAAACGGGCTATTTAATCTCTCTCTTTATATTTCATCAAATAGCTACATTCTTGTAAACATTTGCCATCGACATTAAAATAATATAATTACTGTCTTGTAAATACCAAGTTAGATGCCTCATAAAGGCGCAAATGGTAAGGTCACAGCCCTGTGCTTCTGTAAATTTTCCATCTCTATCTTTTGTGACTTAAAGCCAAATGCACAATGCGCTGCTCCTGTTCTGGAGCACGAGGCACTTCCCCAGTGCTCTGTGTGAGAAAGGTCAGTGTCACCTGAAAATAATGAGTCACTGCCTGACCAGCATCTAAACACAAATCTGCTGGTCAAAAGGTAGATTCCTGTCTGGAGCATCTGTCTTGTCTCCTCAGGTGGAGAAGCCCTTTGTATTTGGGTGTCCCACCACGCTCTACTGTGGCTCCAGCCCCCTGGGGTCTCAAGAGGCTCCCCATGGGTGAGGGTGCCCCGTGGGGTTGGGGAAAGATGCAGTGGTTCTTTTCACCCTGCCTGAGGGAGCTGGTAGGGCTTACCTTGGTTCTTCACTTCCTACTTTTGTAAGTTTTAGAAAATTACGTGCATTTGCTGAATAAAGTCCCATGACTAGGTTTGTCTTTTATCATACAAGTCCTGATCTCTTCTTCAAGCATTCCAGATCAGACTGAGCGAAATGGTGCTGTGGTTTAACCCCAGCTGGAATCAAGGCACACACAGCCATTGGCTTACCCAACCCTGGTGGGAGGGGGAAGAGAATAGGAAGGGTAAAAGGGAGAAAACCCAGAGGCTGAGATAAAGACAGTATAACAGGGCAAAAGCCACACACACAAGCAAAGCAAAACAAGGAACTTTTTCACCCCTTCCTGTGGCCAGGCAGGTGTGTTCAGGCATCCCCAGGAGAGCAGGGCTCCACCATGCCCAATGGTGACCTGGGGAGTAAAATATCCACTGTTCCAAAGGTTCCCCTTTCCTCCTTGTCCCCCCAACTTTATATGCTGAGCAGGACTGTGTATGAGATAGCCTCTTGGTCAGCTGCGGTTCCATTTGTTTCTCCTCCCACATGTTGGATTACTTCTTTCCATAGCCATTTCTCCTCACCTGCAGGCTTCTTTGTAATTTCTCCTACTTACTTTCTTTTGACTAGTTTAAAAGAAAATAATTGTTATTGCAGATAATTGAATTGATTTATTTGTTTGTTTATTTAAGTCAGAATTTTAAAACCATGTAAAGATTCCCTCTGGATCATTTTTTAAATTTAAAACCTATAAACCTTCTGAGTACAAAAAAATATTTTCAATATATTTTCTATTTATTTTTCCCGTGCTGTCAGTTGTTCTTACCTTTGCATTTAGGATCAAAATTTTGGGTAGAATTTTAAAAAATAGAAGTGCACATTTCACACGGTATTTCCCTGAATTGCTTTTTGTCCTTCATCCAGCTAAAGTTTGTTCTTTGAAAATACTTCCTCTCGCTAAAAACAGTTGATGGAAAACCCTATCTCAACCCTTATGAAAGTATAATATCATTTTAAAATTATCTGATATAGTTAAAGAACTGCAGTGGATAATTTCATTGCATGATTTGTTCTGCCTTCCTTCACAAGAATTCCCAGTGATAGCCACAGGAATTCCACAAACAAAATAAATGCCTTGTCTAACAGACACCTTCTGAGACAGACTGTACCTTGATGAGAAATGTGGTATCATTTAGTCACTCTCTGGTTTAGGCTGTGATAAGGTCTGGGAATATATCACCTAGAAACTACCTGGAAGATTCACTTGAACTAAAAAATTTATTTTGGTTGGATCCATGCTCATATTGTATTTGTTTTCTATAATGAACAAATTTATACCTCTGCCCAGCTAAAAAGCTTTCTTTCTGGTATATGAACAGCAGACGCTGAATGTTTTGCAAGGCACAGGAATGATTAATCTGAGATTTTGTGATTTATACTAGAAAACTTAATATAATTTTCTCCAATGTAATTTTTTAGGGATGTTATTTTCAGAAAATGAGATGATTTACAGAATATATGACTTTATATCAATTATTCACCTGGTGTTAACTTTAAGAAGAAAGCAAGCCCAGGCTTTTGCATTGTTTGTACATCATGTTCCTTCTGCAAGGTCAAGCACTGCCAGAGCTTGGATGAAACTTTCAGAACAAGTAGTATGATCAATATGAGAACTAAAGATGCCTGGTTCCCCACAGATTTCTTTTGAGGTTGCTTGACTTTGATGTCTAAGCAGGCAAGATCTATGAATGAAGCTTTTCACTTCCTGACAATGTTAATAATGGCTCACACCACGTGGATCCTCTGATGTCTAATCAAGGTTAAACCTCCAATTTCATCAGCGCAGGTCCTTAACAGGCTGCCTCAGGTGCCTTTTTTTTGCACTGGCAAGAAGCAGATTGTATTAGAAACCAGAAAACTTCCACTAGTTTGGGTTTCACTGGCCACTAGGTTTGGGGGAGATAAGCTATTTGGGAGGCGAGGCAGACAAGCAGAGCTAGAATAGGATCACACAAGTTTTCCCTAAAGAGCAAGGAAAGAACCACAGCACTTACAAAGTGGTACTGAAGCTGCAGCACCCCCTTCTCAATCTGAGTTAAATCTAAGGCCTCTTGCTATTACAAGGAGGCAAAACATCCCTGCATGTCTCATGACAGATAAGCTGAAGCCATCAGAGGATGGCTTTCTCTACTCATATAAGAGGAGCTGCTACAGATTTCTCATTCAAAGCCCATGATTAACCTGTGTTGTTTCTGGTCGTGGTCTCTGCCCACAATTAACCTGTGTGGTTTCTGCTCATGGTCTCTGCCCACGATTAACTTGTGTGATTTCCTGCACAGACACACTGGTGTCCAGTAGTGGCTTAAGCTACTTCATACCAGATGAACCTTTCTCAGCAGGATGTAGGCAAGACACAACAGAAAGATCTGAAAACACAATTACAGAAATGTTCCAATGTCAACACGATTTTTCAAAGGTAGTGGCATCCTTGTGGAGTCACACAGTGAACAAATACAGAATTGGTGCTAATACAGCTTATGAAAACTCAGGTTATTGCCAGCAGGTGATGAGACTATCCTTATCAGGCAGGAGCAGGAGCTAAGAAACTGCTCCTATTTATGACAGCCCTTATCAATATACTGAAGAGATCAAGGTCTTCCATCCTTCTGATTTTTGCTGAGAAACTTTTGAACTGCTCAGTTAAAATCATGGTGTCTATTCAACTTCAGACAGGTGAAGTCTCTGTAAAAATACATCAACATTTCAGTGATAAAAATAAACTTTTATTTTTTTGTGCTGAAAAACTTAAATGGAGAGACTAAAACCTGTTGGTTTTTTTGCTTTTTTTCTTTTTTGTCATTTTTATCATCTGCCCAATTTGTCATTTCTCTTTTACTTTCTGAGCTTGACCAGCCTTCACAGGAAGCAAAAGGTGCTACTACAGAGCTTTACATTTTGTGGCTTGCAGAATCAGACCATGAGCTTCTGGTGTGATCCAAAGTAAGCCAAAGATAATATGAGTCTTTCCACTGGCTCCAGGAAATACTAGATCAAGCTTTAAATTCTTACATCCAAGGATGATGTTATTATGTTCAGATCTGATACTTTAGGTTGCAAAAGATCACAACTTCTTTTTGAGATCCATAGAAATTAGGCTTTCTGCATATATAGAATCCAGTCTTGGTGTGGGTTACATATTCAGCTGTTTGAGTGGAAGCAGATTCTGTGCTTCAGAAGCTGAAATAGATGCTAATTTAAGATATTGCCACTATTTTTTTGTGTTCCTGAGTGGGTAAAGGTAATGGGGACATCTGTTTGTACCAGTGATCCCAGAAGTCAAGCACAAGACAGCCTCTGAGTTCTTCCTGCTAACTGGAATATTAGATAACATATGCATTCAAATCTATAATAACACCAAGTGATTCTCCACTATTTATCAAATGAGATAGTTAAAATAAATGAACTAGCTAAATGGAAAAGGAGATAAAAGTGCCTACAAGTTAGTTTTCTTTTGTTTTTCAAAAAAAGTTTCCCTGATTTGTTAGCAAAGGGAAAAGGACAGTACACAGACTCATGATTCTGCTGTAGTCAGCAACATCTAAAAGAAGAAAGCAGTTTGGCTAAAAATTTGAGCTTGTTATATTTATACAGCAGCATGTGGGGCAGTCTATTTTATTTGACTTTCCATTGCAGCTGTTGCAATTGGTATTTGTGAAGCCTATAGGTAGGTATAAAAATAATCTTTGACTTTATTTGCGGCTTGCTCATGCACTGAGTAAAATCCACCAGAGCTCTGTTTCTCCTGTGTTAAAGTATAATAACTCACCTGCACATTTTGAACAAAGAAAGGCTTTATAAGGCACCTGCCAGTTGTCATGGAATCACACACTATCATTTTAAATAGCATATTGCTTCTGGGCACAAGCAGCAATGATCATAAATTACATACAGGTTAAAAGAAATGGTACTGTCATTGGTGAGATAAGTATGATCCGTATTTTTAGGAGCATATGCTCTTCCTGCTCAGATTGAAGGATTTGAATTTTTTTTTTTAATTTTTCTCTTATAAAGAAAGGAAAGAACTACTTTAAGTACATTTTTTCTCTTTTTTTTCCTCACAGAAATAATAAAAGCAGAAGGCATTTTTATGAGTATTTTGGTGTGTTCATATCATAAACACCTTTCTGTATCACATACATTTATAAATCTTGGGTTTTAAGGTTGCACAGAATCCCAGTTGAACATAAAACATCTTTTAAGCCTCCCACATGAAAAATCTCTCAAAATGAGCCTATGGGGAAGTGAAAGCCAAATGTCCACGTCCTAAAAATTTGCAACATCATGTAAAAGGACCTGCCTTAGGAGTATTTAAGAATGCTCAGCTGAGTATCTCAGTGCTTTAGAAGAATGAATGAAATGCCATATGCTCATAAGGAAGAGATAGGTTATTTCAAAATTTGTAGTGATACTAATAACTTACCTGCGGATAAGAGTAATGCATATGGATTTAAAAAATACTGTCATCCATACTGTTATCTCTCCCTTTTCTACCTGAGTAACAAACAGGATGGGAAAGCAAAGTGAGAGGTATATTTTTGGTGCATTGAGCATTAGAAGTTAATATATCTTGCAAACCTAAAGGGTTTTTTTTTGTGTATATATATAATGTGATATAATGTTTAAAAATACATTTTTAATTCTAAAAAAATATAACCAATATCAAAGACTAAGTCAGTGGAGGCACCTCTCAGAACTATAATCCTCTTAACTAATTAGATATTTTATTTCTTAATACTTCCTCTTAGAGATGGTTAGAGAACTTCCATAGAAATATTTTATAATGCAAGACAATAATCCCTGATACTTGTTGGTAGCATAAAAATTTGTTAGCTACACTCAGTGCCATCTGCCATATTTAGCAAACCTTTAAAATAAGCAGTAGAGGAGATAAGGTGTTCCACCTGGAAGACTCAGAAATTCATTATGCAATTTTTCGTAACAACAGCCTCTAAAGTCAAATACTTGTATCCTTCAGGTCTTGATAGCAAGCAGAAGCAGTGTGTGCATTCTTACAGAAGTTGAACAGAATATTATTCAGTTCACTGGACTTATTTGAACTTCGAAGATGTATTACTGGGAGTGTATTAAAATAACTGAGACCTGATTCTGATGTAAACAATGCCATTTACTTAAGTAGTGTAAATGGTTACTCACCATTCACAACAAAGTAGCTTAGAGCAGAAATACACTTTACTGAGATTCCACATTTTAGTCTCTTTTCTTTGTCAATTTTATTCTTAAAATGTAGAAGGTAGAAACCAAAAGCTTCTGTTGGGTACTTTAATTTGACCAAAGAGCAAAACAGTTGCTTCCTTCTGCCCATTTCTTTTGCTGGTACAATGAATAAATATCTTTAGCCAGCTAAAGCACTATTATCTGGCTCGCAGCTTGACCTACGTTGTCTCAGTTGGCTGAAAAGCAGAAGGAACCTGTGTCATTCAAGAGTCTTAAGAAAATGGTATTACTCAGAAATGGCTTAAGTCTTGATTCCTTACAGGGCTGCTAACAGGGATGCTAAATTTTTGTACTGCTTTTCAGATATTTATGTTAAGTTGTAGTTGCCTAGGCTTAAAGAGTGAAACATTTCCACTCTGTTCATGGATGGCTAGGCAGCCCACAAAAAAATTGCAAGAGAACGGGGAAGAAATGAAAGGGAATCCTGCTAGACATAAAGCATGTTCAGCTCTGTTACCTGAGAGACACTTCTGTTAAAGGAAACATAAAAGTAGTGTAGAAAGGTTTCTTATTGCAATAGCACAAGGAAATTCACATCAGCTACCTTTCCTTAAATGTACCTGCCATAGGTGATCACAGCCACCAGCCCATAGGTCCAAAAACTATAGCCTGAAACTAAAACCAAGGGTCATCTGTCATCTTTAAAAAAAGACAAAGCTGTTTCAGAATCTTCTTTATGCAAGGCCTGTACAAGCCCCCAGGGACATAAGCATGCTTTCCAAACACTGGAATCATAGGAACAGTCAACCCAGGAGCTAGCAGAGCAGGATGTACCACAAAAAGGCTCACAGGACCAAGACAGGGAGCCTTCCTAAATGGATGGCGTGTGCAGAGCACTACTGCACAATTCTTACAGCTCTGCCTTGGGCAGCAATTACTGGAATGAAATTTAATGAGTCTGAGTGTTGGATTCTGCTCCTAGGGCAGAGTAACACCAGGCACAAGCATATACTTCGAGAGGAATGGCTGGAGAGCAGCCCTGCACAGAGTGATCTGGGGGTGCTGGTGGGGAGCATGAGTCAGAAGCAAGCCTGAACCCCACCCGGGAATGCATCACCAGCTGGGCAAAAGAGAGGATTGTTGCACTGTATTCAGTGTTGGTGAGGTGTCACCTCAAGAAACTGTGTGCATTTCTGGGCCCTGCACTTGAAAATGGCCTTTGAATACATCCAGAGGAGGGCAACAAAGCTGTTGGAATTGGCTGGTAGGAATGTTCTGTGACTTTGAGCTTGTCTTATTTGGAGTTAAGAAGGCTGAGGGGCGACCTCATTGTTCAGCTTCCTGAGGTGGGGAAGTGGAGAGGGAAGTTCTGAGCTCTCCTCCTGGGATTCCATGGCAGAACATGTGGGAGTGGTTTAAAACTGCACCAGAGCACTTATGTTAGAGTACCAGAGCAGCTGGACATTAGAAGTGTTTCTTTACTGGGAAGATGGTCAAATACTGGAGAGTAGAAGGGTGGTAGGTGCTCTAAGACTGCCAATGTTTAAAAGGCATTTGGACAATGTACTTTGTGTTCCTGAGAGGGTACAACATGCTTTTAGTCAGCCTTGAAGTAGTCTAGAAAATCCTTGTAAATCCCTTCCAAGTGAAATTATTCTATTCTATTCTATTCTATTCTATTCTATTCTATTCTATTCTATTCTATTCTATTCTATTCTATTCTATTCTATTCTATTCTATTCTATTCTATTCTATTCTATTCTGTTCTGTTCTGTTCTGTTCTGTTCCGTTCCATTCCATTCCATTCCATTCCATTCCATTCCACTCTATCTTTAAAGTTATCTATTAAGGTTGCCTTATTTTTCTACCTTATTTTTCATTCCTAAAATACTATCTGTGAATCCACTAGATTCCTGTTTGAGAAAAGGGAAAATTATTTTAGCTAGTTTAATTTGCACAATGTTCCACAGAGAGGCTACGCCCGGTGTGTTATTGGCAATCCCCTTCAATCTGACCCTGACTTTGCTGATGTCAGTCACATCCTGGAAGAAAAGTTGCATGTATGTATGTTTTTCTTTGCCACTACTGCTCTTGCAAGAATAGCCTAATCAAGTGAGTAACTATGTTTAGGAAAACCAAAATGAGACGAGTGGTGTTTCTAAAAGCTACTCAAAATGGGTTGTAATTTGAGTAGTATGGGTGAGATTTCATGGTCAAAAGCAGTCATCAAAAATAGGAATTCCTGTACTGAGAAGGAACATAGTCTCTGAGACACATTTCTTTGCTCTTACTCTAGAAACAGATGTCCCTGGCAGCCAGTGATATCACTGTCAGCATTCACAATAAGCCTAATCTTGGGCAATGAGTAAAATACCCTCCTTTCCTTACAAGCACTCATTTTCCCTTCTGTTGTCTTCAGAACTGGGGCCATGAAACCACTCTGCGCCAGGACAGCAGTGTGAGCTTTCCATCCACGACCACCTTTGGCTTCTCTTGCCCCCTCAGAGCTCTCTCCTGGGAGGTATCACAGCTTTCCTCAGTACTGCTGCCTCTATGATTCAGTCTTCTCTTGCTTATGACAGGATTGTCAGGATCTCGGTGGGAGAGTGTGAGACTGTCTTCCTCAAGGTCACAGCTAGGACAACTATCCTGTACTTTCACCTTCTTTTGGCAAAGTTTTAGTCACCAAGGCTCTGAAAGGCAAAAGTTATTAAAATTGTCCTAATTTTCATGCTATGCATTCTATTAACTGACTTAGGGATCATTTGTTTCACAATATCTGACAATTATAATAGTGATTATCAGTTTAATTGTATAATAGTGCAGACAGGGGACAATGAGGGGTGATTTTGTGAGGTGCACTGAAGCTTGTCAGAAAAAGACTTCCTATATCAGTCTTGTTAGCTCAAATATTTAAAACCTTGAGCATGTCTTTCCATCACAGCCTAAAGTCATGAGATGAAAAAAAAAAAAATTTATATTTTGTGATTCTGAATTTTGATTTTTAGTCTGAGAGTTCAAATTTTCCTTCAGCATGCCTTCTGAGGAATAAATGCAGCTCTTGACAGACCACCCAGCAGTGAATGAAGAGTTTCATGGATTTCCACTTACATGTAAGTTCTGTATTGGTAATTTTGTCCCATGTCATTTAAAGCACAGTAGGATTCCCTTTCCTGCTGGATCCTGGGTCCCACTGGGATACTGTGCTGCTCACAGAATGGTAAAAATTGGAAAGGACTTTTGAAGGTCATCTTGTCCTGTCATCTTGAAGATGTTAAACAGGGCTGGACCCAGTAATGGGCCCTGGGGCACACTGCTAGCTACTGACCTCCAACCAAACTTTGTGCCACAGGTCACCAACCTCTATCAGCCTCTCTGTGAGGATCTTACAGCAGGCAGCATTCATTATCTGGTCTGTAGTCTCTACTGACTTGCTTTCAGTAAACTCTGAAGTCCTGATAGGCAATGTCCACTGCTCTCCCCCATTTACCAAGCCAGCCAGTTCATGACAGAGGGTTATCAGGTTGTTTGGGCAGCACTTCCCCTCCACTCATGCCAGCCTGTTGCTGGCTGTTACTGGATAGTCTCAGCTGTGCTGAAGCTGACTGGAGGGAGATACTAGCACACTGCTGCAATCCCTGTATGGGCTCATTCTGGTCAGGGACCAGTCTGAAGCTTGCACAGGGCCCTTTGTCCTTTGACTATCCAGTTTAAATCCCTGAGAAGTGACACCAGAGGTAATACAGCCAGTGATACCTTCCATTGCATCTGAACTTCTGCTCAGTGTGGAGTTTGGATATGGACTGATGAACATGGACCTGGAAAATCAGAAATCTGATTAGCATAGCTCCTTGGTATGCAGTATCAAATGCTAATCCAAAAAGGCCACGATGTCCTGGAAATGAACCTTGTTCTATATCCAATAACTGAAGAGGCACAATAGTGAATTGCAATAAAATTTTTTCTAATTATGCATTTATGACAACTTCTTTTGTTCACACAAGGTTTTTGAGTATCTTTATTTTCTACATGCTTACATTGGGAAATAAAATTAGTCTGAAACAGGTGGAGGAAGAAAGAAATAGCTACTCTTTCCCATGCTGTCTTTTGTGTTTTGAATATCTCACCTGTAGTCCTAATGACCAAAGAAGAGAGAGATGAGGTGGTAAGAAAGCTTCTCATTTACACACCTGATTTTGGGAATCAGGAAAAACACATTTACTATATTATGAGAGCAGATGTCCATGTGGTATGATTAATGTATGGCTAAGAGTACAAGCAGAACAAGGTTGTTTTTTTTGTTCTCAAAAAGAAAACAAAGCCATAAACAAAAATATTTTCAATGAGGAAACAAAATGATGGATGATTTTGTGTATCCTAAGGACAGCTTGAGGATCAGCATATTATCACATGAGAAAGCAAATATTTCTTGGCAAAATCAGGACAGAAAATTATGTCTCTAGTGCAAAGTCCCACAGTCCTCAGGAAGATAAACTTGTACTCTTACAGTCTACAGCAGCCATTACCACCTGAGAGATGCATTTACTGATGAAAAACAACCATGAAAAAGATACTACAGAATGCAGTGTCATGCCACCCAGACTCTAATTCTTGACAATTTTTGAGACAAGGATCACAAAAAGGAAAGGAATGAAACAAATCCATCTAAAACAATCCCTCTAATTTTCAATAAATGCCTGAAAGATAGAATATGTGAAGTGTAGCTGTTTGTTGTGAGAAGGACATGAATTCAAGAAATCATACATGGTACTAGTGACAGCTGAAACCATCTTTGGGAAAGCTCAGTGGTCTCCTCACTGCTCTAGCTCTGGCTTGGTTGAAAATGAGCCACAGTTTTGCTGCACTAACCAGCAACATTCTTTGGAGATGAAGTTTTCACACATGAAGACCATTTGATTGTGGTTTTGTTTTTTTTTTGTTTCCACAAAAGTATAACATTCTGGGGAGTTTTCCAGGTCAAACTGAGGAGGCAGATGGTCAGTGTTGGCACAGTGGCCAGTCAGAGCCTTGCAGAAATGGACCTTCAAAGCACTCATTTTAATGGAGGCTCCACTTGTGGTCAAATCTATTGGGAGCCATTTTTATTTACCAAATGTTGAATGATTGGGTCACTGTTGTGAAAAATGATTGCACTTCTGTAATACTTTCATCAAAGAAAGCAAATAAGCTCTTCAGAATCATAGCTTTAATGACAGTTGTGCAATTCATACATTTTAAATAAAGTCCCTAATTGGCTGGCTGTGAAGTAGAAAGAGAGTCAGTGCAGTGAATGGTTTAAATGCAGCAATTACAGTATTTCCTATTCTTTGCCAATCTAAAATTAATGAAAAACCTTTCTTGCTGTGACCTTGACAAATGGTGGTGTAACCTTTTTGGATTCTCTGAGGGTGCTGAATTCTACTCTGTAAGAAAGTGAATTGCAGCTGAACATTTATAATTAGTAAACTGAAACCCTGTGACAAGGAAGAAAGCTAAAAGACGCTGATTGGATTTAACATATATTAGACACCATCCCCAAGGAATGGAATTGGAAGTTAGCTCTGAGTATTTTAATTTTCACATACCTGATTATCTTTGGGCATCACTGAATCGTGCATTATTGAATTGTCTGCAAAAATGATGTAAACCTACTAGAATTCAGCCAAGGTAAAGCCTGATCCTGTAAAACATTGGGTATGTTCAATTCCTACTGCTCTGGGGAAGTGCTTAACTCCTCAGGGGAGGGGACAGAGAGTGCAGCTTCCCAGCAAAAGGTCTGACATTTGCACTGGAGGTATTCCACCTATCGCTGGCATTACTTAGGGGTTTTGACACGGACGTACAGCACAGTTAAACCAGCCTTAAACCCTTTTACACTGCCAAGGTGGTATGAGGGAATCTGGAGCCTTCACATTCAAATCTAATTTGTGTAAGCATCATTTCCATGTAGGTATAAAATAGTTCTGGATTAACAAAAGAGATTTGTTAATTTGACACCATGAATACTCCCAGGAGACTCAAAAATCCCTAGAACATTCTTTTCCTGATGGGTCACAACCATGATGCATAATGCCTCAAGCTATGTTGTGTTTTATCAGCTCTACTTTTATTCCTTCTAAGAGGCAAAGAATCTTTGGGTGATAGAAAAGAGAAAACAGTACAAACATGTACCTTCTCCTTTGTATTTTTTATGTTGCTAAACTCTATTTTCAACCACTGGATTGTCTAAATTTTCTAGGGTGTCTTACAAGTGATGGTATGATTTCTATTACTATTTCTTAATTCCTTGGAGAACTCAGAAAATTCTCAATCCTTTTTGACAAGCTAAACATCTTGTGCTTTATTTAGTAATTCATATCCTGACAATGTTCCTTATTATGAGTCCCACCTCCATGACTTCTTTTTGATAAGTAAATCAAGTGCAAATATATGTCAGAAGAACTTATACCCAAATTCCCTGTCCTTTGCATGGAGCATATGAAAATTTTCAGTGTAATTAAAGAGACTCTGCAAGGTTAGTAGAGAGGTCCTTCTGACATTAATTTTTATTATGTTAACTATTTTGCAAGTTCCTTTGATTTTAAATTAAAAATAGGCACTTTTTCTTTCTAACAGCAACTGGCCATGTTGGTCCTTAGTTCTGTCACTAAAAAATCAGTCCTGACAGTAAATTATTAAGTTTGTGTGAGAAAGACTAGATATTGAAAACAAATAAAATTTAAGTGCTTTTTGGGATGTTATCTGTGAAAAGCCTGGTGATTTATGTTATTCTTTTTTTTCCTTAGTTTTCAATTGAAGTATTTATTTTATTTGTATAATTCAAGGTAAAAGTGATTTCAGGCAGGGCTTTTAATTATCTTAGCAATTCTTCTCTGCAAGTTAAAATGGCAGAAATGGCTTGTGCTTTTCGTCTCATATCCCCTTCCATACTCCGTCTCATCTTCCTTAGCTTGCTTTATGTATGATTTTTGATTGATGTAACTGAAACACTGGTTTATGGAATAATTGTAAGTACTTGGTTTTAAAATTACCTGTACATGGAAAATAATATGAAACATAATTGCATCTTAGAAGTGGAAACATAATAAAAATAACCACTCTGTTGTATGAATTTTTTTTTTACCTATGTGGAATGAATTTTCCTACTGAGTGTCTTTAATACTATTTGAGAAATGTTAAGAAAATATCACACTATAATAAGTAAAATGAGTAGAGACTAAATTCTTGAATAATAGTAACTACAATTCTAGATTTTGTTAAAACTGATGGAACTACCTTCTGCATGAAGACATCTTTCAGATAACATTTTTACATAGGTATTTCCCTTCTAATATTGCATACAAATCCAATCAAGTGTCAGTGTTATGGCAACAACTATTTATCAAAGGGACAATTGGCCACATATTCCCAGAACAGAAATCCCCAGCTTACAGAATCTTCTTTGAGATGAAGTCAGAGGCAGAGGTACCAGAACCAGTTATAACATCGTTATATTTTCAGTTATAACATCTTGGCCACCTCTGCCAGCACCTCAAGCCAGCTTTGCATCCTAGCTAAGACGCTTTAACTTTCCTGTAGTTTTGATGTGAATAGAACAGTTCTATCACATGGTACCAGCTGCTCATTTACACCTGTGTATTTTGCAACAATTGTACTGTCAATAAAAAATTCAACCAGTATTTCCACTCAAACTTAGCCCAAAATCCAATATTGTCAATGAAAATCACCCCAGACTACTTACAAGGGCTCTACCAGACCTTGAAACAATCTAAATGTTTGCAAATTCTTCATTGTTTATTGATAATTCCTATGAATGTTGACATTCTGAAGGCAAAAAAGAAAAGAGGTCTTAAATTCCTAAACTGAAACAGAGACCTTATTTCAAACCAGTACAAATTTGTACAAAAACTTCTTTAAAAAGTTAGCATTTAGTGCACATAAACTTAAAATAGTACTGGAATCAGGTCTTTGTTCTCAATTACAGCTTTCTGAGGAGGGGATAGGAAGAGAGAAGTTCAGAATAGATTCAGATTGAACATTAGAAAGAATTTCTTCACCAAGAGTTGGGGGTCAAACACTGGGACAGACTTCCTAAAATGGCCCTGTCATGTTTGACAAGCATTTGGACAATGTGCTTAGCAACATGTTTTATTTTTTCTTCAGCTCTGGAGTGGTCAGACAGTTGAAATGGATGATTGCTGTAGGTCTGTTCTATTCTATTCTATTCTATTCTATTCTATTCTATTCTATTCTATTCTATTCTATTCTATTCTATTCTATTCTATTCTATTCTATTCTATTCTATTCTATTCTATTCTACCCCAGAAAAGTTCTGCTGAAGAGGATTGTTTTCTTTGTCTTCATGTGTATTACAGGTATCAGGAGTTGAAGCCAAATTTCCCCATCTGCTTTCTGTTCCTTAGGGGTGGTATACTGTGTCCAAAAAGGGACTGGCTAAAATTCTCTTTTTTTAGCTAAAAGCCTAGGGAAATTAGCAGACATTTCTAAAGCTCAGTAGTTTTAAGCCCCATGGAATGATAAGTAATACCACTTATTCTTTTTTATGGCAAAATGAGTTTTTCCACTTCATTTCTCCACTGAAACTATTTACATAATGTCTGTGTTCTTTTATGACTTGTACAATAAAACAGTGCCATACTAAATTTGCATGGGCTTAGGGAGAAGGCTGAAATAGGAAAAAGTAATAAATGCATATGCCAATCATTTATCTTATTTTTAACCATCTCATACATTATAAACTTCATAGAAATTTCAAAGTAGTAATTTCTAACAACTGAAGAATGCTTATTTCCTTATGAACTTTCGATATACTTCCATTTAACATTTAGTGGCCCAATTTCCTTTGTATAGGTCAAGAGGATTTTTTTCACATCTTGTCACAGGGAAAAGGGTACTTGAGTGGAAAAGGTGCACTCTCCATTATCACCACAGAATTTCAAGTACCTGAGCATATTCATTAGAAGCTGGAGGACTTAAGCAAAGATATGAGATATTAGAACAAAACCTGCATGTTCTTACTATAATAAGGATTGGTTATAGTCAAACTGATATAAAGGGCAAAACTCACATGGCAAGCATGTCTGAGTTCTAGTTCAGGTCTGCATGTCCTACTTTATAGTATTTGCTAGTCTTTTAGAGAATTAAGCGATTATAAGAAAAATTATGTTTTAAGAGTCACAGTGACACTAATGTATTCCAGCTCCAGGCAGACATTTCCATGTGATGTCATGAATTATCTCATTCATGCTGGCATTGCAAAACGATGGAGTCCTCTGTTCCTGAGTACTGGAGTGCTGGGAAAAAAAATCTAGGGATGGGAGGAAGACAGAAAACTGAGTCAAAAGGTAAATGAGCAAGATACCTAAAATGAATGTTGTAAAAGGTTAAGTTCCTTTCCAAATTTTGGATCCTTTAAATAGTTTTAGAAGTAGGCAAAATAGTCTATTTCAAATTCTGAGTAAAACTCAGGTGTTTTTCCATCTGCCTAATAATTTTAATGCATTTTAGTATATCAAATAATTGATATTAATAAAATTCACATCTTACAGCCCATAGAGACTTTTTTTTACCTCAAGTTGTGTCTAAGCTGGCCTTGAAAAATTAAATTTCCAATTAGTTTTCAAAAGGATAGTTGACATTTAGGAATTATTTAAAAATTACAGTTTTGTTGCTCATGTTATTGCAACATAATGTTCATTTGGAGAGAAACACAATGTCCTATTTAAGCAGACTGCATTTAAATTGTCCATTTTGTTTTATTCTGAAAAGTATTTGTATGATGATAAATGGATAAAGAATAATGATTTCCAAGGAGACACTCTCTCTATCCTTGAGTTAGACAAATGAAGGCCAAAGTTGGAACAAATAGTCTGGGAAGATGCCATTTCTACAGCAAAAGAAAACACTGTTTCCTGAAGGATGTCTCCTTAGGTAACAAATCACAGTCTGAGAAGGGATGAAGAACAACATGACAAAAAGGACTTAAATTCTAACCTATATATCAGGTTTTTTTCTGCAGCAGAATTATTACAGATGCCACAATGTTTCAATTTGATTACTGAAGTCTTTATACATATCACTAACATTTTAATTTTCCATAACTTCCCTTGATTTTCTTGTGTAAACTGAGGAAAGAAAACATTTTAAAAATCTTCAGACATGATGGTGCTCAACAGACCCTGCAGATGAACAGAGTCAACTGTTTATTCAGCTGGAATCCAGTGAGAAAAACACCTACAGAAGTTCCATTCCCTTCATCATTATGGTAGGTGCACATCTACCCACAGGCACAGAATTTTATGACAACCCTAAGAGGCAGATTTTCCACCAGAATCACACCACCTGATTTGAGCTCCCTAGAAGGGAGCACTACACACCAAATATACATGGGACCAGACCAAGAAACTTTCACTGAAGAGGCAATCAATTTTCTTGAGAAGAAATTCCATATTTTTTGTATTTCAATATCTTGTTTATAATAAAATATCCAGTACACTTCTACTGTCAATAAAAATACAAATGTGTCTCCATGACTAAAGGGAGACAGCAGATGATGATGTCAGAAAACTAGACTCCAGATCAATGGGAAGCTGCTATGGGACTTTCTCAAGGATTAAATTTTGGACAAATTTTTCATTGTTATCGACTTAAAACCAAGTAGTGCATGCATAAAATTGGAGTGTCATAAACACAGAAGGAAGATTGAGATATCAAATGAATAAAGGTATAGGCTACTGCTGTGATTGCAGGAATGCCAGAAGAGGGATCCAAGAAAAAATAGTTTTAAGGACAAGTATCTGAGGATTAATAACAAGAAAATTAACAAGTTCAATCTTTATTTAGAAGTGACTGAGGAAGCCAAAGACTAAAAGGAAATCTATTTGCAAATCACCATCTGGAGAGTAAAGTTAATCTGTGGAAGACTCAATGCTGTTGGTAAGACTACACCTGGACTCCTAGGTAAATTCTCAGCTTCTTCCCAAAACTTGAATTCACATTTGAATTAGTGCAGAAAAGATACACTGTGACAAAAGGAGGAGTGGAAAACTTTAGGAGGCCAATAGAGAGAAAGAGCATGGATTAAGCAGCATGGCAAACTGGAATGTGGTCTTTAAATATATTGGGAAATATATGTAGGAAAGAAGAAGTGTCCCCTAAAGTTAAAGAGCAGGACTGGTATAAAAAGTAACTGGTTATAAATATGGTTAGGATGGAAATTATTTGAGATCTCTAGTCAGCAGTGGAGTTACTTTCCGGTTACCATTTGAGGAGCTTGGGATATTTAGAGGATATTTAGAGAGAGGTCTGGGTGCTGTTCTGTGGCCCCCAGCATAGAAAGGACATGGACCTGTTGGATTGAGTCCAGAGGGTCAGAGGGCTGGAGAACCTTTCTTATGAAGACAGTCCCAGAGAGCTGGAGCTATTTGGTCTGGAGAAAAGGCTTCAGGATGGCCTTAGGGCAGCTTTTCAGTACCTGAAGGGGGCCTACAAAAGAGCTGAAGAGTTTTGTAAGGGCATAGAGTGATCGGACAAGGGGGGGATGTCTTTAAACTGAAGGAAGGCAGGTTTAGATATTAGGAAGAAATCCTTCATTCTGAGGGTGGTGGGACACTGGGACAGGTTTCAAAGTGAAGCTGTGATACTCCATCCCTGCAAGTTTTCAAGACCAGGCTGAATGGGATTTTGAGTAACCTGGTCTAGTGGAAGATGTCCCTGCCCATGGCAAAGAGGTTGGATCTAGATGATCCTAAAGGTCTGATAGTAAAAGATTTTAAAATCATAGAAAATTTGGGGAGTTAGAAAGAAAGTTAGGCTTGGCAAGCCCTGGGAAAAGCAGGCCCTGGGAAATGTTAGACCTCATGCTTGCTAAGATCATGTGAAATTGCACCTGTGTAGTCAGTGTATGATAAATAATATAATTGTTAGATGTGATTAGATATAATTATTGTTTAAAGAATCATGAGAAACTATGCTAGGGGTTTGAGGGGGATCACGAGAAATCCATGCTTGGGTAAAGTCAATGCATACAGTAGAACAGTGTAAGTTTAATAATTAATATGTAAGTTATATAATGATAGAGTATAAAAACATGTTCAGCTCAAAACCAAGTTGGGTCAGATTTGGGTCTGTGTACCCCTGACACCCAGAGCTCTTTATTAAGCGCCTTCATATAAACATTCTGTGATCATGTGTCCCTGAACGCTAACAGGTCCTTTCCAAATTTACCCTTTCTATGGTTCTATGATTTTATGGTAACTGGGATTGTACCACAAGATCTTTTTGGATCTTATCCTCCATATCAGTGTATAGTTTTGTTTCTAAAGGGACAGTTCTTTTAAAATCATAAATCATGCCTTCCCCAGTGTTGGGAGAGGGCCTGGTGGATTTATATTTTAAAGAGAAAGGAAAAAAACCTGTAAACCTGTTCCTGAAAGGGGTTCACCTTCTGTGGTTTCAGGCTGTTAGCCTTTTTGTGTTATTGATATTCCTTAAGGAGAGATGATAGAAAATAATACAGATGCTGTACATCAGGCTACTCCAGAATTATCTAGTTAAAAAGAACAGAAATATAATAAAAAGAACAGTGGATATTTGTATTTATTATGGCTTTCTATGCTATTTCCTTTGGTTCCATGTCTGTCTAATGATAGATAACCCTTCAAAGCAATTTTAGCTTTGTTTTAATTTAGATTTTAGTATGGACACTTATCTGAATTATCCAAGGTACTTGGATATGCATTACTGGACTGGAAAATCCATGTAAACATAATTTAATAAGATTTCAGTAATTTTTTGTTTTCAGAAATAAGATATTCTATGTAGAAAGTTTTTCTGGGAGCAAGGTTGACCAGAGATAGCCAGAAGAGTGGTGACAAAAGTGAGCAAGGGACTGCTATTCCTTGTGAGCTTTGTAAAGGTTGAAATTCTCGTTTTTTTATCTAACACATTTCTTAGTCACAATATGTTCTTAGTCATATAAAAATGGAAGTACATCAACCTTTTTAATCATTATTAAAATAATAAAATAATATATTAATAGTTTTTTTAATCTTCATCACTCATTCCATCAGCTAACAGAATGATGAGGCTGTTTAACATGGATGGTACTTCTCTCTTAGCATCTTTAATCAACAGGCAAACCAATGTCAGGCAATTACCTCTTTCTAAAGGGAAGCTGCCCAAGGAAGGGAGGCCAGGACAACTCTCACCACTCAGCTGTAAATGAAGCTTCAGACATCTAATGGAAAGATTCCCACACCTCAGTGAGAGACAGTGAGCTCCTTACACTTACAGTGAAGACAAAAGGACACTTTTTCAGGTACATACTTCATGAAGGAAAAGCAAGGATTACTCTCCCCTGTGGACAGATGAATTCCCAGGCTGTGGATGACACTTCACCCGAGGCCAATGGCAGAAGGTTTCCAGCTCTGAACTTTGCTGCCCAGCTGTGTGATGAGCTGTTTCATGCCCTCAGGCTTGAAAGGTACAGCTGGTCACATGTTAGGAATTGAGGAGCGATTGCTTTATGCAAAGTACAAGAAACAGGTTTTATTCTATTCCACTCTTTAACATTTGCAAAGCACTTGATGCAATGGGGAAAGTCCTTCAGAATTTAAATTAGAATAAATAAATTTAGTGTTCAGACTAATTGTAACGACTGTGATTCTCCCATTCTGTAGTAGAGTCCCCTAGTATTGCTGGTATGTAAAGGTAAAGAAATTAAGTACGAGAGAGTTCCAGAATTTCAGTAACATTTTTAAGTCTGTGTCACAAGGCTGGTCTCCTGCTAATGTGTTCATGGATTAAAATATGTTAAGAACTTCACAAAGTGTTTGCTTAACCTGTGATTTTAACAGCCTTGAAAATGTTGTATTCTTAATGCACCCCTTCCAACCTGCTGGTCTTCTCTATTTACAATAAAAGATTAAATTCACTAAAGTTACCAAGGAGTTGGAGATTAATGGAGTTCAGCTCCAAAGTTTACCAGGAAAAGAAATATCCATTTCTAGGATTTAATAATAGTCTATATATTAGTTGATAGGTAATTAATTAATAAGTGATTTATCCTATTAAGTACAGATTCCTGCTAGATAACAGGAAATAAGGATGGAGGAAGAGTGTTAAAAAGGTTTTATAAATAGCAGTAGGGAGAACATTGAAGGGAAGAGGGAGCAGTTAAGACACAGGACTGCCTAACTAAAGACAGAAAATAAACCATAAAAGAGCTGGTTCTGGGAAGTGATGCTAAGATGTGCTTGGACTCTCAGTAGAAGTAGTTGTGACAAATACTGAAACAAAAAAAAACTATGCACTAGCTTTAGAGAGGACCTGATGAGGCATTGTATTATTTTTTTCCATTTTGTGGCATTGTTTGCAATTTGAGCTGAAGCACTAACTTTCAGGGTTTTTTACGGAAGCCTTCATTTATTGTTTTCTACAACCTCATCCATTTACATATAGTTCCAAGGTAAAAGGATGAGCATGGAATACACCATCCTCGAGTAATAGCAAAATTAAGAGTACTTTTTGGTTCTTCATTGTTGTGAAAGCTTTGGGGGTTCACAGAAGCTGGGATGGACTGTTTCTCCCAAGCTAAAAGAATCAGTTTAGGAGTTGCTGATCCCAGAGGTTAGGACAGTGCAATAGTCTCCTTCACATCACAATCACATCAATGTCTTATAGCACAGACACGCAGCTTATGGCTTCAGGGACTGTAAATGAAACATCAGCTTTTTTCTTACTTTGTCAACACAACAAGAAGATGCATTGGCTGAACTCATTCTTCTGAATCTGTGGTTTCATTTCCAAGGCACTGCAGACCTCTGTGGCTCCTCTGTGGTATCCACTAGGTGAAACCCCACTAGGACTTTTGCTTGGCATCTGAGATAGAAGATACTATAAAATTCCTCCTTGGAGCAATGTTTAAGTTTGGCAGAACATTATGTTGAGTTGATTTTATACTGAATCTTCCTATACTAAGATCTATGTTTCTTTTTGATTAAATATTTGTCATTTTAATGATGGAATATGAACAGATGTGTTTAACTTTCATGGTTAATGATCTCTTTGTTTCTGCTTTTAATCCCTGCCTATTACACTAATGGACTCAAATTAGTACAGTGTTCAAGAGGCCATTAAGCACTTTTATAGGACATCGAATGCTAACGGAAATTTGGTAGGAAAATTCAAGCATTTTGCTCTTTCACTATTTGTAGTTTTCATTTCTGAAAAAATAGCTTTCTGTTTTAGAAGAGCTCAGACTAAAGGATGCCTTTTAAAAATTGTCACACAGCTTATTCTGTCATATATGTAAGTATTGATTTATGAAGTGTTCTCCTTTGTATGCTTTCTGGAACATGATACTAACCTTAGAGCGGAAATTTAAAACTCTGGGCCTCCTGTCTGAAGAATCCAAACAGTTCCCTCAGACCTGGGCAATAGCATTATTGCTATCATAAATAATCATTTTAGGCTAAAGCAATCCTAACCAGAAAAAGTAAAGTCTGGCAATAAATATAATAATCTTTACTCTGAGCTTCCAACAGGTAATCAAATTTTAAATTATTCTAATGAAACACAAGATGGTGAGGAATCACATCTCTTGACTACCTAAATTTCCACTCCCTGCTGCCCTTGGTTATCCACTCAGAAAGATTATCCATATCTCTTTTCTACTGGCCAGTTGTCTAGAGTGATTCTATACATGTGTTTGCCAGCAGATGGTCTCATAATAATTACTAGAGTTGCCAGGCCATTTATGCATAACTCCTTCCCTAAGCCACTGACCTGAAAAAACATTTTTTAAATTTTATCTTGCATGTGTTACTCAGAAGATGTACAAAGGGAATTAGAAAATTAAAGAAAATCTCTAACTGGACAAAAACAAGAGAGAAAACTAGAACCCAAATTAATGAAAGCAGACAGGGACTGCTGAAATGTAAGGAGTGAAGAAGGACACCCCTTCTGGGCAAGTGAAGACTCATTAAATGTATGGTCCCCATAGGAGGTAGATTCTTTCTGGTCTTGCATCGTATGTGCTACATTTACTCAGATTTCATGCATCCTAAGCTCCATAAGTGATAAGAGAGGAAGTGTTGGATTCAGCCCAGTACAATAAAAACATATGGAACAGTTTCTGTAGAAAAGCAGTGAGTCCAATTGCAGCTTGGAAGTCTGTAAAATCTTTCATGTTATGGAAAAGGTGAATAGGTAATGTTTATTCATCACAGCAGAGGAACTCAGTGAACCACAGTGATATGAGGCCAAAGCCAAAAGTATTTTCATGGAACATATTTCTAACTTAGAGATTGTTGTCAGAGAACAGTGACCAGTCCAAAATTTAAATAGATTCACAAAGAAAGCAGACAAATTTATGGAGCAAGTTTTTGTGAGTGGGTGTGAAACACCACTAGGTAGAGGAAATAACTGTCTGCAGTACATGCTAGAGCTTTGATTGACAAAAGCTACAAAGGTTTCTGATGGCAAGCTTTGTCCTCTACAGACCTGTTAGAGATTTCTTTTCTCTAAGCTAGACATTGTCATTCCTGATTTCCTCATAGAGATGATATGTTGAAGCAAGAGGCTGTCCTTGATTTTAGGAGCTGAGGAGGAGACCTAGAACATAGCATAGAATGATGAATCAAAATGGTTCTTAAAATGAAGCCGTAAAAAAAGAAAAAGATTGAAAGAGCAGATTAAAAATGAGGAAACTGTGAAAGGATTATTTTACTCTGAAGCTGCTTACATACAAAAGGCTAGTGGAATGACCTTGAGGAGGTCCAGAGAAATGAATTAGTATTTCTGAACCACACTAGGAGAGCAGAGAGAAGCAAGGAAGAACAAAGATATAGTTAGAAGCTTGTATGAAGCCTGGAGGAACCTGATAGCAGTAGAAGGACCTAAGAAGAGCTCTAATGCCCTATAAAGGTTTAGGCATGGCCTGGCTGAGCCCGACCAGGCTTTCTGCATCAGGGACAAGAGTCTGAAGGAATTTCTTGAAGGAGGGCTGAGGCCAGAAACATTGTACAAGAGTTAGTCATGATTCATCCCATCAAACCCAAATCCAAACCTACTCCAGGTCCAGGGGCTGGAGGGAAGGAAACAGACACCTCCCTTCCCACCAAAGAAAAATGTCTTCTGACTCCAAAATGAAGAGTGGGTGTCACTGTGGGCATAGAGGAGAGCTCAACTCACCAAGGCTGAGAACATTCTCCCTGGTGGGATGACCCTTATCACACACTTGGAGTGTGCACTGAGAAGAGGCACTGGATGTCCCTTCCTCAAACTCTGCCTATTTGTTTTGCAACAAAGCTATGGAACCAACCCACTCAAAGGAGAACCTGGCCTATGTGAGACCATGAGAGGGCAGGAGGCCACTGAGTGCGGCTAAACTCTGCTCTTGTGCTGCCAGGGGCAGCAAACACATTGGAAGGTACCTCATGGACCCTTTTTGAGAATTCTCTCAAGTAAGAAGGAACTCCAGCTGAACCTGTCCTCCTGCTCTTACCTGTCAAAGCCTATCCCACAGGACCCAGCAAGACTGACTGGATTTAGGGGACAGTAGGTGCCCAAACACTAAGGACCCATAGGAAGGGCCCTGAATACTCTGTAAAGGGGTTTGTGATGTTAGTTTCAGAGCCCACTGAAGGTGATAGATCCTTGGATATGGGTTTTGCAGGCTCTACGGCTGCTCAAGGGACCCATGGACATTCACACAAGTATTTGCAGAGAAAGATTGCCATCAGAAGTCTCTCAAACCTTTTGCTGTTAGCATGCTTCCTTACTCTTTGGCACTGGCAGAGGTACAATTTTTTGGACTAGAGGCTGTATCTGTGGAGTCCTTCAGGCATGAAGTGAACTGACTCCCTCTTTTGCCTTCAGCAGTGAAATAATCAGATTTCTTTCTAGTCTAGAGACCCCAGCAAGTACAGCCTGCAGCCTGAACTCACCACTGAGAGAATGAACAGATCTCTCTTTCCTCCACTGGTCCTTGCTCTAGCCCACCAGTTTAAATTTTTTTTTAAACTTTTTCCAAGATAAGGCTGTGAAATGAGGTAATCTTCATACAATCAAGCTTATTGGCAGCACTAGTCCTCCTGCACTAGTCCTGTAAGTCAGGTCATATAGCATCAATCCCCTGCGAAGGTGCGGGGTCTTGGGTGGACAATAGGTACACATCTCCCTGGAATACACACAGTGAGGTTTTTGTCTTCATGTTCCCAGGGAAACTTAAGGAAGCAGTTCAATAGCAACATTGTTGAGTAATTATTTCTCCCCAACTTATGTGTAAGCTCTTGCTTTCAGCCAGCATATGAGACTTTTGCACTGAAAATATCTTCTAATGCTTAAAAATATGTTTTCCCTAAAAAAATAAGAATTACTTGGATGCTGCATGATTTATTTTATGCTTGTAAAAATGTGTCATATTCCAATGAGTTCAGCAGAGGACACTTACATGTGAAGATGTTCAGACAGTTGTGTATTCTGTTTGCCTGACATGGTTTTGGTTCAGGGGACCAATGAAGTTGTCAGGAGTTTCCCCTGTGTCAGATAGAGCCAATATCAGGTTTCTCCAGGACAGATCAATCCCTGGCCAAGGCCAAGTCAATCAGTGATGCTGGTAGCACTACTGCAATCACAGATTTAAGAACAGAAGGAGGGTGAGGGGAGAATATAGATGGAGAGGAGAGTGAGAATGTGTGAGAAAAACACCCCTGCAAACACCAAGGCCAATGAAGAGGGAGAAGGATGTGCTTCAGGTGCCAGAGCAAAGATTCCTCTGCAGCCCATGGTGAAGACCATGGTGAGGCAGGTTGCCCCCTTACAGCCCATGGAGATCCATGGTGGATCAGATATCCATCTACAGTCTCTGAAGAACCCCACACCAGCACAGGTGAGTGCCCAAAGGAGTCTGTGACTCTGTGGGAAATGCGTGTTGGATCCCTTCTGTCGTGTGAATCAATGGCACCACTTTGTTGATGTCATGTGCAGCCTTGCTCAAGGGGCACTCAGTCCTACTATGTCACTGATGAATATTTTAAATAATATTTGTCCCAGGAGGGACTTTTGAAGGATACCACTTGTTAGTGGTTTGTATGATGAACCATTGGCTGTAAATCTTTCGATGTGGCCATGCAGCCGATTTTTTATCCATCTAACAGTCCATCTATCAAACCCTTATATCTTCAATTTATTGGCTAGAATGCTGGGAGGGACTGTATCAAAGGCCTTACAGAAGCCCAGGTAGATAACATCCACAGTTCTTCTCTGTCCACTGATGCAGTCATTCTATCATAGGAGGCCATCAGTTTATTTGGGAACAATTTGCCCTTGGCAAAGCCCTATTGACTGTCTAATTACCTCCCTGTCTTCAATGTCTTTCCACTTATCTTCCAAGAGGATCCTTTCCATGATCTCACTGGGCATGGCGGTGGGGCTGACTGGTTGCTAGCTCCCAGAAGCCTTCTTTTTACCCTTTCTAAAAACTGGTGTGGCACTTCCCATGTTCCAACCACTGGGGACTCTTTTATGGTTTCTGGGAGCTACTATGATTAGCTACTAAATAGGTAATCTGACGACACAGAATGTAATACCAAAGGACATAATTTCAGTCAATAGCTTAAATGAGTGCTCTCTAAACGAGCTTCTAGAATGCTTCAACTATAATCAGAATTCTTTAGATCTGGGCTAAAACTTCTAGATGTTGTAGCACCTAGATATTGCATAAAATATTTAAAAAAATTTGAGATGTTATGCATATACATACATACATACATACATACATATATTCATACATACATATATATATATATATACACTGATATTTTTTCAACAGACTAACAACTTTGCTGGTAAGGCAGCTAAAGAGATGATAAAAACTAATAGTGCACTACCGAGAATGGACAATCTGAGCTATTCCATGTAAAGGCTCATTTCCCCAGCAGGGTTTTGGGGTTGTATTTACTGCTCGAGTGCATTGCCTGCTGTGTTTTGTGACTACTGCAATAACAAATCCTGCTGGACTCTACTATAAATGCTTCTGATCAATCAACACTGGCACCTCCCTGTAGCTTTGCTATTAAAAAGTGGAGGGAATTTTTTAAGAGAAGGCCATTCATGTAATTAAAATAGTACTAATAATTTGTAATGAGCACAGTTTAAGGCAAGTCACTAAAAAACCTATTTTCTTTCAAAAGTTTGGGATAATGGGATGCTACTAATTTATAGTTTTAGGCCTCTCAGGTTTGTTTGCAGAAGTGGCCTTCTTTAGTGTATTACCAGTAGGTTGGCAATGCATGCAAGGCAGCAAAACACATGTATTCAATGGAGCTTTTTTTGTGTTACATCAGTGAGTTCATCTGCGTGCATGAAAAAATGTCCTGAACGTCATGATCATCAGTGGTGCATAGTAAGGACTGGAGACAACTACTGTAAAAAGCAACTTGTTCAAAATCTAACATCAACTTCACTGGAATACCACTCTCTCAAGTTCAGAAATTGTGGTGTGACTGACTCTATGAGCCACAAAATGCTTATGAGAGATTTTGTTTGAAGGACATAAATTAACATGAGATTACTAATATGTTTTTAATTTTTTTAACTACAAGAATTTGTGCTGAAATTCCTGTAGCACTCATGCTTTGTAGAACAAAAATGCTTTTATGTGACCAGTGTGATGAATATTGAAATAAGCAGTGCTGTTGAAATGTACCTGTGTAATTTTATATATACATATATATATATATATATATATAATATCTTCAAAGTGTGAACAACTGAAAAATGTGACAGTCAGCTTGGCTTTGGAATGTGCTGCAAGAGCTGAATTAATACAATTAATTACTCACTATTATCTGCTTGGTCACAAATTCTTCTCTAAATTGCATGTTCATTTTGCTTTACATATTGCCCTAAGTACAGATGAGGACACAGATGTATTTTTCTTGTTCTTAAATGCCAGTTCCTACCATCTTCTAAAAGTGTAGAAAAAAGCAGCAGCAGCAGCTGAGGATATTTGAGGGTGAATTATCTGAATATCTGAACTGATTGCTAAATGGATCAATGATGAAGTTTCTCATGTTGATAGACTTGACATTTTTCTATGTAATTTTCTTTAGACATGGACTCTTAGTAGGAAGGTGATGGCATAATCAGAGGGTGAATTCCAATTAAAAGAGCAAACACTCCAATTTTTTTTTCACATTGAGGAAAAAAACATTTGAGCAAGGACCAGGAAATACATGAATGCAATATAGTACTTCCTTGCTGCAGAGGAAAAAGTAGTATAAGGATTTTGGATTACAAGGAAAGCAACTATCAAATAATAGGGTGACAAACGTCAAATAATAATCCAGCCAGAAATCAGCTAGGATACATAAGAGTCACTCTCAGTTAGCAACAAATAAGAGATTGCACAAAGAGCACTTGGCCACGGGAACATCCCAAAAGTGGTTGATTAAAAATCCACAATGTGAAAAGAGGAAAGCAAGATTATTAAAAAAAATAGAAAATGATTATTGGTTTAAAGACATTAAAACTCTGGAGGGTTAGAGCTTCTACATTACCCTAGCACAGAATTTCAGCCTGCAAGAATACAGAACTTCTCCCCAACATGTCCAGACCGGCTGCATTATGTAAGCAAAAATTTCAAAATGAGGTTTTAATTACAAAAAGCACTTTTCCCACCTCTGGTTATATTTTAAAACCACCTTACTTTGTATAAGCCTGGTTTGTATTGCCTCCTCTTATCCCTTTATCTGTGAGAAGAGACTGCAAAAAATTATGGATCAATTCTCTTGTTTGGTGTGAGTAAAAAAGCACATGCATTTTTGAGAGCTGGGTAGAAAACTGAGCAAACAGAGTGAAGAAAAATGAAATTCAGTATTGTTAGAGTAGTAACCCCAGTAACACCCAAGAGTGTGTCTGTATTAAGCCTTAATTCAGAGCCAAATTTAAAGCAAAATTAAATTTTCTGTTCTTGAATCTGAAACTAGTGTGACAATACTATGTACAAATCTGATCTTTCATCCTAGTTTACTTTATGTTTTGGGGAGCACATGCAGGTTTTCAAGCACTTTTGTCACCAAATCTTTACATGTGACAGCATCACAAACCCTCATAAGTAGGTACAAGAGAAGAACCATTTACATTTTCTTTTTCTCGAACTTTTTTGGTGACTTTTCCACTGGCCAAGTAAATAACTAGGAATGTTTCTGCTAACTTCAGTTAGTGTGGGAGTGTTTTGTGTCTATCAATTAGCTGTAGTGGTATACTGTGCAAAACTCCTTTCAATTTGCCACATCCCTCTGGGGTTATATAACTAGAGCTTTTCAGTAATGAAATATAATGAATAATAGTAATACTGACAATTAAAAAGCTCACACCTGGTGATTTCTGATACTTAAAAGAAAAAGCCTAACTCAACCATCCCAGAATAGAGCAAAAGATAATAACATAGTCTTTACAGACAAAACAGCATTTCTTCATTAAATATTTATTTTTTGCTGCCTTTTCAGTTTCACTTTGTAAATTAATATGTGCAGGAGAAAACCTAGAATTTGAAGGCATAATTTACACCGGAGAAAATTCAGATTTTGCCTGCAAGTTTGCTTTCCTTATCTTCTTTTCAGTCTCACTCAAAAGTGATTAACCTAGCACAATTTTTAGAGCTGGAAACACAAGATCTTACCCCACTTTAGTCTTTTTATCCTTATTTTCACACAATTCACTTTGTATTTAGCCTAGGTTCCTTAGGTGAAGTGTTTATGCTAACTCAACTGCTAAAGCTGCATTGGTAGCTAATACATGTCAGAAGCTTCTCTTACATTATATGTATTGTAGAGGTGTTAATTAAATATTGATTGTCCTGACACAATTTCTGCATTTTAGCCTTTACATCCACACCAAGATGAGCAGAATGATGGGGTCCCCTCTCCTACAAAAATAGTCTGAGAGAGCTGGAGCTGTTCACCCTGCAAAAAAGATGGCTCGTGGATGACCTTATTTCAGCTTTTAGTACTTGGGAGAGCAAATTTTTACACAGGCAGATAGGACAGGGGGGAACAGACTGGATGATAGGAAGAAATTCTTTATTCAGAGAGTAGTGAAGTATTGGAACAGGTTGCTCAGAGGAGCTGTGCATGCCCCATCCCTGCAAACGTTCAATGCCAGGTTGGATGGGACTTTCACCAACCTGGTCTAGTGGAAGGTGTCCCTGCCCATGGCAGGGGGGTTAGAAACAAGATGATTAAAAAGTCCCTTCCAACCCAAATCATTCTATGATTCTATGATTTTCGTCATCTATTTTCATAATAAATACTACCATGAATGAGAAGTGTGACTGTGGTAAAGGAGATGATAAAGTGAACATTTACCATAGTTAGCAACTCGGCTAGAGCAGACTTTAAAGAATTTGGGTTGTCTTTCCAAACCTATACCAGTATCTCCTGTATCTATAAAGCTCTGTGTTCATGCATGGAACTTGGTGAATATGCTGTTGCTCTTCTTTAAATACATATATTACATAGGTAGACACACTCTTCACTACAGCTCAGCAGACTTGATAGCTGCATTTGAAATTTTTTCCATCTGTATTTCATTGTCTTAGGAGGAAAACATGATGATTTAAGTGACAGTGATTAGACAGAAAATGTGAATCACCTAGTAAACATACCCAACAATTTACTCAAAGCAACAACATCAGTCATTTTTAATTGGCCTGTCAATACATGCTGCCTGAGAAGATGCACACTCACACAGTGAAGTTAGTCTTACTGAAAACAGGCTTTCTTTTTTTAGCTACATTTGGCAGACCTTTCAGAAGTAATCCATGCTCCCAAGACTAGATGGTTTACAGATTGAAAATCCTTCATAAAATCAATTTTTTCAGACTTAGTGGACAAATACAACTCTATTTTCTTTAATAACAGAATGGCAAAGTAATAAAATACTGTGAAATAATTGACTAGTTAATTCCTTTTTTTTTTGTTTGTTTTTTTAGAATGGGCTTTTTCTAGAAGGACCTGCTTTGATCTTTTGATTAGGTTGCTTGAAGTCACTCTGATTGGAATAGCTAATTGAACATGACTAAATGATGAGTCAGACCCAATAGGAATCAACGATAAGACACACTTGCCAGAAAAGAAAATCAGATTCTGGGAAATATTAATAGCAGTGTCATATGCGAGACATTGGAGGTAATTATTCTGCTCTATTTGTTTGTGGTGAGGATGCAGGTGATGGTAGTCTGCCTGGTGTGGGCTCCTTACACAATGGATGATAACAAACTGAAGGGTCTGGAGGAAACCAACAAGAACAGTAAGAGGTTTAAGCAGTACTATCTGTTAGGAAAAGTCAATGTAAGATTTTTATCTTAGTTATGTAAGGCACTTTTGTTGTTGCTTGTTTGCTGATGAGAGGAGA
Organism: Pseudopodoces humilis; assembly: GCF_049639895.1. Classification (NCBI taxonomy): domain Eukaryota; kingdom Metazoa; phylum Chordata; class Aves; order Passeriformes; family Paridae; genus Pseudopodoces; species Pseudopodoces humilis. The sequence continues at coordinate 70,456,597 of NC_142201.1, forward strand.
AGTAAAAAGCTTATATCACACCCATGGCTGTGCCTGCTCTCCTGAAGTGTGTGTATTTGACCCAGGGAGGCATCCCTGGCTTCCAGCTGTGGGGTGCAGGCTCATGGGTGCTGCCCAAGGCCCCACTGCAGGGCTCAACTCTTGAAGCAGATTCTGGCTCAGTACCTATCCCACTGCATGTTGCACCCACTTATTTCCACATCTCTGTAGCATGACTTTCAGGTCCATTCCCACCTTATATACTCCTGGCCCTCAGTGAGGGGTCCTGCCTTGGCCTGGCAGTGATGCAGCCTCCTCAGTATCCATGTGGAAAAAAACCAAAACCCACATTCACCTCAGAGCCTAGCATTTCTGGGAGACACACTACTCTATTGGCCCTTTCAAGGCACATCTGCACCCTTACGTAGAAATGTACAGTTGTGTTTGAAAGAATCTGGACTGGGCTGATTCTCAATAGTCCAGTAAAAGAACTGCAGACAAAATAACCTCCCGTGTTCATGAGACTCCCGCAAACAGCAGGAGAACAGCCATGTCCCAAGGCTGACCTTGCGCCTCCCTGCATAAGGAGAGGGGCAAGTAAGTCATTCAAAGCTGGGCCAGATGCTGATCTAGTGTGTACATGGCATGTGTAAGCAACTTCTGCTTCTTTGCTGCAGCTTGCTTGGAATAAGTGGACAGAAAAAAAGTGGATAATCTACTGAAAATGGAAAACACCTTTGAGAAGAGACCTATACCTTCCCTCCACCCAAACATACCAATTTAGGTGAAGCAGTGGTTAAGCACAGTTAATTTGCAAAGCATTTCTGCTAATTACAGACCTGTCCTAAGGCCTCCATCCTGCTTGGGGTACCTGACAAAGCCAACCCATGCTGACTGGGTACACATCTATGGAGATATTGTTTCAATGTATTTGAATGTATTTGATTTGTTTCAAGGTTTGCATGGCAAGGTCTTGGTAGGGGCAGAGAGGAGGTTTTTACAGGGGTGACTTCTGTGAGAAGCTGCTAGAAGCTTCGTTCTGTGTCCAATAGAGCCAGTGAGAAGAGGCTCCAAGGCGGACCTACCGCTGGCACAGGCTCAGCCCATCAGTGGTGGTGGTAGCAACTCTGGGATATCACCTTGGGAAAGGGGGAGAAAAAGCTACACAACTCCAGCCAGAGAGAGGAGTGAGAGGAAAAGCTCTTCAGATACCAAGACCACAGAAGAAGGAGAGGCAGGAGGTGCTCCAGGTGCCAAAGCTGAGATTCTCCTGCTATCTGTGGTAAGGCAGCTGTGCCCCTGCAGCCCACAGAGGTTCAGTGGGGAGTGGATACCTGCAGCACCTAGGGGATCTATACCAGAACAGGTGGATGGTCAAAAAGGTTGTGACTCCATGGCAAGTCCATGCTGGAGCAGGCTGCTTGAAGGATGTGCAAACCTGTGGAAAGAGGAGCCCATGCTAGAGCAGGTTTTTTGTAAGAACTTGAGACCTCATGGGAGATCCACATAGGCAGACATCTGCCACCATAGCAGATGGTGCCCTCCTTATTTCTGCTTCAGGTGTGGAAGCTGGAAACATACTCTGTTCTTCCTGAGACCAGAAACAGAGTGCATCTGTGCCTTACACAGTGCAGTAGCTGACACTGCATCAGAAAAGGTTTGTCACTTGCTTTGGATGTCTAAAGCAGCACTAGGCTTTGTCTCAGTTGCTTCATGGTAAAAGTCTCCTTTTCACAGTCGTATCTGAGACATGACCTCTATAAATAACACAGCACAGATTTTAACCCTTTCTAAAGTTTAGTAATGATGGAAGCTTTTGTTTTTTTCCTATTTTATAGACTTTTGGGAAGCTTCTGCATGCTTCTTTCCTAGTGCCAGTGTTTGAGATTATTTTCCTTACCTCAAGAATATTACCTTGAATTTCTTCACATATGAATCTGTTTTGTCTTTTTTTGCATGTTCAAGGAGGTTGAAGGCCTGGAGATTGTATCCCCATTCACCCTCTTCTGATACCTTCCCATTTTTCCAAGGTTTCCAGTTTTCAGAGTAACGCACATATACTCCCTTTCTTGCAGCTCTGAGTTACTCTCTTTTTTTTTTTTTTCCCCATGCAAACTCACGTCTGAAATAAAGTCATCTTTGACTTTCAGCATTGCTGCTCTATATCCCAGACACTGAAATTGTGGCTGTGGCTTTGAGGCAGGACAGTGGCCTTGTGGACAGCAGGCACCTTAGGGTTAAGTCATGTGATAGAGGATACAGAATACAGGAGGCAGATGCGGTAAGTGCAAGTATTCAGATGATTCATTCCTACATTTTTGGGAAGATTTAAACAAGAGATTGCCAGCATTAGCTACCTGACTGGTATTCACAGCTGTGACACAGAAAGAAACAAAATGTTTCAGATTTCAGTGTTATTCTGACGTAGACCAAAAAAAGGAAGAGGAAAGAGTAAACAGGGACAGTCTATGAAAAAAATAATTTTTAAGAAAGGCTTGCATTCTGTACTTGAATTGAAAGCTTATTAATAGCAATGGAGCTTCAGTTATGAGCTAAACTATAGAGGTTAAAATTTCTTTTAAAATATGTGCTAAAACTATAGTGTCCTCCCAGCACTAGTCTTCTATCTCAGGTAAGGTACCTTAGACTTTTTTCCTTGTTATTAAAGATGCTGGTTGACTGAGACAGGACACTACTCACAGTTACAGCAAGTTGGTCTGGAAAACAATGATGAATATAGGAACCTTTACAGTTCTCCATGTGAACCAATGATGTAATAAAGGAAACACACCAAGGAAATAAATGTATTTGAAGAGAGAAAAGAAGGCTGAAGTAGTCAGCCCAGGACCAAAATCTTACGAAATAAAAAAGGGCATCAGTTGTCTCCTTTTGCTGAGGTAACTATGATTTATACTTGATGGGCCACTGCAAAAATGTGGAAAGAAGGAGATCAGAGACTCTTCAGTCAAAATCTAATGTTGAATGACCACTTTTCTCTTACAGAAAATTTGCAGGGGAAAAAATGTAGACAATGTTTTACATAATGATAAAGTTAATTGTACCTAAAATATCTTTTAAAATACTCCAGGCTCCTTTTGAAAGCATAAATATTGTTTATTAGTTTCCTTTTTCTGAATAATTTCTTTGCAATTTTTCACTTTTTGTGACATCTTCTCAAATCAGAAAGCTTTAAAGTAATAAAACTGTGTAGGAACAGATTTAATAGAACAGTACAGATAAAGATGAAATTAAAATTCTACTAACTTACCTCAATCTAACAAAAAACTTTTTCCTTGACCCACCAAACCATCTTTTGTTAGGCAAATTGACTCCAAATGAACACACAGCTTAATGAAATATATGACTGTAGTGTTTTACTCTTTATAGAAGTTTTTAAAGTCAAGCATTTATTTTTTGTTCTCTTAACCACTTCTGCTTCCCCTTAGTCCATTCTCACAGCCTGACCAAGGGACTAATATCTGCTGGAAGTAAGAAGAAAGTACAGATATAACTTTCTATAACTAAATGTGAGCTATATACACTGTCTTCCAGAGAAAAATGTTTGCTTTGTTTTTTTTAATCCCTATACCTAACTTTCCTTATCATATGTTGTCTCTAGGAGAATGAAATTTAATGTTATTTTGGTAAAGTTTCAAAAATAATTTTCAGAAAACAGGTGTAAAAGGGCAGGCACTTTTGAGAGCACATTCTATTTTCCCAGTGTGTCTTAGTAACTGTACTCAGGTTATTCTGCTAATTCACATTGTGGTTGGTTTGGGATCTGATTTGTATTTATGTATGAATGCAGACCAAACAAATTTTTTTTCCTGAAATCTCTGAGAGTGATAGAAGAACCATTGTTTTATATTTGCTGTCTGCTCTAAAAGCTCTTGAAGGTTGATAAGAAGAGAATTAAGTTTTCCTTGCTATTGCTTGGGCTGTTCAGGTCAGATACTGCAGATTAGTTGTATTGAAAACATTCTATGTGAAATCCATGGAGAGGCAGTAGTTTTGCAATCCCTTGAATAAAAATTGTCTCTAAGGACATTACATTTTTTAAATCTTTGCCAGTACCAAGGGGACCTCTTGAATCTTTACTGGGAGCTGGAAAAAATTATATGGAGTGAAAATGGTGTCAAAGGAAAATAAAAAGCATGCCTAGTCTAGTGCATTTCCCAGTGGATATCACAAAACAAAAGACTGAGACTAATCAGTTTAAAAATATATCAGCTTCAACTTCCAGTATGGTGCTAGAACATAGATATCTGTATCTTTAAAAAAGAAATTTTTGCCTTCTGAATGTTTGCAAAATGTCCTTAATCTCTATTAACCAGAGAATATTTACAGAGAAATACTCACTTTCCAGCAATTGACTTTATTTCATTTACTGTTTCCACATTCTGTCTTCCTTGATCTTTGGACAATTGCTGACTGACTGAAGCTCAGTAGATAACATGTGGTTTAGGACCTTTCCAAGGTATCCTGGTGTCAAAGATCCTGTCCAGTCTTGGATCTCAGATTAGGCATTCCTATTTTTGGCAGAAGAGGCTGGCCTAGAGATAGAAAATAAGTATTGCCCAGGCAAAAGTCCTTGACCTCAAGGACTATCTATACATCAAACTTCCAGAAAAGATTTCTAGGTTTAGGGGAATTCTGTTTTAGCTCTGTAGTTTCAAAAAGTGTTATTTATCATTTGTATATTTATCATACTTCTCTATCTTGGATGTTATGATTTTCAAAAATTGCTATGTGTCTGAAGCATAGCATCTTTTTGCCTTTATTTTCTTTATTCTTGAGGTTTAGCACTTATATGTTTTTCTTGCTGTTTGGTTTGGGTTTTTGGCTGTTTGGTGAGATTTTTGCTTGTTAATTTAAGAGAACTGAGTTTTGTTCAATGCAGTAAACACACTCTTGATACACTGTAGAATCAGTCATGTTTGCTATAATCATTTTTACCAGGAGGTCAAGGCATCTAATGAATACTTATACATGATATAACCATCATTATAACCCCTCCATTAACCACTCATCCCCCCACTTTTGAAAGAAGAAAAAAAATCTGTTTGAAAAAGGTGGAAAACTGAAAATTTTATACAGTGGCTCTTTAAATAGTGAAAGACAATTAAAAGGCTCCAGGCCCAGAACATCAACATGTCCCTGCCATCTAGATCTTTGTCTCTAGATTTTGGCCTTAAATTGGATTTCACTTTTTTCATAGCTGAAAGTCCATCTGTGGTGAAAAACATGTGTTTCCATTTTCAGCTACTAATGATCAATAGTCTGGCTGAGCAAGTCTTACCTTTAATTGTACTATCACAGTTTGCAAGGTTATAATTTCCATTTTCAGGTCATCCACTTTTATTTTGAAGATACTTGCTATGTAATTAGCTATTTCCCTTGTATAACTAGCTGAATGTGATAATGGAAGTTGCCACTGGTTAATTTTCATCACATCTAAACTTCTAAGCTCCTTACTGTTCTCAGTTAGCTAGTACACTTTGCCAGCAAAATGGGTCCCACAATTCATTTGTGGGCAAAAGAATTGAGCAATAGCTGCTACTGAGTTATGGTTCACACCTCATTGCATAGAAAGGCCTAATTCAAGCTGGTCAGCAAGTCTGCTCTTTTTGCTTTGGTTACTCCTCACCTTTCTGACTGTGCCTTGCACTGCCAGCCTCCCCTGACCCCTGCCTGCACCACCAGCTGCTCCAGCAGCTTCTGTCCCTTCAGCTCCAAGTGTGTGCAGCATGGGACACTGATCTGGCTAGCAGGAAACTCTTAAGCAGCTTTGTTCCTTCCCACACCTTTGCTTGAAACTCGAAATACATAAAACCTTCTGCTCCTCTTTCTCTAATCTTTGCACTCCAAAGTTACACAGAGAGAGCTGACATATATTCCCATACCATGTTTTCATTACAAGCTTTCTCTAACTGTGTGTTATAGCTTCCTTTTGGCAGACATACCATGAAAATGTGGAAGCTTACCACAGCTAAAAAAACATGTTCAGACCTGAAGATAGGCTAAATATCTATGATTCAGACATGTCTATATATTTTCCTTTCTCTCTGCCAGAAGGGACCTGAGCACTGCCCCGTTAGAGGCTCCTTTTTTCTTTGGACCTCTTGGAGAAGAAAGGACACAGGGATTTTCCACCTTCTCTGTCAATCTTGCGTAAAGGTATATGAGAGGAAATCCACAAAACAGGGTTTGAAAATTGCTTTATAATCAGTGCCTCACCGCAGAGCAAACCCAGCTTGAGCAGGTGCACACAAACCACCACAAACTATTCTGTGAGCCAAGCATTGACTTCTTTCTGCTTTAGAGAGGACATCAAACTTCAGAGCGCAGCACATACCGAGCACTTGATACTACACTTTTCTCTCCTGATGAATCTAACAGAAAATTGCTAAAAAAACCCTCCCACAGCTTGCATGCCTTTTGAAAATTATTCCATTTTTGTTGTTTGGCTAAACAGTTCTGGCTGAGGTAACAGTGGCTTGTAAGACTTGGAATCAGCCAGAAAATCTAAATGTTAATTGGTTACAGCTGAAATTTGAATTCACAGTGAGACAGAAAGTTGACCTTTAAGTTTCGTTACCCTTGAATAGCTCTCAGCCTTGGGAAAATGTACCACTGTCAAAATGTTACTGTAGTGCTAGAAGTTGTGCTAGAATTAGAAAGAAGTTGTTCAAAATGAGGCTAAAGTATGCCATAATCATGGAGTAGTCTTATCACAGGCTGAATTAATGCAAGATCAGATACAATCACAGTGTAGTTTCAGGAATATTAAGTGATAATTGTGGAGAGTCAGATAATTACTTCAAGCAGTCAGATAACCTCTGATACTCAAACACTATGCTTGTCTCATTAAAACTTCATCTGGAAGAATCACAATACCCACTTTTTAAATGGTTTAAGGAAGGTACACTTTTGACTTCTTAGTGCACGACCCATTAGTTGAGTCTCTCTGTTATCAGTAGTGCCTTGGCTATATAAAATATATTATTCTTGAAACCAATTCTCCAGAAGTTCAAAGTCTTATATTTATGTCTCTCACGTTGCTGTAACTGCAAGGCTTTATCTAGCAAATATATACATTTCCACATGACACAATAAAGATATTGATTTTAGGTTTATTCTAAACTGTCAAGTAAATAGGCTTGATCACAGCAAAGCACAGATCCTATTGACTTTGCTGGGCAGTGACAAATAAAGCTCTTAAGCTTTCCTTGGTCCAAAATAACCCTTTGTAATTCTGATCTGTGGTTAGAAGAAAACCCACCCTGAATTTCACTTTAAATTTGCATTGAGATTTTTGCTGTAGTTTTTTGTTTTTTGTTTTTTTTTTTTTTTTTTGTTCTGGTTTATTTTGATATTGGTTTTGTCCTTTTTTTTTCTGTTTTGTTTGTTTGTTTTTTTTAGTTTCTACATTGTTTTGGCATCTTTTTGGTTTGGTTTTGTTTTTTTCCCCAGTGATATCAGGCAGCTATAACGAGGGAAAACTATCTTCAAGGACACCAGGAAACAAGGACCTCCCTTTTGTCCATGTTGTAGTGCATCTTTCCTTTTTACAGTAGCACCTCGGTTTCCCTGCAGTCCTATTCAATAATCATGACTGCAGGTTCAGAGACTATTTAAAATGAGAGAGGCAGAACTTGCCCAAAGGGCATGAGGGATGTTCCAGGCAGTGTGAGCTGATCCAGTGACAACCAAAATAGTGTTACAGCTGCTGTGGCCCTTCCCCCGCAGCACCCTCTCGTTATTCACGTACCTGCTGCATACATTTTGTGTTGGGATGATGGCTCCTGTCCTGTGAATCCCCCAGCACACTGGGTCCAAATTCTGCCTGCTGCCTCAGGCTAAAAGCAGAGAAACAGAAGAAAGCTGAAGGAAGAAACCTGGAGCAAATTGAACAGGAGTACCCATAACCTAAGAGAGCTGGCTGCGCACTGGAAGACAGGTGTTTGAAAGCTTGACAAAAGCAACCCTGCCTCACCTAAGGGTAAATTTGTCACCTTTGAGCAGGGGATCACTAACTTTTAGATGTAGAAGCATGGGCCTGCAATTTTTTAATGACCACATACTTTCCTTGCCAGACATTAACCCATTGATATAAAAAATATCAGAAGTGGGAGATGTAATCAATCATAGATCTTAAACCTGGATTTAAAGTATGTGATTGCTTTATGTAAATCCTATTTCTTCCATTTTCCATGCCTCCATCCTTACAGAAAGGGTCACATAATTTCTCTTTCATCAACTCCATAGGATTGGGACGAGGTTGACTTAAAAGAAAGACTTAAAAAAGTGGTGTTAGGAGGCCTCCTAACCAGAAAATTCTGATACAGATGCAGAATTCTAAAATATTAAAATGAAGGTTTGCTGGAAGAGATGTCTGGGATTGCAGACACAGTGGACAAACTCTGCTGATATGACATTTGTGTGTGTGTGTGTTGGGCAGGAGCAAGTGCAAGGACAGGACTTGGAAGACGCTAGTGTGTCAGCATTTAGGAAGGCGGATGCAAGGTGAGTGTCAGCCTAGTGCCAACATTAATGGTTAAATCATGTCTTTAATCCCTTGGAACTGCGGGCTTGTAAGTGCCAAGGAGCCTGGACTGTCACTCAGGTGTGTTAGAAGGAAGTTTCTGATTCTATTTCAATACTTTGGGAAGAAGTGAAGAATTAAAAATATATGTTCATGCCTTACATTACTTACAGAAAGTTGTCGTGACTGTTTAGGAGACATGGCAAGCTGCAGCAGTGGCTCTCTGCACAGCAAAGCCTGAGGATTCCCACTTTCAGGGAATGCTGGAAGGAGGGGCAGGCTGCCCTTTCCTGGCTGTGTAAGAGCTGCCCTCTGACTCCTGGAGCCTGGGATTTTCTACTCCGCTGCTCTGCCTTTCACTGAGTAATAGGCTCTGTCTCCTGCTGCCATAGTGCCAGGTCTGCTCTCTCAAGGGGATGGATGGGATGATTTAACATCTTTTTTTCTTTAACTCCTTTTGTGAGCCTACACACTGAAAACTTCAGACTAAAAGCCCACCATGAGGAAATAAATAGTACAAGAAGCCATAATTGCCTAAAACCAGGAAAAAATCCCTTTGAAAGACCAGTATTTTTGTTGTTGTTGTACCTTTTAGTAACATTATAAATACCATTTGTTTGTTTTGGTAACAAGCTGTAAAAAAATCAACACATGCAGAAAGAAATACTGCCAACTTTTAGCTGGCCAGCTTTACTCTGCTTTAGACCATTAGAGCTCTGCATCACCAGGTCCACTTTGCATTTCTCAAGAGAGAGCACCTCCAAAGTACAGCTTGGATCTCTGGACTACAAAGACCCCTGAATAATAATGAATGTTCCTGTGTCCTTCTGGCTGAAGAACCAGTCCTGGGTCTTGGCTGATGTCCTGTACATCCTCACATCAGACTAATGTTGCTAAGTTCTGTATGTCATGCTGTATGTTTTACCATGAGATTTTTATCTTCATATTCCAGTCCTTCTTAATTTTGGTTCAATTTTTTCACAGATCCCTATGGTTTATGAGAACTCCTGTTTAGTATTATGGGTGGTTGGGACATAGACTGATAAAGTAAAAAATTAAATTTGTTTGTGAGGGCATCTTTAATGTCCTTTTTGTCAAACAACAGTAGTCCACATTTTTATTTAAGATTTCATTTATACTTTATACTTCTAGAAGGGTAGAGTTAGTGGAGAAAATGAGGAAGCAACCTGGGTTTTTTTTCTGAGATGTTTGGTATAGCTCCAGAGATTATGTGGATTTTGTAGAGATGACCAGCAGCTGTTTGAGAGGATGTTGGGTTGCTAGGAGACACTAATAAGGATGTACCATGAAAAATATATGCTCTTTTTAAATTGCACTTGGGCCAGGAAATGAATGAATAAAAAGTAGATTAATGAACCAGGGTATCAAAAATATCAAAGACTGCAAGAATATTTAACTTTTGTGCTGGGAAGCCAGTGTTAAGTGTATAATTAATGCAGTTCCAACCAAAATGTATCAAAATGAGAAGAACAGACATTGTGGATCATTAACAGCTTGATTAGAAGTACACAGGTAGCCTGAATCAAGAACATAAAGGAAACAAGAACAGAAAAATGTTTGTACAACTGCATGGCTGTTTCACCTTGCTGATGTTAAACCACAATCAGTGGTACACACCTCAGGTATCTTTATCCAGTTAATTGATTAAGCTTACTGAAATTCTTATTCTCTTCTTCTCTTTATATCACAAAAAGTTCAGTCAGAAAGAATGTGAAAAGACATCTCAGTCAATGAGGACAGTTAAACGTCAACCATCCCTGTCAGATATTTGATCAGGCCATTCAAAACACCTCTACTAATAGAGGCTCCTCCTCAGGCAATATCATCTGTTGCTTCCCTTTCCCTGTTATTAGGAAGATTTTCCTAACGTTCAACCTAAAACTGTATTATAGTATCATTTACAATGGAAAAGGCTTTTAAGATAATTGAGCCCAACCATTAACCCAGCACCGCCATGTCCACACTAAACCTCGTCCACAAGTGCCACATCTAAGTGACTTTTAGATTCCTCCAGGGATGGTGACCTCCATCACTTCCTCAGGCAGCCTCTTCCACTTCTTGGGAACCATTTTGGTGAACAAATCTTTTCCTAACATCCAATCTAAACATCCCTGGTGACAACTGGAGGCCTTTTCCTCTTGTCTAATTGCTTTTGGACTGGAAGAAGAGTCCAAACCCCACCTCACTAAGGTCTCCTTTCAGGTGGTTGTAAAGAATCATAAGGTGTTCCCTCCAGCTCCTTTTTCTGGGCTAAACAACCCCAGTTCCCTCATCTGCTCTTGAAAACATTTGCTTTCTAGATATTTCACCAGCTTTGCTTCCCAAAACACTCTTCCCAAAGTGCCTGCATCCATCATGTTTTCAAAGCTCTGAACCCTTTTGGTATTTGTGATGGAAACTGTCAAATGCAAAGATATTTTGTGTAAAGATCCAATAACTTCTGGACTTCAGAAATAAGTGAATGAGAAAGAACACAAGTTTATTAATTCACAGCCAAGGAGACTTACTCGAGAAAACAGTGCATATTTTGTCAACAAAACCTTACCCTTCCAGGTCAGCAGTAAGTATACAGTCTTATCTGTGGTTGCCCATCACAAAAAAATAAGAGATGCCTGAAAATGTCAAACAGAAAATAAGAGATAACTGAAAATGTCAAATGGCTTCTCACAAGCCAAAAAGTCCAGGTAAAGCTAGTCCTTTTTTTCGAAATAACTAGGCTGTAAATGGAAGTACACACCTTTCTGTTTTTCTGTTTTCCCAGTTTTGCTGAGGATCTATACCTGCAAAAGTTTTGTAAATTAATTTCTACCATAGTTGTGTTGTCAAGTCTGGAAACATATCATGTCATGTCACTACAGTTTAAGGAGTTTAATTAAATAAGATGCAGATTCATAGAATCATAGTAGAGCTTCATACATTTTGTGCTTAATGATACCACCAGATCTCAGTACCTCTACTGATGTGATAATGTGCCTGAAAGGGCCTCTGATAAAGTGGTGTGAAAATAGTTCAGAGCCCCCTTCCCCATTTTCTTTTAATTTTTTTTTCATTAAAGGTGAAGTTGAATAAGAAACAGAAAAATGATGGCTAAATAACATCAAATGACTTGGAAAGCCATGAAATTAAATTCAGAGTTCAAGCTGAAGTACAGCACACAACAGGAACCAACAGGTTATGGCTGTCTAATGGCAGGATATTTGTCCAGAGGGAAGGCTGAACTGTGTGCATGGGTGGATGGTGTGATGGCCCTGCAAATCCACGGGTGTCCAAATTCAAATTCAAAGCACAGAACTGGAACTTCTATGTACTGCCCAATTCCATGCATAGAATTACAGTTCTAGTGGCAGCTTTACCTCTGAATTTATTTTTCTATTTGTGTTGGAAGCAAAATCAGGCTTTATGTTAACAAGACATAGCTCACCCGCCAGTATTTTACCTTCTTGTTTGTTTCCATAATGATGGACTCGTGAGTATCCAGACTGGCCAGAGCATTGGGAAATGACCCATGCTTTAAATGGCTTCATTCTATAATGCAAGATGTGGTTGAAAAAGTTAAAAAAATTATTCAAGACAGGCAGATTTCTACCAGAAACCAGAAGTTTCTCCCTTGTCTGTCAGAGCCACTGCTGGCCGGTTCCAAGACAGATACACCACTGGGCAGGGCTGAGCCCATCAGTGATGATGTTCCAGTGCCTCTGGGATAACAAAATTAAGGTGGTCTGTTGTGAATCCTGATTTAGGCTGACTATGCCAATTTGTCATTAAGACTTGTTTAGGTCACTTAAACAAATCACCATCAAAAGCACCAGTAAAAGCAAACTTAATGAAAAATTGTAGAAGCACCACTGTGTTCAATGTCAAGGCTCAATACTTACTACGTGGATGAAGCATACAAAAATAATCAGATTAGAATTGATTAGGAATTATTTTCCTAATTTTTTTAGAGGTAAGGGTGCAAGAGGGTTTAGCAGCATGAAATCTTTGTCTATGTATGAAGTGATTCAATAGGAATTACTACAATTATAACAGGACTTAATTATAGATTTGACTTAGTAACATTCATTCTACACTTGCTAGAGGGTATTTAAATCCATTCAATTTCTCACACAGACACAGACACAAAGTATGTACCAGGGTACTTGTTAAAAATTCCCCTTGACTGTCAGTTGAATACTCAAGTCAAATGTCTTGGAGTTTCTTAGTAGATGAGAGCTGAGTCTCAAGAGTTGGGGGCATCAGCCCAGGTCCTGCTGTCTCTCTGGGGGTCCTCTGAATTTTGCAAACCTAAAAGAGTTTGGGAGCTCTGAGAGGCATCCCTACAACTGGAGATGCTGCTGCAGTCCTGGAGAGCTCAAAGGGCCTCACTTAGGACTGCTCTTTACAGATCTGCAAGACAATTAGCATTCATCATCTGCAAAATTTCCCTCCTCAGGTCAGTAATTACTGGAGTCTCCAAAACTATTTGAGATAGTTTCCAGTACAACTGGATATTGTTTTCAAAACTCCAGCCACAATGAATAGCACCATTCCTCTCTGGCTGTGGTTCAGGTAGGGAGTGTTCCAAAGCTGTATCAGGCTATAATGGCTCATTTTACTTGCAATCTGACACTTTAATGGTGTGTTGCTAACAAACCACAAAATATTACACAACAACACTGATACCTTTCTACACAATGTTAGATCCTTAAAAAAAAAAAACGTTGGGTTTTCTTGACATTTATTTTGTTGGGGAGGTAGTCTATTCCTTTTGTAATTTTGGAATTGCAGTCTTAAATCTGGAGATGAATGGCAATTTTCTCACAGATTTTTACTGCACAAGGAACCCTAGATGTTTCACAAGAGTACAGATTAATTAAAACCTCAAGTATATGAATTAAACTCCAAGTATACTAACAATTCCTGTGAATGTCTTACTCCATACTTTCTTTTAGCTGTGGTTCTCAATGTGGACATATCAAAACATTTGATGAACTACACTTTAACATGGGTGCTTTGTGCTTTCTTTTCTCCATAATGTAGTTCCAAATGCAGTATGAGGTTATAAGTGTTGGAACCCTGTGATGTATTTTTCCCATCTGCTGTCACATCATCACAACATTGTGTTCCTATGAATTACTTTTTTCTTCGTCAGTCTCACATCATGTAATGTTTCAAACAGTTGTATGAGAGTAAGAAAAAATGATTAAGGGTGTAGCTTGGCTTTGTGACTTGATTCACCATTATAACAATGCCAAAAGTGACAGCTTCATTTTATCAGTTTGTTAAAGTGATTTACCTTGCAATGAAGGAAACCATCTCAACATATTTCTTTGTTGAGCTTTGGATTTGAAAATTAAATTTAAAATACAATTGAAATAATTATTTTCTGCAGTGTTTACCTCACAATGAGGATCAAAGAGTGTGGGACACAACATTCTTGAGCTTTTTTTCCTTCCCAAATTTTAATACCAAATAAATGGAGGGTGTTTCTTGTCTGGTTTATCTCACCTGCAGCTTCACTGATTCATGGCTGGCTGGAGCCAGTGTGCGTCCTCCAGCACCATCTGCAGTTAAAACACAGGTATTATTATATACTAACCTCAGAAATAATCACCAGAGGCCAAAGTTCCTGTCAGGGATATGATATAATCTGTAAAGTCAGTGTTAAAACTCTAGTCACTCTTTGAAGCAACAAAAGTTTAATTACTGCTATTCACATTCTTTCTTTTATGAAAATAACAGTGTGACATATAAAACAACTTTCTCTAAGCTGTTTTTGTAGCTTTTAAAAGCATTTAATTATTAAAATTCCAAGAGAGATCCTTCTGGATTACTCCTTAAACATAAAGGCTGACTCTCCACTGGAGTACTGAGGTGAAATGAAGAGGGAAGAGCAGCCAGCAGGGAGCTGATTGCAGGTCCTTGATCTCCAACAAGTAGCCCCCACGGTATGTTAGAAAATCATAAGGGTTACCTTTATATGTTAGACTACAGATGCAAGCCCAGCATGATGCCACAGCCCAACCCTTGTACCAGCTACCAGCTTTGCAGCTGGAGAGCCAGCAAAGCCATGAAGGACAGTCTGTTCTTTCCATTCTTAGTTTTACCTTAGTAGACATACCTCTAGGCTGAGGAAAGTCTTCAAGCAGATTCCTCTGCTGCCTCAGAAAACCTGAACCTATCAGTTCAGGGAGATTAACTGAGTCTGTAAGAATTTAACAGCACCCACCCATATCCTCACATGGAGAAGAAAGGAAAAAAATTATACATGTGGTGCACATTTGTAAGGCAAAGGCCACAATAGGAAATATTTTCAGTTTGCCACATTTATTCTTACATTTTGTCTTTGATTTCCTCCTGAGTCTGCACTGGAGACTCATCTTTGGGAAATATGTTGGCACACACTGGGGGAGGCTAGAGACATTAAAGGCTCCTAGCATGGTTCCTGACAGATGAAGGTACAAGAAACCTTCATAAAATTGTGATATGGGAGCTTTGACATTTTCACCTGGCTACATGCCATCTGAAATACTCTGCACATCAATCTCCCCCACTTCTGATTTTTAAGAAAACAGGTCATTCTACTTTGTTTTATCTTCCTCAGAAGAGGCAGATGTTATAAACAGAAAAATCTTTCGGAAGGAGTTTTCCACTCAAGTCAATGTAGAACAAACAATGACAAAAATGTGAGTGAGAGTCAAAGGTAAGTAAAAGACATACTTATTTACACATACATATTGATATATTTATAGGAAACATAGAATATAGGAAAGTGAGGAGGTGTGCCACAAGAGGATGGGCTGTGCTGTCTGCCTCTCTTCTCTAAATAATTGCCAGTGTGTCAGGGAACTGTCCCATCCCTATGTATTTGCACAGAATGCACAGAATATTCTTAGTTGGAAGGGACCCACAAGGATCACAGAGCCCAACTCTTAGGTAAATGGCCCATAAAGGGATTGAACCCACAACCTCAGTGATATTAGCACCATTTCTAACCAACTGAGCTTCAACTCTTTTAAGTTTTCTGTCACCGCTTAACCACTGTTCTCCAGTGGTGTTCTCAGTGGTGGTCTCAGAAGGTGTTTAGCATTCACATATGCATGAAAAAGCAGAGTTGTGAGGGTACAAATAAATCAGTCTGATCTTATTAATGGTGTTAGTGAAAGGCTCTACCAGGAAAGGGAAGACAAAAGACTTACTTCAAGGTCCTGTAACCAGCAGTTTATAAGTACAAGGTATGTAGATATTCATGCTTCAGAGCACAAAGAAAAATGTAACTAAGTTTCAGAAGAATTTATTCTACTGCCATTTTATTTCATAATTGTTCAGTATAAAATTTCTTGCCTTTGCCTCTGAATCATCCCATTTGTGGACTCCAACAGTGTGTGATACTCTGTGCATTTCTGATCTGAACTGGTAAGAAGTACACTGTGTACCTGACTTTTGCTGCCTTCCGGACCTTGCAAACTCTTCTACTGATGTACAAAAAAAGGGAAAAATATGGGTCAATAATGGGAATGCAGTTTCTTCATTACTTTATTTCAAATATTAGAATTTAAGCCAGTGGCAATTAGCAAATTTCCAAATGGGAGGAGATAAGCTCTACAAAGGCTATTTAAGAAGTTGATGCATCCCAGACATAAGCAGTGGCACTGGGATGTCTCACCTTTTCTCTCCAGGTTTTTCAAGCAGTTTTTAATGTCCAGATTAGCTTTTGGCCACTGCTGTGCTCTGAATTGGCATTTTCGTTATGCTTCTCAGATCCCTTTTTCTTAGATGCCTTTCTCCCAATTGAAGGGGAAATTCCAACAGCAATGGTAATTTGTGACCAAGGCATGATCTGGCACAGAGTTAAGGCACATCTGCAGAAGCAACTAAACTAGATGGAAGCAAGGATGCCAGGGATAGGACTCTACCAGGGAGAAATTTGAATAGGAGATAAGAAATGCTGTAGTATTGTCCTGTAACAATTGTGGAATATGCTCAGGGGACACTTTTGGTAAACAGACCTGGCAGTGAGGGATGGATCCAAGGCTGAACAGATCTACCTCATGCCAATACCCACAGGACTGGTGCTGGTATAACTGTATGTAAGGAATCAGCTCTTACTGTATCTTTGCAGCCTGCTTGCAGAACCACTTATGGTAGTAGAGCTCTGCCCAATCCATTGCTTATCAAATCTCTTTATATTTAGTCACTAATGTATGCATAATTATCCTAAAGGGATAAAATAAAAATTTTACAACATAATTTATGTTTTCTAGTCCACTGCTGTATGTGGAATGTTTGCTTTTCCTACCCCTATGTGTCACTTTGTCTGGATGAAAAGCTAGTGCAGTGTTTCCAGGCTATTTAGTGGCCAACAGGGTTCCTTTTCTGTCTGTCTTTCTTTCTCTTTGATTACAGCAGCTCTGAACTGTTTTTGAACACAAAGACTCCTGGGGCAGGGACTAGATGTAACATTTTGAAATAACTCTGTCACTGCTATTCCTAACGTAAACTTCATGTATTTTTGAATATCTTCTACTCTGCTTGAGAAAAAAAACAAACCACTACATAAGCCTTCACTATATTTTCTGAATTTCCCAAAGTAAAGTTATACTACATGAGAAAGACTGACACCCTGACCTCACAAAAACCTAGTTTAGGCACAGTTCCTTAAAACAGACATAAACATAGTCAACATAGATCAACACAAATTGCCAGCAAGGGTCACTCAAACTTGAAATTATAACTCACATCATACAGGCTACCAAACCTTCTGCAAAAAAAATTATTACTTCTATCAGCGTGTCATCAGTATGACTCAATGAGATACAGATCAAGTCAAACTCATGGCAAAGGCATGGGCAAAACAGGGGTCACTTTAGTACTGAAAAACTGTCCTGACTTTTATACTGCTGGAAGGATACAGGGGATTGCACAATCTGATTGCATTATTCAAAGTACTTTAAGTGGATAAAAAAACCTGCATCTCTCTCTGATCTGAGGCTTTGAAGTTCATTTAAAGCTGAAACGTTTAATGAGTCAGAGAGAAGAAGGAAAATCTGAATTAATCTGAATGCTGAGCTCCAGTATAATTGGGAGTATCACATGTCCTAATTTATTAACCCTTAAATCTTGCAGAAATGTGGGCAGAATAAGGAAACCTAGCCTTCAGATTAACCTACCTGTTAAAATGGAAATCCACTTACTTTTCAGCCCATGTCTATGTCTGACAACAGACTGAGCTCTATGTTCGCCTACTAAGTGTGCCTTACACAAAGTGTTTTCTCCAAGAATCAGATTTATTCCCCTATTTCTTCATTTTTCCAAGGAAAAAACAAGATTCAAATTTGTAGTACCTGAAACAAGTTATAAGTGCTATGGCTAGTGTTGGATGCTCAATTATTAAGGAAACCTGTTTGTTTCTATCTGTCTCCACACCCCTAGCAGGATACATGAATGGAAAAATGAAAGACAAAAAAAGAAACAAAACCAGCAAGCAGACACATTATTTTAGAGATCATCTTCATTCACAGATCTGAGTTAAGATGGTTTCTAGTACTGAATTTGTAGAATAAATTCTATCTATCTTTCTTTCTTTTCCCCCGGTCTCTGTTTATAAAAGAGATTAGATGCAGTCTTGGGGAGAGTAAAAGTCTTGAAGTTGAAGGTCAGTGTCAAAACTGTCTGACATTTCCATTTACCACTTGGCTGATGGGACAGAGTGCACCCTCAGCAAGTTTGCAGAAGATACACAACTGGGAATCTGGCTGATGTACCACATTCCTGTACTGCCACTCAGAGGGGCCTCAGCAGGCTGGATAAATGGCCCAATGGAAAACTCCTCTTGAGAGAAGAGAAATACCAGGTTCTGAATGTGGAGAAGAATTGTGCCATACACCTGTACTGGCTGGAAAGCAGCTTTGCAGAGAAAGTCCTGGGGATCTGGGGAAAAATCAGCAGAACAAGGCCTGTCAGCACATCCTTTAGCAAAGAAAGCAAACAATCTCCTTGTCTGCATTAGGAGGACATTAGTCAGCACTGGTGAGACACATCTGGAATACTGGGTCCAAGTCTGGGCTCCTGGGTGCAAGACAGACATGGACTTCTGGGAGAAAACCCAGCAGAGGGCCATGGGGATGATTAAAGGATTGGAGCATTTGACATATGAAGGCAAGCTGGAAAAGCTGAGACCATTCAGCCTAGAGAAGACAAGGCTCATGGGTATCTCATCAAGATGAATAAATATCTGATGTGGGAAGAGAGTTAAAGAAGAGAGACTGACTCTCCTCAGTAAGTGCCCGCTGACAGGATGAGAGGCAATGGAGACAAATAAAATACGTAACATTTTATCTAAATGTAAAAAAAACATTTTCTAGTGTTAGAGGGGTCAAACATTGGAATAGTCTGTCTAGAGAGGTTGTGTAATTTTCATTTTAAAACCTATTCAAAATCTCACTTGACATGTCCCTGAGCAACCTCCTTTAGATGACCCCTCTTTGAACAGGGGATTGGACTGGATGATTTTCAGTGCTGTCTCCTATCACCAGCTACTCTAGGAGTCTGTGAATCCTGTGTTGCTTCTGACAAAATAAGTTTTGCTTGTGTCTTATTAACACCCAACTTGCAAGGACAGTGAACGTTCAGCACAGCTGCTGGCTTCCAGAAATTCTTCCTTAGCAACAACTCCATCTGAAAATTCTCATAAATTTTTTGAGTCCTGGGAAGCTTTTAGTGTTGTTGTCACAGATAGGAGCACAGGCTCAGTGGACATTATGGGGACAAATCAGAAATTATGTCTGTTTAAAGATTGGAATACATGGATTTATTTTCTATAACATTTGGTACATCTGTCACAAGACAGGACTTGAAAAAACAAGATGTTTCAAAAAATGTATGTTAGTAGTCTGAGTTAAAATACTGGCACAGTTTAGACATTTTAAAGGGAAAAAAACAAAAACGAGAGAAGTGTTGTTCAGCTATAACAACATAGCTGATTATTATTATTATTATTATTATTATTATTATTATTATTATTATTATTATTATTGTTATTATTATTATTATTATTATTATTATAACAACATTTCTTCCTCCTCCCTACTTCCCACAAAAAGCCCCACCCAATGTTGTCTAGGCTAGAACTATCCAAGAAAGGAATTAGAGACAAAAATCCCTAAATATATTTTAGAAGGCTATGTATTTCTCTTTCCTCCTTCACTGATATGCACATTTTTCCACAGTTAATTTTTAAACTCTGTTTTCAAGCACAGATGAAAATGTGTTCAGTCTGACTTGTTATTCTGAACTGACAAGAATTCATTGGATTTGTTTTCAACTTCTGTTTTTCAATTTGTTTTTCAATTCTTTTGTATCACCTGTTTTCAGAATCTTTAGAGTTAAATGCCCTTCAAATAATTTTTCCCTACTTAAAGAAAAAAAACCACTGATTTTTACATGCTTGCCAAAAATCTATTATTGCAGGTAGTCTCACCTCTTAGGAAGACAAGCACAAATTTTGAAAGAAATATAAAAATGGACAAAATTATGAGGATCCTGATCTAGTGCTGGAGATTGATATAGTTCTGTGAAATTTGCCAAGTTATTTTTGTTGTCAATAAAGCTTTACTACTTTGCTAGTTGTGCTGATCTAAGCAGGTGGTGTCAACGCCTTTTGTTATCTAAAGCTAAAACACTGAGTAAATGAAAAAATACATATGTTTGCTTCATATCTTCAGAACTGCTACAGAAAGTTCATGTTCCTATAACTCTGTCAAATCCTAAATTTCTCACATTTAAAAATTAAGCCAGAAGAGAGCAAGCTGTTTTGGGTACAGCTGGGTGCAGATAGCATTTCCCACATAGTCAGCTCTCCCATAAGCACTTCCACTAAGATGAGTTAGGAAGAAAAGGAAAACAAAAAGAAATGCAGCAGTTTCTTTTAGTCTGACTCGGGCAGTTTAATGGTTGCTGAATAAGCAACTTTTATGAACTGTCAAATCTGCAAGTGTGTCTTCCTCTTTGCTCAGGGAAAAGTGTTATTTGTGTTACAAATAACTACAATTATACTTTGAAATCTCCAAAGGCAACAACGGTTTTCTTACAACGTGCTAACTCAAGCTTTAAAAATTGTCTGAGGTCTGACAAGAGGAGGTGAGATCCACTAGCCCCTATCCTGAGTGTTAAACCTGTCCTGAGAGGAGTCATGGATGAGAACAAGACAGCAACAGTCAAAACAGAATACTCATTTTGGTAGTGTAAGCACATAGACTCATCATCTTCATGAAACGATTTTTTTTCTTTTAAAATCATGGCAGTCAGCCAGTTTTGGTTTTTTCTTTCTTTTTTCTTTCAGGGCAAAGAAATCTGAACTTTAGAGAAAGGTTTCTGTGTAGTCCTCATTTGTTTAAAATTGGAAGTAGCAGGCTTTTCACATGAGCTCTCAAAAACAAAGTCTTATGTGCAAGTTTCAGTCATTCTGCCCATCATTCTTTCCTTTGTGTTCTCTTACCATCATGTATGACTTCTTTTGTAGCACTTGGCTGCACATGGAGGAAGAGTACTGGATTGAACAGTGGACTCCAGCCTTCAGGTTGTGGTGTTGAGGATCTGGATGGGGAGGAGAGAGCTGGGGAGAGTGATAAATCTGAACCCAAGCTGCTTTTGCAGACCGGGTATCCTGTACCCAAGTATCCTGCACCGAAGAAGATACATGAGCAACTTTCCTGCCCTTTCCCCATGCCTGTTGAGGCATTTGTTTCCAGGCTTCTGGCTGCGGAATGAGCTCATGTGTCCCTGTCTTGTCTGAGGGGGCTGTGGGCACAGCAGGACCTTTTGGTGGAATGTTACTGCACAGTTGCCTTTGTTCTTTGGGGGGCTCCTCTGCCTTTGAGAATGCTGTCTGAGCTGATGTGTAAGAGCATAGAGATTGTGAAGAAAACATAAAAAGGTGCTGTGCTTCTCCCCCGGCCTGAGGATCTGATGCAGGTGTGTTACTGGTCAGGTCACCTGTGGTGAAAGCAGCGTGGGCAGCAGTGAGGAACATGGTCTGTCGTATAAAAATGCTGAGATAATGCTCAGGACTGGTAGGCAAAACCAAAAGTCATTTGGGAGGCTTATGAAAAAAGTTGAAGAGATTCTCAAACTTACTCAGCAACCGAGGTCTCAGAAAAGAGCTGTGTTAGGATGAAAACAGCAGACTGAGGAATATTTTTCAGTTTGCTGCTGCCACCCAGCAGCAGTGTGTCAGAGGAAGCTTAGCCACACAGTACAATAGAGCAGCAGCAAGTCAGCAGCTGGAGAAAAGGGGAATTGCTTTGTCTGTCTGGTTCTGCCTCACGAAACTAAAGCATCCTGTAAAATATCTGTCCGTGAAGAGCTATACCACTGATGCAAAAGTACACGTTTTGCAAGCAAATGGTTAAAGCAGCATGGGAGAGAGAGGGGGATGGCAAGCGGTGGGATAGTGCTCCCTGGTGGAAGCAGAGCACCGGCTGCTCCAGCAGCAAAACACAACCTGGGGTTACGTGCTTTCAGTGCAAGGATGCAAAAAACAGGAGTTTAAGCTGCCAGGAATGGGATACTCTGCAGAACTCTTTAATCTGCTGGACTGCAGGTGGCAACGGGAGCTGCAAAAGAGTTTCTCCGAGGAGAGGAGAGGACAATATATCAAAAATAAGTTGAAACTTAGGCCTGTATCTGACAGGAATTTCAAAGGGCATTCTTTCTGAGGTAAGGCATCAAAGACCTGAACACTGTGCTTGGAAGTTGTTTGCTACAAAATCAGTGACTAAGACATAAATATTCCTTTGATTGTAATTTCTATTTTCTGTTCTACTGTTAGGTAAATGACTACTAAAAAGAGAAGCCACTCTGAGCTATGAGAGAATGTAACAGGCAACATATCACCTAATCATAAAAAGTTTAAAAAGTATTCATAATTTTTCAATAAACAGAAGAAAGGTTTTAGTCTGTTAGTCAACGGTGATATAAACTCTCTTTACTGTGCTTCCTTTATTGGCAAACTTATCTCTCAAGATCTGACTTAAAAGCACAAAGGCGCCTTTCCTTTATCCATGGGAAACATTACACATAGCTAAATGGATGGGATAAACATACAAATAAAAAAAATGTTAAACCAGATATAGATAGGTGTATATGTATGTAAATTCTTGGATTTTAGTGCTTCACAGCATTAGTGCCTACAGGCAGTGAATAGCTCAATGTGTAATTACTCTTCAAGTAAAAAAAAAGATCTTTCCTTTAAATACTAAGAAGAGGAAAGAGGAATAAGCATTAAGTATTACACCCTTTGTCAGAGCTGGTAGTTACGTACAAAAGGCCTGAGTCAGCAAAACACATAAGCACATGCTTAGTTCTGTTCAGTTCTTCAAATGTTTTTATGTATTTTAGTGAATGTAAACAGTATTAAATATATGCCCATCATCCTCACTGTATAAGGGTTTTTGACTTGTTTACACTTAGAAAGGACTAAAGAAAAAAAAAAAAAGAATCTGCCTGGGAGCAGCTCTTTCTAGTCCTACTATTCTAAACCCCTTAATTTGGAAGTTTTAGTCACCCAAGGCAACCTATGCAGTCTATGCAAAGTAACTGATTTAGCAAAATTCCCCACAGTAAAAAGAAAACTCTTACATTACCCTACCCCAAAATATATGCTAGAAGAAAATCATATGGGAGGTGTTTAGGACTAGAACATATCACAAAACTGCAATTCATGATTCTTTTGCCAGAGTGCCATTGTTTGGGTCAATATTTGCTGTACAAGTTAAGGCTGGCTGAGCATTAACATGAAATAAATGTGTCTTGTAGTGATATCTGCCAATATTTAACAGGGAGTTCATACAAACCTTTCTCCCTCGGCCTTTCATTAACTGTTTCAAGGACTTGTGCCCCTGAACACAGGAGACTCTAATGGATGCCAATGGAAATTTGGGCATGTCTTCTTCCCTTTCTTGCAACCAAAGAAGAAAACAACAAGCCAACACAAAACTTATCCCCTTGTTTCAGAGTACACTTAAAGCCTGGAGGAAATTTGCTCATGCTACAATGCCCATCTGGACTTAGAGGACAAAGACAGTATTTCTATATACAGCTGGAATAATTCAGCTGTTTTTATGTGATTTTTTAAAATGATCTCTGAACTTAAAGCATCTTTATGGAGGCAATACAATATCATTGGAGCAGTGTGAACCTTGAACAGCAAGAAAATCACTCCAAAATTCCAGTCTGAGTGGTGTTATTTCTAGCCGGGCATTCAGAGAAACTCCATCCTGCTGTGCAGATGCATTTTATTTTATGTGTTTTGTGGTACTGGTGGCTGGAGAACCAGGTCATCCAGAGTCACTGCAAGGTCAATGTGCCTGCCTCCACCTTTAAATTCATGGATCCTTGCAGGACCCTCATCTACTTTCTTTCTCAGATTTCCAGTTGTTGAACAGTAAAGATAACCATGTCACCAGAAATTAATATTAGTTACTCCTTGTACAAAAAAAAAATAAAATATATATATATCCTTTACATTATTACTTGTGTTCATCCAAAGGAATTTAGAAACCTGATTTTCAATTTATGCAGACAAAATGAATGAGGTTGTTTTCAGGAGCTGAAGGTTTTCTCAGCTGTCTTCTGCTTCTTCAGAGCCCACCTGTTACTCCTGAGAGATGTCTAACAGCTCCCTATTAAACTATATTGTCATTCAAATTCAAATGTATGTTTTCCACATCTTTTCAATGTAATAATCTTCTGTCTATGAACTGATGTACGCATACTGGGTTTTTTTATTTTGTCATCAGTGGTTTTGGAAGTTATATAGGAATTATTTTCTTCTTTAAAAATGTTGCCTTTCATGCTGATGAATGGATTTCCATTACAAAGATAATTCCTGTACTGTGAGTCAGGTATCGCGATGTAAATTGCCTAATTTTTTATTACTTAATTCTGTAAATTAAGAAGAAATTATTCAAGGGATGTCCTTGGGAAAATGAATGTATGCACGTCTGCAAGTCATTTACAGAAAAATGACATGCAAAGTAAAAATAAAAATTCCGTTTAATTTTTCCCTGTGTTACCACATGGTGGCCACATAACCCCAACCATGTGGGCTGCTGCTTCAAGAACACCGAGAAACCCTCGATGATGCCAGTTCCTGTTTTCCATGCACCCCACATGAAAAGATTTGATCTACACTAAAGACTTCTATGCACGTTCTATAAACTTAGTAGCATTTCCTAACAACTCAGGTAATGTCATTCCACCTACTTGGTAGTCTGATTATTGGACTGGTAATTTCGACAGAAACTAGATGTAATCAAAACACCAGAAACACAATCATAAATGAAAGAGAATTGGAAAAAATTTTGCAGAAATACTCAAACTCAATTTTTCAAGTTCTTCAGAAAATGTGTGAATTTACTAAGTAAACTATGATCTTTTAATGTTACTTATATTTTACTTTTAACTATGACATGTAACATAAAGATCATAAATATATTAACAATGCATTCATTACATCAGTTTCTGTATTAAAATTGGTTTAATTTAAAACAAATGTCGTATTTTATCTGTGGAAATATTTCTTCAGCAAACTAAGCTCAAATCTGAGGCCAAGTTTAGAATGGGCAAACTTTTCTATTTACCACAGTGTTCTCCTTGTTCAGTCTTCAGTATAACACCCAATGCCCCCACTGGCAGCTGGGGATTTGGGTTTTCTAAACACCTCCCACAAGAATGGGACCAAAAGGGTTTGATACACATCACCTGCCCCCCTGGGATGCCTGGGAAAAGCTCGAGAGCCTGACTTCAATCAGTTGTCAAAACACATGTCAAAAATCATAAAGGATTACAAATGAAGGCCAAATGCATAGAAAATAAGGGGAAGTCCACCTGTCAGACTTTTAACCAGGACCAATTTGAGGTTATTTGTATTTCCCCCAGGAATCTTTTGACACACCATACAGTGAATTAAAAACACTGCCGTGGAACCTTGTAAGAATTGTGAGTATAATGCCACATACATCCACCATCTGCTACAAGCAGGGTATGCTGCAAAGGAGGCCTCTAGCTGAGGGATAAGAGCCTATCATCCATGCTGCAATGTGAAAAAGGTCCTTTGGTCAGGAACTTGCCCCTGAATCTGTGTGGAGACTTGAAGCAACTGAACCCCATCTCCCACAAGGCACTGTGGCATCATCTGCAAAACAGCATTTTATATTTTTTTGCACAAAACCCAGAATCTTTTCAGGCTTAGGCCTTTCCCTTTTGGGGTATAATTAAGTATTGACATTTTCAATGGAGAGAAAATACTTCACTCAAGGCACCTTTTTTTAAATTTGAAATAAATTACAAGTAGTGATCTACTCACAAAGTCTGAACAGACATCTAATGCAAAATTGGAAAATTTGCTGCCTTAAAGCAGCCTTATTTAGTATTATGAGAACCCTTTAGGCTTCAATACTGTATCATAAAAGCATCAGTAGGAAGAGCTTTCAGAAGGGCTGTCCAGGTTTATCTTAACTTGGGCAACCTGTTGGAGATGATCCTGCTTTTAAAAGATGCCTCTTCCAGATTCCCAAAGCAAACCATAGCCAAAGCAATGCCTACCCTGAACTCCATAGCTCACAGAATCATAGAATCATTAAGATTGCAAAAGACCTCCAAGATCATCCAGTCCAGCCTTTGACTGCCCACTACCTCAACAACATGACAATGGCACTGAGAACCATGTCCAGTCATTTCTTTAATAGTTCCAAGAATGGTGATTCTACCACATCCCTGGGCAGTTTATTCTAATACTTAACCACCTTTTCACTGAAAATTATTTTCCTGATGTCCAGCCTGAACCTCCACTGGCACAACTGGAACCGATGTCCTCTCACCCTCTTGCTGGTTTCCTGGGAGAAGAGGCTGACCCCACCTGGCTGCACCCTCATTTCAGGCAGTTCCAGAGAGTGATGAGGTCCCCCCTGAGGCTCCTTTTCTCCAGGCTAAACATCCCCAGCTCCCTCAGCTGCTCCTCACAGCACTTGTGCCCCAGAGCCTTCCCCAGCTCCGCTGCCCTTCTCTGGACACGCTCCAGCCCCTCAATGTCTTTCTTGCACTGAGGGGCCCAGAACTGAGCACAGCATTTGAGGTGTGGCCTCAGCAGTGCCGAGTGCAGGGGGACGGTCACTGCCCTGCTCCTGCTGGCCACACCACTGCTGATCCAGGCCAGGGTGCCATCGGCCTTCTTGGCCACCTGGGCACACCCTGGATCACGTTCATTTGCTGTCACCAGCACCCCCAGGTCCTTTTCCACCAGGCAGCTTTCCAGCCACTGCCCCCAGTCTGTGGCACTGCCCAGGGTTGTTGTGACTCCAGGGCAGGACCTGGCACTTGGTCTTGTTGAACCTCATACAATTGGTCTTGACCCATCAATCCAGCATGTCCAGATCCCTCTGCAGGGCCCTCCTGCCCTCCAGCAAATCAACACTCCCACCCAACTTGGTATCATCCGCAAACTGACTGAGAGTGCACTTAATCCCTGGCTTCAGATCATCAATAAAGATATTATAGAGGGCTGGGACAAGTATTGAGCCTTGAGAAACATCACTTGTGACCAGCCCTCAGATGTAAGTACCTGCATTCCCCATCACCCTCTGGACCCAGCCATCCAGATGTTTTATAAACCAGAGAAGAGCTGTAAGATGCCAGGTTTTCTAGGAAAATGCTGTGGGAGACAATACTGAGGGCTTTACTGAAGTCCAGAGAGACTACATCCACAACCTTTCCCTCGTCCACTAGGCAGGTTACCTGGTTAAAAAAGGAGACCAGGCTGGTGAAGAAGGACCCATCTTTTACAAACCCATGCTGCCTGGGCCTCATGTCCTGATTGTCCTGTATGTGCAGCACTCAAGAGGATCTGCTCCACAAAATTCCCGGGGAATATTCCCTGTGACAGTGAGGAAGCTGGAGGAGCAGGATGCAGATTTGATACACCAAGCCTTCTCAGAAGAAATTTTATTTCATAGCAACATCTCATCCCTGCTGACCTGTGTCTCATTGCATGGTTTGCATGTCCAGGTCTGCTGGCAGGGCCCTTTCCCACTGCCATTTTGTGCTGCACTCCTTCCCAGGAGATTGCAGCTTTTGCAGAAAAGTACAGACTGTTAGCATTGCCACAGTAAAGTCTCCTTCCTTATTGAAAAGAGGGCAAATTCCCAACTAGGTTAAAGTGGAATGTAGGAGCAGCCCAGGTCCCAAAGTGGGTGAGCTAGCCCAAAATTCAAGTATCTAGAGAACCAGCTAAATTCTGTGAATATATTTTTCTGTGTAGAAGTGCAGACTGAAGCACTGTGTTTAAAAACCTGTTTGCAACTCCCCAGGAAAAAGAGATCATGCACAGAACAAATTCCCTGATGGATGTAGTTATTCAACCATGGAAGTTAGGACAGTGAACTTCCAGCCAGAATGGGGACACTGTAGAGGATTTCTGAAGCGTCACAGTCAAATCCACAATGCCAGAAAACATTACCAAGGATCTATCATCCCACAGCTTCCCACACCTTTTCCCCAGGATTTTTGCACCAGGTTATAAAGTAATGGGATTTAGAGCAGTGAGAAATTCAAGTTCTTTCTGAAATGCCTTCATAATAATGAGCATTGTCTCAGTAAACTACAATCACATCTTGCATACTCCCAAGAAAATGCCTTCATTGAGAAGAGACGCATTTCAGGGAAATACCGTTCTTGTTTCAGGTTGCCCCTTTGTGTGTTCTGTAAATCTTCAAAGTGGTTGTGCCTATAATTCATCTGGGCCGTGGGCAGAAGGAGACATTTCTCCCAAGAGGGGCACAGACTACATGTGTGTGTGGTCCGAGGGAAAGCAGCTTTAATCACGCGCTGAGAGTAATAGGCATTGTACTGTGACTAAATTTACTGTGCTTTCTGGCAGACTCTTTCTGAAGGGAGAAGTGGTGCATTTCAAGCTCTAATCTTTGTTTTGTCTGTAGATTTTCACTCTTTCTATACTAACTTGATACTAAGGGCCTGATCTTCACAAAATGAGGCCCAAAGTCAGCATCTACTTTTACAAACTCAAGTACCTAGCGCATGTGTATCTCAGTGCAAAGCAGAAGTGACTCACAAAGAGCCGTGGACACGTGGCTCTGCAAAGTCCCTTTTGCTTTCATCTACGCTAAAGATTTTACACAACTGTAGTTACATTTCTGAGAATAAGATGCTGGCTGTAAGCTCAGAGATACATTTTATTCTCATCTCATTGCCAAAGGCAACTGAAGTATTGAAATACAAGTACAGTGCCAACTGTGCGGTTAAATTGAAGTCACCAGCTCAGCTTTTCTGCAGATTTAATTGGCAAGACTGTAGTCTTTTCAGATCTTTTCAGATTTGGTCATCCTCTTTGTACAAATTAGGAGAATTAAGGCCAAATTCAAGTATAAAATAACACCATAAGACCTTCATTGTCCTCATGAAATGGCCAAACATGACATGTTTTCCTTCAGTTTGATTTACACCATCAACATTTGGAAGCACAGTCATTGTTTAGCCAAATCTGCCAAATGTTTTCTATTTAATTACACAATGCAACTACAAAGTCTCCTAGGAAAATATCTCTTGTTTATTTGTTTATTTAAGTTGATGAGATACTACCAAATTACTAGACATAATTCTCAGGAACAAAAAATACTGAGGAAGCAGCATTTATAAACAAGTAAGGAAAAAGCAGTTGTATTGGTTACGTTTTTTTGTTTTTGTTTTTTTGTTTTTTAATTTGATAACAAGAAAGAAGGAAGTGCAGAAAACAGGACTGAGACTTCTGTATTTTATTCACCATAAGTACAAAAATCTATGGAAGAATAGGGATATATCACTGTAGTGGAGTTGTGTGTCATTTTATGTTGCAGACAGCAAACAAGGGGTGTGTAACATACTTCCTTAGTTTTTCTTCTCTCCATCTGTCCTGCCCTGCTCACTGTCTGTCACAGCCAGTCCATCCTGTCAATCTGGACTTTGGCTTTATTTAGTTCTGAAGAGAAGGTGTCTCACTGTCGCAAGACGTAACTGAAGTGATTAGTTCAGATTCTTTCAAAGGGAGATTGTACTTTTATGAATAAAAATATGATCTGAAATTGCATTACCTTGAGTCATAAGTAAATCCTTTGGGGCATAAACTGATCACCAACAGGCTTGACAAAGGAATGTCTTCAGGCAGCGTATTATTGCTAGTGATGAGTGATAAGTTATGTTATTCCTATACAGAAGTACTGACTTGCAGTCAAAATGGCCTTTTAATTTATTAGAACACGACAAGGAAGAAAAAACTGTAATGTCTTTCCAAGAAATACGGGCTCTTGTACACAATGCAACCACTCAGTATTAACAAGGCAGTGGGCGCAGTGCTGGAGTCACTTTTCAGACAGCAGGCAGTTTTCAGATGTAAAGGAATATTATAAAGTAACCTTAAATTTACCACTAGAGAAAGAAAACCTTCTGATCAGAAAAATTTGCTCTTTTCTCCTTCAGAAATATTCCCCTCAAATGTTCTGGCTCATACCCTCTAAAGGTTTGGGATGTATCTCCTTTTGCTTTCTGTTGCTTTTCTGGTGAGAAAGGCAGCTTGACCCTATTAATCCCTTCTCTCATGCTTTGTTTTTAACAGGTCTTGAGAACTTTGGGATGAGCAGTTCCACTCCCCACCATCACATTGCCTCTTGTCATACAAAACATCTTCTCAGGGGTCTGAAAGTGCTTGTCTCCCCTTGAAACTCTGAGAAAAATAGACTCACTCACTGGCAGCCAGAGGCTTCTGAATGCCCACAGCCACTCTGTGACAGCTGAGTAACAAAAGAAAACCAGTATTTTCAAAGCAAAAATGGTGGGCCTCCATACAGCACAGCTACTATCCCACTAGACGGGCTGCTGGACATTTCCAGGGAAAGGGTAGCCAGGATTCAGTGGCTGAAGC
This sequence comes from Pseudopodoces humilis, assembly GCF_049639895.1. NCBI lineage: Eukaryota > Metazoa > Chordata > Aves > Passeriformes > Paridae > Pseudopodoces > Pseudopodoces humilis. The sequence goes on from NC_142201.1 coordinate 70,487,088, forward strand.
GATGCATTAGTGGGAGTGGTGGTGGTGTAGAGGGACCTTGTGCCCTCAGCCCCCAGGAGCTCTCCCCAATTGTAATGGTGACAATACAGATAGGTGTGTCCTCCAGCAGCAAAAAAGGGGTAAAGAACTGGGGAGTGGCAGAGCAATTTTTGAGGGGATGGCAAGAGAGCACCATGTGTGGGGTAAGCTCAAAGCCTGGAGGGAGAGCTCACCAGAACCCCTAAACACAGACTCACGTGTTCAAACTTCCCCAATTCTGCTCCTTCATGTGCAATTTCCTGAAAAAGGGTGTATCATCCAAAGTGTTTTTAAATAACTTATACAACCCTCATCGTTATTTTAATTTTAAAATGTTCTGCAGAACTAATTATTTTTAATGTGGCTTAAAAAAAAAAAAAAGGTGTGGTAGAATAATATTTTTAACTCTAGCAATTGAAATTCAGAACTCTTATAAAATTAACAACAGTCTTTCGAATTGCAGTTCAGAAAGAGTTATTTCCTTTTATGACACTCACTCCCTTCTTTATATAATATTTAACCCATGGTGCTGTAAAGGTTACAGGAGCTGCATGCTTTGGAAAGTTTATTCCTCATCCTGCTTTTATGAGACACAAATAAGTGACCAAGTAAGTAAGCAAAGCTAAATAAATGAGGCAGGAGAAACACAAGCCAAAGTGAAGTACAGCTTATTCTTAATCCTGACTCTTTTGGGGCACTTCTTTGTGAGAATCCTGAAGTAGCTGAAGATCCCTTCAAAGAAAAGCTAGTTATAGAAAACTTATCCCCGGCGCTCATGTGATCAGGTAATGTACTCGATTCACACAAACAGGTAATCCACAGGGCCGCACTCTAGACAGTTAAGTGGCTTTAACATAAACTCCTATTGCAGAGGGCTGGAAAGCAGATAAAAGCTTCATTTGTCTTCTGAACCCTCAACAAAAATCTGCCCATTATACAGTGCAGACCTGTGTGAAGGCTTCTGGTGCCTTTTTGATGTGGGAGACGGTGTGCTTTCGGCAGGGAGTCAATGACTGGCACGCTGCTGACTTGCCTTGCCCACTCCCCATGGCAGATCAGACCCTGGGTGGGGGCTTCCCTCCGTCGCCTGGCGTCAGCCGGCCCAAAGGCATCACCATGGGAGGACACGTCCCTTGGGTCACAGATAGGGAGGGCAACAAAGGTTTGCTTATGGCTCCCGTGAAAAATAGTTTTTTTGTGTGAGGATATTTATCATCCGCTCATGTCATCGTTCCTGGGTTTCTGGTGACAGTTGTGGCATGGACAGCGTACAGAGTCTTTTATCTGTGAATGTTAACATTTCTTTGAAGACTAAGCATGAAATATATTACAACAAGTTTACTGATAGAAGAGTTGGAATGACTTCATAAGAGTAGAGGATCACAGAAACAGACACATAACTGTTTGCGACCTCTGTTTAGAAAATACAGCAATGTTCAAAAGCACAAAATTAAACAAATTTTGCATTTATTTCAGAGGTCTAAAGCTGGGACCAATCCACCCCTCAGAGAAGCCAGCAGGAACTTTCCCATTGACTTAATAAGTTTTTCATCCAGACTCCACTTGGTATTAAGTTATTTGTGATTAAAATTCTTTCCTTCTTTGCTGATAATGCAGACAGGTTTTGCTGAAGCTGGCATGCATTACATGTCCATTGCCACCTGAGACACGAGCTTCTAGAGGGGATGCAGGTATCCAGAGACACTTTCCTGGGAGCAGGGACAGCTGTGTTTTTTCCCAGGTGGTTGTGTTGTAAAATGGTGGGATACTGGCAGGCTCTGCATCTACCCTGCCTTCCTGAAGCTTCCCATGCTCTCATGGTTCATGAGAAATTTTATTTCAAATCTTGTCAAGTCTTGTTGATAGTTGCTGATTTCTTAGAGTGCCAGTTGTTCTAGGAACAAGTGAGTAAACCATCAGACTGGAACATCTTCAACACCAGTCTCAAACTGAATGGTTTTGGTCTATCTTTTAAGTGCTGGGCCATAAACCAAATTGTGAGTGACAAATGCTCATGATATCTAGCCCAGTCACATCTGGCAATAAAAAGATTTTAATATCTAAATATTAATGTTTAAAAATACGTTTGCTTTCTATTAGGGATACTTGTTAAAATTTGGGGCAATTTGTGCTGCGGCACCATTAAAATATTGAAAGTATGTTTCTGAATGAAATTAAATCATTACTTTGCAATTCTGAGCTGCTGAAAGCAAAAACCCATGTGGGCTGCATGCCACTGAGATATGCTGCACCAGTCCTGCAGTCTTCAAACCCTGCCATAGTTTTTCATGTTTGCTGGTATGGGCAGCCCACCCAGCATAAAAAGGCATGCAAATGATTTTAGCAGACAAGTATTGTGTTGACTAAGGTTTCCAATGCTAAACTACCCAGAAAGATTTAGACAAATTTTTTCCCTATGGTAAAATGCATATGTGAGTTTAAAGATGAAGAGAAATGAAATGTGTTATTTATAGCCTGAAATATCTCTACTATTATGCACACGTGTGTTTTGCTTAATCCCTGTTTTGATAAATGCCCACACTGCTAAACACCTAATGTACAACAGGATGTGGCTCCCACTTAAATTAGCAGATGCTATGGTTTTTGATTGTTAATGATGGACCTGTTTGCCAATAAAAACAATTGATGGATCAGCATGTGTGAGCTACTGAACCTCAGCAAAAGCCCAAACTAATAAGAGAGAGACAGAAAAATGCTTCAGGTCACAGTCAGCAGATGGGAAATGGCCAGATGTCTGTCTGGGGCAGGGAAAGTGCAGCATGTGTTTAAGTATATATCCATGTTTTCATATGGCAGCAGCCCCTGGGAAGTTCAAATACTTGGACTAACTAAAGCAATGGTTTTAAAGTTTACTTTTGCATTTGGGGGACAAAAAATAAACTAAAAGGACAGACACATCTCTAAATCTGAAAATTCAGCTATCAGATACAGCTGATATAAGCACAGAAATGCACATTACATGCAATTTAGAACTCAAGAAATAAACTCTAGATTTTGCAAGAGGATGAAAGCTACATTAGGTGATTTTGGCAACATAAGATGCCATCTGTGAGCAGCTGAAAATAAAATTGCATTTTTACTTTCTCTTGTAATCCTATTAAGCAAGAATTTGCTATAAAATGTAACATAACTAAACAACATTTTTTTGCACAACTGCAACACACAAGCAAATGGAGAATACTAGCTAAAAACTGATTGAATTGTGTAATTTCTAGAAAAGAACCACATGATACATTTACTTATTAGAAGCTAAGTAGCTAATTGAATTGTGAGCATGTAAAAGTGCTTTTTAGGCAGTAAAAGTATGATTGGAAATGTCACAATTTTTTGTAATCACATGCTACTGCAAGATTGTACAGATCATACATCTCTGAGTAAAATAAATAAACCCTCCTTATTTTTCACTGAAGAGACTTTCACTTCTGCCCAGATTAAGTAGCCTGGTAACACTGTCTCTGAGAGAATTATTCATCAGTTAAAAGATATGCAGGTGCTTAAGTGTCTGACTGGACTGGGGCCTATAAGGCAAAATTAATTACAAGTAGAAATGCAATTTACTCAGGAGTGAAGCAATTTGAACGTATCTTTTAACTACTCTATAAATGGAATTTTCCTGTCTATAGTTCACAGCAAGAATATTTTTCCACAGGGAAAAACCCAGACCTCACCTGAGCCAGTGACCATCTTTCCACTCACTTTGGTGGGCTCTGGATCAGTCCCAGCTGCCAGCCCCATGCTCAGCCCTAGGCCAGGGCATTCTCAGCTAAGGGGTTACGTTGAAGGACCTACAGTACTCAAAAAAGAAGTCCCCATGAATAAAATAGCTGTGATTTTGATGTCAACATCAAGCAGAAAAAACAGAAATCTTTCTTTTGAGGAGCTCCCCTAACTCCTTAGGACATCTGGGTGCCTAAATGCCCCAGCAAGAGCAAGATGCAGCAGGAGACACTTTTGCCAAAACCTTGATTTCTGCTGTTGTACCCAGAAAATGGGCTCTAATGTATCTATATAGCAGTGGCAGGAAACTGCCAATAGGAAGTAATGACAGTGCTGGAGGGCAAGGAGAAGGAGGAAAGCAGGAGATACTTGGCTGCAAATGTCTTCCTTGGCTGGTACAAGCAACACTGGATGCAGTATGATGTGGATACACCCTCACTGTGGGAAGAATGTTGTCAGACAAACACCCTTTTCTGTGTGTTTTCTTCTGCCCACACACCCTTTTTACTCAGGTAATATCCTTCTTATTCAGAATCTACAGCTAAGACAGTGGTAGGACAGGTGCCTGTAATTGACTTTTAAAAATTTTCCAAAAATCTCACCCTGTGAATCCTATGAGGTGTGTGCTTTGTGTCATGCACGATATTCCACCGAAAACATACGCCGCTCACTCATTAAAACGGCGGAAAGAAAGGTAGAGGTTATTCAAGCACAAGAGAGCTCCTGTTCAATGGTTTGACTGAACAACAATAGAAATCTGCACCTGCACAAGTTTCTGCCAAAACTGATCTCACACAACTGTTGATCTTGATTGTATTCATTAGGCTGGGAGAGATGGATTTCTATACATCTTATTGTGCGTGTTTTATGGGTTATGCTCCTGGGTGGAATATAAGGTGGTTTTTGTTCAGGAGACAGTAGGAAAATCATGCTGAGACCCAGGCCTGCTTTAGAATTCAACATACTCAGCAAAAACCTTGGCCAGGACTTATTTCGGACTTCAGTAAAACTCTATTATAGGAGTTTCCGTAGGTTTAAAGGAACTGTCTGAGAGTTTGTATATATTACAAATCCTATTCTGTACAGATTTTGCCTGCAGTAGCAAAGCAGCAACATTTTTCAACGATTTTGGCTTAAGTTATAAAGCTCTATCCTGGAGCGATGAAATTAGAAAATATTTTACAAAACCAGAGCACAGGTCACATATTTGCCATATCTTTCTTTAGCGTTAGCCGTCTTTGAAAGAAGTTTTATGTCACAGCTGCACAGCACACATTGAGTAGTTGCATCTAAAATACGGAAAATAAATCTCAGGTTTGTCTGCACATTTGATAATGTAAGGAAAACCAGCAGGCTTTACTTGCTGATACTTATTTCTCCATTATACTTACGTTGTGAAGATGTATCTTTGTATATGTATATACAGACATACAGAAACATACAAATCTAATTTTTGCATTTTCACTCTCCTTTGATTTACTGTTGTGCAAACAAAAGGCTTGAGAACTGATTACAATCTTACTAAGTTAATCAGGCCATTTATGTCAGTAATTAATCAATGTTGCTTGTAAAGGCTCACAACCTGCCCCAAGGTACGTAATTTGCCCTTGTCTTTCACTTTGCATCATCATTTGCATCATTGCAAAGGGAGTGCAGACACGTGTGCTGCTGTATTCTCCCTGCACTCTTCACTCATTTTGAGCAGAGGTGTCATGACAAGCGAAATCTATGGTCAGTAGAAACATGGAACTGAAATAATATAGCAAGTCTGATGTGAAAAGGGAGAGTGGTTTTGCCCATCTCCTGGTGAGCAGAGTCCCACTCTCACTTCCCTGGGAGTTCATGTCAGCAGGAGCTCCCCTCTCACCCCCTGGCTCACATGGCTGCGCTCTGCCAGAGGTACGAGTCTGCTGCCACACAGCTTGTGGGGAGCTCTGACTTGTTGTGAATGTGTTGAAGCGCATCTGTGGAAAAACAAAGCAGCTCTCCCGGGCTGATGTTCTGGCACTGAGATCCTGAGTTTTGCAAATGTGTGTGCCTAAGTGTGCATGTGTCTGTGTACACACGGGCGTAGGCTTACTGAGCTAGAAACAAGATGTCACAACAGCGGATTAACAGAGTACACTGCTGAATGTGTAATTTAGTCCTGCTGAGCTTAGAGCAAACTGTTTAAAAAGGAATTATTTTAATGTAAGGCAACCTTGAGACAGAACATGGTATAGTTTGAGAATAAGCAATGATATTATTCAACACTCCATACTAGGGCAGTACCCTCCCTGCTAGAACAATGTCTTTTAAAGCTGGATTTACATGCCCATTCAAATTGAAATTTGGGCAGAGTGGGTCAGGTGGGAAGGGATAAGATCTAGTCGTGAATCTATGGCTTTTTCTAAAGTAGTTTCTGAAGTAATTTCTGAATTGAATAATTGTACATACAGATGAAATTTTCTTTGCTACATTCTGCTGTTCTTAACTAAAGGTGGGATGAGTAACCCTGAGATGGTTCCTCTCCTATTGTATCTCCTATTGTATCTCCCCACTTAATACAGATGATTACGCAACTTGAGGCATGCAAGGTGTTCAACCTTCAGACAGAGAAAGCAAGGGTGAACAAATTCCTATAGTGTTATGCAATGAATTATGTCACCTGGACTGTACCTGACCAGGCATTCACCCTAAATCTTAATGTACTCACTGTGAAATGTGAGGAAATTGTGGACAAGCAAAGTGAACTGGCATTATTTTGGGTTCCTTCCAGCTAGATAATGAGGATCTTTCCCTGGGGACATTTGGCCTGAGAAGAGTCCACAGGACTATGCACAACACTCTGGTCAGAGGAATCAGAAGCAGCTTGGAGCTTCCCAAGGGGCAATGGACAAGATTTCATTTTACTCAGAGGCAAAACTTCCACTGACTCCAGTGGTGCAGTTTTATCCAGGTGCAAAAGACAATCTAGCAGTGACACTCACACTGCAGTTATGATGTGGGTATGGAAAATCAACATATTCTCAAAGCAATTTCCATAGTCTTAGCATATGGCCCATGCACTGAGCCCTTATTTGGGTCAATGAGAGCTTCTCATGCAGAACAAGCAAAGAAAATGTGCACAGTCTGTGCCTGAGAGGGGGGCAGATGCCTGCAATAGCTAAATATTTTAACGGGAGAAGCACACTTGAACAAAGGAGCTAAGTGCATAAGCCTAGGCAAGTTTTATTGAGGGCATTAATTTACACAAGCTGTATGATTGTGTTCTCATGAAATCTGCCACGCATAATTACTAAAGATGTTAATAAACAGTCAGCAAATCAGAACAGCTGGTTATGATGATACCCAGGTTTTCTAAGAAATGACAGGCTTTAACCTCATCACCATTAATACTGTGAAACATACTCTGGCCAGTGCATGTGATGGGATATCCTAAATAGATGAATATCCATTGCACTCCCAGTCCTGGATAGTGCAAAAAGGCCTAAGGTTGGCATTTTCTTTGATGTGGACCTTCCAACATAATTGCCTTTAGTTGAAAAAATAAAACCCAAAGCAAATCCCTATAAATGATGCAAAGGGAGGAAGGGCTTATGTTTTCCTTTGAAGTCATGTGAGATGTTCAGATACAGAGATTGATGCTGCTTGAGAATGTGGCCAGTATGTAGCTGCAGTCAGTTTTCACCACTTCCTTGATAAGAGTGATCTGTTGAGCCTATATTAAAACCACAGCTGAGTACAAAGAAATTATCTTTTGTTGTGCATATGATATCAAAATGTTTTCATACCTATTTACCTGAAAGTTGTCTCTTTTCACCTTTTGCTGTTTCAACCAACACTTTGGAATTCAGCAGACTGTGGGTATTGCAAAGACCAGCATACCCACGGTTTGCATCTACTGTTTTGTTAGTTACTGATATATTAGTTCTGAATTTCCTCCCATCCAATAACATTTCTGCAGGGCTCTCTGTGACCACGCTTGGCATGCTAATGAAGCGTGGCTACTCATGTGCTGCTCAGGAAGTTGTGCTTGTCAATATATGTTGCAAGTCAGAAACCCATAAGTTTGGAGCAGAATCAAAACTGGGGATAATGTATCATTATGCCTGGCTGGCAGGTTGGCACCTGGTGAGGACTTAAATTTCCTCAGCAAATAAGGACTGACATTAAATTCAGGGGCTGAAATTCACATAAGCATCATACAGAGCTCTCCCTCTGGCAGGCTGTCTTTCCCAATAGCTGCATTCCATGCTCAGCCCACACTGCCCTACCCTGCCCTTAATACTGTCGTTGCTACGCTGTTAATTTCCTCTACACATGAAGATAGGTCTGATGAATTGTCTGTTAAGGGTTTATTCCTCTCTATTAGATAAAACATAATCATTAGCTCTGATATTTGCCCTGATGTTAGCTCTATATACGACAAACTCCATCCTCTTAGACCAACAGATAATTATGATGACAAGACAAAACACACACAACAGGACCATTTATTGTGACCATTTCAGACCTGGGTGAAGGACTGAGCTGGTTCAGCCAGCTGGGGATGTGGTGCTGGGAGTCCCAAAAGCAGGAGAAAGACCTACTTATGATGGACTGCCCACCCTGTCAAGCTCTCTATAACCATTCAGTCCTGAGGCCACTAAGGAAGTCGACAACTTCTGTTCTCCCTAGTGTAACCCACTGTGAAACATTTCTTATCTTCCATGCTGTAGCTGTTCTGTAAGGTGACCTCACATCTGTGAGGTGTGTGACAGTCCACCTGCCTCTTGCCTTGGGACACTGCCCATTGCTCAGACTCATTGCAGATGCTTCCCTCACCTCCTTCATCTGTCTGACATTACCTTCAGCAGAGGCTTTGTCATGGTCAGAGCTGAGCTGACAATTTTGGTGGCAGTTGCCTCTCCAAGGCATGAAAAGGCCCAGCCCTGCCACTCATGCCATTCACTGTCCCACCCTGCCACCAGTAGTCCTGGCCTCTGGACCAGAGCCATGGCTGCAGTTGCCAGCCTCACAGCTGGACTTTGTGGGGAGCACCAAAATCCTCTGGAATAAAACCCAGTCTGCAAATCTCAGACATGACGGATTGCAGCAATTGACTGTGAGAGTATCCAGCCTCCTTTGTCACCGACAGCAGCAGCAACTGCAGGTTTGGAGGTAACAGCAGGCTCCCGTGATAAAGGTCCCTTCCAAATGTCAGCCTGCCACATCCTGGAGGGAGAAGGACTAAAAGCATTTCAAGGGAAGGAAAGTGTCTGTCGGCACGTTGCATACCTCAGGGTGCTTATTATAAGGTGCTTCTTCCAGAGTGTAGCGTTTTAATGTTTGTGTTTATGTGTAAGTCCTGAAAGGTGAACTCCTGCATTGTAGTGTTTGACCTTAAAAGTACAATTTTCTCTTTCCCTGTGGCAGTTCAGCAGTACCCAATGACCCGCTGAAAGAGCTACAGGAATGGTTTGTATTTGAAATAGAATTTCACAATTTTGTCTGGATGATAATCTGAATTATGAATCTCTTCAACTTAGAATTAGTTAGGTTAAGTGACAAAAACATAGACCCATCTGTTTCGCTTTTGTCTCCGTTCCCTAATTTTTTTCAATATTCAGACTATGAATATTCTGAATTTGCTCTTCAATATATTGCAGCACATCATGGAATTCCAGAACTGCAGATGTAGTCACCTGTAAACAGTTAATCAAAAGTAAAATCCTGATTTCACATAAATATTTTCTGCAAAAATAAAACATATTTTGCATGTTCTGTTTTGTCTCACTTTTTCAGTCTTTAAGGGCTCCAAAATATTTTCTGATGTCTGAGCCTGCATTAAATTTTTCATTTTAAACTCTGGAGAGAAATTATGACAAATAAATTATATTTGTGACCATCTTCCCACCTGCAATATTGCTTAAAACTTTCCAAATGTTGAAAAACAGGAGAGGCAGTGTCTTTTTTTCTTCTTAAATCTGTGTTGACTGCTGAGAATTTTATCAAGGATGGATGTGAAGAATGATTAGACTGAAAAGCTTCATGGTTTTCACTCATGGACTGCAAAGAAATAAAGTAAAGGCACTCATTATTTCTCTTCCCACATCCATCATAGTGATTACTGCACTCTGAAAATTAGACAGCCAGGCCAAAGTACAAAGTTTCTTTTTTTTTTTTAACCACTCTCCACATTACACGTGATTTCATACCATCCCAGAATAGGACTAAACAGAACCAACACAAATAAATTGTTCATTAAAAAGACTGAGAGATCAAATTTACTGTGAAATCAGTAATTATTTTTTTATTTTACAAAGCAGTGAGCAGACAGAATATCAAATGACACAAAAAGCACTGCTGAACCCCATGTGGAACCTCAGAATAAACTACTAAAGGGAAGCAATTTGATTTGAAAGCAAAAAACACAAAATAAACACAGAACTTGGAATAAAAAGACACTTTGGAAAAAAATAAACCCAAGGATTTGATATGGATCCAGTAGGGACAATTATTAGTGGAACTGGAATAATTTTACACTTCTCTTTAAATTGACAAGTTCAGATTATTAGTTTTAAAAATGTCAGTGTTTTGTGGCCAATTCTATCACCATGTCCTTATCTCCAGATGTGGAAACACACCCACCTACTATGTGTGTGCTTTCCTACTTCATCTCCCCTGGGGCAGGTTCTCCTGCACTAACTTAAAGCAAATATTGGTTAAGTTTATGAGGCTGCTTATTTCATGGTAACTTGTGAATGATTAGTCAATGAAAAATCACTCTGCCTAGAGAAAGCAAATGACTGCTGAATGAGTTGAAAAACTGTGACCAGGGAAGTCTAATACACAAGAGAGTAATGATCAAAACCCAGTGTCTGCATAGTCCTGTAACTTTCCCCATGTCCTGACTCTCAGACACCCTGCCATGCTTTTATGGAAGCACATGAGCATACAGACTTTTCTCACTGAGATGTGAATTCCAGTATTTTCTGCCCTGCATTAGATAGATCTTGGAATCCTAATTCCCTGTCTTCTCTGGTGAGCCCATGCTACTTAAAACACCAGCTCTGTACACTGTCTGAGTGCTCTCATAAATCTTCTAGTGCCAGAAATAGTTAGAGAAACATCTTGTATCACAATATGAACAATTAAAGTTTGTTCTAAATTTGAAAAAATTCTTGGAATGCAGTTGCTGAAATTATATTAAAAATGCAGAGATATTTGTAAAAAACCATTAGAAGACAAAAAAGATCAGCATGTAACTGGTGCTTCAGTTTTTAAATACTTTTTAAAAAGCATATCATGGATCATGAGCTAGGATAGTGCCAGGTGAACACAGATCAGAAGCAACGCTGCAGAAACTTCTGTACTTACCAAGTCAGAAGTCTGCAGTACTGACCAAATCATCTGACAGCTACTGTTGCTGCCATATTTGAAAAGCAAAACTTTGCAAAAGCTGGTGATTCAGCTCCAGTTTCTGCTTATGATGATTATACAAGGCTCCCCATTTTGAGTCCGCTTCATGACATGCTTTACATACTAATTAGTTCCTTGTTACAAAGTGGTGCTTCCAAATGAATCAAATATATCTTTTCCCTAGATATAGACTCCAAGGAACACAGCAGCTAAGATTAACTTTTATAAACACAAGTACTGTAGCAGTGCCATTGTAGAAACACTTTTTCCTTCACTTTTTTTTACATAAAAGAGAAGGAAAAGTGTAGTTCACTCCTCTGTCTGGTGATTTTTCTCGGGCCAATCAAGACTACTGTATTCTGAGTAAGGGGTTTCATGCTTTAAACATTTTTCACAAGACAGATTAATCTGTCTTCTGCAATAAGAACCTCTCTTGTCATGGAGGTAATGGATATGGGCTGGGTGTACCTTGGAATGCAGAGGCAAGTTTCCTCTGTGGTGTGAAGTTTATCTCCAGGGAAAGTGACACAAGTGAGGCCACATGGCTGGAGTGTCTGTCTACTGCCTTGTGCTCTTCTTCTCATTCCAAAGTACAACAGGACATGGAAAATCCAAGGACTGGTGGGCTCATGGAGTAGCAGCAGGGCAACATTTTAATTACCACAGTTTCACTGCAGTCTGGTCTGTCTGCCCTGGAGCCAGGGGTTTTCTGGTTTGACCATATATGTTCCAAGAAGCTCCAAGAAGAAATCAGTCTTTACCATCCCACACACAAGCAAGAAAACGAGGTTTCCAGCCCTCCAGCTTTTCAAATACGACTGTCTACTCTGGCAGGACATGAGTTACTCTTTTAAAACTGATTGTGCCTTTGCACAGTTTTGCTGTTTGTGTCTCCTCTACCGAACAGGTGTCTGTTGAGGAAATTGAGGCAAACTAAGATTTTAGATTGAAATTATCTTCCTTCTAGAAAGAAAACTGTAAATTACTCCTTTACCATGTGGTGGAGCTGGTAGACAGCAGTTCCTAAATTTCATTTTTTTCACTGTAGATGTTGCTATGTTTGGAATCTTCCTTTTTTTAACAGTTTTCACAACTATGTTTAGTCTGGTAAACTACCTATAAAACCTAATCCTTACTTTTGTGTTTATATCGTAAGCTTCAACATTAAGAAAAACCTCAAAGCTTGATTTTTGGAGTCAGGACTGCCAAGTCTGACGGCAACTTTCCACACCAAAGCATAATGACAACTCATCTATTATTCCATGAAGGAGAGTGTTTCTGAAGGGATCTGTAGATCTCATTTTTCAGCTTCTAGGCAGCAGAGGAACTTCTAGACCACTGCTGAAGGTGGTCTTCTAGAGTAATTCACACAACATAGTTACCAGAAACAAAATATAGTACAGTGTTCTGTGTCTCAGGAAAAATTTCTCATTTCCAGCATTTTTGTATTAACCATCTGTGTTGCCTAAAACAAGTGGTGCAAATTTGCTATGCCTCAGTTTCCTCCTCTGTAACACTGGCATAATATTTTTCTCTTATAGCACTACATATGTAAAAATTAATTTGAAATTCCCAGATAAAAAGTGCTTTGAAAGTATAAGGTAGTATGATCATTACTACTTTCAGTCTTCACCTCGTTTTATTTTCTAGACTATTTATTATTTTACACTCTTCTCACCTCTCAGTACAGTAGTCAACTGTTTCATTCCTGAGAAGCCACATTTTAGGGGCATTTCATAGAGGTGTTGGTAGCATATGGTCAAATTCCAGTATGACCATTTTGCCAACCGAAATTCTCCCCATAGTTTTAAGAGGATTAAGTATTTCTCTCTTCTTCTAATGTGCTCAGCAAGGCTATCCACCATGAAATACCCTCTGCATTTCATTCCCATGTAGCTGTGCAGTAATGAACCAAGTTTATGTTTCTAACTGTTTTGACTACAAAGTAGTTTGAATTATTTGGGGAAATGCAAGACAAAATTAATAATACTGACACTGTGTATAAAATACCAGTGTTCGAAACCACATTTGTGAATAACTGTTTTATTTCAAATTTCTTATGGGCTGGTCTTTGCACATTAAAAGAAGACTTATATCCTGTCCAATCTCGTGTGTGCATTTTAAATTATGGAATGAAAGAGAAAACCACCTATTTCTTTTACTTTCCTGCATTCCCACAGCTTGAAAATAGTCCTATTTGTTAAAAAGACATTATGCACAGTTTATAATGTGGATTGACTCAAACAATGGGAATCTGTTGGATGCTAGGTTTGTTTGGGCTGTTACTGAATGCTCTTTCAAATCTTATTAAGAAAAGTACACTCAGCTACGCTAACTTTTAATGGGTCACTTAAATTTCTGTGCCTGGAGAAAAATAGGGTGCTTACTTACATTTAAAAATCCCTAGACAAAACCATACCACAAAACCCAGCAATGCGCTATGTCTGCTTGTGGTCAGTTGTAAGATAAATGATGACAGCAAAATTCAGATTTAAAACTGAAGTTTGAGTTTGAACTATCAAGGAGTTCATTTGGGTCTGGAAGTACTAGCTGACCTCATGTTTATATAAACTGCAATGACAAAGTATATCTGTGGATTAAAGAATCAGGGCCAGATTTTCAGCTAGAGCAAATTGCGGTAGGTCCAGCGAAACCAACAGAAATAAACTGATTTATGCCTTTTATAACAAAGGATTTATTTGCATTATTTGTTTAGAGGAAAAAGAAATTAAGCTCTTCACACATACATTTGCACAGATTCAATTGTAAGACAATTATTTAAGAAATGTGGATGGTAGCTACAAGGTCACCTTTGAAAATGTGTTTATTGTATATGATTCAACCATGTAAAATGAGGACATACTCTTACTTTATAAGAACATGTTTCAGTAAGCTGCACATTTCTATAGCCCTTTGATATATATTGAAATGGCTTCATCCCAACATGACCTTGAAAGGTTAATTTAAAGCAAAACTTGATTTTTCCCCCCCTATTTGCTTTTAAAAAAGGGTTTATGTAGGACATGTTGTTCACTTGATGTTAAATTGCATCTTACAAGGGTGTTCTGGAATGTGTTGGAATAAATCTCAGCAGTCATATTCCCTGAATAATGGCTAAATGTTTGTAAGTGCAATAGGAGGTATAGCTCAAAATATTTCATGACTAGAAAAAGCAGTGTTATTTTAAGACTCAAATACTTAGCGCTTTCCTGTTTTCTCTCAGCATTGTATCAGTAGGTACATTCTTTAAAAGCAATCACATCTTGGTTTCTTTAATCTGCAGAAACCCCATCTGTGTATGCTTCTGATAGAAACCAGAGTGTGCACGGTGGAATCCACTGGAGCAATGCATGTGCAGCTCGTTCGTGCATATTCTCCAGCTCATTTACATATAAATTACAGAACGGATGGCACCGGGACCGCTCCGGCCCCTCGCCGGGGAGGACATGCCGCGAAAAAGGGGCTCGCTGCTGAAAGCTGCCTCTGGCCTGGGCTCTCCCTGGGGATGCACGGGGTGCCAATCAGCCCCCCGAAGCGGGCAAGGCCTGCAGAGGCAGGCTTGGCTGGGGGGGCAGCGCTTTTCCCTGGGATGTGTGCGCTGGCAGCCGGTGCGGGACGCGGACAGAGGCGCAGCCCGGCTGGGAAGGCAGCAGCCACCGCCCGCTGTTGTTCAGGCACGAATTCCTCAGCTGGCACAGCTGCCCTGGAGCCCTTTATATCTGTTTGATCCCCATCTCGCTTCTTAGCTTTAAAAGCACTTCCTTGAGTGGTGTAATCACGGGGCAATTTTCCCCTCATGCCAAGTTTAGATATTGTATATACTACTTATATGTTGACTTGGGTGACATTGTTTCCCAATTCCCAGCGAGATAGGGATCAGACCACCTCTGTGCAGCTCAAAGACCAAAGCATTGCACCAGACAGCATGGGATTTCTTCAGAACATTTTGGAAGTGGAAATTGAAGTCATTTGAGGATTAGCATTTTGTTAGATGGGGAGATGAACCCCAAAACACAACATCCTGAAATTGCTCAGCTGCTGTTC
The DNA here is from genome assembly GCF_049639895.1 of Pseudopodoces humilis. Lineage (NCBI taxonomy): Eukaryota > Metazoa > Chordata > Aves > Passeriformes > Paridae > Pseudopodoces > Pseudopodoces humilis. The sequence goes on from NC_142201.1 coordinate 70,502,271, forward strand.
ATCGCTGAAGGTTTGAAGGCAGAGATTGCAATCTGTTCCTGCTCTATCTGCAGCCGCTCAGCTACGAGAACAACAAGAAAGACAGGTCAGCACTGGCCCCCCTTTTCTCTGTCTGTGTAACCTGGTATTAAGGAAAGAAAGCAAAAAGGTTTGAAATCCTACTTGAAGCGGATACTGGTTACTTAAGTCAGCATTATGTTCAGCAACAACAGACACAGCTGTCTTGACCACACACAGACCATTTTAGCAATTGCCAAAGTGCAACACTCGTTATGCAGCCAAGTCTTAAATTATGGTAAGCAATGAAATAACCAAAGATGTTTTAAAAGAAAGCACATTAGTTCCATTAATATGAAATTTACCTCTCAGATAATTCTTGACTTGTAACAAATGTACATTTGCCAGTTTTGTGAGCAACAGGAAAGGAGGAAAGTAAAAATTATACTGGGAGAAAAGTAAAAATTATTTCATAAAAATAAGCTAGCCAGGATTTTATGTAAACGAGAATTGATGACTATGTAATTAAAATTTCTAAGCACATGTAATTAATAAAATAGAAAGAGACACATAATCTGCTTTCTGACATTTTTCATAGGCTTTTTTAAAAATCAGATTGACAATGAAATTGTGTAACAATCACAAAGCTGGGAGGGATGACAAATTTAGGTTTCAATTCAGCAGAGAACTTGAGCATGTGCACATAATCTAATATGGGCTTAAGCGCTTTGCTGAGCTTGAATCCTAAGAAAGGTATACAGACCTTTACAGGAAATTTTGGGGTTTTCAAATATTTTGAGCTGGATAAGGAAAGGATGAATTTGGATTTACCCAAATTGTTTTAGTTGCACGGAGTTTTTCCATGCAGGCTTTGGGGGTGGTTGCAAATTATTTTCTAGATTTCTTCTACACAAGCTACTCCTAAAACTGTAATAACAATTTTTTGTTTGTCTTCAAAATTCAGTCAGTCCTGGGGATTACATTGGGAGTAAAATGTTGCACAATGCCACATCACTACCAAAGGAAGCCATAAAAGACAGAATTACAGCACCATGATTCCACAGTTGCATATGAAATCTGTGTGCTGCTCAATCCTGTCCAAGCTCCTGGAAGCACACCAGACCCCAGCTATTTCTCTAAATTTGACTTTCTTTCCCCTGCAGCCCTTACAATTCTCTCCTTCAAGGTAGATCCAGAAGCTGCAAAACATCAAAGGATATCATCATATCTCTGTCTCCGTATGAAGGATAGTGTAGCTTTTGCTTCACTTCTGCACTGTCAACAGAAAGTCCATCCCGTGTTTCTACCTGCATGCCTGCACTAGTCTTATCTGCCAGCAGAAAGCACAAAGCCCTGTCTAACAGCCCACAAGGAAAGATACACTTCACCAAGGTGGGCCAAGTTTGCCTTCTGCCTGTGTCCACTGGATGAAATGAAAATGCAGCAAAATAATGTTTTGTGGTCAGTAATTTTCTTCCTGTCATTCCGGACTTCCCATAGGGCACAGTGCTAGGAATTAAGTAGGTGGCAGCTGTAGACAGACTTCAGCTGCATCTCAACCGGTGCCTTGACATAGGATCATCCACAAAAAAGGAGATGCTTTTGCAGTGGCATGAGCTGGGGGATGGAGGAAGGGACCACAAAGACCATTTAGTTTTAATCGCCTGCTCTAGGCAGGGACACCTTCCACTAGACCAGGTTGCTCAAAGCCCCATTCAGCCTGGCCTTGAACACTTCCAGGGACAAGGCATCCACAGTTTCTCTGGGTAACCTGTTCCTGTGAGTCACCAGTCTCAACGTCAAGAATTTGTTCTCTTTATCTAACCCTCACCTGCCTTCTCTCAGTTTACAGCCATTCCCCCTTGTCCTATTCCTACAAGCCCTGTCTATTGTCCCTCTCCATCTCTTTTCTAGCCTCCTTTAGGTAGTAGCAAGTTGCTATAACTTCTGCTCCCCACAGCCTTTTCCTCTCCAAGCTGAACAGCCCAAACTCACTCAGTCTGTCTTCATGGGACAGGTTTATTAAGCTACTCTGTAGCCCTGCTCAATCCTGAAAAGGGGCGGTCACTCCTCACTATCAGCTCCTTCTTTCATTACCTTTGAAAGTTTGTAAAATTAATTTCTATTATATTTTCCCCCCATCAGTGAATTCTTTTCTAAACAAAATTTTCATTAATAAAAGGGAGTATCACAAAATGCAGCATTCTATCAACACTGAAAAGCAAAATATTGGATCCTCTACATGTTGCTTTCAACAATTGCAAAAGAAAAAGATGTGTCATCACGATGTATCTGTACCTGCAAAAAGTATAGCTTGTTTTAAAAAAAGCTATTACATAGTGTGATAGTTGCTACAGCAATAACTATTTTTCCCTTGTATAGGAAAGCAATAAGTTATGAAAACCTAAGAAAATTGTTAGTGGGTGGGGTCTTGCTCACACTTTTTGTTTCAGACTTTTTTCCCCCCAAGACCTACAGTTTTGCTGAACCAGGTACGATCAGTCCTGAGCAATCTGAGAGATGATCAGCTCTGCTGAGAGGGGCAGAGGAGATGTAGTGAGGTCCAGGAAAAAGCACATTCAAAAGACAAACACAGACTTTTATTTTCCCATACTTTCCATGGAGCAGTGACTGTGGAGCAGATCCTGCCCAATGCAGAGCAATGAATCTCAGCAGCAGGTTTCCAGCTTGGAGATATCTGGGGAAAGGTGACCAGAGTTCAGTGCTCATGACCTTCTGGTAGAGTTGTCTCAAGCACCTTCCTACCCTTTTCACTGCAGTCCTCAAAAGAGAGAGCAAAACTGACACAGAAGCAAACGATTTCAGAAATTTCTTGTTACCAGTGGAGTGGGAAGTTACAATGTGGCTTTTCTATGGCGACTGGACTTGAATGCATAATCAGGCTTAGGAGGAAACTTCTGAAGTACACTGTCTGTACAGTTGCACCATCCAAGCACATGCATTTGAGTCCCCACCTGCTGGGCACTGTGCCTGGAACTTTCATTTGTCCCTGAAGGCTCTAGCAGCATCTCTGTTGAGAGGCTGTCTGAGATGCCTCCTGGGCACAGGCTGTTTGCTCACCACTGGGGGCACTGAGACCCTGGGGTATGGCAGCCCCAGGTCTCTGTGCTGGTGTTGAGCCCAAGAACTCCTCGGTACTTGCATTGCAACTCTCTTCCCAGTCCCAGCATTGTGGTATTGTAGGTTTGCAGCTTGGTCCTTCAAGGGAAGCACACCAAGAAAAAGATTACAATTTTCTGTAAGCAGTAACTTGTGGCTTTATTTACTATAGGAAATTTTCAAGTGTAGACAGAATTGTATGTTTAAGTACATTTCATGGCCTCATGTCTGGCAGTATTACAGGCCCCTGCACAAGATCCTTCATCTCTCCCCACCTTTTGCATCTACCTCCTTCTTCAGAACATGGGAGCCTGTTTCTCTGTCTCTTTTCTTCAGTTCACTCCCTAAAGGAGCCAATTAAGGACCACGCCAAAAAATAAACAAATTTGTTCTACTCTCATTTGTCAGGCAACCTTCTGTTTCACCTCAACGTGCAACGAAATCCAGATGATCTGTCGCATACTACCTTCACTGGTTTGGTTCAGACTTGAAAAGTAAGTTTGCCCTGAACTCCAGCCAACTGTGAGTCCATTAATGGCTTTCACGCAAAGCACCTATAATGAAACAGAACTCACTGTAGCTTTTCCAATAATTAAATTTCTTCACTCTCCTTCTTAGATCTCTGGAAAAATATGAGGAAGTGTTCTTAATTTTTTTCCTGACTAAGGAAAGCTGATAAAATATGGAACACTCACACTTAAAAACATAGAGAATACTTGGCTTTTGTGGGATTAAAAGATACAGTGGGCCTCATGGTAGTGCCAAAAAGGGAAAGAATGGTGGAGACACTAACACAGAGCAGGAGGATCACTGCTGTCAGCAGGAGGAAGTGGAAGAAAACTGATCAGGTTGCTGGAAGGAACAGTTGAGGGTAAAAGCACTGGTGCTTAAGAAAGAAGACAGCCTTCATCATGGAGGAGGATGGAGCCAAACCCATGGGAACATATTGCAGGGACTGAAGGGAGATGTTGGCGGGAGTGGGAGTAGATTGGGAGCAGCCCACAGGTGTCAGAAGAGTAGGTCAGGATGATACGGCTGTGTCTCACCTTCCAGCCTCTGAAAGTCAAATTGTTGTTTACTCACCCTCAAGTGATCCTTTACTCCATGTTTTTTCAGCCTGCATGTGGGAATCAAGTCCTGCCACTTTAAATTAGTCAGTTATGTGAGCACTGCAGGCATAGTGTAAGGTTTTCAGTGGCAATACCTTGGCAGGCCAAGGAGATTCTTTGACATGTACACATGTAAAATCATTCTAAGTGATATGGCAGGGTTTAATTTCAAAATGAGTCAAATTCCCTACTGCTGTAAATACACAAAGTCACACTCATGGTAGTAGGATTTGATGTATTTATATGGGTGGGGATTTTCCTTCTATGTAGTGAGCTTTTAAATAAAGGAATAGACGAGAAAATAATTACATTTTTTTCTCTTACCCATCTGTTTCTAAATATAAACTAACTTCCTCCTATGCTGTAGTATTTTAAAACCAAGAACAAAGAGCCAGTGAGAGTAAGCACAGCTATGTGCTAATTTATAACTGCTCAGAGTAAAAGGCAGCTCCAGCTGACAGTAGCTTCAAAAAAATTGTGCCTCCTGTAAATTAGGGTAAGGGAACTGATCACTGAAGGTAAACAGGTGATGAAATACTTCATTAGTACCTCATTTGTAATTTATGTCTGCTGAAGTAGTTGACAAAGAATCAAAATGTAAGTGGTAGATTTCTCAGAAGTGCAGCCTTTGAGGTCACTGAAGTGGATTAATTATAACCCAGTGTAAAGCACAGCCTGTCTCTGTGTCAATTACCAGTATTTGATAACTGAAATTATGTCAAGCTCTGTTCTTCTTCAAGATGCAGCCACACATTTTAAAATCATTATGACTGTAAGCATGAGCTTCACATAACTAATGAGTTCAGCTCATTTATTAAAGTTCATTTTGGCTTAGCAGATAGTAGTTGAGATTCAGAGGGGAGTGGGTGACAAGAGACCTAGTTCTGCAAAAATAAATGCCTTTCCTTATCCTCTCTCCCAAACCTGTGCAGGAGAAACAAAGCTGATTCACTTGCCAAAGAATCATTTAAATGTACTGTAGGAGAAAGAGTTGAGGGAGTCAACTGCTATTAAATATGACCTGCTTCTAATGGCTATCAGACCTCCAATTGTTCAGTGAAAAGTCTGGGCTTAATGGACTACCTGCTGTTCATATTCATCATAGCAGAATGACCGATAATGCACCTCTACTACATCTTGGGATTTTCTTGCCCCTGTTCCTCCCTTTTTCACACTCCTCCCCGGAGCTGCACAAGCATTGGGTAGGGTTTGATAGCATCTGTTCGTATGTTATCAAAACCTACCATAGGCTCTTTGGTGGGTAACTCTATCTCACCATGGCTGTGCAATCTGCTGCCAGTGCAGCAGGCAGGCAGCAGGCACTGCCTGCATCCTGACCCACGGCAGCGCTGCCAGCACACGGCGAGGACATTCTGAACGCAAAGGCTCTGGCTTTGGCTTGGTTTTCTGATGCAAAAGCAGCTAAAGCACTGGGTTGGTGTCACTGAGCTCATCACCGGGACACCAGCTTTGCCACACATTCTATGCATGCTTTATGCTCAGTGTAGCTGCCGTGCCAGGGAATGAGCAGTCATAGCTGGTACTGTGGATTCCCACTGCTGGGGGAAATGATGCCAGATCTCAGCTGCAGAGTCAAGCAGAATGGCTCCAACTTCAGCTGAGTTCAGACTTTAACCACAGGCTTACAAACAGCATTTGATCTAGTGAGTTATTCTTTCACCATTCCCTGCTTTCACCTGAAGTAACTCAGTTGTAACTGTCTCCTACTGAAATAAGTAGTAACATATCATCCTGCAGAGCAGGTAACTCCTTTTTCTTTCTGCTCTTTTTGACACGCTGGCCTCAGACTGTGCTTTCAGTGTAATCTTGCATTTATCATGGCTGTAACTTTACACAGAGCCATATTCCAACAATCACCAGCAATCTTTTGAAAAAATAACAAGTTAGTACTTTGAGGTGGACAGAGTAATCAGATTTTCTGCTAAAGAATAGATTTCTTTTTAACATTAACAACATGTGGTACTAATGTTTAAAATACAAATTTCAGTTTATCAGTGCAGCTCATCATTCCTTATTACACATTGTGAAACAATTTTAAGATTCTTTGCGCTTTTTTAAGCCAAAAGAATATCTGACAACTACCCAAAACCTTTGCTGCAGAGCCCAAAGTAAGCATACAGCTGTGAGCTAAACCAAAGATGTCTAACCTGAACGTCACAAAAATAACATTTATTTGTGTCTTTGATTTATTAACACTCTATTTTCCAATGAAATAAAACATTCAAACTTGTATCAGATTGCTGTTCATATCTTTAGTACCAGGGTAATATTGTTGATAATTTTAGAAGCATGTAAGTAGATTAGATATATAAAGAGATAGACTGAGCAGAGCATTCACCACAGGGTGGCTTTGCGGCCCTTCTCAAATCAGCAGAAATACGTCAACACATATGGGATTTCAAATCTCCTACTTTAACCTCCACTATTTCATGGAAAATATTTTTTTACATAAACAGCCGGAATTTTGAAACAATCCCTCCCTAAATATTTTGCCGCAATAATGACACTCAATCAAACTGAAACACATAAAAATACTCAGTTCAATGTAAGTAAGTCAAAACCTGCTACAGATTGGAAATGAGGGACGAGAACTGGTATGAAGGATATCATAAGCTATGTCTAGACCTACCTTCTAGGAAAAATGATGGCTCATGTCCAGTCCACACCTCCACTTTTCTTAACTGTGAAAACCAGATTGTGGGAAGGTAGGAGGGAAGAAGAATGGACAGCTGGTGCATGCCTGCATTTTGTCCCAGTAGGGAGCAGGGATGTGAGAATATGCAACTGGAAAGTGGAAAATTCTCCCTGCATCCCTCATCTAGATACAATTAAGTGCCTACAATGACCAGCAAAATGGTTATTTGATAGGAATTCAAAAGTGTTTCCAATTTTTTCCACTCATTTCATTAACTATAGCTTTGTAGACTGAGACTTTCCAAAAAGCTGGTCAGTAGATGGGTTTATATCCTCCTGTGCCACCACCTTAACGGTACTTCATTGCAGATGAGCTAAATAACTCTGGAGACTCAATGTCAGGCTTTTGTGAAGGTTCAGGAATGGATTTTTAAATGTCTTGTGTTCCAAAATGGGCTCCTACATGGCACCATAGTAACAAGTACGTTGCAAATACTATTCCCACCATCTCTCAGTACCAATTATGCCACCTGAGTTTTAACAAAATGTCAGTTCTGGAGCTTTTGAGGACTTGCAAGAAGAGGTTTCATGGTGAAACTTCGACTAGACACTTAGTAAGAAATGCAGACAGCACAAATTGATTTTTTAGGCTGCTGTTCATGCTTTCTTGCCTTTTAGCAGATATTTATCTATGACTGGTAGGAATTTGTACCTCCAGACAAGGTGTGTGGCTGAACCAGGCTGGAAAGGGGCGAGACAGCTGGCCCCATGGGATGGGTCAGGCAGAAACAGATGGCCCTGACCGGCCGGGCTGGCGTGGGGACAGATGGCAACACGGGACAGCTCGGAAAGGGGGACATATGGCAACATGGGATTGGCAGGAGCACAAGTCCTTACGCTGGGCCCAATTACAGGTCTGGTGAGTCTGAATTTGCTTGGGAGAAGGGAAAAGGTCTTTTACATCTTTCGATTCCTCCTCAGACGTGGGCTGGGATCCAATGAACTGCGGGATGTGGCCATGGCTGTGTACATACAGCTATGGTCTGGACAGAGACATCAGCCACTGCATGTTGCTGAGTCCTTCTTTCTGAGGGTTTTTTTCTTTTGTAATTTCAGCATCCAACAAGTTTTCACTCTTCTTGTACGCACTTACACGTTTTGACTTCCATTGGCACATGGTTCATCAGAGATAGAAAAGGATGAAAGGCAACATGTGCACCACTGAGGCTTAATGGGCTGATTCAGCATGCTGTTATGTCCTTTGAGACATGGAAGACAAATGAATTTGCCTGCTCATCAACTTAGAAAGCTGATACATAAGTATCAAAAATACTTAAACGACAGAAAAGCATAACGCTGTAATATATCCACTGTATCTTCTCCCTCCCAGTTTCCTTGTTTTGGGGATGATAAAGACACTAACCATGAAATTCGTTTCAGTTCCAAAGGAGCTTTTTAGAGATAAATACTTTTTCACCACTAACCACCGACACTAACCAATGACATCCACATTTTCCATGTAGAACATAATTAAGAAGAAGAATAAATTAGGATTGGATGTCTTGCCCTGTCATTTTAAATATGAAAGGCAAAATGAAAAACTTTACATGGTGAACATTATGGAATGTGCTTACACGAGCCTAAGATTTTTCAGCATTCCTCCTGTATTTCTTTGTCATACAAGCTGTCCACCCAGAAATGACATTGTTTGCGCATATTGTAAATAGATGCAGGGGAAATCATTTAGTTTGGTCACATTAAAGTGCACAAGGACTCCATAGATCAAGCACACAGCACAACCTGCTTCCCTGGTGAGAGCAGGATGAGTTTTTTTTTATAGATAACATTAAGAGTATTAATTGCATTCATCCTATTACAGTGTACCTTTTATAACTATTGCCATCTCATTTTTTCACTTTTCCAGCATATTTCATGATGTCTTTCATCACCTCTTTTATTGAGTACACAGAACTAACAGAGCAACATCTGTTACATATTAATACCTGAATACAGAGGTATAGAAATGAATTAATCTGCACTGGTTGTGATCTCTAGAACTTGATTATAACAGATTTGGTGGCCATATAGCTCGTGGACGTGCGTATGCAATCACGAGTTACTATAGATTGTAAGAGTTAATTTCCTCTCTTGGAAGGAAGGGGAAAAAGCACTGATAAAGTTAAAACTGATATTTCAGGTTTATAAGAGTCTTAGTTTATTCCAAAAGAGACTGCTGTGAATTCTATGTAGAGATGTACAGCTGGACTGCTCAAAAAATGTGGTATTGTTAGGAGTGGCCTACCTCAGCTACATAAAAAAATTGGTGTTAAGGTGGAGATTTGCACTCTGAAATCCCCCTGAACTAAGTTTTCTGATGCCTGCTACTTACTTTTACTTTTTGTGAAAGAGGGTTTCCACAGTTACAATAAGGGAATTAATTTAAACCATTTAAGAAAATACAAAGGCTTTTGTAATGTAGTTTTTGTAAGGTGGTTTTTACACAGTGGCATCCTTAAAAAACTAGAAGTTAGTCTTGCTGCCACATTTATTGCTGGTTTCCCAGCAATAAGAATTCACGCAGAGCCTCCTTTATCCAGGCATCAATAGTATGATTTGATCTGAAACTCTATATTATGCTTTAGATAATACATATCTGTTTGAATACTTCATTATCTTTCTTTATCATGCTTGTATCCATCCATTGAAAGGTCAGAATCACAACTGATGTATATTGGGATAATGGCACTCAAACAGATGGAGCTATGATGATTGATAGCTACTGAAGATTTAAGCTTGGTGATTATTTTCTCTAACAAAATTTCCTTAGAAGACAAACTTCTCTGAAAGGACACATTCTTATTGACTGTATTTCCCATAGTTTTTAATTAAGCTCTCACCAAACTCAAGGTATGATTTTTTTTCCCCCCCTTTATATACAAGAACGTTTTCCCATAGTTTGGGAAGATTATCCTTGTATTAAATACCTGTGAAATGTCTCTTAGTATTACTGTCCCACTTGTTACAAATGTATGTATTCTGCTCCATTCAAGTGACCTTTGGATGATACCAAGATGTTATAGAGTTTATAAAGTAGAAATCCCTCGGTAGAAACATCCTGAATTGTTTTCCTGTGGGAAAATGGCTTCCCCACCTGCAATATTGATAGGAAGTTTGTTGCCTCAGGAGAATGGCAGAGAAGATCCACAATTTATTTTGGTAGTTTCAGGCAACATTCTGTCCACTGCATTCAAAAGGTTCAAAATCCACAAAAATATAAGAATGAAAATAAATGTTTTCATAAGCAAAGTACCATGGTTAGTCATGATGCTTCCAATTTGCGACATCCCAGAAAGATTAATGATCTTGCTTATGTTTGTTATTTTAGTTTTTCTAAGGGATGTATGATGAATGAGATTTTCCAAATGTATTCATGAATAATAATGTCATTTTAATGATATTGCATATTTGCATAGAGCAGATTATTATAAAGAATGCCAATAGGGACTGATAACCAGGTCCTCTAATTGAAATCATGTCTAGAAGAAATACTACAGCTTGGCTTTGCACATTTCAGGACTACCAAGAAACCAATATCTCTCCTGAAAATGGTAGACTGCCTACAGCTATCATTCCAGCTATTTCTGAGTAATGGTAATAGCTCTGGAATGACATCTGACTTGAAGCAGTCAGGTATTAAAATACCAGACAAGCACAGCTGCCTGTACCTGACTGTACTACAGGAGCAGTGATCCGTGGCAAACTGCCACGATATTATGGCCCTTTAAGATGCAACCTCTCCAAAAGGCAAAAGTTCAAGTAGGTTTGGTATCCAGCTTTAACAGGGAGTCCTATGTTTCAGAAGCAATGGTGAATACTGGCAACTGGAATGGGAGAAAAAGATACCCAAATTCTGTGTTGAGCATCTGTGAGGTATGAATACTCCCAAAAGCTAATGTCAGGTGTTTCTTACATTAGAAATGTAGATTAGGTAGAAAGCCTGATTTTTTGGAAGGTAATGGTAAAAATCCTGCTGATAATTTGTTCAGCCAGTTCTGTCTTTTCTGTCTTGTGTAACTATGAAGATTTTTTTCCTGTTCTTTTTTTTTTTTTTTTTTTAAGAAATAATGGAAATAGCTTAGATGAAATTAAATCTTCATTTTCTTGGGCATAATCCACGAGCCTCAGGAATAGCTGATGAAATATCCTTGCATTTTTAACCAATTGAACTAATCCAGTCAACACTATAATTGCACTCAGAATCCCTTAGGCCTAATTTGAGTGTAAGGAAAAGCTACTGTGCTATTGTTAAACTACTCGGATTTAATTTTTTTACCAGCCAATAATTAAAAAACACAGGAAATGACATGGTGAATGATGGAACTATTTTGAAGTGCAAATTTATGAAGCAGCTGAATCAAATAAAGTGGTAATTTAATTATGCTTATGTCCTAAAGCTGAGGTGTAGTGTAGAACATTTCTGAGATACAAGCTAATTCAAATCTGGAATAGTAATCCCACGTTTAGTAATTTCAGTGCTATAGCTCACTTAATTACAGCATATTAGCAAAATAATGAGATAATTAATCTTCAAATGCAGTTCTTGTCTACATGCATATTACAGAAGAATTTGACCTATCTTTCTTTGTATGTTTTTCCAAGAACGAGTTATGACTAATTTAACCTAGAGAAATCCTTCCCCACTGAAATACCTAGATTCTTTTCTTTTCCAAGCCTATCATGTTTCAGACAACTCGTTCTTTGTTTAAACAGGAAAATACTTTCATAATAAAATCTGTGAGAAAAAATCTCAAAAGGCATTAAATTATTTTTATTTTTCAATTAATTATTGCACCTATTGCTTTTGCTTTTATAAATAAAATACATGGACTATTCTTGAGCCATTTAATCTGTCCTACTCCAGTTTTATTTGAAGGATAGGGGTTTTTATCTGTGTTTTGAAAACACGTGATTTTACAAGAAGATAGCTGTTGGCACACTTCATGCTATGTATTTTATACGTTAAGCATGGTACCAGAAGGCAACACCTCTTCAGAAATATTGTCATGACTTTAGCAGATTTCTCAGTGAAGTATAAATTTTATATTTTATAAATATTAATATAAATACTTATTTTACATTTTGAGCCTTCTGTTTTGCCCACAGAACACTCAGCATCACCTGAAATACAGACACACTTGTAGTTCCTGCTTGTATGTATACTCAGCTACGAAAGGTAGCTGTCGTCTGACAGGTGTGCTTCAATCTTTTCACACCACATCCAAAATGCATTTCTTATCTAATGTGAATCTCCCATTTGCTACACCACTTCAAGTCTGGTTTGGTTTCCTCAAGCTGATTTTATTACTGCCACAGACTATTTTGACTTTTTATCATATATTACTTTTGCTTACTTTTATGATGGGTTATGACTGAACCATCTTTTCACATATTGCCCTTACTTCCAAAGTCTGTTCCACTAGGTCTATAACCTATAAGTCTCTGGAATAGCTGATGAAATATCACCGCATATTTAAGCAATGCTACTAATCCAGTCAACACCATAATTGCACTCAGAACCCCTTAGGCCTAAATTGAATCTAAGGAAATAATGTTTTTTTCATGCTGGGCACATAGTCACAAATATTACATTTAAATGCATTATTTTTAGTGTCACTGAGTATAATGCATTAAGTAGCCTCAGATTTTATCCTCCACGGTAGGTGAGAAAATGTAATGCTGGCAAAACAAAAGAGGAAGGAAAACACCTTCTGGGAAAGAGAAGATTTTGTATCTTTCGTTCCATCTTCTGTATTTGGTTGATTCCTCTTTGAGGAACTGATGAGATCTACCAGTCTTAAAAAAATGGTTGCCCAAAATCAAAAGACTTGAAATTATGCACTTCCTTTCTAATAATAGGCAATGGCATAGGACCATGAGGCTTTAAATCATTTTACGTAAATGAGAACTGCATAGTGTTTGTCTCATGTAATTGTTGGCTTTGTAAAGTCAACTGGAGAGCTGTTACCTGTGGGAAAAGACTAGTCCAAACAACACAGATGTTTATATTCAAATTATACTTCACTGGGAATTTTGGAGGATGATAAAACCCCCTGTATCCCTCTTAAATATTTCTGTCCAAGAACACAGATAGACGTGAATGAATATATACATGCATTTTATGACTAGGGAGGAAAGGGTAAAATAAGAATCTTCTGCTGTTTTTGCACTATGTCAAAGCAGGTCTGAGTGAATCAAACATTCTGTAGCTGCCACCATGTCTGTGGTTCCCTCTTTGCTGAACAAGATACACAGGTTTAGGCTCAGGGCATGACTCAACATATAGAAGTTGTAGCTTTCCAGTGCAATGAAGAGATCAGGAGACTTCATTCCACAGCACCACATGTTGTGTTCTCCTCCAGTGCAGGAAAAAAAGAACCAAAAAGTAAGCCAAGGTCAGCTAGAATTTCAATATATTTGTAGTATTGTTTTTTGTTTTTTGTTTTTTTTTTTTGTTACAGTTTTCTGTTTTGGTCTTTTTTTTTTTTTTTAATTAATATCAAATGTAATTATTTTCCTAAGCTTCATCAAGTGGAGGGAATCATACTCTTTAAGTTTGTATTGGACTGTGACCATGTTTCATGATGGACAGAAGAATGTCTTCTATCTTTTTTCTGACTGCTGATGGCAATTTTTGCTCTGAAGCACTAACCTCAGTAATGAGAAATTTGAACCAAAGTAACAGCCAGAGGTCCAGAGACATAGAAGTAGCCATTACCCTCTTTAGACAGAGAAAGCATGTATAAGCCATCATATCTTGAGAACAACACCCAAAAAAATTACTCCCTCCAGCTTGTTCTCTTAATTCTAATGTGTGTAGTGACAGCTCAAGTGTAAAGAATCAGATCCTTCCACAATCCCCCTTTTCTTCTCTGTGCCAGATGCTGGGGACAGGCAGGACTGCCTCAGCAAGCCTGCTAGCCTTGCAGAAGGCTGAATTAGGGACACCAATTAAGACATGGTTGCCTTCATGTGGTAAGAAACTTTCACCATTAAGCCTTCTAATTGAAGGTAAAAATGGGAAGTGGGAGCAGGAATTTCAACTTCCTGTCATCTTAAAATCTTTTCTCTTTGCCCTCGCCTTGCCTACTCAGAGCTGTACATTTGATGGGGAAAGGCGGCCTTTGGAAGGTTCCTCCCCTTAGTTATAGTTTAGAAGCAGCAGCATGGGTTGAGGGAAGAGCCATCCAAGGTCTCATGCCACTGTGGAGGGCTGAGGCACGGTATGAAGAGATCCAATTTATCACTTGTCTAAAGCTTAGTGGCTGATCTTGGTAAAGTGAAAACAATTACTTTCAATAATGGAATATTTTAGTGCAAAGCCTAAAACTAGTTCTCAGGAAAACTCACTCATTTGTTTACCTTTTATTAAAATGCCATGAGGTTTTACATTATTTTTTTTTTTTCTTTTCCCTCTAAATTCTGTTTCACACAGACATTGTCAACAGATGGCATCAAGGCGGTTTGTCCTATGTCTGTTAGCCCACTGACACAAGGCTGGTTGAGGGATTTGTACCAACCCTTTCTCTTGGCAGCAACTTTCCCCACAGTTTCCCCTGAATGTCCTTTGCCCTCCCACTGAAAGAGTCACCATGTAGTAGAAATATCTAATGTTGTGTTTGCTCCCCAGAGTCATGCTGCTTAGATGGGTAAGTTTTGGTGACTAACCCCATAGTGCTCAGGCAGGTGTCAAACTGTTGCAACTGAATCACAGCCTGTGGTCATCTGCTGTTTCCGGGCAAAAATTACTATATTTGATAGCACCTCAATACTGCTAATACTGGAACTGTGTTTTCATTATAAGCTCACTATTGTGCAAAGAGATTTTAGTAACAGGAAACACTTAATGTCATTTTTCATCAGTGCAGAATATCATCTTATCTTATTAACTTTCCCTTTGAGATATTTAGTGTAATATTTTAAATATTTGTGGAGAGAGCCAGTCCATGACTGCAATGTTCAAACTTTTCATCTGGTTTCCATTTCAAAAATGAGGAAGGTCTCTAATCTGTTTTACACCAGCTGTCCAGGACTCTCACTTTTGGTCACTGAGGCAGCCAACTAGCAACAGTAACAGAGAAAAATGTCTGATTGGAAAAGTGTTTACAAGAACCGTAACGCTGTGTCCCTTAAATACATCCTTCCTCTCCAGAAGGTACTTCTCAAAATGCCATAATAATTTTTTGTTTTGCAAGTCTTTACACTGGGATCATTTTCAGTTCTTCCTTTGCACTGCAGCACACATCCAGCTTTTTGTCCATTTCTCATTTTTTTCTTACTTCATAGAGCTTTCTACCTGAATTTAGACTCTGTCTTCAAGCTGCCAGCCCATGGGCAAAAGCCATGACTTTAAGAATAGAAAAAAGGTGCAATTCTGCATCTAAGCCATACACTTGTTTTTATGGTCACAGCTGAGATTTATTTCAGGCGGACACTTGGAACAGCTTTGCAATTGTTACCATAAAGTGGAAGAGTACCCTTCATGGGTTTCTGTTTACCCACAGATTTCTGTAGAGCACACAGTGTCTACAGAATGACCTTCATCAGAAGAAAAAAAAGATTTTGCACACAAAATCAAGATGTTGGTGTGATGGCAAAGTTGTAGAATGTTTATCTTCCCTTGCTGTCTTTCCTTGGTAAAATGTATAACCAAATGAACTTAATGACTTCTCATAGGTTTTGTGATGAAATACGTTGTGCTTCAAACACTAGACTTGGTTTCAGGATGACTGTTTCTGTCTCCTGCCTTCATCTGCCAGCCAGGGCTCTTAGTCATACTACTTTCAGTTCAACCTTCACTCCTCCACTTTCAATCATTAGGCAGTGATTGGGTTCCCCGTTTAAAAACCAGATAAAGATATCCTATTTTTGTTGTTAGTAGTTGTAGTAAATGCACATTATGGCACATGTTAGGAGATAAAAGGTAGAGAACCCTTCCAGAAACCTCTTCCATAAATCATGCAGGAGCACCAGGAGAAGCACACAACACAAAACAAGACAAGCAATCGGACACAGAGATATACTGTAAGATGAGACTTTGGCTGCCTGGTGCTGTAGCTGGATTTTATCTTCTTTGAAGCAACCTTCATTCAGAAATTAAAACATTTTTGGTCACAATTTGAGTAGGGATTGATTTTCATTCTGTGCATTGATTTTTCAGGGGAGCTGGGAATTGAAATCTGATACCAATGAGATTACAGTGAGCAGTTTTTTCTCTGGGTTGAGGTAACAATTCAGCAAAGTATTTTAGCATGTAGCTGATTTTAAGTATTTAAAATATCCCAAATCAATTTCCTGCAGAACTCTTCCTGAACACAAAGCTGTGGAGGTCAAATGTTATCAAACTGTGCCATCCAGCTCTGTTTCCCCCCACTTTTTTTTTTTTTCTTTTTTTTGCCATTTTTTGTTAACATTCAGCAATAACTTTTTACTTTTATCTGTGGAAAATTAATTTTAAGCTGTCATACTAGCAGACAGGTTCAGCAGGACACCACTGGCAGTCCTAAAATTATTATATTTCATATGGAAATGGGCATTGTTTAACAGAGATAAAAAAATGTTCCTGAAAACTTTCCTCAAGTAGGCCATCACAAACGATGCTGAATTTCGTATTAATAAATAGACTGGTTTATGTAGCAGCACTGTATTACTGCTAGCATACTGACTTCCTATGAGTGTGACCAAGAAAAACCCTGTGCCTATTTTATCCCAGAATATTCTTTGGCAAGACTTGTGTGAAGAAAAAGGCTACTGCACAATTTTTCATATTTTAGCTTTTAGCCAAAAGATTCAAACCCCCAATATGTTCTCCATGTCTCTCTGTTTTTTGCCCCACGCTGTATTGGCTGTTCTTCCCTCCCCCCTGTAATGTAAATACATGACACTTGCTGGAATTGAGGAAGGGTCCATCATGATACATCTTACATTTAGTCCTCATGGCCTGTGTGCCTCAGGGTGGCTTCTCCAGCACAGCCATTACTCTGCTCGTACAAGAGTCTGTATACCAAACTCTATTGCATGATTTAGAGATGGCTTAAGAGAGTTTACACATAAAATAACAAGTACTATAAGCACCAAAAATGCCTGGACAGCAGCTGCCTAGTGGGCCTGAAGCCCTGATCCAGTCAATAACAATAGTATTCTCATTTAAGTTTTGTTTACACCGTTCATGTAGAAGTTTACTCACTTAAACATTGGAGAAGATGCCCTCTTAAGAGGGAATCCAAGTATGAAAAGCTATTATGCATGAGATTGGAGAATGTGGTTTCTATGTTCTTGCCCTTAAATGGTCAAAGATGTCCAATACATGGACTGTTTCTAACCATGCTCCCACATGCACTCGCTATTGCGTGATGTTGGTACCCTGAGCTGCTTCACTAAGACACACTACACATTACTGAGAGAGTCTCACAGAGGACAAAATATCCCACAAGGGCAAAACAATGCAAACACATCTCTTAAAAGGAGGGTCCAGCCCTGGGACAGGTTTTGGAGTGGAGCTTTGAGCTCGGCTCCTCAGCGATGCCACACAAAACTGCAGTGCCTCAGCCACAGACAGATGTCATTACAACAGCAAGCGCAAATGCGGCTCTCCTCTGTCTGCACCAAACCACAGAGAAGACCTGACGCGTGCTAAGGCCGTGGCAAGAGCACATACTGAAAGAGAACATACTGAAGGGCTTTGTTGATTAATATTTAAATGGGATTCTTCACTGCACAAAGGTTTTCTTTGTACTGATATTCAAAGTCTCCAAATATGTGGCGTATTGCAGTCTGGGAGTCAATGGAAAGGTGAACAATAATTTGTCAGGTAAATGAGCACATCGGTGTATAAGGAAAGCTGATTGGATTTGGAAAGGTGCCTTTGGATTTGGTTTTGCTTTCAATGATACAATAAGGTTTGGGCTTGTGCTGAAGTTGGCTGCCTTGCCAAAGGCTATTTTTACAGGGATTTGCTATGGAAAGAAGCCAACTAGACATAAAAGAATATTTAAAAGTGAAAAAAAAATCTTTTCAATGGATATGTAGAAAGGGTTCTCTTGAGAAAACAGAGCACATGCCTAATCATTTGAGCTATATTCTTCCCTCAGGTACCCAAGTGTAAAACCAGATTATTTCCAGTGACTTTGAAGGAATTGCTCTGCTTTTAATGGAGGCAGAATCAGGCCTATTTTGTTCCTTGGATCTATTTAAAAATATTAAGACCGTGAGCTTTATTGTCAAACACGAGTCTGTGCTGGAACACCTTCTATGTTGGCTTCATTTCTGTATGCAGCAAAAACTTCAGTCCCTTTTTTTCTGTCCTCATTTATTTTTTCTTTTTAATTAAAGCATGAAAACTATAGGTATGAAAAATCTGGTTGTGAATATGTGGTGGCCAATATCTACATGGAAGTAAGTGTATTTTCTTCTGTCTTTGTTGTCAATCTACTTCATTTTTTGCTTTATTTGGAGCTGCATTTATTTAATCAAAAGTTTACAGTTGGAAAAGATTTGGGTTTTCAGTGCGCAGTGGGACACATTTGATGTGGATTGCTTGCGTGTTTGTGTGAGTGTGAGTATGTGCACACACACACAACACACATTAACAAGTAATAAAAGATATCTCTCTGGTTCATTTACGCAGTGGAGATCAGATTATGAAAGGTTAAACCATTAAACAAATGCTAATGCACTCTGATGCCTGGACCTTGTCCAATAGTACCTGCAGCAGCTGTCAGCCTAATTAAGCCAGATGTGTGTTAAGTGTAAACGGACCTCCCAGGAGGAACAATAACAGATTTTAGGTCCTTAGGGGGCTCAGGGCACCAATGCATATAGTGTTTCTGAAGGAAACATCACCCCTAGCTTGTGAGTTTTCTCCTCATTAGTACCATCCTGACTGTACTCCTCCGGGACTGGGCTTGGGGGAGGAGAAGTCTCTTTTCATTCCAGCTAAAGCCAGCAAGAATGCTCATTTTCAATTGATTCTGGCAGCCATGACATTTACTCAACACTCTAATCTCTTATTTTTTTAACCTCCACTTTACTCTGCCTGTAATGTGTTTTAAAAGTGACATTTATCCTATGCCAAGTTTGCCAACCATCTAAGTATATGTGGAGACCATAAGCTGATAGAGAGGATCTTAATAAGCTTTTTAATATTAACAATCAAGAGAAATCTATAGAGCATGGAAATATTAGGTAATTATGAGCACACAGTGTGCAATAACGTGTTACAATGAAAAGGAAAATCCTTTTACAGTGTGAAAATATTATGGGAAATTAAAAAAAAAAAAATCCACTTAGCAATATTTAAAACCTGCTGAAACTTGTAGCTGAATTGTTTCTTGTGTGCTATGAACTGCAATTTGTCCAGGAAAAAGAGACTAGAGAAGTAGACCTGCAGACCTTCACACCTGGTCAAGGAAAGACAAGTCTCCAAGAGTTCCCATACATACTGAACTTCACACCTACTTTCTCACTCACTTCACAGCCAAGTTATGGCACCTTTTTCTAAAGAAGCAGAACAAACTGGTAAAGCACCTGCACAGAGCAAAATTGAGTGTGGTTTTGCTGGGATAGGTCATCTGTGATGGACAAGAAGTCCTCCACTGATTTCCTGGGAGGTTTGTCCACCGACACTGTCTTTGGACCTAGCTCTAAGTTCTCCTCAAGCCACCGGTGATGATCTGATAAAGACATATGATGTTATGTCCCCTTAAGAAGCCTTCACCGGAAAATGTGTCATTATGCACTGGCTTTGTTTTTCCAGGCACTCATCATTCCCTATCTATTAGGGCATTAAGCGTAATTAACAATTGTACTAAAATAAATCATCCTATACTGGCTAGGACCCTAAGATTATATTTTAATTCCTTATCCATAACAGATTACTTTTCTAACAAGCTTTCCTGTAAAATCTCCTTCTGTGAGACCAAAACGTGTTACAACTCAGCATTGTGGTGTGCTGCTGGGATATGAATTGTTGGGACACTCTTCCTATTCAGTGCTGCAAAACAAAAAAGAGCATAGCAGATCTTTGAAGAGAGCAGGTTTCTCCAGTTCCATCATTGCTGAATGGTGTTAAATTCACTGTGTATTTGTGTCCTTAATACCACATTTCCTTGGCTTACTGATAATAGGGTGGCTAAATGAGTATGCTATCTTTCCTAATGCTGGAGGGTAATTTTTTATGGTCCATTGAATCTCCATGTTATCCATGTTATTCTCAATATCCTCAGTTCCAGTACAAGGATGCAGGATTTAGGGCCCAAGCTCATTCCATGTGCTGCAGCTGTTGTTGGCTGGGTCCCAGGACTCATGCTCCAGCAAGTGCCAGGTTGCTGGACCAGGATCTCGCTTGCACCTTTTCTGGATCAAGGCTTTTGCTGTCTTTGCAGCACAGGAAGGCTGAGAGGCTCCTGCCAGCAGCTTCCCCTATGGATCACTTCTGGGAAAGGGAAAAGTGTCCCCGTCTCTCATGTGCCCCCCTCCCTCTCAGACCTGAGCTGCGATGATAGGAAAGAAGCTGAGAACACACTTTTGTCAAAAACATTAAATGCACTTCATAAGGTGATTAATCCTTTCTGTGTGCTGCATACATTCTCTGATCTTATGTTGTGCCAAGCCTAGTAGAGGACTTAACACAGTGCATAATACACGATATCAATGTGCTGAGTATTTGTTCTTCATACGCTGCAGAACACATCAATCTCTGAGGTACCACCGGGATGGGCACTAGTACAGACCTGTGTGGTCAAGGACACAAGGTAATCCTACTGAACCAACGTGTCTGTGCTGCACAGCCCCACCCCACTTCAGTGTTCCAGCATCCACTCAGCTTCTGTGGGGATATCTGTGGGATACAATATCCCACTATCCCACATAAAATTGTGGGGAACCCCTATTTGGGGTTTCATCTGAATGTTACAGTGCAGATATCTAAATTGGAAACAGTCTTCCTCCACATCCCGTACCATAACCAGCGTAACTGCAACACCTCCCATCCTGATGCAGACAGCTAAAGCAGATGAGAGAGGCATCCCTCTAGGAGTGCCTGCTGCTCCCCATCAGCAGCACAGGTAGCCTGGTTTAACTGCTCAGCCCTTCTTCTGCACATCAGAGTCAGTGTGAGGTTACAGGAGAGCAGTGCTACTTGCATCTGCTGGAAAGGAATCGTTCTGTAGCTGTGAGCTGGAAGGCAAAGTCACACCTGTCATAAATAGGTCAGCTCCTGTAGTGCCCAGAACAACAGCTCTAAGCAATTAAAGAGCTGCGAGGGAAAATCCTTTGGTGCCTTCAGAGTCTAGTGAATACCAGGATGGGTAATAGAACACAACAGGTTGGATTGCAGATTTGAATCTAGTTTGCCAAATCTCTTTAGGCACTTAAATCCTTTATTTAATGAGGATCCCGGTCCTTTAGAAACTGATGGTGAAATGCCTGATGAAGTTGAACATAATTGCAGTGCACTCGTAACAGGTTGGTCTCTGTGCAGTATATTTCAAGTTTTAATATGTCAAATATTAAAGTGACATGGAAAAATGTTACACAACACAGTGATAAAATGAAGATACGCTCTCTCACTCTGAAATGATAAATTGTAAACTGGGAAAAGGAATGACATTTATTTCAAGCACGTCTAATCCAGAAGAAATAGGCTGGTGCAATACGATTTCCAGTAACATCATTTCTCTCCTGTGAAAAGAAGACTAATATCAGTGGAAATGTGAGTGTATTTGGAAGGCTTTGAAACCAATTAATCACTTACAGTATTTTTCATAAAACCTGATTTCATTTGGGACAAAGTAGGAGCTGAAGTAATTTAGGGATGTCAGATTAAAAAAGTTTTCACAGGTAAACATGCTATTCCATGAGCATCAGAATTAATGACTCCTGCTTTCCACTGGATTTATTTCTTGTGCATATGACGTGGCACACTGATTTAAGCTTTCCCTGCTTTTGGGGCTAAGGCTCCCCACCACAGGGATTTAGGAAGGAATCTGGGCAGGCTGGGTGAGACGTACAGTACATTGCAATATTTTAACTGCTTTGGATGACTGAAGCTGGGGGGTGAACAATGGAAATGGTATCTGCCTTGCAGCTTGAAAGTGCAAGGCAACTCTGCAAGATTATGGCAAGTTTTAATTCTTCACAAATGGGTGGTGTGTTTTATCTGAAATATTTTAATTCACACCAGTGTAAATTTTCCTAGGTCACTACTTCAAAGGGAAAAAAGCTGGAGGGGGTATAAAAATGAGCAAAGGGCCTTCTGCAATCTTCTGGCTTAAGTGGCCTTAGTATCAGGTAGGAAAAAAATTAGTACCCTTGAAGTTGCAGGTTCAGAGCTGGTTTAATCTTTCAACAACAAGAAAGATAAACTGAGATCTGTTCAATTTATTGTCTGGATTTTTTCAGATAAGGCCACAATAACTTACATTCTTTCCATTTTGTAGGGATTTAATTTAGCATATGATGTGTTTTCTAAGACTGAACTCCAGAGACCTACAGGGAACAAAGTAGATGTGTTGTCACTGGACATATTTTCTTCTTCCACTTCTGCCCTGCGTCCTGTGAGAGATCTGTGGGCAGCAGCTCACTGCTCCAAAGCCCATTGCAGTTCTCTCTGCTCCTTCACACAGTGTTTGTAAACAAACAGGGAAGAAAAGCACTACCATGAAGGCAGAAAATACCATTGAATGTCCTGCATCTGTTGTTCTGGAAAAACACAACAGCTCATTTATTTACCTGCTTTCCTCAGTGAGGACTTTAGGATTATATGTAAGAAATACTGCCATTTTAGTGTGAAAATGCTTGGTACACTGAGCTGGTAACAGAAAGAATGAATGAGAATATCTAAAGAATTTCTCTAATTGCTTCACTACAATATTTTCAGATTTTACTTTCCTATATATGAGGAAAATATATTTCAAGCTCTTGATTAAATAGTTCAACCTTTGAACTTTTGGTTAATATTCATCTTCAACGACTGCTTGTTTTCATTCCCTAGCTGATCTTTTTTGTAAGGGCTTTATTTTACAATGATGCACAAACTTGAGGGAGAGGAAAATGGACATAGTAGGCTAAATTGACTCAGAAAGACAATGCCCAGCCTCTTAAAACCTGTCATTTCCCTCTTTGATTAAAATATACAAGGGAAAATAGGAAGACAAAAGAAGCAATTAACAACTTAGTTTGCAACTTCACAGATTTCTTCGATGTGGTAGCAGTCATATAAGGGGATCACATGTGCAGGGAAATATTTTTTTTCTAAGTGTCAGATGCAAGGATTAGATTACAACTACGGACCAGTTGTTGCTTTATGAAATGCAGCTGTTTTCTGTTATTTGATAGCTAAAGCAAATCATGGAATTAAATACCGAAGAATATTTTTCATTACTTTTTGCTTTTAATCTCACACTGGCATTGCTGCTGCACTTATCTGAGACCCTTCCACAAATATATTTTTTCTGTTGGTCATTTGATTGTCTCCTTCTACCACCATCTTCCTACCTCTCTTTTCTCATGCTCTCTCTTCCCTCCACGTTCCATTTCTGTTCCCTCAGTCTCTTTGATCACCTGTGTTTCCTGCCTATCACCTCTTCTATCTCCTCCTTTTCCCTGAGTCACATTTTCTTCTCACCCCGTTTCTGCTTTTCCCTTATTTTTGTTCTAGTAATCAATCACCCACCCCATGCCAAGCTTGCAAACTCATCTTACTTCTCCTTCCCTCTCACGCCTTAGCTTTCCTTTTGGTCATCATGCCAAATTCATGCTGACCCTAGAACTGCTCTTTGTTTTTTTCCACACTCACTCTCTCTCTTCTGCTTCTTCACAGCCAATTTGACATCTTTGGTGCAGGGTCTCCATGTAGGACAATTGAGGGAGGATCAATCCCAGCACCATAAGGGCAGTGGGAGATGAGGATGCTGGGTATATACAGCAGTCCCTGTGGGGATTTCACTAGTGCTCCCAAGCTCACAGAGTCAGCTGTGGGGCAGCCTGGGCTGACCTACAGGAAATGGCTCATGGGAGAAAGCTCTAAGGCTCTTTACAATGTAAGGGCAATATTTTTCCATTTTCCAACGTAAAAATATTTAACATTCCTGTTAGCACTACCTTGATAATGAGTAACTGATACCATTCATTTTTGGCATGACACCATGCTGTTAAACCTGCACATTTTTATATGAATATGCACACATACATCCAGTACAAAATCTTCTGTTAAGATCTTCACCAGCTAAAAATCTTTAGAGCTGCCACTGCTCATGTGAAAGCTTATTACAGTTTCAGTCACCTGTGTTCTGACTGGCATTCCCATTACAAAAGCCTGCTGATCCTATTTGAAAGGACTTTTAAAGATCTGAACACAAAAATAAACACATGGATACCTCAGAAAATGGTAATGGATTCACTTCTGTCCTTGATCACTTGAGTCACATTTCCCACTGAGCTGCCTTCGTGGGACCAAGGGCAGAACTAATCTCAGTGAGTTTATATTAGAATAGTACTTAGATAAATAAACCAAGCTTGGGAGCAGTAGGTAATCAAAACTGAACAGAGCACTACAGGAAAATGGAGACTCAGATGTAGTTTAATGCTGAAGACAGGCATGGCCTGCTCTCCTGGTATGTAATCTAATATCCTCTTCTAAAGCTGGACAATAACGATATGTTTATTTAACCGTTTCACCAGGGCCTCTGCTTCCACATCGGGAGCGATGTCCCGACACTGGCATACTGAAAGAATTTCGAGGAAACGGAGTGATCATCCTTAAAGTCACCATAAAAAATGGTATGCACTTTCATCATTGTTCACATAAGGCACTGAACTTGCATTTGCTCACATACCTCTCAAACTTGCTTTATTCTGAAGACCATCTATCACTTTTAAACAACGCTTTATCAGTATTTGAGACATGATCAGTGTCTCAGCCCCTTCACTTCTACAGAAGCAAATGCATTGGTCCAAAGGAAAGAATTAAAAACCATGAATTTTCTTTTTACCGAGAACAGATAATTAATTTGTGGGGACCATCACACCTGTGAAACTTCCCAGTGTCTCAGGCACTCTGTAATCAATGCACTCTGCAATAAGCACAATTTTCTCTTTGTTTAACTGGATTAAATCTGAAATGTCTACATCTGAGGAGAAAATACGGATGGGATATTTGCTCAGGTTGTGCAGTGGACAAATCTCTTTGTAATTAAGGTGCACACTTGTATTTCCCTCTATAAATAAGGGAATGAAAAAATAATTGCAGTAATTTACCAAATAGGTTTACTAAGCTTTTGGAAATGGATTCTGAGAAAATAAGGCTTGTATTTGAAGATAAATTCTTAGCTTTCACTCTGTCAACATATAATAACAATCTCATATCATATGAAAGAATAAAGAAGGTAAGCAAATCACATCTCACTCCAGAAATTTTTCCTCACAAAATTACATGTTGTTCCTTTATATTGTAAGTCAGAGTTCTGATTTCAAACAGTACTTCTAATACGCTAGTCTGAGACTGTAATCAAGTAGGATTTCTGAGAAGCTTTCTGTAAAAACAAAATTGGTCAGAGTATATTTGAGGGCAAACTCAGAAAACAAAATATTTTTGGTCTAATAGCTGCCTGCAATACATAAGAAAACTATTGGTTTAGTTTTTTCCAGAGCACTGCAGTCACAGCCCAGCCTTGCTCTTTGGTGTCTGTATTGGTCCTGTATTGGGGCTGTCACTGGGAATTCCAGCTCAGTACTTTGTTCAAAGATGGGCCCTGCAGACAGCATCCAGAAGACAATCTGGAACAGGAGTTCATTTTTGGATCATTCCTTTTCTTTCTTTCGAGTTTTCAGTGACTAAAAACTTGGCAGTATTGGTACTGGAAAAGATTCATCATGAATATATTCTTGACATGTTGGGGCTCATATACAGATTACTAACCCTTTGGCCAAGTAAAACTACCGAGCTTGAAAGTAATCCACAAATTTATATTTTGAAAGGATACACAAATTCATCATGGTATATATAATGTTACCCCTGGACATTTTTCCCCCAGCACAAGAAGATGAGGAACTAACCCCCTCCAAACTGTGCTAGACTAAGGGACACACATAGAGACCAGTGCACACCATACCTGCTGGAAATGTCTGACCTGATGCACTGGGTGAGGGCAGGGAGTGAGACAGGTCTCCCAGGTTTCAATCCCCAGGCATCTGGGATGAAACCTGGACATAAGCCATCCAACAGCCACCACTGCAGGGAGGAAGTGGTTCACCACACTGCACAGAAAGCCCACCTGAGCACTGTCTGACAGACCAGGAGTCTGAAGCCTCTGCGTTTTCTGTTTCATAGTTTTGTGTTGGCAAGTCTGTACATCTCCTACCCTCAGTCAACCTAATCAGCAGTACAGGGTTTGTAGTGTACACCAAGGAGAATCTTGTTCTTCTGTCTCATTGTCAAAGAAGCTCTAATTGGAATATGCATGTAATTTTATGAATAAGACACTTCTGAAGACTTCAACCACTGTTTTAAACACCATCCAGGTAGTGGTGGGAAAACTAAACGTCAAAATGCAAAGAACTAGCACCTCTGTTGCACCCATACAGAACTGATGTTGGTGGCTTAATTAGGGAAATGTCATCACTAGTGTCAACTATGACCGCTAATGTTATTTCTTTTGGTTCACCTCTCTGGTTGATCTGGTCTGCCATGGCTTTGGTCTCACTTACCTAACCAGTAAGGTTTTAGTGGGTATCCATTTACTTTATACTGTTTAAGTATAATTTTTCATTTGAGGGATTCCAGACTATGTGTCAGATATGAGATCAAATCTGTAACTCCTCATTGTATGATAAAGCACTTCTTTGCCTCAGTGTGGCCTTGGTCCTGGGAATTGTTTGACATTGAATGCAAAACCTGTCCAGTGACATCAGTAAAGTCTGTATTATTCGTATCCCCTACCCGGTTAAAAGAAAATGAAGCATCACAAGCAAACCTTTCAAGAATATTGGTAATTGCTGCCAGAATTTTGCACAAGGATAAAGAAGGCATTTAGGTTACTTCTGCATCAGCAGACGAGTATTCAGTGAGCTCCTCAGTTTGATAAGAGACAAGTTGTTTACTGACTTCTCAGAATGTAAAATATCCGAAATGCCTCACTGAGCATCAAAGGTACCTGACAGAGAGTGGACCCTGTGGATAACCATGCCGCAGCAGGATCCAGCTCACTGCAGAGCTGCAGAAGGAACCACCGAGTCACTGAAGTTGCCAGAGTAAGTGTCTGGAAAATAAAATTTGAGGAAAACCTTGTTAAATCTCATGCTGATGGAAATGCTGGTTCTTATGTGGATTAAATTTCTGTTCTGTCTCATGTACAATACCAAACATGTATGCCTTTACTGTTACATTTTCTTCCTACTACTTGCCTCCTTCCCTTCTTATGGCATCTCATTTTTTAACTTGGGGACTCAAGAAACCATCAAGAAAGGCACATGATCTGTAAAATAGCAGGGTTGGCAGCCTTGAGTCCAGTTTAACTAAATTATGCCAGAAAACTTCTGTATCTAGAGATGTCCTGTTTGGCAACTCTTTTAAAAAAAATGCTAGAGAGGAGGTGTTCCTGTCCCATCAGTTTTACCCTGCAGCATCCCTTCCCAGTTTCACCTAGGGGTGTGTACTAAAGCCATTGCACAGGGCAGTGGAGGTGGGTCGGCAGACTGCAGAAAGTGGCAGAGAAATCAGACAGGCAATGGAAAGATTTATTATTTCTCAATGTGCACCTGAGACACATCAAATATTAGCACATTTTAGGAACACAGCTGTGAAGCTAATATTCAATCTGGCCCTGAAATATTTTATGTGAACCAAAACCACTGCCTAATGAGCTGAATAGCAGAGATAGGAAAGGGGTGATTGATCTAACTGGAATTAATTATGACACTGTCTTTCCAAATTCTCCACTGAAGTAAAACAGAAGCCTAGTTTCCTTCATTTTACTCATGGTCATGATTAATAACAACAACAATAACAATGTAATTCCTCAAGGTTCCTTCATATCTGGTGAACAATTTACCATATCATAAGTTAAAATGAAATCCGAAAATATTACAAAAATAAATGACAAGTATGCAAAATTGTGAAGGCACCAACAGTTGCTGACAAAAGTAATTTGCAATAGAGAGTTTTCATTGTTTTTTTTAAACAAATCAATAGCATAATCACTAGAAAAGAAGTTTCTGTGTATTTGGCACTGAAAAGGCTAAATACAGAAGTGGAATTTCTGGCATCCACAGCCCACCCTTCTCAGACAGAGAAAAAACAATGCTATGTCATGGAACCTTTAGAAGCAAAAAAGCCCATGGAGTCTGCTATAAATTCAGTCAGCTTGACTGCTTAGGATATTAGGTATATTATATTAGGTCCCAGGGTCCTTCCGTCTTCACAGCTTTTGTGTCAGATATGTGTGACATATCTGATATGCTACACAATAGTAGCTTTACCATCCTTTTTATTGTTATTATTGGTCTACTTCCAGTGCACTGGTAGTAGATAGCCCTGTGTGCCAGTTCTTGCTCAAAAGACAAATAAGCAAAAAGGGCAAACAGAGGGAAGGAGTGTTCTGCTCACTGCTTGCCAGGTGGCAAGGGCAGAGCCAAGCTCCCTCTTCCTCCTCCCAGAGACATGCTCTGAGCTGGGGGTCCTGTAAGAACACCAGTAACAGCAAAGTTGCTTGTGCATTTTCAGTCTAGTTATTTAAAATGACAACTGAAAATCAAGAATGGTTTGTTCCTTTAAAACAAAATCTCCAGAATAAAATATTCCAGCTGTTTCAAGGCTTCAGCTCTACATCTATTAATTTAGAATGCACACAGTGATTTCTGCTCTTGCTTTTGGAGTCATCCTACACCTTTAGCCTCTATATTTTTTTCCATTCCCTGAGAAAACACAAATACCTCCCAGCTTTTGGAACTGAGGAATTCCTCAACTTGTGAAAGTCTGTTCCAGACAAGAGCTCTTGGACTTTATTTCTATGGAATGTAGTCTCAATTCCTCACCACTTGCTCCTCTGCTTTATTTTAAGCATGTGAACAGGCTGGGTACATTAAGGAAAAATAGGCATATTTTTAGCTTTGAACTTACAAATCCTGTTGATTTCAACTGAAACTGAGTAAAACTTTCAGGTTTTGAAGGGCCTGGCTCTTTAAAATCAATGGATAAAATTTAAAAGGAAAAAAAGAAGTTGGTCATTGATGTGAGTATATGTTTGGTTGTGCTGAGACATCACAACCCACATCGGAGGAGTCGAGATGCACCATATTTTGTAAGTGTTGAACAGTGATCGAGCTCCAGGATTAGGCCATGAACTGAGACTTGGGAGATAGAGATACTGCTCCCAGAGATACCACTCAGCTAGCTATATGCCACTGAGAAAGGCAGCTAATCTTTCTGGGTTTCTGTTGCCTTCTTGGCTTTCTCTGGCCCTTCAGAGAGACTGCAAGTCATTCAGGTAGGTCCCACCAGCACATGCCTATTTCAGGCACAAAGCTGTGCTTCACTACCAAAACCAATTATCCAACTGATACGGCTGGTTTTAAAGTATTAAAGACAAATATTTCAGAGCTGAGAAGTGCTAACAGTGGTGTTCTGTACTAAGTGGCCTCTGTGTCTATACGTTTTGACACAGTCTATAATTTAAATAACCCATTTCAGTGTTACCGTGGCGCCACTGGTTTGTACCGTGGAACACAACTTCTCTGCTGCTGTCAGGGAACCTGGTGAGAAGAGTTTTGGTGAGGGGGTGCTCCTCACTCCAGGGTCCTTCCCACACAGCTGAAGCCAAAGTGACAGCATGCCATCGCTACCTGGACTTCAAGGCCAGCAGTGGACCACTTCCTCAATGAAATGGACCCTGACAGAACAGTTTAGTTGGGGACCAGCCTCATTGCCTTCTTGGCTGTGTTACTTCTCATCTTCTTAAATAGGGGAGGAAAACACCCAAAACTCCCAAAACCCCCAAAAATATTTTTCAGCATGGTTTTGTTGGGCTTTTTTCTGATGCCACCTGCTTGAATGCTTTTCCTGTATCCTGATTTCTGCCTCCAGGCCTTTCATCTGCCCCATGGATCTGGGGGAAATCAGAGATGTCTTGGCTCCGTTGCCTTGGCCATGCCCCTTAGAAGGCTTCACCTTTAATTTTAACTGGTACCTATCCTTACCTTGCCCAGTCATTTCTCTAAAAAGAGTGGTGAAGATGCCCTAGAATTGCCTCATCCCAGTTCCCACCTCCCTAGCTTAACCAGATATAGCAGTCCCAGGAAAAGAAACCATATCCAAGTATCCCTGGCTGTGAGAGAAGACTGAGGGCTTTCTGCTTGGGAACTGGGAATAGATTTCCTGGGCAGTCATAGGAATAGCAAGAAATTTAAGTTCACTCAGACCTCTACAGACTGTGCAAAGACTCTTTATTACCAAGACCTGTGTCTGTGCTGGGCAGATGCAAGGTGATTTATGGCCCAGGAAAATGAGGGTGGGTTGCACTACAGACCTACAGCTGACATCACCTTGACAAAAGGTAAGTATTTTCTTCTAAGCACAGGCTTGGAAGAAAATCCCAAATAACCAAATGAAAAAATAAGAAGAAAATACCCCAGGATCACTTTCTGCTGCAAATGTATGTCTTTCTTTAACCTTACTTTCAGAAAAGGCTTGGTAGAATTCAAACACTTTCCCAGTTTTCAGCTTGATGCAGATACCCAGCACAAACAGATATCAATGGCAAAGTTTTGAGCAAATTAAGCTTGTATTGCACAATGACATAGTGGAGTCAGAAAAGCCTGTTGTCTTGCATCTGTTCTTTGGTTCAATGTGTCTAACATCTGGAACATTAAACTGCCATTCTGATTTTTTGTTAAATTTTTGTAAAATTAGATTTCTTGTGTGTTTTTTGTTTAAGATCTCTGAGGGAACATTCACAGTCTTGGCAGCTTGTGCTATCTCAGCTCTAATAATGCCCATATTTTGAGAGACAAAATGTACATTGATCATGCTGTGGATTCCTGTTTCACCAGATGCATTGTTTCAGGCCTTTGTGATTTCATACTGGATTTCATCTCTTCTGAAAAGAAAAGAGAGACATGTAAGAGAGGTTCAGAAACATTTTTCCCATGAATATATTTGTCTAAAATATGATTAAAAGGGCCTGCTAGGGAGAAAATATAGTATTTTTTCCTTTTAAAAATTAACATGTGGTTACAGCTAGGTCAAAATTGATTTTTGCATGCTCAGTTTATTACATATTTCTAAATATTTTATACTTGTGCTTGTTGCAGAAGCAGAGCAAAGGAACTCTGGCTTAATTGCTCTCAGGAAGAGATTGCTTTTTTTTTTTTTTTTTCTCTTCAGACTAAAAGCTGTGGAGATCAAAGATGAATGGAGATGGTGGGGTGAGCAGAAAGCAACTGTAATGTTTCCTTTTTGCATTCAGAAAAGTTAGATATTTTGACTGCTGTTGCAGAAATGAGGGAGAAAAATGATAATGTCTCTCTATTCACCCAGAACCAATGGAAATCTCTCTTGTGACTCTTCTCATATAGAAAATAACCAATCTGTCAGCAAAACCCTGCTTAATGAAATCCTCGTTTTGTGCTCCACATTGGCTTTTATATAAAAGTGTTGACTGACAAGCTTATTTGGTGTTAGTTTAGGGGTTTCTTGGAAGGAAAGAACTTGCCTGAATCACTTCTAAAAATCAACAAAATTTACAAAACACAAACCAACAGCATCCAGCAGCAAGACTGGGTTAGCAGGGCTGCTCTGGATCGCATGGCTTTAGCCATCGAACTCTCAGCACCCGAAGACAGACCAAAGGAAAGACAGAGCAGAAAACTGTAAATACTATGGGTTAAAAAAATGCTCTTTCTCCCCCTTTCTTTCCCTTCTTTTCTTTTCCTCGCATGTACTTTCCTCACACATACTTTGGCATTTATCTACCATGACAAGCCTCATTTCTCCTTTTAAAAGAATGCATAAATGAGCTATGAATATTTGATCCTTTTTTAAACAAATATTTTGGCTTGACAAGTCACAGCAGATAAGACTACCCAAGATGGTAGCCAGCTGCTCAGGGGAGGGAGCATAGGTAGAGCAGGGGCCAGCGTTAGAGGCACCACCTTTCCCAGGCTGCTGCGTGGGGCAGGACATCAGCCCACAGCCACCCTCCCATCCTGCTGCAAGCCTTCAGGTTTTGCACAGGAGGCTCCAAACCCATAGGTGATTCTGCAGATTGGTGCTGGAGAACAACCCTGCCATGCCCGTGCCCCGCTTCAGCAGCCCTGCTGACTTCAGTGGAAATAGTCACGGCTTAGAGTCAAGGCCCTCTGTGTGTCCTTTCAGGACCACGGTTTAGACAGCACATAATTCTCTCTGTTAGGGCTTTTAGGAGGTTTTTCTCTGTGTTACTGGGTAATTTAGATGACTGTAGTCAATCCAGATTATTCAAATTCTGCTTTATAGAGAACCTACCAGTCTCACACCACAGTGAAATTTAACAAATTAAATTAATAAAGGGCTTTCTGGCTACACCTGAATGGGTTTGTTCACATTGTGTTTCAGGCTTCATTTGCAAGGATATTGTAATCTTATAAATAATTCCCAGGTATTCTACTATGCTGATACTTTGAGCCAATGACAAATACACTGATTTTCAAGAAATACCCACTTACATCTGTCTGCACCAAAAGTGTGGCATCTGAATGTTGTATGCGAATGATGGTACATGATTTAGCTAAAATTCTCCTTTTTTCTTTTTTAAAAAAACCCAAAACTATTTTAGGCATATTTTTCATGGCATAATATAGGTGACTTTGGGGTATTTTTTCTTGTCATTGAATTTCAATTTAATATGGTATTTTGGGGAAAAATATCATTGTGTGAAGTAACTAAGAAAATAAAATGCTTGTTTCTCGTTACTTTACTTTTTCTACAGTTTTTGTGATGGACAATCTAAAAAGAGCAGCACCCGTTTCCTTGGTGAGGGAGAAAATACCCCAAAGTTAAAGTAACAGATTAAATTTCATTTTCAAAAGCTTAGGGCAGAATACTTTGCTTTGCTGTAAGTTTCCATCATGGAGGAATAACAATGCAAGATTCAATGGAGTTGGTACAGGGTGCTCTTGACTTCAGAAGACTTTCCCTTTGTCTCAGGAAGAAAATAGTTATTGACTGGGGAAAACTTTTTACTGAGGTACCACTTTCCTGTGTGCCTTTTTTTTTTCTTCTTTTTTTTTGGTAATATATATAATTGTAGCAGCTTTTTGAACATAAGGCAGGGCTGAAAATTACTGATAAGCACAGGAACAGGGAACAATTTAGTCACTGCGTTAAAAATCTTGTCTGGGACATTTTTTTCTTTTCATAGAAGACTCCAGCAAAAGATTCATATCAATCCAGTTTCCAAATACTGAGACCCCCTGCATCAGCTGAAGGGCAGTGTGGGTAGTGCTGTCAAAGGTTCCTTAGTGCCTCAAATTCATCATAACAGTGCTCTGGGAATCTTCCAGAGTGTTTTTACTTTAGATACGGATCCTCAGCCATTAGACCGTGGACAATTCATTCTGAAGGGGCAAAGTCCCCTGAAATATTGCAGAATTCATTTCAGTTCATGTATAGATTAGAGAACATCAGGAGTAGGACTCAAATATTCTCCAGTGCAAAAAAAAAATAATTTGCAGCCCATGAACAGTAAAAATGTCACAGAAATATGCTTTCCCTTGCTGCATTATTTGGGGAACTTTTGTGGAGAGACGGTGGGATTGGTGAGAGAATGTGCTTTTTTGAACATATAGTATACATTCCTTTGTATAAGGCTTCCACAGATGAAAGTGCTCATGGTAATGCATCCCTATGACATTCTGTTTGAAAATATTACTCTTTCTTCAAAGAAGAGAAAGGGAGAAGCTGTAGCTTTAAATTGTATGAGCATGGGAAAATCAGACATGGTAATAAAAGTGGATGTTTGAGTGTGTCAGATAAAATATATTAGATAGGGGTCTCCAGCTCAGTGCATTCCTATGCAAAATTCTTGGTCAGCTGCCAGAAAGTGAATTCTGAGCATTAGCACAGTAGAAAATATTTATATTGGTGTAAGGCTGCTGGCTGTGATATGCTTCTGCTCTTTTAAAATAGCTTGCCACAAATTCAGAGACATCAACAGAGGTCAAACTGTAGGGAACTACATAATTTAATGAATCAATTATCTGCTTCCAGACAATCAGTAATACCATTGTGGAAAAAATGAATTATTAACATGTGAAAATAATTCTGCAGCAACACATACAGTAGCAATCAGGGCTATGTTTCTAAAAACATTCAGTCAATCTAATTGCCTTCCCAGTAAAGTCAGCACAACAGAATCTCTTGTTTTGTGATCTTTAGCATTATCTCCAGGATAAATGACTGTGTGAAGACATTCCTCAACACACCTCAGCTCTGGCTTCACATAGATACTACTGTCAGATCACATTTCATTAAAACTGAGCCCATGAAAAAAAATGTTAAATAATTTCCAAATATATTCCATTGCTTTTAGTTGATGAAGATTCATATTTCATATCAGGAGTAAGTTCTTTTTGCAATGAGTAGGGCTTCCTCAAGATTATTTCCTTTTTGCACCTGAATTTTGGCCCAAATTCTGATAGTACTTTTTCAAGGTTTTTCTAAAATTATCCCATTTGAAGGAGGCATGCTATCCTCTACACACAGCTTTGGCACAAAGATTTGCCTGGAGCAGTATTTCCCTGAGGCAGGTCTCTCTTTCCCATGATTTGCTTGTGCATGTAGCACTCGTGGATACTTCCCTTGAAATTTAAGGGAAAAAAACCCTGCCCTAACTCAACCTCCTTCCCAAAGATGCTTTGCTGTACAGCAGGAAAAACAGAGGATCAATATAAGGTCTTGATTACCCTGACATTTTTAGAGCATAATGGTTTTTAATTTTCAGTTCTGGTTTCCTGAGATGTCTTACTTCTTTTGGTTTATAAAGATGCTCAGCTCAAATCTCCTTTATTTTTCATTAAGCAGGACAGAAAAAAATTTCCAAGCATCAACCCCAGCTTCCACAGAGTATTTGTATCAGTCAGACTAACAGCTCTTTGGTGAATTTAGACTAATCACAATTTCCCATTCATTCAGACACTGGAATTTAAGAAAATATCCAGCTATTTCTCAATTAAAACTAACATATTCACAGAAATTTTGGAAATCCAAAAGCCAAACACAAAGGGCCATGTTCTACATATGGTTCTCAAATTTTAGAAGAAATTAATAAATTTTCACAGGGGCTGAAAGGACTACTCAAAAATAAAACCTGGAGGTATATAAAAATAGAGAAACTGTACTGAATGATAAATCAGCTACTCTCCTTATGCACGTTACTAAGTCAGTATCAATACTTCAAATGAAAAATGAATCTGTAATAGAATTATAGATTAGTTTTGGTTGGAAGGGATCTCCAAAGACCTTGAAAAATAATGTCACTGATGGGAAAGGAGCTCACATCTAACACCATCAGATTTTGCTGGACTATGTCACAAAGATATTTTCTTAATGCATTTTAGCAGTAGCACATCTTAGTTAATCAAATATGCATGATTCCTTAAGCTGATTCAGGAGTCTGTTGGGAACAAACATATATGGAAGCTGCCGTGTGCATTTAGACTGCTGGTGCACAGAATACCTGGCAAACAGAGAGCAAAATGTCTTAAACCTCTGTCAGTGAATTTTAAGCTAACATGTCTTATCTTCTAGTTCTATCAAGAAAATTGTATTCATTTGCATCATTAACACTAATTCTTTCCCCTCTGTAGTAATTCATTAAATGTGTGTCATAACTTAAACACAGCAAGCAAAAAATCAAGAAGAAACCACACTCCTGTCCCAAGAACTGCCATACATGTCTGTCTTCATTTTCCTCTCCTGATTGCAAAGCCACAGGTAGCATGTTATCTCCTCCTTAGAGGAAACATTGTTCTCATTAGACAAGTCACTTTTGAGGTGGAGAACTCAAAATAATGTGTCCAGAATAGTCACAGAACCACACAGTTATTTGGGTAGCTTAGCTGCCTCTCTGTGAAATGGATAAATCCATGAAGTAGTAAAATTCACTCATCTTATAGAGAATTTTTGTCCTCCCAAATTATAAGCAAAAAGTATTGTGTAAATGGTTCTGTAATATTTCATGGTCTCATGAGAATGGATTTTATTTGTAAAGACACAGTGAATATATATGTGAGGAAGGATATTTTAATTTTTACGTGCAATAAACAAGATTTCTTATTTTGCTTCAAAATGTACTTATTTTACATCTGTAGCAAAATTTCTAAATGGGACCAGCAGGTTTGAAAATTTAAAAATTTTGTTTCAGCTTATCAAATTGAGTCTTTGGTGTCTCAATATAATTTTTGCTATGTCTCGTGAGATGCAGTGATGCATGGAAACCTAATAGAAGTTGCAACCAGGCAGGACTTCATATCACAAAAGGAAAAGTTTAGAATTAGAGTAATATCTACTCTACAGCCAGAGGTACATTTCTGCTAGACTGAATTAGAGAACTTACTGGCACATCTCCATAAACATGACTCTGTACTAGGAAATAGTTAATCTTTTATTACATTGGATAGCCTTGTGGGATTGCTTTAGTGATTCATTATAGAAATCAAAGTAAATTCTACAGTATTGTGCAGTTTGGCTCATCCAGTTGGAAAAACCCTAATGATCAAAAAAGCATGTGTTCTTACTCAGATATGTTTTATGACATGACTGTAAAACGTACCTACCACAGTTTTTCATTGTTTCACAGACAATAAGCACAGTCATTTTCAGGTTTCTATTGTTCTGCAGCTAAAGCCATGAATGTCCCCTTGCTCATTGACATGAGTGACAACTACATTCACATCTACCAAAAAGGCATGATTAATTACTCTTTTTCATCAATAAAGTTTATTCTTTAAACCTGTAGAAATTATAGTGTTGCATTTGAGACATGGGTCTGAAGAGTATGTCAGCTTTTCAAATGTAAACAACAATGTCTGAGAATTTATAACTTGGCAGAAAGGCCTTTTTGAACTAAATCTGAACATTTATGCTAATAGTCCAGAAATAATTTATTTTTCTGATATCTGCCAGCCTTACTCAGACAAGGTAGTGCTTCAAATACAAAAGTTTAATTCATTTCAATGGGAATAAACAGGTAGGAAAGGTACTCTGAATTATTTAAAAACTTGATTTCAACAATTTAACTCCTTAAGAGGAGCAGCTGAGGACACTAGGCTTGTTCATCCTGGAGAAGAGAAGACTGAGGGGAGATCTCATTGCAGTCTGCAGCTTCCTTGTGAGGGGAAGAGGAGGGGCAGGCACTGATCTCTGTGGTGACCAGTGACAGGACCTGAGGGAATGGCCTCAGGTTGTTTCAGGAGAGGTTTAGGTTGGGTATTAGGAAAAGGTTCTTCACCCAGAGGGTGGCTGAGCACTGGAACAGGCTCCCCAGGGAAGGACCAAGAATCACAGCACCAGCCTGGCAGAGTTCAGGTAGTGTTTGGACAATGCTCTCTGGCACATGATGTGGCTCTTGGGGTGTCCTTCAGAGAGCCAGGAGTTGAACTTCATGATACTGATGACTCTCTTCCAACCCAGGATATTCTGTGTTTCCATGATTCTATGATTTTCAGGAAATAAACCTGGAATAAAAAAAGGCATGTTTTTATTTTAGCAAACATTTTTAATGAAGACTTACTGAAGAAATAATAGAGGGTGAAATTTCAATATTACTGATATCTGATTCAAATTGAATCTCATCTATTCAGATCTGGATTTAAATGTATGTAGTTACCTTTTTTTAGGCACTTTGCATTAATGAGCTGTATTTTTGTATGAATTTATTATAATCACATTTGAACAGTGCCCTAGTAATAACGAAAAAGGTTCATTCCTATTATGCCTGAGAGAGTAGAGGTTTTATAGAACCGAATGGAATTGCAGGCATGTTGCTTCTGACAGGAATGACTGGAGGAAAGGAGAGAATCTAAGGGTTGGATAGCTTGCCTTAAATTCCCAGGTCTTTTGAGTAATTCTTTGCCAGTAATTCAATTACAAAAATCTTGAATTTTCATATCCAATGGCAACCATGTGGTCAACGGAGCTGTCCATCTCCTATTATAGTAGAAAAATCCAGACCTCTCTGGACACCATCTGCTTCTTGGCTTTTTTGGAATTTCCTTATATTCCTCCTATCTGCGGACATTTCCAAACCATATTTTCCCAGTCAATCCCCAGACTAAGCACTAAACTCATGTTAAATTTTGAGCTGCCATTTGGCATACTAATTGAACAGCAAGGCTTAACATATGCTTTGAGTGTTGCTACAGCCCCTCAGCTGTCAAATAACTGCCACGATGTTCCAGTCTCTTTAGAGGAGATTATTCACTGTATTAAATGTTTCAATGAGAACAGTTCAAAAACACACCCACTGCAGATATAACACTAAGTGATAAATAACTGAGAAGATTTGAATCTCTGGTTTCTGAGTGCCATTAATGCTCCATTGCTAGTGTGCCTGATTGAAGAGGGGTTATAAATCAGAGATTACAGAAAACAGAAATGTGGCTTATCGGCAGGTATTTTTCCGTTTACAAGCATAGAAGTTTGTACAGAACTAAAAGTGAACCTGAGTATAAAATGCTAAGGAGAGATTTAAAAAAAGAGAAGTTTTTGTAATCTGTTGAGAACAAAGGTCAGCTAAAACTTTACTCATCCAGTGAAACTTGAGCTGTAAGAAACTCAGATCATACACAAGCTGTCATATCACCCCACAGCAGGGACCAGATCATGGCCCTCTGAGCCATTTGTGTGGATCTGCTCACATATGTGCAGGACCAGTGTCCCCAGGAGCAGCCACCTCAGATAGATATGTGCCTTGCACCTGTGATTGCTTTGTTTCTGCATGTGTTCCTATTCTCCAATTTCCCCCCATCATTTGTTGTCCAACCAATGGGCATTTTTTAGGATTTCTTCCTATTGTAATGTCACAGAGATTTGCCATATTAAGAACAATTCTGTGACACCATGAGAAAAATTATACTGTCTAATAGTCTTGGTTAGAACTGAAGTGCCCAATTCTTTTCTTTCATTTCTTTCTTCCCAGTGGCCTGGGATGTAACTGGGTCATCTGAGAGCTTTTTTAAAAAATTGGGGCTTGTTTGTACCCTTGTCTTAGTTTCTACAATTCAAACCTCACTCCTCTCATTAACAGCTGTTACCATGAAAGGTAACAGCTACAGTGAAGCCAGAATAATTATCTTTCCCAGTTCAGGAGCTGATCCTGTAGTGTGATTGATATGAGTGGTAAAACTCGCTTCTGCTGAGCAATTTGCAGAAAGGGAAACTTAGAAGCATGACATGTCTTTGGTTAACAGCCCACTGTAAAATTAGTGTCCTGTGTTGTGATTTGTTTTAGTTTTCTGGATTTTAAGTAGGTGATGAAGAGTTAGTAAATGCACAAATTAAAGTATACATGTCTGATTGTGTGGCTTTCCATGCTGGGAGACTGCAAAATCTAGGGATTTCCATGATGGAAACAATGCAGGAGTCTGCAGTGCCCATGTCTCTCATGCTTAATAATGAATTAATTCCAGAACCCCAACGTGGTTTGGAACACATTTTCTTTTCCACTATAATGTTTCATGAAGTGTGATTTGTTGCAATCTTTTTTTTTTTTTTTCTGCAGATGTTGCTGGCAGTGCTACACCACATCTTATTGATATTTTAGAGGTGATGGAAAGGGAACCTGGAACTAAGGTGGGTCACTCTTGTTCCTTGTCACAAAAAGTTTACAAGAGAAACATTGTGGTTCCACTTGGAACAGTTACAGATCCAGTAGCTGAAAATACCTCTTGGGAACTCTGCTCCAAAAATTCTTTTAAAGCCCATGTCTCTGAAAAGGCACACATATAACAAGTCATCACATGTAGTGTAAGTGAAATGGAGTAACACACTAGAGTTTTTTGTCATATCTTAACTACATATATATGGCATAGTGTGCTTCCTGTCATTTGGTAGGGGCGACAGCTCAGTCACCTCGCTTGCTCTGTTGCACACCAGATGAGGAGCAACAAGCATCACCACCTTCTCCCTTACACTGTGCTTGTGGTTATGGCTCCAGCTGTGGCAAGAAAAGGAGAAAAACAAGGCAAGAGAAAAAAATTATTGCTAGAAGCTAAACCTGAATTCTAAGAAGTCAGCTTATCTCACCTGAATTTAGAAATAGGATTCAGCTGTAGTTGAAAACACAATTTGGTGTCTACAAATGAGCTATAAATGCCCAAGCTCCCATGACAGGCAGTGGACATCTAGTGGCAGCAGCCTGGAGACCCATAGCATTTATCAGCAGGAGTAATTTGCCTTATTATCAACATCTATTGCCATTCCAGGTGCCCTCAGGAGACTTGCCTGGCCTCCACCTGCTAATTTGGAGGGGATCAGTGTCGCACTGCTGCTGGCTGTACACAAACCAGCTGTGAGGAGCCCTAAGCAGGTCTTCACCCCTTCTATTGAAAATGGCCTCAGGAGCTCAGGGTAAAGTGAACACTGTTGGACATTCATGTGCATGAGCCCCATTTGTGACTCCTGTGATGGAAAAAGAGAAGAAATCAGCATTTATAGGGGATAATACCCTCAAGTTATTCTAGGATCTATCCTGAAATTATGCCATAAAGGAATCTGAAAAGATTTAAGTACCTAGTTCCACATTAAATGCCCTGAAGTATCCAGGCCACCTGTATGGGACTGGTAGGTATGACACTGGGCCTACAGGAGTTGTGGAGTCTTTCCCCAGCTGCCAGAGGCCAGGCAGGATACCCTTGTTACCTCTAGATGCCTCTGTTTCTCCTCTGATCAGCCTCATGCAGCTCCTCTTCTGAACAAACA
The DNA here is from genome assembly GCF_049639895.1 of Pseudopodoces humilis. Classification (NCBI taxonomy): domain Eukaryota; kingdom Metazoa; phylum Chordata; class Aves; order Passeriformes; family Paridae; genus Pseudopodoces; species Pseudopodoces humilis. Next base: position 70,543,158 of record NC_142201.1, read on the forward strand.
GCTACAGATGGGTGGGATGAATCCTGCCCCAATGGCTGTTTCCAGCACCCAGAGACAGGAGCTGAAAGTAGCAAATGAATCGCACCTTTCCTATTCTGGCACTTCATTTGATCATGGAGACCCAAGGCCATTTGGCTGGCATGGCATGCAGGCATCATGGAAGCGAGCACTCAGTTTCCCTAAGAGCCATCTCACCTGAGGTGCAAGTCTGCCTCCCTTCACAGCACTCCTTCCAGTCTGCGCTGCTGTTCAAGCAGCAATCTTCCAGAGAGCACAGCTGGCAGCATCTGCTGGCCTTCTCAAAAGCCAGGCAAAAAGCAGGAGAAAATGAGAGTAGAAACCCAGACCTACTCCAACAGTTTCACTGTAGCAAATTATATTGCAAAGAGCCTAGTTAGACATTAAAGGAATGACTAAAAAGTAGGCTTAAAGAGGTATATAATTTTATGCTTAGCTACAATACAGTTGACCTCAAGAAAAATGGTAAAGAAATTAATTTAGATCATTACATCTATGTAATATATAGTTATCTATACTATACAATTTATATATACATACTATATGTGTATTTTATACATTCATAAAAATAATATTTTCCATAAATAATATTATCCATAAAGACTTCATATTTTAGAGTAAATAATTTATTAATGTGATCTATTACATAAACTATATTTATATAGTCTGTACATTACATCTATATGGAAATCTTTAGGAAACTAGTTGTAGCAGAATTAAAAATGAAGGAAAAAATGAAATAAATTAATGGGAATGAGACTGCAAGTCTAGTGCTAATAGAAAAGCATAGGATGTTTATTTAAAAGAAGAATGGAAATGCAATAATTCAAGGTGAAGGAACAGAAAATCTGGAGAGTGAAAATACATGGGGAAAACTAATAGAAAAATACATATGAGTTTTAGGGGCACTGGCTAACTATGCTAATACAAAAAAAAAAAATGGTATTAAGTGTCAGTCCCACTGATAATAAATTTAAAAAGTAAGTTTTAAAAGTGCTGCTGTCTTAAATATCCTTGTTCACTAGCTTTATGCTAATAAGTGTAATTTTTTTAAAAAAAGGCAAAAAAAGCCCCAACAATTCCATCAGCCTAAAATAACATAAGTTTCCTGAAACAGGAGAGAGCCTTCCAGTACATTTGAAAACCCACAGAAGTTTCAGACAGACAGACTTCAGGATTTCTCTTCATGACAATTCATGAGAAATTCAGGCCCATTCAGGAGGTGAGCAGTCCATGAAGTCATGTTGGACATAATGGGAATGGGATTTGCTGGAGCAAATCCGGTGAAGGACCACAAAGTTGATACAGGGACTGGGAGCATATTCCATAGCCAAAGAGGATGAGAGAACTAGAACTTTCCAGCCTAGAGAAGAGACACTTAGGTGGATTTTATCAATGTATATAAGTACCTGAAAGGAGGGAATGAAGATGAGGGAGTCAGGCCCTTGTCAGTGGAACACAGTGACAAGATAAGGGGCTATGGGCACAAACTCAAACATGGGAGATTCTGTCTCAACATCAGGAGACAATTTTCCTGCAAGGGTGATCAGGCAATGGGGTAGGTTGCCCAAAGAGATTGTGGGGTCTCTGTTCCAGGAGATATTCCAAATCCATCTGGACATGGTCCTGGCAGCTGGCTGTAGCTGACCCTGCTTGAGCAGGGTGGGTTGGACTAGCTGACCTTCCAAGCTCCCTTCCAGCCTTTCTCGTTCTGTAATTCTGTGATCTCCTACATCTCACTGATCTCACTTGGCTGCATCAGATATGGAACATATGGATCATAAACACAGCACCAACTGCTGATATGATAGCCTTGTAACTAAGCCTGGACTCACCTCCCCAACATCTCTGAGCAGACCCTCCTAACATGTCTTCACCATGTTGTGTTTTGAATCCGGATGAGTTTGCAAGCAAGAGGAATCCTCAGGTTATTCAGATACATAAGGCAGAACCCAGCTTTTCCCTCTATTCTCTCCTTTTTAAAAACTCTCTGTTTTTATCCTAATGGCACATACGCATTCAAGACAGCAGTTCCTGGCACACCTTGGTGTGTCATAGAATCACCATTTGGGTTGGAAGCGTCCTTAAAATTCAGCCACTTCCAACATCTCTGTTTCTTGTTTGGGTGGCCATGTATTGGCTCACAGCAAGATCAGGAGCAAGCACCTTCCTCATTTATGAGGTCCGTGGTCTGGTTGGGTTTGGGCCTCGGGCAGAAGTTCAAGTCCCAGAACCCCTGGGAAAAGCAAGTCCTGATGTCCCACACCACCCAAATGGGGAAGACAGAGGTCAGTCTTGCCAGAACAAGGCACAGCTTCTGGGTAAGGAACTCCTTTCCAGCTAGAAAGCTGCATGTTCCCTGGGGCAAAGACAACAGCTTTATTCTGTGCTCAAACCATCCTGTCCTGCCCGGCCCAGGGCAAACACGCATGGCTGTCAGAACAAATGTGAATAGCAAGCCGTGCCCAGAAACCATCCTGTGACGGGAAAGCAAAGAGAAGGAAGGAGGCCAAACAACCCTTTACAACTCTCAATTTGCTACTGGTTTTTTAAGCTAGAAACTGACAATGGTGTCAATCAGCAATGAGAAAGGTACAAGTACTGCAGGAAAGATGACATAGACACATTTTTGATGATTGAAAGGCTCTGACTCAATGGGGAAGCAAGTTTTTTGACATTATAGATCACTGTAAATCAAGGTAAGTTTTGGGGACATCCCATAAACAAGCCAGTTCTTTTCTGACTCAATCTTTCCTAAAGTTTTCTAAAAGTTCCAGATTGAGCCAGACAGTCTAAATCCTATTAAAGTCAGTGAATTCATGTAAAAAGGAATGTTCCTTGGACTACAATAAGGTTTCCTACCAATTTTCCTTTGATTATATTACAGATGACAGTTTATAATAGAACTGCAGACTCTAGTAACACGGAAAAAAACCATAAAATTTAACATTTATATTTTTCCAACTCCTTGTCAGACATCAGAGGGATTTAAAAAATTTAGCAAGGAATTTACAGCTTGACACCATCGCATGTGCAGTAAAAATAATATAAATATCAAAAGTAATCTCCTTCATTCCATTCTTCCCCCACCCTTGAAAAGAAACAAATTGGAGCAGTATTAAAAAATAACTTGGACTCCCAAGGTGAAGCTGATAATAAATACAAAAAGTCACAGGGAAGCAATTTTTTCTCACTGTATTAGAAGGCTTAGCCAGTATATTGTCTATATGTCAACAGAATACCTTTCTGAAAAATCTGTGCATAATGTGTCTACCACCTTCTTTTTTTTTCCTATAGGTAATTCTATACATGGGCCGAGGAGCTTTCAGAAGAATTTGGGTTCCTTCAAAGAGCAGCAAAACATTTAAACCTCATATTTCAGCTGAGAGTTTCTCTATGAATAGCTCATTAAAAACTGCAGGCGTAATCACTCAAGTATTTCTGTGTGGGAGCAACTTTAGGCAGGTGTGTTGTACAAGGAACTTCTCAAAGAACATTCACATGAGTTAAATTATTCTTTTGAAAATTCGTGGACTGGGCTAGTAACTGAATCACCATATTTTCCATGGCATTCTCACTGGCACAGGGGGGAACACTGCATGGAGAATATTAATACTTCTTGGGTGTTGCTTCCTTTACAGTAGTGCTTTACACATTCAACACACAGCCCCTTTGTACTTTCGCTTTTTGGTAAAGGGTGCAGCACTGTTTTACTACATATATTTATTTTCTTATGTTAAAAACTCAAGCAACGGCATTCAAAATTGTCTCTAAGATTGTTTCGTAGAAAGTTATGAATTTATATTAAGAGTAATTATACCTATACCCATATTATACAGCTGAGGGAAAAAAAAAAAACCCGGCTTGCCTCATGTTTCAATAATAGACACTTAGAGTAAAAGACAGACAGTAAAAGAACACAAAAATAGTATGTGAGCAATAGTTAAAATCATGAGCAAATTCTCAAGATTAGGGCTACAATCTATTGGTAAGCATTAAGCTTAGGTAAATATAGAATTAAAATATCTTATCAGATTCCCTGTAAAATTCATTTTTGGAGCAAATAGAATTAACATGAAAATACAATATGACCATGGTAAAAAAAGGCCTTTTCCTATGATGAACCCCTTCTGATGTTCTCCCTGCAATGCAAAGGGAATGAGACTGCAAAACTTTTACTTTATAGAGACACATTTTTCCTACCCAATTCTCTACCTAATTTTGAACATTAGGTCAAATATTTAAATATTGGGCTAGGAAATATTTTCCCCATCCAAGACTACTCTCTCCATTAAAGTCTTGTAGAAACTTTCTGCCCCTGGAGAATTTTTAGGCATAAGTATGAGGCAGGGAAATAAAAAATAAAGTAAGAAAAGAAATCTGTTCTCAGCCAACCCGCAACCCAGACAATGAGGAGCCTGATGATGTAGTGAATGCTGCAGAAAAGGAACTCACTTTGAAATCTGATTATTTCATGCAAAAAATCTCCACAGGTATGTGGGCAGCTTATACTCCAAGATACGAGACATCTAAAACCAGGTGAAAATATTAAGCAATGGGGTTACGTGATTTCAGCTGATGTCCTCCCTCCTATCTGGGAAGAATATTTCTGTTTCTTGTACCCAGAGAGGATAGCTGACCTATCCCAAATTCCTCAGAAGTAAAAACAAATCAAGAAAACTCAGGGGCAAAATTGAATTCTCTACAAGACCCTTGGGTATGAAACACCACAGGGGCTGAGACAAAGGAGGGAGCACGGAAAAACATAAGTGACTTTAGAAGTGGCTTTAAAAGATTAGGGGGCAAATGTCTGTGTAAGAATGGGTGTCATGAGAGGAAATGGAAGAGATGCAGAGACAGCAGAATGAGAGCCTGAGTCCTTAAGGCATTTTCCCAAGACTTGGCAGGATGATGGTTCCTACATTCACAAATGTAATAAAGCCAAATGCAACAAGTAGATTAAATTGTTTGTCAGTGGTGCCAGGATGCTGTGCCTTTCAGTGTCACAGTGCTCAACACCTGCAAAACTTGGCTGGTGTCACCTTAATGGGGTAAAAAAAAGGCCCCTCTGTCCTGCGGGACCGTGGGAATGCCAGAGCTCTTGTGGCACAGCCTGAGGTCAGGACCCCATAAGGCTCCTTTTTCCTTGGGGTTGGATGAGGACACCAAAGGAAATATGTAATGTTGGAAAGACCCTTCAAGATGTGTGAACAGAATCTTCTTAGCATGATGCCACTGCTGGGCCTGTGGACCAGGCAGAGGCTCAAGAGGAACAGAAGACAGAGGGCCCATGTTCTCCCCAGTCAAAGCAGGGCAAGGATAGGAGGGTTCAGGCATGGCTGGTTATCTTGTCTGTGACGCTGAAGGCAAAGAGAACACCATGAAGAGATGGTATTCAGACTATTTCTTGGTCAGAAGAGCTCTCTTTCTGTTTACTGCCAATGCAAATGTTGTCAGAACAGTCAGCTCAGTCTTAAAAGGACTGCATAACTCAAGTGAGAAAAGGTCCTGTTTCTCTAACCACCCTGAGGTTTTTTGTCAAAGGGCAGTGAGACAAAGAACAGGAAAAATGGTAATGAGAATCAAGCACCTAATTAGCCACACCATCTCATTCTGCTCTCAAGAGCAGGTGTGAGGCTGAAAAAGGCATCCAGGTATCCAATTACAAATCTGTGTAACAAAGTTTAGTAAAAGCTTACCTGAACCATCTTCAGAAAAACTTATATTGTGTTTGAACATTTATCTTTATTGATGGTTGGTCTGGAATATTTTGATGATTTTTCTTGCTTAGTTTTATGAGGAATAATATTGCTGTTTGCAAACACACAGATATAACAAATCCAACCATCTAGATTATTTAAAACTAAACACAGAAAAAAACCAACTTGCTATTTCCTTAAGCTGGCAAATAAATGTCTGCCAGAATCAGAAATTAATTCAGGTTTTGACACTGAAGCTCTGAAGTCTTGCATAATTATTCCTCTCTTGATTTGTTTCCAGACAGACTGCCAGATCTCCATACTGTGCAATTACTATTTCCAATTATTTGTAGAAACCAACATTTTTGTGACTATTTAGAAATATTATCATAGAAAAACAAGCACAATGCTGCTGAGAATGTCTCGATAACACCTTTTTCTTACTCAATTTTAAATTATTTTGAACATTTAAATTTATTGGTGTAGCTAATCTAATATTTTATCATGGTCAATGAACTACATTACACAGTAGAATCCCACTAGCTGCATATCACCCCCATGTCTAAAAAGTATTACCAAGATCATAATCCTTTAATTCTCTAATCATTTTTTAATTACAATTACAATACTCATAAAACCAGAAACCTCGCTAGTATTTGTATTAAATGTGTCAATAATACATTAATCAATAAATGGTGGACAGGGATTCACGAGCAATAAATGCTTGATTGACTTTACTACTCACTATAATTTATGCACCGTGAGTTTGTCTAATGGCATTGTTATAATAGCATTAGGACATTGCTATTGTGTTTTATTAACTTGACTTTTCTGTAAAAAAAATTTGCGAATTACACTGTGCTGACTTCATATTGAGTCATACATCTCATAGTTACTATATTTCTTTTTCTTAGGACATGCCATTTTAATCCATAAAAAGTTAATCTAATATTGAAATAAAGTTATCAAAGTAATCAGTCTTTGTACTTTTTTCAAACTTTCAAACATTTTCAGATTTCATTTTCTAAGTAAGAATCTGCTGCAAGATAAGGAACCAGAGGAACCACAAGTAAATGTCAAAATGATCCACAAGGATTGTGAACCAGTCCCCTGCTCAATTATTCTGCCATTATGAACTGAGTGTGAACTGATGGTAATTGAAGCGAGAAAGGCACTAAAACATTTTCCAAAGCACCATCTGCAATGAATCAGAGGGATGAAGATAAAATGACAAGGACATTTAATGACAGGATTGTGCCCCTGCCCGCCTTTCTGCTTAAAAAGGTCTGGCCAGATTCCAGTTAGAAATGATCCCAGCACAATGAGTATACCATTTCTCTGTCATGTGTAACTGGGCTTCACAGAGATATTTGAAGAATGCAGTTAAGCATCTCTTTGAAATATGGACTCTTCCCAACCTTTCCAGTGCTTGTGATACTCTGAGCTGATCTCTTTTCCTCACGTTTTTTTCTACCCTCAAAAAAGAAAAAAATCTGTATATTTTGGGAGGCAGCATCACTGGTAATGAATGCACGTGGGTATTATGCCTCATGAGGAAATCCAGTGTATGCAGGATCATCCCAGGCATTCATCCTCTTCCTCACAGCCCTCCCCACTCTGTCCTCACCTAGTCATATCCTCTCGTAGCACAGCACAGACCCTCACCTGCATTCTTATAACTTGGGAGCAATGCATCCTGACAAAGAGGACTTCAGGCAAAAACTCCAGGAGATCTGCAAAGATGAAAAAGGAGCAAGATCCTGGACAAGCATAAAGAGAAAGAAAATCTACAGCCGGTGGAAATAAGGATAGGTAGCCTGGGAGGAATTCAGAGAAATTGTCTGAGCATTCAAGGGTCAGTTAGGAAGCTAGTGCCCTGATAGAATTCAGTCTGGCCAGGAACATCAAGGGCAACAAGAAAAACTTCTATAGGTGTGCTGTTGATAAAAGGAAGAAAAGGAAAAATAAAGGGTCCCTCCAAAAGGGAGACCTGACTATCTGGGATACAAAGAAGGCTGAGGTACTCAACAACTTTTTTCTGCCTTGGTCTTCACTGACAGGTGCTCCAGCCACATCACCCAAGTCTCAGAAGGCAAATGCAGATATTGGGAGAATGAAGAACCACCTGCTGTGGGAAAAGGTCATGTTCAAGGACATCTAAGGAATTCTGAAGGTGACCAAGTCCATGGGGCCTGATGAGGTGCATCTATGAATCCTGAGACAGCTGGCAGAAGAAGCGGCTAAGCCACTCCCTATTCATCACATCCAAGCAGTCGTGACAGTCCAGCAAAGTTCTCACCAACTGGAAAAGGGGAAATATAAGCCCCATTTTTTAAGATGAAAAAGAGGATGATCCAGGGAACTACAGGCCACTCAGTCTCACCTGAATGTCCAGAAAGATCATGGAGCAAATCTACCTGGAAACTATGTTAATGCACAGGAAAATTAAGGAGGTGACTGGTGACAGCCAACGTGGCAAAGTGTGCCTGACAAATCTGGTGGTCTCTTGCAGCAGGGTGATAGACTTGGTGGATAAGGGAAGAGCAGCTTGTGTCATACACCTGGACCTGTGCAAGTCATTTGACTCTGTTGTGGTTGTTGTTGTTGCTATGTTCCATATAACATCCTTGTCTCTAGACAGGTGCATTGACCACTCAGTGGATGGAGAACTGACCATATGGTGTACTCAAAGAGCTGTGGCTCAATGTCCAAGCAGAGGAGTGGTGTTTCTCAGGGGTCAGTACTGGAACCAGGGGCATTCAACCTCTTTGTCAGTGCCATGGACAGTGGGATTGAGTGCACCCTCAGCAAGGGTGCTGACACCAAGCTGTGTGGTGCTGTCAACATGCTGGAGGGGAGGGATGCCTTCCAGAGGACAGGTTTGAGAGGTGGCTCCCTGTGAATCTCATGGTGTCCAACAAGGCCAAGTTCAAGGACCTGCACCTGGGCTGGAATAATCCATAGCACAAATACAGACTGAGAGGTGAATGGATTGAGTGGAGCACTGAGGAGAAAGCCTTGGGGCTGTTGGTTGATGAGAAGCTCAATGCGACCTGTCAGTGTGTAATTGCAGCCAAGAAAGCCAAAGGTTTGGCTGCATCCAAAGCTGCATCCAAAACACTGTGGGCAGCAGAACAAAGGAGGGAATTCTGCTCCTCTGCTCTGCTGAGATGTCACCTGGAGTGCTGCATCCAGCTCTGGGGCTCACAACAAAAGAAAAAGATGGACCTTTTAAAGCTAATCCAAAGGAGGGTTACTATGAAGGCAGAGTGAAAGAGCTGGGGTTGCTCAACCTTGACAAAGAGAAGACTCCAGGGAGACCTTAGAGCAGCTTTCCAATACCTGAAGGAGAGGGAGACTCCTCCCTTTCCAATACCACAAGAGAGTGGGAGAGGGGCTTTTCATGTAGGCACAGGACAAGGGGAATGGCTTCAAACTGGAAGATTTGGACTAGATGTTAGGAAGAAATTCTTCCCTGTGAGGGTGGTGAATCACTACTATTGGTTTCCCAGAGAAGCTGTGGATGCCCCATCCCTGGAAGTGTTCAAGGCCAGGTTGGCTGGGGATTTAAACAACTTGATCAAGTGGAAGGTGTCTTTGCCCATGGCAGTGGAGTCAAAAAGAAATAATCGCTAAGGAACCCTCTGACCCAAACCATTCTAGGATTCTGTGGAATAAATACTTCCAAAAGACCAAATCCCTTTTGAAAGTAAGTTCTTCTAATGTTCAGTTATTTTAACTGCTAAAAATACACTCTTTGTTTATAATCCTTTGATTTATTTTCTTCTGCAAAGTTTCTTTTTCATGAAATTTCAGGTCATGATCCATTCATCTCTCAATGAACCAATTCTCACATAAATACTTAAATAAATTTTCCATGTTTTCCAGACTTTGGGGCTTTCTTGTACCTTCCTGCTGATGCAGGCAAAGAACTGAACAAGATATCATACATTGCTAGAATGATAAAATACTGTGAAAAGCCAAACTGATAGCTAGGAGCAATGGTATAATGTTGCTAAAACTGTGAAGCAAAAAAAAATCCCAAAAAACCCAAACAGTTGAAAAAGTCTTTTTATCTTGAATAGATTTTGGATTATAGTTAACAGGAACCTCACATATAAATAATAAAAACAATAATTCCATGAAATAGAATTTCATATGCATCATATTGATTCCACACTGTCTGTTATCTGATTACTTAAGATTGGAAAGCATTTATAATCCTTTGCTGACAGGGAATAATAAAACAAAATTATTTCAAATCATGGGACGATGCAGTCTAGCTGGTGAGACCAGACTACACAAGATCATAGAGTCATAGAATATTCCAAGTTGGAAGGCATCTGTTAAAGAGATGAAGTGTTTGATCTTCAGTTACCACATTGCATGGACGTTCCTGCATAAAAAGGTTTTGGCTTCCTATCAAAGCTGAAAATATTTATGGGTTTGCAACTCAGTTTTTCCAACAACAGTCTAAGATCCTTCTGTCCCCATAGGTATATTTTATGAGAAATTTGTTTTGTTTGATCTACCTTCCCCCCTCCCTGATTGTCTGTTCACAACACAACATAAATTTTTTATCTTCTGTTTTCTTAGTTCTGAATTAACACATATGAATGTTACTGTATGAAATGGAGGACATGGAATTAAATTTTTACAGCAGTACACATTTTCACTGTTAATTGAAAGATGCAAATTATGTCTCTCTTAACCTTTCTTGATTTTTTTTTTCTTTTTGAGTAGGAAAGGGCTCAAAAATCAAGACAATTCACTTGTGTTAGAAATACTTCCATTAAACATACTGAAAATATGTGGTACATACAAGACACATAATCTGTATTGTATTGGAATCAATTTAACCCTTTCATTTGAAAGACTCACAACAAAAAGAAGGAAATATGCAAGACTTTAGTTCAGAGCCCTCTGAAGACACTGGGACATTTACCAGGCTAAAGTGAGAAGAGATTAGATTTTTAAACTATTCCATTTCTACCAGTACTTTAGGAAAGTGAAGTGTATTTCCATTTTTAGAAGCCACCTGTCATGCCATGCATAATCAGTGCTAAGGGTGAGATTAGCATGGGTTTTTTCCACAGTAAATACAGCAAATACTGGCTGTTGGAGAAGACCAAAAGTATTTCTAATTTTGAGCAAACTCAACAACCAGTTCTGGATGAAAAGGAAAAAGTTTTGAATTGCTTTAAAATATTTTATTTCAGTATCTTTAAATCATCTGAGGACTTTTTCAAAACAGTGAAATTCTTTTTTTTTTTTTTTTTCTCAAGTTACAGAAAAAGAAGACTTGCTAGAGGAGCAGAGGAATGTAATGAAGGTAAATAGGAATGCATCATGCAGCTGCAAATGACAAGACAGAATAAAAAATGTTTGAACGAGCAAGAAAGCACCCTCCAGTTCAGTAAAAGGGCGCTGAGTCTTAGCCTGAGTAGGTGAGCAGAGCCTGGGAAGCCTCCTGCCCACCTCTCCCCATTGCCCTGGCCATGGCATTTGGCAGGACCTCTTTCCAGGTGATGTATGGAAATATCAGGGGTAAGGAATGGTGATGCAGAACAGACAGGCACATATTTGGCTCTGCTCCATGCCACTAACAGCAGATCTTTGAGACATTGCAGCTCCCCAGCAATCCTTGCTATAGGACATGCACAAACAGTCCCTGCTATAGGATGTGCAAAAAGCCACAAGCAAATAGAGAGTAAAGTAGCAATTATTTTAAATACAGGCTGCCTTAGTGGTCTCATGAACTCCTCTAAGGGGAAAAACCTTAAAATTACAGCAGTCAAAGTCACGTATTAAATAAGCACAATTTTCCATATTCACATTTTGTACTTCTGCACCTGTATTGATATTCTGTATTGAAAAACGAATTTATATATAGTTAATTTCACAAAGACAGTGTGTAGATCACTACCATCTGTGCACCAAAACTTTTAAAAAATACAGTATCAGAAAAAAGTTGGCATTAAAAAAGTTCTAAAAATGTGACTGAGTATTCCAGGCTTTTACAATTTTTTATCATATTAGGTTTTCATTAGAATTCATTGTAGGGTAAGTAGGATGAATTTCCAAACCTTAAAAGATCAGGAAAAAAAAATTATATCAAGTAAATCCTTATAAAAGCAATATCACATCCAGAAGAAACATGTCACTTTGGGTCTTCCAAATACTTTGAAAAGAATAAAATGTGGTTTGGAAAGAAGTGTGGTATGCTTTGAAATTCCAGCTGAAAAACCAAGGAAGACCTATTTGTTTTCTTCTGTCTTTTCATACAGCCTTTCTGGATTTTTTTTTTTTAATTTTTTTTTAAATTTTTATTATTTATCTGTAAAGCATTTTCAGACCATTTTGTATGACAGGTTGAATATACATCATTATTTTCGTTGCTAGGACAAATGAGATAATCGTAAATGTTTTGTCTGCAATAAGGAAAGTGCTATCAATTTATGGGATATGCAATAAAGCCATGGGCAAGCACGTGGTGTTGTGGGGTGGGAATTAGCTGCTTTCGGTGCCGACTGACATAAGAAACAAGACTGAGGTTTTAATGAAGGAAAGCAGTTCTTCACAGACTTCACTTTGTGTCAGTGGCAGACTTGTTGCAACAGATATCTGAGCATGACATGCAGGTGGTAAATCACTAAGTCACACTTAGCTGTCAATGGGTTTGTGCTTTTAAGTCACCAATGGCTCTGAAATTTCAGAGATAATACTTACTTAGGGATGATCTGCAGCACTAGAAGTGAGGGGGGAGACACCCTCATCCCCCTGACATCTGGACCATGATAAGACTGAAAGAATCCCTGAGGTCAAACTTGGCCCAAAGAATCTCTTCAAACACCTGCATCTTGAAAGGAATTTTCCATCCTTTCAGCTCCCACTTTTCTGCCAAGTAAGTACAATAAATGTAGGAACATAATTCAATGCAATCTTTTCTTAAAGCTATGCATATCTTTCTTTCTCTCTAGTCTTTCCCAGAGTTCAAAAAATGAGAGTAAAAGACACACAGAAAGTACATGGTGATCCTTCTGGATGTTGATGGTTGAGGGCCTTTCTACATTAAGGTTGCATTTAGGGGGTTACAGTTAATAGCTATCAAGAAATTTATTTCTGAATAATTTAAAGAATTCCTTTTGAATCCATGTGCATGTTTTTCCTTGACACCATTTGACAGCAAAAAATTCTATGTTGTATTCTGAGCTGCGTAAAAATACATTTTTTAATTTAAAACTTACCTTCAGGTGTTGGAGTCACTGTCCCTGGAGGTGTCTAAGGAAAGACTGGCTGTGGCACTCAGTGCCATGGTCTTGACATGCTGGTGTTCAGTCATATGTTGAACTTGATGATCTCAGAGGTGCTTTCCAACCTAATTAATTCAGTGATTCTTTGATTCAATTTTTACAGAGTGCCTCTAAAGCTCTTGTGAAAAAAGGTGAGTATTTTCATTTTTTCCATGTCCTCCGTATTAGTTATGATTTTATATTTCTCTCTTGCAGCCCTCTTCTTCTTTCCTTTTTCAAGTAGAGAAGCATTTTCTCTACTTTTTTTTTTTTCCCCAGCAGTTCTTCATTGCCTGGAAGCAACTTCATTTACATTAGCATGCTTGTGACATTTTCCTTTATCTTTTTCAGTTGTCCTATACCCTTTTGTGCAGTGATCAGAGTGAAGAGTACATCGGAGATCAGCATGATGGCATAAGATTTTTTTCTATTTATCAGTTCCTTTCTTAGTAATTTCTAACACTCTGATGTACATTTCTAACACCCTAACAATACCCCTTCCCCCATCACTGATCAGTGAGCAACTGGGTTCTTTTGGGAAACAGCCACAGGGACTTGAAAAATTTCTCCTTGGTAGACGTAATTTATACCCTATCACTGCATATTTATAATTAAATATGTTCTGGCCTATGAGCCTCAGTTTGCATTCACTGACCTTTAGCTCCATTTTCCATTTTATTGTTAAATCTATTAAGATTATGTCATTCTGATGGACCTTTGAAATGAACTTTAGATTTGACTGTATCAAATAATTTTTTCAGAAGACTTTGCTTCCTCATTATTCACGCACTTTTCTACTTTCATTATGAATATGCTGAAGATATTTTATGGCTCTGTAACCCTTTCACAGAGAAAATAACTTTTTTATCTCTACACATAATTTCCTACATTTTAGAAAACTATTGCTCAAAAAGGATGTTTTTGTCATCTCACAAATTACCTCATACCCATCTCCAACCTGAGAGACTCAGATGCCCAACTTAGGACCATCTCCTTTGCAAATGCAGAAGCAAAATAAAAGCACATCAGCAACAAGAAATGAAGATACAAGTTCTAAATCTGCCTAGGATTTTTATTTTTTTTTTTTAAAGATGGTAGACCCATCCATCCATTAGGTTTCAACTGGTAGCTGTCTCATGAGATTGTAGACCAAACTGGGCAAAGAAATTGCTTTTTCTAGAGCTTTAGAAGTTATGTTAAAAGGGACAAAGTATGTGACATGCTACCTATACATATTATACTTCTTGTTGAATTAAAGCTAGGCATTTAGGCATTTATCAAAACTAGGTTCTCATCTGCTTGAAAGAACACTTTAAATAGACCAGGTAAGCAGTGTGTGGAAATGGATGTGGAAAATGAAGACTAAATGATTCATCACAAACCTCTTGCTCTTCAAGAGACAAAAAAATCTGCATGGCACAGTTTCTTGTTATTGTGGTGCCTGGTTATATTTCCCCATTTGTCACTTATTTACTTTTGAAATTAACTCCTTGTTAATTGGATTGGTTGGATTGGGTAAAGCCTGTGCTCTGGTAAAAGGAAGTGAGGATCTGGATGACAGTAAACCATCTGTGTTATTCTGTGTATGCACTGTCTTAAATTGTCAGGTATTGGCTAATCTGGTTAACAGTGACTGTACCTGCAACACAGTGGTGGTATCAATGATAGAATTTATAATGCAGTAACTGACTCAAAAAAATTAACCTCAGGGAAAGTCTGTATCCATTTTGCTTCATTTGTCTAAATGGTAGTGTTTAGTAAAGGCAGTGAAAAGGGGTGTAAAATATGTTTTGCCCTACATTTGTGAATAGTTTTTAGTTCTCATCTTATATGAATGACAACTGTAATTAGATGAGGGACAGTAAGGTATTTTCTGCTCAAAATTACACAAAATGTGCACCTGCCACAGGAAAAAAAAATGCTCAGCATGTGGTTGCACTAAAACAGAACCAAAGTACTTTATTTCTTTATAAACTATGCATAATTAACTGGCAATGACTGAACTACTTCAGGAACTATATCAGTGATACAGCAGACAAATTGCAATACTAAACACAAAATATCAGCAAACACCTGCACATTCCTAATCATCCTTGTACAGCTAAGGCAGGACAGTTTTGGTTGCCCAAGCACACACTTTTAAGTGCACACCTACCCACTGTTTGGATTGCAGGTGCACTCCACAGAACATGACAAAGCACACACCAGTGAGGATGGTCCCTGGGCACATCTCCCAGGTGTGGGTACCCTTGGCATCATCCTGTGCTGTCCCTCTGCACAGTTTTCAGGACTAGGGGCTGTGTGGGAATCCCTACATAAACCTTTATTTTCTTGCTGTAGCCTTTCCCTGAGTCATACCTTGCCACTGAGATGCAGACATATGCCACTGACATGCAGAAATATGGTTATATATATGTGTGTGTGTGTGTATATATATAGATATATATATATGAAAAGAAGATAAGCATTTCAACAATGATACTTCTGTTTAAACCGGTCTATTCCTCATAGGAGCTTCAAAACAGAATTCTTTGCTAGAGAATTCCTATCAGAAACCTTGGAAAACTTGTAAAAATTCCTTATGTTGCAGCTGTCTGGTTTAGTCATTGTCATAGTCTTTCACTACTAACAGTCCCATTAAATACTAAAGAGAGCAGAAAGATGGTTTTGTGGCCTTGGAAAACAATTTATTCTGTTTTCTTTATATTTGATTTATATAAAAAGTGGAAATAATACATTTTAAAAATTAAGTAAAAATAAAGCCTTTGAAAGTAAGGGTGCACATGATGTGATTTGGAGCTAACTGTGACACTCCCTGTGAACCAAGGCTTCACCAAAATAGACTGGAGAGCACGGTCTGACGTGTTTGCACAGTACATGGCCAGTCCAATGCTTTCTGCTTTCAACAGAAGCCAGGAGAGTTAGGCAGAGCTTTTGAAATGCCTTAAGGCATGGAAATATGAAACAGTCATGGTAAACTGTAAAATGATTGACTTCTGTGGCTTAGTGGTAGCTGGAATTATGAGCACACAGAATATCCTTCACTGCTGGTGATGCAGGTGACGTGGCAAATCCTGACCAACACCCTGCTCTGAAGGCAACTGCCTCACTACCTCTGCCCCACAGAGTTGCTTGAGTTTGGGTGTGTTTTGGGGGTTTCTTAGACTATTTTTAAGTTATTTGGGGAGGGTGGATTTCTCAAAGGCGCATGCTCAGAAGTGTTCATACTGCTTGCTAGAGCACCTGACAACAGGGCTGACACGAGGAGGCTACAGGACAGAGGTTACAGAGCTTTTCCAGCGGCAAAAGCTTCCACTTACCCACTGGAGGGGCCTGATGTAAAACCATGGACATAGCTAGGGGGTTGCCAGGGAGAGAGATTTGCCGGTGGCCAAAGGGCCCTGTAACAATCTAGGTTAGGCAAGAAGCCGTGGAGAGGATTATCCCAATCTCTTAATTCATCATTTATGTTTAAAAGGGTTGAACAACTGCTGTCGTTGTTAAACAGTTGAAGAAAAGGGTTCAGTTTTGATGGCAATTGTGGCAGTATAAATCAATGTGAAACAGTGGAGCTACCCCATCGTGTCAGGGCAAGTAAGGCTGGGCTCAGGCAAAGGAAAGAGGGGAAGACTCAGATTCCCTCTGTATCCTTATTTCAACTGTGCTTCATTTTAGCAACTGCGCTTTCTTCCTCCATATCATAAATATTTTATATTCTTTCAGCCGCTGAGTTCATCATTTAAACAGGAAGGCATTTAGCAGCGCTCTCCTCATTCAGCTTAAAGACGTACTTCAAGCACGAGATTAAATCCTCAACTGATGCAAAATAGCGCAGCCCCACTGGGTCTGGGGGAGCCGCTTCCCCCGGTGCCAGCGGCGTTTCTGCTTCCATTACTTCCAGAAGAAGGCCCAGGTCCTCCTGGGAGCTCCCCTTGCCACGCTGCCTCCTCCCAGGCGAGCTCGGGGCTGCGCGGGGTCGTCACGCAATGGGCTTGTGCTGATCTCAGCCCAAAGCTGCGCTGCTGCAGCCCCGGGCAGTCCTGGCTACTGATATTGCCATATGCAGGCACCAAGCTGAGCTGCAGACGAGGCTGAAAATGGGCACCAGGAAGGCAGTCATTACAGCAGATTCCTTCTGAGACTGAAAGCATCTCACGCTGCAGCTCACACACTCGGCATCTCCACCACAGGCAACGGGAACAACACTGGAGTCAGACTTCTCCACAGCATCCCTGGCAAGCTGGCAAGTGAGCCCAGGCTGTAGATCAGCAGGAGCTTCACCTTGTGACTGCTACAGCAATGTACAGCAGCAGTCACAAGTCCACAGCACCTGAGACCCAAACAAACCTAAAATGCCTTCAGCTCTAGTTGGTCCAGTGTTTTCTCCACGAAAACTTGTGCAACCACACATGTTTCAGCTAGACTGCACTGGCTCATGTAAACTATTTAACTAAAGTTACCCTTTAGCATTACTTGAATGGGTGACCCACCACATCCAAAACAAAATAGGGAACTGTATGTGACATTCACCTTGAATTAAGAAAACGTTTATCATAAGAAGAGAAATCGTGCTCTTCAGGGATGCATATCATTTCCTTTTGCTCTCGTTTTCTCTGCCCAGCAAAGATAGGAAAACAGGGCTGTTAAATCGTATCCACATGATAATTCCAGATATTCAAGCACTTTAAAAGCGTAAAATTGGATATGAATGGCAAAATATATGCTAAGGCATACTCTACCTCTATATTAAGATACTTTGTCTTCCAAATATTTTGATCCATCTCAAGCACTCTTGCAATGTCTAGTCATAACCACGATAATTTTTAAGCAGTCATCTCTAGCCAAGCAGCAGCATAGCCCAGCAAGGTGAGAGAGAGAATTCCCTAACTCTTCATTTAGTCTGTGGGGAGCTCCAAGGGCTTGGGCTTAGTCTGAACCTCTCTGGAAGGATGGGTTCTAAGCAGTGTCTGGAAAGCAGACCTTGTCTCAGGGCTGTCAGCCACACTGACCAGCCAGCAGCCCTGCAACTCAATCCAGCCCTTTTCGGATTGAGGCAGAAAAAAGAAATATCCCTGACCACATTCCTGCAAAGACAACCTGGCTCTCTCAAGCCTGTAGGAAGCTGGATGAACACCATAACCATACAACATCCCTTTCTCTCTAGTACGTCCATATTTCATGTCCAGCAAAACATTTGCTAGAAAGCCAGGGAAATGGCAAACATAGACTACATTTTGCTATACTATCAAATAATTCACAGTGAACTGGAAGCCATTTGGGGAAGATGAAAATCAGACCAGAAAGATAAATCACTTACAATCATGTAAGCATGTCACAGACAATCTTAGGTGAGAGAGGAAGGGAGAAGAACTATTTTCAGAATTGGATGAAAAAAAAAAAGGCAATAAATGAAGAAGAATTATTAGGGTTTGTTCAATGGAAATACAAAAAAAGGAAAAAGAATACTTTTAACTTATTACATCTGAAAAATGGAAACTGGCCATAGACTATGAAAGGCTTGAAAAATCTCCCTTAACAACTGACAACAGGCCTTTTGAATTTTGGAGATTTTTTTTTCCCCACTGTATTTTACTTTCCATTTCCTTTTTGTTTCTACTTTGTGTATTGATCTCAGCCTCACAAACTCAAGGCATTTAAAGGATATTGAGTTCAAAGGAGCATTCACATGAATATGTGTGGGACAAGAGCTCAAAGAAAGGGGGAAGAAGGCAGAATAGGTTGCAAGCCTCTGAAGTCAGAAATTTATCTTCTCATGTATCTGTATAGACTACCTTAGTATGAGAGACTGCAAAAGTAATTGTGGATAGTTTGAAGGAAAGATTTCAAATGTAAAAATGTGTCATTTGCTTCAGAGCGAGGCTTACACTCAGGGGAACTGGGTAGCAGTCTGTAAATGTGCAAAGTGAATAGACCCCAAGGACTGAATACAATTACTTAGGAGATAATGAGATGAGATTAAGAAGGGAATATTTGGACAGAATGCCAGGAAAAGCTTGAGCTACTTGGAAGTGTTGAATAGTCTTGTAAGGGAAATGTGAAAGCACAATTACTTGAGACATTTAAAACTGTGAGTAAAATCACATTTGCTGCAGGGAGCACATCTCCCTTTGCAGGGAGGCAGATTGAACAATGCAACTAGGTTTCTACCTTTACCTTTTTTGGTTTTTTTGTTTTGTTTTGTTTTCAGTGAGCCAGAGCTCAGTGTAGTTCAAATGTCCAGACACTGTAGTAACCATTAAGACTAAGGACACTGCAGTGGTGAGCAGCATGCATGAGGCAGAGGTGTGTAGGTCACAACAAACATTAGAAATTTTTGCCTAGTGTATCACCCAGCTGCAGAGGCTGTTGAGCTGTCTTAGCCCAGACTGTTGTGTGCACACACATCACCTTCTGGAGCATTTACAGTTATCACCAGCGGCATCAACTGGCACTGGGAGGTGACACCTCTATGCTTGACAACAGCAGCGACATATTGTCCCAGGAAGAAAAAAAGAAGAAAAAAAGAAGAAAATAAAAAAGAAGAAAAAAAAAAGAAAAAAAAAAAAAAAGAAGAAAAAACAAAGAAGACAAAAAGAAGAAAATGTTGGGGCACCCAGTCTCTAAGACTGGGGCATCTCTTTTTATCCCAGATACAGTTCCTATGAGCATGCAGTAGTGCAATAGAGGGCAGAGTGAGCTGTGTATTTAGAATCTTTCCCAGTCTGAGAATTAGATCCCAATCCAATCTTCCATCAAACCTTTTCAGTCTGCCAGTCTCAGCAGCCATCAGACTTTCTGCTGGTCTGCCATGTAGCCAAAGGAATCTTAGAAGGTGAATCTGTGGTGTGCCTTGCTAATGGAGGTTGCAGATGACAAAAGTTAACAAGGAATCAGGCAGAGACTGGACAAGTATCAGAATCAGATTTTGTTGAGGATTGATAAATATAAAAACTACAACAAGCTCAGGATATTCCTGGATATTCCTGGATATTCCTGTTCTGAAGATAGGCAGAGACTGGAGAGCACTTTGGGATGTACCATGTAGATTTGCTATGTCCTTACTCTTCCCTGGGTAGGTATTGATGGCCTTTGCTGGAGACTAGGTTAAAAAGATCCTCATTCTGAAACAGACCATCTGTTAATATACTTTCATGTCCTTAACTTTTACATGTATGAAACTGCCTGACTGTGGTCCCCTTTAGCTTGTCATTTTTGTGACATCTTGGTCAGGGAATTAGAATAAATAGGGGGGGTTCTGCTAAATTATTCCCCTAATTTTATTCCCCTAATTTTATGACATTTTTTATTAAATCTCTATTTAAATTATTCCCCTAAATTATTCTTATTTTTTTTATCCCAAAGTTACTGAGAATTTTGTTGAAAAAAATGTGGGGGTTTGCCTCTCTTCTGTTTTTCTTCTTTTGTTGTTTTAAAAACAGATGGCCAGACATATTTAATTAGCATCATCCTATGGGCTGAGGAATGATGCATGCTTAATATTACTAAGGAGAATATTCCTCCACCTTGACTTCCAGGGAGAGGGAGAAAATCCTCTGTATAGTGAAAAAAGAGGGAAAGACACCTAAAAAGGGCCATTGAGAATAGGAGTAGGATTGACTAGGTCTTTATTTAGCATTTTTCATTTGCTTGATATAGAATTGTTTGAAAGAGATTGAAATAAAAAATAGAAATGAAAAATGGCAGTTTTTTAATATCTTTTGTGAAACTAATGACTAAGATGTAATCTGATGTAGGTTATTAATAGGTAATATTTTTTTTATTATGTCATCAGCATCAGCATCTAACATTTTAACTGGTTACATGGAATTTGGATAACCCAGCAAAATTTACTTCTCTTAACCTTAAAAAGATGTTGGTGTGTCCAGCTTTGAGAGAAGAGTGAGTTCTTCTGTCTTAATAAAAAAAAAAAAAAATTGATTGAAATCATCACTAATGTAGAACACTCAATAACCTGCAGTCTGTACCTGTGTCATTTTTTGCAAGGGAAATTCACCAAGACTTAAAAATGTTCTGAATGTAAAAACAAACAAACAAAAAAGCAAAAAACAACAAAAAACAGAAAGGTGAATCTGTTGAAAAATTTTAAAACAGGTCACAGCAAGAGATTTCTGAATGAAGGTGGACACTTCTCAGAAAATTTAGCATTTCTAGACCCTTTTTTATTCTGGGTTTAAAGAAAATGAAAGGAGGTAATTTACCAGAATGGCCATTTCTTGAAAATGTTCTTGAAACCATGAGAGAAGTTGTTTTTTTTTTTTCCCTAAATAATCCCAGGCAGGATATTAAATATGTACAAGTGGGAGGAGCCACAAACCTGGGGAGCTGGGGACCTTTCTGAGCGACACAGTGATTGCATGGCCAGCGTGATGAGTCTGCCAAACCAGCAAGTGAGCCCTTCCTATTTTCAGCAAGTTCTGCTACTGAAGAGGGTTCAGGTGAAGAAGAACCTGTGTTATGATGGACCAAAACCTGTGAAGGAATCAAAAAAGAGTAAGATGAGTAGCGAATTTTCAAACCTTAAACAGAAGGTAACTCAAAAGTCTGTCATCATATATATTTATGAATCAGGAAAATAGATGAGATTGTGTTAATTATGTTGATTGAGACTGGGGAGAGCTTTGATAAAAACTAATAGGTAAAAATCTAATGAGCTAAAAAATGGACAATGTGGAAGAGAGAGAAAATATAATTTTACTCACACTTGACAGGGCTCTTGCCTAATAGTGTTCATTTGGAGAAGGCAACACGGCATAAAGGAAAACAAGCAATCATAAGAATCAGATTATTTTTTCTGAGGTAACTTTTCACAAAATTTAATTTGATCTGTGATTGCTCCCACAACAGGGTGCCATGCTTCACTCCAAAGAGAAGATACAGATGGAGACAGAAAAGAAAGATTTTGTTCTGTCTGATGTCAGAGTCATTTTCTGTGTCCTCTGAACAGGTTTCAGATGTATCTTGAGAAGATGCAGCTGCAATTTCTTGACCTTGGATGCTCTCTCCTAGTGAAAATCAGAACAGTAAGGTTCCTGTTCCAGCTTTTGTTGAAGGAACAAACCCTTTAAGACCTTGGCTAGCAGAGAAAAATGTAGAGACCATTGTGCTTCTACATATTTTTGGAACACACTCATCTGATTCCCTGCTTTGGCTATCATCTCTGGGTATTAGCAGTAGGAGAACAGTCCTAAGCAGCTGTAGGAAGGGATAGATGTATTATGCAGCACAAGCCATCACCCTAACCACCACTTATCCTGAACTGTTCTTTTAAAGTGCACCTCCATTAGCATGACAATGCAACTAAAGAGCCTGCCTCTGGACTGAATCTCCCCATTGTCCCATTTAAGGCACCTAGGAGCCAAAGGAATGGGGAGCACACAAAACGAATTCCTGTCAGAGTAGAGTAAACTGAATGATGTACTCCAGGAGGGCACCTGATGCAGACCCACGTGCTAGCGGGTATTCCGTCAATGAGATTTTCATACTAGAGCTAGTATGAAATACCTCCAAGAAAACAGGGAGTGTAAATACTGGGTCTTCAGCCCATCTGGTTTTCTCTACAGTTTCCTTCCTGCTGAACCAAACTGTTTGCTAAAAGTAAAAAGTGCTAGAGTACACTGGCTCTGCCTTCCTGCCTCTCCAACATTTCCAAAAAAAAAAAAATCTTATACAGATAGATGGAGCCAACAAGGCTAGCATGGTCCCAGAATACAATCAAAGCTCAGCCACTTGGCCTAGTGTAGATATGGCCACAGGAGTCACTCAAGTGAAAATTGCTTTACAAATAAAGGGCTACTCAGTGTAGTAACAAAGAAATGGAATTTGACCATCAGTGGTTTTTCTTACCTATAAAGCAATAGTGCTTCCAAATTTGCTAATACTTTTATATAGTTTTGTGCACACTATTCATTGTCTCCTTAGCCCAAATGTCAGAAAAAGACTAGAGTAAATTTCAGATCATGGTCTTGTAGCCTGTAGAATCAGTTCACTCCAAGGCAGGCACACACATACAGCACACACCTGTTAGGGCTTTCCAGGTTTTTCTCAGTACCATCTGAAACAATATCAAGCTCTCAGAGAAATGGGAGAATGACTTTGAAAAACAAAACAGTTTGACTGTAACAGTACCAAGCTTATCACATGGCTCATTGAGTAACTTGGCCCTACCGGGAAACACTGATTTTTCTCCTCCTCTCCCCACGCTCCTTAATCCACAACATGCAATTGCAGGACAGTTCAGCTGGAGCAGTTCAGCTGATTCAGTGCGCTACAGCAACTGTTTCATTTCATACATTTTAATACTCTAGGTTAAGGAAAGCTGTTTCAAAGTAGTATTTAATCTAGAAGCTTTGTAAAAAGGATGGGATTTCAGTGAATCAGTAGGTATATGTTGTGTCTGGGGCAGAGGCTGATACCAAGCTAGGCCATTCTTTTCAGCTGCCACTACTAGATTCTTCTAACATGGACTTGACCCTGCAAGATCTTTTTAAGCTGAATTACACAGGTTCCATTCAGGGAGCTTCCACTGAGGTCCCTATGGCACTCACTGAGACAGAATATTTCTCATGAAGAGCAGAAATTTCAAAACATTGTCATTAACAACTTAGATTTGTTTTGATATTTGTCAGATAAGAAAAGATTGCGACTGCAGAGCACTTGAGAAGTACAGAACAATTCCGTATCACAGGTATAACACCAAGCTCTCTTTGAACAGCCAAAGGCTCATTACCCTGCTGGAAAGAGATACTGATGCTGTTGTACTTATTCTGCTGTTTTCTGAACATGTTCCACTATCCTCTCACCTACAGCCTCGCCTTGCACTGCAGATAGTCCCAGGGATATCCCCCCAAGCTCTTTTCACATCCCCTTCAAGACAGAGGCAGTTTGCACAGAGACAGGCTTAGAGATATAAATTTGGATTCCCCAACCAAAATTACGTGGGTGTGTAGCTGGTGGCTGTGAGGATGTTCACGGCTCTGCATGTCAGAAACTGCCTAATACCACCCTTCTTTCCCACACAGACACCACTAATCTGAGTCTCTCTTCTCAAACCAGATGACAATTTTAATGAAATTCGTAGAAATCTAGCACATCAGACACTTCTCTGTGTGTCCAAGAGGAACAGAAATAGGTTTATCATTTCAAACAGGCCTGTATAGGCAGGGTCTCAGGTGAGCAACAGACAGACAAATGACAAAACTCCCTGCTACACCTAGTTTCCTTTTGAAAACAAGCTGAAAATACCTTTTTTTTTTTTTTTTTTTTTTTTTTGAGAGGGGACTGGCATGTTTCATTTTGGTTTAAATAAATTTATAAATTTGGTTTAGAAGAAAGATATGAAACAGCTTCTAGACACAAACAATTGAGAAGAATATGGCTTTCCAACCAGAAAAACAGATGACTTTAAGAGAGATGTGATAAAGACCTATCCATTCATTGTTACCCTGTTATTGTTGGTTGAACCTATCTTCACTCATAATGCAATGACTTCTAACTTACTGCTCAAGCAATTAAAAATCCCCAAGGAATGCTTGAAGGTGCTGATGAGCCAAACACTTTTAGTCCATGGAAAATTAAAAACAAAAACAAAAGGAGAAAACAGGGAACACTCCCAGCCATAAACCTAACCACTTAGCAGATATCTAAATAACCCCTCCCTGTTCTTCTTCTGCCATCTTAGTGCTGCCAAATATCACACTTCAGTTTTTCCAGACCAGTGCCCTGCCAAAGAAAGAGTAAAAGACTGAGGGAGAATAAGGGAAACTGTAGAATATCTAAGCTACACAAAATATAGATTAAATTAACTCAATTGCACAGGAGAAAGAGGCAGAAATGTTCCTGGTCTCTTAAGGAAGGTCAATGCTATGAGGGGTTGAGGAAAACGGGGGAATGGGGAGAACAGTATAGAAAAAGCTATGCAAAACCTGAAATGGAACAAAGGAGAAGAAGGAAAAACAGAGAAAAAAAATGGCTCAGGTGTGTAGGATGAGAATAAGTCTTTCAATAAATTCCTAAATACCTCAGGACTCTACAGAAGCAAAACAGGAAAAATTAACCTGGAAGAAGCCCATGACATATGTGGAGCCTAAAAAATCCACAGAGTGTTTATTTACCACAAAATGTATTCAACTTGTAAAAACTAGACCAAACAAACTACCTGCACACTCTCTGCCTGCCATCTGCACATCACTTCTAGCACTGACAGCCCTATCAGAATGTCAGATTGGCCTCAGAAGAAATTGGTCCTTCCTGGAAACTCCTCCTGGAGCTCCAGATGAGAGTGATTTGTGATTCTCTGGGCAGGAATCTATTGGTCTTTCCCCTCTGATTGCTGAGAACTCCTATAATTTAAAAGTGATTTTTTTTAGGAGCGATTTCACCTCTCCAAGGAAGCAGACATCACAATCCCCTTAACATGGGAGTGACCTGTGCGGTAGTGGAGCAAGCAAGGCTCCATACATTTTTCATGCAGGCATGTTCACGATGACCCTGTCTACCTCTGGCCATGCCTGCATTGGTTAGCCAGGGCACAATCTGGATTAGGTTCACAGCCTGTTTCTGCTTCTGACACACAAGTGCTGCTACAGACAGTCGTGGAGCAATTTTTACCCACTTTGCAACTACAACAGCCCAGGAAAATTTTAAGAAGCTTAATGAATTCCCAGCATGATCTACTCTATATTTCAGTGAGACCTTCAGACATATCACCTCTGACTGGGAGCTGCTGAGATGTTTTTGACATAAGTCAAGACAAATCCAGTAAATGATTACACATGAGACCTCCTAGGGATGCTGAGATATGACTGGAAGTGGCACTGGTAACTCAAACAGAAAATGTTTTTTCCCAGTGAGAGAGTGATCATGCACAAAATGACACAGCACAGTGCTGTCCTTTTGGAGGCAGAAATCAGTACCCTTACACTTCACCACTGTAAGTGTGGGGAAGGTGTTAGCTCTGGTACTCCAGTCCTCTTTGTGTCTCTGTCCTTCTGTGGCTGTTTATGACTGGCAGGAAATGCAGCAGCCTTGGGGCTGCTCTCCACTGGCTCTCTGGAGAGGGCTGAGCAGTGGCTGCATTGGGATGCTCTGGCTTAGCTCCTGCAGTCTGCCCCATTCACAGGCCACACAGTCAACCTCAATAAAACTGACTGATAAAACTGCCTGCTAAAATTCACTTTTCAGGTCCTCTGGAAGCTTGAAGGACTAACAAAACTTACCTAAAGCTTTAATCACTTGAGCTCAGTCAACTAAAACAGAGATATCACCCAGTAGTACAGCCATCTTTGGTTTGTGATCTGCAGACTTCACAGCTCCATAAGGCATCAGTGAAAGGCAACCAAGGAAAAGCATTTTTTGATTTTCAAGCTTGCCTATATCCACTGGAAATTCTTGGACTGCGAGTATAAAAAATTTTGAAATACAACTCAAACCTAAGCTTTCCTGACTGTACAACAAAACAGAAATTGAATCTCCGTGATTCAGTGCTGAGCTGTTTTAATACCAGTGAAGGTACTTGTAATTTTTCAAGTATTTGTCACCACAATGTAAGATTTATCTACAAGGCCTTTAATTTCTCTAAGAAATACAAGGCAGCAAACTTAAGCTTATTTTGTATCATGACAAATCCTTTTATTTTAAGTTTAAACTTAAATTTAAAACAGAACTGTAAGTTTTTGGAGGGAGGATGGGGGGTGGGTTGATAATGGATAATGGGGTGGGTTGATAATGTCCAAATTGAGGCTAGAAAAGACCACATCAGGAGCTATTAAAATTAAACTATTTTATTGGCTGCCCTATGCAGATCTCACTCTCCTCTGTGCCCAGAGTGTTTGCGTGTGTGTGCATGCATGAACATGTGGAGAACAGCTAGCACAGACCAACTCTAGCTCTGAGGATTTTAGTCTTCAGCCTCTTGGGGCTGCAGCAGTAGAAGTGATAAGTCAAAAATCAGACATTACACCAAAGGTAAGAGAAACACAGAACCATTATTTTTTTTTATTCTCCTTCATAGACTTGAAATAAGTCTGAGTGCCTGAGCCACTCAGCACTTAACCATGTTAGTTACCTGATGTTTTTCAGGTACCTCGGTTGAATCTGGGTTTGAAATACTGGAGTAAAGGCTGGGCAGTGGTAAGGGACATCAGTTTTCAGGAGCCTGCTCCTCAACCAGGGAATACCATGGGCATGAAGTGGGGACAACATATGCTTACTATTATACACAATACTTCAATTTCTTCAGGCTGCAGCAGTGTTGAAAACAAACCTGATATTTTCCATATGCAGACAAAAACACAGTCTCTTTTCTTGAAAAAGGAGAAGATTTACAGGCAAGTCCTGACTGATTGAAGTGGAAACTAGAGTGAGCACCCCTCCACGACTGACCTTCACTTTCCTCCTGGAGCAAAGCTGCCATTGCAGCCCCCCACTTACCCCTGCTCCCACACCCTGTGTGCCAAAGCTTGGCTTTGCCAGCCATCTGGGGCTGAAACATGGCCTTCAAATGCCACATGGCAGCTGTTGTGTGTGCCTCTGGGGAGGACATGGCACCTCCTGTTTGCCTTTGTGGTGCTGTGTGCCTGCTCTGCTTCTGCATGAGCTGGTACTTTAGGTGTGCCTGATGCTGGGACCGATGGCTGCTCTCGTGTCCGGGCAGAGGAATTTTCCAAGGTGTGTCAACTGGAGCTTTACCATGCATTTTTCTTAAATGAGGAAGCTCTGACTGAACCAAATAATAATTGTGAAATAAATAATTCATGGTATTTTTTTCCCCTCTAAACTCAGTTGTTGAAATATTTTTTCACAATCTGTTTTATTCATGTGACCAATTTGAATTAAGAAAACCTTTTGCTAGTTTTTCAGCTGCTCAGCTCCCAGCCTCTTACAGGCTTTCCCTTTGGAAGCCGATTCCTTCCCCCCATAGTCTAGCAATTCCTTACTGTTATTTAGCATGTGTCAATTAGACCTGATGTTGTGATGAAAAGAACAGAAGAAACAGATACATTTATTTAAATGTTTCAGAACCAGAGACATAGGAGAGGCAGCTCATTTTTTTTCAATATCAGGACACCAAGTCTCACAATCTGACTCAGAAACCCGTTGAGCAGAGGAAGAGGCTCTGCACCCGTTTGCAGAGCCTTTAGGATAGGAGCCCTCCCACACTGCATGCACAGATAAATATCTGATCTTATCTTTCATCTCAAAAGATCTCCAAGGCAAAAGGAAACAGAAATATGGTTTCATAGCTAAAGCAGTAACACATCTCATGCTGAAATGCAGTCTCATCCCACTAGAGGGTGGTCTGGTCCCCCTCATGCTACAGCTGAGGTGCGCAGGCAAAGCTTTTTCAGAAAGCCTGAGCCCACTTTATTTAAGACTCAGCAACATCAAAGTATTCCTGGTCTGAGTTTTTCCAAGTGCTTCATGTCCCAACAACAACATTGAAACTACCCTGTCATTGAAACAAACAAACACATTTGCCTCTCACTGAAGAGCTGACATTCTACAAATATCAGCATGCTCTGAAGTCTTCTACCAATGCTACAACTGTGTGTATATGAAAGAGCAAAGCAAGGCTTGCTGCTAGTGTTAAAGTTCTTGGCTTGATACCACTTTGAAGCCTTCAAAATCTGTTTATGTGGTTTATACTTCCTTCGCATCATTTTCAGAGAAGGCTGTGCTATCACAAGGAAAACAAGACAAGTTCTTTCTTATAACTTAGCCTGTGCTTTGACTGTATTTCACAGTGAACCAGAGAAAGGGCTTTACCTCAAGAGATGAACTGAAGGCCCTTCCATCAGGTTTGGGAGAGCTGGCAGCTAGTCTCACAACCATCTCTCACATCAGCTGCATGAGATTCATCAAAAACACCTTCCACTGCCAAGCCCTTCCCCTCCCTTGTGAGCCATGCCACTTCTGCTACCCTTCCCAGGATATCCTGCTTGTCCCTTTCTCCTCCTTCATAAGTGCTCAAATGCACAAATCCACACCTCCAAGCTTTGTAGCACAACCTTCAAAAATCCTTGTCTTGTTCCTCCTTCTGAGATATGCTATCACTAGGAAAAGGTCATTTCAGTATTCTTTCTGGTTCTTGTCACTTCTGATGATCAAAAATCATTTGGAAATTTTGCAAGGAAAGTCAAGGTACAGCTTTACATCATGGAACTGACGCTACATCAGGCATCAACCAAACACCACAGAGCATTTAGTCAGAATTCCAAAGATATTTCAGAGAATTTCATCCAACATCTTGGTTCCTACCCCAATGTCTACTTGCACGGGAATCCTCCCTTTTATGACAGTGGGAGTAAAGACACAGCACATGGCATAAACTCTGTTCATACACCTATACAAACCTTTCTCTGTTAAGAGTTTTTGTCCCAGAATGAGTTAGGCTTTAGATCTCTTTTCTTCTGATTAGGTTTTTCCTTATTGATTCATTTTCCTGTGTCTTGTTTTCTGGTAGTGGGTAAATGAAACACTTTATCTCAAAAAACATGTAGTGGAAAGTATTTTCAGCCACAAAACCTGGCCATATCTAAGGATGTTTCAATTTGGATGCAGGCTCACTGGAAAAATGTGGAGACTGTAAGTAAGCCAGAGCACAATTCACCACTACATTAATAATATATATACTCATATTTTGAGTGATATGGGAACAAATGTAAGTTAATTAAGGCAAAAACATGCTTAATTTGCATGAGTTTGCTTTCTCATCCATTTTATGAGGCATAATTTGCCTATCTGGCTTTGTCTGTTTTACATAGTTGAGACAGCAAAAATGTTGAAAGATTAAAGAATTCATTATTTATCTCGTGACATTTGAATAATATCAACAGATATGACACAGCTGTCAATGATAATCAAGACTACCTTCAGCTGTGAGTTTGGATGCAAACCACAACAAAACAGGATGAACTGTTCTGATGCAATATAATGAATTATTACATCATTCATCTGGTCTATATAAACAAACATGGCAAATAAAGTCTTTCCATAAATTCTTTACACTTCAGTGTCTTAAAAGTTATATAGGTTGTGGCATATTTGGCTCTTCCACTGGGGAAGGAAGTGATATGGATGGGAAGTGTGGCACACAGGTCTCACAAAAAGATTCAGGCTGTTTGCCTCTGTGTGCTCCTTTTTGGTGACAGCAAAGTTTTGATGGGTGGTTTTGTCTCTAATAAGTGAGGAAGTGTTCTATACTTAACTGTTAGGATACATGAGTAGAGCTGTCCTCCAGATTGGTTCCAACATCTGGATACCACTGTTAATAGGTTTGGGCAGAACATTTGGTCCTCATTTAAAACACTGCAAACACTATCATGATGTGGACTGTGAAATTTTAAGTAATACTGCTGGTGGTTTAATTATACTCTGAGATAAAAAAAATAAAAGCAAACAGCTCTCTAGATAATGTAAAAATGCAAGAACACCAGCACCCTTTAACAGGCATCTCTGCAGCAGGTAAAACAGTAAGTTTTCTTTTATAACAGAACTTACCCAAGCATGAAACTGATGTCTTTGTTCTTTGCTCCCCATGAGGGAAGGGAAGGGAAGGGAAGGGAAGGGAAGGGAAGGGAAGGGAAGGGAAGGGAAGGGAAGGGAAGGGAAGGGAAGGGAAGGGAAGGGAAGGGAAGGGAAGGGAAGGGAAGGGAAGGGAAGGGAAGGGAAGGGAAGGGAAGGGAAGGGAAGGGAAGGGAAGGGAAGGGAAGGGAAGGGAAGGGAAGGGAAGGGAAGGAAGGGAAGGGAAGGGAAGGGAAGGGAAGGGAAGGGAAGGGAAGGGAAGGGAAGGGAAGGGAAGGGAAGGGAAGGGAAGGGAAGGGAAGGGAAGGGAAGGGAAGGGAAGGGAAGGGAAGGGAAGGGAAGGGAAGGGAAGGGAAGGGAAGGGAAGGGAAGGGATCACAAACAAATTCCAAATGTAGCTAAAATTAGCAAGGCTGTCCTTTAAATGCTGTGTTCCAGAATCCAGAGCTCTGCATTGCCATTCTTCTCTATCTCAAATTAATTAGGTATTGACTTGTTTTTTCATTCAGTTAAAGTATAATTAAATGGCAGTGGTCTGCCTCCGAAAAGCAGATGAAAAGGTTCTGGTAAGAATCTCTAGGTTAATCCAGCTGCTTAAAATGTGTGTTGTATTTGACCATTTGCCAAGATACTCAGTGAATACATGAGCCAGCTGGCACGGGGAGGGCTGGTGGGAACCTGTCAGCTGTTTAGGACAATGGCTGCAGCTTTTTTAACCAAATCAGGTTTCTAAAATACCTAAAAATGATACACCCTAGCTTGGCAGCTCAGGAATTATAGCAGAAATTAAATCCTAAGAACACTTTTTCTCTTAAATAGGAGTTTTGACTCATGTTCTGTGAACCTCTGAACCAAGTAATTTATTTGGATTACTGTTAAATATCTGGCAAAAAGACACAATGCATCAAAGCCTTATTTTTGCAATGATGGAGCCCAAGTTTGCTATTCTGACAAATAAAAATATTCAGGAGGAAAAAGCTGCGTTAATATGCTGAATGAAGTTGCATCACCAGCTGCTCTTTGAACCAGGCAGGACTCCAGCCTTGGTCCCGCTTTCAGGGCATCCCCCCTGGCTCCCCAGGGCCTCGGAAGGATGCGCGGGTGCTCATTCAGCCAAAGTGTGAGCCACAAGCACACCCTGGTGAGCAGCAGCTCCCACACATCCTGCTGCTGGCTCCGGCTTCGCTCGGCAATAATTGCTGATCAGCCAAAGTCAGAGCTTCCTGAGCAAACCTTCAATGCACTGTTTCCCACTAAGCATTTTACACAGAGAAATTAGCCAACGACCCTGGCATTTAAAAAAACCCCTCTTGTACTCCCAGTGTTTTCACCGTAGAGTGAAATGAAGTGATTACAGACAGGAATGATTTCTGGAGCACAGAGGCAATGGCCAAGAGCCTAACAGCTCTCTAAAAGCTGGGCTTGGGGGCGTGTGTGTGGAGGCTGGGGTGTCTGCACACCAGGTGTCAATATGAAACTTGCCATGCTAACAAGAGGCTTGCAACACGCTGTTACTTTGATTTTTTCCACCTGGTGCTTGGTGCAGCAATATGTCTGCCTTACCATGTGAGTTATCTGAGAAGCTGTCAAAAGGCAGGGAAGATATGGGAAGTTTTTAAAAACCTGGCCGAGCCTGCCTTCTCAACAGTAACACTTTATGACACTTTTATTTTCATCCCAAACTTCAGATGCTTTATTCTCCAGCCCCCAGAGATGCTCCAGCTGTGTGCTCTGTGAAGCATCCTGGTGCTCTTTCCAGGGGTTCTCCTCAGATTCCAGGCTCCTGCACACAAGTACAGAATGACCTTTCTGATCAAGCAGGAAAAGGAAAAATGTAAAATGTAAATATCTCCATAAGCATTTGGAAAATGATGGAAAGCATGTCTCTGTAATACACTTAAGAAAGCTTCATGTGCATATCTGAATCTCTTCATACCCACTACTTCTGCTGAGATACTGCCTTTGGTGCTCCCAGTAAACAGGAAAACATGAACTGCAAATACTAAGTAGGGAATTAGCATGAAGAGGATAAACTGAAATCAAAAAGGAAATGAAGGAAAGCTGGCAAGAGCCAGAAATTGTGTTTCAGCACCTTTAGCACTTGAAGAAGAACTCATATATCTGCAATCCTGACTGCTCATCCAAACTTGACCAGCAAGTGTGCGTAGGAAAAGGTTTTCCCCAGCTGTACCAGCCTCACTTTCTTTATTACCATTGAGCTGCAGACCTGTACAGCATTGCTATTGTGTGTGTCAGAGACTTTTCCTGAGGATGTAGGAGAGTTGCTCTTCTTTTCTTAATGGACAGAATTGCTTGGGTTTTTTTATATCAGTGCATTATTCCACTTCTTTATTCAGGACAGAGACTGGAATATAATCTGGGATGGAGGAAGCAGTTTAATATTCCTTTTTCTCCCCGTTATCCAAATCCACAGCATTTGCTATATGCTGTATTCTGATTGTAGAGATACTTGCTGGTTTCCATGATCCTTAGCAAAAGTAATTTGGCAGTCCCAGAAATGTTGGTGACATTTAGCTGCTCCCTAGGAGCACTGTCAGCTCTCAGTAGGAGCACTTCTTACAGACTGAATTCCAAGCAGCCAGATTTGACCAGGGTTGTGTGGGCACCTGGTGGCCTCTGGTTACCACAGCTCAGTTCAGCTCACCTGATAGCCTCATATCTCTCTCCTCCTGCATCCAGGAGCACAATCCTATACAGCTCCTGGCCATTCTCACCATCCCACACCACTCAGGGTGCAAGACATATGGACATGATGGGAAAAAGAGGGTACCTCTCTTCATTTGGCAATTATCTTCAGGCTGCTAAGTGATAACACAATGACAGGGTCAGGGGTCCCACACCTAGATCCATCCATGGAGATCTGGCAACCCAGAAATTCAGGATTCTCTTGTGCAGTTGAAAATCTGCATCTGGGTCTCCAGACCTCATCTCCTGCCTCTTCAGAAGGAACCAGAGATCCAGGGGGACCCCAAGGCTTTCACTGGATCCAGAGAACTCTGGCTCAGGAAAGCAGCGAGAGCACAGAACAGAGGCAGAGAAGGAGAGAAGTTACAGTTTCAACCAAATCTTTTTTATATTTTCAAGAAAATTTCCGGGAGTCAGAAACCTGCTTTTTTGCAGGACAACTTTCTGCACATGAGTTGAACTTTAGTTCAACTGATGCGATGATACAAACAGCTTAAAATATATTAATACTGTGGGAAACATAATGCTGTCAGTTAAAGATATTGCTCAAATTAGTACTTATTTTCAATGATTTATCATTCATGAAAGACACAAAGTCAATTACATTCCACTTACATTTTTTAAAAAATATATTTTGTTAGAGTAATGTCAAGCCCAAACAAAAAGCAAAGGAAAAAACAGGGAGCAAAAATCCCCCCTGCTCCAATAAGTGGAAAAAATAACGTACAACAGGGGATAGAGGAGTAGCTCAAATATCTGATGAAAGAGTTGGAGGATGTAAAAAAGGTTAATGGCAAAAATACTATGGGGTAGTTTAGATAAGGTGGGAGAAAAGCCATAAGAGATTTATTTCTGCTCTGTCTCTGTGTTTGTTATAGTGTCCCAGGGAGATCAACCCCTTTTCTCTGTGCCTTGTGCTCCTGGGGGCTGGGACTTGGCTTCTGAGCTCAATATCAAGGTGATTTGGGGGCTGGTTTAAGGGCACGGCTCTTTCTGCGACCTCCTTCCCAAGACCAGCCATTCACCTCAGACTGACCACCACCATGAAAGTTATTTACAGTGTGGTTGCAGGAGAACATTCCTTCTAGCTCCAAGTCTCAGAAGCTGAGTGAAACCCACAAAACTTGAATAGTCAGGGGCTGACCTTACAGGGAGCCGACAGAGGAAAACACTCCGAGTCGCTGCAGTAATGAATGGACAGCCATTAATTTAAAACAAACCACATTGTTTCTTTTACTCAGCATAGGTAATGAAAAAATGAAAGGAACCCACAAGCTTTCAAAACAGCAGCATTAGATGGATTTCCACTGTCACAAGATCAAAGCAAGAGGCTTTGTTAGTTCTAGTCACAGTATCACACAAGGAAACCCTTCACCAGCCTAGCAGAATTGGGTCAGTCTCTCAGCCCACCCCTGCCTCCTCCAGCTCATTCAGGCAAAAACACCCTCACACACAGGGACCGTATTTACATCCTCTTCCTCTCTTGATCCATCCTCTTATCCCTCAGGCAGAGTAAACTGCAACATCCCTTTTGTTTTTTCCAGAAATCAGCACTTTTCCTTTCTCACTTGATCAATGTAGAAAGAAGCAGCAGTGAAGTTTCTGGTAATCTCTGCACCCCACACTTCATGATTCATTTAGGCACCATCTGAAATCTGTGTTCTTGGAAGCACCTACAGCTTGCACTCTTTCTATCTTCAGCTTAGATTTATGTCTGATGGTCAATATTCTTCCATAGTAGGCCATGAAAAAAATTATTTGGAAAAATTCAGAGCCTGTTTTCTCACAGACAAGGTCCTTTGGAAATTCAAGTCTGAAACACACATAAAATAAGTGATACACAATTAATGAATT
Source organism: Pseudopodoces humilis (assembly GCF_049639895.1). Taxonomy (NCBI): domain Eukaryota; kingdom Metazoa; phylum Chordata; class Aves; order Passeriformes; family Paridae; genus Pseudopodoces; species Pseudopodoces humilis. The sequence continues at coordinate 70,578,268 of NC_142201.1, forward strand.
ATTCTCAATTTTGACAGTTGGGCTTTGCCACACCAATTTCCCATGTATAAGTCACCCTAAGATGTAGATCTTAGTGTTCCACACTTTAAGGTTTCAAGCAGAAAACAAAAGTGTTTTTGGTTGTTTGGGACTGTTATGGAAACAGATGATTTACATTGAAATTGGGTCTGTCCAAGGCTCCTCTTAGTTTAAGTGTAATATAGCCACTTTGGTTTCTTTCTTCTCATCTTCCACATTCATCTCTTCAGATTATCTTCCTTTCTGATGTTTTCTGCTCTTGTATCTCTGAAGTCTCATCCTATTTATTTTCACATATTCCGTAAAACATCCTATGGCATATGGCTTTGTGTGTTGAGGTAGAGGAGACACACAGAGTGTGACTCAGAAACTTTGTAGGTCACAATGTCCCCATAATGCAGTCACAGGATGGTAAGATTCAGTCACTACCTCATAATCAGCATTTGAAATAATAAATTAAACCTGAGGGACATAACCTTCACAAGGCCACAAGAGACAATCCTTTACTTCTCTGGAACGTGAAGCAGAGTATTGGGAAACAGGACGGGAAAACTTGTCAGCAACTATTATGAGCATTGCATGTTGTTCTCAAAAGAGTAGAAAAAATACAAAAACACAAATTTCAAGTAGATTTTAAGCCAAGAAGATTAATGCATGCTTTTATCATCATTTTAGTGAACAATTCATTGTGAAGCCCTTAGATTCCATCCACCTTAATTTGTCCCACCGTAGTCCAGCACAAACTGCAAATGCTGAGTCAGTGAGAGTCTGAGTACTGCTGGGCCCACTGGCCAGAGCCCAGCAGGTAAAACAAAATAACACCTTGTCAAGCACTCAGCAGGAATCCTTCCAGGATATCACCTGCTTAGTGCAGTAAAAACTAAAACAGGCAGCCAGAAAAGATGCACATTTGCAGCCAAATCTCACTGCTGTGGTGGAACTTACAAAGGCAAGAGGAAATTAAAGATGCATAATCTATTTCACACAGGTAGAGAGGACAATCTGAAAAGCACTAGTTTTCAGACTCTAAAGAGCAAGCAAGTATTTACCTGGAAAGTAAGATACAAAGAGAGGACAGGGAAGTGCAGGTGTCCAGAAACTGTCCTTACTACTGCAATCTTTAGCTGATCATGAACATTTGGTATGAAACACTGACATGACAAAGTAAAAGGTACTGAGATTACTGCTATACCACAAAACATTGCCAACTTAAGCAAAGAGAAACTATAAGTAGTATTTTTTTGTTGAAAATAGATGTTAGTCTGCTCAGTGTTTTAGTTTCCTGAAAAATTAAATTGGAGATTTATTTATTTATTTATTTATTTATTTATTTATTTCCAACTAGCTAATAAACCACTGCTTTTGAACCCAGAAAATGAAGAGTACTGAGTAGGAAGCATAGCCAGTGGAAGGCAGGCGTGGCATTGCCTGTTGCAGTGAGGTGGAGGTTGCTGGTTTGTATCTTTGGTTATTTTGCAGTCATGTTCCTTTTCTTTAACAGGCATCTCTATGAAAATGAATTACATGCTCACAGGCATTGTCTGGGAAGGTGCTGCCAATTCCCAGAATGAATTTACAGTTACTGTAGAAAATGTAACATCTGCCACACGTGGATCCATTAAGCCAGTCCCTTCAAAACCAGTGCTGCCAGATGAATGCATTTTACGATTATAAAGCGGAAGAGCAAGCTATTTTACGTGGCCACTAATTGTCAGTGGTCTCCTTATGTTTCCCAGACATTCTCAAAGATAGTGGGAAATGGTTTCTTCACACATGGATGCCTAAGTTTTTCATTCACAGTTCCTTTCACTGTGGGAAGAACAATCATGATCTTGAAAAACTTAATGAACTGCAACTTTTCAAAGACTACTCAAAGAAACTTTATAAACCATTTATCTTTTTTTTTCAGTAATTTAAAAATATTTCAAAATGTTGTAGACCATCGTCATGGGGTGACTTTACCTTTAAGGTGGTTTTGGGAGTGAAGGAAGTTGAAACTGCTGGTGGCTGATGGGAGTTTTTTCTCCTGACTAATTATCAGTCATTTCTAAAATTGACAGCAGTTTCGACCATTAAAAAGTGAATTCAACCTGTGAACACCCCCTTAAGAAGTACAGTCAGAGCTCTCTTGTCCTCTTTTGTTTCCGGCTTTTGAGAAGGTAACAAGGCTCTGTCGTATCCTCCCCTTCCCCCCCTCTCGGCCGGATAAGGCCGCAGAGGACGAAAGTGGGGGGGGGGGGGGGGAGGAAAAGAAAGCAGAGCTGCTCAGTTACTGCTGCTGCTGGACTGAAACCTGACACCATGAACTCTTGCAGCTTTTCTAAAGCTTTTAATTCTTTTACTACTTGGATAAAACGTACAGATTACTCCTTTTCCCAGAAAAACAGAGAAAGAGAGACAATCAACATGAAGAAGACATCATAGAACCACCAAAAACAGTGAGGAAAAGAGTTAAGTTTTAAATAAGAAAGAGAGAATAAGGAGATGCTTTACAGCTGAAATATCTTTCTGTTAAAGCTATGGAGATAGACAACAGTAGTTTAAAAAGACTCCTTTAATTCATGACAGAGTATTGGGAGGAATAGAGTGTTCAAAGTGTGGACTTTTGAGCAAAAGAGAGAGCACTTGTGATACAGTGGGTTGCTGGAACTAAGTAGAGTGAAGATTTTGAAGCCTTGGGTGCAAAGAGAAAACTGTTTTCCAGGAAGGCTCACAGAGACAGATGAAGAAGACTTTTGCCTTTGAATGACTTATTCTTAAAATGCCGTCCCTAGACTCATGGCCCATACACACCTCAGAGTGAGGTGAAATGGGAGGAGAAGAACTGATGACAGATTTCCGGGCAGCTGACATCAGGGCAATAGAAAACTATAACAGCAATAGTTTTCTTGTGAGAAACTCCATAAGTTAGCAGAAAGAGACTTCTGTTTCTCTACAAAGACTGATGAAAAGACTCTAGCAAGAATTGAGACTGTTTTTAACCACGAAGTTCTAAAGTTTGTTTGTCTCTATGTTGTCATGTGTACAAAGAAATAGTCAAGTAGTGAGAGATAAAAGGGTTTTCTGGAAGTTTATTCTAGTGTTCTTGTTCTTGTAGTTTGTTAATAAACTGTCTTTATTCCTTTTAAGTTTTAAGCCTGTTTTGCTCTTGTTCTAATCCATATCTCACAACAAGAAATAAGTAATTTTTTTAGTTATTGGTTTAAAACCACGACACTTCATTGGTGGAGAATGCGGGCAAACAAAATTAGCAAATCTAGACTACTACATTAATAGTGTTACTGTGAGATAAAAGATTAATTAAGAGCAAAGCATGATTGTCTTAAGTTTATATAGCTGTATGCATAGCTATCACTAAAACTTACATTTTGAAACAAAATGTTTTTCCAAAGATGAGAATGGATATTTTTTCATTTAAAATGTCAAAATTTAACATTTAGATACTTAAAAAAATAGAAAGCATTTTCTCTACTATTGAATACCACAGACATTTCCCATGCATTGAAATGTATTGATGAATTGCTTTTTTCAGATAAAGAATGCTTAGCTTCAGAATTCCCAGTCATCTTTAAACTAAATTTATCATATCATTGTACCACTGCCAGGAGAATAGTTCAAGGTGCACAGCTGTCAGCATCATTCTGTCCCAAGGTGCTATATAAGGACAATTCATTTTCTCTTATTCTCCACCTTGCAAGTCTCTTCGTAATCACATTGACATCTCTGCAACAGAGGAGAGAGATCTCTTGGGACTTCCAAGAACCATGCAGATGGCCTTAAGTTAAAGGCAGAAAAAGTAAACAGCAAGCACAGCATCAGGTTTTCTTGTATCTTGCAAGCAGCTTCTTTTAAAGGAAGTTATGCCATGGCATCACAGATAGAGGGAATGTGGAAAGGTATAAAGGGGTCAGACAAGGTCATTGATATGATCTTCTGCTATGCCTCCAACACCCCTATGAAGTGAGTGAGCTGCTCTACAGTTACATCACCAGAGAAACATCCAAACCCTACCCCATGAAATCTGTGCCAAAATACTAGACCTGCAAAATACCCTTTCCAGTTGCCAGGGGTCTCATGATCTCTTCTCCTCCTTCTCTCTGCCTTTCTCCTAAAACCTCGGCATCCTCAGCATCTGAGTAAGAGGTGCTGCACAGCTGTTGCAGTGGGGTAAGCCACAGCCATGAGCTGGGAAGCCAGGAAAGCTTGACGGGCTGAAGTTTGAATATTGAACCAAAGTCTCTCACTGATCTCCCTGCCCTGCTTTGGCCATGTGCTTGAGTGTGCTGCTGTAGCACAGGCTGCTCTGTCACTCTGGCTGCTGCAGTTCATCCTCTGCAGGTTCTGTCAAGCGTGACTGAGGCCACAGTGTTCACTGACAAGAAAGGCATGAGACTCTGGTGAGCTTTGATTTGAAGTTCTGTGAGAAGCAGGAGGGCTGATCTGACATGCTGGTGCGAGACTGGATTGCCCAGAGGAGGTGTGCCTGAACTTGCCTAAACATCAGTATCTTCCTGACTGTTGCTGCAGCCCATCAAAGAAGGTTTGAATGTCTGAAGTCTCAGCATTCAGCAAGTTGGGATGAGGTCTTCTCACAAAGCAGTGATTTAAACAGTATAAGTGCTGCATTGAACTAGCTTACCACTTGAGAGGAAACCCAAATTGTTCCAGTGTTACGGACAGGAAAGGAAATACGTTTTCACCAAGCTTGCTCTATGTTTTTCTTTCCCCTCAAACTTCATTTCAGTGTCGTTTCAGTCTCAGGCAATTGTAGCAGATTTGTCACCAACCAATTTCCCCTTTACTTGCTGGCAAGGTCTGCATCATCTTGGTGATGATGAGAGAAGAGTGGAGCCAGTGGAGCTTCAGCTCATTGCTGCCGTCAGCACTGTCTGCCCAGCTCATCTCATGACCTCCTGCAGATGTTGAGCAGGTTATGAGGGTAGAAGTGATGTGTTCCCTGTCCCTATACGCTGTATGTGCTCAACTTTTACACACCAAGAGAATTGAAGACCAGAAACAGCAGTACTTCGTGCTAAGCCTCCTCACCTTCCTCCCTGCCTATGCCTGACAGCTTTCCTGCCCTCTTCCTTCACTGCTTCCCAGCTCATCCTCCCTCCCACAGCTTTATTGACTTCCTGGGTCAGTAGCCTTTCTTCTACCTGCAGAACCATGCCCTTCTGCCTCTTAGTCAGCTAAGTCATTGCTGCACCAAAGCCTGAAGTCAGCAAAACTAACTTTTTTTCTCTTCTTTCTTTTTTCCTTTCTTATTTTTTCTTTTTTTTTTTTTTTCTTTCTTTTTTCTTTCTTTTTCTTTTTTCTTTTGGTGAATGTTTATATTAAATACAACCTGCCCAAACACAATCTCTTCTTATTGAGGCTAACAAAACAAAACACATCTAACACTTGTGGGCCAAGCCATTCTGAAGATAGGACAACCCCCCAGAAAATGTTAAGAAAGCATTCCAGAAAGGAAGGGTAAAATATTTTGACACACCATGCCTTCTGTTCCAATCAATCAGTCATCCAGGGGAAAAGCTCTGCAGCTGTGTATAGCAAACCAGACAAAACTTCAAATGATGTGCCTTGTTGGGGTGATTGAAGCCTAGAGATGAAACTGGGGATCCCACCTGGAAGACAGGTTTGAGTCCAGCTATTCAGCAGCTACTCTTGTTTCATAAAACTGCAAGTTTTGGCAACAGAAGCTATTGGAGGAGAGGGACTAAACGGATCTCCACGTGGAGTAACTAAGAAAACATGTGGCTTTGTTTTCAAAGAACAGCTGAGATTGGGTCAGCTGGTTGTGATAAAGGAGATTTCACTGTTTCTGAACTGATATATAAGGAAGGATTATAGGTTGTTCCAAAAGACAATGGAAAAATAACTTAGCAATTCTGAGTTCCTTTGGTATTTGTTGTAATAATATTTGTTACTGGAAATTTATTTGGTACAAAATATAAATGTTAGCTATCATGGTTCCTTTGGTAATCAGCATTGTAAAATTAATGTGCTGGGTGTTTTTTTTGCACAGTAAACTGCACTGCTTTTGAGCAGTGAGAACACCATGAAACAGGAGGATTAAGAGCTCACTGGGGGCACATCAAGTTTTGTACCATCACAGTTATATCTTCAGGCTATCATGACTATATTAATATATTATAGCATGGGAGGGCTGTCAGAGTGAGCTCAGAAGGAACCCAGCCCACTCTTACCAGATTGTTCTAATGCTAATTTACAGCCCAAACCTCAGGAGCTTGTTGTTCTTTGTGATAATGTTTAGATTATGTTCTACAGTGAGAGTCACTCTGAGGGGAAAAAAATTGCTTTCTCGACCTGGGGTAAATCTGTTTTATTACCCCATAGTTACCCCTTTAAATTATATCCTACTTTCTCTCCTGTTTTCTACCAAAGTTCTCTCCTGCTTCTTTTCCCTCCGCTATTGGACACTAGATTCCAAATAACCCACTTTTCAGAGCGGTAGCCTAGAAATCAGAGATGTGCACTTGGATATAAAACGAAGCACGGAGGAACCACCACTTAAAAAATTCAGGAATTTCTGCTCTAGTGCAGCTTTCTAGAAACACTGTGTGTTTGTGCTTTCTAGTCCAGAGGTGAAACCTCCATTGTCACTGGCACCACATAAGACTGCAGCTTGATTTTGTGCCACATCTTCTAAGTATTGCTTGTGCTTTTTTCAGGGGGCAATGCCTTTGCAGAGGCAACCTCCTATTTTGACTCTGCTTTCCAGCATCTCTGAAGTAGAATCTGTCCTTGTTCCTTTGGGTGAACCAGCAGACTGAAAGTGTTTCTCTGCAGTACAGGATCTTTCTTTACTCTTTGTTAGGCATGTAGCTTCTATTGTTTTAATCTATAAAGAGGGCAGTTCTGGGCATTTCTTCAGGACTTACCTTTAGACACTGCCATGGATCTCACCAGCTCTTCTCTGGACCCCTATCTTTCTGTGTCCCCTCGGTGCATGCCATTGTGAGCCTGCAGGTTTCAGTGGGTCTCCACCAAGGTGCAAAGGCAGTGAGCACCCCAAGGCTCTGACTAGAAAGGCTAGCCTCTGAAAATGGACATGAAATGCCTCATTTGCTTCTCACTCATCACAATCTGTCTTTTCTCAACTAGTATAGGATCATCATGAAGGTGATACCAAAGACAATCTTAGAGCACATCAAGAGAATAAACAATGGTGATGGAGCCTTTTTGACAGTGGGATTCTGACCTTGAAAAAACACCTCAGTGTTTGAAATTATGGAAGGCTGATCCTGCACGAAGCATCATTCATCCCCATGATTAGACCTATGAAAGACTGAGCAGTCTAATGATCTCTGTGCATCCTATCAAGGGGTGAGAACCAAAAAACTGACAGCAGCAGAGAAAACAGGAGGTGACTTTTTAAACCCAATGCAAACAAAAAAACCTCAGAAAATGTAATTGTATGCCATCTTAATAAAGTGCTAAATTGTGACTTTACAAATGAGGCTCTATTCACCCAGAGGCACTAATTTTCAAAAAGAAGAAAAGGGGGAAAAAAATTAGAAGTAATAATCTTTGTTGCTTTATCGGTAAAATCCAGGTGAGGAACTCACTGTTTGTAGTAGCTAAATATTTGGATTTTGCATGAGCTCCAGGAAATGAAACAAGTCCCCTGAAAAGATTAACTATCCATTTTCTAGGGTTGATGAGTTGACAGCTCCTCTGTGTTTCCGAGATCAGGTTAGAGGCAGCACAATAGTACCTTATTGAGGAGGAAGTGCCACAAGCTAATGAGAGAAAATTGAAAAGTTGCTGTAGTGTGTCACAAAGGAGAATTCTGTTAGACATTTCTCTTAATACAAACAAATGCACCTGCAATCTACCCAGGAATTTAAGCAAAACTCCCCTTCCTACTCCATTTTCTTCAGAGCATGTATTGGTCTGAAAAGGTGTGTTTATGAGAATTGAAGAGTGAGGATTGTTTGTAATTAAGTCACAGTTCAATTTTTAAAAGAAGAAATACAAGTCAATATATGAGACAAGTAAATTGTGACTTAAAGCATTTCCTTAAAATATTATCCTAAAAAGGTATGCTTCTTTAGAAATAAAAACAAGCTTGAGAACAAAGGCCTTGCAATTCGGTAGTATCCAGGCATGTAAATTGATCCACTGCTGTTTGTTTTGAGCCACCCTTTAAGTTATGGTGCAGTGCAGAGTGGGAATCAGTTTACAATACCAAGGCTTTAGTGGGTGGAAAGGTACAATAAAGGTTCCCAGAAATGCCATTCTGAATTCTCGGAAAAGTGAGTACCATAAGTAAACCTTAGCCTATGAAACTGTATTTAAAGACTTATTGCTGCCTCTATGCATTAATTTGCCAGGAGGTTAGGAAAAACAGTGGTTTCCAAGATCATGCTGGTTATATTTGTAATCTGAACATTTGCATTTTCCTTGCTTACAATGCTAACTCCTTAGCTGATGGTCAGCAGGCAGCCCCAGAGGTCAGGCAGTGATTTAATACACAAACATGAGCCCTCACAGAATCATTTGGAGCCTTTCTTAATGCTTTTTTTCCTTCCTTGTTTGTCAACACTGAAGCAAAAAGAAAAAAACAAAACTGCTTGTTTTGTTAGGTGTTCATAGCTCCAAACTTGGAAGATGTAAAAAAATTCTCAAGTGATTCATCTCAAGCAGAGAGATCAGCAAGAGGAAGAAAGTCAGAATCTCACTCTCTCCAGAATATTTCTTCCCATGCTAATTCTCAATCCAATATAGTGTTTGTGAGTTGGTCTAAACCTGGAATAATTCATGACACCACTAGCTTTCCCAAACTCTCTCATTTTAAAATTAGTTTCTAATTTTGGGTCCCAGCCCAGCTGTGATCAGCAGCTGAGCAGGTCTTCAGTCTTACACGGACTTTCTACAACAAGGAGGGCCTCACAACCAAAACCAGATTGTGAATGAAAGCTGTGAGGGAGTTAAAACAGTGGCAGCAGCAGCACTTGCATGTAGAATGTCTTCCTGCAGGCAACTGCATGGCTAAAATTTGGCTACACAAATGAAAGGCAATAAAAGAGCACAGTGATGTACTACTGATGGTTTGGGGGCTGGCAGGCTAGTGTCTTTGGCTAGCATTTGCTGTTCATTGTGTAGGAAATGCGCCATGTAAGCAGCGTTGAACCAAATGGGACATTCACAATCAAGTGTGTCAGTGAAGGGCCTTCCCAGTCTCTTTCCAGTCACAGTGAAAACTGCACCACTTCCCACAATGTGGGAGAAATCACTCCAATGTTTATGAGGGGAAGAAAAGTATGAACACAAGATCTTCAGCTACAGGGATACAGCTGAATGCAAACCTCCAAAATGCTTTCTCTGTTGGCCATTTGCCTTCAGTCGTATCCACTTCCCGTAGCAGGTGGGGAATCCAGTGAATGTTGGCATGACATCCTCGGTGCATGGCTGCAGTGCAGTCATAGCTGGCCATTTTAATGATTTATCTCTGAATGTGTTTCTGAGACATGTGCCACATGTCACAGCAAATTACATTGGTGTGAAGGAGGCTTCAAAACATAGCTCCTTAAATGTTATGGCACTAGTCCAATTTTACTTCATTAATTTATTGCAGTAAAAAACAGAAGTAAAACAGCTCTTCTGAGGACTATAACTGCTCTGCAGTTAAGCAGTGACCTGCCCAGCTACAGTGCAGTGACCATCAAAAAGATCCTTTACTGTTATACAGGCTTGATTTTCATGTGCAACACATTTCTTTTTTGTTTCAAATTCAGTGCTGCTATACGTGAAGGTTAGTTCCTTTTTAGAGATGAGGAAGTATGTACAATCTTGTTCAAGGAAATGTGAGGATTAAAACTGAATATTGTCACTAACACACCTTTTTTTAACAGAGCAGAAAAAAGGTTTTAAATGATAGTAAATGACATAACAGATTAAAAACACAATTTTTGAATGCAACTGCTAACAGACTCACTGCTAAAGTTAAGGTCTGCTAGATATGTTTACTATAGATATTTGAATATATTTTTCTTCACCATCTGGCTATGAAGTCAAAGTCAGCTGCCAAAATCCAGGGCCGTATTTCACAAGGGCCTTGATGTACCCTGCAGATTTGTGCCTCTAACTCTTTGCATGCTCCCTTTCTGGTGCCAAAGTGTGTGTACATTCAAAATTCAGAGTAAGAAATTTCATTTTTATGCAGTGTGGAACTGATTCAGCAAAACATGTACACGCATGTTTAAACCTCAGCAGCCTAAATTAGGGTTTAACGCACCCAAGGCAGACCAGCTTTCCCCAGTGACCCTGGCCACCAGAGCATCTACTGTAGGTCATTACCATGCTTCTTTCCCTTACAGACTATGGTGCAGATATTTGCTCTGAACGTTCATGAATGGTGTCCAGTGGCTGCAGAGGGATTTTTATATTAATGGGAGAGGGATCTGGTCCGTCAGCAGTCACCAGGATTTTCTGTGCTTAATGAAGCAGCCTTCCTGATTTTGGAGCTTTTACCCTTTTCAATTGTAATGCGCCCAAAACTTTAAGAGCTAAAAGAGATGAAAACAGTTGGAATCTGCCTCTGAAAATTTGGCTCTAAACCTATATCTCCTTGTGATTTCTCCACCAGGGAAGCAGCAGAAGAAGAAGCATTTAGGCTCAATACTTTAGAGCAGAACTGCTGTGGTGATAAATCAGATACTGATCTGAGGGTATGAGGTAAGCCAAATTACAACAGCAGTGGAGCTGCCTCCCACTGGTGGCTTTAGGTCAACATTTTGGGCTAATCACCTTAGCTGGGTAAGTGCTCATAAATCAAGAGTTGCCTGGAAATTGTCTGTTTTTCTCTTCACGCTGCTGAGATGCTCAGGGCAGCCTGTCTGCTCCTCAGAGGAGCCTCCCACTGCAGAGTGGGAAGTGCTGTGGGGAGGGGAAGAACCAGGGACTTCTCATGGGCAAAAAGCACAAGGTAGCAGCTGTAACAATACTTCTAAAAGGAGGCCATGGAAAACTACATTGTTTCTCATCTAACTGTATCTGGACTCTGAACCCAGGGCTTCTCCCTCACTCTGTCCTCACAGGGCAGTGAAAAGGTTCTTTGCAGACAGAGATAAGAAGAGGGGAAGGACTCATACTTTTGGAAGACCCTTCACACCCTTCTCCCATGAAGGCTCTGTACAAGCAGATTTGTGCAGTACAATCAACTGTGCTTGGAGCTTCCATCTTCCCCACCACAATGACCACTGTGGTGGTGGCCCCAAAGCTGGTGGGGAGACAGGAAGCCCAGCTGCAGGTGGTCCCTGCATTCCTGCAGAGACTGTAATGACAGTTTCAGCAGATGTCCTGAAAGAAGAACCATTTCACTCCTTCATTTTTCTCCAGTAACAAATGATAGGACAAAAGGAAAAAGCCTCAAGTTGCATGATTTAGATTTTAGGGACTATTTCTTCACAAGAATGGTTGCCATTGGAACAGGCTGCCCGGGGAAGTGGAGGAGTGACCATTCCTGGTGGTATTTAAAAGACATGTAGATATGGCACTTAGGGACATGGTTTAGTGTTGAGCTTAACACTGTTAGGTTTATGGTTGGACTCAAGGATCTTAAGGACCTTTTGCAACTTAAATGTTCCTATGATTCTATCCACTGCACTGGGGACACACCTTATTGACTTTTGTAAGAGGAACAAGAAACACAAGAGATAATTGTAATAGTTTTTGCAAAGATTTGTTTGCTTTTCAGGAATATGTGAATACAGTCAAAAAGAGAGGTTATAAATAGGCTGAATATATGAGAAGTAGTACAACATGGTGTACTCATATTTTAAATCCTGTAGGGAGACCCTGAATGAAACAGTGTACAACAGAGAGGGCAACAGGGATACTGAGCAGTTTTTGGACAATAAGCATTTTCTGCTTCATTAAGGGAAATTGTGAATCTCTGACCTCTAAAATGAGCCAGTCTTGGGAGTCCGAGCATGGGACAGTCATTCACTATTTTTAACTGTGCAGGAACTGGGACACCCAGCAAAATTACTGAGAACTAGGTTCAAAACGGAGAAAAGAGACTTCTTTCTAACACAGCATAATGCAGCCCCAGGGTTCGTTGCCATAGGATACTGCAGAGGCCAAAAGTATTAATGGATACAAAAAAAGATTAGTCAAATTTATGGAATATAAGTCTGCCTGTGACTATTAAAAACAATGGTTCAAATGCAATGTCTGGCATTAGGAAGTCCCTAAACTGTTGATTGCCAGGATCTGGGGATTATAGGAGGGGAAGGAATGCTCCATACATGCCTTATTTCTTTTCTTTTCCAAAGCATCTGCCACTGGCCACTGCTGAAGACAGACATTGGGTTAAACAGATGTGTATTCACAGCTCACAGCAGTTCCCATGTTTCTCCCAGAACAGGGAACTGGAGTTGCCTCATTTCAAGCTTCTATTTGCTTTCAAGTAAGCTCTTAAGCCACCCTCAACTCACAAGTATCTGACTACCTGCCAGTCAAGCGTTTAGCAACAACATTAACATCTGTCACTAACACTTGGACCTTCTTTGGTGAAATGTTTTGGAATGCTTTCAGATTTTTTTTTCTTGTTAACCCCAGAGACTTTTTTTCTTGCTCTAGATATCAGCTGTCCCCTTGTCTCTGGCAGAAAACTCTTTCTACCATATTTTCATGATCTCCTGCAAGCTGCAGTTTCCTCACTCATATGTTGTCCATTGTCAGAGCTTCACTGATTTTCAGTTATGATTGAAAAAAGCTGCTCCAAACTTCTGGTGATCTGAATTCACTTTAAAATTATTTTGAGCTGCTCTTAGCTTGACTTCCTCAAAGCTTAAAATAAACCACACTGTGTCTGAGCTGGTACAACTTGGTACAATCCTGCTTATCTGCTGTGCTCATTACATTCCTGTCCACGAAAACCTGGCTTAGACCTGCCACATCAGTGAAGGGGACTCAGATCTGCTAAGAGCACCAGTACAAGAGTTTGCAGTTTATATTGGGATGAAGGCATCAAGATCCATTGTGCCTCTCTCCAAGCCCCAAAACCTAACTGTTAGTTCAGACAGAACTGATTTTCAGTGCATCTGTTCTCAGTTCTGATCCTTCCAGAAATGCACACATGGCAGGTAATCTGAGGCTTCCTCAAAAGCATTAAATAAATTAAATTCTGTGATTGCACACCAATTCTACTTTCAACAGTGGTAGGATACAGAAATCCTATAACAACAATCTCTAATATATCAGAATTTCTCCTAGTTAGCAGAGAAATCCAAACAAAGAAAATGTATTTTCAGCATAGGCCAGATGGAGGTATGTCCTTCCAGAGATAACTCCATTCACCTCAGCACATAAGCCATGTGAACGTCATTTAGTAAATCCTCCAGATGAAGAGAAACGTGTCAATGAAAGACTCCACCATTCAGGTGCCGTATTTGAGGGTGATTTTTGCAGCTGTTACAGACAGAAAATGAAGCGCGAAACCTCTGCATGAAGCTTTCAGCCATGGAGGGAAAGCTACATGAAAACAATAGCCCTCAAGCCTGTGATACTAGGGGGAATGGTGATTAGAACTATTTCAGGCTAATTAAGTCAGGCATAATGTGTGCTAAACCCAGCTCCAGAGTTAAATTATCCACCCAGAGCTCAGGTATTTCTCCCCAGTGCTTCCCTGAATGAGCAAGGCCAGTGCTGCTCAGCTGTGGGCTTTGAAAATGCTGCCCAAGCTATAGCAGAAACTGTGCTCAAAACACCACTGTGGGATATTCTTAGCTCAAGACATTCCAGTAAAAAGAGTTGTAGCATTAACAATCTTGAAAGCAGAATGACACAGTCGGCAAAGGAGGCAAATTTATCACACACTTCCCAGGCACCTTTGGATGGACCAATGGCCCCACAGAGGTTGCAGTTTCTATCCACTGACATGGAGAGCCTGAGGGTGAGGCTAGAAATCTAACATATGGATGACTACAGCTGGCGAAACAGATGTAATCCTAACAGTTTAGCCCCATTCCCAGTGATGTTAACTGGAGTTATTCAGCTGCTCTCAGTGAAATCCAGATTGGGCATGCGCCTATTATTTAATCTCTGACTAAATCCACCAATCTTTCTCTTCTCCTCCAATAAATGAAACCAAGTTAATATAACAAGAATATCCATTGTTCACAGAGTACTAACAGTGTGCCCTGCTTGGCTACTGCACAGAATGAGGGTAAGCCTAGCACTTTTCCAAGAACTTGTGCTAGCAGCACTTAAGATGTTTATGTAAAAAAATAAATAAGTCATTTTAATGCCCCCAGTAGTAAGCTGAAAAAACAACAATCTCTGCCAAGCAAAAGAAGGATGAAATTGATGCAGGAAAATAAGTCAGGGACATTTAAGAGAACATAACAAGTAACAGAAAATACATAAATGAAAAAGTAATTCAAAACATATGACAGCAGAAAGACATTATGCATATAACCATGGGGGTATTTAATGATATTTTTTTGTCTTTTATTATTATCTTCTATTGTGTACATATTACAGGTATACATAAATTCTAAGTCTTCATCACTTGCTGTTGTACCGGATTTGCAGTAATTGCATCTATTTGTGTTCAACAAACTGTACATGGCAGAGACAGGAGCTTTGAATTATTTGTTTTCACACTTCAGATATTTCTTCTGGTTTTCTCTGTTAGTACTTTTCCATTTCTGCAGAAGAAGTAATCTCTCACAACACAGTAGTACTTCTGACACTCTTGTTAAGTGACTTATGTGATGACCCACAAATGCCTTCCAAATAAAGTGTATTGCAGTCACTGTTAGACGAATATTCGTTCCTCTGAAGAATCTGGTGTAGTTTGGGCAGATGCAGAGGAAAGGAGTGTAGCAGATCCAGGTTATACCTATGCTAAAACTACAAGGCATTGGAATTTTAATTCAGATCAGAAGGATGCTTTCAAAGCAGAACTCCCAGTCATTCCTATTTACTACATTTTGGCCTGCCTGACACAGCGCAGTTGCTCTTGGATCTATGGGATCAGATTAACACTATTCCAAAGTAAGTCACCTTAGAAGATATATATATATATATATATATATATATATAGTAGTCTCAACACCAGACTAAACAGGGGCTTGTCCCATAGCATTAGTTACTAACTTAAACACAACCTTTCTATACTAAAAATTGGGGAAAAAATGGTTTGTGCTGTATTTCTGTTTAGCTTCAGGGAAATGATACCTAATCACTGTCCCAAGATATAAACATATATCTGTTTCAGGAAGAAATCCTGGACACGTAAGTGGGGCTTGATCTTACCTGAACAAAATTAGGTGTGTTGCAAGATAGTCATTACACAACTACTGTAATCTGGAGCTTTTCTGAGCACTACATCTCAGATTTATTTTCCACTTAACAGGGCATTTAGTGAACTGCTCTCCTTTCTGCACCATCTTCCATTTTCAGTAACAGGAAAATACAGGTGTGCTTCAGACCTGGACTGCTGTAATGTCACGACAGCATGCAGTACAGTGATTATATCAGCATCTTCCCATACTTATGAGCATGGTTTCCATTTTCATATCACTGCTGGCAGCATCTTGCCATGCTTTGCTTTTCCTTGGCAGAGGGCAAGTGCAGTATGGGTGAGTTTGGTGCAGTAGCTCAGCCTCCCCTACTGCCAGAAGAGGTCCCTGCTTGGCGGAGCACACCCTTCTCCACACCAGGGCATGACTGTGGTTCCAGCATTTTGGCTCCCACAAAGCCATGTCTGATATTTTCCTTCTGCAAAACAGGCAGTAAGTCCTGAACCTCTTCTGGAAGCAATTAAAAAAGCAGATAAGTGGGAGTGATGGCAATAATTTACCTGGTCTTGTGAATGTCTTGATTATACTGCAAGTCAAGGCATAGCCCAGAGTGGAAGACCTGCACATGTGTACGGTAAAATTTCTGGGAAATAACTGGAGGAGTTACTGATGTAAAATTAGCAGATTTGGCTCTACCTTCACTAGAATAAAGTGTCTCTTTTGGCTAATGCTCTCTTTTCACTGTTTACAGGATGAACCCTTCATTTTTGGCTCTTGTAGCAGTGTAATGGCTGCCCTTCCATGCAAGGAGTTGGATGTTATATTTCTGCATCTTGGAAATTCTTGTATTTGTTTTGTCAACAAGTGAAGAAAATAAAAGGTGCTTGGATTCACAGGTATTTATTTTCACTAAACAAGAATATACAACTTCTTATATCAGCGTCTTATCAAACAAGGTCCTGTCATTGCAGGTATGCACTAAAGGAAAAAAATGTGTTCAGGCAAATCTACATCGAAAGGTTAACAAGATATAAATGATCTTAGGAGAGGTATTCTTCCCCACTGCTACAGAGATTGGCATGAAGTAAAGTAGTTGTTCCCTTTGAAGCACTGCCAGCATAAATAACTCAGAGTAAGAATTTTGGTTTTCATAACAAATGCTGAAATGCAAGAGAACTATGCATTGATGAATATACTGTATGGCTCAGTGGGACTAGACAACTCAGGTAGGTTTTAACTACAGTATAAACAAAATATCTTCCAAATACTTTTTTTTATGTAAAAGGTGTCAATTATGTAAAATGATTCCATGATAATAACAATAGAATTCAAAGGCAGATTTGTGTCTTTCAAACTCATCCAGACTTTAGACTTCCTAAGCTTTAGAAGGGAAAGATCTCACCTGCAAAAACAATTGTGGAGCACAGGAGCCCAGTTTTTTCTCAGCAACCATCTGCACAGATTAATCATTCTCCCGTCTCCTGTTTGTTTTGATCTATCTCTGATTTCTATATGAGTACCTTTGAAACAATTTTCCTCATTTCTTTTTCACTTAGAGAGAATTAAGAGAGATAAATCAAGAAACTGTTTGTCTTTGCTAGCCTCCCAGAAGATACCAAACACTAACATGAGAAATGTTATACAAATTCTCAGAGAAAAAAATAAGACTGTCCAATGCCTGCAGTGTATTAGAGAGCAGCTCCTTCTGCTGCAAGTGTGGCTGGTGTCCACCACCCCACTGGTCAGAGCATGTCAGCAAAGGCAGCTTTGTGCTGCTGTGATCATGTAATTAACACACATTTATGCTCACTTACAGGCAGATACAGAGGCATTCAGGTCCACCTCACCTTTAAGGGTCTGGCCACGTGAAAAGGAGTGCAATGTGTCTGAGTCCAGTGGGGCTGGGCTGCAGGGATGCAAGGGGCTGTTTACAGATGTCACCTCTGTGGGTGCTCATGAAACAGGGACACGTCCAAAGAATTTTCATTCCTTTCCTCCACACAATGACCAGTCAGAAGGTTCATGATTATTCATGCCCCTTGTAGATGTCTTTCTTTGCAAAAGGCATAGGAGACCATGGTGCTATGTGGAGAATGGTACACACCCCTGACACAGACCAGCACAAGTTCCTGGTACATGTGAGCATGGCTCTGTCCAGCTCCAGAGAACAGGGCAGTTGTATTTGGATTTCCTCCAGTGCACGTCTCTAAGACATCAAGATGATTTAGCAAGAACATCCCATACCCAAAGATTACAGACCAAACTAAATAAATCCCCTGTGTGGGTGTGCAAAGGCCAAAACACTGCAGAAACAGAGGCTTCTGTTGCATTTCTCTGTATGGGTGTATGTGTTGTACCAGTCTGCAAGGCCCAAATCTACAGGAAAGGGCAAATATATTTAGAACCAAACTTCAGAAAGCCCACGTAAGGAATTGCACTGCGTATCACAGCCCCACAAGCTGTGTCTGGGGAAGGATGAGTATTTGTGCACGTTGTCTCGCAGGCAGAGACAATGGTTGGGGCTGAAGGGAAGAGGTTATGGACAACACACTCTCCTGAGCCCCAGCTGCTCACCATCTGCACAACCTCCTCCCAGGTGATGCTTGGCAGTCCTGGCTCTGCACTGCTCCGAATGGACCAATTGGCTCCTGCTGCGTGGAGTATGTCCATGTATTCTAAGAGCAACACAATGCCCCCATCAAGAGTAAACTTTAGGTCCTCTAAAAAACACTTTCTCTTCTCAGTTTTTTGTAAACATTGGAGCTAGTATGACTAGTCTGGTGATGAAAAGACACCAGTAGCACTAAGTTCACAGGAGAATAACACAGGAGACTGTTTAAAGAGTACAGTAGGATTCCTATTGTTTATACATGTAGCAGCACATGAATGAACTGAACTGAATGTATCATGGTGCCTCTTTTATTCACTTACTTGATTTTCCTGACCTATGTGCTTGTACAACTGCAGCAAAACAGGTGAGTAAAATGTTTGCAGGTTCAGCCCTGCCTAGTAAAGCAGGCTACTAAGGGCTGCACTGGAACTAAAAAAGAAAGTCTGCTGCCAAACACAAATAGCAAAGGAAAAAAAAAATCTTGAAAATAGAAGGAACAAGTTTCTACATGTACTTGTTTTCCTAGGAGTACACCACTTGTGAATTCATATTTCTTGATGACCACTTTGCTGACAGGTCTTTCAGAAAGGTAAACAGATCATCCTGCTCCAGAACGGGGGGAAAAAAGTCTGTCTTTACATTTACTCATTCTTGTTTTTAAAATTTTCAGCTGCTTACTCAGGTCTCAAGTATTTGGAGAGCCAGATGAAAAGCAGATTGATGGAACACATTTGCTCTACACAAATTTTAATTGCTGCTTTGATGGGCATATCAGAGGAGGTCAGGAGAAGTGAAATGAGCTATGACTTGGGTGGTCTCTCTCAACTGAACCTCAAGTATACAATCCCTCTTATCTCCATTGAAGTGGGGCAAGAAAGATTTACAAGGCAGCCAGGATCTGAAGGAGCTGAAGCCTGGAGATCCAGACTGTTGCAAAATGCTCCCTATACCTCAGTGTTAAAGTTTAACAGCAGGTCTTGTGGTATGCTTCACATTCTCCCTGGGAAAGCACATGGTCAGTTCATGCAGTGCCCAAACAGCCTCAGCAACTCTTCAAGATATAAGTACCTACAGAAAAGGACCATGGAGCCAGCTGCTGTGAATCAGAGGAGCTCTTCTGTTCTCAGGGGAGCTCAGCAGATTAGCACTACTGAAGACATTGCCTAATGCTGTTCTATCTAGAATGTACTTATTTTGAGTTTAATTGCTGAAAGTTAAGTGGACAAGAAAACCCAAACAACTGACATCCAAGCTGTCTTGTTTATCAGAAGAAACAGTAACTTAGAAAAATGCAAGCATGACCTTTAAGGAGGTTTAGCAGATCTGCTTAGGATTTGGATATCACTAGGAGAATCCAGCTCATAGACCACTTCCCTGAGCCTGTTTCTCTGCTCTCATAAACGCACGGAGCTGAATCACTCCCACATTGCTGCACTGTTATTGTGGTACCGGGGCAAAAATATTTGGCAGGCATTTCAAAGTAAATGCTTCAGATGGAATGACGGCAGCTGAGAAGCAGAATGCTAAGATTGAGGAAAGTGTGTGCTCTGCTGTGCAGGGAAGCTTTTTTGGAAGAAATGCTAAAAAGAAGTTTAGTCAAGTTTTAACATAATAGCTATTAACTTTGACTAGAAATAAGACATCAAAGTGGTCAATATTTGATGTGTAGTATTTAAAGGATTGCTCAGAATATTAGGCATGCAAGAATAAAAATTTCCTATCTGAAGAAAATGGGGGCGGTTAATTCATCAATACTATAAAGAATATGCATTCCACTGGGAAATTCTATTCTACCAATATACATTCCTCACAGAAAGACTGCAGTGAGGCTCAGTGTATAGAAAAAACAGATATTTTTGTGCTGTTATAGTGGCACATTTATCTCACCAAAACTTTTTCCATTAGAAGTTACTGTTTTCAAGGACATTTTATAGCTTGGACATCAGAATAGGCTTACAGCTATGACTTGGTAAAATAAAGCTTGGTCTGAAATGCACTTACAGTGCCAAAGTTTTTAAAAAATATATTATTTTGGACACTTTTGGTTATAGAAGAGCAAGTAAATAAAACTTTTCTGGTCTTATGGCGTTTAAAAATGCTTTGGTCTACAAAGGTGATTTGTTAGGCAATTAGTGCAATTGCTCTAATTCCCTTCAGGATACTAAAAGATGAATGGTTGAGACATTAGACTTGAAAATTACTTTGCCATATGCAGTGACTACTTTTCATAAAAATTATTAAACTGATCTTTTAATCTGCTTTGCACATACGTTTAAGAGTTGGACTCTATGATCCTTGTGGGCCCCTTCCAGCTCAGAATATTCTGTGATTCTGTGATACAGTGGAACTGCTCACCTGCCTATGCCATCAAGAGTGGATTTGACTTGTGGTGCAGACTGAAATGTGTTTTCTGTGCCTCCAGGAGTCTGCAAAGTGGTTGGAGTCTCTCCAGTGGGCTCTCTGCGGTCTCACATGCATTTGTATGTGTTTTCCATGGCTTCCAGTGCATCCCTCAGCAACACCCTAGGAAACCTGCTGCTTGCATGTATGGCACCAGGAATAACAATTCTGTTGCTACTTCATAAATACAAGCAAAACAAAAGTAAGGCACTCCCAAGACCCCCAGCAAAACCAGTGTGCTAAAATGTCCCATGCTGTAGTCCATCGGTATATTGAGGTAAGAACAGATAATTTCTCCTGTAGCTTTTGTTTTTTCCTCTGTGTTCACTTGAACCTCTGATAGATCTGTTGTTCCTGCAGAATGTCATTGAAGCCTTTTCTTTCCTTCCCCATGGCACTAACAGCCCTGAGCACTTCCAAGGAGACCCCACACAGTGCTGAGCACTCCCATTGCCACAGTTAACTGTCCTACACACACCAAACATTTGTCACAACCTTTTTCTTCTGATTCACCTAGCATGATATTCCTCTGTTAATTTTCCACTGTCTTGAACATTTGTTTATTGCCCCATAGTTCTGCCCAGGTGTTTCCACACAAAAATATGGACACATGCACCACATTATGTATGCACTGTAAATCCAAGAGGAGCAGCAGCAAATGCTTTCCTCGTGGTCTGCAAAAGCCCAGGAAGTTCAACTTCTCTGGACAAGTCCAACCGGCTGTACACGTGCAAATCTGTATTGCAGAGTGTGTGGTGTAGATCCAGTGCTTTTTGGAAAAACTGCACATAATATGGAAGTGCTGTGTCACTGATACATGCATGTGCCGTAAGTCCACCCAGCTTTTTCTGGAAACCGCACAGCTCTAATGAATGTCTCATAACCATGTGGTAGAATTTCTCTGTGCATGCACATCAAATGGATCTGAGGTTTCTGGGTATGCAGAAATAGCTGTCTTGCTTGTAATGCATAGAGAAACCTCTGAAGAACACAGAATATTCTCAAAATCTGGCAGTACAAAACAGCTGAGTAAAAAATATCTGAGACCCAGCATAGAGAGTAGCCCTCAATCTCCAAAGTCCTGTGTAGCTCCAGTCTTCAGGTCTGATTTCTTTTCACCTTTCTGGTGTTGCTAGTAGCTCTGCCTTAGTGTCTCCCTCAAACCTCTGCATTTGTTTGCAGCAGGGCCTCAGGTTGGCCAGGACTTGGAGGCAGAATTGTCTCACTGTTTCTGGAGAGTGAGTGCAATACTGAAGCAATACTGAAAGGTTTCCAGTTTCTAAAGCTAGATTAAAATACAAACACTTAAACTAAAATACAGCATCTCTTTAAAATGAGTTTGCTCAGTGCACTGGATGAGATAGACTACATGGAATGGTTTGAAAATCAATCTCCTTGTTTCCCATCACACCCTTTTCCACAATCCTGCTCTCTAGTCCTGCAATTCTTAGTGGCATCCTGGGTTAGAATAGCCACTTCCATCTCATCTGCCTCTCAGGTAAAGCCTCCATCCTTTCCAAATCTTAGGGGTTGCCTTACAGGTGTCTGAAAATCCCAAGATTTATTTTGATTCCATAGAGAAACCCAGAGTCTGAACTTCCTTTTTTTCTCCAAAATGCATTGCATTACTCAGTCCTCTGCTCCCCAGTTTATCCTGGAATGATAGGATAGGAAAGGAAGGACTGTCCTTTCTTTCATGTGTGAGAGAGGTAATGCACTACAGTCAGAGGAAGGCAAGAGGTAGACATAGAGAACATTGAAATATAGCAAATAATGTATGTTTTCCAGCCTGAAAAGGGCTCACTTTGTTAACTGAAATGTCCTGATACCTGTTTTGCTCTCAGACAAAAAGTATGTTAAACCTATTGGGCAGCTGATAAAAAGCCAGGTTTATGGCAGTCTGTTAAAATTGTTCATCTGGTAAAGTTGCTACAGTTTTAAGTATTGGCCCTTGCTTCAATAAAACAACTACTCAATTAAGGTTAATCACATTTGATGGGCTTGAAAATCCTTGTAGCTTTTCTGAATGCAACACCACTGCCAGGTTTTTTCTGGGTCTGCAAAGATGGGTGGAATGAAAGCAGTGGACAAGTAGGAATAATCGTCAGGCCCCAAGATAAGACAGAAAAGTCTGAAAGAGCAAAGGATGCATTCAGGTTGTTCTGAAGACAAATGATTAGTCAATGCATGGAAAAGCCCAGGTGGTAGGACAGCTGGGTGCGTTTTATAGGGATGTCTGTGTGTGTGGATCTGAGGGAACACTCACATAAGCAAACCAGTGGAGGAATGAACTGCACGGGTCATGTGCAGTTACCTGCAATGTGCCTCTCTGCATTTACATGTGTGGCTCAGGGGAAACTCCTTCTACGTTTTGATTGTGGGTTATTCTTAGAGTTCCTCATCTGGAAAAAAATTCTGCACCCTTACTGGTCCCTGCCCAAAGCTGTGTCCTCCTTGGTGTCAGATGTGCCATTTTCTACTGTGTTTTCTCTGCCTTTTCTGCTGTCTTTTTTTCCCCTTGCTCTGTAGAATGTGCCAGCTCACAGTTTAGGAGAAATTTAATGATCCCAAGTATTATGAACACCATCAGAAAAGTCCTCTATTAGAATCAGGCTGCTGCTTAAGCCACTGCCATCATTTGTCCTCCTTACTTTAAGCCACTGTGGAAGGTTCCATCTCTTTTAACAGAGTTGTAGCCAGATCATTGGAGAGGCAAGGGCAGAGGGAGTGCCAGTCAGTGGTAGCCCTTTGCTTCTAACGGCAACTTCTCAGAGTTATGTGGGATGAATCCAACATGAGACACTTTCCTCCAGAGTCCCAGTGTGTGTGGTGATTTTTTCTACTTAAATTCATCTGCCTACAAACCCCATCTGTCTTCCCTAGGGATTCCTAGCACTGGTTTCTAAAGGATTTTGCCATATTTGGGCTCCTGTCCCTGTGGCACAGCCTTTTGATAGAGGGCTCCTATTCATCTGTATGCTTCCTGCCTTTCCTGTCATGTACTTGGCACCATCCCCTTGACACTGGCTTAAAATAGCCTTGGGTTTAATGTTAGAAATAGAAAGTGTAGGATTGGGTTGAGAGGGGACCACAAATTTGACCAGAAGGCTGGAGCACATCTCCTATGAAGACAGGTGTGGGGAGAGACTGGAGTGCCTGAGAGAGCTGGCACTCATATTGGAGAAGAAAAGGCTCCAAGCAGACCTTATTGCAGCCTTCCAGTGCCTACAGACTTTTTAGCAGGGCCTCTTGTGACAGGGCAAGATGCAAGATGGTTTCAAACTAGAAGAACATTCATTTAGATTAGATATAAGGATGAAGATTTTTGTAATGAGGATGGTGAAAGTGGAACAGGTGGCCTAGAGAATGGTGAATGCCCCATCCCTGCAAACATCCAAGGTCAGTTTGAAAGTGGCTCTGAGCAACCTAAAGTAGTTGAAGATGTCCCTGCTCACTGCAGGGGGCTGGACTATGTGATATTTAAAGGTCCCTTCCAAACCAAACTATATTACGATCATATGAAAAGGGAAAAGTATAAAAAGCTGTATCTGTCATTTACTAGGGCAAGTAGACCTGAAATTTGTTGACTGACCTAGAATTTTTCTCTTCTTGCAAAGTAACATTTTCATTTAAAAAGTGCTAGAGCTCAAGAAATCCCAGCAATAAAGTTGTTGCTATCAAATGCCATGGAAGTTTTTGGAACAAGAAAACCTCTTTCTGTGTTCACTGAGAACAATCAAGAGACCATCAAGTTTAAAAAGTTGTTGGCTCTGCTTAACATTTGCTAAGCACAGCTTAGACTGTTTTATCCATTTATACTGCCTCACTTGTCTCCTTCATGTGTCTTATATAATAATTTCCAAAGTCAGAAACAAAAAAAAAAAATTAGAAAAAGGCATCAGCTAAGATGAAATGGCACAAGTTTAAAACTCTTAGCAGCCGTTGAATGACAAAGAACAAAGAGGTTTAAAAATCATCACATTTTAGAATGTTAAAATGCCACATATTAAATATAGATTTTGCTGATGATTATATTGTTACGCATTCCATTGTTCCCATGCCATTGGCCTTCAGGACTTTATTACTTATGTAATTCCAAGATCTGACACAGCTAAAGTGAAATGCATCTGATCTCAATGAATGGCATCAGATGAAAAAAAGTGGATTTCAGGAGAAAGAAATACCATTTTAATTTTACTGCAAGTCTATTGATTGGTGACAGATGTTACCATTCCCATTTAATTATTCTTGATTCATTTGCCAAATAAAAATATAGATAGATGTCAAAGTATTTGAAGTCATCCAGATAAAGAGTTCAATCAAATAAGTTGTCTTTATTTTTTTTTTTTCATTCTTTTTTTTTTCCTTCCAGATTTTCCATATTAAGGAAACCTGGTTCAGGGTGGCATTTAGAGTCCTAGCTGCAGACATTAAAGCTCTCAAACAGTACAAAATGTGATTATAAATCAAGGGCTAGGAAAGCATGGGGTTGTGAGAAGAGGAGGGGGCATTTCAGTAGGAAGTGTTCTATACTGAATGATGGCTCAAAAGTCCAGCATGGTGCTGTGTCAACAGAAACCCCTCAAAAGATGTTTCATGACCACAGTTTATTCAGAGCACAGATATGAACATAGTTAATAGACATCATTTAAAATCTGCATCAAAATCCCAAAGAACTGGCAATTTAAAACCAGTAAGTAAAATTTGACTTTTTTTTTTACTCACCCTGAAATAGGAGCACAAACTTTACATCTTTTGGATGAAGTCCTGACTAACAACAAGAATGTCTCTCACTTTCTCAGCCTACCTGGGCCACTAAAGAGAAACATCTATCCTACTATTATCTAGATAAAAAGATGTAATCCTTTTGGAAAGAAAATAAATAGGAGGTATATTGTCATAGTTGTCCTGTTTATTTTGAAGCTTTAGCAGGTTTTTTTTTTAATTAAAAAACCTAGTACTTAATTTTCTTGATTTTCCTGCATGTTATTTTTATGGAAAATCTATTTTACCATACTTTTCATTATAAAAGAGTAAAATTGCTATCAAAAAGGAGAGTTTCCTTTTCTTACTCTCTGAAATTGTAGCAACATATTTACCTGAATATTAAAGAGTCAGTGTTTTGGAAGCATGATACACAGATAAGGAAAATCTTATTGCAAGGCAACTATATGTAGCTATTTTTTCACATGATTGAGAACATGTTTAATTAATTTTAAAAAAATAAACTGCTGATTCCTCCAGACCCTTGGAAACCCCAAAACATTTTCCTGTGGTCCATGGGTGTCTGGCGTGTCTCAGGCATTTGAGGTACTCTGAAAGAGATTGATCTGAGCTTGGAGGGAGATAAGCAAATATAGGTGCTCAACACGGGTGTGCAGATTGTCAGCCTCAAAATGATCTTCCCTCCCCATTAACTTTGTTGACAAGTTTCTATGTCCATTAGTACATCTGATTTCTAGTTTATTCTCCCCTTTATTTGTGCTTGGCATGGGAAGGAAACTTTTGCTGATGTGTGTGATTGGGATTTAAGAGCAGAATGCTCATGTGGCAGAGGACAGATTTCTGAAAGGCAGTGGCTGTGGCAGAGCCCTTATGGCCCACTGGCTGTGGGGGGCCTCTCTGTGGGGCAGGAAGAGTCTGGGTGACCCCCAGCTCCTAGGCTGTTGATCTGGAACCTGGCTCCTGCAGAGAATGAGGTGCTGCTCTACAGCCAGGCACACCTCAGCCACTGCAGCAACAACCCAAACAGGACAGAGGAGCCTTCAAAGCAAACTGCACAAGTGCTATAATAACTACTACTCCATTTCAAGACATTCTGATGGTTTTTCACATTTTGTTGGTGAACTCCATCAGCTCTGAGCTCTTCTATGCATTTCTCCTTGGAGCATCCTGTGCAAGCAGTGAGAGGTCAGGCAGTGTTTCATAGGATGCCAGCTCTGGACACATAAAGATTTCAGTGTAAATCTTTGATTCCATGGCTGGCACTTATCAAGTACAATATTTTACTCTGTATGGTCGTGCTGCCCACCTGAAAACCATCTAGCAGGGTAGACTGAAATTTCCCAAAATGGGGCCTCAGATCCTTGTTATGCTCCTGTTCTAAATAACTTCTTCAAGCTGTTCCGTGGATTTTGTGTTCCTGGGTTTCCTTTGATGTGGTACACTCTAATTTGTACTACACTGCTTGTCTTTTAAAATATGATGCTTAATCATGTTTCTTTCTCAGAGTCTTGATGTAGTTATGGATCAACAAATTGGGTGCAGATTTTTTTTTTGTTTTTTTGTGGGTGGGCTTCTAAAGATTACTCCATATAATGTGGCAGGTGAACTTTGTGTTATTACATAAAATATTTCATTTGGACAAGACATTTGTCTTTGGAACAACCTCTACAGAAACACATTTTTTTCATTCTGCTTAAACATCAACAACTGAGGACCATAACACATCAGCTGACATTCTTGGAGTTGACTTTGCCTTGCATGATGTATTTGTCTTGCTGAAAGATAGAGTTCCATGCCTCCAGACCACCTATTTCTGTAATTAAGAAAGTCAACCTTCTCAATAGGCTCCCATGTTGTTGTGCTGATGGGAATGCAGCTAAATGAACCATTGTAGGTATCAGACTTAATGCAAACAAAACATGGAAGGGAAAAAGAAAGGATGAAAAGTACCTAAACATCTCTGGAGTCCTGGGACAGCTGGGTGGAAAGAGCATGAAAAGAATATGTTTCTGCTATCCAGCTATAGCACATATCAGCTGGAGCCCAGAACTGCTCTGGAAAGGTGCCTCTTGGGTACTAGCTTAGCTTATTCTTAAATTCTCCTCAGGGAATCCCTCCTAAGGCTCTGCAGAGATAAGTGTTCATTTTTACTTGTCATAGCAGAGCCTCTCTCCTGTACAGAGGATCAGTGTGGAAGGAGAGGGAGACCTGGTTCTGCCTCCCACCATCCACTCCTGGCCCCTCCACTGCAGGAGTACACAAAAGTAATTAAGTGCCCCTGTGTAAGAGCATTGCCACCAGAGCCTATTTCCAGCCTGGAAAATAGCTCTCTTTCTCAGTTTTTGTTGCATTTTTCCTGGTGCACAAGCACAGGAACAGTGTCCTCCTGCACTGTCTTGCAGAGTGAACAAACTATTTGCCTCCTAAACAAATCCCATGCCCAGGTGGGGACAGTTCAGTCTAGCAGCTGTTCCAGAAGCAGTATGGGTGGCACTGGCCCATCTTCAGCCCTCTGCCTTTTATAGTCCTTCAGCACTATGTCAGCAGGCTTTCCATCTTCATGGAAGATGTCCCAGAACATGAAACGTTTCCCCTCAAGTTTCTGGCATGAAGAAATCACAGAGCTGCAACACAACCTTTATATATTTGCAGGCATGATAAACTAAATATTTATATGTTAGAACTGTGGGGACATCATACTGGCTACAGAAAAGGAGATGTAAGAGAATGTCCTATGTAGTAGAGATGTAGAATGAGACCAGATTTTCTTTTCAGTTTTCATTAAATAAGTTCTGTATTAATTGTATTGCACTTTCTGAGCTGAACATCTAAACAACCTTCTCCTTGAGGCCACCTGAAACATACACAGTGTCCCAAGTGTACAGCCAGCCATACCTGGCAGACTTGCTCAAAGCATCACCCCAAAGTAATAAATTCAGTGCAAGACATGTCAGCCACCCACAGTTCATCATAACATTGCTGTGGTCTTTGTATCCTAGCTAATGGCTAGAGCAATCATGCAGGGAGAGAGAGATTGAGATCAGAACTCCTCTTGGCCTGGGGGTTCAAAGCTGGTCTTCCAAAAAGAGTGACATAAATTATACAATAGAGCATCTTCCATCTCCCATTCCTTTTACTAATCAGTGTCGCTGTTGGACACGATGTAGAAGTGTGGATTCTATGCAGCACACCAGAATGAGTTGCTATGAAAGGCCTTTATTCCCTAAACTCTTCAGCCTTTTATAGGGTATTACACTACAGGTTTAACATGATTGGTAAAGGGAACACCACCTCTTGTCCCGTTGGTGGGATAGGAGAAAAACACACTATCCACAGCTGTACAGACCTGTTTTGAGAAAATGAAATTGTTTACAAAGATAGACCTTGAGCGAGAGCTGCTCTCAAGAGACTTTCCCTTGGGAACAGATCAGCCACTGACAGGCTGTAATTCTCTCAGGCTCAGAAAAAATCAGGTACACAAAGTAGCAATTGGATGAAAAAGAGGGGTCTGATTCTGAGTACAGACCCTAGGTTTGCCTGTCTGCCCAAATGCCTATTGAATTACAGTACCACGCTCCCTCATAATTGTTCTTCCTCATAATTGTTCTTCCTCTAGCTTTATTAATATTGAGAGTGCTTAGGCATCAAATCTTAGGACTTCTCATTTGACAAATTAGCATGAACTTCCAGGGGATAAGTGGGGGACTGAAGTCCAGACCAGTATTTTAGACTCAGGTACCCAACAGCCAGAAATTTTGAATTCCAGCTCTTAAAACTTTTTGAAATCTCACCTTGTATAGTCTTAGGGAAGTAAGGAGGGCACAGTTTCTGTATTTCCTTCCCTGAATATAAGGATTGGATTTATATATGGCTCTGGTGTGAAATACAGCAGGCAGGAGGAGAGAGAGGAGAGCATCTGTGACCCTGGCTGCTATTCCAGTATAACCTAGTGCCAAAGCACATCTTGGGCTCAAATTAATCTGTGGGTTAGTTGGTTTTATTTTTTCTTAAGAGAAAAATTTCATCCATGCATGTCTTTTCCTGTAGATGCAAAAGAAGACCAAATTCAGTTGTAAAGTTTGGTTGCACATTTTTCCTGGTGTCACTCTAAGAAAAACAAAGATAGTCTGTGAAGATGGACAGTGATTCAGTTAATAAAGATGAGCATGAAATGCTCACTAATGGATATAACACTTGAATTCACAGGCATCCTCAGTTGCTAATGGAACCTGAAAGTTGTCAGGAAGATGCTGAAGTTCCATTTGGCATGACACACACCCTCCTCGTGCTGACAGCTCTGCAAAGTTACATTTTTTAAGACATATTTTCTTAATGCATTTTTTGGCTAACTGAGTTTTCCCCATTACCTCTGAAACACTTTAGTCTAATTCACATTAACCGTCTAACTGAGATACCAACAACATTCTTTTTAACCAGGATCAATTGACCAGACTTCCAAAACTGCCAGTATTTAAAGGAAGTTCAAGCCCTTTCCTGACTGCTGTAGGGCTCTGAATTTCTCATTTATCTCGCTCATTCTGTCATCTGTTCACAGAGTAAGCAAATAACTTTAATATTTCCCTGAATGACCTATTCTCTTTTCTCCTGTTAGAGTTGATGGTGTCTATTCAGAGTAAGGAGCAGTGGCTTCTAAGCTGGAAACCAAGGGAACATAGTAATTTGCAAAATTATTTTCCATGGTGTGAACTTTGCAAATGAGTAGACCATGAAAGTTTAATTTAAACATACTTGAAACTGAAGCGCTGACTGCTTTAGAGCAGATCACCAGTGGTGCTCTCCCTTTTTAGTCATTGTTACAGATGTAACCAGAAGATGATTTCTGGGTCTCACGAAGTTTGTGGCAGATCTGGGGAGAGTATTCCTAGGCTAAGATATCCCAAAATCCACAGGTTAAAGTAAAATCACGGGGATGTAAAAGAAGATCCATCCAGGTTGCATGGGGATGGAGTTCTGAAGTGAGATGAGTGAGAGGTGGTTTATGCATGCTTCCATTTACAATGAGGAAAAAGTTTCTCTCAGACCTTTCCAGAGAAGTTTTGACAGATCTATCAGAAGATCTCATCACAATATCCAGCACTGGCAGCACTAAATATCTTTGTTCTTTATTTTCCTGTAATATAGTTTAATATCTTCTATTTCTCTAGGAATTTCTGATACAATTTTTTCTAATAATATTAAACCTACATTTTAAATGTAATGTTTTATTTCATTTGTTTTAATTGCTTTATGTCACAGTCAATACATTTAACTAAGAAAATACCAGAAGGGTATTACCTACATGAAGAATTGTCATTATTTTTCACAAAATCAGAATTAAATCAAAATGTTATATTTCAAAATTCTCTGTAGAAAGGCATCACTGCCCTCTGTGGATCTCTCTGTTCGTGTGAGTTCCACATTGTCCATCATACTGGATGGCAAGGTGAGTGATCTAGCAATGGAGAGACTGCAAAATCTGTCTATCTGTGATTATATTCAACCAATATCTCTAACATAACATAACATAACATAACATAACATAACATAACATAACATAACATAACATAACATAACAAACATAACATAACATAACATAACATAACATAACATAACATAACATAACATAACATATTATAATTTTGTGATGATCTGGTCACCACCAAAAAAATTTAAGTGATGCATGGATATTGCTATTTAGTGGATTTTGCTACTGAAATAACTAAAATGGAGAGCTGAAGTTTTCTCAGGAGCTCCTTCTACATTTCTCTGAAAGACCCTATCACAAAGCTCTCTAAGTGTACCTTTTCCTGACTTAATGTATAATGTATTTGTACAAATGTAGATCTGTAGATTGCAGAGGAGATGCCCCTCATGTAGATCATCTTGAGATTAAAGCAAATCATACTTCTTATTCCCAGTAATCTCATATACGTGCCTATAACCAAACTGTCATGCCAGAGTGACACAGATGATTGCTAAACTCTCTCATCCTAATGCCAAATGCCAACAAAGTGCACAGTGCCATTTTGCATGAGGGGGAGCTGTTCTGCTCAGAACTGACTATGCAGCTAAAACAGTTCAAGAGGAAGCACACAACCCTCTTGTTCTGCTGTGCTGCCTTGAAATAAAGATACAGATATGAAATCTCAAGCCCAGGTTGAATGGGGCCCTAAACAACCTGATCTTGTGGGTGGCATCCCTGCCTATGGCAAGGAGGTTGGAACTTGATGGCCTTTAAGCTCCATTCCTACCCAAACCATTCCATCATTCTATGATTGTATGATGAATGAAGAATAAAGAAGTTTATTATGTTTGTGTTTTTCCTCTACAAGGTATAAAATTTCCTCTCTGAGGCTCAAGATTCAAGATAATTTTAATATTTTCATAATGATTACGTGACAGTTTTGGTGCAAAAAGCCCACATCCCTGAAAGAAAATTTTGTTCTAAAGTTACAGAGTGTCATGGAGATGTTAATAGCTGTGAAAATCCTTGATTGCTCATCACACCATCTCAACAGCGTAAGGGAGCAGGAGCCCCTCTCCACAGCTGACTTCATTTGGCTCTCTGCTGCCAGTTTTGACTGAAGTTACAGCCACATGGACTCAAACTAAGGAGCAGCTTCCTTGTCCTCTTACCACTTAGGCTGCATTTTATTCTAATATTCAGCTGCAAATCCTAATATTTTGAACCTATTTTTCATGGAATTTTAACAGTTGCTGCCAAACACTAAATTAGCAGGAAAGAACAACTGGTGCTGATTGTGGCAGGAATAGTCAGAGGAGCCTTTTGCTGACAGCCTGTAGCACAGAATGTCTGCTCCAGGAGCAGGTCCTGAGCAGATCATCCCTCTCTTCCCCAGATTTAGCAGCACCTACTGATTCACACAGACCCCAAAAAGCACAGGAGGACATTGAGTATGTGGCCCACAAAGCTGTCTCCCTGCAGCAAAGGGTGGTAACCAGGAATGTTTTTTAAAAAAAGTAATTGAACATAGAAAACATCTGTGCCTCTCTTCTATCCAGGTTTATTTTTCCAATACTTCACATACCACAAATAGTTCAGTATGACTCCTCCATTAGAATAGAAGGAAAGAAAAATAAAAACATGTAATACTTAATTAAAAAGAATATTTTTATTGACATGACAAATTTTATCAAATAATTTGTATCCCCAACCTCCCATCCCCCCACCCATCATCCCCCCACCCATCCACTTTCTCTCCCTCATCTTTCTGTTTCCCTCTCATTTAAAAGAGCACTTTGCTATCCTTTAAGGTTGCTGAGCCTGTCAGCCTCTTACTGCTGCTGGGATGTTTGGCTGCCTCAAAGCATCATATGACTCCAGTTAGCTTGGGGGGCTCCAGCTGTGCTCTTAAATGTCATGGACAGAGGTAACAAAAGGGGAGAGGGTTAAGAGAATCAAATATGTTATTAGACATTTCTTTTAAATCCTCTTGCAGGGGATGTAAATCACATGTTTGGCAGGCGAATTTGGGGATGTCACATGGGGGTTTGTTTGGTTTTTAGTTGATTATATCCCCAAACATTTGCTATTTCTTACATCTTTTTCCTTTATTTGTCTTACTCATTCCTCATTTATTTCTATTTAAGTCCAAGGGGTCAGAACCTAGGAAAAAATTTGACAGTTCCTGCAGCTGATACAAGAGCTTTCTCATCCAAGCTATTTGGGAACCTATTCGGGATTGCTCACCATTAAAATATATCCTGGCCCTTTTCTCTGTTGGCCCACAAAGTACGGCTCCTTGCCCCTGATTGACACAAAACACTACTCAGGGCAAATTGCCAGTCTACAAAGCACCTCAGCACAAAATTATCTTGAACTACATTCAACTATCCAACAGAACTTAAAACCAGAGTGCCTAAATTAACCTGAAATTGAGTTCACTAATTAACCTGTGACCCAGGAGATCAAGGCACCACCTCCTGATGACACTCCTCACTTATTTACTTGTAACAGTGAAATGGGGATCCACCATTTAGTAGCTTAAAGAGTACTTACAAACTACGTGATGTATACCTTCCTCAGGGCTATTTGCTCTTGCAGAATTGGTTCCCTCTGCATGGGGATAAAAAGGGGAATCCCCCCAGTTTTCAGAAAAATAACAGTGAGGAGAAGGTCCTGAGATGTGGGGAAGGGAAAAGGACTGATCAGTAAGTAAATTTTACTGAGATTAAATGACCAAAGGAAAAATGAAAGGTATTGTATCTTTCTCCTCTTCCCAGGGCATCTCCAAAACTGACACTGCTAGCTGGGAGGATATGACAAACATGTGACCTCTTTACTGCACAAGTCCCCTATCCAAATGAAATGCCAAGGAATCACAAAAGGAAGGGGCATTTTCTGCACATCCTTCTCTCAAGCAGGAAGAACTGGTGCAAGTGCTTTTTAGAAGAGAAACTCAGAGTGTTGTGGAGACCTCAGCTGCTCCATTCTCATCTTTCTTTGACCTGAGTGTGCTTCACTTCCCCCAAGCAGTGCCATCATCAAAGGAGGGAGAACAAGATGATGTCTAGGTCATCTTCTTGTCTAGATGTCTAGATGACCTCCAGAGGTCTGTTCCAGCCTTAGCTATTCTGTGAGCATTGGCCGTGGGTCTGAAGCCTCTCTCCTCATCAGGGACACCACAACAACAAGCTGATTGTCACTGTGACTTTGAGGTTTTGCCATCCTGATGCCCAACAGATGGCACAGACTTCCTATGCTCTGTCAAGGAAAACACTGCTTTTCATACACTTGAAACCCTTGGGAAAAAAATCAACCAATGATGACCAAAAGTTGAAACACTTTCAACAAAAGCACTGTTTCTTTCATTTATAAACAGTAAATTTCTTTGAAAATGTAATGATAGGATGAAGCTGAAGAAAAGTTTTCATGAAGATTTTCTTTGACGCGTTTGCCATTAAAAGAAGTAGTGTTAGCCATCTGGCTCCAATTATGCTTCAATCACATTGTGCTGAAATGGTGAAGAAAGGTATGGGGGAAAATTGCTTAAGTATCTTTTTACAAGTTTATGGAACGATGAGAAAAACATTTGGGCATTTATCAAGAAACTTATACAGCAGTGCTGATGAAAAATTTCACAGCATCTGTGTGTGGGATCACTGAAGATTTTGTCTAATAATTTTTTATTCTTTAAATATAAACTAATTTTGATTTTCTAGGCAGCAGCCTGTTAGGGAGTACGCCATAGCACATTCAGCTGCAGTCAGTAGCTACACATGGCTTATCTCAGCTTCTAAGATAAGGCTCCTGATAGACTCTTCTACTTCCTTGGGTCTTTCTGGACATGAATTTGCTATATTATTTGTGCAAACTGGATGTTCATATGAAGATTGCTAATGTGCTTTAATTTAATATTTGTAGGCTAATAAGTGTGATTTGGAGAGTGAGAGTGGAAGAATGGAGAATTATGTGTGCACATACACAATCTTGAGATAAATCGACCCATATTTATTTGAATAAAAGCAACAAGGTTCTGGTCTCACTGAAGCTGTAGAGCTGTTTATCACTGACTTTAAAAGAGTAGGACAGGAAACTTCACATACAGAAACTCCCAAAACGCTGCAGACATTCTCCTGCTACAGCAACAGCTCAAGCAGCCTTTTGGCTAAAACCTTTCTAATTTTTGCAAGTAGATTTCAGCAGACTTGAAAAAATTATTCTACACCACAAAAAGGAACACATTAGCTGTCACTATTGTGTTATCTTTTTTCATAACTGTTGTTATGTATGTAATGAAATTAGAAAGACAGCACATGTGTTCACCACCTGAGCAGATGAAAACATCATTGTGGACGGGTAAGATGTTAAAATATGTTCCTCCTCAGTTCCAAGGTGCAGTCATGCATCTGTTAAATATTTACTTTTACAAAACTAACTTAGAAGTCATTTGAGTTTCTGATACCAGGAAAGTGTCTCTACAAAGAGAACATTGCAAAATGGATGAGTTTGTCTAGGAAAATAAGGGAAGTCTTGGGAAAAGAAACTACTCTCCTTTTAGCAATGGTTTTTTGAAATTGGGCTGATTTCATAAGCTCAAGGGAGCTTTGTTAAAGCACACAAAAAGAAAGTTGAAAAACAAGCAAGGATTTAATGTAACGTCTGAAATATTCAAGGCTCTCTTGCATAAGTGTTTGCTGTCTCTTTCTCACCCTGCATTTGTGTCTCTTTCCATATCATTTTCCTGTCATAAAATGAACCAAAGAGGAGAGAGCAACAAAACAGATTATATATAGATACATAGATACATGTGGGTACATTAACTTCTTAGTTTCCTTCTCATGTAACCTCAAATAAAGATTTTTTTTCTCCCCTATCACTGCAGCATCAGAAAGAACAAAACAAAACTTGCATCTGCTAATGTTTGATGGCTCAGAGAAGGGAAAATTTATAGAACACTGGCTGGGGTATATTCCCAGCCTCAATAACATGGTTATACCTGCTAGGGAAAATTTTCATTTCTTCTTTGATACTACTAGAGTTATGCCACAAGAAGAGTATCTGGCCAAACATATTAAAGTCTGTTAATACAGTGAGTTTAGTGCAAACCCACTAGCATTGGTGCAAACAGGTGATTTATACTAGTGGAAATTGTTCTCTTACCTGCAAAAATCTCATCTCCACACACACAGATAAACACAGGGAAGGGTAGCAAGCAGGGTAGGCCAAACATCCCTGTCAGGGGGGACATGAACACCAACCCAGCTGCTCCCAGGGCAGTCCTGGGGGACCCTCAGCCCCACTGGCAAGAGAACACTCCAGAGTGGATCTCCAGAGCATGTTTTGGACTGAGGAGGGTCACTGTCTGTGTGGTTGTGATATCTATTATGGGATGCAGCCAAAGGGTTTCCAAAGGGTTTTGGGGCTATAGATAATTTATTACAAGACAGTTAGGGGAGAAAACAAAGGCAGGAGAGAGAATCAAGGTAATTTTGGGGATGGACAAGTTTATGGGGGGGAAAAAAGGCCTAAGTGTATTAAAAAAGCTCTTTGTGGGTAATTAGTTTGCTGGTCAGTACATGTGCCTGGCCATGCCCTGTAGCTCATGAGAATAGTTTATCCTAAATTCCTTTCTACATCTTCCTGGGTGAGGAACTGTCTCTTCTGTGTGCATGTGTGTGCATGAGGATCTGAGTGCAGCCACAGGCCTGGGACCAGGGGTCAAAAACTCCTGTATACATGATGCAGCACCTGGGGCCACTGCAGGTGTGCACAGGTGCACCCTGTGGGTGCCAGTGAAGATCAAGTGCTATGAGCTGCCAAGTAGGTAAAAGGACTTGGGAGCCAGAGAGCTGTGTGTCTGGGAGTGGGAAACCTGGAGGAGGTGGCTGCTGATGAGTCCAGGAGGTCTCAGACATGTGCTGAAAGCGCTACGGCATTTGGTGGTTTACTCAGATGTATGTGTGTTGGTGTGTACAAGGAGGTCTTCACCAGCAAATTGAGTGGAACCAT
Source organism: Pseudopodoces humilis (assembly GCF_049639895.1). Classification (NCBI taxonomy): domain Eukaryota; kingdom Metazoa; phylum Chordata; class Aves; order Passeriformes; family Paridae; genus Pseudopodoces; species Pseudopodoces humilis. The sequence goes on from NC_142201.1 coordinate 70,614,776, forward strand.
GGCTCCAGAAACTCATATGTCCAGTTGTCAGCTTCTGGGAAGCCTGGCATCCAGGGACAGCTACAAGCCAATCTGTGTGTCTGAGCCCAGCTGCTGTAGGGATCTACACTGTGCATACATGTGTATAAATTTTCCCTCTAACAGACTTCTGCCCTGCTCAGTCAGAGAGGGGAGGAAGATGAGGCCAGAGGCACTGCTTGTGTTCATGTGAGTCCTCTGTCTGTCTTTGATCTGCTTGGCTGACCCTGCACATACGTATGCTTGTGGTTTGTAAGTGTGCTCTGTGTGCCTACTGTAAATACAGGCTTAGGCTCATGGCAGGTTTGACTCGAGGGCACGGAGCTGCAGTGACCTCATCCTTGTCAAGCTACAATTTTGAACATCTCCCTAGCAGTATTTAGTTTAAAAATCAGACTAAAATATATTATTGCTTCATGATTTAAATTGGTGCTACTCATTTACTGGGGATGGTTTCAACAAGTGAGAATCCATCACTGGAAATGTTCACTGTAGTCAAGACCAGACATGGTTTATGCTGTTGATGGAGTCTCTTACATTTTCCATGTCGAGGAAAACCAAACTAAGAAAACCCTCTATCAGCCTAATTGCCATAGTTCATATGTTCAGAATGATTTAAAGTCTTCAGCTGAAAGGGGATAAATAAATGCAAAGTCCATCTGTTTCCAATGCACTGTGGCTATATGATAGGCAAAAGAAGCAAAGCTTTCCCTGCAAGATACAGATACCTGCAGAAGCAGGGATCAATTTATTTTATGTGTACTGGACAAAACACTATCTGGTGTGAAAATGTGAGATATGTGTGGCAAACATCTGTAGAGAATTTCCAAGTGAGACCTGGTTATATCTGAGTTGTCGATTACAGTTAAGAGAAAAACATCTGAAAGAGGAGTCATCTACTTAGGCTATAATATTATCATTTAAATTCATTCCTCCCTTGCCCAAAGGTGATGTGGAACTTTGAGGATTATGCTTTTACCTTGCCTTTCATTCATAAATGCATGAAATAACTGAATGAAAACTTCAGTTTCATTCATAACTATAAAGTTCACTCAGAATAATTTTAGAGGTTATCTTTGTAGTTTCTCCAACCATCTCTCTGCCTTGGGAGTTATGGGAGAAAGTAAAACTGCAATGACTCTGAGGTGCCAAACACAGGAATTGGCATCCCTTTCTCCCTGTGCTCCTGAGATCCACAGTTCATGGACACATGTCCACATTCCTCTGAGGAGTCTCCCTGCCCTCCAGCTGATCAACATTCCCACCCAACTTTGTGTCATCAGCAAACTGACTGAGGGTGCACCCAATCCCCTTGTCCAGCTCATTGATGAGGGGCTGACCTAAATACTGATCCCTGGGGAACACCAGTAGTAACTGGCCTCCAGATGGATGTAGCTCCGTTCCCCACCACTCTCTGTGCCCAGTCATCCAGACAGTGTTTTACTGAGTAAAGAGTACACCCACCCAAGCCATGAGTAGCCAGTGTCTCCAGGAGAACACCGTGGGAGAATGTGTCAAAGGCTTTACAGCAGTCCAAGCAAACAGCATGGGAAACCTTGGAAAAACCTTTCCCGCATCCACTGAGTTTGTCGCCTTGTCACAGGATATCAGGCCAGTCAAATAGGACCTGCCCTTCACACCCCCCTGCTGGCTGGGCCTGATCCCTTGGTTGTCCTGCACACACTTCATGATGGCACTTAAGATGAGTCACTCTATGACCTGCCCAACACTGAGGTCAGGATAACAGGCCTGTAGTTCCCTGGATCCTCCTTCTGGCTCTTCATGTAGACTCATGTAGACAATACAATCTGCTGATCAGCCACAGCTGCTAGTGAATGTTTGGAAGTGGCTTAGCCAGCTCTTCTGCCAGCTCCTTCAGTACCCTTGGGTGTGTGCTATCCAGCCCTGTAGACTCCTAGTCACTGAGACGAAGACTGCTGCCACTAGTGTGTGTGTTATGAGCCATACATACCCCCTGCCATCCTGAAGTCATCAAGAATAGCTTTGTGAAATGTCACCAGTCCTTCCCTCCCACTCGTTCCAGGCTTTGGCTGTCAGATTTTCTTTAGACTGTGGCAAATGAAGTGACACTTCTGTGTGTGGAGGTAAGGTGAGCATCAGACCTTTCACACAGAAACCATCAGGGCTAGAAAATTAAACAGGATGAAGAGGCAGACATGTAAGGTGTCATGTTCCTAAGATCATATGCAACTCAAGAAAGTAAGGACATCGGTGACACCTGCCAAAGAGGAAGCCATGGGAATGTATTATCTTCAAAACCCCCTATGTCTTCTGCATTGAACTAGATTTCCAAAACTGTGTAGTAATATTGTGCCTGTCAGAAGAAACAGACATGAATTTTTGAGAATGTCTGCATTAAGTATAGACATCTCCAGTGGTAGTATGTTTTAGATTTAGCTCTCATTTCACCCATTGTATTGACTTTATGAAGACAAAGGAATAACCTCACTTCTCCCTACTCGTGTTATCAATGTTCATAGCATTTTGCTGACTGAATGTTTAAAAAACCCTGGATTAAAGCACTATCACTGATAAATTCAAGAGACATTTTGTAAATACATTCTGAATAACTCTACAAAAAATTCATTTTTTTTAAACTAGATTATTTATTATTGTTTTTAAATTATTTTAACTTGCTGTGCCAAGTAACAGCACTTCAGATAGGAAGACGAGTTCTGTTGTCCTTGGGGGGCAATCTAATTTGCTATTTAAAACACAGTTTAAGTTTCTGCTGAAGAAAACTGCCAGCAGGCAAAGGTCACTTGGCTTGTCCAGAAACATATTTAACACATATTTTACCCTGACAATAACCATACTTGTTGCTTCTTCAGTGACCGTCTTCCTGTCTTCCTTGTTTTCAGAAGATCTGTTAAGTAGATTATTTTCTAGGAAAAAGTTACATTGTCAGAAGTACACATCTCCACGTTCTGTATCTGACTGTCTCGCGGCTTTGTTTGCGGTAGTATGTTTGTCTGAATGAATAACTCTGATGGAAAGTAAGTGTTAAGAACCCTGTTAGGAGTTTATGAACTTGACATTAATACCGCCATGCAAATCCTCTCCTCCCTGATCCATGCCTAGATTTGAGTCCCCCTTTTTATGACTCTATTTTGGATTGCAGCTGTATCTTCTCCAGTATTTCCTACATACCAGAGATCTCAGCTACACTAAACCATCCTAAATCTGTGATCCAACAGCAAGTTCCTCCAGGAGGGAACCCTGGGTCATTCCTTAGCCTCGGGGAAACTGAATTCTTCCTCAAATGCCATGGGATGCAGCAGAAGTATGCCCATCACTCTTTCAAATTATAAAATTATACAGATCTGTGGGTAAGAACTTTGCCTGTGGCAGTTCAAGAACACCTGTAGGATGTATGTATAATGGAAAGATCAGAGGTAATTCATCCAAGAAGACAGAAACAGAAAAAGGTTCACAGATAAGTAGTTAACAAATCATTCATCAAAATGCATTAGACGACCTGTCTTTATGCAAAGGTAAGAATCAACCTGATAAAAATCATTTCTGGCACACATGGGAATCAGAACATCTCTGTGATAATGTGCCATCCAGGTCCACAGAAGTGCTCCATTCCTATTGGGCAAAGAGAAATCATCCTTCAGGGAGAAGGCATCTCCTTCACAATAGCAAATGTTTTGCCAGGCAAAGGAAGATGTAGTAAGTTCTTTGAAAGTCCACTGAATCCCCAAGGAATTAGAAAGTAGAGCACATTTTTTGTTTGGTTGTCTTTTAACTTAGTGTAAAAGATGTGCTTAAATTGAGACAAAGACATTTCTTCACACAACAAACCCATGTGGGACATAAGTGTTTGCCTTCATAAACAAAGTGAGATGCAAAGGGCTCAAAGGAGTATGACAAGTTGTCATTCAAACAGTAAGAGGAAATGACCCCACATTCAGCTGTGTCTCACTTAAAAAACTACAGAAAAAATAAGTTCTTCAGCATGTACTCAACTTCCTAAATCCTCAGATCCTCTTTACTGAGTGTGGCTGTGTCTTTATTTATAGCAGAAGCTGCCTGTAGCCTACTGCCATGTTCCTTCTGTCATGCACTTCTGGAAGCTGGTCCCCACTGCCCTATCTGGAGACTCACACCCCACTGAAATGACAGCCAGAAGGAGTCATTAAATCATACATCACGGTATTTCAGATGCATCTGCAGAAACTCCAACAGCTACCAAGGTTTTCAGCTCAGTTTGCAAATACAGGGAGTGGGAGAATTCGCCATTTCTCTTGATAATATGACCCTTTACTTAATTTTCTTCTTCCTTTAAATGCTGTGTGTCTCACTTCCAGCTTAAATCAAATAATTTCAGCATCCCACCTGTTCTTGTTATCCTTCCTGCACTGCATGAAAGAGCCTGTAGCATTCTGCATTTGCTCTCTGTGGGAAAACCTCATCATTGGGTTATCATTGTTTTCCTGTAGGAAAGATCTGCCCTGATCATGTCAGATGAAAAGTGCCTCCATGAGGTTATCTGTGTATCTTGTCCATCACCATCAATATTTAAGCCTTTAAACCATAGATTCTATATTTTTGGTGGGTTTATTTCCTTTTTTAAGTAATCTCTGACACTACCATTCAAGTCCTCAGTGAATCTGAAGCATAGCAGGTCCGTGTATTGTTGTGGTTTTAAGGCAGTAACTAAAAAAGTTACTTACTTTTTGCTGTGAGATATGGATTAGAGCAAGAGCAAAACAGGCTTAAAACTTAAGAGGAATAAAGAAAGTTTATTAACAAAACTACAAGCATAAAAACACCAGAATAAATTTCCAGAAAACCCTTCTATCCCCCACTACCCACCATTCCCTTGTTCACATGACAACATAGAGACAAAAACTTTGGAACTTTGGTGTTTAAAACAGTCCCAATTCCTGCTACAGTCTTTTCATCAGCCTTTGTAGAGAAACAGAAGTCTTCTTCTGCTAATCTATGGAGTTTCTCACAAGAAAACTATTTCTGTTATAGTTTTCTATTTCTCTGATGCCAGCTGCCCGGAAATCTGCCATCAGTTCACTCCTCCCATTTCACATCACTCTGAGGTGTGTATGGGTCATGAGTCTAGGGATGTCATTTTTTAAGGATGAGTTATTCAAAGACAAAAGTCCTCTTCATCCGTCTCGGTGAGCTTCGCTGGAAAACAGTTTTCTCATTGCCCTCAAGGCCTCAAATCTTCGGTCCACTCTGTTCCAGCACCTCACTGTATCACAATTACTCTACTTTTTGCTCAAAATCCACACTTTGAAAACTCCATTCCTCCCTATATACTCTGTCATGAATTAAAGGAGTTTTTTTCAAAACATTATTGTCCATTTCCCTAGCTTTAACAGAAAAATATTTCAGCTTATAAAGCATCTCATTATTCTCTCTTCCCCATCTAAAACTTAACTCTTTTCTTCACTGTCTTCTTCATGTTGATTGTCTCTCTCTCTCTCTGTCTCTCTGGGAGAAAAAGGAGTAATCTGTACTGCGGCCTTGTCCGGCCTGGAGGGGGGGAAGAGGCTGAGACAGAGCCTTGTTACCTTGTCAGAGGCCGGAAACCAAAGAGAACAAGAGACCTCTGGCTTTACATCTTAAGTTAGTGTTCACAAGTTGACTTCACTTTTCAATGGTCAAAACTGCTGTCAATTGTTAGAAGTGACCGATAATTGGTCAGGAGGAAAGACTCCCATCAGCCACCAGCAGCTTCAACTTCCTTAGCTCCCAAAGCTATCTTAAAGGTAAAGTCACCCCATGACATGTATGTATATTATTATGTAGCAGCTGAGGAATTGACCCCCTGATTCTCACTCCCCTGACTTCTCATGCTGTAGTTCCTGTGTTCACAAGATACTGAATGCACATAAGAGTCCTTTAAGCTATAGTTTATACAACTCATCTGATTAAAAATATTGCTTTTTATACCATTTAAGTCTTAAGCATTACTCCACATCATTTCTTTGGAAGTGCTCTGAAGAGCGGCAGCAAGAAAGCAATTGATACATCTTTTTGTTCTGCTGACCCAAATGGAAATTGATTTATGACTCAGATGTACAGCTGAGACACCTCAAAGCTCCCCTGATGTCTACAGTGGACTAAAATCCTGAGCTGCTCATATTCAGCTGGAGGGTTAGGCTGCAGGGCTCATTCAGATCCTCACACTGGAATCCCTCCAAACCCAGTTGACCTCTCTTTTTAGGGCTGGGCTGCAGCTGCAAACAGAATGTGCAAAGTCCTCTCTGAAAATAGTTGTCTTTGTTGTGACTAAGATACTTAGATCTTTTTTCAGTAGCACCCTTTTTTGATTGACTGATGGGCCTGAAAGTTATTTCTGAATCTGGGTTATTTCTATTTCTGATGTAAGATTCTAGATGCTGTGTAATTGTTAAGATCACTCTTTTATTTGAAAATATATTTTTTAATTAAAAATTGGGACCAAACTGTTCAGCTTTGTAAAGTCTGTATTTGTGTCAGAAATATTGATGGCCACCACCAGACTTAGGGTTTCTTCCTCATGTATTAAATTACATTGTTTAGAAGCATAACAAGTCAACACCATGCCCTGCTGCACTGCTACTTAGAGATTTTTAGGTCCCTTCTTCTTTTCCTGTTAGAAAAACACATGACTGTTCAGTAACTCCATCTTGGCTCACAAAATGAAGATCTGAATTTGCCTATTCTTACACATTGATGACTTGATCAGTTTTGCTAAAGTTGGTCAAACATTTTTCATTCTCCTTAGAAATTTCTGATATGTTGGATTCAAGAACAAAATATAAAATTTTATATTTTATAAAAGACTTGTAAAAATCATTGTGTGTCATTAATTACATGAAATTCCAACAATAATTCATGGAGATTCCTGAGAAATCCTGAGAAATTTGATAATTAGAGATTAACAGTGTGGGAAAATCAGTGATATTTGCTATCAAAGAACTCCTGAAGCCACAGAGGACTGTGTATGGACCTGGGTTCATGTGCATGTGTGCACCCATTCATGAAACTTTGAAATAGTTATAAAGGCAGTTTAAATGAGTCTGCTTTAACTGGAAAAGAAAAGCTGGTAAGATCAAACTCAAAAACTACCCTCAACCACATGAGCTGACTAATCAAAATAATGTGCAGCATGAGCTTGAAAGTTGGAAGAAAAAAACTACACATCTGGGTATATATGCACCTTTTTTTTGGCATTCAAAACACATCTCAGAGAAGCTACCTTTCACTCAGATACAGGCACAGTGCCATGTTAATAATTACTGTGCTTTCATAAAGATCATTTGGAACCAAGAGCAAATCAATAGTTAAAGAGTAGGTGGTGTTCTCCATGTCAGAGCTTATAGTACATGATGGTTTTTATATTCTCTCTATATTCTCACAAGGATTAGCAAACTTCCTTCTAAAGTAAAGATAAACACCCTGGTTTATGTACACTGGGTTTATATTGGAGTTGTGCTTTTAGCTGTTGCTACAGAAACAGATGCTAAGATGTGGTAAATTTATGCTTTGAAAAATTAGTCTTCCTTCACACACATGCAAAGACAGGCTAGAAGAGAGAATTCCATTATCTACAGTAATTAGAAAGATCAGTGTAAGTATTTTTTCATATCAGATAGACCATTACCTTTCTTGATACCTTTTTTCCCAATAATTTTATGAGGGTAATTCTGGAAGATGTATTAAAGCAAATTTTGAACTGCAGTAGTTATTTCTTTTTATTTTAACTAATGACAGTGCATGAACATTCTTTGTATTAGACTTTCAGTAATGCCCAGCTGTTCCCTTGAGAAGCAGTGTCTTTGTGAGGTGCACTGTTGAAGTTTACTTTACTTTCCTGCTCCAAATATCTTGCAGCACAACAATATTAAAAAAGGACCAGAATATGGAAAGCCATTAGAGCAACAGTAGGCATGTATATAGTTAGTTCCTCTTCTTACCCTCAACAATCATGCAGAAAACAGCACAAGAGAAAAAAATACTTGAATATGCAGAATTTTTTTTGCATGTTGCAAACAAATAGAAAGCTCTCAGGAATCTTAGACGAGATACTACGTCTTTGCTTAATTTGTGTCTGTTTCTCAAAACCTAGAGGTATATCCACTCTGCCCAGCAAGGTCTCAAACAAAATATGAGTTGACTTCTTTCTTTGGGGCAAGGCAGGGAGGTATGAAGCATGCAGTAAATGACTATACAAGGTTTCATTCATGAAACAGCAGCTAACTTTTTAAGCCTAAGGTACTTCAATTAAGGAAAGCTAGATTTCTTAATATGAGCTACAAGCTCCGCCACAGTGCATAATAGATCAACATGGCACACAGTAACTAGAACCTTGTCTAAATAATGACAAGAGGTTATAGGATCTATTTCAGTCTCCAGTCCCATAGAGGAAATAATTATAAGATATTCTTCTACTCTTATTTTTCTGAAGGCATTTTTTTTTCCAACAGTATCAGATGTTTATGTTACCTTTTTTTTTTTTGTGGTCTTGCTTCACCAATTTTCATGCCATTTAATGATCAAACAGAAAACTCACTTTTATCAACTTATAAATTTAAACATATCCCAAATAAAATGCAGACAAGCAACACCAGCATCGTAATTATCTAAAAAAAAAATAAATTCCTTGCACCCTGCTAGGAACAAAAATAGCTTTCATACAAATCTGTGAGTTAAGTAATAAAATCTGATGGGGTGGGGGTGGGGAGCTTGTTCTGCAGTGAGACAGGCTACTGAATTGGAACATGGTGAAAAACATGCTCATCAAGAGCAGAGAAGATTAGAAGCATCTTTCATATTGACCATGCCTGCCTACATCCAGCCGTAATAAATGTTTCAGTAGCAGAAACTGACCATAATAGTATTTTTGGAGGCTTAATGCCAAACCTGAAACAGGGTTCTGTAGGACTTTGTCCAATTTCTTAATTTAAAAAATGCAGCATTCATTTAAAAATATATTTTTAGCTGTAGCAGAACAGTTTTGTTGCACTGTAGCATTTTTTTTCTAACTTTCCTAAATGCTTGATAAACTTCCAGGTTTATTAAAGTAATTTTACAGAAGCATGAATCAACTGTAAATCTCCCTCCAGCTCCTTGGTAGAGGTTGCTTTAATGTAGGTCTTCTACTTTGTGAAGTTCTACTTCAAGAAGATGTTTGTTGGTTAAGAATGTAATTTTTGCCATGCCATTAATCTTTAAGCACAGCTAACTCTCTTCTGCTTCAGGGCAAAACAAGGAGAGACCCCAACAGCACAATGGCCCCATAGTATGGATCAACCATTTCCTTCCCACTCCCTCTCCTTGCTTCCACCCTGAGCTTCTTGAGGAGAAGAGACAATAGGGGAACTGGGCTTTTTGAGCCTAGAGCAGAGATGGCTTCAGCAGAGCAGAATCTTCTCAGTGTCTACAGAGAGGTTACCAGGGTGATGGAGACAGGTTCTTCCAAATAGTGCATGGTGGAAAGAAGAGACACCATGGATGTGAATTGAAACATGAGAGTTTCAGCTGGAACTTAAGGAGAAAGGTTTTCATCATGAGGAAAGTCAGGCAGAGGCACAGGTGTCCCAGAGAAGTGGTGAAGTATCCATCCTTACTAGCTGCTACATGAACACTGAAAATTTATCTGCCCTTACATAAGGGGTGCTTAAACTGAGTGCTGTGCAAAAGACTGCAAACACTTCTGGACAAGGTGATTTTGGGGAAAAATGCATTCAACACTATGACATCTCCTGAAAGTTATCTCAGGGAGAAAAAAAACAAACATGAAAATAAGAAACACTTATGAGAGAATATATAAATACCACTATAAAGTGGACTTCCTAGGTTTCCCATTACAGGTGAATTTGCATGTGATACTGAACTAGAGAAGCTGTCTCGATGGCACTTCCACTGTCTATCTCTGGCTTGCAAAGCACCAGGCACAGGTTCAAAACAGTTTTTCTTCAATCATGCTGTGACAAAAAGAGGAGTAGGCCCATGGCAAGCAGAATACTGTGTACTTCCCTGGTTCTCCATTCTGGGGGGGAATTGGAAAGAACCTGACTGAGAGACATTCTGTCACCATCTGTATTATATTCACTCTCTTGATTATCTCAGACTATGCTGTATACCACAGTACCTGAAAATCCTCACAAACAGGAGATATTTCATGAGCATTGACTTTGAGAGATTTATGATCTTTTCAAGTACTTTCAGCCTATTCAGCTAAGGGAACTTAAAGAAGCCATATTTTTTTTGTTGAGCTTCTTAATGTTGATAAACTGTAGGCTTGTAACTAGCTGAGATATTATCTTTCCAGACAGGCATTAGATTTACTTTTTTTTGGAATTATTTTTCCTTACAGGTAAAAGAGATATTACTCAACAGTAAAACATATGTTTTACAATGAGTACACATTTTTCAGTCTTTTAATGTGGCAATATTACATTTTAAAGTGGAAATACATATTTCAGAGGACTCTAAGGACAATTTTTATCCAACAATAACTAGAGTGGGAGTGGGCATTTTTGACTCATTATGTGGAAGGGTCTTCTGGAAATACTGAAAAATCTCCATTAGAGAAGGGCTCTGAGAGTGCCTTAGGCACTGAGCACACTCTTTTGGCCACATGGAGCATTCAGACTTGTAGTGAGTGCTTCATCAGGGATCTAAAACTTGAGGACTAGAAAAGCAGTCAATAAACTTTCATTCCTGCAGTGGTTACTGTGATGTCATTATGTACTTTGGAGCATCTGTCTGCTTTGCATCACTGCTAGAATGAATATGAGGATGAGGTTAAGCTTCCTCGGCCAAATCTGGTCAGGAACTGCTAAATACCATGATATTGAGAAGCCATGAACTTGTCCACACTGACAGAAATGCCACCATGTGAGCAGCCTGGACACCTGGAGTCCATGGCAGCACCATCTAAGAGGAATTTAAGCTGCCATGCAATCATCATTTGCAACCATGGCCCTCAGGCAAAGCAGCTGGGACACACAGGTGAACATGGAGACACTGCCATAAGTAGGGAATATACTCTCTTAAGCTGCATTTTCCATTACCCTTATCTGTTTCTCTCCATAGAAGTCATTCATGCTGAGGCAAATGTTTCACCCATCAACCCCAAAATTCATATGAAAACCTGTTAGATCAATAACTCATACCATCACAGCTTATGGAACTGCTCTGTCCACACTGATGACACCCACCAACACCCATACATAGACCCCTGACTTTTCTGAGGACTCCCTGTTCTGGTGGTTTCTGTGACACCATCATTTACAATTCTACACTGCTAATTGCTTTAAAAAGAGCAACTGTTAAGCAGCACCATAAGGGAGCTGTGACTAGGAATGACTGAACACAATGCCTTTCAAAGAATAAAAAAAATGCCAGTGCTTGCTTTTCCAAGTCACTGAGCCTGTTTATAGGAAACCTGAGGTGGATTTGGAGTAAGAAAACCAAGACATAACATGATTCTTAGCCAAGTAATGATGTATGAATAGCTTCCATGGGGGCTTAATGTAAGCTTTTTTATGAGAGTGCACAGCAAACCCAGTAAGTGGCAGGAGCAGATGAATGCTTAGGAAACAAAGATCTCACTCACATCCTGATGTCCCTAACCATGAATGTCCAAAAGAAAACAAAAATACTTCATGTAGGACAATGTCTGAGACCATGAGGTGTTTTTTCACATTTTCTTTAAGGAGTCAGGTTGCCTTCTTCAGTTTTTGCTGTAATAAAAGGTGACCTTTTACATAATACTGCAGTAGCATCTAAAACTAATTTATTCCATTACCTCAATGTTTGCATGTCCTTACATTTATAAGGAGCTAAAATATTTTTTTAAACCCAGTGAAAAACTATTAAAACTGTACAATTCTCATGACAGAAAAACTGATCCTTTCATGTTATCCAGCCTCACTGGTGACACGGATCTTACCTTTACATTTAGGTGACTATTGTGCCTATGATCTCTGAATAAAGGACCCTACTTTTATAACCTTCACAAGTTAAGGGTGACCTGCTTCTGCCCATAGTTTTCAGTTCCTTGAGAGTGAACTGAAATGCCTCAAGGGAAGAGCATTTTACCTGAGACAAGATGAAGTAGGCCAGCAACAGTCAGGAAAACATCAATAGTCAAGAAACATTAAGTACTGCAGTAGAGTGGAATATGAAGAATAAGTGACCCCTAATTTCTGAGGACTGTTTTATCACCCATCTGTCTGAGCCGAATCTCAGAGATGCTCCCCTAAGAGTCTTTTGCAGTACCAGACTCTCCTTTGAGACCAACATTGTCACCTGCTGTCCTGGAGCTTCCACTCTGCATATTACTGTGAGAGCAAAAGTCGTGCTGGGTAAAGGTTAGGACTAGCCTCACACTTAGATCATACTTGTGCTCTGGGCTCCCAGTCCTACCCATGCAGAGAAAGACACAGGCCCTTGAAAGCCCGCAGAGGGCAAAACTGATTGCAGAATCAAGTGTTTAAAGTTCATCAGGTAACTGAAATACATATGCTTATGAAACAGTGACATTAGTTGTCCTAAAGACCACCCTGGGTTTCCTACTCAATATTCTGGAAGTGCATTTGGGTTTCACACACTCAATCAGGGTAAAGAGTGGCTTTTTGCACCCTCCTAAATGAGTTTGTGAGTTCATTAACTTTACCAATTGCAATAGGATGAGATTTCCAATGCAGAGAGTATTTCATGGCTCTAGAAAATTGAAATTGCAACAAAATGATGAATAAAATTATATCTTGTGACGAGACAAATATTAGCTGGTATCGTATCTGCACATTAGCATCTAAATGTATTGTTGTCTTTATAAATGTTTCTCAGGTCCCTTGAGAGTTAAAATAGTACTTGATATATCAGCATGGAACTATTAGAGTATGTTTATTTTATGCTTCACACAAATATTATCTTTAAAAATACTGGAGGATGCTGTATGTAAACACCAAAATAAAAACCTCTGTTATTTTTACTCCAAAATGGATATATTTGCCTTTCCTGAAGGTCTGTGAGAAAAAGGTGACAGAATACATGACTTTAGTTACTGAAAACAATGATCAGTTATTATTCCTACTGGCATGCTCAGGCTTTTCTCTACGGTGGAGCAAAGCTGAAATGCAGCTGACTGAAGACACAAACACAGCCCAAGTGCCCTGCATACTGGTTCTGTAATTTAGCTTCCTCTCCTGCAAATCCCTTTCCATATATAGGGCTACTTGCAGTGCAGGGATCCAGATGTCCCTGCTCCCTTCAGCAACACTCAGTGTGCAGCTCCCCAGGGAATGGCTATTCATAGCTCTCCATGCTGCTCACTGCAAAGTCCTGGCCATGGTGCATTGATTGCCACGAGGAAAACCGACAGTTTAAAGCACAGACAGAGACAGACGCTTAGACATATGTGGGTGGCAGTGACATGGACAGAAACAGACTTCTCAGGATTCAAAGTTGGTGACAGACTTCAAAGTCTCTCACTGAATCATCAACACTGCACATACTGAAGCCTTTATTTAGCTGTTTTGGTGAAAGAATTAGCTCTTGCTTGATAACCATCTAAAATGCTAAACCTGTTCCATGTAGCATTTTTCTATTCTAAAGAAATTTAAGTGTGTTTGTTTGCATGAGTTTCTCTCCAATGTATCTCCTTGGCTGCTGAAGGCTGTCTACAAGTTATTAACTGTGATCTGGAAAGTGTAGCTAGGCGCAGTCCTGAGCAGGCAGCATTGATGAATTGTTCCCACTAAAAGACTATTTCCAAAGGTGGAAATAGTCCTCAGGGATGTTCCCAGAGATGCAGGAAGCATGTGTGTCTCCATCTGCCCAGGGGACCCATTGTAAATTCCCAGATATCTCTGGCAAGGGGAAATCCAGATCTCTCTGGCATGCAGGGAGCAGCTAGGTCCATTTCATGCCTCCTTCTGTGACTTGGATTACCTCAAAGAACAAGGACAGGATATGTAGCTATGTCCTGCTGCTGCTTGCAAGGCCTGTTCCTTGGTACTCATACATGCTGCAGACAACAGGAACCCTACCAAGGTCTCAAATATGTGCAAATACTTCATTTTTGTCACTGTCACTTCCCATGCAACTATCCTTTTTCTGTCTGTGAAACCTTAACGATTTAGAGAGATTTTCTTTATTTGCATGTTTCCTTTGAGAGGTTTTTATCTTCTCTCACTGACCAAGTTAAATGCTGTGCTTCTATTGTGGAAACCTCTCTCTCTTTCTTTCCAGAAACAACATCCCAGTTTTTACAGCTTCCAAAAACTGCAACCCCCACCACCAATACTTCTTTTCCTGTTGTAATTAAGATGAGTTTTATATTGAACTTGGAATTTAAAAAGGCAAAATATTTTTTTAGGACTTTCTTAGAATAAACTTACTGTGTTCATTTGCTGCTTTATGGCCAATGCCAGTGTGACACATGGTTGTGGAGAGCAGCAGGTGTTGTCTGCATCCATCCCTGCCCTCTCTCAGCCTTAGGGTTTGATAAGCAGGACCTAGATAGTGTGTCCTGGTGTGTAGTATCATGGTGTCACCAGAACAGAGTGAATGCTCACAGCATTGCTGCTTGTCACTGACCAAAGTCATAAACCATTGTTGTATCATGACTTAGGAAGCTAAAATGTGAAATCAGAAGTTTGAAAGAGTGTGAATTTCACTATAAATAGATCCTAGTTTTCCTACAGTTAATTTTCAGCTCTGGATATGTAAAATGTTCTCAGAGTGAATTGTATGCTGGCTTTTCTGATTGCTCAGAGCAATGAGTGCTATTAACGGCTGAATTTAGAGTAGACAACCCTGAGGAAATTAGATAATTGATAAATAATATAGATAATTAGATAAATAATCTTGAGGTGAAACAACTGAAAATAAATGATAGCATAATCCAGGATCTACAAGATGTATCATATCTTCCTCTTCATTAATTTAAGAGAAGTCAGAATTACAATACGTGCCCTTTTGCCAAAATTTTTAGCCCAGGGCTTACAGTCTGAAAATATCCCGTGAACTTGCAAAAATTCTTGTTTGGGCAATTTCATTCCATTCTTACACATTCTTTCCATAACACCACTGCAGAGTTTGGCTACAGTGAAAGAGCACAGTCCCATTTGTGCTACAGTGGTTTGCCCATTACTTCCTTTGCCTTTGTACATTCCCGTGCAGAATAGCAATCTTCAAAGCATCTGAGTAGGTTCTCTCATCTCATTCCTTTTGACTGCTATGGTTTAGCACTCTCCTTCAGAGGCAGAAGTCAATTAAATGCAGTTTACAACCTTCGTTTATAATTTCTAACATTTGGTTTTTGTTTTTTTTTTTTTAATGCTTTGTTCTTTTCAGTATTCTTGCTTCTACTTTTCCATTTTGTGTTCATGTATAATCTCACCCACCACTCTGATGACTTCAACCATCTATTCATTACCAATGGGGTCTCCGTTATACACCCTCACATGCATTTTGCTACTCTTTCTCTGTTTACCAAGAAAATCTATGACTCAATCCCTGTTCATGGCTCTTCTACTCAGTCTGGCTTCCATGCTCTTCATGCCTAACTTCTTGGTGTCACTTTTGACTTGTTAGTTTTCTTCAGAAACACCTATTGCTATCTCTAAATTTACCCCAGCTCTGCTACAATCCTCATTCATGACTATCCTCTAGTCTGTTCTCAGTGTCTTCCATTCTGGATCATTGTCTTTCCTCTTGCTATTGCAGTCAGGGCTTCCTCCACTGACTATCCATCCTTCAAAAACTGCCTTCTCTACCTGCCTAATAGTGTATTTTAAGCTATACGTGTTTATACGTGTTTATACGTGTTTATCCTGGGCGGGTTCTCCTACCTCTAATAAATATAGAGAACTGAATGGCCAGATATTCATATCATTTTGATCAACATTTCCTGAATCTTGATGCAAAAACAATCTAACACAATTTTGTGCCATTACTTCCTTCTCTCAACAGCCCTTGAGGAGCAGTTTTCCAGTTACAAGAAGAAAACATGGAAAGCATGGTTTATATATACACCTAGGTATACCTAATGCACAGCCTCTGGAAGAGGCAGTCCAAAACTAAATCAGACCACCTCTACAGTTCTTCCCTAGATCTATTGCACAGTTAAATTTTTAGGGCTATGACAGATTTTTATTAAATACAGTATCAGACACTATAAACAAGAGATGGAAACTGAAGATAAAATCCTCAGCTTGGAGAAATTGTGCAATCAACTCAGTGGGGAAAAAAAAAAAGGGAGATTTTACATAAGTTCACAAAGTATAAGGAAGAACATTTCCTCAAATTATCAGAAATGTTGAAAGACTTTTCATCAGCAAAGGATGAGAAAAAATAGTGCTTAGTAGTGCCTTGAGAGACCACACAGGTAGCTCTGTGTACTAACATACCTCCTCATTAGAAACAACCAGCAATGAAAAAGGAAGCCAATGGCTGTACACTGAAAGTTTTGAATAAATCCCCTCTATCATTGAGAGGAAATGGGAATTTTTTGTCTGTGGAGCTATTGGCAAAATATGTAGTCAGGAGTAATCATACACTGAGGAAATTCTAACTTTTTCTGGCTATGTACTGTTCTAGCTCTTATCCACTCTTTAACCAAAATTGCTATGCTAATGAAGTGTAACAAATGTTCATGGTTCATGCAGGAAAATGAAAGAAAGTCTTGATCGTATAGAAGAACATCCCTTGAAGAACTTTTACAAACATTTGGATGGGATTCTGAGCAACCTGATCTGGTTGAAGATGTCCTTGCTCATTGCAGGCGTTTTGGATTAGATGACCTTAGAAGGTCCCTTCCAACCCAGACCATTCCATGATTCTATGAATATTTTCCTGGAAGTGCCAGAAGCACTGAGTAAATTAGGTTTAATTTTCTGAGTCAAAATTCAGACAGTAAATATTTCACTCTAAATAGTAATTCCATTCTTACACTACTTGTAAAACCAGTGTGGTCCACTGTAACAAACAATAATGTCAAAAGCTGCAAAGTCTCCATGCTTGTTACCCTCCTCCCCATATTTCCTGATAACCTCTGATCCCACCAGTGTGACCATTGTGAAAGTCAGATAGACTTTCACACACCTGTAAAAAAAGTATACAAGACTTTTGCTAAGTGTTGCTCAGTCTAAAGGAGATCTAGTAATTATATATGTAATTATATATAAGGTAATTTTTAAAATGCATTCGTATTGTATATTTGAAGCTTATGTCCCATTAAATTTACAGTGTAATATAGACATGAAAAATGCCCACAGTTGGTACATGTCAACTGGTGTTACTACAGAGGAGTATTGATTTCAGTCTTTATTTTAAAAAAAATAGGTGATTATTTGAACAATAACACTAAAAATTATGAGTTTTGGTTATCATTATAAAGACACTGTGTCTTTTAACAGTGCTGTGTGAGGTCCACTCTTTGCTGAATGTGCTTTTTATGTGGGTCCACCAGATCAGGTAAAACCAAAAAATTTATTGACAACTTTGCTGTTAGTCAAAAAGACAATGCTGTTGAAGGAATAATTTTGTATATATTTTCTTATATGTGTTTTTCTTATTGTGCATATTTTTTGTATTCATAGGAGGAAGAGAAAGAAAAACCAAAACAAAATGGAAAAATAAATAAGTCTCATATTGCCACAAACAACACTTTGGGAGGCAAAGAGATGTCAACATTTCCAGAGAAAGGTAGGACTAATTCAGCCCACATCTTAGAAGGGTTCAAGAGTTGAGTTGTTGAGAGCTGAAATTAAAGGAAAGGTCAGATATCATTTCTCCTATTGACTTGGGATGACTGAATTGTGCATCCCCATATCTGGGAAGGAGGAGCAGATGGGGAGCTTGAGACCAAGAAGAGTAGCAAGATGTCAAGGGAATAAAGAACCTAGCTGTTCACTGAGACAAAAATCTTAAAGACCACAGAGGCTCAGTGTATTGGGATTAACTGTTTCAGGTGGGTAGGTATTTAGCAAGAAAGAGCTTCTCTAGACACGTGGTGGTATGGCTTTAAATTTCAGTCAACATAACTGAAGTATGTGCCTAACTACTTTCCCAAACAGGATTTAAAAAATTATTTTCAAAATAAATGGTAATTTTACTAAATGTACCCGCTCCTCTGGAAAACACACTTTACATTTCAATATTTTATCTTGACAAGAAAAATATTTGAGGGGTTTAAAGAAAAGATTGGTCAACATCTGTGCATGTTCACATTGTGTATTAATATGCATCAGTCAGATCAATGTTGCAGTGCTGTGCTAATGTCTGGAATTCACATTAAAGTGGTGTCAGGAAGCCTGGAGTTGGAACAGTATTGATGGTAAATGGATATAGGTCATTTGGACCAGAAGACTCAGATTTGACACGCTAGAAAAGCTAAAGGAAATCAATAAAGGAACAATCATAAAAAGAACCAAAAACTATCCAACCACCGCTAGAAAAATGAAGAGTGTAAACTGAAGTACATATGCTAAAAGTAAACTTCATTTTTCTTACCCCCATTCTGAATTTTTTTCAAGGTTTCACAGAAAGGAAATTATTTACAATCATCTGTCGGGTCTCAGTCTAGCATTTACTACAATGCATTTCAGTCTTGCTAGAAAACAAGTTGCAGAATAAAATTCCCATTCTATCTCAGCACTCATTCCCTTCATCCCCCTGATCATTTCACTCCTTTAGAAATGCCTTCCAGTCCATATATCTTTTTTATGAAATCTCTTCCTACAGGATACAGGACACAATACCTATCTAGCTGATATAATACCACTGTACTTACTTTTAAAAAACAGGTACTGGGTAGGGGGTGGGCTGGGCCAGGGTGTAGAGAAGAAACCAGGAAATCAAGAAATATAAGTGTCAAAATATAACTTTTTTTGTTAAGTAAGATATACTCAGAGCCTGACTTAAGCTGAATCTCATTGCTCACCATTCTTGATTGGTTCTTCACTCCTCTTCCTGATTCCTTTACAATACAAAGCATTTTGGTTTATCAGTAACTGTAGTGAAGACCTTTTCATAGAACTTTTAGCAGAGTACAATTTTTGCTATGAGAACGTCTGACAGATGTTTTACTAAAGTCACCACCAACTATAGCTTCACTACCTCATCATTTTGTTTTTATTGGAAAAGGAAACCATTTAGCTTGACTCATAAAATGTATTTGTTTTGCATCTATTTTGCTCACCATATTTATTGTTGCTCACCTCAAGGGACCGAGTCGAGAGCTTTATGTTATTCTTCAGTTCACTGGAAGTCTTGCCTCATTAGAGGTTATGTATGGAATCATCTAAACTACATTAGCCACCTTAAAGTTAAGGTTTTAGCCTAGACTGGTTGCCTAAATCCACCCAATAGCCAAAGTATAATCCCTTCCATGTACCCTAAATGCTGTCCCTATAACTATATCCTGGAACCGATAGCCCAAAGCATCCCTTGTGTATCTACCTACAGCAGCTTAAACTAAAGATGGCAGTTTTATCAGCTAAACTTAGGTAACAAGTATCCCCACTATGAAAAGCCTAAGGTAAGATAATATAGTGTCATTTAATTTGAAATATTTGAAATATTTGAGATATTGTATGTGTGCACAAGACAGGTGTAGTACTCTAGTATTGCTGTAGCATAGCTGTAAGATTTAACTGAAAACAGTATGGACTCTACCAATTTATAAAAACAAAATCCATTCTGCAACAGCACATAGTGAGCATTAGCCTTATCTACAACAAACTGGAATCCAGGTAACAGAAACAGTCACTGAAATTTCACCAGATTTGGGCAATGTCCTCAAGTGCAGTGCCAAGTAACCTGAGTGGAGCCATGCCATGACAGCTGCACTGAGGCTACAGTAGGTGAGGGACAGACCCAGGGGCTGCTCAAGAAATGTACTCAAAAGAGCAAGAGTTGTACCTGTGGCCAAAGCCAAATTTGGCATTTTCATATACATATTCCTCTGACTTAATTTCTCTGGCCTTATTGTATGATTTACATTAACTTCTAATAAGTATGACAGAGCCACAATGTCCAAAGCTTTTGGTCAGAAGACTGCAAGGTACAGTCTCTACAGCTCTAACAGTGTTGCTCTGACTGCAAAAGCTTTATCAGAGTTTTTGAGATGGAGGAAGAGACAGACATCTGTAATTAGTAAATAATTACTAATTTACTACTAATCAATTCAAGGGGTGAAGGGGTGCTTGCTTCTGTCATTGCAACTCATAGGCTTTAAGACAGAGATGAAAGATAAATGTGACAGAATAGAAAGATCTTACAGCAAGCAAGCAATGCTGTTAACATAAACAAGAGCTCTGCTATGGCATTCAAAGATCTACCATAATTTTCAAAGTTACTTGAGAAGCTGCACATGCTTCAATGCAACACAAACAGCCTATATTATTCATGGGAAGGACAAAATAGCTCAAAACTGGAGGGGTGTCTTACTTTACACCTAGAAGTCATTTTACATCCAACACAAAAACACACCTGGTCAGCCTTTTGTAGCAATCTTAATAAAAGTTGCTTTATGATTGAACAAATGCCAAAAGCTGTGTGTCCAGTTTTCTGCACATAGCAGCTGATGCAAAGAGGACAAACACTTTGCTATGTAAAAGGCAAGACATCACTGGTATTACTGAAGAAAGCATCTGCCAGGCATGAACCAGGACTTTCAGAAACAGACGGCATTCAACATCTCACAACCCAGTATGGATCATATAACAGTCAATATACCATCAAAGATTCTAAAACAAATAAACATACACCTTACCTTCAGAAGATTTTCCTCTAGTTTCATTATCACCTACAACAGAGCCAAAGTTTCAGGAGCAGAGAAGGATGACTAATTCACACATGTCATGTTCTGCATACTGTCGCAACCTGCCTGTCTTAACTGCAAGCACTTCCTTGAGAATGAAACTAATGTTATTATTTAGTAGTAATATTATTAAATCTCTTGGCAGAGGCTTGCACAATCTGCTCTTATTTCAGTCACTCAACAAAGGCTTGTAAAAAAGATGCAAGAGGAAGTAATTTACCCATTCACAGATTAAAACTGGAAGTGCCAACTTAATGTATTTTGACATTTGCCAGGCAGGAAAGTTTGGTAGAGCATCAGAGAGCCCCTGACTGTACACAGGTTCTTAAGAACAGGGAAAGACACATGTCCCAGCCTACTGCCTTTCTGGAGACCACCCACACTATCACTAACAAATTTTGCTGGCAGGTTCTAGGGAAAAGGGCATTGTTAATAACAAGATGCACCTTCCCTGAGGTTGGTTCGTCTCTCCCATAAGGGAGATAAGCTGTTGATTATTTGCCAGAGGACACTGAGACATAATAAAGGTGAGATTCAGGTGGCTAGGGGCAGATGTGAGCTAGCACTTCTCTGCAAATAGGTCTATGATACCCACGCTCAGTTGCAGACCTACCGCAGCCCTCTGGGTGACTGGAGAGGAATCACTTAGTATGGTATTCATCTTATCCAAATTTAGACTCCTGCAGTATAAACATCTACATAGAAGCAAGTCACCCTGTGCTCTTTGTGTAGTCAACAGAGAGAAATAGATACTTCTAGGGTGTAATTAATCTCATCCTAAAGAAGACATCTTGCAGATGATTTATGCCTTAAAAGTACCTGGTTTTCCCTGACTATAAAGGGAGTCTGAGGTGATTTTTGCCATATGGACACCTCAGACACGAACAAATAATATATCTAGCAGAGCCATAAAGCCATTGATATTTCACACAGCCTCCAGTTAGTATAAATGTTTGGTCAATAATAACTTGAGCTGAACTCAGACAGTTGACCTAGAGGTGAATGGCTCTGTATTCCATTACTAAGTCTCTGAATCATCCAGAGTCTCTTTTCTTTTTAAGTAAAGTCTCTCCCTGGGTTTTAGATGTCACTTAATGGAATGTGGATGTTAAATGTATGTAAATCCATAACGTTTTTGGATTTTGGAGCTGCATTCTGCTATGTCCCATTATAAACACAATCCCATCCTCCTCTTTGGAGCTGTCAATCTGTCAGGCAGAGGAGCCTGTGGACTCCCAAGGCAAATCCTTGTACTTTCAACGTGCTGCTGTTGCCAAAATGAAAGTTCCCAATGAAAATAGTTCTTGTGTGGAGACTATCAGAGAGACCCTTTTAAGCCATGTTTTTTATATCCTGGGATGATAGGAATTCCTTTACCAAAAGTAGTGCAGCTTGCTTTTTTTTCCCCCAGGTTGTTCATTTCCATTTTATTCCTATTCCTGTTCTCAGAATTCTCATTTTATTTCATGGAAGTATTTTGTATCATCTTCACTTTTGCTTGGCATTATTTTTCTGCGCATTTTTTTACACTTTTCATTGGAATTTCCACATCATTATAAAATATTATCAGGGTTTTAGTGAAAGAATTCTTATTGTACTTTTGCCTTCAACCTAGAAGTAAACTGCCAGGACAGAATATCGTTATTATTGATTTCTGTTTAAAGAGGTTAATGCACCTGAATCTTCACTTAATCTCCAAATTCCAGGCACTGTTACTTTCCAAGTGTCACTTAGCAGAATGTGGATTAAAAAACTGTTAAATTCACAGTACCTGTGTGTTAAACTGCTTTTCACTTTAAACATAATTCTATCGCAATACAAAACCTGTGTTTATGTAGCATGATCTAGATAACCAACTCCACCAGTATCCAACAAACAGATCCAGAATTCCATCTGGTCAGAAGGCTCTTTCAGTGACTCACTTCAGATGAAGGATTTTCCCATATTCAACACACTTCTCAGGCCAGAGTTTTTTAAAGGAGTTGCACAGCAGACCTACATTTCTGAAGCCTTCTCTACATTTCCACTGGGAAGATTTTGTAGCCTAGACTGTGAATAGAACACAGTGTTTCTCTTCTTCTCAGGACCAGATGTGATCTGAAACATTACCCAAAGAAATAATATAAACTCCTGTTTGTACTGTAAATTCCTGTATAAGTTTTAGGCAGAATGATGTTATCAGTGACAGTGATCCTTCAAATGCAGCTAATCCCCATCTTCAGGATGTTCAGCAATTGCCTGAATTAGACAGAAAACAGTATCTCAAGCAGGTTACTTCAACAAAACAGGAAAGTGCAATTGAAAAATGGTGCTTGGAAGTTGTCCATCTCCAGGCACCTCTCCAAACTGCAGAATTTTCCTAGAGAATTACTTCTGATTATCTTTTATGTACCTGGAGTTATATAAGAACTGACTTCCTGGCTAAAATGCACATCTAGATCTATTCTCAACAGACTAATTCTTAGTTTCTCTCCACTTGTTTCCTACATAGACACAGACACCTTCAGGACTACAGCAAGTTTGAAATTCTCTCTATTTTTCTGATGTTCTGTACTGACATTCATGTAATGCAAATCTTGGGGACTAGAACAAGAATTATTTTTCCTTGTATTTGTATTTTAAGCATATTAAAATCTCTAGACAAGTTACTACAGACACACTCAGATCCTCTTGCTGGACCAAACCTGTCCAAGCTGGGATTCTTGCCCATCCTGTTGTGATACTTGGTGAACTTCTCACCCACCTCTCACACTCTGGCTCCCTTTTTGGGGAAGGATATGGAGCAACTGACTGGTCCATGCTGTCGTTCTATTAGGAACGGCAAAAAGAGAACGACACAGACTCTCAGGGAGTCAGAACAGAAGAATTCCTTAGTTTATCGCTTCAGCCTTGTTTTATAGACTCGTTCGTGGAAAGTACAGAAAGGAAACTCTTATTGGTTAGTAAACTGCTATATCACCATCATTGGTCAGTGGTGAACAACACCCTCTGACTTTCTCTTGCAAAGAAAACAAGAGCAGGAAAACAACACCTGGCACGGCTGTTTTCTGTCTCTAAGAATTGTTTTGATTCCTCCTTAAAACTTCCCAGGCTACTTTCTCAGGCTGCACTTGAGAAAGCTATGGGGCCTGCAGTTTCTGCAGGCTCCGTGCAGCCTGCTCCAAAGCTAGCATCCACACCATGCTGTGTGTCATCAGGATGTGGGAGTAGGAGGAACATCACGCTGTGTAGCTCAGCCCATAAACACAACCTTTGCACATACAGTAGGATGGCTGCTGTCTCTCTGACATAACAACCCAGGACATCAAGTTGTCTTGACTCTGTGCTCCCAGAACAACTTGTTTGTTTCAATTTACAGTTGTTCGTTTGCTACAATTTAGAGTTTCTGTAGTTAAATCCAAACACCAAGGCAAATTATTCAGGTAATTATATTCACTATAGTAGCCATAAAAATACAAGTAAAATACACATCTACATCTTTTTAAGACATAAATGACACTTTTGAGACTTTGTAACCTCTCACCACTGGTCTTGGATACAAATGGAAAAATGAACCAATTTCTTTTCCTTGTCTCACGTGCCCAAAAACCATGATATGTCTGCCAGATCATTTATTTTATTAGCACATTATAAATCCTGAAGAATAACAGGGATCATGGGCCAGATCCTCACTGCTTTCAGCTGAGATGTGCTAGTTTACCTCAGTGCAGGAGTTTCAAAAACAGTTCACTTCCATTAGCTTGCAAACCAGTGTTTCCTTATGGAAACCTTCTCTATCTTGTATAGTTATATATGATGTGGCTGTAACCCATTTCCTGTTTTCCCCTGAGCACTTCTGGAATGTGGTAACATAATAGTTGACTATATTATCACCTTTTATTTCCCTCCATTTTGTCATTCCCTTGCTGTTTCTCAGAAGACAAACCAGAAACTGTAGAGGTGAAGGTGTGGAATGAAAAAGTTGAACACTTTCTACCTTCCATTTTTCCCTGCATTCCTCCTTCCAGTTTTCCTCCCTGATTCCTTTCCTTCTAGATACTCATACAGGAAGTATGTTTATATCATAGAAAATCTGTTACTGTACTAAGCTCTGATGATCTACTAATGTGAGCTCTACTTAAATACATACATGGGGGTACATATGTATAAGTATAGTGCATATATATATATAAAAACAATTGTTCATGCCTAAGAGCGACCAAGGAAATTTTTGCATTTGGCTTTTACAAATAGCTAGGATTAACTTCACTATTTTTGAATGGCCTGCTTTTTTTCTACTCTCATCTCCCCAGTCAAAAACACATCTGTGGACTCCAACAGAGATGCTTATCTGGATCAAAGTTCTTCAGCATATATGTTAGTTATTGCAAGGGAATAGTTGCAAGAAGCACAAAAGGAGTCTTTATTGCACTGAAATCTCCCACACTTATTCTCCCAAAATCTAGTATCTTGATTTCGTCACATGGAAGAGAGAAAAAATACAAAGTATACTTTGGATTATTTTTTTAAAAAGAGTTCTTCAAGTTTTATATATTTTCCTCATAGCAGATCAGGTACTGATCCTGAATTACCACATCATAGGCCAGACATGTCTTCCACTGCTGAATGCAGCTTTTCCCTGTCAGACATGTCCAGAAAGAAATCATGGCCTATGAAAACTGTGACATAAATTCACTCTGGAGACAACACTTCTGTTCATATTTTCAGTTTTTCTCTTCTCAGTGCAGTTTACAAAAGGTGAAATGTTTTTATATACACTCAGAATGAATAATGTCTATCTTCTTGCTGGTGATGTAGAATCAAAACTGAATGGACAGAAGTTTACAAACTAAGCTCAAAAATATTTCCTTTTTCATTCAGAATAAGAAGTGAGAAATGAAAATATGCTATGCAGGTAAGGACCCTAGCCACCACAGTGTCTTACAGGAGAGTAGGCAGGAGAAGTGTCACTGCTTTAAGTGTCCAGTAATTACTTTATTGAACATTTGTACTTCCAGAAGGCAATTTCTGACCTGCATTGCATATTAGCTAGCACACTAGAAATACATTAAATCCTGTGAATATGCAACTACTGACTTCTGAAAGGTTCCCCAAATTTATTTATTCTTTTCAGCTGTGATGTTTCTGTAAGTGGGCACTTCCAAAGAAAGACTTTATTAAAACAATTCAAAATATGGTAAGACTTCCAAAAGAGATCAGATACTAAATTAGGCACTCTTAAAATTTAGCAAATTTCCTTACAAATTACTTTAAGGAAAGAAAAATTAAACTCATCCAAATTTCACATATTCAAAATATCTGAAATTAATTTAAATACCTTTGATATTTCTGAGATTTTGTTAAAAACTCCAAATCATTAATGTTTCGCATTTCTTTGTGATTAAATTATAGACATTCTGTAATAGTTTCATTTTGATTTACTAAACATCAGTTAACATCATTGTTAGACAGAAAAGCAGGAAGGCAATGCATTTATGAATGGAAAATGGTGCAATGTGGAGAAAGGTTTACTTTCACTCAGCAGTTTGGGCATGGCTTCTCAATGGATGTCTGTGTAAAAAAAAACAAAACCAAAAAACAAACAAACAAGCAAACAAATAAAAAACCCGAAACAAAACAAACAACCCCAAACAAAACAAAACCCAAAAAAAAACCCAAACCAAAAAAGAAGAAACAACAAACAAACAAATCCCAAACAAACAAAAAAAACTTTATTTCCCTAATTCTGATAACTAATGTCATGTGGGGTTTTTTTCCTTTACATTCTTGAAAATTTGAAGCCTCAAAAAGGGAAATCTGAATATGCATTACTTTAAACCAAATAGAGCTCACCAAATGCTCCAGAGTCATAAAGATTAATATATGGCCTTACTAAAAGACTGATGCCAGATCTTTTTCAGCCTTACAGGCTATACTTTCTGCTATTCCTGTTGAATTCTTCCATGTTCTTTCCAACTTAACTAAGACATTCTCAAAATGTCATTGCTCCAGTTTACATTGTCTTGGCGGCTAGGATAGATCCCAAGTACCCACCAAAGCTTCCCTGGGCAGAAAGGCTGAATCTTACATGTTCCTCATAGCAGCCTGATAGTGCTTCCCAGAATAAGATTTTCTGTTTCCACATCACCTTCACATTTCTGACTCACCCCATATGAGATCCATTCTCCTTTCCTACTGTATGGCTGCTCCATGGCCTTTTTCATTTCATCTCACTGATTTTGGGTCATCCACCTAATTTATTAAGGTCACTTTAAAATCTGATCATGTACTGCAAACTGCTTGTAATGTCTTCAGCAAATGTATCAGATTCTTTTCTAAGCTGAAAGCCAAGACTTCAGCAAGAAATGCTCTCCACCTCCCACTCCTGTAAGACTACACTTAGAGCCACACCTAACCAGCAAGCTACTTATGCCTTTGAAAGCCTCTGAAGTTTTTGAAAGGAGCATTTCAAACAGCTGTTCAATCAGTTTAGGTTGACAATTCTAGGTTTATTTCCTCAGCTTTTCAGGAGACCTGTGCGGGATAAATCTGTCTAAATCAGAAAAGACATCCCATACACTGTTTTTCTCTTATTCTCTAAATCAAATGCTCTCAGAGAAGGAATTGATTTCGCAGT
Source organism: Pseudopodoces humilis (assembly GCF_049639895.1). NCBI lineage: Eukaryota > Metazoa > Chordata > Aves > Passeriformes > Paridae > Pseudopodoces > Pseudopodoces humilis. Next base: position 70,642,225 of record NC_142201.1, read on the forward strand.
GTATTTTTTGCATCCTTAGGTGGGCTATTTTAACTCTTTGGTATTCTCATGCAACTTATTTATTGTTTATTTAATAAATTAATTCAGAACATTTCCAGGAGCTCCTATAAGGGATTGATTATAGTTTCCTGATTTTTTCAGAAGAACCCTACTGCATTTTTTCATGTTACTGTGAAGACTCCCCAATGGTTCAGAGTTTACACAGGATTGTTTATTGTTCTTGACAGTCTGAATAAATCTATCTACTGTTCAGCATGTTGTCTTCCTTTATTTTACCTGAGCTCCTGTCTCCTCAATAAACTTAGGCAGAACCAAACATTAAATATTTTAGACCTCTTTACCCAATGTCTGTCTTGCTCTCCTTTCCTGTTACGCAGGATCTGTACTGTAAATACTGTGATTTGAACAGAAACACCTAGAAGTTATTACTCCAAGCAGTATCCTAAGAAGATTTGCTAATGGCAAGGGAGTATTTGTCACCTGATTACCCTGTAAATACTCAGGAGAAGTCTTTAGCAAACGTTTCACCTGTGGTACAGCAGCAGCAGCAGAGGTGAAATGTGGCCTTTGGCTGAAGCACCATCAGATCTGTGAGACTCTTTTGAACTGAGGCATTTCTGAACCTGCCACCAAAGTGAGTGATTTGCCACCAGATCAAGGAAGAGCAGCTCGGCATTTGACAGCGCTCATTAGCTGATGCTTCAGAATGATTTCTCCAGGGATTGTGGAGTTTTGAAGAACACTAAGAAGGGATTTTTCAATTTAACCTCTGCTATTTACTGCAAGAGATAAGGGGAGACCCAACTGTGCTGAGAGCCTCTGTGATATGTGTGTCCTGTTCCCAAGGTCTACATCAAAATGCCAGCTGTTTAACCAGGATTTTAAACATTTCCAATTAGTAGGAATCTTTAGCTGTTATAATTCCCTTTTTTTCTCAATTCATTCATCTCTTTTTTATTTCCTCCTTATTTCACAGGCCTAATCAGATCATCAAAAGAAAGGAAGGTGACTCAGTTCCACTGTGGAAAGAACGAGCCCATATCCACCTTGCCAGGGGAGTCTGCATGTCCCCACAGTGCTGTGTCCATGTTAGCACATCCCCCATCCTCCCCACATCCCCAGGCACCCTGCTGTATTCCACCCTTCTCTCAGCAGGCAGGCATCCCCACACATACACAGACCCAGAGCATTTCCTCCCAAGGTTTACTCTGCCAGCCACCTCCACATCTGCCCCAGGCCCTCCCTCATTCCCACTGGCAAGCCCTGCCAAACGCTGCCTGGAAAAGGGACCTCCTTCTCCCCTACACAGGCCGGGCATGGCGCTTGGGGCTGGCACATGGCACCCCCACAGGGCTGTGTCCTGCCAGCGAGCAGCTGTGGCCAGGCCCTTTGCCAGCTGTGGGAAGGCGCATCACCTTTTTCAGAGGAGAAATAAAGTACTTTTGGCAGCAGGCTCCCCCGTGGCGAGCGGCCCCGTGTCCCTCCTGTGTAGGGGCAGATGGTGGTCGTGCAGGCGCCCAGCCAGCACCACAAGGCCCCCACGGCCCCAGCCCCATATGCGCCCCTCAGCTGCTGTCACCCCTTGTCAGACTGGGAGTCATTTTTCAAGTACCGCTAACATGGGTGGAGCAAATGCACCAAAGGGCAAACTGTGTTTTTCAGCATTAGTAGCTATGAGACTAGAAGCTCCTAAAGTGCGGGAGGTGGGTGAATCTGACTCACTGGCAGAACTAAGCAGCAGCACTGATGGTGTCATGGCTTTCTGCACAGATAAAGGGTGCAGTAGAGATGTACTAGGAGAAAGAGGTTTTCTTTAAGCGTAGATCACCTTAACAATAAGTTTTCCTACTAATCTTCAGAGTTCAAACACTTTAGACTGTAACCTTGTGCTAAAATGTGAGAAGAAGCTGCTTTGCCAGTTAACACAGCTCAACACCTGCGCCCTCACTGCTGCTGCTGCCGAGGCCTGGAGTTACACAGTGCTGAGGTCTGGCATGGGAAAAGGACTCTTGGATAGTACCGTGATAATTCACGCTTGAGGAGGTACTCAAAAGAAGATAAAGTGGGCACATAAATCTCTACCCACTTACAATCTAAAGCCAAAATAAAGACAGTGAGACAAAGACCACCTTGAAGGCTGCTGCATCCCCAGAACACCAGTGCTATGCTGGACTCCTGGGGGCTAGGTTGGCAGCCCAAGCAAACAGCTTGCCTTTTTTGTCCCTCATGTTAGCAGGAAAGCAAGCACCACACTGTATGGCCTCATCTTGTGGGACTGATCACAGGTAACCTCTCAAGCAGACAGAGGCACTGCTGGGGAAGTGTCTTTGTCTTGCTCACGGTGTATCTGCTAGGATGGAGCAAAGCCATCACTACTGCCTGGGCGTGTGCAAGGTCTGAACACAAGCTGGAGCAGGTCAGGGGTGAGCAGCAAGCAGAGGAGATAAGGGCATGACAAGACTGGCAGATTTGGATCATCTGGGCTACAGAGTGCAAGGGTGTGTGCAGAGGTTGGAGCTACAGTTGGAGCTATTGTTCTAGAGTTGTTTAGAAAAGGTGTATTTTGGGACTCCTGAAAACTGAGTAAAAAGTTGAAAAGGTGTTTCTTTTTCATTTTAAGTATGCTTGGAGAAAGCTATCCTGGCAATGAAAAAGATTTTTCAGGAGACATGCCACCAGTTCTGACAGCCTGACCTAGAGCAAGGTAGCCATAGAAAGAGGTTAGATGTTTTCATGGGGCACTTAAATTGACTCAGATGCGGTTTTCTCAGTGATAAGAGCAAAGGCTTCTGTAACACTGTTCAGGCATAAACTTCCCTCTTAAGCCTGAATGACCCTTGTCAAAATGAGACCACACTGGTCATCAGTACTCAGGATCATATAAAATAATCCCATAAAAGGGAGCTATGATTTTTTGCACACATTCATTACATCATTTTTAGCACCAAAAACATGGATACAAAAATCATCTTTTTTTTTTCCTTAGTCAATTATCCAGCTTTTATGGTCTAGGGTTTCCTAAAACTTGTGCATAAGGGTTTTATTTTCACCTGAAGTTGTGCTAGTTACATTTAATCTAATTTTACTGTAGATAGGTTAATAGAGTTTTGATAATCCAAATCTTCTTGAAAAAGGACTGATTTTAAGGTTCCAGAAAACTGTTGACACGCTGTGATCATAAATTAGCTCAGTTTGTTAGAGAATGGCACTAGTAGTGCCAAGGTCATGGACTTGATCCCTGTACAGCCCATTGCCTGAAGAGAGGATGCTTCCAACTCAGTCTATTCTGTGATTTTCTTTCAAGGCTATAGTACAAAACAAGGTGCATTAGCTAAGTGTAATCTTAAGTTTAGAAGTCACTCCTCAAGCCTTCAAGAGACATGAATCAGTGAGTTTTCTAACTGTGAAAAATGGTTTTCACAGATCGTTGGCTTTACAGTAAAGATTTAAGCTGCAAGGCAGACGGACAGGATATTTGACCTCCTTATTCCCTTCTAAATTCAACTGGACTCTGTTAGGGTGCTGCATGTGGGCTGGTGCTGCCTGTTAGACACTGATACCATTCCCAGAGGGGCTCTTGCTTGGCATGTCAAACAAGATAATGTGATTACATATTTCTTACACTGAATGAAGGTGGTTTTCTAGTCAAAGGGGAAGAAAACTGTAGATTTTCAAAGTCAAGGCCATGTGTCCTATATTCCATCTACTGTGTAAGTTAGCTGGTAACCTCAGCATATATTTATGAAAAAATATATAGATTATTACCTATTGCTCTTAAAATATCTCTGAAAGTGTTCTGAAACTTCGTGGCTGATATCTTTTCTGCTGAGGCATATCAGATGCCTTTTCTATATATACACATTCATTCTACAGTAAGATAGAAGGGAAAATCCATTTGTAGTTCAAAGAATATTCTATGTTCTCTCATGTAGCTACTGAGTCTCTTCTGAGCTCTTTTTTTTTTTTTGGTTATTTGGAAAAACCAAAACAGCAGTTATTTTAAACTGAGTCACTTTGATGGAAATTTATGGTTTAGGTCTGACAAAATACAACATCCACAAAACCAGATTTGAGTCTCCTGAACAAAAATCCTGCTTTACAGGTATGTGCAAACTCATTCGTCCCAGCAATCTGGAAGATGAAAGACTGTATGTCCTAGTAACCCTGGGATGCAAAGGCACCAAATAAATATTTTCAAGCATAACAATATCATGAAGACTCTCAAAAGCAACTTAAATAGTTATATTTTTTTTAACTCTCAGTGTTCATTTAGCAATTTCATGTGTTCATGAATAACTCACAAAGAAGTAACAAAAATATTATTCCTGCTCATGGAGCTTGAAGTGTGCAGTCAGGAAACAGAAAGACCACACCATTAAGCTGGCCAACCATGTGGCACAAGCAGTAATCAATACATGGTGAATATTCAGACAATCTATTTTTCCATTAGCCCACAGGCCAAAAACAAATGCTACTGTGGTATCTAAAGATTTGGAAAAGTCAGTTACTTTACAGACAATTTACAAACAGGAAAAAAGAGCGTGATGTCTAAATTCATCAACTAAATTGTTACATTCAAAGAATGTTACCTAGCCATTTGTTCACGCTGTCATGCCTTTGAAGCACAGACTATTGGTACTGTGCCCCTTCCCAGGTCTGAGGACACCTGAGACCACAAAATAGCCACTGTTCTGTCTGTCTGTAAGTGGCAGGATCTGTTACTGCTTAGAGTCCTCTTGGATTCCTGCCTCATCAAAGAAGCTTGAAACCAAACAATGCCCTTTAGATCTGGAGAACTTAATCCTCGAGCGCATGGTGCGGCGCAGAACGCACCCATGCAGCAGCCCCTGCCAGCACCCACCCCCCGTCACACAGCCAATAGTGCTCCTCTGGCTAAAGAATACCTGTGTGAGTTTTACAAAGTGGCTTGAGAACACTGGATGGAAGAGGCTGTGCAAGCATAATAGACCATCTTTCAAATTGTTACTCGTGGGTGTCATTACAATGCTGAATTCATCACTACAGGAATAAATTTTTATCTGCAAATCCTGGAATACAAGAGAATCAGTTTGATTAAAATGAAGGTGAGTGACTGATGCTTGACTGGGGTATCAATAGTAAATTCTGTTTGATGGAGATGTATTTGACCTTTTATAATTTGTAAAGTGACATTTAGATATTAAAATAAAGGTGACATTTTAAACTTCAGTGAATAAAAAGAGATTTCACTAGTTAAAGGTTTAAAGCTATGAATATAATTTTAATTTAAAAACTTTTTATGCTGAATTTAGATACATTGAAAGATTTGGTATGTTTTTAATAGCACATCCTTTTTGATCAGAAATTCCTAGAGAATTTAAGATGGTTGTCTGTTTACTTGGATGTCAGATGTAAGGCTGAGTCTTCTAAACACTTAGGCATGTGCTTAACTTGACATCAGCAAGACCACCCCTGTGAATAAAGCTAACCATGTGCAAAGATATTTGTAGGACTGGCATCTAGAAGTCTCTTGTAAACTCCAGTCTTATCCTTTAGAAAGGTTTTCAGTTCAAGTGGGAAAAAGGAGTATAAGGTGGAGAGCACTGTTGTGAAAGAACAGCATAATGTTACTCTTGCATAATTTGAAGAGAACACAAATAACAGAACATTTTTTATTTTTTTTTCTTTATGTCTACAGGGTAGGTATCAACTGTAATTCTGAGGGCTGATTTGGGATCATGTCATGACCTTGGCCCATTGGCACAGATTTTGGTGCTGATCTGAAGCCACTGAGGATTTGAGTAATCTTTCCAAACTAGCTAAGGAAGGACTCTCACTGAATTTAACAGCATTTAAGAAGAACAGATAGCCAGCTCAGGAAAAAAAATTATATCCACCCATCCCAGATTAAAGGCTTGTGACCACTTCTAGGCAGAAGTTAAATAAGGGACAGAGCTGTGATGTGCCACATGGAAGGCTCAGTAGCTCTTGCAAATTGAAATCTACCTTGGAGAGAATGAACTGGCAAGGGTTTTAATAACTTTTCCCTGATGGGTGGCATGTTAAAAAGTTCTTCATTACAGGCTTATTGCTCATCTGAGAGTACTTCACCACTCTGAAGTGAAATTACTCTTAGTCATTTCATGTATTTCCCTCATGGAAGATCCTCTTAACACAGTAATTCCTAATCCAGTAATTTCCCCTTTATCACTCCTTTTAAGTTTTAGTTTCTCCATTTAGCATTCAGAGATTCACAGGTCTGTTGGCATGTTCCCATTCTCCCCAGTTTCTCTGTCAAAGATGTCAGCTTTTGGACAGCTTCATTTCTCTTCCAAACATTCTGTGTCCTCCAGGCTGTTCCCTGCACACACACAGCAACTTCCTAATCTTGGTACCTCAGAAAGTGAGACCTTCCTGCTCAGCACAGAAAGCTGTCTCTCGTCACCTCCATTAAATGCAGGATAAACCTAACGACTTGCACAGCTACTCCTCATCTATATTTAGATGTACAGTGTCATCCCAGTTCTTCTAAAACCTAGATTTCCATTTTACAGCAGTACATGTATCATCATCAAACACAAGAATGACAATCACAAAGTAAAGCCAAATACATTCATACATATATTCAAAAAGCAGACATACAGAGTAATTTTTTAGGCAAATTATTTCAATTATGTATCACCAGCACTCTTCACCTCCTCTGAATTTTTGGATTTTTCCAAAGGTGTACACTGTCACTAGTCAAAGGTCAAAACACTTGGCACTGGCAAGGAAGGAGCATGTCTTTGCAATGTTCGGAGTGTGCAGACCACATATGTGTACCAGCAAAACCACTTCCCATTCCATCCTCAATTTTACCCTTTCATATGCATGATCTTGCACAGAAACCCACAATACATTCATAAAGACTGGTCATACCTGAGTGACCTCAGTTTTTCACAGCAATGGCCTCCTGTTCCCATCTCTCCTGTTCTTGGACTACTAATCCTAAACTCCAGCAGGTACCATCTGGACAATTTTTCCCAGGATGCTTATGAGTTCTAGCTGTTATAATTAATATGTTACACTCCTGGGTACAGGAAATCTGCTACATGAAGGTAGAGTCGTTATCAGAATACCATTTATCATTTCTTTAGTTTCATAACTTCATTTAGGGTATATATGGGAGAGTTCTGTCATATCATTCCCAGTCAGAGATAATGGAGCACTATTTATTACACCTGGCATTTGTATGAGCCACATTTTAGACAGAGCCAGTTACCTCTCACTTTTTTTCCAAAAAAAATTAAAAGACAAGGAGGTATTGAGGCTGTATTAAAAGAAAAATATGAGAGACTTGGAAAACCTCTGTGATTCATAAAGACAGAAGAGATGAAGCAGAAAAATATGAGAAAAACTTTCAGAGAAACAGTGATCATGATATGGAAGAAAAATTTTGGAAAATTTTGACCAAAATCTTAAGTGATAAAATATTGAAAGTGACAGAGAAACTGAGACCGAATGTATATAGTCCCTTTTGTTTTTTCACCTAGCTATAAATATTTGATACTCAAATTTGATGTGACTTGCAAAACTATGCAAAGCCTGCATGTTTGTTTATTCATTGGTATACCTCTGGAAAGATGATCAGGTGCCCGACTGATCGTCTGCTCTGGGGAAGAGTATTTTTATTTAGGATATTTTGATAACTCAATTACCTGTAGAAAAAATATAAGTGATTGAGAGTAGATAGATTCATTTGAGTCTGTTTTGGAAATTACATTCCCAAATGGTTTGCAGATACACTGGATATAGGTACCTAATAATCTTGTGTTTCTTGGGACTAGGTTGCCTTTGAGGATATAGTTTTCTTAGGAGTCAGGTAAGAAAACCTTCCTTATAACTTAGACATGGCTTAAAATAGAAAATGGAATGCTGAATAAAAATTTTGCTTTGTCAATAATGGTTGCTGGTTTCTTGTATTTGCATTTGTCGAACACCACTGTTAGCAGCAAAATTAAGAACTTGACCTCTATCACAATGTTTGGTTTATGCTGAGTTTAAATAATTTACTTCAGACACCTGGAACTCATAGGTAGCAATTTGTAAGCCTTATGAGTCACCGTTGATATTTTGATGGTGTGTGGGTTTTGTTGGTTTATTCACTCTGTTCCCTTTGCCACGTACAGTGTATTTTCTTGTTCAGTTTTCAGAAAAAGTAAATCCTTGGAAACTAAATGCTTTTGATTTTTCAGCACCACTTAAAGAATACAGCAGTTAATGTCATTTCAAAACCACCAGAAAATAAAGTTCAAAATAATTACAAAGACCATTCATACTAGAGAAGGCAGCATTAACCTAGTCCCAGAGGAATGCCCCTCCTTCAGGCTTCACAGATCTAGATCCAAACTGGAAACCACACCAGCTGAATTTGTGAGGCAACAACTGCATATAGGTAATGAGAGTCACCACATGACAGAAAAGAAACAGCTTAGAAAACTGCAGCACTGGGGCATTAACACAATCCTCAGCTGTACAGCCAAATTTTCACTTGATGTCTACTGAAAATGTTACTAAGCTGACTTATCCTCACTGAAGATCTCTTGCTTTAGAGCTTTGGTCTACCCTGGTGACTTACAGCTACATGCGTATACATATAAGAGGATTTGTTCTACACAAGTTATTGGCTGATATTTCATTAACATATGAAAGAAAGGTATGTTGTTGTGCTGGATGTAGCCTCTAAAATCTGGCTCAGGGTGGTTACTGGAATTCCTGGGGGTATTTTATGCTTCATGTCTGGTCTACTTAAGAGCTGCTATTCTTGCAGAGGAAAAGAGCTCAGACTCGCCTTCATAATATTGCCTTCATTAGCACAGAGCAAGGAGACTTTGGACTCCTCCAGAACCTCTTGCCAGAGTTGCTGTATACAGTAATACTTTTCAAGAACTGTTTTCTTACATCTGAAAGTGAATCACACTGCTCATGTCCTGACTGTTCAGACTATCTTGGCACACAAATATTTGAGTGGGAGTCTCATGGGTATAATTGCTCAGGAAAGTTCACTTGAGTAACTGGAGGATGAGTTCTGCTCCAGAGATGTACAGATGCATGTCAGACTTCCAAACCTGTGAAATGTTAACAGCTCATGTCCTAAATGTTTCCAAAAAGGAAGACATGTTTTTTTTCAAGTTGCCTTTTCAATTTCTGTCAAAAGAAAAAGTCTCTTTTCAGCAGCTGCATCCCTGACAAAGGACCTGGCAAACCTTAAGGAACATCTCTGCCTACTTGAGCCCAGGGCCTGACAGAAAACTAGAAGATACAGCTTCCACCACTGGGACATCATGCTTCCCTCTCCACACTGATGATGTCCAGATAAATTTGAGGCATTGGTGGCCTGGAGATGGCACATGTGATGAGGATTCTCTCTGCTTTCAGATGTATCTATGAGTCTAAGAGGGAACTTCTGAGGATAAATATCCGTGACCAAAACAACAGAGATTTTTTTTTATTCACTACAAAGTGTTTTCTGTCCCTCCAAACCAAGTGCATGTCAGACCATTCAGACATTCTCACTGGCCCATCCAAAGCTTTCAGCCACACTGATTGCTGCAGTTGGTCATCAGCTCTGGTGCATTAGAGCTATTACCTCCTGGAGCCTTTCTATAATTTGTACTGCATCAGCACCATCCTCCAGCCTTTCCTTCAGGGACCATGGCTAGAACCTCTCTGGCTCTGGGAGGTACTGTGGTATTCTAGACACAGTCCAAATAGAGCCAACCTTAGCAGCTAGAAGGAGGAGCAAAAGAATACTCTCCAAGTCTTTATTGATTACGATGTCATTAATGTCTGTTAGTATAGCTCCAAGAGTGTTCAAAAAAGTGCTAAAATAGTAATAGTTATTCCTGAAGAAGTAGCAAAAAACCCTTGTTCCTGAAACTCCCTCCCTGGAACAGATATTCCAGTCATCCATATGAGTGTATATCTTTCAATTATCTACATTTCCATAGATTAGCAGAAGAAGACTTCTTTTTCTCTACAAAGACTGATGAAAGGACTATAGCAAGAATTGGGACTGTTTTAACCACCAAAGTTTTTTTGTCTCTATGTTGTCATGTGAACAAGGGAATGGTTGGGTAGCTGGGGGAAAAAGGGCTTCTGGAGGTTTTATTTTGGTTTCTTGTTCTTGTAGTTTTTGTTAATAAACTTTCTTCATTCCTTGTAAGTTTTAAGCCTGTTTTGCTCTTGTTCTAATCCATATCTCACAGCAAGTAATAAGTAAGTTTTCTAGTGATTTTTTAGCTACTGCTTTAAAACCACAACAATTTGCTATAGATTTCCTTGATATGACTTGGTATTTGCAGGCTGAACTTCTGAAAAGAATGTTTTCATCAGGGAAACATGCAGGACATCTTTACTGTAGTTCAGCGATTTGTCAAGGAACAGAGTTCTAGACCATGTGTTATAAATATTTGATAAGGTACACTCCACAGCAAAGTAGTACATCAGTAGATCTCAAAACTTGTCTTTTCAGGCAGCATTTACCCCAGTGGACTACCCAAGGATATAGAATAATGGTCTTGCCTTGAACTCACCTACTGAGTCCTGATGCCCAGCTGGGACAGCCCACTTGTCCTGAACACCACTCCACTTCTCCAAGGCTTGACAGGTTGTTTGTCTTGGAGGGGAAGTGCAATCTGGATTGTGTAAGGCGTTTTAAAAGCTCCACCTGATCATTTTTTTATCAGTTTTATTTTCTGATAGAAAGTTGTGTTTTGGACTGGCAACTCCCACAAGCCAGAGCCAGGAGGAACACACGCAATTTTCCCTCTGTCTCTGCCCAACATCCATGGGTGACATGGCTTCCCATTACACTGCCTGGGTGACACCACCCATCTGATACATCTATCTGCTAAGTGCATAAAACAAGGCTATTTCATGTATCTTAATACCAATAGTAAATTCAAATGGGTGAGGGGCAGCTGAAACTGTTTAAAGTTTGTGGCTGTTCAGAAGTGGTTTTATGCTAATTCATCCAGACTGGGATCTTCCTCTGAGTCCAGCTGGTGGTACACTCAGGTGCAAGAGGAGCCTGTAGCCCTGTGCCTAGGTCCTGCAACTCCCCAAGTGCATCACAGTATTGTGAAATTTCAGGCCAAGCAAACTGCCTCCCTCATTTATCTGAAATTAGCAGATCTCTTGGGAATGAAGGGAATCTGGAATATCCCAGTAGCACCTTCTATGGTATAAACGTGAGAATGCCTTCTTGCATTTGAAAGATGAGGTATTTGTGAGGCTACATTATTATGCCCAGCTATGTCAGAGAAAAATGCTTTGATCAAAACAGTTCCTTCTTTATTTTTTCTCCCATTTAAAATAGCACAGTGTATAAAAAAAGGCAAAAATATCTGCTGGATCTGGTCTTTGTGTTAAACTTTAGATCTAGAACTATTGTGGGTTAGGGAAAAGTATGTAAGTAGAGATGGCTCACTGGTACTAACAGTGTAAAAGGCAGATAAAAAATGCAGAGATAATTGCTTTCAGTCTCCTTTTCTGGAACGTTTCATCCTTTCCAGGGCTGAATACAGCTGTACAGCACTGTGGATTTTAGCTTCAATTAGTTTTAATCTTTGAAGACATCAGTGCCACATGAGGACTGCTCATACATGTAATTTCAAAAAATGCACACATTCTGTGCTTCCTGGAAAAAGGTGCAATGAAAAAGGTGCCCTTGGCTGGGACTCAGCAGAAGGAGAACTTCAAGCAGTCAGAGACATTTTGCCTGATTTGAGACTAAACACTTCATAATCATCAACTCTTATTTACCCATATAATTAATTTTGGTGGACACCAAAAGCTTCCTCAGCCATGGGTACTGCCAGAGTAATTTTGTTTTTACTTTTGATGCACTCAGAGATTTATAGTGATGGGACCATATAAGTACAGAGAGAACAGCTGGGCTAGACATATGCTACAGCATGTGATTCAAAACTGTCTCTATGTAAAGATTCAAAACCACAAAAACAGCTTCCAAGACAGTGCAAATAGGAGTTCCACATTCTTCAAGGAAAACCCAAACACTGTGAAAAATAGAGATGGTTCTAGTTCCAAGGCTGTGAATTTATTATTTTTCAGAACTCATTTAAGATATATATGTAATTCAAATATTTTTGAGATAATTATGTCTTTTCCTTCCCACTTCCTTAAGGTGACAAATTAAACAATTCCCGTTACTTACTGGATGAGATTTATTTTCCTGCCTGTCCTCATGATACTGCAACTTCTTCCACTCCAAAGAAGGATAAAAAATGTAAAATAAAAATATTACCCATTTCTGTAAGTCTTCTTCACGATGGTCTTGGATACGCTGTAAAGAACTTATTATCCACACTATGAAATTCATGCTAACATTTTCTTATGCAAACTCTGGCACTTATTCTCAGTGCATACCGTGCCATTTACTTTTCATGCCCCATGTGATATCTTTGATATTTGAAAATTGAAACTGTATTTTATTTTGTGATTTGCAGGTATCTGTCACCTTGCAGCAGGTAAAAGCCAAAAATATGCCTATTTATTATTCAAAAAAGTTAGAATTGAAATCTAGGATAATCTTGAAACTTCAGCATGTAGGTGTGGATGAGAACCTCTGCATGTACCTTGCTCATGAGGCAGTGGGTGAGACAAAACTGCAATATTGGCAGGGCTCAAAAGGTACAGTATATGCCAATATGACATAATATTTGTTCTACAGTACTCTTTAGTAGTGACTGTAAGAGCCTTATGACTCTCAATGGAACCAAAGAATCATGAAGCATTTAACAGCTTAAACAGTTGAACATAGTCCTTGAGAGCCTTAACATATCCACATTGCACTACAAGCAAACAGCAGAAACAACAGTAGCAAAACTCAAGTGGAAAAAAATATCAAAAGTCACTCTATTATGACATAGATTCACATTTGTCATCATTACAACAATATCCCTTCACTCTGTTGAAAAAATAATAACCTGGGATAAAACTGACCTACCTTCAATGACTTTACATATAGTGACAGATAACACACTGCGGTTACTTCTTGGCTTTCCTAAAAGAGCACATACATTTCCCACTTTGGCAAGTAGTTTCCACGAAGAAAAAGAAAGCAAAGAAGTCAGGGAATAAACCTATCTTGAATATAAGGTAATGTGTTATAATCACATCTACTTTCAGTCTAATTCATTACAAATGAATCACTGCCTAAAACAGCACAACACCAACACATAGCAGGTATAGCAGGTGCTTCCAGAAGGACAAGACTGGATGTAACATGAAAAGGTGGCTAAAGCAACTTGTATTTCAGTTTCAGGAGTATCCACTTAGCTATAATTAGAGGTGCCAACTGCTAACAAAACCCATCCTAGCACAAAATTTCTCCATGGATACGAAGAAGAACTGCAAAGAGGATGTCAAAAAATTGAGAGATTTTCTTGAGCTTGGGAACAATAATTAGCTTTATAGGAACTTCTCCTTACAGAGGAAAAAACCTAAGATATTAAAGCCAGCTTTGATGGCCAAACAGGCAACAACAGGATGTGAACACTGCTCTTACCACAGAAGTTTGCACTTCTGAGTCCTTATTTCTGTCGACAATATAGATGTCACTGAACAGAGAGGGGCTTCATAGGGAATTATTATTTTCCAAATCTGGAGAAAATAGGGAAGAATGGTCTCTCTCATTTTGTTGGGGTTTTTTTCCCTGCCTTCTGATGATCTAAAAGGAAACATGTGAAACTGGGAAATTTTGCTCCTGGCGAGGCTTGGATGTCCAAGGGCAGGAGCTTGTCTCAGTGCCTGAGTCACCAACATTTAAAAGAGACAAAACACTGTTTTTCCTATCCCTTTTCCTTAGTTGCAATTTTTTAACCTTTTTCTCCTCCAAATTATTTCTTTCCTCCATTGCTGGCCTTTTATTACCCTATCTTTAGCTTCATCCTCTAAAAGTTATGGGAAGTTTCATGATAAGCATTTATCACACAGATGTTTTATTATTTGAGTTGGGACACCACAATTTTACACAGAAAATCTGGAGGTACAGACTGTGCCTGCATATCTTTCCCTGCCACACACAATGTGCAGGTGTCTGCCTGTGCATGGTGCTAACCCTGACTTTGTTTCAGAGATTACCTTCCCTTTCAAATCTTGATGAAAAAGAAAAATTCCCAGAAAAAAACCTAGCATGTCACCTGGAAGCAAAGAGGTTGTGTTGAGCTGATGATACCAAAAACTTGGGCATCACTTGATTTTGGGAAAAGTGAAGCAGGATTTTCAACCCTGGCTTGTGTCCATGTGTACTCTCCCTCAGAAGTGAATGCTTGCTTTGCAGAAACTAATATGACAACTTATTAACACTTCAGTTTTTGATGAAAGCTCACACTATGAGTTTCTGAGACAGCCATTCTTTACAAGTTTAACTACATTTTTATTTTTAAGACTGGTAGTTTCATGCTTTTTACAGCCCCTCCACACCAGTATATCAATCTGGTTAAATTCCACTTCACTCCTCCTGGCACACTGGTCACAGCAGTTTATTAGAATGCTTGAGGCTGAAGGGTTTTCTTTGACAGGGAATCAAACCAGGTCAAGCCTAATAACACTAAATCCTGGCCCACAGACCATCAGGAGAGGTGTATTTCTAATAGCAAATCTACTAATAAGCAGATGCAATTACTAGATGTACTGAGAAGAAAGCAAAGGGTATAAATCTCCCTGATGAAACAGTAGGCTTACAATAGGTGCTACATGCTTTGATCAAATTAAAAATTTTATTACACTTTAATTAAGACCAGCAATTTACGACTGGCATGCAAAACTGTTGATGTTTCCTTTTTGTTCCAATCCACACTAGTAGTACAACCTGTACTTTTAAGTCTTTTGACATTTGTTCACTGAGTACCAATCATTCAGCAAATCTCATGATTATGCTTTCCTGGAAGGAGATAAAACTAGATGCATTTAGACTTATTTTAAAACTGTAAATGTCAGACTCCATGACCCAGGACAATGTATTGAATGTGTTAAAAAGGTTTTTGTCAGACCCTACCATCACCCCAACATTGTTCTGTGCCTTCAACTTCTGAGAGCAAAGAAATTACTTATTTCATGAAGTAAATAAATTCTGTGTAACTCATACAACTGGAAACATGCCAGAAAATAAATAATATATTTAGCCAATGCTGAGAAGTTATTTCAAGTGGTTTATGTGTTTCTGAAAAAAAAAAACCTCAAAAAAGGCAGTTTTAAGAAACCATTAACTGGAGTGAACTAATTAGAAACAGATCACATGATGATAAATGAAGTAGTTTGATCTGTTGATTGGACTGCTAGCCTGTAAGTATGCAGAGTGACCCTGCAGATAATTGTATCAGTACCTGTACTAATAGGGGTTTATAGAGATCAAAGCTGTGCAGTATTCCCAGACCCTTAAGCCCCTGCATTGTACTAAGATTAAGTTAGTAAATACGTATCAGCTAATTTAAAGCAGTGTTATTACAATGTTGCAGTTATGAAATAAGGAGGTTTTGAAAGCTTTGAAATTTGGCAGCCAACCTTAACTCTGACCTGGTCCTGCTGCTCTCATTCCACTGAATATGATGGACAGCAAGAGAAGAGGGAAAGGATATTCTAGCACTTAAAAGTTTTGAGTTTTGATGTTGCTGTCTGTAAGTGACCTTACAAACTTTTCACAAAGCTCCTCCAGACTACTTCAGAAATCATGCCATAATGACATATATGAATGGCCTTGCAAAGAAGCTAAAATGTAGAAAATCCAGTGTTCACTCCTGTTAACCCTCTTCCTGTCTCTTTGATAGCAGCCCCACTCCACTTTTCTGAAAGCAAAGGTTTTCAGGTGGAACTTCTCAGATCTACAGGACACCTCTCAAATCCGCACTTATTTTCAGTGTCTTTTTCTCTGGTGGGAGTTTTGTAGTTTTGTAGTACTTAAACCACGATTTTGGCAATTTTTTATGCCATTCACCTGCGTAAAATAATGTCATGAAGATGCTTAAGGAGGAACCACTACATCTTATGATTGTTGGTGGCATGAATAACTTCTCCTTAAGTCACTTATAGTGGAATGTCACATCTGCAGTTCTGTGAGACCCTCTGGAATGACTTTTTTCCTAGGCATTTCTGGAGCTAGATCAAATATGGTGGCTACATGAAGGATATTTCATTTTGCAGAGATTAGTTGTGCTAAACACTGATGCAGATTTTCTTCTCAGAAATATTTGAAAACTGGTGTTTTGAAAAATTTTCTCCCTTGCTCTTAAGAAAATAATTTGCTTGAAGGTTAAAAAGTGCATATAATGCATCAAAGCAGATTCCAGTTCTCAAAGTGATCTAGACAGCTACAGCAGACATCACTGGAAAAAATAACCTTACACAGAGTTGCCTTAAGGTTTAGTTAATAGTAACAATGTAACAGGAAAACAAGACTCAACAATCCGACAAAGTACCCATTCTAAAAGGTGAAAAGATTTATTTCCAGTATTCCCAGCCTCCAGCATAAGCCAGTCCACATCTCCAAGATAATTCAAGAGCTCATAATGAAGGAATTCTAACAGAGGATGAAGAAATTATTTTAACTTTTATCACAGAATCATTCTTTGTGTCAACTGGTGCTGCGGCATGAAGTGTCCCTGTGCCAATGACTGCATCACATCTCTCAGTGCCAGTTTCAGATGTCAAATCTCCTTCTGTTAAAAACTGCACTCTGTTTACAACTGTAATGCTTTTCCACCTTTAGCACCCAGCCAATGAGTCTTGGCAGGAGAAGGAAAAATTTTTAAAAAGGCTTCAGCAATTTGGAATACTATATTCTAAATCAGGTGTGCTTGTCGTGGGCTGAGTCACTGCCTCAGAGACCACAAAAGTAAGTGGCTATACATTGCAAGGATTGACTATTCAAAGGGAGAATTATGTTATCCTTTGGGTCACCCTGAATTTTGAGAAATTATTGTCCATGTAAGTAGAAAGTGGACATGGAGACCAAACCACAACAAAGTCCTGAAACCTGCCCTCCAGGCACCATATTAATTTGTCCATGATGGGGCTGAAGGCTAACCTTTATACCCACTGTCTCTGTGGGAGGCACAGCCCTGCTCTGAGCTCTGGTGACCACATTCTTTACAGATATAATAATGGTTTTTAACACATCTGTTATAATGTTGGTATATAAATATTCACAATAGTTAGACTGATGCACTAAAAGAGGGTAAAATATTTGTTTCCTCTGCTCCCTATTCTACCAGCACAAGAGCAGGTATTGACAGCCAGGATGTTCTCAGAATGTAAGTATTCTCACTTTCTGCATGTTGGTGTCACCTATAGCCCCTCTATGCTGACTGATATCTGGAAGGGTGGCCTTCTCCTTTAGAGGCTCAGACTGAGTTTACATCATATGCTTAATCCTGGGTGGGGATTGTACCCAGCACATCAAAGAACAGAATCAAGCCAATAATGCCTTCCACAAGACAGCCCTGCAGTTGGAAATCCTGCTAGCCACAGGAAGGCTGGAGCTGCACACAGGCTCAAAACAGCTTTTCATAACACCATGAAGCAATTAACTGCTTGAACATCTCCCGTTTTCCTCTCCTCAGAGTACATCTTGCATAAGCTGGAGAGTACAAATAAAGTCTACTTTATGATTAA
Organism: Pseudopodoces humilis; assembly: GCF_049639895.1. Classification (NCBI taxonomy): domain Eukaryota; kingdom Metazoa; phylum Chordata; class Aves; order Passeriformes; family Paridae; genus Pseudopodoces; species Pseudopodoces humilis. The sequence continues at coordinate 70,659,877 of NC_142201.1, forward strand.
AGGGAGGATTAAAATAGAAGTTCTTTATGAAAGTAGATGTTCTATTTATCCATGCATATTAAATATGACATTTCCAAAGAAAACAACCAGAGCACTAGAAGAAGAATACCATACCAGATAACACCTGCACCAGAGAGTTTAAAATCAGGTCATATGCCACTATAGTGAACATAGTTTGTTTCCCATTATTGCTTAAATATGATGATAACCAATTTAGGGATTGACATAAACCCCATATTGTACTATTCTGAAGCTTTGTTAAGAGCAAAGAATGTGTGACCAAATCAAAGGCTTCTCTAAAGCTAATAAACACAGCTTCAGTCATATATGTGGCCTTTCTCCACAGCTTGATTAATACAACATTTAACCTAGAATAAGGCTGAGGTTATGGAGAGCTTTAAACAGAAACCAGATTTGAAATAGGGAAGGGTGAGGGGAGTAATACATTTAGATTAATAAAGCCATTGATCTTTCCACACACCAAACATTTGGAAATGTTAGTTAACTGCATTAAAGCAGTTGAAAATCTGTGATTACATAAATCCAAGAAAACACCACCTTTCTGGTACACAAAAAGTCTTCCAAATTGTTCAGAGTTTCAGCAAGAACTGAGACATGTTGAAGGAATCATGAAAGAAAATGATTGCAGATTTGAACTGTAAAAAGGGGATTTTATCCACCCATCTCTTCAAAGGGTAATTAATTGTTTTCAGTACTTTATTTAAATGTGTAATTTCAAAAGAGGAAAAGTTGATTATTGATTTAAAAAAAAAAAACAAACTACAACAAATTAGATTAACTTGACTTCTCCAAGGTCAGAAGGTTTCTAAATCTGTTAACAGGCCAGGTGATGATTATTTAATGCCCTAACTATTTGTTATGTCTGTTACAATTTAACCCAAATCTTTAATTCATTAAAATGAGTTGTTCTAGCTCTGCTAAAAAGTCCTTTCATTCCTTTCCAAATGCTCTCAGATTCCTCAGCCCTTTTTAACATGTTAATCTAAATAAAACAGGTTTTTTTCTTTTCTCAACTCATCTTCATTTCCATTTCAAAGTTGAGTATATTACCTGGATCAGCAACATATCTGTTATGCCTCTTATTTTTGCCGTTTATTTTCTCCCTACTGAGGTACTTCAACCTGTCATAGGTCATTCGAGGATAACAGTTCCCTGCTTTAAACTAACTGGTTCCTTAAAATCCAAACTGGCTGGGGATGATCATCATCCAGAAGTTAAGTAGTTGCCTCCATGGTGAGTAGCTATTAGTGTCCCTACCAGTGTAGGGTTGTAGAGTGGCCATGTGATAGTCAAGCAAAGATTTTCCCACTAAAACAGCAGCTCCCCAAAATTACCATAAGAAAAGTTACTTCTGATAGGAAATTTCTGTACTTCAGGTACAGGTGAAGTTAGAAGGAGGCTTCTAAGTAAGTCGATCAAAGAAATTTGTAACAGATAACCAGGGGTGGGGTGGCATTTGTCAAAAAGTTTGAATATGGTGTTTCAGGACCAGTAAGGAATAACAAACTGCTGGGCCAAAGGGGGATCCTCAGAATGCACAGGTAAGGCAGGAAGAGCCTAGCAGGAAGGAGTAGGGCAACAATGGCTTTTGTAAGGCCAAACAGGGATATTTATCCTCAGGTGCCCTCTTCATTTGCAGGTACCTGAAGACACCCAAGAAGGGATAAGCTTGCTTGTGTGTGCAATGCAAATACTGCACCCAGTCACCCACATGCTTTTGCACAACCTGAATGGCATTTTAAAGACAGGCATTTGTAAAGCCCATTGACTAGATTTATGAAAAGATGTTGAAAATCATAATTCAGATACCATTGAATGGGTAATAACAGTCAAAGCATTCAGTTAAGTGGGACTTAAATATATATTAATTATAACATCCATTCAAATTTGGTAACCTGGCTGGAGGTATATTTTGGGGGATTATTTTTTTTCTGGTGTCCTTCTGCCACTAACCACTCATCTGTTTTCTACACAAGAAGAGAGTAACTGAAGAAAGGCAAAATCTATGCTTTCAGTCAAATTCAAATGTCACTGGACAGATTTCATTGCTAATGGGAGCCAGCATACATAGTGCTCCAATAAAATATTAAAAAATTATTAAAAGCATCTCTTCAGAGTTGAAAGCAGAAAATACTTAATCAATCCTGACAATCAAATGATGATCTAGTGGAAACTTACACACTATTCATTCCAGCAAAGCAAAGATGGGTGGGTAAGTCCTCTTAACTTGCACTGATTTATTTCATATGTTTTTCTATGTGCACAGCTCCATTTGGGTTTCTTATTGTACCTGTTGACACACTTGAATACAGATCATCCCAAATTATTTTCTTGATTCTCCTCTTCAAGAGGTTCTAATAAAAAAGCAAACCCAGGAAATTCAAATGAAGATGCCAGTATTTCACACACACTTGCACCCCAGATTTGGATTAAAAAATGAAATAGCACAGCTTTGGGGGAGTGGGAAGGGGAAAGAAAATAAACAGTTAAGGTAGGTATGAAAATGATGGAATATTCAATTAGAACATTTCAATGTAAATGACTCTGCCTCAGTCATGTCCCAGTACTTCACACATCCCATGTCATCCTGTGCTTCATATGTTTATACACAGGAGGTTACAGTACATTCAAAGTACTACAGAAGCCAGGTGCAAGTTTGTCCAAACCTTTGCCAGACATCTGAAAAGTAGTCCTCTGATCATCTAACACTTGGTACCAGGTAGTGTCCACATATTTTCTTTCAGGTTTTCTTCTCCTAGGAGTCTTTTCTTCCTATTGTTTCCTGATCAGCTTTTCCCTGTCTTTCCCATTCTTAGTCCTCCCAAAGTATCCTGTTCACCACCCAAAGAGGTGAGCCTATAGCCACCCCATGAACTTCATGTTTGGAAGGACAAAATAAATGGCAGTGACGGACTGACCTGGGTCTACAGGACATGGCAGAGACTCCCACCAATTCTTTCCTTACTGTGCACTTGCAGAGTTGGTCAAGGCAGCTCTGATCACATCAGTTCCCGCTGCCATTTCTGTTCCAGCCATCCCACACAAAGACTGGCAGCTTAAAGATTTTCTCCTAGGCCTTCAGTTCACCTGTGGCCCATCAAACACTGTCATCCTCAAGTCCCCTTGTGAGAACACTGCTCATCAAGAAACCCTACTGAGATGAACTGTATGATGTCTCTGTAGATATATTCATATACTGCAGCATTAGCCTGGCTGCTGCTGAACTGTACCTTTCTGTAGTACAGCCAGGAGCCTGTTCCATCCATGATTTTTATTCCCAAAGGAGTTAAAGTCACTTTCATTTCCATTTATGTTAAAATATTAAAGTACTGATAACTCATATCATAAACGCAAAATCACTATTTAAATATATGTAATGTATATGATTTTCAAGGGATCTGGAAAATTTGCAGTGCAATCTCCTTGACTTTCAGAGACAGTTTGGTTCCTGAAAATATAAATCCAAATCATTAACCTCAACTACATAGGTTCTATGAACTTCAACAGGATTAAGTCTTAAATAAAAATCAAAAATCCTATTTTACATGTTGCTTATAACGAGATGTATATAATTTAGTCTGAGAAAGAGCTTTAAGGTACAGCTATAAAAATGTTGGGGGTGTATGAATGTTTGTATATCTCTAAATAAGGAAAAAATTAAATTACTTATATATTCAGAAGGAAAAATTAACATGTAATGATGAAAAGCACTACAAAATCCTGCATGTGGGAATAATTATGATGACAGGGAAAGTAGGAGGGTATTCTTTGAGAAATAGTATGCTATTTGTAATTAAAGTCCCATTGAAGAGATGATGCATCAAATAGCACACTAAAGGTTTATGTTCAATCACCATACCTCAACTTCGTTATTCCCTGGCTTATGAATGACTAAACAGGCAAGCTTAATACCTTATAGACTGCTCTAATGCAGTTTTCAAAGAGTACTTATAATAGATTTGGCACTGTCATGCAACAATCTAATGTTGTGTGCTAGCCTGTTTACAGAGATGTTTTCTGTATGACTACACTGGCCTAACTCACCAAGCATCAGCCTGGATAAAGCCCTAATACTTACAAATCTTTAAGAGGTTTAGCCAGAACTGATAGCTTTGATGATGGTTCCATCTCTGGCTCTGTCTGAGAGCAATCAAGGACCCACAGCCATCCAAGGACAGAAGAACAAAGGATACTAGCAACGTTTCATAAGAGTGCTTCCAGGGAGAGTGAGCTGTTGCTTGGGAGAAACAACGGAGGAGCAGAAAATGTTTGGCACATCTCGGTTTCAGCCTGCTAGCCTAACAAGCATGGTGCGACTGAAGGGCTCAAGGTAAGTCAGGTGGAAAATCCACTGTTTAATTTTAATTTCCTTTTTCTACTACCTTTGTGTCTACTACTAAACAGCTAATAGTGAAGCTTGCCTTAAACAGGTTCTGTGCCACAAAGTCCTGTTGCAGGTTGGCAACCTGCTCCACCATCCCACATTGCCACAGCAGCAGGTTGGGCTCACAGGTATAGGAATGATGTATTTAAGATAAGAGTGAATGAAATTACATTCTAAAAGCAAAGAGTCGCATAAACCCTGAGTGGGTTGTAAAGTTGCTGCTGTATATTTTATTTTCTCCTGCTTCTGACCCAGACTCTCTCATCTTACTGAAATAAAGCTGTGCAATGGGATGCACTTGTAAAAGAGCAAGTTCTAGTCAGAAAATCTGTGTTTGCACTTCATTGCTGAAACTTGAGCATGTTTGCCTCTCTGACTACCTCGTCGGGAATATAAATCACAGAATAGAAGTGGCATATGTTGAGGTTCACACGTATAACTCACTCCATGGCCACAAATATGTGGGTATATATTTGGCAGGTGCAAATTGCCCGACTCTAAAAGCTGTGGGCCCTTTTATCTATCAGTTTCCATGCCGTTCATGGGCTACATGGGAGCTGGCTCCTGCCCAGCCCACTTGCAAGTCAGCTGAGCTATGTCACATCTTTTGTCTCCCCTCCTGTGCAGAAGGCACAGGATTGCAACACCTCAAGGGAGAGCTGGAGCTGACCATTTTTCCAAAAACAGACCTCCCAGACACAGTCCTGTTTTCAGAAAATGTCTTCTTTTTTTTCCCTCCTCTTCACACAGACAGCTATAGGTAAGTAATGAAAGAGCCTTGGCAGGACACACAGATAATTAAATATTTCATCATTCTTCTGATTTCAAAGCTCAAAACAAGAAGAGGTTACAGAGGGTTTTATGTAAAATACTTCAGATGGAGTCTAGCTGTATAAGAAAATACTGGGATGGATCCAGATACAGATGTGCTATCTACCCAGAAACTATTTGGCAAGTCAGTGGACTGTGGTATTGTAAGAAAGTCTGGGCTTCAGTACAAGTTTTCAGAAGAGTGCCTGTTGGCTGAGCTATCATAGTAAAGCTGTTTATTGGCAGAGAAATTATATGGGAAGCTGAAACGAAGACCCTGCTTCTTTTCCCACTGTGATTTTTTTTTTCTCACCACAATTAATTTATTATAGGTGGTTCAATCCAGACCTTCTTCATAGTGGTTGAGGGACAAAGTCTAGACATAATTTATTGGCCAGTGCCTGGTGAAAACAGATTTGCAGAATGCACATTTTCCCTCTCATTCTCTTTTTTCTTCTGCCAGACACATCAAGTATGCTGTATTCTAATTATCTGGTATGTGAGACCAAAAGGACCGAGGGAGGTTTTCCTTTGCTAGAGCTGTCCTCTATCATATCGTGATATTTTTCCATTATGCTAAACAGTAAATATCAAACTAAACAATAACAGCAGTAAAACTTTGTTTACTTGGCATGTTTTTATCTGCCTTTCACATGAGCCCATAAAAAACAAGCAGAAGTTTTCATCAGGTCCCTCCATTTCACATTTCCTGTTAGCTGGCTAGATGCTTTTTATAACCACTATACACATTGACAAAGTCCAGAGCAGTTATATCTATGATCACAAGATATCAATGGCAAATTCAAAAACAGAAACCCAAAAATCTACCTCTGTTATACAGGGGAAAATGTGACATTGCAGAGGAATATCAGAGTAGTAAAAAACATGTGGTACGGAAACAAGTCAGGAGCAGCAGAAGCTTCTCAGGTGGAAGGTCCATTTCCCATCTTCAGAATGCTTTACAAATACTGATTTCTCAATTTGCTTAACAATCTTTAAAAGAAGGCCTAGTACAGGTTTGTGCTGAGTGGGAAGAGGTTGTTGGGATGGAGAGTCTGCTCCAGATGTGCTCCGGATGTGCCGGTCAAATCAGCAGCAGATGAAATTAGAGCAAGGCTTTACTGCACCCCAGGGACGTATCGCAGCAGATGAGATGGTTCTGCATGCTGTGGGGACAGGAAGACCCTCTGGGCCTGTGAAGCCTCGTCTCCCCAGCTGCCACCAACACAGAGGTCCATGCAAGGTCCTCATTCACTCTGGGCTCTGGGGATATGGCAGAGATCAAGGGGATAGATCACATAGCCTGACTCCCATATGGAAGTGAATTCAAATTCATGCCCTGGAATGCATCTGTCTGGTTGGTCTGCAGGCAACACAGCTCTGACTCAGAGCAGTGATATCTGTTGCTTTTACTCCTTGCCCAAGCAGGCACTGGGGCTCTCACTGCAAGTGTGCAGGAAGCTCAGGGGTTACTCTGATGTTCCACCAAACCTCAACCTCACCAGTGGTGATGGTACTTGAGGGAGGAAGGGCCACATTTGACCTCCAGGATGTGGTGTGTTTGCATGGCTGCCAGTCAGGAAAAGCCTGATCTGTTCCTTTGTGAAATGGCTCTCTGTGGTGTACAGCCGCTAAAAAGTGTTAGAGATTGCTGTGATCAGGCTGGTTCATGGTATGGGCAAACAATTTCCCTTTAAATAAGAGTAAGAAGCACCCATGCTGGTCTCACTTCATGACAAGAACACTTTCAAAGGCCCCCATAAAACACCGCTGCTCTCAGCTCAGTCTGCCCCCAGGACCAACATTGGCACATTGTCCTTTTCTCCCACCCACCTGCTGCACCTGCTCCAAGCTTCTCTCACCTGTTCAACCAACTCTGACAGTGGGTCCAAGCTCCTACTGCATACCTCCTGCCCAGACACTTCTCTGCTTTTTAGGTCCTTATTCTCATCTCAAGTGGAATCACTGCACTGGAAAAAAAAAATACTATAGGGCCAATTTCAGCTGTTCCTAATTCTCGCCCATGCAGAAACTCAGCATTAATTTGGTGTAAGAATCACTTGAGAAATAATTTGTGTGGCAGTAATCTTGTTTTTTTCATGTGGCTTTTCGACAAATCTGATGCTGAGATATCATTAACATGTTTGTGAATAAAAATCAGGTGAATTTTTTTAAAGGCTATCTCTCTGGGAGCAGAATAAGAAAGACCTTTATAAAAATATGCACTCAAACCTGAATGGTGATACTGAAAACAGTAGAATTAGCTATTCCAAATAAGACAAAAAACATACAAAGAATTTCTCCTAGCAAACTTTCATTAAGGATCTCTAATACCAAAATATAGTGGAAGACGTGAAGGGAACAAGAGTGAAGAATTGTAAATCTATAGCATAGATGATATTCCCCAAATACTCAAGATCTCATTTAGAGTATTAACATTTTTGCAGCTCCTTGGTCACCTCAAGCCTAACTCTTTCATGCAGGATTCAGAGAAAGGAAAGTGGGCTGCAAAAACCATGAGAAAGAAAAGCCCTAGCATTAATGTGATCCAGAAGTAGATAAGCAGACAATTTATGAGAGAAAAGCTCATTGAGTTTTCTAAATTATTCAGAATTATTTTCTGGGTAATTGGAAAAAATATCTGACTCAGCAAGTAATAAATGGCAGGTGAAATTTAGTAGAAAATACAAAGTGAGGCATATCTAAAAAGTAATAATTATTACAGTGAAATAAAAGGGTATTGGGATTATCATACATGGCTCATGAAAACATCAAATCAGTTCTCATTACCAGTCAAAAGCACTCTTTTAGAAAAGAAAAACTAAAACAGACAACATCATTATGCTATCCAAAGCCAGGAATGGTGTATGACCTGTCTGTATCCTAGGCCTCCTAGCTGATTTCATGCTAATCAACCCAGCCTCACAGTAAAATCCTGTGTAATTTGGAGGACCAGAATTATCTAAATTGTGTCCAGTTTCCTCAAAGTTTAATTAACCCATGCTTCTTCAACAAATGTTTGTTTTCTATTTCAGAGACAAATCTCTGAGAGCTGAAAAGGATTTAGATCTTTGGGCATGATTTCAGACCTGTTTATTTTTTCACTCTATCCACCATAGCCATATGTACTTCACAGTTACACAGAAGAAATTAAGTATCATTTTTAGCAGTAGCTTTTTTTACCATTATTATTGTTATAGCTGTTGTCTGGAAACTTAAAGTTATTTCCAATTTTCCATTTCCAGCTTTCATATCTTCATCACTGCTACCAAACAGCACAAACTGACTTATAATTAACAATCAGACATGGTAATATTTCCTAGTCACTCACATTTTCTGTTGGGTGATGAAACCTTTTGCCATTTCAGACTTCTGTGTTCAGTGAGAAGCACCTGCCCAGTCACCAGGCTCAGAAGGTTCATGAAATGTTATCCTTATCACTTGATTTCAAGTGATTAGCACAAAACCAAACACTTTCACACTGATCATTGGAAATAATAGAGACATACTTAACAGGAGATTCTCTTGAGAAGTTCCATCTTGAGCCTTTATATTCAGGAAAGCCTGGTCTTGCCCAACCTTAGGGAAACCTAAGAGATGCATTCTTACGTTTCCAGTCCTGCTGAGAGCTCTCCAGAATACCCAAATGGACCTTCTGTAATCCAAACTCGTAATCATCTGATTGTGATGAACAATCTTAACTAAGGTATCATGAGAAATTTTTCCAAAGACTTTTGGAAAAACAGAGGCTTTGGCAATTTGCCACACACATACTAAAGGGACTTCATTACATGATTTTATAATTAAGGAGAAAACATCAAAACATATTGCACATCCAAGTAAAAAACAATGGCTTGTATTGAAAAGCATCTGTTTCAATTTAACTGCAGATGTGAACTCTTAATACAAACCATGAATATTATCGTTGGTGTTTTTGTTTTAGCTCACTTTGTATCACAGAAAACTTAAATGATTCAGGCATCTTTTAATTAAGTTGATCCTAATCCAATTAGGCAGAAAAATTCTGATATGTTAAAGACATGGTTATATTTTATAGCACTTTCAAGTACAAAATTTCTTAATTTCTCTTGAAACACAGGCATTTTTATCTGTGCAGTATATAAGCTTTATGACTGCTGTAGACATTTTGATTCAGCTCTTGCAAACACTCTTACTTCTGGAGTTATTTCACATGCAAACCAGCATCAAAACTGTAGCAGAGCCTTTGATATTCCCACATCAGCAATGTGCAAGAAAACAAGGAAAAGCACTCTACACCTTCACTAATGCCAAAGTCCACAGTTAATGGGAAAGAGGAGAGAAAATTCATGCAAGAAAGACAGTATCAGCCACAAATGAGAAATGTGAGGGCACAGAGAATGTAGCAAAAGGACAAAATGCAGTTGACCAGGTGCTTTTACTGGCCTGTGACAAATCTACAAAGTAGCTTGAGAAAATTTAAGGAGAAAATATGTTTTATTGGATCAATAGGACTTCATGCAGCAGTGCCTGTGCATGAAAAGATGTGTATCTGGGGCACTGCTTTTTCTCCTGCGTGATGTTCCTAAAACAGTACTATTTTTACATACTCCAAAGTCCCAGAAAAACATTCTCAGAAGAATAAAAGCACATTAAAGCATATTCAACTGCAAAGATGCATCACCTATCTGCAAGGTAGGTTTTCTCTTGATGAACTTCTTGTGAATATGTTAGATAAAACCAAACAGGGTATGGATCTGAAAAATCTTCCAGTTAGTTCTCAAAATTAGGTGAATGGGATATTCTAAGGAAATAATACATTTTTAATTAATGTTATTTATTAGCATTTAGCCAAAGAAAGTTGTTCAAAATTTGTTTTTCCTAATTGAAATAGAATTCAAGTGTGTTTTATCATTTCCTTCTAACAGATTCATAGAACAGTGTTCATATTTTTGAAAGAAGTTAATGTTTTTAAAATAGTATTTATAAGGCGGTGTGTTTTGCTTGTAGGTATTTCTAAGTTATTTCTCTTCTGCTGAAGGCAGCATAGAAAATGATAGACAAAAGATAACCTAACTACTTCTGTGACAACCACTGTGCATTTACACAGCTATTAACTGAAACATTTTTAACACTTGGTAAACAGCAATTTCCTACTAATTTTTTCCAGGTTGAGGTATTAGCTTGTAAAATGCTGAAATGTAGGCAAGATCTGACAAACCTATAGCGCTTTGCACATTGGAAGGTGGATTGCTTGGTTCATCACTGACAGAGCAGAAATTGTTTCCCTGTATACTTTCAATGTCAGGGCTAGGATGCAAACAAAAACGTTGTTGATCTGAGGCTTCCAAAAGCTTACTGTGAGAATTTCTCTAGGTGTTACACAGTGAAATAATTTCTGCTGATCTCTGCATTTTTAAAGTTCATCTCATCACATCACTTGTCTGCAGCCAATATAAAAATCCCAGATATAATGAGATGTGTTTCTCAAGGACTGTGTTAAAAATTTACATTTTTCGAGGAAAAAAAGGTTTTTTCCACATATGAAAATGTTTAAACAAAAATTTAATGACTGGATCCAGAAAGTTCCCTTTAGGCCACAGAAAATTACTTTAATCTGTGAATGTGATTTTCATCCATCAGAAGACAAAACTCCTCAGTCAACAGTATAGTTAGCTTAAAATGTGGCTTTATATTTGTTCAGCTTTAAAGGTGCTTGTCTCTGTCCTGAAAGGCAAAATTATAGCCTCTCTTTCTGCTTAAAGAGGTGGTGGCTGAACAAAGGTGTTTATTGGTGGAACATTCATTCCTTTAACAACACATTCAACCAGCCACACTACATCCTTGTGGAAAAGAGAGTCTGCAAATAATACCAAAAGCACACATTTACCAATATGATCTGAAATGCTTCACAGAGATAATTGCAGGAAAGGAAGTGCAGATTCAAAAAGTTTAAAAATCAAGGGTTTCATAGTTCTGTTTAACAGTACCAAAGAGTGTGAAAAGTTCCCATGATGAGTGCAAGGCAATCGAGGCCAGATGGCTTTCAGGGATGTAGTGATAAGCTTATCTCAGTCAGCTTGAAGCTCCAGGATGGGTGGTCAGGAATGAAGAAACCCAAGGTATTCAGTTGCCCTGGGTGTCTAAAACTATGCCACATTCTTAAGCATTTCAGAATCTGGTGCAAATAACATCATTAATTCAAAAATACGGTTTCAGTATGTTTAAAATAAATAAAATGCATTGTTGTTAAAAATATGCACTGACCAAGCAGAATGAGCTCTTTAACTTACCAGATTTGTTCTGAACACTTCTTTCATTCATTTTTATGTCAGTATGCTAACAAATACATGTTTAGGTAGCACTGCAGCTTTGAAAATTCCTACTGTCACATAATAAGATTACAAGTTTCTTGATTTCATAAACACAACAAGAAAAAAAATCAAAAAAGACCACAACAAGGAAATTATGACTGTTCCTGCCCTTTTTGTTAACATGTGGAATTTCCACCCTCCTCAACCCCTCAGCTGTGCCAAATGCTGAAATATCTATGTTGCTGAGGAAGAGGCTAGGGGAGGAAAATGTGGCTTTGAAGAAGGAGGAGTAATCTCTTGGAGTGAAGATGAAGTAGATTTTGACCACAGCTGTTCCCACAGAGAGGTCTCTGTCTCACAGTGAAATACAAGGACTGGATGGCAACAACGTGTAGGGTTAGAGCCTGAGATGTTCGTTCGTCAGAAGAAATATAAGGATAAAAGAAATAAAAACAATTTCCTTGAATCCCTTTTCATGCCAATAATCACTTTAAGTCGAGGTGTTTGTGCACAATGATTACATTAAACAAGCAGTATTCAGCTTTGTATTGTCCATGAAACAGAGTTTATGATACAAGACAAACCTGCCACCAACAGAGAGTTCTTCATGCAGATAAAACTTGATGGCAGTGAATTGCTTTTTAATTGGTCCTACTCAGTAAATATGTGTATCTGTGATCATAGTTAAGCACATAATGAAGTACCTTCCCAAACTAAGATGGAAATACCCAGTACAGATTTTGAGTGTTGTATTTGTACTTTTTTATACCTACTCATTACAACCGTTTTTGTTACAATGACGATGACAAAGGAGCTTCAGAGCAGTGATGTGAACACTTTAAAGATCACACACACTAAATAAAGTGCACCACGTGGAATGCTTGACACTAAAATCCTACCTAAGGTCACTTTCTGCTCACAGTTAATGAAAAGTGGTCTTACATGATAAGATAAACCAGAAAACTGCTAAGTCTTCACACATGTAAAACCTCTTAGTCTCTCTATGTGCTCCTCCAGAGAAGCTTTACTTCAGCAAAGACAGCAGCATTGAGCCTAACACCTTGGTCAGAATCTACAAAGGAAGAGGAAAGCTTTTTCAACTTGCAGTTTCTATCAGCTGCACTGGCAATAAATTCCTCATCATGAAGGGGATCCATTAATCCTACATAATAAATCTTTTTACAGAGTTTAATCCCCATCATGAAAACCATTCATATGCAAGGACTGACCTTCTGCCAGTCTTTAAAGAAGTTAAGTGCTGTAAAATGAAGCTACCTCAAGCTAAAACTAGCAATAATTCTCTAGTTTTTATCTTTTTCTTCTGAAAGCACATGATTATTGTGTGATGGGTTCTTTTGGCATTGTCAAATTAGCTTTCCTGTTCCTCTAGGGGTCCTTACAGTGAATTAGAGCACAACAACATGTTGAAGCAGTTTGTTTTTCAGTGGTTTGGCTATTTCTTAGTAATTGCATACTTAGTTCATTTGCAGCATAGCTCTAATGATGAAAACACAAGGCTTTCCTAATGCAGAAATGACAGATTCCCATGTTAAAATGGTTAAGGAGCTAAAACATGCTGCTCCTCTGGCATCACTCATAGGTTGTTAGCACTTAAAAAGCTCTCAGTCTGGTATATGGCTTCTCTAAAGCAAGTGTCACGTAGTTTAAAAAACAACAAAAGCTGGAAATATAGCAAATCTTTTTCCTTTTTCTTATTAATGAAAAGATTGCAGAAGGAGTTGAAACCCTTATGTTCTCCAAAGTGCCTCCTCCACGGAATGCCATGAAGGAAAACCACTGAAACGCATGAATTTATTTTCTTCTTTTTATTTGTTCTTCCCAATATGATCATTTGATGTGTGTTATGATCTTCAAAGTACAATCTTCCCAATAAAGAGCTGAGAGCCATTTCATACTACCAGCATTACAATGTGTGGGAGGAAATCATTGGTAGGCATTTTACCTCATTAAATCTTTCCATGGTCCCTCTACATACATCTTAATTCCTTTTTGATAACATAGTATTGCTCCAAGGAAGCCAAATACCTTGTATGAGTGTTAGTTCCAAACTAATGCTGTGTATGAGGCAGCAGTGCCCTGGCAGCCAGGAGGGCCAACCCTGTCCTGGGGGGCATCAGGCACAGCATCACAGCTGGGCAAGGGAGGGGATTGTCCTGCTCTGCTCTGAGCTGGGGCGGCCTCACCTCAGTGCTGGGGCCAGTTCTGGGTGCCACAGTATAAAAAAGACATTAAACTATTGGAGAGTGTCCAAAGGAGGGCAACAAAGATCATATTCTATGATTCTATGAAAAATTTCATCATCATACTGATTCCCTCTTCCAAGTTAGGCCCATTCTCCTACCTGTGAAGCCTCTTAATAACTGGTGATTATTTAATGCCTCCATAAATATTAATTATAAAAAATAAAAAATAATTTTTAAAAAAATAAAATAGCACAAGATACTTCTAAGTTCTCATCATTTCCTTGTCACACTCTATTTCCTATAGTCCTCACATTAAAACACACTTGAAAGGTGTCAGCTTTGAGACCTCAGTGCTTTGAGTGTGCTTCTAAGCATGCTCTGCATTAAACACATCATCTCCACTGAGCCAACGGCTCAGTTGGATCTGTGATCAAAAAGCAACTTGTGAACAGCATCTGTTAGCCTGGAGTGGGAATATTTGTACTGGTTTTCACACTGGAGTTTTTCTAGTATTAGTACTACAAGGCAATTTACTATACAATGCAAACATCTGGTAGTCTGTTACTCCGGGATTGATGCTTACAGCATCACCGGTCACTCCTGATGGGAGAACTCAGAGTACAACAGCGTACAGAAAGAAGGAAAGATAGGATCAATGTGGTCAAGTCTACTTTAAAAGGAAGTATGATGAGAGTGTTCAGAAGAGGTCACAGCAATTGATATACAGTTGACTTGTGAATTTGAATTTGAGCATTTCCACATTGCCTGGCAGCTGGGACGTGTGTCACTTAGTGCAAGCTCGGAGTTACTGGACTGAGGAAATTTACCCTGTGAGAAGAGAGCAGAACATAAGCAGAATTCTCTCAACAAATGTAGCCATCACTGATTAAGTTAAAAGTTACTAGGGAACCATAATAAGATGATATTAAATAGTCATTGACTCATTTCCCAAAGAAGGATGAAAATTGAAAGGATTACCATATGCCATTAATTTTAACGATATCAGAGGGGTCTCATAAGAATGAAAAATTACTACTGTGGGTAATTTGTACAAATATTAAGTCAGATTAATTCTGAATCTTGAGATTCAAACAAGAGACCAAAATAATGTAGATTAAAATGTTATTTTCTTGGATTGAATTCTGAGAGCAGAGGAGACAAAATTTGTTGTCAGCCCAGAAAGGTAACTACCTGATTGAGACCATTAACATCAAAATGTCAATAATTAGGGGAACCAAAATTGACTTTGATTTACATATATGTAGACCAGCCTCTTGGCTGGCAGAATAATTAACATATCTCTGTCCAAGTCAGTGCTATCAAGCTGTATTGATTTATGGCCACTGGAGACTGATGACGTAGGCAGTAGCTATTTTTGGAAGACATTATTTTGAAAAAACTGTTACGATGAGGCCAAATTCTACACCCCTTACTCAGATGCAAAGTCACAGTGGGACTGAGAGTAAGAAAAGAAAAGACCTGTCTTCTGGAGGTTGTGTCTGAGAGCTGAACATAAATTCTGATGCAGCTTAATAATAATCACATTGACCTGCATAGGTACACATTTAAAATGCTGTGGGAGAGTCAATTTTAAAATCAGTGGGACCTGAAACACAAGTATGCCTGAGCTGAAAAGATAAGAAGCCAATCCAAGGCATAGATGCTAACATTGTTCACCCTCTCTTACTCGACAGCTGCTTGTCGGAGGATCTGTCATATGGAAAATATGTGAATAGGATGAAACATCTGTTAATGTATCACTGCTCCCACCCGGCTCCTTAAAAGCAAAAACTGTAGGCTTGTTACTATTTTCAGTAATACCCAGACACTTGTTCTGGTCATTGTAGCACAGGGATGATGATGTCTCAGCACTGCCTGCCTGCCTGGGGCCAGAGTGGCAGTGCATTGTGGTCATCTCAGGCATGCGGGGTAGCACAAAGACAAGGTCCTAAAGTAGCATGTAATCCTAAAAAGTGCCATTCCAGAGGAATTCCAGTCAGCAATACTTAGCATGAGGAGACCTAATTGCACCAGCAGCTAGTTTAGTTTGCAGTGTGCTCTAGTTAGAGAGATAATTACTAACCCAGCTGCTTCTGTTCCTTCTTTTCATCTTACTAGGCAGTCACTTCCCTGATCTCTTGCATATTGACAACATGGCATTCATACCTGCTGGAGACACTGAGTAACTATTCCTGACATTTCTAAATTAGATTACTTTGTTTCTTTATTGGAAAAACTGGGAGTGTCAGCAAAATAGATGCAATTAAGAAAAAACAAGAACCCTTCTTTTTCAGAGAGAAAAGGGGAATTCAAAAGACCAAATGATTGGGTTTTTTGGCTTTGGAAATAGTCAGACAGTTTCATAAACTCACTAACATGTTCTCCCTTCTCCTTAATGCCTATAAAATATATATCCCTGTTCAGAAACAGCTATCTTGCACCAGACTGAGAATGCCATGAGAAAGGTGTATCAGTTCAATTGAGCATTATTCTTCTATTGACAGGAAAGGTACTTTCTGTCATTTCATAACCCAATACTCAGTATATTCTCATTTGTCTGTTTGGTTTTTTTCCCCCTTAATTTTCATCCTGAAGATGTGAAGACAACCTGTCTCAGATGTTTCCATGAGCTGCTATCTCAAGCTGACATGTTTATTCTTGGCCTTTTACACCATGGTTGAGAATGCCATGAAGAAGCTGAATTATAAATGTTAGTTTTGATTGAATATGACACTGCCATCAAACATGCCAATACACTCTAAGTTTTTCATCCTTTTTTCGTCCTCTCAGCTCTCCACCTGATAACCCTTGGCACCTGCTGCCAGCAAGTCCAGTGAATAGAATGGATATCAGACAGGCATGTATGAAAATGGCCCACAAATACCATCTAATAAGAAGACAATTCAGAAATCGTAACTTCATTTAAAAAAAAAACAAAACAAACAAAAAACTCTGGAAAAAAAGAGCAATTGATGTTCACTGCAAAATTCTATATTCTATATCTTTCTTTAAAGAAGAGACCACATAGTAACTAGAAGAGAGAATCACACTAGATCTTCATGATCATCATCGTCATATTGGCCAGTGACAGATTCCTTTTAAAGAGCAGTATTCATTGTGCTACTCCCACAGTAAAATGGGTGTAGAGGCAAACCTCATACAATGACGAAGGTGGAAAAACACAGTAGATCTGCATTTCAGTGCCTTTTGTTTTTACTGCTTTGGATGTTGCCTTTTGCAGAGCCATAAAAGCATGGAAAAACCTACCAAACAAGCCAATACTCTTCTTTAACCCTTTGGCAGTGGTCAAGGAGTGTCTGGAAATCTTGAATTTTAGCATCAAGGCTATCAAAGCAAAACAAACAAAAAAAAAAATCTCACAGCTCTCAAAGTCTGGCAAGAGAAGTGGAGAACATAAAAGCTGTGAAAATGAGGCTAGCTAGGCGAAAATACAGAAAAGGATTGGCACTAGAAAATATTAGTTCACTGACTGATTTTTGAGCAAATACAAAATTGTTGTTTTTTTTTAAAAAGGAGGCAATGTTTCTTCTTTGAAAAGTTGTATTTAAAGCAGAAACTGAATAATTAATATGATTACTAGGTAAATAGCATAGCAATAAGCTAATCTTCATAAGCTATTTTATAATTGTCATGTTCCCCAATTCTAGTCAAAGAAAGGGTTCCAAATAAAGTGATGTGAAAAAGGTTTCTGAATATTATAAGGTCACTTTCCCAAGTTTGAAAATCCAGGATTCAAATAGCTTAACCCCATGTTTTCAGAAAAAGAAGAGATAAAAGTAATCTGTATTTTGATACTAAGTTGCGAATATACAGAAAATCAGCTGTTGAACTCCTTTTGGCTGTGACATACAATCACAAAAATGGTCTAATTATTAAAATGGAATCAATATAAATATGTTAAATAAAATTAGAAGACATTTTGGTGTGATACTGTCTATATTTACATATCCACAATATCACTAAATATAGGCACAAACTTTTACATGTGCATGGGTGTATGTGCACACTCGTGTATAGATCAATTTATTGATTTTACCTAGGTATTTTGCATGCCTTGTGTTGCCACAGAATCTTAAAACGGTTTGGATGGGAAGGAACCTTAGAGATCATCTAGCTCCAGCATCCCTTCCTTGGGCTGAGACACCATTCACTAGACTAGATGCTCAAAGTCCAAACCAGCCTGGCCTTGTACACTTCCAGTGATCCAAAACTTCATCCAAAACTTTTCTTGCCCATTCCCTGTGATTCCCATTCTAGGAATTTTTCTCCTTATCTCCCTTAGGTTGATGGGGGTTAATTCAAGATTATCAGAGCTGCTGGACACACAGCATTCAAAACAGTGACATTCTTACCATTCACTCAGCACTTGAGCAGTTTGCCTTGCACCTCCTAACAGAGTCCCTAACAGGAGAAGTCTGGCTGTGCATATGGTGCTTTGGGAGCCCCAGTGCTCCAGCAAGCACCTCTGCCCTCTTCCCTTCATTTGTAGTACTCAAGTACAGAATGCAGCGAAAGGGGTTGCCTTTGCTAAACAAGTAACTGCCCAGAAGGAAACTGCTTGCTATAAAAAAAGATTGAAGCTTAGGTCAGGCACCCCACTGCTGCACTGCTGCCCTCGTTTCTGAGCTAGCACACACCTTGTGCTAGCCTTGTCCTCTGTCCACAGCTTCTCCAGCTGTCACCCTGGGTGAAAGGGGACACAACTGCTGCCCTTCAAATCAACCTCATCCCTTTCTGAGTGCCTCTGGTGAGCCCAGAAAGGCTCCATGGGATGCAGTCCCTGGAGAGATGGTTGTGTCCAGGACCTCTCAGTCTATCCCTGCACTGTGGGCAGTGAAGGGAGCAAGTGACAGCACCCACAGGTCCTATGGAGGAGCTTTGTGGAGCAGAGGGCATTGGGTCACTACCAAAGTAATCAGGCTGGTGAGCTTTTCCCAATCAAGATGTCTAAATCCACCTTCAGCATAAAATTAAGAAGTTCACAATAATGACTGCAGTTCTGTTTGTGAAATGAGGATAGCAAGTGCACAATTACTTGAAAGGGCTGCTGTGAGAATTAACACATGAAAATTTGAGAGGAGGTCAGATATGAGGACAGAAATCCTCAAATAGGTACTATTTTCCTAAGAATGCTGAAGTAAAATTTCTAATGCTCATGGCACTTATGATCTTCCAGATCATTCTTCTTTCAATGCTTTTTCTGTCCAGTGGGGAAAAAAGTTTGACCATACTTCCAGATGTAGAGTTTCTTCCTTTTTCTCAGACAGAAGAGTAAGAATCTTTAGTTCTGTGTTTTATGTATGTGTTACTAAAAACAGAAGAAAATAGGTTACAGAAATTGTGAGTAGAAGATCTGCAGGTGTGTGTCCCATGATCAGAGGCAGAGCAGATGAGAGGTCAGGAAATTGCTGGTTTCAAATTTGAAGAGGCTGTATAATGAATCCAAGCTAAAATTAAATCATCTCTCCACCTGAAAAAAAAAATCAAGAGAATTTGTTATACCTGCAAATCAACTGATTGTATATTTTACCTAGATTGATTTTGAGCTATGTGTTTCCTTCTTTACATTAAAAGGCATACAATTACTATGTATTTTTTTATTCTTTCACCTTTCTGTCTTTATGACTACTGCACTTGCTGTAGATACTGAAAGACTCAATAAGAGGCACAATGCTCTTTAAAGAAGCTGTATAAAATTCAGATATAACTGTCATAAAAATATTTCCAATCCAGCAGGTAAACCAAGAGCTCAATGGTGTCAGGAAAGCTAAATCTTGAGACTTGCATTGGATGACAAGGGGATTTTTAGAAAACATGGTTTGATGATTGTTTGCAGCATGTAGTGATTAGTGGGTTGTACTCAACCTGGAGGCCAGCAGAGGTGAAGTAATGCAGGGAACAAACCCAGAATCTGTACTGTTTAACTGCTTCATCAATAACCTGGAGGAGGCATCATGAGCATCATGCTTACAGCCCAGCCAAGTGCATGGACATGAGCACTGAGCCTTCCCTTTAAACAGGATGGTATATGTTTTCAAGGCACTTGATCTAGAAAGAGCGGTCCTTCTTGTTTCAAGCTCTTTGTCCTATGCCTCATATTGCCATCTTCCCGGCCTGCTCCAACCCTTATCCTCTCCTCAACATGTCCCACTTTTCCCTGTCCCCAGGTCATCTGCTTTTGTGGTTTTTTCCCCTGGTTCCAACTCACTTCTTGTCACTGTTCCTCAACCAATTCCTTTCCTCACTGCTTCTCCCCTCCCAGCCAGGCTATCCCTGGAACATCCATATTTTCTCCTTGCTAAGTTTTGAAGCAACAGTCAGGAGAGTGTTGAGAGGACAAGACAGGGCAGGTTCTGGATTTACCCTGTTGTCCCCTGGAAGGCACAATAACTTGTCCCAGGGACAGCCTCACACAGATGCTTCACTTTCAGCCTGACCCACACTTAATGTGAAGAGAGCCTTCAGAGATGTTTGTGCTGACCACAGAAGTGGGGTTTCTGGGAGACTCTAAAAAATTAAGGTTTTGTTGGTTTTCTAAAGGATAGCAGTAGTCAGCCATTTTTAATCTCACTTTCAAAGCTTCACAGATAAAACAATTTGGCCAAAACTTAGATCAAAACTTAATGAAAAGATTGTATGATATTTTATCTTCACTAGGCAAACACTAAGACATCCCTGAAATCACTTTTTGAGCAACTTTACCTTGAAGCAGAAAAATAAGCTTAAAGTAACAGCCAAGGTGGAAATAAATCTCTTTGATCAGTTTACAGCCAAAGGCAACTGAAGAGTATGGTGACAATGGAAAGCAAACTTGACTCTAGTTTTCATTTCCACTTCTTACTAAGCCAAAGATACAACCTTTGGTTGTCTTTGTGTTGAACCTTTGGTTCAGCCACCTCTGTACACAGTGTTCCTGTTACAGAAAGCAGATTTGGACAGAAAGCACGCCTCCTCTTCCCTAATACAGGATAACACAGAGTGGTGCAATAGTGCAGCACAAAGACAATTGATAATTCTTAAAAGCAAATTGAGCAGGTGATCTTAAAGATCAGTGGCACAGTCAAATTATCTCCAGGAGCTAGAGAGCAATATGTTCTTTCTCTACCTATTAAATGAAAAAGTAATGGGAAAAGGGCTGTACTCTCAAATCTAGATATATTTTGTACACCCATCCATCCTAATCCAAGAACCAGTTGTGCTTATTAAGGATATCCAGTGCTTTTACCATATTCTACCAGCTTTCAAAGTAGCCATTTAAGATAATTCCTAGAAAAAATATATCATTTTTATCAAGATCTGAGATTTGTGATTTGTTCATTTAGTATCAATGAAGTATGAAATATATCAGCTGCCAAACCTGACAGCCTAGGCAGATTTCCAGATTATTCTGCTTTAGTACTCTTTCTCTTTAGTGGTGATATGAAATAAATATAACATTGGGGATTTCATTTTGTTTTGCTTATTTTTCCCTAGCATATGCTTTGTTTATAATGTTCTTTCTTAGTATCACACTCTCCAGAAGATCCAGAAGTAACACAGCCAAAGACAGCTGAAATTATCCAATACAGAGTATGCAGGAAAACACTTCTATTTTCTATATTTTGCATTGATATTCAAGCTGATGTGCAAATAATGACACTTAGAACCCTATTACTTGTTTGTGCCTTTAATTCAGGAAGTGAGATAAATAAGTGGTATCAGCTGGGCCAGCAATTAACTATGCATTGAATTGCAGTTTCAAAAATAGAGCTGAATTGACTCTCTTAAAAAGGCTGCTCCCAGAATATCACTATACCATGTGCATTCCTAAATGTATTGTTGAAATACATTCAGCCAATGAACATTTTATAATATGCACAGGATATTATTATGGAGTGGACACATTCTGGTCATTATGGAAGAGCATTCAAAAAGGCAGGAGGGGACTCAGGGGCTTGCAACATGGGTGGCTAACCAACATCTTCAGTCCCTGGTCACGTCTGCATGGCAGCCTGTGGTGCTGTGCATAAACACACAGGCTTGCAGAGCACCAAAACGTTTTTCTACTGTCAAACTGGTGTAGAAAGACCACAACCCACTCCAGTTTCAGAGAGGAAAATACATCCAAATATATATTTTAGTTGACCCTGCTCTGAGCAAATGGTTTGGACTAGACGATCTCCAGCAGTGTCCTCATACCTCAGGTATTCTATGATAGCTGACATGGGGCAAATGTCAATGTTATCCATCTCCTCATTAAAATTCCAAGACATCAGTACTTCAAGAAACCTCAGCCTGAGTAAATGGAAGAGGAGCTGGGGAGAGGGTAGATGCAAGTGGAATGCCTGAATAAAGAGATCAACAAGACAAAACAAAACAAAAAAGGAAAGAAATTTGAAATAGAAGAGCTGGATAGTGGCACAAGCAGCTGGTCTAGAAGAAAGCTAAACCCTTTTTTAGCAGTCACGCTTTCTCTGAGAGAACTGGAAAAAAACAGTCATTGTGAATAAAGTATCTGAAGGCATCTGCTGTTTTTTTCTGTCAGTGAATCACTGGCAAGTGTCTACTTAATTGTGAGAATTTGCCATATTTAATTGTCACGTAATTTATGCAAATCTATTTTCATCATGCACACAGAATACCAGCTATTAGTTATTTATAAGTAATAGTCAGCTAGCTCTAGGTCACTGCTAAAACTGTTAAAGCAGCAGAAAACAAACAATTTAGGAATAATAAGCAGTAGATATTACGTCTTTCCATATGGTACAATACCTGTTTCTAGGTGAATACATAGTGAAGCTGTCATTTGCTGAATAGATAAAATCAAAAATTTTTAAAAAATATTTGGTAATATCAAATAGGAAGGGTTTCCATGTAGCGAAGAAGAATTATAGCATATGCCAGGACAGACATTCTAGACTGGTATAAAATCAACATCATTCTAGTGATGGGGTCACTGAAGTTTCATTGATTTATACCAGACACAAGTCTGGACTTTACTTCTTCTTTTTTGTTTTCTTCACATTGTTCAACTTGCTTCATTGCAGAACATGATTAGAAAGAAAGACTTAGGAAGAACACAGCAGCAGGCACTTGGAGAGATGAGATCCAAATTGATTAAGTCATGAACAGGTATTTGCAGAGATGCAGAGGAAAAAGAAGTCAGGTTCTTGCAATGTTTCTGTGATTGTGACATGAAGTTAGAGATGATGGAGATGAAGAGCAGAAAAGAACATCTGGAGTCAGGAACATTGCCATTCTGCAGTAATTTGATACTAACCTTCTATAGATGAAAAAAAAAATTAAAAATATCTTAACAAACTTAATGAAGGAAAAAGTTAGAGAAACAGACTCATCAAAATATTTTACCCAGAGCAGATTTACAACAGGTTTTCTTCACCAGATTTACTCTGGTATTGATGTTGGCTAATATTTTTTATTATTATTATTTTGATCATGAATTAGGACCATGACTGGCTTTTCCCCACTGCCTGGCTTTATTACCACAAAAACAAAAAATAAGTATTTTTCTAGAAGTATTGGATGGCTGGGACATGTGAAACCCTTTCCTGGATTTTCCCATTTCTGAGGAACCGTGCAATGAGAAGCAGCAAACTTACCTGAATATGGAAAAAAAAAAGGTTTCTGTCTACTTTTATGTAGTCAGTGTATGTCAGTGACAGACCCAAAGGATCACACCACTTTCTTCACCCACCATCTCTGCCATAATCCTGCCCATGACCAGGCATGCACCAGCACATTCATACTTACACACATTTTTTTCTCCACCACTCGAGAAATCTGAAACAAGGAAAGGCTAGGTTTGATTTGTAAAATTCTTTAAACCACAAAGGTACAGAAAACACATGGTAAAGAAGAAAAGCAGGAATTTCAGAAAAGTAACCACTTCAAACCTAGTTGCTTATGTAAAAAAAAAAAACCACCAAAAACTCAGGAACCCACTGTTTAATAAATTTATACTAGACATATATACAAGTTTACTGTCTGAACTAAATTCAACATACAGCAATGCTAGTGAGAAGTAATTTACATTGACAGCTTTTCAAAACAGGTAGTTTCCCTGATCCAATAGAAAATTTTCAAGAATACACCATAGTGGTTTTTAAATCTACACTGGAAGTTCTCAAAGGGGGAAAAAGAAATAGGAACAGACAAAAAATGACTGCAGAAAGGGAAAGGCCTGGTCACATTCAGTCTTTTTACTTCTCTTTCTCCCTGTGACTTTATACACCACAGCAAAGGAATGAGGCATGACACAAGCCTGAAATCTGGTTCCACACATCAGGAGAACTGCTGGAGCTTGTGCATGGTCTGATCTTTTCTGGACAGTGAAAATAAACACAGAGCAAGAGAAAATCTGGATAGAGCAAGCAAAACAGTCAGAAACAAAACCAGTAGACAATACAGCATGGAACAGAGAAGAAATATGAAAAATTTTCCCTTTGCATGGCCCAAAGGGGCAAAACTGGGACATACTTTAAGTAAACCAGGCAGAAATACATCCCTGATGTAGCCAGATCGGAACGGCTCTGCTCACAGGAGCAGCAAGATCTTGATCTCCTCTCACTGCATTCTCCCAGTTCCTCATGACTTAGTGCCGGTTCAGTTCCACGATAAACCTCCCTGCTAAGATACAGGGCTAAAGGCCAGCTAAGGCCCATGGAGGAGTGTGTCACTCCTGCCCTAATTAATCCAGGCAGAAGGAATGCAATCAAAGAAGTGCTGACATTCAATCAAAAGTGAGACAATATGTTCATGAGTAATAAACACCATCACATTGTCAGGATGTGCCAAGACTTCCACTGAAGTACATACTGGAAAAGGGGGAGAAAGGCCAGAAAGGCAATTGCAAAACATATGTGACAGAGGCTCAACAAAAATAAATAACTCCCCAGCCAAAAAATAACCCTCCCTGACTTCCCTATGCACTGCAGACAAAGCACCAGGCACACTAAAGCTGTTTCACCTCATAGAGCAGCTGAGTGCACTCAGGCGACTCAGCTGGTTGCAAAACCTGTAGGTACCATACTGTCACTCACAGGCTGCATGGCAAAAACCTTGCCCAGCACAGATGGAAACAACTCAGTATGAGAGTTAAACACACCAGAAGTCTAAAGGATAAGGAAAAGGCTGGCAAAGGATTGGCCCTTTTGGAAAACAAATACACAAAAGCACAAGTCATCTTTCCTATCTGCCAGTCCAAACCACTGGAAAACTGTCTTACCTCATTGGGGTGGAGCAGAGACATGTCTCCAGGTCTCCACCATCCCATGCTTGTCCTGCTTTTTAGGTAGCAAGGTCAAAAATCTTCACTGACAACAGGATTGCAAAACTTTCTCCTTGATGTTCTCCCCAAAAAGCTGTAGCACCCAAGCTCACATACAAACACAGAGCTAAGGTTTCTAAGGGAAATCAAGACCTGAACATGTCCAGCCCTGCTCAAATCTGCTCACTGTTAGTGCCAAACAATGCATGTGCCATGTATCACCAATAAAAGTATTAAGTATTTCATTATTTCTCCTAATAGTGTAGGTTCCTCAAGCAAAACCCTTACCATCTCCTATAAATGCCTGTCCTCATCAGTTAAATGGGTCTTACTTTAGCCATTTCTTCCAATAATCTAATTTTCCTCATCAGCTGGATATCTTTCATGGCAGTACATGGTATTGTTGCCACTACATGGTAAATACTAAAAACCATACCATTACCTTTCTCCTATATCTTTTTATAGAACAGAATTTAAAAATTCTTCCAGAATACATCACATTTTTTGAAGATCAGTCTTCATAGCCCTTTAAAGAGGTGATGCTATTTACATTTAAAGTATTCTCCCATGAAGATATCTCTGGTCATGAGAACCTCAGTCAAACAGAAAATGCCATAAAGAAATACAGTTTATAAAAGTTAAAACATTTTTACTAGAAATCAAGTGCACAATAGTCAACGTTATTATAATGTGCCTGGGGTTGCAACCGTCACCCATTTTACGTCTATTAAGTAAAACCTCTGGCTTATACAGTAGCTGCATGTAGTTGACCCAGAAATGGATTCCATGGCCTGAGATGACCCAGAGAGTGTGTCTCCCTGTCCAAAAGCTTTTTGAACCATGTGGGGTGCTGTGAGTGGAAAGGCTGTCTTAAAGGGCAAATATATTATGAGCTTGCTCACTGAAAAGATACCTGGAATATCCCCTCCATGCCTGTGCACACCATTTAAATCTTTGTGTTGTAGACAACTGCTGTTGCCTAGCTCTGCCTAATGAATTAGAAGCACAACTAATGAAGAATTTTGGTGCCACCAGTTCTCTACCACAGTGACAAGATCAAGGAGAAAAGGAGTTACCAGATAAAATGCATAAAAAAAAAGGAGTCTGGCATGGAATGTCTGCGAGCTCCTACCTCATCTCTAGACAAGGAAAGCATGTGGCTTTTTTTTTTATAAAGTACATTCAGATAAGAATAGGAGCTTTTATTAGTGCAAATCCTTATTATAAGCTTTTCCATTTCTCTATCTGGCAAAATAATCAAGAAAATGTTGTGCTTTCAGCACCTGCAGCTCCAAGTACAACTCAAAGTATAAGTCATTGCTTGCAATGTTTTATAATCCTCTATTATTTTACCACTTTCATATGCCAGCTACATCATGCAGCACACACAGCTTGTTTTCCACAGGTTCAATGAAATATATTTCTATTCAAGCTTTTAAGCTGATGTCAACAGCTAAGGTCATGTCCACCATATCAAAGTGATTTGGATATGGGATGGACATAAAAGATCAACATTTTCACATATTCAAACATTTTTGAAATTGGTGAAATCATGTTCTATTGAAGTTCTATTCATGTCTTTGACACAGACTAACAGGACCTGTGGACACTCAACAAGTCTTAAAATAAAGTAAGCTAAAGTTAATGTTGTCTTTTCATAAATACACCTGCAGGTATGTGCAAGCAAATTATGGATTCTGACATTTTAGCAAATAGAGAAGTAAAAATAAAATGTGTTTTAAACAGACACATCAAATGTGAAGTGCTCGAGTTTTGTTATGAGAACTTCTTAATATTTTGAAAACATTATTCAATGGAAGGAAAGAATCTTTGGTCAGACATCCATTCATTCAAATGAAAAATCAAAATATTTGGGGTAGTATTCATCTCATTTAGCTCTGGAAATTTCCATTTACATACTTAAGCCTGATTAAGTCACTGTAGGCTCCTCTGAAGCCAATAGTGAGAAAGAAATTACAAAGAAATTACTCCTGAGGTGATAGCATCTTTTGTCC
Source organism: Pseudopodoces humilis (assembly GCF_049639895.1). Taxonomy (NCBI): domain Eukaryota; kingdom Metazoa; phylum Chordata; class Aves; order Passeriformes; family Paridae; genus Pseudopodoces; species Pseudopodoces humilis. The sequence goes on from NC_142201.1 coordinate 70,686,891, forward strand.
TTTTTTTTTTTTTTGGTTGTTGTTACTCTTAGTTTTCCTTTAAAATAAGATGAGTGTATTTTGAAAGTACTTAGTTGTCTGGAGCAACACAATGCAAGAGCCCTATGCTGTAACTATACCATGGGGAAGAAGAGGAGATTCATTCCTTTGCAGTCTGAGGACTGAGGTGGGAAGGCATCCCTGGAGATCCCCTAGTCCAACCTCTTCTCACAGCAGAGTCACTTCCTAGGTACAGGAGGTTGCTCTAATAAATCTATGAACCTTTTGGGACGCTGATACAAGCCAGGTGTCAGGCAGGGAGACCAGTGTCTTACCAGCACTGTTGTGTTTCACACATGACAAGAGAGCAACAGCAGCAGCGAAGATATCAGGAAATTTCAAGTGGCAGAATAGCTCCCTTGACCAGAGTCACAAATATTCAAAAACAATGAAAAAGACATAAAAACATAAAAAGGGGTGGGGTGGATAGGGAAGAGACAGGAAAGGACTCAAAAAAGTCATGTCATCCTATGTAATGACTTGGTAGGAAAATGTTTTCACACTTCAGCCCACTGAAACTAGACTGACGCTCCACCCTGTAATGTCTGTATTTTAACCACAGATAATTGAAATTGAACACCCCAGCCTTTACTTACCCTGCCTAATGAATGTTATCATGTGGAAAAGGTAAATCAATAACAGCTGAGATCAAACATACCAATCCCCTTTCCAGTGCACAATGCTCTCATTTATATAAATCTTTACAACCTGACTGCCCTTCTCGTTCAAACACAGTGAGTGAAACATTGCCCAGTACGAAAAACCTTCTCTCTCAAGAATTCTCCATGCTGTTGGAAAGGGTAGCCCAAATGAATTGCTGGAATGGCCATTGAAAGGGCTACTCGTTAGCTATGACTGTCCTTGGGAATTAGCCAGGCGTGAGGTAACAAGACCAGTAAGTGCTGTTGGTGTTGGCAGCAAAGGCAAGGTTCATCATAGTACCTCTTGTCTAGACTGGGGATGTAAAAGGAAATAGAAAACAATTCTTCGACTATATGCACTTTATGGTCTGTCCCTTTTTTCTATAGAAAAAAACTGTAAGACATTTGGAATTTTTCATTTTTATTTGGGAAAGAAGAATTTGGAAACCATAGTGACTCATGCTGGAAAGTGTCTGACTGGCATTGGATAGCCAGCTAGCTCCAGAAAGTTAAGGCTGTAGGAAGAGTTTGAGCAAGGCATGTGAATTCAGATTTTAATGTGGTTTAACTCCTAGTATGCCTATAATTCATTTTGCTTCATTCACTATGAAAATATCAAGGAAGTCCTTAGCCTGAACAAACCTGATATACACCAAGAGGTTCACATGCCATGGGAATAAGAATCTCAACTTTAGGAATGTGTACTGGTCCATTCCCAACGCATTGCAGAAGTCTCCTTTCAGATAATTCTGCAGTACATGTATCCTGGAGGAAAAGTTCAGATCAGATCTCTATTTCTGTCTCATTTAGGTGGTTATAAAATAAATGCTTTAATCTGAAGAGCATCCTGGGGCTGTGGCATCCCTGTCTGAATCAAGAACCACACGCCCTTTACACAATTGCTTCTCATTTCCAGCGGCTGCACATTGTTCCCTGGCCAGCTCAGGTTCCATCACAGAGCAGCTGGCTAACCCAAAGCTATAGCCTGAAGGAAAATTTATAGTCTTTTCTCAGGACTTTCCCCAGAAGCTGAATCACACCTCTTTGGGGAATATTTTTCTGTCCAGTGGCAGCTACTGTGAGCTTAACAACAGCTCTCACACTTCTTTGCCTCCTTTCCTTCATCAGGGTGCTGACATCCTCTGCTTGCAGCCACCCTAATTTCTTTTGGAAAGGGTAGGCACTGAGTTTCCTCAGCCACCACATCTCTCCTACCTCTCAGCTATCGACATTTACACACTGACTCCTTTCCTAATAATAAATCAAAATGAAAAATTCACCATCTACTCCTTAGGATCTTTTTAGTGTCCCTGCTTATTCAGAGGGTAAGGGAGCATCACAATTTCCCCTCCTTTATCACCTTCTTACAGATACCTTGTCCTCTGCTTCCAAGAGTACGTCTTGTTCCTCACTTTCTCTTCCAGTGTGTGATTTCCATGTGTCCTTCACTGCACTGACAAGGGAAAAAGCAGATCTTTCCTAATCTGTTTGTCATTCCAAATAAAATGTTATGTCCTTTCAGAAAGGAGTAGTTTTAGCAGCATGACGATAGGACCCCAGCACTTTCACCTAAACCTACCTGTCATTGCACTCCAGATGGTATGGGACCGGCAATTTTGGTGCAGGACAGTGCAATTTTGACTCCACATACACACAACTCTAAAAGGCAGTTTTGAGTTTTTTATCATTCTCACATTCCCCTGCTTCAGTGCCCAAATACCATTCAGGCATGGAGGCTAGGCTTTCTATGCTGAACACCTGCAGTATTGGACTAACCAAAGCAGGATGGTGTGCTGTCTTCTGCCTGATTCTTGGACCTCTATGCTTTTCTAATCTTTGATTGCCACCTTCTCAGTGAAGTGGCATTTTTATGTCCTGTCCATGCCAGGGCCACAAAGCTGAGGCAATGTTTCACATTTGTAGATATATGGAGCAGACACATAAACTCCAAGGAGTACCAGATACCAAGCATTCTTTCATGGAGAAACACCACGCAGATGGGGACACAATGGGCATCTACAATCATTCTTTGTCTCCATCTCACTCATCAATTAGTATCTGAGCTGATAAGGCATAATCAAGGGCTTAATCAAGGGCTCTTCCTCTCCAAGTTCACCCTGCTCTGCCAGCTTGATTGCTAAGTAGCTCTCCAATCATAATACTTCTCTCAACACAGTGGCCTTCCATGTCTTGTTTCAAACTTCTCTTTATCATCTCTTTGCCAGCTTCCAGATTTTCTTGTCATGTAAGTGGTGATCTCATGAGGTATTCTACAAGACTGCCCATCACTAAATTGCTTCCCCATATTCAAATGGACCAAGATGAGCTCTTTGCATATATGCAGATAAAACTATCCAAACATAAAAATGTCTTGAAACACTCATTGCAATTTGAATCTGACTTAAAGATTAAAAATAGAAGAGAAAGTGCACACAAAGTCTGGTGTTTGACAAGGATATGTACATGTTTCCTATGTGAAACAGAATAGACAAGTCATCAAAATCATCACAGAACCTTGAAAAGCAGGAGTCCTCCTTCACATGGCTGTTTTTGAAAAGGGATGGCAGAACAGACAGGGAATACTTTTGGCAATGACAGGACAAGAGCTGGAATAAAGGCAAGAACAGAGAAACAGAGGAACAACTTGTGTATCTGCAACAAAGAAATCCTAGTCTAGCTCCCAACTTACGTGTTAACAACTGCAGTGTCAGACATATTAATGCTTCCCAATTGTTTGGTTTTCACTTAGGGCTTTGCACATGATTGAATCATTGAGAGACAGTGTCATGGCCTTATATTTCCAAGATATATTGCATTCCTTTTATATATATATTACACATCCTACTCAGGGCTTCATGCAATCTACATTTAGGTGTTATATTCGACATGCAATCTACATATAGGAAGCATTCCTTTAGATTCACCAAGAAAAATGCTATCCCCATCTGGTGTCCTGATCATCCATACATGGAAAATTCATCCGTCTTTTAGTCGCCTCTGAAACCAGTCTTCATCTGATACTTTGGAGGGTTCAGGACATTACTTTCTCTTGTGTGTCTGATTTCTGATTCTTTCTGGACCAGAGCCAGAAGTCTTACAGGAAAGCATCTCTACATGAGAATAAAAGCCCAGTTTAAAAGGTTGGAATAATCTGGATCAAGTATATGGTTTAAAGCCAAAGCCTCTGACCAGCAGCCTAACTATCTACATTTGATCACATGTCAATACCATAAGTCCAATCTGCATAACTAATTTTCATTCTCTTGATTACCTATAGAAATTGCAGCAACTTAGCTCCCTCATCCAGGATTGCTCACAACAACTGGTTGTTGTCAGGTCAGATGAAGACAAAAAAAATGTATAGCTTGCTGATATTTTATGAAGTTTTCCATTCACTTTTCTGTTTAATCAGCTTATCACGTGGAATGCAACAAAGGTAAAATAAAAACAATTAGGTAAAAGGTAAAGATCTTTACAAAAAGGTAAAGATAAAAACAACTGCTCACATCCTGAACCCTGTAGTGCTACGCTCTGTGTGCAAATACAAACAGTATATTCTTTCTAAAATAAAGAAAGAATGTGTTTTTTAGTTTACTATCACAAACAGGGGTCTGGATTTCAGTGAAAGCAAAGATTACCAAACATATTCTCACCTGGTAAAATGAGATGAGAAAGAAATTGTTGTGGAAAAACAAATTTTGACATTTAAGATTAAGAAAATTGTGTTTTGCAGTGATCAGCTAACTCCTGCAAGAGAGCTGGACTGCATTTCTCTTTACTAAATATTATTTCAGTTTTCTAGCTAATCACAAGAGTTCACCCAGAATTGAAACAAGAGTAGGCATACACTATATCTTGTGTAAATGACATAATCATTATTATTATTAAAGGCTGCTTTTGTAAACTGATATAGATAGAAATTAACTTAGAATAGCTCTATTGAGTATAAGTTATTTGCAACAAGTCTTTAATTTTTGCATTCAGTGAGTGCCTTCTCCATCTTAATTCCATTCTAACTAATCTGCATAATGCTGTGTAACAATCACAGAATTATACATCACAATATAATTTAGATTGAAAGACACACCCAGAGGATATCTGATCCAGGTCCTTTCTCTAAATAGGGCTAAATAGATCTGATTGTAGAGCTGTCCAGTTGAGTCGTGAACATTGTCAAAAACAAGAGGGTTCACAGCCAGGGCAATATGTGTGACCACCATCATAGTGATATTTTCCAACAGGAATTTCTCTGTGTTTTAACTCATGTCTGTTGTGCCTCATTTTCTCACTGCAACTCCAAGAAAACCCCAGCCACATGTCTACATGTAATTGAAGGTAGCAGTGAGGCCTCCCTTTTGGCTTCTCTTCTGAAGGCTGAACGAACACTTTTCCCACAGCCACAAACTTGATGTCCTTTCTACAGCCTCCTCCCATCGAGGTGACATCCAGTGGACTCTCTCCATTTAACTGACGCCTTTCTTGTCCTGGAGAACTCAGACATGACACTCCAAATGGCATCTCAAATGTCCCAAGTCACTCAGCCTGCTGTCTATAGCCTTATCTTCTGCTGCTCAGGTTGTTGCTGGCTTTCAATGCTGCAAGGGCTCATAGCTGGCTCATGTTGAATTTACTGTCCATCAGGACATCCAGGTCCTTTTCAGCAAAACTCGGCAGCTGATCACCAGCCTTTACTGTTGCTTATTGGGCTTGTTCCCTCCCAGATACAAGTCTTAGCATTTCTTCTGATGAACTCATGATGTTCTTGTCATTTCTATTTCTCCAGTATGCCAAGATCCCTCTGGATAGAACCCAACTCTCCCCAGCTGGTACCATGTGTGAATTTGTTGAAGGTGCACTCTGTCACATCACACATTACAAAACCCCTGCTGAACAGTACACATTACACTTATATAGAGAGAGAATTATAATATTAGTGTGAAGATAGTGTTTTACCTATTTGCCCTGGTCAATTATCAGCTGAACCAGGACTAAAATATGACCCCCTTAGCAGAAGAACTCTCACATGTGGCTGCCATCATTACTAACATTTTTGGAGAAATTTTATGGAGGGGAACTTCATGAATTCACTTGAAAAAAACCATTCTGTGAGGATTGGAGGAGTTAAAATACCAGCCAATATAAACCATTTTTTGCCTCGTTGTTTCTCTGAGTTTAGCCTGGCCATGCACATAAAATCTATTCTGGGATATATCATACACATGATTTTTTTTTTTTTTAGCTTCACCACAGTGAATAGAAAAAATGGTTTCTTTACTTTGTAATGCACTTTGCAAAACCTTTAGGCCACATGTGTTTAAATCTCAAGCATGTGCACTTTTCCTCCTTCACTGACCTTCTTTGCAATAGAGGTCAGGCTTAAGGTAATTGCAGGAAGCACCATTTGCAAACCTGCATCACCTTTTCTCATAGCTGGAGTTTGTGCTGCATGGTCACTTAGCTTTAGGTGGTCAGACTGAGCTCTATCCTGCTTTCTCTCCACCAATCTTGGCACCTGTGATGTCCCAAGTCCAAATCATGTTTGGCTGTCAGCCTGGGACACTAAGGCCAAAGCCATCTGGACAAGAAATCTTGTTTCCCTACCTTCATGTCCAAATAAAGCCTCTTCCTGGGACCTGTGTTAACAACAACTGCACACAGCAATTTCTCCAAGAATACAAACAAAAGGGCTATAAGTGTAACAGGTCTGGATAATGATTTGGGGTTTACAACATTGGCAAGAATCTGGCTGTGTTTTAGCATTTACTTACACGATAGCTCTGCCTACTATAGTCCCTCAAGGTCTAGGAGTGAGTGGGTTTTCGTGCCTGTTGTCTCACTCTCTGAATTATAGGTGGTTCAGTAACACTTCCTTGGTTGTTACAGGTTATACTGGAACCAAAATGTCATTTGCAAACACATAGCTAGGTACTCAGTCATGGGAATTACAGTTTAGTTCAAGAAGCCACTGAATTTCTCTGTTCCTTGGTTTCATTACTGTGCAGTAGATTAATTTGAAAAGTGACAATGGTGCTTTGATGACAATATTTATTATAATCAATTAATTTTTACACATACTTTGAAACAATAGAATGTAAACAAACAAGTGATGTCAGCATGTGTAGCAGAGAAAAAATAGTCTATGAGAACATACCCTTTCTTTCATATAATGACATGTTTTTGCTGTAGAAAGTCCCTAAGGGTGATTTCTTACTTGCAGTTTCAAAACACCATCATTAGTAAGACACTGGGAATTAAATCTTTCCATGAATCCATTTATGTCTTTACTGAAAACCCCACTTTTCTATGTGAACAACAAGACTCACTTGCAGGTTTTTCCCTCACAGCTTTTGATGTGGGCCAGAAAACCATTTCAGGTAATAGGCGTAACATGCCCTGCTAATCTGAGTTGGCTTACTCACCTACCACAAAGGAAGGAGCCAAATATAAAATCTATTGTCAATCTCATGACTGGTCATATGTTATTTTCACTACTGTAAGTTTTTTATTTAAATTTGACTTTTGTTGCATTCGTAGGTATTTGGAGCTTATACTAAATTAGAAGACACATATTTATGTAATAATTCAACGGTGAGGTAAGAAGATAACTTGGAAAGATTCTTTTTCACCCTCAGGCTTATAAATTCCAGATTTTTTTTTTTTTTTTTTTTTGCCACACCTATTTGGCATATGTTTCTTTTTTTTTTTTTTCCTTTCATTCTTTTTTTTTTTTTTTTTATGAAGAACAGGAATAACAAGATCAACCCTGAAAAACACAAAAACACAAAGCCCCTTTAATGGGGGCCCAATAGTAACCTTCAGAATCTTTTTGCTCATCTAAGCTAGTTTTGGACCAGGCCCATACACCGGATTGCTCCTGTTCTTCAGCATGTTTCAGCTGACAGCCAGGACTGCACAAGAATGCTTGAGAGAACCCTCTGTCCTTGGCATAAACTGGACGAGCTGTTAATCATTTCTCACTGACTGACATTTTTTCTGCCTTCTGACTTTCCAGGTCATCTGCTTCTCTCTTCCCAATGCTCTCAGACACCACGTTCTGGTTGCTTCAGGGGCTCCAGCCACTCTCCTCAGTGTTCCATGTCTAGCAGCCTCCTGGGTACAGGTACCTCCCCGGTAAATAGGGCTCTGACAGCTTTTGACTAGCTCCAGTTTGTCCAGCTGCACTGCCCTGGAAAAAGCAAGGAATATATTTCATTTAAAAGTGAAAGAAAGGTTAGCTGGGTAATGTGATCTGCTGCAAAACTGCTCTCTCCTCCGAGGGCAGTCAAGTAAAAAACATTACACAAAGCATTTCTAAGATGCTTTTTTCTAAAGTTGTCAGTAACAATACAGACCATTGTTTATATTTTAATTAACTTCTGTTTCACTGTTTTTTAAATAAGATTAATTAAACTATTGCTTTCAGCTGAATTATTGTGAGTTGAACCTATCCAAGACCTACTTGAAATTTTCAAAGGCTAGCATGACTGGTTTGTGTAGAGGAAGTCAAATTACTGATAATTTTATAGCAATATAGGAGCTCATAGACACTTCAATGATGAGAAATATCTCTTGGGGAATCTCTCTTCAACAGTCTTTGGTCTTATAGTTTTCTTGTTTACTTTTGTAGTAGTACAACTGTTCCATCTGGAAAATAAGGAAAGGCAGGTTATATGTGTAATACAGTAAAAAACTAACATCAGAAACACCAGGAGTATCCCTCTACTTGTGCCAAAAATAAAGAGCACACCTTGCCTTGACATCACTGCAAAGAAAATAAAAGCTGTAAAGATACATTGAGTGCCACTCTCCTGTACTTACTGCTTTCTCATCTGCACTTCCACTGCCAAAAAATTCATTCCAATCAAGAATCTTGTTCTTTTTATACTGTGCTCTTCAAACAGAGTGTTCAATATAGGTACTAGCAAACATGTTACAAATGTGCATAAAATTGGGAGCAAGCTGTGAGAGCAGCATTGCACAACTAAAAGGAAGTATACGATGGACTCGTTTACAGGGAACATTTATATATAAAAGATGTCTGCATTCATGAATCCTGATACAAATCAGTATGGTTTCTTGATGGTATACATGCAGCACCCTAGATCTTTGGCTAGCACTACAAAGTATATTGCACAACACAGGAAACGTGAAAAGGGAGTTTCAGGCCAAATTTGCAACGTGCCACTCCCAAACTAGCGACGTGCTGATCTGATCTTCCAACGTAAGTTGTTTGCTTTAAATTATCCCTCCTGTCAATAGCACAAAAGTACTATGACAGCAGCTAGGAATTGGCAGGAAGAAATGAAGTTCCCAGCTGTGCCATCTCTTTTCTAGACCTATTACGTACACTACATGCACTTGACCTTTTTTTCTTGCCTTCCTTACTATCTTCACCAGATCCTCAGGCCCTTCCTGTCTCTTTCAATTTTCATTCTTATTTTTGGCATGCAGTTTTCTTAACTGAGTCTTCTGGCTGTGTGCATAATCCTGCAGGAGAACTAATGCAACCAAGGGTTGATCAACCTTTACCCTATTGCCCACAGAAAAAACATTCCTTTTCCAACAAGATTTCTGGCCCAGCCTGGCAGGCTCATAACTTGTAGGAGAATATTAAGAATATTTTGACATCCATTTCCACAAAGTAGTGATGAGTTTGCACAGGTAGTTACTAGACTGAACATTGAGGACACAAGAAATTCTTTCCAACTCTGATGAATCTTGCAATGTTATGTCCATTCTACCAAGGAGATGAACTATTAAAGTGTATTAATATTGAAAAAAGTTTAGTTTTTCATAACACCCTTAAAGAATAAGATAGCCACCAGGCTTAACACACCATAATTATCTGGTAACCTCAGACAGTCCCCTTGAACTCCTCTCTTCCACAAACCAAAAGCATCCCCACAGATCACTGATGCATTTTGATAAATAAATAAAAAGCAATATAGAATTGCATGAACATACTTAACAGTGGCATGAGGAATAAAGAAAACCTTTTACTTAACTGTCATTACATCACAAAATCATCTCAATGGACCAGCTAGTCACATGGACACTTTTTCACTCTAGTTTTCCTAAGAGGGGGTAAATTGGAGAGGACATAGTAGTAGTAGTAGTAGTAGTAGTAGCAGTAATAATAATAATAATAATAATAATAATAATAATAATAATAATATCTTAAAAGACTAAGTAATCCCAGATAATTTTATCTAACAAGATACTCTGGAGCTTAGCATGCAATAAGTTGACCACTGGAGGCCAAAAAAGCTTTAGAAAATACTGAAGTTACTACGACAAGGATAATAACATGTGCTTTTGTTCATGAATAAACAGGAAAGCCCAGGTTTGCTTACTGCTTGGAGATATTATGATCACAAAATGCTTTTGTGTTCATCCACTCTGATTTTCTCCTTAAAAGATGGCATATGCCTTTCCAGTTTTATTAATAACTTCATTTCTCATTCTTGTATTGGATTTAGACTCTATTGCTTAAAATAAGGTGATTCCATGAGTACCAGAAGGGGTGAAACTCTTTTTCTGTGACTCTGAGCCTCCAGGATGATTGACTGATTAGTTAGGTATCTTTAATACATTGAAATTCTTATTAGAGCTTCTCTTTTAAGAACACTATCTAGAGTGATAATCAGAGCAGCAATCAAGTGCTAGAAACTGAGAAAAGTACATTCACTCTGAACTACCCATTCACAGTTTTAATCAGTTTTCTCTCACATTTGGTGAGAGAAATGAATCAATATGTGGATTCTTTGTGAGGGAAAAAGTATGTGAACATGCTCCCATGCAACAGCACATAACTTTCAGGCTGCCTTCTTTCCATAGCTTTCATAGGACAGATTGTTTCCTATGAGAATGTTAAAATGAGTTCTTTATGCTTCATTTTTTACCACCTGATTCATACTGTGTGGATGTGTGGATGTTACCCTGAATTGTCGTCATCAGATCTGTTTTTCACAATTTGGGTGCATAACTGGCTATGAGCAAGCCATCATGATGGGCTGAATAGTTAGCTGAGTTCAGTTAGCTGAATAGGTCTAACTTCTTGTTCTGTAGTCCTCTAATCTTTCTTGTAGCTGTTTTTCCCCCAGTTATTCAGCATTCTTCCTGAAGACCAGAAACCAGAACTGAATTCCACATCCCAGCATCAGTCACATCAGAGCCAGCTGTAGAAGAAAAAAAGTTTTCTCCTCCCGACTCTTTCCCTGATGCTACAAATACTAGTATATGCTGTTTTGATCATAGTTTCATTTATTTAGATGACCATGACCCTCAAGTCTTCCAGAGTCCCTTCTCTAAAAATACAGTGGATTATCTTATATAATGTCTATTATTTTATGGTTTTGGATACAGAACATTACAGCTGGTGCTGTTGAAGACCATATTATTATTTGTGCTTGGTTAAGTGATACAGATAAGTCTGTGTCAGGGTAATGTCCATCTCAGCTACCTTTAACCACCCCAAAATTAGTTTATTTTAGCAACATAGCTTCCTGTGTGAGCCATCAGAAAGTTACAGGTATTTCCTGAGGATACTTTCTCACATCTTTTTTGGACAATGACATGGGATGGATTGTGTCCTTGAGGTGCCAATAGCCCCCCTTGGACACTACAGAACTGTACAATCAGCTCAGATTACACACCTGAAGTTATGGCTACTGACAGCGGGATGTAAGACAAATCCCACCCCCAGTGAAATGTCAGCACCATTACTTAGCTCTCCCCTAATCTTTAGAGATGTGTTCTACCTCTTTCTTGTGTTGGGTTTTTTCAGGAGTGGTTTTAGATCTTCATTCAAGCTACAAGTATGAGTTTTGAAACCAAAGAAAGTCAAGATTTACCTCTAGGGGTTATGCAGAGATAAACACATACACTAATAAGGATTTGGCTGCTTCCAATTGCATTTTACAATGCGTTAATTAATTGTTTTATCTGTTCTTATTTTTTTCCATTAAAACATTGTGTGGTGTTAAATCAAATTCATTTTAGAATAAAAATACCTTATAATAGCCCTGATGACTAACCAGCTATTCATAAAGTCATTGTGGTTGACACATGCTAGAGATTTTCCTTTCTGGACTCCAGTTCTTCTTATTCTTGGGATTAGTGTCAGATTAGTACATGTAGAAATACCTGATACAATTATAAATTTTCATCCATGCCTCTGAAACTTACTTGTTTATACAAAATATATTAAAAATCAGTATTAAGAGTTCAGAATGGTCTCTAAATGGATATTTCAAAATGCCTAATTTCATTTTCTGTAGTTCAACATTTTTATTAGTCATTAAAGCAAAAAATTAATACCTACAGATATGTCTCCTGTTTTCTTTGCTGCATAATAAAACATCTATTTATTGCATTTTTGCTAACATCTCTGATGTTTTTATTTATAAATAAACATATCTATTATGTTTCCTCCTTTATAAAAGGCTTTAAAAGCTCCTACTTCTTTCTTTCATGTTTAGAAATATCTGAAATCTGCTATCCATATATTTTCTCATGCCCTTTTTCTTCCTTTCCTAATCTTTTCAAATGCCTTCATTTTAGTTTATATCCTTTCTCCTTCTTCATTATTAATGTTCCTGTCTTAATGAATCAGAAACGTACTTTAGGCAGGCACCTTAAATATTAATCCACTCGAACTTCAGTAACACAGTGTAATGCAGACCATCTTTCTAGTCATCTCATTCTTAATTTAAAGACACACAACTTTTGATCAGACACTGTAGCAGAGTTCTGCAGCTTGTGGTAACTGCTACTGTATTGGATATTTTGCTATTAAGATTCAGAATGGTGTCCAGTTCCTTCTTTCCTGGTTAAGAAAAAAAAAAAAGAAAGAAAGAAAGAAAAAAAAAAGTGGTTTTAGTATGTTCTGGATCTAACTGCTTTTTAATTTCAAAAATAGTCAAGTGCATGCAAGCATCCTAAGATCCCTTAAACTTTCTCACTTAGTTACAAGATGGTACTGCACACTAAATTTTTTGAGGTTCAGAAAACCTCCCTCCCATTTTTGATATCTAAACAAGTTTTTGAATCCAAATAAGACCCTGAATAGTTTCAGTTCCAGACAATAAATTATCAGGAAGTTCTTCAGTTTAAGGCTGGAATGGGAAGAATTGAGGAATTTGAGGAACTTGGATAAAAAGATCGGAAGGAGAGTAAGAAAAATATTTGCCTAGAAAATTTAGGACTATGAAATCCAGAGTCATGGAATATAAATTATGAGAAATGGAGAAACAGAATATTCTTTTTAAACATTTTAAGCTACAGTTCCTAATTTGATAGAAACAAGTCACTTTCTGATTTTCTATGGAATCCCTTTGCACATAGCTCAGAATCTAGCAGCAGGAAAAAACAGCAAAGGGGAGAGGTTTTCCAGAAGAAATTACTGAAATGAAGCACAATTGGAAGATTTACTGTGCTCACAATCATTTCTACATTTGAATGTTTTCTAGATCTATTTGAAGTGAATGATCTCAAATAATAGAATAGATAATTTAAAGCTTCCTAATATACTGCATGGAGGAAAGAAACAAACCCAACAAAACAGAGCAGAACAAGCATACGAAGTTACAAAGCAGGTCAAAACATCCATTGGATGAAATGAGCAGGGAAAAGTAACACTTGTTCTTACACAGGTCCTGGTGGATTATTGTGAGGTTAGTTTTTTCTAATATTATTGGCATGAAAAGTGCATAAATAATAATTAACCATCAGCATATGGAGATCCATGAGGGGCAGCAGCCTTCACATCTTAATTAATTTTAAGAAAAATATGATAAGTTTATGAGGAGAATATATCACATGGTTTCAAGTCACGCCTGTTACCTGTGTACATAACCCAAAATAATTTGAATGCATTTAGGAGTTCCACAGGCCCACAGACAAGGACTTACTGACTCTTCTCTGCCTTCTGGGGCTGTTTTGCCACAACTCAAGACATCCCATATCTTTAGCCATGATAAAGAAAGTTACATAATGGCAGAAATGTAAACATGGAGAACAAGTTAGTATTTCTATTTTTTTTTATACCAGCTCTCTTGAAATGTTGCTGATTAAAGCAATAAACTCAGCTGAACCAAAATAATAACAGATGTACTGTAAATGTTCCCAGACCTAAACACCTTGGAAGGTCTGAGGTCATATTTATTAAAACTGATCCCTATCTTAAGCAGTTTTGACACATATTCTTGGCCTTGGTGGTAAGAAAATAAGTAGGTCCTTTGAAGCATTCTGAAGCAGGCAAAAAAGGATCTGTCATATAGGGCTCTTTTGACCTTATATTTTTGCGCAAATTTCTCCAACTTAGTTAAATTCATGAGGATTTTTCAAGTGATGCTTCATGAAGCTGACATTTTAAAACAACAACCTGTCTGCCTGGACATATGTGTGTATAAAATGGAAGACAGCACCTACATATTCAAAAGACAAGTGAAATGATAAAACTGGAGGTGACATATCATCAGAAAACTATAAAAGTGTTCTCTAATGACCAGATTCAAATATATTTTCAACAGAGATATTTTTCCTTTCCTCTTTATAATTTTCCTGATTATTACGAAACCAGTAAATGAATAAATAATCTTTTCTAATTTAGTATATTGTTTTCATTCAGCATAAGCAGGCATACCCACTACTGCAATATGACATGGTGAACATGATGAAAGCCATCTGCTTCCAAAGGTTATGGTTCAGAATTTCACTCAAAATGTTGTGCAATGGTTCCAATTACAGATGCTCATATTCATGTGCCAGTGTCATAAAGAACATGAAAAGGCAATCTCTCCAGATCTGTCCAGGAACAGGTTCATCATAACTTCCCAGATTTTTTCAGACAACCCCAAAATCACAGCTGGCAACATCTTAGGCCACCCAAGACATCTCCACACCACCAGCTGGTATTTTTATGTTCCACAGCATTGATTTTTTACTGTGGCTTTACAGTTCTGTTAACCTATGTGAGGCTTTAGGGAAAAAAGTGGTTGAGAATAAATCCTTAGGATCAAAATAAAACAGTCCAGATGGAATAACTAATTATATTTAAGGCAATGGTAAGCTGGTACTTTGTTTAGCAACTTTGATATAATAAAAAGTTTTAATTATAAAAAAGTATCAGAAAGTAGAATAGGTAGGTAGATGGTTAAAGAACGAGAAAGGTCTACTTATAATGATATGACATCCAGCTCAGCAGGATGATTCTTATGTCCTTTCCTGAAAAAATTAATGACAATAATGTGCACTTCCTCTGGCTTTCTAACTCATATCTTCCATCTTCCTTAATAATCCTGTTTTCTTGCCCTGATTATTCTTTCCTCTTGGCTTCGTTAGACTGAGCTCCTTGCACTTGGAAACTTCTTTGGAGCTATAGAACAAATAAGACAAATGGGGATGTAATCTTGACTTCCAACAGGTGCTATCAGAGAACAAATTCTGGCCAGTGGCAGACAATCATCCCTTGTTTTACACCTTTGCAGGGCACACAGTGAAGTTTTCTATGACAAGCACAGAGTGAAGAAAATCCACACTTCCTCATACTGCTCTCTGGGGTAACATGTAACCCATCTCTGTCTCTAGAGTCCCTATATAGCAAATTTGTGTATTAAGTAGTTGTGGGTTTCTTTATAATTCAAAGGATTCTGCTCATAGGTTTCTAGCTTTTTTCATTAAAAGCCCAAGGCTGAAGGTAAGGTGAAGCCAAATCTTAGCCTAAGGCTTGTTTTTGGTATGTATGGAAGCACAGTAATGGAGAGCAAAATCCAAAATCACCTAAGTCATTCAGGAGCAGACACCTCTAAATTAGCTGCAACTATCACTGATACACATGAAGTAAAACACATCAGAGGATAAAAGTGGAATTAATCTTACAATGGAAGTCTACATAATTGCTTGGTTCAGCAGGAAAATGTAGGCACCATTGCAGACAGCACACTAAGGGCTCATAGTCCTCCCCAAAACAATATAACAGCATTCAGGTGCTGTAGAAGCATGGAGGAGAGGATGGAAAGAGCACAGAAGGCATCATAATGCCTTTGCATATATAAAGGACAGAGCATACTTCAGATACTTCTTGCAGCACCAGACACTGTATCCCATAAAACTATATGATAGACTTGGTGAGAGATCACAGAAAAATAACAGAAGTGAAAATGTGGTCTTGTGAAGAGAAATTGGAAAGACAGAGGATTTTCCCTTCATACAATAAGGAATGAGAGGAAAAATGAAAACATTTTACAGATTAATGTTATCATATGAAACAGCACAGGGAAAGCAGATCAGGGGCTTCCACTGTGGCTCTGGAAGGAAAAACAAGTCATTCACTGAAATTAAAAGGTGGGCAAGTCAAAACTGATAAAAGGAAATACCTTTTTATATTACGTGTAATTAAATTGTTGAACTCATTGCCAAAGGAAGTTGTTGAGACCAAAAGCTTCACCAGACTCAGCAAGAGATTGGATATTATATCAATATCATGGATATCCAGAGTTATCATAATTAAAGAAAATAAAACTTTTGGAAGAGATATTAAACCTAGTGCTTCAGGGCTTAAACTAGTCTCTCACAATTAGTGAATAGGATCAGAAGATCTCTGTGGAGGCAGATTATTCTGCCTCTGCCTCCTGGAGGGTTCTTCTGTAGTTCTTTATAGCATCTACTTCTGGTTGTATCAGACTGAGCAACAGACAAAATGGTTCTCCAGTCTGACTTAGTCAAGGATTCCACTACACTTACACTCCCCTTCAAGGATGGTCTGCCTAGAAGTGGGTGTGGATATGTGCTAAACCTTTCTGTGTAAGCACAGGATGGGGTCACAGTTTGATCCTTAGTCACATGTGAAGGGTATGTAAACAGATGATTGCATGCTTGCAGGGATTCATTGTTTTTCTGATTTTAGTGTCAGGTTTGCCCAGCACTTCCGAATTTGTTACTCTGCACAAAGATGCAAAACAGTCTTAAGAGATAGGTAAAGAAGTTTTATTTAACAGCAAGATAATCCAGATGATATATCAACATGTTCATGGTGCCAAACTAACAAAACCCAAGAAAAGAATAAATCAATACTCAGGACACTCTAAAAATCATGTTTTGAAGCAGATCATTTAAAAGATTTATCTCTTCCCTATTTCTTCTCATCTTGGCTTAGTTTTGCTGAGCCTCAACACAAATTCTGATCCCCATCCTGGTGTGGGGGTCTTAGATATAGATCAATTTTGAGATAAGCAACTCATAGACTTCTTTCTACAGAGAGATGTCCTGTCCACAATATGTAGTTTAAACTTAAAAATCAGCTGCAGAGAACCCCTTTAATCTAGGGCTGATTAGGGAGATGCCATTCTCATGGTTTGAGAAGACATGTGGCAGTGGACTGCCAGTCAGTGGGAAAATACATCTTTTGTATTATTTGCATACTACAAAATGGGGAGGAAAAAAGTTTTGGAATTAATCCAGACATAATTTTTACCTCTTTTTGAACCAACAATAATTGACCTAGTTTTACTCCAAACAATAGCTGACCATGGCAAACATGAAAGGTCTTTAAAAGCTGACTTTCCATCTCACCCACCCACCAAAGCTCTTTCTTTCTTTGGAGAATTAAATTGCCTCAGTGTAAAGAATTCATACTAGCTTTAGCTCTAGAAATCTGATCCTACATTTTTTTCCCATGAAGAATAATTCCTTGATCTGCTATCTCTGGCACTTTTCCTAATCCTTACAAGCATTCATTATCTATCTTGTTTGGTTGGGGTTTGAGCTACATTTAGAGATATTATTGGCAAGTACTTGTAAATATACAGTAGCCTAGGTAACCCCTTCTTTTGTATTTGCCTTCATGCACAGGGTTACTCTAAGCTACCTGTGCCAGTGTGGGCAGAATTTAATAAAGTCTATAACTAGGTATTTACTCCATCTCACCATCCTTGAAAGTAATTTCTTTAAAAAGAACTAACTGAAGATACAAGTTGAGAGCACTGCAGAAAAAAGTTTTTACCCTTTTAGTTGCTATTTTTGCTATTCTTTGCCCAGCTCAGGCTTTTATATTCAAATTATTTATTCTTTCATTTTGAAAGCATTCTGACAATGACAGCTAGTCAGAAAATTTTTTCTACTTCCTCATAAAATATGGACTTCAAAAAAAAAGGATCCAAAAAGTCAAGTTTTCAATAGTAGTGCTGTGACTAAAACATATTTCAAACTCCTCTTTGCTTAGTTTTAACCTTTAATGTCTCATTTAAGACTGTATGAATGCAACAGGAATTCAGATTTGTATTCTTGACTCCCTTATATTCCTATTTTTCCCCTTTTTTTCATCATGTTTAAAGTCCCTCCACCCCTATAGACTCTACTGAAACAAGGGTAGGGAAGACAAACACTGGTTGAAAATAGTGGATGGGAATGATTTCTGCACTTATTTCTCCCAAACAGAGAAATTAAAAATAATAGGAGTGAGAAAATTATATTTGAGGTGGTAAATAATAGCAGTAGCAATAGCAATGCAACTCTACAGCTGAAAAAATATATGACTATATAGCTGGGCATGTACTTTTAATTTTGAATAGATATTAATTTATACAGACTCCTGTGCAAGCCCCATGCTTGCTTTCTCTGACCCAAGTATTACTGTCAAAAATGCAAAATTTATCCTGGAGGGATTTTTTATAACTAACTCATATAGGGGTATTTTTAATGGGAATGCTGACACAGTCCCATCTATTCTATCTCAGACAGCTCTAGTCAGTTTCTTGTACATAAAACTCATTTAAATGCAGTGATGACAAGAACTAGTGTTTTCACAAGCCCTATAAAGTTCAGTTCAAACAAATACCTGTTATCAGGCTATTCAAGAAAAGGAATGTGGGAGGGGGGGTTGTTTTAATGTTTTACTTAGTTTTGAAGTGGTTGAATGGTTCATCAACCCACTGAGTAGTTTCCTTAATCATTTTCTTTTTAATTAATAGACTTGTGAACAACCACAACTGCCTTGTGGAAACACTAAACAGATGACTAACTTGGAGAGAGCAATCTACTCAATACAGTCTGCCTTAATTTGAGCCATACATGCTGAAAAATAAAAGCACGGCAAGTATGCTGGTTATTGTACAGCTTTGTGTCTGCTTTCGGTTAAAACAAGTCCCTGGTGAGCAGAAAGCAGCAATCATAAAACTGAGAGGAACATTTTAGATTTATTGCCACCTGTTAGCATGACTTTGAGCCGTGTAAGGGACACTCATTATCAGCCAGGTTAGTGTCACGGTGCTGGCGCTGGTGGCCACCACGGCCGCAGAAAGAAATGGTCAAGTGTCAGCTCTGTGGACCAGAGCAGACATTAGCGCCTGATTACAGGAAAGATAGCACACTGTCACTGTATTCCTTCTGTCCTGTTTCTGGATAGGAACCATCTACTGGGGGTTCATTAGAAACCAGCCTTGAGGCAAGCCAGCGCTGTAAACTACAGCTGTCTAATTGGTTTTGCTTGTGTGCACTGTCTTTGCTTTTATAATGGGGAATAGCAACATAGCCTTTCTAATTAGATTGTTAAACATAATAGCTGAATGGCACAGCAGTAAAGAATTTGCCCTAGTCTTTGTAATTCCAGAATAAGGCACAGCAAAGATCCAGGATTTTTCCAGCCCATTTCCCCCATCATCATATCCAATGGTAATGAGACTGGGTGGATTTTTTTTTTTCCTTAAAATAATGCAAACGATTGTAGCCCTTGCTAAAATCCAAAATAAATGTCAAAACAGAATTCCAGGAGCAAACACATCTCTCCCTTTATTCTGTTGTCTCTGCTTTCATTTGCTTCAAATGCTGGGGCTATGCACTAATTGGTGTCTTTGTTGGCAGTGAACACAGGGGGAAAAAAATGCAAAGGCTTGGAAGATGAACTCTCCTCTCTGCCCGAAGGTGGTCCCCCTCAACCAAGGCTGAAATGCACTGGTACAGTGGGGAAAGCTCAAAAATCACCATTTGCTGCACCTGTTTTGTGTATTAAGAAAAGAATTTGGTCTGTCAGTCACCTTTCATAGGCTCTAAATTGATTCAGAAGCAATTAGAAAGCTTCACAAAGGCAGTTTTTTCTCAGTGCCTTAGATTCAAAGTTCTTGATTCTTTTATAGGTTCTTGCTGGTTTTCACATAAGGACTTTGTCAGCATGCTGAGCACATGCAGAAGGATACAGAGACCTCTGTTTCTATTTGATTTCTATAGAGTAATTTAATGATATCCTCACAGACATGATGTGGCTATTCAGAAGGGTTCCTAATACAGTGGAAGATTTTCCTTTTCTAACAATCATATTCTCCTTTCCTTTCACAAGTATATCCTGGTGAAAGAGTCTCCATTAGATCCATAGGATAAACAGAGAAGGGGGCAAATAATCAAGTATCAAATAAATGTGCAATTTGTATTTATTCCAAAGTTTAAGTCACTCTTGAAAACATGGCAGTGAAATGCCAGCATATTTTATGACAGTCTACAAGTCATTCAGTGACTCTTTTGTCCGATACTATTTTTGATTTCCTAGTTACAAAGTGGAAAAAAGGAAAATGGTTTGCTAGAATAATGAAACATACAAATTTCACCATAAATTCTCTCTTTAAAAAGGTAAATTCTTCAGTACCCTTGTAAAAGAGGATTTTTTTTCTGGAATAGCATAGAAACTGGTGTTTGAGATATATGCAAGATGTCACGGGAAATAGCAAATTACTCAATGTGCAACTGCAGTAAATAACAGCAAGAGGAACCAGCTGTGCAACTTTCATGTGGGTGTCTCAAAGGAAACAGAAAATTAATAACAAAAGATAAGTGCACTACACTGAGCCTTTCGCATGTATTGCTCTCTACTGCCTTAAGCCTTCTGAGTCAAAATTAATTTGATTTCTACACAGTGGCACTTCCTCATCTCTCAGGGTTGCACCATGTTCTGAAGAATCTTCAGAACCAAATTTCTGTGAAAAATTGTTTGAACCTCATCTTGCACAGTCTCTTTCTATTATGTCATGGCCACATCGCCTTGCATTATCAGAAACACTCACAGCAAATAAAACTCATTTTGTTTCCAAAACTGGAGACTTTTTCCTTCTCTTTTATCTATAAAACATAAGTTTATATCATACCACTCTTTTAGTTCTTGAGAAGTTGTGATGTTTAGTTAATCATTGTAAATAGCAAATACTGAAAAATTTTGAATTAGTGCACCAGAGGATCCCAAAAAGTGAATTCTTTTCTGTAAGAGATTATTTCTGAATACGAGAATGATGAGGTACTTTTAAGAAATTTATATAAATTCCTTATCTACCTTTCCCCAGGCTCATCGAATTGTGATATAAACATCATTTTAATAAGCAGATAGGAGTCTATCACAACTGTATTCACCAACCAAGATCTCACCAGAATCATCTAATTCCAAGTATTAGGTTCCTAAGATGCCCATTAAAGACCTTCTTCATAAAACGGATTTGAGAGATCTTAGGGGGTCATTTGATATTTTATAATGTTGTATGAGGTTGCTCATGGCTTTTTTCTGTCAAATTTTGATTATCTCCGGGGATGGAGTTTTCACAACAACCTTAGGCAACTTGCACCAGTGTTAGACTGTCCACATGGTGAAATTTATTTCCTGATATCCAATAAAGATTTTCTAATTTTGCACTTTGTATGTATGTATGTATATGTATGTATTCCTTCTCATGCTTTTGTTGAGCGTCCCCAAGAGAAAATAGCATTAATCTGGCTTTGCCTTCTGTCCTTCAGACTGAACAAATCAAGGTTTCTCATATGGTCCTTGCACATCAAGGACTTAGCGGCTAATCAGTCTCAGTAAATCCAAATGATAGACTGGACTCATTCCAGTACCTTGGGCTTAGTCTTGTCTTGGGGAGTTCAGAACTGGACATAGACCTCCAGATGTAGTTTCAGAATCATGGAACAAAGAATATTCTATTGCCTCAGTTTGGAGACTCTGGTCTCACTAGTTCAAGGCATCCACCAGGACTCTGCTCTCTTTTCAGAGTTGCCTTCTCACCAGCCTGTCCTGTTTCATGGCACTGTTCTAAAACACATTGGAAGAATTTACACCTGCCCTTATTGATCTTCACTGAGTTCTGTCTAAGCCCACTTCTCCAGTGTAATGATGTCTTAAGTGTGTTTCTTCCTTATCCTTGTCACTGCTTGTAAGAGGAAAACTTGCCTTCCCAATACTGATTTCCATGGCTGCTGGGGAAAATGTTCTATTAAAAGTAAGGAAAGAGTCTTCTCTCTAGAACCAGCTGGAAACTTAACAGGAAGTTCAGTAAGACCTTTGTCCAGGAAAGTCACACCTATCTGAAGCACAAACCCATAGGAAAGGTTGAGGAAGGAACCAGGAGGACTGGTGTTGCCTACATGATGCATTCGGTCTGCAGGGTCTGAGAGGGATGTGTCTCAGTGAACACAGAGACGGCAGGAAAATGAGAACTCTTTCCAAACTGGCCAAAATTTAGAGACCCCCACCCTAGAAGCCAAAGAGCACCTTGGAACATGCATGAGCTACTAGACAAGAGAAAAGAAGCTGGCACTCACTTTTTCCTGTTCATCGAATGAGAGGAAAGTGTGTTTGAAACCATCAGCTGCTGCTGAAGAATTCATGTTGATTGCCAAAGATCAAGACCACAAGAACTGAAATCTTTTTACTGCAGAGTATTAAGCAGTCAGACCAGTATGCTTCTTGTGGAAAATTATGTTAGTATAAACAATAAACAAACAAATTAATTCTGCTCATTTACGTTAGGCTTGATCACAAAATTTTAGTGAAAACTAAAAAACAGGGAGAGACAGAAAGAGAAGTTTATTAGGACTGCTGTCCAGGACCTTCCAGCATCATGCTTTTTCATTAGAAAGTGCCAGTTCTCAAGACCAAATAATTTTTTGGCACTGTGTCTGTTTTAAAAAAAACTCTCTAAAGAGATTTTCTGTACTTAATGAGACAACAGGTGAGAGATGGCTTGAAACTGAAAACTTTTTTTCCACAAGAGGCCCATGCAGAAGAAGCCCATGCAGAAGATACTACTCAGTCTTGATTCAGGTCCTTTCATCTTGATCCAATGATATTAAGTGAAATAGTCCCAAAAGCAGTTACAAACCCATTTGTTAGGGCACTCACCTACACTAAGTAGCCTTGATTCTTCACTGTGGATCAAACCAGACAAGAACTTGGCTTTCCCCCAAAGGTTCTTCAGCAGATGCTTTAGGCAGAAGCCTACTGTTCTGGGTAATATTCTCACAAATTCCAGAATTTCAAAGAGTGTTTCTACTTCACTTGTAAGTAAAATGTAACCATTGTTCTCTGGCCAGACACAGACAGAGGTTCTGCCAAATTTATAGAAGACAACAAGGCTGGAATTCATCTCATTTAACCCCAAGCATTCTCTTAGTCCATGGAAAGAATTAGGCTTTCCTGAGGTGTGATACATCTGGTCTTTCTTAGATACCTTAGGTGAGATTTCTCTTACCAGATGTTCTTACATCCAAGCTAGTCTCCCAAGCCAATGGACCGAAAAAAAGCAGCTCTACAGCACTACTTGATTTATTCTAAGGGAAATGTCTAAAATTATCTAAAATTGTTTCTTCCCATTGACTATAAGTAGAATAAAAAAGAACAAATCAGGGTTAAACACCTTTCTCATAGATATCTGAAACTGGATGCAATGAATTCTATGCTAAGAGGAAAACTGTCCATTTTCATTTGAAATTATGGCTCATATCCAGCTTTAATGAAGAGAGGGTGTAAACAGGGATTTAAGAGAAGTGTGGGGTTGCTTTCTTGGCTTTTGCAGGCTTTAGAAGAAAACCTATACTGTGCTCTTTCTTAGGTTATATGCTGAAACATGTTTCTATGTTGTCAAAGATAAAATAATTAGTAAAACATGGTCAAGATCAAAAGGCTGTTCCATGTCATAGCTAATTTGAGAGTTACCACAAATATGACAAGTAGCGATTCCTGCTGGTCCAATACCTGCTGTAGCCAACCATGTGGATTCAGAGTGAAATATAATACACTCACATTGTGTTTTAATTCAAGTTGTCATAAGGTGTTAATTTAAGAACTGAATATATTTTTACCACTCCTCATCTCCCAGTTACTATTCACATAAAAATGAATAATGGCCTTCTATTCTAAGCAAGAATAGTTAAACACCTGGCCAGTGACCTCTCAGACACCAGTTTCAAAAAAAGTGTATGAACTAAAAAGGTTTATGCTGATTCTATGCAGAGCTTTATCAGAAAGTAGTCTAACTATACTGTTAGTATAGTTATATACTGTTACTGCATCTTGACAGAGGGCGTGAATTCTTTCTTTCTTTCTTTCTTTCTTTCTTTCTTTCTTTCTTTCTTTCTTTCTTTCTTTCTTTCTTTCTTTCTTTCTTTCTTTCTTTCTTTCTTTCTTCTTCTTTCTTTTCTTTCTTTCTTTCTTTCTCTTTTTCTTTCTTTCTTTCTTTCTTTCTTTCTTTCTTTCTTTCTTTCTTTCTTTCTTTCTTTCTTTCTTCCGCCACTTCCTTCCTTCCTTCCTTCCTTTCTTCCTTCCTTCCTTCCTTCCCTCCTTCCTTCCTTCCTTCCCTCCCTCCTTCCTTCCTTCCTTCCTCCCTTCCTTCCTCCCTTCCTTCCTTCCTTCCTTCCTTCCTTCCTTCCTTCCTTCCTTCCTTCCTTTCTTCCTTTCTTCCTTTCTTCCTTTCTTCCTTTCTTCCTTTCTTCCTTTCTTTCTTTCTTTCCTTCACACTTCCGCACTTCCGCACTTCCTCTCCCTCTCCCTAAATTTGGCATATCGAGGACATCCGTCTAAGCATTCTATAAGAATCAGTATCTTTGTTATGCAGCAAACATGGATCTAAAGAAGAATCATTTCATTTGGCATTATTCATAGATTTGAAAAGCAGTAAGCAAGAACATTGTATTACTCTGATGCAAAAAAATATTTATTCTGTGCCAGTGACTCATGCATCAATGTTTTGATATGCATAAGCTGAAACATTCGCCTCCAAATTAACCTTTGTGTCTTGCTGTGATCTATCCACCTTGAATCTTAACCACAGGCAGTATTTGTATGGAATACTATTCCTATACACTTCCCTGTAAACACTTTTGAACACAAAATGTGGGCAGCAACTGACAGAATGAGAGGACACAGTCTCAAGCTGCACCAAGAGAAATATAGGTTGGATATTAGGAAATAGTTTTTCACGGAGGGAGTGATTAAGCACTGGAATGGTTTGCCCAGGGAGGTGGTGGAGTCACCATCCCTGGGTATGTCTAAAAAACGTCTGGATATGGCACTTGGTGCCATGGTTTAATTGAGGTGTTAGGGCTGGGTTGGACTATATGATCTTGAAGATCTCTTCCAACCTGGTCATTCTGTGATTCTGTGATTCTGTGAAAATATAATCTTCAACTGCTAAAGCCTGATGTGGAGGTTTCAGTTTCAGAGGGAGAGCTGCCATAGCCTGATGGCCAGAAGTGAGAAGAATTCTTAATTGTTACAGCTTTGTTAATCATTTTGTATGCTGATTGTTTTGATGCACCAGTACCAACCAACATAGGAAGATCTGAATCACAGGAATCACAAGTTCCACTAGTAGGTACATCAAACTACACATGACTTTGAACTGTTCAAGGTGAGAACATTTCACTTAGTTTTTCAGAGGCTGTCATATATCTCCTCTCTTTGTATAAAATTAAACTCTATCAGAAAAGTAGCAGGCTCTCATATCACCTAGAAACAGTTGTTTACAGCTTTTTCCTTCATCTTCTTCCTCCATTCCAAAGGTATCTCTTCTTTCTTCTATTTTAATTTTTTTTAATCCATCATTTGTTGTACTAAAATGATCTTATAACTACCTTAAGCCTTTCTTTTCTTCCATATTCCTCTTAGACACCATACTATCTATCATATAGTCTTGATATATGACCTCAAGTTATTCCAATAGACTCTCTTTTTACCTTTGTTCCAGCAATGATTTCAGCTAAAATTCTGTTTAGGAATTTTTCAATAAATATTTTTGGCCTTTAACAGATACAACAAATCTTCTACTTTTCATCATATTGTCCCAGTAGTGATTGAACATAGCAGAGTCAGACCTGCATGACGCAAGACATTATCTTTTATTAGCTGAACTGGGGAAAATATCAGATTTGGTTTGAATTTTAAAGGCCACTAAAGGTGAAATAAGGCAACTTGCTTAAATGCTTTTTCTTATTGTGCAGCAAAATTGAAAATATCTTACATTTGTTAATAATTTGTTATGCTGCTCGAATTTGACTCTATGCCAGAGCATACAGACAAAAGCAGAATTTCTGAAGGCCAAGAAAATATTTATGGTCAAAATAAGAGATAGAAGAATCCACTTACCAGCTACCACAGCTTAGTGGTTAGGGCACTTGCCTACAAGGCTGGCAGCCTTGATCAAGTCCCAGACTGATTTTTCTCTCTCTGATTTACCAAAGAAAAAAATCAAAGACCTTAAGTCTGTTTGACCCTGGGACTGAGCCATTTGGAAACTTTAGTAAAGAAGAAAATGTTTGCACATTTTAAAGTAGGAATGCTTTTAGACCCTTACATCTCTTTTGCTATTTTTGTCTTTTGCATTTTAAAACTCTACATGCATTTTTATTTTGTAAACTGTATCCTATTTGACGTAAGTAAGATGTTCAGCTTTCAGCACTTATAATGACAGATAAACTTTTTCTGCCTTTCCAGATGAGCTTCAGTCACTTTCTTGTCTACTCTCCTGTGAATGTAATAGATATCCAGTTTGGGGATTTCATTTTTACCTAGATGTCATTTAGCTATCTTTCTTCAGTTCTTCAGTTGGGCTGGCTTTTAACTGAGGTTCAAAGTGCATTAGACTTTATTGTGAGCTTTTGTTTGTTTGCAAATTTGATTATATTATTTTAAAGCACGGTATCGCAGAAGGTCCAGAGGAAGCTCCTCCATAGACTTTCCTTTTTTACTCTTTCATATGTCTAGATTCACATCTCATTTATAATGGATTTCCAATTCCAGTGGAGACAATGAAAGTAAAATTAAGATAGCTCTCAGTGAAAAGATTTCAGTATTGACAGAGACACTGCTGTGAAGGGCATCTGAACCATGATTTTCTCGGAGAGTAGGCTTGAAGATGCTGTCTCAGATCACAGAGCCAGAAAACTATGCCATAACCTTCTGCAGAACGTATGATCTTTCAAATAAATGACTGTCAATTTAAAAAACTGTGAATTTTATTTTGAAATCATAAGAACTTTCAGTATTATTGGAGCTACCTTAGTTTTTCTTTTTTTTATTCTAAGAATGTGAGATTTTTGTGAAGAGAAAAAGCAACAACATGACAACTGTTCTAGAGTACATGTAGTGGCTTATTTTTGTGAGAAAGTACAAGGATATTCTCCAGTGTTGTAACTGCAAGTCAGTTTTATGAACTTCATCACAGTCACTGTCTTTAATGAATCTATATAAAGAACTTTTGTGGGTTTTAACTTAGACATGAATGAATGACAGTCAAAAGTGAATGACTGTCTAAAGCAATGTTCTCTGCTCTCACTTATTCAGTATCTGCTTGGCTGAGGTCAGAATTGGTCTGTTTAGCCCCACTGACATTACCAGGACAAAGCACAGACCACGGTAAGAGGACTGGAAGAATGGGTTCATTCTGCTGCGAAGTTTCCATCACAGCTGTGTGGGGCAGAGGGAGCAGGAGGGAGTGGCAGTGGTGTCCCCTACTGTGGCAGCCACCCAGGCTGAGCAGCAAAGTCCTCCCAGGAGGCCAGCGGGAGGACCACATTGGAGCATGGACACTTGGGTGCCAGGAACAGGGCAAGGGGGCTCCATGCCTGCTGAAGAGAAGCCTCTCTCTGTCCATGCCCTGTCAATAAAGAGGATTTAAAGGGTGGAGGGTGTGTAAAAGATTCTGTTTGCAGCCACACCTGGGCTGCGAGAGAGTGCAGGAATGGGCAATAGAACTGCAGGGGCATCCCAGAGCCAGGGAAAGGCCCCTAGGGCATGAAGCTGATGAACAGGAGATGACACAGGACACTGATCACAGCAAGACGCTGTATGGAAGGGTTGGGTTGGCCTAGTATTCCACCACAGCTCCCAGGGCTCCATCCCTGTCCCACCAAGGCAGGCAATGGGAGAGGGTCTGGAAAGGCTGAAGCAGCAAACCACATTCCCAGGAGCCAGGGGCAGCCAGTAGTGCTGGGCCATAGCACATCCTCCAACCTGATCCTTGGGATCAGCAGATCCAGGCCAGAGCTCAGCCTGGAGTAGACAGGGCAGCCCAGCACTCTGTGGTGATTTCTTATCACAGTTATTGTTTTAGAGAAAAATGTATAAACACTCATGCACACACTTCATTATGAAATATCACTTAGCAATCTATTCTCATGCAAGTTTTCTTCCTCGTGTAAGCTATTAGGTATGACTGTTTAAGGAAGTTAACTGGAGTTACTAAATATTCCTGTCATATGCTTTTGGGGAGATTTTTTTTTCCCTAGACCTATAATCACATATCAGAATTTACAGCATATGCTACATACAGTCTTGACAAATAGGACTATGGGGAAGAAATTATAGTGCAATAACTCATTTCTGTTTTCCCTCTTGTTTTAGTGATAGCACTAACACAAATTACAAAGGAAATTTGACTTAAAGTAAGCACTTCTGTGGTTCAAAATGCTATTTAAACACTTTCAGGTCACCTTAGGGAATGTATTTCACCAAGGACTTTGTTTTGGTGGTTATGTGTGAGTGTGGTTTCGTGCATGAAAGTGTTTCTCTGTGTGAGTGGAAAGCCCATGGGGATGTTTTTTAGTGCACTAGTTTGGGATTTATCATAGCAAAAGCTTGCTAAGGAGCCTCAGTCTTTTGTTAATTGAAGCGAATCACTTGGTTTTATTTCCCTGACTTTTGTAATGCCAGTTTATCCGTAAATAGGGCCAGATTCTGAGGGGAGAAATTGTTTCTATTGTAAAATGTTTTGAAAAATATTAGAAATTAACCTAATAGCTTTAATTTCTCTCTGGACTCTGCCACTTAATTTTCAACATAAAGCTAAGTATTTCCTAACAAAAAAATATTTTATCCATAGTATCACTTTAAAGGCTCCAACTCATCATAAAACTTTTGTGTGTTTGTTTGTATGCATGTTTTATTTAGTGCCCCAATAAAATGTGGTTTCCCTGATTCCTTCAGGTCACTACTCATCCTCTAGCTTAGAATTTGAGGTTTGTACAATACTTCTTTTCCCAAAACACAGATACATTTATTTCCACATTGTCTTCAGCTTTAGTAACATCCATCAAAGCTAAATCAGGAGGCTACACTCTTGCTACGTCTTGCGCCGCTGTTTCTGGCTGCACAGGTTACTGGATACAGGGGCATGGTATCACAGCCCAGCAAAACAACATCTGCTAGAGTGATTAGAATTACATCACTGCTGGTGGAGAAATGTTTATAAAGTTCTTTGAAGATGAAAAGTCATATTCACAGGATAATTGATGCAGAATTCTAACAAAATTACACAGAGTCCTGAATACTTTTTCTTCCATGCCAAATGCCTCATAAAAATACCCAAAACAATGTCAGAAACAGGTGTAAATGTGTCTGTTTTGCAAAGACAGATGGATACAAATCAGTGAAATCAGGAAGGTGGCCATTTCATTTTACAGAGCTTGGTTCAAATGACAGAGGGTAGGTTCATACAGCTACATGCCCACGGCAGCGTGTTGTCACATTGGTCTCTGTGCGTATCTGGTTCCCACAGAGCACAGCAATTTGTGTCTAGGGATTTCCAAGGCACATAAAATGCAAACAGCTCTTTGCAGGTCACATGGTATGCTTTGTGTTTTTGAGTTTCTGTAAGCATGTAGCTGAACCGGGCAAAGGACCCCAGAGCTGCGCTTTGCAAGCCTCCAAAATGCTGCTCAGGGTCCTTGTGGACTGGCAGACGTGAAGCTTGACCACCCAGGCACTGAGGATTGAAGCACAGTGAGGAGCTACAAATACAGGCTCCAGCTGGAGATCCAGATAAGCTTACATCACAGAAGGAGCTGTTTTGAGAACAGTCAAAGCACTGAAGTCCAGAGACAGCACTTATCGACAGCTGCCCCAAAAAAGCAGAATAATGCTCTTGTGTGCCATGAAGTTCAGATGATGTGCTTCCAGCCTCCAACCTTTGTGTGTGTGCGTGCTCACATTGCATTAGTTCATTTAATGACTGAGGGGAAGGATGCCTGAAATTATGTTTTATTATTATTTTCTATATATTAAAAATTTTTTTAAAAAAATCAGAGAGGGAAAAGATAAAAAAGAAGTGTGTGTTGCCATGGCTAGTGTTTACTGATCCCTGACATATAACCTGCCTAAAATAAAGGTTCTTAACAGTGGCCCTGGATATGACAGGGTTATTGTAGAACCAATTCACTGTGAGCACAGTAATAGACTAGAATTACTGTGAATTAATAGACAGCTGCCATTTTCATTATCAGATAAGCAAGGCTTAATATCAACAGAGCACAAAACCTTAGCACTTTTCTTGTACAATACCCTGTACAAAATCCCCAATCTTACTTTATTTCTCAGAGAAGAAAACATTTATTAAATTTAATCTTCCCTCATGTGGAGCAGCCACGATTTCAAGCTGGGAATTTAGGATTTACAAACAGCTGAGCCTTCAGGAAATATACAGCACAGTTTGGAAGAAAAGCCTTTGGTCTTTCTAATTTTTAATATTCTCGTCTACTTAAATTTTTGTCTCCTTCAAGTACCCATGAGGTTTCATTACTTGTCTGTTACCAAATTTACTCATCAGAAATCCATGTATTTTGTGTAAATTAACTAGCTTGGATGAGAAAAGACTGGGATTTCCAAAAGTAACTGCCAACTGAAACAATGTTCCTTCATGTGTAATGAACACTTGATTAAGGTTCTAAAGATCCTAAAGATCTTGATTAAGTTCTTTGCCCTTCAGTTATAAAAGAGTTTTAGGGAACAAGTCATACACAGCATCAGGTGAGATATATGTTACCTTTCTACCTTTCTGCTGAGGTTGTAAGCAAACTTTCATAGTTTCAAAGTCTACACTGGCCAAATAATTCCTCAGACAATACTTCCTTTGCTTATTCCATTCCACTTATATCTGAATTATTCACTGTGTTGCACTTTATAAACATTTACAGTTGATATGTTCTAAAGGGAACAAATAACAGTTTGCCTGCTATGAATGTGGGCTTGGCTGCCACCTCCAATACCAGCAGTACAGAGAAAAAGTTTCTTCACTTTCCCCTTCAGGATATTGCTGGGAAACAAGGCATGGGAAGAACATTTTTCTGCTGAAAAGTAGTATTCAGTGCAGAAGCAATTCACATTGCAGAGGAACTTGAAGTTAAAAAAAATCTTGCTTAAGGAAAAGGTTTTATAGCAAACTGTACAATGATTGTAGCTATTATTTCCTCTAAATTTTTGTTGTCATAAAAAAATCCTTTCAACATTTTTTATATTAGAACTAATTTTGTCAAGGAAAAAAACCAAATGTAAATAGAAAACTATAACAAATATAATTCCTAAAACAAGAAGAAACTTGTGGAATTATGAAACGGTTTAAAATTGTTTATATGTTGCTTTAATATTGGGGGAGAAGAAAATCTGCATCAAAATGTCTTACAAACAAATAAATTGTTCAAGATTCTTTGAAATGCTTTGAAGACTGACAAAACATGTGAAGTAGATCTGTGCACTTAGGATGACTGATGGTTTTTGGACTGAAACGGCTGGTTTTTACTCAGTATCATAGCATTGCCATCTGGAATTATTAATCCGCAGGATCCCTTCAGAGTTTTGACAAATGTAAGGGCAGATTCCCAGGCTAGAAAGCACCAATGTGTCTCTGCAGCCCACTGGGACAGCATCAGCCTTGTCCCTCAGAATGTCTTTTCATGTGGACTAATTAATACTGAGGAAGAAATGAGCATCCTTGTGCCTGTAGTAAAATGAGACCAGCCCAGGAACTGGCAGCTACCACAGAGCAGCCAACACTTTGGGGTTTTCTAAGACATGGTGGAAGACCTTCTTTTTACCCAGCAGGCAAAGCTTAGTTTTAAATCCCCACAGAAGAGAATCAAGTCATATTCAGCAAGCACATCGCTTATCTTAACTCAGTGTACAATTTGTATATATAGCTTCATCATGTCAGCAATGGTAGTGAGGACCAATACTAAGATCAAACTCAGACTTCTCTGTCTGATCTCAGTGATTAATTCTTGCAGCATAAAGGAATTTACAATGCAGATCTTCTTAAAACTACCTTATAACAAGCAGAGAACAGATATTACTATCATTACAAACAGGACAGGTATAAAGCACTTCCTGAGTCAGTGGAGGGAACATCTTTGCTTGCTGCACTTCAGCCAGGCACTGCTTGCACCAGCAGAACCAAACAGCTGCCTATGCATGCTGTGAAGAAATGTTTTCATGAAATATTCTAAGTGGCATCCCTCCACTGAGGTCACAAAAGGAGTTTTCATAATGTCCTTCTTCTAAGACAGTGGAGATATGCAACATGGAACAAGGATCATGGCATTAGTTTTCTGTTTCAGTCTGCCTGCCAAGGTGTCACTGATCTTCTTTTATTTATTTTTGAGCACTTGTGCAGAGATACCAAGGTGGGACAGGCCAATATACAGAGTTACACACAAAGAGAAGGCAGCACTAGTTGAACTAGTACCTTCTCCAAGAGCAAGAGACACAAGAAAAAACTTTCTTTCATCTTGATTTTTTGTGCATCCCAGAACCTTGATGTTTTTATGATCGTGGACTTGAGCAGGGGGTTGAGTGGGTATGCCAGTCCTGCAGGACAAAAGCACCTATTCCAGCTTTCAAACACAGTCAACACAAATCTTGCTCCATAGTCCATCAGCTCACACTCCCTGTACTCTAGCTAACTTATTAGAAGCAAACTGTTGAAGCCTTACATTGCCCTGGATACACAGCACAGCTGCCATCCTTGCACTCTGAAGATGCAGACACCAGCCTCTTGTTTGGAGGTGGATATTTACATTATTCAAAGCACCAAAGCAGTGTGAAGGGCCTGGCATCTACAGTTGGAAGATACCTGTTGCTATATTTTCTTTCATTCTGGACTGTCCCAGCAATGAGGGTACTTGGCAGTGTGCTTTAGAACCATGTTTTTAACTAGATCCACTGTTTGTTGAGGTTTTTTTTGAGGACATGGCAGTATTCTTAAAAAAACACTTAGAAAATTGAAAGTAAAATTCACAGAAATCTTCAAAATCTTGCTATTTTCTGCTGAGTACATCAGCAGAAAATAAGAGAATCTTCACTTTAGGCTGTGACTTTAAAAGATGCAGCCCAAAGTAGCAAATGATATAATCATTACCCTGCCTCTCTGGAAAATGAGCTACAAGGAAGAAAAAGCTACTTATGAGCCACAAAGTCCCTGCTTAAACACTCTTGGGGAGTTTGGACAGAAAGAGGCCTTCAGGGCTTGGCTTTGGAACATACACACACCTCCAGTAAGGAGAAAAAAACATCAGTAAAAATCATGTGAATTTAATGTAAATAATTATATTCAGTCTCCCATGTTTGAACATTTATTCTAATGTGAAAGGTTTTCTTGAAGTAGAAAGTGACTACCTGGTGTGTTTTGCATCCTAACCCAAGGGAATACACCCCCTCCCATCACACAGTAAAATCACATCCCTGCTGTTAATGGCTCCCTGCACAAAGGCTATGAGCCTCTTGCACAGTCTCCTGTTGCACTGCAGGAAGAATTTGGGACTTGCACTCAAAAGCACATGAATTCTGCTCCAGAATCATGATCCTTTTTCAGCTGGCTGCTGCACTGATATAGTCGCATTTGCTGTGTAACTGAAGTGTGCTGGAAAGCTTCCCCAGTTGATTATCCCTTCTAGAGCTGGTGAAAGCATGGGGTTTTTTTTTGGTTTAGTTTTTTATTTTTTTTACCATGTTATCTTGTTTAATCGGGACTAAGTAAACATATTACACACTAATAATAAAATCACTGGAAATTCTCTATTTAATCTCTGTGATTTTCTTTAAAGGGCTCAAACAAAGACCAGCGGGCTCTCTAATCTTATGATCAACAAAGTTACATCACCAGCAGCCTCTGTTTTGTCTGTTTACAGATCGGCTAATGTTGTTAGAAGGTGGTGACATTAACTATTACTGTATCAGTAGATAGTGCAATTGCATTAGGCAGCCCAAACTTTGCTGTCACTTCTGGCTGCAATTGCTTAGAGGAAACTCCAGAGATTAGTTTTAATACCACAAGACATTGTTGGGCTAAGTTCGGAGCAGCAGATCACAGAGTTGCCACCGAAGATGCCATAGGAGCCTTTTGCTGAAGCCTCCAGTTATGCCAGAGAAGCACTCCAGAAGCAAAAGTCTTTTGCTAGTGAATGACCATCCTCTGGGCCAGGCAGCCCCAGCTAACTCAGTATGGAGAGAGGAACTAGAGGCAAAGGGTTCAGTCTGCACCCCATCCCTTGGACATGATGTCTCTCCAGCCAAAACTTGTTCCTCCACTCTCACACTCTACCTGGTTCCAGGATAAGCCTGGGTGCAGGCAGATAAGGCAGGAAGCCAAGCATCAGCCCAAAGAGAAGGGACCCTGGGATGGGGGCTGCCTGCCATCCCAGCTGCTGCACGGCTGCAGCATCACCTTCCCTGCCCCGTGGAAACAGGCTGTGTCCTGGAAAGAGCCACAGCTGATTATCATCATGCCTCCCACATAAGAGAGATGTGCTGGAAGCAGCATTACTCCAGTCAGCCTCCCACAGCTCTTTGCTTGAAGTTAAAAGCCTGATCTAACCCTTAACAAACATGAATAAAAGTGCTAGGGAAGGAATTTTAATTGGCTGACACCGTAAATGCTTTGAAGGTGCTGTGTCATTATTGACTAACTTTCAGCACACCTGAGCCAGCCAGAGGGCAGTGATGTTAGTTTTGAGCCCAAGATTTTACTCTTACTGTGTCCTAGCACCCCACTGTTAAACTGCATCATCTCTTTGCATTGAGCAGATTTGTGGTGCCTCATGGTGTCAATAAAACCTTGCCTTGCTTCTGCCCTGAGTTTGCAGGGAGGGTTGGTGCTGGTTTCTTCTCATACCTCTGCCTGGCACCATTCCAGCACCAGCACATGGCTCACCCACATGCAATGTTGAGCACCCACAGAGTGCAGCAGGGTAGATAACTTCCCGCTCTCCCACTTCTTCCCAGGGTTCCCCTCCTGCCCTGAACTGAGCTGTTGTTTCTCCCCCATGCAGATGCCAATGCAAAAAAAAAAAAAACAAGTGGGAGACAAGGCCAAGACAAGGAAAGCGAGTTCATTTTAACTGACATGAAATCAGAAGTCATCCAAATAGGAACCTGAAAGGATGCACAGTGAGCCCAACAAAATGTTCCATATGGCACTCAGGTAGTAAGTATTTGTCAGACAAGATAAGTTAAATTCATAAAGAGATACTACACAGTCCCATCGCAATGCTTTCCAGCAGACATGAGAACTGTCTTTGTATCCTCTGCTGAAGGAAATCAGGAACTCTAAACCTTAATATTTTCAGGTGACCTAACTCTAAGATGCAGGGAGCTTTGCTCTTTTTTCCTTTAGAAAAGGTTCTTTTAATTAGAAATAAATTACATCTGATATTTAGGTGTCCAATGCCCTTTGGCTCTTATGTGATTACAATAAAATATCAGGAATACTTCCACTACAAAATAAAACATATGATGAAGCCCAGAGGAAGAAACCTTGGAAGTGACAATCTTCTCCTTCTATAAGGATGTACACAGCTAAATCTGAAGTTTATGCACAAAAATAAATGAAATGTTTTTTATGGAAATTCTGTTGACATCGATAACTGAAAAATCACTGCTTTATATTTTTGGTTTGTATTCTGTGTTGATCATGTGAAGGACCTTTTTAATGGCCACTTTTAAACATCCAGGAGACAACATCAAGCTTTTATTACATTCATTAGCAGTTCCTGAACAGTTTCAGCCTTCAACAAGAAATTTCTTCTCTGTTTTTAAACCACAAGTTACAAATATTTGAGACTCATTTTTATTCCCTTCTTCTATCCTAGCTGTGTAGCCAGTGTCAGTATGCAGTACATGTACCAGGGATAACCAGTGATGGAGGCAGCTGCAGAGGGAACAGGGGGCTGCCTTGGCAGATGGACAGACATTCCCCGCCATGGATGAGGGAAGGGTTCCAGCACCCCTGGCCCCATCAATGGTCTGTCCCTGAGAGCAGCCCAGTCCGCATGAGGGCATCAGCCCAAAACAACACAAAAATAATTCTACTCTTACAAGAAAGTATTTTCATTTGCACATCCATGTTTCAATGAGGGCTTTAGAAACATTAAGCCTATTCCTGCGAAGGTCAGTAAGTGTTATATGTGCTACCCCGAGACGCTGAAATGCTTGAGTAAAAATAGACTGTTAAATGAGAGACCTTCCACAAATGAATTTCCTAATAGCTTTGATATTGTTGTCAGCACTGATTTCATGGATGAGCTGAAACTAGCCTGAACTTGCTGTGCCACCCAAGTTCATCAAAAACTGCAGGAGGAACTTGGATGGGGAGGGTAGAAAGGCCCTGAAGGTGATTCGCACCACCTTTAAACCCAGACCTGTTGTCCAGAACAGCCTCAGTGGTCTCTGTGGTTTACCATCATCTGGAAGAAGTAATCTGAACCATCACAGTACCCAGACATGAGATCATGCAAAATAGGTGAAAGACAAGTATACAGAACCCAGTAACATCAGCCTGAGAAAGTTCAGGTTGGATGCTTCTTTCAGACAAGCACTTCACATACATCATGACCTTCAGAGACTGTAAACTCTTATCCTGTTGAGGTTATTTAAAATCAAAGGCCAGTGTACCAGCAGCTGCACAAGTGAGGAATGCCTAAGAAAATAAATACCAGTTAGAGTGCTATTTAATGCTGTTAACTGCAGTGGGTGGAGGCTGGAGGGCAGTAGCTTTTAACAGGTTTTATTTGAAAGACTAACTCAGTGTGGTTGTCACGACAGTTGTCTTTGTGACTGAAGTTGTATTGCTAACAGATGGAAATCTGGCAGCTTTTTCTAATTTATGCAGATGCTTTGCAGAAGGAATTACCATCCTAAGTGATTCTAACACTAACCTTACACAAACCTTTCTCCACTGTGTTAATAAACAGAACATTTTAAGGCTGTTCTGCTCAAAACAGTCAAAATGCTCAACTGTGCCTACCTTTCAAACTCTTCTCTTACAATTTAGCTTTAAAATTATTTTGCATAAAGCCTCTTACTCAACTGAGAGTTGGATATGTAGCAAAAGTCAGCCTAGTGCTCAAAATACCCATTTTAATTATAAAATTACCTACCAGGTTGTGTCTTCATTAATGAGCTAAGCCTGTGGACCATCTTGTTCTTGAAAACTGGCATTCAGTACAATAGCTAAAAAGAATGATTTAACAAGAGAACTATCTAAATTGGCAATCATTTAAAAGGACTGAATAATATTCTTAATAGCTGTGTAATGTTTCATCTTTTTGCTTTGATTGGCACATTTTTAATTGTTAACACTATTTTCAAACTGGCAACACATTGCCTCATTCTAATCTGCAGCAAACCCTACAGTATTACACACCAATGCGAGTGCTAAATGGGCTCAGAAACAACACGCCACTGGGATGTTCTGAGGCATTTGGTGTATTTAATGGATCTCTGTTCTTTACAGAAGATTTTAGGAAATCAGGAGATCATATGCTTTGTTTTGCCTCCTGACAGTTTGAAAAAGTGGATGCTCTAGAGCTTATCAGTGAAAATTTATTTGTATAATCAGTGCATCAGCTGAGTGAAAGGGATATTTGCTACTACAGCTGTAGCTCTTTGATATTACTGATCACGTGCATTCACACTGTAGGTGACTTGAACGAAAGAGCGAAACTCTGGAAATAGTTCCCTGTTTCTATGTGTAAGACTTTGACCCTCACTGGCTGAAGGCAGTAATCACATAACTCTGTAAGGAACAGAGATGAGAACATGATATTGAGACATGCAGACTATTGGAACATTTCAGAGAATGAGTCAAAATTAGTTTACTTTTTTTTTTTTAACAGCATATGCTTGGCCTGTAAGCCATCTTTTGGGTCTAAGCATTCTAACTTGAACCAAGAAAGATACCTACCTTCCCTTAAATAACACACTCACCCTAGAAAATAGGAAAAGACGAATTAGACGAATTAGATCCTAAGCTTAGGTGCCATAGTCAGGCAGGTCAGATCTTTGTATGGAGGCTTTCAAATTACTTTTTTCTTTGGCCATTTTCTTTACAGGACCCCAGATACCTCCTTTTGGAGACCTTTTCTACCATTAACTTAGAAATGGGACACAAGACAGTTTTGTCAAGAGGATGATCATCTCTTTTTTTTTCTGTGTTTATAAAAATCCCCAGTCACCTGCAACCCAGAATTGTCTACCTTCTCAGGGTGCAGTCAGGTGGCAGCTTCAAGAGTGCAGCAGCCTTCTCAGCAGCCTCAAAGCATGGACACACACTATGGGCAGAGAAGACAAGTGAGCATTGGTTGCAGTATAGGAAGCAAGTTTCCAGGCATGTGGCTCAGGCTTCAGTGAAATGGTTTGTTTCCTGTCTGGAAACCTCAGGCAGCTATTACAGAGTAGAGACAAGATGCTCCAGTGGGGTAGGTGTACTTACCTTCTGCTGCTTTTTGGCCCAAAGCATGACCTTGACTGCATATTAATCTCTGTTCTTTTTCCCTAGCAACCAAGTGAAAAGAAGTCTCAAGTTGTGGTGACAAAACGTATCCTGGAACTATTTGTAAGTAAAAAATTTCCAGCTCCCTCCTTAGGGATCCATATCGTTTTTCTAGATTATGTTTTTGAAGAGACCGGATCTTTTTCTAATTTATTTATACAGACTTCTCTGTTAGGATGCTTCACCTGCAGAACCTCCAGAAAAGGACAACTTTTCCCTTAAATCACTCAAAGTTTAACATCCACTGTCCCAGACAGCTTCTGCTTGAGCTTTGTAAAAAGGATACAGACTCAGGTGACAGAACAAGAGCTGTGCTCTGGGAAGGATGAAATAATGACTAGGAATGATGAAAAGGGGTGAAGACTGTAACAATCACCCAATTTCTTTGACTGTGAAATGCCAGCACAGCAAAGGAAAGAATCTCTGTTTTATCATAATCCTGTGTTTGTAGTAATGGGTCCGAGATATTGCAGACTTTCCAGAGTGGTTTAGCAGTGACCCAACTTTGAATTACCATGAGAGAGTAAGCAGCCACTTCTGAAACTCAGGGCATTTTGAAATATAAAGGTCTTTCTGTTGCTTGATAAATATTACAGGAGTCTGAAGGGTTAGACAATATGTCAGGTGGGAAGTACCAGTAGTCCCAAACAGTTTTACAAGAAAACTAAACCATAAACCCCCAAATTCTGTAAGTAATACTACAAAATTGAGTCTAGTAAGAATTTATAGCACTTTGTGAACTAAAAAAGATCAAAGGCTGAGTGACCTCAGCACTCAGACCTTCAAGATGGGGTCCAATATTCCTCCTAGTTGATGACTGCCTCACAGGGAACACTGAGCAGCTTGAAGAATAGGGCCTTAAATGCATATCTGGCACCCAGTTAACTTCTAGAGTAAGTACTATTTTGTTAATCAGCGTTTGTTACACCCCAGTACAAACTGCAGCTAAAAGAAATCTCATGCACCTGGTCTGAATCTTGGTCATTAATTAATAAGCCTGTCAGCCTTATCACAATAAGAGTTAACCTATTCTAGCTAACAAATTACTGCTATTCATGTTTCTTGTATTTTTCCTTCAGTAGGCTGTTTACTGTACATTGCACTTACAAAATTCCATTACTTACATAGATAGCAATAGTGCATGAAGTATGTCTCCATCTGTTTTCAACTTTTGTGACCTATGTAAACACTGAGCTTTAAAATAGTTTATGCTAACTCCTATTGAGAATAAGTTAATTCCTCAGCTGACTGATTCTAAGTATTTTAAAGGCTATGGTCTCAAGTGAGCTTTACGTTTCATATTTCATCTCAAAACAAAGCTAAAACTTTCCTGTCTTTAGCTAGAAAGCTGTAAATCAGTACCATCTCCTTCTAATGTTTGTACTATCACAGGGTTTATACCCCTATTAGAAAGAGATCTTTAAGATTTGCGATATACTAATTCATACTGCAAACTTCCACAGGTAACAAAGTGCCCTGTCAGAGTATGGCTCCACATTTTCTCTTGCTTCTACAAAGGGAGACTGCAAACTCACAATGCCACATTCAAATAAGCCTGCTGTAAATTTAAAAATATATGATGAATATCTGTCACACACGTGCATTTCTCTCTTCAAACCCAAAATATAGAGACTGACAGAAGCAAAATTATAAATCAAACACTATTCTTAGTGATAGTCAAAACACTAGACAAAGGCCCATATTCTGGTCTGCTCTTCTCCATAGCTGGAGTAGTGTTTTTTGTAGGCTGCATTCATTTGAAAAATTATACTTTCTATTTATTTGAAGGTTCAGCAAAATGGGAGTAGCCATTTTAAATCTGTGTGAACAGGTAAAAACACCAGCATTTCTTCCTACAAACCCGTTTTAAACTGCTGCAATTCCTTGTACTGATTCACATACAGAGGACAGCAACTCTGCATGCAAAAACTTTCTGGGATGCTTCACTTGCTTTATGGGCAGAATCTACCCTTGCACAGTGCAGCCATGAAAGGACCTTCAGATGGAATCATGGAATCATACAGTGGTTAGGCTTGGAAGGAACCTTCTGATGAACCTTCATCATCTAGCTCAAAGATCCCTGCCATGAGAAAAGGCATCTTCCACTAGTTATGGGTTGTTCAAAGCCCCATCCAGCCTGGCTTTGGACACCTCCAGGGATAGGGAGTCCACAGTCTCCCTGGACAACCTGTTCCAGCACCTCACCACCCTCACCCACAGTAAATTTCATCCTAGTATCTGCTCTGAGCCTTCAGTTAAAGGCTGGAAAACACAGAGAAAGTTGCTATGCAAGGAACATAATGTATGTCATAGGAAGTGGCAGGGGCAGAAGCTCTGTTTCAGCTTCCCAGGGGTTTGAGTGAAGGATCAATGAATGGTAGGTGGAAGATTGAAACTTGGCTTGCACTCCAAGACATATGCACTACCTATGCAATGACGGCTCCTCTCTTCTCATGTTTTCAGTGGCAGTTGTCTAGCAGACAAAACACAAATCAGCCTTGAAATACAGATTTTCAAGACTTGTATTGCTTTTGTTCCTTTGAATATAGGCCTTGATAAGACAGTTGCAAAAGTGTTTTCTAAGAAAACAATTTAGTGACTAGATTACTCATCTTTGACAAATGCTGAAAATGAAGGATTAATGAGGATTAATTTCAGCTAGAATTTTCCAAAGTCGTTTTTTCCTGTCTGAAATTGTTATTTCATTTATTCAAGACAATTAACATTCATTGCTTCCAGTGCCAGCTGGAATGACATTTAATATCATGAGCTAACATTTTATAAGTTGAATAAAAATTATCAATGGCCAGGATTTTTCACGTTAACCCATAGCAAAGAAATACAGTACATGACACCACACTGTTAATTCTGATTATAAAGTTGAATTTGGTCTGCTTTGACCATGTAATCCCAAATCAGTAAACAGAACTAAGTGGACCATAAATCAAGGATGAAAAGAATGATGGAAATGGAAATGCCAGCATAAAGCTTAATGGATCTGTGGAACATATAAAGTCACAA
Source organism: Pseudopodoces humilis (assembly GCF_049639895.1). NCBI lineage: Eukaryota > Metazoa > Chordata > Aves > Passeriformes > Paridae > Pseudopodoces > Pseudopodoces humilis. The sequence continues at coordinate 70,728,433 of NC_142201.1, forward strand.
CTGTTACCAAGAAATGGAAGAATTGACAGCATAATCCATTTATTACAAAGCTGTTGCTGTAAAGGGTGTAACACCACCACTTAGAGTCTCACCTTGTGGTCTTGAAAGAAATATTTTTCTTAAGGACATTTGATAGAGACATGCAGCAGGACACTGCACTTGGAGCAGCTCAGGTGTGGATCCAGCATCTCAAGCCCTTTCTTCCTCAGCCTGAGACACACCTGGAAGAAGTTATCACAGATCTCATGCAAATACTTCCAGAGGCATATAAACCTAGGCTTTGTTATAGAATGTTTTTCTTCCATATCACCTTAAACATTTTCCCAATTTGGAAAAGAAAGTATTACCCTCTTTTTTTTTTTAATTAATGGCTGATGGATTGCTTTTTCTCTGTACACCTAATTGCACAACTAGTCAGTTTGCAGGTAAGCTTTTCAATTAGTTAATAAGACAGTTAATAGTGTTAAAGCTCATTAACTCCCACCAATGTTAATTCCCTATCTGTTAATTTAAATGTCAGAAGCAATTTTCCACTGTCATTTTATTTGTGCATTTGTATTTAAGGATACAGACACACCTAATCTTTAGTCCTGCACTTCTGAATATAGCATTTATATTCTTTCATTATTTGATCCAACCCTGTGTAAAGCTAAGCAAATGCAAGACAAAGTCTTGACAGAATTACCATAATTTCAAAAACCTTCAGACAGTTTTTTTGCTCCTCCCCAATCCATTTTTGACAAATACATGTATGTATGTAGCTTATGTTTATTTATTTTACTATCATTTTGTGGTTATTAACTAAGAAAAACAGAAAATCAGGGTTACCAGGCAATAGAAAAACTGGCATTTAGCCATGGCAGCATCAGTTAAGTCAACTGCCCTTGGGAGTCCTATAAATTCATTGTAATGGTTGATCCTAATATAGAGAGCAGTTACATCTACTGCTGCTCATGCAATCTAGGAGAATGCCTTGCTAAATTTAGCACAATGTTTATCCCTACTGCCTATATGTTCTAATTAACTTGCCTGTTGTCCTTCACCAACCCAGCAATCAGCTAAAGCAACTGAACTTTCTAGTGTGAGACAAACGAAAAGATTTTTTCAGCAGCTGTCAGCTGAATTAATTTGTAAAACTAATACAATTTTCCAATCCAGTTTAGAAATCTATGAATCACCTAACTGCATTTATTTTCTTCAGCAGAAGAGCTTAAAATGATAATCTGTTCATCCAGGTTCCTCACCTATTTATATAAAGGCCCTGGTATTTGCATGAATGTGTCTCCTTCATAAAATGGTGACATTCTTGAAGGAAGGTAAGGAATTAAGTATTTCCTTTTCATGCACAGAATGGCAGTAACCTAAGCACCAAGGTCTAAGGCTACTCTGTTTCCTAGGACATCCTGACATTTCACTCACCTTAATCAAAGGCATTTTAACCTTTTAAATCTATTCACTATCACCCCTTCCTGCTGAGGGTATCAATTAGAGCATCATTTGCTCTCTACCAAGCAACGTTACCAAACTCATCCAAACTGAGGTAGTTCCTTCCTGAGAAAGCAGTGTGAAAAATATTTTCTGCTGACTTCCATAAATCCTGGAAATAGATTGATGAAATAGATGTGCTTTTTGGGAGGATGTAGTAACAATAGCAAGAAAGGGAAAAGCAGAAGCTAGTGCTCACAAGTAATAGCAATCAAAAGTTGTGAGTATTATGTGCATTCAACAGCAGACGGAGCAACAGCACTGTCTTTTCCACTGAAGATCATCAGTACCCCCTGAGCTAAACCAGTGACTTGAAAGTCACAGGCCCCCCACGGGCTGCAGGTTTCTGAGTCATTTGGACTCCTGTGTTTCTGGCACACCTGAAGAACCTCATTTAGCTTGATACAGAACCATCAGAAGGTGCTCCAAACAAAAACATCAGGAACATTTTATAGTTGGTAATTATTTTTAATCAAGATTTAAAGGAATAAGGTTATTCCTCTGATTAAAATAACGCAAGTAATTATTGTGAAGGCTTAGACAGGTGATGTTAATTGTGTGGATCTCTAAGAAGGAGGAATTATTTTCTTGCAAAGATTAAGGAAATGGAGGAATTGTTTTTTTGCAAAGATTAAGGAAGTAGCTCATGTTTTGTGTATCACCAGAACTGAACATTTACCTTCCACGTATTATATCTGCTTCTCCTTCATAATAATGCCACAGACATATTGGTACATTTCATCCAGACTCTGACTACAGGTCCTTGCCAGAAAGGGCTGTAAACATAAAAAAGTCCCCCGCACCATATGAAAAGAAACACAATTGTGCCAGAACAGATTTTTACTTGCAAAATTTCCTGGCTGACTATGTAAAGAATATGGGATTGTCATGGGGCATTCCTTGAAAGGAGTGAAGAGAGGGTGCTCTCAGGTAATGGCAGAGTGAAAGAATCCCCCAGCAAGAAACTTGTTAACACAGATGTTTAAGAAGCTCAGGCAAATGCAGAGGTTCAGGGGAGCAGGGGTTGAGGTCAGAGCAATGGAAAGGATTTTGTCAACTCCATGGTGGTTTGACTGGGAGTTGTGGGAGATCAGGAGGAGGCAGCAAGAAGGATGGTACAAATTTAATGAGAAGAAGTTAGCTGATTCATGCATGAAAACCTCTGTATTTGTAAATGAGAGGGAGATGAACTTGGAGATGTGGGGAAATAGCTACCAAGAGCAGGGGCCTGGATGAGAAGGGAGAAGGGAAATGAAATCAAAGAACATTGCCACAGGTAATCATGTTACACACAGAGGATTGTTGTAGCAATGCTGAGAGAGGATAAAATTGTTCCTGGGTTCATTGTCCCACAAACAGAAAGTGGAAATCCTTGGTCCTCTGCACATAGGCAAGCGTCAAGAGGAAAATAATCTGCAAATGGCACAATCATACGCTGCTCTCTGGGAGGAAGAAGTTGAATTTTGGATGGGGCTCCAGCTCCTGGACAGGAATTAGTCTGGCAGAAATAAGCAGGAGCATGAGTAGGTGCTGCTGAATGTTGCAATAGCCAGTTTTGAAGGAACACCTTTGTAGCTGTTTGAGAGGTGTGTGATCACCACAGGCCTGCACTGCTGCGGGAAGCTGAGATCTCTCACAACAAATGCCATTGAAAAATGTGTAGTGCTAACACAGCTGCTAATAAAACTGGTAGGGTATTGTTGGGAGCATAAAAATTGAAGTAGCAGCTGAGGTTGTCAAATTGGAGACTTACCACTTTTGAACTGATACAGGTCCCTTCCTATTGGAAGTTTTCATAACATTTATTTTAACAAAGTTGTGGTTAAAAGAAATATCACAGTAATAGTGTTCCTAAGGCTTGCCACAGGATGGAAATGGTTCATTAAGACATGTTCTGTAACAATTACATCTATAGGGTCATCACAAAATGCTTTCAGAAATTTTGTGTGAGAAGTGCTATATTAAAACAGCCTCAAGAAGAAAGAGGTCGCCTTTTAAGACACATTTCCATCTCCATATAGAGCTAACATTGAAAAGAGGACCTTCATTGAATAAAATTCTGGGGTTTGTAGACTTCTTTTTACTTAAATACTGACTAGAAGTCAAAAACTGCCTATTTAAATTCTGTTAATTTACATGAAGATTGGCTTTTATTTTGGATAGTTTAGAAATTGTGGTTTATGTTAATGGAGGGGAGTGTGTATAGTGTGTGTTTCTGGTGTTCTGCTTGTTACAGAATGTATTTTTTATTTTGCAGCTTATAAATTAAAAAAACATTAAAAACTCTTGTTCAAAAAACTCATGTTATCTTTCAGAGAAAAAAAAACAAGCAGAAAACATCAACCTCTCCTGAAATTTGGATGGTTCTTTCCAAAAACCTTTATTGAAAGTTTTCCAATCTCTCATTTTGTACCTCCTTGGCTGTGTGAAGATATAATTAATAAAACCCTGTCATCAGGAGCTTCCTATTAAATCATTTCACTGAGTTTTCTCTCCATTTAATTCTGTTTAGCAGAATGTTTACTGATGAGTCAATTAGCCACTGCTTTGTTTGTTCAACTTAATGTCATCACATCACCATGAGATCACCACAGCAAACATCCATCAACAACAGCATTGTCATCAGTGGCTGGTTGCTATGGGCTGGTCTCAGGCTGGCCACATCAGGGGTCTGGCTGGTCAGTGGCCCTGGACTGGCTGTGATGTGCCGTGGGGAACTCCTGTGTGCAGGGGGACCAGAAAGTACTGCTCAGTCATTGGAGAGGATCATCCCTCCCTATGGTACAACCTCTCAAGCAGGAAATAAGGAGGTGGACCAGTTTGCAAAGGCAGCTGTAACAACAAACCAAGGGCAAGTGGGTTGCTGCCTGCAACTGGAACGGCCCCTGTAATGTTGTGATGGTAGTTACTGCAAGAAACATTTTTTAAAGCAGTGGAAATTATTAGGGAGCAAGGTATCCATAGCAATGGATATCAATATACCAGCCCAGAAGGTTCCAATTATATTGGTGTACCTGGTCAAGCACAATGGCATCAGATTAGTTTTTGTGCGTTGTGTACTGCTGCCATAGATATTCTGGAGCTGAACAGACGATAGCAAATGCATGTCAGGGTCACTCAAACCTAGTGACTGAATTACTTCTTTAAGCACATCTGCCAGGCTGTCTCTTCAGAGAATGTTTTTCCAAATATTGTACGTTGGCACAGTCCAGCACAAGGTACACTTGGGTATATCAGCAAGTGATATGTTTCAGAGGGGTTTTTTTGTTCAGTGAAGATAAGATCCTTTCACAGAGATGCAGAAAATCTAAATCATTCTCGAGGAATGCCTGCTGCCTTTCATGGTTTAAACAAGAAGAAAAGTGGGTACCTAACAAAGAAACTTAATCAAGAGAGGCCTGTGAGTTGCCTCTTGAAAAAAGAACTCAATATTCCTCCTCTCTGCAATCCCCTTAAAACCTAGCAATCCATCCCCAGTTTCTAGCAAGGGCATAAGTATATAAATAAGCTGTTGCTGGGGGGAATAAAAATTTGTATTGTTAACCAGTCACAAAGGTTATGGAAACTAACTAGGACAGGTCAGTCTGCAAATCCTGTGATTTAGGGAATTGAGGAGAGAACCAACCCATTGCACAGCATTGCACACCCTCTGCATGGTCTGTGTCCTCCATGTGGCACAGGCTCTAGGTCCTAATAATATTCTGGCACTGACGCTTATTAACAGTGCAATTTCAATAATCAGCATATTTTGTCAAATAATTGGTAGGCTGATGGTTATAAGAGGTGACACTGCCAATATCTCATAAAGGCTGAAAGAAATATTTCCCATTTCCACACTGCATAAACAAAGCATGCCAGACAACCTCAGGAATGCTAATGATCTCCAGTACTTTAGTATATTAAGTATTCATCAATTGAGCACAGACCACAACAATGTTTTGAGAGTCCTTAAACACATGAGAAACACATGAGAAATGATGTAAAGTTTATATGAGCTCATATAACCTTAGTTGGTCATACAGCCAAGCACAAGATCACAGAAATAAGGTCATGTGCACCATATCTCTCCTCCTAGAAGGTTGTGCCCTACATTACATTTGCTGGTGCCACATCCAGCCCAGAATTAATTGACTCAAGCAATGAGTCGTCCACTTCTTCCCCTATGGTACTATTCCCCAATCTAACAGATTGCTGGGATTTCTTTTCCTTGATAATCAGACTTCACTGTCCTTAATTTCATCCCATTATATAATACCTCACACTTATGCTGTAACTGCCATCCAAAAGCTTTGCAAGTGCTAATTGAGTTTCATAACAGCCCCCCCATGAAATAAATACGTTCTGAGTCAGAGATGCAAAAACGAGTTACTTGCCACAGGCCACATGTGGGATCATATCGAGCACAGCTGGGTCTCTGTCACTGACTGGGAGCTGTTTGCTTGCAATTTATGCAATAATGAAGAAATAAAAACTCTTTTCCAGGATGCAGGCCTGTCCGCTCCTACCAGTGTCTAGCTGCACTGTGAAAAACAGTTTACTTGTTCATTATTATTTGTATCTTTTAAATATTCACAAGTGTATCTTTCCCTAATCATATTTTTATACTGTTGATATTTTCTCTATCCATAAATAAACCAAGCCTTTTATTATGTGGCTCTTTTCTCATGACTCTCTGATCTGGAGACATGTCTTTGCAGATTGTGTGCCTGGAATGATACTCTGTGGAGTTTATGGAGATAAATCATGCTGCGACTTAACCTCCCAGGCTGTGACACTATACAAGAGGCACAATCCAGCTGGCTGCTCCAGACTGTCAGCTGAGACACAGTAGCTCACTGTGCGTGTGCTGTTACCCCATTGTGAAGCAAAGTAACATGGGTTCATGTGAGTCACCATCAACTGACCTTGTTTTTCGGCACCGTGCAGCAATGGATCTCGCTCTGTTACCACATCTGAAGTGAGGGAACCTGACTAGCAGCTGAGGGACAGGAACCTCTACAGGCCAGCACAGGTTTTCTGCCTGACAAACCCTTAATTTCCTTTAATTCATGCATTTGGATTTAGAATGCACAGTTAGAAATGGCGTTTTATTGCATATATCCCTGCAGCATCTCGGGTTTCTAATTGAAGCAACTCAGGCAATATCATAATGCAAAAGCAGGCAAGAGCTAGAAATCTTCTGGCTGCTTTGAAAATTAATGCATTTGGTTGTAATTACTCTTGCTAAACATAACTTCTGTCTAAGTATTTATCTTCAATTTGCTTACTAGATTCTGGGTGATATTCATCTGATAACTGTTTTTCTAAATCAGATTTAATCATGTTGCTCATTTGTGTTTTTACAACACCTTCCAGTCAGATTATGTTGTATCATCTTTCTGCTATTCTCCCTGGTTTTGCTACTGTTTCTTAATGAATTGAATAGTACAGTGCAGGTGGAGATTCCTGCCATGTAAAATTCAAGATGCTTTAACATGGCAGAAATGTATGTTCTCAAAACACAGAGTGGTGAATGACAACATTTTTTTGTGTGTATTCTGCTACATACAACATAGGGGTCATAATACATGCATAAGATGTTTCCACAAGAAAGTATTAGTACAGTATCTTCCCTGAAATTATCCAGTACTCATCCTTTCTCCACCCTTCCAGCAAAAGCAAACCCACAATGAGGAAAACTAGCAGCTCTCTCCTGCCTGGGCAAAACAGCACTGGAAAGGGGGGAAAATCTTGCTTTCCTGAGAAGAACAAAGAACTCAGGTTATGAACTAGTGATTGCCTCACCTGCATAAAGCAACAGGTGTTTTTGAGCTATTTACCTAACTTTGAAATTGCTTTTGAAAAGGCTCACAAAAACTGAGGCTAACATCTTGCATTAGGCAGCCCTGCAGCTCACAGATCTCACCAAAAAAATGTGCTACTTGTGCATAATTAAAGGATCTGCAAACTACCAGTCAAGATAAAAAGATCAAGGGCTATCATAAACCATGCTGCCTCATGGGATGAGTTCACCAGCAGCAGGAAAAGATGTGTTTTCTTTCTGTGAGGATTACTTGCTCTGATATTGTAAAGGAGTTTGACAATCTCCTCTCCAGTAGCTCTACTTGAGGACACAATGGAGTCTTTTTTCTAGGACAGCTCCTGTGTCGGAAAATGCTGTCAAAATTATTTGCCTATCTGGACTGATATTTAGCAAGGAACCACACAGAGCAGAGCTAGTGTGGAATTTTATTTATTTACTTCATGAAAGTGTTTATGGACCAACGCTGAAGATTTTTCATGGGAATATGTCAACTCAGATAAAGTTTTTGGCAGGAAACTTTCTGACTTTACAGAACCCAAGCTTGAAAGACCTGGGAAAGTGCAGAGGTCTCAAGCAGAAAAAACAGAGAATTCAGTATCTGTCTTGTCTATATGTTTTGCCTCAGAAAGCACTTGTAATTAGCAGGCCCGAGCCATGTCACTTGCACATCTATTGTCGTTTTTTAGGAAGATGTCAAAAGAAATTAACTTTTTTTTCCCCGCCTTTCCTTCTTATTTTCCTTCTGTATAAAGGTTTTGGGATGATCACAGTATGGAACCTAGACAAACAGCAAAGGCTGCAAAAGAGTTCTTGCTTTCTTTCTGTTCTTAACGTTATTTCTTCTTAGGACCCTGTGTAGTCCCAGGGAATTTGGAAGCAGAACATAATGCTGATTAAAAGTCTTGAGTTCAAGCTCTATCCCAGCCTCATCATTTATAAACTGTTTTCATGTCAATAAATAACCTTTCTAAGTTGTTTACAGAGAAAGCAAGCAAACATTTTCCCTGCTGGTGTTATCCTTTTGGAGCAGTTTTCGTTTTGACTACTTTTGTAATATTTTCCTTTCAGTTGTGCTAACTGTTTAGCGTTTAATGAATCCCCAAAAATTGGAATCTTTGTTCTAGTAAATGCACAAAACCTTGAAAACTCTCCCTGTACTGTTAGTCTCATACATCAGCAAAATTCAGCAGTGGGAAACCCAGGAAATTTCCACGTGTCCCACATTTATACCAGTTACCAGTTTCACTTCTCTGTGTATTTATTTTTTTTTTTAAGTCCCTTAGATTGTGTAGGCAGAGAAGGAGCAGAAAAGGCAAATAAGGTAGACAGGAACCTGTGCAGGGCAATTGTCCTGTGACTGTAGCAATCTTTCATCCCCCTCGCCTGAGCTCATGCCTTCCCCCACCACAGAAGAGCCTTAAAATAGGTTCCATGCAGCAGCCAGCCAGCCTTGGGATTATCCCCCTTCCAACACCGGAGGGAATGCTGTTGCTGCAGCTAATTATGACTGCTCATAGGTAACCTCTAGTAATACTCATCTGGAAAATCTTAGTTTCTCCATAAAAGCCAAATTTGGACATATTAAAAAGTAAAATCAATGTGCAAGTCAAAGCTGGAAAGGGCCAGGTGGGTGTCACTAAGGGTCATTTCTGCACCTCTCCTACTGGTTTTTGACACACACACACATGCAAAACAAAACACATGAATGACAGCGCTTGTTATGCTAACCCAGCTGGGTCCTGCAATCTCCAGCTACCGTGAACTCCCAGGGAAGCATTAAACTGCCTCAACATAGACTTCTCATGCCATTTCAAATGCTGCAGAGAATCTGACATGATCTTCAGCTGTGGCTTTAGACGGGTGTGGATCTCCCATGGATCCCTAAGTCCCCTCTACCAGCTCTGTGTGGGTGGCTTAGCTACTTTAGAGCATCTGAAATGTTCTGAGCAGACTGTATTTTGGCAATGGGCCCCTGCTCCCTGTGTTGTAAGCTATGGAAAACATGTTTTTTCACTTTCCCAAGAATCCCCAAGTGTGAAAAACCAGAATGAGGCAAAACCCCACCAGAGTCTGGTTTACTTTTGCAGCTGTGACAGAGGTTTTGTGCACTGTATTTCAGCACGACACCCTTTGCTGTACGTGTCCTGGGTTGGCCATAACACCAAGGCAAAGGCCTTCCGTGAAGTTCCTTACTGTCCAGGGCTGTCTTTACATCCACTGTCAAACTCTAAATCAGCTGCTGTATGAGGCAAAACCACACTCTGTGCTCACTGTGGGCTGGAAGTGCAGCCTGGGACATCAATTCCTCGGGAGCTAGTGCATCGACATATCCCGCTTGGGACTGCAGAGGGGTGTGCTCAACAGTACATGGGGCTATCGGGGGCTCCTCTGGGGAGAAGAGGATGCCACAAATGCTGCACACCTCCCTGCAGCATCAGGAGAACAGCTCCTCACTAAACCAATCTGCTGTCCTGAAAGCGGAGTTGTGGGAACCACAGGGGGAAATTTTCACCTAGCAGGCTTTGAAACAAAGGCACAATCCCAACTCCTTTATTATCAAAGCAGGAATGGGAATAACATAAAGTTCTCCAGCTTTCAAAAAAAGAAAAAATATATCAAAATCACATTCACCCTTTTTCTTCCCCACGCTTTCATCTGGTGGAAAATGTGATACAAAAGGGAGTTGCACGCTTCGGAAAATCTGGCTAGAGTGTCAGTTCAGTATAGAAATGAGTAGAGAACAAAAAAGCCAGGCTCCCATGCTCACAGTGACCCTTAAGGGAGCTTAATTAAAGGTGATGGTGAAAGAAAGAAAGGTAAGCAGTTAAGACCCTGCACCAGACAGGATATACTGAGCCAGACTGCTCAATACTTGTAAAGACAATGTTTGTCCCTTGCTCACATCGGCCTTTCCTTCCTCAGTCCCTGCCCTCTGATGAGGGTGAGGGGTAAAGCAGGGGAGACAGTAAATGGCAGTGATGTTATTTCTTAAGTCCTGTTTCCTGGTTAATTGCTCTTCCAAAATTTTTATTTCTCTCTGCTTCTCTTTTCTTTCATATCAGGAATCTGACCCAGAACTTGCCTGCCACTTACCAAAAATCGATAGCAAAAGAAAGAAAGAAAAAAAAAGAAATCTTGTGCAGATAGGGTCATGTTCCAGTGAACTCATTCTAAACATAACTTTTTCATTTCAGCAATCCTGTTCTGGCAGCATCTGAATTCCCTGCCCAGCTGGTGGCTAAGGCTTAATGCCTCTATTTCCATCACTCTCCAGCCCTATGAAGTAAAACCTCTATGGTATACAGCTATGAGATAACAGTCTCCATGGGGCTGAGTCATAGGACTTTTCATCTAGGGCTGAACAATTAACTTGCCATCATTTTGCTTTGCCTCCTGCCATTCCTTTTTTTCTACTCTCTGCTACAGAAATTTGCATTTATTCTCCATCTTCACACTGCTGCATTGAAATCTGTCTCAGACCACCAAGTAAAGCAGCTGCCTGTGGATCCTCCATAACCATTCACCACAGGGACCAGGCTATAACTATCTCTGCCTGCTCTGGGAGGAGGGTGAGCAGCCCACAGATGAAGAAATGCATCAAGACAAGAGGCAGCAACCTTGAAGAGCTTGTTTAAAATAAATATTCTGTGCTTTGACTAAAGCTAGTTTGGAGATCTTCAGAACAGTATAATATGGCTGTGAGCTCATGACAACTGATAGAGATGAAATTATTTAGATCTGATGAAACTGGAAGTGAGGGGATGTGGCCCGTTTCTTCTTTTTATTAAGAACTTGGGGCTTTTTTGCCTTATCCATAAAGGAGCTGATATCTCAATTTTGGATTTACAAATCATTAACATACAGGGCACGGAGTCAAGACTATTCCTGGTACAGGATTTTTTTCATGACCTTGATAAGTTACTCTAATGGGATCATGCTGGCACTCAGCAACTCTGAAAATCAGGCCACAGAGATACCTAAATATGGATGAGATGCCCACGTTTCAAATGCTGAACGTAACCACTTTGCCCTTCCATTTCCCTACTTACAAGAAATGAAGCTAATAACATTTTATCGGGCTCAATACTTTACTGAGAAAAGAAACTGCAGTGACTGGCATAAATTTCTAGCAATAGTGCGTTAATTCATTTTTCAGAGGCCATTTAGGATGGTAAGATGAAGGTACTATAAAAATGCAAAATACTTCACAAAATTTTTCTTCTCTGTCTAGTTATATAGTTCATACTTGCAAATGTATTTATCAGTATCTCACTAAATATAGAATCCACAATGTGTTTCAAAATAAACAGATTAATATTAGCTTATTTACCTGACAAAAAACATCAATGTCTGCAATAAAAAAATGAATGGGAAACATGGATGTTACAGAGCTCAGCTTCCGTTTGGAATATGTGCTCAAAGTCTCACACTAATGAAATGTCATAGGCTTTCTAACAGTTATGGAGCATAAGTTTCTGACACAGAAGGTTACTTTGCCTTGGACTTCGTATGATGGATAAAGATGAATTAATCACTGGAGTAGAAGTTGGTCGTTGCCTAGGAACCAATGATCATGACCTCATTGCATTCAACATACCCAAACAAAGGATAGCCCCAAAGAATACAGTAGATGTGAGGCTTCAGAATGGCTACTTCCAAATATCTAAAGAAACTGTGAACTACATTAACTGAAAGATAAATATTTTAAAGAAATATGCTTATATAACTTTCTACAGTGATATTTGTGCCAGTGGTGCTAATTTTAATGAACCTGCTGATGATTATAGTGTATCAAAGATACTTAGGAAGATTTTTAGTTTGAATAAAAATTAAATAGGCAAGCAGATATCTTGATAACTACAGTTTGACTAGTTTAATGTTATATTTAGGCAAAGTAATGGAAAAGGTGGTATGTGCTTCAGAATTAACTGATGTCAATTCAGTAACTTCTGTTAACAAAACTTCTGTTTTGTTTGTAAACAAACAAAAACCTAAACAGATCATAGTCTTTCAGACTGTAAATTCAGATGGCAAGGGTTATTTTAAAAAGTGATTTATTTGGGAATATTGTTAGTCATTCAAACCAATAAAACATAATATCCTGATTAAAAATAGCACTGTTCATGTCTGGGGGGGCTTATTTAATAGATCTAAGAAATGGCCAAATAGCAGCTCTTGAGCACTGATAGGGAAAACTTGGTGAAAGGCTGTGTTAGTATTGGGATTATATAAGGATTGTTACTGTGTTTTATACTGGTCAATATTATTATATTAATTAGAAATAATAAGAACACATTTGGTGCTCACCTACAGATTAATGCAATAATATAACAATGGGGACAGGACATTTATTTAGAGCAACACATTTGTTCAATAAACTGGGATCTACTGAAAGAAAATATACTTTAGTACAGAGCAGAAGAATAAATCTCTTAACTGCTACTAAAAGATGTTGCTATGACATTTGACCTCATTGCACACTGCTGTTATTTGGAAAGTTATCACAGAGTAGGGATCAGATTTTAGTTTTCCTGTCTCTGTCGTCTATCCCTAAGACTCTCTGGTAAGAGAGTAGGCACTGTACTGGCTGAAATCCATTTCTTCAAGCACAGCTGTACTTATATTTTAAAATTAAAATTATTTGCCTTTGGTCAAGGAACAGATATGGTTCAAGCAATGGCTAACCAGTTCAAATAAACAGGAGATCAGACTAGATTTCTAGCTGTTCCTTCTAGCCCTAAATCTCATAAACCACAATCAGCCTCATGCATAAAATATTCAGTGAGGCAATATCTAAGCATTTTGCTTCAGTGTATTGGTTGTCTGGGAGAAAGCAGTATCTTCACTCCAAAGGCTGGCTCAAGGGACTGTTCTACTGCTGCATGGAAACCAGTGTGTACCAAGGGTCTTGAATTTTTTTAATTTCTTTGAAACACCCATACTTTTGCTTTATGTTTCACCAACGGTTGATAAAACTTATTTGGGCATTTGAATCTTAAAAGGAACATATTTAGTATTTGAGGTTGTCATTAAAAACTAGGACCCAAAAAAGGAAAGATTTCCTCCCCTTGAGATGGCACATCTGCTCAGTAATCTTGCAATACACTTTGCTGGCTTTGGTTTTTTTCTTCCCAGCAACTGCCCCTGTGAAAACACCTGTGAAGACAAGTCAGACAGAGCTGAATTAAATGGACGCTAACAATATGTATTGCCAATTCTCAAATCTAGATTGGATTGTGTCAAGAAAGAACAAAAAGGAGAAAACCAAGGTTGACCATGAAAAAAAATAGCCAAAATGGGCCAAGCCAGCATATGTAAGCAATCTACCTCACGGAAAGTGTAGTGGTAACACTGAAATTTTTTAAATAGTCAAAACAGGAAAAAAAGAGTTCAACTTAAGTGTAATCATGCCACAGGAGTTTTCTGAATAGTTCTTGGATCAATTCTTGTGAAGCTACTTAGAGTAATGTCAGAGCTTACTGGTCATCTTCCAGAGAATCGTCCAGCTGCCTGCTATCAAGACTGCAACACTCGTACTCTTGCTTGTCTTTTCCTCTTCATTACAAATTTGACTGCTACTGCTTTAAAAGCTCTTTTCTCCTAAACAGCAGAGATCCTGGGTTTGTGCAGTTTTGTTAGGAACAGCCATTTTATTAACAAGTACTTGACCTGTTGCACACACAACAATATGAATTCTGAAGTATTTCAAATTAATTATTCTTAATTATCACACTTCTAATATGTTAGTAAAAATATATACATAACTATGTTGTGTTATATTTTGATTTCTACGTAATAGTACTTGGAAATAATATTTACATGAAACACACATTCTCTGTGTAAATGCAGCTGTCATTTTACACTGTTTAAAATCCCACTGCTACAGCACTGAGAACCTGGTGTTGAAAGTGGATAGAGATGTGAACAGAAGCCCCAAAGCACAGGAGAGAAAAATGGTTGCAAGGAAGGGGATGAGGAGGACCCCAAGAAATCCATTTGGATACTCTGCGTCTGTCTGTTCTGCACCTTGTGCTTTGAGAAACCACTGGAAAGTTGAGCACCAAGCCTGAAAACACAAAGGCATATCTATACCTGTCCTGTCTTACTGCACCCAGCTCATCTGTGCTTGGAGTCCCTGAGCAATCATAGTGTGAAAGGCACCAGGTTATTTTGGCACTTACATTCATAAGGCCAAAGAATTTAAAAAATAGTAGAGCACCACGTCAGGAAACTCACTGTGAACAAAATGCCAGTCATTTCTGTAAATTATTTATCAAATCTGTCACTATATTAAAAGAGAAAAATGGAACTCAAAACCCAGATAACAGCAAATACAATGCCTCTGACAATAATGGTCAGTAGATAAATGCATATGCTGTGGATGAAGTCCTGCCTTCACCAACTGTGACAGCAGACTTTTATCTGAGCTCTTTCACAACCCTAAATAGTTACTGAGTGCAAATAAATGAGCCATAGATAACTGCAGGGAGTTCAGAAAGGAATTGAAAGCTGAAACAGATCTAAATAAGCAGGAAAGACACAAAAATTCGTGTGGTTTACTTGGACTTTTACCAAGCTGTGTGTCTTCAGCCATAGCCCCTAAACCATCCAAGGAAAGAAGTAGGGATCATTTTTTTTCAGTGTAATTTCATTCTTATGTATCTATTTCGTTCCATTGCCTTTCAAACACCCTGAGACCCACCGCAGAACTCCTACACATCAGCACATATTTATGTGTCTGAATTGAGGATTTTTCATGCAAGTAGGTGATTTACACCCATGGAGCACTGGAAAGAAGTCACAGAGGCATGGATTCACAGGAGGGTTGTCTACAGCAGCAGCACCTCTCCGCATCACCCCTCACCCTGTGTGTGGCACCCACTGCTGCTGTGGTACCACACCAGTTGTGGCCTCCCCATCCCCTCAGTCTGAGCAGGGCAATGGACCCGTAGATCCCACCTGAAATGAGATGCTGCATCTCTTTACTCCACAGCAGTAAAAAAGATACACAGGTGGAAGGCAATAAATGCAGTTGCTTCATTCCAGCAAAACGGGTTGCTCTACCTCAAATATTCTTGCACCTTCCAATGTTCAGCTGCTATACTTTATACTTTTTTCTTCAATAAAATCATATTTTCACTTAAGTTTAGCAAGAAAACAAGAGGGGGTGACCTTCCACAGTCACAGCTTACAAACATCCCTTAAAAGAGCTCAGTGGAGCTGTAAGGTACAACATAAAATAAAGATAATTTACTGGGCTATTTCACTACAAAACAAACTGTTTACAATATTTTATGAACCACCCACGCCAGTGTCCATGAAAATAAAATACTGCATTTATGAGGCAACCCTTAGGTGAGGTAGTATAACCTTAGTGCCTCACCCTTGGATTCTGCTAAAAATACGTTGCATTGTCATCAGGGAAAAGTTAGAGTAAAAAAAAAAAAAGATTACAACCTGGTAAACTGGATAGTACGGAAGAGCTGAGAATTAGGCAAGGAATTACAGCACATTATTCTCTGGTGGTCCATGGTGAACAGCTAAAAGGCTACATCGGCTGCCCAGTCTGCCTTCTCTCCCCTGCCCTCACTCTGCCAGGCTCCTGTAGCCTTTGAAATTCTGAAGCAGCTGCAGGGATGGTGTCAGGAAGCAGGGCACACACGTCAGGCTCAGTGAGTCCCCACAAAACCCTGGGAGTCACAGTACTACCTGGTTCCCCCACTGGACTGCAAAGGCAATGGGCAGAAGTCCAAGGGAAGTGCCTGCTGCACGCCGGCAGCGAGGTGATGCGTTCCGCTGTGTCAGATTTTTGGAACAAAGTAGTAGCAGCTGAAAATAGTCAGAAGGCTTTAAGTATGTGCACAATCATCAGAAAGCAAGGAGAGAGAGCCTCCACTAATGAGAGAGAAGGTAAATAGAGCCTGAGAAACTGGAAACATTCTTTGGTTTGGCTTACAGCAGGGAAAGAAAAATCTTAAAAAGCATTGTGCAGAGCACGAAGAGAGGCCATTAATCACAGGAAATGCACTTCCTCAAGTACAGTAGGAGCATGTGAGAGCCTTTCATTTTTCAGACCATTACTCAAAAACTTTGCAGAAGTTTAGAATATGATGATCCTCAAGACCCGGGTGACAAGACATGGCAGCAGAGTGACTGACTTGACAACAATGGCAAAGTGCTTTGTTAGCCTGAAGAAAGACATAATTCCTGGGCTTTGAAAACCCACCACAAATTTGACTCAGGTGCCCCACCTGGATTGGCAACAATGGCCTTTCCCAAATACCCAGCTGGCCACGTGCATGAGAAAAGAGACCTCGGAACTTGCTGAACTCTAAAAGGGTGTCCATTCTTGGCACTTTCCAAATGACACATCAAGTCCTAGAATTGATATGGCAATTGTTAAAAAAATCCTAACAATATTTCAGAATCAGTGGGTAAATTGTCATGCTTTTTCCAACATCTGAGAAGAGTAATTTATTTAAACTTGAAAAGTATCTCTCTCTGCCTTGACTTAAGAACAAGAAACAGGTACAGTCTTTGCGTACTATAAACTGAGCTGTAAACTGGGAATTCTGTATGTCTGTGGGAGCTGCAAAAATTATCTCTGCTGACAATCACATATCAATGATTCATAAGTTTTAAAAGTAAGAATTTCATACAAAGTATGATGGTTTAGTAAGAATACCTGGCCCTTATTTTTCAGCTCATTTGCTAATATTTGCTAATATTATCCATGCAAAGAATTTTGCACAAATTCAGTCGTTATAAAACCCCATTGAATTGAGGTAAATTCACTCTAAAACAAAAACCCTTCACCAGATTCCCAACAAGGTGTGAAAAAAAATCCAACAAGTTTTAAGGAACAGGTCCATTTTTTTCTCCTCTGTGGCTTTGCCTCTAACTATAGGTAGCAATCATATTTGTTCCGACAACTTTGGATGGTACTTCTCTGTTAAAACTGCAACAGACCTGTTCTGCTGGAAAAACAGTAGGAGGGAAAGTATTTCCAAGAAGCTGTACCAATTCAAATGAGCCAACTGCACAGTGCATGAAGGTATGCTTGCAGGAGCTGGGCTTTTTGTCAGTGACACCAGCCATGGGTGAGGCTCTCTGCTATCTTCTGTAGCCCCATGGGTCTGTCCTCCCATTGGCATTGGCTTCATGTTGCTGCCTCCCCACCAGCACAGCTTTCTGTGCCTGCCCAATTGCCCAAATGAAGGCGAGGGAAATTATAAGGGAGAGCCATCAGCTCTGTATGAAACCCGAAAATGCTTTTCCGTGTTTATAGCAATAGCACTTTCATAAAATCCCAGGTACAGAGTGGATGACAAAAACTCGGGTTTGAAACGAGCAGGCAGAGTTAAGGAAAGTGCTTTTTTAACTGCTGCCACAAACATTATTGGCAGCTAAGTGACACTGGAAATACAAAAGGAGGGAAGGCACAGAGGAGCCCGTCAGTTTAACTCTTCATCGGACCACATTTAATGGGACTTTATGTTCAGCCATGTGAACTTCGAAATACCTAAGTTCAAATTTCACCTTCAGACTTCCCATCTGTTCTTATTTCATCCTCAGACTTTCCATCTGCTCCCATCTAGGCCTTCCTAATGCCATGCCCAGTCAGACGGTATGGTTTTACCAGATGCTTCTGTCTTGGAAATTTTATGGCATATAAGAAACAATAAAAATTTATGTTGTACATGTTACTTGTGCTAATTAATTCCATTGCACAACAATGTTTTTTAAATGATATTGTCCAGAGAGTCTGTTAAAATCTACTGTAGACAAGTATGGCAATATTTTATATCTCCTAATGCCAGATGGGTTTGGAGTTCAGACATTTGCGCTAATGCATTTTGCATTTAGGTGCTGTGCTGGGAAAAATCGACTCCCAGGGACAAAGAGTTAACATTAAAATGTTGCTGTTAGCTAGGGGCAGCAAATGCAAGGTGGAGGTGTGTTTTTCTGTACAATTTTTTTTTCTGAAAATGAGTATATGATAAGCTGTTATTGTGCCATTTTACAAATTTTATATAAAGTGAAAGATGTTATTTCATAATACTAATATGTAAATATTTTCACGTCTGGAAGAGCAAGAATGTGCTGGCTAACAACCAAAGATGTGCTGGATAAAATCCCTTCCACCTGTTCAGAGGGCCATTGTGCTAGAAAAAGAAGATTGTTAAATAAGCAGTGTTAAGTCCCATATTATAGAAAGTCTAGTAAGAATAATTAGTGTATTAAAGAAAAGGAGTCACTATCCAAGGCCATTCCTATAGCTTCTTACTTCAAATCACTGAATTCAAAGCCAAGAGATATTCTGAACTCTGAGTGCAAACAGTGGGTTACACAGTGGGGTTTGTTTTGGACAGGGTTTTTTTGTTTGCTTGTTTGTTCCACAAGACTGGGTAAATAAGGCTTCATGCCAAGCAAGAGTTTCCTTCCCTTGATTTTACTCCCTCCCAAGCACTCTGGTGCCTGTGCCCCCTATACATGAAGAATCCAGAATGAGCCCAGGGATTTCACATTTGAACCCAAATGCTGTTAGATATCAGACAACAAGGGTTTCCCCCCCAACAGCAGATTCAAAAGCAACCTCCTGAAAAAGGCCCTGTCATCTCCATCACCGCAGGAAGCTCCCTGATGGCCACACAGAATTTGTTTTTAAGTGGCAGCTCCATCAACATCACATCACGAGGGTTAAAAGGTGCCGAGTTGATGGGGGAATGGCACTCACCAACAAAAATTGAAAGAGCAGCTTGTCTCATTTTCCTCAGTAAAAGAGATGCTCTGGAAGGAGGACAGGGAAAGGACAGACTGCAGTATCTATTCAAGTGAACATAAAGCTCAGATATTATCTTGTCTAACAATTTTTGGAAGCTGACAAACAATTACAATTGATGCTCAGAGATTAAAACAGGAAATCGTATCATTGTGAGAAAGGGCATTTAGAATAATGCTGTGATTCAAGAATACTTTTGTGAATAGAAGAAATAAGCAGAGTTTCCTGCTATTTGTGCTTTTATAATATATTATGCTTATAAATCCCCACACAGCTGTGGGTATTTGTCATGATAATCATGAATCTTCATACTTTACTCAAATTTTAGTCCATGTGATTTGTTCCTGCAAATGATGGCAGCACTGCAATTACCCCTATACTTTTTTCCATATTATTTTGTTTTTAAAGCAAACAATCTCATTTCTAGGGAGAAAAGATTATACCTGTGTGAATTATTGACTAATTGTGATGCACAAGTAGGAACTATACAGATATAATAACATCTTACAAGCAACCCACGGACTAAAATCTGTTTTCATAAAATATTCAATGAATATTTATGCATGGAAAATATATTCACGAACAAGGAAAAAAAAGGATAAATTTGCAATTAATATTTGTGGTGAATAATTTTGATTTATGAATGGGGACATTTTGTTCAAGGTTGCTAATTATCAGTTGGTTTGCGTGGCTGTGAAATAGATTATTCTAGCAAAAAATGGGAAAACAAGTGAATATTCAATGCTTCCGTAAGTTTTGAAGTTCTTTATCTATTTTTCTTAACTTCTACATCTTCTTAGATAACACCTGATTAGCCAGTTGCAGGTAAGCATCTTTCTGAAACTTTGTTTAACAGGTATTAATATGTTCATGATCCACTACTATTTTACTCAGTTTTAATAATGATAGGGTGGAAGGACTCTGAAAATTAGTTGTAGGACACGTACTCTTCCTTTTTTGACTGGTTTGGGTTGGGAACACGTCCCAGTTCCATGGTAGCTATTGTTGGCCAACCATTAAGTGCAGCATGAGTTTGCAGTCAAACGTGGGCATCCCTCACACACTGCAAATAAATATATTGCCAGCTTGCCATGAATGTATTGTGGAATTACTCCCAGAGAAGGTGGTGGAAATTTCATCAGGTTAAGTGTACCACTGAGGTATCCTCTGGCAAAAACAAAAGACAATATGTCCCCAAGAGCAGAGTTTCCATACCAATAGCAAAGGGTTAGAGAAACCTGGTGTGTCCATTGCTGTGGGTTTGCTGCTTGTTAGCAGCAGAGTAATCTGACTGGGAGCCTAATGCTGAGGCTACTCTTTTTTCTTTTTTTCTTATTCTTTAAAAAAAAAATGAATGGGGACTCTCAATTTGGGGGCTTTCCTGGATGCCCAAAAAAAGGCTCAAGTCCTACTGCAGATTAACTGAATTTTTCCGTAAAGACACAGTAGAATCCATGTACCTCTGTCTTCCAAGTGCCAACCAGGTTCCCACAGATTCCTGTCATCCTTTTTGATAAAGGGCCATTTTCAGATTCCTCACCATTTTCCTTCCTTTCCTTCCTTTGGTAGGAGTTACTTCTCTTTTACTCTGACCCACACAGGTCTCCTCCCTCCAGCTCTATGGCAAGCACCTGACACATCTATGTGCCCACCTCCATCCCAAAACAAACAAAATTAAAAGAGCTGACTTTCTGAGGTGAGGTCTTGTTTTTTCTGTGTGTAGGAAGAAGACTGATATTTATACTCATATGTCATAAGATGTTAAATTCTCACAAAGGAAATCAAAATCTTGGAAAGTACAGGCACACAGTGACCCTGCCTAAAATAAGTCATTCTGTTGTTTTATGCCTACTAGCTTCCCTGGGGTGAGCTTGAAAAAATCAAATTTGTGAATGCAAGTGGACACATGAGGCAAAGGAGGCAGCTAGTGCATTTGGATAGAAAAGAAAGTTAATACAGTCCCTTTGGGGGTGCGTGGCAGAATTCCTACAGGTAGCAGAGCTCCCATGGAGCCTCCCAGCCATCAACTGCTAACAGTTCAGGTCCATGCCAAGAAAGCTGTGTTCATAAAGAGCAGCTCATTGGTCAAAACAATGGAAAAGCCCAAAACCATAAACACTGATTTGATTACACTTTCTTAGGGCCAGAAGAAACTTTGTCTTCAAATTCAAAGAAGATTCCTCCTGACAAAGCACTATTGAAAGTAGTGAAGGCAGAACAAGGCTGGGAACACAGTGAGAGCTTGTGCTGATCATGCCAGTTTTGTGATTGTGCTTGTGCTGCCCTGGACCTTTTTCTCATTTATGAAAACATTAAGAAATATATACATTTTTCTAACATAAGGCAAGAGGCATTCCAAATTATCCAACTTCCTTGAACTGAATGTTCTTCCATCCATATCTAATGATCATAGATCCTTCAAAATATTTTCAAGGGTTACTCAATTACTTAGGCAAATCCTTTTGCTTATTTTTCAGTAGCTTCTATAAAGCAAAAGAAAAATATACTCATATTTTTATATAGTTTTAATCCTTTACACCCTCAATCTTTTGTTTTTTTTCTCCAAGCTCTAATTATTCCCTCAGAAACACTTTCAGTTTAGAGAACATCTTGATCACTAACACAATGTCAATATAATATAGTACTTGATTCAAAATTAATCTAGTAGGAGATATATCAACTCCAATTAGACTTTACTGCATTTTTAATTCAGTACAAACACTTTCCTGGAATCAAACAGACCATCATAATTTTAGTATTTCACATGGCTCTCTGAGACAGAAAATGCAACAGCACTGTTTTTTGTTACCACTGTATGCTGTATAAGGATGATGGACAGGGTCTGGACGATGGAAGCTCTTTTATAACAAAATACATTCTTGGTGGTGATGGTTTTATTCCTACTTTCTGTTTTATAAATATAAGTAATTCACATCTTTCTTTTTCCTGGAGGATTTTTGTAGCTGTGGCTGCCTGAGGGACCTGCACTCCTAGCATCCTTCAGCACTGACCACTTCCAGACTGTCAGATAAAGTCTTACAAGCTTCCTAGATCATCATGGACTTGTAGATCTGTGATAGGCTTTAGCTGGGAATTAACTACCTTGGTTTCATCAATTTCAGTAAGGATGAGTTTCTCCTTAATCTTCTGTTCTCTGTTCTTGAACTACTTCAAGTGTCTGTTATGAACAAATCATGATTGTAGGAGTGTCAAAGGTAAATAACTGATTGGAAGAGATTTTTAATTTGGCTGCTAAAGAGAGGGAAAAACACCTTAGATTCACTCAAAATAAGCTATAACCAATAACTTTTTGTTATTGAAGAAAAACATAAACATACTAAAACAACAACAAAAACACTAAAAACACCACCAAAACCAAATAAATCTTCACTCATTCAACCCAAGATAATAAGTGAAGTTTAGAACACTTATTTACATGTTTCTGAGGATAATATCTCTTTTGTCTACTGACCTCCCTGAGGATTTAGATGAAAGCCCAGATGAACTTCCAGGCCTTCATGAGAAGATTCAGACTGACATTCTTTAGCAGAGACCATCTTTCCAAGACATTTTGTAGGAAGAGGCTCCTCTGGTATCTCCGTACTTAATGTATTAATACTATTTGCTACTAAGTGAGTTGAAGTCCACAAAGGACTTTACCCCAGAAGATGTATATGATCCATAACTGATGCCAGTGTTTATGTGTATTTGTAGAGGAGTGAACACATGGTCCTTCAGACCCATTAGCAATACCGCAAGCACAGAAAGGATAAATGCTGCTTCTCAAGCTGTGTAGTTGCTACCTCAGCTCATAAGCAGTCTCTCCAGTAGCTCTTTTATCTCCTTAGGAATCACTTTTTTTTCTGTAGAAGTTATACAGACAATGACAAGATTTCAGTGCTGTTCTACCTCTTGATTCTAGAAATTATTTGAGGTTAGTGTTAATAGTTCACAAGTTCACATTCTGCATGGGCAAGCTCTAGATGGGATGCCCACTAGACTGAGAAGTCAAAATGCCATAAAATTATTAAGTGAAATCATGCCTAAAATGAATTAACATGATTTTTTTAGGGAATGTAGAAAAGTGAAAGCAGCAGCAGCAGCAGCTCTGTAGTGGGTTTACCCAGACCAGATGCCAGGCAAAGCCACTCACTCACTCCCCTCTATAGCTGGACAGACAAAGGGTTCATGATTGAGACAAGGAGCTGGAGAGATCACTCATCAAATACCATCAAGGGCTAAACAGGCTTGACTCAGAGATATGAAGTTAATTTATTACTAACAAAATAAGAGCAGGATGAGAAGTAAAATAAGACCGCTAAAAACGCCATCCCCCTAACCCTCTCTCCTTCCAAGCTCTTCCTCCTATCCAAGCAGAGCAAGGAGCCAAGGAATGGGGGTTGTGGTCAGTTTATCACCCAAGGCTTCTCCTGCTCCTCAGGGAGAGGAGTTGTTCCCCTGCTGCACCATGGGGGCCCTCCCACAGGAAACAATTCTCCACGAACTTCTCCAGTGTGGTTCCATCTCATGAGAACAGTTCCCTGCAGTGTGCTGCAGCATGGGTCACTCTTCCACAGGGTGCAGCTCTTCAAGGACAGGCTGCTCCAGTCTGGAAGCAAGGACCCCTCTCTCCACAGGTGTCCCACAGGAACACAGCTTCCTCCAAGCATCTGCCCACTCTGGCATGGGCATCTCCATGGGCTGCAGGCGGATCTCTGCATCCCTGTGGACCTCCACATGTTTCAGGGGCACAGCTTCCTCACCATGGTCTGTATCATGAGCTGCAGAGAAATCTCAGCTCCAATGAGGTACCATTAGCATGGTAGTCAGAAGGCAGATTATTCCCTTTTTTTGGTATTAAAACTTACAGCTCATTCCAATATGCCAGCTCTACTGGGCTTTCAATATGATTGACCCTTGACTTAGAAATGTAACATTACAACCTGACCCAAGTGCACATTTAAGGCTACGAAGACCAGGAATATGTTCCTGTTGCTAACATGTTGCTAATATTCATCCCAGGTTGAATAAGACATTACACCTGAGTGTTAGTAGAAACTCCTTCCTTCTGCTTAGTTAATGCACACCTTTCTCTTTCTCACTGACAAATGAGTAACACAATTCCCAGATTCTGACACTGGCACCTATTCCTGCCTTCACCTGTATTTTGGCAGGATTTATGTTCATAGAGTTATGTACTCAAAGGTCATGTAACATAAGTAATACATTTTTTATGCCATTACATCTATTTGTTTTGCTCTTTCCATGAGCCCAACATATATTTCCTAACTGTGCCCTCTGTGAATTTTCAAGCTTTTCCAAGAGACACAGAAATTGGTCTGTGCTTGCTGAATGGCAAAATTCTTTCTTTCCCCAGAAGCTTTTCAGATTGCCATGTCTTGAGTCTTCAAGACATTTTTTTTTCTCCCTCAGGACTCAGAAATTGTCTACTGGAAGTTTCCTGTGATGTTTAGAAATGGGCAACTTTACTGAACCCAGATATCAAGTCCTAAGCCTCAGAGATCCTATTAATCCCTTTGTAACTGAATAATAAATTCCTAGACGTCCTGAAGGATTTAGCGGAGGTATGTGTTGCATCCAGTGTCTTGTGTCCAGAATCCTAACTAAGCTTTAGGGATGAGGGAGAATCCTGTTTCCAGAAAAGAACCAATTTGTACACTCCACACGAATCTGGACGAGAGATTTGCAGGATTACTGTAGAAAGTCCAACCTTCATGACAATACTTAAACTCACCCTGAGTGCTCTGGCACTTCCCAAATTAATTTTCACTAACTGCTGAGGCCTTTCTTGTCTCCCTGGTGCACCTTGACTTCTCACCTCAGTCCTGCCTGGAGTACTTCTTCAGTCATAGGAAATTTGTCTAGCCTGAGCTACAATATCATTGTACCTCTCAGAGAACCTAAATTCTCAAGCAAGTTCAGAAGTCCTTCTCCTGACCAAACAGCTGGATATCTAAATTCTAACAAGATATCTAACAAGATATCTAGCAAGATATCTAAATTGCTGATATTTCAGATGTGAGCAAAGAAATCCCACTTAAGCCTCCAGAGGAGACTGATTTATTAGATGGTTCTGATTCATTGAGATAGCACCAAATTTGATATAAAAGAAAATGGGGTATCGACCTCTTGGTCAAGAAGTTCAAGTGTTCTTTCAGGCAATGGGTGGATTGAAATCCACAGCCTGAATCCACATCACAGGTCTCGGCAGGTATCCAACAACTAGGCTATGGCACTGCCTGCAATAAAACCATTCATTCCCCCTTCCCTTCATCTGAAGCTGAGTCACAGAACAGAAAATCTCAAGTCATGGCTGAGAAGAAAGGATGAAACAAAAAGCAAACCAGAAAAGGTTAATAAGTTTCAAAGTCAGAATTGGATTCATAAGCTTTGAATTTCTGAAGCCAAGTAATCCAGTCAATAGTTTAACTCTCTAATATTCATGAAGCTGATTTTCATTTGTGCTAATGTCCTCTATGTCACCCATTAATAGTTCATTCAAAACTTTTTAAAGTCCCTTTGCATCTCCAAAGCAGTGTAAAGGAGCCATTCGATATGGTAGTGTAGGCTGGAAACATTTTCCCCACTATTACTTATTCAGTTTTGTGGGGATTTCTTTGGTATGGAAATTATATGAAGCCTTAATTGAATGTGTCCCCACAAGTCTTAAAATATTACTACTATAGATGATGGTTTCCAAGAACTGTTCTCTAGAATTATTCATGCCTCAGTCTTGCAGAAGACATGTATGTGAATGTGGATTATCATAAAGCACACTTGGGCTTTCTCCAGGACTTCCATGAAACAAAAGCATTTCCATAAATGAAAGGGATGCCTGATTTTTCTCATTGGTTTCTTGTATGCTTGGAAACTCTTGCCAAGATATTGTACCATGGACTACTTCATACTTCCATCTAGAGCATGCAGTGTGCAGGTCATCTCTCTCCAGAGAACAAGAAAAGTGTATTTTTCCCAATAGGCCTTTAGGTATGCAGTCACTGTGCCCTTCACACAAGTCACAGCCAGGGTGACTGCCAGCTCTGCATCTTGCTGAGGTCTTTTTAGACCAAGAATAACCCAACCCAGCTCCAATAACCAAACTCTATTCCAAAATGGAGCGCTGTACTAGCGGTTTTCAATTTCCTATTACCTGCTGGAAGAGGTTCTGTGGCAACCACTGCTCAAGAGCTTCTCTGGGAAGATCTTTTAAGATGTTTTAATTGGTTGTATTGAAGCAAGATGATCTTGCTTAGTTTTCATCTTGAATGCGAAAAATCAGGCTCACAGTAAATAATGGCATCTAAGGGTTAAAGTTGGTCTGAAAGGAGAATGGGTGTTTTCCTTCATGTGAAAACAATTCATCTGTAACAACTCTATTTCCTTCATTTTTCCTTCACTGCAGCTCCAGGCACTGAAGTGTAGTGCACAAGAAGAAGGCAGTCTATCAACCATGCTTATCTAGTGGTCTTTCAAAAGCAAAACTGTCAAAGAAGGCCATCAATTTCAGTAGAATCTCAAATGCAAATTGTTGATTATTCTGAATTTCCTTCCCAAAGTAACCCATCTGAAAAGCAGGTCCTTTCATGTGGCTAAAAGCTATCTCAGAGTCTTCCCATTGATCTCTATGAGGAAAATTTTTCAAATTACCAGTAATTCATGGAATTATAACACTGCATCTTACTTCCAGCAATGTTTTGCAAACCCTCTGACTTCCTTTGAACTAAATGCTCGTTAGGCTCCTGCTTTATTCTTCTGTCAGGCTCACGTGCCTGAGGCTCAGTATGTAACACAGTCAGTATCAAAAGGAGGTAAATGTCTACAATTGGAGACAAATTGGATATATGTGCTGGGGCCAGAATTCAACTCCACTTAGCTATAGAGAGCAAACTAAGGTGCATGAATTAGGAGTGTCAGTACACCAGGCTGCCCATGGAGTCAGCAGAAAGGCATCTCTTCTGGATGCATAAAAAGAGACCTCTGACTTCACTGGCTGGGAAAGGTCGCAGGACAGTCGTGTGACTAAGCCAAGGTGCCTGGATCTGGCATGAAACTAGACCTGAGTCTACACTGAAATACATTTGCTTCTCAGAATGCTAAATGCATGACTTTGAAAGATAGGCTGCATCTAGGATCACACCCAGTGTTTAGAGGATTTTTGCACTTCTATAGATTTGTATGGACTGCGGTCACACACGCTCCTGCTGGACCCCCGTGTTATTGCCATACCTTCAGGAAAAAACAGTGTGGTTTCACAGGCTGAGATCACTTAGCCTTAAGTTAGAACTGCTGCATGTCAGGACCTATCTATCAAAAGCCCTCCCCAAGAAATGAATGCCATTATACAAACTAACTGAAAAAACAAAAAAAACAAAAAAAAAGTTAAGTTGTTCAGTTCTTTCAAGGGTAAAGATAATGTAAGAATCTAAAAAGATCTCAAAATGTAAACATCAAGATTTATGTATCCCAACAGAATTAATTAATTATTCTTATGTTTATTTTTTTCCTTAAAAATATGTGAAATCAAGTACCACTTCAAAAATCTGCTCATGGGTATCAAGGTCATTATTTTAGATGTATTGCTGGAAAAAAATAATTCTATTTGCAGGGTCATGGGTGCTGTTATAAGAGCTTAGGGGCAGCAAATATTTCTTGTCAACTTACAGCAATTTTTTCTGTTTCTTTTCCTAAAAGCTGCCCATGCTGTCTCTTTTACAAATTACTCTGAAATTTCAAAAGACCACACACTTGGCTTCTCCATTATTTTTTTTCCCAGGAGCCCCTAAAAGGGCGAAGAACCTTGTTAGAATAATTTCTTTCCAGAATAGAATTTGAACTGGAATTTCATGGGAGAAATGCTATTTTGTTCTGGCTAGAATCCATAAGTTCCATCTTCATATTTGAAGTTTATCATCTTGCTTGAGCTGGACTTGTGTCCAGCTGGGGAGTCGCCGTTCACCCCTTCATCATCTTACTAAATATTCAGAGAATGAATTCTAACAGCTAAAAATGTGTGGCTTATGATATGCAGCTTGAATTTATAGTAACACTATCTGCACGCTAATAAGGAATTTGCAAGGTATAAAGATGATTATCTTTGTCCTTAAAGATGAACGTCATTAACCAGGCCAGTTCCATATTAGCAATGATATGCTAAACAGTCACTTATTTTAGAATTGCCAATACTTTCCCTACCCGTTTTTTTCAGCAAATGCAAAAAAGCTCAAAAAAAATTTAAAATAAAACTGAGATTAAGATAGGTGACATAATAACTATTATGTCTATAAATTGTAATTATTATTTAGTCCATACAAATTCAAAAAATCACAGATGTAAGGCTATTATCCCACTAAACTAGTTGGAGTATAAATTCCTGAATAACCTTATTGTCTTTGCCTAAAAATGGATTAAAAAAAAAAAACTTTAAGAAATTACTCTTTTGATCTTAATAACATGTAAATTTTCGTCTGCTCCCTGCTGACAGTTCTCTGCAGTCTAATCCATTCCTCAGTTCAAACTCCTGCATTTCTGTATGAAAAAAAAGCATTGTTCTCTACAGCCTTAGAACTTCCTCATGCAAAAGTTTTTGAGGAAATATTGCAGTCATGTTTTTAGAGACTGTTTATAAGTGTAGTCCTTGGGACCAGTCACTTCACTCTACGTAGCAGAAGGGTATGGTACTTTTGACCTGATCATCCAAGAAAAAATTACAATCTGCTTAATCAGGTCTCACTTTCAAATTCAAATTTTTAATTGCTAATTAGACACCCTTTTTGTGTTTGAGGTTAATTAGATCAGCCATGCATTTGAAAGATTCAAAATTTCAAAATGTGCTAGTGAACAGAAAAACTAAGGTATGAAATTCAAGTCACAAATTTGTTTTATAACGGGCTGAATGTGAATGGTTAATCTGGGAATATGCCAAGAAAGCTCTCACCAGCCCACACAGCGTCAGTGGTTTTGGGACAGCACTAGCAGCTTCCAGGGTCCCAATAGTCCTCACCTTCCTCCCCAGTGCCTGTGCAGTGCCACCAGCCATGACCTCTGCTTTTCTCAAATTCTCAACAGCCTTTGAGCAATAACCATGAAGTATGGACACCCCAGACACTTTAGCGAGAGTCAGAAATCTCAGAGGAGATGACTGTCATTCCTGACGATCTGTTTCTCTCATCATGAACACTCATGTGCTTTTATCTGCATCACCTTCACATCTCAGCCTCCAGCAGTCAGCACTGCAGCCCATTGTGGTTCCTTCCAAACCAGTCAAAGACTGTTTATCACTGTGCTTGCCCAGGATAGTACACTTTATTTTATAGACCAAAGGTAGATTCAATTTGGCAATACATTTTCTTTATAAGTCAACCCCTTTGGTGCAGTAAAAGACATGAGGTTTGATGTTCTTGGCTATGAAAAATTTGCCTTTTGCCAAAGTTGCATTGTCTGAAATCTCAAAGCAGGAGTTATCATGTTATTTGAGATGAAGGTCAGAGCAATTTGTGGTGCTTGGGCATGACACATGTAATTTTACACTTTATCTGTAGGTGTGATACTGGATTCTGCCAGAGTAGGCACCTGGTATCAATGTTCATTCTGGCAATAGTTCAGCAAAACTCATGACTCCCAAGAAAAACCACAGGTTACTGTATAGAAAATGAAGTGTCTAGATATAGGCTAGCATTAGATATGCATGACCTACCCAGCAATTTGTGGGTGACAAGCAAATGGAGGGATGTATTCCTCTACAGTTTTTTTGCATTTGGAGTGATGTGGCAAAAATGACTGCTATGCATCTCTGTCTCTGTCTTAACAACTGTTTGGAGAAATTTTCTCATACATAGGTTTTAATGCAGTGTTTATCCTAGGAAACATTAAATAAAACTTCATTTTGCTCTTGGGAGGTACTTTTCCCGTTATATGCCTGCCATAGCTATTTGCTCCTGGCAAAGAGAACCTTGAAGAAAAGGAAGTCTTTCATCCCCATCTTAGTGGACTGAGAACTGCAGAAGTCTCCAAATGACTGATGTTTCTGTGGGCAGGCTAGGCACTGAGCACCAGGGGAGATCACTACTTAAAATCAGTGCAGGGCAGGCCATTTCTAGTGTCAGTACTAAGATGACTCATTTAAAATCATTCCTGAAGCTACTGTAGAACAAGTTTATCAGATTCATATCCTTGATCCAGATTATTAGCATGCAAAGGCATGCTCCTCACAGAGAGCAATTGCAGAATCTGATCCATTTTTCAAGCTGTATTTCCAGAACTGAAAAAATCCCTTGTAGAAACTGTCACTAGTTTATTGCTGGGTCAGTGAGCAAAAACTGCCTGACAGCCTCATATTTCCATTGCAGGTTATGGACCTTGTTGTCTGCATACCAGTATTTTTCAAACAGCAGCTGTTATATAAAACCAGGAATGTTATGTTGCACATAAATGGAGGTGACTGATTTCACAGCAGCTCTCTATGTACAAACAGCTACAAAAGATAGACAACACAGGATTTATCAGGCCACAGTCAGAGCACTAGCCATAGCAGCATTGCTTCACATCTTTGAATTTATAGACAGACCAGGGTAATGAGAGAGTCAGTGATTCATTTTACCCACTAAATAAAAGAAGCATGTTCCAGCTGTCATAACTTGCCATTAACAAAAGCACCTGTGCTTTGAACTAGATAATCAATAACATTCTCCGTTTTGGAACAGGTTTTTATGCATTTTATGCATACGGGTTTCTTTTCTTACTTCATAGCTTTATTTCTTGTTCTTCACAAAATCAAGAAGAATCAGTCAAACACTGGAATCATGAATCTGAATCTATCTCTGTTGTTCCACTACCACAAATATTCACTTTGGAAGTCCAAAGTCAGCATCTCAGGAACTGAAGCTTCAGTATCATTTAGTATACTGAATAAAATTAAAGAGCTTTCCTTGCGTTATCTCTAAAGTGGTACTTCTAAAGCTATGTGTTGAGAAAGCACTTGGTAATCCTGTCTGCAAATACCCAAAACAGAGCTCCCATAAACCAGATATGTGTCCTGTCACCTCTTCCTGCAACTATTGCTACTGCGGCTGCAAAAGATGTCATAAGAAAACTCAACATCCCATTTGACAGAATGAAACAACAAAACCTGGCTGCATAGTTCTCAATCTCTGTAGAAAATTTGCAACACAGATTGAAAAATTCCACAACTGCAAAATGTCACTGGATAATACTTGAATATTGAACAAATTTGAAAAGTTATGCATGTCCATGTACACTTGTTTTAAGATAGGCAGAAAGAGGGAGAGGCAGAAAAAACATGCTGTAATTGTTTGCAAATTCCTGCAGATGTTTATTCATTTTCTTTGGTTGAAAGTCTATTTGGTATGTGATCAAAAACAACTATATAAGGGAGCTTGCCTTCTTTAAGAGCATTCTTTCCATCAGAAAAATTATTAGAAGACAAGCCAAAGAGAGGATTTCTGAATAGAAATCTTGTTGACAGTTGTGGTAATCCAGACTCTGGTTGGCTATTTTTCCATGTGGTTGTTGGGCAGGGATTTTTGTTTATGGTTCTGGTTGATCACATTTTCATGTTGTCTGCAGTCTTTAAGAAACAGCTTCAAACTGGAGAAGCACAGCACTAATCCAAGAACATGCTCATATTCTCAGTTACCACAATCTTAACTGCTTCCAGGAATTATTATTCTTTGCAGTTTACAAACGATACAAAAAAACTCTATAACAGTTATTATCAAAATCAGCTGCAAACTTCCCAGCAGCTCTACTCAGCTGAGTATCTGGAAAGAAAAATTTTGGCTTTGCAGAACAGGGGGATAATGCAAGAGTTCCTCAGAGAAGACCTAGCACCATAAAACCCCAACAAGTTCTGGTTAAATGTGCTTATGTAGAAGAAGCCTGACTCACATGCCTTATCCCCATCTCAGAGATGCAGAAGTTAGAGTGGAAACATTAGTTCATCTAGTCTACATCTTTAATTCAAACCATAGAATCTCATCCACTTACTCCTGCATAGAAATCAGATGCTTAGGCTTGCCAAGAAAGGTCTGAAAAGATACTGGGCCTTGATTTATGAAGAAGTAGTTATTTTTGCCAGTCCAGTACTTTCCCTATAACTTTTTCATCATACCCTTGGATGAAACTGAATTTTGGTTTGTCATTACACAAGGGAAATTCTGGAAAAAAAAGTCTGTTGCTCACAGCAGTGGTAATTTTACCAGCCTCATTCTATTCAACCTATATAGGTCCAGAAGAAAAGTGCCAGAAATGTTGTGCAAATAATTCTGTGACAGTTATAAAAGGAAGTATTTTTTTTTCTAGAAATTTATGAAAGAATAGGGAAAAAATTATAATTAGAATATTATAAACATCCAAACATTTACTCTTTGGTCACCAAGGATCCAGAAATTACACTTTGGATTGATATATTAAAGCTGTTTCAAACTGGGTATTTGGAAGGTGACAGGAAGGACATAGGGCACTATGTCCACATTTTCTTATTAAATGCAATCCACAGAATCACAATTGTCTGAAAAACAGTAAAATGCTCAAATGAAATATATAGCTAAAGATCTATCTACAAGATAGATCTACAAGATATGATTCTTGTTGTTCATACTCAAGCTTAAAAGCTTTTGGATGATAATTCAGGGTTCTTTAATTTCACTTTTATATGGTTTTAGTTTTTGTACCACACTAGTTCTGGATGGTGCAAACACACTTATGCAGAGCTTTGAATTACTGAAGATTTCACAATTCCACCTGTGAAAGTCAGGCTTGTACCAGTCATGCAGAAAAAGTCATACACACTCATTATCTGTGTTTATGGTGTATGAATCCACTCTGCTGCTCCTGTACAGGCAGATCCTGTGCCTCACAGATGTGACAGGTGCTCAGTTCAAGACTGAATTTCACCTAAACCCACACCTTTTTATTTTTTTTATTTTTTTAAATTCTTCCAACAATTCTTGGCCCCTATCAGCAAACTTACCGTATCTAAATAAAGGCCATGTCTTAAACTCCTCATTAAATAAACAATCCATCTCAAATTATTTCCCTGGCCAAATCTGCAATTTTAGGGACCTATTTACTCTCATTCAGACACAAAATTTTCTTTCTCAGCTTTCTTGTTCAGACTTTCCCTCTCTTACAATTCTTGGAAGAGGAATGTGTAAGTTACACTCAGCCCTTCTCTCAGTGCCTGCCAAGAAAAGACAGATCAAGTCATCAGTAACACACACAAAGATACAGTGATGATTCCAGAATTAAACATATATCCTTATTGGTTAATGACTCCTTGGAAATTTACTGATACAGACCTTCAGGATAATCAGTAATAATAATTCAGAATAATCAATATTTCACAGAACAAAAAATTAAATAAACAATTAAATAAGCCACAGCTATAACAGCCAGTCCCAGAAGTTCATGTACATTGCAGCCAAAGATCACCAGAGCAGAGGGAGTTTTGCCCTTCCATTTCCCACCTGAACTAAGGCTGCATCTGTCCTTGACATTCAATGGTTTTCTTTTATTTAGTTCCTTCTAATGGCAGACTTATATTTTCCCTTCATTATCAAAATAATTTTTTTAAGGATTTTTTTTCCCTGGCAAATCCTTTTCCATCAAGATTACCAAAATTAAGTGGAAATTAGAAGGCATGTAATAATCTCACATCAGCAAGAGCTGTGTGAACAGGAAGTGACTGTCTTCTCTTCACAAGTCTTGGGATGAGTAAAGGAGGGTGGATACTGTCTATGTATTCCCTTTCTTCAAATACCAGGCTCTTAGGTCATTAGTAAACAGGGTGATACTGCAACTCTGCTGGAGAGGGTAAAAAAGGGTCCATGTTTAGAACTTAATGTCTAGGAATGTGGAGTTGATTTCTTCAAAGGCATGTGATCAGCATTGAAGAGTGCAGATGTTAATGATAATAGGAATCAAGCAGACTTTTTCTGGAAAGGATAAAATGTTTTGTCTGTGGTAGTCTGATGTTCTGGATGACTGTTGATTCACTCTTTGTGCCATTCATCTGACTAATTGGTTGTTTAAAATATACTTGCAAACTTTTTTGCATTCCACAGAAATATTCCTTAAGGGTAGTGGCAAAGAATAAGTTAAGATGGTAACTAAAAATGGAATGAGAACACAGTATCTGTGAATGTGCATAACACATCTGGTGAAAATAGGCTACAGCTAGAAATGTCAATAGTTCTTTCTAAACTTTGTTTTTTAATGTAGTCTACAATTAATAGATACATCCACCAATTGACAATCTACCTATAGGTGCAACATCAAGGGCAAGAATAAATTAAAAACTAGCAGTTGATATTAAAACCGTTGTGTCCTTCTACATCAGGAAAGGAAAAGGGGTTGTGTCTGGGAAGAATATCTTCATATTCTAGGAGTCACTTATTCTGCTAAACCAGAACATGAATCCTGATGAAGTCTCTGAAAAATAATGGGGCTGTCAGCTCACCAGCAAGAATGCTTCACCTCTGTGGCTTTGATATGGGTTTTACTAAAGGGTGTGCAACTAGAGAGATGTCACTCATAGTGACAAAGGACTTCCTAGTGTCACCCTTCTTACAGAAAGCTTGCCAGAAAAACCTGCAATTTGCTTTGCTAGTTTTTTACTGAGTCTGCTCATATATAGTCATCTTTTTCAGTATAGGATATTTCATACAAGTCCTTAATTTCACAAATCAGCCTGGTGAACCTAAAGATGTAAAATTAATTACATAGAGAAAAACTCTAAGGTTAGTCTTTAAACCCTTGGTTTAATTGTTACATGCTATAATATGAGACAACCAGATTTTCAGATGACATTTGTTATAGCATGATTTAAACCAAATGGGGACACAAATCCCACTGAATGGAAGCAATAAAAACCAGGAGTTTCTTGCCTAAGATGGAACAAACCAGACCTGATATGGCACTGTCTTCTCCCATACTGCCACTGTACCCACAGTAGAGTCAAAAGCATCGTTCCAGAGCTGCAGAAATCATTTAGTTATTCTACACTTGGAGATGAGAGGGTCTAACAAGTTGTTGTTAGTATCCACAGTACCTGTATATTATGGAGATTGTGTAGATTATGGAGGCACTGACAGGTGGAGGATCCTCTTTTCTGGAGCCTTGCTCAGTCTGGAAAATCATGAATTTGGAGACGGACACCAATGGTCAGCAAAGGTGAATACTTGGTCGTGGCACTGGAAGCCACACTGCACTCACAGATGACTACTACCACCTCAGGGTTACAGCACAACATGACACATCTCAAAGATTCAATGTTCTTACAAATGAAATTTCTTCATTTTGGACCCCCACACACCACAACAACAACTCACATAGTAGAATTTATTTATGCTTTGTAGAGAAACTCATAAATTCACAGCAGGAGAAGAGAAGATAAAACTAAGATGTTTAGTGTTTAGGAAGTTGTTAACTATTTGGATTGCGTGGCAGGATTTTTGGCACTTCCCATTCCCTGTGTGTAAAAGCTAATTCAACCCCAGGGATGTTTAATGTTATTTTACACGAGAGAGAAAATACTAAGTTGTGAACCTTTGAAAGATGAATAAGAGAGGAAGATGAAGGGATGGAAAGCAAAGTGAGTAGAAGACAAAAGAATATGGCAAGGCTGGAAGACTTTTTTTTTAATTTGCCATTGACAAAAAAGCAGAGAAAAACTGCATTAATGCTCACTTGCCAAATGAGCTGTTGTAAGAAGATATCAGGAGTTAGACTTTAGTGGTCCTTGCAGGTCCCTTCCAACTAAGGTTATTCTGTGATCTTCAAATTTATAAATTAATCTAGTTATTTTGGATTATCAACATACTTGGCAGCCATACAGCTCATTAACACCTATAGACTGGGTTTCTTGTGTCTGGGCTAACTGCTGGGGAAATGAAATGCCCAGATCCATCTTACACCTCCAGGCTGGAATAACCCAGGGTGCTGGGGTTGGCTATCATGGTCTGCCTACAAAGCAATGTAGTCTGCATAGAATTTCAAGGGGTGTGGTGAAAATCACAAAAAAACCTATCTCTAACACTTTTATTTTGCTCTAAGGCAAATTGTTTGCAAAAACTTTCCTTTTGATTCCTGTTATCCAAATAACTACAGCTTAAATTGGAACTCAACTATTAATCTGATAATGACATGGCTGAGACAAATTCTCTGACAATTGATCTCAAATGACATACGAGGCTTTACTTTTGTCTCATTGTCTGCATTCCTTTCCAGCCAGGAGTTCTGTCAGTATTTAACACACAAACAAAACCCCCTCAAATGTAAGTATTAAGATGATTACTATGTACCTGGATATATCCTTTAATTTTAATTTTGTTTTATTTTATTTTTAGCTTCAAAGCTTTCCCAGGAATGAACACCTGTCTTTCACAGCATTACAAGAAATAGTCGGGTACCTCAGATGCTTTGTTGTGTCAAGTCCTCTAATAGGGACACTGTGAGTATAAGTCACATTTTAATTAATGATCAAAGCAAAGGACACCTGTAAATTTTGGTTCAGTTTCTTCAGTTCTTTGATATCAGGTTTATCCATTAGAAAAGGACTCCTTTGATGCATATCCTGCTGACATAAGGTATCTTTCATGCCTAGATGCCATGGTGACTGGAGCCTTACAAATACTGAACAAGGTGAACAGAATACTATGTTTTTGCCCCATTGTGTCTATCAGTTAAAATCTTATGTCTAAAAGCAGCAAAACTCGCCATCCTGGGCAGTCTTCTTCCATTCCCATGACTCTAATTTCTACTCAAGACTTCAGAAGGTGCCATTAGGAAGTCTTGTTGGGGTCTGGCCCTGGGACACGGTGACAGATTTGTGAAAGCCTTCAAGCCTGTTCACCACCCAAACGAGCACTAAGATGCTGCTGGGGAAGGAAGGGACAAGATATTGCTAGCCCCTGAAATGCCACTTCCAGTGCAAAAAAAAAAACAATTGGTGGGACTCCCCAGCTCAAATCTCCATTCATTCCCAGGAGAACCAAGAGGGATAAAGTAGTAGCTCAGCCAACCCCACTAGGCAGTGTAAACAGTGCACACAGCATGGGAGGGACAAACCCTGCCTTGCACAAAGGTGGCAACACAACCTCTGAGCAAGGTCAACACAGAACCCTCTCTCAGGCTGAGCAAGTATTGAGGCAGGGGAGGCAAAGGATGACTGGTCCTTGTGAAATAAAATAATAATAACAGAAATATCACACAGCTTCACCTAAAAGATTAGTTTGAATGTTATTGATCATTTGTCATGGGGCTTTCTTACCCAAAAAGGTGGCATGTGGCAGAGAGATCTGTGTGACATGCAGTATTGAGGCCAGATCACATCAGCAGCACAGCTACCCAAATAAAGCCAGAGTCAAATCTCTTCCCCAGAAAATACCTAAGTCCTGTATGTAAGAAGTCCTGCAGCTCCAAAAATGCTCAGCATTTTAGGTGCCTGACTTTTGGAAAGCCTATTTTAATCTATGTCTAAACACTCGGAGAAGGTCATGCAATGATTTAAAATGTATACGTACTGATGGCAATTATATGGATTCTTTGCCCAACTTTGCCTAGCCAAAACCAGGTAACTAGCCTAAATAAGTTATTCAGGTTTCTTCTAAAGTCAAACATGAGCAACAGATACCTTTATAGTGCAATGCCCTCTGTCATGGGAAATGATTCATGCTCCAGAATGCCTGACTTTATACAGCTGGATCTATTTTGCCTGCATTTAGCTCTCATCTATTTCTTTAAACTGAATTTCAAAGGAAACTACACTCCGAAAGTTGTTGAGTAAAATGTTTATCTTCTAGAAATGAGTGATTTTTGTTTGCTTTCCTACATGAAAACAAATGCGTAAATTTTTAGTAGAGAAAATCTTTGACTAATGTGATAGCAAATCCATCAAAATAACTTCACACAAAATGACTCCTGGAAAGACAGAGATTGCCAGAAATACTCCCTCCCACACCATGCAGATTTTATAAGCTGTTTTGAAGGATCTGGAGGGTCAAAGTGAAATATTAAATTCTCAGAAACCGAAGAACTATGAAATCAAACATAAAACTTCTGATTATTTCAGTTTCAGAAAACCATCAAATCAGACCTGAAGCAATACTGAAGGAACATCGTATGCCTTAGACATCATCTGCTTGGCTATACATATGTCTCTGCCTACAAGGGAAGAAAAGAATGTACTTAAATAGGAATAGAAGATAGAAAAAAATAATTTGAAATATGTCTCTACATGCCATGTTTGGGAGAGAGGAAAATAACCTTGCAATATGTCTCTAGAAAATATTTTCTGCGTTCTCTTTCCTTAACTGAAAGATATAGGATTGAGCATTTCTGTGTCTAGACCCTCCCCCCACCACAGTATCTCAAGGCTTTTCAAGTCCTCATTTACCTTGCCTGTATCACTGTGGATGAAAGAAATTGTCATTATCCTTCTTTTAGGGTGGGGAACTGTAACACAGGAAAGATTTCAGCATCTTCCTTGAAGTTACAAAAAAAGTCCAAAGCTAAGTCAGGAGCTGAGCCCTGCTCTGCTGCATTGCAATCCCATAACCTACTCATTAGACCATCATTTCTATTCATCTTGCCCTACCCTGCATTGCAAAGCCAACAAATTGTGCCTGTTCTTTTGCCAGGGCCTCCAGTAATGTTTAGCATTGTTACTGTCACTAGTCCAACAGACTACAGACAACACTTCATATTACTTCTTTTGTTGGTAAAGCTGCACCTCTGACCAGAGTGGGCTTAATACCTAATATAAAGCAGCTCAGGAATTTTTCCATGAATCTTTTGGAAAAAATGATTTGTTATAACCAACATTTTCCTTACTATCTTGCCATGTTCAACACAAGATTTCTGCATAGGCGTTTTAGAACTTTAAGAAGAAATCATTTTTCAGAGTTTGCTTGATTCAGAGACTGCTGGTTAGAGCACCCTCCCAGGGTGCAATAGGCTTGGTTTTATTCCTGGCCTGCTTCATACAGAGAAAGTGGGTTTTGCAGTCTCCATGAGCTACTGGCAGTTTTGGCATGAGGGTCTCCTACTTCTGAGTAAAAATTCTGAGGAGATTCAGGCTTATCAAAAGAAAATAAGGAAAGAGTTTCTAAATATGAGAAACTAATTAGTGGATGGACAAAGTGCTGGCTAATAGAGTTCCCTTATCTCTGCCTCCACAATGAAGCAGGTTTCATCTTGGTCCGTAAAAGATTTAATAGGGCTTAAATAGTTCAGGGTGAGTAACAGTGTTAGTAAAGACATCCATACTGTCAATTTGATTTATTCTCTGTTTTGCTAAAAACCCCTGATCCTTCAATTTTCTGCACTGCATATGTGACAGTCCACACCCAGGCTCTGATTTGCAGTATCCAACCAGTTATTTTGGCCACAAACACCACGGCAGGGAAGAGTGACTACTTTGCTGCAGGACTGTTCACTACCAGCAGTAGACATGCCATTGTGCCAAGTTTCTTTTTCCCTGCACAGAACAGAAGGAGCCAGTCCTTCAACAGTATCCCAGCAGGGTTCATGGTCCTCACCTCGCACTCAGAGGTCACTGCCTCAGCAGCCTCCGGCAAAATCCCTGGTGTAAAATCAGAGGCTGACAAGCAGCTCTCTGGCTGTTCATCTACCTAGCTCTTACTGGCTCTAATCCAGTTGAAAAAAAAGCAAAACAAAGCAAAACAAAAAACCACAACAACAACAAAAAAAGCAAGCCAAAAGCCAAGAAGACAATGGGAGCAAGCTCCCAGAAAGGACTCAGACGTTCTGTGTAGATCACAAAGGTGTGTAAATAAACCCAGTAACAGTATTTCTCTCTGGAGGCATAGGAGTAACACTCAGAGGCAAGGGCTCAGCTACGTGCAGGCCCCATGGATGACCTCCCTTCATCTGTGGGAATTACATTCTCAATTTTGTGTAAACAAACATTATTCCACCCAGACTGACAGTAGCCTCTGTACAGCTTCAAGTGGTGTGTTTGCACAGATGAGGTTCCACCCTCTAGCTGTTGCTGTTGTCCCAAACTTTGAGGAGCAAGCGTGAATTCATGACCTGGGTGTGGAAATGAATGGATAGTCTGAACGAATCTCAGACAAAAACAAAAAACTAGCTTTTAAGGGGTTTTGTTCTGAAATAAAGAATTCCCCAATTTGGAAGGAGGGGAGGATGATGCATGAGGACTGGAGAGAGTAATTTAGGAGTTTTTTCTTGCTAATTGTTTTAGTGAACTAGTTATGACTTTCTCATGAAGCAAGACAGACCTGACAGACATGCAGTTTTTCAGCCACGCCTCAGGTAATGAAAGAGGTGTTGTTAATTGAAACAAAATGATTCTGTAGAACATTAATACCCTCAAAAGATTTGTACTTGCCCTTCATTGATCTAGCTAGGGAGGCAGAGCTGAGAAGCACTGCATTTAACCCAGTGGAAGCAGAGGTACTGATGTAAATGTGTACATTGGATCATAGCAATGGGTTAATATGTGCAACTGCACTGAAAAAAATAAATCTGTAGTGAAAGTGAAGGTGCTAAAAATATCGTTTAAATTTCTGCCCTACATTTTCTTCAACAGTCAAAATCTATTACAATTTTGACAGAACTGTGCACTGACTATTGCAACAAAAAGTAGATACCAGTGTATGCCTGCCATCCCTCCCCACCTTCGTGTATATATCCTACAGGGAAATGGACTGGACAAATACTCACCAGGAACACACTATTGATCCAGAAATTCAAAATCCATCTGATCTTCTCTTGCAGGGCCAAGGGAAAAGCACAGAACTGCGGTGTCTACAAGACCAGCAACACTCCCTGTTTTCCAGCTCCCTTAATCCTGAGTTCTGGCAGTACACTATGCACTGGTTGTTGCATCTGCCCTCCCTCCTGAGAGATCCTGCATGTCTGGATCTTCCCCCAGATTTGCAAGCAGCCCATTAATAGCTGGGGGAAGGGTCTGTGTTTCCCTTGTTTTACTTGAAGAATCTTGGGTAAGTCAGTGGCATAGCTTTTAGAGACAGTGAAAGTCCAGAAGGATGGCTCAAATCTTCAATCATATGTTTCAATGCATATCCCATTAAGAAGAATAGGCCTTCAAATGTCAACTATCCATCACTGACCTTCCGAATTTTAATGTTATTTATAAATATCCATGTCATTCCAACTAGCCACATAAAATTTCAGCTAACTTAAACTGAAAATAAACAGAAACTTCAGTCCTAAAATAAAGAAAAAAAAAAAAAAGATGAAGTACATTCCCAGATATCTGAAATATAAGAGATTCCTGAGATTCTCTCAGATAGGCATGTTACACAATCCAGAAGTGTTATAATATCCAGAAGGGCTGATATTCAGCCTATATACTGTCTCAAAGTTGTTTGCTGAAGCCATTTCTGAAAATAGCTCTGCCACAGACATTACACAATGGGCAAGTGTGGTACTGCAGCTTAGTTGATTCACTAAATATGAATCAACTGGACAGCAGCCCTTTTGCACTCTGTGGGTTTGTGGGGTGCTGCTTTGCTGCCTTCTTTGTCAGAAAGTGAAAATTACCTGTTATATGGGATGCAAAGCAATATGGTTTTTTAATGCCAGGCTCATCCTTTCCAGAGGGCTGGAATCACATGTCAAAAGTTTCTGTATCAGTGAAGAAAATCTTTCTTCTCTTCACTTCTCATTAGTAAGACACTGGGAATACCTCCATATTAGCCCTTTTATTTTTCCCCTTTTAAGTCATCTTCATTTATATCAAAATTCCAATTTTTCAACACTAAAACTGAGTATAGCTAATGAGGCAGAGATCCAGGAGAAAGAGTTTTTACATAAGTGCCATTGAAATATAGTGCAGACTCTGATCTGAAACTGTAAAGGTCAATCTTAAAATAACCAGGTCTTTTGGGATCTGACCTATCCAAGAGCATTTTAGCTTTGACTGGACTTTCTTGTTCAAATTCAGTTCTCTGGAAATAGTGCTGTGTCCAAGAGTACATCAGCAGGGCAAGGCTATTCTTAGAAAAACAAGTCAAAATCTGCTTGTCTCAATACTCCTCACATTGTCACCAAAACCAAGGACTGCAGCTGTGGATGCTGTTTCCATTGTGCAGTACTGCAGCACAGCTGGTATTTCTTTCTCTACACCCTATGATTTAGTCTAACCACATTCAAGACAGGAGGAAGCAATACAATTCCCTTAGCCCTCCCACTCTCAAAACACATAAGTTCTTATCCTGCATCAAACACTTGAAACATTGAAGCTGGTAGTTGACCACCAATTTTCTTATTGCCCACAGAAATAGTTTCTTGTTAACCCTGACTTGGATACTTCCAGGTCCTGATAAAATCTGGGACTGGAAAAAATCTGGGAATGAATGTGCAGTAGGTGAGAGGACAAAAAAGGTAGGGGAGTGGCACAATGTTCAGGGTCTCAAGAGACTGGAAGAAGAAGATGCAGCAAGTGAGCAGCTCTAGGGATCCCAGGTCACTCATACAGAGCAGCAGGGAATTTCAGAAAGCAGTGTGGCTTTCTAAAACTGA
This sequence comes from Pseudopodoces humilis, assembly GCF_049639895.1. Taxonomy (NCBI): domain Eukaryota; kingdom Metazoa; phylum Chordata; class Aves; order Passeriformes; family Paridae; genus Pseudopodoces; species Pseudopodoces humilis. The sequence continues at coordinate 70,771,071 of NC_142201.1, forward strand.
CATTAGGGCAGTGAGATGTAGAAGAGACCACAGAGTTGCATTTTTGCTGGGAAAAGGAAGGAGAGGTTAAACTCCAGCCCCAGTTTCTTCTCCCAACATCACAGGTGTGCCTAAGGAGTGGTGTTCACAAGGAAAACGCAGCACAGCACATGGATGAGCTATAATTGTTCCTAGGAAGATTGTGAACTTAATTGCCCAGAAAATCATCCCAAAATTCTCTGGATTGTTCACATCTCAAGTTCTAATGCTGAATGGCCCTTTTGAAGCTTCAGCCTGAAGGTCGTGCATGAAATCAGCTGATCATGTTGAAGATAAGGAGGGTCTGACTTCTACATCTGTATCTTATTCCACTGCACAGCCTCTATAGCCCCAGACAGAAGGAAACAAAAAGACTGTATCATTGCAAAGCAGAATGCTTTATTTTGTTCTTATGACTAACACTTCATCCATAGATTTTTGAATATCTGTTATTGTTTTGGATGGACTCAGAGCTGACATACCTGCAAAACATATTCTCCTTTGCTGAGAGTCACTTTAGACACTTGGCTGACTCTTCTCCAAAAGATATAAATTTTTTGGAAGTGTGATTTTATATTTAGTAAGTCCTTGGTAGTGTGTTTAACATGCATTCTTTATAAAACCAGCCCTTAACTGCTAGTTTGTTCATAAATATACAGAGAAATGATGCATACATAGTCCATGTAACCTAGAACCCCTTTAAGTCAGTTTTGGAAGGGGACCAGTGTTATTACAGTGAGATCTTCCAAGATATTAAGCTCCCAATATTGTCACCATGGTCCAGCCATTACCAGAGAGAATATGAATAGAACCCGACAAGAATTGTTATTTTATTGTTGTCACAGTAAGAAAAGAAGAATAAAAAAAATAAACACACCAAAAACACATTTTGCAAAAATTGTATGTTGAGTCCACACAGAAAGATGTAAGGGTAATGAGCACTTTCTTGAGCTTCATTCAAGACTAAGACTTACTCAGCAATTCTCATTGCTGTTAAACCTGCAAAACCTGAAGATTTGCATAATTTTAAATTAAATTAATCAAAAAACTTAATGCTTTAAAAATCACAAAAATAGTCACAATTGTTATCATGCTTGACTGGAGTGTGCAAGAACCATGAAAGATAACCACTGTGTTGACTAAAGCAGAAAATAAGGAACAGTGATAGAGAAAACTTACTCCAGAATGTTGTGAGAGCTATCCTGATGTCCCCTGACTCTCACTTAATGTGCTAACCACTGAACCTCACTTTTTCAAAATGCTATAGCTTTAAATTCTCAATGCACTTTAGAAGCACACAAAACCTCTATAAAATCATAGAGAATAAAGCAAATGTCAAGGTTTCCAGAAAAGTACCTCAAAGCTTTTTATATTATCTCAGAGGGGAAATATTCTTGATGTCAAACAAGGGAGCTTTCTGTTGCCAGTGAATTTATATTTGACCATATCTAAAATAGAAGGGTTTTGCTGTGGTTACAAACCTGAAAGTATTTCCAGTGGTTTGCAGTAAACTGAAAATGGTCCCTCAGTTCTCCAGCCTAACACAGCAGTATGACATTGACACACCTTAAAACAAAGCAGTGGTTACTTTATAGTAACCCTTTACTTTATAGTAACCTTATATTTACAGGACACTTTATAAAGCAGCTCTCAAATCTTCTAGTAACGACATTTCAAAAATGAACAGAATATAATAATCTAACACAGGGGACCAACACAAAAGAGGGTCATCGTGGGATGACCACAAAAGAGGGTCATAGCATCACCCTATGCTTGACTGTGGTGACAGCAGGAAATTCACTGCTCCTTCTGCCCATTCAGAATTACTCAGCCACAGCCACAGGCCACTCACTCAGCTGTGTTCCAGGACAGTGCAGCTGCAAAAGCAAGTGGAAAGCGCAGCCAAGATGCTCTTCACAGGGCATTGAGATATATTTTAGACTCAGGAGTGTGGCCTTTTAGACCAGACAAAACAGAGAGGCAGCCTTTGCACACAGTGACCAGCAGCAGACTCCGAAGGTTCCCTGGTACAGCAGATGATGAAAAGTAAAGCATTGTAAATGTCACCAATGCATGATGACTTCTTCTGATTATGATAGTTTATATTTGTTAATGTTATGTATGAAGTATAACTGTGACCTGAAAAAGATCAGAGCTGCATTATTCAGCTTGTTATTCAGCCAGACACATGCAAACAAAAGAAAAAGAAAGCATAAAAATGTCATCTGTTTTTTTTTTTCTATGGCTGTAACTCTCAGTCTAAGATCCTATTTTAATTACATACTAGGGAAGCAGTATTGTGGTAGAATTTCCAGAGGTTATGAATGGGACTGTGGTTGTTCACTGTACCCAGCAAGTTGGAAGGACTCTTCAGGTCCCTTTGCCCAGGTCAGTTCAGCATAGTCACCATCGCCATTCCTCTTTTCCTTCACCTTCACATGTCTGGTGTCTTTGGAAACTTTGTGATTTCCTATTTCCTGTTTCTCCTTGAACTCAAGGTCAATTACTCTCCCATATACTTTTTCAATTATTTTATCACAGATACCGAGAACTAATTTATTTGAGGCACAGTTACACTTCTCCAGAAGTAATCTGATTCTCAACAACAATCTGTAGTGATGGTTTACTGCAAGTGAAGTAGTATCAAGAAGTCATATACCATAACATGGAAAGCAATTTGTCTCCTTATGATAAACCATCTTAATACAGGCTTACTGTCATGGATTGATTAGGTTTGAGTGTAAAAACCAAGCTGATATGAAAAGGGGGATAAGGAAGATTTCTAGACCTTATAAAACCTATTAAGAATTTTTAGTAAGCCCAGTTTGTTCCTGTAATGTTAGGGAAGGGTAATTGAGTATGAGAACTTGACCATGACCTATCTTCTTTCCTATAATCACCTTGACCCAGAAGACAGCTGCACATGATGCAGAATGTGGACTAAAGCCAACATCTCTAAATAAGGCTTCATGTTAAATTCTCTAAATCCAGTTCCAAGGAGTTAAACAAATTAGGTGCCAATCCCAGCAGATTCAAAGATAATAACCAATCAGCTGTATACATTTCAAGAAAGAATTTTAAAATCAATGTGCATGTTGACTTTATCCTCCCTGAAGAGTTATCATCAAAACAATCTTTCTCATAGAAACACTGCTTAATCACTGACTTCAGAGAACATTTAAATCTTCTGAAAGGAGCATAACATGGTTCTCTAAAATCATTTGGTCAAAACAAGCCAAGTGATAATACATATCACAAAATTTGCAATTTTTGTTATGATTCATGGTCCTCATCTTTTCAGGGTTTTTTCCCCAATAAGAAGCCAAGAGTAGAAAAAGCCAAGATATTATTTCAATTATATAAGCAAATCTATCAGATCAGATGCCAAAATATCCTGCTACGGACATAATGCCTGTTGTTGACACTAAAAATAAGTATCTTGATATGTGTTTCAAGTCTAGGACTTATTGAAAGCCTGTCAGGCAATTTTCCTAAAGTCTGAGCATATTGTGTGCTTAGGGCACTGAACTTGTTGCAGGTATCCTCTGAGATTGTCTGATTTTCTCCAAAACAAAGCATCTGCATCACGATTCTGACACCACTTTTGTATTTTGCTTTGCAAGCTCGGTATGACTGAATGACAGAATTGAAGCAGTGGGGTGTGTATTTTGAAACCTTTCCCAGTGAGACTCACAAGCATATTTTCAAATGGATAAGTGACATCATCTAACTTTCAGGTCAGGAACCTTTTCCTCTTTCTTCAGGCTTCTGCAAGAACCAGTCTTTGTCTTTTTTTCTTCAGACTCAGGGTGTGGGGAATACTTAGAGAGTATGCATAGTTCATGCTGCCACACATATATCTGATGCTTCATAATAAGATATATTTTATATAAGTGTAGGCATATACAAGCATATAAAAATATAAGGGTTAATCTTACAAATTATACATACTCTTTAAATCCTCAGCATGTGGCACATACAGCTTTCTGTAGGCATGAGCAGACACTTCATTACAAACCATGCTAAACTATCCTTTTTTCTAGAAAACTGAAGAGTTCACATAAGCCCTGCAAACAAGGAGTGCCACTAACACGATTTATTAGCATGATGTCACATTTATCTGATGTCACCATGCATCTCCTTCTGTGTTTAATCTGTCAGGTCTCCAGGACAGAGTTTGTCTGGAGGTCCTGTGACAAGTGCTGTGTGTGGTGAGTCTCTGCACCATCCTGCAGGTGTGCAGGGTACTGTGACATATAAGAGCCTTGTCTTCATTTTCTGTCAGGTGCCTCCATGGGAGACACAGGGTGGCATTCACTCCTGTCCTGTTACTCTCTAGACACAGTCTTGAGTTGTTAACACACCCAAAAGATTATGTTCCACATCACATTTTTCTTTTCCTAGGACAGGCTGACGTAAAACAATTTTCAGTGGCATGAGGTTAGCTTGCATCACCAATAGAACTTTTCTCAGTCAGCTACCTGTTGCATTTGGCAAATCTCATTCACTATCACTGTATGCTGCTCCAGGTAGCCCAAGTCCTGCTAATCACACAGTGAGTAGTTGTAGAGGAGGTGCCCCATTTGTAAAGAGAAGAGATCTCCATTTGTTGAAGAGAAGAGGCACTGTCCAAAACCAGCAAGGTGATGATTGCCTGGGACGCACTATCATTTATGTTATTAATGCCTGCAAGTGCCAGCTTTCCCAAGTGAGTGAGAGCACCTTCTTCTGATCCTTGCTGTTACACTGGATAACTCCCAGATATTCTACCCCCACCCCACAAAACTCTTAATGGTATATTCAAACATGGAATGCAATAAAATGAGGTGTCAGGATATCTTTGGTTTAATTTATCCTGTAATATATGCTAAAAATATTCCTTCTTCCTTTTATTATTACACACATTCAACTCTTTTTTAAAATATATTCCCTCAGTCAAAAGAATAGATATTGGGGCTGGTGGTTGCAAAAGCTATTTACTCCCAGCTCTACAAAATATTAGGTAGAATAAATATTTGTGCCTCCCTGTTTAAGACCAGGCTTCTTCATGTTTTACACTGCACCAGTATATCCAATGCTGAGAGACAGACACGGTCACCAAAGTCAGCTTTATTTCACTGCAGGATTTCCTGCATTTCTCATTAGATTTAAAATAGCTTGTGATACTACACACTATGATTTCCATTGAAAATACTGACCTGTGGCCTATGCAAAAAGTACTATTTTCCAGGGTTGTGTGAATATCAACTGTTCTTAAAAAAGAAAAAGGTAGCTGGTGTCACTACTAAAAGAAAATTCTTAAGAGCAAGAGGAAGATTTAACTGGAGGGAGAGAGGAAAGGAAAGGAAGAAGGAGGGAATGCAGCTAGCTCTGACATGGCTTGCTCCTAGGGCTCAGCAGGGGATTAGGGCTGTCTCTGGGCTGCACTGTGGGACGTGAAGCACTCCAGCCACGTTTGCACAGCAGGAGCGCATCTTGCTCCGCTGCTGACACCCGGCACCCTGAGCGGAGGCAGAACTCGTGCTGTGCTGACCCAGCCATGACTCTGATCTTCCCACTTCAAAGGAGGAGGACTCCTGCAGAAGGCAGCCTGAGATTCCTAAACTGTTTTTCACACAACAGATGAGCAGCTTTTGATAAACCAGAACATACAGTATAATTAGGCCTCAAACAGCATATACTAATTACAAGCACAGAATTATGCACATTCCTAATGAGAGTGCTGGAAAGGGGCATAGGGAGAGGAACCCTAGCAAGCACAGACAATCTTCAGCAGCCACAGCCATGGCACAGAGGAGCTGTGCCTGGAGACGTAGTGCAGCAGGAAAAAGGATGCTGAGGAAGACCAGGAAAACCGAGCTGTTTAAAACAAAATTTTACAGTGTTTAGGCATTGCTGCCACCAGGAACAGGTGAGGGGGAAGGTGACCCACAACATCATGCAGTGGAGGCAACAGCTCTTTCCAACAGCCTCCAGCTTCATCTGCAGGAGGTGGCAGGGGTGAGTGCACTTGAGGATGTAGGCAAGGCACCTTCAGGACAGCCTTTGTCAACAGATACTGTGGTCTGCTGAGGCCAGCTGTGTGTTTGCCAGGCACACCACAGAGCCTGCTTGTCCCTGGAAATCAAAGCTTGGGGCCTGTGAAGTGCCAGCACATGCACAAGAATGATGTACCCAGGGTTGTTCATATCCAGCAGTTCTTGATGGCTTTCACTGTGGCTTCAGTTCACGTATTGAAGAGCACTGAATATCAGCTCAAGTAGAGGCCCTCAGGTTGGTTCCAATGTGAGGACCATCAAAAACATGTCAGCATATCAACCATAGAACAAATAAGTGAAGATCACCATAAATGGACCTGATCACAAAGTTTATTCCGCAGAATCCCTGTGAATAGTCTTACTCCATCCAGACTGGGCTGTTCAGAGGGATCTACCTGGTGTCAGGAAGCCCTAACGGTCTCAAAACCATTTATCCAGCATGAGACATGACTGTGACCCCTTTATCACACCTGCCTCACCTACTGGGGCCCGGGGTAACCACCAGAAAGCCTTTTCCCCCAACTGTTCAACACTTTCAGGTCCAGAACTAAAACTGGTATTTCAGCTTGTTCTCAGCCTTACTCTCTTCCTTCCTTACCCGCTTTTCTGAAGGTCCATTTGCAGCCCACTGTGAGGTCAGCCAGGCATATCTCACTCTAGCAGTGGCATAAATCCTACATGCGAATGTGTGGGTTTTGTTGCCTTCTGTTATAACCCTCAGAAGTGGGTTTACCCACACAATGTGAGGAATGAAACACAAAAACACCCACAGAGAAGATGGAGATCAAAGTTTGTAGTAGATTATCAGATTTTACAAAGACTGTGGTTCTGGAATATACAGGGAAATCGGTCACCTCTACGTTTTAATAGAGGACGTGGAATTTGAGACTATAATTCAGGAAATCCCATGTTACACAGCATATCTGGCAACCATAATGCTATTCTAGGAAAAGCAAATTTTATGCTTGAGCGTACCGCTGAATTCTTCTGTGATGCTGAGTAAGTTGCTCTGAGCAGATTTTCCCTCATCCTGTGTTCCTTGATTTTGCATCCTTCCCGTTCCCCTCAGGTTTCCTCCATCTCTTCATTGCTAGGGCACCAGAAGGAAAAGCAGCAGGAGCAGAGGATATTAGACCCTGCTATTAGATGCTGTGCCATAGCCGTACATGGTAACAGGAGGAGAAATTACAGGGAAAGTTATGTTCATCTCCTACAGCCCTGGGACAGAGGATGCCCAGTGCAGATGGTATCTTCGGAAACCTAAGTGCCAACTTCTGCCAGGTCACTGCTGAGCTAATAAGAACTAAGGTTTCAAGAAGGACACAATTCAGCCAGATCTGGGGAGCTCTTTACAGATAGGAAGGATGTAGGAAAAATGCACACCATTTCTGATGAAATTTCCAAAAGACCTGAGGCTGACATCCCTACCCTCTAGGGAAAACATAAGTGTGCTCAGGTCATTTGACACAAGTAACTGAAAAATGGAGTTCTGTAATGGAAAACCTTAAACTAAAAAGACTTTTATTTGCCTCCTTCATAATAGTTATATCAAAACAGAGACCTTATATGGTGTTTATTATTTGTTCTTAAAATTGTGATCAGTTTTTAGGTTACATTGATTTAGAGGGGGGATAAACTTTTTCTATGAAGAAGTGAAGTAACTTACATAAGATGCCGTGTGAGGTTGATGACAAAACCAGACACAGGAATGATAAGTGGAATCCTGCACTTAGGGAATATAATGAAGTTCTGCCATTGGTTTCCACAGGATCAGCCTTTCTACACATGGTGGCACATTAACAGCCCAGATTAGTTTTGCCCATCCATGTAATACAGCTCACTCTCACATGAAATGCAAAGACTTTTTTATCAGTATTCCACAGTTCAAGATCACTTGGGATAAATTATGTTTATCCTAAACAGAAATGTCAAAGGGCACTTTATTTAAGTATGTGCAATTATTCAAACTCGAATTTGGCCAGGGCATTGCAGTTAACATCCCACTTTCTCTATGGAAAGACATTTCTCCCTATTTAATGCTGGGCCTATTTAATACAGAGGAGCTAGCTAAACCATTAAGGAAATGTAAAGCAAAATCTTGATTTTACCTTTATAAAAGGGAACCTGCTACATTTTCAATACGTGCAAATGTATTTTCTTGAATTTAAAGGGATAACACTCTCTTTTTTGATGGACTTTGTGTGAAATTCTGAAAAGAAATGCTTTATGCATCAGTACTATGCATAAATAGTCCCTGCTACTATTATTTTGGTAGTATGGTACTATTACTTTGGCAGAGAACCAGAAGATCTTTCTGGTTTGGTCTTTAACTGCTCCTGAGCCTATTAAATTACAGTTAAGCTCCATTCCTGGCTAGTTAAAATCTTGCACTTGGTCAGAAGGTCTTTCTCACAATAAGACCAAAAAAATGTATACTAATTCCTCACAATGGGGCAAGTAGTGAAATACCTCTTTCTTGCACTCTTGGAATTTGTGGGTATCTTGAAAATATTTAGTAAATGCTTTGTAAACAAATCTGTCCAACATCTAAGTGTTTACTCATGTATGTGATACACATGCAAAGTAAAGCATTAAAAGATACAGCCAGGACTGCTGCACGGTGCCCTCTCTAGACCACACAGCCCTTTTTGATTTCTCCTATTGCTGCCACAGAGCCAGAAATCCAAGTTCTGCCAAGTCACCCAGGAAGTCCTGCAGGCACTCATGAATGTCATCTGAGGAACAATATTAGTTCATTAAAGAAAGGAAGGCTAAATGAAGTAAACACTAACTCTTATGGGTGTAAGTTGTTTAAATAAGCTTGAAAAATATATTTTAAATTACACTGAAATGAAATTTGAATAATTTTCTGTACTTGAATATCTTGATGTATGCTGGAAGATATAATAAAGGCTTTTGCATGTATCCCTCAAAGAGAAACCTGAGTTATTCTTTGATGTTATGTGAGGAAAATGAGAGGTTTAGATTAGCACTATGAGGGTTGAAGAGGAGGTCATAGTATAAGAAAAGGAATTAGAAGTGGCAAATTTACAGGACCATTTTACTTGTCTTTCCTATAATTATTTCTTTATTTTGCTGCAGATTATATCTAAACAAATAAAAAAATCCTAGTAGAGCATCAAGGCAAAAAATTACAAAATCAAAAAACATTTTTTTCCTTTCTAGTTTAAGGTCATCTTAAAACAAAAGAAACAATATTCAGAAGTAAAGATTTCAGGAGGAAATGGCTTTTTCTTTGACATGAACATATCTGACAGTGTTAGGAAGTAAATCCTGCTGCTGCCTTTGCAGAAAGTATTCTTCTCCATCTTTGCTGAAGAGGCAAATTTGAATTTTCATAGAATACAAACCCTTTGAAGCTCGTGCTCTTCCAAGGAAATCCACCCTATCGTCTCACACTACTTAGGAGGACCTGCACTCTCTGCAAGTATAGTCCTTTGTGGGCCCATGAAGATAATCTCATTTTCTGATTTTATTAAAAGCAGAATTTTCATTCAGAAAAGACATAATTATCACGCAATGATCAAACATTATGAAGCTATTTTCAGAAAAAAACCTCTGCATAGACACCATAGGAAGATTATGTAAATAACTTATTTTAAGATGAGTCAGTTAATGTTATGACTAAGATCAATGGGGAAAATATGATTTTAAAAGAGCAAGATAACTAGTCAAGAAGGAAATAGTATATTCTTTTTTATACATATAATAAGTGGTAAAGTTAGTCATAATTGATCTAATCACGATAACAATACATCAGATTTTACAAAGAGCATATCATGTTTTGTAATGCTAAAGAGGTCACACTACTTTGCTTTTTATTATCCAAAGACATTGACTCATTGAGGTTCGAGGAGATTTGAGGAGGCCTCTAGTTCAACCTCCTGTTCAAAGCAGGGTCAAGACTGAATTCAGATCAGGCTGCTCAGGGCTTTGTCAGCTGTCTGTAAACCTCCAAAGATGAGGTGATGTATCTCTCACCCCTTGCCTTTACCCCCTGTCCCCTCCACCTTTAAACCTAATTTCAGTTCCAGAAATCTGCCCCTTCTCTGTGCATCCCACTGAAGAGCTCATTGTACCCTCAGTGACCTTTCCATGGGCACTGGGAGCTGCTCTCAGGTCCCTCTGAAGCCATCTCTCCTCCAGGTTGAGCACACTGAGCTGCCCCAGCCTCTTTTCACAGAATATGTGTTCCAAGATCCAAAGAGGGAAAGAGGAACAACATCCCAGGTGCAATCCTGAGTGCCTTTTCTTCCTTCCCTATGCCCTCAGGATCCAGGACTACTTTGGTACAGAACAAATTGCTCATACACCTCTGTGTACATAGGCAGCCCAGAGGCTTTCTAGTTTTCCTAAAAAATAATAAACTGGCTACAAGATCCCAAAAGATCCATGAGGTTTTTCTTACTAACTTTCAACTTCACTAAGCTACGTGCAAGCAGATGCGCATTAATTGTTGGAAAACAACCTCTCTGTGACAGTGATGTCCTCCTTTTTCAATCAAACTGCCTCCTACAGACAGTAAGATGTGCAGTCATCAAACTTACTCAAAATATGACTAAAGAAATTAATCAGTGGAAAAACTTTTGTTACCATATCAAAAGGGCATCATGGCATCATGCGTCACATTAGGCCCTTACCTCCCAATAGTGCAGGTCAGTCTGTTCCCACTTTCACTAGCAGTAGTAATTACTTCTGTGTCTTTGGATGCAGAAAGTCCATGCTGTTCACTGTGGAAGAAATGAGCATGACTCACCTTCTCTTTCCATATCAAACAATAATTGAATTTTTCCATTCAACATTTCTGGACAGAGACAAAATTTTCCTTATGTACAGAAGTTTCCAACCATATGGAAGGGCCATATCCACAGAAATTCAGCATCAGTTTCTCACAAATCCTGCTCAATTTGTGATAGGTTATCAAAAGTAAGAGGTAAGTTAACATCCTCTGTTAATTTCTCTCAAAATAAATGATCATAAAACCTGACTTCAGCTGCCACATATCACAGGCAAGTTCAAAACTAGGTATCAGCAGATTCTTCCATGTACAACGAGCAGTCTAAATCAAGGTAGTTTCTTTTACTATAAAATATATTTTTAAAAAAAGAATAAGAAATGTCCAGTCAATTTGGCTTTTTGCAAAAGGCTGACTCCATAAAGACCAACATTATGTCATCGTCGTGTCTGATGGCCAAGTCTGCACTGTATACAAGGTGTTTTGGACACAGATTTTCTTCTTGTCCTTACTTAAAGTGAAGTCTCATTATAGTTTATGATCTGTGATTTACAAGTTTGAATTGAGTTAAGATCAGTCTCAGCATATCATTTCTGATCCAGACTAGGTACTCTGGTTCATGTAAGTCTCTGTTGACGTGAGGCCAAGGCATGCAATCACTCATTACCTATGCCATCACCTCGCTGGTGGATTACTGTGAAAGAAGTTGGCTCCCAGGATCATAAGGAGAATCCCCTGCTTCAGGGCACCATGGGGACCAGGGACTCCCTGAGGCTCATCAGAGCTGGGGGCTCCCCTGGGTGGAGGCAGAGCCTGTCCTGCCATTCCAGCCATGCTCAGGGGAAGGGTAGATGGGGGGGAAGCCAGGGGGACTGACATAGGGTCCTGTGTTGTGGGTGGGTGAGGGAAGCTCTGAGGGTGCCTGGGTAGGAGCTCCGAGCTGACAGTGTCCTCTGGACCCTAACACTTTGATACAAAACAAGCTTTTCTGAAATTCAGCTGCTTTTTTCTCTTTTAATGAACATCACTCAGGAACACAGGAGTTAGAACAGTCCCACAGTGCTGCTCAAAGCTATAAAAGATCATGGTGTCTAACACTGGATCTGTAGAGTTTTCAGAGTTTTCAGATGGCAGATGCTGATCTTAGGAACTTTACACACTCTGGTTTTTGGCTGCTTCAGTTTCTAAACTGAATTTTCTCATTTCTACATGTCTGATCTTCTATGTGTGTCTGCCACTGGACTTCTTTTACTGACTCCTAAAAGAAAAGCCTCTTGCATAGATCTTATTTATTTCCTTCCCCAACTCACACCTATGAGGCTATAATTTATTTCCTTCCTACCTAGAAAAAGGAAATGTAAATACACATTTTTCGCCCACCAGAGAACTAGATTGTAGGATCTCTCCTGCACTGAAGATGCCTATGCCATGATACCTCAGATAGATAGATAGATAGATAGATAGATAGATAGATGATAGATAGATAGATAGATGGAGCAGATCTAGCAGCCCCTCAACCACCCTGCTGAGCAGAAAATGTGGCAAGACACTCTTCAGAGGTGTCACCAGGCAACACATGGTTGACCTATTGAAGAAGTACAGGTGTTGGATTTTGGGCAATAGATATTGACAATGTTCATTCCTTCCCTCTTTAACTACTCCCACAAGATAATGTTTCCTCCTCTGTACTATACTAAAGAGCAGTCCTAAAGGCTGAGTCCTATCACCTCTATGACTACACTGCAACCCCCAACAGATATCTGAATCCAGAGAGCTGTGGATGGCATCTCTTGCCCATTTAATTATCTCTTTTTTTAAAGCAAACTCAAAAGCATTTCCGAATGGAAACGTGGAAGAGTGGAAGAGTTTCTGATCCAGGTCTTCAGCAAGAAGTCAAATTAAAAAGACTAATGAATTCATCAAGAAAATTATTTTCCTATAATACCTAATTAACTGTACTTTCATTTCAGGGATTTAAAGTGTAAATAGACTAAATTAATACAAACTGAATGGAATGAAGTAAAAGTTCTAACAAGATTTAACTCCACTGTCCATAGTGACTGGATACATGTTGCTGAGTGACCATGAGTTATAATTATTGTCCTTGGAGAAAAAATGAGAATGTGATATCATATCAAAGCAAAGAAAGTACTGGGCTTGCTTACATATGCTGATGTAAGCAGGAATAAGCCTGTCAGTACAGTGGTAATTATTAAGAGGCTGACACACATGAGTTTTGAATTACTAGAACTGGTTTGTTATTAGGTTCACAGAGTTCACCAGTCCTTCAGTGTGAGAAACAAGGGATAATGGAACCAGCAAGGACTGCTGTTCTGTGAGCTGGAGGTGGACATGAAGAAGATGAAGTTTGAACTGTACAAAATTATACTGTTCCTATAAAACTTTAGATGAGAAATAGTAGTTTTGGTCTGGCAAGTTCTTCAATTGAGTGCTAAATACTTAAAGCCACAAACAGCTTTATCTACATCCCAATTTACCAAAATCCTCAGCTTCTGGGAAATTTGGTATGTATGAATTTGTCTTTTGGTTTTATTTTGATGTCATTCATAGCATTCTAGCCCATGATGTGTATAAGCAATAATTCTGACTGAGTGACCTTTCAGATTAAAAACATCTCTGGAATCCATGTATGTCATTACACAGTTTCATCACAGAACACTCACTGAAGGTTCCTGCAGTGAACTCTCACTAAAATTCAAGTCAGTAATTTTTTAGGTTCAAAACCTTCCCCATCAACCAGGTGTACAAAAGCTCCAGGTCACACAGAAATTCAGGGTTCAGGATTTAAATATAACTCCTTGGAAAGTTCCCCTTTGTTCTTGCTTCCATGGAAACTTATCTTCTTCTCAGCATCCCTGGAGTGAAATCTTGTAGCAGCTGAGAGAAGAGTGGCATGGATTAGGTCTGTATTCTAATAATACTGTCCCTAATTCTGCTGCTTTCATCTAAAAATCTGAGTAAGAAAACATTTAGTTCCTCAAAACATCTTAACGTTTCATTTGGTCTTCTATCTGCTACCCTTCTGTTGAGATCAATATCTTGACTAATGTTTATCTTTCAGAAAAACAGCCAGTTTTAAACCCACTTTTTTTGGTTTTGCTCGTTGTCCAGCAGAGAGCCCTTGTCTCCTCTCCATCAAAAAAGCAGACGGTATTTTCCCAATCTGAGGGTGCTAGCACATTGCCATTGGGGTGTCTTGCAATGACTATTTTGGCGAACACTTTGGCTTCTAGTCTCTCACCAGCAGGTCCTTTTCCCTGTCACTCTTTGCTTCAGCCTCTGCAGTCTCACTTTTTTTTTAATGTGGACATGTCAAGATGGTGCACACTGTGCAATTAGCAGCAGCTAATTATTTAGCATGTAGAGAAGTAAATTAATCTTGCCTTTCTTACTCAATCATCACATTACGGTTCATATAGGAATATATGAACAGTGTATATGAATGAGTATAACAAATTCATACAGAATATGAGAAAACCCACACTACACCGCACTAGAGCTCATTTTTAGCTTAATCATCACTCTGGCCCAGAAATCCTAGCCAGGGTGGCAAGATGTCAGAATATAATCTTATTTCTTCAGGTATTACCTTCTCTCCTCATTCCCCTGCTCTCAATCATATCAAAACACTTTATTGACTGAATTTACTAGTGGATCCAAGCCACTCTAAGAAACTTCAATTTGAAATAATTAAGAATCCTGTATCTTTGTGTAATTTTTAAAATTTAACAGAATTTCAGAGTCCTGACTAATGTCTCTGTTGTGTTACTGCTAGATAACATATTTTAATGCAAAAATGGACCATTCTAATCATTTAATGGACCCATATCCTGAATGAAAACACAGACCATGAAATAATTCCTGTATTGGACCACAGGTTTCTTCTTAGTAATAGATCTCAGTTAATGGCCTTCATTAATGGAGTATCTGCCATAAAGTTTGCTGAATTGTTCCAGCATTTTCTTAGGATCATGTTCTTTGCCTCACATTTTCTTAGATTTCAAATACTGTCTGATCACTATCTTGAATTTGTCTATCTTCATATCTGAGCTATTTGACATTATAATTCTTTGTTCATTGTGTACCCTCACATTTCATTTTAGAAATAATCATTCTTCATCAGTGGTGATCATATTGAAGTCCATAAGTGAACACAAAAGAGAGAGAGAGAATATAGTGCATAACAATATGTTTTTTGTTGACAGAAACACTGCTGAAGGAAAGCCAGTTTTCATGTATATAATTACCATTATATAAAACCATAAGGCTAGGCAAAAGCCACTTTCTGATTCATGTTTGAACCCAAGCTGTGTAGCTCAATCTGCAGAAAGCAGGATGTTTGTTTATAAAAGTAAGGTAAAAATAATTTTCCTTTCTTTTTAAGCTACAAATGATGGCACCTGTTTTTTAGGTATTTTTAAATGAAAAATGTCTGAGATTTGGAGATAAAAGAGCATGTTTCTTAATTTAATGCTTCAGTGTCAAGCCACAGGAACTGCCAGTATATTGTGGAAGTACTCCTGCACAACAGAAGTGAATGGAAACTTTGACTTTTATTTACATGCATGGAGGATCAAACACTTTGTGTAAAATCAAGACAGTGGTTGCTATCCCAGATCAGAGAGGATGATCTGAAATTAGAGGCTGGCAACCTAACCATTCTGGCACTTTGACATCAATACATCAACTAGAACGAAATGTTATACCAGCTTATTTTTAAAAAAAAAAAATCAACTAAAGCCCTGATACAAGAAGCATTAATATAAATTCATTATTTAAGCACATGCTTAGTTTGAAATACAGGCCAGAATCTCTGTGGGCCCTGATAGGGTTTAACCAGATACTTACGGGTCACTTAAAACCCAGGTTGGGGTAAACTTCTGACTCAGAACAAACACTTCAAAGAAGAGTCTTTGCTCCAAAAATAGCTTAAGAGTCACCTTCCCTTGATCATGGCAATCAGAAAGATTTCAAATTATTAGTCTTAAAGACAGAAAGGTTTAGTTAAATCACAGGCTAAAATATATATGGACTGAACCATGAGACATCATAAAAAGAGAGCTTTGAAAAGCTTTCACAGATATGTCCCCCACCAGAATCAGAACAGTCTTCTCCAGGAGGTATTTCCAGAAGGGGGTTTTACCCCAAGGAAGAGGGAGCTGCAGAGCAGAAACCCTGGCAGGCTGTGGACAGCCAGCTCAGGGGACAAGGCGAGAAGGGTGCATGGGCACAACCTGTGAAATTTTTGGATTCAACAGGTGGAGGTAACAGAAGGAACTGCCTTGAGATGCAGCAGCAAGAAGAGCTTAGGAGATGTAGTTTATCCCAGCAACAAAAGGTGTTGGCTCCAATTTTAACAGTTAAATGTCCCAGTTATATCAATATGAAATATTTCTATGGCTCAGATCTCAATTGCTGGATGTCATGGTTTAATCCCAGCCAGAAATTAAGCATCAACTGCCACTTGCTCCCTCCTGCTCCCCACAGAGGGACTAAGAATTGGAAAAAGGAGTAAAACTCGTAGGTTGCGACAAGAACAGTTTAATAACTGAAACAACAACAGCCATATCAACAACAAAATAATAGTAACAATAACAACTATAATTAAAAGGAGAAAGAAATTATTTAATTTTTATAATTAAAACTAGAAAGACAAGTAATGCACAACATAATTGCATATCACCCACTGGCCAGTCCCCAGCCTGTTCCCAAGCAGCAATCAGCCCCTCCCAGGCAATTCACCTCTGTTTACATACTGAACATGGTATTCTATGGTATGGAGTATCCCTTTGGCCAGTTCAAGTCTGCTGCCCTGGACATCCTCCTTCCCATTTCCCTGTGCACCTGCTGTCCGGCAAATTAAATGTCCTTGATTTAGAGTAAGCACTACTTAGCAACAACTACAACATCGGTGTGTTATCAACATTATTCTCATACTAAATCCAAAACACAGCACTGTGCCAGCTAGTAAGTAGAAAATTAACTCTATCCCAGCTGAAATCAGGACACTAGGCCATGCATTTACTTTTAAAATAATGCAAAGATTTCTCTGGATTTCTTTTTTAGAAATATGGCGCATTTTCCCCATTTCCCTGTATTTCTAAATATTCTTCTTCCACCATTATCATTAAACAGTTACTGTATGTATCAAGGCTTTCAACAATGTAATTGGTGTGCAACTCACTCCCTAGTTAAACCAGCTTCACTGTGTCTCTACTGCATGCTGACCTCACACAGACTCTTATACTGCCTTGCACCTGTAGTGCATCTGTTCACTTCCTAATTACATGTTAGTCAAAGCAAATTAATACCCTTGTGTATGCTTCATCCTCTTTGTCTTCTCAGGAAGAAACTGTCTGGTGGGAGAGGTCATGATGCTCTGCTCAAATTTTATTTGACTGCTTGGCTTTTTATTTTCTAAGGTAAGTGTTATTTTGGGTGGGATTTATGTAACCTAAGTTCAGGCTTACAACACAGGTATTTATGTGGGATATAGTACTGGGCTGTGAAGAAAAGGATGCATTTTAGGGACACAAGTCTTCCCACCTGTATTAAGTACCTATACACAAATTTTGCCTTATGATTTCATTGACCACTCTTTCTATTGACTGGAAGTGTGACCAGTTCAGTACCAGAAACAGATATCTGTACTAAGAGTCCAGTCTTTGGCATATATGAAGAAGACAAGGTCAGAAAACATACCCAAGGCAGGAACAAGAATGCAACTTGCTGTAGTCCCTAATACCAAAGGTGATCCTTTTGACAACATCCAGCAGGTTTCTGAGAGGCCTGCTCTTCTCTCCTGACTGGAAAAGGTTTTGTGCTATGAATGTTTCTCTCATTATGCCACAGGGATGAGGTTTTGATTCCAATCTTTGCCCTTCACCAGATGATTCTTGGATGACTTGGCCTAAGTTCATTGAGCCTCTTGAAGGCACATCCAAGACCCTCAGCTTAACCTGCTGTTCTCTAAAAAGTATATGTACAGTAAAGGAAAGGGATCCATGTGCTCCCAGAAGCCCCATGGTGGGGAAGAAAGAGGCTCCTGCTTTACAAAGATTCCTGTGGGCTGATGGATTTGTAAGAACAAGGCTCAGGATCAGTGAACATCAATTTGTAGCTCGCATTCCTCACTTGTTAGTTTAGGTTTTGATTTTGTGCAATTGCTAGTTTGCATTATTAGTAGTTGTCTCAGTACTCCCTACAGAGAATTAGTGCATCCCTGATTATTTTGCTGTCTCTAATGTATGCTTTTTTGATACTGAATGAGTTGGCAGAAATATTCTGTAAAGATGGCAAGTCCAAAAACTCTGTTCTTCTCTGCTGCACTGCTTGTGGGGGATTGCCATTATATCAGCTTGTTGCCAACATCAAGAAATTCCTCCAACATGCATGAGATGCTCTGAATGTCCAATCTATTTTAATGGAAAAAAATAGAGGGAGGCAGGACAAGAGGAAGAATGATGACAAAATTTGACTGTATTTAATTGGCCATGGTAGCTGCTCTGAACTGTGGACATAAGAACTTTCTTTTCTATCTGCTGGGCAGGACTCCGGGATAAATACAGCATTTTAAATAACTGACATTCAGCAATCTCCAGGAAATATTTGTTTGTTTCTAAAAACAGTAACATATTAGGTGACACATTCACTTTTGGAAAATACTTCTGACATGAAAAGTACAGAGCAGCAATTTAAGCAGCTTGAATTAAGACTTTCAGAGCTGGTACAATTTTCTGACCTTTTCTTCTGGGCAAAAGGGAAGAAAAGATGGATTTTTTGATAATCAAGAGTAACTACCCAGAGTACCATGTCTGAAAGTTATTCAGCACCCAGTGTGAGATGCACAAAGAAGCAAAAGTGACCAGTTACCTTTATGGCCATTCAAAAAAATCTGAGAAATGGCCTCAAATTTATCCTTGTCCTGCAGAGGGTCATACACTTTGTCAATTTTATGTTGTGATGGCAACACTGGAAACTACTGTGTGACCCAGGCTGGCCTCACCTGGAAATTTGATAGGAACCAGCTTCTTTCCTCTAGAGCATACCAACAACATGTACCAACACACCAGAATATGGCCAGAACAATAAAGTACGATACTTCCAGTGGTGTTTTGGCACTACTGCTTGTAGTCTCAGCTGCAAGTCACAAGTGGACAAGACAATGGAAATGAAAATTAAAAAACAAAACCAAAAACAATGCAAAAAGTTATAGAATCTTTCTCAGAGCTCAGGAAAGGATTTGATTAAAGTGAATCTATAGTTCTGGTAACTTTTCTCCTGTCTGTTCTCTGTTCTCTAATTGTTATATCTTTGTATGGAATGAACCGATGGCTGTGTCTGGAAAGTTCTTTTCCTGAAGTTCCTTGCCAAACCAATATTCTCTGCTGAGGCTGACAGGCTTTATGGAAAACTGACCATGTTGACTTGGGGGAGAGAAGGAGGTTTCTAAGATTAGAGGAAAAGAGAAAGAAAGCGCAGACAGAAATGTGATGGGGTTTTGATTCAAAAATGCATTTTTCCATTCAAATACATTCTGACAAAGTGCTTGGAAGGTTTTGTTTTCATTCCAATATAGGAAAAATATCAATTCTGCAACATTCAAAGTTATCATGAAGTGGAACTGCTGTTCTCCAGCCAGTTCTAAATGCATCATTAATGGACTTACTTTTGTTCTCACTGCACAGGTGCAAAGTTGGCAGGACTCCACTGTCATTAGTGAGTTACCCCAGGCTAACACCTGGCTAAAATGAGATTAAGGCCCACTGCCCTTAGATTTTCTCCAATGTATGGCACGTGTTAGAGCACATAGGGCCTCTCTCTTGTTTGCAAAGCAGAAAGCAAATATATACTGTGTATAACACCTCCTAACCTACCTAAACTTTAGGTGTATAAGTAACCTGTGCCCTGAAAGAAAGTGCCAAGTTTCCCTTATAGTCAGTGGAGAGACGCATGTGTTTGTGAATGCTTCCAGAGGGCAAATGTGTCTGCCTCTGCCTGGAAATTTTGCAGGCTTTCATACTCTTTCCATTGACCTGTGAGAGAATTCAGACAGTAAACTTCAGGATAATTGCTTCATTGCGTGCCTAAAGTTTATTCAGAATTAGTTCTTGCTTTCAGTAAATTGGGCAGAAATTCTACTATGAAGCTGAGGGGAGCAGCACCTTTGCATAATATGTCCATTAGTAACACTGCCATCAAAAGTATCACTGAAGTAAACAGCATAAAAGCAGTGTAAATTGATCCAATCCCAAAGCCCGCTTAACTGCAAAAGTTTGTTTAAGCACTGGATCTGTTTCAAAGCTTCTGTAACTCATGATATCATGCCAATGTCCATACCTCTGCCTAGGGTGGATTTATGTTGTTAGTAAGAGGACATTGGGTTTACCATAATGTTAAAAAAGTCTCTGTAGCTTGAAAAAGTGTGTCCTTGATACTGGTTGATGAACACTTAGCTTGCACATCATGAATAAAAGAAGAAAATCCCTAAAGCCAGAGTAATTCCATGTTCTCTTGGTTTTTCTTGGTCCAAGGAAGCTCCAGTGTCAGAAGGACCAGTAGACTAAATAATCAATAGATATCTCATAAAGTACATTTTTTCTTGATGAGCATAAATTTTTCAGGATTATTTACACAGTGAAAAATTAATTTTTAGAAAAACTTGCTAGAAAGAGGATGTTTTCATATTAAAAAAACATGCCCAACCCCATTATTTCATGCCTACCTGTAATCCTAGTCTACCTGGTGCACAACATATTTCTTTGTGTCTTCCAGGAGACTGGATTGTTGAATAATGACCACAAGTCCATCATGTGGTTGGCCTGACAGGTGATGCCTGTAAGAGATGTTCTGTATCAGTCAATAATGGCGTTTTCTCCATTACTGTTTGATCAACATTCATCATGAAAATGTTCCTCTTTTCCCTATATCCAGCCTCTTCCAGCAGAGCCATCTTAATCTATAAATAAAAATGCACAGATTCTGCAGTCTTTGAATATTATTTGCCAGATGACTCCTTTAAATTTTTTTCCTTATCATCTTGGTTTTGTCAGAATTGTATTTAACCTGATAAGAATACTTTAAAAGAATTTTATAAAGTTAAGTGCAATCCACTGTCAGCCTGTGTTACATGAACCCCTACTGTGTGGCAAATATAGTGTGCTGAAACACACTGAATTATGAAGACCAGCAGGAGCATTTCCTAAACACTTGTTCCTTGATACTGTTTTCCTTGAGACCTACTGGAAAATCAAGCTATTGTAAATTTTTGCACAAAGCATACCCAAAAAGGGAATAATTAAATCTCCATCAGCAGTCTTCTTTCCTGTGGTATATGAGTACTGAACACTTGTCTTTGCAACATTCACAGATTTACTTGTGTATATATATTTTTAAACATTTTTTTACTGTACAATAACCTCTCCAGCTTCCCAGTCTTAATTGCAGCCTGAGACTCCAGCTCCGGCA
This sequence comes from Pseudopodoces humilis, assembly GCF_049639895.1. Classification (NCBI taxonomy): domain Eukaryota; kingdom Metazoa; phylum Chordata; class Aves; order Passeriformes; family Paridae; genus Pseudopodoces; species Pseudopodoces humilis. The sequence continues at coordinate 70,792,371 of NC_142201.1, forward strand.
CCCCTTTGACCCATGATGCTGAGCTTGCAGCAGCAGCCTCAAGAACCTGTTCTCTTCTGTGACAGGTTGCAGGTGTGCTTTCCAGGGCAGATGGTTGGGTCTTGATCCCCAGAGCATCTGCACAGACACTAAAGTGTGTCAGGGTTCCAGAGCAGCCTTTCTGCCTCTCACAGCTTGTCTCTTCTCCCTGGTCTTCTGTACTTCCTTTGCTTCCCTCCCACAAGAGCTGACACTTCTCTTCCTGGGGGGCTTCACTGCACAATTCCAGGAGCAGCAGCAGCAGACAGGTGGATTCCTGGGCCAGGAATTTTGCCTCCTGCTCTCTGCTTTTGATATTCTTGCTGCTACTGAAAACAGGAGCATGTAAATATGTGAGGTCACACACCCACCAAGGGTGCATTTTGCTACTTGATATTCGACTGGGAAGGAATTTCAAGTGTGGTTCAACCAGGTTCTGTAATGTTTAGTCTATCTGATATTTTTGTTAATGATTTGGATAATGGAAAAGAGAGAAAGTGTATAAAATTTGCAGACGATATCAAGCTAGAAGGAGCTGAAAGCTTTTAAGTGGTTAGGATTAGAATTGAAAGTGACCTTGATAAATTGGAGGCATTGTCTAAAATTAACCAAATTAAATTGGTGAAGATAAATGTATCGCCCTATACTTAGAAAGGAGAAGTAAAATGCTAGTAAAATTAGGAGTAACAGAGCAGGCAACAATACCAAGAGACAGGTCACAGTGCAAGATAAATCAATAATGCATATATAAACTCATGTTGATAAAAAATAAAGAATAATTTCATTCTGTGTGGGATTGAGAGGAATGTTGTATATGATGCAGGAGCAGTACTCCCACTGCATTACGTTACTGCAACCAAGTCCATTTTGGGGCAGTGCACAGCAAAAAGCCCACACAGATATACTGGAAAGCAGCCAAAGGGGGAGCAAAGAGAATGATAAGAGGTTTAGAAAACCGGAACTCTGAGAAAAGGTTGAAGGGATGGGGTTTGTTTAGTCTAGAAATGAGAAGACTGAGCAGGGACATGATAACAGTCTTGCAGTACACAAAAGGTTGTTCTGAAGAGGACAGTGATAGGTTGTTCTTCATGTCCACTCACTGCTGTACAAGAGGAATTTAGCTTACTTTACAGCCAGGAAGATTCTAGATAGATATTAGGAAAACCTCTCTAATAAGTGTTAAGTACTAAGACAATCTACTTTCAGGGGCTGCAGAATAGCAGCAGAGGTTTTTAACCAAAGGTTAGACAAACATCTGTGACCTTGCAGTTTGCAGGGGCTCCAAATTGGCCCAAATTTGAGGACAGTTTCTCCAGGATAGCACAAGGCCCACCTCTGGAAGCAGTGCCTGTTTCCTGACAAACCCCTGGCCTCTGGTGCAAAGCAGGTAAATGCCAGCAGTTGTCAGTGAAACCTTTCAACTTTTTTCATGCAAACTCTTCTCAAATGACCTTTTTCCTCTCAACCTGTTCTAGGAAGCAGAGCAACACTTCAGATAGAAATTTACTCAGAAAAAGGTTTCCTCTATCCCAGGAAAACACCTGAGTAATTACAGTTTGAATAGTTAATCTGGCAAATTATATGCAACAGAAAAACAGGATCTTAAAATACAGAATGTTAGGAAACCTTAATTATAGGTGGTGTTACCAAGTTCCACACATAATTTTTATTACTGTGTCAACCCAAATATCTAGCCAAGGTCATCATCCTGAGAACTTGGTGAAGAACTAAGATGAAGGATATTAAAATTGTTACGTTTACTACTAACAGTCAGTAAACTCACAGCAATTTTTTGTCTTTAGAAGCTTGGTAGACTACTGTATCTCATGATATGATCAGTCCTTTATTCTGGAAATGGGACTAGTTCATAAGCTTGGTTAGAAAATCTCAGTTTTTAATTAATTTTCTGAAGTGTTTTTATTTGCCTCTTGATCCTGCTAGATTAGGATGAAATTTTAAAGATTATCTTTATAAATTTAAGAGCTAGAAACATTCCCTTGAAATTAAAGAAAAAAAAATAGAAAAAGGAAAAGGGGCAAAAGAAAGAAAGCTGAGACCTTCACTAAAGCACCTGCTTTGAGGAGTTAAAACTTCAAGCAAAATACTGTGAGACTCATAATAATAGTGTGAGAATTGGCAATCCTTCATCAGGGTATAATTTCCCTTTCTTCTAAACCCCCTTTTTACTAGCAAAGTGGTCACACTGTAAAGACTAGACCCCTAATATTAGGAATGGTCCACATGTAAGGTCACAGCTGAGGTTCCATTCCCAAGCTAAAGAATGGTTACAGTCCCTGAAAAAATTACATAGAAACTTTCTTAGGATATTGGGGGGCTGTAATTACAGGAAACATACACTAGAGAAAGCAAAAATGTGTAATTGTTTCACACAGTAAATTAAAAAGGGTGAAATCAGACAGGGGAGTAAAGAGAGATGTTGATTAAAGAGTAGAAAGAGCCTGAGTACACGGGGTATGCCTCATTTTGTATGTTTGAACTCCGGCTGTGAAGAGCCAGTTAGTGTTGAGGGCTTGTTAGAGCTTGTCCCACAGCAAGGCAGTAAACACAAGTGGATTTCTGTGTGGAGCCACTGGCCAGGATGCAGCAGGTGCACACCTCAGCAGGGCTGGGCATGGCAGCAAGGTCTCTGCAAGGGACTAAAGCCCATCACTGACTTCTGCAGGCCTTTGATCGGGCCCTGGCAAGGTTTTTTGCTTAAGATGGGCTACTTAAAGAGGCAGAGCACGCCAGGCAGTATACAACATATACCACAGGAGACTTCTGTTCAAACATCATGCCAGAATTTTGATCTAAGCATTGTTGAAGAGGTTGCACTGCCAAGCCATCCCTTTCCTCTCAAAATTCCTTTGTGAGCAAGGCATGTCCTGGAAGAAAAAGTAAAATTAAATTAAATTTGTTTTCTTGCCATGTTTGCAGAATATCTCTTGAAGACTAAGAGCTTTTGTTTTTACCTAAAGTTATGCTTAGTGTGCTTAGAGCTACAATCTGTCATCAAAACTCATCCCACATGTCTCTCTGTACTTAAAAAGTAGGATGAGCTCAAGGAAATCCAGCCTCCTTCTGAAGGATACTTCTTCAGTCAACAGTCTTGAAGCAGAAGCTAACTGCCCTGATAGCACAGCTTATCTCAAGGGAATCAAAGGGCATGAAATCAAGTAATTTTGGAGTTGGATTCACCCTGGACTCCAAGGCTTTTTATGCAATCTGCTTCTAGAACCCAAGTGCCTAACAAGGCGATGCAGAAAGTTCAGGAAAGTATTTGGCATTTTGATCTGAGTGAGGCAGACAGCTCCCCAACTATGAGCTAAGGAATTCTCTACAGCTAGAAAGATTTGCCTTTACTGCAGAACCAGGGCTTGGGGAGGCCTTTTAATTGCCAGTCCTTGAAGGGGATCAAGCTCCTGGCATTTCACCAGAAGCACTTCACAGAGGAAGTTCTGGCACAAGATGGACATATAAGTGCTTTATAATAGGACACTCAGAGAATTTTGCAGTGTCTGGTTTCCTTTGTTCAGTGGCAAAAAGTTCAGAAGTCCAAGCCAAGCTCTTTACCTATATCTGGATGGAAAACATGATAGGACTGGTAGAGAGGATAAGAAGGAGCTACATACTTCTTAAGAAAATGCCTAAATACCTAATTCCAGATGTGCAAATAAATCTTTGCTCGGATAGGAGGGTTTAAATAAGCTTTTAACAAACATTTTAGGGAACATGCTACTAGGGAACATGGTGTCTTTTCTGAACATTATCAAGTTTTCAAGGCCTCATATTATCTTTCTCTAGAAGTAAGTTTTCTCAGTGTTCTCCACACCTGAAAGGTTTAAATATTGTGTATCTAAGTAGAATGTCCCAAATGGGTAGAATAATACAATATCTTCTACCTCTACATGCTCTCCATGATTGCAAGCAATACAACTGCTGCTAAAATTTTCAATATCATGGCCATCTTCACTTGGTGAGCAATTTTTCATATTTTATTCATAAGAAAAGGCCTGGAAGTTTGCATGATTTCATACCACTCCTCTGGAATTCTCTCTCAAGTCAGTATTGTGCCTCATCTGCATACAAATGCTGTGAGGTTTGAGCTGCTTGCACAGTGAACTGTGTCTAATTCCTGGCCGTACGTCTTCAGTTCCATATTAATGTTGTCTAAGATTTATCAGCTGTTTGCATCATAAAAAATTACCTTTTGATAGGAGATGAAATTTTTTTGGAAGTTCCTGCTATTGCAACATACCGTGTTTTCATGCTAGCAGCAATACTTGCTTCATAACCCACCCTTGCACTTGCATGTCTGTTGTGTAAGACTTCAGCTTAGGACATCTTGTATTGAGAGTTCTCTTCTGTACATGATTCAGTGCAGCTCCCCAAGCATTTTACAGCTATGAATCTTTTCTTATGTTAAATAGCAGCATGGGAAAGACTATATTATACAGGACAACTATTTCCAAACTATCCCTGCAAGATCAGTAAAATCTGCAGAGGTCTACTGAGATTCTTTAGTGATTGCAGGTCACATCCATCTTCTCTCTCAGTGAACCACTTTATTTATTCAGTGTTATGTCTTAGAAAATTACCTTCAGTAATGCAGAAGATGCATAATGCACTGATAAATCATGGACACCTTTTGGGATAAAAAAACTTTCTGGATATGTTCATAAACTACTGAAAAAGTAAAGTGTCTTTTTCATCCTCTTCTCTTTGAGCAAATTTTCTTCCTTGTTTTCCAGCTCATAGACACATAACTGTTGCAAAGATTCCAGTAGAATATCTATATTTAGTAAGACAGTAGATACATATTTGGGAAAAAAAAAATGTATAAGGGCAAGCAAATGACAGAAATTTGCATATATTGGTCATTCATCATACTGGAGTAACAAATGCTTAACACCCAGAAGCAAAAAATCGGAGCTTTGTCATAAATTCACAGATTTATACAAATTGGTGTAGATTAATTGAATGGGATTAAAGCCGCTTCTTGACCAGAGAAGTTCCAGCTTCTGCCTTCACTCCTTGCATTCTCCACACAGAGTGGGAGATCCTGTAGGAGTCAAAAGGGAATTCTGTTGTTAACTTGTGATGAGATCTTCTTCAGCCTATTTAAAACATAGAAAAAAAAGAGGAATGTGGAGAAGCCAAAAGCATCAAGTGGAGAAATATCACCCCAAGCAGACACCATGGGAACAGAAACATGGTTGCATCCTGTTGATTCCTTCAGAAGCCCCCAGATGAAGAAGATCAGAGGATGGAGCTAGTGACAGGAGGAAGAACATAGTGAAGGAAAGGAAGATGTATAATACACAGAAAGAAAACAGGTATCTTCAGAGCCCCTGCTGACTGGTGACACATCCAAGTCATCTGGGTTTGCTTCCATTTAAAATAATGGGCTTTCCATTCCAGCAGTCCAAGATCTCTAAAGCACAGCAAGTCTTACAGTACCTTCATTTTTCCAAGCATATAACTGCTGTGCAAGACTTGGACTTGCAACATAAGGATGTCTTGCTTTTCAGAGAAAACAACAACTGATTAGATGTATATAAAATTTGCAATGGAAGTGAAAAGAGGTCTCATTCTATTTCACAAGCTCTTGCCTTAGAACTCTCTCACTTGTTCTGAGAACACTACCTGCTACGCAAGATCTGGCTTCACCCCAGGTTTCTCGGAAATTAAACAGACTTTCTTTCAGTTACTTTTCATACCCACCCCCCAGTTTCCTTCTAGCATGAGACTAAGACTTGGAATTACTTTACTAATTAATGATGAGAATTAGCAGCAATTGTGACGAAAAAGACCTGATGCTGTATGACATACTGGGGTGAGGTGTCTCCTACCTTACAGCAAGAGCAATACCTGTAGAAAGGATGTATTAATGTAGTAGGCTTTCAAAATTCCCCTCCTCTCAGCACAACATCCAAGTATTATATCACAATATTATATCATTATATAGCTATATAATAATATTATATAATTATATACAGTCCTGACAAAGCTATGCATATTCCCTGCTCTACCAAACTTATGGGAAATTTCTCTTACTAGGAAAAAAAAAACCTAAAAAAAATCCTGTTAACATGCCACCATATTTCCAGTGGCAGTACTTCATCACTGCAAAAGCATCAAGTCTTCCTTCTGCCTCCTCAAGCACTGGTTCTCCCTGCTCTCTCCTTGTATTCTGCATTAATGAACGTGCCCTTCTGTTTGACTCCCTCGTTGCAACCTTTCAACTCACCCGTCTGTCACTTGGCAGTAGCTCCAGGAGGGCTCTTCCCAGGGACATTTCGTGTTTATTCAAGTGTTGCTGTGCTGTGAGACTAAAGAAGCAGATCTGTTGCTTCCAGCTACATCTGTTTATTTCCCAACCCACAGCACCACATATTCCTATAAAAAAAAGGCAGGAAGGCAGATACCAAATTGAAAGCAAGTCAGGGGACTGTTTTCCTTTCTCATATTCCCTTTAATTGCCTGTGGCCTTTCCATTCAGATAGTACACAGTGAATTCAGAGTTTTCAGAACCCATGTGAAAACAGTTTCTCTTTTTCTCCCTTCATTTGTGATTCATTTGCTTTTACCACAAGACTCTGATGAGCTTAATGTACATCAAGCTAGTATAAATGTATGGAGGGAGGCCAGCCCGTGGGCCCGGTAGGGCCAGTGACCCCAGTTTGTAATGAGCTGGACATGGTCCTCACCAGCAGACATAGGTGGGGTGCAGATGGAGCAGGACGAGCTGTAGGTGCACAGTGCAGGTACCATGGGGTTATCTTGGGATAGAACAGCTCTCTCTCCCATGTTAAATGCAGGAGGTGGTTACTGCTGCAACCGGGGGGAGGGCATAGGCTTTTTCTTCTTCAGCCTGGTTTGTCCTATTTCCATTTGGGTTTGAAACAATGCTCAGGTTAGGAGCCGCCTTTGAAGTTGGATGTTACTTCCTGTTCTGACCAGAGAGGAGATAAAATGAGTAATGAGTCTGTAGATAGCTTAAGGAATTGCTTTGGAGTGGTCCCATTTTCTGGAGGCTCTTCAAGAGAGCATACCCAGCCCACCACTGGCTGAGCAGCAGCTGTGCCATGGGGGCATGCACAGGAAAGCTGCTTTTGGCTGCACGAGGTAAACACACTTTGGTTATTTTCTGTTCCTCACAGGGTAGGAGCCTGTGCAGAAACACCTGCTGAGGAGTGGTTTATGTGCTGTGATGTGCTGAAACAGCAGGTCTTTCTCTCACTGAGCCCGCCAAAAAAAAAAATTAAAAAAAAAAGCAAGCTGTATGTGGAATTTCTCATGGTGGCAATTATAGGAAATTAAGATAATGCTTGGCATTCAGAGCAACCTACAAGAATAACAAAAGATTATAGGTCTCTACGCACATACAGTCCCAGGTTAACACACAGAGTATGGATACAAGACAACAACAACTGAACTACAGCATAAAAAATGGCAAAAACTACAAAAATTTACTTTTATTAATATTGAACTTTCAAAAGGTGTACATGCTAAAAGGATGCCAGAAACCATTTCATTAGCTTTGAAATAAAAACAAACCCATAAGATAAATAGGTGAAATTCAAAGCTTGCAATACTGAGCTACTCTGCATTGTGTGAATATATGAATTAAAGATTTATGTAAATACATTAGAAGAGACAGACCAAAATGAAAACAGCAAGGAGAGGAAATCACCCTTGCTCCCTGCAGTGAACACTGAACAAGGCTATAGGCTGACTGCAAACAGAATAGTGATTATCAGAGAATGGAAGTCTGAAACAGTCACTGAGTCGGGGAGCTTCATCCAGCAGCAAGGACCAGCATCCTGCTAGGGTTGTCCTGCCAGCAGCTCAGTGGATGCACAACAACTTTGAGAATTTGCAAGAGCTAAAGAATCTCTGCACTTGAAGGACCAACACAGTAGCCTCAAAAACTGCTCCAGAACGGACCTAGGTCTTGACCAGTAAAGACTGAAGATCAGCATATAAAGTTTGACACCTGGAAATGCAAATGCCAGCACTGCATTCTTGAATGCTGGATTCATATCAAGATATTGGATTGTAGAGAGAATGTCAGCCAGCTATATGATATGATAATTGCCTTATAAGGCATATAATAAATGCCTTATCATCAGCTCTAGCTAACAAAAAGGACTTGATAAACATTGTCTTCCTGCGTCTCACAAACGTGGAAACCTGTCTTAGTTTAGGGCAAATTAGGAAGGAAAACTCTAAATGGGGATTTTTTCAGGGAAATGCTCCTCTCCACTAACTGGTCCGGGAAAAGAAAAAATTCTTTAGAGAGAAGTGGAAAAAGCTGTTTATTTAACAGAAATTGAGTAATATTAAATAATAATAAAACCTCTCGCTGTTCGATGGGATGGCAAGTCTAGGAAGAAAAGTCCTTTTCATGTGGGGTAGCTCGGCTCGCTCAGGTTCTTATCAGTCCCTCCGGCGCTGGAAAGTGCCGAGGCCCAGGCCCCGGTGGGCCACAGGCGTGAGCTCCCGGGGTTTGGCTGGGTGTTCAGTCCAGAGCAGGCTTGCACAGATCCAAGAAAATTGGGAAAAAAACAAACAAAGGTCCAGGGAACTCTTCTGCCTCAGCTAGCTAGAACTAACTAGAAGCCAGAGAGAAGCTCTGTCCCGCTGTCTGTCCGTGCTGCAGACACCACAGTCCAGGAGCGGGATGTGTGGGAGTGATGTTTTTCCTTAACACAAACTGCGCGCTTCTTCTTCCCCCTCTCTTGCTTTCAAAGCCAGTTTTAAAGGTGCAGAACTTAATATATAATATAAACCAGATGATTTGGGATACCAGTATCATAAAGTCACCCCAGGACAAAACCAAAGTTCAGCTTACAAATTTATGAAAGAAATAAAACCTGAAAGATCTACTGATTGTAGACATGGTCCCTTAAGTTTGAGACACAAAGCCCCAAGTAGATTGAATACCTCCACATCTGATTAAGAAAAACCTGTCTGCAAACAAAATATGGGTTGTGGTTTCCAGAACTACCACTGAGACCATGATAAATTATCAGACAATTTGTGCAGGACAACCCATAAGGCACACTTCCTACCCCATTGTGGTCTAAGTAAGGAGCTCTGAATATCAGATGTGATACTGTATAGAAGCCATAGGATATCAAATTCTCCAGTACAACAGGAAAGGGTGGTAAACCCATCCCTTACCCTCACACACAATTATTCAAATATTAGAAAGTAACCGAGGATACTTTATATTGGACCAAGTGAGCAGCGACATCTGAAAACCATCAGATGTCAAAAACACAGCTAAGTCAAAGAAAATAAATAAGCTTAGTGGTTGGTTGAGTAGTCCCAAAGCAAATTAAAATGTTAATAGTATGATTAGCTTCAATAGCTTGTCTTGAATCTAGGAAACAGGTAAAATTATTTCTCAACACCAGCAAAGAGTCTGGATGAATCCACATACATGTGTGTTTTTTCTGTGACTTTCTTTTTGCATACAAAAATAGGCAGTGTACTATTCCAGATTATGAAAGTCTGCAACTCAGTCAAATGAATAATTCTTCTCCCAGATAGATGAAACAAAAACACTATTTGTCCTTATTCTTTTATTTCCCAGGATCACTATCATATGTGCACTCATATTGCACACCGCATTGTATTCTTTACATTCTGCAACTCTCCTGCTACCTGGAATCCACTACGAGCTACTGAGGACTGCTCAGAACTGAATGTGAGAGCTCCTTTTTGCCATCTTTATTGGCAGAAAGACAAAGTTCAAACATGTAGCTAATATATATATTAAGGATAGACATATTCACCCCACAGGTCAATCCAGCCTATTGCTCAGCTCCAGGAACTGATGTAATAGGAAGAGTATGAAAACAAGGCATAGACTTGAAAACAAGACTTGGGATTTCCTTGGCTGGGAATGTATCTATCCCTTTAACAGCTCTTGGTAGACCTTTTACTCTAGTGCATGTGCTCAGCTGTGTTTGAACCCATGTAAACCTTTAACAGCCATAGTATTTTTCATCACAGCATTCCACAGCTTAACTCTCTTTCTCAATGAAGCCTCGTCCTTTTGTTTGCTTTGAAACTGCCCCTATTAGTTTCATTTAATGATTCCTTGTCCTTATACTGTAAAAGAAAGCAAACGCTGCTTACCTGTAGAATCTGCTTGGGTCTATCTGCTGATACTTTCAACATTGATCAGTAGCTTAATATCCTCATTATTAAAAGATCCATAAGCAATTGAAAAAAATATATAACTGTGATTAATGGAGAAAAGCTCAATAAGGGAATATTTAGGTCAGGACTAAAAACTTAATTTGCTTCTACCCAATTGCCCATAACTGGGGGAGAAACAGTAGCTCTTATCATGTCCTTTGAGGGTTCAGCCTCTGTTGAACTGAGTATCTCCCAAGACTAAGTTTTGAGGTGAAAAATATCTTCCACATCGGGTCCCATCAGGTTCAACATCTATCTACTAGGTACAATTCTGTCTGACCATGGGCATTAGATCCTGGGCCATCAATCAGTAATAGTCAGAGGTTTCTGGTCTGCAGGGAAAAATTTTTTCCTGTATTTTTTGCTGTATTGGTGGTCAGGAACCACAATAAAGTAATATCTACAAGTGCTATAGTAGATACTTCTCTGTGTGTCTGATTTGCAATGAAAATAAGCAAATGAAAAGGTAAAAAAATTAAATGAAAAATACTTCTGTTATCTGAAAATAGTATTACACAAGTCTCTCTTTTTGGAAATTATCCATTCATTTTCTTCATAAACATTTACTAAGGAGAAAAGTATTTTATGAACATATGGCACTTGTCTCTGTTTTGGATGTAAAAACGTCTGGTATTTTGCTGACTTCATTTCATTGTGAGTCACTGTGTAGGTTTGTATAAACACCAGGGTATTTTCATCAATTAGAAATAACTGAGATTTTCAACATAACATTCCCATATTTACTTGCACTTGAATAGTTCTGCTAATACCCTAGACAATACACATATAGATGCATTTGCTGCACACTCAGGATCCCTGTTCCCAAAAAATTCCAGTCAAAGCCAAAGGACTTATGACTCTATCTTAAAACCCCGCTGTATCCATTAGCAAAAACTCTTCAAATTTTCTCTATAAGTGGGTGTTCTTCATCAGTTAAGATACTGTGGTCAGGAAAAATAAAGGTTTTGAAAATCACATTCTAATGGAAAAAAAAGTACTATCAAATGAGCAGGCTGTTTTTTTAAGATAATTACAGCACATACAGAGTCTCATCTGGTTGTTTCAGATAAACTTTCATTATAAAATGTTCCTGTGTGTTGCTGGTAACTACATACCCATACTGAGTAAATCAATTGCCCTATCAGTAGTTCAAGAAGTAGATTCTGTCCCAGATTTGGAGTACTGCAGGAGAGAGAGGATACCAGAAATCCTGCCTGCCTCAGGAAACTTGTAAAAAGACTCACTTTAGTCATGGTCCAAATTTCTAGCACAACACAGAACCAAGACAGCAAATCCTAGCCACTGTGGTGGCATTTTTAGAAGTGGCAAGAGGGTGATCACATATGGCAAGGCAAGAAATAGGTTAGAAGCAGAAAGTGCTTATGCTACTATGGAGGGCATTTTCATGGTAAATAGATGATGTTGATTCAAATCCCTTTAGCAGAAAAGAGTGTCTATAACTCAAGGCTCCTGGATAACTGCTCTAGCTTCGAGCTAGCAGGTAAAACAGAGATAAAAGCTGTGTGAAGCTAGCCTCTCCCATGGCTGAAATCACACTTGCTAGTCAACTTGATTCTGAAGGCAAAAGGAGAGCATCTTCCCTGATCTTGTCACAATGAGAACAGGCACAACCTTGGCTGTTTGTCCTCCCACAAGGTGACACTAGATGGCAGCAATTGAAGTGGCAGCAGGAGCTGCAGATCTTGCTGGCCCAGAAGGCACTCCAGCAACCAGATGGTCCAAAATACGGGGAACACCTGGTAGTCACCTCTTCTGTCCCTACCTACAGCCGCCGAGGTTGTCACAGTTGTCAGGCAAGCCATGAGCTACAGACATGAAAATTAAGTCTGTGCCTTGACTGTCCTGTTTATCATAACTAATGTAGTTGAAGGTGTCCCTACTCACTGCAGGGGAGTTGGACTAGTTGAGTTTCAAAGGTCCCTTCCAACCCAAATTGTTCTGTGATTCCATGATTCTGTTTCTTTTCTCTACACTGACTTGCCCATATCTGGTTGGCCCATTTTGTGGAGACCTCTTAGCCTGCATTTAAATGGCAATTTTTCAGAGTACTATGATAGAAGACATTAACCAGTCTATTGTTATGTTTGCTTCTTTGGAGTCAAATGGGTTAGGTGCTGCACAGCATTATGGAAATACTCACAAAAATGTCCTTGTTAGTAAGGAAAACGGAGTCAAGAAGCACAGCAATAGATGGATAATGTCATACTGCTGTTCTGACAATTAACTTCTGAAAGAAACTGATGGAGGGAAAAGCTGAGACTCCCCAACACATGAGCAGTGCCAATATAGCATATGTTCCTCTTGCTTTATTAAGACAAGACTTCACTGCCAGCAAAATCACAGGCTATTCAAGGTTTAACAAAGATGTATCAAAAGAGAGTGACCAGCAACAGCATTAGTATTGCCTTTGAAATATTCATGTGCTTCCTGTCCTCCACATGCCAGTTTTGTTCAATATCTTTGCCACAGTTAAAGCTGTCTCCACTGCTTCATTACACCTGCCAAGTTCTGAAAATGTGTTTGGGGCTTAAATCTGGATATCAAGCCATCAGCTTGGGAAAAGAGCACAGCACTTTACTCAGTAATTGAGATTCTGACTTTGAGCTAGTGAAAACAAAATTCAGTGCTTAGTCACTGATGAGAACTACAGGCATTTTAGTCAAGACCTCAAAACTCAATTGCTGGCTGCAACTTCTGTTGCTGCAGTGTGGGGTAGTCACCTAAAGATAAGTGCCTTATACGACAGCCAAACCATTTACATCTTTGAGCAATTCTGGCAGTGGCCTAGCTGTCTGCCTGCCAAGCAGCAGGGAAGGAGAAGGGAGGGGTGAAGACATGAATTGTCACTGTGCATAAGCGTACATGAGATGGAAGCAGTGGCAGGTGACTCAAGATTACAGACACACTGTCTGCATGTGCAGGAACAGGGTTTTGGGAGCCAAAGAAAATGAGAAGTTAAACTTCAGGAGAGACATAAACAGTGACTAAAAGGGCTTCCACAGGTGTATGAGCAGCTAAAGGAAAACTAAGAAAAATGTGGCCCTGCTGCTGAAGGGGGCAGAAGACCTGGAGACAAAGGACCTGGAAGTTCTCAATGATTTATCCACCTTGATCTTTACCAATTAGAGCACCCTTCAGCAATTCCAGGACATGAGACCAGAAGGAAAATCTGGAGCACAGAAAACTTATCCATAGTAGAGAAGGATCAGATTAGGAAATATAAATAAGAACATGAGACTTGATAGGACAAACACATGAGTGCAGAGACACCTGGCCAACATCACTAGGTCAATCTCAATTGTCTTTGGAAGGTCATGACAAGCAGCAAAAGATCCTGACAGCTGAAGAGAGCTCATGTCACTCCTATCTTCAAGAAGAGCAAGGAGATCTGTGATACCATAGCCCAGCCAGCCTCACCTCAGTCATTGGGAAGGTGAGGGATCAAATCCTTCTGGAAGCAATTTACAAACATGAAGGACAAAATGGTGATTAGAAGCAATCAGTATGGATTTACAAAGGGGAAAACATGCTTGACCAACCTGAAAGCCTTGTATGATGAAATGACTGGCTTGGTGGATCAGGGGGAAGCAGTGAAGTTTTTTAATCTTGATTTTACCAAGTGTTTCAACCTGTCTCATATAAAGACTTCACTGACAAAGTGAAATACTGGCTACATGAGTGGGTAGCGAGATGGGCAGAAAACTGGTTGAACTGCCATGCTCAAACATTTGTGATCACTGGCATGAAGTTCAGATGGAGGCTAGTCACCAGTGGAACACCTCAGGGGTTGGTACTGAGGCTCATAGGGTTTAGTGTCTTCGTTTATGACCTGGATCACAGGACACAATGCACGTTCTGTAACTTTTCAGACAATACTAAACTGAGAGGAGTGGATGATATACCAGATGAACATGACATGCTGCCATTTAGAGGGATCTTGGAGGGTGGAGAAATGCACCAACAGGAGAATCATAAAGTTCAACGAAGAGAAATCCCAACTCCTGTCCCTAATACAAGTGGGCTCTGACCATCTGGAATGCAGCTTTGTAGAAAAAGATCTGGGCACCCTGGTGGCATCAAGTTGAACATGAGCCAGCAATGTGTCCTTGATGCCAGCAGCATCTTGCTTTGCATTAGGAAAATGTTGTCAGCAGTCTGAGGGAGGTCACCCTTTCCCTTCTCTCAGCATGGGTGAGACTCAGCAGGAATGTTGGATCCAAGCCTGGGCTCCCAGCACTAAAGCGTTTCTTAGATACTGTAGTGACTCCAGGGAAGGACCACAGAGATGATTAAGGCACAGGAGCATCTGTCATACAAGGAGAGGATGGCAGAGTTGGGACTGTTTAGCCTAGGAAAGAAAAAACTTGGTGCAGTTTATCATTGGGAGAGAAGGTAAAGAAGATGGAGCCAGGCTCTTCTCAACAGTATCCAGTGTTCAGACTTGCTTCCCAGAAAGGCTATAGAGACTCCATCCTTGGAAATATTCAAAACCCAAGGGGACACAGTCCTGGACAGCCCCCTGTGACCCTGTTCTGAGCAGAGGAGTCAGACTAGGTGGATCCCACCCAACATCAACCATTCTGTGAATGTGTGAATCTGTGACTCTGTGACAAACAGCTTAGTCTTCAGATGTTCATCACTGTCTTCTGACCTTCAGAGTCCACCCAAACCCTGCAAGACAAGCACTGACAAGCTAAAGCCACTCCTGCAATGGTGCAAACAGTAATCACACACCGTTGTCTTCCCCTTATTGTGCATGTCTGATTTGCTCATGTTGTGATCATTGCACCAAATAGAGAAGTTCCAGCAAGCCTGTGCATCATTTCTTAAACGGGAGTAAGAAATAAAAAATCATCTTCACAGTTCAGGGACAAAGCATCTTTTTGGCAACTCCCTGGAGAGATGGTTTTGGCTCCCTGTCTCATTTCCTCAGCAGTACAAGGCACTGTAGGATCAAGAAAATTACAGGAAAAGATTAGCAGGCACCTTCTGTCCTCCTGTCTTAGGATATCATGTGTTCTGTTGGAGCTCTACATATATGACTTTTTTAAAGGAATAATTGTGGTTCTCAGAAAACAATTACTCAAAGCTTACTAAAAATAAGAGAAAATTTGGATTAGTCTGAATTTGGAGCTCTCTGCCAGTAAAATATGTTTCAGTGTGAATAAACATTTGCTAAACTAACAGAACCTATGGGCAAATTTTTCACCTGCACTGTGTTAATTAACAGAGGGCATCTTGATGATGGCACTGTGCTCCTTGAGGCTGACAGGGCCCAGTTATGCCAACTGACACACTTTCATCAGAAGCTATTGCCACTCCCAAAACACTAGGAATGTTGTGAATGCATGAAAACCTCACTGAATTATCCAAACAGTGAAACTACTGGGAGAAACTTAAAAATTTTCTGAAAGTTCAACAGTCTAAGTGGAAAGAGTAGTCCATGTTATTGATGATTTCAGATAGCCTAATTTGTATAATTTGAACATGAGACCAGCAGTTTTCCTTACAGCTCCTCCTCTCAGGCACAGAAGATAAATCATCCATCTTTGCCATTGCAGGGCTCAGTCATCTCAGCAAGGCCTCTGTCTTTTTTTTTTATTATTTTGACAGTCAGACAAGGGCTATTCTTTACCAGCAGAGAGGTAGAATTTTATACATGAAACAAGGAGGCCAAGATGTTGAGAAACTTCTTCTTACCATACCTCAAAGGAATTTTTTCCTTAAATCAGTGTCTGTTGTCACACACTGTCTATATCTGTAAAGTTTTTGTATTTTTTGCTAATAAATACCTTGTAAGATTTAGTAGCAATGTCAGTGGCTTTGTTTCTTACAACTAGAAAGATTTTTGCTTTTTGTAAACTCTTAACTCATGATACCTTGTTGAGCTTCTTAAGCTTTTAATAATTATCAGGCTGCACTAAAAATATTATTTCTCAGATGACATTTTTAAAAATGTTTTGGATAGAGCTCTCAAATCCTATTGAAATGTTTTGAGAATATTTTTGACTGCCGATGCACTATGAGCAGCAGGAGACCTTGCTGACCCCACCAGAGATTAATGGGTTGGAATTTGTGTCTTTCTGAGGAATGGAAGACGTCAACACTAAAAGTTCCCTTACCCCACAGATAGCTGGTCCCAGTCCTGTTGTTTTTTCCAGTCTTCAGAAAAATCCTTGGCAAGAACTATCATTTTTCCAGTCATCAAATTTCCAAGAATCTTCTCTTCACATCTCTCTCTTTTTCTTTGATAGACTCTCTCACCATAGTAAATGCAGACCTCTTGCAGGAATGTGGGCCAGACGTGTGTGTAAGCCAAATGGCTTTTGCCTGGAACAACAGCAAATGAACTATGAAATCCAGCAATGACATGAAATTAAAGAATATACTTTTTAAAATATAGAAATGTTTCTCGCTTCTTAATTGATTTGATTCAACTGTGCAATTAGTTTTGGCCCATTGGAGGATCATCTGATCATGTGGGGACACCATGTCCAGCACCACCTTTTACACATTTGAAATTAAATTGTCAAAACTGCCAGCACTGCAGAAAATTTTTCAGTTTAACCTAAGACAGAAGAGGTGAGTGAACTTCTTTTGCATTTTTTCTCAATCCAGATATACCAAAAATCTTGTTTCCTTGAACAGATCCCCTGACTTCCAGTGAATGAGTGAGTAAGTTTTTGCCCTTTGCTGCTTGACTTATACACACTAACATTGACCTATTACTAGGTTCTTTCAATAGTATTGCTCCTGTTCAAATGGTAGTTTGGGGGTTTTAGCTGTCTCACAGGTAAGAGACTGATTTATAAAATTAGACACACATTTTTAGTTTAAAGCCCACCAAAATGTCATCAAACTCTTTAATTTTAAACAAGCTGCACTGTACAAACTCTTACACATGAAAAGACATTTAATTGCTTTAATAGTTAGACACCTCATTTGGGATGTACAGAATTACAATTGTATTCTCATTTTCAAATATACTTATTAATTTTGACCTATATTATTATTTTCAATTTTTTCCATTTTTATGATGCTATTCTGTCTCTGGTAAATAAAGAAATGGAAAGTTATCTGTATTTTGTATATAGTAGTATCTTGACAAACAGCCAAAATTTAGAAACACTAGTTTTTAGGCAATGTGGATTACTCTAAGGAATAGTTGATGGATTCCCTAAGTTCTAGACCTCATATGTACATCTTAGTCCAGACTACTAGAAATCAAGAATTCCAATATATGAAGAAAATTACAGTCTGTCAAAAATATCTTCAAAAAGTCAAGGAGATGAAGTAATACCGAATAGACAGAAATACCTTGGTTCTGGTAAAGATTATGGAGAAATCCTTACAGGAGTCATTTTTAGGAAGGAGGGGAAGGTGGCTGGGAGAAGCCAGCATAAATTTACCAATGACAAACTTCCTGGCTGACCCAGTTGCCCTCTACAATAGGAGGACTGGTTTTGTGGAGAAACAAAGCAGTGTGTGGCATTTGCCTCAGCATCAGCAGGGCTGTTAACACAGTCCCTCGTGGCACCACCCCCAGAGACAAACTGGGAAGACATGGACCCTGGGCAGATTCCAAGGTGGGTGAAAGACCTGCTAGGCTGGCAGGCTTAGAGGAAGACAGTCACCCCTTTGAAGGAATGACACAGGAGAGCAATGTTCCTCTGAGATAATGTGCTAGAGCTGACACTGACCTGATGCAGGAGGACAGACTGAGGACAGCAGCTCTTCAAGGAAGGGCTGGGCTGGTCTTGGACAGCAAGTTAAATATGGGCAATCAGTACATCTTTCAAAGACTAACCATGCATTGGCTGCAATAGCAAGGTGGTAGCAAGAAGACTAAAGGAAGTGGTTGCCCACTCTATTGGCACTTTTGTGTCTCCCTCTGCAGTACTGAGCCCATTTAACTGAGTAATTTAACTGACCCCATTTGTGAGAGAGATTTTGTCCAGCTAGGAATGTCTCCAGCAGAGGTGTGGGGACTGGAGTAGCTGTTATTTAATGATGAGGTGAGTCTTTCAACCTGGAGAAGACTAAGGAGGGGTCTAATTACTGTCTTGAACTACACAGTGGGAGGTTGTAGAGAAGGCTCACAGTCTTCTCAGAGGAACATGGGAAGGGATGAGAAGGAGCAGTAAAAGGCTGCACCAAGGGAAAATAAGACCAGATCTGGTGAGGGTGGTACAAAACTGAGACAGGAGCTCAGAGATGCTGGTGGCATCTCCATCCTTTGGGGTATTTAAAATATATCTGGACTCTAGCAATCAGATCCACCTGTAAGTTGAATTATATAAAACTCAAGTGGCAAGGGACCCATAAGGATTATCCAGTCCAAGTCCCTCTTCCTCTCAGAATTACCTAAAAGGTAAACCTTCTGGTTAAGAGCACTATCCAGACACTCTTTGATAGTCTTGGTACTGTGACTGCTTCCCCAGGGAGCCTGTTCCAGTGCCTGACCACCCTCTGTTTGAAGGAGCTTTTCCTAATATTCAAACTGAACTTCCCTTGACACAGCTTTATTCCACTTCCTTATATCCTTGCTAGCCCTGACTTGAGCAGAAGTTTTGCCTGGATGAACTCCAATGTCCTTTTCAACTGCACTTATCCTGTGTCCATGTCTCTAAGAATAATTTAGGTCCTGTTTCTCACAGTGAACTAAGGAACAGCAGTTGTCACAGCCAATACCCCAAAGACTATTAAGACACAGGATCTAACGTCTTCCTATCTATAGAAACGCTCCTCTAGTCATATTTGAAAATACATGTCTGTCCTTTACTGCTCTTGGAAAACACCCAAAATCCAGCTTTAACAACCTAACTGGGAAGGACTGGAACAAAGAATTCGTCAGGGTAGAAGGAAAGAGCCTGGGACAACACAAAACCACTAAAATGAACTTCTTCTCTTTTCTGGTCTCTCACAAAAGGGATTGTAAGTGCGGTGGAGTGTGGTAAGCATGGGCTGCCCCTGGGCCCAGGGCCTAGCACACCAACCAGGCCACAATCAGCCCCCTCCTGCGAAGCCACCCGGTGTCACACCACCCACAGCCGCCAGCAGGCGATTTAGGTCAACCCAGCCCCTTTCCACCATCACTATGCTTGCTCCCAACGCAATAAATAGAAAGGCTATTTTGTCAAGCCCAGCTGTTTTTATTCAAGAACTTCTCAGAGGAAGCCTGAGTGCGTAAACAGGAAAGCAGGGGCTGTTTTTACTTCACCCATCTATAGCCAGTGCACGCGGGTTGACATCAGGCGAGGGCCAGCTGCACTGAGTGCACCCAACAATTTGTTCCCTAGGCAGCAGTACCAGCACCAGGGCAGGCATGGCTGGAGGGAAGTGCAGACAAACACAATACCCCGATACCCCTGTGCCCACCACGGATGCCCCCCAGGCCCCCATCCTCTCTGGGGGCAGCAGAAAGGCCAAGGGGTGCCTGGAGAATCATCCTCACTCTGGAAATTCACAAACAAGATTTTTTTTCCTGCAAGAGAGCTGGCCTCTTAGTGCAGATTGCTGATCATGGGGGGCCTCACCACAGTCCCCCAGGACCCTCATGCTCGTGTGATGTAAAGTGCTGAAACCAACCAGCAAGTGCTGGGCACCTATTTTTAGTCCTTGTGGACTGGAATTGCAGGCTGCACTGCGGATCTCCCTGCAGAAACACTGGTGGAAAGGAAAAGCAGCACCACACTGTAATTTTGTCTCTAGTGATGGGGTTTTCTTTCTAAATCCTGAATATCAGGTTCATTCACTACTCCAGGCTACAAGAAATATGCTTCACCTACTGCTATAACGTCTCCTCTCCTGCCTATATGTCACCATATAATAAAATGTGCAGCAGTTTTATAGTCACTGTAGAGTTATTACAAGACATATGTGTACAGAGCACACTGGCTTATATGACCACCCAAGCGATTAATAAAACTGGTTGCCTGCTAGAAGTGATCTTTTACTAAAGGTTGAACAAAATTGGTCTGGAAACCTTGAGAACAATTTAGAGTGGTTGCTTATATCACAGAGACACAAAGTCTGCAGGAGGTGGATCTTCATGTAGCTTCCATCATTGTTTTTTCTCTCCATGGTCTCAACACCTTTAAATAGAACAACCTACCAAATAATATTTATGTTAATTTGTTTATTTGCTGCCATAGAAAAAAAACAACAGCAACAACAGTGCTAAGGGAACAAGTGTGAATAGTAGTGAAAAAGTGCCTTGGTTATGAGTAATTTCTGTCTCTATTTTAAACATACTGAGCAAATTCTGCTCAGTTACACCAGACTAAACTGGAGAAAATTGAATTCTGTGAGAACTGATGACAAAATTTAGCCCATGAGTTCAAATCACGACTTCATAAAATAATAAAATCCAGTTTTTCAGTAAATAACAAAATCCAGTTCTTAAGTAAATTATAAATTACTCTCAGCATATTTTATGCATTACTTGTAAAATTTTCCTTGCATATAACTTAGTTATATGCATGAACTGAACATAAGTTAATTTCTTTATGTGTTTTGCTACTTGTTAATAACTTTAAAACCACAACAGTAGTGATCTTAACTTGTATCAGAGAGTAAAATGATCATTAGATCTGCAGCAAAAAAGATAGGACATGCAGACACAGCAAGTCTGCTACTGCCAAGAGGGTACCACCATATGTTTAGTTTTTATTGTACAAATCAGGTTGTAGTGTAGAGTACAGTGAGAGCCCTCAGAAAAACAGATTTACTCCATGGTTTTCTAGATCTTCAGTTCACCATAAATAGAAGCACACTAAGATTGTTTGGGAGACATTATTTGTTCTGCGTATATCCTATCATTAAGGGGGCTTACTCATTTTCTACCCTGTCTTTAATCTGAAAGAGACAAAAAAGTAAGTAAACAGTAAGTTTAGGCTAGAAACTTCTCTGCAGTTGACCAGCTGAGTCCATGTCATACTGCCTTCCAGTTAATGCCCAGCTGCCTTTTTTAAACTCTCCTTCTGCTTCAATTCCATAGAATCCATCTGCCAGGCAGAAGTCGTATACAGTGCCCAGAGAGTCTCTAGATAGAGTTTGGCACTTACTAACTTTAGTCAAACTCACCAGGGACCAGTATAAAGACTTCTACAGAACTAACATAAGTCTTGGGTATTTGATCCAGGGTTTAATGTTACAGTTTCCAGCAAACACAAAGGTTTTGGGGGTTACTGTTCCAGTAAGAAGGCAAAAATTTCTGACAATGCAAATTGAAAGCTGACAATAGACATTGACTATTCCAGACGAGCCTGAATTTGTTGATTTATATTATAGAAATAAGCAGCCTCAGATGCCTCTTCTTAGGTCTTCAAGTGGTGTAAATCAAATATAAACTATACAAATTCAGCAGAGTTATTTGGATTCAAGTGAGATTAGAACCTGAATCTGCATCTCTTGCAAGCAGTGCCCACTGTTCTTCAACACCCCACCAGTATGTAAAAGAGATGGCTCTGACCATTCCTATTGACATCCAGAGAGTCTCTGACAGATGCCTTTCAGGGAAACTACTACTACATGGTTGTCTCAAGTCGTGATAGAGTCATTGTTTAACAGATTTTCTCTTTAATCCTGTGCAGGTGTCAGAGTACAGGTAATAAAAGTGAACAAGTCCATGCCTACCATCAAGTCCATCCCTCTGCATCAGCCATTCAGAAGTGCAGTTATGGATTCTCTTCTCATCCCACACAGGGAGACATACTGCAGTGGCCAAATTCTCATTGTCCTGAGATGATACATGATACAACAGGGTGTCCAGAGTGACTACCTTTCTCTAACCCTAACCTGCAAAAGCTTGATGCAAGGCATCCACGCCTTTCTGGTTTAAGTATGAAAGGGAGGAAGAAAGTATCATTTTACTGTGAAAAGTCAATATTTCATTTTAAAAAGAAAAGCAGTGAGGCAAATCAATAGGTCTTGCCTGGTCACATTTATGGAAGAAATGAGTGTGTTTAGGAGAAGTTGGGAGGTTAAGCAGTGAAACCACAGACTAAGGAAAGGGACTCCAGGACAGAGCCTCTTGTTCCTTCAGCCTGTAAATTTTAAGATTTCATAAAATCATGTCCCTCCAGCAAAATGAGCTCATACATAGGTAAGTAAGAACACAGCAGCACATGGCAGGAGACAGGATCAGCTCCTGCTATTCATGCAGGTTAAAATTTGGGGCAGTTTAGTTGTCAGTTCATGCACTAGGGAACAAGAGTCATATGGCTTTTCTGGGTCTGGGAATAAGAGAGTCACTAGTGCGAAAACAAAGGAAGACATGGTAAAAAGCTAGAAGCTACTCAGCGAGTCCTAAGGTACCTGTTCTCAGAAAACAATCAATTCTGGGATGCAAGGAAAGAATTAAAAATCTCCCTGGAGCTTCACTGCAATGTTCAGTACTGTTCCTCATGTTACCCAGTACAAATAAAATGTGAACTTAATAGGCCCATGTAAGGCATATTCAAGCTCCCTTTTCCCTTTGCTTTTAGCTTTCTCTTTCATGTCATTTTTCTTTGATTTCTGAATGAAATTTCTGCCTTGCTTTTGTGGTCAACCATGCCAGTCATCTAATGATCTCTTGAGAAAGAGACTCTTTTCAAGAGTTAGTAATCATCTGCAAAGAATTTTGGTCATAAATACTTCAGGGATATTGTCAAGAATAAAATCCAACAAAAATAGGCAAGTTAAAAAAAAAAAGAAGTAGGAGTAGTCCAACAGCCAGCTGTACTTCCTCCTGTCACTCAGTCTTTCATGTATTCATACAGCACAGGACAATCCAGAGGATCCCAGTAATTTCTTCAGTGGGGGTAAGTTGCTCTTCATATCCTCAAGCAATACAAGTCTTTCTATGTTATGTATGTATGAAAAAATTAATATGTTAAAGACATATATAATTCATCTTTCATGAAGTATCATCGGTACCACGATTACCAAAGGGATTTAAGAGACAATCCCTAGCTAGCAAACACCCCTGACTTAAACCTACACTTTCAGTTTCTGAAACTAATACATGCTTTCTCTATCTGTGATGAAAAGGCATCTCCACTGCAAAGGAGAGCACAGCTTTGAAGATCACAGCAGCAGTGTGCCCATATGAACGATAACAAAATCAAATGCTCAGCTCGCTTTTGCTAGTAATCTGGTGTCCTGTGCCTCACCCATCAATATGAACCTTGACAGGACACTTAAACCTTTCTTTCCTCTCTACCATATAGGGTGTGGGATTCATTTTCATGGGTAGCATCCTACAGCCACTTCAGCAGCAGGTGTGGCCCTGCCTGGTTGAAACACAGTATGGTCAGGCAGAAGCAAGTGCTTTGTGGGAATTCAGTCAGGCTCATCAAGTCCGATGCAGTAACTGCCAGAGGCCAAAAACACAGAGATGTTACATCTTGTTTAACACTTGCTACCTATGAAAGGCGATTTTTATCAGCAGAGGTTCCTAAGGAAAGAGAAGACAGTCTCTAAGACCCTCTAAGAAAGTATTCAGCATTCTTTTCTACAGTGCAGGTGTCCTTTTCTAAACAAATATTTTTTCATTTCTAAAATCAGTTAGATTTCTGCATTGTATCAGTTACAGTGACTCCCAAAGTATCCCTAAGCATGTTTGGGAGTGGTGAAGTTCTCTCTATAGCTGTGGTTCTCTCTGCCACTAACAGATGAAGCAAAGAGATTTTTTTCCCTTCAGTTCTTCCATTGCACACAAAGTTCTGGCTAAAATATGCACCTAAATAAAGCAGCCCTCTACCCTTGTTTTTCTCTCTTGTCTGTTGTTATGATGGAGCAGAAGTTCATTACTCCTGTAAAAGCTCCAGTGGTACATCAGGACTGAAGTCATATGGGAGAGAGAAAACATGTTTACTACATTTACATGTTACAGGCAGCACCTGTGCTCAGAAGCGAGTTTTGTACCAGGCTTTGACAGTGGCAAAGTAGGCAGTCACTACATGAGAACTGATGGCTGGAGGGCAAAGAGCTCCTTTCCAGCAGCCAGGAGTACCAGGTGAACAGAGTTTATCATAAATGTCTAAAGAAATAGCCATATTTAATGATCATAATGTCCTTGCAAGCAGTCTGGGGGACCAAAGGAAATCAAAATCCAAAAGACAAGTTTACAACATCCAACTCATTTCCAGTGAATCTGGTTCATACATCAAAATCTGAAGGCAGAGCAAAGCACTCAGCAACTACTGCACTGCTCAAACTAACAAATTAGTTTTCTCAAGGTTTGGACAAGTAAATAGATACTCTTATTACATGTTTATATGAATCATTTGGTATGATTTATTGGTTTGTTTTGTGATGAAAAACTACAGGCTCTGAATACCTCTCAACTTCTGTTGTATGTGTTAAATTTTATCAGTCATATGGTCCTTAATTTAGCTCTAGTAATGGTTCCAGCTTCTTGAGTTTGAATAGACCATGGGGAATAATGCAAGGATCTATTTTAATTCTACAGCCATTTTCTATTTTGGCAAAGAAATAACCGACAGTAACTAAATATCATGCCATATTTTAGATTCATGTGAATGATTCTGGATGACCTTTACAGAGCTCAACAAAATAGGAAGCAAAAGAAATCAACAGCCAGCATAAAGAATGCACAAAGATAATCATACCATTGAACTTCTAGTAAATGGAAGTGTGGCTGTATTGAGCTAACTTGAACAGCTATTTGATCATTTCTTCCTTTTCATACTTGAGACCAAAATTAGTTCCTGCTGGCTTAATACCAGATCTAGGATCAGCTTCTTGAAACTATTTGTGATATTTTATGCACAATATGGAAATTAGGCCATTTCTGCATTTTTTAGCATATTTCAGTTACTAACATTTGAAGCATTTTTCCTGTTAGACCAGTCCATGGTCATGATATGGTCATAGGTGCATGAGATAAAGTGCTGCTTTGGTCTTTGAAAACCTTGTTGTGAAGTGGGACTTCATTTTCCTTCAGCACATCCAGCTCCCAGTCCACAGTTATTCCCACAGAGGTCTCAGAGTAACCCTAAAAACACAGGAGAATATGAAACTCTGAATAAAGATCTTGTTCATACTGTAAAGATAACTAAATCAAATTTGGTGTTTCATCTCTTCAAAATTTGCCTCAACTGCTGGTAAAATAAAAGTTATTACAAAATAAAAGTCTTACCTCTTTCCAGGCTACTCTAATGGCCCACTAGTAGAAAAATAACTGGTTTAAAGACATATTCTTGTAAGGGTGGATGTATGAAGCAGCACATCAGATGGGAAGTAGCAGGATGAATTTACTCTTTTTGTGCAGTTGTTATTTTACCCATTTCCATTTTCCCATATCATCACCAAGACTACGTAAGTCTTTCCCCTCCTAGGATTTAAAGTAAACCCTAGGTTTACTAGTGTTTAATTTAGCTGGTAGTGTTCCAATTAATGTTATTTTTATCTCTAAAATTGCTAGAATTTCTTAGAAATCCTGTGTGGGATGATATTAGCTTATTTGGCCCATACTTTTAAAATATTTGTTTGCTTTTCTCAGGCAAAAATATGTGTGCCACTCCACTGCAGATTGCATTGCATTAGAGCTGAGCTCACTGCCTTTGATCCAGAAGACATCAGAACCAATACGGGCTACCCACAGGACAAAACATCTCCTGAGCTGGTGCCCTACCCAGAACAGGTATCACAGCTGTCACTGATGGTGCCACACAGATCCTTTCCCACAACAGAGGGAGCTGTAGAGATACCTGAGCAAACAAAGTTCAGCTCCCAGTTACATGAGATTGCCCAATGATAAATGTGGAGGCCACTTAGACCTTTCTTCTTGTGTTTGGTTTTCCCCTACATGCTCTTTGTTCTTTCTCCCAACCTAGAGGTGTTTTACAGCATCCATTGCTAAATCATACCACAGAGAAAATCAGTGTTTAGTTGTATTCCTAAGAGCTGAAGCTCTTGAATACAAATCAAGAGTTAAACCTGCAGTAGGTACAAATTGATATATCTCCATTAATTCCTTTGGATCTATGCCACTACTCTGGTTTTCATCAGGATATCTAGTGGGAAAATTTTCAGATGGGTTGTTTTTTAATACTAAGACATAGCAAAATAGTCCAGCCACAGATCTCTTCCATGGAACAGTCTTCATTTTGAAATACAGATTGCCAGCTTACTTTTTTTAAAAATAATATAACAGCCTTTAAGTTCACTCACAGGTTACTTTTTTTTTTTTTTAACCTCTGAGGTTTTGGGTCATTGGGTTGTTTTTTTATTGTGGGACTTTTTTAGAAATCTCATAATTCATATATATCCACACCTTTCAAAAATCACTCTGTTGTTCTAAAGGAACTTGCTTTCAAAATAAAGACCTCATCCACATGTCCTGTCCTTGTGCTGGAGTTGCTGGAGTAGAAATCAGAGCTGTAGCCAGTATACTTTAAAGCTTTTTTCACTTAACAGACCACTTAGTTTACACAAATTGCATACTTGCTGGTTTCACCTGTCCAAATTGCAAAAACAAACATCTACAAAAGAGCCAAAGTAAAATCCGAGCACGCATTCAGAAGATGAATGGCACCAAAAAGTAGCTGTTTGTGGACAGAGAGCATTTACACTTGCATTCAGTGCCGAGTTATCAATGTGACAGCTTCCTTTTGTTACTGCTATGTATTGGCTTTGATTACAAACCACCGCAGAGCTGAAGGCTAAGAAAAACTTCCACATTTCCCAAATTATTTCTGGAACACGTGAAGGTCAAAAGGTCAGATTCTGCTCCACAGCACACCCACCAGCCTGACACCAGTGAAGCGGCTCCCTTGTGGGAGAGCAGGCTGGCCAGAGCCCAGCACACTGAGATTTTAAAGGAAGCTTTTTCACAGGTTACACCAACTCACCTAGATGCTACAAGAAAAAGGGAGAAAAATCTATTTATACTGGGTAAAATCTCCCAGTTGAGTAGTCATGGGTTTGAGTGCTACAGGAGATCGTTTTAGTAACAAGTGTGGTTTTTTGCCACTAAGTATACTTTCTATATCTCTGCTCCCATGAAGCTGCATTTCTTCCCCAGTCTCAAAAGACCACGAGTTCTTCCTCTTCAGCCTCCACCACCTCATTTCAGATATTCCTCTCCTGCTGTAAATGTGGTGATGAAAGCAATTCCACAGTAGAGGTCAGCACCCAGGGGAACATTGCAGCTCTAGAACCCCTTCCAATACTACATGTGCAGTTTCCTCAATCCCACTGAACTTACTGTTTTAAATTTTTCTCCTCCATGCCTTTCCCCAGGTTCTCTCCCTTCATTTTTATTGCAGAACAGCAGACTTTCAACAATAAAGCAGGAAGAAAGCTGAGTGCATCACTAAATGTAAGCGCTGGCTTTATTCCTTCTGCCACTGGACCCCTTATGCACTTTGCTTTTCACATCTCATGTAATGGAGGGTTCAGGTGTTTCTGATGCTGCTGCCAGGCACTAAAAGCAGAGTGATACAAATGTGAGGTAAAAAAGATCCTTCGATCCCTAACTGCAATCGCAGATAAAGCTGGGAATTCTCCAGCACACACCAAGCAGCTGCTGCTGTGAACAGGCTCCAGGGATGTACTTTGGTGCATTCTTGGCCTGACTTAGTGCCTCATTCTAACTCAGTTTTCAACCACAGTCATCCTTGTGCTGGCTCATTATTACAGCACTATAAAAATAAAATGTTTGGACAGAACTGAAACTTCCTCCTAGCTGCCACTCTCATTTGCATAGCAGGCTATTATCCTGTATAAAGGCTGGCAGTTGTTTCCATCCTATGGCTCCTCTGATTTTGCTGTCAGATTATGTTTCCCTCTAATGCCCTTTCTGTACCTCTAGTACAATTAACAGTGTGGTTACTTGATCTCTGCATAGCAAAAGTCATATTCAACTCAGCAGGAGTCAAGCAAAAGAAACATAAGGTCTTCTGGCCTTGATCTGGTTAATTGACTTGCTAAATCAGATAACACTGAATTATCATATTAACAATGTTTCTAAGTATTTTTCTTGCAATTTTTTATTGTAACAGTTAGGAAAGTATATGTTTCATGAGATTAAAAAGTGTGTGGGTATTTATGCAGTTAAAGGGAATGAATTAGACATGTGTTTTAATTTAGATATTAAGAGGCTTTCCAGCATTTAATGAAGTGAGTTGTATCTGCTTTTGACACAGATTTTTTTTTTGTTTTCTTTGAAGTTCTGACTAAAATTAATGTAAAAAGAAACAACTACAAGCAAGACATTACAGTCCCCTAAACTATAAAACTCTCTAACTTCTGAAAACATGGATTCTTCATTTCAGATCTTTCTCAGCAACACACTTCCAAAATATAGTCATTCTTAAATGTTAAAGCCACTGATTCTAGCCACTCGAGTGAAGGCCCTCTGACCAAAATATTAAGGAAAACTCATTCCTTCATCTTTATTTGGTGTTTATACTACAACTCTGTGCCTTAATGACATTTTTGAGGCAACTAATACCTTCCAAAATCATCTTTAAGCAAAAAACAACCAAAAAGCTTCTGCAAACAGAAACTATAATAAAAGGTTAGATGAGAGCCTGTGCAGGAACTTTGAAAGACTTCTGTAATATGCAATCTTTTAGGAATATACAGCCTTTTAGGAACATTTCTCAATGTTTCCCAAGCTGTACAAGCCACCCTGCCAAAGGACACCTGGGTGCATGTGTCGGAAGACACTGACTCCCCCTTACTCTGACCAGAACTGGGATCCAGGCCATAGGTCAGCCTATCCATCCTTGATTAGGATTTCTGTCAATGTCCCAAATAACATCATGACATTAAACCTCCAAAAATGCTGCAGTACTGTAACATTTTAATTTTGCTATCCTTGTAGGTCCAGAGCAAGAGACATCTTACATATTGTTCATATTGTCTTCAGCAGTGCATATCTATAAATAAAAACAGCAATGGAAGTGTTTAGAAACCTTGTATTGAAGAAATTCAGAGCTAGTTGGTTTTCGCAGTGATCAGACTGTAAAGGAATTAACTGCATTTAAAAGGAGAAATATTGGTGAGAGTTCAAGTGAAATATAGTCTGAGATTTTTGGCCTGGTCTGCTTTTGTTTTCAAATATTTGTGTTTGCTCCCCAGAGCAGGTGAGGAATAGGAATGTGAAGAAGAGTGATCAAATTTCATCAAAAAAAATACTGAGGAATAAAAGCAGCCATTACATTAATCCTCATCTTCAGAAAAATTCCACTTCATGTCAGCAGTTGGCAAAGGGAGTAGGCAAAAAGTGACAACAGGGTAATCTGCCTTTTCCATGTTCCTAAACCTCATGAAAAACCCACTATCCTTGTCTCTGCCAAGATTTAAACTTTTAACCCTTCAGCTAATGTACAGGAGTTACACTCTGTTCAAAGGAGAAAACCATGCCTTCCTCAACTGTGAGTCGTCTTGGCACCCTGTTACCATCCTGGAAACCCCTTGTATCAGTGATTACACTCATATTTTTTTTCCTTGCAGGTAAAACCTCTGAGTGTCTGGCCCAGAATCAATTCTCTTTTATCTTGGTGGGAAGATTTCTGTCTGCCATCTAAAGGTTAGGCACCTCATCCAAATATGTGGCCCAGGAACATGTGACAAGGTTCATCCCTCCCCAGCCTAAGGGACTAAGCTGGCTCAACTCCAGAGGGACCTCCACCTTTGCATTGCTTATGGAGCAGGCTAGACCACTAGATTAAGCCAGGCTTGCAGCTTTCTGACACCTAATGCTAGAGTAAATGGATCCCACCTACCTGACTTGTGTGGTCTTCAGACAGCCTCCAGCTGCTCCATTTCTTCTGGAGTGTCCTGACCATTGTATACTGGCCAGAGCAGATTGTACATTATTAAGATGTCATGGCATTATAGAGCAGCGTAGCAGGAGAAGCATCTGCCTATTGAACCATGCTTGAAGTGATCTTGAGGTAATTTGTAAATCCATTTTTTAGGCTATTTTTATGCAAAATGTACATCAGAGTAACTTTAACACCTTCATTAATATTATCTGAGGTGTTGATTTTACTCCTGACCTTTAGCAAAAGGAGCATACAGCCAACAAATTTTTGAAAGGGAAGGTCAGCTGAGCCTGTTTTCATGCAAGTCATATCTATAAAATCTCTACTACAACAGAGCACTCACTGACTTGAAATTCATCTGATTCTTAAACAATATTCCAATCCAAACAAACTGATTTTTAAATTGGACCTTGCAACTCCTTTTGTAAAATCAGCCCTGCCATTGAGGTACATCTGGTGAGCATGAAGTCAGATTATTTTTTTCTGGGCATGAGTATTCCAGTAAGTTTGCAGATGAACTCTAAGCTCTGGTGCAATTTAGAAGCTGTAGACTGAATACTGTCTTTTCAGTCCCTGCCAAACACCAGCTCGCTGCAGGATTAATATATACATAGCGTTCAGGCCATGGCACATGTCTGACAGGACAGCTCACCGTAATCCTTAGACCACAGTGGTGCCATAACAGACCTTCCAGTCACCCCCAAACTTGCCCAAATGAAGCACAAGTGAAAAAAGACTGAGGACAGAGTGAGCTAGGGACCTAGTCTCTAGACCCTCCCCAGGGAGAACAGAGGGAGACAAGCTCTGCTCTGGGGTAACAAATCTTGGATGGAAGAGGATGGAATGGGACTACCCACCTTCTGGAAGTGCCTATTCATTGTTCTTTGTGCAGAGATTGAAGACAACTATTTCAAGAGAGACCTCTGACTTTTAGATGGCTAAGGTCTGTCAAGATGAAACCCATCCATCCCTGGACAGGAGAAGCTCACATTCCTGTTTTTTCAGCTAGCTTGTTTGTCTTTGCCCCGAAATGAACTCCCATTAATCTCAGAGTAAGTTGTGGCTGAGAAGCAGTTTGTGAATCTGTTTTTTATCTTTGCCACCTTTCAACTCTCATTTACAAGCTTTCAGCTCAGCCTGGGTGCCTGGCCATGGCCATGTGCATAGGCATCCTACCAGGCATGCCAGGACTCTTCTCAAGAGAGGGAACTCAGCCACCAAGCTGTGTAGACACAGCCTTTGGCATCTCACTAAAGGGTAAGAGACACTTTATATTCCTGGAATGGCCTTGCTTCCTTACAAGAATATCTCAAGTTGTACTTATTTTCTTGAGGTTTTTTCCTCCTGGAAGGTTGTTTTCTCTGTTTTTATTCACTCATGAGAAAGGGAAGAGAAACAAATGCCATAGGGCTAGGACAAGAAGAAGTGCATGTAATTTGACAAAGACTGTCTGAGTGCGGAACCCAAGTACTGCTGGAATCATAATATTTACCAAATTTCATATTCAGAGCAATACCCCAAGCTCTATTTCTTCTGTATTTTCTTCGTCCTGGCTATTAATAGCCTATATGACACCCACATGATCAAATAAATCTGGCCACTGTGGAGAACCCCATGGAAGTGACTTGGTTGTGTTGTGTGTGGGCTGAGTTTATGAGCAGGTTTGGAGGAAGCTGCTCAGGGGTTTCACCACCCTCCAGGGAGAGTCTTGCATAGCAGTTTCCAGGATAGGAGGGAGGAAAGGGAAGTCAGGCCCCCCTTGGTGGCAATACCTCTGGCTGCTGCCAGCCAGGGGCCAGAGTGAGCCCAGGACCTTTGCGGTCCAGCCCTGGCGGTAAAATACCTGGCCATGGAGAACAGTCTCTACCCCTGAGTGAGAATTCAATTCTTTGTTTACAATTTTATTTCATTCCATTTTGAAGCAGTGAAAGAGAAAGACAAGCTGGTAAATAAAATCTCAAGTTCCTCATTCAGTTTTCACTTCTTTTCATTTTGTCTCCTAGAAACTAAGGACAAGTTAGTCTGTTAAGACTAAGGGCTTGGATAATTAGGCTTTTACAATTATTTCTTTTTCTTAGCAACAGAGTACATGGCAAAGTATTAATAATATTCCTCACTAAGGTTGAAAAACATATTCTTTTTCTGCAGTAAAGCAAGGCACTCTTTTTAAAATCATTTTACCTATGAAATTTTTAATGGAATTAAAAAATGTTCTGTGCTTTGCCTTCCCCCAAGAGACCTTGGCTAAGGACTACTTCAGATAGTGGCAAAACATAAAAGTAAGTTGTTAAAGGGACTACCCCAGCACTGAATTTATTGCAAAACAAACAAAAGTGACATAAGCAAATAGGTGAACTCTTGAAAAGGGCCCCAGCAGGGCAAAGATTTGAGGTTTTCTTCATTGGTTTCTCTGGTTCAGAAAGCTTAATTTCTCAGCAAAAAAATAGCAGTGCATAGCCAGGCAGTAGCAACTAGGCATGTTAACAAAATAAGCCACTTTAAACCATTCAATCAAACTAGCCAAGGGGAGTGGATGAAAAAGGCATTTTTAAAAGCTGTTCTGTGCACTTGAAGTGTCTTTTTTCATTCCTCTGGTCTTCAGATTCCATCCAGGACACGTCTTTGCATGTCAGCAAAATCTAGATGAAATCTCAAAGACTGAAATTTTCTGCTGGGGATTTAGGAGGAACTTGAGTGGTCGTAAACCTTGAATGGGCTGCTACACAGGAGGAATTTCATTCACAGAGTTCCTTTGCCATTTTATTAAGTATCTTTTATTTACATTTTGTAACTATATCTTCTGCCTGCACCATGAAACCTCTTACCAACTTCTCAACAATGGATCTTCTGTATAATGTGCTTTTTAAAGCTTCCTGAAATGAACTCTTCACACTGTATATATTAGATAACTAATATTGTACTACAACTCTTTTGACTGCGTGCTTTTCGAAGAGCCACAGGAGTTCATTCTTCCTATGCATCACATTGGAACATATCTCAGAACCATCCATCATGTGCAGAGCAGCAAGGTTGTCATGAATGAAGAAATGAGAGTTTTAAATTGCAATCCTACCACCTGAGAAATACACTGGCTTTAAGACTTAGCAGGGTGTTTGCATTCCTGTCATGAAACCTCGAACACCCATTTAAGCGTAAGGCTCTGTCTGAAATAGAGCATTCTGTGGGATTACCAGTATGGATCACAGCATGGCTGATGTACGGATGAAGTGGCATTTGCTTTGTGCTTTTTATGTTAGATCTGACCCTGAAATTTTACCACCTGAAGTCTATTTTATTGACACTTCAGATGAGCAGTGCTCATGCCCTGTAAGAAGCAAGGTGAATCCTCAGTATGTAAAGGCAAAAGTGTGTGTGCTATGATGCTGCTCTATGCAGATGGGTTTGGCTGGACTGGCTGCATTTCACCAGGATGATCAGGCTGTACTCACTAGCTAAGTAAAAGTAAAAAAAAAAATCTAATATCTTAATGTGATCTAAAGTCAGCCATTTCTGTGGTATGAAACTGATCTATCAAATATACACTGTGTATTACTTACATAAAAATTTCTGCCTTTAGAAGTGGTTTATATGGGAAATATATCAAGGTGTCATGTATAGGTATTTCAGATGAAATTAAGGAAAAATATGGATCCATGCACATGAAAAGAAACAAACCCAGAAGTAAAACAGGGGCTTGTGGAAATCTCCAAGAAAATCTCTGTATTATTTTTTCATTATGTTCTGGAGTGGGTTCCTAAAGGCTGTCACAACCAGCACGCTCAGCAACAGCCATAGTTAAGCTCCTCGGGTGGAGGATTATGCCATGTTCAAATGGGTTTGGACACATTCTGCTCAGCTTTGTTCCTGGCATTTGGTGTTCAGACAGATATTAACACTGGTCCCTTTCGAGGTGTCCTCATCATTCTTCAGTCCCACACTTTTAATGTCCTTGTAATTGTCTGCCTTTTCCAGATGCAAGACAAAGCATGTCTTGAATATGGCAGAATAGAGTCTGATAGCTGGTTTTTCTTTAGAGTGTTTTGTCTACCTCCAGTACAGAGCAGGCAGTATAAGACACCGTTCTGTTTTAAACTGAGTCTCTCTTTTCTTTCTCATGAGTATGTACTTATTCCTGCCATCACACAAGACCCAAAAATCAACTAAAAATGCCACTAAAAATCAACACCGCTAAACACTGCTTCATCACAGCAGCACACAGACAATTTGTACCAGCAGAAGGGCTCAGATATGTTGATTAGTGTTATAATTGATGGTAAATATTTATAAAAACAATCCTAAATTCAGGATATATCTGTAAAATTTTTTGCTCAACATTTTTATTTCCTTTATATGTACTCTCCCACTGTCTAAAACACTTCCACTCACTCCTCAAGGATTTTAGGATCCTGTTCTAACCTGTTTCCTTTGCACTTTTTGAAGAGGGTTAAATTTCATCCACTTCAGTAGTATGCTCTGACACTTCAGTCGCTACAATAGAAGATGGAAAGTAGGCAATGCATATTCACAGCTCCTGAAACAAAAGAAAGCAGTAAAAGACATTATAATTGCAAAATGTGGCAAGAAAAAACACATTTTTCGCCCAAGGGAAAGGAAGTACTATTTTTATCTTTGTGTGGAAGAAGGTGATGCAGCAGTCACCTAACACATTAGTAAGATTAAATGTTGATGATATTACTCTTTGTCAGCCTTGAGAAGGTGAAAAAGGCACCTGACAGTCATGTGAGGAATGCAGAATGGTGGCAATAAAAACATCTACATAGCTGCCACCCCTAGTTTAGAAGCCTGCTGGAAAAATCCAGAAGTCTTTCACACTGGGTTTCTCTCCAGCTGTACTCTGCTCAGCTATAACTTCATAAATCTTGTTGTTGAGATAGCTGCTAATTATTTGCACTCCTGTAAGTCAAACTGGAACGCACAAATGTGCATTCACAGTGTTACCTAAACAAGAACTGGTGAAGCCACCCAAAATGATAAAGAAGCCAAAAGCCATTGTTAAAATATTTGGGGTATAACCAGACTCTGGAAATATTCTTAATTTTTTTTTCTGATTTTTATGTTAAGCCATACAGAGAAAAAGAAATTTTAAGGACATATTAAGTAAAATTGATTGTATTGCAAAATGAGAATAAACTAAAACATGTCTTCAAAATACTCTTTTTATTATGCTACATTTTTAATATATAAAAATAAACACTTGTTTATTCAGATTTGGTGATAACATTGACTCACCTACCACGCAGCAAACCAAAGATTTCTCTAATGTGTTTGTTTTGAAGAACTAACTTGCAAAACAAGAAGTCCTTTTAGTGGCAATAACATTTTATAATCACAGAAGGGCTGTCATTTTTCAGGCTGGGAACACAAAATAGCACTTCATGTTTACCATGTTCATAGTCATCAGTCTAAGTACCCTGGAGTGGAGGACTTGAAAGGCTTTACATATAAGCTGCCTCATATGGCATTGCACGTGTTTCCTCATTTGGTATAAATAGCTTCTGGTTGTTCTTTTCTCTACTTGGCTTCACCTCTTCCGAGGTCAGGTATTGTGTGCATGATGAGGGAGGTCAGCCATGGCCGTTTGGAGATGCACAGGCTGACTCAGAGCATGAATCACGCTATAAAGAAGACAGTCTGTCTCTCAGCTTTTATGAAAAATTCTCACTAATTTTGGTGAAGTTTCTTGTTAACAGCAGGCACTTTAAAAAATGCAACTGGACTAGGCTTGTTGCTTCTATTGAGAGTACATCTCCTTAAGGCAGACAAAATATGTCTCCTTAAGAGATGGCCCTGAGGTGCCTGCTGTTATGATTTAGCTGCATAGCCCTGCACCTCCAAACATTTCATTTCTTCCCTGTGAGAACAAGTGCAGAAGCAAATAAACTGGGGTAATAAAAAGATGATCACTAGACTCCTTTAACCCCTCCTAGACCAAATGGCTAGAATGGCCAGCCAGCCATAAACAAGAGTTGGGTGACTGTACAGCATTTGTCCCATGATGTGGGATGACACATGGGAAATACAAAATAACACTGAAAGCAAAGGAAGGATTTGAAGATGCAATCAGCCTGAGATAGGAGAGATAGATTCAGATCCTGATTTTGCCACATCAGATAAATCATACAATTTCCCTGTGCTCCAGTTTCCAGACATGACATCAAGATAACCCATCAGGAGGTTCACAGAGAAAGGGTGAGCACAAGGCAGTCTGTGGTCTTCCATTAGCATCGGGATGCCCTACAGCTCACACACACACTGCAGGAAACACTGGACTTGAGTTAAGCTCTGCTTTGTTCTCTTCTGCTGTCTGCTTGTTTTGTTCAGCAGCAAACCATCTGTGCAGTGGTCAGCCCTTCCCTACCTGCGGTGCCAAAGCAAGATCTTGCGGGCACCATAGTACTGCGAGCAACAAAGAGGACATGCCAAAGGGCCTGTCTAAAGGCTGTGCCATGATATAGGCACACACAAGGAACATCTGGGAGTTTAGTCATGTGCCAAATCACTGGGCAGATGCCTGTGCTCAGGGTGACCATAACAGTGTAGACAACACAGAGTAGCACAGTGAAGTAGGTTCTTCAGATTTGGCTAATGTCCCTACACAAGTGCTGCTGCATCAGTGTCATCATTTGTTAGCACCAGACAGGCAGATCCCTTCTCCTGGCTCAGGGTTACAGTAGGGAAATCAGTGTAGGGTGCGAAATGGGCAGTTCAATCATAGAGTGAGAGCAGCTACTCCAAGCCTGCAGGTTTGAGGGGGCATTGGCCAAAATGCTT
Source organism: Pseudopodoces humilis (assembly GCF_049639895.1). Taxonomy (NCBI): domain Eukaryota; kingdom Metazoa; phylum Chordata; class Aves; order Passeriformes; family Paridae; genus Pseudopodoces; species Pseudopodoces humilis. The sequence goes on from NC_142201.1 coordinate 70,829,204, forward strand.
TCCTCAGGAAAACTGCAGCCCTGAGTGCTCAGAAGAGGAAGGTACACACACTCACACCCCCAGCTCAGGGGCCTGGGCTTGCCTTGCAGCCTACACAGTGCCAGCAAATACGTGGGAGTGAAATCAAATTGTTCAATACCACAATCAACTCATTCAGTCAGAAAACCAGCCTTCAGACTAATCCTCCTCAGAGACTAGTTACGAGGAAAGTTTCAGCTTGTAATGTTGTCATTTTGGTTACACACATGAAGACAAGAAAGGAATAGCTTGATTTGAAGTGTTCAGCACCTGCAGCTCCTGTTGACTTGACTGGTATTTCTGACTACTTGACAATTCTGAAAACAAGACCAATCCTTTCACAAGAGAAAAGGGTTTGGGTTTTTTCTTCCTTGTAAACAAAATTCACATATAAATCATACAGAAACTAAAAAAAAAATAAATTTTAGGGATAGAATCAGGCAGATAATTTTCAGCCCAAAAGTGCAGTTGTCAGCACACAGAGATACAGATAATTGTAGAAGTCTCCACTTACACCGCAATACAGTGTTCCACCACAGTACAAACAAAGAAATTATACAAGTATGATTATCACTATAAGAAGCTACTGCAGCTGCACAAGGCGATTGCACCAGTTAGAAGACTGTTAAAGACTCATTTTAACTTCATCTCCTCGCTATTCTCCCTGGGATTTTTTGCTTTTTTATTCTTTCAAGTAAGTGTAAACTGGGAGTTTTGCCTTTTACAGACCCTAGTGTTCAACTCCATTTTTGTATCTCTAAAAAACAGCAACTTCTGATTTAAACGGCTCTGAGCAGGCATTCATAATTGAATTCCACTACAATTTTTGAATAAAACCACAGATAGGCTGTTTGTTTTTTCAAGCTAAAATTAGTTATAGCCACCAATACAAATGGCCTGCATTCATGCAGGTTTGTGTAGTGGGCTGCCCACAGCACCCGCATGGTGCCAGATACAAACTTAAACTAGTAATTTGGAAGGATTTCAACATCAGCCTTCCCGATTTCCCTGTCTAGGGGCTTTTTGAGTAATTAAAGATTACCTAGCTCATGCTGGAGGCCACCAATGCATTAGCTAGAGTCAACACCAAGCTTTAGTAAAGTGTGGCTACCTGTGTTAAGTCCCAGTATTCCATAAGCTGTGAAAGAGTGGCAGAGCTCATGGTAGGGAAAGAGCCATTGCTACTCACAGGTGCCACTGGAGAGGTTTTTTGCTTCAGGAGAGGATCACAAACCAACTGGAAGAATTCCAGAGGAACTTATCAGATAATATTCCAAATTTTATTGGAAGGTCTTCCCTCTGAAAGCAGTTTTCAATAGTGTTTTACCAATATTGAGGGACATCCTAAAACAAGGTCTGGTACTTCTTTGATATTACCATGAGAGATGTGGGCAACTCAGTATGTGTTTGAGTTTCCAGATGATCTCCAGCTGAGAGAGACTGCATGCCTGTTAAAAGGTAAGCATTCAAAAATACATTTAATAATATGCAAAAGGGATCTTAAAAGAATAGAATGCAAGGTTCCAGAAGGTAAAAAGTCATAAAGTTAAGGACCAATAGCAAAGCCCTCAAGTGGGAGAGTCTGGATGTGCAAAGGCAGTTTAGACAAAGGTTCCTCAGAAGAATATCTGCAGCCTGCAGATCACAATGTAAACATTAACATGTTGATGTAAAAAAAAAAAAAAAACAAAACACTGAAGAACATAGTAAAATTATGTGTAGAACCTTAATTAAACTTCTGCATTCCTCAAGGAAAAAAAAAAATGTTCTTATGAGAGTATAGCTCAATTCCCATAAGGTATAAGCTCCTACCTGTTTGGACTCCTGCAGTGAAGGACATACTGACATGAGATGAGATGCACCTTCTGTCCAGGGTAGGGGAATACACCTATTCCTACTTCAGTTCATTGGCAGCTCCCAGCACAGCAGCAGGAAGTTGCCTTGTTTGGCTGCAGAAGAGAATTAGTTGATATGGATAATCAGTACTCAGCTGCCCAGTGCTAGAAACATTCGTGCCAGGTAGCAAATAATTTCTAAATAGTCTGTTAACACAAGCCATTAATAACTAATTGGAAAACAGAATGAGCTCATAAATTATTTTGAAGTAGAAATAAGTTTTGTTTGAAGATCCTAAAATTTACAAGAGATAACGTGAGCTCTGTTCCAAAGCCACTTCACAGACTCTGGATTCCCACCATTCGTAGCCCAGTGTCTTTTGTATTCATTTTTTTTGTAACAACCATAAGAAAAGGGTGTTTATGTGAGATAAGGTACCAAAAGTCTAAAATCCAAGTGGTTGTCTGCCCTGCAGTGAACACTAAATGTAGGCTAATTTTCAAAGGCTATAAACAAAATATTGCATATTCTATGAACCACTCAGAGAAACCAAATTTATGCAAAAAAAAATTGCTGCTGCTAGACCAGTTCTTTTACAGAGTTCTGAGTTGCTCCCTCTTCCCCTTTCAAATACAATGCATGTAGCTCCTGAAGGCTAAGATACCAAGAGATATTGCCCTTTGTTTAATCCCAAAGTGTCTTGTGGTAGAGTATGTAAACCTGGATATACAAGATATCTGAGAGGAAATTGTGAACTCTAACTCAGAGAAACCCCACAGTATATTAATTTCATGTGATGGGATAGTAGAGAAATTCAATGAGCTTCTACTGGAAGCATAGGAACCCCATTTAGTCCTGGTTTGAGTAAATGTCCTGTTCTGCCATGTACCTAACCCAGCAGCCACAGCCTGGAGAGAAGCAGTAGCAAACACATCACAGGCAGGTACAATTAATCTTACTTTAAGTAACTATGGAGAAAAATGCCAAAGACAATGTTCCTTCCTAGCCCTAAACATATTTGTATAACTTTTAAGACTCTAAACCACCTGAAATCCAGAAACTATAATAATAGGGAAATATCCCTGGTATGATAGTTTTTAAGCATTAAATACTATGCAAAGATGACAACATTCAAGAATTATTTTTACAAGTATGTAGAGGTGATTACCACTTACTTAAGTCTACAGGATTTTTCCACAATGGGATCTTTGGCTGAGAAAATCAATTCCAAAGTCCAAAGCTTGTAACAAGTGATTAAACAAAACTGTGCAATGTTATGGTGAGATTGGTGACTGGTGCTGGCATTAGGATCATCAATGATAAATCCATCTTTAAAATATTCTTAAACTCTTAAAGAAAGCAGATCAATTATTTTTTTTCAAATCTTTGTGTAAAAATTAATATTTCTACAGAATATTTTTTTTGTTGATTTATAATTTATTTCAACTGGTAAAATCCCCTAGGTACAAAAATGTAAATATTTACCTAGCCAAAAGTGCTTTTACTAAGTCTCTCTACAGGGAAAAAATAAAGGAGGGAAAAAAAAAAAAACCAAAAAAAAAAACCAGCTATTGTTTGTTATATAAAAATAGGAAGCACAGTGGAATATTCAACACAGAGCTTTCAGTCACACCAGTGCAGCCCAGTAGGTTTAGCATAAAAACATTACTTAGGAGCTGCCAGGAGATATTTCATTGCATTTGTGTGACATTCTTTAACTGGTTTTCATACATTCCAGCTTCATGTAAATATATCCATGTAGAGCTAATGCTGCGGTAAAAGTAAATGTTTGAGAATGCAAAGATTAAAGGGGTACCGTTAACCTCACTTTTGCCTTTAGCTGTAATATTTCCTGATTTTTTTTTTTTTTGAAGCTTTAATGTACATTTTTTTATTTAATTTAAAAGCAAAAATAATTTAAGTAGCTGTTTTTCTGGCAATTCATTGTCATTTGAATGCTAGAAGCCACAAACATATTATTGGAACTGAGTAGTCGTGACATTGTGATAGTGAGAGTCTTAAAATAAAGGAGAAAGGAATAAAATTACCCCATGAACCTCATTTCAATTCAAAAGAGAAAAAAAAAACCCCAGGCTTGTTAACATAAATAGTATGTGCAAATATGCATAAGACAACAGCCCCTTGGTAACATTTTTCCCACAGGAGGGAATTCCTGCAAAATTGTAGGGTATGTGCAGTTACTTTATTTTCTAAACAAAAATTGCATTATGCCAAAAGACATATACATTTCAACCACTATTAGGGTGTAATTAAATTATGTTAGTTATCTTTGTTTGTAATACAAGGACAAGATTTTTGTTGAAAGCACAAGGCGCTCCTAAGTTAATATCCTTTCATCTCACTAAGTGTCACACTGTAGGTGGTCTGCAGTGCTTTCTTTATACAGAACTTTTCACAGGATTTGCTTAATTCAATGCTACTTTTTAGCTTTTGGGTCAAGTGAAAAAAATAGCAGGAAAGCCACAAGAGGACAAATTCCCCTTTCACTTAGCCTGTGTAAATCCTGTTGAATGGGGAAAGCAGGACAAAGGCTGAATACTGCACCTTTGACATAAAGAGAAATACAAATATTTCATGAACAGGGCAACAAATGTCTTTGAAAGTTGCAACAAAGTAACAATTTCTGTAAAACTGCAGAGCCCATTATTTCCTATTCATTGAAAGCATATGTTGATGCTGTTGCATATCAGAAACAATCAGAAGTCATTTGATTTCTTATTTCTAAGACTAAAACAGTAGCTTGCTTTTTAATACATAGCCAATTGTTACAAAACATCTGGTGAGCTGTTCCTTTCATAGTTTATAGACAAATTCTTGCTTTAAAGGCAAATTGGAAAATTTTATGCCTTCTTTTCGCTATAAATGCAGTGTTTCCTCAGCCCCAGTAGAACTCCTTTGCCTTGCTTGCTCACTATTTCCATGCTGCTGGTGGACATGGATATTGTACATAAGTCTTTAAAAAGAAAAATAAAAGCAGATTTTCTAGGACAAATTCTTCCTCTCCCACTCTTCACTTCCCACCTCCTTGTTTCTCTTGCACCTCTTTGTGTAACATTTTGCTGCCTCAGTTTGTTGCCCAGGATGCCACATAGCAGAGTTGACAGCTTGCACTGCACAACTATTAGCACAAAGTCTTCCATGCATTAAGAAAACTGATGCCATGCCAAATACTTGCAGTGTAAAATGTGAAAATACTTTTATTTAAGGAGAGGCCACTAAGTTTTATAGCTTTATGCTCAGAGGACATAAATGCTAAGAAATGTTATCCAAGTCTTTCTTACTGTATTACATGTTGGAAAGCTTCCTACAATATTTGATTTAGTTCATAAATCTCACTCCAGAGCCAAGGATTCTCATATCAGATGACCCTAATGTGATTTCAAACTCATCTGCTGACTCTCTGACATACATAATTTGAATTTCCCAGAGATCTGTATAATTACCTGAGGTGTGCTGAAGTAGCAGCCTCCAAACATGCAAACATGCAGCTTTTAATTGCTAATAATGTAACTAAACTAGGCTATCAAGAAATAATCCAGGGCACCCAGATGAGTCTTTGTAATGACCAAGGCCAAAAGTGCCAGGAGGTTTGAAATGTTGGGTCTCTCCCAAAGAGAGGAGCTGCCATTGCAGGTCACTGCAGCTGTGCTGGAACACCTCATCAGAAAGCAGTGCACAGACAGCAAGGGAGAGAGCACACACTGTACTTCATCAGTCTGACAGATAACCCAGAAAAGAGTAGGGGAAAGCAAATCCATGAAGAGAAAGGTTTGGGCTCAGTGATCATCCAGTAGCAAAAAGAAAAAAATTCTGAGGAAAGACGTTAAAAATTATTCCTAAGCAGGAAAGTGCAAGCGACACCGAATCCATGTTTAGCTGTAATATGAGCAACAGCCAGAGGATGTGGTTTTAGCAAAGACAGACGTTACATAGAAGGATGAGGCAACAATTGTCTAAACACAGCAAAAGAACTCACAGTTCCCGAAGGCCCAGCATACCCCAAGTTGCACCATAACCCAAAGCTTCAGCAATCACCTCAGATATGTCAGAAAGACAATTTGCCCTTGGAACCACCTGAAACAGGTATACGTGAAGCAACAGTAATTACAGATGAGAATCCATGGACATACCACATCTCTTAAAAATATGTGTAGATTTGTGGTTTGCAGAAATATGTGTTTGATAAATTTGAATATGAAAGAAGGAAAATTTTAAAAACAGTAGGATAATACATTATAGGTACCTTATTGTGAGAGGAAGAGCTTAGAAGAGATGGTTCATCAGAGGAGGAAAACATTCAACAGATGATGACAAGGAGGGCCAAGTATTTCATGCCTGGTTGATTTTTGTTGTCATAAAATGGCAACCAGCACAACTACAAAATATTAAAATAAGGAATGAAAAGTATTCAGATAACTCGTTAATCAATGGGCCCTGTGAAAGTTACCAAGACATGTCTGGAAAATTGGTTCATACAAATTCTGAAACAGTATCAGTTATCTTTGGAAAGATGTAAGGGACTGGTGACATAGTTGGAGACTGGAAAAGGACAAATGAGATGCTTTTTTCAAATGAGATAAGATTTTCAAACAGATGTAAAAAGGAATGTAGGCAATAATAAGCCAGTTCAACTTTTAAGTCCCCTTACAGTAATGGAACAAATAATTTCCTTAAAATATACCAAAGAAAGAAAAAAGAATTAAGAAAAAAAAAAAAAGAAAAAGATAACATGTTAGCAGCAAGTGTATTTTGAAACTTCCAGTTCTGCAAAACTGATCTAGCTTCCTGCAAGAATTGGCAAACCTGTTCTGTGAATGAGGGAAGGACCACAGGGAAAGCCCATAATAGTAAATATCATATAGCTTAACATTAGTTTATATATAGTTTGACCTGAGTAAAGTTTTTGACACTGATTACTATGACATTCTCATGAGTAAGCTCAGAACTTTTGTACGTGCTATAGTTCACAACCAGATGCAGAACCAGACACAAAGCCATTTTTGGTGGCTCACTCTCAAGAAGAAAGGTGTCCACTATTATCATGTATCTTCCTGAATTACTTGTGTGATGAAGTAAACATACATTGTTATATACATATACACAGACAACAAAGAGATACACTGACATATTAATATGTATCTTTTGTATCTGAATTAGCTGGTGGTAACAACAGTTGTGGAAAGTCAGAAACTCAATTAGGGATGAGACTGTAGTCCAGAATGATTTTTTCAGGAACTCAGTAGTGATTGCAAAAGATCAGCATTAGATTAAATAAGCTTTAGAGGTAGGTAGAAATAACCAGTTACATAAGTACAAATGGAGAATGAAGGGAAAGCATGGTTATGGGAAATTAAAATCAGTGCACAAGTCACCACACTGAATTTCTACCAAATCCCAAACCTGATACTGGCTGAAGGGGTCATCCTAAGGCATCTGAAGTCATTCTCCCACACTTCTTGGCATTGGAAAGGCCAAGGAGTACGAGTTTATGTACAGTTTGGGGAATCATTTTTCAAGGAAAATATGAGCTTTTGGTTAGACTGTGGTTGGAGTTCTGTCTGCAGAAACAGAAGAATCTGTGCCGCTTTTTCTGACGGAGAACATGATGCATCATAAATTTTCACACAGGAAATTCTAGAAAAGCTCTTGTGTTACAGATCATTAATAGCTACAATAGATTACTTTGAAAGGTTGTATTATCCTATCACTGGAATTACTCAACTTGTGGAAGAAGTATCAGCAGGGAAAAATTAAGTGAATTAGTGTTGGCTTTGAACAAGGGAAAGGACTAACTGATTTGCTGATATCTACTACAACCTCACTGCCTGAGACTTTGTATCAGGGTTTGACAGTAGCTATTTGCACGGAACTTGTATCTTCTGCTTTATCTGTGAGTATTTGATCTCATGTGACTGTTAATTGGCCCATTTCTTTTTTCCTCTGGCACATCTCTATATGATGTAGAAAGTGTTATGGACTCCCTTGTTCATGGAAGAGTAACTTCTTTTCTGACTTTTTCAACTCTTTGCAAAAAAAAGTCTGAAAAACAAAGTATGGAATCCAAAGCATCCCCTGCAGGGCTTGGGAGCAACTGTCTGCTCCTCAGGCTTCCCAAAGGAAGGCAGACTGATTGTCTGATGTACCGTGAGAGTGGTTGGTGGCTCCATGGTCAGCACTCGCTGTTGTCCTCTTTCCCTCTCACCTTCTTGCTTGTGTTTGTCCACCAGCTCCATTCCTGCCCAACATGCAATGAGTTCTCTGGAGTGAAGCTGCCTTTTCTTCTCTTTGTACACACACTTGCTATCCCGAGAAAAATCCCCAGGCGCTACAATTAATCCATTATTGCTGGTGATAGAGTTATTAAAATTTGCTGTTTACAATTACTCACACATAGTAATTACATGCATTCTTATTTTCCATTTGTTCAAAATATACACTGGGGGAGACAGAGGCAACGTTTAATCTCTTCTAAATACCTGATTTGCAAGGTTATTTCAGATTTCAGATACAAAATACTGTGTTCCTTCTAGATGAAGTACAACATTCATTTGGGGAAGGCAGAGATAAAGGAGGGGATAAGGCTTATGTCATTTGTTGTCTTTCTTAAATCTTCAGTGAACTCTTGTAGGGAGATATTACTCTGCTTGTTATTCTTATAGCAGACAGATATTAATTCCTATCTGGCATCCACCTGCTTATCTACCACATTACAGAGGGGTCCTGCCCACATTTAATCTACTGGTTAAATGCCAGTTTAATTCTTCTATGCTGTAGGCCACAAGAAATGTGTTCAAAGGACAGCCCCTCATACACACACCAGAGTATAAACATTTTAATGAAAGAGAATTTTTTGTAGGAGGGGGGAAAAAGTTCCTCTGCTTTGAAAATAATGAATAAGCTCTAGCTGAAATGAACCTTTTATGTATACCTTTATGTTTCTGATCTGGCAGCTTTGAAGAGCTGATATCATCAGTTTTAGAACCTGGAGTCTGGCCACTATTCTCTGAAACATGCTTTACCATGGAAAAGACCATTTGCAAGCAAGTGAAACAATACAGAGAAAAAAAAATCAGGTCCTTTTCAAAGCCTGCATATTTTTTATCCTTTTGCAACTTTTCTGCCTGACACAGAAAATAAATATTCTGTGCCTCTTGCTTACCATACCACTGCCCTGCTATTCTCCTGCTGCATTAGGATAGTAGAGCTACTGATAGCAGTGTTTAACTGCAATTTTACTTTTCCATTGGAAGGTGTTGGTGTAATTCCCTCTGCATAATGTTGTGCAGTTGTTCTTGACAGAGCTTACGCTGCACCTGCCCAAGAAAGTATATATTTCTTCAGTTCCTCTGGCATGTAAGCATAAAAGCACACTGGTGTAAGTTTCACTGCGCTAAAACCAAAGGACAACTCATGTGAGGGGTTCAACAGAGATGGGAAACTTTCTGTAAGCAAGCACTCATCATCCACATTAAATTTCTTACAGGAGTCGCCCCAGTTCATAAATTTAACTCTTTCTATGGCAGAGGCCATAAGGCTCAACAAGCCTCTTGAACACTGACCCCAGCGGAGCAAAGGCAGTGCTCTTGAATTATTTCCTCCCTTGTCCCATGCAGTTTACTTACCCAAGGCTGCAGTGAGAGCTGGAGTCAGGATTAAGGTACATCATGTTTCTGCACACAGACTGTAAGCCACAACTTACTACATGGACCTGGGGGGTAGCTTTCCAGATTTTGAGCCACATCACCCTCCAGCCCACCACTTGCACTGATAGTCCTTGTTGGTCCCTGGCTGGTTGAAAAGAGCCAGCCTGACCCTTCACCTGCAGATCCCCAGTGCTCCTCCTCCTGTGAGAGCTCACCCTCCACAGTCACAGAACTCCAAGCTACTTGTCATTCCAAAACTGCTCCAGGTGAAACTAGGATCTTTAAACATAAAACCAGGTTTAAACCATCCAAAAATGCACCACAAACTGAACTACCACACAGGTTTAAACCACCCAAGTGTTAATAGGCTATTTTCTTTAATGAAAAATTCAGAACCAATTTCCTTCTTTTTTATAATCATTTCACAGGTTTCCAAAAGAGCAGAATCTGTACCAAAATATGCTCCAGATAGTCTTGTAACAGGAACTCATTTGGAGGGTCCTGAGTTCTGAAAGGCACAGATGCTTTTCTGTACATAATGGTCAGACGTGTTGGATGACAGAAGCTTCCAAAAGTAGTGTTTAACTCTTCTGTAGAGCAAAAAGGAGACAAAAATTGGATCAGACGTCTGTAAGGAAAGTCACAAAAGGATGAAGACTTCTGAGGTAATCCAAATACACACTACTTACTCCAGCAAACCACATTCTTCAGTGAACCTCAAAGTCCCTGGGACATGGACTGTCCACCTCTGCTGAAGAACTGAAGAGTTCCACTGGAGCTTGTGCAAGTGGAGGGTCAGGCAGTCTGGAGCGCAGCTCTTGTGAGCTCACACTCTGATTATCCCACTCACAGCCTTCCTCCCACCTACAGCAAGGGGGAGGGAGCAGCAGGCAGAGGTGGCTTCATAAATTCCATAGATCACAGTCACCATGAATATTCTCTTGATTTTAAATTAAAAGCAGCACCTAGCCTGAGGCAGTAGGGTGTCCTTGAGTTTCAGACCTACAGGTATTGTTTTGTCTGACCAAAATGTGAAGACAGTAACTAACTCTCTATTTAGAGTTTAGAGTTATACCCTAAAGCAGTACAGGATTTGAAAATTATAAAAGCTGAAATCCTAAGTCATCAATGTAACCCCCTGCAGCTTGCAACTACTTGGGGACTTTTCCTTCCACCTCCCATAGATAACTTGTAGCAGGGACACTTTGTCTTTGCTCAGCTCCTGCACACAGCGTGCATTGCTTTTTGTGGGAGGATTATGGCATTTGCTGGTTTGCTACGTGCAAATCTACATAGGGAGAAATAAAACGGCCTGTGGTGCATCAAAGTCTGCTGCAAAGCCACCAGAGTTTTTCTTCAGACAGGATTCAGTGTTATTACTTTATTTATTTAAAGATACCTTCTGCACCTTCATGTGAGACCAAATTATCCCCTCAGTTGCAGTAATGTAGATTACGACATTAATAGATATGCAGTGAATAAGATGAGTGGCTCCTGTTGCAATGGCAATCTTGTTGGCCATTCTTAGACCTCAGATTCCCTGTGTCTCTGGTCCCTGTAAAGAAGTGAGACAAAGCTGCCCAAAAGATAGCCCATAAAAGCAGGGGCTAGGTGGACGCAGTCAAACAAACATGGTCCAAGCAAACATGGTCAGTCTCTCAAGCAGAGAAGACATATCTGAAAAACTGGAAGGATCTGCACAAAAGCCCATGACAAGCTGAGCTGTCTTAAAATATTTGCTGTGATTTTTCCAAACAGAAAAGTTTAAAAAGTCCTTTACAATTCTGGTTATTGGGGTTTTGATTCCATTGTTCCATTGGCCTCACTCAAACACTTTCTTCTCCAAATCTCAACTAAAATTGCTTTTCATTTAATAATACTTACTTATTTTCTTTTTTTTTCTGACCAAAAGTCTGCTCTTTTTACACTTGCTTTACAAGGCAAATTTGGCATACAGTTTGGTTGCGTATCCTGATGTCAGCTTATTGAAGGCAGGTGCACACTTAAATATATATGGGCACAGGGACCCCCTTCCAGACTATAAAATAATACTGGGCATGTCCTCATGTGTAATATCTCTAATTTTTTCTATTCGTAAACCTAAATATATGAACTGTTCTTTTGCCTATGCACATTACAAGTGAGTGTGAAGAGACAAGCACCATATTTCTACATTACACAAAGACAGTCTTAAAATTACTCCATTAATATTTTTTTCTTGAATATTATCTTTATATGACAGTGATATGAAAAGAAAATGTTGCTGTGATGTTGCACTTTCATTTCTAACAAGGGAATCATGATAGAAAACACTCCATGGCAAAGTAGCTTCAGCTAGCCCAACTGTCATCCTTTTACTTAATCTGGAAAGAGGTAATCCAGCATGCTGTCAAACAAAAATCCTTCACTTTTTATTTAGCATTTGTATAGAATTAATAACATACAATGGGGAGTAAAGGAAAAAATTATTCTGTCTGTAATGAAATAAACATTGTCCACATGATGCCATTCTCAGACATCTATTGTATTTTCAGTGTAGTTTTATTTTGATAGATCTTCATGCAAAATGAGATGACCTGTGAATGGTGGAACACTTTTTTTACTTTTTAAAAGTAATAGAAATATAGCAGATAATAAACAGTTTATATAATTTCGTTCCCATTTTCTTGTGTTCATTCAAACACGTCTAAAGGCCAAATCTATGTAGGCAGCAATCCCATTTAGCTGACATGGTGTCTGTGCCCTGTGCCAGTCCATCTCCTGGTTACCTGGACTGGCTGGAGCACGGAGATCTTTGTCTCTGAGGCACTTGCTCATGTTCTTTTCTGTGAATAAACAATATTCAAGGATAATTGAAAGAAGCTCCATGTAGGGTTCCTCTCAGCATGGGATCAGGTTGTAGCTGGAAATAAGAAGTTCCCCAAGCTCAGATATGTCTGAAGATATTCACTGATTCTCGGTACATCTAAACACTTTTGTAAACCTGTAAGGGCTCTGTCACCAGTAACTGAAAAAGGCCAGGGGCACGTCCTTGGGCACCACAACTCAGTTTTTCTGTCTGCTAAATTGTTAGCAAGGTCTCTGATATGGATCCAGCCTGTGCCACCTAGCTGTCCCCAAAAATAGCCTGCATTTGGGAGTGAATGCTAGTCGGGGACCATATCCAGCAGGAAACAAGAAAGCAGCTGTCATGGCATGGAGGAGAAGGGAGCAGAAAGCAGAACCACATCCGCACCTGCCCTTTGGTGACAGGTATTCTCAGGCCAGGAGGGCAGCCTGAAGAATTCAGGAGGATGTGCTCAAAAATGGATTCAGTACACAGTATTTGAGGTGATTTTGATTCTTTTTTTCTTTTTTTTTTTAACTGAGGGTATGTTTGAGAGCTAATGGATGTGAATGACCAATAAACCCCTACAGTGGAATAGAGCTCAGAAGAGATCAGCAAGGGCAACGTGCCCATGAAGCTCAAAGAACACAAAGCAGTTGACTTTATCCCAACACAAAGGGGTCCAGAGGGGATCTTTGTATTCAATAAAGAGCTATCAGCTGCTGAGTGGATCAACCAGTGCTGTAAATGTCCCCTTGAGTTATCCAGACCATTATGAGGGGAGTCAGTCCAATACAGACTATGAAAATGAAAAAACTAACAAAAGAATTTTGAAGACAACAGTGGGCTTGAAGTGATTTCAACGCACTCATCCCTTCCTAGAAACTGAGGATGTCCAGAGTCATGACAGTGAGTCATAGAGTCACATAATCGTAGAATATCTCAAGTTGGAAGGGATCTATAAAAATCATTGACCCCAATTCCATGCTCCTCACAGAACCACCAAAAACTAAACCAAATTATTTAAAGTACTGTCCAGACACTCCTTAAACTCTCTTCCAAAGACTGTCCACCATCTCAATGAAGAACTTTTTTCCTTCTATTTATCTTTCCCCAACTCAGCTAGTACAGTGAGCCTATAGTAGAATCCAGTGATGGGAATCACATTTGTATTGTGACTGAACTTTGCATTGCAATTGCTATCATTTGTTAAGGGTGACTTACACAAGTATTGTGTTTTCAGAATAGTTTGTATTATTCTACTAAAACAGAAGTCCTGTGTAATGCAAAAATAACTAATTTCATATCAAGCTTAATTCCCTCCATGTTTGGAATATCTAAAACAAGCTCATCAGAGAGTATTGGCCTCTACCAGGAAGATCACACCTTTTCTTTCAGCAAAGACTGCAGTACCATGGAGCACCCTCTCTGAATTTTGGTCTTAGCTGTACTAGCTGCCAAGATGCAGGCATTCCTAAATCCCTAAATCATACTAAAAAGGGATCTGGACTTTTAAATCCCCTATGCATAAATGCAAGTTGATGCAATCACCTCTCAATTTCAGTCAGCTTGCGTATGGCCACACCAATCTTGTGATGGCTTCTGGTTCAGATGATAAATACTGATTTAGAAGGTTTATTTTCCCTTTCTCAAATCCAAACCCACAGGACAGGGCATTTCTGTTAACTCATGTGCAGCAAGGACAGCCCATTATGAAGTCCTGTACTTTGTGAGGAGCATAGGACTATAGACAGCAGACCTGCCTTGGATCCCTGCAAGGAGCAGCAGGCCCCTGATCTGGCTTAAAATTCACATTTGAGCACCAAAATACACCCACTCAGCATGGGCAGGAGATGAGCTTCAGTCAGAGCTCAGACCCAGGCCAACTCCTTAGTAGAACTTATCTATGATTACCATGCCATTATATCAAAACCAATTAACATCTGCAGAAGAATTTCATCCCATTCTTCAAAGATTTGAAGGTCATCTGGAGTTGAAAACAGGCAATACAGTATCAAAGAATCACAGAATCATCAAGGTTGGAAGAGATCTTCATGATGATCTACTCAAGTGGTCAACCCAGCACCACTATAATCATCCCTGAAACATATCTGCAGGTGCCACATCCAGACAGATCTTGAGCACTTTCCAGAGATGGTAAATCCTCCACCTCCCTGAGCAATTTATTCCAAAGCCTAACTAGTCTTTCAGTGATCTTTCAGCTACAATATTTTTTCTATTATCTAATCCAAAGCTTCCCTGGGGCCACATAAGGTCATTTCCTCTTGTCCTTTCACTTGAGACATCTCAGAAGAGACCAACTCCCACCTCACTGAAGCCTCCTTTCATGTATTTGTAGACTGCAGTGAGATTTCCTTTGAGCTTTCTCTTCTCCAGGCTAAACAACCCCAGCTCCCTCAGCTGCTCCTCACAGCACTTGTGCCCCAGAGCCTTCCCCAGCTCCGCTGCCCTTCTCTGGACACGCTCCAGCCCCTCAATGTCTTTCTTGCACTGAGGGGCCCAGAACTGAGCACAGCATTTGAGGTGTGGCCTCAGCAGTGCCGAGTGCAGGGGGACGGTCACTGCCCTGCTCCTGCTGGCCACACCACTGCTGATCCAGGCCAGGGTGCCATCGGCCTTCTTGGCCACCTGGGCAGCTGCTGGCTCAGAACAACCTACTTAGAAAAGTAGAAAAAAAGAAAGGCAATGGAAAGAAGTGCTACTGTACCACAGTAAAACCTGACGAGTGCAGCCATGAGGCACCAGCTCGCTTCCCTACCACAAGACTTCGGTGCTTACACAGAAGAAACTGCTTGCATGCTGTACAGCTCATGTGAACACTTCTGATAAACCCTTGATGATATCAGCTGTCAAACAAGCTTCTTAAAAGAACCATGTAGTTCAGAATTTGTTCTTCCGTTTTAAGCTGCAGCTTTCCTGTTTGCACATCTAATACATGCAGGGAACACCACCAGATTTCATCCCCCGCTTCATTACTATCACCTCACAAGAGTCTGATGAGAATGTTCTATGCAAAACCTGTTATACCCACCTTTATTTTTTGTCTTCTTTTCCTGCATCAATTTTTTTCCTTGTAACAGAATAGGTAACGTGTAAAATTCGTTAGCTGCTCCAGTGCTAAAAGTGGTTCTGTTCTTCCAGATTTATAAGTGTAACAAAAGGAATAGCAAAGAAATTAGAAATGCTTTTCTTTAATTATCTGAGGCTGACCAAATCAAGAATGGAAAACCTCTTGGTGTTATCTTACATGCATAACTCATGAGACAGAAAAAGTTGCATCCTTGATCTCTTGCCACTGATGCAAAATGCAAACAAAATTTTTTGTAGACAAGGCTACCTTGTAGTTGTCTGTGCTCCTTTGGCATTTTAGAAACTTGTACTCTGATATCCTGTGAATCCTTTATTTTAAATTTTGTACTATGCAGGAAAATGCATTAAAGTACAATTCTTCTCCAAGAAATTACTGTAATATCATCACCTTTTTCATTCTGTTTATCCTTCCCATACACAAATTTAGAGACCTCTCTCCTTCCACTAGTTATAATGGGAGATTTTTTTCTATGTTTTATTCCTTTTATCACTAAAGTGGTCATACTGGTAAGATACTTATACATCATTAACAGCATTACAAAGCCAAGCACAAGCTCCCACACAGTAGGAAGATACACCTACAAAATGGAGACAATGGGGTGACATAACCAAAGTATCTGAAAGGAGAGTTTTGCCTGAGCAACATGTGTCCTGGAGCTGAGGAGGGTCAAGACAACAGGACTAATTTAGCTTTCACTCCCTGTGTTGAGTTTATAGCTCTGAGTATCAGAGAGAGCAGAGAGATCTTGTTCATTTGCAAAATGGGAAGTTTCTGAATTAGAAAGATGTGAGTTTCAGCAATAGAAAATGCCAAGAAATCCCTCTAATCATTTTTCTGATCAAAGCTGAACACTCAAAAATTAGTCCTGAGACTCTCTTTGTCCTCAAAATTCTCTCTGCTTCCAGAGGTGATCCCGTTTCTGAGCCCAGCAGAAGCTTCAGGCAACAATTTCACAGGGAATTGACCTGGTGTGGCATCTCATTTCCACTAAAAAAAAGGCATTTCACTGTTCATCTCCGTTCAAACTCCTCCCCCTTCCCTTGTTTTAGTTTACTTACTTCACAGAAGGGTCTGATGAGCCAGCACAAAGTAAACAGCTAGAAGATGACCAGGAGTGATAGAGAAGGGTGGAGGAAGGAGGGACCTTACATTTTCAGCAACAATAAGCTGTAATAACATTCATTAGCTCTCAGGGAACCACAGCCTAAATTAGATGTGAAAAACTGGGCATTGCCTATCTTTTTCCATCGGCTCAGACATCCAGGTTTTAGACAGCTGCCCTCAGGTGAGATCTATCCCCTTCAGGAGTACTTAATCTGACAAGGCAGGGTGGACTAGCTTTGATTTTATCACATTTCAGCCAGGGACATCCTTGGGTCCTTTTCAATCTGTACTCAGTAACACTGCAGTGATGAAGAAAAGAGTGAAATATATGCAAATATTTACAGAGCAACTTAAGATTTTAGCCTAAATTTGTAACACTTGGAGAGCAATGCAGGCATTCCCAGGAGGATACATAGAGTCCTGTGAAGGCACTGTGAAGTCGAATCTAATTTCACTTATTCCTATTTTCATTTTTGCTTTTATGGCAAGCTTAATTCCATACATTCAGCAGAGTTGAACAAGATCAGAGAAACAAGTCCATTGTTTCAAAGGAGGAAAAGGCTGGTGTCAGGAATTAAGGTGTGCTGACTGGCAGAGTGTGTGGTAGGGTCAGATGTTTGACAGTATTTATGCACTGAAAACAAGTCACACAATCTGCATGAGATGAAAAATTGTCCTTTTGACTGCTCCCTTCAAAACCCCTGGTCTTTGCTCACTGATCTGATTCAAGTGATATTTCTAGGAAAGTATAGGTGGAAAATAAGGCAATGAAACACCACACCTTTGTAACTGTACATTTGCATTACAGACTTGGATTCTTAAAGAGGCAAGAAAAATAATGTACTGCATGTCAAACCTGCACCTCTTGAGGTTGTCTTGACATAACTGGCTCTAACTTGCTGAGCATCTTGGGACTCATAAAAAGATGTTCAAGGCATTTTTATACTAACATTTCAGTGGATCCACAGAAAGACCAGCATGTCATGCATGGAATGAAAAATACCAAGAGTTCAAATATGAAGGTAATGAGTTCAAGTGAGCAGAACCAGAAAAGGATACACCCAGGAAACAGGATCTTGGAAAAATCAGTCTTTTTTTCTCTATGATCCAAATTAGACTGACATTTTGGGGGGATTGCCAGATACTACATAGTTAATGGATTGTCCTGAGAAGCCTTGTGTGATATTTTTTTGTGATTTTCATACAAAACGTATTTGCAGACCACTGACTGAAAAATCTCCTGTGCTGTGGAAGATAGTCCCAGGGTTCCACACTTCAGGTTGCTTATGCAAAAATATTTGTGGTTACCTGAATCAAAGTGGACCATCCTTTATTGAATCTATTTCATTTGTTGCTAATAAACCATTGATACTGTTGAACACTGCAAATACCTTCACCTTTTAAGCACAAGCTTTTAAAGAAACCATTCACGATGTGCCTTGGTAAGAGAAATTTTTCTTGGGTTTTCTCCAACCATTCTTGCTAATGTGCTAAATTCTTCCATCCATTACCTTAGGAATAGGCAACATACTTTAATCTAGAAGGTGGTTTCCTGTCCCTTCATTATCTGGTTCTTTAGCAAATCTTTCTGTGTTAAGCTTTGTTTTTATTACTAACTGAATATATTAGGATTTAAAAATTTTGTACGACCAAAGTAGGTGTGGTACTATTTATAAATCAAGGGCAAGTTATGCAGTTTTCATAAGGTGGTTTATATTGCATATTTGAAATCTGGAGGTGTTTCAGGAATGTATCATAAAACCACCTTCCATAAACTGTCTCTCAGGAAACAGTAATGATAACAGAGGCAGACAGATCTCACTTTAAACAAGTTACCTTGTACCCTTGATATACTAAATTTCTGGAATTTTTTTTTTACCAGATTGAAAATCTTTCCAACTTTTTGAAGTCTTATCAGCTAAGTTTTCAGAAGATTCACTTTACTGCTAAGATTTCCAAACACTCAGTAATGTTGAGGCTATATAGCTGTAAAACTCTTGCCTCATAAATTTTACAGATTTATGAAAATCCTAATTGTATACCATGTACTGGATAAAAATAATTCTGTATATAAAATAATAAATGTACACATACTAATTAAGCTTCCAGACCCCCAAATGGTGAACTTATAGATGCTAGAAAAAGATTTTACATCTGTGCATTTTGCTAAATGTGAACTGCAACTTTTCTGGATTTTACCTCACTTTTTATTTTCACAGAAAAAATGTGTGCAAAGCTTCATGTCTGACAATGTGGGTGTCAGAAGCCTGAAAAGGGTGAAACAAACTGGAAAAGTAGAATGAAAATATATAAAAACCTGTAAAATTACTATGTTCCCTGACTGTAGGCAAGAGCTATATTTAGAACTGGTAACCATAATGGGATATTGGTTAGAAGATGAAGGACAAATTTCAATACATGTTCATTACTTTAAAGAAATTACACCTTGGAGTAAGTCTTTTATATTGAAAAAGTATAGTAGTAAAAAGAAAAAAAAAAAGAGTGTCTTTAGTGCAGAAAGTAGTTTACCTATATCCTATATCCTTCGGTGTTCATTTTGCTGCTGTTGGATATAACTGTGTAAATAAGGAATGCCTTTCACAGCCAAGATTCTCCATTTTTTCCATCCTTCAGTGAAGTCAGTTCACAGCATCACGACTGGATCTTGTGTGAAGAAACCCTGGGAGAGTTCTATTTTATTTAACTATACTGAAATATTTTTCTTGCATTTTAAATACTCAACATTTAATAAAATCTATTTACCATCTGACATTTATCTCACTTGGGGTTTTTGTTTTGGTGGGAGGTCTTGACAGCCCAGAGGAATAGCTAGGATACCACAGATAGAACACAGATATTGATTTTTCACAAAGGAGCATTTCTTCCAGCCGTTTCCTAAATATTTGATTTAATGCATGTTAATTGAAATGCAACACAATTATAAATTACAGACTAATTTTTTGCCTTTACACAATTCCTTGATTTTACACTGATGTCATAATCATTCTAACTACACCAATATCTACTGAAAACCACCTGGATTTTCAATACTAAACACAAACACCCGTAAATCAGAAAATCTGAAACAATATAAAGAAACTTTTCCAGATAGTTTTCTAATGAACAGGAACTACTACTTTGAGGAACTCTTTGTGTAATTGTTCAGAGAAATTACATTATGGACTTTGGAATATAATGTATATATCAGTACCGTTTGACGTTACTATGTTTTGAACAACACTGTGTCATTGATGCTTAAAAAACTCTAGAAATGAGATAGAAACATTGAAAACAAAATAAAGCTTTACTGGGTCTGAATCTGATTCAACAGGTTCAGTTTTCATTATGATGCATTTAAGGTGAAGACAGAATAGCAAAATGTCTGAAAGGAGGTGGTTTATCCCCCCACCTCCTCTCCCCACTCTCAGGGCCGTTCCCCACAGTCCAGCTCGGAATGTTGGTTTTGTGGATCGATATGGATTCTGACAGGAGGCAGAGACAGCACAAGGTGAAAGTCAAGAGTGGACGGTGAAGAGCAAGGTGGATGTGAGAAACTGAACCATTCCTTTTGGGTGGGGTAGCCATCCTCCCCCATGGAGCAGGACCCTCATCTCTCTAACACAGTAACACCTCATGCACTATTACACTGGACCTGAGGATTCAGAGCTTAGTTCCAAAGGAAAATCACAAAGGCTTCTGAATGCACAGCATTTCAGTTTCAATATGCTTAACAAAGAATTTGGTAGCCTTACACTTGCTTACAGATGGCCAAAATAAGACACAAAGTTGTTGGGGTAGAGCAGGGACCAGAACTCATGTCACCTGAAATCTAGTCCTTTTTTCTGACTGCCAGGTCAGAGAGAGGTTTAGATTGGGTAGGAAGAAAAATTTCTTCACTGAATGCATTGTCAAGCACTGGAAAAGGCTGCCCAAGGAAGTTGTGGAGTCATTGTCCTTCAGATGTTTAAAGGCAGGTAGATGTGGCACTTAGGGGCAGGGTTTAGGGGTGGCCTTGGCAGTGCTGGGTTAATGGTTGGACACACAGGGACCAGGGTGTGACATAAGGCAGCTCTGCTATTATTGCAAAGAGAAAGAATGGCAAAAGTGTGTTGTGAAGCTGAAGTCAGTGTGATGTGGGCTTTCAGGTGCAGACCAGACAACAAACATTTCCATCACCTGGAGGAATCCTCTTAAGTGAGCAGTGGAAGGATTTGTTCACCAGAGTCATTCCACCAGCCACAGCTGATCATGTTTTAGGCCAGTAGAAAAGCTTTTCATAGAAATTAGCTTGGAGAGCAGCACTCATGAGGTAATTCTGGTTTTCATTTGAAGAGAGCTTGGAAGCAGGTCAACAACTCAATTGTGACAGAGTAGGAGGGAAGAATGGCAAACTCCACAACTCATCAGCCTATAAAGCTTTTAACAAATGTGCCAGCTACTTTCAGGTTGTGTCTAAAGGATGCCCTCAGGGAAAGCTGGTATGTGGATAGATAGCAGCACAGGCATTGGGCTGGCATACTGATTTGAGATAGATCCCAAGCCACAGACAGAGAGAAGTAACATACAGAAAAGGAGCCCGAGACACAATGGGAGGAGGTGTCTCTGAGCAGGCAATGGCTGGGGAGGGATGATCAGCCCAACCAGAGCAAAAGATTATATGGGCAGATATGTCTGTTCAGGTACTCTGCTAATAAGGAAGCAGAAGGAATATTTGTGTTGGTCTTAAAGGGCTGGTGAGGTCTTGAGCATACAACCCACCTGCCTTCACATTTGGGTGGAACTGGAGGATGGATGGGATGCCAGTGACAGAGGTGACAAATGGCAGAAATGCTAAATGCCAGTCAGGGGGTCTACCCCCATGAGGGGGCACTTTGTCTGCTGGTGGAGACTGTGAGTCATCTCAAGGATTTTGGGGACCTGAGCTCCTCAAAACTAACTACACCAAAGCTGATGTGTGTGTGGTCATCACAGACATTTGGATTATTTATAAATGAAGCAGCGAAGGGGAGGCTCTCCAGAAATCATATCCCAGCAAGAAAAATACATTAGAAGGATACTGGGAGCAAGAAGAAAAGAAGGTACAGAAATACAAAACTACTCACAGTAACAGGAGATTGCCAACATGCAAATTGAGTTTCACCTTGCAAAGAGAACAAAAGTGAATGGCCAAAAGATTTGTTTCTATAGCAAAGAGAATTAAGTAGTTGGCTATGCATTGACTGGAGAAGTGCTAAAGCTCTAAATAACCTATATATTTCCCAGATCTACGTGATTATCGTGTCTTCGTTTCAGTGCAGATCTGCTTCCTGATGAAACATGGACATTCATGTGGTCCTCAAAACTCTGACCTCTACAGAGGACAAGGTTTTGAGCACTGAAAACACCCCTTGTTATTCCCTTAGTAGCAGGCACATTAAAGAACTTGAGATGTGTCTTTTGATATTATTTTCATTTTGCTGAGAAAATTAGAACATTAGAATGAACACACAGCATGGGATCTTGGTAAACCCATCCTAACAAAAAGTTGAAGAAAGTGGAAAACCTAGTTCTTAAGATGAAGATAAAAGAAATCTCGACCTTTGGAACCCGATGGTTTGAATTCAAAAGCATATACAACTTGAAAAAAAAAATGTATGATAGAAATAATTAAAGACATGGATATAAATAGAAGATGGGATAAAAGGTTACCTAAAGCAGCATACCAGACTCAAAAGAACTCTTGTTCTGAGAGATTCAATTTTAAAAAATATTATGTGGGAGATACAATCTTTCTTTGTAAAATTAATCTGGAATAAGTGGGAATTAATACAAGAATTGTAAGGTGCACCAGGAACCAACTAAAGACAACCAGCAAGTGGGGAAGTACCTTGCCACAAAAATGTTGGCTTGCTATAGAAATTTTCTGATAAGAGAAATTTGGAAAGCATTCGTATTAGGGAGGAGAATCCAAGCAAACAGGAAGAACTAGATGACCTTAAGGAGTGAAGCAATTGAAGTGGGATAATATTTAATGGTATCAAATGGCATGCTCTGTACCTAAGGATTTATAAGACAGATTTATGCAATAAACTAGGAGCACATCCATTCAATATGTGAGGTGCACACCCTGAATGTGCTAACTATCCGCAGGATCTGTTGCCAACATAATGCAACTGTGACAAAGGTAGTGCGAGCCTAAAACCTATCAAGGGCCACTTCTAACACAGTTAGGAAAGTATCAGTGCTATTGCTAAAATCCTGGGAGATCACAATTGGGTTATTATATATCATCATAAGGAAAGTTTTCTGCACCCGAGATTAGGCATCTAAAAATTAAGTATTTAGTATGAACAGGTCATCCAAGACTCTTTTACATATGCTGAAGAGAATTCCAGAAAGCCATTAGTCTCAGCCTATAGCAATGTCCAATACAAATCTAAAGCTCTGGCTTCTGGAAGTTTCTCTCATATCTTCCTCATCTTTGAGTAAAAGGGTGGGAACACCTCAGATGTGTGAAAAATGGGTGAGGTAAATCCAGGTCAGGAACAGAGGCTAATGAACACAGTCTGGCCCTTTTTGCCAGGAACAAAATATACAAATTGACTTGATAAAATCTGAAAATAAAAAGATGTATTATGGTAGCCATGAGTGTTTACAGATGTAGTGGAAAAGTTCTAGCAGCCTTTAAGATGAAGACCAGTGCCAAAGGAGACTAGCAAAGAAAGAAATTACATTGAATGGCTTTATTCAGTTCTGTGGAGCTACATTTAAACCTTGCCAGATATCCACTAATTGTTTAATCACATCTATCCTTTACCAGCTCTTTAGAGATAGTCATTCAATATTATAGACAACTTCATGACTTCATGGTACTTGCAGTGTATTTATAGCATACACCTTCCCGAAGTAAAACACTGTGTATACAAAATTGTCCTAGTCCGGCCTGTTCGTGTTTGTCAGCGGCTGGCAAACCACAGTGTTTGTCAGTTTGCTAAAGTCATCTTTGTTTTGCCATTATCTGTCTTTGTCTCTCCTCTAGACACAACTTGGCTAGGTTTCTGTCTGAATTTAAGTATCAGTACTAAATTGTTGTGAAAAATACTGCTTAACACACTCTAAACAGACATATTGTCCATGACAATAAACATAAATCTTTGAAAATACCCTGCAGAGTAAATGACAGAACTTCAAATAAAACTGTCCTGCTTGGTATAAGGTTCTGCCATTATTATGAATTGTGCACCAGCACGTGTGTTTCTCAGATACTCTATGTTTCTGCACATATGTTTCTCAAATACTCTATGTTTCTGCCTTATTTTGCAACCCTGTGACCTAGTCTAGCATTAAATCATAAGTTCATCCCCTGAGTTTTATCCTGGCCTGTAGAGCACATGTACCATTACTGTTTCATAGATAGGAATAAGACATTTACCCTTCCATGCTATATATCTGCACAGCCACTTACATTTTGCCTCTTTCTTAAACATGACATCTAATATGTGACATCAAGAATAATCAGGTTCATGTATCCTTTCAACATCTCATGATTTTCAAGAGGATTTAAAGGGGGAATTAGAAGATTTGTTTATGATCACACCCTTCCCAAGCTCTAATCACAGAACCATCCTTTGGCCAAAGGACTGGGACAGAATCCTCCTATACTTTTTTCTTGCTAATACAAGCTGAGATATAAAACCAAGGACAAAGCCTTCTTTCTAGGTGTATAGCAGAGCCCTTTTGAAGACCCCAGTAGGATGGAAAATTCCCAGAAAACAGACAATATATTTGCAGTTGTAGCTTCAATATTCTGCCCAAGGGTGCCCGTGTGCCATCATGCCTCCCGGGAATGGTTGACCCATAAAAAGTCTGCCAGCCAGTTACAGCTGGTGGAAAGTGGACATATTGCTTGACTTCAACAGTAACAAATTGCAAGGAATTTATTCTGGATTTTTTTTAGAAAATCAAGCATATGTGATTGCAGTGTCAGTCTCCCCTGATAACCCCTGAAGGCACTGACAAACCTCAGCCAAACCTGGAAGAATTTCAAAAACAAATTAAGTTCCTGTAATTCTGCAGGGGAGTGGTGGTGAGATAGAGGAGGGAGAGCCCCGGGGTTGTCCCTCTGGAAGGGGAAGGGCAGAATGGCACTGCAGGAAAGCCACAGCATCTGGTACCATTTGCTGGGGAGCAGCAACCTCTAGATGGGTATTCTGGTTTGCAAATTCCAGCACCATCTTTTACTCTTGGAAGCAAAATTCAGGCTTGATTTGAAAAGATGCACAAAAGCAGTCAGCCACTGGAGAGGTCTGCTCAGCTGAAAATCCCTAAGAAAACTCCATCCCAAGCACAGCAGGCACCAGCACCTCCAGCTCAGCCTGTTTCTCCTCCTCATCAGCAGCAGAGGAAGAGCAGGCTGCAGCCTCCCTGTGTTAGCATTGTTCCTTGGTAATGCCACCCAGCTGGATCACAGCAGGATAAACACACACCAGATAGTACAAATATTGCTTTCCTTTTCTTTGAAAGAAGCAAAATTCATATCTAGATGATATGTCCCCTTAAGGGATAAATCCCACTACATTATGAAGACTGTAGTTTCTTCCAGAACTGACTTCAAATGCTACTACAATGTACACCTGTGATATCATTTTGATAGTGGCAATCATGGAAGACTTCAGTTGAGTTCTCTAAGAAAAAAATCAAAGTCTAAGTTTTTTATATATAAATAAAAAAGTAAATAAAGAAGGCAAATCTTTCTGTACTTTGGTTTTTAATGAACTATCTCTCATCTTCCCTCTTTTGTGAAAGGCTGTGAGGCAGCTGAAATGGTAAAGTTTAGCACCCAGAGAATGGGTTACAAGGTTTTTGCTTGTTCAAGGTAACCCTGTTTTACACTATCACCTGTGAATGAGCAGGTTCCAAGTAATGTTTGAAAGAAGGACCCTTAATTCCTACTCCAGTTTCACATGACCAGCTCTTGGGTGTTTATGGATGTGCTTAAATTAAGCAGAGTTCTCCAGAACTGCAAAAAAAGGGAGCACTTCTGTGTCAGCAGGATTCCCATATGATTACAATCTCCATAGAAGGGAAAAGTTTTATTATTTTGTGCAAATATCTTTCTGTGGAAACTAAATATAAATGGTTTAGCAGACTGAAATTGCTGTGAAGACTTCCAGTTCAGAGCAAACTCTTGAAATTTATTACAAATACCAAAGGCCAAAGGGGGATGAGCTGTACTTCAGAGGTGGAGGGAAAGAATCTCCCAAAAAAAAGCTACAATCAACATGTCATCTAAGCAAATTAATATCGCTACTCCCAGACAGAGAATTTTTTTGAAAGGGAGGGAGAAGGGGTGCTATTTTGAGTTATAGGGATAATTCAGAATTCAGGGTTTCACTGCACTTTAGCCAGGAAAGCTTGTTTTAGATATTGCTTCTTTCAAATATTTCAGACCTTCCTTCCTTGAAAGTTCACATCTTCATAATGCCATTGAGTAATGTTTCATAAAGTACGTGAGAACCAACTGAGGTAGAAGTCCAGAATGCAAACATTGAGATTAAGATCATTAACACACACCAAAAAAAAAAAAAAACAAAACAACAAAGCATAAAGCATGTTCTGCTCCCAAACAAAACACTGATCCTTCCTTCTTACTTCCTGATTTGCTAATCAACAACAACTGGGTGAAAACAACCAACGATGTTTATACCTGCACATTGGATGATGCCCTCTGGGCAAAGGCCTGGCACCTTCCCTGAGGTGCCACTTTCCTGGACCCAGGTCAGACACTTGAATTAAACAAGGAAACCCTTGGGGAGAGGCAGCACAGGGCAAGGACAGGGTTGGTGCTGACTTGCTGGCTCTGCACCTGCCTCCTGCCCCGGCACCTCTCCTGCTCCCTGCCCTTTGCGCACCCAGGAGTGACAGGCTGAGGTGCCTCTCTCAGCAGGTTGTACCCTTAGCTCTGGAGGCACAGGGGTTTTCCTGTCCCGTGTTTGCACGGAATCTAGGAGGCTAGGTATGTATTTCTGTAGGGCTGCTGGAATAAAAACTTGAAAATAGCAAGTAGCAATGGAGCTGATGAAAATTGCCCTGCGCATTTACCCTCCAGGTCTGCCAATGCTGAAAGCTCACTGTGTTAACAAGGAGTTCCTCAAGTGTCACAGGTGCTTGCTCTGATAAATTAGTGTCTAATCCTAAAGGTGGCTCATTGGTTTTCAGTATTAGGCCCTTAATCTCCTTCCCTAGCTCAGGAATCTTCTCACCCTGCACCCAGAGAGATCATCAGTCATTCCTTTGCCCAGAGTTACCAAACAACATCCAATATTTTAGTTAAGATGTCAAAGTGTCTGTCTAAACATCTTCTGGTTTTGGCCTGAAACTGATATGGGTTGAAAGTCTTCAGCTCTTCCCTAAATCCTGACAGTTGGCTAACAACAAATAAAAAGCAGCCCGGTGATTTACTGTGTCGATCCCACATTGTTGTGCTCTGTGTTTCTTTAAGAAAGGTGAGAGTATATGTGTAAGAGTCTTGAAATACAGTGGTTGCCATGGCAATTATCTGTGTTTAGAGAGTGGAGGGGAGTAAAGTTCCATGTAAGTGGTCAGAGTAGAGTGCAAGTTAAACATGCCTCTTTGCAGGTCTAAATTATGTACTTTTCTCTCCCCGCCCCATCCCCCCTCCAAATATTTGTGAAAATATGCATAGATTGTCTGATGAGCTCCAAACTATTCTTGCAACAATGCCAGATTTTTTTTTTCCCCCTCAATATTCCCACTTGCCTGTAAATCCTATGAGAATAAAGCATAAGGCTGCAGAATTGCCCATCCACACTCCCATCCAGGAGTTTCCTTATCTGGTTCATTTCTCCTTAATGGGACTGAGTGCTAATGGGACTCTTACAAAACTAACAGATCAAAAATATAGGTACAGCTAAATGGCTGTAAATTTAATTTGAAGGGAATGTTGTATAAGTATAAATCATCAGGACAAATATCCCTTTAGCATTTATACTGTGCTTTACAATTTCTAATTACTCTGTGGATTTGTTGCTTTAGAACAAACATGCATTATGCCTGGAGCTAAAACATCTATTCTCCATAAATCTTTGTCCCCATGGTCTCTCCTATTTTCATTTATCAACCTAGATTTTTCCCCATTTCCTCACATACACGATAAGGATATGATTCCCAGCCTCCACATGCATGCACACACCTTGTGTAGTTACTTGCCAGGTGTTCCACACTCAAGGTTGGCTCTAAGGCCCTTTGCAGGGCTCTTTAGCTTTCACATAGGAATATTCCAATGTTTAAGGACAGTGATCACAGCAGAAACTGTACAGGTGATAGTTGCCTGCTCTGATTTCACAGGGATAGTGTTCACTTTCAGATTCCACAAAATGAATGGTGATTTTTGAAGCATTCACAGGTGAGACTCTATGCTGAGCACCTCCTGGATGCCACTTCTCCCAGAAATGGGCTGTGAGGGTAGCAAAACTGGAATATGTACCTTGCAGTACGTAAGGAGCCCCTAAGGAACAGTGGCTACACTAGGAACGAGCCACTGCTTAATGCTGATTTAGAATTCACTTAGAGCACTGATGTGCTCCACTTGAATACAGAGTGAATTCAGCAAAGGAACTGACACCATGACAGTTTGACACAGCTGCTCTTTAAAACGTGTTGCCAGGGGCTTCTTTAAATATTAATGGGTAGATTGCAAGATGGAAATACAAGATTAGGTACTCTTGAAACGCTGGATCCTGAGGCTCTGCTGGTTTCCAAGTAGCTGTTGGTAAAGGAGCCAGGGGTTCCAGCAGCTCTGAGCTAAGGGAAGGGGGCTCTATTTACTCCTAGATCCAGAAAGGCCATGTTGGATAACACTGGAGGCATTTCATCCTTCACTTTCCACCCTTTTCCAGTGTTCTGAAAGCTGCAATAATCTTCCTCTGCAAAAGAATGGTGGGTAATTTTATAGTTTTTAAGAGGTGTCAGGACTAAGCTTTACAAAAGAATCAGAAATTATTTGGTCCTTGTCTCACTGTGTTTAACCCAGTTTTACATGAGGCATTTAGTGGCATTGATAAACAATTCAGTTGATGAAGGAAGAAAAAACAGAGATTACCAAAATACAATCACAGTGATAAGCTGTATGACCAGCATGATGCCTCCATGACAAGCAGTTTCATACCCCAGTCTGGTAGGCAACATGAGAAGAGAGGCATTTTAGGAGGCGTCTAGGAAAGGCAAGGGTGGTGAACAGTTGGAGAACAGATGTGGGAAAGGTCTTTCATGATTATGGGTGTACTACTGCTAGAGGAGTAAATATGCCGTACTGGTAAAAGGTGTCCTTTGCCATTATTTTAGGGCTTGCATTTACAGAGCCTGAAGAACGGCAGATCACAAGCATCACACCAACAACTTGTTCACAAAGAAAGCACTGCACCGGTAAGAACCTCTCTCTGAGCTGAACTGATCCAGTAATACAGCCGATCAATTAAAAGGCTCTTCCAAAACCACCACCTCACAGAAATCCCATTTTACAACTAGGCAATGCCCTCTCTCCCCTACTGTCTGATTTACTGCCCAGCTATTGCTCTTCAGATTAGTCTCTTTATATATCTAGGTGATTCAGTGAGCATGGGAGCATGAGGCAGACTCACTGGACAGTGTGATGAAGCTGGGTGGCATTGCTTAGATTATCTCAGAGTGTGTTAGTTGCTTCTCAGGGTCGATAAAGACCCTGCCCCATTGATCCTGCTGCCTAATGGTTCTATAATTACAGTAACCCTTGTGAAAGCTTAGCAATAAATAACATTTTCCATGAGGCTAGTACTGTTTCAAAAAACAGTGACTTGCATATGCAGGGCATGACTGCTTTCTCCGTCAGCTGAAGCCACATCATCTCCTCCACCTTGTGCCCGTAGGGGCGAGCAGCCATAAGCTAGTCTGTGGCTTAACCCCTGTCTGAGGACACAGGTTAAATCTGTATTGTTCTGCTCATGGATATGCACGGGGTCTGAAAATACGCAAAGGCAAAAGTGCAAGAGCATCAGATGAGTAGAAAAAGACAGTGGCAGAGAATAAAATTGCAAAAGTGTCCCAGTTACCAGGCACTCTCCCCACCACCTCAGGGTACCTCAGGCTTACCAGGTAAGTCTGAATGAGGCAGGTTAGAAATACAGAAGGTATTTTGAAGGTATTCTGGGAGAGGGGAACGTCCATCTCATCTCAAAAGTATTCAGTACATTGATGCAATTCAGTGAAAATGTGCATGGCTAGCTGTCCTCTTAGGAACAGGAAGGAAGGTTTATCAAACTCCCAGTGACCATGTTAGCGCCAGGACATGTGTGGTCTGGCCTCCTCCACCCTGTGCCACACAGAAATCTTACCCTGCCATGCTTGCCAGGACTGTGGGTCAATTTTAACTTTAGTTTACCTTCTCGCTTTCACAGTACACCCAGGCCAGCGATCAGGAACCCTGCAGGTTCCATGGTGGCATTTAAAGCCCTGCTGGATAGACCTAGCAGGAGCCTCGCTCATGAGGGAAAATTAGCAGCATGATTTACAGGAATTTCAGCCCTCTCTGCCACATCAGACATTAAACTATGCACAGCCCTAATTCTGGGCCATTTACAGCTCTTTCATAGACCTCAATATTGTTTTAGCTTTATGGAAAGTATTGGCTTTATGAAAGTATTACAAAATAACCTGTAAATAAGTATTATTTATTTAGCTTTATGAAAGTATTACAAAATAACCTGTAAATAAGATCATGGCATCAAAAAATCTTGTATTATTTCAGTAACTATCAGTTTTGTGAAGTCACGAGCATTTTGGGCCGATCTTGAAAAGTACCTACAGTGTGTTCTGCAAACATTTGCAACCTTGCACAATAGCTTCTCTTTTTTTTTTCCAGGACTCTTTACATGACTCCAAAGAGGTTTGCTGGATTGGGCCCCAGACACTTGGGGACTCTGCAGCTCATTCACATGCTATAATGAGGTAGTTTGTACTAGATTTTCAATTTAGTTGTAGAGCTCAGTCCATTTCAGCAAAGTTTCTTCATGAAGTAGGAAATATAAAGCTGGAAACATTACAATGCCATAACCATGAAACACAGACTTCCTGCATTTCAGTCTACTTTAAAAAAGAAATAGTGTCTGTCATTTGTAAGTTTTAAAATAAATTAAGTGCATGGAGGAAGGTATTAAAGAGAAAACACCTTAAAAACAAGTGGGAAAACTCAGTCTTTTTCATTCTGTGAAGAGTGTGACAGCATATGGTAGATAGTGGGTGGTTGTTCTAAACATAACATGTATGTGTCCAACCTAAAATGTTTTATTGGTCCCTACTTATGAAAGCAGCAGCTAAAAATGACTGATGACTGTTCTTTCTATATCAGCAGCGTGTAAAGGCCCAAGGAAAAGAAAAATCAGTCTTTAAACTCATAAACATCTTTAAACAGCCATAAAACTCTGTTTAACACACTGCTTTTTCCAAGGTACCCCAAGTTTAATGTTTTCTCTTTGTGAAACCATAAGACTACATTGTTTTTAAATATTACTATTATTTTCAGATAATCCTAAAATATGTCCAGAAAAGAGGGAAATAATGGAATAATCTTCCCTTTTCCCAGAGTTGCTGTAGCTCTCATCTTAATATCCTTCGAGAGTACAGGTATTTAGGACTACATACTCATGTTTGTTTAATACCAGAGAAAATACAAATCACAACTACAAGCTTCCCAGATCTATAGAAGAAAGCAGTTTTATCCCTGTCTTCATTGCAACTGAGTACATTATAAACGTGAAAGTTGAGCAGGGAGTAAAATCTCCCCACTGTCCCCTCATTTTTTTCCTTCTGAGAGTCATTATCATGGAAGGAACTGAGGCTGGAAGTGGGAAATCTTACACTGTTCTCCAAGTCCAGTTTGTTACTAACCTGTCCTCCTGTGGCAGCGACTCCTGCATCTGAGGCCAGCTGCCAAGCACGCTCCCTCTTCCTCCCACACAAGTTTCATCCTTGTGGTCAGCTGTTTCTTGGAAGCTGGGGAGCATAATTGATATTGCAACTATCACACTGTGCGCAGAGTGAGCTTACACAACCTCGTGAACATGCTTTTCTTGCCCTCTCCACCCACCTTTCTCTAAAGCTATGTATTTGTTGGTAAAAACAGGATTCAGGTGTCAGTCTGATGGGTGGAGCTCAGGTGCTTCTGCAGATGTGCATCCTAATCCCCCTCCAGAGACCAGACTGCAGCCAGATGACCATCCCTTTGGGTGACCTCAGCCCAGTGGCACAAGTGGCCCTATCCCTGGCCCTGCACCACCAGCAGCACTGGCATTAGTGCCTGCGAGCATCCTCCCAGCGCAAGGAGTGTCAGCAGCTAGCCAGCTTGCTGGAAAAGCAGAGAAGATGCACGTGCTGCACACGTGCCTCCCAAACCTGTCTCGGCTCTGAATTTCACCTCCCATATAGCTGAGTTCCCCTGGTTACTTGGGCTTCAGAGGGCCACGTCTGCCCCAGCAAGTGCGGGATAGCTCCCCAAAGTGCTGGCTGTGAAACAGATGAAGGCACATTTTGTGACTTTGTCCCAAAACAGCACAGAAAACTTGGGATGAACATGAGTTTTGGAACAAATTCAAAACTGTCTCTTTGGGGGTTGTGGCTGGATTTGTGGTTGTGGGTTTTTGGGTTTTTTTTTTCTGGTTGTCTGGACAGGTTTGGGGGTTTGGATTGTTTTTTATCAACATGACACAACCTCTGCTTTTCCAATGAAAGGACTGCAGAGCTGTTCATCAGACAGTGCCTCACCCTCAGTAGGACTGGCCTGAGAGCTGCACCAAAGGATTCTATGGAATAAATACTGCTTTGTGTTCACACAGTCTTATCCCTGAGAAAGGAGAAAACTCACCCAGCCTGCTGTAATAATGACTTTTATCAGAATTAGAGCATGAGAAAATCATTTGTGTCTACAGTAATGTGATTCGTCCAAGTTTGGAAAAGGAAACACTGCTGACACACTATGTTTTTATTGGTAATTCTTCTGAGAACCTCAAATCTCCTTATTCATAACCTAACATCTCCAGCCCCACATGTGGAATTTTTATCAAAACTTTTTTTTTAATTAAACATTGCCCTGACAAAACCTTAGATAGCTTGAGTTTTATGAATTCTGTGCATTCTAATTTCATTATTTATGATGTATATAACCTCAAATGCTTTTGCATGCTGCTTTAAATGCCTGCAAGTTTCTTGCCCCAAAAGATGGCAATCTATGTAATACAAAAATCTCTGAGTGAAGGTATGCTGATTATTGTGAGGGAAAAGCAAAAGAAAAACAGCCACAACAAAGACAAGTGCGGAAATTTGGTTGCAATAACGTGGTGTGATCCCTGGTAATACACACATGTAACTTATGTACTTGAGGTTAGTTTTATATAGCACCTTTCAATTATTTTACTGATGACAAATATGTTTACACAGCTCTACAGAGCTACTTGGGAAACTTTACATAGCATTGCAGTACACTGGGGAGATAAACCTTGAGTATACAGGGCCAGCATTATTCCTGCTCATTTCAGCAACTGGGAAATGAAATCACAAAAATGTAGAAGGAAGCATCAGCTCACAGAACACCTCAAAATACTGAGGAGAAAAGAAAGGTTTTCAGAGTATTCATCTTCTTGGAAACAATTCCCAAGTTAAAAGATAATCAGTGATAGTTAAATCTTCTTCTAAAATTCACTATATTTAGGCCCTTGGTAGTTCAATTATGAAAACAAACAGAATTCTGCTCACTTTATTGTAACTCAAAGAGGTTAAGGACAAAATTTCTAATGGTGTTTCAAAGATGGTTTTTTGAGGGTATCTGTATTCCTGGCAAAGTGTTTTCTCCAGTGCTTTTCTTTGGTGGGATTAAAGGAGTTCTTCTATATTAAAAGTTTTACATTTTAATGGATACTGAAATTAAAGACATACTTTATTAAATCACTGGAATATAGTAAATGTAATTAAATATGGTTTAAATTAAATGGTTTGGAAGGAAAATTTTTATAATCATTGTCAAACATTTCTTCAAAAGTAAAATAGCTGTTTTAATATACAGTTCTTTGCATGTCTTATATGAATTGTCCAGTTTTGCTGTGTTAAAAGACAAAAAAAAACATTGAAACTGTTCATGTGGAAAGTATTCTCTTGCCTTGCTTTTAAAGCGTTTTTCTCTAGATAGTTCAAATACTAATTGAAACTGCATAAAACAGAGAGAAAATCATCTGAACATCTGCAAACGGGGAAGAACTTCACAGGTGGTGTTTATTGGATGTCCTTAACACAGCACAATTACATATTTTCAGTGGAAAAGGTGAACAATCAGCTTAAATTTCGCAACTGACTGAATGGAGTCAGCTTCTCATGAACCAGGAAAAGTGGATGAGGCCTGGCATAGATGTCTGTTTTCTTTTAATAGGTTTCTCCAGGATCTAACCATGATTTATTTAAAGTGGGAGTGCTGACACAGTTACAATGAGAGAAAAATCATTTCACAGTTTTACTGAATGGACTCCATCAATAATACTGGGAGAAACAAATTAATACAACAGGCATTTAAAAACTAGTGTTAACAAATTACGAACCAAATCACAAATTTAATGATTATTTAATGATAAACTGCACAAAGAAAACTTGTGGTATTTCTTCTGTCTGGTTTCTGATGAGGCACCTGCTGTAGTGTCATGCAGGATATGCTACATGGACAAGATGGGCAGAGAGCAGGCTCGTGGAGGGGCAGTGGGTTATGCAGGTCAAGGAAGCAGCAGACCGAAGGAAAACAAGGAGTGAATATTTTCAAGGCCTGTTTTTTGGGAAACATCTCTGTGCAGCACTGCCAAGGATGCCTTCAGCACAGAAAGGAAGGGCACAGAAATGAGATTCACTGCTGACACGGCCCTGGGAGGCATCTCATGTGTGTAGGAGACACTTTCTCCTTAAATGGGCAGGGACAACTTAGAAGATCTTGCCTCCAGCTGTGAGAAACATGGACACCAGCATTTATAGTGGGTATTGTGGCAGGGTCAGTGGCTCAGCACTTCCAGTGTATGGCTAACTGCTGACCCAGGGATGTGTTACCTCCTGCTTGAGCTTCTTTTGTTCTTTCTTTCTTCTTGTGAGAGGCTTTGTCTATCCCAGCATCAATTCTCCCTCTCTTCTTTGCAGCCAGTTCGGTGGAAGAGCTCTCAGACATAACTGACGGGCACTTAGAGGAGTGTTTGTGTCAGTACTTCCCAAGCCCTCTCCTTTATCAGGTACTCAGAGTTAAGCACATGCTTAAATATTTTACTGGATCCAGGCCCATTCTCACACACATAAACCAGACAGGGACAAATAGAAGTGGTCAAGAAATGATGGGACAGTGCTCACCAGGAAAGCACGTGAATTGCCGTTAAACAGGTGATAAATTGCAAGAATTCAAAAAACACCAGTGCCATAATCCAGCTGCTAAGTGACCATGTTCCCAGTGTGCACACACTTCCAAGAAAAATTAAAATATGGACACGAGGCAAGCAGTTGCCTAGCGGACTGCTGAGTCCACGGGATTTATGTCTGAGTAGTTAGTATTATATTACATTCACAAAGTAGTATCCAAATATCAGCAGCTGTGTCTTGTATCCATTATTTCCCTTCTGCCCCAAATATAAACCTTCCTCACCTTTTTAATTAGAAAATCCATTTGTTGACCATGACATGGAAACGTTTTACATGTCGTTGTCCAAAAATGCCATTATTAAATAAGCAGGAAAATATGTTTGGTAGCAAATAGCAATGACCTTTAAAACAATGTCAAGCCCACACACCCCATGATTTGTGTGTAGGTATGTGTTCCTTTAAGTAGCTGTATTTTACCAGTAATGTGACATAGAAAGCTGTTATGGAAAGTATCTTCGGTTAAAGAACTGTAGGGTAAATAAATAATTAAAAACTAAAGTGCATAGCCAAC
Organism: Pseudopodoces humilis; assembly: GCF_049639895.1. Lineage (NCBI taxonomy): Eukaryota > Metazoa > Chordata > Aves > Passeriformes > Paridae > Pseudopodoces > Pseudopodoces humilis. The sequence continues at coordinate 70,864,738 of NC_142201.1, forward strand.
TTACCTAGTAAACTGCTAAATTCAAACCTGTTCATGGGAGGACTGACTTTATATTCACACTGAGATGTATAAAAATCAATTTTATTTTTTTTTTATCATGAAAAATATTTACAGCAGTTAACTGAGGTCAGGACATCTCTTATTTTCTTGGCTGAGTCATCCATCACTTGTGCAGCAGCCTTCTCATGCATAACAGAGGAACACCAGTGTCATGCAAGCAGAAAAGTGGCCCTGAGAAATGCAGGAGGAGAGGCTGATTTCACCTGTGTAAAATAATGTCATTTTTCAGAAAACATCTACAGAAGAAAAACCAATTAGGCCAGAGTGCACCCTAGGCTTCCCCAAGGCCATTCCAGTGAAATGTAGAGGTCGTGTGGTGTTATTCCAGGAAATCAGCAAAGATTTTTCACTCTACTATTTTTGTTGGTGCCATTTGTTTCAGTTTCATTTTGTATTTAGAGAGGAGGGAGAAGAGACAGAGAAGAATGAGCAGGAAAAGTTGTCTTTAGGGCTTACTTTGAGTCATAAACCATTTTAAAAGTGTTGTGAACTTTTTCTAAGAAACCTCAGCAAGATGCTTTAGTATAGATCTTATTTAATAAATGAAACTGTGTAAGAGACCCTGAACCTCGTGTCTCATGTTTAACAGACCCTGTAATAAGGAAGGGAGTGCCAGGGTGTGCAGGTCTGCACCGACAGACTTCGAGCTCAGTGCGAGCATGACGCAACAGCTAAATGTTTTACAGGATACTTGTACCATGGGAACTGCACAGGCAGGCCAAGGGTTGGTAGGCAAAGCTAGCAAGTTGTAAATAAGTTTACGTTTGTAAACGTGAGAAATCTGCAGAAAGAGGGCTGGCAGTACTCTCTTACAAGGGATGGACCAGAGGCCAGTACAGGTGTGTAAAGGTAGGTCTTCTCAAGTACTTACCCACAGATTGGGTTGAGAATTTTTCAACAGAGCAATTTTTTACTGGAAAATAGTGATTCAGGAAGATCGCCGTTTTTCACAGAAACTTACCTGTTCTGATTAAAGTTTACTCAGGAACAGGCTATGAAGGACTAGATGAAATCTAGGGACAGAGAAAGCGAAAGAGCCCTTGCAACATGTTGGTATTCAAAGCATCCAGTTAGCAGGAAATAAAAGGGTTTGGCTCAGCCTAGATCAGAACTCTGAGCATGAGTTTTCCTCCTTGTGAGTGAGTCCAGTGACACTTATGAGATCCAGGAAAACTCCTTTTTTTGTGCTTTTCCCAAGAAAAGCAGCAATATATCGTGAGGATATGTCAAACTGGAACTTTTTTTAAATCTCAGGGCTTCACAGGACAAGAAGATAATTTCTCAGCAAAGTTATCAAATCTCTGGTAGTTTGCACACTGCAGTGTAAGGGTCTCTTTGACTAGACACCCGAAAGCCACAATCATTCCCATGAGAAAGTGTGCTAGCTGGGGGCAGGCAGACCCTCCTGAGGTGGGTGTCCCCAGGGCCCCACTATCCTCCAGATGCACTCATAGTGGCAACAAATTTTCTGACAGCTCTACTTGGGCAATTTTGAATGGCTGCAGGTCATAAGAGGCCAAGAAGGAAGGAGCTGTAGGCTGCATGGCTGCATTTCCACAGAGGGGACAGGGGAGCTGCTTGTGCTAACTCTGAGACAATGCAAAAGCGCTCCAGCTTTCCCAAACTAAGAAGGAACGTTGGAGGGGGGTTTCTTGGTTCTACAAATTACCTGCATTTCGAACTGCCTGTATCTCTTGGTGTGCATCATGAACTACACTCAGATGCAGATGAGATGAGCAGAAACGAGACACATGCATGTGCTATGCCTATCTCCTCCTACTGAATTCTGCTCCAGTGGGAAACCTCAGCTCAGGAAGGAGCAGAGAGGTAGAAGCAAAGTCCAGGAGCAAAGGCAATGTCCTTCGATGTACAGCTCATGGGAAATGCAGCAACAACACAGGAGTAAAGATTGAACCTTGACTTCTTCCACAGCACAAGCTGTGAACAGTGACACATGGAGGACAGCCCATCCTCCTGCGTCTGTGAGGCTGTAATTCCTTCAGCTACCTGAAATGAGTTTTAAGCTGTCCTGTGGTCAGATCATCATGGCCTTCATTTGATAAATAGAAAAGGCAGAGAGAGATTTGAACACTGATAACCAACTGGACTGAATTTTTTTCATTTTCTCCACACTCAGACATTTTTTCTTCAACATGCTTCTTGTCTCAGTCACACCAGAGATCCTGGACAACCCAATCATGTCCCTGTATGACCTCTGTTGCCATTGCTCAGGACTTTGCTGCTTCTGAATCACACCCTGCCACCAACACCGACTTCCAAACACTTCTGTCATTCTTTTCAAGCTCCATTTCCCAGCAGAACAGCCCACCCCAGCCACTGGATGCCATTGCTCTTCTTGAAAAACAGCCTCCTCTGCAAGTACTTCCTTTCTTAGTTTCTTCTCCATTGCTGCTTCCTCACCTGAATTTTTTGCTGTTTTGTCTCTGCCTGTGCTAAATAACATATTCTACTGAGAACAAAACCTCACTTTATTTGCTTTGTAAAGTGTCCACATACATGAATGGAGATGTAAAAATAATTAACACATGCCTTAATTTAAAGATTATGATTGCTGAAGAAAGATTAATGTGAAAAAAAAATAACCAGACTGTAATTTTCTCTGGTGACCTATGAAAGAATTAACCCAAAAGAGGCCCCTTTAAGTACTTTTGCAGATAGCCCAATGAATTCCAGGTATGGCTTTGCTTTGCATTCTTCATTTTCCTTTTTTCCAAGATATAACTGCCTATCTTACATGCACACATACATATCCTTGCCTCTTCCTCTGTGGATAGTTTCTCCATGCCATTTCATGCTGCAGCAACTGTAAAATAGTGTAATCCTTTTCACAGTGCAGGCAGGGTAGCTAAAGGGCTCTTGCAAAGATCTGAGGTTGTACAGCATACAGCCCCTGAACAAGAACCAGCAGCTGCAAACTGGATGCAGAAACACTTGCTGGTCCTAAGCTTCTTATTTTTTAAATGTATAGTCAAGCCTCAAGCTCAGTTCCTGCTGGGAGGTAGAACAGGCAGATAAGCACAAGCAGGGCCTGTCAGCAGGTGATGCAGATCCTTCCAGAATAATTTGATCAGCCCAGAGTTCTGCCCAAATCAATAAATCTTGGAGGGAGACACGGAACTCACTAACAATGAGTAGCTTGGTGCCAGCCAAGTAGCCTGTGTGCTTCCCAGATCCCAAACCTGGCAATTCTGAGTCCAGCTTACTTGGACTTACCTCACATCTGCAGGACACTCAGGAGACTTGCAGAGCCTCAGATGGGTGGGAGCTGTGTGGACATGAGAGAAGAAAGATGTTTTGTCCCCCATCCATCAAAAGCTCCAAGAAGTCCCAGCATGAATCTTCAGTGACCACGGACAGCAGCAGAAATCTCAGCCTTGTTTTTTTTCCTGGGCTGAATCTGGAGTTTATTTTGTAAACCTTCCACTTTCTTTGTCCTTTCCTCCAAAAATCTGCAAGAGCACAGGCTGGCTGGGCTGAGGGGACTGAAGAGGGAGGGGACACAGAAAGGAAGCACCTGTGTCTGAGGCAGTCGAATCCAGCCAGTACAACACAGCTGGAAGATGAAAGCTCTCTTGTCACCCTTCAGTCTTTCTAGCAGTGCCTTACAGGGAAAAAGTAACTTTATAATGACTGGAGCTTTTTGACACCAGAGAAGAATGAAGGGAAGTACTTAAAGCCAAGATCAGGCCTGTGCCAGACATCATGGCAAGAGCAGCTGAGAAGAGCTTGTATACATTCCACCCATGGTAAAACCTGCACACTGAGCAGGACAGAAGTTGTCTGGGCCCTCAGGACTGGCAAAAGAGCACATACAAGCCTGAGGTGTTATGCCTAGGATGGGATGTCAGTCAAGGACTGAGGTGTGGGAACTTGGGCAGAGGATACACAGTGGATCAGGTACCTCAGTGGAAGGCAATTGTACCTTGTCTCATGACCATGACAAAAGGCAGAGGACAGATAAAGCTGGCACGGAGAAGGGCCAAGCCTGGAAGGCTTCCAGGCAGCCCAGCAAGCCCTTGTACCCCTTTTCCTCTGAGTCCCTCCATGAGCACATCACTTCCAGTCCTTGCTTTCCTTCTGTTTATGACAGGTTAAGTCTAGGGTAGTAGTCAAACATGAAACTAGAAACAATCAGGGAGCACAGGGAATAATGCAAAGCACTGGGGACTGCTTCCACAAATCTGCCCCATTCCTGTCCTCACACTGATATTCCTGTGAACTCTTATTTAATCAAGCATCTGATAATTTGCTGTTCCCCTTCTAGCCCCTGTGAGGGTCTCATTGCTCTAATGTCACAACTTGCTATTTTTCTCTAACAGGATTTTGGTCTTCCTTCTAGATCTTTCTAGAACTTTCCTCTGATGTCACAAAATCACCTTCAATATTTCAAATACAATGAATCACCTAAGCCTGTTGATTCCACTTTTTGCAAAAGACATCAAATTTCTCTTGACTGAAGTGGGAGCTGAGGGTATTCAGTGCTTTCCAAGATCAAACCTTAAAAGCAGGCTTAATGGTAGCCCCTGAAGCTCAGCTTTCTCCTTTGGTTTACATCAAGTGATGATTACCATTTGTTCTCTTTTCTATAAATTTTCAAATCTTCACCAGAGATACTGATTTCTCTGCTGGTGCAATCTACCCCATTCCATTTATCAACCTATTAAAAAAAAAAAAGATCGGTACAGTAATTTCTTATATGGATTAGGTGTTTCAGATAATTCCCAGATACCACTTTTCTACTTTGCTGATTTCTGTGCTCACCTGCAAGCTTGCCTTGATCCTTTTCTCTGCTTAGCTCCCGCACAAAAAAAGGGAGACTCAATTGCCCAAACGCACATTCCTCAGTAACAGTTTACATTAACGTCTCTCTCCTTATCCTGTAATTGCAGTGTACGTACTCTGGTCCCTTGCATTCATGTTTGTGAGAGCAGAGGGATCTTGTGTGTACCTGTTTTATCTATCACAGCACCAAGAAAACACAGACACTTTGAAGTACACATTTGGAAAGCGCACAACCAAACTGTTCGTAAATACACTGCTTAATCACTTCACCCGTGGGTAAAAAAGGCTGCCTCAGTCTTGAGAAATATTTGGTGAACAGGGCATTCTGTGTTACTACTTTTCAAGATCCAGAAGACAGATGAGGCTGTGAAGATTGTTCTTACGTATAATTTTTGGCCTTTTGGTTTACAATCAATGCCAGTGTTTGGGATACAAAAGAGTCACCAGCAGTAAATAACGGTTTCTGATCACACAATTGAGTTCTCATGAATACATAATAACTGAACCGTGTTGCAGTTTCAATTAACATGATGGTCTCTGTCTCCAGTCCAAATATGTTGTCTAAGTCGTGGTGCATTAAGTTAACTAAATTGAATAAATAGATAATGGCGTTAAATAACTGCTAGGGAGAATAAAATGTCTTTTAAATTAAATTACATGATCAATGCTCCCTATGTGCTTGGCTATACTGTGCATTGTAGCATGCCAATAGAACAGTTTAGGATAGAAAGTTTCAACCCTGAAATGTGCTACATGTTCTGGATGTTCTCCAGACAAACCCTAAGTGCAGTCTTGAATTCAACTAAATTACTAGACTCCCAAAAAATTACAGTTATGTGTGCTCTCTTAGAGGTGAAGACCATGGTTCCCACAATTTTTCAGGACCCAGATCTTGACAAGGAGAATTTCAATATTGCAGCAATAAGCCCCTCAGGCTAACATCATCTGGAGCCATGGAGCAGGAGAGAGGGAGGGACCTGCTCCCAGGAACAGCCTGTGTGCAGAGGCTCCTGTAGAAGTCAGTATTTCGGGATCAGATCAAAAGGGTTTTAAGCTATAGCAGAAAAACAGATGGGGAATTGGTGAGGTGGAAAGAGAGAGAGTGCAATCAATCCAGACAGCTGGCACGGCAAAGAGGCAAGCCTGACCAGCAGCAGTGGAAGGGAGCATGGGGAGAGCCAAGGGGTGCCTGCGTGGGATGCGCTGGGTAGCACTGATAGCCCTGCATGGATGTGAAAGACACGGTCACAAGAGGCTTTAGAGCGTGATTTTTAGAGTAGAGAATGAAATTGCTGAAGCTCATACTAATTCTGAAGACCTTGTTTTGCTGGAGGTGGGAACCTCAGATCTCAGTGAACCCTTTAAATAATACGGGGACCTCTGCTTGTGCGAACAGCAAGGGACCAGGCAGCATCCGCAGCAGCCTGGCTGTGAGGCTCTGGAAGAGTGCCCAGGAAGGAGCAGGAGTTAGGGAAGCATGAAGAGTTCAGCATTCAAACAAGTGATTGTCAGACCATACATTAAAGGTAGGGAGCTGGATCTGCAGAAAGGCAGCTTGCCTTTTAGAAAACAAGGCATCAGTCAGAGCATCCTCCTGTGATCATCATGCAGTGTCTTGCACAAGGGCCACCAATACAGCAACAGCGACAGACAAGCAGAATTTATCTTAAAGTCCATTCTGACATGGAGATACAAAGCACTGTGAGGAAAAATCATATGCAAGAACCACTCTGCCCACAGGGACCTGCCTGGTGTGCCAGGAAGCCTGTAGGTTTCCAGGCTTCTCTGGCCTTCTTGGGATAAGCTTTTCCTCCTGACACACAGAGTAGAGTTTACACAGTGGAGTCTGAGCCATCATTTTCATAAGAGCAGATGGGGCCCGGCTGACTGTGGAGAAAAGCTCAAAAACTCTAAATCAAAAGCTTCAGAATCCCAGCCTAAAGAATGACAACATTTACTTGTTTGATGATGTTTATGGTGCTTGTGGTGGCTTCGGACTGTGGGGGACAGGCAATACAGCAGCAGCAGACAAGAGGCTGGACCAAAACCTCCTACCCCAGGCATGGGGGCAGCACAGCAACACTCCAGGGATGGTGGCTGGTCATCTGTACACAACACAAGCCTGCAAAGCAGTTCCTGTCTTTGGCTGTGCTGGGCAACAGAGCAAAGTCTGATTAATCACATTTTAGCAGGTGGAACAACAGTTTCCACTATTCAGAAAATATTAACTTCAATAAGTTTAATAAATTCAATAATTTTAATAAAACTCTCCTTTTAATCAGGAATATATGTGCTATTCAGTTAGGCTGCACTCAGTACCAAAGGCTTTCTGAAGACCTATGAATTGCTTTTGAAGGGGACCCTGTGATGTGGTTACTTGCAGTAGCAAAGACTGGATTCAGTGACCCTAGAGGTCCCCTCCAGACCTGTCTATTCCTTTCTCCCTCCATACAGCTACATTCTGGAATATTTTATTTTGAAATACAAATTCCAAATGAGCTTTTGTGCAAAGGTTAAAAAATATATGCTGAAAAATATATGAAACCACAGATTGTGATCTAATTTGTGAACAGGACTTCAAAATATGCACATTCCATCATCTGGTTCTCTAGCCAATTCCAGTCTTTCAGAGGTAGAAGCAGAGCACTGTAAGACATTGTAAGAACATTAAAAGGTACCTTCTTGCCTAGTAAAATGACATGCCAAAGCTAGGGAGAATTGGGAGACAACTGTGAGGATGCAGTTAAGCAGGACTTCACCTCTCTAGTTCTCATTGCAGCAATGCTATAATTCATGTTAGCTCAAAAACTTCAGCAAAATCAAACCAAATTACCTCTTCAAATTTCAGGTTTAATAGGATTGCTTTTGATGAAACTCTCTAGAATTTCAAAATCCAAACATAGTTAGTGCCATTCTAGTTATGGGTTTTACCAACTGAATCTCACCATATAAATAAAAATATTTGCTTATATGTTAGTTTAGCATTCTGAAGTAAAAATTATTTTTTGAAATTAATTAAGCAAAACAAACTCTGTAAGTCTAAACTGTTAATGCTTTATGTCAGTAGTGTTGCTGAAAGGAGTATAATTAATCCAATTTTCACCAGTTGTATGGTGTGAAGTAAAGCATGTATTCTAAACTGATAAACCCTTTTTAGTAGTATAAAAATCAAACTTAAGCAAATTTTCTTTTGTGCCACCTCAGTGTAGAAATGTTCATTTGAAGTTAATGCAGTCAAACACAACACTGAAGGGGTTTTGATGTGCAACTTAATTCTAATACATTTTAATGGCTGTTACTTTTCATACATAGCATGTGGAACTTGTTAATTAAAAGCTACTTCCTTGTGTTAGGTCTTGATCACGTTCCAGCATCTCATACTTAATGTGCTATTAAAATCACTCTTTGGCAGCCCAGACCTGGGAGGCACTGAATGCCATCAACTCCCAGTGAACTTTTTAGGCTGCTTTGCACTTTGGAGGTTTTACATGGTTTGAAAGTCAGACTGGACTGTTGTGATCATCCTTGTTGGACAAATACCTACTCCCTGGCTCTGCACATCCCCAGAGAGCTCAAGTCCAGGGCTCACCAAAATTAGATTTTGAGTAGTTAGGAGCAGACACAGAGTACACAGAGTCACACTTACATGACGAGTCACTGGTTTCGCTCTGGTACACACCAAGGAAGAAATGCAGTTACTGAAATCAGAGCTTTTGAAAATGAAAATTTTGTGGGAAAACAGGTTACAGAGAAGTGTAGTTCTCTCACCTTTCTCCACTGGTGGCTTGATGATACATATATATATATATATATATATATATATATATCCTATGGCTCCTGCAGTAGCTTATTGACATCTGCTCTACCCTCATGTAGATCCCCAGAGGCTGTTCCTCCTCTGCAGAGACAGAGGCTCTCTGGTCAGAAGGCCTTGTCGCTGGCAATTCAGGTTTAAGTGCTGACTGCACAAACCAAGGGAGGGGACTCAGCATAAAGCCTAGCCAGGTTCCCAAGATGCCTCTAACTCCTCACTGCTTTTCCAGAGCTCACTGCTGTTTCTGCTCTTTCTGCACCCTTTCCTTTCATCTAGACCAAGAGTCTGACAGAGGGAGGGAAGTCAGGCTCAGGTATTATCTCAGGTCAGTGCATGGCACTCCCAGACCATGCCAGAGCAACCCCAGCCATGGTACACTACCCCAGCACTGGACATCTACCTGGAGTCCCTGCACAAAGCTCAGCACAAAATTCACGCTGATTGTTCCTCAGTTAAAAGCATTGTCTTCCTAAAGAGACCACAAGTAGTGTTTGAAGGTTTCTAGCCTTGATTTCAAGCCTTCAAATGAAGCCCTTCCAATGATTAATTGCCTCTGTAAACCCAGTGTTCAGGGCCTTCATGCACAGATTTCCCATCCTCAGGTCCCATCTTGGACTTGCAGCTACCACCCATGAGGAGTGCGGCAGTCTTCATACACAGACATCTGAAATCCACTTTCCAGCCCTGTTTCCTCCAGCCACTCTAACTTGCAAGGTCCAGGTATTGCTTGGACTGAAGAGCAATGGTTATGACTCTGCAGCTTGGGATTGGGGCCCTTGAAATCACAGAAAACCAGATTCAGTTCCTGCTCCTGTGCTACTCTAATATGAAACTGTAGAATAATGAAACAGAAATTCAGCTCTTTGTCTCAAATCTCTTCCTGCACATGTCAACAGCTTCCTCTGTAAGGAAAGCTACATGAAATCTCCTTTCATGAACTCAAACTTGGAGGTAACCTCAATTCATAAAAATGACTAAATTAAAGACTCCTTGCCCCTGAAATTTGAGGAGAGGGGTTCAGTCAACATCTACAGTCTGCCCATGTGCCTTCCTCTGTCCTTCCTGCCTTCCCTCACTTCTGAGCAGTTCAGCTTTGCTTAGCCAGGTACTTGGAGAGCTGTAAAAGCAGCAGCCCCTGGCACAGCCTGATCTATTTCGTGGAAGCCCAGCTCTGCACACAGTGGTCCTTGGCAGAGAGCAGCATCCCCACGTTGGTGCCCGCTGGCCTTGTGCAGTGCAGTGAGGACTCTGCTGAAATGAACTTTCTTGAGGCAAACCTGCGGGTGACTGCTAAAGGTCAGGATGCTGGCAGGGAAGATGTACAGCAAAGCATAAAGGAGCTTTTCTGCGGAAGTGCTCTTGGACAAATATGCCTAGTTCTAAGGAAATGCCAGACTAGGCAGAGAGGGGATTGAAAGCTGTTAACCAGGGAAGAGGCAGCACTTGCACGCCTGTGTCCCAATCAGCTCTGCACTGGCAGCACCTAGCAGGGCCACCTGAGCAGCAGAGCACCCAGCTGCATGGCCTCATCGGCCCAAGGATAAAAACTATTAGAAGAGCTTGGAAGTGTTGGCAGGATCGCTGGGGATGTGCTAACAAGGGAGCTCCCAGCATGGACTCATTTTCCTACAGCCACTTAGCAAGTGTCATCAGATAGTGATATTTGCTTACTACTGAGCTGCACTGGATTCAAACGCCCTTCCCAGTGACATGGGGGGCTTTCTGACACCCAGAATATTATCTTTCTTCAATTGCAAGTTACCAAGATGTATTACACATGGCAGGTTAAGATCAATGCTATAGTTTTTACCAAACAAATAGCCATGCATTGCAAAAGGTCAATAAACTGGCAAAGGAAAATGTACAGCTAGTCATAAAGAAGCTTTTCTGTGGAAGTGTTCTTGGATAAATAAACATGAGTTCTTGTAAACACTGTGTACTTTCCAGATGTAAATATTCAGAAGGTGTGCTCAAAATGCCTGAGATGGTTTCAGCTCAGCATTTTATTAATTGGAGGTGGTGAATTTTCGGTCAGTTATTAAGTGAAACTTAATGTGAAAAACTGTTTGTTTGCCTAGTCAGACTTACTGCTTATACCAAGATGTTGATAAGAGCATTCAGAACAGTAAAAGATACTTTGGATGTTAGAAAACACCTTGTGCAATATAGTGAGATTAGATATGGAGCAGGTTGCAGGACACAGGATGGAAGGTAGAATGGCAGGGGAGCAGTTTAACAGAGTTCAAACAGGAGTAGGATTGGTTTGGTTCCGCAATATTTTTTGGTATCTTTAGAAAATTTCAAGCTAATTATGTGCTTTCTTCTTTCAAATTTTAGTTTTACTCAAGCCTGAGAGTTGTTTGAAAAGAGGATTTCTACTTGCTGTGTGAAGGATGGAAAATTTATTGACAGGAAAATAACCCTGCTGGGCTGGGGACAATGAAGTATTGTTCCAGTTTAGGGGCACACCTAAGGAGACAGGTTTAAAGACTCTGGGCTGTTTCAGGAGTGTAGAGGAGGTCTGAGGCATCACTGGAACAAGCAGTCCCTGCCACCAAAGAAGATATCTGTCAAGGGCTGGCACCCCTGCCACAGCCTCGTGGGGAGTTTTGGTGGGGGTACACTGTCCCATGCACAGTGGTTATTAAACCCAGTGGTTGTTTTCCTAACTTGTCCTGAGAGTCTTAATTGCTGTTGCTCCAAGCACACAACCACCCTGCCTCCATGAAGGATGGACAGAAAGCACCTGTTGGGGTTAGTCAGTTCACCTCCCTCCTGTTTTGGGATTACTCCTATTGTACCCTTCCTGGCTTTTATTTTCCCCCAGAATAACTTCAAAACCTCTAAGCAGCATACCCTCTGTACCCTCCTCCACAAGCTCGGCACTAAGGTCTGGGAGAGCACACAGCTCTTCTCTCCTCATTCAGAAGCTGGAATTGCCCATCCTCTCGGCTCAAAACCTGAACTCAGTTTGTGTCTCAGTGGAGATTGTGTGAAAATAACTGTATGTGTTTAGACTCCAAACCAGCATAAGATACACATCGTACAGAGGTCATCTGCAGTCTGCAGCTTAAACACAGCGTGGGTGTAAGCAAACCAGAGATGCATCACAGAGCTTTGTCATGCAAACAACACTGACATCCATGTATGGCCTTTCTTCAGGTTTCCTTCTCCAGCAAGGGGAATTTGAGCCTACTTTTCCCCTCTGAGCAACTCACAGTGGTTCCCAGTACAGGCACTGCCAAAGGGCTGAGGCTCAGTGGGGTGGAGGGTGAACCTCTGGAGAGAGTCCAGCTGTGCACAAAGCCCCCCGATGGGGCTGGATCGGGTGTCACACAGCAATACATCCCACAGCAATACATTCCAATGTCTCCGAGGGCTTTGCCCTGACTTCATGGTAGCTGTTTCCCAAGCCACTCACCAGTCTTGTGGTGACCAGAAACAGAAGCTGTTATCCTGCATGTAGAAAGCTCTGACAAAAACCCACTACAGTGTGTAACCCAGCCCCGAGGACAGAACAAGTCTCTGAGAATGAGCGCTGGTGCTCTCTATGCCTGCTCTCTAGTTTGACTCCTGCCTGCACTGAGTGGTGCCACAGTCCTGCTGCTCCATCCATCCATCTGCAGCCTCCAGATTCCTGCCTTGGTCCCCTTGCTGCTGCCCACATCCTGCCTGGCCATCCCAACACACCTCACATCACCCATCCCACAGTCATGCCAGAAAGAGCCAAACAGCAGCAGTCTCCCTGCAGAGCTCCTCCAGGAACTCCCAGGCACCGGGTGCTGTGCTGCTGGGGGCACTGCACCCCAAAAACCATAGGCAGCTGGATGACTACTGCTCCTTCTACCTGTTAGAGGAGGTGTGCTTCATTGTCTCTCTATTAGCTGAAAAATAGGGCAAGAGGAAGCTAGCACCATTTTAGTCTCAGTGGAAATAGTTTTGCAGTTCTGTTTTTGAGCCTGACAATTTCCCCCAAACACAGAAGAGTCCAGGAGCAGGTGAGGAAAGCTGTCTGTGAGATGGGATGCTGTCAGCAGCCTGAGATCTCCATAATGGATGCCAGAGGAGACACAAGCACCCACTCCAGGCAGCAGGTGTCCAGTGAGGAGGGATCCCTTCACTCAGCTCCGAAGTCCTCAGCCACCAGAGCCATTTGGTGCTGGCAGACTTGCTGGTGGCAAAGCAGGGCAGATCCAGGATACCTGAAGCTGCAGCAAAGGGCACATTCATGCTCGAAAAGGTCCAAAAACATCTTTCACTCCTACAGCATAGGCCGTGTCTCTGTTGCAGTGATGATTGACCTTGGAGGAGGGAAGTAGGAGGAAAACTTGATAGACACAAGGGCAGCTTGCTTTTCTTCTTCCCATGTGTGGCTTTTTATGTTTTCTAATCCATTTTTGTACCAACCATTCCCCTACTGTTTCTCTGCCATAAGAAAAAGCTCATTTCCTTTCTTCTTTTAGTCAGAGAGAAAAATATTCACCAAACTCTAAGAAGAAACTCACTGTACTGCGTGATAGAAACACATTATCTTATGAAGGGTCATGCTACCAGGGGTTCCTCTTCAAGGTAAAATGAAAGTTTGATACTGCCCTATTTGTTCCCAGGATGTGAGGACTTCAGCCTCAAGGCAGTCTCAGTATAAGAAACTGCTGAAAAAATTGAAATGTCTATCTAGATCTAGGGTTTTAACAGATTTGTACAAGCTCGCTTTTTCTCACAAGCTCACATTTGAATCAAAATCAATTCTTCCTCTCTCTTTTCCTATATGAAGCTGACTTTAAGAAAAGCCTAAAGCAAAAACATAAAGTGAAATAAGCAGAAGCAGGGAAAACACAGTCCTCAAAAAGAACAGCAAAAGCATGAGAACAAAAGTATTCATTCTGAAAGCCAGGTAGCCTTCATGCACCAGTTGTACACTCAGTCCCTTTTGAGATACCTGCCTCCATCCAGCTCACAGTTGTTCACCACCCACCTGAATATTATCCACCCCCTCCATCTGAGGGACTTTCCATCTCTTCCTCCCCAGCACAATTACATGACCTTTCATCGTCAGGATGAGCTGCCTTCCTCCATCTCGCTGCAGGTAGAAACCACCAGGATTACCATCCATTAACCCAGTCTCTCCTCCCCTCCTTATCCTCAGAAATCTGGCAGAGTCTGCTGATTCCATCCTTTTCTCCAAAGCAAGGCTGCCTTCCAGAAAGTGTCTCTGCCTCACCTCAAGCATGTCCTGGAGGTACCTGCCTGAAGTAGACTGAATTGTACCTCAGTTTAAAGCCTGACATAGCCTGAAGCAGACAAGGGCCACCTCCCTCCTATTTTTAACCCTGGACCAAAAATTGTTAAACTCCAGACATCCCTTAATATAAAATGTGTCTACTTTAAATCACAGTATTCAAGGGTTTTTAGTTTATTGACTGCTGACGCAAATTCTTTATATATTGTGACATTTTTGGCTCATTCCTCACTTCTTTATGTTTAGAGCAGAGAAACAAAGGAAGGGGAGGGTGGAGTAATCTTACACTGTCTATTAAAAGCAGTGATGGCTGCATACAAACCAAAGCACTCAGCAGTGGGAATCACAAGGCTGGAGAAAACACTTGGATGTGTGTGTCTCCCATGACAATTTTTTCCCTAATGCGTAGCGAAGGAAAAGAGGCTCAGAATTCACACATCGTGCAAACTACAAAAATTGTTGAGAATGTACTAATGAGAATTAAATGCTGGTAGGTGCTCTCAGATGTCATCTGAGAAACTGAAATGGTGAGTACCAGAAATAGGTTGCCAGCTGTCTCTGGTCATATTCTTTGTACAAGAATGCTAACAGCTTCCCCCTCCTATACACCCAGCGACAAACTCTGCCATCATGTAAATCCATGCAAGCCTCCGGCTTCTCCAGGACTGCACAGCTGTAAAAGGAATCTCACAGTTTTATTAAAGGCTGAGAAAAAACATTTGGCAGTGCTGCCTGCTGTCAGCTACCACCTTTCTGGGAAGCTCTAGCAGCCCAGCCCAGCTTGCAGCATCTCATCCCCCACGGCACACTCAGCACATTCAGCACATTAGGAGGACAGTATTTTAACTCCCCACCCTGTGGGCAAAAGTGCCCTACACAGGGCAAAAATGAGATGGGTGCCCGTCATCCTGAGTGCCAGCCAGGCAGTTCATTCCCAGTTGCATTTTTCCCTGTGTTTGCCTCCCCCTGGGTGGTGCAGGCTTCTCTGTGCTGCACTGCAGCTCTGCTGTGCTTGGCTGCTGCATGAGGAAACCCATCCTGGTCTGGCAGAGTGCAGATGCCACTGCTGCCTTCTCCACAATGCCCAGCACAGCGGGTGGAGCTGTTCTGAGGTGTCCATTCTCAGGACCTGCACCTGCACTAATGTGAGAAAGTTATTTCCAGAAGCCCCGTTGTTCTTGGTGATGACGGCAACAGCTCAGGTCTCACTGTGGCAGGCCTCATATTTAATTTTGGAAATGAACATGCTGTGATTGAAGGTGGGACACCATGTCTTGTTTCAAATTTACAAATGTCTTCCAATAATTGTATCCCTGGTTTGAAAATTGCATCACTGATACATTTTTTGTGCCCAGCTTGGTCCCAATCCTCCTCTGTGTACCAAAGACAGGAATAATTTAAATGTTACTTTATGCTTAACAGTTACTGGAAAAAATTCCCCCATCCTCTTCTGTAGTTTCACCAATTATTTCTGCTTCACACCACATTTCTAAGTAATTTGCTGTCTATGAATATCCCCTTTCCCTCCACTGTTCCTTAATACTCAGACTTTTTGCAACTTGAGCAAGTAACCAAATTTCAGTGTCCTACATGTTGTCCCCATTGGGAAGAAAATTACACAAACAAGAATTTATTTTATTTTATTTTTTGCTGATGTGCTGTGTATTTAGAGACCTTACAAAAGGTCTTCCTGTCCTGAACCCAGCAGCATTCAAACCACAGGAGATGGTTTCTATGTTCAGTGGCCCAGTGATTATCCAGTCCCTCAAGGCTTCCCAAAGTGCGTCTTGCCCCGCTCCCTCAAAGGCTTCCCCACTCACCCACAGACCCTGACCCCTTCCCCACTAACTCCCCTCCAGTTTCCATTCCTTGTGCCATACAGGAGCTACCACCACGCAAGTTTGCCCACACAGGCTTCCTGGAAAGCCCCTTCCCACCAGCCCAACTGCAATGTCAAGCTTCTTTAAAGTTCCCAATATTTTGACAATCTCTAAAGCAAAAACTACTTCAATCTCACATTAAGCTTGAATTCTACCCATCAGAAGAAATGAGGTATCTCCCAGGTTATCAATTTAAAAAAAATCCTCTGTATTTTACTGCTCCCCTCTCTGTCCTAGATGGATCTGTAGTGAAGTTCTCGGTACCTCAGTGTTGATGGCAATGGGGACAGCGTTGCCATGGCTGGGTACAACCCAACACACTGGATGCTGTGCCAGCTCCCCTGGAGTCATTCTGACATTTTAAAGGCAATGAAAGAAGCTTGTACTAGGCAAGCTGTGCACAATGAGCAGGAATCTTTTCTTTGATAATAACCTCTAACAAATGGGAATTGAAAAAAACATTGCCAAGATGTTCTTTTGAAGGTGGAAAATGCTGCCTCCTAAAATTAAATTGCACAAAGCTGGACAAAGAAAGATAGCAAACCACATGTCAGACAAACTGCCACTCAGCTAATACCTTACTTTCTAAATATAAAAACAACCTATTGCTTACACTGACAGTTCAGCACATAAGCAAGGAGGGAATGATGTATAACACCATACTGAGCTGAGCCTGCAGAAGCACACACTCAACTTAGTTTCCTCTCTGTAATTATTAATGAAATGGTGCTGGGGAGAAAGGGTAAAACATATCCAAAGAAGAGCAGCAGCAGCACAAAGGTTGCTCATCTGAGCCACTTTTTTCCACAGGGGTTGTCCAAACTCACAGCTGACACCCGTGGGCAAGGGACTCTTACTCCTTGCCCTCTCAAGACAATTTGTTGCTCTGTTCCTTTACGCAGCTGCTTAGAAACAGTTCTTTAAAAATTTCTGTGAGCCAATGCAATAGCTTCTGATATGCTTGGCCACAAAGGCTCTCCCAAAATTTTTTCCTGAAACCCATGTCTGGAGAAAAGTGAAATAGAAAATGTCCATATTTTCTTACCCTTATCACCCCACCCATTTCATTCAACCCTGCAGAGAGCCTTTTTCAGTCTTAACCAATGTTTGGTACAGAACACCCTGCGGATTAACAGGTTTCTTATTTTATTCCATGTCTCATGCAGGCAAAGAGTTAGACAGTGAGAAAAAAAAAGGAGCAGATATTTTTCTTACTCCTAGTTCTGTACCCTTTAGTTTCTCAGCTGGCCAGCTCCACCAGCTCACCATTGCTGCACTGGACTTCCCTTTCCTCTTTAAATTATAATAAAATCAACTCACTTGTGTACGAAGTTGCTTTAGATCTAGTTTAAAAAAAATTCATCTGTAGAAGTTCTATGTAGCTACATTTTATTAAAAAAAACCAGCTTTCCCAAAGACTGTGATTCATAATACTTAAGTTCACATATAAAATTCTATTGATTACCTAGAAGCTTACAGAATTACATGCACTATTATATGAAATTTAAAGGAAAAATTCGGATTTTGGGAAACTCTGAAGAGTTTCAGCTTTAAGTATGTTAATACAAAACCAAATCCTTTTCCTTAAGGGGGTGAAATGTATTCTCTTTAGCCAGCAGTTAATGAACTGACAGATTTTACCCTCATGCTGTTCCAGCATCATCATACTCTCTCCTCCTTCAGGTCTTTATAAATTTTCAAAGCTACACTCTGAAACTCTGAGCACTAGAATCATCATGATCAATCATCAGCTCCAGTACCTGCTGTGGCAGCTAAAATTGGGTTAAACTGAGAATTGGAGCTGAGAGTATTAAGTGAGCTGAGAATAGTCCTACTTTAAAGTGTATGCTCTTAACAAAGGCAAGTAATACATGAAAGCAGATTTTGCTTGGTGCTGAATTTTAGCCTTATAAAAATTGACAGTTCACAAAACTGTAATTACAAAGGTTCCTAATTGTCCTGTTTTGTGTCCCTATGCCAGCTGCACCCAAAGCACAGGTTACCATGAGCATGAAGGAAGCTGAACATGAAACCTCTGACCATGCCTGCACTTCAATGACCATTTGCACAGGCAGATTCTGTCAGCAGCAGGGTCTCAGTGGAACCACATGGGTTTGGAGGGAGAAGAAACATAGCAGTTTTCTGAATATTCATCTCTAAATTCCTGGGAATTGTTGAAATTTAACACAATGTAACATGGCAAATATGTTGAGAAGTTACTTTGATTAGTTCGGTATCTCCTGAATTTTGTAGCTCAGCATTTCATGACCTATCTGGGTTAGAAATATTTTGGTACATCCAGACAGGTAATTTCAGGATCAGCTTTGTTAGAGGCAGAAATGGAAAACCTGCAGCACTGATTTTCTAGAATCTTTTCTAATGAGCTAACCTGAGAAAAACAAGTTTGGTTTCACAGTCCCTTTCAGCTGGATCTCCTGCCAGTATGAATTTCAAAAGCCTGCATCATGATTCGAACATGTTCCTATGCCAAGTGGTTTCCACTAAGTTAACAAACAGAAGTGCTCAGCCCCGTGCTGCAAATCTATTCACATTCCAGAGGACTTGAGTAAATGGGCACCGGGTGGTCATTCACATACTCTGTCTAGCAAAACAATGTTACTTACACAGAGCAAAAGTGTTCTAGGAATTTGCAAGTGTGGTGTTCTTAGAAACAGTGACCTGCAGCCACTTCTCCTGAAAGCATAAACCTTACTGGTGGTTTGGGGACAGAGACTCTTTTGCACTGGAAAGGTCAAATAAGTTAGGGGTGAAAAGATTCAGGAAAGCAAAAGTGCTGCTCTTCCCCTTGGGGGATATCTCAGTGTTGTTGGCACAGCTTTGGATGCAGGATCACTCATATGGGGATGTCCCCAGATGTCCATCTTTCTGTCCATCTAGCTAGAGGCTGTAGGTGAACAGGGGTAAAACCTAAAGATCCCATGAAGGAAATACCTTTAGTATCTACAAAGATACCTTTAGTATCTATACAAACAATAAGAAGATACTGTCAAATGGAAAATATGAGAAAACAAACTCCATACGGAGCTGGCAGGAATGAACAGTTTGTAGCACTGAGCCTTTGTGTAACTCACACTTACAGACATTCAAGTATCAGCTCCCTGTATTCCCTTTCTTGCAACTGAAATCACATCAAAGTAGGACACATCAGATACACTGCAGCCACAGTCAGATTTCCACCTTAACATAAATGTTCAGCCTGTGAGGACGAAATGACACCTCCTGTTTCCTTCAGTTTCAAAGTACTGTCACATCAGACAGCGCTCACAAATTTGCTCTTTCTTGTCTGCTATAACAAGAGCAACAAAACAATTCAGCTCAGTCCTTTAGACCTCCTTGTGTCTTGCAGGGACTTCCAAATCCCCTTTAGGGTTTCCTCATCTTGTGATTCCCTCATGGAAGAAAAAGGTATGAAAAATGAAACTTGCATGCATGACTCTCCATGAGCTCAGTCTGGTCTTACTGAAAACGCCTAACTTAAATATTGTCCAGATTTTACATATCCAAAATATATTTTTCAGACAGGACTTTCCTCTTGAACTATCTAGCTGAGGAAAAGTTTTCTCACAGAAGATTTTGATTACTATTGTTCTTCTACTGACAGCAAGCGAGGACTCCTATGATGACAGACTCTGAGATGGCGTTCTTTCACTTCAGAGAGCTTAAGATATTTAAAAAATACAGTGAGAAATAATCCTAGTTGTTACACAATGTCTTGAGAAGTATTTCATTGGGGTTTCATTTAGATCTGCAGATGGTGGTTTTGGGTATAGTGTGTCAAGTTCAAAAAAATACACATCACTTGAAATAACAATGACCTTTTTGTATATTTATAATTAAACTAGCTTGTCGAGTAACTTGTATAGCTTCCCTCTCTTGAGATACAAAAGAAGAGAAACTCAGACCTTGCTGAAGCCAACAGCAAGACTCTGGCACAAACAGCAACAGACGCTTACCTGTAATCTATGTCATAAAACCATAACTGGCCATCTCCATTAGGACTAAACTAAGAGGAATGTTGAAGGCCAGGACGAAGGTGTATTTGCAGCCTGCATAGTTTCTGTACACATTAATAGTCCTTCATGGGTATTATGTTCACATTTTTCAGAATGTATTTGTGGTATTTTATTTGCCAAAGCCTGGTCGGGTGGTCGCTGCTGGCTGAGACAGACCATTACGGCAGTCCCAGCCGTACCTAATCAACAAAACTAAACAGTCTCTGAGCTTGCTTGGGTTGCTTGTTAAGCTGTACCTAGTCAGGAGCAGTGCTGCCCACTGTGTATCTTTCTCTATCTGTCTTAATCAGGACACCAGGAAACAGAGAAAAGAAAAATCACTTCAGGAAGGATGACAAATGCTGAAAGAACACGGTGTCTACAGCAGCAGAACTGTACAGTTTCCTTAATTTTCCTTATTTTCTGTCCCAACAGAAGAGGAAGATGGGTTTACAGAACGGCAACTACCCTAGCCACAGGGAATATGCTTAGCTGAATCCTGACTCATGCTACTCATCTTTCCTGGGGTCAGGAGCTCTGCTTTTGCTTATTCACTGCAGCAGCCAAGGAAATCAAAGCTGGCACATTAGACAAGACCCAGTGTTATGCCTGGCAGCTGTTGTAATGCTTGACTGTTGGGACCGAATCATCAGCCTAGGAAGGTACTTTTTGGTGGCAAAAAGAAAGGCATCAAAGGGTGCCCTAAGAAGAGGCTGAACTGAAGTCTATCTCCAAGCCCACAGGACCCTTTCCAGTGCCCCAGCTGTATTGCTACTGCTGAAGCTATTGGCTCTGCCTCTGGCTTTAGGAGCAGCAGCCTTGCCCACCTTGTTGGGCTGCAGCACTGCCCACCTCAGTGCCACAGGCCAGGCTAACAGCTGCTGCCTCCCCACTGCCTGCAAAGTGAAATGAGCAAGTTTCTGTAGTGCCAAAGTAGTAAAAGCCACATGAAAGGAAATTATATTTTGGCCTATTTCTCTGTACTTTGCTTTTTAGCCCTCTTTTCATGCAGTTCAGACAGGTCAGTCCAAGCACTGGCAGCTCAAAAACTCCAGTAAAGCCAAGGCATGTGAAACAAAATAGGAAAAAGTCCCCTAAAATTCTCCTGATCCAGTTTCCACAGGATCTGTGGACACTTTTTCAACTGCTTCTTCTCAAATATGTGTTGTCATGAACATAAATTAAAACCAAGCCTGCTAGCTGCAGAATAATTAACATACCAAATGGGGCTTTGCTTTCAGAGAGAGGATTTTGCTTCTGAAGGTCACCTTCTTCTGAAGGAGCCAAGAACACACTCTGCTGCAACATGCTCTGCAGCAAATGCAGAGATTTAGTCCTGTAAACCAAGCACTTCTAGCAGAGCTTCCCTTCCTCTTGATATGCTTAAATAATTTGACATGATGCTCCAATACTTTAAAGCAGGGACAAGGAAGAGGATGAGGGTTCAATAATTGCATCTCATGGTATGAAAAGAAACTTTTCTCATTGGAGCCCCTTTTATATTTTATAAAGGAGATGGGGCTAGTCTGCAGTGTGTAAACAATGCGAAATGCTGTGCCCAGTTTTGCACCATGCATAGTTCAAGAGGAAAACATGAAATAGATGAGATCTAGCCTAGAGAATTACCAAGATATTCACAACAAATGACCTACAAGGACAGATGAAGATCCTACTGCTGCCTAAAGAACAAAGTCATTTTTCCAATGACTTAGAGACTTCAGAAGCAAGAGAGCTGGGGTTTTTGCATCCAAAAATTACAACATAAATTCAAGTATTGCCTCATCTACTACTCTTCTAGTCCCCTTGCAATGATAGGCTTTGTGTGGCTTAATTTCTTAAATTGCTCTGTAACACACTCCCATCCATGTGTTCCTGGAACCAATGACCTCCTCAAGGAGGGAAGAAATGGGCAATTGCCTTTGGTTTTTACTTGGAAGTTTAAAATTCAAGAAAAAAGGAAAAGGTTGATCTGTGGACTAGCCTGATAACTTGCCTGAAAAAATAACACTGAGATATAAATTTTCCCATTTACCTTGATCAAATAATCAAGACAAAGGTTTTCTCTAGGAGAAAGCCTCCTTTTTAAACCAGATGTGAATTCTGAAATTCATGGAGCTTTTGCTGAGGGAGAAGTCAGGGATTTATACCAGCCTTGGAATGGCTTTGGTCCTGCCCACCAGTGCTGCTGTTTGAGTGCACAGAGGCTGGGACAGCTGGTCCTTCCTTGCTCCTCTGAATCAGCGGGCCACTACATCCCTCCTGGAGCAGCCCTGTCCCCCAACACCCCAGGAGGGGTGAGTCAAGGGCAGGGAGATTCCCCCGTCAAGCACTGTGCACCCTGCCTGCTGCTGCCCACAGAAACCAGCAGCAGGTCCCAGCAGCAGCAGTGGTGGAGGAAGCCCAAGGTTACCAAGTCATCCTGAGATGCTTGACTTTTGGTTCAGGCCAATCTAGAAGTAAACATATCTTATTTTCTTGTTATTTTCACTCTCTGTGGTGTTCACAATGTTGTTTTCATCCTATTTTTTCCTACAGCAGGCTATAACTTCAATAATACATCCTAACTGGCTATTGGAGACAAAGCAGTGAATAAACATGACCTTAGCAAGAGGAACCTCTACAAAAATTATTGATTCGTGTCTGTGATGAGGAGAGCTGTGCCAAAGAGGAAAACCTCAAGGCTATCCTACCTCCTCTCACTATTAAGCCTGTGTCAGTTGTACTTATCATGCAGATTTTGATTTCCTCCAAGCCCAGGCTTAGCCCTAAACTCACTTATGTGAAGACTAGTTAGGAACCAATTGCCTGTATCTTAAGTATCTGCCTGTGGTCAAGTGGGAATTTTGCAAAGAAGGAACACAGACATCTCCTGGTGCCAGACATGGCCCTTGCTCAGCAAACACCTTTGTTAGCACCACAGCCCAGCACACACCTTAGCAGACCAGCCTCTGCAGCCCCCATTCACATCAACAATGAGGTTGTTCCAGTCCCAAGTACATGGAGGAAGATTTTCCCAGCCCCAAACCCTCTTCTGGTCTGAATCCTTTTAGCACCACTTAAATTATGGAACTAATCCTTGAGATGGATCACTCACTAAAGGTGTGCAACCTTTACATTATCTTCTAAAGTTGCTAGGATGCATCAGTCAGCTGGAAAGTAGGGAGAGTGTGCTTGGGGGAAAAGGGGCAGCACACAGGCAAAGCAAGCAGGGAGAAGAAACAGAAACATTTGTATTTCTGTGTTATTACATTTTCAGACTGTGCTAATTTCCCCCTAGCAAACCCAGGAACCTCCTTGTTCCCCTGCTTAGATGAATCCTGTTTTCAACACATCTTTCTGCTACCTCTCCCTCTTTTCCACAGACATGGCTTTCCTGTTTCAGAGAGACTTTCCCTGCAGCACCAACAAGTTCCTCAGCCTGTCTGAGTGAGCTTTTTACCTCGGTGGAAGTGATAACTCTGGAACTGGGCAGCAGCAGCTGAGGGGAAGTTTAAGGGGGCTCTGCAGCAGGTGGGGAGATAAGCAATTCTACAGGGCATTAGAGGCCTCGCATATCCACGTAACAGCTGAAGATGGTCTCCAAGACTATGTTCCTGTGAACAAACCACATTTTCCACTAAGAAAGAAATGGATGTTCAGCTGCACACAACTTCATGAACTGTGGAACACTTACCTATGATCACAACTGAAAATATGACTACAAGTAACACAGCTTTGACTTCAAAATTTCAACTCAAGAGTATGTTGGCTGATTTTTAATTGTTTATTTAAGCAATACAAGAGAGGGAGTGGAGACAAAGAGGTTCACTTGTACTGTCAAGCCTGATGTTCATCTAGTTTTGGGTTAAGATGTTAAGATGTCACAGCCATCAAATTTATATAGCAAAGACAGTTACTGACAACTGAGATCAGAACTTTGCTTGTTTTCCATGATGCTGCTACAGAAGAGTGGGGATACTCCTGGGATCCTACCTTAATCTAACCAAGCAGGCCTGTTTTTGTTAGAGAGAAGGAAGACTATGAGATGCTTCTAGAGGAGTACCTGTGTGTATGTACTCATAGACAGTCCAGAAGGAAAACACCAGTCTGCTCGGAATGGCCTTCTGGCATACACCAACAGTGCATTTTTCAGATAGATAATAAGGCCATAAAAATAGAAACATTAATTAGGTGCATGGAATATGGGCTGAGGTGGGAAAGATAAGAGGTGCAAATTCTACTGAAGTCAAGTATGAACTCTTTCATGTGGTCTTGGAACAAGGAAGGTAGTCTTTTGCTGAGGGAACTGCTTGTGCAATACAATAAACCAAAAGACAACAGCTTCCTTTCTACACCAAGCAGCAGCCCAGCAGGCACATTGTTACAGAAAAAGCAGGGGACATTCCACTTGGAAGAGAGCAGGCTGATCTCAAGCAACAGGAAATGTCAGTGACACTTGCAGTGTGTAACACCATCCCCTTAGCAGAGCATTCATGGAGTTCACTGCAGAGCAACTTCATGGACACTGACAAAAGCTTTTGCTAAAATGACAGGTAGTATCAATTGGAAAGTAATGGGACATTAGAGAATCCCAGAAAGAAAGTTAAGAGTATGGAAATCTGTTGAGAGGGATCTTAGCGTGAGCAAGTTCACATTAGCCTCCTTCAAACCTACTTGATATAAGGGATAACATTCAGTTCTCCTTCACTGTTTCTTCCAAATTTTTAAAGGGTAAAGATTGACTTGACTGGAAATGAGAATACACTGGACTCAATCACAACTACAAAATACATGTTTCATTGATAGTATCGACCTCAATACCCAAATACCACAAAATTATCTTAGGAATATTAAGGTAGGAAGGATAGGAAGAAGCAGCTGAAAAAATATGGGAAGAGTGGGAGTTTTATCAGAAGGGAGAGCGAATACAAGAGAGCACATAATGCAGCAGGCCATTTGGGAGTGACTCCCATGTGCATTGTAGAGGCCAAAAGAACTGCTTTCCTCTGAAGGACAGTAGGATGGACTGGAAACAGTGAGGAAGATATCCTTCATGGAACTGAGGAAGTGTACCTAATTTTCATTCTTCAGAGAACAGTTCAGGTCTTACAACAAAAGGGATTGACAAACAAACTGTGTGTCTTTAACACACATGTCAAGTCCTTATGATTCAATGAGTTGCCAATACAGAGTAATACAAACTGGCTGATCAAGAGATTTCAAGTTAATGAGGTGATGTCTACAATGTACTTTAGATGTTAAATGATCTTAATGGATAATAAACAAAGGCTTGCCCAGAACACTTAGTGAAAGGAGAAATGGAATGGATACACCATATCCAAATAAACTGACATTATATATTGAACACCCTTTTAATGATCATACTAGGGACACAGTGAGGTAAAGACCCAAACCATCCGGAACAGAAAGATGTAAGCACTGATTTCATCTGTAATCAAACCAAATAATGTATCAAAGATGAAAATGAATAGAGAATGGTTTACCAGCAAGTCTTCTGCTTCCCTGGAATGAAGATAAAATGGACCCACCATGCAGGTTCTTTGTGAAGGTTTTTGAAATTAACTACAGTCCAAGAATTAAAAAGATGGATTGTGGTAGGGAGAAGAGAAGAAGAAAAATGAGAGTCCTACCTGAGAAGTTACTGCCTCACCTGCCAAAACATTAGAGATTTAGAAAATAAAATTGGCTTAAGCGAAGTCAGAGATAATAATTTGACTGCAACTACTTCAGTGTGTGGACATTCATAACAAGCACAAAGATTTCCAAAAAGCAATAGAAATCATACTATATGAGAAATAAAAAAGAAAGAAGTATGCATTCAAGAGAACAGCTGTGAGGGAGTATTTCAAGACAGTGTTTCAATGTTTACATCTGCTCCCTCAACAAGGGTAGAAATAACAATAATAATTTTAACTAAATCTACTCTTTGCAGGGACAGGAGGGAGGTTGTCAATAAAATGAATGAGTTCCAGCATTTCAGAAATGCTCTTTTCACCTAGACTGACTGCCTCCTCCAACAGTAAGATATACAAAAATCCAGACTCTCTGGACATGGAAAAAATATCTACAGGGCATATTTTGCATATCACCATAATTTGATGGCCTGTGATTTCTCAAGAAAACAGAAATGTGAGAAACATTTTGACAGTTCAGTTTAATTCCAGAATTCTTTTGACTATGTAGTTGCTACTTGTGAGTGGTGCACATAAAAATAATTTCCCTCAACCTAAAGAAAAAGGGGTTGGGTTTTCGGGGTTTTTTGTTGCTTGTTGTTTGTTTGTTTGTTTGTTTTGCCATGAAGTGAAATCCCTTTTGCATCACTAAACAATATAAAGCTAAAATTTAGTTTATCCATAGCTCTCTGTGACAGGATCTTTGTGAGTGGGTGTTTAAGTAACAGATGTGGGTTTGATGTGGCATGAATTGAGGATCATTTGGAAAGATTTCTTCCATGATAACTACAACATACAAAGTATTAAAGTACAATTAATGTTGTTGCCCTCCATGTAACAGATATGGTAAGAAAATGTGATCCTATGGACTGTAACAACTACTCTGAGCACAAGAGCAGCATCTTTGCATGTGATGCTCTATCCTAACCCAGAATCACATAGCAATTTTCCTGCCCCAGGGTTCAGACCAGAGTAACTCTGAAAAATTATACAAAGGCAGCTGGACTTCAGAAATCATGAATGAAAAAATAAAAGAATCATTTTCAATATAATTGGGTAGAAGAAAACACACACACAAGCTATTAAAGATAGAAAACCATGAGGGGAAACAAGTAAAAAGACTGGGTCTTAAAAATTACTTTGCAGGCAGAACTTGGTTATTATTCTCACTTGAAATTTCCAGAACACCAATGAATTTTTTCTACTTTCAAACTTCTGACATCTGACCTGGCAAGACACCTTCACAACAGCAATTTTACTAATCACTGACTTTCTTTCTTATCCTTGATGGATAAATTTTTTGAGACCTGGATGTAAGATGCCAATTATCCATGACCTGCATACTTCAATGCCAAAGTGTTCAGCAAAAAACTCTAGGGCAGGCTGTTCCAGCCTCTTGACAAGAGGAGATAAGTTTTTACTACTGGTACTTACTTGGGGGCCAGATGGGAAAACCACCTTATAGTGTTATGGAAAGGTGAAAGATAACAAAAAATCAGGACAGAACTGATTTGTGAACAACTCGTGGAGAGCTCTAACAGTTTAAGAACCGAGATAAAATTTTGGAAAAATGACGTTTTCTGGTTTTATCCTCAGATCAGTAAACAGTGGGCTGTGTGGAATAAAATATTAAGGATTATGTGGTTGATTACTTCTTTCCCCAGTTTGCCTATAAATACGGCTGCCTGCACACAGCAGCTTCATGAGCAGAAGGCTGAGTTTCCAAGATTTTCATCAAAATTTCAAAGAATCTGGAACCTCTAAATTTCTCCAAAATGAACTGCAGTTGTAAGGAGCCTGGTCACATCTCGAGGTTTGCCAGCATACCTCATGGGGACCTTGTGAGAATTCACTAGGTGGGACAGTAGTTCATACAAAAAATGGTATTCAGCATGGCTCACAGCCCATCCATTTCTATTCCTGTAATCAGGAGCAACAGAGCTGAACCTTACAGGCACTTCTTTACTTGGTACAAGAGGCAGAGCAAAACATAAGCTAGGGACTGTGAAAGACATGTTGCAGAAGCATCTTCTCTTACCTCCTGCAATATTCTATTTACAAAGAAACTGCCTCAGAAGCATCTTTTCAACTCCGTCTTCTTTGCATATTTATTAAACTCACAGGGGCACAACAGAAATGCTTGATTTTTTTTATGCCAGAATCTCATCTCCAGCCTCCACATCATATACCCTATCATTTTTGAAAGACACTCTTTTTTTTCCAACCAGTTGGCAGGCAGTTTGAGTCCTGCACTGATTGATAGAAATCTCTGGCAATTTTCCTAGGATTATTCTGTTTCCACTCTGCACTGCCCAGATCTGCCAGGTTTCATTCACCCCACTTACGTTTGGGAGTGCTGCCTTACACGTTACCAAATGCAGCTCCACACCAGCCCATGCTATAACACTTGTCTGGATCTCCATCATCTTTTGGGCCATACTGCTTCAGGTGAAATGCTAATACATACAGATCTGCTTCAGGTGAAATGCTAATACAATTCTTGCCAAAAAGATATCTCCCTGGTTTCTTCCAAATCAGCAAAAAAGGCATAGAAAATATTGATGATTCCTGTCTTCCTGGAATATTCTCATACTCTCTCTAGGAACAAGCAAGGACACCTCTTTGCCATCCCATTTTTACACATGTGCACAAGGGACATCAAGCAAATAATACCAATTTTCAAAATTCTATAGCAATATATTTATACAAATTACAGAATTCTGTATGTATTTACACACCATTACAGAATATGAAGTAAATAACACCAATTGTTCTTTCCTTTTCCCCTCAGACTTTTCTCCAAGTCAATTTTAGTGCTCGAGAAAGGTGCCAGATGGACAGCACTAGAAAGTGAAGACTTCTGTTTGTGCACAGCACAGGAGGAGAGGCACAGCAAGCCTCCCTGCTTTGCCGAGTCAGCTCTCTGCAGCCCTGTTTTAGCAGGATCACAAAAGGAGCAGGAGGGCGTCCGTACCCCTTCACACCTTGGCAAAAGAGCTGAGCAGCGCCCAGGTGACAATGGTTTTGCCCATCTCCCACCAGAAAACAAACAGAAATAGCTCATTTTACACAAGGGATTGAACAGAATCTCTTGTTCACTACCCGAAACAGGCCAAATTTGACCCAGTGAACCTGCAGGGAGTGGCAAACTGCCAGCTCCTGGGCCTTCCAGTCTTGCAATAATGCCTAAGTTAAATTACATGTTTCTATATTTACATAAAGTCAGTATTTACACACCATTGTGGGTTATTTGAGTAAGTCGGTTACAGTTTATTTAGAAGGACTGCCATTAACTCATAACATTTTTCTCGAGTTTAATCCTTTCTTTAGAAAAATACAAAAAAAAAATTAAATAAAACATGTTAACTAGTAGTAATGATTAGCCTATGACTAAAAATCCAAGTCAATTTAACATTAAGACTTTAACTGTGGCCTAGTATTGCGGCCTCGACTCAAGAGTCATTTTAACCTTTGCAAATAATTTCCTGGTGTATGCCAGATTTACTGAAACAGCAGGGAGTTGCAACCTCCCTTCCACATGGTGGGGTTGATCCATTTAACACAGAACACTGAGCCCTAGTCCTGCCCAGAAACACCTTTCTTTCTCCTACGGTCTTTGCGTCGCCCACACAAACGATCCAGCACCCGACTGACCCACGGCAGCTGAACTATCCTCAGGCCCAAAGGGTGGGAGACAAAGGCATGGGCTGCAGCAGAAGGCTGTAAATTCCCAGGCAGTAACAGCCCCTAGACAAGTACCTTAAAAACCAACTAATGTAATTGACAGAGCTTTATCATTCCTAAACAATTACAACAGAACGCCGTGTTATGTTTAAGGTTACCAATATCGCCGGTTGAGACATGGCTCCTCCTACCTGCTTCAGCACGGAAAGCGAAGGTTTGTTCAGGACACCAAGCCAGAGGCCATTCCAGAACAGAAATAAGTTTTGAATTATATAAATCAGGTGAACAAGAGTGCTTTAGAGCAAAAATTTCTTAATTACAAGTAGGCTACAACTTTTTACATCACTTCTCCAACGGAGCCCCCGTGCGTATGCAGACAGCCAGGGCGTCAGGACCAGCCCTGCTCCCAACATATCCAATGGTGGATAAGCTACACTTAGCTTAATGGCACTGGGTTCAAATCCTAAGGGATAAAACAACTACAGAATGCATTTGTCATATGGATCTTAGCATGGTTTTTGTCTCTTTTTTTTTTTTCCCCTTTTCTTCAGAGTACTAGGGGGAAAAAAGCCTCTTCCTGAGGGTCTCTTTCCAGATGGTAACTGCTAATCAATGTGTTTGTGTGCTTATCATAAAATGCTACATACCCTTAAATATTACGTACTGTTTCCTCGCTTTGGGTTTATGAATATTTGAACATACTTTAGGAAAAACAATAAAAATAAGTCTAATACTGTCCCCCTCATTGTCATTATTGATAGAGATTTATTAGTTTCATTTTGCAAGTTTTACTTTAGGAAGGGTGCTAATATCATGTATTATGACAGTTCACACTGAAAGCAATTTTCCATAAAAGGTATTACAATGACCCCTATGGAACTTGTATAATTTCATAGTAGATACTCGAGTGCACAAATAAACATGTTTACAAGAGTGATCCTGTTAACCTGGTTCTTGCCCTCTGAAATATTTATGTGTTCTTTGTGGAATCTTAAAATTAGTATAATTGTTGTTGGTATTACTTATGTTGTTTCTGGCATTCTCTTTAGGAAAAAAAAAAAAAGCATATTTATCATTTAGCTTTGGTATAATCTGCAATAGGTTTTAACAAGTAGAATATATTCCAACCCCTATATTTTCCACAGCTGTGAAATTTACAATGATGTAAGAAGTCACTTTATCAGAGAGGAAATATTACAGACACATAAAAAAAAGTTGAAGACCCAGTTTTCTCTTTAATCCTCTGGGGTAAGCTATGAAACAAGCAGTCAGAAGAGTGAGGACTCAGTGTCATGAGTGGTGTGCATACTTGTACAATAATATGGGCACAAAAGAGATTGTCGCCTTTAGTACATGAGGGTCACTAGAATTTATTATTATTACCTTTTTATTGTTGGCTTTTTTTTTTTTATCCATGCACCTTTATATTTACTTGCATGAATTTACCACAGGTTCATAGTGGCCTTTGCCATTTCAACGCTTACAGAGCCTAAAGCTTCCAAAATGCCTATCTGGCCTGTACATATTTCATTAAAAATAAACTCTATATAATAAATAAATATATAAAATAAATAAAATGTTGCCTTTGGAATTTCTATAAATAAATTTAACTTTTTATTTTTTATTTTTTTTTTACTAAGAGGTCTTTGCTTTAAACTCAGTGGGGTGAGACCCAGAGAGCGATTAACTGAAAAGTCTCTTGTTTAAGTAAGACTGCACCCTCCATGCCTTTGTAAATGCAGCGTACACTTGAGCAGGCCACCAGCCAAAAATCCTGATGAATCGAAGTATGGCAGCTATGCTGATATATGACGAAGTACAACTGATCAAAAATTTAAAAGCGTGTCTATTCCCCAGCATGCATCAGGCCTTCCTCCTCCTCCTCCTCCCCCTCCTCCTCCCCTCCTCCTCTCTCTCGCGCTCTCACTCCCATTCATCCTCTCCCTTTCTCTCTCTCTCTCACTCACTCTCTCGCGCTCCCTCTCGTACTAAATCAAGCGAGTGGGCATAGGCTCTCCTCCAGGAGGACAAACCTTTAAGTGCAGAACAAAATCAGCATGTTCCATCCAAGCCTCCATCATACATTATGCATGCGACAAAGTTTGGCAACAGTGGAGCTGATGTGATGACACAGCTAATCAATAAGAACCCACCGCATGAAACCTTTATAGTGGTTACTTTTTAAGGGCTCAAGTGAAGGAATTGTCTTTGTCAACTTTGGCTTAAAATATCCTTATATAGTTCTGGTACTTTCTCAGGGTCCACTGGTCTAGGTAAAAAATGTGTAAATTTTTGATGCCGTTTAGTCCTAGTCCCTTCTCTTGGAGTCCCGTCTTTATTTAATGCAACGTAGTATCGTCTTCCAGTGTCCACATGTTTATATAGATTTGATGAATATGTGTTATACCAGTTTTCTTCAAATTGCTCTCTGAATACACACTCCTGGGTTAATTTTTCCTGTGGAAAGAAAAGAAAGAGAAGTAAGGAGACAGCCACTAAAATAAGCTACCTGTTAAAGAATTAATATTTTAATGGCTTGAATCTGGTATCTCCTCGCTAAATTGCAGAATAAACTATTTCAATACTCCCAGTTTTAGCTATGTAAAGCTGCATTTCTGGGTGTTTCAGGAGGCAGTCAGAAGGGTGGAAAACCCTATGTGAAGCAAAAATGAATCTCAAAGCCTCATTGCCCAAATCAATACAGCAACAACAAAGATGAAAACAGATACTTTTTATTTCTGATAGCTCCCAAGCAGCTCACAAGACCTTACTGGACTTCTATAACTAATAGTTTCAATGGTGGCTGCAGGCACTCAAACAAACAGATATAAATAAAGGAAACTAGAACCAGTCTGCAGGGCTGTAATAAAATTCACAGTCTTAAAATCTCTATGTCATTTGAATGCATGGAGAACTTGATGCATTTCATTAATTTAAAAACATGAAATTTGCTACCCTTCATTTGATTTACTATTTGTATCATGAAGCCATAACCCAATAGAGCTTCAAACAGGAACATGAACCCTGTGTGCTGAGATGAAGCAGGCGAGGAAGAGCCCTCCAGCTTTACATTATCAGGGTTGTCCTTGTGTCCCATCCTACTGAGGACAGGACCCACTGAGGATATCAACCATTCATCAGGTGCCCCTGCTACTACAGAATCCCACTCCTTCCAGCTGACCCCTTTCTTCAGTCTGTGTGTTGCCTTCTACATCTTTATGATTGCTTAAAATTGCTTTTGAAAAATTGCTTAATAGAGTGCCTAAAACACAGCCATCTGATAGCCAGATTCATTTCAGGAAGGACTCCCACAAATCACTGAACAAGAACACTGGGAAAAAAAGGTGGTGAGCTGTAGCATGGGAGAACTGATGGGTAGCTGGGGAAAATAAGCCTGAAAATAGTCTTTTCACCAGGCACAAGAAAAAAAATAATGATAATTCAATGTATTTATTTGTAACAAATTCTCATTTCAATAGCACTCACATCAACCACACCCAGCTTTCAACTGAGGATCAGTTTCTAATCGTTACAAAGCTCCATACAATCTATGTGTTTTACAGACATTAAATCTTAAAACAATTTTTTTAGATAGGAGCACAGAGAAGGAAAAACAGAGGCCAAGGCCCAGATGCATCAAAGTATGTATGGCACCTAAGCCATAAACTTGAGCCACAGCACGAGCACCCCTAAGAAACCACCTTCCATGACTTAACCCAGGAGATTCCCAAGGTCTACCATCACCAAAGACTGTAGCTTCCCTGAAGTTGCAGGTGCCTTTGGGGCCACCTCTGCTGCTTGAATCACCTCACAACCCTTTCCCAAACCAATGTGCTTCGGCCCAGATGTTTCATTGCTGCTCTGTGTGGCAAGCACTCTGTTCCCAGGGCAGCCCACTGGGGCTGGGGATAAGCCAGCTCCAAGGAGCCCTACACACCTTACAGAAGCCACCCAGGCATTATCCCATGTGGGGGAAACAAACCCCATGTAAATGGGGAAAGGAAGCCAACACCCCTCTGCACCTGTACAAACTGGGTGTTGAGCTGCAAAGACAGAGTCCTCCTCAGGCCCTCCCAAACACCTAAAGGTTTGGGATTTGGAGGGATCTTCTAAATTAAATTTGTGGCAACGCCAGTAGGCAAGAAAGGCAGCAAGTAAGCTGCTCCTGACTTCCCCTTTAACGGGCACTGGGTACCTCATTACCACTCAGGAAGGAGAAATCCCAGACAGGACCTGGTTTCACATGTTCAACACCTGAAAATTCACTATGGCAGTGACTTTATCCCTTTGTGGATGTGACAACTTTTTTTTAGAGTCATTTCTGACTATGACATTTTTAGTTCAAAGTAGTTCAAACACAGCAGTAGTCTATACCAGTTATAGGCAAAAGAAGCACAAATCTGTTCACATTAAACCCTTATCTGTGGGCCATTCCCTGCAACCTCCTACTGATAATTGCCTCTATGTCCTTTGCCAGCTTGAAACCGCAGCCGCATTGAACATCACCGGACCAGCAGCAGCTGCCAGTTACACCCATTGCAGTATTCCCCTTGTGCAGCCTCAAAAGTGCAAACTATTGTAAAGGGTGTTCAGCTGCAGAGAAGATTATCTTTAAGTACAGATTTCATTAGTGTTTTATTTTGCATGAGGTTTAAAATCATCTATGTTTGTTTTAAAGCAGAATCAGATGCTAAGTGGTATTATATACTGGGCTTATATAAGTCCATGGGGAAAGAGAAACTAATTCAAATTGTTTTCCTGCTCTCAGAAGGCAATAGGATCACATGACAAGCACTGCAGAAGAACTCCCTGCTAAAAATAGCAGCATTTTAGGAAGATATTTCAGTCCTGTCATGAATTCATTAATTATTCACTTCATCTGCATTTTTTTTTAGCATCATCATAAATTTCTATCTTTGCAGGAACAGTACTTCCCCATGCCCTGAAGGAGAAACTTTAAAATAGCCTCCCTTTATCTGACAGGTTTGATGGATCATGACAGTGCTGTGGTACACGTAACTAGCAGACCCTGAATGAGGGGGTTTACACTGTACTGCACTATGGATAAGTTAAATGGATTTCAAGCTCACAAATTCAATCTTCATTTTACAAGCTTATCCTATTTTAACTTTCTATTAACTTACAGCACAGCTACATCTCTTTCGTCCTTCTTCAAAATTCTCAGAAATTCATGTACAAACGTGAGGCAAATACTTGAACATGAACATGACAGAGCAATCAGGACGTAATGTCAGGTAGGGACATTAACAATCAACCTTTAACAGAAATTAAATAATTTCTTTATATAGTCAAGCCTTTTCATTCTAGGAGACCTAGAAATTCTGATTGTGGTCAGACACCATTGGAGGAAATCAATGCTGGTGACTTTGGATCACATCCTGTAAGTAATGTGGGACACTAAAATCCCATAATATCCTTCTCCCCATGCCCTGGATGACTCTTACAATAATGTCTCATCTGGTACCTAGAGAGACAGAAATCAACATCCATCAGGATAGTCATTTATGTAGAATCACAGAATCCTTTGGGTTGGAAAGGACCTTTAAGATCATTGAGTCCAACCATTAACCAACACTGCCAAGCCTACCCCTAAACCATGTACCACTGCAGCCCTCCATGTTGTTAATCCTTATGCTCACACTTTAAGTATGCATGTCATTATTCCAGCCAGAAACGAGCATAACACAGAGGTGAGGCTGGTCCATTGTGCCAACACCACCCTTTTGTCTCACCATCTTAGGAAAGTCTTGCTGAAAACCAGCTCTCCTGGTATGGAAAGGCTGTGGTGTTTCCTGATCACATTTCTCCTTCTGGCTATGACTTTTTGAAAGTACTTCTATGCACATTTGAAGAGCAAGATTTAGCCCTACAATACAGCAATTTTTGCATACTTTTATTCCAGCAACTCTATCACTTTTCCAGTGCAAATATTTCCTTGCACCATACTTAAAGTTGCTGGACATCTTTGTCAAAAGCTGACACAAATACCAAACATACCCAACTGGAACAGCTATGGAAAGTAACCTGCATTCCTGTGAAAGGGGAGGCTGCCTGCTTTGCTCAAATCATTTAATTCAGGGCCAAATAAGGAGGTGACCTCAAAATTATATAAATCAGATGTTGCACCACATTCCACATGTTTTCACAGTGAAGACTGTTCATATTCAACTACAAACTGATTGATTTTCATTTTGCAACATTTCCACGCTTCACCTGTTTGGTTTTTTAACCTGTTATTTAACTCAGAATGTTCAAACAATTGAATTGTACAAAGATGCACATATCTCAAAGACAAACCCTGAGAAAGATTTAATTCAGAAAACTGCTGATGGCTGGTAAGTGTTAGCAAGCCCAGGATCCCTTCCCCTTTTTACATTCTCCACCACCTAACAAAGGAAGAAAATAATTCTGTTATCCTATTCCCAGGCAGATTGATTAAAAGTCAGATTCTAAATTAATAAAGTGTATTGTTACAGGCATCACAATAAAAGTTCTGCTGGCTTGTTTTAAAATGGCTATCCATGTGAAGTAGTTAATTGTAAATAAATAGAAACATGGAAAACACATGTACACTGCTCAGAAAATGGTTTCATGACTCTAAAGAATGTAAGACATTTGTGCTGCTTGGTAGTTGAAAGAACAGTACAGGGTCCTATATACAATATATACAATACATCAGTTTCCTTCCTTCCTTCCTTCCTTCCTTCCTTCCTTCCTTCCTTCCTTCCTTCCTTCCTTCCTTCCTTCCTTCCTTCCTTCCTTCCTTCCTTCCTTCCTTCCTTCCTTCCTTCCTTCCTTCCTTCCTTCCTTCCTTCCTTCCTTCCTTCCTCCCCCCCTCCCCTCCCCGCACCTTCCCGCACCTTCCCTTCCCTTTCTTTTTGTTCCCTCCCTATGGAGCTAAAACTCCAATTTCTTTTGTAACCTGACAAAAGAAACTCTATTCAGACCATCATTCCTAAAATCATAGCAAGTCTTTTTCATGGCAAGCAAACTATTCTGTTCTATGCCGTGTATAGTTTTCCTTTTTACAAACTGCTACAATGATTCAGTAGAGACAAGAAAACACCTAATCCAGAAGTCCAAACAACTGTTAACAAGAAATATATCTGATGTAGCCAACACTTCCTATATACCTGCTGCACACTAACACCTTGTTAATCCACCCCATCTTAACAAAAGTCATGTTCATATATATAATCTCCTGAGTAATTTCATGCAAATCCCTCATTATGGCTACATGGCATTACTGAAAACTGCATATGTAGTGAAGGGAAGCAAAGAAAAGCCCTATTCTCCTCCAAAGCAGATTGCTTTGCTGTTCTGCCTACCAACACACACATTTTGCATGCCATTGGCCCTTCCCATGCTGTAATGCAAACAGCCTCTAGAACATACTATGTTCAGCTAATAATTAACACTCATCCAGAGCTGACATAAATAAAGGTCTAGTTTAGCATTTGCTGTGGTATTTTCTGTACTCTCATGCTAAGCCTGATAGTTTCTGGCCGGCTGAACCACCTCCAGCCACAATGAGAAGCCAAATACCAGTGTCCAAGCAGCACCACTTTCTTTTCCAAATGAGACCACAATGTGAGTCAAGCCCTGCACACTGTGTCTGACTTGGTGAGTGTCACAGAGCTTTCTTTGCTGAGTTTTTCCAAGCAGCCTCTTTTCAGAATGCTTTTTTTAATAATTTGACAAAACATGAAAAAAATGGGGGGAATAAAAGTCTGCCAAGAAGACTAGCTACTTGGTTTTTTGTGTTTGTGTCAGTAGTTGTCCAAAAGCCTTTTAGATGGAGAGCAGGAAACCATTCAGGGCCAGAGAAGAAACAAGCAAACAGTCAGACACCAATGCTGCCACATACACATTTCATATTCCGTGGCATGTTAAATAAGATGAGGGAAATCAGTCAAGGTGTCCCTGGCAAAACCACAGTTAGACAACTGCATTCTCCCTACCTGAGATCACCTTGTACTGTCACAGAGTACATTCAGTATCCATCTTACTTTCTTGACCCTAAACCTCTTAGTTAATTTGTATTAAGTTTTTATTATACATCAATTTCCACCTGCAAAATAAAAAACATGTGTGACTGCTATGTTCTGCTGCCATGCAGCAGTTATGATGGTGCTTAAAGATTAGCATTTTTCATACAAAAAGCTTGTAAAGATCCCAAGACCCAGAAGAACTTGAACTTCTTGGGATCATGATTGCCAAAAGCCACAACACCTACATAGATGCAGACACTGTGGTACTTGCACACGCTGATGCAGACAACAGAAAAGCAGTGCTTTCTGAGCAAAGTAAGCAGACTCCAGGACCAACAATAAAATCCCAGGACACTGTCAGTGCAGGAGGGATTTCAATGCTCAACTCATTTTCTCCCTTGCCACTCTTCTCCCACTCCCTTACTTGCCACACTATCAAGAACCTTCTCTAGAGAGACCAGGCTGGCACAGAGCACTATGCCACCCCAGGGCTCTTTACAGAGCTCTTCTGACGTGAGCTGCAGGAGGATGAGATGCCAATTAGGCCTCCATCCATTTTTGCCACTGCCAACTCCTCAGTTCTTGGTTTTACTGATATCCTCTCCTTTGAGATTTCAAGTTTGCAGCATCTGTCAAGCTTTAAGCATGCCCTCCCTGGACATGAAATCATTATGATGAGCAACCCCACTGTGCCTGAGGAGAGGCTGCCCATCAACAGCCACGCTTCAAGTTCATAAAGGCTCGGTTTATATCTGCTCAGCCAAGCACATGAGATGAAAATTCATTTTCACCCAAACACCCAATATCTGCTCATGATGCTGTTGAAGTCTTGAGAAAACTCCAGGGATAGATCTCAGGCTACATAAGCTTTCACAGTGTCTTTTCTCTGGAAGCTGACGAGCTTCCCTCTGCATCACAACAGAACAGGACCAGGACAAAATTGACTCTTAGAAAACAAATAAACAAGCTGGTCTCTTCCCCTCCCTTCCATGCCAGCAGGACCAAGCCCACACTGTGTTGTTCACTAGTCACACTTCTGACCTCTATTTTATTTTGGATTCCCTTGGCACAATAAAGAACTGCAGTCGTCAATGTTATCTCAGCATCTAATTCATAACGCTTGGCTGAACCCTTCCAAGAATCAGAAAGCAAGGTGGTATGCAATCTGATACAGGAGCCAGAGCCAATTTTTAAAGAAGATGGGAGAAGGGTTCCCGTCAGCTTAAATGGAACACAGATCAGGCTTGCAATGATAAAAAGGCAACAAATATTTTAAGACATTAAAAGAACCATTTCAGGCATGCTCAGATTTACTGAAAGCTGTAATTTGACCTCCCCCAGCTCCACACTCCAGAAATTCTGTTCTATCAAAAGACAACCTGTATGTCAATGCAGGGCTGCCACCCTACAGCTGCATACACTCTTTAGCCTGAATACCAGTTAAGGTTTTAATGAGACAGAAATTTTTAAACAAAACACGCTTTCCTTAAATCCAACTAAAATGGAGCAAAGTGTTTTGTCAGTATTTTTTGACTTGTTTTGTGGTTCTCCAAGCACAGAACACAGGCTTTAAGGAAAGATAGAACTCATTCAGCAGAAAGTACTGCTTAAGTGAGCTAAACTCACATGCTGGAAAACATTGTAAAGTGAAGGATAAAAAGTACTTAATCTGTACGACCCTCTACATTCAGTGAGTACACCACAGAATGGATTTATCCACCATTAAAGAATCAACTCTCACCTCTCAGCTACCAGGTGCCACCATAAAAAGAGCAGAATGCTCAAGACCCTTCATGGAACACTTTGCCATGGGAACCAAATAATTATTACACATATGTAGTGATATAAATGTACATTATAAAATTAATTAATGTTTTATCCTTTCAGCAAGATGATTTGGTCAAGGGCTGATGAACAAAAGCCTGTCTCTGTATTTTGCTATTAATTTTATGCAAAGCCACCAGCTAGGTACTAGCTGAGAGGACAAGAACATTACTGATTACACTGTCATTCTGGACATGGTTCATCAGACAAAAAGCATCACAAGCTATCACATTTTGGAAAGACCCTCTCTGAAATGCCACATATCCACTGGGGCCTTGAAAACCAACACGCTTCACAGAGAAATTTTAAAAGCTACATGCTTTGGTGGGCACTACAGCAAAGGATTGGAACACTACGATCTTTACCTAGCAGGCCTCAATTGCTTATTCAGTTTAAATTGTTTAAAAATGAGGCCTTTTAATTTCCCACCTTTTTTGGACAGGAAGGAAGGCCAGCAATTCAAATA
The DNA here is from genome assembly GCF_049639895.1 of Pseudopodoces humilis. Lineage (NCBI taxonomy): Eukaryota > Metazoa > Chordata > Aves > Passeriformes > Paridae > Pseudopodoces > Pseudopodoces humilis. The sequence continues at coordinate 70,904,205 of NC_142201.1, forward strand.
GTTGCTGCTGAAGAAAAGATTTCAGACAGCAGTGCCCCCTCCCTTGGCAAACACTTCTCATAAACAGTCTCTCCAAGGATGTATTTTTGGACACTTCCCCCATTCCTTTTTCCAGGTACAATCCCGCCACAAAGTCATGGATTTAGCTACACAATTTTAGTATCTTGTTTTCTGGGTAGAATAAAGAGTATTTCCTTAATATTTCTTACAAAATCCACACATCTTTGGTGTTGCTATGCCTTGACTTATGCTGTCAATGATACAGCTGACCCAGCCTTTGGGAAACACTGGAGGAAATCAGGTGGCTCTGCTCTTTCATGAGACCCCTACTCCTCACATGCACACCAGTGGGCCTGTCTTTCAGTGGGTAAAACTTCAGTCATGCAGTTAATTTCAGTTTTGATGAAAGAAGTTGTCACTCTGCCTGAAAAAACCCAAAAGATATATAGGAACAACTTCAACATAACTAGTAACTAAAGAGCTCAAAGACCAAGTATTTGGGTACCTGCAAACATGGATCTTCCAAAGAAAACAGATTTTTAAAGTAAAAATAAATTTTAAAAAAATATATATTTCTATTTGGTTTAAACTTTACAACATTTGTATATTCTAAAATGAATCAAAAGATTTTGCTGAAGTCTCCTCCAATAACTTTCCTGTTCTGAGTTCAGATTATACACTATATGACGCCCTAACAAAGGCATCAGCAGGACAAAATCCCCCTTGTTATGAAAAATTAAGATTACACATTAAAAGATTGCCTCTAGATTGCAGACTCTCATAGGCAGGAACCCTGTCTAGATTTAGGTTTTTAAAATGATGAATACAATCCAGGTCTTATCTTGATTTGGATCTGCTGACACAACCATAAAACAAATTGGTGGTTTTATAGGAGCAGGTCCAATCCTGATTCCATTGAAGGAAATGGTATTTCAACCATAATAGAATCAAGTCAAAATTTCTCTTGAGTCACAATTGCCTCTATAATTGTGTTAAATTTGAAGAGCAAAGTTTAGCAGATTAAAGATGCACAGCCTGGGCCAGACCTCAAAAGTATGCAGTATCCACACTAGAATACAAGTTTTACCTCAGCAGCAGCCTGTGGAATACAAATATAAAATCTTATCTTCAAATCAAAGGTAGCTGCAGATATCTGCCAGTATAAAAGGAATGAAAAAGAAACAAAAGGGCTTCATAGAAGGGGAAAATATGGATTTGCACTATAACAAGCTTTATTTTTTAAGCTTTTTGAATGTGACACAAATGAACGACATTACTGCACATCACCAAATCAGCCTAAGCACATTAAAACTGCAAAGCAAATCTCAACCAAGTCAAAATCTCTAATGAAGTCCCCACAGGGCTCGGTCTTTGAAAATGATGAATGGCAAAGTGGGAGAGAGTGCCACGCTCACATCCCACTAGCACCTGAATCAGAAACGGAGCACATCAGATCTTTATCTGGTGCAGTGAATAATCCCCAAGCATATCTCAGTGTGTCACTGCTGTTGATGCTTTTAGCATGTCACTTCAACACAGTACTCTCAGATTAACCAAAGACACTGAACCTTTTCACACCTCTGTATCATTACACAGCCAGCTCCAGAAACGCTAGGGGCTGCAGCGATGGGGAGCTACACAACTGCAAAGAAAAGAATCTGAAGATGTCCCAGTCTTGCTTGCTGGGTATGATTTGGGTTTGCAATGCAGTTAGGCCACTTTAACAACTCTCTGCTTTTGAAAGCATAGTGCTTAACCCTTCAGCCATCCCACACTGCGCCTGATTTTCCCACTGTGCCCTAGTGCTTGCCCGAACAGGCAGCAAGCCAGTTCAGGAAGCTAAACATTTTTCTGTGGCTTTATATCCCTAAACTGATCTCCTGACAGGTCAGATGAGTACTAGTGTTGGAGCATGGAAGAAAGCAAAAGCTTTCTGGAAGAAGTTCTTCTAGAGCTGCCCTTTCTGGAAGGGGCTTCCTGCAGAGTCACATTAGCTGCCTCCTCAAGCAGCACCTCTAATCTCCAGTTTTCATGAGAACACAAAATTTCAGACACCTTTAGTTAGGGGAAACAAATCATTAAACTAAGGTTTGAGTAGGATCTTACTTTAACAAAGCTTAGCATTATATACACACACACATATATATATGTGTGTGTGTGTGTGTGTGTGTATGTATATATACACATATATACACATATATATATATATATATATATATATATACACAAACATATACACACATAATTTATATAGAAGTTACTCATACTTTCCTGTCCCAGGCATGTAGTGAGAATCCAAGATCAACATAGAATTGCAGACCAAGGCAAAATCACTGAGGGTTTTCTCACATAAAAAAATTATCTTCAGACCTAGTTAGCATTTGAAATTAAGTCCTCTGAGAAAGACCATAGACTTGAGGAAAAGTGTGGTATCTATCTCACAGAACAGTATTAGTAAGTGTTCCTTTTTGGAGACAGTGTTGTAGTCTACGAAATTCTGATTTAAAAAAGACTGAAGCCATAGTTTGAAAACAACCACAATAGTTGCAGTTTCTCACAAAGCTTTCTCCCATATTATCTGTGTCAAGTGTACTGACCTATCAATTTTTCCTACACCAGTACCCACATCTCAAAGGACCTTTTTTCCAACAGAGTCCTTCATACCTTGCTGGGCTGGTTGCAGTTTCTGCCTCATTCCCCATGCTGGTACTTGTGGGGAAAACCATTTAACAGTACCCAGCTTTCAGCAAAACTGCCCATCCAAATCCTAAGGGGGTTTATCTGCAAGGGTGAAGTAGATGAGGTAACTCAAGTATATGGACTTTTCTTAGATCTATACCCTCCACAAAGGAACAGTCACAAAGCTGTTTACTACTGTAAAACGGTGCAGAGAAAGCATTTATATCTCATCTACAACTCCCTGCAAAAATCCCTCTGGACAGCTCAAAATCCCATTTCCTCACAGCCTGAATCTTCCTCATTAGGCAGCCTAAGCTTTCCTGTGACCCATTCAAACCAACTCATTCTTGTACTCTATTTCGAGGACTTTATTTTCCTCCATGGTGCTACACCTCAAAGTATTTACAGAGAGCAAAAGCATACCCTCTCAGTTTACATTCAGCAAGCTAAGTCAAGATCTTCAGAGTTCATCATTTGATAGTCTTTTCATCCCTCTGATCATCCCAGTATGCCCTTTCTGCTCCTCTTTTGGTTCCAATTCATCTTCTTTAACACAGTGACCAACTGTATTTTGCATTTAGACTGAATCTTCCTAGTGTTGTATGGAGTGGCACTGACAGAGCTCTCCCTCAGCCTCACATGTAAACGTTTTAGGCCCTTTAGGTCACCCTTAGGCCTTTCTGTGAGGTTGTCTCCTGTGCTGGAAATACTTCCCAGCTTTGCAAAAAAATTCAATAACACACCTTTTTATGATGAGATGTTTAATGTCCCTAATAAAACCAGGGAATAAAATCAGTCCAGGGACCAATCCATAAAAATTCCACTAATAGCTTCACTCCAGTCTAATACCTTTCAGCACTCCCCACTGCTGTCTTCTCTTCAGAGTTTTCACCATCATACAAGCCTCCTTCTAACACTTATTCTACCCACTGTAACAAACACTCTCTTCTGTGGGTCATACCTAACACAGCCCTGAAGATAGCACAATTTTCCATTGATAGAAAAAGATATTCCTACCAAAAATAAAATACTATGCTTGCCTGAAACTATTTATCCTGCTTCAGTAAACTCATCATACATGTACTTTAAGGTCCTCCTCTACTCTTTCATTTAGAAGTATGTTCCTAGCTTCCCAAGCACATCCCAAGGCAGACTGATAGCCCTCCAGCCAGACACAAATCACACAGCCTGAGGTACACACGCACTCAAGGCTGGAAAACACCTGCATTGCCTCAGAGGGAAGGAAACCCTCCCTCACCAAAGGCTTGCTCCCGCCTCTGTGCTGCACCTTCCAGTGACTTGGGAGGGAACCACTGGGGCTGAAGCCCTTTTGCTTGGTCAGATTTGTTTCCCAGTTTCCTGCTTCAGTCCCCCAGGCAGCAAAGAAACACTTGTGCCAGCAAAAGGGAGGGGGTGGATGGTTGGAGGGAAAATAGCCACTTCTTTCAACAGCAGTATTGGCTGCCCCTACTCCCTTTGTTCATCCCACTACAGGGAGCTCCCTAGACCCATGTTACCACCCAAAATAGTTTATCAGAAACAGGGCTAGCCCAGTTAGCATCCACATTCAGACCGTGTTGCATTTACACTCCTGCCTGAATATGCCATGCTGGTAAAAACTTCTGTTCCATTTCCAGGTATGTAGCTAAAAACTTTTCACCTTATAAAAGCTTTAGTACACATTTCAGGGCTCAAATCAGCTTTATTGCAGCAATTTCCATTTTATCCCCATGCTTCTACATCTCTAAGAAGCAATCTTTTCTGCAACCTGCACTTCTCCCATTCTCTGCAGACCCTCTGCCAAGCACTCGCAATCTTCAAATGCTTACACACATTTTCACCAGTGCTGGGATACAATTTCCACAGGACTTCTGAATCTCTGACAAAGTTTCAAGTTTCCTCCACATTCAAAGTCATAATCACCTTTTTGAACTGGGTCACTTCAGAGTTTGCCCATCAAATTAACCACAGGTCTGCTTCCTGTAGTCTCCTGTTTAAAGCAGATTTACCCAGGGAGACAGGAGTCACTGTCAGTAAAAGACCCCATCAGGGTTTTGATCACAAGAGTGACAGGTTTTCCTGAGCAAAATGCCTGACCACTCCTTGCAAGTCAGCTGCCACAGGAATCTCCCTGTCTCTTCATTTATACCGTTTACCAGAAGGCACTTTATTATTGTAAACAATAACACCAGCAGAAGGGCGTTAAACCAGGCACTGCAGCCATTATCCCTCCTGGGATTTGACCACTCTCAGCCTAGAAGTCTCTGCCTTCGCTCAAGGAAATGGCTTTTAATTCTCCTTCCAAAACTTGTGCACCGAAACTGTGCCTGTTGTGCACTGAAACTGAGCCTGTTTCCAGGCTCACCTCAACCGTGGTACCTGGACACTGAGAACAGATAATCCAGATTGTTATTAAAAAAAAAAAAAAAAGAAAATCAATCTGGAACATATGGAATGGTTTTAGATCAGAGGTGTTTAAAAGGAAAGTGTTGTGGTACTGGAGGGTAATTTATTTATTTATCCAGTTCTTAGATACCTGCAGTAATTATATACTTGGCCCAAATGCTGTTACCAACATGCACTTTCAACCTGCTTTTTTCTTTGTGTTGTTTCCGTGCACCTTGACCTACCATTTGAAGGGCTGGACAATTCCCTTCCTTTATTTGCGCAGGAATATAAAAGATATTTTTAGAATGCAGCTAAAGAAATCCTTGCCTACACCAAGCAATTTTCAGTAAACTATGACAAATTGTCCCTTTTTTGTCAGAAAAATTTCTGCTCACCCGTCTTTGTAGCTTCATAGCCCTTACAGGACTGTGGGCACCCAAACAAAAGCATAAAACGCTGCAGGTGCAGCTGGGACAATAAGGAGGCATATCGTCACTCCCTGTACACTTACTGGGAAAACATGTTCCTTCAAGGACACTGCTCTCTCTCTCACTCTCTCTCTCCTCCTCCTCCACCCTCTCCCCAGTGTTTTAGGAGCAAAAGGTGAGTTTAGTCTCCCAGATGAATCTTTCAGTTCACTTTTTGAAGGACAGCAATTTATGACCCTGCTAAAAGCTTTCCTGTATCTCACCTTGTACCACATACCCTGTAAGTCTGCAACCCAGAGGTGTGGAGCTCCCTCCCTGGCTCCTGATCTGGGTTCTTCAGCTCTGTCCCAGCTGCTCTGTGAGTAAATGAAGCTTCTGTCTGTATGCTCCCCTGAGGTCTCCTTCCAAGCACTCTTTCCCCCTGCCTCAACAACTCCACCAGTTCCACTCCTGTCTTCCTCTCCCCACCTGCACAGCTTTCTTGGTAGCTGCTCCAGACTTTCTAACTACCAATTAGATTGGTAGTTACCAATTCCTCCTGAGCACCCAACCTGAGCTGTCTTTTGCCACTTGCCAAGGACACATGGAGGCACCAGCATTTTACAGAATGGTTTGGGTTGAAAAGGACCTCTAAATCTCATTTAGCCCAGGCCCCCTGCAATGTGCATCTTCAACTACAACAGGCTGCTCAGAGCCCAGTCCAACCTGACTTTGAATGTTTTTAGCAATGGGGAATCTACAGTGTCTCTTGGCAACCTGTTCCTGTGCCTCACCACACCCACCACTAAAAAAATTTTTCTTTATATTCAGTCTGAGAAGAAGAACGAAGACAGTGCATGTCTGCGGGAGATCAGTGAGGTGGGGATGCCAGCAGTCAGATGCAGCACAGCTCTCTACTGCAGAAAAACCTGGGACAACCAGGGCAGCTGAGGCAAGGGTATCCCATGTTCCTGCTTGGTCTGTGCTTGAGGTAGCACAGAACTCCCTTAGAGGACAGCCTGCAGTGGGAATGATGGGCATCCCATGGTGTGGGGACACATCAAGTCCTGCCACGTGGGTGGCAGCTGTAAATATTCCCAAGGGCAGCATGACAGTGGGGACAGCCTACAAAAGCGTAAAGGTTGTGGTACTCATCAGAAAGACCTCCATGGATGGCCCTGATGAGCACAGCTAAGACACATTTCCTGATGTTCTTGCCAGACATGTTGGCAAGAGCTGTTTGGCACTTGGGAAGGAAAAGGTCTTCATGTCTTAATACCCTTGGGGTCCTATTTGTAGTTTGCATTTTTCCTCCTTTCCAGTGGCAAGCACAGTAGCTGCTGTGAAACGTGATGAGTCATGGCTGCAGGCTGCCAGGGAAAGGCAAGGTAAAGGGAAAGCAGGGACAGGTGAGACAGGAGGAAAAGCTGCTGTCACTAACCAGTCTCCGTGTCATTGTTTGGTAGCTACCACTGGTTTCTCTGCAGAACCATGTGCCTGTATTTTGAGCTTTACTTGGCTAAATCCATGGCATGATGAGGAATTTGAGAACAACCACGTTATGTTACACATCTGCCTGAAAGCAGCATAAGAGGCACTGTGCTCTTCTGACCAGAAAATACAGCAGGAACTGCCCCCTGTGAGAGTGGGGAGGTGGGAAGAGTTTGTCAGGCAGCTAATCCAGGAGGAAAGCAGTACTTTGAGAAGGCCAAGAGGAACGTATCTGGATCAAGATATGCTGAAACTGCCTTTGCTGTTGTCTTTCATGAGAACTGGCAGCAGTCACCCACCCTGGCTGCTCTGCTTTGCCATATGTCCCATCTCCAGTGGCACCACAATTATGCTGGGAAAAATCTTCCTGTGTCAAATGTTTCAAACACAAATATAGAGGGATAAAAGTCTCTTAGGTCACTGATTTGGTTCATGCCTAATGTATTTTTCATGCAGTATTTAGAATATAAATATGATAGTGTCAGACACAGGGCATCTACTCCAACAGTGTCAATTACTGGATGCCTCACAAGCTGTGAATCTAAGCACCTGCTTAGATCCACAGTGCTGATGTAGAGCAAGACCAAGTATTTCTTAGGCTGCTACTCAGTTGTGTGTGGGCTTCCCATCCTAGGAAACACAGCCACTGTGTCATAAGTGTGCCTGCTCCATGACAAAGCTGATGCTATCCACAGCTCTTAGGGAAGAAACCAAGACAGAGGGATAGACCTAACAGCACAGCGACACAAGGACAGTTTATTGGTGCTACAGAACTGTTCAGCTAAAGATTTAAGTTTTTCACAGTCTACCACACATCAGTCTCAAAACTAATCTCGTTTAACCTGGTCTTCTGCTTTGCCAGAGAAATCATTCTGTGCTGGATTGTGCCTTGTTTCTGGTTCCAGATGCAACATTTATTCCCATCAGAGAACTTAATTTTCAATTAACTGCACTTTTTGACCAAAACCGAAAGCAAAACACTGTCACTTAAAAATGTCCAGCCAATTCTACACAAAAAATCTGCTCTGAGGCCTGCTTATCTCAGTGTTTCTAAGAGAGCTGACAGTTGCTGAAATATAGGCACTAGGATTGCAAGTGTTGACAAGGCTTTAAAGCATCATCACACTGAGTAGCCATTAGAGGTTATATTTCATTGGAAGTAATGTAATTCAATTACCATCACTCTTTAGTATGTCCCATCTCTGGAGGCTGACAATAAGCCATATCATCCGTCAGATTTTAACCTGAACTTTGCATTCCAGCCTCAGAGACTGCCAGTTCTCCATTATGAATGGCTTCATATTTTTAGTGCCATTTCTTAGGAAAAAGGGGTTATCCAATTTTACTGTACATCCATTTGCCTGGTTGTCTCTCCTTCCTTAGCTTGTCAACCTGTTTCAATCAGGAGGCAAAGGTCTCTAAGAAAATTAAGTTCCTATCAGGTTTGCAACTAATCAGAGGCAGGCTAAAGAAGAGAAATCATTTGCACGTCTCACTCGGGAGTGGTGAGCTATGTAATCCCTGCAAACTGACAGTCTGGTGAGCATGGACAGCTAACACTGACTCTTTCTCCATACAAGAAACACAAAAGGCTAAGGAATTTGTGCTTCTGCTGGGACAGGATGTCAGAGAGACCCATGTCTTGTACTGTGAGACACAACTCCTTAGGAAAGCAGGCTCCTTTAGAACTGCCGTTCATGGAACAACTATTTTATAAATGCAGTGACCTTACTAATTTACAAAGAATTTCTTGTGCATATTTCTTCAGCAAAGAATGTCTTGAGTAATTCACTCTGACAGTCAAACATATTGCAAATACAAAATATAAATTGCACAGGAAAGTGATGTAACATTTGCTTTCCCAAGTCTATGCATTTAAGCTCTATCAATGACCGCATTTCCTGTCTCAGAATATCTGAAATGCAGAGTAACTGATTCACTATGTTTATATCTTTAGACAATTACTCTTACTGATGATTATCAACATTATTGATTCACATTACTGTTGTTGTTCTGCCTCTTTGCTGCCTAACTGAACCTGATGTACTCATGTACTTTGCTAGTTCTTTATCACACTCATCAGGCTACACAAGGATTGTGACTTATGACATCTTACTCCTCACAGGCAACTGGTTTACATCTGTCATTGTATCCATTTCTTTTCTCACTCCCTCTCCATCCTTCCAAACTTTATGTTCTCCCTATGGATATTCATGTTAAATCCCTTTTCTTTGGCCTTTCCTGCTCACTGGCTCTCACCATCTCTGCATCTCCCCTTCCCCCATGTCCACTCATCCTTCATCCCAGCCTTGCCCATTGCTTTATCACCTCTTTCTCTGCCTCCCACATACACTGTCTTTATTGTATCTTCCACCTTCCTCATCTAGCTTGCTTTTTGCTCAGAAGATAATCCTCTTCATCTCTCTCACACAAAATTTTACTAGGAAGAGATCAGTGAACCCGGACACCCTTATGGAAACACTTCTGCTGGACTTTCCTGGTTTCACTTGCTCACACTCCTACATGGATAACATACATGGAAGGTGGACTTCCCACTTACCCCTTCTGTTTTCACCTGCCCACTCACCACCATCATCTCATGTTTTCTTCTACTCTCACTGCCAGCCCCACCCTTTTCCCTGTTACTGCTACTCCCTGTGACACAGGTAACTTCAACTACAGTCAAAGCCCTTCTCTATCACTTTAACTTTTTTTTCAGCATTTCTCTGCAACATTTACACTATCAATGGACCACTGTAACCTTCTCCCCTGCTTCTAATGAACCCCTATGAATACACAGCTTCACTTTGCTTCAGATATTCTCTTACCCTTCAATCCTGCTATCCTCTTCCTCAAATACAACGGCTTCTCTAGTCATTGTAAGCTTTGGAGGTTGACACTTTACTGCTAGAAAAGGTTGTCTTCTACCATCTGGGGAGTCATCTGCTAAATTTCAGATGAGCCTGCCCACGATCTATGCAGGGTATGAAGCCTGTTGTACATCAGATGCCTCAAATCCTCCAGGTAAGAGCCACATCATACAAACACATGCACACACACTCTCTCTCTCTCTGCTCTGCTGGAAGACAGCCCATGTTGCCAAGAACAATCACCCATCAGCTGCAGGTAGGCTGGCAAACTCCCACATCTGAAATACCAAGTTTTACTCCTCCCTCACACCCGTTACTCACTCCTGCTGCCATCCCTCAGGGAGCACCAGTGAAACTTTCAGGACAAGACCACCAAGCCTCTTGCCCTGATTCCTATACTTTTTATAACTTCTGTCACACTCCTGTTTCTCATTCTCTCATCCACATATGCCACCCTTTCCCTCCCCCTCTACCTTATTTTGTCAATTCTTAGAAAGCTCTCTGCCTACACACAAAGGAATCCAATTCGTCTTGATTTAGGTTTCTACTGAGAAGAGACATTTACAAATCTTATAGTACATCCTTTAGTCTTCGGTGACCAGCTCTGGCCATCAGTCTCTATTGTTTGTTTCTAAATTGCCATTCATCTGCATTATTACTCATTCCTGATTTTGTCACCTTTTCTCTCTCCCACATTCATTATGTCACCCAGAGGGTCCTGTCTTGAATTAGATTGCAAGATATTCAGAGCTCATACAGCACACACACACAGTGCATTGGGAGCTTGTCAGAGCTAGCAAGTGTTTCCCCCACAGAATGAAAGGATCATAACTGCCCAAGGCCAGCAGGAACTCACCGAGCCATACAGTTCCCCTTTCTCATTCATTCCAAGATAAAGTCCACTGTCGACTCCTCGGATGCTGACCAAGCCCACTGCTATACTGATAAATTCCAGTATACCTATGAAATGAAGGAAAAAACAAACAATGCACATATTGTTTCCATTGAAAGGTTTTTTTTTTTCCAGATATGACTTATCCCTCAGTGTGAAGCAACTATTTTCAAGTCTTTTCTCCCATTTTGTGAGTTGTTTGAAGAAGATGATGACAAAATTAATGTACAACACTTCAAATACTTTGGATCTTTGTTAGAATGATGCATTTCAGACAGCATTAATGTATCAAATTAAAAGATTGCCCTCAATTTTCCTCATCATTCCTAAACACATTTCTTAAGCTCAGTTATACTGATTTTGCACAACAGATAATACATTCAGAGAAAAAAAAAAGTTTTTAGATTGCCAAAATTATCAAGAATGAGGAAACTTGTCTTGAAAAATTAATTCTGAAAAAATACATTTTAATCAGAATTGTGAAATAAGGCAAAGTTACACATGGAACCAAAAGATCTCCTTTCAGACATCAATGAATCAGGAATACAGTGAAAGATTTACTCACAGTATGATCTTCCAGAGGCTTGAGAAATGAAAATCCTTAGTATAGTCCAGTGCCATGCATTTCTGTTTAGATAGTAACCATTCTCTCTGATGTGTTATTATTTACTCATCTAAAATTCAGACATTAAAACATCCTACACCTAAGTGTAATAGTGTGTACATGATTAAGTTTTCCCATGTACATCACAGCAAGCTTACACAGACATTTTTTCTCTTAGAAATAAGAACACTTTGCAGAGAAGCACTGCTTCTGCAAATCTCTGAGGTTCAGCATCCATGTGTACAGTACAACAAGTATCTGTATCAAGTATTGGCTTATCCAGTTCTGAGGGTTTGGGGATTTTCTGACAGCCTTCCCTGCAAATTTCTTACCTCTTCAATGAGGATGCTGCTAGCCAAACCTGGCATAAGCCTAGGAATCTTGTGTTAAAAAAATGGAAATTTCTTCCTATTTGGGAGTGCTCATCTAAGACTGTAATGGTCTCTCTCACAGGAAGTTATCCAGCAACATTCAGAAGCATGCTGCTGTGTTACGCTACTTTCTGAGTCACAAAATAAAGTGTGTCCTGCACAAAGTAGCTTTCTCAGTATATTATGTGAATTTTCATATCTAAGCACACTGCATAACTTTTTGTAAAGCTTATTGGAAATTATATGCACATGAAATAATGAAATAACAGTATAGTGTGTGTTGAGCCTCGCAGGGCCAATAAAAAAGCACTTTCGTGGCTTTTTATAACAATTAATTTGGCATCTCACACAAAATAGTTGTGCACTAATCAATAGCAGGCATGAATCACATAGATCTAACATAACACAAGTTGAAGCCAGTAGGGAAAATTTATAGCCAAGCTAATGTAAAGATGAAAAATATTCGCTGTAAGGGAGTATTGATCATTACCTTATATATTATTCAGCACTACAAACACCACAGTATAATTGTTTTGATAACCCTTTTTTAAGGCCTGGGCATTTTCAATTATTCTCTACATATGCACAAATAAAAAGTACTGGGAGGAAATATTTGCAATTATGTAATTATTTAAGTAATATAAAGTGGCAGCATGCAGTTTATCTGGTATATGTAGTATCTCAGATACAATTGATCCATTGAAACAATTTAAAAATTCCCATTATATCTGGACATGCAATACTTTCAGATTTCTTAGTAAGGCTTTCTCTCTAAAGCTTTTACCAAAATATCATATTACTTGATACATGTTACCAAGCAATTTTAACTGAGGTTAAATCTTTTGTTAAGTGTGTATTAGACACTACTATAGCTAAGTTAGTGAGTCTGGCATTTTTCATATCAATCCAAATGTAGTCTTTGATTGCTGTCATCATTTCAAATATTTGGATGCATGCTGCTTAGTGCATGAAAAGAACAAAAACGGCACTGTCATGTCCTATCCTAAGTGCAGAAAATTAATTTAAGGTACTTGGCAAAAAGCATTCACATATTTAAGATCAGATAGAGACCTCTTAATTTGAAACACTCAAAAGCCTACTCACAGCAAGTTTTATGTGCCATATTAAATCCTTCAAGAGATTATCTGGGGCCAAGCGTACAGTCTTACCAAAGTCTTGTCAGTGCAAGGATTGCATTTGTCCCATAGTTCTGTGCATATTTTCACTGTATAGTTTCTATAATATACAGATATTATTTAGGACCTGAACTAGATATTAAAATAGATAATCGTCTTCAAAATGAGGCTGTATCAAATGAAAATCAGGACAGCTCCAAACTTTGAAAGCTAGGGCCCTATTTATAGCTAAAAATATGGAAGGGAAGCGAAGCAGAGGAAATAACTTCATACATGGGGTGCTGGATTTCTCACTGAGCATTTTCTTTAATGAAACCATTTCAGTGCAAAGACCCATTCCTTCACGAGGATAGGAAGAAAGTTTCAGGGAAGCTATTTATTCCTTACACGTCCTAATCAGCCCTTCACATACCTTCTTCTACACGATCCAACTCAGATCATGCTGAATGGTGCAGGATACCAGCCTGTCCTAATAAATGCTGGTCCTGCTCTCCCGACACACTCAAAGGTGAGAGACGTGTTGTTCATGAAAGTGAAAGTTTAATTTTCATCTATCTTAGCTCTGGTGAAGAGCAGACCTACATAAGCAATTTCCTTGGCTTTTAGGCGATGAACACCTCTGCTACTGCACGGTTTCATGTTGTTGCTGGTTTACCCTTTGCCTGCTTTTGTCTCAGGCTACACGTTGGCTTTTTTTGTATCAATGGATTGGAGCAGTTTAGCTTTCCCTTAGCACTGCAACAGACCATCTGAGACAACGAAGACGGTGAACAAGTATCACTGCCTGCCACCTCTCTGTACGGCTACCAGGGGAAGGGGAGCGCAGGAAGAGCGGTGGGGGATCCTCTGCCCGGGCTGCCGCGGAGAGCAGTGGGGCGAGGGATACGGAGCCCTTCGTGGCTAAGAAGCCGCCGGGAGGTCAGCCCAGCGATGGGGCGAGGGAATCCTGGCACCACCGTGCCCCGGCGCCTCCCTCTCTGCCTCCCGCCGGCCGGCGAGGCTGCGGTGCGGGGCTGCGCGGGGCTGAGCGCTCTGCCGGGATGCGTCCCGCCTGTCGCAGCTGTCACCACCCCGCCCGCTCCCCCACATGATGCCAATTAAAAGACGGGAGCGCAGACAGACACGGCACCCCCAGGCAGCAGGGCCCTGCTTCGGTTTCAGGCTTTCACAGCGCCCTTGCCCGCCTCCCCTCATCCCCTCCCCTCGGCAGCGCTCAGTAGCGGAGGAGACTGTCGGGCCTGCTCGGCGCCTTTCCCTCCCCCTAAAACCTGGCCCGCGATTCCCAGTCCCGGGGGCCAGAGCCTTCCCCGCATGCATCACCTTCCCCCGCCCCGCCCCGGTCTGCTGGCTCTCCCCAGAGACAGCACGGGGCGGGGGGCAGGCCCGCCCACCCGCATCCAGCAGCAGAGGGGCGGGCAGCCGCAGGGACCCCCGGCCGGAGCCGCCCCCGCGCCCTCCCGGCGCTGAGCCCGCCCCGCCAGCCCAGCGCCGGAGCAGGCAGGGCGGGCTGGGGAGGCGGGAGGGCGGGCGGCTGCGCGGCTCCCGCAGATGATGAACGCAGCGGTTCCTTGTAGCAGCAGGTCCCGGGGAGCGGAGGTCACCTGCTGACAAGCTTTTTTTTTTTTCCTTTTCCTGCATGCTCCTATTTTTTTAATGCTGTGCATGCAGTACTTGTGCTGACGCACAGAGGCACGCCTCTCCGCTGTTACAGAGTTCCTGAATTTACAATGACTCTACTGTCTAGCCAATGCCCTACACTAAAGGAGACTGCATCAAAAAAATTTCTTTTGTGACCCGGGAGAGATAAGGCTTTGATCACCTGAGATCACATTACGGGGGGGACCCAGCCGGGTTCTCCCGGGGAGCTTTTCTTTTAGAGATGGACATCTTGCTGCAGGAATTGCGAAATGCCAGGGCTCCCAGAACCGGGCGAGTATAGACACACAATATGGCTCGGTTTATTGTACGCAATAGGCACGCATCCAACATAGCATCACAAAAGAATTACTCTTATCTGATGTCTCTCCAGAGGTGTGTGCGGGGAGGGGGATTCCCACAGGGCAGAGCCCAGAAAGGAGTTTACGCGCAGCCCCTGGGGTTTTCTCTTTGTCTTCCTTACTCCTGGAGAAAAACTTCCTTCTGACGCGTACCCCCGCATCCACACACGCGCACGCAGGTTTCCCGCACACGCTCGCAGGAGACCATGTGAGCCCGCTCTCCACAGGACAGCTCCCGAGTTGGGATGCAGACCTCCCCAGGATCATCAGATATAATCACCAAAACTCAAACAGGATCAGCTATTCTGTGTCCTGCCGGCAAACACAACAGCAATGTCACGGCACCGATGCAAAAGTACCGAGATCCCCTTCCCTCCCGCAAAGAAGCCGCGAGTCCCATGGCATCCCACGGGTTTGCCGTGTCCGATCTTCCCAACCTCGGAGACAGCAGGGGCATCACCGGCGCCGTGCATGGGGAAAAGAGTTATCACCGAGGCGCATCCTGGTGGGGGGGAGATCAAACGGACAAGGACAAAAAAAAAAAAAAAAAAAAAAAATCAATCTATTTAAAGCCAAGGCGCTGCAAGGGAAGAACTGCCCCTCGGAATTGTCAGCTTCCTACAGCTGCGGCTGGAAAGCCATTTTTAAAAATAGACGCCACGAATAATGTGGTCACCGCCGCCTCGCGAAGGGAACAGCTGGCGGCCCTCCTCCGGGGGCGGGGGGGCCCCGCGGGCTGCCGACCCCCTGCCGCCCCGGCTGCCGGTGCGCGCAGCGCCCTCCACCTGCTGCGGCCCCACTCCGCGCCTCCCCCGCCGGCCCCGCGCCGCGCCCGCCGCCCTGCGCCCGCACCGCAGCGGCCAAGGGGAACCTGCTGCGGTGGCTCAGCAGCTACGCGCGGCGTCTGTCCGTGCCAAGGAAAACGCCTAGCTGCAACACACACACACACACACACCCGCCCCATTCCCCTCACTACGCGTCTGCCTTAAACACTTTCCGCACTTTTTCCTCGCCGGCAAGCGTGGATGTTGCGCCCCCGGGAGAGGCGCGACGCTGCCCCCACCCCGCACCCAGCCCCGGAGACCCCGGGCGGGCGGCGTGGGAGGGAAGAAGAGCCTGTAAGCAGCGTGAGAGTGTCAGGGAGCAGCGGATGGAGGGGGATGGAGGATGAACCTGCGACCATGCGAGAGCTTCAGTCCTCTCCTCCCCCGTCCCTCCCTCCCCGCTTCCCTTATGAGCCCTTTGGAGATCATCTCCTACAACACCGGCATTATCTAAATAGCTTCACAAAGCAATAAAATACAGCTTAGATATCGTTCAACATCTGGCATTGAAATATAAAGAGAGAAAAAAAATCAACACAGGACTTTGTTTTTACGACCGAATTTAAGTGCTGTCAGGTTGGTTCACTCACAAGTTAACTCCTTCCAACAGCTGGGAGCGTGGCGAGCTAACCTGGCATATTTTCCGCACCCCTCCTTAAAAAAAAACCAAATAATCAGCTCAGCCAGCGTGTTTTAGTCACTTTCATACATTCAATCTGCCGGGCCTTTAACAGACTCCCTGGCAGCCGAGAAGCTTCAGGCCCACTGGACTCGCGTGTGCATGTGCGCGTGTGTGCATGCATAGGCTCTCCGGCGCGGCCGGGGCCAGCAGCCCTGGCTGCTGAGTCACAAGTAGTGTCCCCTAGAAAGGAAAGCCAGGGAATGTTCTTTTCAAATTCGCTGCCAGCCTGACGCTCCACGCAGCTCGAGAAGGGCAGGTTTTGGCGCAGGATTCCCGGCTGGTTCCGGACCCCACCTGCGCTCCCTCTTTCCCGGGGCGCCTGTCACCGGCACTGCCGCACGGCTGCGGGTGCGGGCGGGCGGAGAGCCCGGCTGCGGTCGGCGTGCGCTGCCGGTAAACCCCCGCCGAGCAGCGAACTAGGCAGGGTGTGCAATTCGAGCAGTTACTAGGGCAGGTAATCGGCAGAGAAAACGAAAGAAAAGCCCTCGTCAATTTGCGTATAGGACGAGAGCCACTCCCTCCAGGAAACTCGGTGAATTTTAAATTGTGGTGGTTAATGATTAAAAACCCTTTAAACTCGCGAAATCAAATCATTCAGCAGAAACGTCCCGAGCAAAAATTCCACCGCCACCACCACCACCTCCCAGTACGCGTCTGCTCTTAAGCAGAACTTGGGGCTGCACAAACATCGCTACCGAACACCCGGCGACTTCGGCGAGGGCTCCTGCTCCGCCGCGCTGGTGTGCCGCTCGTGTACATCTGCACCCCCGGACACATTCATTTTTCCCCTCGGCGGATCAGCCATCAACACAAACCCCCCTTCCCGCCCGCTTCGCACCCCCCACCGTCCCCCCGCCCGCAGTTCTCTCCCATTATTTCATCACATGACCACTAAAGGGTTAAGGATAATACCTACCAAATCTGCTGTGGTCTTGCCTGGTTCCCTGGATAGTACCATTGGGGAAGATTTCTAAATGAAATCCAGTCCTGCAGTATAGCTGCCTCCGCCTGAGGATCCCCTTTAAATGGTCCAAGTCCGTGACCGCAGGCCCCCTGGGTAGCCCACCTGCCTCAGACTGACCCAGGTGGTCACTTAACAAAACCGGACTATCCACCGGCAAAACGGGCACATTCCCAAAGGGTACTGCATCCTGCACACCGAAATAGTTCCCAACTTCACCTAAGGGAGCCATCAGAAGATTCTGCTTTTAGAGAATGAGAATAAACAATAATGATGGTGCCAAACCCAGGAGATATAAGATTAGGTATATTCCACTCCTCTCCCCTCCCTAGCGCAGTTACAGAGAAAATGTTCTTTCTTCAATCCATTAAATGCATAAATAAAAGTAATATTCTGTTTTGACTGGTACAGGTTCAAGGTCAAACCAGTTAGTCTAAGAAACCACCACTTTATACTCACACACTGACATATTTATAAACATATAGATGTGTATATCTATATAAATGCATATATCCCCAGCTCTTAGCAAGCAATACGGTCTTCAGCCCATCCAACTGTAATAAAGAAAAAAATCCGTAGTTTCTCCATTTGGTTTAAGATAAGAATGACCATAGCAACTTAAATACCTAGGCGTTATAGGGATTTTTTTTTTTAAGATGCACAGGCTACGTCAGGATTTATGGATTCTGACTCCAGAAAGGCATGCGCTGTTTTTACTCTATAACAGACTGCATACATCAGCATGAATCCTGCAAAGGGGGAGGGGGGAAATCTCACGTTGTTGGCTGAGATAAATCCAAAAAAAAAAAAAAAAAAAAGGCAAAAAAGAAAAAGGAAAAAAAAAACTTTTGACGTCCAAATCTATTATCCAGAATTCTCAGGAGGCTCAGCAGATGTCCACTGGTTTAGGATTATTGACGATCCACAAGCAAAGCAGCAACATACAAGTGCTTGTGTCTTTCTTGGCTGGCTCGAAACAGGTGTTGCTTCTGCAGGGCTCCCTGTGAAATGTTGTACTCCAGCACTGAGCTGCAGCTCTTGACTGTGGATCTCCATCCAGCACGCAGAGTGGCGCAGGAAGAGGCATTGGGCTGGGTTTAAGGTAGTCCTGATTGCTGCTGGAAGGATTCTCCGAGGTCCTAGCGCTCAGCCCTACCTGCTGCAATACCGAGCCGCTTCCAGCGCTCGGCACGGCGCGGAGCGGCTCTTGCTGCTCTGCGGCAGCGCGGCGCTCGTCGGCAAATAAATAAATAAGTGGGCGAAACTTTGGGGGAGGAATAAAGCGACGCGATGCTAAATATACCGCGCCCGCCCGCTGCGGGAAGCGGGCTCCTCGGGAGATGCCCGCATAGCCCGAGTCCCCCCTGACATTGGCGGGGGGAGCGGGGCGGGCAGCGCCCTGCCCGCCCAGCCCGAGCTCGGCCCGGGGCCCGGCCCCGCCGCAGGGGAGGCGGAGGCGAGCCCGCCCCGCACCGCTCCGCAGCCCGGCCCCGGCCCGCTCTGCCGCAGGTAACCGGGCTGCCGCTGTCCCAAGCGGGGTTCTAACTCAGCTCCGGTGGGCAAAGCGGAGGGGCGCGGGAAGTTCGGGAGCTGGGGCGGGTGGTGGGGGTCGTTTTTGCCCACGCTGCAGTTTTTGCCTTCTCCACTCTGGCCCCTCGCCCCGGCAGCCCGCAGCCCTCCCGCTCTGCCCCTGCGCTGCAGCGGGGCAGTTTAGGGGATGCCGCTGCCGGTAGCGCCGGGGCCCTGCCGCCGCCCGGGACACCCCGCGGGGCTACCGTGGCTCCTCGCTCGGCCCCAGCTTGCAAGAGCTCGGTGGAGGGAAGGGAGAAGCGAGCAGGAGGTGGCATGGGGGGAGATAGGGGTGCGGTGCGAAGTACGCGTTCTCTCTGCCCCCAACCCCTCCCCCCCACCCCCCAAAATGAAGTTATTTAAAACTGTCGGGAGAGACTCGGAGAGCAGAGAGAGGGCTTCTGTTTCTTCTGATGATGTCCAGAATTGGTGTTATTGTGGTTTTGCCCTCCGAAAAGAGCTGTGTGAATCAGCAAAGAGACAGAGGGTCTCCTGCATTTGTTAAAGTGTTCTTGAGCAGAGCTCAAGGACTGGGCACGATGCGGAGCCTTACAGGACGGAGAGGACACCCCGGCAGCCCCTTGAATTGAGCACAAAACCTAAAGACAGACTCTTTTGGGAATGGTGGGGGGAGAGGGAGAGGCAGGGAAAAAAGGAGAAACATAATATCTTGGGGGCTGGGGGAAGAGATTGCATGGCGTGAATGATGATGTGCACTGCTGAGGTAGCGGGGTCCGGGAAGGTCATTGATGGAGCCTGGAAAGAGAACTCTAGAGAAGGAGAATTTTGCAAGGGGGTTAATTAAAAATAATCGACTCTGCATGTCCCCTGCTCAATGGGCATGCGGTGGAGGGGGTGACTCTCTTTGCCTTCCCCACCACAAAAGCCAACAGTCCAGCTCTGACTGGTGCAGCTTTCTTGCATCCCCCCGCTTGCCAATGTGACTAAAAACGAGAGGAGGGAGAGATACTAGTTTCCATGTCTAGCAGGGAAACTGCAGCAGGGAAAAGCTGTGTCCTGAATCCACACGGACCTTTAGGGAACTGACTCACGCCAGTGGCGCATGAGCCACCCCCCTTTTATTTGACTCCAACAGGCTTTAGTGCAATTTGAAGGACAGGATGCAGAAGCTTCAGAGCAGGGTCACATCACTCTAGTTCTGTACAAACGCACAACAAGAAACAGTTGCTGCATGTCAGCCCATGCATTTCAATATGCAGGCATAGGAAAAAAAAACAACACCAAAGCATCAAAGTCCTTGCTCTCTGGCAAATAGTTCCGAAGCATTTACCCTTTCTTTTAGGATTTAAGGACACTGCTCTCACACACTGGTTATATCAGCGTGAACAACTGCAGAATGACTTGGGAAAAACTGCAGAACTCACCATGTCAAAAATCATTATTCTTTATCAAGTGGATCATGGCAGTACCCAGAGGCCCCATTCAGGGCTCACAGTTCCATTGTGTCGGATACTGTAGACACATGTAATAAGAGAGATGGTCTATGCCCAAAGAGCTTATGATCTTAACCCATGATGAAAGACAACAGGTGTATAGTACAAACCCATGGGGGAAGGATAAGGGAAAAACAGCATTGAGAATAAAAAGCAACAGGCCCAGCTATGACAAGTGTTTGGTGTCAGAAGGAAGTTTTAAGGAGATTTGAAGGAGAACAATAAAGGAGCTTTACGGTTATTAATGAGGAAATTTTTCATGCATAATGGCTAACTTGGAAGAGAACATAAAATTGCTTGTTCAAAAATTGGACTGTGGAAAAGTGAAGGTTTGTGCCACTGGCAAAGCAGAGGGGAATATTGCTGAGTGACTGTAAGGGCCTGGTATCTGGTGTGCTCTCAGGAAAGGGGCTCCCAGCTCCTTTCTAGTGATTTAAATTTACATTTCTAGTCTCAGTGAAGAGTATTATGTGGATTTTTTTTTTCTTTACTTCAGGCTTCAGTATATTTTATCTTGTGCTTCACAGCAAACTTACCTCATGAAAAATAACTGAAGGTAAAGAAGAAAGTATTGGTATAGTTGCCTTTTTCTTTTTTAAAGGGACTTAAATGAAAGCCCACAGGTTATTTGCTATAGGAAGTTTAGTGTTATAAAAGTGTTATCTAAGTTGAGGCTTTGATGTCTGAATTACTCATAAGTATCAAAGCCACACATGAATTATGCAGGACATCCCCAAAATTATACCCATCTGTGAGTAGGTGGTGTTCCAACCTTGCTTCACATAAAATCTATGTGTGATGTGTAATGTCAAACTTACCCCTTGCAGAAGTTTGGCATTGCTGATAGCCAGGGCAGTATTAAAAACCTACACTTTTATCCCCAAGACACTGAGGCAGGAACATCCCTAGCTTCCCTCTACTCGAGATTCACACCCACTTCCCTTATACCCTCCTGGAATTAAAGACTGCATCTGCCACAGTGAGTCATCAAGAGCTTACTCATCAGCTTTATGCAGGATTTTAACTCCTGAGAGCAGAACTGGTCAGAAGTATTCTACATTTCTTGAGGAGTTCCTGGCACACATTCTCTTCACATGTGCCGCACTAATGTGACACCTCTGTCAGGTTTTAGATACTATGACACTTTTAAAAGAAAACTGTTTCACCTGTGCTCTGTCAACTAGTTTAGTTTTAAAAGACGTTTTCATATATCATTTTTGAGTTTCATTAAAAAAAAAAAATTCAGCCTGCCAAAACAGTTTTTTCTTGGGTTCTTGGGTTTTTTTTTAACATCCCCCCCCCATACTGTATCATTTCACCAAGAGCAGGTTCTTATTCTGGACTTTTAATGTATCTAACTCATTTATTTCCCAGCCTTGCAGACAGAGAACTAAAAGACTTAGTTATTAAAAAGAGAGGTGTTACGACTTTCCCATGAAACACGTGGTATTTTCCATTTTACAAAAATGTCTTGAGGCAGAAAATTTTTAAAGCTGCTTTTTTTTTTTTTTTTTTTTTTTATAAATGGAGAATAATATAAAAAGTAATGCTATTTTCAGCTTTCTTGACAAATAAGAATTTTTAGGGTATTTCAAAGCATGACATAAACCTGGATGTAAGACTATCCATTAATCTCATCTCACTTGAGGCTGCTAGAATTGAGACATCAAGATATAAATGACTTGTTCTTTAACATAGAGAAATAGGAGCAATTTTAGGGCACAAATCATCTGACCTATTCTAGGCATCTACTTTAGGACGACATGACTCATGTGCTAAAGATGCTTAATTCTTCCTTGTGTATGGAGGGAGCCTATATTAGATGTAGACCTCTACATGACAGAGATCTAGATAGCACTGCATGGATCCCACCTGCTGCCTTTTACATGTGATTGAGCATTTCCCCAGAATGGCTGGTGAGGGCACTAAACTATTAATACAGCTACACAAATTAACACTCCAAAGAAAACTCATGTGATCTCAGCAATGAAAAATGAATGAAAGTCATGATTATCAAACATTAGATTGACTGGAAATAAAGAAAACATTTGTCAAAACAAAACAAAAAGCCATGTGATTCAGGTTAACTGGATTAATGAAAGAAATGCCTACAAATTTAGAAAATTTAAACTAGAGGAATGTATTTGCTTTCTCACTTTAGAGTCTGTAAAAAAAATAGCAGTATCTATGACCAAAAAGATTCCTATAAGAATTCCAGAATTCAGGGCGTGTTCCCAGTTCATCAAATTTTCACACTAGAGAAGTGTAAAACATGCCTTTTAGATGAAAAATTCCAAGAAAACACCAGTGTCAGCATCACTGTGGGATACACAGCAACAGTAGGATATCTGATGTGGATTCTTCATGGTGTTATGGTAATTTGTAGTGTACAGGAATTAGTGACTTTGCACAAACAAATACTGGCAGAATATGATCTTTGTGATCATCCTAGGGAAGGAGTTATTAGATTCCACGTTTTAAGATACCTTAATTTGAGCAGAAAAGTAATATTGCCATTACCAGCCAGATAAAGTCAAGTGCATTGACACAGGTGTCAATACAGTCTTTTTGAATGCACATCCTTGTTGATGATACTTGAACGTAGATAGGGTGATGTGAGTATGAAAGCTGCCAAATATGTTTGAAATTTCTGTGTGATGTGTTTATTTGCACATAGCTTGTATCTTCCGATTTTAATAATGAATTGATCGTCCACTACATTGCTAGTCCCTCCAGCTCAAGAGCCAAAGTGCCACTGATTGGAAGGAGAAAGGGGGAGGAAATCAGTGTTACCATGTGTGCAGGTGACCGCAGAGGCCTCCACATGGCACGCAATTTGTGTGGCAAGGCTCACAGAACTGCTCATTGTGAGAACCTCTTTGTCACGGCCACTGTGTTGCTTCGTGCACCTTCCCTGCCCGAGCACATGCAGTGGCTCATCAAAGGTTTCTGCCTTCTTCACGCTCCAGTACTGCCGGTGCTCAGTTCTAGCTGCAGTCTCGGTAGGGTTTGCCAGCAGGCTACAGGGCATCCCAGAGGCTCTTCTTTTGCCTGATATTCTTCCTCTGTAGATAATTCACTGCCTGAGAGATGAGGCGGCCTTCGTACACCAGCTAAGGCACATAGCTTGACCATCAGCTGGATGCTACTTACCAGTGCTAGACCGGAGCTGCAGCCAGCAGCCAGGTTCTCGTCACCTTGCCGGGCAGGGAGAAAGTGCCTCTCGGCACCTGGCCAGCTCGGCAGGAGCTGGGTGCGAGCCCCGCTTACCGCCCCATGTGCGCTGCGGCAGGCACAGCGGCAGCCCCGTGTGCCGTCCCCCGACGGATTAGGTCCGTGCCAGCTCCATGATGGCTCTGTGCCCTCTTTCTGGAACGGCCAAAGGCCTTGAGAGCTTTCCCGATGGAAGGGATTACCTCTCCCTCCAAGGCCACACAGGCTATTTCATGCCGAATGGCCCTGAGCCCGGGCCCGCAGCGGCCACCCGGGGCTGCTCCCCACGGGGCCGCGCCGCTGACCCCGCCGGGGCAGGAGGGGCCGGGAGCGCCGGGCCGGGGGCTGCGGGGCAGGGGCAGCCGCGCTTGTGCGGGGCTCTCTTGCCCTCTAGCGGGCGAAGCCAGCGGGGCGGCCCCGCCGTGCCCCCGACCAGCGCCGCCGTGCCAGGCCGGAGCCCGCGGCCCGCTCTGCCGGAGCCCGGCCCCCGCCCCGGGACAGCCCCGCCGCACGGCGCCGGCAGCGCGGGCCGACGGGCCGGGGCCGTGCCCCGGGGCCGGGGCCGTGCTCGGGGCGCCGCGGCAGGAGCAGCGCTCCGAGCATAGCGCCTGCCCAGGATGCCGCCAGCACCGCTCAGCCAGCTGCGGCAAGAGCGACCCAGCGCCACGGTGCCAAGCAGCAGCACGAAGAGCTGGCGAGCAAGACCGTAATGGGGCAGTCAGAGACACCATTTGTCTTCCTTCAGCCGGTTTGGTGGCTGATCATGACCCCGTAGCTGCGACCACAGCTACACATGGGGAGCCAAAGGGGAGCATGGAGCTGTGCACCCCAGCTGCTGGGCAAGCATCGTGCGCCCGCCGCTGCTGAAGAACAGAGCAGTCGCTGAGGACAAGGGAGCGCCGGGCACGGGCCACGCAGAGACCTGGAGGCAGCTCTGCATCAGCCCACAGCTGAGTGGGATGGAAGTGGTGCTGGAGGCTGTGTTTGGGAAAGGAAGGACATCTGTGTTCATGTGGGGTGTGCTGACACATCATAATTTCGGTTTTTTGAGTTGTCTAGCCTGTGCTTACTAAGAATTTTCCTCTTCTGCTAATGGTTTAGAAAATATTTCAGTATTGCCATGTCCATCATCTTCCTCCCCGGTTCCAAATCAATAAAAACTTAGTACACTTAAAATAATGTAGGCAAGGACTATCTCCATCTAACAGAAGTTCTTACATTATCACTAGGAATTCTTGCTTTACAAATATTTTAGAAAATTCATATGCCTTTTTAAAACTCACAGTGAATGACTTTCTTCCTGTAGACTTCAGCTTGACTTTATAATTTTTCCCATTCTGCAAATAAATTTTATACTTTTTCTCCCTCCCGAATTTAAAGTATTATATATTGCATTTTTACTCTGACTGTTGTAACCACTGAACCACAATAGGCTTAAAAGTTATCCTTTTCATGAAATGTAGCTTGTTAGCCATCTAACAGAATTCAGAATTTGTTTTCTTCCTCTCTAAAGCTTTCTCACTCTCATTTATAATCTCACATTTTTGGGGAATCACTGATACCTCAGGAGTGACTGTCCCCTCTCGTGATTTCTTGAGGCAGGGTAGTGATGAGAAAGTCCTCTGTTTGCTGGTAGTGAGTATAGCTGGGTCACTAGGAATGCAGTCACTTGGAAACCTCCACTCTGCTACAGTTATTGTAATCCTTTGCATGCCTGTCTGTTTCATTTGCTTAAATGCTATCCAATTACTTTGTTGATAACTAACATATTTTGCGTGGTTTTGCCTGATGATTTTCTTAATCATTCTGTTGCTATTTCACCAATAACTCAACAGTATGTAACTGCACTCTGATTCAGTAACATGAAGGAACAGAAAATAATATAACCATTCGCTTTAAATAACTATCCTGGATATATACTAATGCTTTCCTTTTGGCTGGCCAAGACAAAAGTATCTCTGACTAGAATCTTGCTTGTTTCTCCTGAACTTACTGCTTTGACAGCAAGTCTGGAGACCCCAAGAGGGAGAAAAAGGAGAGAAGCTCTGGAGAAGTCAGTAGCTGTGGAGGGCTGAGGGACTGCAAGGTTACTGAGCCATTTCCCACAGAGGACTGCCATCTCCTGTTTAACCCATTTCTGTTTGCCCAGCCTGAATAAGTTTATAAAGGAACTGGGCAAATGGTGAAGGGGAAAGAGAAGGGACCATATTGTATAAACTGCCATCAGCATAATCTTTTCATATGCTGCTGTGAGCTACCAAAAATATTTTATATAGTGTCCTATTTGCAGGTGAAGAATTGGAAATGCCTGCAATGTATATCTAAGGTATTTCAGATAAGTAGTTTTTCTGCTCCAGATCTTTGCCACAAACAGCTACAACCCATGTGTGCTGTTACACAGGGAGTTAATGGTAATAATAATAGCTGTCTCTTCTAGGTTTAAAACAAGTGAATTCAGGCTTTCCAGAGAAGGAAAAAGAAACTAACAATTGTGGTTCTGAGCTACTACATAGCCATCAATGTGACTCTCCCTGCCTTTCTCTGGATCTCAAGGCATTGCTTTTATGAGGGTCACCAACACACTTCTGAGTACCAGGCTGTATCTTTATCCCTAGCTGGAATATCTCTTCCTTGCAGAGGAGCAGAACAGAAAAGTCTCCATTCATTTGCTCTCACTCCTCAAAATTCATATGGGTTTCCACATCCTACCCTTAATTTCTCAGAAAAAAATTGTCAAGGAGATGAAAAGCTCTCTACTAACAAGAACTTGCTTCTCTGCCTTCATAGCTGCTCTTGACAAAAAACAGCTTTCCCACCCTGTTGTTTAGATTTCATCAAAGTTTGCAAACCTGAAATCCACCATAGGAATTTCAGTCCCTCCCAGAAGCTGTTATTACAAGAGAGCTTAGGAATTCATCAGAGGGTCTGAAAAACACATCAGCACTGGGAATCCACAACCAGGATTTCACGCCAGAAATAGATGCCGCCTGAACTACTTTGCTTTTTCTAGGCATTGCAGTGAAATCACTGACAGGCAACGGGGAAATAAACGGTTCGGGAAGTTCCTGTGCTTCCTCTGCTTTAAATATTGCTCTAGGTTTGAGGAGGAGAATGACAATTACTGTCAGGGATTCTCAGGGACTGACTTTATAGTACAACTAAGCATTGAGAACTCACTTCTGCAGATACGGACAACTTTGCTGTAACTACCTTGCCTTTACTGCAGAAGCACTGCAGCCAACAGAACTAAGCATGCAAATGTCGAGACATCAGGCAGATACCTAGTATTAAGTATCCTGCTTTTTTTAATGGGGCACAGGCTTGTGAAGAAACACATGGCAAAACAGAAGGAAAATTATCTTGCCAAACCTCATGTTGTGCTATTTGCATAAATCTTGATATGAACAAGCAGAAGGAATTGGCTTGAACTTTCTGGAATTCATACCTTATATTCCTGTAATCATCTGAGCGTCCCAGCTCTGTACGTGGGAACCTGGTTCTGCTGCCCTGCTGGGGGCTGCTAAGTAGAGCTCTGATGTACCAAGCTTGTAAGCTTGCTCCTTTCTCTAGAACAGACATCCTCTGGTTGTGTCTTCCAGTGGAGAGATGGTGATGACACTGCAAACCCCACTCTTCAAAAATAAATGGAGCAAATTCCCACCTGAGGCAAGCTACCACAGCACCACTCCATTGCTGGAGCTTTGACAATTGATACAAATGCAAAACAAGCAAATTTGAGTCTTCTATTCCCTCAGGTAAAAGATCATTTTACAGTTCATCACTGCAAACACTCAGAATTTGTAGGCCATTCTCAGTCACAGCTTACATAATTAGGAAGCTGTGGAAGTCACCATAGTAGGACAGATGAAAGCAAAACCCAGGTACACCAAGCACAGGGGGATGAGTCAAAGATCCAAGAACTGCTTAAACATTTACAGAGTCATGCACTGGATTTCTGGAAAGACTGCAGTCCAGGTGCTCAAAACACGTGACTCTGTAAAACTGTAAAATCGTGAGGACTGAGGGCTTAGAAAATGTTCTTGAATAGTCCTCTCTGTAGATTTGATTGTCACCAGATTTTTCCTGCCTGCAGATTTTGGTCCAGTAGTCCCCATATTTTATTTATTATTTAGGTCATATGCTGCTTTTGTAATTTTTTGTCGAGTCATTTAAAGAATCTTTGCACAGTATTCAGACAAGAGCAAATCTTGGGGGTTCTTATTATTATGTTTTCCTTGGGTTTAAGCAAAATCTATACAGTGCAGAGTCTATGAAACACTTCAAATTCACTTAGAAACTTCAATTCTACTCAAAAGTTGAGGCATAAGAGTTGTCTATGAACAGTGAGAATGAAGCTTATTTCTTAACATTTCTGAAAGGTAAAAATAAATCTGTAAGATTTTTATGCAATTTTTAAAGCAATTTTTTAAGTGATCTCAAACACTCTTTCGTAACACACAAATGTCACACTCAAAAAATAACTATACTGGTAACATACTTTGAAAAAAGTCAGCCTCTAATAAGGATGTTTTACAAGTGGAGTCTCTCTTCAAGAACAGAGAATCAAAAAACTTCCATTACTGAAATAACTTTAAATTATGCATTTATAAGAGCAAAATTTAAAAAAAAAAAAATAGAGCCTAAATTAAGACTGAAAGGCTAAGATTATCAGAACTGTTCATTGGTGTCTCTTTTTGGCCAATTACATTCAAAACCTCTTACATGAGTGCTCTGCACTGAACTGCAGGAAATACTTGGAGAAAATTAGGTTCATTAAGATCTCTTCATGGAATCATAGAATTGTTTAGATTGGAAAAGAACCCTAAGATCATTGATTCCAACCATTAACCCAGCACTGCCATGTCTACTGCCACTAAACCATGTCCCTAAGCGCCACATCTACATGACTCTTAAATACCTCCAGGAATGGTGACTCCACAACTTCCCAGGGCAGTTTGTTCCAACGATTGACAACCCATTCCAAGAAGAAATTTTTCCTAATATTCAGTCTAAACCTACTTCAGAACAAATTGAGGCTGATCTCTTCCATCCTGTCACTTGTTACCTGGCAGAAGAGACCAACCCCCACCTGGCTGCACCCTCCTTTCAGGCAGCTGTAGAGAAGGATGATTCACCCTGAGCCTCCTTTTCTCTAGGTGAAAAAAAGCAGCTGCTCCTCACAGCACTTGTGCCCCAGAGCCTTCCCCAGCTCCGCTGCCCTTCTCTGGACACGCTCCAGCCCCTCAATGTCTTTCTTGCACTGAGGGGCCCAGAACTGAGCACAGCATTTGAGGTGTGGCCTCAGCAGTGCCGAGTGCAGGGGGACGGTCACTGCCCTGCTCCTGCTGGCCACACCACTGCTGATCCAGGCCAGGATGCCATCGGCCTTCTTGGGCACCTGGGCACACCCTGGATCACGTTCATTTGCTGTCACCAGCACCCCCAGGTTCTTTTCTACTAGGCAGCTTTCCAGCCACTGTGCCCCCAGTCTATAGTGTTGCATGGGGTTGTTGTGACTCCTCCAAGTCTTTTAATTATTTAATTACTTATGTCCAAAGTAAGGATAAGGACTTCCGTGCATGAGGTTAAGCTCCCACTGTTTAAAATTCCTGACCTCATCTTTATAGTAAGATCACACTTCCATTAATTTGTGGTAAGTTTTTCATATGAAAATTTAAAATACTCACTTTACACAACTTCATACCTCCTCAACCCTTCTGAAAATTATGTCAACCCAGACTAATCACTATAGGTTTCCTATTTCATAGGATACACAGATATCACTAAAGATTTCCTATTTCATGGATATACAGCTATGATCTTTGCTTTAGAGTATTTGGGTAATCACAGGGGTAAATCCTGCCAGGTTATGGAGAACAGACATAAGCTTCCAAGAAGGCTAATAAGCACAGTACTTTCTAATTCATGGTACCTTTTTATGCACATGATTTTCAAGCAAACTGAGAAGAAAAGCTGGTGCATGCAATATACACCATGAAACAAAGAACATTTCAAAGGTAATACTAAATCCTGCCTGTAACTGGCCTTCCCAGAAATTCCTTTCAAGAGTAGTCCTTAGATAAGCTATTCCCAAGTAGAAGGTAAAATTATATAGTTTTTACATCTTTAAACAGCATTTAAGAGCATCCTTTCCATCCATCACAGCCTTTACTCCTTTTCCCATTAAACACAGAGCAGTCCGACTCCTTCCCTACACTTTTTAGGTGGGCAGCACAGGCATACAGCTCAAAGCTATTGTGTGTTCAGGGACTTACGGCTAACTGTGGCTGCTTTGACCCTCAAGACTTCAGCCACCCTTGTGAGGCTGCAAATGCAAATCCTAATTCTGTCCACTGGCCAAAAACATTTAGCAGCAACCTCAAACCTCCTGAGGCAAGATTCACACAAGTGGTTCCAGTTTCAACTGCTTGATGATATAGAACTGCATGAGCTGTTCAAGGGGAAATATAAACAGCTCAACTCAAGGTCAGTTATGGCCAGAACATTACAAAGCATTAATTCACACTGAGCTGGAGAGGAAAAGCTCCTGACATTGTACTCCTTCTTGAATACATTCACAAACGCAAGAACCTTTGCTCCTCCTAATTCTGATATTTAGAATACATGTAACTGCTGAAAATATCCATTAGGCTGCATTTACAAAAAAGAAGACTCTTCCATCCTCACTGAGAACCAAACTGGTATTTACAGACACTAAAGAAGAAAAAGGCAAAATTCCTATCTCATGAGAGATACAGGTCCCAGTCCACCCAACAATCCACTAGTTTAGACTGACAGGCAAGGACTTCTCATGCTACAGAATGCTGTCTCATGCTCTTCAGAGGATGTCTGTTCCCAGTCACGACAGCCTAGTTGGTTGCCATCAGTTCCAGCATTTCAATAATACTGACTGCTGCTGCATGGCAATTACTGTTGAGTCTGCAGAAACTCATCCAATCTCTTTTTGCTGACAGCATAAACTATGAGATTACAGCGTCATGTGAGCTGTTTTTACATCTTGTCTACTGGCGTTTGTTTTCTCCCTCTGATTGCTTATAATTATTGAAAGGTTCTTACCCTTCCCTGCTTCTTTACTTTTTAAGCAAGGTGCAATCAACTCAATTCAATCATCTTTTGATCTCATCTCCAGTTCTGCTCTCAGTGTGGAGCTATCTCATCAGCTCCACATTTCACTGCTGCCTTGCCTGTCTTCTTAGTCATGCTTTAATGTGGCTGTTTGATGACTAAAGCAAGAAATACTTACTCATGTACTGTGTCCTCAAGCTCTGAATCACTGAGCATTTAGCACAAAATTCTAGCATTTTGCTCTTAAGAATAATACCCAGAGATTTTGCAGTGTGCAAATTTGACATTTCATCGTGTGCCTACCTTTCTACTAAAAGTTCATTTAGTTCTTCTTCTGTAACAATAAGATTCTCTTCAACTTTTTTTTCCTAAATTTGTCATCCTCAAACTATGAGACTCCTCAAAGACCTATATCTGTAAAAGAGACTAAAAGAATGTGGAATTCTAGAGCTAGACCCTGTCTCTTCATAACAGCTACGGCCCCTATGCCATAACCTCTTTGACAAAACTACCTTCAGCACCAAGAGCTCTGCATTGTAGAGACATCTTCATTGTGCAGACATCTTCTGAAATGCCAGGGGCTAATAGCCTTCTCCTCCCACTTGTGACATGAGCATTCTCAGCTGTGGAGGGTTAGAGCTACAGCAGAGCCAGATGAACAGCTGACTTACTGTGTCCTGTCAATGATGCACCACATCCACACAGAGACAATCCCCTTTGCACAAAGTAATCACTAGAAGTTCTCAAACTTCAAGCTCTTCCTTTAATTGAGCTTGTCAATATTAAGCAAAATTTCAGGCCTTTTTTTAAAATAGTTCTTCTTTGCATTTGTGTGACCATTATTCTCTGTGATTTCTAAATGGCAATGTACCTTCAGGAGAGGAGTACTCTATGATACATTGGTTCTCTGGAACACTTCTTTTTTATCCTTGTTTAACTCTTTTGCCAGTTTTAGTACAGCCAGAAGTCTTTAATAGATGATGAACCAAAAAGAAAAGTAACTTCAGCTTTTAAATATCTGAAAGTCTGTAGAAATCCCTGGGAAAAACAAAAACTGCTTGAGGTTAAATTGCATACACAAAAGGCAGTACCTCTGGGAATTAAAAATCTCCACAATACAAACGCAATTTATGTAATCCCAAAATAACAGGCTGTCTTAACATACATTGATAAATAAGACAACATCTGTGCCACAAACTTGGTTAAGAGGGTTGGGGGACCAAGACTCAGAGGAGACTGACATGAGCTACAAGAAAAGGAAAAGAGTTCATTTTTTTGTGTTTCTGTTGGATTGGTTTTGAACAGACCTTTTATTCAGCACTTCCTGACATGAACCCTTGATCCAGAAGCCTTTCCAAGCACAAATTTCATCCAGAATTCAGCAGAAATTCGGTGGATGCAGAATTCACGGGATTATTTCTGGTATGCTGTGTACAGTGGCAAGTGCTCACACATGCACATAAACAGCAACATGTCCTTTCTAACAGAAATTTAGAGATTTGTAGGCAGAGTTGCAGTGCTACCTTATAAAGGCACACTATAAGTCACTGAAAAATCTTAAAAGAGAACACTCTTTCCCCTGAATTGAAGCTTTGGCCTGAGGTTCTAACCTTCATTTAAGTTTGTGTCATGTAAAAACTACAGACAAAGATAAACAAAATTCCTCTTCCTCCTCTCATCACCATAACACTCTTGATCACAACATTCTTAGGTATTTTTCATGTTGCTAATTCAATGCCCACTGGCAATTCTACTCTTTCCTCTTCAAGCACATTTTTAATGTTATCCCATCTGAAATTCAAGTCTGGTAAATATAATAAATTTGATTATAACTTAGATTCCCTAGTTATTAAATTAGCTTATTTTCATAAACCATGCTGAATCTAAAAGCAGAAAAAGCAGCAAATTATACCTGACAGCTTTAATGCTTTTATAACTATATGAATAAAAGATGTGATTCATCATAGATAATAAGTCTTGCAAAAACTTTGGGTGAGCTAAGAAAATAATGTTAACAGCTTTGCAAAACTACTTATAATTTTAAATCATTTGAGTGGTGGGGAAAATGTAGATTCCAAAGACTACAAAGTGGTCAAAATTCCATTAAATTTGCTCTTGCAGAATTTCTGTTTTTGTGTAAAACCACAGCAGTAATTTTTAGTTTCATAACTGCTGTTGTAAGATCAGGTATGGAAAAATGAGACAAGGCACCTCTTTTGAGTAAACATCTTACCATTCTCTGATTTGCTAGAGGACAATATAAACCTCACTTTGTATCCACAAGCCTAACACACAGTATTATCTATTACCTCTATTACAATAGAGGTGTGTTTTATACACTATCAGTACTGTAACTCCAGGATGCACAGGAGAAGACAGAACAGACTACTTTAAACCCATTTCTGTAGAACATTCACTATTTGTTCTTGCTAAGCTATTTCTAAGGGTAGGAGACGAAGATGATGAATGCAGATTAAGTTTTAGGCCATCAAGTATATGTAGAAGTACAAAAGATAAGTTCTGGACTGAAATCTGGAAGAGTTTTGCTAATTACTTCAAGCATCTCAAAATCTTAAGAGATTGTCTCAGTCTTAGGGAATACAAGGGATTTTAAACTTGTATCATTATATACAAAGGAATTATAATAAGGGGCACTAAATAAGGCATAAAGTTAATGGTAGTAATTCCCACCATGCTTTAGACATTTTTTCTAGTTCATTTTTTAGACATTTTTACATCTTCTTATTACTTGCTTTTATTGGACTATAGTCTGTCCTATCTCTTCAGAATGTAAGTTACAACAAATTAGGAGCTATAGCTAGGAAAATTTAAAAACTACATAAGAAAGTGAAGAGTCGTAGCATCAGACTGACAGATCTCCTTGGATTTAAAATCAAATGTGGACGCCAAAAATTTGGTAATGCAGAAATTTTTATTTTGTTTTTTAAAATTTGCAATAATCAATCAAAAACTGTCCAAATAAAGAAGTATTTGCAGAAAATATGTTACAAATAGCACCTGCCTCCAAGTTTTTTCAGATTATTTCCAGCTCTGTCACTGCCTTGTTTTAAGATCTTAGACAATTCCAGCCTAATGTGTTCCATGGTACAAAAAAAGAAGGTAATCAGCCACTAGCAACTCTCCATGGATGCTGTTCTTCATAAGGTACCCTGACCTTTCAGAGCAGCAGAATCCCCTGTTGCTCTCCCTGCAGGGATTCTGGCACCATCCCAACTACTAGTGGCAGCTGAGTTTCTGGTGATCAGCAAGCAAACTTAGCTGCTGAATACACCAGTATTACATATAATAAACCAGAGATTATATAAAAAGAGATTGAGGAGGAAAGTACACTAAAAGGAGAAGACAAAAGGGATTCCATGGATGTTACATCATTTAGATCCTAGATTTAAATCTTATAAATTAGAACTGCTAGCCTACAATTTATTCATTATAATAATGCAATACTTATCCCTCAAACTTGCCTTGCACTTCGTCCATCCAGGTCTGAACAGAGCAGTGGGCTCTTTGGGTGCTGAGATGTTATCAGCACTGCCAGACCACTATCGTGGGTAGAGTTGGGGTAAGGTCACACCATGGATAGTCCCTGGTTTCCAGCAGGTTACCCACAGGCTCTTCTGGTCCTCAGAGCTTCCCTGGTGTCAGCTCCCTGGAGGTTCTCATGGCTTATGGAGTGGGAGGCTCATGACTGACCTAAGGTCCTCTGAGTGAAAATGGCAGTTTCTCGTGCTGCTGTGGAGAACAACCAATAATTTGCTGTCATCAGTCACCCCCCTCCCTTCTCAAAGAATCCCACCCACCTAAACTCACGGGCAACCTAGCATGGTATATGAGAACTCCTAAACACCTTCCACTACCACAGGCAAGCAGGCAAGTATCCTCTGGAACACTGGATAATCTACCTTTGAGCTCTCTTCAAGCTCTCCCTGCAGCAGATGACAGCAGTAACATCTGAACTGACAGGATATATATTTTTTTAATGTAAGTCAAGACACAAAAAGACATAAATTCCAGTGCTCCCAAATACAGATGTTCATAAGCCTAGTAACAAGTTAGTACACAGGGAGGGAGTGAGGATATCACAACTTCTCCCATGCAACATTCTTCCCGCAGTTGCGCCTTGAAGTAACACATCCCTGCTTTCATCTGTCATCAGGGTGGCATCCATAATCAAACCCTGTGTGATTACCTCCTTTGTTGCCAACTCTGACAGCGTATGTGCCCAGCAAGTTTGATATCCAGATTTGCAAGAGTTCCTTTCCAACAATCTCTGCAGCAACTAGACACAGTAAAGAAAAGTGTAGACATTTACAACTGCACAAAAATCATCTCTGTTCCCCTTACAGTCAGAAAGACCAATAATAGGTATTTCTTTGCTTGAGATTCAACTGAGCTACTTCAACATTTATCTTGGGATGAGACAAATCGCACCAGAGATGAATACTTACCCTATTAACAAGAGCATAAGGAGATAAATTCAGATACAGACACCTATATGTAGACATTTCTTTTTAGTGGGATGAACCTTACCCATGTCTTACACACCTCTGCCCTTTTACAGAAACCTCCTTGTGCATGCTTTAGTTCCACCAGACTCCTCTGTTTCTCAGAAATTAAGTTATGGCTGATGTGCTGTGGATCCTCTGGACTACTTCAACTAAATCTCTCCATTATAGACCAGCCACAGGAGTCTACACCTAAGCTGCAGGAAGATGAGGCCCATAAACAATATAAATGCAATGTGAGCAGGAGATTCTCTAAATCTTGTAAGACGGTCTGTGTATCCCAGTTTTGCTCTTGGTATAGCTTATACCTTCTCGGACACATGCAATTCAGATCCTCCAGAATACACAATACACTTATAAATAGTATTCCAAGCAAAAGAAGAAAACACTGTTTGAAATAATGGAATACATTAGAGAAAACAGTAATTTAGAGTTTTATTATTCCTTTCTTTTTCACAGTAATAATTATATATACTTCACCATCTTCAGTAGTATTAAGGATGCGATAATTAAAGTAACTTTCATTAACAAATCACAGTAGCAGTGCAACATGTTATTAATAGTTGCTTTAGACTGCAGTCTGGGAAAAGAAACAAGAATATATGATGCTTCTGCTACTTCAACATTTCCAGAAAACATATATTTTAAAAATATTTTACAGGTTACAATACTGATAATTTTATAATTGTGTCTTTGGTAATACTGTGAAGTAATGCCTTGCCATCTTTATAGTATTTCTTGAACTACATAGTAATAATTATTTTAAATTATATCAGTCTCAGTCACACTGCACTTAAAAATATAGTCAGAGTCCCTAATAAATCCTTCTGGTTTTTCAAGTAACACAGATAAAATTAACTTTGCTAATCTTGACATGTTTTATTGTACCCTTACACACAATTTCTACCCCACTCTTTTTAAGTACAGAATCTATACAGCACAAAGTCTTAGGCAATCTTAACTATAGTTATTGCTGCCAACTCTTCCTATAAAATTCAGGGCGAAATACTGGTATAATTAAAATTGATTGCAATGCTCACACTGATTTCAGAGAATGAAAGGAAAGAGAAGAAATGCTCCCTGAAATACAGCAAGGTCTCAGCAACACAATTCTATATAGGAAGCACCAGTAATAAGATTTCAGGATATCCTATGATCAATATATTATAGGCAAAATACATGTATAAATGTGCATATATTTGTATGTATATAAAAATACAGGTTAAAGGTCAAAATAATAGGATTTCACTTGTATATGGGTCTCTTTTTAATCACTGCTAGCAGCACTGCAGAAGAATGTTTGCAAAGGAAGAAAAATGAAAGATAACTTACTCAGCTGGAAACATGAGGAAAATATAACCACTAAAGCACATAATGTAATTCCATTACTTAAAGCGTTTTCAGGGGACCTCTTCTATTGTTGCAAAAGTGTCATGGGATCTTATAATTAAAAGATAAAACAGCAGTTGAACTACATCTCTCATCTAATAGCAAGAAAGTCCCCAGACTTCAAAGATTTATGTGTACAGCTAATTTTATGTAGTCAAAGCAGTCTTGGTTCAGACCACAGAATTTTTCAAAATGCTTAAAATTAGGCATAATATATGAAACTTGTCACAGAATTGAGACCTATAGCCTTACCTGGAAAGTAATAGCAAATATACTTTTTGAATTTAAGAAATGGCTATTCCTTCACAAAAGAGTATCAGTTTTGATCTGCCTTTTGTATTCACATTACAGTGTACCATTTCTTTAATAAAACAAATATTTATCACAAAAAGGTCACTGCCAACTTAGAAACCACATTTCAAAATCATTCCAATTCCATTGCTGTTATCTTCCATTCTCAGATAATTTATTTTTTTTAAGTAAGAATTTTGCTTTAAACTTTTTTCTCTGATTTTCAACTTAACTTCAAAAAAGTAATTCTGAAGTTTGAGGGAACTTGTTACATATGCCAGCAATGTTTTTCAGCTAACTACATACAAAGAGTGTGGGAAAACAGTGTGTTAGAAAGGTCAATATAAATGAATGCTATGAGAGGTATTTGGGGACACATATCTTAGATAAATTTTAACTCTTTTCCTTTTAAATGGACTCTATCATGATAAGCTTTCTAGTACCTTTAGCAAGCTGAAAATATTTGAAGTTATATTTATAGTGTAGCTCCTAACTGCAAAAATTGCTGTGAACTCTTATTTATGAGCTGAATAGTGATATCTAGTCACAAAATGCTCACATTTATTTTCAGTTTTACTAGTGGATTAATCTTGACTGTAATTAGTTCCATTTCCATCATCTCCAAAACATACAA
The DNA here is from genome assembly GCF_049639895.1 of Pseudopodoces humilis. NCBI lineage: Eukaryota > Metazoa > Chordata > Aves > Passeriformes > Paridae > Pseudopodoces > Pseudopodoces humilis. The sequence continues at coordinate 70,941,666 of NC_142201.1, forward strand.
AACAACTGGACTTTTTGTAAACTAACAGCTTAAAAGATTCTTCATCCGAGGAAGGTAATTCAGATTCCTTGAAACTAATCTCTCCTCTTTTTGTTGTTTTTGTTTGCTTGTTTTTCTTGTGGAGGAGGGATGGATGCAAATTATGAAAATGGTCAAGGTTGAACAGAGCTCTGAGCATCCTGACCTAGCTGAAGATGTTCCTGCTCATCTGGGAGGGAGGTGGACTGGATGACCTTGAAAGGTTCTAACTATTCTGTGAATAACAGTCATACAAAGCAGCTTTGGAAATCCCTGAAGTCAACTTCTAGCCTTCACCATGAAGACCTTGGTACAGGACTTTTGAGCATCTGGATAGACACCAAGGTATCAGCTGGCCAACTTTAATAACTGTCCAGTTCTGTCCAATTACCCTGTACTTTACTAAGTGTGCTAAGAATATTTTGTGCTATCGCTTTTCGGAAAACTTGTCTTCCCTGTGCTTATATCCTTACCTGCTTCAGAGTGTTTGCCTTGTAATCACAGGCAAACATGTTTGCTAAAGTAAAACAGAAGTGATATTCTTAAGAGATCATATAAGTTTGAAGGGGTTAAAGGAGGTCTGGCTTTGTGAGACCTTCCATTTCAATCTTCTGTCTGACATTGGGCAAAATATCATCTTAAAATTCAATTCTTGACTTACAAAACCAAGCAGTGATATTTGCTGTCTTTTGATTAGCTTGTCTGTTCACCTCTGCCAGGAAAGTATCAAAATACTGTAAGAACACTGCACAGCCTACTGTAATCTCACATTTGGTTGGAGCTTACTGTCATATGTACTTATGTTAAGTAAGTCAGACCAACCCCCACGCTATTTCTCATGAAATGGGGACACGTATACAAAAGATGGCTTGCCAGCTTCCCCCCTCAACTTACAAACGGCTGATCACTGCCTTCCCCAATCCAGTTTAGGCAGCATTTGAAGTCCGGGAAGACAGACAAGCATCATGGGTGGCCTTCAGACTAACTGACTGAACCCAGCTCTCAACTCTTACTCTGTAAGAAAGGGTTTAGACAGAATGTAACAGGAGTTAATTTAAGCTGTTCTGAGACTAAATGAATGCTGGCAGTAAGCCTAATGCTCTTGCGGGGATTGGAGTTCTAGTAGAAAGTGAATCCCTCTTGGAACCTGGCCTAACACTCTTAAAAGACACTGAGACGTGGAAGTGGACCTTCAGACATGATGAGGAGTCTGTTTACTCGGCATTTTAATTTATTTTTTTTTTACTTTGTAATGAAACTTAAAAGTAATATGTTTCTGCCAAACATGATTTCCTATGAATGACAGGACTCATAAGGCTTTTGTCTCATGGTAGTATGTTACTATCTTTTGATGTGACTTTACATTGTATTCATTATGCCTAATGAAAGACTAAGAAAAGACTGCATTTAAGCATTGTTACATAACTATTCAGTGGGACATTGAATCTTGAAGAAAAATTACATTTTAAACATTTCAGAAAACATTTTATTAGTATTTTCATTTGCTTTTTCCAATTTTCAGCAATGCAAAAACACCTCTAGTACAAAGTCTAGAGACGGAAAGCACACAGAAAACATTTTTTAAAAAAGCAGGTAGACATCTTGCTAAATGTAATGATTTCTGATTTCTACAAGAGCAAAGAAGAGCAAACTGAGTGGGATGGCAAAGGGAGGTAACATTTTAGTGCTGCAGTATACAGTAGCTGATGACATTTGTCACCACATAACTCAATTTGTCTGGTGAAACTTGTATTACATTTATGAGACTGTCAGTGTCATTTCTACAGACCACAGAGATCTTTGCTTTCTGTCATAAACTCCCCTGCAGTGATACTGCATGGGGTGCAACAGGACTATGTCTGACTCACCAAAAGTATTCTAGCTGTTTAAGGCGTGTGTTCTAGCACTCACAACTGTAGCAGCACAGTGACAGCAGCACAGCTGGGAGTAGCACTAGCACAGCAGCAGCTTCATACTCCAGGCCCTTGTGCCCAAGAGGTGAATTTACTGCAGAGAGAGAAGGGGTGGCTAAGGACACTTAACTCGCCCATCAGCATTGCGTGCTTGCAGCCATATGAGGATAGCTCTCCATTCACACTGCAGTTGTATCTGTTCCAGGCAGGAATGTCATCTGAGGAAAGACAAATGACCTACTTATTTGTTTTTACTTAAAGAAAAACTGAGAATGCCTGTCAGAACAATGAATTAAACCTCCTTGCCTAAGCTGTGGTCGTGTGTTCAACATCAAGGGATCTGGCATTCAGAAATCAAATCTCTCAGCCATCCTTTACAAGACATTTCTAAGATGTTGCCAGCACTCATGAAATGCTTGCTATTGGCTTACACAGAAAGTAAAGTACTTTTAAGGTGCTGGTACAAATACTATGTGTCAAACTATAAGATTGGGATGGAAAATATTCTGTCTGTCTAGAGGGAAACAGAAATAGGCAATAGGAATTTCCTACACGTTTTACAGAAAAAGTGGGATTTTGCACTGTGTTTGAGTATAACAATTGACAGATTTTGCTCCTATGTTTTATATTGGGATTAAAAAGGCTTTTCCCATATGAGGTAGTTTCTAGGTCTCTGGGAATAGGAAAAAGCTTTTGCAATGTATATTAGCACATAGAGATGGAAACCATTTACCCTGCAAGTAGCACGGTAAATCACTGGGTGATTTTGCAATGAGCAGTCATTTGTGCTCCCCAGAGAAACTGTTTTTGAAGGGTTTGTATCCTGCTAAGGACTTGGGTCCTAAGATTCCTGAAGATGTCTCAAACACTTCACAGAATGACACCCACTGAACAACTAAAAGAAAACTGCATAAATTCTGAGATGCCATTAGTAAAATGACTGAAATTATGTTCTATGAAACTGAATTAATGACTTTGAATTCAGGTCAGGGAAGGAGAGTGAAATAAAATTACTTTGGTGGCACTGATGGATGATCACCTTTTGTCAGTGAATGGAGGGCAAAAAAGCCCTGTTTTGAAACTGTTCCATGTTTCAGAGCCTGTACCAGAACATTTGTAATGCTGACAACACAGTACTGGCTGTCATATCAGAAAGAGAAGGAAGACAGTTTGATAAAAAAGACTGAGTACTTTCTGAAGGTACTCAACCAAAGACCAAAGTAATAGAAAATTGCATGCAGCTGTTCTCTCAGCAGTCTTTCTCCACATTCGCGGAATTGCCAGGTGAACTACTCTCGTAACATGGACACTGCTACTGCCAACATAAAAATGACATTTAACTCATGCTCCGTTTTACTTCATATGACCTTATCATTAATTTCCAGATGGCCCAATTTTCGAATGTGATCAACTAATGTTTAAGTGTAACCAACCAAGACCTACATAGCTTTGTTAAAACTATGGCAGTGAGGGGGGAAAAAAAGCACTCTGAAGCATTCACGGTGAGTAGTAGTCTTTTGCCACAAGTGTTACTACCAACGAAGTAATTCTGTAATGCTTCTCAATTAACACCTCTGCCACGACAATTTCTGTAAACACATCTTCTGTCATCTGTATTTCATGAGAAACTCTACTCTGCCCTTGAAAAGGATATTCTAAACTTGCTCATGCTTTTGTTGTTTCTGATCTGGATCACACACTGAGCAACACATCCATATGGGCCATCAACTCTAGGAGATCATCAGCGCCGGGCCAGTCTCGCTTGCGGAAGCTCACTTAACCTGCCTTGCTCACCTAACCTGCCTTGCTCAGTACCCCGCAGGACCTCGAACCCGACTCGTGTCCCACCGTTCCTCATGTACTCAGCAGCGGGAGCCTGCTCTGGGAGCAGAGTCCCATCAGGGAACGAGGTGAAGCTGCGCTCTGTGACAGACACCCGGGGGTGGCGGGGGCACCCCTGGGGCCGCAGGACCGCTGCAAGCGTCGCCACTTCTCACTCCCTACCGCACAGGCCAGGCCTTCCGTGCCCTGTCCCCTGACACAACACTGCCCCTGCCCTGCCGGGCCGAGCCCTGCCCCGCCTGTCTCCCAGCGGAAGCCTGGAAAGGGGCCCTGCCGCCTGCACTCACCTGGGGGGGCTTCCTGGCCCCTGACGGAGGCAGCGGGCGCACTCCGCCAGCGTTACAGAAACAGGGCATCAATTGGCTTGGAAAAGACTTCCGAGATCATCGAATCCAACCTGTGGCACATCACACAGCCATGTCAACCAGACCACAGCACTGAGTGCCACGTCTAGTTTTTCCTTAAACACGTCCAGGGACGCTGACTCCACCACCTCCCTGGGCAGCCCATCGCAATATCCAACTACCCTTGCTGTGCAGGAACTCCTCCTAATGCCCAGCCTAAGCCTTCCCTGGCGCAGCTTGAAACTATGTCCTCTCATCCTGTCGCTTGTTGCCTGGGAGAAGAGGCCAACCCCCGCCGGGCTACACCCTCCTTTCGGGTTACCTCTCTGCCAGCTCCGTCCCTCTGGCTGTGCGGATGCCGTCGCTCCCGACAGCGAAGCGGGGCCAGCGCGATCCTGGCGGGACCGGGCCGGAGCTGCCCCCGCCCCGCGGCCTCGGGCCCGGCACTGCGCATGCGCCACGCCGCCGCCGCGCCGTTTTCCGGGAAGATGTCGGCGGCGTGGAGAGCGGCGGTGGCGGCGGCCGCCCGAGCCCCGCTGCGGGGGCGGCTCGCCGGGATGAGGCCCCCGCGCAGCCAGCGCCGCCCGCCCGCCTGGGGGGCCGCCGCCGCCGCCGCTGCCCTGGTCGGGGGAGGCTGCCTGGCGGCGTGTTACAGCGGGCGACCGCGCGTGTTCCCCGCGGTCCTGGCTCAGGTAAGGCAGCAGCATCCCCGCTCCCGGCGGCGGGCAGGGCTGGGCGGCAGCGCGGGGAGCCGGGGCGCGGGGGCGGCTGTCGGCGGCCCCCGGACGGGTCGGGGTCCGCGGTGTTCAGACCCCGTTGTGAGGCGGGACGTGGCTGTGGGAGCCCTCCTGGCCCCGGTGCCTGGCAGGTAATGCGCGTCCCCGGCCCCCTTGGCATCGGTAGCGTGTCACTTAGGCTGAGCAGCCTCGCCTCACCGACAGCGATTCCGCCGTTTTCCGCAGCGGGAGAAGGCAGGGTTTGCCTTAGCACGGAGTGTTTGCCCTCTCCCCTTGACAGCCTGGTGGTGCAGAGCGATGGACCTGTGTGCTTTGCACAGACACACGGCCTGTGGTGAACTCCGGGTCTTGCTGGTAACTTTCGGGGCAAACTTCCACGGTGCCCGGTGTGCACGTCAGGTGCTGTTCAACAGTCATGCACGTTTTTGTCTCTTATAAAAATTATATATATTTCACGGAAGTAGTACTTCCGTAGTTCATACTTTGTCTGAAATGCATCACACAGAATGGTTTGCTCTTACTGTGTCCAAAATGGGTGCCCTGGATGCTAAGACGTGGTTTGCCTTGGAGCATCAGGGCACACTTTCCCAACTTCATCCTTTTCATGGAGGCAGTGACTTTTTTCCTTTCTTTTTCTTTCCTTTTCTTTTCTTCAGATAAGAAGCTACTGTCAATTAGAGTTGGTTTGTTATTTCAAATCTGGAAGACCTAAACGCTTTGTAGGCCAGAGGGTTTAGGCGTGATGGGGAAAGAGGTCAGTCTATGCTTGCAGCGCCATTCATCTACTTATAGCTAAGAATTTTTGGAAGTATTCAACACTTTGTATGCTTTGATGTCTTATCTCTTAACAGTGATTAAACAGACTGAGCTACAAGCAGATAAATAGCAGCCTTTTTTCTTGAGGACAACCTTTATTCTTGAGGGCCACCTTTTTTCCTGAGTAAAGAACAAAGAATTACTTTTTTAATACTTTTTTTTTTATATTGTAGCCTTCACTGCAGAAAATATCTAAGATACAAAACTCTTTAGAAAACTCAATTTTTTTATTAGATAAGTATTTTTCTAACTAGATTATCTAGTAGTCCTGGTTCCTTGGACGACATGTGTTAAACTTCAACTTTTTGTATTCATCTCCTAGCAAGGAAAGCATCCATTATGCAGCAGATATCCTACTGAAAACATATCTCCTTGTTTTTCTTATGTTTCATTATGTGAGGTTTTTGCCCAGCATTGCATTATATTTTAAAAGTGTTGTCATTGAGACCAATTTCATTTATGCACGGTACTCTTGCATAAGTAGATGTGTATGTAGGTATATATAAAAACTGTTAAATGTGGGAAGTAATCATTTTTAAAGGGTGTTGAGTGAAGGGGGTCTCACTCTGGTGCTGCTGTGTTCTCATGGAGTAGCTTCCGTATAATGCATGGACTGTCCTATAAATATGCTTTTAATAATTCACAGGAGACAGTCCAAAAATCTAGGACTTATTTAACTTATTTGGTTTTGGAGATGGTAAGCTGCTGGACTCTTCAAATATTTATTCAGTTTGAACTTTTTAGTTTTGCAGTAAAATGACTGTTGGAGAAGCTAATTCTCCATATGTGTTGTACTCCATATTGTTGCAGGTTACGTACTGAGCATCTTAAAACTACCTAAGAAATGACCATGCAGAGCACATGATGCAAGTGGATTGTGAAAGCTAAGAGCAACAGTGATAGAGCCAAAGAGGCACACTGCAAATCTTTTAAGCAGATTAGATGTTACTTGTGGCTTCTGATTGATAGAAAATATTCCAAAGCAAACCAAAGTGTTAAAACAAGTAGTCACCTTTATTACTTGTTTTGAAGCCATCTTTTTCCCAGTTCAGAGATTGTGGAATCCTGACAAATGAAAATGTTTTATACATTCTCATAGTGGATAAACTTACTTTCTGTTATTATTCCTTTTCATTGTAACTAATCTTAACCAGCCTTGCTTGAGCTTGTGCTGACAAACAATATTGAACTGTTTGTTCCTGTTGTAGTATGTTATGTAGTGGGAATGTTGGCAGCATGGTATGTGAAATATTACAGGTTAAGGCAAGTATTTGAAATTAAACAGCGTAATTTTCACTACCTTTTTATAAAGGAACATGTAGTGGAAATATTTATACTTCTGTATCATCAACAAAGCTACTGGTTCCTCTTGAGAATACAGGGAGATTGCTACAGTGCTTCCCAATTTTCCTTGGTAATTCCTTGACTGTTGAAGTCCTGCAAAACAGGCCGTAATTATTTAAGATATTTGATAAGATATAAGTGAAGCTGACAAAGTGACAATGTATCTCCATGCTGTAAAGAACCAATATAATAAGATTGTATGCTTTTCAGCAGCATCACATTATGTTTAAAAATTCTGTCATTAAGATCAATGTCTGTGTGTGACTCTGGTGTTAGCATAATTTGAGTCACTGAGTAAATATCATTCTTGTCCTAAGTTACCATTAGTAACTTCGTTGCACAAAGACTTCGCTGTCAGTACTTCCTGATTGTTTAGGTTAAGTAGTTGAAGTTGATAGTTCTATTCAGATTTTACGTTTTTCTCACTAAAACTAGTCTCTGTCAAAGTAGTCAGCCTTTTTCAGTTTTTCCTTGTTCTAGGCAATTTCAGACATAGAGTTTCTAGTGAAGCTGGCAAACAGCATGCTGAAGGTAAAGTTCTTTAAATTTAGTACTTACTCTTTTTTATTTCTTTCTTCTAAAGCTTTTAAGAAGTCTAAAATCAAAGACTTACACATTTGGCACCTAATTTCTTAAATCTATTTTTAATTCCCATCTTTTCTTCCCACTGTAGTGGGTTTAATCCTGCTCATATTGGTTAGGGGAACTTCTGAGCTCTGCTCAGATTAAATTAAATTAAATTACAGATTAAATTACTCATTATTGTGTGTGAGTCTTTGTGGAGTCAAAGATTCCGAAGGGTCAGATAATCTTTTTATGAGTTGTATGAATAGTTTCTGGTTTATTTTGTAGTGGTGTATGTTTGGCTACTGTGTTTTAATATAATTGTTTATTCTGACAATGAGTTTTCAGTTCAGGCTTTTTTTTTTTTTTTTTAATTTTGGCCCCATTTTCTCACCATTTTCACTGCCACTTACCTGTTCTTACGATGTACATTCATTGGTTAACATCTCAGTAATAAAGTATTTTCTATTTAATGTAATAATACCTCTGATGTAATCTTTCATGATCTATAAAGTTGTTTTCATTCTCTATCTTCATTTCCTGACCTGCTGTTTAGAAACATATGGCTTATATATGTTGAAGTAAGTCCTTAGTGTTGATTGAAAAACTACAAAGATTATTATAGCAAAATAAACACAATATTGTTGAAACTTTTTCTTTATAGATGCCAGGTTTTGGTTCTATCTACACTTGTTAATTACCAGTGAAGCTGCACTGACAATACCCAAACCAGATAATAGCTTTTGTTGGAAAAAATACTAGATCAATTTTTTTTAATAAAATGAGCTAATCTTCTTGTATCAAGAGGAGAAAAAAAGAAGGAAGGGGGTAAGGGCTTTTGTTCTATCAATATAAGTCAGAATGGGAATTTATGTTGAATTTACTAAAAGTGTTTCTTCTGTTATCCTAACCAACACAGCCAGGTCCAAAATGTCCACATTGCTCTGCACACTGCATTGTTATTATACAGACTGCTTTTCTTTTTTTTAGTAGTGGAATTCAAATGGTGCAAAGGTGTATGGTTTGTAAACCTAGATCAGACTTGGAGTATTGTTTCTTGTGCCGTTATTCTCTCAGTGCATGCAGTTTGCAATACTAACATGGCACACTGAAACTAAATTAAGAACTTTCCAACAGACCGCAGGTTCGATCTTGGACACATGCAAACTGCAGATGATAAGAAAATTCTGAGAAGCAGCAGGCTGCCAGAGGCAGTATATCCTGCCCCTGCTGAGTTTATGGCCATGTTTAGGTCACTAGCTTCAGGAAGAATATAATTTGATTTGCCCTTGAAAAGTTGTGATCCCTTTGGTGTGTCACAATTTGTGCTGAGTCTAAGTCACTGTTTTCTAAGTGAGACTGAAGTTGTTACTAGCACATATATGAAGTTTTATGTGTGTGAAGTCTTGTCTGCTGATAAACATTACTGTGTTTCAGCAGTCTCTTTTTAGGGTTGTGGTAGCATTGGCTGGTACTTAAATACTTGATACTGCTTACTTGAGGTAAAGAGGAGCACATAGCTTAGTAACAGCATTTTTTGGGGTCTATTCTTGTTAATACTTTCTGTTACATGATTGTAGTCTGGTTCTCTTTATCTTACCTTTTCTTCTACTGCTGTCTTGCATCAGCAATCTTCTTCAATTATTCTAAATCAGAGGTGATGCAATTTGTGTCCTGTATATCTTAAATATATATGTTGTATTTGATCATACTGAAACTATTAAGGTAGTGTTTATAGCAATAAAAGTGGTTTGTGATAATTTGTGAAATATTTTTAAGTGTCTAAAATTCTAATTTTATTTAAAATACATTTATTGAAACAATTATATTTTGGACTGCATTAATTTTTTATTTCACTTAAAACTACATTAAGTGTTTCATCATTTTTTCAACTGTCACGATACTTAAGAGAAACAAAGATGGGGATGGTGGCTTTGTATGTCTCACTTCATGGGAGTGGTGACCCCCATGTCACACACATGGCAGTGGCGACTTTGTGTGTCACAATATGAAAACTGTTATTCTGAGAAACTGGGAGTAAAAAACTTTTTAGTGTTTAAAACTAGAGCTTAGATTTGTTTTCCAGGTATATATGCGTACCCACCAAAAAAACTTATTTTGGAACTATTGCCTTACACTGTTCTAAGAAACAAGAATACAGTAAAAGATTCTCCAAACATTGGTTTGTTAAGGGTGCACTCCCTTGGTTCTGCCACTGTGGAAAGGCAAAATGGTATATTACAAATCCTAGGGCTATGGAGAACTCAGTACCACAGCTCATAGGATAATCTAGGGAGAGTGCATATATTAAATATAACTTAAGTTTATCCGGGCTTTAGTAAAAGCCTCTGGACTCCCAGACTTGGAAGCTAATTAAAAAACAAAATCTATTTTAAAAGTTTTGTAATCCTACCTGTGTTTTTTGGTGACACTTTGAGACATGTGCTCTCTCCAATGAGATTGAGTGCTAAAATGTAGTTGGTTCAGGCAAGTTCCAGTATTTTGTGCATGGTTTTTTTCTCGGGTAAAGTTTCCAACCCAAATCAATAGAAATTTTTTCAAAATAATGTCTGCTACAAGCATGTTACCTGTCTAGTGTATATTTGCTTGACTGGTAACTTCTGGCAAAAACATGTAAACAACATGTGCTTCCAAAACAATTGTAATCAGTTGCATGCAGGTCAAAACAGCATTTTTTTAAAACCATCTGAATTAATTTCTTCAGAGCAGTGGAAGGAAGAAGTGCATAGCTCTGGGATTTTAATTGGACTTTTACACATTCTTAATAACTGGGATCGCTTTGTAACTTAAGTTATGCTTACACTGCTTGTAGGCCACACTTTCTCACTCACTACATTTACAATTGATTGGTTGGTTTTTTTGGTAATAGCTAGTGTTATTTAGGAAGCTGTGCATAATAAGTGCATGTGAAAGATTTTTGGCCAGATAAAAATATATATGGGGCATTTGAATTCAGTCACCAAATAGACAAAAAGAGTGTATTTCTTATACATTAATAATGATTCCTACAAAATTAAACATTAGTGCTTTAAATTGTGAGACACTGAAGAATCGTGTTAGAATGGGAATTTTTGTGAGGGTATCTTTGCCTGGTTCATGCTGAGGAAAGAGCACTGCTGTTAAGATGAGGCGTCTTGATAAATATAGAACCTGGAATAAAATTGCATAAGGATTTATAATGATGTATAGACTCGCCTGGAGGGAGGAATGTGGTTCTAAAATAAAACCAGAAAGGATATGTGCAGTCTAATCTAAGAAACATACAATAAGATTCTTGTGTTTACTCTGTCATCAAAAGAAAAAGGTTGCCTTTTGTTGGAGGAAAAATCCCAGGATAGGTTATATTCTCCTCAGTAATATTTTGAAGTGTTTATCTTCAAGTCTTTATTCTATTAGAAATTAATTGAGGATGCAGATGCACATAGATTATTACTGGCATGCTCACTAAGTAAAATCAAGCATGTATAAAATAAGTCTGCATCACAGTTTTAACATGCTTTTGAGACTTATTGCAAATGTTTGTAATCCACATCAAACAAGCTGCTCAGTGATGGCTCGCAGGCCTCAGAGAAGCCTCACAGTGGAATTCAATTTGCGTGAAGCTAACCACATGGTTACATTATTAATTCTTAAAATCCATGTAGTAAAACAATACCATGAAAAAATAATGAAAATTACCATTGCTTTTGTGGGTTGGAGCATCTTTAAACAAGGATTGTTTGTTTATTTATTTAGGTTTTTTAATCTCCTGCTTTGCAACTCCCTTAAAGGAAAGGACAGCTTTCTCAAAATGTTGTCCATCTTTTTGCATCTTACCTTGCTGCTGGTTATTGTTCTCCTTGCTGTCTTAGGCTGTTCTGAGTGGCAGTACACAGCCAGGCAGTGGTTCCCTGCACAGCCTTAGAGTTTTGTTCTGTTTGTAGCATGGTTGGAAAGGTCTCAGAGTATTCTGACCACATCTTCAGGTTGTGTCCTTGAACTATCTACAAGATGGTGCCTTTAAGTCTTCATGATAAAGGACGTGCAAGACTTGCAGCCTTTGGAGGAGCACCCCCACCCCACCTGGATTCAAGGTGCTTTGAACCCCAGTGTTCTTTTCCAGCAGTGCCCAGCACTGGAGAGGCTCCTTATTCAGCTGTGGCAAACTACAGGGGATGCTCTTGTTTGCACATGGTAGCATCCATCCCTCTGCCGGCTTCATGGTTTATTTTACACTGTATCTTGACTGCTGAATTTACTAGCTTAATAAATGTTGCCAAAGAAAAAGTTGTCATCGATCATGACAAGGCAGTTGACTCAGTAGGTAAATGCATTCGATACTGCCTACTCTATATAGGAAATCAGTAGTCATTTTTTTATTAAACGACTCAGATACCTGTAATATATGGCTATGAAAGAGACAGTTTAACATAATTCATGCATGTGCCTTCTAACTCAGGTATATCATTTGAATATATTCCTATTAATTTTTTTCCTCTACATGTAGAAGTAGGCTGAACTACTACAGTTAGTTTGGTTCTGAGTTTAAATTACTTGTAACATTGTTGCCTCCAAATTAATCTTCAATGAATGAGTTTTGGGTGTTAGTCTCAAAATATTCTGAAAATAGTGTGTGCTCAAAACATTTTTAAACAGTATTCCTCCATTTTTTTTAAGCACTGATAAATATACATCTCTCCTGCAATTAGATTGCTAGCTCAACCTACCCCACTCTTTTTCCTTTTCCTTAAATATGCTTCAGGATTTCTGAAACTGTTCCTTTGTGCAGCCAGTGAGGGTAACCTTAGCTACCTTGTGTTTAATTCTGTATTTCACTGTGTTATGGAAATACTGTATGTATCAGGTATCCATCAAGCAGTCTAAATCAATAACTGGGATATTAAATATATCACAAACATCATTCTCAGCATTGGTGACATACAGACATTGTCATGTTATGTGCCTAAAATAGAATGTGGTATAGAGAGTGTGGAATCTCTAGGACCGTGATTTTATAATTAATTATACCCTTAAATATTACTTATGTATGTGCATTTGTTCTACAACTTTAAATATATGGTATCTTCTTCAGCTTTTTGAATATGAAATATTTATATCCTTAGGTTTCTGTCTTTGAAAATATTTACATTTACTCCCTTCTCATTGTGCATGGAGATTCTTTGTGCAGGTGTCTTCATTGATACTAAAACAACATGATGTCAAATGTCATCTTGGAGGTCAAGGTTAAAATTTAACTGTCTTTCATCTCATCTGTCACTTTTTCCTTGAATTCACTCTTGCTATATGACTTTAGTGATTAAATAAAATCTAACTAACATTCCTTCTAGGCACTTTGATACATGTGGACAGATGGGGTGAGTTAAGCTGCATGGTTTTGTGCTTTTAGCTAATGTAATAAAAGGTTAGTGCTTGAGAGTCTTTGGCTGTTATGGACAAACATAAACAGATAAGAAAATAGCTTGCCTGAAAACAAAAAACCAGATTGATTAGAAAGAATTGCAGAAAAAAATATTCTGATTTTTAACAAAGAACCTCAAGAAGAAATTAGCATTTATTTGCTGTTTTTTCTCCAGTAAATACAGTAGGTGGTTTCAACATAGATACTACAAAGTTTCTTTTTCGTTTGGTTTTGTAAGCTGTTTGCCTTTTTTCTCTTAGAAACTTTGAGCTTATCAATAATTACCCTTTCTCTTATTTTTGTAAGAAGTGGTCTGTTCTGTACAAGCAGTAGCAACTGTTCTCCCATTGCTGCTATTTTGTCCTGTTTTCCAAATTTATTTGCTGGGTTAGCATGACAGCTCGGTACTACACTTACTTGTAGGCTTCTGTGTAACATTGTGACTGAATATGGTTATTCTGGGCAAGTGGCTCAGCATTTCGGAACCACAATCTAGCCAGAAAGAACAAATAACTCAGAATCTAGTTTAAATAATCATCCAAGATAAATGACAGGTGGAACTAAGTGAAATGCCCATTCAGAACATGTGTAGTAGGCTGTAGCTCCTTGCTACTCACCAAGCTTTTTACTACACGTACAGCTGAAAGACAAAAGAAGAGAGTCTTGCCAGCTTTAAACACCAGATGTCATTTCAAGTAGTTCCTCAAGGTTTGTGTCCCCTTCAGGGTAGGAGAAATTTCAAGAATGACTGTCTCGCTATCACATAGTCTATAAAAAGCACTTATAGCAGATGTAGCTAATAAATATTATCGGTACTGATACCTTCCCTGCTCCTTTGCCAAATAATCAGAGAAACTCCTTCACCTGCCTCCAAAAACTGCACAAACTCTAGCACAGATGGAAAAGTTACATGAAATGAAGAAAATTGGTGTTTCCAAATACTTTTTTCTTAATATTTATTTTTTTTAAAGGTAGGCATTTTCTTTGATAATGCCTTTTATTTGCAATACTGCCATATTACAATAATCTATTAACGAATAATGCTGTAATATTAAAACTACACCGAGCTGCATATAAAACTATGTACATATATATTTGTAATTTAAATTTATACTTAATATACATTAGTATGGATATGTATGTGTATGTATAAAATATACTTAAAATACAGACTGTGTGGATACAATAATCAAAAATAAATATAAGAATGTGCTAATAGAGAAATTATAGGATTTATTTTGAAAATTTCTAGACTAAATGGCCAGATGTGTTCAGAATTTAAAGGACGAAATCTGCCTGAAGTTCTACCAGACGCTTCTTCTGGTGGCCTTGTAAGAAGCAGAGGTCTCTGTGCTGCCAGATCAGGCTTGGCTTTCAACTTGACTGCATGGGCTCACTGATGTGAAATCTTGCCAAGGAGGAAAGCACAAAGTTCTGTCATGTTGTATTGCTCACTGTGGTGAAACGGACTTTGTAATTATATTTTATGATCTCACAGATTAGCCAAAATGAACTTTATTTTTCAGTAGAGAAAAGTCTTAATGGTTACATATTGACCACATTATCTGACAGTCTGCTTCTCCTTTTATAAAACTATGAAAATTGGAAGATAACAAACCTTAATAGCGTAGCTGACAGTGTAATTGGTTTGGAGATGTAGTACAGTTTCTGTACCAGTCCTCTCTAGGCTTGTTTTTGAAGCAACTGTGGACTTGTCTAGTAATTTGGTGTTTTTAATGGGAATGCAAAATCAAAATTATACTTAGCATGGAGACTAAGAAAGTGTTCTTTGCTTTATAGCCTTATATTGTTTAAATGCATCAAGACAGTGGTCTCAATAGCCTGGGATTGTCACAATGAAATGTCCTCATTACACTGTAATGACTTTGCCTCAGATTATAGTTCTTACTTGGAAATGCAGTAAAGCTGATGGATAAAACATCTGGCACCTTTTTTACTGAAAAATGCACTGGATGGTCATAGGCATCCAGTGGTAGTGCCACTGCTGTGAAGATGTGAAACAGGAGGAGTAGACATTGTAATCTCCAAAAGATGAAAACACACAACATGCATCAATTTAAAGTCATCATTTCCCAGATCAATTTAGATGATTTTATCTAATGTAAAGCATTAATATTAAATCTGTACTGTTCAATATAGAACAAATGAGGAAAACTGATGCTTGACTTAGTTGTTCACATTACAGAATCACAGAATAAGCTCAGTTCAAAGGGACCCTGAAGGATCATCAAATCCAACTCCTGGCCCTGCACAGGACCATCCCCAAGAGTCATACCATGTGCTTAAAAGTACCGTCCAAACACTTCTTGAGCTCATTCAGGCTTGGTGCTGTTGATTCTTGGATGTTCTTCATGAGATCCATCTCCACTTAAGAGAAGCTTTTCTGCTTTTTTTTGTCATGGTTTAACCCTGGTTGGCAACTGTGCATCTCAGAGCCTCTCATTCCCTCTCTCCTTCAGGAAGAGTCAGAAGGGTAAAGAGGAGAAAACTTGTAAGTTAGAATACAGAAAGTGTAACAGGTAAAGTGAAAGCTGTGCACACAAGCAAAGCGAAACAGGATGTTTTTCATCACAGCTCTGCATTGTGTAGATGCTTTTTCTGTGCTTTGACTTGTTTTGTCTGACATTTTCTTCTAACCCTCCGCCAGACTACCTGCAGTGCATGCTACTATTTTTTCTTTACTTAAGTGAGAATTTTTTAAGTTCTGTGAACTCTTTTTATTTGAATTGGATGTAGCCAGACATTCCCATATGGAAACATCTCAACAAAATCTTAAAATATGTTTGGATTAATTTATAATAGTGAAACATGCTCTGTTTTGTCATATACAGTTAAAATGTGTATTGTAATTTGTCATTCCAATTAAATCAACTTCTGTATTATATCAGAGCTGGGGTTTGTTTTTATAGCTTGGTTGTTATTGTATGTACATGTTACTGTTACTGTTTAATGTTGCAGTATTTCTCCTTCTGGGGAAAAACGCAATTGTTAATTCTTTCACATAGAGCTGTAGTTAAGCAGTGCTGTAAAGAAATTTGTACTTGTCTTTTTGAGCTCTTTCCAGGAAATTTCTTGAAAAAGAGAACTAAAGATCTAAAAAGTCCTAAGTAGCAGCATTTAGGCTGTGACCTATGGAAAGGACTCAACATGGAAAACAAAAATAGCAAAAACTAAAGTAACTCTTCTGTTTCTGGATTTAAAAAAATCCATTAAAACTTTAGATTTTAATTTAGCTGAAGAACCATCATGAATTATAAACAGTGTAAAGGGTATAAAATTACTTTTCCTAGAACACAGTATTTTTTCTGAATATACCGACTGTATGTAATGTTCCTACTCAATCTCCTGGAAAAATACATTAGGAAATTGCTGTTAAATTTTTTCCCAACTGCTGTTAAATTTGGAAAACTGGCATTGTCATATTGCCAAATGGTGTTGCATTGTTATTCTTCAATTTTAAGATTTGTGTTGTTGTTTCTCTTCAGCCTCAAAAATGAAAAAAATAAAGAAAAATCTAAATATTTAGGTGCACCAGAAGTGTTGGATGTGTTAATTGAGCAGACTTTGTGTAGCAGTAAATAGTGGATCCTTTATATTAACAGCCTTGTGAAAAATAATGCACTTGCATTGATAATACACCATTTGTTTACTGAATGTTTTTTGTGGGTGCCTCACTTTATAATCTGGGGTCTGAGACACTTGACAGTACTGCTCCTTGAAATGACAGCAATGCAATCAAGATGCATTGTGTGAAATCATGGAATCATAGTCAGATTCCTTGGTGCAAAACTTTTAAAGGACTGTATGGTATTCTGGTACAGATGGATTTTTCCTTGCAGTATACACTCATTCTCTCTGGCAGTGGTAGGAGGTACCACTTCCAATATTGTAGAGTACTGGTACTGACAGCAAGCAAGGAGTGATTATCCCGGGAGTCATCACATGGCTGAGTCCTTTGTGGGTAGGATGTGTGAGACTGTAGTTGTGGGAGTAATGGGGCATCTTTATTCCTTCTTCATCCCCTGTAGCCTGTGGGTTAGGTCACTCTCCCTCCATAACTTCCAGAAGCAGCAAACTCCATTTGAGGGGCTGCTCTGGCAGCAGGAAGTGAGACTGCTTCCATTGCTGAAGCAAATGGACTGCTCTGGGCTCAGCTTTGAATGCAGAGTTGGAAGGTGATGAGTAATGGAAAGCAGACACAGCGGCTCTGGGCCAGGCTGCATGGGGATTAAATTCTGGATGTGGTATTAATAGGATGGAATGAGACCCTTCCATATGGTTCAGTAGAGAGTGTGTGTGTGACTGCATATCACCTCAGTGAATTTATGTTGCATGCATCCAGTTCTGGCCATCAGAATACCCAGCTGGTCTGACTAGGCCACTGTAAGTGGATTTAAAAGTTGCTTGCAGTTCTTCAAAGTGTATAAAACTTCATGCATATAGTTCCTTGCCATTCTGGAGGTCACGACCGGGCTGTTATCCTGCTGCATCAGACCTGGGCATTGTAAGTTTACCATCACTGCATGATCATGGGATGTTTCTGGCCCATTGGGTGTCCCTGTGAGTGTGTTTGGCAAAAAAAAGTTGATGGACCCAACATCCTTTATTTGAGCAACTTCTGTAACTGGGAACATTGCACAAGCTTTTGATCACCACACCAAGCTGTAGAACGTGTCTTTTCTGCTGGTAAACTTTGAATAAACAGATGATGAGTTACTGATGGTGATCAGGTTATGTTGACATAGCCATGAGACAAGAAATGATGCACTCTTAATTGTGGCTAATGTATTGATCCTTCAGACCATAATTTCCAAAGAGCAGACACCATTAATAGTTTTCATAAGAAACTATAAGAAACTAGCAACACTATTCATAGCATGCCTATGCATCAGTTGAATAATTTTTTATTTTAGGATATTTTGCTGAATGTGTGAAACTTCTATAGGCAGTTCATAAAAGCAGTTGTGCTTTTGCAGCAAAAATTTCTTTTGTTCCTTTATAATATTGATCCTGCAATATTCCTGTTGAATATAATACTTTTATAGCAGAGGAAGCAGGAAATGGGAAGTGGATCTTTTCTACTCTAGGGGCTTCTCTACTATAGTTTTGCATGCCTTATGTATGCATAAGACACTGAGGAAAGCACCCTGTGTTGTTGGAGTTGTCTCAAAAAATATTATTGTATGCAATAAATGTATAAAATAACATCATTAATTTTCTGTTATTCATAAAATAGGTATCCATGAAATGTCTGACATTAAAAGAAATTATAATATTATGAATTATATATATCCACAAGTAATTTAAGTACTACATAGCAATGGTAGAACAGTGCTTTGACAAGAGAGTGGAACTTCATGGTAGGGTGATTCAGTTGTCATAAGTGTTCAGAAATCATAAATCAAGCCTTAAAATTTCACTGGATGAAAATGTAATGGTTTTACTTAAGGTCTTGTGGATTCTTTCTACTGGTTTTAAACCTCTAGGCTTGAAACTTCTGAATCATAAGGGCTAGAAGCTTTTAAATAAAAATTAGATACTTTCTCATCATTGTGAACATCTACATGATTTTCATAGAATTGTAGGATATTAAGGGTTGAATGGGACCTTAAAGGTCATCTAGTCTCAGCCCCCCTGCCATGGGGAGGAACACCTCCTGCTACACCAGTTGCTCAAAGCCTTATCCAGCCTGGCCCTGAACACTTCCAGGGTTGAGGCTTCCACATTTTCTCTGGGCAACCAGTTCCAGTATCTCACCACCCTCACAGCAGAGTTTCTTCCTAATATCCAGCCTAAATTTCCTCTCTTTCTGTGCCCATTACTCTGTGTCCTACCACTGCAGTTCCTGAGAAGGAATCCCTCTCCAGCTTCCCTGTAGCCCCTTTCAGACACTGGAAGGTTGCTACAAGGTCTCCACACAACCTTCTCTTCTGCAGGCTCAGCAGCCCCAACTTTCTCAGCCCATCTTTGTAGGGCAGGTGCTCCAATCTCCTATCAACTACATGGCCTCCTCTGGACTTAATCCAACAGTTCCATGTCTTTCTTATGTTGGGAGCAGCATTACTGTGCTGGTCTCACCAGAACAGAGCAGAGGGGCAGACTCCCTCATCCTTCTGGCCATGCTGCTTAGGATGCAGGATGCAGTTGGCTTCCTGGGATGCAAATGCACATTGACAGCTCATGTTGAGTTTTTCATAAACCATACCTCAAGTCCTTCTCCACAGGGCTGTTTTTAATGATGCCCTTTAATACTTCATTGATACCAAATGCTTTGCTGGTATTCATTATGAAATTAAATGGAAGAATTGATGCACTTTACTTTAGAGTTTAGACTTCAGAGTCAAGTGTAGGAAGAGCCTTGATGAGTTCTTTGGTGGCCTTTGTTACATCACAAGGGGAGAAACTTCACCAAAGTGCCAAGGTGCACTACTTAATTGTGAAAAACAAGCCTGTAATAATGGAAAAAAAGGCTGTAAAAATTGACAACTGCTGCAGTCTTGTGAAATTCCTAGTTGGCTATCCATTTAATATCTGACACCTTTCCTAATAGTATGGATTTGCTCTATATGACTTATTTTCTTGCTTTGTTGAGGGCTGGTGGTCTTCAGAGAGGAGGGGTGAGAGGATCATTTCCCATGCAGAAGCAGCTTGAGAAGATCTTAGGTTGGAAAAAAAAAAAGTGAGAGGGGATTTTTGTTATGTGGAAATAGTTTAGAAATATAAACTTAGATTGTCTGTATGTCAGTTGTTTTTGTAGTGTCTCGTACGTTGAGATAGTTTTTAATAACAGGGTTCTCATGTACTGCAGCAAAACATACATAAGCTTATGATACCTGAGCTGTGAATCTATGAATTGAGATTTTGCTCTGGGAATAAAAGCTGCCCCTTGGGGTTTTTTTTGTGGTAGTGTGGGAGCGTAGTGTTGCAATTTGGGTTTTTTTCTAATTCTCCTCCTTATTTGCATAGGAATGAACTGCTGTGTTCATAATGCCAGACTTGGTGTGGAGTTTTAGTGGCCTTGTTAAAAGCAACAAGGCTGCACCTCAGCATAATGATAACTGTGCTAGTAAGTCCTGGGCATCTGCATTTCTGTACAGAAAACCTCGGACTCTTCTGTAGTAGTAAGTCTGCTGCAGAATGGACAGAAGTTTTTTTCAATGAGGTTTTTTCCCATTGAAAACAAAACAGGTGGTTGTAGTCTGCAAAGTAGGAATACAGTTGTTTTGACAATACATGGGAAGATTCCTACTGCATACAATAGGAATCAAGAGGAGAAGTAATTTTTCAGAATGAGAGTCTGAAAATTGGGATATGAACTATTTTGTCTCAAATCCATGATCTGGATACAGCAAAAAACAAAATTCAGTCTGCATCTTTCAGATCAGATAAGCATGTTATCAACCAACTTACTGTGTGAGCTGATTTATTTAAAAAATAAAAAGGCACTTTCTGGAGAGTTGTCTGTTTTTTTTGCAAGTAAAAACATTTAGGTTCTTGTGGTACTGTTAGTCTGGGATAGAAATATGAATCTTTGTGGGCCAGAGTAAAAGAGACACACAGAATTTCAGAGGTACACTATTTCTCAACTGAATTTGGGTACAACTGTTTACAGCAAGTACCCATAACTGAAGAAAAAGCGAATCAGTTTTGAAAGGAAATGTTATCATTATCTTTTCTCTATCCTCTGTTTATTAAGAACTTCTTGAGAAGGATTCTTTTTTTATTGAGACAGTCAAAGTAATTATTTTTGAGTCAAAAAGAATTGTTTTTAGGGACATTTAGAGGATTCTTATGCAGACAACGTGGTATTCCAAGTATGGGTAATTCAGTGTAGCTCACGTAAGCATCTGTGGGAACTGTACTGTTAGTTTAATTTGCTGTTTATAAAGAGCATTGGGAAGATAGCACAATAATTTACCAAGTGCTAAACTGGGTTAAAATCCTCCTTAATGGTATAGCCTAAAGTATGCATCTCAGATACTAAAGTTAAAAATAAAGAGGAGGAGGGAAGGCATATCTCTGGTGTCAGAGAGGTATGTGGTAAGCTGTTGTATAAAGGGAAGGGAATGGATCTGCTTGGAATCCAGCCAGTGGTGCCGGACATGGGCATTTTGCTGAGCTACATTCCAGGGCATTAAGAGCAATCCCTAAGTGTGCTCTGCATAATTCATCTTCCTCATGGTCCACTCTGCCATGGGCCAGGCACTCAGTGGAGGTAATTTCATTCGCAGTGCAACTTTTTGTTAGTCACTTCTTCAGTTCAGGACAGTGTTTGTCTTCTGAACAGTTAGACATGGATGGAGAGCTCCATTTGAATCCCCTATGCAGGCACCGTCTTTCATCTTGCTGTTGCTTGGAATGGGGTATTGAATCTTATCTCTGCTCTCAGTTTCTGTGTTATAAGCAAGTCATCTTAAGAAGATGGCATTTTAATCAATGTCTTATAAATGCTTTTGGGATTAGTTGCAAAATTAAGTGGTGGTGGGATTGCCTTTTAACCTTTCTGTCACATTAACAGCTTACTCTAATACTAAAAGCTGTTGGCTACTTTATAGTGACACTAGAGGAAAAACTGTATAATGCATTTTTCCAAGCACAAATTGGGAGAACAGAAGGAAAAAGGCATTATCCATCAGTGCAAGGCACCTGTGTATTTCAACAAGTAATGAAGCACCACAGTAAAACTCACACCCCAAAGGTTTCCACCATGAGAGTTTACATCCTCCAGTCCTTGAGACTTGTCATTCCCATTTTCTCCACAACCTAGTTTTCCACCTTTTCCCATTTTCTTGGCCAGTTAAAAGCAAGATTAATTTGCCATAAAACTTTGTGTTATGTCTCCTAAAGTATAAACCTTCGAGACACAGAAATGTTTGCAGGGTTGCCCTCCTTCTCCTTCCTATGCTCAGATCTCCCGATGGCAAGCATACACCATTTTGTGAACTTAATTCCTCCAAGGCTATCTTTGACTGTGGGGATTATTTGGCCATTTGTTTTATGGAATGATCAGAGAGAGCCTGAAAGCACCGACTATAGCTTTGAATGTTTGATTATGTACAAACTCTTTATTAAAAAGTTATGTTATGAAAGCATCTAGCAAAATATAAATATTTATAATGTTATAGCTTTTAATTTTGACTTTTCATGCTAACAGCTATGAAACAGCTTTTCATTGTTATTGAAAAGTTCTTTTGTAACAAGACCTGTCTGATAAATATTTTACGTCAAGCTAGGTTGAGATTGTCTAAGGATATCGTTATGCCCAAGGCAACTGTGACCTACACTTTGTTGAGGTACCATGCCTTAAAAATATAAAATGACCTGTATTTCCAGCATGAGTATTTATATTCACTTTTTAAAAGCTTAGTGACCAAAATCTATTTTAAAAATAACTTGTTTCTCTGATGTGTTGATAGCAATTAATCCTTATTCAAAGATGTACTCTAAAAAGTTAAGTTTGTTAAATTAAACTGATCTGCCTTTCACCTCTCCTGCCTTCTTAGAAAATCTTCCTACTTTGAGTGCTACATAATATTGTTTATAGTTGTGGATGCAAAGAACTAGAAATACTGGACAGTGGGAAGTATAAAGGAAGGGATGACACTTTCCTTCTCTAGCACTGGGAACGTAGTACACTGATGTCCGTCCAATTGCACTCCCACAGCCTTTCTTAAAAAGAAGTCAAGGTCCAAAAAAACTCTTGTTTAATTTGATGCTGTCATTTAACATTCTCTCTGGTTCTGGAACAAAGCTATTTATGCGTGGGACCTAAATAGTCATTCACAGCTGCTGCCAGCTTATACCCTTGGTGATCTTTATAGCTCCTCGTCCTCACACTGGAAAGACTTCTTTTAGATAGAATATTTGAAGAGCACTGTGTTTCTTGGTTAGAGCCATTGTTCATGTTTCACACATACAGGAGAATTGATATTAAGGTCATCTATGTTAAATATGGGGAGCCATAAGCACTTGAGAAGACAAAGAGTCTTTAAGAACAGCTAGATGTAATTGAGCAATAGTAGTGTGAAATGGTATCAAATAGGCCTTAGAATAGATAGTCTTTTGTGCCAACAGGAGAGTCATGCTTCATTTTTGGCAATTTTCTCTGATTCTAAAAAGAGGCATTTTTTTAAATTGTAGTTGAACTACTGTGTCTAAGCTTTGTAGCTGTCCTTTTTTTGTTAATTTTACTGAGCTTTCCCAAACATTTAGTGTGTTGGGTGTCTAAAGAGAAATTAATATGAAGCTGAACCAAAGGCAGTAGTGTTTACATTAAAACAAACAAACAAACAAATTGTAACACTGAGAAATATCATCTCTTTCTCAAATCTGCTACCTGTTCATTCATAATCCTATCAAAATAAAGATAAGAAAATAAATATCCACATCTTAAGTTGATGCTCTTGTGTAGAGTAGCATGGGAAACTGGCCCACTGGTACTTTTGACCCACTATTGGACAACCCTCTCAGGCACATGCTGTGACTCCTGGGGATGGTGCTATGCCAGGCCAGGAGCTGGACATGATGAGTCTTGTGGGTCCCTTCCAACTCAGCTTATTCTGTGATTTTGTCTTCCCACGTAAGAATTTTCTAATTCTTTCTTCCAGTTTGCTTTTATGTCATCCTCCTCTTGCTTCTAAGGAGCATTCTCAGCCACTTTATTCCCACTTTGAACTTCCAGTCTCTCTTGGTGCATTTTGAATTAAACAAACATCTGTTTGAGGAATAATGGAAAGCCGTATCCTATTTTGAAGCTAAAAATATGTATGAAAAATGAGTTAGAGACAATGGAATAGTTTTCTTTCTGCAGTAAGTAGTATAGCTTAAAGATCCAAAATATATGCTTCAAGGTGTCCATGCACAACTAAGTAAAGCAATCAACTTCTTAAAAATTCTTGCACCTAATTTATACAGATACTGCTGTACCGACCAGATTGCAGTATTTTGTGATTTACGTAGTAAAATATACAGATCCCTGAACTGCAAATTTCTTTTATGTTGTAATGAATAATGAGCACGTATATCTTAGTAGATAGGTGAAAAATGTTAAATATAAATAATGAAAAGATACACAAAATATAATTTGGAAATGAATGTTATTTTTTAAGAGTTACTTTCTATTGACACTGAAAGTAATTACATCCTGTTTAGTTGCCTTCTGTAATTCATTAGGGCTTTTAAGCTACTGAGTTCATGACAGCTTGGACTTCCCTCAGTAGAAGCTTTAATGACTAGCTTGAAGCCATTTTCTTTCAAGGAATTAATATTAGATGTAACATTAGATATGGGGGTAATTAACAGGTTTAGAATAATTAATTAATAAAATTTCAAGGGTTATAAATTGCCTTGCCTGATACCAACTGTTAAAGGTTTCTTTAAAGATTTTTCTCTAATTAAAATGCTAAATTAATTTTATTTCATGAAAAGGATATGGAAAAAAATTACTGTAATTTCTTTGTAGGCTCCATTAAACTTGACTCTTCATTGAAATCAATCCTGGACTAACTAGGAAGATACAGTCAAAAAATCTCATTTGGTATTGTTTTTTTTTAAATCTCTGAAATTTCATTTTATTTTTATTAGATTTGCTTGGTTTTATTAGAAGTAAATACTTTATAGCATATATTGGTGGAGAGAAGATGAATAAGAGAGATGGGCTTTTGGATGGGTTTTTGAGTTCATTTTTGTGCTAAAAACAGTTTCTCCAGGGTGGAAAAAAGCTCTTTAACTGAGACAAAACGTATTTCATGATTGCATCTTAGTTGACACACTTCATTGATGTTCAAATTGAACTAAGTGGATAGCATTGATATTTGAGAAAAACTAGAAGCACAACACATATTATAAGAATGCATGTTGTGCCGAACTTGTTGATTGGTATTCCTTCAAATTCATTATTGTTTTTAGGAAGCTCCTTTCAGGCCTTCCAAATCATTATTAGAAATGGACACTGCTAGCTGATATGGGAGTGGCATCCCAAAGCATTTGATCTTTGGTGTTAAATATTTTGTATTGGAAAAAATAATAGTCTAGAAAAACTTGATTAAAGATCACTTGAAGAAAAAATGGATTTAATATATGGTTGCTAAACCAACATGTGACCTATAAAATTAAGAAATGTCAGACAGCAACACTACAGTGAAACAGCTAGGCAATGCTTTATTTAAATAATGCTTTCAGATGCTATCATACATACAGATTATAATCAAAATTACTATTTTATCTAAAGCCTGGGTAGAAACCATAAGAATCTGTATTTTATCAGTAAATTGCTCCAGTTATTGCTCAGCCCAGCTAATTGCCTTCCTTTCTATACTTTCTTCTAATCAAAGAGGAAACAAAACTATGATCCAGTAATGGCCAACATTGTGTAGTAGGAGCTGTCTCACACTGGTGTTTCACCAGAGAAGTAAGTTTTGTGCTATCTATCTGAATGAAGTGTTTGTTTATGAGGTGTGATTATTATTGGGTATGGTAGGGTCTCAAGTGTTTGTTCAGGACACCACTTTCCCAGCCTTAAGGATATATTGATCATTTGAAGTTGTTTCATTTGTAAAATATTTTTCATTTCTATGAATAAATATATTAAATCACAAGGATTTTTTTAAAAATCTTTTAAATATTGTCTTTCTTCTAAAAAAAAGTGGGTGAGTTTTTACTATGTCATGCATGTTTTCACTTCAGGAATAAACTAAAACTTCTTGCATTTCTTGAATTACTGTGTCTGTAAGTGTCCCTACTTGATACCTGAATCTTAAAAACAATAAGGCTTGATGATGACTAACATTTTATTAGCATTGTTATGTGATGTGATGGCATGTAGCAGTTGTGAGAGAAGATACTGTTCTCTGACATGCTAATCCTGTGTTATGTCAGGCCATTCACAGACCATTCACATAGTCTTCATTACTTACCATTAATCTTCTATGTCAGATCTTCTGCCTGTGATCATTCTTTACTTTAAATCCATATTTAAATATACAGAATGTGGAATTTGTGAGTAATGTGATGCCCAGGAAGGATTAACACAGCAATCTTGGTTCTTCTTGATCTGGGTTTTCATCTTAGTAATTGATTCACTTTTTAGATCAGACTGTCAAATTCTGTTTCCTGGTTTTTCAAATGAATTCACGAATAATTGCAGACTTGCCTGACATCACTCTAAAATTATGCATCAAAGCACAGTGGTTCTTATCAGGTTTGTGTGTATTTAAAAATCTCCAAACCTATGTTGTTTTTACAGTCACTTGTTCTGCTTCACTCTCCTAGCAGCACTCAGTGAATTTAACTGGAATCTGTGAAGTGCTTTGTAATGAATATCTGTGCTATTACTGTGTTAGAAAACAAGAAACTATTTTCTTTGTAGTAATTCATTTATGAAAAGATTAGTTTTCATTGTAGCTCATGCCTCTTTCAGTACCTTTCGATAACTGTGTAGATTGTTTTCTTAAGCTGTTAGTAGCTTACATAATTTAAATAAAGATTAATATATAGGTTCTTTTATTTTAACTATGAGTAAAATTACAGTGCTTTTAACTGGTCTGTTGCAAAGCTGGCCAAATTGGTGTAGCATGTCATTGCAGAAAATAAGCAGAAGCATTGATGCTGTTGTGTTGTGTGTGCTTGGAGGTCAGCAAGATCTTCCTCATGATGAGCATAGAAAATTAAAGGGGGATTGAACTTGTGTTCTGGAATTCGAGTGGAGAATCAGTTAGTGTTTGTGTGGTGTGTCAGTTGTGTTTTTTTTTTAATGTAGTGTCTTTTCCTTAGTTTTTCTCTTAAGAAGCAGTTCTAGTCATTCAGATCTTTTCTTATTGAGAAAAAATACCTGTATTTGATAAGTAACTGTAAAAGTTAGGTGTGAAGATTTCGGGGGGCTTAACCAAATTGCTTGTTACTAAAGCCAAATTTAATTTTACTAGTAGCATTATGTATTTATAAATTCTGCAGATATAATACTATACATAGATAATTTAAAAATATAAGTATTTCCTGTTGTATAAATGTAGAAACTGTTATTGGTAAGCTACCAATGGTAAGAACCATTGTTTAGTAAGTTTAAGCAAAGCTGTGGAGCAGACCGAAAAGTAAGTGGTATGGGTAGTAAAATAATAGCAGACTTAGGGTCTTGTCATAATTCTTTCATGGATTAGATACATGATATTTTGCTGGCATTAAGTTCAAAAACCTGTTCCTTTACTATTTGTAATTTGACTTCAGTCACGCATAGACTTGTTGACAGCTATTTACTAGAAGACTGCCTTTGCCAGAGACTGGTACCTTGCTGTGTAGTAATAAAGATATCAACATACCAACTGCAAGAACTGTTTTTCAGATATATTAATATATAAGCAATAGAAAATGTGAAAGATTTACACTTTGAGCAGAAGTGTGCAAATACACTTAATTTCTTGTACTTACTTGGCTGCCTGATGATGATGTTTTCATTAGAATTGTAATTTTTTCTTGTGTATCTTTAATAAAGATCAGTACTCAAATTACTTTTTTTCAGGTTATCTGTATGAAAAAATGGTCCTGCTTAACTGTCCCTTGTGTTTAAAGCCTGTTGTGTGTTAAACTTTCTTGTAACTTGAAAAGAAACATTCTATGGTTTTGTCATTCATGGAGATCTTCTTCCACGTACTGAACAATAGATAGAACGAAGGGAAATGGCCTCGAGTTGCACCAAGAGAAGTCAGGTTTTATATTAGGAAAAATTTATTCACTCAAAGTTTCGTTAAGCATTGTAGAGGCTGTCCAGGGAAGTAGTGTCCCTGTAGTAATGTTCTAAAAAAAAGGGGCACTTCATCGTATGCTCAGTTTAGTAGGCATGGTGGTATTTGGTCAAAAGTTGGACTTGATGATCTTGGAGGTCTTTTCCAACCAGTGATTTTACGATTCTATTCTATGATGATGTGTAATTTATTTTTCTGTGTGCTTTCTTTTTAATTTACATGGAATTCTATCCTTCAATCATTTATACCTTTTAATCAGATTTGGTTTTGGTCATGCCAAATAATTTTGTGTAATTAGTGAGCCTTTTGACTTTTTTTTTAAACTGGCTTTCTAGACCTTAGATGAACTGAATCACACTGGCTCTAGAAGCTCCACTGGCAAAATCTCTCATATGAAAAATGCTTTATTTTCACTTTGGCTCGTAATTGTTTTAACTGAATATTTAATTCTGTTAGGATCTTCCCTTTTGTCTTGTGTTAGCATAGTTTGTTTGGGAGGTTTCTTACCTTTTGTTAAGTAGTTTGTCCAAACGTCTTGAAAATTCAGATATGTCCTGATACTGAAATCACACTTACGCAGCTGCTTTTCCGTTCTTCAGCTGCTACTAGCAGTAATGACTTACCACTACAAAAACTGCTGGGTTTTCCCATGTATTTATCCATGTCTTTAGTCTTGCTGGTTTTGCTACAGTTTAAATTGTTTTCTTTGGTGCAGGCCTGGCTTATCTGTACCAAACTTCCCTGTCTGCTCCCAGAAAGCTATTTTTTTTATTTAAATGATACACTATATGAGTATCATTGCTGTCTTATGGAGCACTTTTAGGGGATAAATTTCACACCACAGTTGCTAGATCAACTGTTTAATATTTTACTCCGTCTGGAAATTATGGGTGAACACTGTCTGATCTTGATGACTTGTTAATGGTTTTATCTAGATTAACTTATGCTGATTGCATAAAAGGCTATCTCTTCTAGCCTTTTAGAGAAAGACTTGTAGCAAATTCCATCTGCTCTTCTATAGTCACCATCAGGGAGAAAAAAAATCAGCTTTATTGGTGCTTTTGTTTGAACTCTCCTTTCATGTTTCGATTACATATTTGCATTAGTGATTCTTTCTTCATGCTTGTTATTGGAACAATTGGTTTTAATTGTGAATTGAGAAAGTCATTAGAAAATTTGCTTTAAAACTTACTTTGCTTTTTCTTTTTACAATTTCTAGTTAACCGACTAAAGTTTATGGGAAATCCTCCCCCATCCATTTTCATTGTTAAGGAGCAGCATCCGTTTTTAAAAAGACACTTTTCTACCTAAAATGACATTCTGCAATGTTGTTTTTAATTAAGCTGGTTTTTCTACCGTTTTTATTGTTTTTTGCTTGCTTGTTTTTACTAAGTGGTGTGTGTTTAACCATTTTGGTGATTTTTATGAATGATCCCTCTCATGTAAAATTTTACACTTTGATGCTCTTCCTTTAAATAGCCTCTTCATTTTTATGTAGCTTACTTTGGTGAAATTTAACTTTATAAAAAAATTGATTCCAAACAGGTTTAATATGCGTGTATTACAGTTGTGATTAGTGGCTCTTTGATTCAGGATGTAACTGGCGTTGTGAACTGTGTGCTCCTGCATCAAAAGAGGTTTCTAATTTTTACGAGAGCTTACAGAAGGAATAATTTTGCTGTCTAAAATGGTATAGTTCTCACAGTTGTGTTGTGTTTACCTATCTAAGAGTGAGAGATTTTGGTTTCTGAGTAGCTGCTTTTCTGCTTTCAAAATTCCTGCAGTTTTCATTAGTGAGTTACATTAACTCTTGTGCAGTACTGCTTTTAATTCTCTGCTTGGAGAATGCTATGGGTACAGACCTCTTGGCTTTTTGGTGCATGAGGGAAGAGCAATGGGAGGTATTTGCTTCACATGTTTGTGAGGCCTTCAGTGCTGTCTCTCACAATATTCTTGCCTCCATATTAAGGTACCACAGTCTGGATGGGTGGACCATATGAGTGAAAGAAGGGATCAGCCTCAGAGAGTAATGGTCAGTGAGGCCAGTGGAAGTGGAGTGTAGGTGTCTGTCCTGGGACCAGTCTTTTTAATATCTTTCCCTATCAACCAGACAAGGTGACAGGACTCACTTGGCACGTTTGCAGGCAACACTAAATTAGAGAGAACCAGTTTATAGGAACAGATCTGCTGCTAGGAGAGACCTAGATAGACTGGAGAAATGCAACAACAGGAACCTCATAAAATTCTAAAAATGCAAAGTTCTGCACCTACAAAGAAATAATTCCTTGCGGCAATACTATCTTGAGGAGAGTTCTATGGAGAAGAATCTAAGGGTTTTGCTGTACAGCATCCTGAGCATTAGTTAGCAGTGTGCCCTGTCTGCAAAGAGAGCAAAGTATCCTGGGTTGTATTAGTAGTATACTGAGAGAAGGAAAAGGATTGTCCCTCTTGACTTTGCGGGTTTTTGACATATGTAGTCCAAGATACTTCCAGTCTAAGTCTCCCAAGTACAAGAAATGTATTGACAAACTGGACTAAGTTCAGTAGAAAGCATCCAGGGTGGTTTGGGGCTGAAACACTTGTTCACTGAAGAAAGATTGAGGTGTCTGCACTTGTTAAACATGGAGAAGAAGCAGTTTCAAGAGGACCTAATAGCAGTCTTCCAGTGCTCAGGAGGAGGTCATCAAGAAGTCAGAGCCAGATGCTTCACAGTAGTGAATGGTGATTACAAGATACAATGGGTATGAATTGAAATAAAGAGGATCTAGATGGATTTAAAAAGAAGCTTGGTGGTGCACAGTAGGATTTTATGGGTGTTGAATTAATGTTGAATTTTTTGCCTCTCTAACTTTGACCTGATTTACATGGTAATTCTAACATTCTTTTAACACTCTTTCCTAAATGAAAATAATGGATACTGGAAAAAGTTAGAAATGTTTTGGGCTGTTGCTGTTCCAATTAGATCGTATTTGCATTCGACAGAACTTGTGTAAGAATGTTGTTCATGATGTACAGTCTAATATTGTTGAACTGTATCTGGCTCTGTGGTTTTTGGGTTTGGTTTTTTTGCAACTTATCTGTCTCGATGCAAAGTAATAACCTTTAGGATTATGGAATCCACAGGTAGTCATTATTTCAGTGTTAATGTTCCAGCTGTTCAGAAAACAGATTTATAAAGAGCGTTATGAATACAGATATGAAAACAATCTTAATAGAAAATACATGTAGGTAAAAACAATTCCTTTCAGGCACTTCCAGACTGGCAAAAATTGTAAGCATAAATGGAGAGATGGAAAATATCATTAGATGTCAGTAAGTAGGTTGGAGATACACAGAAGCCCTACCTTTATTTGTTGTGGAAAATCACATAATATTTAGTCTTTAATAAAGAAATTTTATTCAGACTGTTAGTGAAACTTGCTGTTTTCTGCACTGTCTCGACTTGTACAGGTAGTATTATTTCCTCTGTTATCCTCAAACATATTTTTTCAGTTGGAATTCAGTAATGTAGGACTGAGCCTCATGAGGAAACTGTTAACCTCTGATGATAGTTGTAGAAGACTGTAGCCCTCGTTTACTGAACTTGGAATAAAAAGGATGGGTTTCACTGTTGTTATTGCTTCTCTTAAGAAAAGTGTATCACCTGAAATTCTCTGTAAGATATTTTATTTATCAATAATTTTAAGGAAGTGACTCATGTTGCTCAAGGGTTTGTAGTTTGTGCTCTGCTAACTGAACTCCCTCATATTTCTGATTTCACAGTTGAGAAGTGATTCTTTTCTCAGAAAAACATGAGAACAGCCATCCAGGTTCAGCCAAGGAAGAACTGAGGAACTGGACAAGTGTATATGGCACTTTTTGTAGTATGCTGGCTATTTAAGGTTGGACAGCCTAAGGAGGAACTGTGTTTTACTCAGGATTTACTGGCTTTCAGGTTTTGGCAGTTTTTTTCTCTTTTCGATGGACATTTCCAGTTTTCACTTAAATGCAAAAATTTTTAGTGTCTGCAGCATAAAATGACAGCAGCTTACAGCTGGTTAAATCATGAACCATCTCCTTTTGGTTTTGAGCATTTGGTGTCCAAGACAGATGTCTCTTTTTTTATCTTTCAGGTAGAAGTCAGAATGGAAACTAGAAATGGACTGTAATGTTTTATTCAAATTCTATTATTTGCAGTTGAATAGAGCAAAGTATCTCAAGTCTATCATTAAAAGGTATAAAGTTAAATTAAAAGCTTCTTTTTAACAAGGACGTTATCTTTTGTAATGAATCCTATTTGTAATAAATAATAGAATTGTCAATAAAGAAATATTCTAGAAATCTAGCACATCTGATTCCAGAAATATGCAGCAGCAGATATTTGTGCAGCATTCCTTTCTGTTTGTGAATATACTTGTTCCATCCAGGTTGTATGAACATAACAATGTGCTTAGTCAGTCATTTCTTCACCCTGTCTTCAGTAGTTCTCTTAGAACAAGGCATAATGCAAATTGCCTTTGCAAGATGAGGGTAACATGTTCTTTAAACAGCGTAGAGAAAATGATGGATTTCCTGAGGATGATCTGCATTGTGATCCCAAAATTGTAGACTAATCAAAGGATGCAGAAGTGGTGCTTTAACGAGCATGTCGGTGGCCCGGAACCAGTAGCTTGTTTATCACCACAGCATGACTGTTTGGTCGTGCTGAAAACTTTCAGCAGAAGATAAACTTTAGAAAAATCAGAATTGTGTTTAATTGCATTTATCAAGTGAACAGCTGCATTGGAGTTAGGAAGTACTGCATGCTGTGCTGAAACTTTTTTTCTCTTGCTTTATATGGTTTAAAAGTTCCTTTGTCCATTTGTAAGCTGCAGGCAGCAGCTGCCAGTTCTGGATCCAGCCATAAATATCAAAAGTGCGATAGCCAACATGTTACCTTTTTAAAAGCAGGCAGTAGGTTTAAGTTTGGCTTTAGCTAAACAGCAATCTGGTAGGTTCTATGACCAGAAGTATTGTGCATAATTTCTGTTGCAATTTCAACAGAAATGCTTAAATAATTGTTGAATTTGGTAGAGATTTCAAAGCCAGGAAGGATTGCAGTTAGCTGCAGAACAGCACATTTTGCATAGATAGTCCTTTGTTAAAGTCAGCTGAACCAAACCTTAACAGTAAGCTTTCTCAGCTAAGCTAAAGCCTTGATAATACATCTGCATCTGTAAGGGAAGCAAAAAAATATCATTCCTTTGTTGTCAGGTGAACAAGGATATATTATAAATTCTAATCCTATTTGGAAAGCATATGTGGCCCAGGATTTGCTGCCTTACTGCCCCTGAGGGATTCTTAGGAAAAGGAACAGCAGTGAGCACACTGCAATGAGTGTAATGATTTAGTCTGTCAAACTGTGCTGCACTTTAGATAATATGTTCTTAAGAGTGTCTTAGGATTTGCGCTTTCTCCATTGGATATAATGGTTCTTATGTTGGTAATGGCTGCCAGTTTTTATGTCAGTAATAGATTTATGTTGTTGAGTAAGTGGTCTTTCTCTGTAAGTTTCTGTGAGCAATTTTCTCTTAAGAAATTAATGTTCTTTAATGTTGACAGTGATATTCTGCCACTAGGATTTCCCCTTGTTCCCATTTTGTAACCATCTACATTTAAAAGCCCCAAATCATAGGAGCTAGGGTCACCAGTATGCTTGAAAACCATGATACTAAAGAAAAAATATCCCTGCCTTTAAACAGTTCTTCTGCTTAAAGAACTTATTTATCATTGCTTATAGACTCATGTATAAACTTACCTGCCCTTACTTCAATACCTAATGTTAGTATTTTTGCAGGATACTTTTAGTTTTAGCCCATGCATAATTTCTCTCATTTTGTAAAGCATCTCTTCTGTGTTTCGAGGGATGTTTTTTACACTGCTCATTTCCCCTTTGAATGGCTTTGTTTGGTCTGGCATTTGCTGATTATCAGTCACTTTCCAAGGCATAACTTGTGAAGGGAAGGAAATATGCTCAAACTTACCTCTCTAGGGCCGTGCATGATTCTGTGCAATTTCTTCTTCCCTTTAATTTGACTGGATTTTTTTTTCTTTTTCTTTTGTCTGTGGTATTTAAAGGCAGGCCGTTGCTTGTACCATTTCTTTGAATATCAAAGTTAGGTGACTGCTGCTATGCTACAGTTTGTTGGTCAATAAAACCTGAAACTTTTCAAAGCCAGTTACGTCTTGGAATGATTGTTTTGTGGCAACCAGGAGATCTTTTCGTCAGCTTTTGAAGTCTGCTTGGCTGTGCTGCAGTAGTTCTAGTCAGTTTGAGAATTGTGTGCCGTTCTGGATCCTGATTAGTTGGTAGCATACAACTTTCATAATGTATCACTCTTTATTCTTAAGCAAAATGATTGTATTTTCTACCTGTCCTTGGGTATATTGTTTAGCAATTTGTATTATTTGTGACCATAACTGCATCTTCTCTTTTTTCTTTCACATCACTTAGCATTTCCTTTCCTTTGCTAATATTTCTATCTGCTTTATGTATACATTATATCCCTCCATCCTCCTTCATTAATTTACATTCAGCTTATATACATTGAATTTCAGCTGTTAAATGCCTTTTTTTTTTACTCAATGTGTGATTAGCTCTGCCTTGTAGGAGCATTAAGAAATTTGTGTCTCAAACTCCCTTGTCCTTACTGCTGTCTACTGTGGAGCACATTTTTTGCCAAAACTATCTGAGTTGAACAACCTGGCTGAACCTTAACATTGCTGGTAAGTGTTATGACCTGGGAAATGTCAGATATTTACATCTCTGGTCTCATTTTTTAACTATGTCACCCACCTAATTCTCTTTTTCTGATATCCTTCTTTTGCTTCACAATGTTTTGTTGTCATTGTGGTTTCTATTTATC
This sequence comes from Pseudopodoces humilis, assembly GCF_049639895.1. Lineage (NCBI taxonomy): Eukaryota > Metazoa > Chordata > Aves > Passeriformes > Paridae > Pseudopodoces > Pseudopodoces humilis. The sequence continues at coordinate 70,976,303 of NC_142201.1, forward strand.
ATATAAAACTTCTGTTTCAAATTTTATGGAAAAAGAATGTGTATTCATGTTCACACGTTTCTCTACTACTTTTTTATCTGTATAGAATCTTACCATTCACTTATTCCTATTACTTGCATTGCTTTAGATATCTAATTAATTAATTAATTTCCTCCTTTAATTTCCCTCAGAAACTGTCCTAACATTTCTGAAGATCTATTCCCATATTTTGGCATATTTTTGTTCTGAATTACTTCTGTTTTTTCCAGTTGTCTTCCCTTTCTGATACAGTCTGATTTACTGCCTTGCTTTATAGCTTTTGGAACTGAAACTGTTGTTGTTAATTCTGTGCTTCAGCAGTTCTCTCTCAACAATGACAATGGTTTAATCAAGTTAGAGTGGATAAGTTTAATGGGAAGTGCACTCCCATTCTTAGAAATCAATGAAGGTAGTATATCTTAGTGCCTTCATTTAGTATTTTATGCTTCTTAACCACATGTAGTCTGTCATTCTAACTGTGGTTGTTTCCCAGACCCTCATCAGTTGTGAACAAATGACTCAAGAAAAGTAATGTCTTGAACATTTTTTCTTTTTAGTGTATATATCTTTGGAGAAAATTACATGTAAATCTGGTTTAGGATGTAAAGTTATAGCAGATTTGTACCAGTTGAAATCTACGTTGCTCTTGTGGCCCAGTCTGCTCGGCAGCTTTTGGGGAAGGTTGCTTGATTTACTCTGGGCAATTTGAGGCAGTAACAACAAAATTCTCAGGAGATTCAATAAGAAACTTCTATGTGCAAGCTTAGAACATTAAGATTGAGTAAGGTACTTGGCAAATTTTAAAATGTAGTTGTTTTGACTGCTGTTACTATCTATAGAAATGTAACAATATAGCCTCCAGTGGTGGGTGTGCACCCCTTCTGCACCCAGGCTGGTACCTCGGGCATTGTCAGCAAAGCACCTGCCACTTTCGGAAATGGTTGGTTGTCTGAGCCGTTCACTTGCCAGTCTCTCACAGTTGCCTGGTCCTACAGTGGAGTGGAGAAGACAGTACAGATAAATTCTATAAGGAGATCCCCAGGTTAGTGGTTTCTGTGTGCTTGTAGATATGTTGCTGCTCTAAGTTTGAAATATTCTGAAACAGAGATTGTCTGAGAGTAAGAAATTGCTGGTTTCTTTGAAAGAAACAATTCAATTTGCCTGTCTATGTATGCCAAAGCAATATATATAGAATCCACTTAAAAGTCTAATGATGTTATGCCAAATGTTACAAAGGCATACTATCAATATGACTTCTAAAGTTTCTGAACTTTATTCTAGAGTTTTTATTTCTAATAAAATTTTGCTGCTCAGTTTCAAGGGTAATTAGAAAGTGGGTAGATATTTTTAAAGATTAGGTTTTTTAATTTTCAATAATATTGAGAAAAAACATACACAAAAAACATTTAATACTAGGTACTTTCTAAGTTGTTTATACCAGTGGCATTATTTTCCAGTTAGTAGGACGCTGAGTACAGCTGTTAACATATAGCTCTTTGTGTGTTTGTGCGTGTACATGCAAAGACACAGAGTACTGTAATTAAGTCCTCAAAAATAAGATAACTGTGAATTGTGTCACAAAAAAACAGCTTTTGTGCACTGTATGTGAGAAGGAGAGAGGCATGCTTCCAGGTAAGGTAGTTCATGGCTTAAGGCAGTCGTGGTGTGGTTCCAGCTGTGTGTGGGCATGTGTGGCAGGGGGCCCATTTGCATGAAGCCTGATGTTTCAGGCTCCCAGCCCTGGGCAGATAGTGTGCATTGGCCTTTAGATTTACAGGAATTTTAGCTAGTGCTTTAAAACCATTACACTCAGCCAGTTGCAATGATAGTCTCTTCCAGTGCTACCTGTCTTAAGTTATTTTTACAAGGCGTGAAAGAGCAAGGTACATATTTCCATCTTAAACGCTTAGTTTTTTTGCTGGCTTGTTATATAGCTTAAGAAAGCCTTCTTCATTGCTATCCTTACAGATATCCTCTGTTCACCACTTGACTGTTATTGTTTATGCTCTCTCCCCAATCTGAAACTTGCATCTTCTTGTTGTTTAATCTTGTTAGGACTGTAGATTATACATGTCAAAACAAAGAAACTTTAATATTTTTCTAGGGAAGAACAGAATTAAAATAAATTGTTCTCTGCTCTTTTTAGATCGAAGAAATAGATTCAGCTCTAGATGTGTTTTACAAGATTGCATCATTGTTGTAGCTTATCTTTGAACCTTATCTGCTGCCTTGTTTGTTTTTTCTTAGTGAGCTCCAAAATTAAGCTTAAGTATTTGTGGTGTCATGAGCTCATGTGGGAAGGCAACATGATACCAATACTCTAGGATTTTTCTTGTTTAATTCCCAATGACAGAAGTATTAAATTTATAATATTTAGAAAAATGCCTATAATAAGCCCTGAATCAAAATGAAAGCTCCTGGCCAAAAAATTTTCAGTGTGCAACATAAAGAACTTAACGGTTCTAAAACTTAAAATCATAATGGGATAGGATTTTCACGGAATGGGAATCATATATGTGGATGCAAGCTGAAAGAAAAGCATTGTGCTGCGTGTGTGGGGTGTAAGTCTCTGAGTTGCCTTTTGTGGCAACAGATGACATTGCCAATTTTCTGCTGAAGTGGTGAGGCAAGTTAGTGCAAGTTGTGGACAATGATTGGAGCCAGGTGTCAATGTTCTGGTGACTTTCTGTCCTATATCTTAGAGAAGGATGGTCAAGATGCAACATGATCAGGAAGTCATTGGTGACAGTGATGGACATTTGGGGCTCTTCAGTTACTGGAAGGCAGTTGAAAAAAGATGACTTTGATGTATCCCAGCTAAATGACTGAGACAAATTGCTTCTGGATTCTGAGACAGAAGGTCCAATATAAACTAAAAAAACTAAGAGCAAGGAAGAAGTTCAAAGTTTGAAATAATGACATAGAAGATTCTTTTCCTGGTGTTTTTACCATGGAGGGAAAAGTTAATCAAATGAGAATATAGCTGTAAAGGAAGAGATGAGAGTAGGACACAAATGGCAGAAAGCAGTAAGTAGGTGAAATTCACTTCATGGGCAGTTTCTCTTCTGTACTGTTTGCTAAAAATGTGACCACCTCTGTTATTTTTTCCAACATCGTGAAGAGCTGCTGCTCTCCCTGCAGCCAAGCTGTGTGAGCAATGCCCATCCAGCTTCATGCAAAATTGACTATAGAATAATTTCCCCAGTTATTAACTGGCAAACAAGTGCTAATAATAGTGGAAAAGCCTGTGTGTTCCTGGGTTTAGCAGCAGCTATTGTTTTTCACAGTGTAGCTGTATGCCTTCAAAGGAATATGCTACTTGTAGGCTATCTTCTTCAGTGAGGATGTTGTAGAAGCTTGACTAATGGTGTATATATGTAAAAATAAATTTGAATGTAAGACAACTATAACATTTTAAAATGTATGGGAGTTTTGGTTTGATTTAGTTTCAAATTCAAGGACAAACTTTGAAAAATTAAATAATGCAGTGGTTTAAGAACACAGGAGCTCAGTTATTAAGCATAGAAAATAATCAGAGTTTCAACACCAAACTAAAAGGAGGAGCTTCCCAGGAAGGCTGAGAGAGCCTTTTAGAGTTTTATAGGAGTAATGGGAACAAACATTTTTAGCAGGGCCTGTAGCAACGGGACACGGGCTTATGGTTTTAAACTGGACGAGGTTGGAATTATTTTATACATAAGAAGTTATTTACAATGAGAGTGGTGAAACACTGCAACAAGCTGCCCGGAGAGGTCTGTAGATGGCCCATCTCTGGAAACATTCAATCAAGGTCAGGTTGGGTGGAGTTCTGAGCAACTTGGTGTAGTTAAAGATGTCGCTGCTCATGGCAGGGGAATGGGACTAGGAGGTGACCTTTAAAAGATCCTGTCCAGCTCAAACTATTGTGTGACTCCAAACATAAGGGAAAATAAGCACCTCAAAAAACAGAAGACAACAACAGGAGCTTTAGTACATAAAAAGTGAAAGGGTATAGTGAGACATGCTAGAAGTCAAGCAAATTAAGCTTTCTGGAAAGTATTAAAGACCCTTCTATCTGAAGGTAATGAAAAGGATGGTGTTAGATATTTATAATGCTGAAATTAAATAGTTTATTAAAATGGAAGTAAAGGTTTTGACTCAAATTTAGATTAGGAAAGTATGATAAGACAGAATAGAAAAGGCAAAAGGTTTCTATACGTGTTAACACCTTCAGAGTGGAAGTTTAGATATTGATACGCTCCTACCAGAATTGTGTGTATCCAAATGTCCCTGCTACGTAACTGTAGGCTACTGGTGCTGGAACTGAAGTGGGAAAGGTGGTGCAGGTGGCTGTAATCCCATTGGATTTACCTCACCAATTTATGATTTCCAGAAGATACTTAAATGAAAAAAATCACTAATAATATAGATGCATGACGAAAGACAAGGAGATTACCAAGTTTAGATTACTTCAAATTAATGCAGTATTTTTAAAGCGGTTTTCTTGAGGGTATGGAGGCAAATAGACTGCTTCTTGGGAAAGTTCTGACTTTCAAGTTGCCTTTCTCAAGATTTTTTTTTCCGACTGGTGCCTACATAGGAAATATGAGAAGGGAGGGTAAAACAATATCCTTTAACTCGTCTGGGGACAGTGCTGCCAACGTTTGCTATTTGTATTAACAGATCACCTCCTAAGATATCTTATAGCAGCCTTATCTCTGAAATATGGTGCAGGGTGGATTAAATACTGGAGGACTGGGAAGGATAAATGTACCAGTTGTCAAAGGAGAGGAGGCAAGGAGGGAGGGTTCAGCTATCCTGCTACTGATGGCCTAAAAAAAAAGTTAAACTGTTTTTATTTATGTGCAAGATAATAAAGAGATGAACAATTGCTAGCATGGGCTTACCAAGAATAAATAATCTTAAATTAGTTTAATTTTTCTGTATGATAAAACAGTTGAACCTGTCAATAGAAACAAAGCAGTAGCTGACATATATTTTTACTTTAAAGCTCTTCATAAGCCTGTGTTTTGTAATATTTTTATAAATAATGGAGAAAAATGTGATTTAGGAGATATTAGTGTACAGTAAGTGCAAAATTAATTGGATTAGTATTGCTGTTGATTATTGTCAATGGATTGCTCTCAAAATGAAAAGGTTTATTGAGCAGGATTTTTCTACAGACCTGCCTGGGGTCTGGCTCCCTTTCTGGTTTTTTACCTGGTGTATTTAATGTTAGCTGGAATCACTCTTCAGATGACACAGAACTCCAGAAGGACTGGAGAACAAGACCATATTTCAAAAAGATCTCGCAAAACTGAAAAAAATAATCTGCACGTGAGTAGATAAAATCCAGTGAAGATGAGAAGACAGGATGCTTACCTATGAATGAATCATAGCAGTCCTTCAGAAAAGGATTTGTTAGGATTTTTCATTTGATAGAACTACAATGTATCAAGAGATAATCCTGGCACTGGCATGTACGGGTAGAAGTGCAGCCAATGAAATGAGCAAAGTTAAACTTCCATTGAAGTCTCTGCTGGAATAGTCTTCTTCTTGGGGAGATATATTGCAAGGAAAACTTGAACCACTTTGAGGCTGAACAGAGGCATCACAGGTGATCAGAAGATAGGAGGAATCTCTTAGAGGATGCTTCATTTATTTAGCCTGTGGAAGGAAAGACAGTGGAGAAAAGGGTGCGTTTTTTTAATATGTAAAAGGCTGTTGCAGTGATGCCTAGAGAAGGCTGACCTAGGACAGAGACTAGACAGAGTTAAGAACAAAGAAGGTATTTATTGAAAGGCCTTAAAGGATACACCTTGGGCAGTACAAGGGCCTGGCCAGGCTACATGCAAGATGGAGCTAAAATGGTTACAAAATGGGTGACTGGTCACGAAGTCTCACATTTTTATAGGTTTTGGTCTATCTGCATATTGGGGTTAATTGTCCAGTTAGAGCTTCACGTTATGAAGTCACATCCTCCTTGTTTTCTCTCTTCAGTCCACTGTTGTTTATGCTTTTGGTGCTGAAACCTATAACAATTGTCCTTGGTATCAAGCTAGAAAAGGAATTGTTTTGCCCACCTACTCTGTGAAGAGAGCTCACTAACACTTCATATGAAGCTCAAAACTACACACCTAGAGAAAAATATGAAAGCTAAAACTTAAGGCATCAGCAGAAGAAATAAAGAAATAGTTCCTTGTGTTGATAGTGGCCTTTGATAAGTAACAGCAGTTGAAACTCTATCAAGAAGAACTCAAAGGAGATATTAGAGAAACCTTTCTGAATTGCAATTAATGAAATAATTAAGTAGATTGCATGAGAAGGCTTGATTGAATTTTTGTCTTTGCTAGACTTTGAAGAACTGGTTAAAGATGTGTAGCTATAGATTTCCCCACTTTTGAGAGTAAGGCGGAAATTTTTTTTTAAAAAAACATTGTTTCTTTAACATGTATTTTTCTATAAGTTTCTGATTGAATGACTGCCTGGAACAGAAGTATACAAGTTGAAGTGAGTTGCCATCAGCAGTTAACATTTACACAACACCCTACTTGAATTCATCTTTGAGAAGAAAAGTGAGGAAACCTTTTCTTCATTGTAGTGGGGAGAGGGGGGAAGAGTTGAAAATAACATTAAAAGATTGCTCTAGACTATAGAGATCATTATATATTCATATTGGACAGTGAAAGTGATAAACTCTTCTCTTGATTCAAATATAATATATTTGATTTAAGAGACATCTGTTTTGAAATATCCCATTAATGCATGAGCAGGAATTTGAATTTTAGCAGTTGTTATCTTCAGATGAGTTTTAAAGAATATATATGTGTTTGTATAATCATAGCTTTCATCTGTCCCTCGTATTTCTCTGATTTGAATTTGAGAGGTGTCTCTTCAACATGACTGTCCAGACTATTTTATCATTCTAGATGAACTTTCTCCATTTCTTCATGGATGGTCATCTGTGTGGGGTTTTTTGCTGTAATCGCTATAGAGAAGCCCCATATAACTTAATTAAAAATTCATTGCCATTTTGTGTTTGACAAAAACTAAACAATGCATTAGACTAAATTGTCCATTATACTTTTATGCAAGACAGTGTAATTACTTGAAAAAAGCCTTAGCAGTAGGAATAAAATTTATCATAGGATAGTGCTAATGCATTTATGTGCAACAAGAGTCACTTTAATTATAGTACATTTAAGATTGGTATGCCAAGGGCAATAAACTTTATAACAACATACAAAAGTTTAATAAGCATGAAACATCATAAGAACAATGTAGACTAAACCTTCCTTGCATCCGAAAAGCTGAAATGCAAAGAAGTTTTTATTTATTGCCTCAGGTAAAAAAGTCTGTAGAAACAGATAAGTGATGACAAAGCTTTGATGTTAATAAACCCAAATGGAAGTAAAAATCAAAGTGTGTAAATGGCTAGGTTATAAAAAGAAAGATGACAGAGTTATACCCTGTAATTAGGTGTAATTTGTGCTTTTGGCGCACTATTTGTCCTGGATGAATGAGAGGTTGTCTTATGTTTTCTTGTCCCTGTATAATAGAATTGCAGTGTGGGCACATCCCATTTAAAACCTCCCTAGGATTTTTTTTTCAATAAGTATTTGATTGCACTCTACATACTGATCCCCTTCTGGGAGCACTATAGCCAGTTTGCCTTTCCTAGTGCTTAGAAAGAATCATAAGCTGAGTGTTTATAAAACACTTCAAGCTAGAAACAATGTAATAATTTTAGAAAAATTGGAACCAAATGACAAAATTAATTTCTACCTTGGGTAAAATGACAGACTTATGTGTCATACAAGTAAATTACATTAAAACTAGAAAATAATTAATCCAGTTAAATTATTTAATGAGTTTTTCTGTTTAGCAGCTGGTTGTCTCATCCATATTTTAAACTGTTGTAGAACAAATTGCTGATAATTAAATAATTTAATTTAATTGATTCCTGTCTTTGTTTTATGGTATCTCTACACAAGACATTAAATTTTCAGTGCTGAAACCTCTTTTACAATCATCTCTTGCTGCCATGTACTGTGAAAATTTGTTAACAACTCTTTCCTTCGACTTTCTATGTTGCAAAGAAATGGAAAAAGTCTTGATTCAGGGAGAAAACAACAGATTTTACTAAAGGCTACATTTCTGTACAGGTATCAGGTTTTAAACTTTCCCATTGAGAAATAATTACTTTCTTTTTAGACATGCTGCATTCCCTGGGTCTTTATTAAATTACTTCAAAGTTTATAGTGATGTGTGGTTTTGATCTCTGATGTGAAGTTCACAGCTCTCATTTGATGTGATGTGAAATACCCTCGCAGAGCTTTCACTGAGCTGCATTACATGGCTACTGTTGTGAGTCCATGAAATGCAGTGCAAGAATTGGCTGCTTCTGCACTGCAAATCCAGCTGGTGAAGCTTGTAGTTCTCTTACACATAAAAATTTGTGAAACAAAATGAAAAAAAGTAGAATGATTCCTTTTTGCCTTGACCTAAATATATCTTTTCTTTAATTTTTCATCTCTTTTTTAATTTGAAAATTAAAAATTAATTTGGAAGTTGTGTCTGGCATTCATTTCCGATGATTTCTGTAAGTGATGCAGCGTGGTTCAATGGCAGTGTTCACTGGTGGCATGAGGTGGCCTTCTGCCTCTTGTGGGTATCCTTCTGAATTCTGAAGAAGTGTTTGCTGGTCCTGCAGTGCAGAAATCTACCACTTTCTTCCTAATTGTCTTTCCAGTTCATGAAATCTTTTACATTAATTCTGCCCTGAAGGACAAACTCCTTCGTGGGAGGGCTCTCTGATGACTCAGACATTTCCTTCTGTTTGGGCTGGTGGGGCTGCAAATTCACTTTCCGGGGGTCTGTGCTAATTCAAGGCTGAGGGATTCCCTTCTCCCGCTCTAGTGTCACTCCTGACCTGTTGTATGCCTCTCTTCCCACTGATGCCCTAGAGCTGCTATGGCTGTATTGGGGAAAAGGATTTGTTAAGTCTGTACTTTCTTCTGCTATTAAAGGAATAATCTCGTTGTTATAAAACCAGTTATGTAAGTGTTTCATTTCAGAGGTCACATTTTGGTAAGCTAAAAAGGTTGGCTAAAATTTCTGAACGCCTACATGGGATATTATTTCAATAAAATTTTATAAGTGCAAATCCTCAAAGAGTGTTTCAATTTCTGCCCATGCTGCCAATACTTTAAAATATCTTCAGAAGATTTAAGTGAAAAGTCACAGTATAGGAATAAGATGCTACTGAAGTAACTTCATCTTTTCTGTCAAGAAGTGAAATTCAGTAGAATTTCAAACCCCTATGGGCTATGATGAGAGCAGAACTTCTGATAGAAATTGAGTAACAGTCCTGTGAGTTAGTAGTTATAAAAGTAGATGCTTGTAGACAGGTTTTTAACTGATTTTTCCCAGCACCATAGGATTTCTGCAGCCTTCAAATTTTGGGAAAAATTTAGAAAACCTTGCATACTGTGTATGTTCAACAAGTGCCAAAGCTGCACATTTTTCTACCTTATGTGTAAAACCATGCTGTCTCTTAAATATGTGCTGGTCATTATTTGGTTTTTCTTTTCAAGTAAACGTGACATTTACTTGTAAATGTGACACATGAATGAATATTTCTCTTAGAGTCTCAGAAGTGAGGAAATGCTGATCTCTGGGAGGGTTCTCAAAGTGTGGTCCATGCTGATCAGTTACTTACAGACTTTTTCTTTATCTCCTTTCCACACCATTGAGATCCACGTTTGGATTTTATGTGTAGCTTTCAAGTGGCATTTTCTAACTGCAGTGGAATGAAAAGCTGTAACCTGTACTTCTCTCTTAAGTCATAGAGCCGTGCTCCAAAGGGCTCCATGCATTGTCTTGTCTTCAGCTAACATGAGTTAAACTCTCCTGGAAGGACTGATTTAAATCTGTTTCTTGGGCCCAGATATCTGCTCAAAATCACTGCTATTCTCAAAGTGATTGTGCTTGTTGAAAATTGTCACAGTTTCAGTCCCACTGACAGTTTTCACTCCTAACCAGATGACAGCTGATGTTTTCTTAAGCCCACAGTCTGTAGCCATTAAATTATACCCTTACTTAAGCTCAGTATTTCCCTCTGTGTATCTGATGTTTATTTGCTTTCCTCTTTTGCTTACCCTTTCCCCTCAGTTAATTATAAACTTTCATGACTCTCAACTCTTAGATCTCAAGATCTGTCGGAATGGAGGTTCTCACTCTGACTTCTAAGCCAGGTTCAGTTTTCACCTGAACCATCTCCCACACCACCCAACAGAGCTGGGAATATGAGGCACACAGTTCCTGGATCTCCTCTGGGGTGAGCAAAGCCATGACCCTTCCAATTGTGCCAGCTGCCACCTTTCTATCGAGATGGTGTGATTTGCAGGACAGAAGTGCTTCTCGTTGTTTTCATTGTTTCAGACAGACACTGGCACCATACCTCTGCAGTTCTTCAGCTCAGACTCAGCAAGGAGTGCTTTGGAGGAATGGTTAATAATGATTTGGGACTTCCAAGTTATGCTGTAGAGAATTTCATCTGCCTGTCAATTCCCTGAAATCACAATGTGGGAATAAAAATCTGAAAATTAGTTTTTCTGAGTTTTCAGTCTGAGGTGAATGAACTTGTGGAATTTCTTTTTAATTCCAGTTTGTAAACCAGAACTTTTTTCTTGTTTTTGAGTGGAGCGATTTCAAATTAAAGCATAGTTAATTCTGAATAGAGAGTGTGGAGTAGAAATTGAGAAGTATACTTCAGTAAGACTTCCAGTGTTTGGAAGAAATGCTAACTTCTGAAGAGTTTGACAGCCATGAAATTTTTGTATGGTTTCTTCCTAAATTGGTTTATACACAGTATGATAGTAATGTTCTCTATTAAAACTGATTATTTCCATTGTCCCCTGACTCTTCTGAGGTGCTGCTACTTGTTAGTAACTGGGAAGATGCCTTGAGGTGAAGGAAGAATTGGAATTCCTGTGTGCAGAAATGTAGTTTTTCTTAGAGACTTAATTTTCATTTTTAATAATTGTAACACTAATCTAGGTGTGTATTTACAAAGATTTTTTAATAATGATTGGAAGAAGTGTGTGTAGACCAGAACTAGAAGAGTGCAATAAATTGTCCTTTTTTCAAATATTTAACTGCAATTATGTTAGATTTATAGATAGATGAAATTTTCTTTCTACATGCTCTCTCTCTCTTGGAGCCTGTACTAGTTCTGGAGTTCTTTGCCTCTTTTTATTAGTGTAGTTTTTCAGTATTAATTTGATGGATGTCAAAGCCCCATGTTTGTTTAAAGTGTAATAACATCTTTATTTGAGATGGGGATGTTTTTATCTGGATATGACAGACTATTCGTGTTCTCTAAGGCACTTTTGCTTCAAATAATGACTTTTGTTGTAGCTGGTACTTGGTTAATTAACTAACTAGTTAATTAATTAACTATGGTTAGGCCAGTGGCTGCACTTGTAAGTCAGTTCCCTCCAAAAGATAATGATTGCTCTAAGTCAGACCAGCTTAGGACATCATATTGGTTATATGAAGGCTGCTGCAGCCCCTGGACCACTGGAAGGAATGAAGTTGCCAGGGAAGCCTTAATTATTTTAGGCCCAAGAACAGAAGGTGTGTACTCAAGAGACTAGCAGGAGCTGAAGTGTGGCTTACTTACCAATTATGATTCGCTGGTAATCCATTTCTGTTGCTTCGGATAGTTGTGGATTTGATGAGTAAAATTAAATGTATACTAATTAAATTCAAATTTTGTGCTTTTTACTGTATTTTTGGTATTTATACATGTGTATTGGCATTACAGATGAAGTATTAGAGAAAGTGCAATAAAAGTTGATTTGAGTAAGGATTCATTTGATCCTCTTAAAGTTCTAGATATGAAATTTTACAGCTGATATATAGTTTGGTTTCTCTTGAGTGTGCTGATTTTTTAAAAAGTAAAGAAACTTGTTCTGGAGCAGATAAGCAGGCAAGTTGAAATTATCTAGAAGATAAAATGGAGAATTTTGGGTTATGTGAAGGATTCTTCTAAAATGTGTTGTCGTTTTAAATTTTTTAAATAAAATTAAAGATTTGAAATGAAATTGTGCAAAACCACAATGTGATTTGTTTCAGAACATTCATTTACTGAAGCATTAGAGTACTATATAGATAATCCAGCAAAATCAAGACACTTAAATATATGTACAATCTATGTGTATGTGTGTGTATGTTTGCACTTTCACGCTGGAACCTGCTGAGAAAAAAAATGGGAAGCTTCCCATGGCTATTATGCATTGTTCCAGTAATATGCATGCCATGAGGAAACACCTAACTAATTATTTAATTATAAATATATAATAATTAATATATATAATACTTAATATACAAGATTGGTGTGGTTGTCTTACCTGCTCTGTCTCTGCCTTTCCTGTTGAGATCATTAAGAAAAGGGTTAGGTTTTCTTTGTTTAAATTAAAATCCTGTCCTGTTCTAGAAGTATAAACTTTTGTATGAACATTGCTCTGTGATTTCTCCAGTAGGCTCTAACTTGGCTTTCTCATGCTTTGATATCAGTGTTTTGTTTCCAAACTGTGATTCTAGATACTGTAAAAATGCACTGATAGTAATATTTTCAGAACATCTTCTATTTGTTTTGGTTCTGAGAAAATGTTTTTCATTGTTTCAGAAAGAAAGCACCTCTGTTCATCTCTGTAATTTCAACTAGTCTGTAATTCCATTATTTACATTTTATAATGTCTTTGGATAGAATCATGGTGAATTCTTATGACATTTTTACATCTGAGCTTATATATTTAGGTTTCTTTTAAAATCAGCTTTCAGAATTCTTGTTTTACTCAGTTACTTTTATCTTCAAGTTTTAAATGAAGTGTAAGTATTCTATTCTGCTTTTTAAAACAATAATAAATTTGTCGCTTTAAATGGAAGTGTGAACAGCATTATATAATTGCTGGTTATAGCTCAAACTCTCAGACTGTACTGCAGATAAAATCCTAGTTTTTCTGTGCCCATTGAAAGCGTCAAGCAAAACATAATGACCTTGATGATTTCTGACAAACAAATGAGGGTTACTTATGGCAAGCCAGCATTGTTGAATTAGAAGCTATATTCCAAGGCTGCTTGTAAATCTTCACAAATCCTATCACAATGGAAGCCATGGAGTAACAAAAATATTGTGAAACAAATGCCTCCTGGGTGGCTAATTATTGGCATTCTTTCCTTTTTTCCTCAAAGGGAAGCTCTGTATCTTCCCTGTAAAATGTTGTCTGACTCAACAGCAAGAATGTTTTGGGGTGGGAAGCTGAAATCTCTTCAGTGGTTTATTTGTGAGGGTTTTCTTATTTATGCTTTTATTTTATTTTAAGAAAACAGTTCTTGAAAGGAACTTCATGAAATCTTTACTGTCATGAAAGACTGTTAATACCTTGGCTTTCTCTATTACAAATACCATGTAAACAATTATTACATTGTTTGTGCAGTTTCATGGATGTTGTTCCAGTTTGAAATAAATGTTGAATTCAAAAGAACAGTTAATACACATTCTTAATTTCACATATTTTGTTTAGATGAACTAATGGAATAAGAGGGCTTTTTGATTTATTATGCTTTCCTTTTAAGTGAATGCCAAAGCTTGTCTTCTGATTTGAAGTAGAACTTATGGTCATATTACTGTTTCTCATGTGCTGTTTATTTCCTTTCTGTGAGCATTCCTGTGTCAGCTTGATTATTAAAAGCTTTAGATATCATAATGCTAATTAGAAAATTATAATAATGTAGTTGCATTCTCCTCATCATGGAAAAGTGGCAGCTCTCAGCGAAGGAAGGAATAAAAGTCCAATATATATTTTCTGATGTCTGCCTATAAGTGGTTCAAATTATAGAAGCTTTTCAGTGGGCATGAAAAATTAAAGCCTTATAGTTGAGAAAAAATTAGAAACATAGAAGATAAGCTCTCTCTAGGAAGTGTAAATCTGAAGGAAGTAAATTTTCCCAAATGATGCTTTTACATTGGCCATGCAAGACACCAGGCCCTTCACTTCATTTCTAATAAGCCGTTGCTAATGTTCCATTAATTTCAGGTCCTTACAGAATCTGGGGAAAGATCACTGTAAATGTGAAGAACCACCACCTCTGGTGATACCTTGATGGACTGACTTTCTATTTTTGGCTTTCTTTAGTTGTGTTGTGCTTCCTTAGGAGATTAGAAATTCATTATTGTATATTTGTTCTTCCTTTTTTGTGGAGGCTCTCAGTCCAGTATTTGGATTAAGGTTATGATTTGGAGGGAGAGATTATTTATTGTTAGGGAGGAGGGAATCTATTATCTTCTGACCATACTGCAAACAGCTTTTGTTACAGCATTTTCCTGTCATGATTTTTCAATTTTCCTGGAGAACTAAAACAAAAAGACAGTGATCCGGCATTTCTGACATTAGAGATATGAAGTCTGCCTGTGTTACACAAAGCTTTGGTACATTTCTGGGCATTCAGGTAGTTTTTCATTTTGTTACTTTTCTTAGTCCTAGGATAGTGAAGGGTAGAAGTGTTCTACTGCATGATAGTTTTTCTTGTTCTGGGAATGTGCAGTACTTGTCCTAAATCTATTTTAAACAACAACAACAATTAAAAAAAAGAAGTAAACTATCATGTATTTTATAGGAAAAACTTAGTGACACAAGTGACACAGTAATAACATCACTGGCTTGTTCAAAACTGCGCTTTGGTTTTGGAAGAGGATTTAGTTGTAACTTTGCAGAGTATTATAGCTTGCCTCATCAGCAGAAAGCTCTCATAGGCTGACAAAACCTATGGCTTGAAGCTATGCAAAAATCTTGAAATTCTTATTGGTATATTTTTGATGTTAATGAGAAACAGGTTTATAATTCAGAATGGTAATTCATTAATATAATTGTAGAATATGTAAGTAGAAACCCTTTAATCAAATATTGGTTTACAGTATTTATTTAAAAATCCTCAGTCAGTTTACAATGTGTTCAGTTTTTAAGAATATTAGAATTATTTTTCTGTCTTCCCTTAATAGTGTGTACCTATGTGTGTGTATGTGTATATATATTTATAAATGAAAGCATTACTGCTTGTCCAAATATGTATCTTGTAGCTAAGGCTGGTGCTTAGTAGTCTCAGAGCACTACTTTAAAATCAGCCAGGCCTGTAATTTTTTATACATTAATAAAAATTAAATAGGTCCTCTGATCTATAATCAGGATAAATCCGCTGACTTCATCTGAGTTTTCTGAATTATACTAGCTTCACCTGGTTTACGAAAGAGAAAAATTTAGCAGAGACTAGCTAGTGCAAAGAACAAGATAAGGCAGGTGGGACAAAATGTAATGTTCTATGGCCATTTTGAACATCAAATAAAAAAAACAGAAAGCCAAATCAAGAAACCATGCTCCCTGACCTAACTTTGGAATGAAGAATATGGAGAAAATGCAAAAATGGCCTGGGAATTTCTCTGTGCTTTGCCATTGAGAGAGACCAGTCGGTGTGTATACACGGCACATCATTTTTATACTTAATTTTCAAATGTGGTAAAACAGCTCAGCTAAGAAAGCATACTAAAAGGCTTTTCTGAAAAAGATATCTTCAAATTATGCTTAATGCCAGTCTTCTTAAATTCTGGTTAAACTAAGCAAGCATAAGTGTGCCCATAGGGCTGAGCCCAGACTTAAGTTTTTTGTCAAATGGAAAGACTTAAAAAGTTTTGCATGTGTTAAATGTTCTGATCTGCCTACTGAGTACCTGTATTCTGAGTCTAGTGAAAACCAGTCTTTTAGGTTGGAGAGGCAGGGTCAAAGGTGTTTGGCTTTAAGTTCTTATGTTCTCTTCATATTCTGTAGCAATAGGCTGACTTTGCAGTATTAAAAAGCAGAAGTAGAATCCTGGTGAAGTGGGTGGTATTCCTATAAACTGCTGCCCTCACAACTTCTCAACTGAAATGTCATCATCAAACATCAATGTTTACAAAGCTAAATACAAAATAAGTAAATGAGTGAAAATAGAAGAATTTTAAACCAATTTTCAGCCTCTTTGACATTTAAATATTTTTCTAAAATGGAGGGAGCTGTGGTTGTTCACAAGCATTAGAACAGTTGGTGAAGCTTGATGTAAGCAAACAGTCCCACTGAATTGCTTGGAAAAATGGAATGAAGGGTTGGCATGGATTTGGGAGCACAAGAAACTTGAAAAACTATAATAATTTGATATGTAATCATGCTATTCCTTTAAACATAAAAGTCATGAAATTATACCCTGTATTGAACGTTCCTGCTCTCTGTATGTTTGTGTATATGTACATGCGTAAAAGGCAGTACACGCAGAGTGTGTGTGTGTATGTGTTTGTGTACACACATATATATGAAAATCCCAAACTGGGTGTGTGGGGTGTTTTCTTCCAAGTTAAAATTCACCCATTTGAGTACATTTCATCTCCTCCTCCTTTTCCCACCATCCTTCCCCCAATATTTTGTTGCTTTCTGTATTACTAAATGAAATGTATCTGTTCCAAGAAGGGACCAGTATCAAAACCAATGATGATCCCTTTGCAGAAGTAACATAGCTGTCAAAAGTATTACTAATTTGATGAATAAATGAGTTATTAATTTATTTTTGACCTCTGAAAGTAAGAAATTGTGCTTATTCTGAAGAAAGATTTCTTACTACTTTTAATGGTAACAATTTCCAGACTAAATAAGCATGAAAGTTGAGTTAGGAGCAAGACATTTAGAATATTATATTTAGAAGTAACTGATTCAAGTGGATAGCTATTGTGTAGTCATTTCACTGCCCCCAGTCCTGCTTCTAGCTGCTGTTGATCATTAAAATTTATAACAAATTTCCCAGCTGCTGATGCTGTTAACCAAAGTAATAGCCTCTGTTAAGCTGTAATTGGACTCTCCCTGCATCCTCCCATGCAACATTTTGAATTCTATTAAACTTTATTAAACTTGTGACACCCTGTGGCAGTGGTGAGCCATTGCACTGCAAAAGAGGTGTTTTGGACACCCTTTTTTGGTGTAGCCTTCACTTGTCAAAACTAAAGTGGCTGCAGGTGACTTTTGGTCTGGAAGAGACACTCCTCAGAGACAGGAGTAGAAGTCATGCTTATTTGCAGCATACTTCATTTTACAAATAAATGGATTTGCTGGACCTAACAGACACACTGTATTTTACAGTTTCAGTTTGAAACTGCCTCTTTATCATTGATGTTTTTGAAACAGCCATACGTCTCTGTGTGTGCACAGCAGCAGTGCAAGAAGCAGCAAGTGGAACAGCAAGGACAAGCCAGTATTTCTGAAAGGCATGATCTTCTCTGAGCTTTGTTTCGTCATACACCCTCAAAATTATTTCATAAAGCCACTGTTAGCAATAGTTGTACTATCAACTAATTGAGTAAGGTGGCTAAGACAGGCAGTGTTATATGGACTTTCAGATCATTATATTTATAGTGTTCTTCAGGGATTTGTGAAGGAGATTGTTACAACCACTTAGGTTGTGTATTGGCAGAGGTTGGGTCCTTGTGAACAACTCTTAACACATCCTGAAACACTCACCATAATGTTTGAACCTCTACACTATAAAGAAATGTTTGCCTCCCTAAACCGTGTTTTGCTGAAGCACATTAGTTTGTGAAAATGCTGTATTACCATCTACTAATAACTGTTTACTGGCGATTTAATGATTTTGCTTTATATCGCTCCCAACAGAAAAGTGGGATGTGATTTAGTGCATCCATAGTTAAACCCTGGCATTCTGATACAATGTGGCAAAGTACCTGACTTTTTTTGCAGATAAATATTTAACTCACACAGAGGACAAATAATTTGTGACATTTATGTGTCTGTGTACACATAGGTACATACTTATTTACACATGTGTGCCTACTTTTCAGTACTGCTGCAACGGTTCTGTCTTGACACTTCTATAGGGCATCAGTAAAATTAAAGGGCTTCTGAAGTCACTGACGCTTACAGCTTCCAGGTAGCTCCAGTGGCTTTGCTGTAGATAAGGTTACTCAGTCTTTCTCTTTACAAGCCTGTTTCCAGTTTTCCACAAGTGTAAAAATGTAGTTGCTCACTCTGAAATTCTCTATGCCAGGAGTCAGCCTTAGCTGGATTTTTCTGAAACTGTTTAGGGGAGGTATGGAAGGTATGGGCACCTTAGAATTATGTCACTGCATCTTACATGTAAGAAGGAAGACCAAATTGTAATGAATTAGTAGCTATATTTAGGGCAACTTTCTAAGTCCTTGATTTTAAAACCATAATGTTCAATACAACATTTATACTACAGTATAAAATGTAATCAGTAAAAATGTGACTAATCAAGATACTAGAAATTGAAGACAAAGCTTAAATTAACTGTGGTAGGTGGTTGGGTTCCTTTCTTTAAAAAAATCACTGAAGAGTTGAGAAGATGACAATACACAAAACATTTAGCACAATTCCCAATCTTGTTTTTTCACCCTGATTGTAGATTGATTTCCTTATCCTTAGGTTTACTTTCCTCCCTTGAACAGAGGAGCATATTCTGTGCCAGGGATATCAATTCTTCATTACAGCATTGTTTTTGTCTTACATGGTTAATACAATTGACAATCAGTTTTTCTGTCAACAAGTACATAACTATGAGGGGAGGATTTTACCAGTTTTATTACTAAATATTATTTTGACTATGATAGTAGGTACTTACAGGTGCCTTAGGTGATGGCATAGATGTGTTTTGTCCACTTTTTCATTTTTGTACTGTAGGAAGTGACTGTGCAATATCTGTGTCCTCTTAGAAGAGAAGAGAAGATCGTTTCCTGCTGGGATTATTTTTCTTGGGCAAAGCTTATCCTTAGGCTGGCTAGGGTGTGATGAGTGGCTCTACTGAGAGCAGAATTGCTCGAGTTGCTGGTTTTATGTAGTTAAGTGTGTTGGCCTGTGGGCTCTTTGCTTGTGCTAGCAAGGTGACGTATTTTGCATGTCTGTTGCAGTGCCTAGGGAGCTGACCTTAGAGCAGGACTGTATCAAGGGATGGTTTGGTGAAGGGAGGAGGTTGCTCTCTTTGTCATAGAAATCCATGAGGAAGTTGTTAGGTTTGCTTCAGATGATGGAGAAAATAATTTTGTGTGTCTGGTTACAGTGTAATTTTGCTACTAGAAAGTCATTCTTGAGTTGATCTGCCAAGATATGGAGTGTTCTGTGCTTGTTCTGGTCTGTGTTTTGAAGAAACTCAGTGGGTAGTCTTTTTACTCCTGATTCCTGTGTCTTAGGATGTGTCAAAACTTGCTTTGACAGATTTGATCATAGAAGAGGAGAACTGCTTGGTGGTAAGTCTTAGGTGACTCCCATCCATGAGTTGCATTCATGTATTAGTGCAGTGGAAACCATAAAATAGCTCTTATTTTCTCAACCTTGCTGGAGGTAAGCTGTGTAGCAGTTCATTTTATAAAAGTCTGAAATAACAAAGAAAAAACTATTAATAAGCTGCAATGTATTTTCCATTGGCACATACTCTATTCTTATTTGAAATCTATTCACCATAATTCCTTTCCTGATAACTTATGGATCTACCTTTCATTTCCTTTCTCTTCAGGGAAATCTGGGTTAAATTGCAAGGCTTTTTATACTTCTTGGCTTGCTTTCCAATTTATCAGTATAGAAAAAAAATTACAGGCACTGATTCTACTACTGTAGTTTCAGCCATGAAATAATTTCTAATATATAAATACTGATAAGCTCAGAACAGGTGAACATTGTTAACTGATACTTTACTTTTTTCATCTATCAAATTGGATTTGTGCTTATGGTGTTAGATTAAGTACTGATTTTTTGTTAAAATAATTTTGTAAATAGCTGATAGAGTTGAGTTTTTCTGAAGCTTTTTGTGAGTGTCTAAAGATTATTAATCACAGAAAATTTTTAAATGGCTAGCCAGCTTATTTCTAGCATGGTTTCTTTTGCAGATGGCATTTGAAAGCTCTCTGTATTTAAAACCCTAGCATGGATTTACAGTGGCTTTGAAATACTTTTCAAGGTGGCAGGATAGAAAGAGTGTGACTTGACTACTTAATCTCTAGCTGGGGCCAAGGGTTCCTTTTACATAATCCCATCATTCTTGCACTATGTAAATGCAATGGATGGAGTAAGTGACCAATTGCAAAAAAAATTTATGATGAACCAATCCCTCATAAATTAGACTGTAGTATACAAGAAGTTGTTTCTGAAGAGTTTTGTTACTGGTATATTTAAGTGCACTTGTCCTTTTTTTTAATGATTGTTTCCTTTTTTTGGTTACAGATGACAGTTAGCCAAACATTGTCTTAAAGGGGAAATAAATAAATAGCATTCACATTCCTTCCACTAATTTTTGCAACGTGGTAACAAAGACCATCCACATTCTGTAAAATCAAAATAAATAGTACTTTAAATAGTGTGTTGCATCTGCTATTACACCTTGAACAAAAAGAAAAGGACTATTTTCTATTGTAAATGTAACTGTAAGCTGAAATGTAAAATATTTAATTTTACAAATTTGTATGTTGATACTCCCTTTAGTCATGCATCATGATTTTTAGTTTAGTTTTAGACAAAAGTCTACAATCCAATTTTCACTGTACCTCAGTCTTAACTGACTTTAATAAAAGTTAGTTTAGCGAGATCATTACTGTGAATCTGTCATGATCAACAGGTTGAAAATTGTATATAGAAAAGAAATCCACATGATCCTTGAAATCTACAAAGGTGATTGAGTATATGCTTTTTCTTTAAAGATCAAACTTCCTCTAATAATTCCCATATAATCCCTGTGTAGTTAAATAGCACGGTAGTCATAACATGCTTGAAATGTATGCAAGGCACCAGCTCAAAAGTTTTAACTCTTAATAACAGAAGGATCAAAGGACTTCACTAACACAATTTTATTTTAAAATAAAACATGATACAGACATAAATGTTAGTATAAGTAAAAGGCTTTTATAGCATACATTTTAGATATTTTATGTTTTAGATTAAAATCGATTCTTGTCTTAGCCAGAGAAAGAAGTCTTGCACACCTTCATAGTCCCAAAAACAAATGTTGTGGTTTCAGTTTGTTCTCTAGTTAATGTCTGTACTGAAGAACAGTGCTTTGAGGAAAGGAAGGTTGGTGATTGGTCATCTGCAGCTTCGTTCCCTCTGTGCAGAAATAAAGTGTCTATGGTTGAAAATGTGCTTTGATGTATTAAAAATTACTCTTAGCAGAGGGATCTTTATGTTTTTAACTTGCCATGTAACTCAAGTAACTGTGTTGCTTTAGGGTACTGAAAATAAGAAAACTGTAATATCCCATTCACAATTTGAGTGAGTTATAAAGACAGATCTGTGGCTTTTGTTTGAAATTTGTCTTTTGAGAACAAGTTGTGTGGGCTTGCACAATTGGCTTCTTATCTTTATACGACTTGTGCTAAGATGAGCTAAATCACAAAATCTGCTTATGGATGTGGACTTCAGCTGGTGTCCCATTTTGGTTCATTTTAAATGACATGCTATTTTGTAGAAAGTTTCCATCCCCATTTTACAGGCTGCTTTTCTGAAATGTCAAATTACAAAATAGCTTCTGCTGTGGTGAGGTGTGTTTCGTCCCAATTTTTAGAGGTTTTCAATTTCTTGAAGTGTTCCATATCATTAATGCTGACATAATCTCTTTTTCAAGTTAACGCAGTGACAAGTTTACACTTTAATATTTAAATTAAATACCTCCTGTCAGACATTTAGAAAGCCAGCTTTCAATATTGAAGGTGTGAAATGATTCATCAGTGTGGAAATCCACTTTACTGTTGATGACCAGCAAAATATTTTTCTCTGCTTTACCAAAGAACATATCATATATGCAGTTGATTAATTGCCAGGTTTTGTAGTTTAGTTGGGTTTTTATCCTGCTAGAGCATAATGTTGACATTATTCTTTTAAGTAATGGTAGTGTGTAAACAGTGCTAACAATTCTCAAGTAGAAAATTATATGCCAGGGAGAGAGGAAAGGATTTTAATTGCTTGGAGTACAGTGGTGTCTATCAGGCATATAGGTCTGACTTTTAATTTTTTTATTTTTTTTTTTTTTAATTTTCCAAGTTAGGTCTTTATCTGCCTGTCAATTTTCCTTTTGTAGTGTGTTTGAAAAATAGGTATTGTTCTTCACACATGTTTAGCTTCCTATATTCTTCAGGCAGAATATTATGCTGGTTTGATAAGGGTTTTCTTAAATCACTTAAATTTTAATTAGCCAAACTATACAGTCATTTGGATAGCAATTCACAGTTGATGACTGGATCCTTAGAAGCTGGTAAAACATGCTGGGTTTTTTATAATGTAACTGCTACTAATGGAAACTCATAACTGGAAAAATGGGTTTTCATTTTTCATTATATTTAACATATATGACATAAAAATATATTCTATATTCAATATAGTAGATGTTTAGAACATTATTTTATTTTCTCTTGCGTAAAGGGGACTGCTTTTAGTATCCAAAGACAGTACATTCCTGGTTTTGTAGCAGATGAGTAAAAAAGGTACAGCACCTTTTCCATAGTTAATGTAAATTATTTGCCACTTGGAACTACTGGAAATTTCAGATCATTCAAGATAAACAGCAGTCAACCGACCTTGCCTGGGTTCAACTTGAGCTTTCCCTTGAAGTTGAATGGAGAAATGCTTCACAAGGAAGCCACAGATCTTGAATCTTTTTAGCAACAGAAACAACATTTCTATATTCAAAAAAGGTTTTCCCAAATGATTTTGTGATAAATGGAAGATAAGTAAATTGTTATACTGGATATCATTTCAGTCTGATGATATATTATCAGTCCATCTAGTTATATTTGTAAAATCCATGCAATACTCTTTTCTAGTGCTAATTAAGCTATGCTGTTGTGTTCAGCATGCACTTTTTTATTCTCATCCTGTTATTTTTCCAGGATTTCATCCCCTCCCTTCCAAATTTTCTTCTCTCTCTAGCTGTTTTCTACTCATAAATAAAACACCTGTTCCAGTTTTAACGTAGTTTTGAACATACTAATAAGATTATCATGATGAAATGGAATACATTCTTGTTTTCATGTTAAAAAATTTCAGTCAACTAGTAAGTAGAAGTTCAGCTCTTTACACTTAAGCTTGTTCACTTGGCCAATCCAGCAAGTAACTGTTGACTTTCTCTTAGCTTGAATGTTTGCAGCTAAAAAGGAAAAATGAGGCACTTTGGCTGCATGTCCTCTGTTTAAAAAAATTGCCATTTTTTGCCACAATTGCCAAAAATTGCCACAGAAACTTGTGCTGGATTCTGATATTTCAACATAGTACACAGATAAGGTTTTCTCTAATAAGAAAGTTGTGATAAAGCTTTAGAAAACATCACAGAGAGACTCTACTTCGAGAAGTCAGATAACAAGATTGTTTCCTTCATTTCCTAAGCTGGGAGATGGATAGAGAAAAAAATCAGCATAGTGCGAAGTCTGGGCATTGTAAAGGATTGGGCAGATAATGTGTAACATGAAGCTGTTTCATTTGTACTCTCAGAGAAGTCCAGAGGTAATCAAAACTAGCTAACACAATGAGTTTTGTTAAATTTATTAGGGGAAAAAAAAATAGTAAAAGCCCTTAAAACTGCTTTGAAGTTTTGCATGCACACAGTATAGCATCCTGATAGCCATCAGGTGTAATTGGGACAAAAGGGACTTTGATCTTCTTAGCATTCCAGAGTGGACCACCTTTTGAGGCAGGATCTCAGCTCTTCTAGCTAACAGATGCTCAGAGGAGGGATTAGCTTCAAATTTACTTCCAGATTGTGCCTGCTTATTTCAGACTTTCTGCATTGTTACTGCATTGTCAGTTTTGTATTTGAAAACTTAACTCTTTGCTAGCATGAAATTGACGGGGTTTTGCTTTGGTTGCATAACAATTTAATAAAGTTTCTGTTCTTATTTAAATGTAATATATAATTGGGATTGTAGTAGAATCTCTCCAGTGTCCGATGTATTTTATGTCTGTTCTCAAACTACTAGTGTTAAAGCTCAGCAAAATTGGTTTTCACATTCTCAGCACTCATTCCTGTGGATGTATCTATCACAGACAAAAAAGTCTGCTGTTACTTTTCCCATCACAGAGTGAAATTCTTCATTGCAATGTATGAGAAATATTTGCTTTCCTTTTTGCTGCATGAAAATATGCAGCGTCCTATAAGGTATATACTTCACTACGTGAAAGGTTCCCAAAATTCATGTCAATGAAAACAAATGTGGATTTAGGAGTCGTCTTTTCTCACTGTCTTTTCACTGCTCTGTGGACAGCTGCAGGAGGGGCTTGTTACTACATCCCATGAGCATCCTACTCTTGAAATTCAGAACTACAAGCTCACACACCTGTACTTACGTGACTTGTTCGTGGGTTGTAGCTGCCAGTATGAAAAAATCTTTCGCTACACTCTTCAAATGCTCCAAATGGCTTACATGTGTCAGGTTGGGCCCTTCAGTATTATGTTAATTGAGTTAATTCAGCATTTAAATGTTCTACCTTGATGCCAACAATTTGAAAATATACGGCTTATCATTTTGTGTTAAAACATCTCACTCCCTAGCATTGCTGTAAGTTGTGTGTTGATGCAGAGAGGCTTGTAGCACATCTTTTTCTGAAAATGTCCCAATACCACTTCTGGTAGCTGATCTTTCTTTCCTCCACAGCATGTTTGCTTTACCCTAGTTGCTTCTTACATCACCTCTTGTGAAGGTTATCTGAGATTCATTTTCAAGTTCCAATACTGTTAGAGTTTGTAAAGTATTGTTTACTCCTCCAGATAAGGTTATTTTAAATAAAGTTTGAAAGCTACCGTGTCGTGGCTTGTTAATGTGTTCAAATAGTGAAATTTTTATTGCATTTTTCATAGTAATTTATTGCAAAAGATGTGGTATGGCACCATCTCTGTCTTTTCAGCTGAAGTGTTAGCAGTTTTTCCATAGGTAATGCAGAAACTGTGCAATTCATTTGTGTCTCCTATGGCTGTGAAGAAAGTATCCAAATATAAACATAAGCAGTGCTGTGCTTATCTTTCATTTTTCTAGATTTTCTGAGAACATATACCTCCAAGAATGGTTGGTCTCTTTTAGTCATTTAAATGAAGTGCTGAATGCTGAGCATGTAAGTGTGGGTGATAAGTATGTGCTTGCTGATCAAAGGAACTAGGGAGAGTGCAAGTCCAATAATGACTCAGATGATTTTTCCTTATGAAGTCCCCAGGAGCCCTAGGCTTGATCAGACAAGATAATTGTGCTTTGAACACATGTAAACTCACCCCGTTGTCCGTGTTTTCTTCAGATGCACCTAGTAGCTCATGAAAAAGATAAGCAAAGGTCTTAGAGGTCCTTTCCAATCCTATTAGTTAATGTTTCTAATTTTTCTATTGCTATCCACTGTTTAATTTTCCTTCTTTTTCTCTGTTTGCTAAAAATGCTTCAGAAGGTGGAATGGAGATATATGGAGACATCTCCTCTCTCCCACTTTCCCCACCGCCTCCATAATCTACTATAACTGTTCTCATTTGATTCTGTGTGAATTTTTTTGTACTGTGTGGAGGTTTTTAAGACAGGGATGTGCTTGCAATGCATTATGCTAGATGCAGAAGTTCCTGTTCAGTTTTTCACCCATTTCTGGCCACAGAAAGGAATTTAAAGACAATGAGCATGTCTGTCTTAGCTTTGTCTCTTGGGACCTTGGAGAAAGGCATGCTTTCTGTCAATTCTGAGATGTGGAAATGCATTGTCATTGTCTAAGACTAGCTAAAAACTAAAATATGCCGTTCACGACAATGATTATTGTACATCCTAATATGTGCTCTCCAGTGAATATGCTTCAATGCTCTGATGAAGTTGGGTGTACTTTTAGGGGCTTGGTAGGAGCTACCTTAGTGTTCTGGCAAATGAGGTGTTTCAAAGCCAGTTTTCTTGCTTTCAGCATCATCTTGGTGTTCAGCAGTTTAAAGCACTTGATTCCCTTACCAAATAACCTACCTGTTAGTGCATCTTTTTTGATATTGACATAGGTGTAAGAGCAAAATACTGTCACTGCGTTTGCAGGTACCATTGGAGTGCTCTTCCCAATAGCCAAAAAAATCCCTTAAGTCAGTCATACATGAAGTTTGCAGTCTGTACAGCTCCTTTGTTCCTAGTTACAAGATGACTTTGGGCTGGTACAGCCCCATGTCTTGCAGTGTGCATGGGTTCTCCTGCAGCTAAGACAGAGGTATCTCCCATGGGACAGAGGGCAGTGGCACCACACATCTGTCAGTGTGTCTCTCTTCCCCAGGTCCCTGGGGGTGCTCAGCAGAGTGCAGTGCTTTTGTGTGCAATAGCAGGCTGCAGTTGTGTTAGTCCACTGACATCTCCATGGTTGGAAGGACAGTCTTCATCTGCATGTTCTGCTGCGGTGTGTTTTTGCAGTGGTGTGATTGGTCAAAAATGGAACATTCAGTCATCCTGCTCATTGCTTGGAGGCACAGCTCATTGCCATTATAGAGTTGTACTTTCACTGAGTTCCAGACAAATTGTGTCAAATAATGAAAATGAAGGCAGCCTTCTAGTCAGAGACACAGGTTATTTTATGATCAAGCATCTGAATTACAAAAGAAAAAATAACCTACCATTTAATTTTAACCAAAATAACCATAGCGGTCAACATACAAGTCTTATATATTTAGTCTTTTAGAAGATATAGCATGTATATGTCCTTAAAAATAAGTAAAAGAAAAATTCAGAAAAATCAATGATCTTTCTCTCTGGATAATGAAAGTAGGAGTTCATGCAGGATTTTCTGGTGTTTCTCATAACTTTGGGATTAGAAAGGTAGAGGACAATATTAGTTCTTGATACAATTCCTTTGGGTTTTGACCAAATTTATCTAAAGCTGAGTAGTGCTTGCTTCTAGGATGTATTCACACACTTCCATACAGAATAATAAAACTAGTTTTTAATGCAGGAGCAAGTTGGAATAGGCATTCCCATTTTCTTCTCTGTCTGCAGAGCTAAAACTGCTGTGGTTTCTGTGGTTTGGGTGTTGGCTGTTGTCTGTTCTTTTGCCTGAGTTATGGCAAGAATGATAATGCTTGGTATTTTAATTTTCATCAACATAATTTTCTGCCTTTCCCAAGGCAGCTGGCATTATTAATGTGAGCCATAGTATATGCATCATTATTATTAATATTATTGTTATTATTGCCAACTTCTGTGCTGTGCCTCGTTTCTTACACTTGGTTAAGAAGGAGTTACGATGGACATAGATTTGTCAGAGGATTTCAGGTGTCAAATTTCAGGTGTCCAAATACTATGAGGTGTGAGACACCAGTCATTCTCTACTGCAGCCAGGAGGAGTCAGGAGTAACTGAGTTCTTGGTTTTTATTCTGGAGCTGGGAATTTGTCACAAGCACATAGACAGTGAGCATTGAAGAATGCTCTGTGGGCTTTGAGGTAATGACCTGTCCGTCATCTGAGGTGACCTTGCTTAACCATGGTTTGACATTCAAAGAGAAATTTAAGTTAATTACAGATAAACCCATTTGCTGCAGTGGCCAGAAGTTAATGACTCTATCTCCTTTCCTTACACTTTATCTTCTGAGAAATGAATTTTTATTTATCTTTCACTAGTGTGACTTTTGCCTCAGTATGGCTTTCAACTCCTTTTGGGAAATTCTTGCACTTTATTTAATACCCTAAGTACTTTAGAAAGTGGCACCAGTGTCGCACTTCAGTGCCCCTGCCAGAGGAAATGGTCTTTGCAGTTTGTAAACAGATAGTGTAAAGGGTAAATCAATGAGTCAATAAACAGCTCTGTTCATTGGTTGAACTTCTTCTGTTTGAAGATAACTTATACTTAGTGGTTTCCAGTAAAACATTGAAGTGTTGGTTCATGTCTTCCTGTGTTTAAAAAAAAAAAAAAAAAAAACTCACCAAAATCTACCTGAAATTAATAAAAATGTAGCAGAAAACTGCTTCATCAGATATCAGACAATTGACAAGAATTAGAGTCAGATTCTGTAGACTTAATGGATTTCTGGCAGAAGCTAGAAGTAATAATTAAACTAAAACCTTGAAGTCATTTTATTTTGGTCTGTTTAAGCACAGCTTGCCATTTTAAATTGTTATAAATAAAAAGCAGAGCACATTTAATTTGGGAGTTGGTGATTATTCTGCAGTATTTCTGTAGTGTAGGTAGAACTAGCATGTTGCCAAATGCTGATGCTCCACTGCATGCAGTCTTCAAAGTGTCCCACACCATTTTTGTCAGCAAATCAGTACAAGTTCATGTCAGGTTTTAGGTTTGACTAGTATTTATTCTTTTAAAGTAATTTCCTTGTAATGCCACAGGAATGGCATCATAAACATACAATTTATGGTCCTTTAAAACATATCTTTGATAGTCTCAGCAGTGATAATTGTTTTATGAAAGAGGAATTAAAGGCAGAGAATAAGGATTGAATGGAAGAAATCACGGAAACCTACAAGTTCTGTTAAAGTGTTCTCTGAGCTGATAGCACAGAGAGAAGCCAGTGCCATAGCACAGTTAGCCAGTGCTAAAATGTTTTCTGATTTGATAGCCTGAAGAGGAGCAAATGCTTCAACTTTGTTCTTTTACAAGGAAAGAAAAACATGATTATATAGTTATGCTGGGGGGTTTCAGCTACTAGATGAGTTCGGTAACTTGCCCATTGAGGTAGAAGGTGGTAGGGTGTGATTTAAACTATGAGTCATAACTCCCCAGGTTTGGAAATGGAAATATTTGTTGCATTAATACAGTGAAAAACTCTGCATCAAGCTTTCAGAGTTTAAAAATTCATAAGGAAGCAGCAGTTTAGGACTTCCTTTAAAGAAGGAGCAACTGTACGTAAAGACCACATACAGTTAAATACCACTGTATGAGTGGTAGCAACTTACATGATTTATCTGCCCTCCCCTCATATGCATAATAAGTGGTCAATGTCCTTGATTTGCTGGTGGCATGAGATGAGCAGAGACTCCTTTAATATTGCATCAGTAATTAGGAAGGAAAATTAAAATATTTGAAATATTTCTAAAAATTGTCTTGTAAAACATAGTGGTATTATTTGAAATTCTGGTAGTTTTCTTGCAAAAAGAAACATCTGCTGGCTGCATGCTTAGATACTAGAGTTCATGAATGTTTGGTGAACCTGGTTCCCACCTCCATCTTCAAGGGTTCACAGAAAGAAGCCATCACCTGTCCCAGATCCTAGACAGAATATTGCTGGCTATCCCAAGGTTGAATATTGAACTTCACGTAAGTGTGATTTGAAGTGGCAGGATTGCATTTGGGAAAGTAAAAGGGGAATCTGTGGCAGGTTTGTTGGTTTTTTTCCTTACGGCAGCTGTATGAAGCTGCTCAGAAGTGTGGAGTGATCGAAGTAGTCCCAGCAGAGATGGATTATTGGAAAAATGCAAGTGAGGTGGGTAAAGCTGCCTGATGGATTGCAAAACCATATGATTAATTATACTGATCACATGCATATGGCCCCCATATAACTAATGTATATTTGTGTGCAGAGATTTATCCTCCCCACCACCCTTTTTGTAGTAAAATTCAGAGCAGTGAATTAGGAACGATACAATCAGATATAAAAGGATTTAGAACTGTTTAGGTGACTGGGCCAGCAGCTGGCAAACGTGGTTCACTGTGGAAAAATGTAAAATAATTAGTCTGGGAGCAAGAAACCAAAGGAAACACAGTGTGTGCTGCAATGGAACAATCATTCAGCACTCTGACTAGGAAAAGGATTTGAAGGTTATTGTGGAAAAATCATCGAAACCATGGAGCTTATGCACAGCTGCAAGAAAGTAAGTTACTAGGTTGTATCAGAGGGATAAAATACAAAATAAGAGGCGATACAGTTACAGGAGTGTTGGGCTCCATCTGGAATACTGTATAGAGTATTGGTCAACATGCCACACAAGAAATACAATGTCTGGGAAAGAGTGAAAAAGCACCAACAGAGATAAATACTTTACGTGTAAAGATTAGGGAAGATGATCTCAGAAAACACATGTATATATGGATAGATAGATAGATAGATAGATAGATAGATAGATAGATAGATAGATAGATAGATAGATAGATAGATAGTCTCCTTCTATTTTTCCAAGATTTAAAATAGGGAGTAATCTTAAAAATGAGGAAATAGAACTTCATATAAAAAGTGGTAAGGATCTGGAATAAATTATTATTTCAGAAAGTCTTTTGGAATGCAAAATATACATAAATTCTGTAGACTTCACAAAAAGAATTAAAGGGAATGACATATGAGGTAAATTTGTGATTGAGGTATTTTAATTTGAAGGCAGGCAGATTAAGCTGTTTCCCTTCCCACCCATCTTAAAGGTTTGTGACTTGAATGATCATAGTTTTCAGACTTATTACAGCTTGTAGTGAGAAGGGCACATAGTTTTCATCTATGAATTACGCTTTTTTTTGTCTGCTAAGACTAGTTTTAAGTACATTGGGGAGCACCCCAGATCCTTCATGTTGTGTATTAGGAATAATAACGTGTTCATTCTGCCAGCACTTTTCTGTATTGCAGAGACCTGGAAATAGAATATAAGGCTGCCTGTCTAGTGCTTCTTCAGTGCCATGTCAGGATAATGATGCCCATACACACTTTGCCACAGGTTTGGGAATGTTTTAGAGCATTTACTCTTTTGTAAATCTTGGTTCTTCCATTAAAAAAAACTGGAGAGAGAAAGGCAAAGAATATTAAAGAATATAGCATTTAGAGTTTGTCTAAGTGGCAAAATTGTAGTTAAGATGAAAAATATGCTAAAGCAGTCAAACTATTTTAAGTAATAAAACTCCCTTTTTTCAGCATTCAGCACTTGGCTGGGTGGGATGCTTAGCTCTTAATATCTTGCTAGCTGCTGCAGGAGCAGTAAGACAGTATGTGAATAAATGAGAGATAACTGTGGACTTCAGTTCTGTGGAAAAAATTAGCTGTCTGCGTCTTTGGATCTAAACCAAATGCAGAGGGTCACTGGACTGAAGTTTGAAAAAGCAATTTATCAAACTTGGTGTAAATTGCTAACTTCTTCAGGAAACCTTTTCCATTTTGATAACCTGATCTGAAAATGTTGGAGTTCCTTGGTCCCAGCTGCTTCTTGTCTTGTCACGTAGTTGCGACAATGAGAACAGTTCTACTGTAGACTTTGTATTTGTTGTGCTGGGGCCATTTCTCTCTCAGAACTTCTGGTGAGGTATGCAACAGAGCCCAGTTGTGATTTTACTTTAGGTAGATATTTGGGAGACTGCAACAGACTACCTCTGAGACAGGCACCCAAATTCCATATACATTACATATACATTACATTTACATTACCAAGGGAGTGGAGGAGCTCTGAAGGAGAGTTATGAAGCCTGGGAGCTTTGTAGACAGCAAAATGAAACCAGTGTGAATGGCAGTACTGCTTCTGCTGTTAACTCTGAATGGCAATTCAGTTCAAGTTGGAAAGTAGCCTGTCAATAAAGCCAGTTGCTGAGCGTTTGATGGTATCATTTTTTGTGTGAAGGGCAGCTGACCCTTTTTTGTCAGCTCCCAGTGACTTCCAGACCACCAGAATAATCAGAAGCACTGTGGGTGTGCCTGTCAGAAGAGATCTTGGGAGGGTCTGTGTGTCAGCAAAAATCTGACTGGATGCTGCTCTGTCCGCTGGGGTGTGACAGTGCCTCTTCTTTCAGCTGGAGTGGAGTGACATAGGACAGACACTGGTTTGCCTATGGCAAGGCAGATTTAGGTGGCTCTTGACAGCATTCAGAAGCAGAACTTGAAAGATTTCAAAATTAAATAGCAACCTTGATACCTGTATCTCTCTTCAGTTTTTCCTCATAGATCATGCCTTCTACATATATCTTTTACTTTCAGTTTTACTTCCCTTTTTCCACCATCAAAGTCACCTCACTAAAGAACTTGATCTTTTAAGTCACTCTGCAGTCAGTGCAATCTCTGCAGTTTAGATACCAGAAATGTATTCTGTTATTAACACCCCTCCCAATTACTGCTTGAATTCTGGGGAAAAATATATCCCAAAGATGTATTTTTAAATGTTAATCTTTACTAATTAAACAAAATCTGATTTTTCAACCATATTGCTTTTGACCTGCTTTTGATAATATCATTTCAGATTGTTTCTGAGAGCTAAAGAATGACATGCATAATGACTAGACCTACGTCTGAAGAGCTTCAGAAGTTACCTTAAAGACAATTTGGCAATAATAAAACTGTTCTAGCTGGATCGATGAGATTGATGAAGTGTGAGAAATTAGATCAGTTTTGAGTAAAAACTGTGTATAGTTTAATTTGAAATGTTCAGCTGCAGTTTTGCAGAAAACAAAATATATAGCAGGCACAATGCTTATATTCAGCCTAAAGTTAAAGCATTTTTTTCCAGCTATCAATTTACAGCTTAAGATAATGGATTTTGGCAGTGTGCAGAGCTATTAAGTAATGTTTATTAAAATGGATAAGAAAGGACTTAAGAGGTGGCCTGTAAAAGAATTTTTAAAGGGCTGGTTAGTGAAATAAAGAAATAGCTTTTTCTCCTGGAATTAAAGTTTTATATCCCTGGATAAGTCATTATTGAAAAAGATTGCAGTGATATCATCTTATTATTTAATGCAGTTTATGAACTGATATGGAAACTGTACTTAGGATATTTTTTTTCACCTCTACTGTAAGACTGCAGTGTGTTAAACATCTATACTAGAGAGAGAAATAATCAATTATATTTAAGTTTGCCTCAGTGACAAAACTAGCATGGAATTTGACATGACCTTAATATTCCCAGGGTCTATTATGCATTGTGCAGTTCTTCAGAATAGGCCATAGATGTGTGAAACTCCATGCCAAAAGTCATTAAAGCACTAGAAGTTTGCATGGACTCAAGGAGATGTTGGGTAAGTCCCAAGGGCACTGACATAGCCAAGGGTTGTTAAATACATAGGAACCATTTCCAGCTCAGGATGTCCCTGAGCTCAAAATAAATTAATGCTGAGAGAATATTATTCCTTCCTAAGTATTTGCTTCTGACCAATGCTTGAATTGATGCATATACACTGCAATTAGATTTTAAGTACTATGTCCAGCTCACTGAGATGGTCTAAAGTTAGAGCAGTCGCTGCTGCTCTGCAGTCGCAGACCATAAGGAAAAAGAAAGCAGGTTGGATGAGGTGGACCTGCAATCTGACTCAGCACAGCCATTCATCCTTTCTTCTGAGATCATCTGTGACATAATTCAACCTTAAATGTTTTATAAATATTTTCAAGATAGGACTAGACACATACATGAGTTCAGTTCTGAACGTGAGCTGAAGTCCTGCAGTGTGCATGAATTTGTTTTTCTGAATTGAAGTGCTTTTGAAATCTGTACATCTGCTAACAGGTCACAAAATTGACTGTCAAGGTTGTTGAGCCTTGGGCAAAGACATGCTAAGACACTTTTTCTGCAGTTAGAAGCAGGGTATCAGTGTAATTGCCTTAAATGAATATGTCTCTTTGCAGTAAGGTGTACCTTAGGGTCCCGTTTTTCACTGCAGGGTTCATGCCAAAGGTTGCGTGCCTGAATGGACATGATGGCAAGGAGAGTTTGAGCTTGACAGAGCCCATGCCCTAGACGCAATGGAGACCTCAGAAGTATACATTTTCCTTTCATTGTCTTTCGAAATGAGCAAAGTTTTTTCCTAAGCACAGTGAGAACCATACCGTAACTGGTTTCTACCCATCTCTTCACTGCCTTCAGTGCTACCCCCTGAATGAAACTGGGGTTTGTGGTTGATAATTAGTACCAGCTAGAAATCAGGTCATCCATTTGTGCTTTCAAACCTTAAATTATTCTGGTGGCTAGTGAACCTTCTCCATCAGAGCAGGAGAAAACTAACAGGCATTACTTTTATTTAGTATTGTAAACATTTACAAATAGACAGTCTGTCTTGAAAGAATTTACAAATACCTGAGGTCTTAGGATGTCTGAGAAGTCATTTTTTTGTTGAGAGAAAAGAGTTTGGACAAAGATAGCATTAATTTGACTCAGTTTGGGTTTTTCATCCTTCATAATTTCATCCTTCTTGAATTAAATGTCACAGTCAAACTGTTTCACTAGAGAAGTCTGAAATAAAGATAATCTTAAAATACTTTTAAGAGGAGAAGAGTGAATTGCATCAGATAGAGTTTTGGACCTCCCAGAGAAATTTAAGGTTTGTTCTAATAGCACAGTTTGCTTCCAAGAATATGGCAGATTTGATAAATGAAGCAACGCTGATAACTACAGAGGTCTTGAAAAAGAAAATCAGCACATGCTTGATGACCTGCTTAAATGGTACTACAACCTCTGCAAAAGCTGTTTAAGGTGCAGCCAGGATGGCTGAAAACAACTTTATCTCTTGTACAGAGGAATGTAGCACTGAGAAGTGGATGACCTACTAGGTACGGGGTTTTCCTAGATTCAGATGTTGCAGAGAAGAAATTTTTGGTTCTGGCTGTGGCCTTGCAGTCTCACTGAAGGTGCACCAGTGATGGGCTTTGAAGCGAGGATTAAGAAAACATACTTGAACTTTGATTATAGAAGAACAGTACAAAATTAGAGCATGGAATTTATAAACACTGGTAAAAAATGAAAGGTCAATACAACTCTGCTGTTATCAGGAATACTGTGGTTTTACACTCTAATATCTCCAATTAAAATAAGTATTTGACAGTGTTACTCTATTCACAGAGTTTGATACTGAATTCAACTTTTAGGATAACGCTTGAAAATTTTAAATGGAAAAGTGACCTTTTGAATTTCTCTGATGTAAATCCAATATTCTGAACAATTATCTTCCTGCTGCTCAGTTTAAAGGTAGTAAGACCTCTTTGCAAATACAGTGTGTGTGTGTAAATTTAATTAATTTAACTAATTCAAACTTCTGTTACCTTCTGCTGGTGCCCTTAACTATATCTCATCTGTTCAGTTTTCTGTGAGTTTTCTATTAGGGGCTCTCAAAAACTGACTTCAAACATTCTGATCTACACAGCAGTGTGCTGGAACTTTGAAGATTATCCTTACCAGTTTCATGTGTGATGTATTTTGCAGCGTATTGAAAACTTCAGCTATTACACAAATTCTTTGATTAAATATGATGCTAAGTTCAACGTAAATAGGTTCTTTTGAAAGGGGGAAATTCTAAATTTTTGTATTATTTTTTCAAATATTTTGAATTCCTTGTGAATTTTTTACAAACTAATGTTGATGAAAGTATTTCCATTAGTAAATGGAAATACCAGAATTTAGATAAAACTTTTACTGTGGTTTCTGTTTTCCAGGTGGCACAGCAGAACTGTTTTAGCTGTCTCTCTTCATCCAGTCCTTCCATACCTAATCTCTGTGTCAAATGGAAGTGCTGTAGAAGAAAAATTCTGCATAGGTAGAAAGTTTAAAAAAATAAGCAAGTCTATGAAAAATATGCCTGGCTATTGGAAAATATAGTGTGTTTTAAGACATTCAGGTTTTACACATGACATTATCACAAGATCAGTGACTCCTACAGAAAACAAATCATTTGTTTAGAAGGGAAGTCAGCAGCTTTATGGAGAAATAAATATAATTTTACAACTTAATTACAGTATAAACATTTCTTGTAGTTGCAATGACTTTGTTGTTATTATTGGATTAATCTTACACGACATATGGATATTTGTTTTAATACCTCCTGGGACCTGCTTAATCCTCTGAGCATAGCTCTGACCACTCTTTTAAAGAGCCTAACTTGCTAGCCATTTTTCATTTGTGTGACTAAATGTTTAATAAATAAAGGGGGGGGGGGGGATAGAGAGAAAAGCTTTAAACCTTTAAAGATGTTCTATTTTCTTTCCTTTTCAAGTTTTTATTCTGTGATTAATTTGCTACTCTGGAAGTTTTATCTAATAGTGTTAGTTCACTGAAATAAAGTGAAGAATTTCACACTTCTCAGCTGCTGTTGAATGCTTCAGGAGGGTTGGTGGTGGTAGTCTTTTCTATGGCAACCTAATCAGTTAACTCCCCTTCACTTATGGCACCTTTTTAAGTACCAGACTCTCTGAGAACTGAGAAAATATCTTGGTATAAATAACATAGCTAATAATGGGGGTTAAAAACTGATAGAATTCTTGTGGAGTAAAAAGTATATTGTGACTTTCAGATTCTTTTTGTTTTCAATTTGTTTGTTTATGCAAAAGAACCTGGAGCATATAGATCTGTCCTTTTTATTTTATTTTTTTTCCCTTCAATTTGTGTGTGTCTTTATCTTGAAAGATTTGTTATAAAAGGGCTGGAGAAAAGCTTAGAAAACTTAACATCCCCCTCACACACTTCCAGGAAATTTTCAGGTTTCTGGGGAAAGAGTAATGTGATTAGTTCTGTGATATTCACATTATCATAGAAGGGAATTTTTGGAACACAGTTTTCCTGTCTTTCCAGCAATCTACCACATCTAGGATTCTTGGGGGTCTTCTTTGTTTTAGACAATGATTTTTTAAATTTTCTTTTCTAAATTTCAGAATATTTATAACAAATGCATGTGTAGTTACAATGGCCTATTTTGTTGTGTTTTGATTTTATTTGGGGTCTGGGTGGGTTTTGCTTGGTTTTTATTTTAAAAAAACCCAACAAACCATAAACTGTAAAACTCCTTTACCAGTATTTACTGGGTTTTATGTGGCTTTGCTGTAGAAAGCCATCCTAAGGGTGTGCACAACTGGACTGTTCACTGCTATAATGTGCAGTGACTTGTAACACTGTTAAATACATATGTGGATTAAAACAAGAGCGTTAAAGCACAACCCTGTAGATCATGTTTTGTATAAAGAATAAACTAAGGGCTCCTGTCTCAGTTAAGTCAGCAGAACTTTCTTCTATGAATCATCACGTTTTTAAACCGAGTTTTCTTTATGTCAGAGCCTTCCAAAAGGGAAACACTGAAATTTGGATAAATTCGTAACAGCTACAAGTTTCTTTTAAAGTCTTTGCAGACTGACTAAATAGAAACACTCATTTACAGAAACTGATGACAGCTAGTATATATGATAGTCGGATATTTAAGATTCTACTTGGGTTTTTTTTTTTCATTCTTCGATTGTGTCATATAAACGTTTTTAGACCTTACGTACATCTTCTGTTTGGTTTGAGTTCTGTTTACTCTTCTATACTAAAACATAGTTTTTAATCCAGGAAGGTGAAATCACAGGGTATTTCTCCTTGGGGGGAGCTTGTCTTTGGTAGAGAAGTGGTTTTAAATCCATAGGTTCTGCTGCTGCATGGTTGGTTTTGATCAGTCATGTGCTAGCCTGGTTGGCAACTGCAGCACTTGGTGTATTTCTTGTAATGCTGTCTCAGTGTCATGATGAAAATTCCCTGGCAGAGCAAGTATGAAGTACCTAAGTTAAAAATTAACGGGATTTGTGTAATTAAATTTGGCACACCGCGTGTTTCAGGGAGTGGTACAGCAATCCAAGGCTTTTCTACATCTACTCTTGTTGGAAGCACTGTGCCATCAGCCACAGTTTAAAACATTTGGGATGTGCAAACTTGTTAAGAATAGTGCTTAAACAAGATTGATATTCTGAAATACATTTCAAAAACAAGTGACAGTGCTCTCTGATGACAGAGAGGCAGTTTCTTTCACAGTGTTTCCCTTGAAGCACTTACATTGTGTATAAAATATCATGCCGGTGTAATGACGTTGAGGGACTACTCATTTGGCACATTGTTGCTAACCTAGGGTATACAGAACTCAAGAAAGTGTGTGCAACCATTGACAGAAGCACTTTGAAGTTGTAAAAAGCTTGTGAGACAAGTTCTGGTATGTTTCTGTTCTTTTTTTTTCTCCAATTATCACTGAACTTCCCACTATCTTAATTCCATTGTGTTTACCACTTCTTGCTCAGCCATTGCACAGATTAAAGTAGCCATCTTGTTTCTAGTCCCTTTTATTCATCTGTGAACATGGAGATATTTAAATATGCACCACCATTACATGCTAACACATTTGTTTAATTTTAAAAAACAAACAAAAACGAAAAGAAAACCCACACACACCCTCAAAACTTGAAAGTGTAACCACTTTGCTTTTTACTATGTAACTCAACTGTCTGCTCCATCAAATCTAGCTCCCTTATCCTCGGAGTTTAATCTCTTTAAACTTGAGTCTGTACTGCTTAGTTTACCTATTGGAAAGTTGCCTCCTCTTTTTGTCACCTTCTCTTGGTCTAGGTTTTAAATATGCCTTCCCTTAGGTACTTCTGCTTAGCTCACTATGTCCAGCATTAAATATTTATTCCTTTAAATTCTTCCGTATGAGCACTGAGTCCAGAATTTTTCTTGTTCAGAACAAAAGTTGTCTGGCATTCAACCACCTACTATTAAAGCAGTTAACATTTTTTTCTGTCTGTACAGTTGTTGCAGGACCAAGCACTATGATAGTAAAAACCTTTTAAAGATACAAATCATCAGGTAAATATATGGCACCATGCAGCTGGCATGAGTTGGACTGCAAAACTTCCCAGAGTTTGAAGTTGCACTTCTCAAACTCAGGCATATATAGTCCCGTTTTCAAGGGTGTGCTGTTAAAACTGAATCTCATGTAATAAATGGATTATCTCATGATGTAGTTCAGAACAGATGAAGTAGAGCCTCTATCTGAGATACCCAATTAAAGTGAGCAGTTATTTGAAAAGGCATATGGTTTCCTTCTGCAGCAAAAGTACACTTAGAGAAGTAAAGTCCTATCAGCTTGAAAATCCTGAAGATCTGCAAGCTCAGGGTAAGCAAAATCAGATGGCTTAGAGGCTTTCTCAGCTTCCCCTGAGAAGGTGTGCAGAGAGACAGTCCATACATCATTTGAATTGAGAAGGAGGAGGTAAAATAAAGATATTATGGTATTTCAAAACAAGCTTGATCAGCAGGTCAAGGATTTCTGCCCCTCCGTTCTCTCGTGAGACCCGATGTGGAGAGATGCATCCAGCGCTGGGGCCTCCAGTGTAAGAAGGACATGGACCTGCTGGAGTGACTCCAGCACCTCTCCTATGAAGCTGCTGGAGAGGGACTTTTTACAAGGGCATGTGACAAGGGGTGATGGTTCTAAGATGAAAAGAGGGCAGATTTAGATTAGATATTAGGAGGAAATTCTTTACTATGAGGGTGGTGAAGCAATGGCACAGGTTGTCTAGAGAAGTTGTAGCTGCTCCTTCCCTGGAATTGTTGATGGCTGGGCTGAATGAGATTTAGAACAACCAGGTGTAGTGGGATATGTCCCTGCCCATGGCAGGGGATTGGAACTAGAGGATTATAAGATCCCTTCTCACTCAATCCATTCTATGATTCTATGATTTTGAAAGCACATAGTTAAGCACTGTGTTTGCACATTCACACATAGTATCTTTCAAAAATATCTAGCTCCTCTTAGTTTTTAAGATAAATGTGTTTATGTCTTCACATTTTAACTGCACTTTAATGTGGAGTGATTGACTGAGAAAGATCAGTGAGAAGAAGATGTAACACATTTTTCACCCAAGTCTACTGACTGTCAAATACAATGTAATGAGCTCTCCCAGAAAGTTGTATGGAAACGTTTCCTGGGTGTGTTGTCTTTGAGGCATCAGTGTGGTCCCCCTGCCACTCCGTATGTATTTAGTACTTCTGCACCAGTGTTTGAGTTTTGTGTATTCAGCCTCAGTAGGGGAATGTGTAAGTAGGCTGGTGTGATAACTCGCAAGTAGAGGTGAAAATGTATGGTTTGTTAAATTAATTAACTGGTTCCCTGGCTTGTTAGAGCTTGGGTACCTTATCTGCCTTTCTTATATTCTGTTTTGGGAAATGTATTAGTTTTCTACTTTGTTTTATGCTTACGTTTAAAAATGAGCTCTGGTAAGGCAGAAATTCTAGAATTAAATGCTGAAACTAAAAACCCTTATAAACTGAGACTGCTTTCTGTATTATCCTCATGTTTGAGTTAATTCTCCATTTAGGGAGAATTACGGTGTAAGGGTGCTGGTAACAGTAGATCTGCTCTGTGTGCACAATTTAGTCTGAACTCAGTGAAATGCAAAGGGAGGGAGAGAAAAATTAAAACCAAAAATGGCAGGGGTTTAGATGCAAATAAACTCCTCAGCTGCTGCTTCAAACATAACCGTCACTAATTAGTACCAGCACAGCAGAAGTGACTGAGCAGCTATTTGAAAGAAAGGAGGCGAGTGGCACCTGTTAGTGCATAGAAAGGGCTTCATCTAATTTTCAAGTGTTTATATTCAGCCATTAAGAGCAGCCAGACACGAGAGTTTTGCATTCTCGTTCTTCTCCTGTGCTTATTTTAGCAGTCTGTTCTCTGTCTCAGAAGTAGTTCCTGAGAAGGTATTTTTAATCTCTCGCCCTTTTCGTACTCAGGGATTTTAGGATGATTTGAGCTTTTAGTAATGTAGTTGTTTGTTCAGTTTCAGTCACTCAAATACTTAGAATTGATTTCCAGAGAAATACGTTGTCTGTGTGAGTTCTGTGCTTTTTTTTTTTCACCACCTCCCACCCCTACCACCCCACAGCTTACTTTGTGTCCAGGCTAGCAGATTGATTTGCAAGCTCAGAAGACATAATGTTGAAAAAAGTAATACAGATCAATTCACATCATCAGAACATTATGGTTCTGATCTTATTTCTTTTACATGTTGTTGGTTTTGGTAGCTGTGGTGCATTTGATCAAGACATGGCTCACATTCTTTATTGTAAAAGCACAAGCTACTTTTGCACATACTTATGCAAGCTTTCTTAAATATTATGATCTTGAGCTTTCTGTAAGTCACGTATTTCTGTCAAATGGATTTCTTGTCAAAACTCTTTCTTCTATCAATTATTGCTTTGAAACATTCAGCTCTGAGCGTTACTCCTCTGTGCATTCAGCGTGCGTGCTGGGTACGTTAACACGTGCAGCAGAGTTGGAGGTCGAGTTACATTTACTGTTATTTTGATTATTTTCAAATGGATTGGTTGAAATTGAGATACAATAATGACACCAGTTAACTGCAACATTTTCATCGGCTGTGGAGAAATTTGATACAGAGTTGCTAAATCCCTCTGTAGATCTAGTGTGAATTAATGGATCCAAACCTGAAGCTCCCAGAGATCCGGCTGGCACCAACTGGAATTTAATGACATCCGACACATCGGTTTAGTTATTCTTGTAGCAGGTAAAATGAGTATTACATGTTAATTCTACCAGCATAGAAGAAGGGGAAGAAAAAATAGTGATCCTCTTTTCAGATGAGGGGGGGAAAAAAAAACCGGTTTAAAATGTCTTGATTTTATTTTTTCCCAAGGAAAAAGGAAAGAAAGGTATGTAGATAATAGAAGAAAAAAAGGCAATGAAAAGATACAAAGAGACAAAATAAGTAGATTGTATGGAAAGGAGTAGGGTAAAGGAAGAAAAACTGTTGGAAAAATTAAATGGAAAGTATATTCTATTTTATAAATAGAAAAGATTAAGATAGAAAACTTGAAAGGCACAGGCACATTGAAACACCAAATTCTGTGCAAAGTGACAAAAAGTAAAATGAATGAAAGGGGAAGACACAATTTTAAATTGAAGAGAGAGATCACTGCGTACAATATTTTAAAATAATTTCTCTCTAATAATCAGCAGTGTATACTTGGGTTTGTACATAAGAATTACTTTGATTTTTAATGGATACAGAATAAGTGTTACCAAAAATCGCATTACAGTGATCAGCAGTGTTCCTAAAAACACAGGTAAGGGTTATTAATGTTTTATTTATGTAACCCTTCATTTTTATTTAATTAAAAAAAAAAAGCTACAGTAAACATAAGGGGTTTCTTTGACTTAAGCTTGCTATTTTTCATGCCAAAAAAAAAACCCAAAGATTGAACACTATGAATTCTATAATAGCATTTTACATTTAGGAGACTGACTGATAAACAGATTAATTATATCAACGTGAAAAATTAATGGTATGAAGTAATGTTGTTGCCCTTAGGCATTTTCTCAGTGCAGGAAGCCAGGAAGGAAACCATAGTCTTTGGTAAGGCTTGTAGATACCAGTGGCTGGTCAGCTCCTGATCCATTGCCATGCCAGCTGCACAGCATCCTCCTGGAGCCCTTTTCATGTCATTCAATTCTAATTTACCATCAGCTATCATAGCTTTACCATGCACATTCTGAAACTGGCACTGGAGGCTTGACATAAAACCACAAAAACAACTAAATTCCAAGTTAAAGCTGAAATTTCATTCTTAGTTCTCTTGCTTGTGGGGGTGCTCTGAACCATGTGGGAATGCCCAGTGTTTGAAGCCCCGGCTGGACCCACACACAGAAGAACAAGCTAAGAGTGGAATTTTGGCACATGCCTTAGCATTAATGCCATGTAGCTCTTTGTGGTTTGATTTCTCCTATATGGCACTGTTAGAGGCAGAAATAAGCCGAAGTCAATCCCAGAGTTATTTTAAACTATGCTTACAAGAGTCTTGTGGTGATAGTAATAGATTCTTCTCACCCATTGTGCCTCTGAAATTGGAATTTTTCTATCCAGCTTGCCTTGGGTTTGCAGTGTTGGAAACTGCTGAGGTGATAGATTACAGATACCTTAATTTCTGAGATTCAGCCTTAAATACACAATTATTTCTTGTAGTATAGCTGTCTTCACTTGAAACTCACTTTGTGGAATAGAATTAAAGAGGAAAACTTGCTTTTTTGCTCAATAAACGCATTTTTATAAGCAAAATGAGCTTTCACAGTATTTTTTAAAATGTCAGGAATGTCAAATCTTTTTTATCTGAAGGACTTATTGGATGACTCAGGAAAATCTTCTTGGAAATTAGTCAGGATTTAATTGAAGTGGGAAGGATACTGAATTGTGGAGAGAGAGCTTGCTCCCCTCTGCACTCTTTAGATTGGTACTTCAAAAGATCAATCTTAATTGTAAGTGATTGAATCAGCCTTTTCTTCAAAACATAATTTTTATTTAATCTTTGGTTAGGCATTTGGAATAATGATTAGAATAGTTATTCAAACATTTATCTCTTCTAAGAACAAATGGGAGTTACGCTTATAATTTATTTTTTTTTTCAAAAAACAAGAGCTTTATACTTCTTCCCATGTATTTCCATCCATTACCAGCTGTCTTTGGTGGGCCTGGCATCCCTGCTTATTGAAGACTGGGAGAGATACGTATTGGTGAAGAAAATAAGAGTGAATGAGAGTGAGGGATACAGCTTTTAAATGAGGTGGCAGCTGCTCTAGCTGAGCTCATGCTCATGTCCTGAAGGGTGTTCTTTTCAGGTGACGAATTTCTTCAATAGTGACAGGAGGTCAGGAATTTTGCAAAAGCTTAGGAAAAAAAGTAGGAGATGGCACAGCTGATTTATTTCTTCCTGTTTCATCCTCATTTGTGCTAGTTTTGAA
Source organism: Pseudopodoces humilis (assembly GCF_049639895.1). Lineage (NCBI taxonomy): Eukaryota > Metazoa > Chordata > Aves > Passeriformes > Paridae > Pseudopodoces > Pseudopodoces humilis. The sequence goes on from NC_142201.1 coordinate 71,019,818, forward strand.
GCTGATGTTCATAAGAAGTTAGCCAGTGCTGTTTTGCAAATCAGGGATGCCAGTTTCACAAAAAGAAAGGGGTTTGATGAGTCCACAATCACATATTATTTATTGTAATTCTGGTGGGAATAGGTTCCTTTCCATATACAAAGCACCCTTCAGAATTAATATGTGAAAATGTGAACACGGAATCACAGAATATGCTGAGTTTGAAGGGACCCATCAGGATCATCAAGTCCAACTCCTGGCCCTGCACAGAACACCCCAAGAACCACACCATAGGCCTGAGAGTGTTGTCCAAATGCTTCTTGAACTCTGTCAGGCTGGTGCAGTGACCATTCCCTGGGGAGCCTGTTCCAGTGCCCAAACACCCTCTGGGTGAAGAACCTTACCCTAATACCCAACTTAAACCTCCCCTGACACAACTTCAGGCCACTCCCTTGGGTCCTGTCACTGTTCACCACAGAGAAGAGATCAGTGCCTGCCCCTCCTCTTCCCCTCACAAGGAAGCTGCAGACTGCAATGAGATCTCCCCTCAGTCTCCTCCAGGCTGAACACACCTAAGCCAGGTGACCTAAGCCGCTCCATATACATCTTTTCCTCAAGGCCCTTCTCCCTCTTTGTTACCCTCCTATGGACACTATCTAAACAGCTTCATATCTTTCTTATATGGTGGTGACCAAAACTGGTACCTTTGTGTTTCAGTTAAAATTGTGGATTGCTGAAATTCAGTGTTCTGTTATCAGTAACAAAGTTAGCTTTAGACAGAATTCATATGAATACTACAAGACTTAAGAAAATTAAAAATCCAGTTGGTTTGAACATGTTGTAGAATTTGCTTTTTACTTCTTGCCTAAACTTTTTTTTATTTTGTATTTATGCAGAAAGATTTCATTACATAATTTTGGTTAAAGGGTAACTGTGAAACCATTTTCCACTTTTTTTTCAATTTGCCTTTGGGGAAAAATTGCTTATGTTACTGTGAGAAGGATGTGATTTTAATAAAAATGCAGCGTGTTAATACCCAGCAACCATGAAATACTCATTTGAGATTTGCAGCGTTTGTTGAGTCTTCTTAACTAAGCAATTATAGAGTGACTTGTCCCCTGAAGTTTTTAAGAGTATAAAGCTACATTTGTTGCTGCGTTTGGTTTATTTTTAATCTGTATTCTCCAGAACACTCAGGTCTGAACAGCAGCAGTGCACTCGAGTTGTAGGCCATGATAGAGCTCTATACTGCAAGAAGCTTAAAGCAATTCTGTCTAAACCAAAGCAAGTCTTGGCTTCAGATACTTAGAGGTAGCCCATATTTTCCTTGCCCATCTAGAGTATGACAGTTCTAAATCTAAATAATGAGTATTTTGGGTTTTTTCTTCTTGTTGGTTCCTTCCCACCCTTCATTGAAACCTGAGGTTTGAGGCAAGCAAACATGCTACAAGGGAGAACTAAAATTGACTACAACAGGTGTCTGTAGCCTATCATTCTTTGAAATATTTTAACAAGTCCTTCATGCTAACACAGAGGTGCAAGACATGAGATTAAATGGCAAGTTGAAGCCTTCTATTTAGAAATCTAATAACGTACAATATAATATATGATGGTAATTGTTCTGTGATTAATGTTCAAATACACAGAGTGTGCATTCTGAATTTTAGAGTTTCTTGTTTTTCTGTTGTCATTTACCATTTCTAAATCCTAAATTGTAAATATCTCTGTTTCACCAGGCCTGTGTTCCCTTTTGCTGCCAGTAAATGCTGGTGCTACTCATCAGAGTATTGACAACTTGTATGGTTTTGATCCTGAATCTTTCAAGATTTATGAGAAGAGGGTCAAATTGGAGATTTTTTGTTTCCTAGACTAGTTGAATCTTTGCATTTGGTGGTATGATCTCTGACTCTTTTGTTGGTGTTTTCATTGCTTTTCCCATTTTTCTGACTTACGTGAAAGACGGGCCCATACTTAAACTAGAACATCATTATTCTCCCATCTTAGCAGTTACTCCACAATTTGATAATTAACTTCAGGAATGGGTCGTTTGCACGGATACGCAGCACAGTTCAGCCTTTGCTGAGCCTGCCACTAACCTGGCAAGATACTGTTTCCTGTTTGGTGGGCTTAGGCTTTTTGTTGAGTTAGTGAGCTAACTATGCTCACTAACTTACGCACTAACAACTTGGCTCAGTGAGAGCCCAGCAAGTGGCAGAACTGGCAAAAAAGGAGGTGCAGGACCACGTAGCCAAGAGCAGGGGAGTGGGAAGCGGGAGCAGCCTTTGGTGACATCCAGCCATTAATTTGGCTCACCTGTGTTGTTAAAGCATGCTGTCAATGAAGCCAAAAAATACTTCGACTATCATATAAGCATGTCATTCTTTAAGACTGTGCCATGAAAGCTTTAATTGCTGGTAGCTTTTTGTTGTGGTTACCCACAAAATACTGAGGTTGATCAAGATTGAGTATAGGATTTTTTCTAATTACATCTTTGGTCTACAAATGTGGTGGACTTTTTTTCTTTTTCAGAAGGAAGAAGTCATTCATGCAGACATGGATGAAAGACTATCTCTTCGAAAGCACCGCTTCATGCATTTTGCATCATTGGAATATGAAGGAGAATATTACATGACACCAAGAGATTTCTTGTTCTCAGTGATGTTTGATCAAGTTGAACGTAAGTTGTTTTCATGTCATTGTATTTGTGAAGGAGAAGAAACTTGCTGGTCCCCTTAGAGATGTCAGTTGCAAATTGCTGGGATGATATCCTTTATGTTACATAAATCAGCAGAAGCAAATTTTTAAATGTTGCCCATACGGATTCTCACAGACACCACTACCCTTTACCCAAATGAAGTGAGGCTGATGATTTAGAAACTGGTGACTTGCTGATGACTTCACTGCATAATTCACGTGTCTGATCAGTATGTAGTTCCTCAATTGCTTACATGCCACAGAAAATAGAATGAGTGTATTTTAATAGTGTTCATACCACTCCTGGTACTGTTATCTTCTGTCCACTTCACCGGTGAGTAACTCGGTGACCCTTTTTCTTAGAAGAGGCAGTGATGGGAGTGAGATGAGAATAATAGAGCCCAGAGTTCAGTTCTACATTTTTGGTTTTAAATCTCCTTTGATTTTTACATAACCTAATTAAGAACAAATCAAAATCACAGATGTCTTTTCAAGAACTACTTATAAAAGTGCTTCCTGAGGAGAAGATAGGAACAGCACACAAATAAAAAGTGGATAGATCATTGTCCTTTTCTGCAGGTTTCCTGGCTTCATTAATTCTGCCTCATTCCTTAAGCTTCTTTTGTCTTTGTCTCTTCTATTATTTTCATGATACAGTAATTTTTTGATGATACATGCTTTTATCCTCAAAAAAATTGGGTTTTACATTTTCCAAAGATATGGTTTTTTTTTGCTTTTGAAAGGTTAAGCTTTCCAGTTTCCAGAGAGGATTGGCACTTAGAAGACAAATACTCTGTTAGTTCATCGTCTGAGGGAAAGAGGGAGAAATCCCACCTTTAGTAGTTATCTGCTACAATCTTCACATGCTGACCAGGAGAGCATGTTGTCTAGCAAAAGCTGTTCAAAGCCTGTGATGCTCTGCCCACCTCCCAGCAAATGCTGTAATGACTTGGGAGTATTGAACTGTCTGGACTCCTTCTGACAATCCAGAAGGGAGTTCAAGGTCCTGTGGAAGGGTTTGAGAGACAGGGAGGAGGAAGGAGACCAGAATGCACTTTGATTCAAGCCTGTCGAAAACCTAGGGCAGAAAGCAGTTTAAAAGAGCTGCAAGTGGTCAAAGAATAAGACGCAAGTATCTGAAATAAAAGAAGTTTTCCAGTATGTGACAAAAATCTGTATGTGATAAGGATACATGAATTCACTGCTGACAAACAGCTTCTAATATTACTCAAAGCTGAATATAAATCCTTAGAAGTACTTTATGACCTTCAGAGTCACGGAGATTTTTAAAATACTGTTTTTTACTGTATGGGTATTAGACTTTGTTCCCCCTCAAAACTTAAGTCATTAAGTTAAAAACCTAAAAACGTAAAATTTTGAGTTTTCCAGCCTGAAAGACAGTGAATACAGAAACATTTCGTTTTGAAGGTGTGGTTTTCAGACAGTTGTCTCTGAAGACAAGGTTAAAGAGATAAGTGTTTTTCAGTCCTAGCCTTTCATACATATTAATTGGTTACTCCAAGTATAATAGTACACATGCAGATTTTTAATGAAGTGGTATGTGGTGAAATTTATTTGCAATGCAGCCAAGTTAATTTCAGTTCCTTTGTTAATATGAGTAGGAAATAGCATTAAACAGAAACAAATAATGACAAGAAAAAAAAAACAACTTTGCTCTAATGCATATTTAGCATTTCAAATTGAGGTCAGGCTTGCAGCAGTAGCATCATAGATGCTTGGTAGAAAAATGCTGACACTTGAATCAAATGTTCCTAAATATTTTTTTTAACCATCATTGGTTGGATTCTTTGGCCAGTAGCATAAACACAATGGTAAGCAATTAATTTCTCTTGATTAGGATTTTACATTTTTATGTGACTGCAAACAGACACAGAATTTGATAGTAGAGAAATATGGCACTTGAAGTATTTTAAAGGCAATGGTTTTATTCATCATGTTTAGAAGAGTTTCATATGAGGAAAATAAACAGACCTATCTCAAGTGTCTATCCTGTTTTATTCAGAGTAGGTCAAGACAGTAAACTTAATACCAAAGCAGCAATTATTTTGGAAGCCTTCCACTTTTATAAAAAAATAATTATTTTTCACCCTGAACAGTGCCTTTAGAAAGGAAAAATGTATGACTTATCCTAGAAAGCCCTTCACTTACTGCATATTTAGATGCAATTTTAACATGTGATCCTGCATACAAATGGTGAGTCCTATGATGCTGAACTTCAAGCTGTAATGATTTGGTTATTCTTTACCTATTTTTGATTAAATTCTAATAAGTTAAAAAACCCAGACCTCTCAGCAAAATCTGAAGCACCCTGGCAGTAACCGTTCATAAATATTTGCTTGGAGTTTTCCAATTGGATGCTGTTTATAGTAATGTGGAAGACTTAGGGCTGTTCTAAAGTTTTGTTTCTGCTGTACTTTTTACAGACAATATGCAGAAATGTACGACTAGCTTCATGAGCAGTTTACATGTGTACTTCAAGAAATATTGCTGAGGTTGATCTGTCCCTATTCAGAGATAAACACTCCCACAAGGGAAAAAGGGAACCAAAAAGAGGCATGAGAAACAGTTATGAACTGAGAATAGGAGACCTTGGCCAGCCAGCTTTATTTTGCTCATGGGTGGTTGTCACTGGAGAATTACTTTGAAACCTCCTTAAACATTGTCAAATTTAGCAGAAAGTGAATGTGTTGTGTAAACCAGATGAGTTGTTGGTGCTAGCATTAAAAAAAATATCAAAATATTTTAGCTATGTGCACTTCGTCAAGTGAATTCCTGTACATAGTTGGATGGAATTTATTACTGAAGCAAAAATCTTAGGTGTGCCCTTTGACAAGGTTGCAAAAGATGCAATAAATTATGATTTATTATGGAACACTTTACCAGATAAGAAAACAGATGAACTGTACTGCAAATATATCAGCTGTCATCCAGCCTAAGTGATCTTGAGCCCTGCCTGGTAGACCTTAGTTCACTGCCTCTGGCCATTTGTTTCCTGCTGCATGGGTTTCTCTATTACTCATTTTCTTTAAAGTAGGCAAAAGTTGTGAAATATAGGCATTCCTGCTAATTAAATCACACCTTCCAAGTTATTTACTGTCAGGCTGATAACAAAGAAAAATATTTACAGTACTGCCATGTAAGGAGAATGAGCTGATAACAAATGCAGAGTTTCCTGACAGACTTTTTGTTCTGCATATTGACAAAGCAAAGACCTCTCTAAAGGAATAAAGACACCATCCAAAAAAAATCTGCTTGCTTTTAGAGGCAGTGCTTCACACCAAGTTACTCTGTAAATATGTGCCTAGTTCTATTTCTGTTAGTCATTTTATGAAAGGAAGCAGCCACCTCTTTATAAACAGCGGCAAACAGTAAATGAGATGTGGTAGTGTGGCACAGCATTTGTGCCAGCGCAAAACTAACATGACAGCTTTTTTTTCTACCAGTTAGTGCAGTGCATACTAAACACAACACCATTGGGGATTTTGGATTCGTGGCTGTATGCCATGTAATCTTGTGTTAAAACTATGTTACTACAGGGATTTGCAAAACCAGCCAAGTTCTTCTGGGTAATCTGTGGGATGTTCATGTAAATCATCATACCTGATGCAATGATGGTTTAGTGAAAAAATGTTCTCTGTTACTGTTCTTATTGTGATGTAAAAATACTTCAAAGTGTCTAGTTATATCTAAAACAAATAATATAAACTTGTTGTGTTGCATCAGAAATTCTAGCACTTTTAAGATCCCAGGTACAGGAAGGATAAAATTCTGCTGCTTTACACTGAGTTTTCATTGCAATGCAGGAGCATTTTCGAGAGACCCTTCATGTAAAAACTTGTGTCTTAAACAGCTGTGCATACTTATTATTAGGCTCATATTCCAGATTAGACAACAAACACTGTGTTAGAGCTCCATAGAAATACCATCTCTGATGTGCTGCTGCAGAACATATAAGAAAATCTGTATTAATTTTTGAAAAGGACAGCAAGAATCCTTTAGGAAATGAAGATTTTCCAGTGCATTGAATCTAAACTGCGCTTATGTTCATTTTTTTTTCTGGAGAAGATTATTCTAATCGTCTTCCAGGTAGAAAACAAACCTTCATGTTACCTTGTCTGATAACAATTGACACTTGCTAAATAAAGATCTTAATCCTTCTGTGCCTACTCAGTCCAGATTTAATGTGTCGTAGCATCTTCATTCATTCAGCTACTGTAAAAGAGATTTTCCTGTATTCTACAGTACCAGGGTACCCGAGGCAGTATTTCCATGGCAGAGTCCTATCTGTCAGTGAGTTGTAAGTTTCCTTAGAGAAGTTGTTAAGCTTTGTGTGGGAACACAGTTGGCGCGAAATTGTGATGTATTCGCAGGCTTGATATTTGACTTGATGTGTGGCTTCCTGTCACAGCATCAGCATGGCCATGGCTCTGAGTGAATCTGAGGAAAGGACACAGTGCAAGGCTGTGGTGGTTAAAAATTGAGTTCTCCGTCCTTAGCTGAGGTCAGTGCTGGTGCAGTCAGTGGTGTTAGGAGAGCCAAGAGGGACCAGTCAGTAGATGAGCACTTTGGAATGAGCTGAGTCAGTCCTTTTATTTTTGGGTCTTGAGTTTTTTGCTTTTGGCAGGAGTTCAGATGCCTATACTTTGGTGTCTTCTTTTTGACCTGAATTTCATACACAATAACTAATCATACTCATGTGAGTCATGCATCAGTGTCAGATCTAAAATCTAGGATTCAGAGTCAAAGAATAAGATTGAAGCTTGTCTAGATAGAGAAGCTTTATATGGGAAGCAGGGATTGAAGTGTTGTATGGGGAGCCATTGATACAGCTGGGAACTGAATTCAATCCTTTCAAATTTCTAATGTGTTAACAAGGAAATTTTTCTTCCCTCTATCTCTGCATTTAGTGTTTTTTTAGTACAAATATGTCATTGTTGCTCAAATCCCCTGAACACAGTAGAGAACTCTGCAAGCTGAGTATGCACGACAAAGACGACCCTTTGCCCAGTGATAGATGGAAGCTAAAATTAAGATAAATCCAAAGAAATAACATGATGGTTTAAAGTCATTAGATTAATCTCTTCTGAATTTTAGAAAATGAAACAAAATCAGCCATTTCCAGCCAAAACCTTAGTCATCATTGTTTACTCGTTTCTTAAAGTGGGGTTGTGAGTAAAGGAAAAGAATATTCCCGACTAACTGAACACAAAAGCAAAGATAAACATTGATTGCTGAAAATGTTTTCCATACTGTGGATTTTTCATCCTCAGCTATCCCACATCAACCAAAAAGCATTAGAAAATTCTACCACAACCCTGTCAAAGTCTTCAAAGTATCTTACTTTCATTTTCCCTTAAGTGTCCAAGTAGAACATTAAAATTGGTGTTGTGCATAAAATACTATATTGTTTTGGATCTAATGTTGTGCCTCAGCCAATTGTTGGTAATTAAATAAGCTAAATAAGGGAGATTTTTGTTTTTCCTTTTGTCTTCATCAATTAGATGTTAACTCTGATAACTAATGTACGTAGGCTGTGTGTTTATCTAAAAACTAATTGGATGGTAAATAGTGATTTGTTTAGAAAAAAGACAGAAATTCCTGTGATCTTGAATAATGTGTATTTATGTCTGGACATATGTTTTGTTGAGAACTCAAACACTAAGGCACTTTCATAATGGTTGCATCACAAGTTACTACACAACAGGATCAAAGATGGGATTCTTGCGGAGAAATACAGTGTTCCCTTCTGCAGCATTCAAATCTGCTCTGCTGGCCAGGCTTGGTTTGTAGTGTATTAACCACTGGCCTCTGCAGCAACTTATTTGTCTGCTCCCATTTTTCAGAAAAGTGTGTTTGGTTGAGAGTCTGAAAAACAGCTGAAGGGGAGCAGTGCTGAGAAAAGAGGTGTTAGGTGAGTGCTGGCTTCCAGCACTGTAGCCCTACAGCTGCAGCAGCAGCAAGGAAGCCTGCACAGTCAGATGGGAGAGCAGGAGGAAAGGGAACCATGGAGTGTGTTTTAGCATATCATTGCACAGGGTAAATATGTGTTTTTTTCCCTCCACTTCTATTTCCATGCGTTCAACTGTGTTGAAAATACCTGAGATACATTCCTTGTACAGTCAAATTGGAAAATGTATTTTTGATCTTTAAATTTGTACTGACATTGTATTTATTACATTTGTTTGCTTGCAGGTATGTCTCTGACATAACCTGCATATGACAACAATAAGGTTATATTGAGCTCATGTCTCTGTTGTGATTGATTCCTATTTTTCCCTTTGTGGCATTGATGACTGGCTGAGGAGTGATGCAGATTCAGAGTTCTTACCTCAATTGACTGCAGTGCTTACTGATTAGGTAAAAACTTGGGCAAGATGATTTGAAAATACATGACTAGCTATCTAGCTTTCTGAAAAACAGTTCAATGAGAAGATAAATTACAGCTTCTCAATGAATGAAAGCAATTTTTAAGAACTCAGCACAAAAATAGTACCGATAATTAAAGCGATCAGGCTTCAGCAGAGTTGTGAGCAAGAGGCAAGTGGTCTCAATGCACATCTTGAAGGATTTGGTTATTTAAAGTGTGAAAGTTATTGGCTATTTAATGGCATCTGAATGGAAAACAGATTCCCTGAAACGAATGAAAATATATTGTGCGCGTACAGAATACTTGTAGTGCAAGTAATGGAAAGATCTGGTTATTAATAACAGGAGTCTGCTTGTTGTATAAACATTGTCTGCCTTAGAATTTCAGAAGTCTTGCAACAGTTTCTGCTTTAGTCAAGTATTCCAGTTTTGTGACATGCTAATATGATATTTAAATACCTAACAGAGAAATCACTTTTTTTATACATATGGGCACATTTCAAGAGCTCATTCTTGGTCTCTGAATATTTTTCCTATCTTTGAAGACTTTTTTAATTTTTTAGAACATCGTTTCAACTACTTTTATAACATACTGTCAACATACCACAGAAGATATCTCTGGGATTTGTTCTCCCACAGGTTCTGAATACTTTTTGACAGAGTAGTTCAGTCTTTTTTTTTAAGTAATGCAGTGGAACTTAATCAGTTCTGAAACATTCTGCTTAACTGACAATTAAGTCTTAACAGATGTAGCGTGAAAATCAGGTTCAGTGATTTTTTTCACTCTTAAGTGTATTTTAATTTCTTACAACATATGTCCTCAACACAGACAGGTATTGGTTTATACCTAAGAAGTACAGTCTGGTTTTAAAATTCCTTGGCTTGCATTCAGTTATTTAAGAAGTGATGAGGATCTGCAGACCACTGGCAAATGATAGCAGGTGCTAGGAGCGCAGGTCAGGCTCCTGCCAAAATCTAGCATGCATTCTAGCCTCATATTTTCAGTTGTTTGTAACTCTTTTGGTACTGATGGTTCCGTGCTTTTCCTTAGGCCAATGATGAATTTTTATTGTGTTAATCATACGATTTATCCTTTTTTGACTAACTTTGATACAGACTACTATTTTCCCCGTGCTTGTTCTTATAAGAAATCTTACATTATGAGTTTGTTAAAAATGCCTAAGGTAGAACCACAGAGTATCAATCACCTTTCTTCTAGGCAGTAGCAGCAGGCAAGGTGTGCAGCCTGCTTTGGTAGGTGAGAGGAGCTGTCCTTACTTGCCAAACAGCTGGCGTCTCCAGGGGCACCTTTGAGAAGTTCCATTGCTCCCTCTTTGGAAAACACTGGCACTGATTCCCTAAGGGAGAAAGTGGCCAGGTTATGCTCTATTTTTCACTGCCCAGCCTTGCACCTGCAGTGGGTTATAGCACCAATTGTGCTCAGTAGCCTTCCTCATCTGCTGTGAAACAAAAGCAAATACTGAGTTCAAAGACTTTTTTCCATGTGTAAAACACACAGGTTCCTCTTGTTAGAGCCACCTGCTTATATGGCAGTACCCTCCCTTGGGTTACCAGCTTCGATAGTGCAGAGGAGAATGCAGACAAGAGACAATTCTTAGTAATCAAATCAGTCATCCAGTCCCTCAAAGAGCTCAGGTCCTCACACCACCATCCATATTGCTGGCAAGCACCTGGTCATTCTGCTGGCTGCATCTTTTTTAAGTATCTTTCCTCTCAGTCTTGGAAAAGCCTGAACATGAAAGGATTTTAGAGACACAGCTAACAAAAAAGTACTACATTTTGTAACAAATCCTGCCTTGGTTGTTACCAGACAAAAAGTAGTTCAGCATTGCTAGTAGGTCCAAATCCATCCTACCTGGCCATTCTTGGTTTTTCTAGCTGCTTTTTTCAGCTAATCAGTATACATAAAATGCCATTGTCCAGGGACTTTGTTCACCAAGAGCTGCAATCATACTTGGCTTAATAAAAGTTTTTAAATGGGCTCCTTGCATGGAATTTAAATAGAAGACATAGCCAAGACAGCCACCTTTTGATGTTATTCAGTTTATTCCAGTTGTCTTTCGGGACTGATGTTTGAAATCTTCAGAACGATGCAGCTCGTTTTCCCAGGCGCCAGCCTTCTTTTCAAGTCTTGAGTGCATGTCCTTTGTGCCAATACCTCTAATACTTCTGGAACTACTGAGACAGTGAAATCTTGCTGCTGCATCAGTATTGGCAAGCACGTAGTAGGTCACATATCCCACTAGAGAAACTGCCAGTTCCAGAAAACAGAGGACTTTTCTCCTTTTCTGTTCCTCTCCAAATGTTTGGGGTTTTTTTTTATTTTTGTTTCTCCTGGGGAAGGGGTGTGCATGTGTTTGTTTGTCATCCACACCCGGACAATAGCATTTATTTCTTTTCTGTGGATTTGTTGGAGACAGAATGTGAGAGCTTCCTTCTGTTGCACTGTCAGTTTCTTGGGAGAAACTATAAAATCTAGTGCTCAAAAATTTCATCTGCTTCTCTGGCTTTCTTTGAATTGGCTAAGGAGAAATATTTTTTGCCAGCTGTATGCTGGTGAAGGTAGTCTATACTGCTGAAAAAGTGAGAAGGTCTTTTAAACCAGTGTGGTCATTTTAAAAGTACACTGAGCAACATAAATTACTCTACACTTTCACTAGAAGAAAGCTGTCTATTGTTTGCTTCTCATCTGTACCAACTGTGAGAACTATAAAAAACCCATTTAAAATTTGATTTGTTTGTTGTTTCAATCTCTTTCCTCTGCAGCTAAAATAAATGCTTATTTCAGGAGGACAGTTGTTACTCTTTATTTCCAGTATTTCTGTAAAGAGGAGAAAGGATATCTGCTTAGCCAAACCATTGAAGAACACTCATATTTATTGCCACTGCTCACCTAAGTTAACATGTAATATCTCATAATGTACTTTTATGGATTTGTATCCTCTATTAGGGGAATACTTAATGGCTTAGTGCTTGTCTTTAACATTTCATAGCTAAGTGTTTCAAAATGTATCATATATGTTCTGTAAGTCAGCTCCAATTTCAGCAATATAAAATAAAACAAACTTAAAATACAGACCTCATACATTTTTCCATACTCAATTTAAATCATTTTTAACCACTGATTATATTGGAAAACAGTGACACAATATCTCTGTGGCTTGAAACCTCTGCTGATATCCACCCTAAAAATGAAATGCATATAGCCTGTGCTCCACTTACAATCACAAAGTGCAGAACAGCTTCCAGCACCAAAGGTGCTTTGGTCCTGACTTGCACCTCCATGTGTCTGCCAAGCTGAAGATACTGGGGTAGAGAAAATTATTTTCTGCATCCTTAGGTGAGGAAATTATTTGTATTGTGATTAAAACAGAAAAGAGAGATCTGGCAAAGAACATCCGCTTAGGAGGTCGTGTACAGTCAAGGGCTTGATGCTCCCAGGTAAGGTACATTTTTGCTCAGGGAAAGAAAAAAATACTCATTTTCACAGTCCACAGTTGCCCTTGGAGGAGAAATTAGTTTTGTCAGGGAAGCTGAGAATGGCAAGAAGGAGACAACACAAGGATAATTGGAAGTGGTGGACACAGAAGCCCAGTATACTGAAGGCTGCTGTAAGTTAAATGAGGCATTAGTGGGAATTTTGGTGTAAAATATACTTCTGCATTTGGTTTTGCCTTCTTAATTGTATTTACTGAATAAATGTTTCTGTTCTGTTTCTGTCTTGACCTATTACAATGTTTCCTCCAGTGCTTAATAAGGTCAGAATTCTATAGAAAATCTGACTGTAAAATAAAAGCCAGGATAAAGTGTGTTTCAGAGGTTTGCTTCATCAGGTTATTTTAATTCAGGGGGAGAAAAGTTTTTTTCTGAGGAAATAAGAAAATTCTAGAAAAGAACAACTTACTTTTTGAAAGAAACTCATGATCTTATTTGTGGGTTTTTTAATTTTTTTTTTCTTTCTGGCAGTTTTCTTTTTTCCTTATCATGTGAGGAGTTTGAAGTCAAAGGGTCAGGTGGTGGCTTATCTTTTCTTCTCTTATTCAGTCAGCAAAGTTCATTCTTTAATGTAGAGGAGGTGCTCTAGTTGGTGCCCAAGACTTTTTGTTTGTACTGCTACAGAAGGCTGATGAACATTATGTCAATAATTTTTGAACATATTTTTAGCAACATTAATTTTCAAATTGACCAAGCTGTTTTGACCAGTGCAATAAGGTATGATTAACACATGTTTTTAAGCTCTTCTATGATTTCTCTTAACTTCAGTTCTTTCCAGTCTTAGGGGAGTTCTCAGACTTTTCATGATCCTGCTCCTCTTCCCATTACCACCTAGTCTGCTAAATAAAGGTGATGTTTCAAATTAGTTTTATGTAACTGTCTTCACTCTGCTGTTCTGAGAAACTAATAAAACCTAGCAAAATCTCTTCAATGAGGTTTTTGTATGGCAAAAATAGGTTAAACCTTTCATAGCTTAAAAAACAGGAGCATCCTGTTATCACTGGAGCCCCTGCTGTAGGAAAGCTTTCCAAACATCTGTTAATTGCTGTGTGGCAGATGTTAATGACATATAAACAAGTCAGACACAGCAGGGGCTGTTACTGGTTTGCTTAAAGCTTCTCTTTGAGCTAATAACAGAATAAGCTAATCTTAGAAGTGGAAAGAAACTCCAGGCTAATTTAAAGATAAAGGTGAGAATGATGTGGACCATTAACTGAAGGAAAGCAAGTCAGCCACTGAAAGGAACTCCAATTAAAGAAGAGAAGAAAGAAGGAAAGAAAAAGTAGAGATTGGGATAATTCTTGAACCTGGAAAGCTATGGAAATAGTGAAGTAGGTCTGTGCAGGATCAGTAAATGGTTAAAGCAGTAGACGGTATCTTCTATATGAAAATTCCTAGACATGGTTATTAGAATGTCCTTATCTTTCCACAATGGCAATTGGAAAAAGTAATGTCATCACTGGGGTGATCTACATTAAAATGGCCTTCCTAAAATTTTCATGTAAGGTTGCACTTCAGAGCCTTATAAAGAAAAAAGTTTCCTTCTAGAAATTCTGCAATGCCAGTATTATCTTAATTCTATTCTAAACAGCAGCTCCTTTTACCACTATCATCCTTGTCATCCCCAGGAATCTAAAACATCTGAAGTGCTACAATACCACACCTATGCCAAAAGTCTCTTCTCTTAAAATAGCAGTTTCATTATTTTCTCTTATTTTTTTCCTCTCCTTCCTTAAGCTGATTCACTAACATTAATGGGGATTAGTTGCAATTATTAAGCTTCTCCTGAAAAAGAAATTGATGCATTAGATTCTGCTAGAATAGGAATCCAATAATTCAGTTCATCCTTTAATAAAACTAATTTCAAAATGGATGTGGTTTTTTTGTGAGTGCTTATGTACCCTTATCATTCAATGGATGATGTCAGCAGAATTTGGGAAGGTGGAGAACAGATGAATAATATCATCAATTGCAAAAATACAAGGTTTTTGGAGTAAAAGTGTAGACTAGTAGCAAGTGGACCCAAAACAACCTTGCAAAAGAAACTACTTTCTTTTGCTCATATTTGTCATATCTTTTAGAAGTTCCACTTAATGACATTCAACACAGATGGTAAATAAGTTACTAAAGCCTTTCCAAATTTTTAGTTAAGAGAATTATTTCATCCCCTTTTTGTCCTCTAATACAAATGTATGTGTTGTTTCTTCAAGAAAAGTGTTGCAGAGGTGAGTAAGAGGTGTAACTAGCCCAGTCACCCCATGCAGTAATTGAACACCATCTAGTGGGTGTCCACTTAATCCTTTTATTCCTAAACAGAGTCTATATTGCTTATAATTTACAAAGTAATTGTTCTCTAAACTCAAAAGCAATGCCCTCTGACAGCTAGTCACTGTAAATTGAATGTTCATGAATGGGGTTTTTGTTCTGGAAGAGAAGCATAATAAGGGTTTGAATTTTTGGTGTTTATTGTGCTCTGGACAGTAAGACGAAATGTCCCAGGCCTTGAGCTTAAACACACATTTCACATTAATGAAATCACCAATATAGAATTGTTTCCTTTCAGTAAAATTCTCCAATTCACTGTTAAATCCAGTGCTTAGTACTCTCATGCCTCAACAAATAAGGCAAAAATGCTATATTGTAGATTGTCAGTGAGAACTGAGGCCAGGCTACAGCCTTCAACTGCATGAGAATGTTGTTGCCCTTAGGATAAGCAAGGGGGCAAAAGCCAAAAATTGCATATGAAACCTACCAACTATTGCATGTATTTGGTGTTAGTGTATGTTACACAAGTACATAAATGGATGTTTTCTTTATGTAAGGATTGGTCAGGTGACTGTATTAAATTAAAGAGATTGTATTCATAACCCTTATAGAAAACAAATGTTTGCAAGCATATACTAAACTCAGCTGAACATGGTCTTGGGCAACAGATCCTGGCTGATCTTGCTTTGAGCTTTTTCCTGTTGTCATCATGAGAAGATAAGGACATTCTAGTTACTGCAGTAACCTCCAGAGCTCCCTTCCAACTTCATCTGTTCTGTGAGTGAGGTAATTTCCCTTAACCATGGGGGAACCCCACTTCATGGGTTTTCCCACAAGCTTCTCAGAAACTCCTGAGTCCATCGTTCACAATCACAAAAAAGGTTCTGTTTATGATATATTTCTTAGAATGTTACCACTGGAAAGGAAGTAAGAAAATAAGATGTTCAAAACGATATGTTTGCTCTGTGAGGGATGTAGGGCAGCCCTGAAGGCCTCAATTAGAAGACATCTGATGGAAGGACAAGGCACTAGGAGAATAAAACATGCTTACCACCATCATTAGAATAGTGCAGCAATAGAAATCAGACATCCTGCTGTTGAGATTTCCAGATTTTCCAATATTTTGAAATAGCAATAGCAAATTTGCATCAGCCACCTCTTTCTCTCTATTTTTTTTTCCTTCTAGAAGTCTGACTGGGGAGTGCTATAATATGATGAATGGCAGTTTCCCAAACTGATATATCTAGTAAAATTCTATTATACTTTTCCAATCAGCTGTCACCTCTTTGAAAATTTTTGGCAACATTTCTAAGGTCTTTTACTGCATGTTGCTGTAATGGAAGTAAATCTTTTTTAAAAATACAAAACAAAGAAAGAGAAAGCATTAATGATGGTGTAAATAAATTTGATATGTGATAAAGTGAAACAGGAAAACCAGTAAAAAAAAGTGAGCTACTACATAAACTGGATCTAAGTAGCTATTTATATTTACAGTACTCTTGAGAATCTGTGCAATTTATGTGAAATGTTAATGCTCCTGGTTGCTTACCCACTGCAGTAATTTAAATTGCCTAGACACACTGATATGTCAGCTATTTACTGCTTGGACACAAGCACAATAAATGTCCTATATCGGAAGAGAATTACAGTAACCACTGCATTTTTCATGCTGATACCATTAATAAATACAATTTTTTCACTTAATATTTCCAGTTTTAATTTTAAAATTACTTCAAATCATTAGATTTTTTCTGTCTTATCCACTAGGAATAAGCAATATCAACAGTATCCTGAAGTTTGTGCTTGGATGAAAAAGTTTAAGAAGCAAACTATTTCATAAACAAAGGATTTTAATTAATTTCCCCAATTTTTAATCTGCCCAGTGGATGAGGAAAAGGCTATGGATGTTGTCTACCTAGACTTTGGAAAAGCCTTTGACAGTGTTTCCCTCAGCATTTTTCTGGAGAAGCTGCCTGCTCATGGCTTGGGTGGGTACACTTCTCACCGGGTAAAAAACTGTCTGGATGGCAAATCCCAGAGAGTGGTAGGGCATGGAGTTACATCCAACTGGGGACTGGTCACAAAGTGGTGCTCCCCAGGGCTCTGTATTTGGGCCAGCCCCATTTAACATCTTTACTGATGATCTGGATGCACTCTCAGTCAGTTTATGGACAACACCAAGTTGGGTGGGAGTGTTGATTTGCTGGAGGGCAGGAGGGCCCTGCAGAGGGATCTGGACATGCTGGATTGATGGGTCAAGACCAATTGTATGAGGTTCAACAAGACCAAGTGCCAGGTCCTGCCCTGGAGTCACAACAACCCCGGGCAGTGCCACAGACTGGGGGCAGTGGCTGGAAAGCTGCCTGGTGGAAAAGGACCTGGGGGTGCTGGTGACAGCAAATGAACGTGATCCAGGGTGTGCCCAGGTGGCCAAGAAGGCCGATGGCACCCTGGCCTGGATCAGCAGTGGTGTGGCCAGCAGGAGCAGGGCAGTGACCGTCCCCCTGCACTCGGCACTGCTGAGGCCACACCTCAAATGCTGTGCTCAGTTCTGGGCCCCTCAGTGCAAGAAAGACATTGAGGGGCTGGAGCGTGTCCAGAGAAGGGCAGCGGAGCTGGGGAAGGCTCTGGGGCACAAGTGCTGTGAGGAGCAGCTGAGGGAGCTGGGGGTGTTTAGCCTGGAGAAAAGGAGCCTCAGGGGGGACCTCATCACTCTCTGGAACTGCCTGAAAGGAGGGTGCAGCCAGGTGGGGTCAGCCTCTTCTCCCAGGGAACAAGTGACAGGATGATAGGAAATTGCACCAAGGAAGATTTAGGCTGGGTACTAGGGAAAATTTTTCAGCAAATTGGTGGTCAGACATTAGAACAGGCTGCTCAGAAAAGCAGTGAAATCACTATCCCTGAAATTATCAAAAGACTTGTGGATGTGGCACTTGGGGACACAGTATACTGGTGGACCTGGCAGTGCTGCATTAACAACTGGGCTTAATGATCTTAGAGGTCTTTTCCAGCCTTAATGATTCTGTTGTCTTTTGAAGCCAAATCATGGAATCATAAAGGTTAAAAAAAAAATTAAATCATCAAATCCAGCTATTCACCTAACCCTGTGGAGTCCACCACTAAACCATGTCGCTAAGCAACACATTCACATGTCTTTTAAATACCTCCAGGGATGGTGCCTCCACAACTTCCCTGGGCAGCCTGTTCCAATGCTTGACAACCCTTTCAGTAAAAATTGTTTTCCATTCTAAACCTCCCCTTGTGCAACTTGAGGCCATTTTCCAAACTAATTTTAATATTTATACAATCTTTCAAATGTGTGAACATGTAGGAACATGTGCCTCTAAACTGATGAGATAATGCATGAGCCAACGTCTGTTGGGAGCAATAGGACAAAGTGGTTGACCCACATGGTTATTTCTGGCATTGTTATCTATAATTCTTTCATGTTGGAGTATTCAGTACATATCAGAATAATAAACCACACAGTTACTTCATATAATTTGACACTGTTTGAAATGATTTGCAGTTCCTGCTTAGGTGATAAATTGCATCAGAGCAAAAAGGTGGAAAAGATGGTCCTCTCTGACATGTCCTCTTTTTTCTTATTCCAGAAAGTAGGTAAGGTAGCTTTATCCTAATGATAAATTTCCACACAATGGATGAATTCTCCACCTGGGACCTCAGTTAAGTTTGCCAGCAACAGAACCCAATTTGTAATGAGCAATCTTTAATATTCTAGGGCTTAGTCTTTAACTGGTTTAGGAGGGATGTTTGCATTTTGTAAGATGCATGTGAAAAGTAGCAGTTCATCATGACAGGGAAGTTCTCCAGTATACATATTGTAAAGGAAGTAGCTGAATGAGATAAAAAGGAGTGTTTGCTACTGTCGTAATGGGGGCTTTATATTGAGCACATAAGCTTAAATCAAGTTTTGCATAGTGAGATAAGAATCAGTTTCTGACTTTGTTAAGATGTTGACCTTTTCTTCATTTTGATTGTGGGATGATTTGCACACATTTTCATTCTGAATCCAAATTAATCTCTGCTTATAATTAAGAAGCAATTTTCTCAAGCTGTGTATGCAGTCAGATTTTCAACTGTCATTTTGTTGTTGTTGTCCTACCCCTCTTTATTTGTTCTTCTATAATAATCTTCTCTAGCAATCTGCAATCAAGTAGATTGCAGAACCCTTAGGCCAGGTATTGTGACTTCTAACACTGCCTAGCAGAGGAACTAAACCTCTACAGAATTAAACCTCTGGTGCTAGGAGGCCATCATTATAGATCACCTTCGTCTGATGTTAGTATCCTAACCTGGCATGTGCTCTGATACTGTAAACTAGGTTTTGTTAACAATAGGAGATGATGACTTAAAGAGGGTGATGCTACACAAATTATACCTTCCTTATTTCTGAGCTGGATCAAAGTTCATTGAGTCTTCTTGAAGGCGTAGTCTAGCTTATACTGTTCTCTTTGCTAGATAAGTCTGACTACAATCTCAAACATTGTAACAGGAATTTTTAGGGGTTTTGGCTCTGCTTGCCTACTCTTTGTGGGAAGGTCCATAGTTTTGTGCAGAGTCACAAAACACCATCAATCCCAAAAGTCTGAACTGCATAGTGTACTCTGTAAGTTACAGGAATTGTTCCCCACCCTTCTGGTCTCAGAAATATGTATTATGGGTACAGCTCCTTCCACGTAGTCTTAGTTGTCCTTTTTAAGACTCTATTGCTGCAATTATGCAGCCATTCTATCTCTTGAACTGTAGTAAACTTTGTCCTTGCATCTGATTAAGTTCTTACTAAAACACAGAATACATGACCTTAGCACTGCTAACATCAGGCTTCTAGATAGAAGGTTGGAAAAAACAGATTACAGATGTAACAAATACAGAAAGCAGTCACAGTGTGAGTTATCTGGTTGCATGAAGAAGGACTCACCTACATTCAATTTACGTATATAAAAGCTGAATGTCAGGTCAGAGGAAGTAATTGTAGCATTTCTTTAAAAGAAGGAAACAGTTAAGTGCAAGACTTGGATTGGACACTGGTCTCAACCTGGAATAAATTGTTCTTTCTCTGTCTGCTTCTCTCCCTTGACTGTAAAGGGAGTCTAGCCATCCTTCTTAGTCAGGATGAAGTTTGCAGAAAGAAATAGTATCTTTTATTAGACCAGTTGCTCTAAGTTGGAAAAATTAGACAAGCTTTTGGGCATATGAGCTCTTCTTCAGATCTGAAATAGGAGCAGCAGATTTCAAAGTTAATTATAAACTTTTTTCTGTGTGTGTCCTCACATCATCATAGTTACAGCAGAGAACCACAGTGATCACTAACTCGGATTTAGGCACCTAATTTTTAGACATCTAAATGAAGCCAGAGGAACCAAGCATGAGGTGCTTATTTGGGAGTTTGAGGACTTGTGTTTCACATGATACAGTTTTTTTTCCAGATGCATCCTCCAGTGCTGAGCTCTGCCTGCCCAGAGGACTGGCAGCCTCTCCTGCTGGGGAAATGCTCACCTGCAATTGTGTTCTCTGCTTGGCTTCTTGCTGCTTGTGTGTTTCACGTGAAGCCTTAGCTCGCTTCACGTGCTCCCTTTGCAGGGCTGCCTTTACAGACCTGTGAGACTGCTCCAGTTTGGGAGAAGTGACTTTCTGTATCCTCTGTGTCCTTGCAGTACAAGTGTTGTGGTAAGCTTGGAAGTTTGAACATATTCTCAGCTTTTCCTTGCCTGCACCTTGGATATGCTATTTATTAGAAAGAGAGTGCATCTGGGAGTATGTCACTTTCCCTGGATAATATCTACAAAGGTGTTCCCTGGCTCTCCTTGCCATTCCCACAGACTCCTGCTACAGTCCAGTGAGCACTGAGCAGTTTGCAAGCACTGTAGTGGGCCCCACAACACCTGCTTTTACCCTGGTGCCTTTGGTTATTTTGGAACTCCTGGTGACTTGGTGTCATGGTCTCTTTAAGAGGTATTGAGAACTGACTTATCTTAAGTCTTTTGCCTGTTTCAGTTTCCTAAAACACTGTGTCATCCTTTGATGTTTCCTCCCTGCATCAGCATCCCACCCTTTTTACCCCAGGCTGCCTGACTCACTGAGAAATCTCCTGGTATTGACTTGCTCTGATGCAACTGCTCTTCTGAAATGGAGATTTGCCAGTGCTGGCCCCATCCCAGGGCTCTGTATTTCTTGTTTCCTCAGAGGAGCGATTGCTTTAAATAAAGAAGGACAGATGCAAAGCTTGTTTTGTAAAGCATAGCAGAGGCTTCTATTGCAAATTGCCTTTTCCACTGGGCATATTTGAATTCAATTCAGGTGGTTCAATTTACTAATTCATGTGATTGAAATGACTTTTATCAATTATCTTTCAATGGAGCAATGCAGTAGCTCAGTAAAAGCTTTCTAGCTGAAGTAGATTCTTAATTCATTTAAATTGCATGCTCATTTATTATTCAGATATTGGTTTGCCAGGAACTAGCATAGAAATCTGACCACTTGGTTTGCCATGCTTTCAAAAAGCCTTGAATTTTTTTGCTATCCTTAATTTATCTCTAATATCACCAGTATTTCCAAAGGAGGCCTTAAAGAACTAATTACTTGAATTTTTGTCCTTTATTGGTTTCATTAGCAGTAAATACTTTATAAATGCATAGAAGAGCTGTAAAGAATGAGAATGAAAATAAGGTAGGTTAAAAAGGCACACTTTGTTAATATAACATACTTGTCCAGTATCATTAAAATTATCTAAGAGAGCTGAGAATTAAATACAAGCTATTGAATTTCAAAGATCTTCTATTTCAGGCTAATTTAAACAGAAATTTTAACAGCATCTCCCCAAGGAAATCAACATACACAATTCTTATCTAACCCAGCTCACTGATGCAGGATTCTCAGAGTTCAGCTTGCGTGAAAGCTGGCAGCCAGTTATAAGGAAGAAACACAAATTCTTGTTCCCATGGCAGGCAAGGCTGCAGGGTGGGCTCTGCTGTAAAGGCCACAGCATGAGCTGCATACAGTGGGTGTGGTTTTTAAAATGCTCTGATCCTCAAATTAGGACTGTGCTGAAATCCCATCCAATTTAAAAGATTTGTTCCACTCATCATTTTGCAGAATGAGAGTTTGCTTCAATTGTGAATATACTTAATGCTATTCTCATTCTAATTTTTCATAGAAAACCAAATGGTTTTATAGTACCTCTGTATGACCTTGAACCTGCCAATATTCAGCAAAGATAGCAATGAGTGCCATCCAAAATTAAAAAGCTGGGAGGTAAATTTTTTTTTATTTTTGTTTGTAATTTTGTCTGTTTGAAGTGAAGCTAAGAAGAGATTTGTGTCAAACCATCTTAGTGACTTTACTGATAAAAAGGACAGGGATTTGTTCTTCTAGGAAAAGATACCTATTTTATATTGTTCACATTTGAATTTCAGGCTGTGAAAAAGATTGATTCAAAATTTAATTTAAATTTCCATATTACAAAAATAAAGCAATCTTGCAGACATGTAAAACTATGTTTTCTTGCAAATAATAGTAACTACTTTTGCTTTGTGGTTTGGTTATTGTAGTTAGAGTTGTTGATCTTCTGTGATTTTGCTCATTCTTTGAATCTAAACATCTTTTGTGAGATCTAAGCCTTTCCTTAGCTGTACAGGTGTAAAAGGGTGTTACTGTGTGTGCAAGTTCAGCCTTGTTTAGTTCAACTCAATAATTAATTAATCCCTTTCCTAACAGTAATCCTAACATAATCCTAACATTGATGTCAGGTTCCTTCTACATCTCAGTGTAAAAAAATGATAGATGATGGAAACACTTCTATTGTAAGAAACGTAAGTGACAAAATACCCAGGTTTGCCGAGGGCAAATTAAGACTGATGGAGCTGCTCTTGGCACTGTTTTCTTAATTACAGTTGTCAACTAACTTTCTTGGCTAACGACACAGAACTTGTGTGTTTATAAGTAGACTCAGTATTCATACAACTTAAAAAGCCAAAATGCCTTTTTGTCCATGAGAAGAGCCTCTGTACCTCATTGTTTCATGGATATGCTGTAGGTGGGGAAAATTAGATGATTGCATCTGTAAAATATGTAGAGACACTTGAAAATACTGTCCTTTAAGCCAGCATTCCATCATAGTTGCGGCAGGTCTGTAGGAAAAAAAAAAAAAGTTCTCATTTATTCAAGTTCAAAACAGTAAAAATTCCAAGTTTCTTTTTTTTATATCAAAATAAGACTCTAACAACTACAAACAAGTTTTGTACTGTGTCATTAATTTTCCAATTAGTAAAAACCTATTAAGATAAAAGAATAAAACTAAAGAAAATTGAATCATATGCATCTTCTACTTATTAGATTAAATAGTCCCTAATAATTATATCTGTTGCCTGTAGTCCTCAGAGAGAGACTTAGATCCTGATATATTTGTAGTCATATGTGAGAATGATAGCACCAAATTTAATTCATAGAAAGAAAGAGGCACTTTTTTTCTTCAGTGTGCAAGCTGGCTAAGAAAACTTCAAACCTTTGCAGTGCATCTTCTGCAGAGAGGAGTTAACCTTTTCCTAATTATTTTAGACAAATTAAAAGACCTAATTCCTCAGAGGGCTGCACATTTGATGTTTATGGAGCTTTCCTTGTTGGTGTTTAAAGCAATCTCACTGTTAGGAAGTAAATAAATTGCAAATATAAGCACCAAGAACTAAATTAGCATTCAAGAAGTATGTTTCCTAGTGAAAACAGAGATTTGAGTCTTCACACATGATTTTTTATGGTGACAGTACCAATAAAATATAACTGGATGTAATTCTTAGAAAACATTAAAAAAATTATTGGAGGAAACTCATTCTACAGTTTAAATTACTATATTATTATAAGTTTGTATTCTAATATCTTACACAAATCCCAGTATGAAAGGTAACACTACTGTCCCTAGCATCAGGGTGTTCTTTTCCAAAAAATTCCTACACTCCAGTACATATGCTTGCTGACATCTGCCCATGTGAGAAGAGCACCATTAAAAGACTCCATTTATTACTTTGCTGTGTTTACTGTTTTGAAAAGTAGAAATATCTTCATTTCTCTCTCAATCTGTCCCTTTCCCTCCTGCCTTTTTTCCTTTCTTACTGTAGCAGCTGCCTCTCGTCCAGTCACTGCAAGGACTGATGCTGACCCACCTGGTGCTGCCTCTCACCACACCCTGGGGTGATTATTACTCTTCTCTCTCTCTTCTGCCATTCAGCAAAGACTTATTTTCTTCTACCAGTCCTTTCACCCATGCAAGGGTAGCATGAGCATCTCTGTATCATTGTTGTTACTATCTTTGCACCTCTGAATGAGGTCAGTCAACACATCAGTATCTTAAATATCCTCCAGAGGGTGACTGTGGCTGGATGCAAGAGGGCAGATGTTGATGGCTGCCATGGCCATTTCTGTGAGCTCTAGGCAGTTGCAGTTGTGACTGCTGGCTGGTGAAAAGAGTCCATATGGCTACAACAGACTTCCCTTTCTTAATTTTTATCACGATACAGTAATTCTCAGTGAGGATCTGTTGTTCCCCAAAACCATGTAGCTGAAGAGTTTCAGCATTGTTGTGCTGAATGCAACTCAAAGAAGAGAAACACAGATACAATCAAGTGTACAGCCTCACAAATTTGGCCAACTATTGTCTCAGCTGTAATTCCCAGTGCTTTTGCCTTACATTGCATCACTTATCCATGCCTTTGCTGTTCCAGCTCGCAGAGTTCAGCTTGTCTCCCTTCATCATCCTCCTGGATGCTGGCAAAAATTACTCCCCAGTACACTGCTGTGGTAGCAGGTGACAATCCAGATGTGATGTTCTTGGGATCACCAGGAGAATTAAATTACTGGAATTGCTGCCAACCAAATAAGGGTGTATGGCTGGCTTCAGTGCAGACAGCAAGTGCAAGGAGCATGTCAGTGAAAAACATTACAGGGTGGTTTTTCCCTTTTTTCTTTCAGATACCATTTTTTGCAGACCTGCAGCCTGACTCATTCCCTTCTGTAAGGCTGGTGTCTAGGTGGGTCTGCCAGGGCCAAAAAAATAGCTGAACTTCAGTTTCACATTGAAATGTGCTGTACAGAAGCAGTGACATTTCAAAGCTGAGATCTAAATCTCTTAATTTGCTAAACAGCCATTCATGAAAATGCTCTGCAGGAGGGACTGGTGTTAGATGTAACTGTGGTGTTGTATCACACTGCTGAGGACTCAGCCTTAGTGGATGTAGCTGTTGTTGCTTCTTCTCCTGATCTGTTATTAGTCTGACTTCTTTTGTCTCAAATGAGGCAAAGTAGATGGTTTCATGTGTTGTTTTACTTAAAAGGTATCTACCTATGGAGCTTTATATGTGTGTGTGTATATGGGTGTAAATGTGTGTATAGGCATTGCACAAAAATGTATTCATCCACAGTAACAGGTGGTACTGGCAACACCTGTTGCTGGGGTCACTCAACACTCCAGTATTAAAACCCTAATTTTAGTTGCTTATAACTTTTGTCAAACTTAAACATTTGTGTTGAAATGTTATGTGCCAGGTGTCTGCCTTAGGCTGATTTGGGGGAGGGGATGTGGGGAGGCGAATTTATCAGCAAAACTGTTACTGCTAGTCCAGGGAGCAGAGGCCAGGGTCCTGGTTTTCCTGTGCTGAAAAATGAGCTATTGCTGGTTGAGATGTTCCAAGCCGAAAGTTGCCAGTGGAGACCCCTTGCAGCTGGGTGTGCCATTTGCCAGCACTGTGGAAATTCACAATTTTACTGACAAAGCACCTCTGTCTGGCCAAATTACGGGTCTGTGAAAATGCTTGGTAGCTTGGTAGCCGTTTGTTGACAGCTGCCCACCAGGCTGCCTCCATCGTGTCCATTTCCAGATAGTGGTGCTGCACTGGTGACCCTTTGGATGCAAAATGCCTGTGAAGCAGCAAAGTAGCCTTGGAGACTGAGAGTGGAGCACAGCAGGCTGCTGCACAGAGGGGCAGCAGTCCACAGA
Source organism: Pseudopodoces humilis (assembly GCF_049639895.1). Taxonomy (NCBI): domain Eukaryota; kingdom Metazoa; phylum Chordata; class Aves; order Passeriformes; family Paridae; genus Pseudopodoces; species Pseudopodoces humilis. The sequence continues at coordinate 71,045,664 of NC_142201.1, forward strand.
GCACATCCAAGTGGCTCAGTTTGTGCTTACTCAATGGGAATAAATAGGAAGGAGTGTCTGGCTGGAATGCAGAGGAAATGATGATGAGGGAAGAGTGTGATGGGCTGAGAGTGGTTAAGAGTGAAGGGCAACAGGGTTTGGAGAACTGTATGAGGAGATAGACTGAGAAGGGACATGCACAGCTCCTGCAGGTCCATGACCATAGGGTTTCTGTAATCCCTGCCTAGCCAGCTGGAATGTTCCACTCTTGATACATTGCAGCTCCTCAAACATGTGATTTACACAGGAGCATAACCTATGCTGCCAGTGGCTCCCCTATTTGAGTGAATACATTTGAACCTGCTAAGAAACACTTAGGAGTTTGCATTATTTTTGTCTGATGCTCTTTCAGAAAGCAGAATTGTTCAATTTACTTCTGCTTAATAGAAACATCAACATTTTCATTAATTTTTCTCTTTTTTTCTTTTTTTTTCTTTTTTTTTTGGTATTTCTTAGCTTTCAGATACTCAACCTGCAACTCTTCAAGGACTATCATGTGTGCATGCACATCCCTTTGTAAATACTGCAGCTGTATAGTCTTCCTTTGGAATCTGTGCAACATTTGTAGCTCACAGTATGCAAAGTCATACTAGTAAATTGGTCACTGATACAAAAGTGGGCTGTGGTTTAATCTAGGCTGAGAGAACATTTGAACAGACCGCTCATATTATTTTTAAATTTTGTCCTTTCATGATCATTATGGGAATTAGAAACAAACTGTCTGTTGCAAAATACTCTGTTTCATATTACTTAGCATTTTCCCATAAAAATCTGAAGAAATGCCACAGAACCTGATCAAAGTTCAAAGTCAGTTTGTTATTGAATGATGATTTCTTTTTTTTTATTACAGGCAAAGCCTCAGCCAAGAAACTGACAAAAAAGGTAAGCAAAATGTTCCTTTCTTTCTTCAAAAGAACTTGCATTCTTTCTGTTACTGAAGTGATTAAGTCTCTTTCAAAACTGGCATTATATTTTCTTGTTTGTGTCTTTAAAGGAGGTAGATGCTGCACTGGTGTATGTTGCCAAAGCTAAACCAGGACCGACCTTTTTTAGGGAGCTTGGTGATAAAGGTAATGAGCATTTCTGATACTGAAAAATACATCCTGCTTTTCGTCTCATTATATGGTGTGCGTTAAATGTATTTTTAAAGACGTTTTCATGGATTTTACCTCATCCCCATCTAGCCAGTAGCTGCCTCCTTGGCAAATCTCTCAGTTATGCAAGAGAGAGAGTAAAGAGGCTGGGAATTGAAAGCCTTCCGAGGTGCAGGAGGAGACATGAAAGAAACTGAAGAGCCTACTTGGAAGAGAAAAGGGCTAAAGGGATGATCTGAACACAAAATGGACTTTTAAGACTTTCTGTTAATAACCTGACTGTTCCTCTATATAACATACATGCATGGAAACTAAGAATAAAAATGAAAATAAAATTTGTACCTAGTTACATTAAGTGGTATCCCTGATTCCAAGAGCCATTGAACTTATTTCTCCCTCTTCAGGAGCTCTGTGACCCTTCACAGTGTTGATGTGCTTTGTTTTCTTTTCACCCAGCATTTCCACTTCATATTGGACTACATAAAGAGAAAACTAAGAGCACTAACTATTGTTAGTGTAACAACTGGGGATTAAAGAACACCAAATAAACATCTTGTTAACATAAATTAATTGAAGCAAGAAAACAAACAAAAGGATTGAGAAAACCAAATAGATGAGCAATTAACCATTTCACAGTAACAAAGACCAAAATTCCCAAACTAATGGGAAAGACCTACAGCGCCTATTCACAAACTTTCTGTATCATACAGTTCAGCCTGAATCCCTTATCCCATGGATGTTTCTGAAAAATAAAGCTGCTGTTGCACTGCTGCAGTTCCTTGGCAGACATGAGCCATGCTCTCTCCATGCACAGCAAATCCTTAGACACAAGTGGAAGCTTGTGCCAAGAGAGCAGCCCTCGATCTCAGCCTGCAGCATTTCATCCACCCTTCAGCCTTACAGCCTCTACTGCCTGCAGTTCATTTCTTGCATCCTTGTGCAGACCTGCAAGGGTCTCCAGCTGGGTGCCTTGCTTATCAGTCCACTGCTGAAAGGCCGAGCATACCCCAAAAGCCCTGAAACATTTCTGAACAAATTACCTATTCTTTCCTATCCTAGGAAAGGCTGGATTTTGTACTAGTCATTCCCTGTCTTTTCCAATCATCACATGTTTTCCCCAGATTTGGCTTAAAGTATTTTCAGTCTTGAATTTTTGGATATTTTCTCTCCTTATCTGCTTTTTTAGAGCCTTTCTTTTTCTAGTGATGGACATTGCAAATCCCCAGAGAATGCTGCCTGGGAAAACCAGAAATCCACAAAGAGAAACTGAAAACAGCAAATCTGTGCAGCCTCCTCTTACTGCACCTCTTCCCAGCTGAGTGCTTGGCAGAAAGTGGGCTCAGTGATACACTCAGATTTGGCGTCTTCTGCCTTCTGGCAAAGATCTGCCCTTGCTTAGCACTGTGTGTTCGAATCTTTGTCCTTCAAAGGTCAGGTAGGAGTTTGAGATGATGCAGAAACATTCAGTGCAGTCATCCATAAACTCAGATTTTTTATCTAAAACACTCACATTTTTTACAATATTTGGTCATGATGCCTGTTTAGTGACCTCGATGTTTTTACTTTGAGATGCATTATTATCACAGTTTAAAAATTAAAATATTTATGCTTTTACAAATACCTGTATAATGAATCTACCCCTGTCCAACTGTTTAGCTGAGGTTATTTTAACTACCTTCAAATCATTTTTTAAATATCAAGGAGAGGGGAAACTGCCATCAGTCTGGTTTGTAAAATGTAATGTTAGGGGATTCTGCCTTCTAGTGGACAGTTTTAAAATTTGTGTCATATTTTGTAGGTACACTTAACAATTCATTCAGCAATAAGAATATTGTACTGCCAGCATTTGTGAGTAAGTTTGAGGACAGATATTTCTAGGGAGGGTTAAGGCAGGTTCCTTTAGCTTTAGAAAATGACAGTATATTTGCCAATGCAAGCTTCACATCCTTGACTACAAGTATGCTGAGTCATTCAACAGTGTTTTATCTTTTAAATTTTGCTTGTATATTAATTTAATTTTCAGTAGGTTGTTTTATTTTGGTTTTTTTAAGTTTCCTGCATTACATCTTTTAATTTGAGTACCTTTGTAATAATTATTGTAGAATAAAAAAGAAAATTATTAAGAAAAATATTTCATTTACTTTATGCATGAGGTCTGTTGGCCACTCACTGCATATAGTAAAAGGGCAATAAAATTAAAATGAGCTTTTAAATGGAAATTAGTCCACAAATTAAAAAAATCATATGATAAGTTATTTTAGTACAATCAGTCTTCCAGAGAATATCATGCAGGCTGTGAATTTTCTTTAACGCATTGTGTCAGGTTTTAAAGAACAATCCAAAATGTTGCTACATATTTTTATTATATTTACCTTTTTACCAATTCCACTATAGTGACTTTTTGGTTAGATTACAGTAAAGTGATAAAAATGGAGTCTGTATCTTACTCCTGCCATTTTTTGCAAGGCTTCTCTTTCCAGCCCTCTTCAATTCAGGTGCTTCTCCCTTGAGCCAATCAGCAGGGTGTTGTCTTTAAATTGATCTTTCCTTCGCATCTTACCATCTCCGTAAAAATTTTTCAGATTCTTTCTGCAAAATTTTATAAGGTATAATGATCCCTGTCTAGCTATAAAGCTAAAACTCTCCAGGGCTCAGTATTTTGTATCTCAATTATTACAACTTTATTTTTTCTCAGACTTTTACGACCATAATCTGCCATGTTAATATCCTTTCAAAAGCTTTGATAAACAGGTTTTCCTTTCACAGCTTCTTTGGGTTGTCATCTCCTATTTTGTATCCCCACACTGGGCTCTCCTTGTTCCATTTTATTTCCGTTTTTGTTCTGTTCTATCTAGCATAAGCCATTTGTCTTCAACTTCCAGGTCTTCCTTAGACTATCCCCATGCAGAACATCTTAAGACAGCTGAGGGGCTGACTCCCACTTCTCCTTGCCCAGTAATGCCATCCTTCATTGCTTGGTGGTTATATTTCCAGTCAGGGATCTTTGTGCTGACATCACTGCAGTCCTTGACTGGGAGGTGTTTTCTATACAGACCTGGAAGTTGCCTCCTTGTCTTCCTATCTATTCTTCCTTTAAACATTCTTTTGCTGTGTCACACACAAAACAAAGTTAGGAATCTTGATCATTACTTATCACACTGTTTGCTTGAATTCTTTTTACCACCTATTTGTTTCTATCATTTTTTCTTTTTTAATCTTGCCTTAGGCATATAAGCTTAAAAAATGGGACAGGAGTTCTTTCTCTGCTTATTTGGTTTCAAACTTGTAGAAAACCTAGATGTTTCATCTAGGAATACAATTCCAAGTTTTACAGCAATGAAAATAATAATTTGCATTCTTGCAATGACAGAAATGCTAAAACTTGTAAGCCAAAGTCTTTGAGAGGAGAGTATTTTTTATTTCCACAGTGTAATGTATGATTGTAGTACTGTGCTGATTTACATGATTCATCTGGGATAATAGGGTAAATAGTCCTATTTTTATGGAGAGGAAAGCTGAGATATGGAACCAGAGTGTGTAGGCAACAGGATCAGCATTAGACCTTCCTTTAGCTAAGGCTTGTTCTCAGATTTTCAGATTCTTGCATTTAGCAGTTTAATATTTCTGAGCTCTGGTGCTTAGAAGTGTTAAGTCACTATCAGAGGTCAAATACAAATGCTGTTGCTTCTGCATAGTAGTTTATCAGAAGTTAATTGTTTATCACTGAAGCTTAAGTGGGTTCCTTATCTATCAATTAACTAAATATAAATTACAAAAATATTTTATCTTTGCACAGATAGGCATGTTTGAACTTCATTATTTTAAGCAGCTTCAGCATTATACAATGTTTAGCTCACAAGTTAAAAGTAGCTCAGTTATTTTGAAAAGTGATTTACAAAAAAGCCCTTTACATTTTTTTCCCCAAACATTATTGCAGGGCAGATGGTTCAGATTCTGTTGTTTAGCCACCCTCATTCTGCACTCTCTATCTTTAGCTTGCACACTCTATTTTGACGCTATCACATCTTTGTGTTTGTTCAGGCTTTTCACTTAAGGCGGTATTTCAAAAGAAAACACTGGAATTTTCCTTCAAAAGGGGGTAAAATACTTTCACCTTGTAGAAAGGACATGTTCCTATTTAAAAAAAAAAAAAAAAGAAGCCTCCTCTTGGCACAGGGCCCAGCAGTACTATCAGCACAATCTAGCAGCTTGGCAGCTTTGCGTGTTGCCATGTTCCCTTGAGAATTAGAGGGAAGCTATTCTCCGCCTTCTGCGAGCCTGCCAAAGGATGGAGGACTTTGATCCTTCAGGGTAATGTTAGAGTAGTTCTCCTCCCAGGTACTAAATGTGACAAAGCACATTTAATTTATTTGCCTTTTATATAAACATTGAATGTTTTCAGTGAGAATCCAAAGATTTAGTGTAGGCCTTTTGTTAATACCAAATAAACCTTACTTTCTTGGTTCGACAGGATCATTGATTAGTCTCGGGTTAGGGAATTTTACCTTCAGAGTACTAAAAACAGAATTGAAAAATTTATTAAATAGTAACTTGCCTTACTTTAATATACATATTTCATACAATGGCAAACAACATTTTTTTATATTTGTAAGATTTAATCTTTCAAATTTTGCTGTAAGTTTTTGGGTTTTCCACAAGTAATTTTTTAACTTTTTTTTCAGGGTTGATATCTTATGCAGAGTATCTGTTTTTGCTGACAATTCTTACGAGTAAGTATTGCATATCTAAAATACATAGGCACAAATACTCAGCTACTAACAGTTTACCAGGAACTTTTCTTCTGATATTTTTTAGCTTCTAAATTTCTGTATTATAGTAAAATATAAAAAAAACCCTACTGTATATAGGATGACAATGCATAAATATAAATGGACATCAGTGTCATTATTGGCCCATAGCAATACTTCAAAAAATCATGGTACTCCCTGCACAATGGGATCAGAAAAGTCTTTTGAAATCCTTTGAGAGGATTTACAGAACCACATAATAAGGGGAAGAACTGGATGGGAAAGTAAGTAGTTTTTCTTCTGGATAGTAGTTTTAGTCATTTTGGACAATGAGACATTAGCAATATGGCTCATGCAGGGGTGGGAAAATTGTTGTAGTGTCTCAAAGATTGTTGCCTGTTTTTGTTGTGTTCAGGTTTGCAATGGGTGCAATACACAAACAGCAGAATTTTTCAGTGACTTTTTGCCTGACTTTTAAGTCCTTTTTCTTTATGTTCTGTTCCTTTTAACTTTATTTCCTTCAAGTATTGTTCATGTATGTCTTCCCCCCCTCCTTTGCTTCCTTCCTTTTTCTCTCGGGCACTTTTTTTTTAAAACAACTTTTGTTTGGTATGTGCTTTATCTACAAGCAACAGGCATTTTTTGGTTTTATGCATGGAAGTGATCTGGAATTGTCTGGTACTTACTCTGAGCCATGCTTGCCACCCCCCTGTTTTGTTCTGATGTGTGCTTAAAAATACCAAGATTTGAGATGCATCAATAAGCATTACATGGCAAGACCCCTACAGCAGTAGTGAAGTAGTCCATATGCATGTCCATGGAATAGTCCACAGAATAGTCTACATGTGGTCTTGTTCCACTGACTTAGACAGGTCTAATATTTTCAGCAAGGAACAAAGCCAGGCATAATAGATTTATTGTGTCAGTGCATGGGGAAAGGAGAAAAAGAGGAAGTCACGTCTTCCCTCACAGACTGTAGAGGCATGACTCTCGGATGACCCTTCATCGCTTCCTTGGCTGCAAGGTCCATGGCTGGGCCTGAAATAAACTCACAAATTTTCCTTGCTCTGGAAATTCACCCTCTCATGGTGTAGTATGAACAAGTAATTTTGGTCTCCAGAGAGTGGAAAGAGTATGTCCAGCCTTCCATCATTACACACCTCTTGCACAATTCAAGTGGCCCTTCTGCAGCTTTTTTCATTTCTCAGCAGAACTGCATTGGTTCCTGTTGCACAGCATGAAGGGTGGGTAATCTCTTTTGGCAACTTCAGCTTACACAGTATTAAATTATCTGTGTAGATATGCATTAAGCTTTAACACACAAATACGAATACTGATTTTAAAATATTTGTTGCAACTCAAAAAAGATGAATTTATGTTAAAAAAGGACAACCATGACAGCCAAATTATAACTTCAGAAGACTACCTTAAAGTTGCAGAAATAGGTGCCAAAGATTCTATTTCTTTAGAATTTTATGGCAGCTGAAAGTGAATTCATGCTGAATTATTGGCTGAAGCAATTAGAAAATTGAGGCAGTATCAGAGCAAGTTGTTCCACTTCTCCAGACAATCAAATAGCATTATTTTTCACAGAATTTGTGTAGGAATATATTGAAATGCAAAAACAAAGGCACCTTTTGATGCAGGGTAAAAATGCAGTGGTAATGTTGCTGCTTTGGTTACACAGAGGGTTATCATACTGATCAGTTTGAAAGCAAATGTCAACAAGTGTTAGTGCCTCTATCTTTACCTAACAAGTATCCCCTGTCAGTCAGCCCCGAGTTACACAACCTGTCTCTCTCGCTAGTTAGAATTAATGTGAGATTTCTTAAAGCAGGCATCAGTATTGAAATTGCTTCCGAATCACTATCTGAGCAATAGGGAAAGGGAAAAAGAGTCATCAGACTCCTGGTTCCAGGACACTGCTGACCAGACAGTGCTGCCTGTCATACAAAATCAGTAAAAATGCTGAACTTGAAAATGTAATTTTGTGACAGACAAAGGTTTTATTTTTTTCCCCACTTTCTTTTCTTTTTTCTTTATGTCTTGTGTCATCACTATCTTTTCTTTTTCCAGTGCTGTATTGAATTTCATTTCTAGCAATAGGTTAATGCAGCCCTGTCTGTTGAAAAAGCCCAGGAACTGAAGTTGTCACCTTTACTTAGAGCTCTGTTTCAATTACCCAGTCACAGCAATTGGCAGCTTGGTCAACACAGGAATATTAGGAGAGGAAGCACCTAGATCTAACCGGCACTCCCAGCCAGGATGAAGCTCTTCTGTTCAGAGTTTGGAATTTTGCCTGATTCTAATTAAATACAAATATATCTGTGGTAGTCTTTGAACTATGCTTATTTTACGAACACATACCTTTGGGATTACATCATATCAGATAAGTATGTCATCTCTGAACAGTATAAGCAGCTTTAGGTCTATATTTTCACTAACAGCTCTCTTATCTGAAAATTGGAACACAGATGGTATGAATTGCTATTAAATACATCAATTACTTTTGTTCTCTAAATATGTTATTGGATAGCCTTTTCTTGCTTTTATACTAGTAACACAAATTTAGCATGTGGCATTTCCATGGAAAGGAAGCCAGTTTTGAGTATTAAATCAACCCGGTTGCTGGGGACAGCTCTGCTGTGCAGATTGCAACGGTATTTATAAAATACCCCTGCATCACAAGATTGCTTCACATAGAATATTAGTTGACTGCTGAAGATGTAGTTATTTCTAAAATAGTACTTTCTTTAACCATCATGTTATGACTTAAAAGGAGTGGGATATTTCTTTAACTTGTTCCCTTTGCAGAAAGATTCGCTAAAAAAAAGTCAAGGCTTAAAACTTTACAGAATATAACTAGAAGAATATATTTCCAGAAGCAAAACTCCGAAGGCATTAGAGTTTTTAGAGATAGTGCTTCACTGCCCTCGTGAGTCCAGTACTGTTCTTGGAACCATCAATATTTTCCAGAGACAATAAGGCCATGGCTTTCATATTAATGCCTGACATGACTGGGTGGTGGCAATAATTCACCTGCTCCAGAGATTACTGGGATAAGGACTTGCTACCACAGTGCACTGTAGCTACATTTCAGCAGCAAGCTGCTCCTGTGTGGCTTGCTAATGATCAAGGCCACCTCCTGTAAGCAAAGTAAGATCAAGAAATTGTGGGAAGGGACTCAAAACATACCATGCTTTTATAGTGTCTCATTACATTTTTGTGTTGAAAAGTCCACTCAGTGAAGGAAATATAGGGTAAAATTGTGTAGAATTCCTGAAAAAAATCAGCTTGATAGGAATCACACAAAACATGCTTTTGTCAGAAACAGCCAGAAAGAGTTTTCTACTCTTCTCTCCAGAAAAGGAGCTCTTATAAACAAGGCAGAGCTAGACTGCAGAAGTGACATGGGATTATAGATACATCCTTTGAGAATTCCTTAAGAACTGGCTAGTAAGGGCTACAGTATTTTTGTGGGGGTCAGATGGACATTCATGGCTTGTACACAGCATTTCTTACTTTGCCATTGCATTAATTATCCCTTGAAATAATAGTAAAAAGGTGTTTAAACAGTTCACTTATAATGGAAGAGGTGTGTATGGTTCACTGGAAATACCATGTGTGTACAGAATGATGGAGAACTAAACCAGAGTCAATACTCATTTTATATTTGGTATTTGAGTCCTAGTGTGTGATATTTTCAGTTAAGTTCTTTTGCAATTTGTTGCAGAACCCCAGACTGGACTTCAGATTGCCTTTAAAATGTTGGATGCAGATGGCAATGAACAAGTTGAAAAGAAAGAATTCTTTAAGGTAGATGTATTTACATATGTTTTAATTTTAAAGCATTTAAATAAATCTATGGGTTATATTTGCTCACTGAAGATTCATTAAAATCATCAAGCTATTTTTCAGTCCAGTCTATGATCACCTGCTTACTAAAATATTTTATATATAAGGAGCACATATTGAAGTATTGGGATATCATCATAACTGAATCCACTTCTATAAATATTACCTTAGAATTGTAAGTAGGTATCTGCTACTGGGAAGGTAGGAATTAGTGTATATCCCTTAATTCCATGAGCTAATTTAAATAATCATCTGGAAGAGTCTTTTGTTTTCTAAGTATGTTGAATAATTTCTTTAATTCACCATCCTCATTTGGTCTTTATTAATTTGGCTTGCTGTTGCAGAAAGGTTTCATGAATTCACACTTTCAACAGCAACAGCACTTTTTTTCCTATATTGCATCTAAATGGGGGGAGAAAGGTAGATACTTCAAAAACTAAGGAAATCTTGCTCTGATGTTTTTAAAGAATAGGCTTAATTATATAGCTTATTCAACTTCTAAATATTTAACAGGAGACTATCTAAGTACTTCTTGTCAAAATTTGAATTAACAATCATCATTTTTAATAGAATCACTCAACTTATTTCAGATCCTCAGTTCATACTGGATGTAAGTGGAGAGACAATTTTATAAGAAGCTGACATGGCTACTACAAGTCAAATTATTTTCTGCCAGTAGGGTGACATTAAAGCTGATCATGAACTCACATCTCTAGAAAACCTTAAAATCTAAAACTTTTAAAATTAAATGTACCTGTTGATAGAGAAATTAGCAAAAATTTATTTAGGTGAATTTCATAGCCTTAAACTCTGAATTAATGATAGAATAGCTGTTCACATGTTTTGCACTGATCACTTTCTTTTTCAGTGAATTCTTAGCAAGGTTACAATTGATAAATCATGCTTTAAATTTGTTTTAAAATGTTGCAAAAATACTTCTAGACTTAGTAATACTATTTGAAAATAATATTTGAAATTAGATCATTTTTCAGGAATGTTCCCAGAAGCCTCTAACTGAACTTGCAGGTACCCTTGTTGTGGTGTAGCCCCAGCCAGTAACCAAGCCCCAGGCAGTTGCTTCTTCTTTCCCTCACCAGCTGGATCAGGGAGAGAATCAGAAGGGTAAGAGATGGAAAACTGATGGATTGAGACATAGACAGGTTAATAGGTGAAGCAAAAGCTACGCACACAAGCAAAGCAAAACAAGGAATTCATTCACTGCTTCCCATGGGCAGGCAGGTGTTCAGCCATTCCCAAGTGAGCAGGGACCCACCACGTGTGATGGCAACTTGGGAAGACAAAAGCCATCACTGCAAATCTCCTCCTCTTCCTCCTTCTTCCCCCCTCTTTGTACACAGAGCATGATATCAGATGGTCTGGAATGTCCCTTTGGTCAGCTGGGGTCACCTGTCCTGGCTGTGTCCCCTCCCAACCTCTGATGCACCCCCAGTCCCCTCCCCAGCTTGACAGTACAAAAGCAGAAAGGCCTTGGCTCTGTGTAAGCCCTGCTCAGCCATAACAAAAACATCTCTGTGTTATCAGTGCTGTTCAGCACAAATCCAAAACACAGCCCCACACCAGCCAGTGTGAGGGAAATTACCCCAGCCAAAAGCGGCACAGCCCTACACCCATTTGTTGCTACACAAGATCTTTTAATTTTGAAGAATTTATTCTGTTAAACTGTTAGTTATTCTGCTGATTAAAAAGAAATCAAATTCTAGTAAAGCCTATATTTTTAACCTACTAAAACAGGTGCAATCATAGTGAATTGTTATCAGACTAGCAGTGCCCTGATTACCAAAATAAGTCTATTATGGCTGTATTATTCATCTGCAAAACAATGTTACAAGTGAAAGTAACTCCATGAACATGGGTGAACATGTTCATCTGGTAGTACCTCTGTACCAAAATGCAACATTAGCAGTGCTTTTTTTAAAAAGGTACTGCCAGTTAAGCAAATAAGGAGATTCTTACAGAAATACAGCACTGCTCTCTTGGGGAGATATGCAACATGTTATATATTTAGTACCATTACCCATTTCAGGTAATTCTAATTGAATCAGACAGTACAAACAACAGAAAGTCATCAAATGTGGAGGTGAAAACATTATATAAATCATTAAAAATAATTTGATTTCTGTAGAGACAATCAAGTTAAATGAAAATTATTCTAGTTACTTTAATTTGTTACTTTGCATTTCCTTTTTGGACTGTATTGATGAAATAATATTGAGTGGTAAGAAAACCCAACATATAAATTACTGTCAACTCACAAGAATCATTTCATTCACATAAGTCCCAAAGGATGCAAGTTAGTCAGAGGATGAGTTTTCTCTCATGACTATTTTCTTAATATTTACAAAGGAGACTATTTTCAAGCAAAACTTTATAGATTTGGTTTAAAAATAAAATTATTGGAAAGAATGTGGAAATAACTGTGTGTGTGTTAATTTGTATACTCTAGTTTATATGCATCATAGAAAGTTTCTAGATAGCTAATAAATCAGTAAATTATGTGGCTAATCTATCATTTGTCTTGCCCCAACTGGCAACATAGGAAAATATATCTGAACTACTCTATAGTGATTTCCACACTATATTTGATGATAACATCAGGACATGTGTGTAAGGAAAATGCAGTGGAAAAGAATAGTGAAGAAGCAGTAATCAGGAGGCAGTGTCTGTAGGCAGGGCACAATGGGAAAAAAAATTTTATTGCTAGTTCATTCTCTTGCTTTGTCACTTGTACTCCCCACTTCCCATTGTTATTTACTGATTAGACATCTATGTATGTCTGTGTTGTCTGACTCTAGAGTCCAACTGCTGATCTAGACTGTAGAGTCTTTGAGGTAAGAACTTGCCTTTTGGTTTGCAAAATGTCCATCATTCCTTGAATTGTGTGTATCTCAATTCTCACGTGTTCCTGGATGAACAGGCACAAGATGTGTCAAGCAGGTCATTCAGGAAAGGGAGACAAGCAAAAACTCCAACCCCAATCCTCAGTGCCTGCATTATGTGATGGGATATAGGGTGCTCAGATCTGTATGGATCAGGCACTTCAGGAGTGTGACATGCAGAATTTCCCAGTGTTCTCTGCTAACAAAAATGGATGTTTGGGAAAGCAGATCTTGAATGCAATCCCATGTTTTCAATAAGAGAGTCTATCTTGTCCTCCGTAGCCTTTCCATTTCAGTGCACATTTTCTTCATTTCCAGTAAAAGTCTCTCCCTTCACTGGGATACTCTTGTTCTCTCTCTTCCCCATTTCTTTGTGTTAAAGCCAGTGTAATTCTGCTTCATCCACATTTCAGTGGTAAACGGTCATAGCACAAGAGACATTCCAGTGTTAGGGCCAAGAGGGTTGTGTTGCTTTTCCCTGCAACTCCAGGGTGAAGAAGACAAGGAAGAAATGGCATGTTCACAGATGCTAGTTGCCACTGTTTACTCAGCCCCTGCCAGAGTGCAGAATCATTTCTCATTTCTGAGCCACGTTATCTGCATCTCTGTGAGGACCATAAGATACTTGCGCGAACTCTGCACTTCCAAGACATTCACTTGGGACTTGGTGAGGGGGATTTCCAGGCACATAATAACCCATGCACATTAATCTGAGACCTCCCACAAGAATAAGGCTACCAAAGTTCCCAAAATTCCCAAGCAAGTAAGGAATTTCCCTAACTCTCTAAATCTGTCCTGATTAAAGATGTCTAAGTAAAATTAATGACAGTTCAAAACTATTGGGAATAAAGGCAGAGTAGCTCTGATAGCACATGCAAGAGCTATATGGCTTAGACTTTCTAAGTATTCTGTCTTACACACTTCTGCTGGAGAGCAGATACCACAAAATAATTGTAGAGCTTCATCTAGGGCTGCATGAGCCAGCACCCAACACTCAGCAGTTGTGGCACAGAATACTTCTGTAGTCTTAGAGCATCCACAAGCACTGATCTCTCTCAAGCAACTGGAAGTTGCAAAAACACCCTTTTTCTTCTTTTTTTTTTTTTTTCTTTTTAAGACTGACATAGTCTTTTTGCCAGAAAGGCTTATTCAGAACAGATTACTTCTGTCTTTAGTAGAGGCTTCACTTGTGCATAATAGGTCTCATTATCTTTGAATTAGCCATTATTATAGTGAGTGGTAAGCAGATATAAATATTAAATACAAATAAATGTTACATGGAGGAGTCCATTTCTTGAGGGCAGAATTCTTCTCCCTCTGTGAGTAGTTGCTGCACTGTGCTGGAAAAAAATCAACCAACTTCTGGAAATAGTTTCAAGCTCTCTTAAGAATTTACACACAGTGTAAGGAAACAATAAGTGAAATCTTTCAGAATAGTGAAAATAATTGTTCTGTGTGTCTGTGCTCTTCAGTAGCCTCTGCTACTGTAATCTACTCTACAGATTTTTTTAAGAGCCTTTTAGAAATAAAATCCAAAAGAGAAAAAAAAAACTTTTTTTCTCCTGTTTGGAAAGTATTTACCATTTTATTCCTTATGTATGATCAAATGATTAATTTTTCAGGTAAGAAAAAATGTGATTTTTCAGTGAGAGTATGGATAAGCAGTTGTGGTTTTACCCAGAGCTCTATAATGCTATTTTGCTATGAAGAAATTCATAATGTTTTTACTATACTAGTCATTTGTTTTGTAAATGATCAAAAATTAAGATAATTTGGAGGAACAAGTGGTGTTTAATTGCCTTGTTTTGTGGCATTTCTTTTGGTAAATACTATCAAAACATGCAATTTAAAATTCATAATAGAAAGTAAGCATCCTGAGAAACTAAAAAAATTAGGATAAAAAAACCCAAACAAATCTTGAACAGGTGAATTACTCCAAATTTGAAGAATGAGGGATGACCTTTGCCAGCACAAATGGATAGCATGTTTTTCTTACTATTTACAAGACCATACAGCTTCTCTGAGGAACAAAAAATTAAAAACAAAGGTTAGAATTAAAAACTTCCCAGAATAATTAATGACTGTGAAAATTTGGTAATGAACTTTTTCCCAGTTGTAATGAGCAGGTTGAGGAATCACTCAGAAATGTTTGAAAAGCAAACCAGCAGTTTTTAAATGTTTGAGCTTTAAAAGCATCTTTCAAAGCCTCCAAATCCAAAGTGATTGGTGTAATTCCGTATCTCTACCTGAAATGTATTAAGTGCCTTGTTTTTCATTTCTGCTGTCCTTTTGAGGATCCATGCAAGTGTCTGAAAGGTAGGTGTACTTTGTGCTATATTAAATCACTCGTTCTTGTGTCAGTGTTCATCTCTGAAGCTGAAATACAGTCAAAGAAACCTTGTAGCTCTGACATACTTGAGGTACTGCAAATTAATGCACTGTTTATATTACCTTAAAGCTTTATTTGGGACAGTGGAGGTTCTGTTTTTAAGTGTGATTCTTTTCAGTAATTCTAAAAATCTTCTTAGCTAATACATTCAAGATGAATTTTTTCTGGGGGTGGAGGGGAAAACTCAGACCACATTCTGCCTAATGCCAGTTCTGAAAAAACTGATTATTTATTTCATTAAATTATTCTTTATTGTTAGTTGTATAGTAACTCATTTGAACATGAGTAAGGTATGTTTTTCATATCCAGAAGATCATGTTTATAACAGAACTGTGTGAAACTATCTAGAAGGACAGAATGAAAATCAGGATAATTTTTTTTTTCTGGAATGATCCTTGATGTTATGCCCCAGACTTTCAAAATCTTCTGAAGTGAAAACTAAGCTTCTGATGCAAGAAAATCTCCTCTAAAAATAGAGGAAGCACTGGGCTGCAAGAGATAAATTCATGTTTGGTTATATTAACCACAGTAGATAAGACATTCCTAGGAAAAAGTGTGTCTGAATAGCAAAATATCCTCAAGTATGCAAATACTTTGTCATGACTACAGAACCTTGCAGAAATGTATAATTAAGAAAAGGTGCAATTAAACCAAGGTTCAGAAAAAGGAGACTCTTAAAAGATCAGATTTGTAATTTTTCTATTCTTTTCTCATGTTTCAACAAATACAGCTACAGAGAATCATTGGGAAGGAAGATGACTTGAAAGCAGCTGGAGACGAAACCATACTTCGGGTATGAAATAAGAGATATATTTTCCTTACAAAAACATTGTCATGTTTCCCATGAACTTCATTATTTTTTCAGAGTTTTTTGATAAGTATATAAGCCACAGTGCTTTAATTCAATGAAAGGGTATTTGTCAACTGCTTTCTAACTGGAAAAGAGAAATGTTAGTCATTTCTCAGCCTTCTGATGAAATGGATGCAATCAGTGTGTTTCAAGACTGTGTACTCACTTGGTTGATTGGTTTCCATGAGCTTCTCTTTCAAAGTAGCTCTCTTCTATTAATGAATATCTCAGAAAGAGCTCCGTATTGCCATAGGAGAATAGAAAGCTTTCCAAATCGATAGCTTAAGCTTACCTAAGTGCTGCTGTTGTAGTGATATCAGCTCATTCTGAGTTGGTTTGAAATGTGGTTATTGTCACTGAGGTGACAAAAGCAAGGATTACTTTAGTTAAGTCCACTTCCTGAAAGAGACATCATAGATGCAGACCAGAGGAAACAATCCTAGTGTATGATCGTCCAGCTGGGAAAGAAGTTTCACTGTTTTGCGGACCACTAGCAAATGGTAAATATATCTCATCAATGAGAGGGACAGGTAAATTTCTGCTCTCTCCTGTTTTCCCCTGAATCCAGCCACCTGCAACCTCCCTTCTTCTCAGGTAGAGTCTCTTCCTGAGTCTGTAGTCAGCACAGAGACGAGATATTCTGTAGCCTCAGTGACTGAAAACAGAGAGGAGGAATCCTGACCATACTGAAAACATCCTCAGAAGAAGCTGATGAACCATGTCTAACAACTGATGGAACAAGTAAAAATGGCCTCAAGTTGCACCAGGGGAGGTTTAGATTGGACATTAGGAAAAAAATTTTCACTGAAAGTGCTCAAGCACTGGAACAGGCTGCCCAGGGAAATGGTGGAATCACCATCCCTGAAAGTGTTCAAAACACATGTGGATGTGGTGCATAATGACATGGTTTAGTGATGGACTTGACAGTACTGGGTTAATGGTTGGACTCAATAATCTTAGAGATCTTCTCCAATATAAATTATTTTGTAATTCTAAAGAAGAGGAGAGTATGGCTGGGTTGTCTCCATGTATTACTAAAAGATGCTTACATCAGCAACTTGCTTTCAGGTGTAAACTTTCAGTTTACGCTGGGCATGAGGCAGCGGCTGCTCATGTTGGAAGCATTCAATAAGGAATTTATACAGGGCTCTGCTTTGTAAATCATGCATCAGCAGTTTCTACAAATTGTTGCTCATGTTCTTTACTTTTTCATATGCCTGAGGAAAAAGTGGAAGTGGCTATTGCACCCTTAAAATTTATTAGACATAAACTGTCTTCTGATTCACAAAGGTTTTCCTTTCTCAGTGTATATTGAAAGTTCAGTTAAAAATTGTTTGATTGACAAACAACCATCTCCTTTCTTGAATCTTTTCATCAGTCACCAGATTAAAATAGCTAGGATTAATAGGGTTGTCTGCTCCTCAAAACCTATTTCAATTGAGACTTAAATGCCATGACAGTGAAAGAAAAAGTATCTTTATTCTGCATGAATGCACAGCTATAGTATAAAATTTCCAGAGAAACTTTGATACAGTTGGACAGATTAGTTATAAACACATAAGCTTATTGTGAGCTAATTAAATACCTGAGCTGGAATGTCTCTGTTTTGTTTTTGTCTTGCTTCAAAATTTCTCTTCAGAGTTCTCCATTGAGAAAAATCGGAAGTTATTGTAACCAGAAAATGTTATTTAATGCAGTTTCTTAGAAGATTATAAACAGAATTCTAGTATGAAAGAAGAATTAAGTAGCTTTGGGGAATACAGCTAACTTGAAATTATTATTGTCTCTATATTTCTTCTTGCCAAAATCCAAATTATCACATTTCTCTTAGTTTTTATTTTCCTTCCTGTCTTGGTTTCTCACCAAAGAAATTGATTATCTTTGTAAACAATGAGTCTAACTATACAGTGTAGTCGTTGAATATGTTTTTACCCTTTATTTTTTATAATTATGGCAGTCATAGTATTACCTTTAAGCAAAACAGATGAAGCATAAAAATATGGGGTTTAAGTTGATTATGTTTTTTGAAAGGCAAGATACTGCAACAGAATTTTGGTTTCTGGAATGGTTCTTTATTTCCACAACTCAATATGACTTTGCTGTTTTTTCAGAATAAACCCAGTCCCTGACACCAGATGGCAAATGTCACTAACCTAGGAAAATACAGTTTAAATGGTAGTCTGCAGCTTTGTTTATCCAGCAGGTATATCCAGGTGTCTTCCCTGTACAGTGTATAGATAAAGATCCCAGTCATTTATTTATTTTATGGTGATACCACTTAATACTCATTGAGTTACTGTATAAGGAAAAGGAAAATCAGTTTGCTTTTCTCTCAGGGTGCTTGTATCTCTGCCTTTTTGTAGACACTTACATGCCTAAAATTCAAATTTTAACCACTTAGTAGTGGCCCTTGAATGGGATTACAGTGGAATTGGTTATCCAGATGCATATATTTCAATGGAGGGCACTTTTTTTTCCCAATATTATAATTGATGGTGGAAGAAAAAAAAAAAAAACTCTGCCTAGCCTTAACTGGCTTCATCTTTTGGGAAGTTCCATGCTGAATTTTGCAGAGCAGGCAGTCTGGCAGTCTTGTAGCAGAGGTGCCTATGGTGAGGAGAGCTGCAGGCAGACTTAAAACACTGGAATCTGGTTCCTTCCAATCAGACTGGAGAAAATGGTGCAGAAGTCAGCAGAGGCAGTGACTGCCTCAGCTCAAACACTCTCCCCATAGGCCAGAGGAAATGCTCCACCTGGCTTCCTGGCAGAACTACTCTTCGTATGGAACATCCAGCTGAACTAGTGACCATGGTTCATGGAGGAGGAGAGCCAAACTCCCTGCCTGGAAGTGATCTAGATGATAGTAGGAAAGTGCATGAACTAGAAATCTGGTTTAGTTTGAAAAGGTGTTGCCCAGTGAGCAGCACCTGTTGCTTTTCTGTTACTGCCTTGAGTTTCTTAAAAGGATACTTCATCAGTGTAAGGTGCTTTAGGTTCCTGGTCCTGAAAACAGTGCTAATGGTGGCAAATACCTACTGGACAGACCAGTTGTCTAGGTCAGGGACTTTGCTCTCAGGCCCTTCAATTTAGATTAATGAGTTATCAAGTACTTTCAATACCTCTCATTTAATATGCTTTATGTAATGGATAAACTTACTTTTAGCTACTGTTAGAAAAGGAATAAAAATACAGTGTTCTATATTTGTCCTTGAAATTAAATCAGTGTTGTGAAATGTGTGTATTGTCTCATTTCCAAATGATCAAAGATATGCTTCTGGATTCCCTAGTGAGTACATTTTCATACAAAGTGTGAAAAGTATGATTGGGAATTTTTTTTAACATTTAACTATTAGTTGGGGACACTGCTACTCATCTCTTTTAAACAGAAAACTTATGAACAGAAATTGAGTCTAACTACATGCAGTGCACTTTTAGACTCACACATGAACAATTTCCTATTATTTGAGTGTAAGTTGTTTTATCCTGTCTACTTCTCTTTTTTTTTTCTTTTTTTTTCTTTTTTTTCTTTTCCTGTGGCTCTAAAATAAGTAAATTACATTAGTCATTCACACGTTTCTCTCTGCTTACCTGGTCAAGACAAGGTTTTACACTTGGACCTTAAGACACTGCAGAATTGTGATGCATGTCCTCAACCACAGGAACTATGCAGGTCATCATAACTTGCCCATCTGCTCCCTAGAATCTTGAACTGGTTTAAAGTTTTCTACCCAGTACTTCCAGGTCTGCATAGCTCAGTATAACTGAAGACTGCCTAAAACCAAAGGAAGGTGATGTTTGGGACCTGTGCTCTTCTAGTGCAGCAGTACTCTGTAACAGGGGTGCAACACATCAAATTTTACAAGAATCTAGTCCAAGACTAAAATTAATATCCCTCCCCAAAGAGTCTGTTATTAATCTTGTAACCTCTCAGTTCAAATGGAATGCACATTTTTTTTCTTGACCTATCTTCTCCAATATAAATATGTATGTTTTGTGTCAGCAATTTAACACTGAATTCTGTTGAAAAGCTTTTAGATACTTTAAACCAAGGAGCAGTGTGATGTTGTGCTTTGAAGAAAGCTCTCCAGACAGGTAAACCCCCTAAAGAACCGAACTCCCTGACACCAAAATATGAGGCTATTAAAAAAATGCTGGGTCATTTTTTACCTCATGGACAAGGAAATTAGTTTCTTTTTCCATATGATCTGATGACATCATAACCTCAAGAGAGAGAAAGAAACATATTTGAACAGGGGCTGGCTGGGGAGTTGGTGACAGGCCACTGGGGCTGTTTTCAGTGCCAAGAGGGTTTGCACATGCTGAGGGTGGATGTGCTCGGCCTTTGAGGCCAAGGCTGCCTTGACCAAAAGAGTGGGCTTCATAGCACATCACACCTCCCAAGGGGGGTCCTCATAATGGAATCTCTTCTTTTAGTGCAAGGTTATATTTTTAAAGTATGCCAGAGGAGAGAGGCAGGGCCTGAGTTCGTGTGAGGAGCTGTCCCCAGCTATGTGTAGGAGCTGCTTTTCCAGGCTGCCAGCAGGACATGGGTCAGGCAGCCTCGGGCTTTGAAGTGCAACAGTGCCATTCCCCCACTGCTTGGCACAGTCCACCTGCTCACAAGACAAGCTTCAGGCTGTTTCTATTTGGGGCTTAAAGTACCTCCTACAGCATCTACTCCCAGGTTAGTTTTAGCCACGTAATAGAAATAGCACTATTTCAGAGAAGTGGACTCAAAAAAATTGGCAAAGATTTGGGACATCACTAGCAGACAGAAACAACCTCACTTCTCTGCCTGTTCTTCCATCTACTTACTCTCCTTCTGTCTTAACTGAAAAAAATACTCAATCCAAAATACTTACTAGTTTTACAATTTCTAGTTAAGTAAGACATTGCACAGCAAATACCATCTCTCAGGAAGTAAGCAAGAGAACAAGAAACGAATTGCAGATTTTAATCATGATGAATGCTTTCCAGTCACGCCTCAGGCAAATTCTGCAAGGAAAGGTGGCAAGAATCTAGAGACAGTAAGTCTATTAACATTTCAGATGAGTTTTGAAAATCAGTTAGGTACATTATTCTGAAAATCCCATCTCACTGTGCGATAAGTTTCTTAGTGGCACTTGTCGGTACTTGCTGCAGTATCAGGTCCTAAATGTCAAAAACTCTGTGGGGAGATACAGGATTAGGTAGGTCTTTGCCCATGACTCAGTGTTTGCAGCATCAGGCCTCTTATGTTAACAGCCTGTGTAATGTAATAAGGAAATAATTTGTTTTATCTGATCTTGCTTAAAAAGGAATAATTGCATAATTCAGCAGTTCATGATACTTTTGAAAAGTGCAGGAGGTGTTAACATTACTCTGGGAAAATTAGCCTATGTTTGTAATATGTACACACATGTTCATTAGTTCATAGACTTGTGTGGCATCAGATTGTGTGGTCTTTGGGATTCTTTGTCTGAACCAATGGACCTTGGAACATGTCTGAGTTCCCCAGTTGTGATACATGTCTTTGCCTAATCGTGTGCTTGTATCAAGATGAAACTCAGACGACTGGGATCCTTTTTCCACTCTGTGCCTCAGCTTTCTGTAAAATGCACAAATCAAAAGGGTTCTATGGTGCACTGTCCCAGGGCCTGAAGCAGCCAGATACACCAGATTACAGACTTTCACTCAGTTTAGATAGTGGCTCAAGTCTACAAGTCTGGTCTGCTTTACAGCCTGGGATTGAGTTACCATTTCATTCTGATTGCCAAGAGAGACATTCCAAGTGTAAGCTATTCTTTTACCCAAGCTCACGAGGGCAAGGTGTTGGAAATATTAATAGAATTCTCATTATCTTCTAACAAGTATTTGTCATGTCAGTACTAATTTATACAGATCAGCAGCAAAAGCTCCTAATGATTCTGTGGACAAAAAGGAATTATGTACTAACATGTACTTTAATCTAATAGCATTAACTCTAGGAAAAGCAATTTTTTTGAAATTTTACCCTGAAGGTGTAGTCTCTGTGGTCTCCTATTCCATTTTGTGCTTTAAAGAAATGTACTGTTTTGTAGTTTTAAAATATATTTAACTCTCACTAACATAGTGTTTGGACATATGCCAGTTTCACTGTAGAATTTCAACTGATAAAAAAGGTAGCCAGCAAGTAGGTGCATATTTGTTATAAATCCTGGGATGGGCTTTGTCATCTTAGATAAGATGAGGCAGGTATTGTTTGTATGCCTTCTTCTAGCTTGTAACTAGAGAAACATTAATAGAAGAAAAAAGCTTCTGCTGTAATAGACTTATTTTTGAAAAGGTTATTTTAAAACTCATTTTCCAGTTTGTTTTCACTGATTATAATATGGAGTAATTAAATTAGAAGCATTAAATTGTGTAATCATGAATTCAGTTTTTAAAATTACATTAGCAAATTTATTCCTTGCATTTTTCAAGTCTCCTTTAAACATGTAAGCAAAACCCACAAAAAGCAGATTACAGTCTAGCTGCAGTGAGGGATATGTGGATTCTTCTCTGTTTCTTTTTAGAAAACTTTGCATTTTGATATGAATAGTTTGGGTTTGAATTTCAAATAAGCATACATGAATGTTTGACTTTTGGCTTTCAAAAAAGCATATACCAATGTTTATGCATCAGTCTTCACAGTAATCTGAAGTGTTTAAATTTCAGAAGGATGGATCTTGTGGGCATTTAAATATTCTTTGCCTGCAATTAAATTATAAAAGTTCAGTAAGTACAGTTTGCATATGGCTTGAAAAGTGTTTTTTCCTAGGTTCACTCATACATAACTCATATCATTGGCATTTGGTGAACTGTAGCTTGTAGTAAAAATGAGGAATGTTACTGCTTTAACTATAAAATAACTGTGTCATGTATGCAGTAAGCATGAAACATGAGGGACTAATGGGGCTTGTTATTGATGATGCTGAAAGCTAAATAACCATTAGTATTAAATCTTATGAATAGACTCTTGTCTTTCATCTTACCTCTTCAACCAGATAAAAGACACAGAGGCTATTTAGATGTCATAAGAGTAGTTTGCTGAAATCCCTACAGACTTTAAAAAAAATTCTCTCTTCATGTTGCTTAGTGTTTTGTTGTGTTCCAAGAAATGCCAGTATGCTGGTGCTGAAAGAAGAATAGAGCAGAAATCCAGCGTTATGTGTGGGTTTAGACTTGTTAAAGATTGAGTTGAAATAGTATGTATCCCTTCTCTGCAGAAATTTCTTCTTCAGATATTAAAAATATTTATACAAAAGTCCCTGAAAATTTCCAAGAAGCCTTGTAAGACCATGTTATAATAGAGCATTGTCAGTATTGGTCTTTTCCTGGCTTCATCTGTCATGGATGTTTTTAAATGGCTGTAGCATGTTAGCAATACCTAACTAAAAACTTCCTAACAGATATTAACTCTATGTAAGCCTTCTATTCACCTAAGAATAAAGGTTCTTAAAGATTTAACTCACAACCTTCTCCACTTTAATAATAAATAGAATAAAATATTATAACAAAATGCATTGGTGGTGGTTGGAAATTGTTCTTATCTTTCATAGAGAGTATTTAGAAGCAGAACTTTTAATATACTGTTAGCAGTTAATATGAAAGAGTTGTTCAGCTCTGAGATCCTATGTGATAGCTTTGGGAACCGTAATTAAATTTCAAGTATCTCTTGGGTAATCCTAGTTCAAATAAATATTTTTAGATTCACGGTGAATATTAATGATCATGCAATGCATAACAATCATATAGGTTTTTTGTTTTATAGGAAACAGAACTGGACAGCTGTGGTGTTAATACCGTGTTGCTGGTACATTTCTTTGGAAAACAAGGAAAGGAAAAACTTCGCTTTTCCGAGTTTTTCAGGTATTCTTTCCAGCTAGGCAAACCTAACAGGAGCCAGTGTTGTTCCTACCCCCTGTGCTTTACCCCAACTGTGGCATTTATCTGACATCACACTGAGCTGATTAAGAAAATCAAGCAATGAAGTGGAGATTATTCATGACGTTGCATGATTGAATTCCCTATTTAGCTCCTAGAGTCTGCTGTCTGCAGGAGCTGAGCACCATGATAACTCCTAGCAGCAGTGGGCTGGGAAGGTTGAGATTTCTGTTCTTGGAAGCTATGTGGTGGCATACCTTAAAACAATGTGAATCATGAGTATTTTTTGTGACTAAATCACAAAAAAGTGACTTCTAATCAATTAAAAAATATTGTGTGAGGTGAGATACCTCCTTTCCCATTACAGCTGTCATGGTAAGCTATAGGCAACTTCTCCACTTGCTTCAAATTCCAGCCCCTGTTGAAATTTTCCCAGTGCCTTTTCCTCTACCCTTTGAACTACTTTTGCAATGAGATTATGCAGATACCAGTTTGAATCTTGACACACATATTGTAGCATGGCATCAAGAGATTACCTACATCAGTATTACCTTTTCTACAAAAATAATCAGTCATTTTCAGACTGCAAAAATAAAGTAGGATAATGTGTTTTGCTTCAGTTTGTATTCAGAAGTGGAGAATGTGTGACAGCCCTCTTAAAAATTAATGTTTTTGCAATCAGTAGACTAAAAAGTGTTTGGCTCCAGTGGCTCTGGTACATACCAGTCTTCAAATAAACAACCTTTTGCTTTTGAAGACCTCAGCTCAATAGGAATCTAAGTGAGTAAAATAAGTTTAAGATGTCTCCAGCTCCCTTTTCTATAAATACCATAGATCCTCTCAGTGAAACAAAAGGCAGAGAGCACCAGTAAAAGGTTGTGTTTGCATATACAGTGTAAACTGAAAAGCCTCAGGTTTTAGATAAAATCCTACATTGACCCAATGAGGCATGACATTGATGAAACTATGTACCTTGTACATTCAGAACGCATAGGTTAAAGACCTTTGCCTGCCACACAGATAGAGGCCTGTAATCAAAATCAAACTCCCACATCTTGCTCTTAAAATTTGTGGGATAAGTGTAAGGTTTAATGCAGGTAATTTTTCAACAGTGGCAGTTATGTTTCGTGGGGCTGGAATGTGCCTCTTTATCACTGCGTAGACACTCCATCTCAGCTGCAACGTGACAGTGGAGTTTGTTTAACACGCAGAAAGGTGAATAAAAGGATCACTGTCTTTTTAACCTCTGCGAGGATATCACCTTTCACATGATTTTATTTGCACGTAAATCAAGCACATCATTTCTGTGTTCCTATTGTTCAGAGAAAATGTGATTTCTATCTGATGGCCTCTCATAACACTTTACCTTCTGCGGGAAGCTATTGTTGGCTGTTTGATCAAAGTGTCACAGTGTTTTTACAAGAGATGACTGATGAGCTGTACAGACATAGATCATTGTCAAAAGCAGAAAATAATGATGGCAAATGCTTTTATCATTTTCCAAGTTCTTGCCTAGAAAGCTTTTCCATTGATCAGTGTAGTACCTAGTAGAAAGTAGAGGTGATTATGTTTGATTAGGACACACTAAAACTTGTCACATTAGTTAAGTACACAGATATTGGTGTGCTGCGGAGTCCGTAAAACTAAAAAAGAAACAACTCAAACCACCAAAGAAAAGAAAATAAAAACAAAAACAACAACAAAAATAAAAATAATTCCCCAAAAAAAACCAAGAATGCTTTCATTCTGAAATTTCACTGTACTTACATGGGAGTTCTGAAAGCTGGGACCACTGTTCTCATCTCATTACTGACTTATATTTTCCTCGTGCTCCCTATTTTCAGTTTGTCTGGCATTAAAATATTCTTTTGTAAGTGTGCAACCATCTGTATCTACATGTATACCAGCATTGTCCAAGCCTTTTAGCCCACAGTCCAAACATTTTAAAAATGTCAGACAGCCACAGTTCATATACCAGGGCAATTAATTTGCCCTGTTCTCCCTTCTTTGCATTCAAATAGCATAAAGAAAATGGAAACTGTCTACATCTCTTGGGGCAATGTGAGGCTGACATAAACCAGTTCTTGTGCTTCTTTTCCTACTGCCCTGAGTACAGGAGGCACATTGAGAATAGGGAGGGAAAACGGTCAGGCATCTGTCCCCAGCTGGTGCCTCTTGGGAAATCACAGGTTTTGATACACACACGGACAGTCTTCAGGCAGTGTTTTCATCAAATGTAAAGGTACTTTCAGAGATCTTCAGGCTTCTTAAGGTAGGAGCCAGGGAACATGAGTTCAGCTCCAGAATGAGATGAGTTCTTGTTAGTTGTATTGTCTTTAACATAGGACATTATAGTAATTATTAATAAGAATTTACAATTTCAGAAGTAATTGTTCCCCTGGCAAATGTTAGAAAGTATAAATTTCTGGAGTATGTTTAGGTCTATCACAAATAAAGGTGTGGCCTCTTATTCAAATACATCTAGAATAGTATTCTCCTGTAACATTTTAAGAAAATATAATAATATGCAGTAAGCCTAAAATCATGTAACAAAAAGGGTAGACTTACTACAGGAAGCTGTCTTCTCAGAAGATCTGACCAAGTTTCTGTTTCAGATGACACCACTCAGTTTTACACCTCAACAATAATATCATCTTCTAATACCAGGTCCTGTCTTAGAGAATGTCCCCAGAATTCAAGGCCATTTTATTGTTTTGTATGGATTTCTCCTGGTTTTTAATACAGAAATAATTTTTGGTCTTTTCCTTCCAAAAAAAAATCTAACCTGTGCTTTAATTTCCAACTATATCTAACATACTAGCTTTTATTCTGAGTGGAAAACTATTAAGCTTTCTATTAATATTAAGGAAATATTTCTTACTGACAGACACTGGGTTGTTTTTTTTTCCCTGAAAAAAGTCCCTTACTGATCTTGTTTAAGTATGTCTAATCCCAAATAAAAGACGAGACAGTATTTCACTCCCTAAACAGTTTACGACTGCTGCGATTTTTTTCTGTAATCTGTCCCCGAGCAAGCTTAAATCTCTCACAGTCTCCTTGAAGGAAAAAGAAAGTGCAAAGAGTATGGAATGGATATTCAAAAAACTCTCTGTTGTATTTTTTTCTGGCATGTCTTACAAAAAAGTATTTCCCAGTGTGGTTAAACAATGGGCATCTTTTAATTGTATGAGGAAAATAAACATTTCAGTCCAGTTTATGTCACTTTCTTACCTGATTTCTTGCTTCCAAACATCTGTTTTCATCTGTTAATAGAATAATGTACCAGAAATATTCTTTAATTATGGTTCTTTTTTAATTTCTTTATTAGAGTGAAGGTGACAAATTGTATAACCATACACAGATCATGCCTTTTTCCCTACCTATCCTGTTTCTTTCCTTCAGTATTTTGAATTCCTTGATAGATTTTCTTTGGAACCTTTCATTTAAGAAGCCAGAATGATCCAGGCTGGACCCCACTGCTAGTGCTGACTTTTTTGGGGGGCTGTGGTGTGTGTGTGCCAGTGGAGGATCCTCCTCCAGATGGAGGATCTTTCAGGTATCATCATCAGCCAGCGTGCCGTGCTTCTGCTGTGATGACAGCTTGTACATTTTCAGTGATTTTCATCTGGGGATTTGGAATTGCTTTGTAGAAATAGAGTACGATTGCCTCCTTACTTGTCTCTGTTCTTACACTTTTATCAATATGTGTACATATAGGGAGAGCCATAATACGTAGAGATTACATCAGGTACAGCCAAGATCAAGCAGTGAGGAAGGGGAGAACAGCAACAAAATCTGGTTTCATGATATTCCTGTCATAAGTCAATCTGAATATTTCCCAAATGCTTACTAAAGAGCTTGAGGACAAGATTTTTCTTCCTTTCCTGTGAGCTAAGCAAAAGAGTAGCTTAGTTAGTCTCTACAAAACACTTAAAAACGAAAGTGAATTGTTTGGTTTGGAAATGCTAAGGACAGTAAATCAAAGAGGGCTTTGCTTGCAGTTCTGAAAATGGTGAGATTGATGAAGCATCTCAACACTTGCAAACCTGAGTTTACAAGCATAGATCTAAATGTTCTCTAAAGGTCAGTGGTCAAGCCCTTATTTGATTTTCTATATTCTGGTTTAAAAGTCAGCTTGCAAAAAGGCAAACTGCAGCTGGTTTGCCACAGTCTTCTGGTGCAGAGAGGGTTACCAATTCTTCAGAAGGACTTCGGTGTCCAAAAGCCAGAGCATAGTACAAATGCTGGGGTGGTATATCCACCACTATCTTTGTTGTTAGATTCCCTTCCTATAAATCAGAGGGACAGGAGCTGGTCAGTTCTGTATTAAGAGTGTTAAACCTCTGCACAGACAGTTCAGGTCAAGAGGTGGGAAAAACACTTTGCCTAACATTTCCTTTATGGTGTTTCAGTCTACTTCTTTGTGTGCCATAAAGAATACAATTCTTTATTCTTTTACAATACACTTCTCCACTTAGAGGGGGAATAGCTGCATTCCTGAGGTCTCCCCTCCTTTATTACATTTTCCCTTCTATTTGTGGTGGATTAACACTATTAAAGCTGAGTTGCCAAAAACCTTGGGAGACTCCCTCTTTCTGCAGTAGAGCCCATTACAAAATGAGGGATAAATCCTGATAAGGTTTCTGGATGCTGTTGTAACACGATAACTAATTTGGCCATTGGCCTTCAATGTGGGTGTTTTAGAGAGTGTGGATAAAGTGGGCTGTCTTAAAGAAAGTGCTCTCTGTTCCTAGCCTTTTCCCCATCTTAAAAATTTATGGTATACCTCTTCTTTTTGTTACTTGGAAACTCAGAGCTTTCTTTTATTTACAACCTACTATAGCAAAAGAGTATTCCCAGTGTAATCATTTTTTAATTGTAGAGCGTATCTACAATCAGAATCCTGTATTTGAACTCTGACTCCCTACAAAGATCCCACTGACTTTGGGAGAGCAGGAATTTCATTCCTGTGCTTGTTTTCCCTAATACCTGGATACATTTTGAGGACTTCGCAGCTGAAACTCATTGCACGGTGATCCAGAAGATACAGAAGCAAGTATCCCTAGTGGTGTCTTGACATTTATGTATCAAGTTTTACTTCCTAACTAGAAAGTTATTTTTAATAACTTTTAATAACTTTCACTTAAAAAAAACCTCATTAGGATTTTTAACTCTCACATCTGGGAATAAGAGTGACCTAGAATGCCGATGTGATGATTCATAGTATTTTAATTTTTGTAATATGGGAAACTATCACATAAATTTTAAATTGCACATTTCAGCTTCTGCTCCAAGTAGGATTTGATATGGCAGGAAATCTTCCCACTCTGGCTTGCCAGGAGCAAGCCTGCAAGTTGAAATGAACTTCAATTAGAAGAGGGGGCAGAAGCAAGAACACACTAAAAATGCCACAGCCAAACCCTTCACTGTCTGCTCTGGCTTTGCTTCCCCTTTCAGCAGATTGATGTGTGCAGCTTGGTGGGCTCCTTCCTCATCATGGAGGAGTGTTTGATCTTTCAGCTTTCCTGCCTTTATTGGGTGTGGCTAGAGGGCAGGTCACCAAGGCTTGTCTGCTTAAGGAAATGCAATATTCAGAAAAGGTGGAAGAATCTATGTTGTTGCCTGTGGCTAGTAACCAGCAAAATAAATGACTGAGAGCTTGCTCCCCAAAGTAAATAGCTCAAGTCTCAAGACCTTAAGTCTGTTGCAAAATATGTCCACCTTTCATAGATAAAAATCCAAGAAAATAAAACACATTGTCTGTGTCCCTGCACCCAAGTTTTAGGCTTATTTCTGTAAGAGATCCCATTTTCAGCAACTTCTCCTCCTCCAGGCCAGACATTACATGAGTTAGAAACTACGGTCAAAGAAATTGTTCTGTACGGTCTTGGCTGTGCCTTCCAGCCAACTACAAACCACACATGCCAGATACCATCTCCTCCTTGCCTGTGTTGGCCACTCTCAAAATGCAGCTGAGTGGCCCTATTCAGTCTGTGCTGGGCTGACTCCACGCCTGGTCTGCATGCCAGGTCCATGCTGTTCTCTCCCTCTGCACCTCAATCTCCCTTCCCAAGATCTGGGGGGACTCTTGGGGGCTGTGGGTGCAGCAGGGCTGCTTGTGCCTCATGACAGCTCATGGAGCCGGTCTCCCTGGCACATGCTGGCTGTGGTGCTGGCCAGAGGCAGCAGTCTCCTTGTGAGTTACAAAGACAGCAGCTGGGCCTGAAAACACAAGAGTGGTTTCCAAGCTGTGCAGGGCAGCTCTTGCCACTCTGCAAGACAAGGAGCTGCCCAGTCACACTGGTTGCACTACCTGGGCTGAGAGGGAGAGCCAGGGGACTTGAAAGTGTGTCAGGTCTTAAGGTGGACTGTGGAGCAACACCTTAGTGTTTGGCTATGCTGTAGAATTCTCTTTACTAGACCAGAAAAAGACCCATAAAAAATGTGACAGCATTTTGAACCCCTCCTCAGTATTACCCTTATTCAGCTCTAGCCTGAAACTTAAATTCATCTCCACAATCAGGCTTTCCATTTACCTGCATGTCCTGAGCTGTGAAACATTTGTTGGCCCTTTATTTGCATGTGCAGCTCTACCTGTTAGAGCGAAAAATACAAGAGAGAGCTTATGCTGCAACAGCAGTCTTCAGCTAACCCCTTATAGACTTCACAGAGCTTCAAGCTACTAATTGTCCAAGTGATCTCATTAAAGAGCTAAAGATAGCTGTGTGGACTCAAATACTGTAATTTCAAGGGAAAGAATTCAAACCCAGTGAGGCCAGGCAAACACTGATGAGCAGATGAGCCTCTCCTGATGTTGGCTACACAGACCCTTAGCTGTCCTCTTCTCCAATTAATTGCTTTGTCCTAATACAGGGGTATTTCATTCCCTCCTGTCAGTAATTTCTGCAGCTCAATAAAGCAGCGTTCTTCAGAAATATGGAGGGAATTCTGGCAAGCACCACTGTTTTTAGCCTTTATTTAAAAGTCACCACTTGTTTTTGGACTGCCCCATTTCTGAAGTGGAGAATATCAAATGTATCACACCCTATTGTCTGTGTTAACTTTTTCAAAATTAATACTAGCCATCTAGACAAAAATGGGGAAACTTGAAGCTACAACTCCCAATTACAGCTCTGTATCTGCAGGTTATTACTTGCTTCTTGTAGTACTTTTTTCTTTCTTTCCCAAATGAAAGGGAGTCTTCTAAAAACCTTGGTGTTGACTCTTTTCAGGCAGCTCTCTTCTTACCTTCCCAAACCCCTGCAACATTTTCTGTGCTCTTCTGAACTCCATACAAGTCAGTTGTAATCCTCTCTAATCTGTCCTCTAGTGAGCACAGAGCTGATTCACCAAACCTCTGTATGTAGTAATAATCTTTAATACTATTCAGTCATCTTCTCCTACAGCAGCGATTTCGTTTCCTCTTTCACCTTTGTGGTTATTATGGCCTCATCTTTTTAGGCACTTTGCAGTCTTGTCATTCCTCTCTTATTAATATGAAACGTCTTAAATCATGTGTCAGGCCTTCAGTTACCATGTCCTTTTTCATTCATTCATTTTGCTGCTGCCTTACCGATTCTTTTACCTCCTTTATCTGCAAGTAAAACGGAGATGTCCAATGCGTCCCCAGGTTGTGCTGGCAGCAGCCGCCTGCGCAGGCCGAGAGCGCGTCCTGCCGGTGTCCTTCTGGAAATGCAGCCCTGGAAACATCCGCGAGCACCGGGAGAATGAAACCAGTGGGGTATTTTAAACAACAATGCCCAAAGTGTCTGTGGCTAAGAGCCGGTGTCTGCTGCACTTAGTAGCTAAGGTAGTAGTGGTGATACAGGGATGGAAGTGTCGAGTGGTGGGTAATAATCTGTTTACACTTAGATTCATGGAAAATCTGCAAACCGAAGTCCAGGAAATGGAATTCATAAAGTTTTCAAAGGGTTTGAACGTCATGAGTAAAGAAGACTTTGCGGCGTGGTTGCTGTACTTCACTGATGAGGAAAACAATGAAATTTACTGGCAGAATGTGAAAGACAGAATCGAAGCAGGAGAGGTTGGTACCCAAAGTATGCTTTGTTTTGCTTCCTTCTTTGCATGCACGGGTTTTCATTTGAATGTGGTTATCTATGAGCTGCTGAATTAATGACTGCAGCCATTGAATTTTAATACAAGTAAGAGCAATGATAATTGGCCAACTGAGAAGTACAAATATCAGCAATGAGTAGGCAGTCACATCGAAATACTAAATCCCACCAGATTTAATGACATAGAATAATTGGGATTTGAATGTATATTCATTATATATCATCTGAATTCTGTGACACTCTAGAACATCAGTTTGGAAGAATTCAAGACTTTTTGCAAGTTTACAAATAATCTGGAAGACTTTTCTATTGCCATGCAGATGTTTACTGTTGCAAATCGTCCTGTTAAACGGGGTAAGTCCTGTACACCTTTTGTATGGTTTTCTTTAAAGGAAAATAAAATTAATTTTAATTATTAAATTAATGTAAATGAGTTATCCCAAAGTACCACAGTGAAGTCTAAAAATATTATACTGCTCTGTATTTGGACTTAGTTCTATTTAATGAAAAAATAATAATATAAAGTTTCCAAAATGTTTTCATTTAAAAGTTCTAATGCGCTGTCATATGTGGATTAATCACAGCAGACTAAAGCATAATCATAAAATGGTTTGGGTTGGAAGAAACCTTTAAAGGTCATTTTTCCAAACCCTCTGCCACGTGCTGGGAACTCTGTCACTGGATCAGGTTGCTCAAATCCCCACCCAGCCAGACCCTGAACACTTTCAATGATGGGACAGCCATAACTTTGTACAGTTTCTTCCTTATGTCCAGTCTAAATACACTATTTTTCAGTTTGAAAGCATTTTGCTTGTCCTGTCACTACAGGCCTTGGTAATAAAAACTCTCTTTCTTATAAGCCCGCTTGATATAGTGAAAGTCCACAATAAAGTCTGCCCTGAGGTATCTCTTCTCAAGGCTGAACAACCCCAACTCTCTTGGCCTTTCTTCACTGAAGAGGTGCTCCATCACAAAAATTATCACATCATTTTTGTGGCCCTCCTCTGGACTCACTCCCTGTGCAATTATGTGCAATTATGTCTATCAGAAAAAAAACAGTGTCATAAAGTGGGGTTTAAAATAAAGATTTTGAGGAGGGGAATTGCTTCCTTCCCATATAGAAGGAAGAGGAGCAATGCATCAAAAGTTTTATGGACATAAAAATGGTTTTTTGTTTTAATCCTGAGGTTGTTACTTACTTAGTTGTTACTCTTGAAGGACAAATCTCTTAAATTATTTCAAATTAGCAACATAAAAAGTTCCTTACGAAATGTGAGGAGGTATTAACATTCATTGAAATTAATATTTGATGAGCTCATGTGAAGAAAGATGAGAGATGTGAGAAGACAGAAAGAGAAACATATAATCTTGAAAGATAAATGTTTGGATGGCATTTGAACCAAAGAAAACTGGGGGATTTACAGCTTGTGACTTTCATTACTACTCTGTTTATGCTCTGAACCCCACTGTAATCAAAAGCAGTCAGCTGCTGAGGTAACTCACAGATGTTACGTGCCTATATGTATAATTCTCTCCTGAATCTGGCTGAGTTCTTCATCTTGATGTTTGCATGTGTGTGTATTCACATACATATGACCATTTACTTAAAAATAAGATGGTCTTTTAGTCCTTCATTTTATTCTAGACTTCTTTTTCTTCTAAGTTTGCAACTTATCTTTTCTCTCTGATAAGATGGCCCTTCTCTGTTTGAAGATTGTCATGCCCCACTCTTGTAGAAGATCTTCATTTATTCATGTTGTGTTCAAAGAAACTACAGTGCCATGTCTGGATTTAAATTCAGCTTCAAGAGATGAAACAGTTAACATCTTTTCAAAGACAAAATTAAGACTACTATAAACATGCCATTTTTTATGTCTTTTTCAAGTTGTGGTATATGCTTTTACAGAAAGATTTTTAACTTAATTCTATTTAAACCAACTGTGAAGTAATCAACAACATTTATACAGGAATTGTTGAAAGAGACAAAGATGAGATCTATGTCAGGAATGCTCTTCCCTCTAGTAAGCTTCAGAACTAATATTGATAACACTATTTTTAAACAACACTTGTTTATGAAAGCAGAACCACATTAATATTGCATTTATTACTTAATTGGACAACTTACTGCAATAATCTACAATACTGCTCTACTTCAATAACCTCCAGTTCCTATTTGAAATTCACACTTCCATGATGCCTTCAAAAATGTATCCAATTCATATATTGCAATTGTGCTTGCTATAATAAACAATAATCCTTTCACTCTTATGAGCTGCTGTTTTGCGGCAGTCTCACACACTTCCTCGTCCAAATTCTGTGCACCTAAGACCAAAAGTGGGGATAGTGGATGTTTCTATACTGCACATGGTGGTGTAAAGAGAGAATAAAAAAGAGCTGGAGATGAAAGTACATCTCCAGAGAGGTATGGCAGCTTTTTCTGCCACAAATCCTCAGTAACTCTTCAACATCATTTTAGAGTGGGTAGCCAACTTCTCTCAAAACCAGAATGACAGGTATCTAAAGCCATGTGCTGTAAGCAGTGCATTGACCATTTGATGTTCTATGTTTCTGAAGAGTTGCTGAGGAGATTGTTAGTTGAGGTGGAGCATATCATAGCCTACTGTTCTCTGAGAAGAGTTTTCTTGTAGAATGAATTGTCATGAAACTGGCTTGAGGTAAAATGATAAGGTTTTTTATGAGAGGATAGTAAGGCAAACCATTCCTATGAACATTACCATTCCTGTGAACAGATAACAGCCAAAAGTATGTAAGTGTTCATCTATTTATAGCAAAAATTATTGCTTGTACTGTTGCTTGAGAAGTAGTGCATTGCTAAAGTTTATAATAAAATTAATAAAGATGGTGTTAAAGAGAAGAACAAGCTCAAGAATGCATGAACTGAGACCTCCTATTAGTTTACTACTTTATACATCCCAAATTTTCCAGGTAGGATACCCATGAGCCATTGTAAATTGGACAGGATCCTGCTATTTATAAGTTTTCCATTTTCTTTGCAAGTTCAGTCACCTGTGATGTAATATTATGTCTTTATTAGCTGAGTTCAAGAGAGCAGTGAAGGTGGCAACAGGACAGGATCTATCAGATAATGTTTTGGATACCATCTTCAAGATTTTTGATCTAGATGGAGATGACTGCCTCAGCCACAGCGAGTTTCTTGGAGTCCTGAGGAACCGAATTCATCGAGGTTTGAGGGTAATGAGCTGACATAATTGTTTGTAAATACTACAGATGATTGCTACAGCTCTCTTGTAAATGCTTGTAGAAACACAGGTGGAGTTAATGAATAGGAAAAAATACATATTTTAAACTGCATAATCCTTACTGCATATGAATCTGGGAGGAGAGCTGCCACTAAGAGCTTGTTGTTACACATGTGAACTATGTAAAGGAGCAGCACAACATTATATATTGTATTTACACAGTCTGTGAACAGCAGTCTTTTTTGTGTGAATGCTAAACACACTTTAACTTTATTGACAGGTACCACAGCAGCAAGGCATTCAAGGTTTCTGGAAGTGTGTGAAAAAAGAAAGCATCAAAGAAGTCAAAGAACTGTGGAAGCAAACTGGGAAAAGTCCTTTTTAAAGCAGTCCATTTTTCTTTTGCTTAAGTGGTTTTTCTTTAGGGGAGTTTGTCTGTCCTGTTTACATAATAACTAAATCAAAAATACTTAGTTTTTTTTAGCTGTAGTTAAAGTTTAATTAACCCAGACTCTAATGCAGTAGTTTTATAATCGTTCCAATGCAATCAGTTTGGTTTACAGAACTGGTATTGCTTTTGACCTCCATACAGAAGCACTCTTGTTCTGGGGAATAGTGTTGTTTGCTGCCCTGTGGAGTCTGGCCCTGCACTGCGGGATACAGGATGCACAAGACTGAATAACAGCCCCAGGCAGGAACATCACAGCGGTATCGTCTCCTGTTGAAGGAGTGGACATCATCTCAGCCACTAACACAGCAGCTCTCCTTCTCCAGCAAGAGCAGAGGTCCACAGGGCAAAATCACTTGCACAACACATTTTAAACCAAGTTATCCTAAACCAAAGGGAAAATTCACACCTTGTTACAGGGATCTGCTGAGGTGCTGGTTCCTGGTGCTTGAGTCCACCAGTTCCTGTGGGGGTGTCTGGTTTGTCTCCCTTCATGGTGTTAATATGAAACTGGAAATACAAGACTGATAGGCTTGATGCAAGGTTTAAAAGTTGTACATTGATCAGTGAGTGTGCATTGAGTGTCTCAGACCTCTTCCACATAGTATAAATGAGAAGGAAAAATGCTCAGTCTATCAAACATAGTGGTAGCTACAATTTGACTCATGACTATTGTGCTTTAATTGTATGGCAGAAGATGAATGCGTAACAAGCAGTTGTTTTATCTTACTAAAGGTTGTGACAGGGAAACCTGAAGTATCTCAGGAATTCAAGGTTATAATAAGCAATTGTTGAGGTAATATGTCCAATAAAAAAACAAATACAAATGTTTGTTCATCCAAATGCAAAGTTAGACCTAAGATCGTAAATACTAAAAGGAGGAACAAATAAAGACTAACACTTGGAAATTACAGATGATCATTTTTTAGCAATAACACAAGGTGCATCTCTGAGTACACAGGTGTGCATGTTACATGTTTTGTCTTTCTTACAATCCCAGGAGCCAGTAGCCAGGGCCAGATCACTCTTCCTGGCTGGCCACAATATATAGGAGATAGACTTATCTCTAAAGCTGTCAAGGTTCTTCTTCCTTCCCCCTCTCAGTTGCCTGACTTGTCTTGGCTGGGGTGAAAGCTTAACCTTCCAGGACAGGTTTGTGATACCAGAGATGATAGATTCAAAAGGTGGACTAGGGAAATGTCTCAAGAAAAATAACCAAGCGATCTCAACACTCATTGAGGTAATATCCATCCATTTTTTTGCATGACATCAGCTGTGTTTGCCCCGAAGTTGTAAATAAGCTCAATATGTGGTGCTGGCTTGTCATTTCTTTGGGTTTTGTGAGAAATGGGGAAATTTCCATGATAGGTAAGATATCGGGGCAGCTCTCACTCAGTGCAGGGACAGAAGAGAATGCATTGGGAAACCCTAAAGGTCCCACCTAAGGAATACTGAGATTACTGAGAATGTGTTTGATGTGTCAGTAGCTGTCACCTTTGTGCTGAGGACAAGTCCTAGTGCCCAAGCCTCGGCTTAGTGATCTCTGCTAGGGAACACAGTGAGAGGCCTGCAAAGCAACTCTTCCCTCATGGCCTCAGCTTGGAGCTTTAATCTAAAGTGTTAAAGACAAAATGCTTCTAGTCCTTTCATGGACATGTACCCAGAACAAGACCATGCCTGTGGGGATATCTCGAGACTGTCTGGAAGATCAGGCACCAGTGACCATTAAGAATCCCTCTTCCCCCAGGAAAAAATCCATATGAAATTAACCATGTGGAAAGAATCCAAATCCAGTAAACACCTCAACTTCCTCCCCTCAAACTGAGCTCACGCAGTTCTATATGGGCAGCAGGATAGCAGGTGGCTGGTTTACTTTGTGTGTTTGAAAATTGTTTGTTGCTTCTGGTGGTGGGAGCAAAGGTGGGGCAGTGGGACTGGCACCACAGTACCATGGCCAGCTGCACTTCACCAAATTATCAAAAAATTACACTATTGAAAAAGAGCATCCATGGCACTAAAGTGTGTGTGTGTGTGTGTTCACCCAAAGTGTGCTTTGTGGCTTTACTGCAAGGCTGGCTTTTATTTGTTGCTGTTAATATTTTGGCAAATTATTTTTACTTTGGAGTGGAAATTATTCCCTATCATTTTATTCTGTGTGAAGTTAATAGGTTTATGATGTTTTTTATTGCTTTTGTGGTTTCTTTTGTTTACTAATTACTTCCTTCTTACAAGCTGTTTGGTGTTCCTTTGGAAAAATGAACTCATTTAGCTTTAGTGTATTTAGAAGTTTTAATTCCTCAGTGCTCATTTCTATCTGGGTTTGTGCAATCAACACTATCTGCTTTCAGGGATTTCAAGTTTTATTTTTCAGCAAAAGCTTTGGTGTCAAATTCAGAGGAAAAGCAAAGAGATATGCTTGAGTTTTATACTAATTTTGTGTCTATAGTGAAAAAAAAAAATTGATTGGAAATTAAAATAGAGTTATGAATCATTTTCAGAAATTATCCTGAAAGTGCAGCTGGGAAGGAACTCCTTTAAAGGCCAGACGTGACTTGTCCATCAGGCTTGAAGAATCAGACTTGGTATTTGATTTGTAAGTTTATTGTTATTTGTCAACTAAAATGCTTTATAAAAGAGTCTAAAAATAATTTCTCATTTTTAATATCTTAGATTGAAAGAGTTGTTTATGTATTTAGATAAATCCTGGTTTATAAGAAATTCATTATAATTGAAGTGTTTGATGTTTTAGTTCCTTTTAGTCACTGTGTGGTATTTGCAGCCTGTGAGCATTACTCAATACAATTTAGTTAGGGTTTATGCCAGCTACCAATCTAAACATATCACTTGTGACTTGTTTTAACATTAGGAACTCTTCCTCTGAACAGAAGTATATATAAAAGCTAAATAAAATTGATTTTTTTTTTTTAAATCTATCACATTGCATCTGAATTTTACATGTAATAAAGATGAATATGTTTCACATTGCAGAAGTCTCAAAAAATGATACAGCATAGCAAAAGGATACACAAAGCAAGTGCAGACACAGCATATAACTTCTTTACAGAATTTTGGTGGTTGTATCCCCATAATAACACTTTTTACATTGCTTTGTTTGTTTAAGATAGTATCTAAGAACCATTCATTCTCCATTTCCAAAGGAAGCAAAGGCAAAAATGCAGTGTGATATACTAAAGTAACAGAAACTCATTGGTTGTTTCTAGAAATTAATTCTGGTGTTTCGGTTTGTAAAAGCCTCTTTCTAAAAGCAAAATCCCTCTGTATTCAAACCAAGTTGGCAGATTTTAACAAAACAGGCAACCATGAGGAGTACATAGCAGACAAACTGCCAGGCCGTCGACTGTGGTTTCATGGCACTTCACATGTTCAGTGCATAGAACAAAAAAAGATCACTGCCCAATAAAGGGCAAGAATGGGAACAACCATGTTTCTTAGAGGAAGTATAAAATTCAAGTATACTGACCATATTTTGACTAAAACATAGAAATGGATAGATAAGTGCACATCAAAATTTAAAAATACAGGTTTTTTCTCATGCCAGAGTCCTCAGAGGAGATGGCAAGCATGCCTCATACCTTCAGTTTTAATTTTTCCTATAAAATAGTCACAGCTGGGTCAGGAAACTACTCCAGTGCAGAAAAAAAACCTTCAGTAATTCTAAACACAAAATTCGTGCCCAAATGATGTTGTGGTCATTATTAGTGAGATCCAAGTGGCTCCAACAAACAGCTTCTGTAATGCAGTTGGTCACAAGGGAAGCATGAAGATGAATATGGCAGATGTAGGCACACTCTTCTAGTGCCCAGCTGGCCATAGAAGTTCCTCCTGCAGAAGCTGAAGAAGTCACCCAATAAGAAGCCGAAAGCCCTTTGCAGAACAGAAAACCTGAGAGACTTGAGCATGCACAAAATTAATCAGCAAACAAGTGCATGTCTCTTCACTCCTTTATTTGAATGTTTCCTGTTGGCTTTGTTTATTAAACAATTCCTAGTTGATTCAATAATTAAAAAAAATCATA
Source organism: Pseudopodoces humilis (assembly GCF_049639895.1). Classification (NCBI taxonomy): domain Eukaryota; kingdom Metazoa; phylum Chordata; class Aves; order Passeriformes; family Paridae; genus Pseudopodoces; species Pseudopodoces humilis. The sequence continues at coordinate 71,085,200 of NC_142201.1, forward strand.
CAACATATGTGGAGACAGATTTCCCATTAGGCCGGTATTGGCTTAGTTAATAATGCTTCTAGTTCATTAACTGGAGTGTCCTAGCACGGAGCTCTGCTTGCTGTCCTCAGCAGCCTGGCCACTGCTCCTGCACACCGGCAGTGCAGGGAGCCTGCTCAGCGCTGCTCCCACCTGCACGGGCTTAGCCACACCAGCTCCTGCCCTGGGAAGTAAAATTCCATGGTTTTCCTCACCTGTGTGCCCATTGTGAGTTTAGTTTGGATACTAGGGAAGAATACTTCAGATAAAGGGTTAGCAAGCCCTGGAACAGGCTGCCCAGAGAGGCAGTTGTGTCACCATCCCTGGAAATGCTGAAAAGATGTGTAGATGTAGCACTTGGGGACATGGTTTAGTGGTGGTAGATGTGGTAGTGCTGGGTTAATGGATGGACTTGATGATCTTGGGAGTCTTTTTTTAAATGACTCTGTGATTCTCTTCTGCCTGTGGCAGAAGGCTGGCCTGCCTTCCCAGGCTGACGGAGTGGTGGATGGCATCAGACTGTGGGAGAATGGACATAACACCTTGCAAAACACTGTTTATGACTGGGTTTATGTTAGCCAGATTTCAGACACATAGATTTGAAAAGCTGGGGGGAGGAATATTCCATAGGTAATTCAGAGGAATGTGGGGGAGTTTTTCTCATGGGATTTCAGATGAAAGCTCGCTGCTCTGAAACAGCCTTGGAGGCCCTGGCCTTTCTCCGTGGACTGCAGAGGGAGCACAGGAGATGTGCCTTGCTGAACTAAACCTGTACTTTGTGAATGCCACAAGCACTTCTGGAGAAAGGATGTTCTACAGAGGTGTTCTACCATAACACTGTGCCTCAGGTCCACTGCTTTAGGGGAAATTTGTCAGTTTTAGTGTTAGCCCATGGAGCAACTGGTAGCTTTAAATCACCTCAAAGAAAACCAACTGTTTTAAGACTTTTCAATAAAATGTTTTATTTTTGCTTTCTTTTTCAGGATACAGATTTTGTGTTTTAAATTATGTGGCCTCTTACTCAGTTTTAATCTACTTTGAAACTGATACTGTTAGAGTGAGCAAACATTACTGAAAACACTGTGTACATCACTTAAGTAATGCACAGAAGGTAATTCTTGGAGCAATGGCAGATGAGTCACAGAGCAGAAGATTACATTCACTATTGAAAAGAAAGGATACCAAAATATGATGCTTTGCCACTAACCTGTAGAAAAGGAGACTAATGATATGATAAGTCCTAAAGTTAAAAGAAACAATGTTACTAGAAGAAACAGAAAGCTATTAGAATAAATAAAAAATATGGGAAACATTAATATCACTGCTAAAAGGATGCTAGATAAGCAAAGAACAAATCAATATGGCTGAAATTAAGGTTTTTAAAATGCTGTTTGACCAAAAATGTATCCTCAGAATTTATAAATTTGATCCAATGCAAACAAGGGCTACTAATCACTGCTAGTTGGTGTGTACAAGATTACATGATCTGTACTGGAATGTGAAGAGCAAATACTTTACCTAATCTCTGTTGGTTTTATGTGTACATCAGAGATGCAAAGCCTCCAAAAAATAAATTTGTCACATATTACACAGAATAAATGAGAGAAATTATGGGTTTGTGTCAGTCTCCATCTAAGAGGTTGGGTTGCCTCTGCCTGGGGATTGTATGCTCCTAGAATTTAAGATGAGCTACTTTGAGAGGGAAAAAATACAGAAGCAAAATGGAGATTAAATTGTTGTAGATTACAAGCACTAAATAGTATAGAGAGTAATTATGAGTAGGAGGAGTGTTTGCAGTGCCTTGCTCTGGGACCAACAAACATCTGGAAGAATGCAACAGACCCTAACTGGTGCTGAGGCTGCAAAGGGAAACGTTTAACTTCTCTTGCATGTTTTTTAATGTGGCTAAAGCAGGTGGGCAGCCAGAAGTGGAGGTGTGATGTGAAATGGAAGCCTTTTTTTTCAATATTTGACAATCACAGGATCCAGTGAGAACGTGGTGAGCAGCTGTTCCCACAACATGGCATTCTGAATTGCTCTTCAGCTTCCCAGAGTCTGCTCCAAGTGTCAAGTCCCTCTCCACAAGGGAGGAGAAGTTTGCACAAGCAAACAAACAGGCAGCAAAGTTTGCACAAGCTGCACTGCAGCCATTTGAAGCCAAACAGGTGCTCAGTGATTCCTAGCAGAGCTTCCTTACATCCTGCTTGGCTTCTATTCAAGGAGCTGATTTCTTCTCAAGAGGTCCTTGTAGAGACATCCCAGGTGGCTTTCAGAAGTGGAAGATGATAGTTCCTGCCAGCTGTGCCAAGGGGTTTCTTGAGCAGCAAAACTCCTCTGTGGGGAGCACTGTCTGGGCATAAAAAGTCCCTCTCTACCACCTCACAACCTTGGTGTTGTCCTTGTTTGATTCAGTCTCACTGCACTTCCTGACATGGAAACACTGCACGGAAATGTTGCTGAATAGTAGCTGGTCAAAAATAGTTTCTTCTGTCCAAGGTTTATGCTGCAGCCACTGGTTTTCCATCCTACCCAAGGCATCTGTCTGATGCAGAACTGAAATGCCAGCGGTGTCACAGCTTCCAGGTTTGCCAGCGTCAGACTCTATCCAAACCACATGCGGTGGCAGCTCCTGCAGTTCACTGTGGACCTGCTGAAAGGGGGAATGTCAACACACACATGGCCCCTCTGATACCTCTGTGGGTAAAACTGTAGTCAGCATCAGCAGGGAAGACTAGGATAGGGAGGATCATGTTGGATCCCCTCACATCTTCCCTTGCACAGTGAATTGTTTGCTGGCTAAGCCTTTTTATTCATGGGTGTGCTCCTTGGTCTTCATGTTAGGAATTGTGCTTATTGTGAAGGGTCATGGGATTTTGTCAGGAAAGTTGGTGGAAGCATAGCCAAGAGGATGGTCAATGCACAGGAGCAGCCAGCTACACACAGCACATGCTTGGTAAAAGTTGTTTGGAACTTTGCTTCCCAAGTGCAGGTCCCTTCTTAGATTCCTGAAGGTTTGGAAGTACAATGTCTCTTCACTGAATGCACTACTAAGAAACTAACACATCAATTAAATTATTAAAAGCACACAGAAGTATCAAACTAAAGTAAAATCAGGTACTTCTAAAAGCATTATTAACAAGCGTTATTTCAACACAAAGAATTTAAATCCTTTCCCATTGTCTGAGGCCAAGCATTAACAGTCCTATAAGATCTTAAGGTAAAGCACATGCCAGCAGTTGTGGCATGTTTTGACACCCTTAAGAAACAGAATCATGGAATCATTAAGGTTGGAAGAGACCTCTAAGTTCATCAAATCCAATTGCTAACTCAGCACTGCCACCTTCACCACTCAAGCATATCCCCAAGTGCCATGATTAATGAAGGTGAATGGAACTGGAATACTTTAACTATACTTTAATTATATCCCTGATGTGCTAATACATCAGACCAAGACTGTCCTAGTTCACATTAAATCCAAACTGCTCCATCCTTGTCAGTACTTCTTGTCAGAGTGATGACCCCATAACCAAGATGCTGTCCATGTAACCAGTCGCTCCTCCCTTGCCTTACAGCTCTCCACTAGGATTGGAGTTCTTACACCAGCTCTCTCCCTGTCCTGCAGTCCCTTTCTTTTGCAGCCCTTGCATTTCTGCACACAATCTTGCAATCCCCTTCCCTGCTGCCCTGGTCCTGCTCCCATACACAGCATGCACGTACCCAGAGTTGATCCCAGACTGATCTTCTTCAGGCACATGTCCCTGTTCCCTGTACATCAGGACCACAGGTCACTGCTTCATTCCTCTGCTCTGATACGCAGATGAACACCCACACACACATTCCCACACATACAAAGGCTGTGTCTTGGGCATTTGCCAGTGTCCCCACTCTGAGGATCACAGAGAGGTTTGGGTTGGAAGAGACCTTAAGGATTGTTAAATTTCAACCCCTCTGCCATGGGTGGGGACACCTTCCACTAGATCAGGTTGCTCATGGCCCCATCCAGTCTGGCTTTGAACTCTTCCAGGAATGGGGCTGTAAAAGGCTCACAGGCTCCTGAATTCCTGATCAATCTTCTTAGTATTTGTTATCTCACCAGCAGGTGAGGGTGAGAGGAAATGGCCTTAATTTGAACCAGGGAAGGTACAGATTAGATATCAGAATAACATGTTTTTTCACTCAAAGGGTAGTCAGGCATTGGAATAAGTTGCCCAAGGAGGTGGTGGGGTTGCTGTCTCTGGAAGTGTTCAAGGAGAACACTTGTTCTGGATGTGGCACTTGGGGACATGGTTTAGGGGTGATTATGCTGGTGCTGGGCTGACACTTGTTATGTTGAAGGTCTCTTCCAATCTCGATGATTCTGTGCTTCTGTGAACAGGCAGCTGCCCCTGTCCTGCCAAGGCAATCTCACTGCCAGCGCCCACTGCACCAGCTCCAGGCGTTTACAGGGATTATGGGGCACCAGCCCCACCCAGTCCTGTTGTGCCCAAGCCTTCTTTCAGGGCACTCTTTGGAACTGTTCCAGCCTCACCCCTCACCCTACGGACGCTGTCTGTTCCCTACGGACGCTGTCTGTTACCTATGGATGCTGTCTGTTCCCTATGGATGCTGTCTGTTCCCTGTGGATGCTGTCTGTTCCCTATGGATGCTGTCTGTTCCCTATGGACGCTGTCTGTTCCCTACGGGCGCTGTCTGTTCCCTACGGGCGCTGTCTGTTCCCTGTGGATGCTGTCTGTTCCCTATGGGCGCTGTCTGTTCCCTATGGATGCTGTCTGTTCCCTATGGGCTCTGTTCCCTATGGATGCTGTCTGTCCCGTTCCCCTCGGCTCGGGCAGCCTCTCCCACCGCCGCCAGGTGGTGCCGGAGCGCTGCGGGAGCCGCCTGCGGGCCGCGCTCCTGGGCGAGCAGCCTCTGGCTCGGCAGGGAGATGGGGATGTTTGCCATGGCGAGGACCGTTCCGACACCGGCATCCCAGTGCCAGAGTAAGGATAAAGATTTCAGGCCCTCCGGAGGCTGAGCCCCCCAAGTCAGTGGCGGCGGCGGTGCCCGCCCGAGGTCGCGGTGCGGCCGCCGCTGTCAGGCGCTCACCGCCGCTCAGGAAGCAGCCGATAAAGCAAATAGCAGTGAGTCATTTCTAAGTTCCCTTTGCAGCACCCAAGATGCTGCTTGAGCGGTGTAAGTGCTCAAGTGCGAACACAGGCAGGCAGCAGCCCGGCAGCGCCCGGGGACGAGTGCCCGGAGCTGTCCCGTAGCCTTCCTGCCCGGCACCGATCCGCCCGGCCAGGACGGCGGAAAAGAGAAAAAAAAACCTGGAGGTTTAAGGCCAGATTTTATGGCTGGAGGAGCATCTCACCCCGAGACGGCACCGCCGGTGCGAACAGAGGGAGGCGGAGGGCGGCAGGCCCCCGAGGTGCATGGCGAAGGATGGATGCATGGGGAAGAATGTGGCCGGCAGGTAGAGGGAGGGGATCCTCCCCCACGACTCAGCCCCATTGAGGCCACATCTGCAGTGCGGTGTCCCATTCTGGGCTCCTCAGTAACAGAGACACAAGTTGCTACTGGAGAGGGTCCAGTGGAGGACCACAAGGATGATGAAGGATCTGGAGTATGTCTCTTATGAGGAGAGACTCTAGGAGCTGGGCCTGTTTAGTCTAAAGAGAAAACTGAGTGGAAATCTTGTCAATACATATCAGTATCTCCAAGGCAGGTGCCAAGGGGATGGTGCCTGGCTCTTTTCTATGGTGCCCAATGACAGGACGAGGAGCAACGGCCATAAACTAAAACAAGAAGTTTCACCTCAACACGAGGAAGAACTTTCCTTGGAGGGTGGCCAGAGCACTGGAACAGGCTGCCCAGGCAGGCCATAGAGTCTCCCTCTCTGCAGAGATCCCAAACCCACCTGGACGCGTTCCTGTCACCTTCTCTAGGTGATCGTGCTTTGGCAAGGGGGAGCTGGACCGGATGATCTCCAGAGGCCCCTTCCATCCCTAACCATCCTGCGATCCGCTGAGGCGTTCCGGCTCCCCGAGAAGGAGGCGGTGGCGGGCGCTGGGGCCGCCCCTCTCCCGCCCACTGCGGCCCGCCCAGGCCCGCCCGGGGCCGGCCCCGCAGCGGCGGCCGGAGCTGCAGCCGCCGCCCGCCCGTCGCAGCGCCGGCGCTGCCGCGGTGCCCGGCAGGGAAGATGGCGCCGTCCCACGTCCTCAAGTGCTGCCAGAAGGTGCTGGCCTGGGTGCCCGTGGCCTTCATCGCCCTGGTCGTGGCCTGGTCCTACTACGCCTACGTGGTGGAGCTGTGTGTGTGTGAGTGGACCGGGAGGGTCGCGGGCGCCGGGAGCTGCCGGCCGGGCGAGCAGGACCCTCCGCCGGCCGCCTCCTCCCCTGCGCCCCGGCGGGCTCGCTTCTCCCTGCGCCCGCCTCAGGCTTTCGCTCAGGCGGCGGAAGGAGAGCCTGCCTCGGGCGCTGCCTCGCTCCCGCCGGCCGGGTTTACCTGTTATCCTCCCGCCCTCAGGTGCCTCATGGCGGCAGGGTCCCGGCCCGGGGCCGCCTGTGGAGACGCAGGGAGCGGGTCCGGGGGAGGGGAAGGAGGCCCAGGGTGCTTCGTCTGGGGACAGGGACTTCCCGAGGGCTCAGCCCCTCGTGTCTCCTCGTGAGGAGTTTCCCCTCTATTTTACTGTTGTTCATCCTTCTGATGTATGAAATAACTCTTTAAGGGTGTATAGGAGCTTCCCCTCCCTCCTTTTCATTCAGAAGCCCGGTGCCGTTGAAGCATTATGAGGCTGGAAACATCCAACTTAAGCGGGCTGGGGAAAGGATTTAGGGCTTACGGGGTTTTGTCAGGCCGTATCCAGGCTTTCTGGACGAGGATTCGTCTTTATATAAATCTGACTTGCAGCTGATGTCGGTCAGGGTGATATTTACCCTTTGCTGTCTTCAGAAGGAAAGTTCAGTTCAGGAGGATGTTGGCTTTCTCTGGGCAGGGTAAATGGAGGGGAACCGTGATGTGCAGTATTCATCAGACTTGCTGAAACTTGGAGGCAGCATAGGAAAACTGAGGAACGGGTTTTACTGAGCATTTGACCTGTTTAAGTAAGGAAGCTGAAATGAAGAACCTCAAAAGTACTAAGAACTATTTTAAGCTACGTGTAGGTCTGTCTAGTATCTGTAGGTCCTGGTACTACTAGTTATTTGTGTAAACTACATGCTTTGATATCCCTAGCTAGGAAAAAAAAATTGCATTTACTTTATATCTGGATAAATTGGTATAGACAGCCTTCCATTATTAATAATCAGTTCATTTTTTCTGCAATGATTTAGTATTCTGGATAACTTCTCTGTATGCTGATGTTATTTCACAGTCTTTTGTATTTGGAGATCTGGACCGGAACGTGAGCCACTGGTAAAAATGTTATTTGAACTTTAAGTAGCTGTAAAATAATGCTTGTTGAGGTACTATGTGAAATGTTGACATGAGATACTTGCAAATATGTCAGTGTATCCAAACTTTCCAAATTACTTTTGTTTAGTTGTCTATGTGAATAAATAGGTTTTCTGGGAAATCATACTAAAGACTGTAAACTTTTGAAAACAAATTTGAGTCAGTTTATTGGAGGTCTGGGGCATGGCTAGCTGTAACAGTAGTCCTGAAAAGGGCTGTGTGAGGTTATAGACACATTTTACAAGTTTTCTGTACCCACTACAGTCTAATTAGTATGACAAAAGGCAGATTAGGGCTATTCTTAAACAAAGAACAAAACCTCAGGGATTAATAGACTTGCCTAGGGTCGCACAGGTGGTCTCTGCTTGAATTGGGAACGGAGCCTCAAGCTCTGAGTCCGAGCTTTGTGTCTTGATCACAGAGTGGGTCAGGACTAGGTGCTGGTGAATGATTTCTCTATCTTGGAGATAGAGAAGCTGCAAAGAGCTCTTCTGAGTTCATTAACGTTTTGTTTGTGTGAAAATTATTGAGAGGATTGGCTCCTGTTGATGCGAGAGCTTTTGCATCCGTAAGTCTGGTTTCTAGAAGACTGGCACTTTTTGCTCATGAATCAGCTCTGTTAATATCTGCACATACAGGCTCTTAAGAAAAAGCATCATTTAATAAGCAAAGTATTTACTGACTTCTGTTGCTGTCACTGAATTTTTCAGTTGTTACTTGTCTAAGTCATGCTTGATGACCAAGGATTTTATTTGTTTTGTGAGTTTTTTCTGTTGTGAGTTTGGAGGTTTTTGGCTTTTGTTTATTTTTAATTTGTTGAATTTTGTTTACACTCTTGAGAAATGTCATTTCACCAAGGGAGAGGAAAGGGATTTTGTGTTTGAGTCTTTCTGGCGTTGCGGGTTTTTTTCTTTGCATGCTTTTACTCTGCGGTTGAGCTCAAACCAGGATTGAGAGGATTTATAGCAAAATACAGGATTTTCTGTTTGTCTTGGCAGGTTTGTTTTCTTTCTGCTGGTGCTCCCTTTGATCTGTTTGTTTTGGGAACGACAGCACTGTGTACTGCGAAGAAGAGCAAGGATGTGCCTCCAGCACACGGCTAATGAATGAAGCAATGCTGGCCTTTGCCGATGTTCACATGGGGTGGGTGCAGAAGCAGGGCTTATGGCTTTGATAAGAGGCTGATGTGTCCTCGTAAAGGAGAGAGAAATGGAGGAAGGGAAGCTTTAGAAAAGAGGAGACACAATAGAAAAATTTGAGTAAATAGGGTAAAAGAGAAATGGAAGCCCCACAGACACCAGTGTTTTTTCAAAGCTTATTCTTAAAAAATCAAGAACTGTTCAGATGTGATACTAACAAGGAAACAGGAAGAGGGAAAGCCTGTATTTCCCCAATTATTACTTCTTTCTGGATTGTTTTTTTTTTTTCCTTGTAGTCCTTGGTCATTTATGAGAGGTTGGACATATATTAGTAGATCAAGTGGGAAACCAGGCTTAGTGTAGTATCATAAAGTAGAAGATGGTAAAGTTGGGGCTGCTTCTTTCGTCAACCTCACCCTTTTTCCTTTCAGTTTTACTTCTCAGTGCTGTTTGCCCCACCCTCCTCTGATGGGGTGCTCACATATTGCTCAATGTCTTTTGCTGTCTGGACTCAGGCTTCTCTGTAATTCACTCCTAATATGTATTTACTGGGTTATGCCTCTTCTATAACCCTAAATTATATTACTTACACACTGGCTGTGAACACTGAGGAGGACTGGTGTGGATAAGATGAAAGGAGACTCATGAGCTTGTCTATTGTTTTCCTCCCATGGGAACTGCCAGCATTTTTCTGTCTCTGTGAAGATGTTCAGCACTGGCTTGTTTAGACCACTGTTGCTGTGTAGTTGTGATCCATCAAGTAAATTAGCTATTATGCTAATTGGAAAGGTGAAAGCAGCCAAATGTGTGTAAATTGAGGGAATGTCAGCATATTGTAAAAATTCAGTGAATGTGTGTAACTGAAGGAACTGCAAAAGACTCAAGGCAGGTCTCCTTCAGAGGGCTTTTTTAAGTGTTTTGAAGTAGAAAAATCTGAATGAGGACTTTCTAACTAGGTTATTTCTTCTTTTCACACATAACTTGCCCAGAGCTCTGTTTGCTCTGCAGAGCAAACCCTAGCAATACATAATTGCTACACCTAGCAATACATAAAGGATGTTGTAAAATAGCTTTTTGTTCATTTAAAACCATTTCGTGTGTTCCTTCGTGTTATCAAAACATGTTTTGCTTTAAACATTGCTTTTGTAAACAATGGCTATATTATGCTGCTGCTGAATTGGACTGATTGTGTTTGCTTACCACATCCCTCAGATGCTTGGAAAGAGTGAAGTGCTTCTCTCATGGTTCACTTTCATTTATGGCTGACTTGGATCTTATTATCTATCCCAAACATTTTTGTAGGTGGTGGGCTGTAATGCAGACTGGTTAGAGGGTGGTCACAAGACACTTGTTTTGTCACATGTAGTCAGAGTTGGTGGGTGAAGTCAGCTCGTTTCTTACAGGCGATCCTTTTGCTAAAACACTTGCAGACTTTGGTAGTGCAGTCTTGCACTGAGAAAGAGAGGAGGAAGTTAACTTTGAGTTGTCTACAGCTCCCAACTAAAGTGTAGTGACTGGTCTTACTAAAAAGAAAAAAACAACTAAAAAATCCTGATCAGGTTAGCTTTTTACTTCTATACTGAAAACTACATTTTCTGAAAATCACAGTCCTGACCCTTCTGCTGAACCAGGAGTTTTCTGGATAATGACTTGTTTTATATATTTAGTGGGCTTGTGAATGAATGAGTGTTTTCATGTCTCAGGGCAAAATATGGAAAACTGATGTTGAGAGCTATGGAAGTAACTAGTTGTATTCTAGTATTCTTTTCATAGCATCTAGTTGCAGAAGGTTTGGGTTTGGTTTTTTTTTGATACAGTGTAATGTCTAGGGTTTCTAAAATCCTAGCAAACAAATCAGTTTGTAACTTAGAATGAATAACTTCTTGTTAATAGTACAAATTATACTCCTTGCTGTTCCAGGAGACTGCAATGTCTCTTGTCAGTAGGGAGTTAGCTCTGATTTCCCCAAAGCACAGCCCTTATGAGAAGCACATGGTGGTTTGTTGTAATGCTCCCATCTGAAGAGTCTGTTGCATAAACAGAGAGAAGGTAATTCCATCTGCCTCCTCCAAAAGAAATCTCTACTGAAAATGCTAATGAATATCTCTCAAGCAATGGCAAGGTGATACCAACAGCAGTTCTGATTTCAAGCTACAGAAAAAGCTGAAGTATCAGCACTGAGGTACAACATTTGCATGTTAAACATGTAAAAGGCATTCCCATAAGAAAAGAGGCTTACCTGTCAAGAAAAGGAAAGCAAATTAAACAGGTTAGATCATTAGTTAGTTAACTATGTTTACATGCCTCTCATGAATTTAAAAATACAGAAATTAAACCACTCTGCATACACTTAATTTTGTTGTAATCTCTCAGCAGAAGCATGATTATTGTCATCTTAAAAGAGAACCTTTTTTGTTACTATAGATAATTAGAATTCCTTTTGAGGTGCTCCAACTGGATGCAGATTATTGGAAAACTAAGTGCTTAGCTGAGGAGAAATACTATCTTCTATGGTGCCTTGCACTGTATTGGTCATACTAGTTTATAGGGACAGGTGGATGTGTGCTTTTTATATGAAAATGCGATCTGCTCTCTTGGCAGTCCTCTAATGAAAAAATGGTTTCAAGTGCAACAACCTGGTTTCTTGAGGAGTACCTTGTATCTGCTCTTTCTTCTGTCATCAGAAGGACTTCATCCCTCTTCTCCCTCCCAGCCTTCTATCTGCACTGCCCACCCCAGCCCCTGCATCTGCTAAACCATTCCTGCCAGCTCTGCAATAGTTGGCATCTTTCCTTGATCCCTAATTACCATTTGGTCAAAAAGAAGTGTGGTGCAGTGGCCAGTTTGGTGTTGCCTAGCTTGCTCAGGAGACTAGGCAGAAAACGAGCAGCTCTCTGCTCATAGGGAGTTTGGACTTGTCTCTTCTACTGTCCAGCAGCTTTGATGAAACTTAGCAGTACATACTTTGTGTATGTACTCATACACCTACCCTGAGCCTCAGCACTTGTCTGGTCCACGGGCAGGATGGTTTTGGAGTAGGGTAGAGAAGTGGCTTAGGGAAAGCAAGGAGCTGAGAAGTGTCTGAGCTAAAGCAGGAACTCTTCCTGTGGTTTTACTTTCTTGTAGCCATGATCACTCACTGCTGCAGGGCTTCTGATTACCTTTTAGATGCAAACTATAAAGCTTTCCTAGCTTTGAAAGGGCTTGGATAGCAAGAATATTTAATATTACGGAAAATAACTTCTCTCAAATTTTTCTCTGGTAACAGCAGTAGGAGATTTCTGTATGCCTCTAGAGTTAGAACAGTGATCTAAATATCACTTTCATTTTTAATCAGGGGGTTTATGTTCCTTCATCACTTATGAGTCTCTGTTTACCTAAAGACGCTGTGGATAAAAGCCAGAATTTCAAGCATATGTTTTCAGTAGACATTACTTTGAGGTCACTGACAGTACAGTGAACTTCAAGTTCTTCTGTCTGTTGAAATTTCAATAATTAAAAATTTGTTTTCTACTGGCTCATATTTTTATGAGTTAATGTAATATGCTCTTCATAATCAAAGAATTTAGAGTTAAAAGATGGGTGTCAGAGCTGAGTTCTCGTATACCTGTGATAGTTGAAATACTTGGGTGGCACTGGACCTGCTTTTACTCTTGGAACTCAAGACTGTGCCTGAAAATGGGAGTAAGATTCTAATTGTCTGCCTAAAATTGTGCCTGTAAGTGCTGAGGGCTCGTGCCGTTAATTTTTTACCCATTCAGTACATCACTGTTTGTTAAACAGTTTCCTCCAACTGGAAGAGTTTATGCTGGTTTAACAGGTACTTTCCTTACAAGTGTTACAAACTGTAGGTTCCTGAAACAGCTTTTATGGAGTTTTGATCTCAGTCATTAGCTTCTTCCAGCTGGTGCATAATCTTCTTGTAATAGGATAAGTATCCAATTTTTTCTCGTTAGAATGTATAAAATGTAAGAGAAACATTCAGTAAATTAAGCAGACCACTTTTTTTTTGTGTAAGCTGAATCTCCACCAAGGTTTGAGTCAGATATAAAAGGGATAATGAGATTGCAACAAATACATTTGTTCTTTTAGCTACTTGCCCAATATTACCTCCTTCTGCTGCCACTAAACTGTTTTCTATGGGATGTGCTTTACTCCTCGTCTCCTGCATTTAGAAACAAAGAAGCCAGATTTTTCCCATTCTTCTGCTTTCCTTCCTCCCAACAATCTTCTGTAGAGTACCTAATCTTTGACTGTCTTCCCTTATCTGTGCTAGAAGTTTCCCCTTTGCAGCATTTCAAGCCTCTGCTTTTCCTTTTTTCCCAAAAGACAAAATGGCTCACCTGTTCCTTTTTCAACTTTTCTTTTGACTCTTAAAATTGTCTTGTGAGACTATCAAAGACAAGTGGATCACAAGAACAATGTGCTTTGCCTTTGCAGTTTCTGCAGCAGTCTCTCTCATGCTATAGATGGTGCAGCATTGTCTTAAATACACACTGAGATGCACAAGTGAAATACCACACACAAAAGAATGCTGCTTTGAAACCCTCTCTCTGTAGATCATATGATTAAAATGGTTCCATGCTTCACATTTGTCTCCAGAGTTGGGAGATTTTTATGCATCTCTTGTGAAGTGCTAAGTACAGAGATAGCTGTTTGGTTGGGATTTTTTTCCTTTTTTTAAACCTTTTCGTGACAAAAAAAAAAGAGCTTGAAGTAATTCATCTAGAATTAGGCAAGCTGCCAGTGCAGAGAGAATGAAACATAGATTAAATTTAAGTAGCCTTGAAAGAAACAGACATTTATTTGAGGAGACCTAAACAGATAAGTTATTGTATAAGCTGGTTTGCAGTTGTGTGTGGTAGACTTAAAACTTACGTCAAGCACCTCATCTATTGCCTTGTCATGGGTGTGAATGGAGAGAACCTGTTATTGTACCATTCTTCATGACAAGTAGTCATTGCTTTTAGCTTTGTCAAGTTTGGATTTAAAAAAAGAGAGAAAGGAAGTGTATTTCCAAGTATTCATATTGCTTTGCAGTTGAAGGTTTTCACGTCCGTTGGTTTGTGACCTGCAGATCTACCCTGGACATTGCAAAGGAGCCCAAAACTTGGAGCAGAGTTTGGTTTCTGTTCTGTTTTGAAAAATCCCATGTGACTAGAACTCAAGTGGGTTTTTTTTACAGTATCTGAAAAAGGATGCAAGGTATGCATAGGATTTTTGTGGGTATGTTTTGTGTGTGTATATTTTTAATCTATTTAATCTGCTGCTCCTTAAGTTTCACGTTGGGGGAGTTTAAATAATTGTATTTTTAAAAAGTTTGACTTCAGCTTTGTAATTGCAAACAGAGATGTTATGGCTGTGTTCCATGGTAGATACCTGCTAAGATCAAGCTAAAGCAGCAAGTGGCAGAGAGTAGGCTTGAACTTCTGTAATAATTCGTAATTTAGACAAATTATAAATTTTGACAATGGAAAGCTTTAGGACCATTGACTACTAGATTCTGTTATTTTTTCTCTTTTGTGTGGGTATTTTCTGTTAACATCCTCAAAGCTGTAAACATCCAGCGTTTCTCACTACTTCCCACACTTGCAGAACCCTATTGCCAAGTTAAGAGTGGAAACGGGAATCTGTGAGCAGAAGCAATGGTCTGGGGAAGGTTTCAGGCACATGCAGAGCCTCAGGAGCTGTGCTTCCATGCCTCAGGATTTGTCGTAGTCTCCTACCACATTACAGTGCTCTCCTCTTGCTGCGCGCCTTCTCTGGAAGTCTTTAGACTTCTCTCCAGTCTTTAGCTGATGCACGCCCTGGTCCCATCCCAAACGAGGTTACTGTGTATCCACTCAAGAGACAACAGCTTTAAGCGTCTGGGCCAACTCACACCTAGTTGGAGGAGTTTAGAAGCAATGACACTCCTGATCTAACTCCTACAGCTCACTGTGGTCACTGACTTTTGTGTTAAACCATCAGCAGTCGTTTCTTGGACATCACAAACATTTGTTCCCACCTGAGTGCCACACTCGAGTACTTCACCTGCAAGCAAGGATGTTGTTGCAACTGTGTTACGGTGTGCGATAGCCTAGGGAAATGAGACAAGTTAATTCTCTTAGTAGGAACTATGCATGCATCAAGCCCTGCTTGTTTCTTGTTAGGCAGCGTGCCAGCCCTGCAGTGTTTTGCCCTGGGAGCCTTAATTCATCTCTGAGGGGCAGTAGGCAGGACTGTTCTCCCCTTGGAGACATTAGGATTTACAGTATTTCTTAGAGTCCTGATTTTATGCTTTCTAAAAACATGTGGTGAACTGTCAGGAGGCAGATGAGCTCTGAGGATTTATTTATTTATTTATTTATTTATTTGCTGGAAGCAATAGTTACTGAATGAGAACTCTTGGATGATAGGTTCTGCTCTTTTGTGTGCTTGCCTCTCTGTTAGTTCTGGACTAGTATCAAAGATTTAGTCTAGATGTTCTGAATATCCAGAAATCCCTTTGCAGTGGCTCATACAGTCTTTGTGCTGTCACTTTTTCATATTCCTAAGGAATCTGGTACTTAAATGAGACCTGGTGCAACAAAATGGTGTCTTCTGTCCTTGTTCTCTATTCAAAACTTTGTCCTTTTTTTTAGCAGTGTTTTTTTCCCCTCTGCAACACCGGGATCTTTTTTTATGTTCCTGGGGAGTTGCTGTTATTTCTTCCTTTTCGTAAAGAAACTAGAGGGTGTAGATTTAACTACCGTCAAGCTTTCCCTCAGGATGTTTCAGTCTAAGTAAGGTTTAATGTATAACATTTTGTTTCACCAAAAGAACAAGCAGCAAAGCCTCCAGCATCAAAAGATGGCATCATTTGTTATCAATCAACTTGATAAGCCATATATGAACAGATTCCCTAAATCACCATGAGCGGTCTTTAAACCTTTGTTTATACCATAAATATTTTTATAATTAAAAAAAATACTAAATATTTATTAGTATTTACAAGTCCAGTTTATTGAAGACAGGAATTCCCCGTCACTGCTCTCCCACAACTAATATACTTATTTTTAAATTATATGTTTTTCAATACAAAACTTCCTTAAAGGGCTGAGTCCAGGAGCTTGGCTTATTAATATCTTGATAGGAGTTAAT
Organism: Pseudopodoces humilis; assembly: GCF_049639895.1. Taxonomy (NCBI): domain Eukaryota; kingdom Metazoa; phylum Chordata; class Aves; order Passeriformes; family Paridae; genus Pseudopodoces; species Pseudopodoces humilis. Next base: position 71,100,910 of record NC_142201.1, read on the forward strand.
GTAGATTACATTACTGCTGCTCTTTTGTCAGTGCACTGCTGGCTGAAAATTAGCTCTTATCATAGGTAGCTCCATATTTAACCTCAGGTGGCAAATACCAGTCCTGGCCAACATTGCAAACTTAAAACTTCATTTAGGGAATCCAGTGACATAATGCATGAGAGGAGGTCAGCTTGATGGGCAGTTTGATTTCTTCTGTTACTCAGTGGACTTGGTGATAGCAAAATCCTCCTCTCAGAAAACAGAGTGCCTAATACTTTCTAAGGAGATTTACAAGATCCTTATCCACAGAGTTTCACAAGGAGATTTTATCCTCACATTTGGGGAAACACTTGTTGCAAGCAGGGCCAGTAAGTAAACAAGGAAACAACTGATTTTGGAACAGTCTGAAGCCAAACATGGTGCCTGATTAGCAAAGCAGGTCCCTCCCAGCCACTGACCGTTCTCACTGCTGGGTGAGGGTTCAGGTCTGCAGGTCACAGCAGCTCTGTCTGGAATTTTTGTTCTCCTGCCATCATATATCACAGCTCTGTGGAATAGATAAAGACTTGCTTATTTTCATCTGTCTGGTGTGGAACTAAATGGATTTACTAATAATGTTGTGAGTCTTAAGTCAGTCAGCTTTAAGTGACCTTTATATTCAAGGCAGGTATTGACTGGCAGCCACAAACTGCAAATTAGTGTTCTTTTTTATCAAAAAGAATTGGTAACTTGTTAATTACTTGAAAAATACTGTTATGAAAATGTGTGTTGGTTGGGTGGGATTTTAGCTTGCTTTGGTTTTTACTTTAAATATACTGACAGTTTCTGATATTACCAGCAGAACACCTGATCTTGTGCAGGGTGTGGAAGACAGCGCTGTACAGCACAGTGTTTGTCAACACCAGCTGATTATCCTGATTGTCACTTCTATCTCTTACAAGTCTCCTAGTAGTGTCAGCTACAGAACTACTGGAATTATTCCTAACACAAAAAGTATTTTCACATGTGCAGATACTTGAGTGTAGTGTTACTATGAGCTTGATCTGGCCAGCCTGAGGATAAATACCGCTCCTTCAAGTGTAAATGTAACTAATTAGTGGTGTGGACATTAGCTAGCTCTACTCAGATGCTTATGAGTTTCCATGCCTTTCTGTCAATTCTTTCTTTTTTTCCTATTCCCTGATGTGCCAGAGAGCACAGCTCACTGACTGATGCAAGTAAGAGGTCTCTTTGTCTTTCAAGAAGAAACCAGGCTTTCTTTTGGCTCTCTCTGATAGCTTAAAGGCAATATTGGAAGCAATTTATGCACAGCACTTCCATGCTACTGAGCAATAAAGCTGTTACTGTTATGATAAAGCAGAATTTTTGGTAAAGAATTTAATGAAGTCCAGTAATATGAATAAGCAGCTGAAGAAAGTGTGTAGAAGTAATTCTAGGGTTTAAAATTCATCAAAATGCAAATAGAATAAGCAGTGTCAATAGTGATTAACTAGCCGAAGAAAATCAAGTTACATTAGGGGGTTTTTGAGCAATTATGGTAAATTGAAAGTGAGTAGTGGTTCTTGGGGAATAAAGCTTTTCAGGGACAGTAAGCTGGGTACATTGCTAGAGCTGAGTGCTACCTTCATATTTAGAAAAA